>NC_142189.1:4230000-9030000 GCF_026936395.1 Plectropomus leopardus
CTCAAGTTCAAATAATAATTACAGTTATTAGAAGAAGTGTGAGATGGACACGTCATCATTTCAGCCAAAGGTGTTTTCATAATTATGTATTTTGTATTTCAGGGACTGAGCTCACCTTTAACTACAACCTGGACTGCCTCGGGAATGAAAAAACCGTCTGTCGCTGCGGTGCTCCAAACTGCAGCGGGTTTCTCGGTGATCGGCCGAAGGTGAGCTTTATGATCAGAGTTGTGGTTTCATCATCAAATTTAAACTGAAATTACCCAAATCAGCAGAACCGTGTAAAAAAAAAACAAAAAAAAAAAAAACTGTTGTATAAACTGCACCATGGTTTTGTCTGTCTGGGTGTTTCCAGAAGTTTAAGAGCATTTTCTCTTTTTAAGAGCACATTTTGTTTCACCAGCTCAGCTGAATAAATATCACATCTAAATCGACCCAGCTTTCATCCCAACCTCTCCTCCGCAGAACTCAAACGGCCAAACAGCCGAGCCAAAAGGGAAAAGGTTGAAGAGAAAGTATAAAAAGAGGAAAACTGAGGGAAAGAAAAAGTCGGATGATGACTGTTTCCGCTGCGGGGACGGAGGGCAGCTGGTGCTCTGTGGAAAGAAAACCTGCACCAAAGCTTATCACCTGTCCTGCCTGAACCTCACCAAGAGACCCTTCGGTAAGAAACACCCGAAATACAACGCTGCAGCACCTCAGATATGCACCAACATGCATCTGGAAGAACAGCTGTAGATTGTTATTGGTTATCCGAATACCGAATTATCTTGAAAATGTCTGAAACATCAAATCTAACTGATACCTGAAGACACCCTGATGAAAATAAAGCTTTTACATAAAATACAGATTTTTAAATATTTTTAATTTCAAAAATGAAGTTATTTTAATGCATTTTCAGCATATTGTTTAGTTTAGTGATAGTTAGCCGCTCCAGAAGACTTTTCAATTGATTGATTTTTATTGTAAAGAATTTATAACTTGTAAATATGTACGAAAACCTTCTGCTCTTTGAGTTAATTACATTGCGTAAATTTGTATAAATATTTAAAGTTTGGGCGTGTCTGCTGTAGCTATAAGGAGTACAAGATTTTATTGAACATTTTAAGGAGTTGATTTTTTTATTATAGTTTATAGAGTTGTTTTTCTTCCTGTGTCCAGTGTTTGAGTTTATTTCACCTTTCACCTCAGATCAGCTGCGTCCTCTAACTTTGTGTCCATCTTCCTCGTCCTCGCTCCCTGCAGGCCGCTGGGACTGCCCCTGGCACCACTGTGACGTCTGCGGGAAAAACTCAGAGGCTTTCTGCCAGCTCTGCCCCAACTCCTTCTGCAAGGCTCACCAGGAGGGGGCGCTGCGTCTCTGGCCCCCCACTGGACAGCTGTGCTGTCTGGAGCACGAGGAGCTGGATCAGGACGTCAACTTGGAGACAAACGCGGCGATGATGACCGCCACTACTGCGGCCATCGGTGGCCGTCCGCCTAAAGGCTTGAGGAAGGCGGTGGGAGCCGGGGCCAAAACAAAAGGCTCCAAGAGGAAAGCAGCAGAGGCCTGAAAGTGACCTTTGACCCCTCAGAGAGCCAAAAGACCAAACCAGACTCTGACACCTGCTTCCCCGTTCATGAACAAATCTAAACCCCACATTATGTCTCCAAGATCACAAAAATCAAAGCACTGTACATCCTCATCAGGGAAAGCCGCTGATCTCTCACATGCTCGCCGCTCAAACGTTTCTTATTTTTAAACATTTTCAGGTCTTTTTTTTATTTTTTATTTTTTTAACTTGTCTGCACTGAGGCGAACCATCTGTGGTAAAGCACAAAGCAGCAGAGCAAGCACAGGTCAGGAAGCTTCTGCTGGTGGATTTCAACTCGTTCTTCCACCAAACAAACAGCCTTTGAATTTTTTGTTTTGTCTTTTAATTTTAGAATAACAAAAGAAACCAGCTGGTTTCTGCAGAAAAGAAACTGAAGTAAACCTGAGCAGCCGCGTCACCGTCTGCTAACTTGAATCTCTCTCAGCCCCCCGTCACTCAACACAGATGATCTTGAACATCAGAGTTTTATAGCTATATCTATATATGTTTATATCAAAGACCAAAATTATGATTACTGGAGTAGTGTGAAACATCAAACAGGTTGCCAAATGGATTGCTTTTATTTTTATATATAGTATATATATGCCAGATGTAATATGGAAACACCAAGACACTATGGATAGGCCTCAGACGACCTCTTTACTTCTGTTGTAGCCATAGGTTACATTTAACTTTAGACGTTCATTTGCTGTTTTACAACCTGTTATTTTGTTTTAGCTCAGTTTAGATTCAAGTAAATTTTTTTTCTTTTTCTTGGGTATCAGGATGCTGAACGATGGCGCCACAAACCATTTATCTACCTGCCTGTCCAGAGAGCGAGCGGTTACGGAAAGTATTAAGCAGAGAGCGCTCTTAAACTGCCGTCTGACTTAAAAACACTACTGGGAGGTTTATAGGTCTTTAATGCTCGGTGCTAAACCAGATAAATGAAGGAATAAGTGCGATTTTCTGGACGTTTTTTCTACGTTTTCAGTCCTAACCTTAAAAATGCTGTTTTTATTTTAGTATCTGAAAATTGAGGTGCAAAGATTTTTATGTTTAAATAATGCACATCATGCTGATTCACACTTTTAAGGGCCTTTCAGTATCAGCCTGCTGGATTTTTTTTACTGACAACAAACTCCGTAAACTTGAGTAGTTCATCTGTAGCTGAGGTTTTAAAGACTCATCTCAGCTGTTTTAATCCTCAGGAGGTTTTTAGTCTCAAACTGCATCCTGCTTGTTGTTTAACACGTTGTAACAGTACACTGGCTAACGTCTTGTGACTCCCATTTTGGTTGATTTTTCATATTTGTACTTGACATGAAGCAACACAAGGAGGGTAAACAAAACTGCAGAGTATGGTGGCCAATTTAGGACTCTTTAATGACCCTCAGTGGTCTTTGAGCTCCAGCTGCACTTGTTAAACCTCTGCCGTACTTCCACTACCTGCATTGCAAATGCTGCCTTCATTTAGAGTCGCAGTTACTATAATTAGCAGTTTTCGACTCCGATAAATAGCATTTACATCATCTGTTATTCAAAAGCAAACATTATTTAAAGGTTTTCACTTTAACTTTTTGGGTCAATGTAAGAAATACGCATTATTATGTTATTGATACAGATGTGAATTCTCTTTACAACCAGCACATCCTGTACATTTGAAGGTTCTGAGCCTGAAGTCTGTTAAGCCCCGTATCCACCAAAGTGTTTTTTCGGAGGCTAGTTTTTTTTAATTTTAAAGCTTTGCAGTGGTAGCGCTGCATAATTCACGCTGATCTACAAACACCAGCAGCACAACGAGCTGCTCCATGTCTATTCTGCTGCTGTTCTTTCTTCTTTTTTTTTCTTCGTCAGAGCACCGAGATTTGAAAATTACGTAACTTTTGTTTCAAACACTGCGCTTTTCAGTCACTTCAGTCATACAGTCCTAATGGAGGAGCAAACTCTACCCTGTCGACATGTTAACTTCTGAGGATGTCACGCATCATAGCAACCAGACGCAATCAAAATTTCTCTTTTGAACAAACACTTGAAACGCTCCCAGCTGGGTGTTTCCTGAGGACTGCATGGCGGTTTCAGCTTAAAAAAAAAAAACATACGCTTTGGTGGACATGGGGCTTTAGACTGGAGCCAAGTCTAAACCTGCAGAGCTGAGACTTACAAAGTGAGTCTGAAATGTCCAGAAATGGCCACCATAGAGAGGACAAGTCCTCCCCTACCAGTGTCCCCCATGGGACCTTGATATGACATTGAAACCATATGATTTTTGTCAAATTTAAAGATCGTTTTTGCAAGTCAAGAAAGTCCAAGTTTGTTGTAGTATCATTTTTCTAATTGTGTATTTTCACAGACTTAAACTACAGCAGTTTTATGACTTTTTTTTTTTTAATTGACAAACATCATATGTGTGATTCATGGCACAACTCAAAAAGAAAATTATTTGGGGGACACAAAAACTGGCCCTTCTTTACCAGGTTAGCTGTGGTTATTGTCTGAAATTTCATCTTTAAAGTCTCCGTTAACACAGTGTTTTGAAGAATTGGTGTCATCAGTCCCTCTCTTGGATTGACTGAGGTTTTTGGGTTTTTTTCAGCACACTGAAAACAGTTCTTTGCCTTTAGATTTAACATGACATTCATAAAACTGTTAATCGTCTTACCGTCTGAATCTCTTCTAACAGAAGGCCGTTCTATCATAAAGCCACTATTTGTGCTTCTTTTCTCCTCAAAAACATCTCCAAAAAACACTTTTGAGTTGTACAACACAACAGGAGGCCTTTTTTTTTTTTTGTAACAGCACCTTTTTTTTTTTTTTTTAGTTTTCATTTTTCCCCAGAGTGTATGAATGAGACATGTCAGATGCAGCAAGTCTTGTATGAGTATTTTTGACTTTGTATGTATCCTAACTTTGACGTTGTGTTGAGTGAATGTAGTCCAGCCAGTTATTTTTGTAAGCACTGTAATTCCCTGTAGAGCTGAAGTGTAATGTGTGCGTAGGGGTTTCATTCTGTAACTACTGTCATAGTAAACCAGAGACTAATATGTACATAATGTATAAGTGGTAATAGTGATGCATCTATTGTAAATATCATACAATTTCTCTGACATTGTATGTTTTTTTTTTTGTTTGTTTGTTTTTTTCTTGATGCAGTGCTGAAACACTTTTGCGCAGGATCTCACATCTGTTGAATCGTGCAATAAAAAGTGACCAAATATGGATTGACTTAGTTATCACTGATATCTATCTCATTTACCTGTGAGGCTGCTTTACGTTATCTTGACATGCTATTTTCTCTAGTTGTCAGCTGTTTTTGGGAAATGTCATATTTTGACATTTTTCGCCATACTATAGTATGCAATTTTTGGTTGCTTTTTCGAAGTGCTATTTCATGGTGTTTTTGCGTTTTTTGCAACATCCTTTGCTATGGCATGTCTTGGCATGCTGATTTACATGGTTTTCAGCTGTTTTCAGCTGTTTTTTTGTACATGTCATATTTTTACATTTTCCGCCAAACTATTGTATGGTTTTTTCGACATGCTATATTATGGTGTTTTTGCACCATGTTATGCTATGGGGTGTCTCTACATGCGGTTTTAGGTGGCTTTATGTGATTTTCAGCTGTTTTTTTGACATGTCATATTTTGACATTTTTAGCCATAGTCTAGTTATATGTAGACATTTTCGGTTGTTTTTTCAAAATGCTATAATTGCGTTTTGCTGTGTTTTTGCAACATTCTATCTTATGGCGTGTCTCAGCATACTATTTTATGTGGTTTGCAGCTGTTTTGGGGTCATGTCATATTTTGACACTTTTCGCCATACTATATAGTGTGGCATTTTTGATTGTTTTTTCAATGTGCCATATTAAGTTGTTTTAATTTGTTTTTGCAACATGCTGTGCTATGGTGTGTCTCTGCATGCAATTTTATGTGGTTTTCAGCTGTTTTTGGGACATGACATTTTTTGACATACTATAGTATGGCATTTTGTGTCATGTGTGTTTGTGTCATGTGTCAAACAAAACATGGTGTTATTGGTCGTTTTTGCAACATTCTATGTTATGGCATGTCTACGTGCTCTTTTAGGTGGTTTTATGTGGTTTTCAGCTGTATTACTTTTTGGGCCATTTTTTGACATGCCATATTATGGTGTTTTTGGCCTTTTTTTGCAACATTCTATGCCATGGCGTGTCCTGGCACACTATTTTATGCAGTTGATATGGCGAAAAATATCAAAAAATGACATGTCCCAAAAACTGCTGAAAACTGCATAAAATAGCATGCCAGGACATGCCATGGCATAGAATATGGCATGTCAAAAAAATGACCCAAAAAACAATACTGTATCCATCAATCCATCCTTCCATTTTCGTCTGCTTATCTGAGTCCGGGTCGTGGGGGCAGCAGGCTAAGCAGAGCACTCCAGGTGTCCCTCTTTCCAGCTTTCTAGCTCCTCCTGGGGGACCCCAAGGCGTTCCCAGGCCCGATGAGATATGTTTTCCCTCCAGCCTGTTCTGGGTCTGTCCCAGTGCCTCCTACCAGTAGGATGTGCCCAGAGGACTGATCTGATGCTGATCAGATGCCTGAACCACCTCAACTGGCCCCTTTCGACGCAAAGGAGAAGCGGCTCTACTAGGAACTCCTCCCGGATGTCCGAGCTCCTGACCCTATCTCTACGGCTGAGCCCAGCCACCCTCAGGAGGAAGCTCATCTCCATCGCTTGTATCCGCAATCTCATTCTTTTGGTCACTACCTACAGCTCATGACCATAGGTGAGGATTGGAACTGGAAAATCAAGAGCTTCACCTTCTGGCTCAGCTCCTTCTTCACCACGACAGTCCAATGGAACTCCTGCATCAACCGCACCACACCGTTTGTCCATCTCACGGTACGTTCTACCCTTACTCGTGAACAAGACCCCGACATACTTAAACTCCTCGCTTGGTTGCAGCAACTCATTCCCCACCCAGAGGGAACAGTCCAACGTTCTCCGGCAGAGAGCCATGGCTTCAGATTTGGATTTGCTGACTCTGATCCCGACTGCTTCACACTTGGCTGCAAACTGCCCCACTGCATGCTGGAGGTCAAGGTGTGATGGAGCCAACAGAACCACATCATTTGCAAAGAGCAGAGACGCAATTCTGATGTCCCCAAACCATACCGGGGCTGCGGGGAGGAAGGGGTACGGTATGGTGCTGGGGATTAACAGGCCCTGGACCACGGCCCGGACAGAACCCGCATTGTTCCCTCTGAATCTTAGGTTCGACAGTCGGATGGAGCCTCCTTTCCAGCACCCTGGGGTAGACTTTCCCTGGGAGACTGAGTAGTGTGATACCCTGATAATTGGAGCACACCCTCCAGTCCCCCTTTTTGAAAATGGATACCACCACCCCGGTGTGCCACTCCACAGGCACCATACCCAACCTCAATGCGACACTGAACAGGCGTGTCAACCAACATTGCATCTCAGGGCGAATCAGGGTGAATCTCATCCACACCAGGCGCCTTGCCACTGCGGAGCTTTTTAACTTCCCTTAGTGACATCAGGGATGCCAGGGATATGGATGAAGGTTCCCCCAAGTCTTCAGACTCTGCGTCCTCCACGGAGGACGTGAAGGCAGGCTTCAGGAGTTCCTCAAAGTGTTTCTTCCACCATTCGACAATATCCCCGGTCCGGGTCAGCTGTTCTCCTCTCCTATTGAGGACAGCCTGAGACAAGCCCTGCTTCACCTTTTGGAGACTTCTCAAGGTTTGTCAGAACTTCCTTGAGGCCGACCGAAAGTCCTCCTCCATGGCTTCCCGAACCCTTCCCACATCCAAGTTTTTGCTTTGAAGACTTCCTCCGCTGCAGCCCTTCTGGCCAACAAGTACCTGTCTGCTGTTATCGGAGACCCCCGGGCCAACAGCCTGGTAGGCCTCCTCCTTCAGCCTGACAGCCTCCTTCACAGCTGGTGTCCACCAGCCGGTTCTCTGGTTACCGCTACGACAAGGAACTGACAACCTTCTGACCACAACTTCTTGCAGCCGTCTCTACAATGGAGGTTTTGAACAAGGACCACTCGGATTCCATGTCCCCAACCTCCCCCGCGATGCACAAAGGCATGAGTTAAAGATCTGGCGGACAGGGGCCATGACTGGCACAGAAGTCCAATAACAAAACACCACTCAGGTTTAGCTCGAATGGTGCTTTGTGTGGTGTGCCTCCCAATCACGCCCCTCTGGGTTTCTCCGTCATTGCCCATGTGAGCGTTGAAATCCTCCAGAAGAACTATAGAGTCACCAGTCGTCACCCTTTCCAGGGCACCGCCCAGAGACTCCAAGAAGCCGGGTACTCTGAACTGAGGTTGGGTGCATATGCGCACACAACAGTCAGAGACCTCAGCTCTGCGACTCTTAGTCGCATCTAGGTGACCCTCTCATTCCCTGAGGTACACTCCAACTTAGAGGCACTCAGCTGGGGGCTTGTGAGTATCCCACACCTGCCCGGCGCCTCTCACCCTGGGAAACTCTGGAAAAGGCGAGAATCCAGCCCCTCTCCAGGGGTATGGTTCCAGAACCAGTGCTATGCATGGAGGTGAGCCCAACTATATATAGTTGGTACCTCTCAACCTCCTGTGCCAGCTCCGGTTCCTTACCCGCCAGAGAGGGTGCTGGTGACCCCGTACCAGGCAAGGTACCCACATCCCAAAGACGCCATTTAATCATGGTTGTTTCTGAAACACTCTGAGTCTTGCCCCTCTCCTGAGACCACTTTCCCTTGGTAGACCTGACCAGGTACTAGTAGCCCCAGACAACACAGCTCCCAGGCTCATGGAGGTTTGCAAACCCCTATAGTAGGCGATAGTAGCTATAGTATGGCGAAAAAGTCAAAAAATGACATTTTCCAAAAACACCTAAAAACAACTGAAAACTGCATACAAAAGCGTGCCGAAACACGCCATAGCATAGAAATTTTAAATAAAGGCCGATAAAAACCTTAATTTTGCATGTTGAAAAAATGACCCCAAAAGCAAGGCTATAGTATGGCGAAAAAGTCAAAAGATGACATTTTCCAAAAACACCTGAAAATAACTTAAAACTGCATGAAATAGCGTTGCGAAACACGTCATAGCATAGAAATTTTCAATAAAGTCCGAAAACACCTTAATTTTGCATGTTGAAAAAATGACCCAAAAAGCAAGGCTATTGTATGGTGAAAAAGTCCAAAAATGACATTTTCCAAAAACACCTGATAACAATTGAAAACTGCATAAAATAGCGTGTCGCAAGACGCCATAGCATAGAACTTTTCAAAAACTTCCGAAAACACCTTAATTTTGCATGCTGAAAAAATGACCCAAAAAGCAAGGCTATAGTATGGCGAAAAAGTCAAAAAATGACATTTTCCAAAAACACCTAAAAACAACTGAAAACTGCATAAAATAGCATGCCGAAACACGCCATAGCATAGAAATGTTCAAAAACTGCCGAAAACACCTTAACTTTGCATGTTGAAAAAATGACCCAAGAAGCAAGGCTATAGCATGGCGAAAAAGTCAAAAAATGACATTTTCTGAAAACAACTGAAAAATGTTTAAAATAGCGTGGCGAAACACGCCATAGCATAGAAATTTTAAATAAAGGCCGAAAAAAAACCTTAATTTTGCATGTTGAAAAAATGACCCAAAGAGCAAGGCTATAGTATGGCGAAAAAGTCCAAAAATGACATTTTCCAAAAACACCTGACAACAACTGAAAACTGCATAAAATAGCATGCCGAAAGACGCCATAGCATAGAAATGTTCAAAAACTGCCGAAAAAACCTTAATTTTGCATGCTGAAAAAATGATCCAAAAAGCAAGGCTATAGTATGGCGAAAAAGTCAAAAAATGACATTTTCCAAAAACCCCTGAAAATAACTTAAAACTGCACAAAATAGCGTGCCGAAACACGTCATAGCATAGAAATTTTCAATAAAGGCCGAAAACACCTTAATTTTGCATGTTGAAAAAATGACCCAAAAAGCAAGGCTATAGTATGGTGAAAAACTCAAAATGTTTAAAATAGCGTGGCGAAACACGCCATAGCATAGAAATTTTCAATAAAGGCTGAAGACACCTTAATTTTGCATGTTGAAAAAATGACCCAAAAAGCAAGGCTATAGTATGGCGAAAAAGTCAAAAAATGACATTTTCTGAAAACAACTGAAAACAACTGAAAAATGTTTAAAATAGCGTGCCAAAACACGCCATAGCATAGAAATTTTCAATAAAGGCCGAAAACACCTTAATTTTGCATGTTGAAAAAATGACCCAAAAAGCAAGGCTATAGTATGGCGAAAAAGTCAAAAAATGACATTTTCCAAAAACACCTGAAAATAACTGAAAACTGCATGAAATAGCGTGTCGCAAGACACCATAGCATTGAACTTTTCAAAAACTTCCGAAAACACCTTAATTTTGCATGTTGAAAAAATGACCCAAAAAGCAAGGCTATAATATGGCGAAAAAGTCAAAAAATGACGTTTTCCAAAAACACCTGAAAACAACTTAAAACTGCATAAAATAGCGTGGCGAAACATGTCATAGCATAGAAATTTTCAATAAAGTCCGAAAACACCTTAATTTTGCATGTTGAAAAAATGACCCAAAAAGCAAGGCTATAGTATGGCGAAAAAGTCAAAAAATGACATTTTCCAAAAACGCCTGTTAACCATTGAAAACTGCATAAAATAGCGTGTCGCAAGACGCCATAGCATAGAAATGTTCAAAAACTGCCAAAAACACCTTTATTTTGCATGCTGAAAAAATGACCCAAAAAGCAAGGCTATAGTATGGCGAAAAAGTCCAAAAATGACATTTTCCAAAAACCCCTGAAAATAACTGAAAACTGCATGAAATAGCATGGCGAAACACGCCATAGCATAGAAATTTTCAAAAACTTCCGAAAACACCTTAATTTTGCATGTTGAAAAAATGACCCAAGAAGCAAGGCTATAGTATGGCGAAAAAGTCCAAAAATGACATTTTCCAAAAACACCTAAAAACAACTGAAAGCTGCATCTAAAAGCGTGCCGAAACACGCCACAGCATAGAAATTTTAAATAAAGGCCGAAAAAACCTTAATTTTGCATGTTGAAAAAATGACCCAAAAAGCAAGGCTATAGTATGGTGAAAAAGTCAAAAGATGACATTTTCCAAAAACACCTGAAAACAACTGAAAACTGCATAAAATAGCGTGGCCAAAACACACCATAGCATAGAAATTTTCAAAAACTGCCGAAAACACCTTAATTTTGCATGCTGAAAAAATGACCCAAAAAGCAAGGCTATAGTATGGCGAAAAAGTCCAAAAATGACATTTTCCAAAAACGCCTGTTAACCATTGAAAACTTCATAAAATAGCGTGTCGCAAGACGCCATAGCATAGAAATTTTAAATAAAGGCCGAAAAAACCTTAATTTTGCATGTTGAAAAAATGACCCAAGAAGCAAGGCTATAGTATGGCAAAAAAGTCCAAAAATGATATTTTCCAAAAACACCTGAAAACAACTGAAAACTGCATAAAATAGCGTGGCGTAACACGCCATAGCGTAGAAATTTTCAAAAACTTCCGAAAACACCTTAATTTTGCATGTTGAAAAAATGACCCAAGAAGCAAGGCTATAGTATGGCAAAAAGTCAAAAATGACATTTTCCAAAAACACCTAAAACAACTGAAAACTGCATACAAAAGCGTGCCGAAACACGCCATAGCATAGAAATTTTAAATAAAGGCAGAAAAAAACTTAATTTTGCATGTTGAAAAAATGACCCAAAAAGCAAGGCTATAGTATGGCGAAAAAGTACAAAAATGACATTTTCCAAAAACGCCTGTTAACCATTGAAAACTGCATAAAATAGCGTGTCGCAAGACGCCATAGCATAGAAATGTTCAAAAACTGCCGAAAACACCTTTATTTTGCATGCTGAAAAAATGACCCAAAAAGCAAGGCTATAGTATGGCGAAAAAGTCCAAAAATGACATTTTCCAAAAACCCCTGAAAATAACTGAAAACTGCATGAAATAGCATGGCGAAACACGCCATAGCATAGAAATTTTTTAAAAACTGACGAAAACACCTTAATTTTGCATGTTGAAAAAATGACCCAAGAAGCAAGGCTATAGTATGGCGAAAAAGTCAAAAAATGACATTTTCCAAAAACACCTAAAAACAACTGGAAGCTGCATACAAAAGCGTGCCGAAACACGCCATAGCATAGAAATTTTAAATAAAGGCCGAAAAAACCTTAATTTTGCATGTTGAAAAAATGACCCAAAAAGCAAGGCTATAGTATGGCGAAAAAGTCAAAAGATGACATTTTCCAAAAACACCTGAAAACAACTGAAAACTGCATAAAATAGCGTGGCCAAAACACACCATAGCATAGAAATTTTCAAAAACTGCCGAAAACACCTTAATTTTGCATGCTGAAAAAATGACCCAAGAAGCAAGGCTATAGTATGGCAAAAAAGTCAAAAAATGACATTTTCCAAAAACACCTAAAAACAACTGAAAACTGCATACAAAAGCGTGCCGAAACACGCCATAGCATAGAAATTTTCAAAAACTGCCGAAAACACCTTAATTTTGCATGCTGAAAAAATGACCCAAGAAGCAAGGCTATAGTATGGCAAAAAAGTCAAAAAATGACATTTTCCAAAAACACCTAAAAACAACTGAAAACTGCATACAAAAGCGTGCCGAAACACGCCATAGCATAGAAATTTTAAATAAAGGCAGAAAAAACCTTAATTTTGCATGTTGAAAAAATGACCCAAAAAGCAAGGCTATAGTATGGCGAAAAAGTCCAAAAATGACATTTTCCAAAAACACCTAAAAACAACTGAAAGCAGCATACAAAAGCGTGCCGAAACACGCCATAGCATAGAAATTTTCAATAAAGGCCGAAAAAACCTTAATTTTGCATGTTGAAAAAATGACCCAAAAAGCAAGGCTATAGTATGGCGAAAAAGTCAAAAGATGACATTTTCCAAAAACACCTGAAAACAACTGAAAACTGCATAAAATAGCGTGGCCAAAACACACCATAGCATAGAAATTTTCAAAAACTGCCAAAAAAACCTTAATTTTGCATGTTGAAAAAATGACCCAAAAAGCAAGACTATAGTATGGCGAAAAAGTCCAAAAATGACATTTTCCAAAAACACCTGAAAACAACTGAAAACTCCATAAAATAGCGTGGCGTAACACGCCATAGCATAGAAATTTTCAAAAACTTCCGAAAACACCTTAATTTTGCATGTTGAAAAAATGACCCAAGAAGCAAGGCTATAGTATGGCGAAAAAGTCCAAAAATGACATTTTCCAAAAACACCTGAAAATAACTGAAAACTGCATGAAATAGCATGGCGAAACACGCCATAGCATAGAAATTTTCAAAAACTGATGAAAACACCTTAATTTTGCATGTTGAAAAAATGACCCAAAAAGCAAGGCTATAGTATGGCGAAAAAGTCCAAAAATGACCTTTTCCAAAAACACCTGAAAATAACTGAAAACTGCATGAAATAGCATGGCGAAACATGCCATAGCATAGAAATTTTCAAAAACTGATGAAAACACCTTAATTTTGCACGTTCAAAAAATGACCCAAAAAGCAAGGCTATAGTATGGCGAAAAAGTCCAAAAATGACATTTTCCAAAAACACCTGAAAACAACTGAAAACTGCATAAAATAAAATAACGTATGGCGTAACACGCCATAGCATAAAAATTTTCAAAAACTTCCGAAAACACCTTAATTTTGCATGTTGAAAAAATGACCCAAGAAGCAAGGCTATAGTATGGCGAAAAAGTCAAAAAATGACATTTTCCAAAAACACCTAAAAACAACTGAAAACTGCATACAAAAGCGTGCCGAAACACGCCATAGCATAGAAATTTTAAATAAAGGCAGAAAAAACCTTAATTTTGCATGTTGAAAAAATGACCCAAAAAGCAAGGCTATAGTATGGCGAAAAAGTACAAAAATGAAATTTTCCAAAAACGCCTGTTAACCATTGAAAACTGCATAAAATAGCGTGTCGCAAGACGCCATAGCATAGAAATGTTCAAAAACTGCCGAAAAAACCTTAATTTTGCATGTTGAAAAAATGACCCAAGAAGCAAGGCTATAGTATGGCGAAAAAGTCCAAAAATGACATTTTCCAAAAATGCCTGAAAACAACTGAAAACTGCATGAAATAGCATGGCGAAACACGCCATAGCATAGAAATTTTCAAAAACTGATGAAAACACCTTAATTTTGCATGTTGAAAAAATGACCCAAAAAGCAAGGCTATAGTATGGCGAAAAAGTCCAAAAATGACATTTTCCAAAAACACCTGAAAATAACTGAAAACTGCATGAAATAGCATGGCGAAACATGCCATAGCATAGAAATTTTCAAAAACTGATGAAAACACCTTAATTTTGCACGTTCAAAAAATGACCCAAAAAGCAAGGCTATAGTATGGCGAAAAAGTCCAAAAATGACATTTTCCAAAAACACCTGAAAACAACTGAAAACTGCATAAAATAGCGTGGCGTAACACGCCATAGCATAGAAATTTTCAAAAACTTCCGAAAACACCTTAATTTTGCATGTTGAAAAAATGACCCAAGAAGCAAGGCTATAGTATGGCGAAAAAGTCAAAAAATGACATTTTCCAAAAACACCTAAAAACAACTGAAAACTGCATACAAAAGCGTGCCGAAACACGCCATAGCATAGAAATTTTAAATAAAGGCAGAAAAAAACTTAATTTTGCATGTTGAAAAAATGACCCAAAAAGCAAGGCTATAGTATGGCGAAAAAGTACAAAAATGAAATTTTCCAAAAACGCCTGTTAACCATTGAAAACTGCATAAAATAGCGTGTCGCAAGACGCCATAGCATAGAAATGTTCAAAAACTGCCGAAAAAACCTTAATTTTGCATGTTGAAAAAATGACCCAAGAAACAAGGCTATAGTATGGCGAAAAAGTCCAAAAATGACATTTTCCAAAAATGCCTGAAAACAACTGAAAACTCCATAAAATAGCGTGGCGTAACACGCCATAGCATAGAAATTTTCAAAAACTTCCGAAAACACCTTAATTTTGCATGTTGAAAAAATGACCCAAGAAGCAAGGCTATAGTATGGCGAAAAAGTCAAAAAATGACATTTTCCAAAAACACCTGAAAACAACTGAAAACTGCATAAAATAGCGTGGCGTAACACGCCATAGCGTAGAAATTTTCAAAAACTTCCGAAAACACCTTAATTTTGCATGTTGAAAAAATGACCCAAGAAGCAAGGTTATAGTATGGCAAAAAAGTCAAAAAATGACATTTTCCAAAAACACCTAAAAACAACTGAAAACTGCATACAAAAGCGTGCCGAAACACGCCATAGCATAGAAATTTTAAATAAAGGCAGAAAAAACCTTAATTTTGCATGTTGAAAAAATGACCCAAAAAGCAAGGCTATAGTATGGCGAAAAAGTCCAAAAATGACATTTTCTAAAAACACCTGAAAACAACTGAAAACTGCATAAAATAGCGTGGCGTAACACGCCATAGCATAGAAATTTTCAGAAACTTCCGAAAACACCTTAATTTTGCATGTTGAAAAGATGACCCAAGAAGCAAGGCTATAGTATGGCGAAAAAGTCAAAAAATGACATTTTCCAAAAACACCTAAAAACAACTGAAAACTGCATAAAATAGCATGCCGAAACACGCCATAGCATAGAAATTTTAAATAAAGGCCGAAAAAACCTTAATTTTGCATGCTGAAAAAATGACCCAAAAAGCAAGGCTATAGTATGGCGAAAAAGTCCAAAAATGACATTTTCCAAAAACACCTGAAAATAACTGAAAACTGCATGAAATAGCATGGCGAAACACGCCATAGCATAGAAATTTTCAAAAACTGATGAAAACACCTTAATTTTGCATGTTGAAAAAATGACCCAAAAAGCAAGGCTATAGTATGGCGAAAAAGTCAAAAAATGACATTTTCCAAAAACACCTGAAAACAACTGAAAACTGCATAAAATAGCGTATGTAACACGCCATAGCATAGAAATTTTCAAAAACTTCCGAAAACACCTTAATTTTGCATGTTGAAAAAATGACCCAAGAAGCAAGGCTATAGTATGGCGAAAAAATCAAAAAATGACATTTTCCAAAAACACCTAAAAACAACTGAAAACTGCATACAAAAGCGTTCCGAAACACGCCATAGCATAGAAATTTTAAATAAAGGCCGAAAAAACCTTAATTTTGCATGTTGAAAAAATGACCCAAAAAGCAAGGCTATAGTATGGCGAAAAAGTCAAAAAATGACATTTTCCAAAAACACCTGAAAATAACTGAAAACTGCATGAAATAGCATGGCGAAACACGCCATAGCATAGAAATTTTCAAAAACTTCCGAAAACACCTTAATTTTGCATGCTGAAAAAATGACCCAAGAAGCAAGGCTATAGTATGGCGAAAAAGTCAAAAAATGACATTTTCCAAAAACACCTGAAAACAACTGAAAACTGCATAAAATAGCGTGGCATAACACGCCATAGCGTAGAAATTTTCAAAAACTTCCGAAAACACCTTAATTTTGCATGTTGAAAAAATGACCCAAGAAGCAAGGCTATAGTATGGCAAAAAAGTCAAAAAATGACATTTTCCAAAAACACCTAAAAACAACTGAAAACTGCATACAAAAGCGTGCCGAAACACGCCATAGCATAGAAATTTTAAATAAAGGCAGAAAAAACCTTAATTTTGCATGTTGAAAAAATGACCCAAAAAGCAAGGCTATAGTATGGCGAAAAAGTCAAAAAATGACATTTTCTAAAAACACCTGAAAACAACTGAAAACTGCATAAAATAGCGTGGCGTAACACGCCATAGCATAGAAATTTTCAGAAACTGCCGAAAACACCTTAATTTTGCATGTTGAAAAGATGACCCAAGAAGCAAGGCTATAGTATGGCGAAAAAGTCAAAAAATGACATTTTCCAAAAACACCTAAAAACAACTGAAAACTGCATAAAATAGCATGCCGAAACACGCCATAGCATAGAAATTTTAAATAAAGGCCGAAAAAACCTTAATTTTGCATGTTGAAAAAATGACCCAAAAAGCAAGGCTATAGTATGGCGAAAAAGTCCAAAAATGACATTTTCCAAAAACGCCTGTTAACCATTGAAAACTGCATAAAATAGCGTGTCGCAAGACGCCATAGCATAGAAATGTTCAAAAACTGCCGAAAACACCTTTAGTTTGCATGCTGAAAAAATGACCCAAAAAGCAAGGCTATAGTATGGCGAAAAAGTCCAAAAATGACATTTTCCAAAAACACCTGAAAATAACTGAAAACTGCATGAAATAGCATGGCGAAACACGCCATAGCATAGAAATTTTCAAAAACTGATGAAAACACCTTAATTTTGCATGTTGAAAAAATGACCCAAAAAGCAAGGCTATAGTATGGCGAAAAAGTCAAAAAATGACATTTTCCAAAAACACCTGAAAACAACTGAAAACTGCATAAAATAGCGTGGCGTAACACGCCATAGCATAGAAATTTTCAAAAACTTCCGAAAACACCTTAATTTTGCATGTTGAAAAAATGACCCAAGAAGCAAGGCTATAGTATGGCGAAAAAATCAAAAAATGACATTTTCCAAAAACACCTAAAAACAACTGAAAACTGCATACAAAAGCGTTCCGAAACACGCCATAGCATAGAAATTTTAAATAAAGGCCGAAAAAACCTTAATTTTGCATGTTGAAAAAATGACCCAAAAAGCAAGGCTATAGTATGGCGAAAAAGTCAAAAAATGACATTTTCCAAAAACACCTGAAAATAACTGAAAACTGCATGAAATAGCATGGCGAAACACGCCATAGCATAGAAATTTTCAAAAACTGATGAAAACACCTTAATTTTGCATGTTGAAAAAATGACCCAAAAAGCAAGGCTATAGTATGGCGAAAAAGTCCAAAAATGACATTTTCCAAAAACACCTGAAAATAACTGAAAACTGCATGAAATAGCATGGCGAAACATGCCATAGCATAGAAATTTTCAAAAACTGATGAAAACACCTTAATTTTGCACGTTCAAAAAATGACCCAAAAAGCAAGGCTATAGTATGGCGAAAAAGTCCAAAAATGACATTTTCCAAAAACACCTGAAAACAACTGAAAACTGCATAAAATAGCGTGGCGTAACACGCCATAGCATAGAAATTTTCAAAAACTTCCGAAAACACCTTAATTTTGCATGTTGAAAAAATGACCCAAAAAGCAAGGCTATAGTATGGCGAAAAAGTCAAAAGATGACATTTTCCAAAAACACCTAAAAACAACTGAAAACTGCATAAAATAGCATGGCCAAAACACACCATAGCATAGAAATTTTCAAAAACTGCCGAAAACACCTTAATTTTGCATGCTGAAAAAATGACCCAAAAAGCAAGGCTATAGTATGGCAAAAAAGTCCAAAAATGACATTTTCCAAAAACACCTGAAAACAACTGAAAACTGCTTTAAATAGCGTGGCGTAACACACCATAGCATTGAACTTTTCAAAAACTTCCGAAAACACCTTAATTTTGCATGTTGAAAAAATGACCCAAGAAGCAAGGCTATAGTATGGCGAAAAAGTCAAAAAATGACATTTTCCAAAAACACCTAAAAACAACTGAAAACTGCATACAAAAGCGTGCCGAAACACACCATAGCATAGAAATTTTCAAAAACTTCCGAAAACACCTTAATTTTGCATGCTGAAAAAATGATCCTAAAAGCAAGGCTATAGTATGGCGAAAAAGTCCAAAAATGACATTTTCCAGAAACACCTAAAAACAACTGAAAACTGCATAAAATAGCGTGCCGAAACACGCCATAGCATAGAAATTTTCAAAAACTTCCGAAAACACCTTAATTTTGCATGTTGAAAAAATGACCCAAGAAGCAAGGCGAAAAAGTCAAAAAATGACATTTTCCAAAAACACCTGAAGACAACTGAAAACTGCTTAAAATAGCGTGGCGTAACACACCATAGCATTGAACTTTTCAAAAACTTCCGAAAACACCTTAATTTTGCATGTTGAAAAAATGACCCAAGAAGCAAGGCTATAGTATGGCGAAAAAGTCAAAAAATGACATTTTCCAAAAACACCTAAAAACAACTGAAAACTGCATAAAATAGCGTGCCAAAACACGCCATAGCATAGAAATTTTCAAAAACTGCTGAAAACACCTTAATTTTGCATGTTGAAAAAATGACCCAAAAAGCAAGGCTATAGTATGGCGAAAAAGTCAAAAAATGACATTTTCCAAAAATGCCTGAAAACAACTGAAAACTGCATAAAATAGCGTGGCCAAAACACACCATAGCATAGAAATTTTCAAAAACTGCCGAAAACACCTTAATTTTGCATGTTGAAAAAATGACCCAAAAAGCAAGGCTATAGTATGGCGAAAAAGTCAAAAAATGACATTTTCCAGAAACACCTGAAAACAACTGAAAACTGCATAAAATAGCGTGGCGTAACACGCCATAGCATAGAAATTTTCAAAAACTGCCGAAAACACCTTAATTTTGCATGTTGAAAAAATGACCCAAAAAGCAACAAAAAGATCCACATACATTCAGCACATGGGAGGTGTTGACTTGTTGGATTCACTGATTGCTTTGTATCGCACCAACATCAGGTCAAAGAAGTGGTACCACCGTCTTGTCTTTCACTTCATAGATATGGCAGTGGTGACCTCTTGGCTCCTCTACAGACGGGATTGCACTGACAATGGAATGACAAGAAGTGACTACATGCGCCTCTATGCTTTCAAGGCCCAAATTGCACACAGTCGGTGCAAATCCAAGAAAGATGTCAGGAAGAGAGGGCGAATCAGTGGTGGGATTTCCCAACAGTATGAGGAGAAGAGAAAGAAGCAGGGCCACACAGCTCCCATCCCAAACCAGGATGTCCGCTTGGACAGTACCGCACACTGGCCAGTCATGTGTGACAAAAAGGGGAGATGCAGGGTTCCTGGTTGCCCAGGAACACCCAAAGTCATGTGCAGAAAGTGCAGCACACACCTCTGCTTCACAGCAGACAAGAACTGTTTTTTAAAGTTCCACACTGAATAAAATCTGATCACATGGAGAATGTGACGTGGCACAATGCATACATGAAATGATGATACATGAAACCTACGGCTGTATCAAATGAAATATGTAAATATGTTTCAGTTGGGTTTTTTGCTTTTTGTTTAGTTATTTGTTGACTTTTCTAAAAGATTGTTTGGTGTTGTATTGTTCTCTGAGTATTGTTTTATAACAAATGAGTTCAGAGTTTTCTCTTTGATTTTGTACCATTGTTGCACGATGTGGCCCTCAGGCAACGAAAAAATATTTTGGAATGAGGGGGTCACAAAAAATAAAAAATGAGTTTTATCAATAAAGTGTCCCAAAATGAACCAAGAAATAATGTGGAATCATTTTTATCATGTACCATCAAATTGTGTGCAGTAGAGGGTTAATTTTGCATGTTGAAAAAATGACCCAAGAAGCAAGGCTATAGTATGGCGAAAAGGTCAAAAAATGACATTTTCCAAAAACCCCTGAAAATGACTAAAAACTGCATAAAATAGCGTGGCGAAACACGCCATAGCATAGAAATTTTCAATAAAGTCCGAAAACACCTTAATTTTGCATGTTGAAAAAATGACCCAAAAAGCAAGGCTATAGTATGGCAAAAAAGTCAAAAAATGACATTTTCCAAAAACACCTGAAAACAACTGAAAACTGCTTAAAATAGCATGCCGAAACACGCCATAGCATAGAACTTTTCAAAAACTGCCCAAAACACCTTAATTTTGCATGTTGAAAAAATGACCCAAGAAGCAAGGCTATAGTATGGCGAAAAAGTCAAAAAATGACATTTTCCAAAAACACCTGAAAACAACTGAAAACTGCTTAAAATAGCATGGCGTAACACACCATAGCATTGAACTTTTCAAAAACTTCCGAAAACACCTTAATTTTGCATGTTGAAAAAATGACCCAAGAAGCAAGGCTATAGTATGGCGAAAAGGTCAAAAAATGACATTTTCCAAAAACCCCTGAAAATGACTGAAAACTGCATGAAATAGCGTGGCGAAACACGCCATAGCATAGAAATTTTCAATAAAGTCCGAAAACACCTTAATTTTGCATGTTGAAAAAATGACCCAAAAAGCAAGGCTATAGTATGGCAAAAAAGTCAAAAAATGACATTTTCCAAAAACACCTGAAAACAACTGAAAACTGCATAAAATAGCATGCCGAAACACGCCATCGCATAGAAATTTTCAAAAACTGCCGAAAACACCTTAATTTTGCATGTTGAAAAACTGACCCAAGAAGCAAGGCTATAGTATGGCGAAAAAGTCAAAAAATGACAATTTCAAAAAACCCCTGAAAATAACTGAAAACTGCATGAAATAGCGTGGCGAAACACGCCATAGCATAGAAATTTTCAATAAAGGCCGAAAACACCTTAATTTTGCATGTTGAAAAAATGACCCAAAAAGCAAGGCTATAGTATGGCGAAAAAGTCAAAAAATGACATTTTCCAAAAATGCCTGAAAACAACTGAAAACTGCATACAAAAGCGTGCCGAAACACGCCATAGCATAGAAATTTTCAAAAACTGCTGAAAACACCTTAATTTTGCATGCTGAAAAAATGACCCAAAAAGCAAGGCTATAGTATGGCGAAAAAGTCAAAAAATGACATTTTCCAAAAACACCTGAAAACAACTGAAAACTGCTTAAAATAGCGTGGCGTAACACGCCATAGCATAGAACTTTTCAAAAACTGCCCAAAACACCTTAATTTTGCATGTTGAAAAAATGACCCAAGAAGCAAGGCTATAGTATGGCGAAAAAGTCAAAAAATGACATTTTCCAAAAACACCTGAAAACAACTGAAAACTGCTTAAAATAGCGTGGCGTAACACACCATAGCATTGAACTTTTCAAAAACTTCCGAAAACACCTTAATTTTGCATGTTGAAAAAATGACCCAAAAAGCAAGGCTATAGTATGGCAAAAAAGTCAAAAAATGACATTTTCCAAAAACACCTGAAAACAACTGAAAACTGCATAAAATAGCATGCCGAAACACGCCATAGCATAGAAATTTTCAAAAACTGCCGAAAACACCTAAATTTTGCATGTTGAAAAAATGACCCAAGAAGCAAGGCTATAGTATGGCGAAAAAGTCAAAAAATGACATTTTCCAAAAATGCCTGAAAACAACTGAAAACTGCATACAAAAGCGTGGCGTAACACGCCATAGCATAGAACTTTTCAAAAACTGCTGAAAACACCTTAATTTTGCATGCTGAAAAAATGACCCAAAAAGCAAGGCTATAGTATGGCGAAAAAGTCAAAAAATGACATTTTCCAAAAACACCTGAAAACAACTGAAAACTGCATAAAATAGCATGCCGAAACACGCCATAGCATAGAAATTTTCAAAAACTGCCGAAA
Source organism: Plectropomus leopardus (assembly GCF_026936395.1). Lineage (NCBI taxonomy): Eukaryota > Metazoa > Chordata > Actinopteri > Perciformes > Serranidae > Plectropomus > Plectropomus leopardus. The sequence continues at coordinate 4,252,134 of NC_142189.1, forward strand.
ACACCTAAATTTTGCATGTTGAAAAAATGACCCAAGAAGCAAGGCTATAGTATGGCGAAAAAGTCAAAAAATGACATTTTCCAAAAATGCCTGAAAACAACTGAAAACTGCATACAAAAGCGTGGCGTAACACGCCATAGCATAGAACTTTTCAAAAACTGCTGAAAACACCTTAATTTTGCATGCTGAAAAAATGACCCAAAATGCAAGGCTATAGTATGGCGAAAAAGTCCAAAAATGACATTTTCCAAAAACACCTAAAAACAACTGAAAACTGCATACAAAAGCGTGGCGTAACACGCCATAGCATAGAACTTTTCAAAAACTGCTGAAAACACCTTAATTTTGCATGCTGAAAAAATGACCCAAAAAGCAAGGCTATAGTATGGCGAAAAAGTCAAAAAATGACATTTTCCAAAAACACCTGAAAACAACTGAAAACTGCATAAAATAGCATGCCGAAACACGCCATAGCATAGAAATTTTCAAAAACTGCCGAAAACACCTAAATTTTGCATGTTGAAAAAATGACCCAAGAAGCAAGGCTATAGTATGGCGAAAAAGTCAAAAAATGACATTTTCCAAAAATGCCTGAAAACAACTGAAAACTGCATACAAAAGCGTACATGTAACACGCCATAGCATAGAACTTTTCAAAACTGCTGAAAACACCTTAATTTTGCATGCTGAAAAATGACCCAAAATGCAAGGCTATAGTATGGCGAAAAAAGTCAAAAATGACATTTTCCAAAACACCTAAAAACAACTGAAAACTGCATACAAAAGCGTGCCGAAACACGCCATAGCATAGAAATTTTCAAAAACTGATGAAAACACCTTAATTTTGCATGTTGAAAAAATGACCCAAAAAGCAAGGCTATAGTATGGCGAAAAAGTCAAAAAATGACATTTTCCAAAAACACCTGAAAATAACTGAAAACTGCATGAAATAGCATGGCGAAACACGCCATAGCATAGAAATTTTCAAAAACTGATGAAAACACCTTAATTTTGCATGTTGAAAAAATGACCCAAGAAGCAAGGCTATAGTATGGCGAAAAAGTCAAAAAATGACATTTTCCAAAAATGCCTGAAAACAACTGAAAACTGCATACAAAAGCGTGGCGTAACACGCCATAGCATAGAACTTTTCAAAAACTGCTGAAAACACCTTAATTTTGCATGCTGAAAAATGACCCAAAAAGCAAGGCTATAGTATGGCGAAAAAAGTCAAAAAATGACATTTTCCAAAAACACCTGAAAACAACTGAAAACTGCTTAAAATAGCGTGGCGTAACACGCCATAGCATAGAACTTTTCAAAAACTGCCCAAAACACCTTAATTTTGCATGTTGAAAAAATGACCCAAGAAGCAAGGCTATAGTATGGCGAAAAAGTCAAAAAATGACATTTTCCAAAAACACCTGAAAACAACTGAAAACTGCTTAAAATAGCGTGGCGTAACACACCATAGCATTGAACTTTTCAAAAACTTCCGAAAACACCTTAATTTTGCATGTTGAAAAAATGACCCAAAAAGCAAGGCTATAGTATGGCGAAAAAGTCAAAAAATGACATTTTCCAAAAACACCTGAAAACAACTGAAAACTGCATAAAATAGCATGCCGAAACACGCCATAGCATAGAAATTTTCAAAAACTGCCGAAAACACCTAAATTTTGCATGTTGAAAAAATGACCCAAGAAGCAAGGCTATAGTATGGCAAAAGTCAAAAATGACATTTTCCAAAATGCCTGAAAACAACTGAAAACTGCATACAAAAGCGTGGCGTAACACGCCATAGCATAGAACTTTTCAAAAACTGCTGAAAACACCTTAATTTTGCATGCTGAAAAAATGACCCAAAATGCAAGGCTATAGTATGGCGAAAAAGTCCAAAAATGACATTTTCCAAAAACACCTAAAAACAACTGAAAACTGCATACAAAAGCGTGCCGAAACACGCCACAGCATAGAAATTTTAAATAAAGGCCGAAAAAACCTTAATTTTGCATGTTGAAAAAATGACCCAAAAAGCAAGGCTATAGTATGGCGAAAAAGTCAAAAAATGACATTTTCCAAAAACACCTGAAAATAACTGAAAACTGCATGAAATAGCATGGCGAAACACGCCATAGCATAGAAATTTTCAAAAACTGATGAAAACACCTTAATTTTGCATGTTGAAAAAATGACCCAAAAAGCAAGGCTATAGTATGGCGAAAAAGTCCAAAAATGACATTTTCCAAAAACACCTGAAAATAACTGAAAACTGCATGAAATAGCGTGGCGAAACACGCCATAGCATAGAAATTTTCAATAAAGGCCGAAAACACCTTAATTTTGCATGTTGAAAAAATGACCCAAAAAGCAAGGCTATAGTATGGCAAAAGTCAAAAAATGACATTTTCCAAAAATGCCTGAAAACAACTGAAAACTGCATACAAAAGCGTGCCGAAACACGCCATAGCATAGAAATTTTCAAAAACTGCTGAAAACACCTTAATTTTGCATGCTGAAAAAATGACCCAAAAAGCAAGGCTATAGTATGGCGAAAAAGTCAAAAAATGACATTTTCCAAAAACACCTGAAAACAACTGAAAACTGCTTAAAATAGCGTGGCGTAACACACCATAGCATTGAACTTTTCAAAAACTTCCGAAAACACCTTAATTTTGCATGTTGAAAAAATGACCCAAAAAGCAAGGCTATAGTATGGCAAAAAAGTCAAAAAATGACATTTTCCAAAAACACCTGAAAACAACTGAAAACTGCATAAAATAGCATGCCGAAACACACCATAGCATAGAAATTTTCAAAAACTGCCGAAAACACCTAAATTTTGCATGTTGAAAAAATGACCCAAGAAGCAAGGCTATAGTATGGCGAAAAAGTCAAAAAATGACATTTTCCAAAACACCTGAAAATGACTGAAAACTGCATAAAATAGCATGCGAAACACGCCATAGCATAGAAATTTTCAATAAACTGCCGAAAACACCTTAATTTTGCATGTTGAAAAATGACCCAAAAAGCAAGGCTATAGTATGGCAAAAAGTCAAAAATGACATTTTCCAAAACACCTGAAAACAACTGAAAACTGCATAAAATAGCATGCAGAAACACGCCATAGCATAGAAATTTTCAAAAACTGCCGAAAACACCTTAATTTTGCATGTTGAAAAAATGACCCAAAAAGCAAGGCTATAGTATGGCGAAAAAGTCAAAAAATGACATTTTCCAAAAACACCTGAAAACAACTGAAAACTGCTTAAAATAGCGTGGCGTAACACGCCATAGCATAGAACTTTTCAAAAACTGCCGAAAACACCTAAATTTTGCATGTTGAAAAAATGACCCAAAAAGCAAGGCTATAGTATGGCAAAAAGTCAAAAAATGACGTTTTCCAAAAACACCTGAAAACAACTGAAAACTGCATAAAAAAGCGTGCCGAAACACGCCATAGCATAGAAATTTTCAAAAACTGCCGAAAACACCTTAATTTTGCATGTTGAAAAAATGACCCAAAAAGCAAGGCTATAGTATGGCGAAAAAGTCAAAAAATGACATTTTCCAAAAACACCTGAAAACAACTGAAAACTGCATGAAATAGCGTGGCGAAACACGCCATAGCATAGAAATTTTCAAAAACTGATGAAAACACCTTAATTTTGCATGTTGAAAAATGACCCAAAAAGCAAGGCTATAGTATGGCGAAAAAGTCAAAAATGACATTTTCAAAAACACCTGAAAACAACTGAAAACTGCATGAAATAGCATGGCGAAACATGCCATAGCATAGAAATTTTCAAAAACTGATGAAAACACCTTAATTTTGCACGTTCAAAAAATGACCCAAAAAGCAAGGCTATAGTATGGCGAAAAAGTCCAAAAATGACATTTTCCAAAAACACCTGAAAACAACTGAAAACTGCATAAAATAGCGTGGCGTAACACGCCATAGCATAGAAATTTTCAGAAACTGCCGAAAACACCTTAATTTTGCATGTTGAAAAATGACCCAAAAAGCAAGGCTATAGTATGGCGAAAAAGTCAAAAATGACATTTTCCAAAACACCTGAAAACAACTGAAAACTGCATAAAATAGCATGCGAAACACACCATAGCATAGAAATTTTCAAAAACTTCAAAAAACACCTTAATTTTGCATGTTGAAAAAATGACCCAAAAAGCAAGGTTATAGTATGGCGAAAAAGTCAAAAAATGACATTTTCCAAAAATGCCTGAAAACAACTGAAAACTGCATAAAATAGCGTAGCGAAAGACGCCATAGCATAGAAATTTTCACAAACTGCCGAAAACACCTTAATTTTGCATGTTGAAAAATGACCCAAAAAGCAAGGCTATAGTATGGCAAAAAAGTCAAAAAATGACATTTTCCAAAAACACCTGAAAACAACTGAAAACTGCATAAAATAGCATGCCGAAACACGCCATAGCATAGAAATTTTCAAAAACTGCCGAAAACACCTTAATTTTGCATGTTGAAAAACTGACCCAAAAAGCAAGGCTATAGTATGGCGAAAAAGTCAAAAAATGACATTTTCCAAAAACACCTAAAAACAACTGAAAACTGCATAAAATAGCATGCGAAACACGCCATAGCATAGAAATTTTCAAAAACTGCTGAAAACACCTTAATTTTGCATGTTGAAAAAATGACCCAAAAAGCAAGGTTATAGTATGGCGAAAAAGTCAAAAAATGACATTTTCCAAAAATGCCTGAAAACAACTGAAAACTGCATAAAATAGCGTAGCGAAAGACGCCATAGCATAGAAATTTTCACAAACTGCCGAAAACACCTTAATTTTGCATGTTGAAAAAATGACCCAAAAAGCAAGGCTATAGTATGGCAAAAAGTCAAAAAATGACGTTTTCCAAAAACACCTGAAAACAACTGAAAACTGCTTAAAATAGCGTGGCGTAACACACCATAGCATTGAACTTTTCAAAAACTTCCGAAAACACCTTAATTTTGCATGTTGAAAAAATGACCCAAAAAGCAAGGCTATAGTATGGCAAAAAAGTCAAAAAATGACATTTTCCAAAAACACCTGAAAACAACTGAAAACTGCATAAAATAGCATGGCGAAACACGCCATAGCATAGAAATTTTCAAAAACTGCCGAAAACACCTTATTTTAGCATGTTCAAAAACTGACCCAAAAAGCAAGGCTATAGTATGGCAAAAAAGTCAAAAAATGACATTTTCCAAAAACACCTGAAAACAACTGAAAACTGCATAAAATAGCATGCTGAAACACGCCATAGCATAGAAATTTTCAAAAACTGCCGAAAACACCTAAATTTTGCATGTTGAAAAAATGACCCAAAAAGCAAGGCTATAGTATGGCGAAAAAGTCAAAAAATGACATTTTCCAAAAATGCCTGAAAACAACTGAAAACTGCTTAAAATAGCGTGGCGTAACACGCCATAGCATAGAACTTTTCAAAAACTGCCCAAAACACCTTAATTTTGCATGTTGAAAAAATGACCCAAGAAGCAAGGCTATAGTATGGCGAAAAAGTCAAAAAATGACATTTTCCAAAAACACCTGAAAACAACTGAAAACTGCTTAAAATAGCGTGGCGTAACACACCATAGCATTGAACTTTTCAAAAACTTCCGAAAACACCTTAATTTTGCATGTTGAAAAAATGACCCAAAAAGCAAGGCTATAGTATGGCAAAAAAGTCAAAAAATGACATTTTCCAAAAATACCTGAAAACAACTGAAAACTGCATAAAATAGCATGGCGAAACACGCCATAGCATAGAAATTTTCAAAAACTGCCGAAAACACCTTAATTTTGCATGTTGAAAAAATGACCCAAAAAGCAAGGCTATAGTAAGGTGAAAAAGTCAAAAAATGACATTTTCTGAAAACAACTGAAAACAACTGAAAATGTTTAAAATAGCGTGGCGAAACACGCCATAGCATAGAAATGTTCAAAAACTGCCGAAAACACCTTAATTTTGCATGTTGAAAAAATGACCCAAAAAGCAAGGCTATAGTATGGCAAAAAAGTCAAAAAATGACATTTTCCAAAAACACCTGAAAACAACTGAAAACTGCATAAAATAGCATGCCGAAACACGCCATAGCATAGAACTTTTCAAAAACTGCCGAAAACACCTAAATTTTGCATGTTGAAAAAATGACCCAAAAAGCAAGGCTATAGTATGGCGAAAAAGTCAAAAAATGACATTTTCCAAAAATGCCTGAAAACAACTGAAAACTGCTTAAAATAGCGTGGCGTAACACGCCATAGCATTGAACTTTTCAAAAACTTCCGAAAACACCTTAATTTTGCATGTTGAAAAAATGACCCAAAAAGCAAGGCTATAGTATGGCGAAAAAGTCGAAAGATGACATTTTCCAAAAACACCTGAAAACAACTGAAAACTGCATAAAATAGCATGCCGAAACACACCATAGCATAGAAATTTTCAAAAACTTCAAAAAACACCTTAATTTTGCATGTTGAAAAAATGACCCAAAAAGCAAGGTTATAGTATGGCGAAAAAGTCAAAAAATGACATTTTCCAAAAATGCCTGAAAACAACTGAAAACTGCATAAAATAGCGTAGCGAAAGACGCCATAGCATAGAAATTTTCAAAAACTGCCGAAAACACCTTAATTTTGCATGTTGAAAAAATGACCCAAAAAGCAAGGCTATAGTATGGCAAAAAGTCAAAAAATGACGTTTTCCAAAAACACCTGAAAACAACTGAAAACTGCTTAAAATAGCGTGGCGTAACACACCATAGCATTGAACTTTTCAAAAACTTCCGAAAACACCTTAATTTTGCATGTTGAAAAAATGACCCAAAAAGCAAGGCTATAGTATGGTGAAAAAGTCCAAAAATGACATTTTCCAAAAACGCCTGAAAACAACTGAAAACTGTATGAAATAGCGTAGCGAAAGACGCCATAGCATAGAAATGTTCAAAAACTGACGAAAACACCTTAATTTTGCATGCTGAAAAAATGACCCAAAAAGCAAGGCTATAGTATGGCGAAAAAAAAGTCAAAAAATGACATTTTCCAAAAACACCTAAAAACAACTGAAAACTGCTTAAAATAGCGTGGCGAAACACGCCATAGCATAGAACTTTTCAAAAACTTCCGAAAACACCTTAATTTTGCATGTTGAAAAAATGACCCAAGAATCAAGGCTGTAGTATGGCAAAAAAGTCAAAAGATGACATTTTCCAAAAACACCTGAAAACAACTGAAAACTGTATAAAATAGCATGCCGAAACAGGCCATAGCATAGAAATGTTCAAAAACTACCGAAAACACCTTAATTTTGCATGTTGAAAAAATGACCCAAAAAGCAAGGCTATAGTATGGCGAAAAAGTCAAAAAATGACATTTTCCAAAAATGCCTGAAAACAACTGAAAACTGCATAAAATAGCGTGCCGAAACACGCCATAGCATAGAAGTTTTCAAAAACTGCCGAAAACACCTTAATTTTGCATGTTGAAAAAATGACCCAAAAAGCAAGGCTATAGTATGGCGAAAAAGTCCAAAAATGACATTTTCCAAAAACACCTGAAAACAACTGAAAACTGTATAAAATAGCATGCCGAAACAGGCCATAGCATAGAAATTTTCAAAAACTGCCGAAAACACCTTAATTTTGCATGTTGAAAAAATGACCCAAAAAGCAAGGCTATAGTATGGCAAAAAGTCAAAAAATGACGTTTTCCAAAAATGCCTGACAACAACTGAAAACTGCATAAAATAGCATGCCAAAACATGCCATAGCATAGAAATTTTCAAAAACTGCCGAAAACACCTTAATTTTGCACGTTGAAAAAATGACCCAAAAAGCAAGGCTATAGTATGGCGAAAAAGTCAAAAAATGACATTTTCCAAAAATGCCTGAAAACAACTGAAAACTGCATAAAATAGCGTGGCGTAACACGCCATAGCATAGAAATTTTCAAAAACTGCCGAAAAACACCTTAATTTTGCATGCTGAAAAATGACCCAAAAAGCAAGGCTATAGTATGGCGAAAAAGTCAAAAAAATGACATTTTCCAAAAACACCTGAAAACAACTGAAAACTGTATAAAATAGCATGCCGAAACAGGCCATAGCATAGAAATTTTCAAAAACTGCCGAAAACACCTTAATTTTGCATGTTGAAAAAATGACCCAAAAAGCAAGGCTATAGTATGGCGAAAAAGTCAAAAAATGACATTTTCCAAAAATGCCTGAAAACAACTGAAAACTGCATAAAATAGCGTGCCGAAACACGCCATAGCATAGAAGTTTTCAAAAACTGCCGAAAACACCTTAATTTTGCATGTTGAAAAAATGACCCAAAAAGCAAGGCTATAGTATGGCGAAAAAGTCCAAAAATGACATTTTCCAAAAACACCTGAAAACAACTGAAAACTGTATAAAATAGCATGCCGAAACAGGCCATAGCATAGAAATTTTCAAAAACTGCCGAAAACACCTTAATTTTGCATGTTGAAAAAATGACCCAAAAAGCAAGGCTATAGTATGGCGAAAAAGTCAAAAAATGACGTTTTCCAAAAATGCCTGACAACAACTGAAAACTGCATAAAATAGCATGCCAAAACATGCCATAGCATAGAAATTTTCAAAAACTGCCGAAAACACCTTAATTTTGCACGTTGAAAAAATGACCCAAAAAGCAAGGCTATAGTATGGCGAAAAAGTCAAAAAATGACATTTTCCAAAAATGCCTGAAAACAACTGAAAACTGCATAAAATAGCGTGGCGTAACACGCCATAGCATAGAAATTTTCAAAAACTGCCGAAAAACACCTTAATTTTGCATGCTGAAAAAATGACCCAAAAAGCAAGGCTATAGTATGGCGAAAAAGTCAAAAAAATGACATTTTCCAAAAACACCTGAAAACAACTGAAAACTGCTTAAAATAGCGTGCCGAAACACGCCATAGCATAGAACTTTTCAAAAACTTCCGAAAACACCTTAATTTTGCATGTTGAAAAAATGACCCAAGAATCAAGGCTGTAGTATGGCAAAAAAGTCAAAAGATGACATTTTCCAAAAACACCTGAAAACAACTGAAAACTGTATAAAATAGCATGCCGAAACAGGCCATAGCATAGAAATTTTCAAAAACTGCCGAAAACACCTTAATTTTGCATGTTGAAAAAATGACCCAAAAAGCAAGGCTATAGTATGGCGAAAAAGTCAAAAAATGACATTTTCCAAAAATGCCTGAAAACAACTGAAAACTGCATAAAATAGCGTGCCGAAACACGCCATAGCATAGAAGTTTTCAAAAACTGCCGAAAACACCTTAATTTTGCATGTTGAAAAAATGACCAAGAAAGCAAGGCTATAGTATGGCGAAAAAGTCAAAAAATGACATTTTCCAAAAACACCTGAAAACAACTGAAAACTGCATTACATAGTGTGGCGAAACACGCCATAGCATAGAAATTTTCAAAGACTGTCGAAAACACCTTAATTTTGCATGTTGAAAAAATGACCCAAAGAGCAAGGCTATAGTATGGTGAAAAAGTCAAAAAATGACATTTTCCAAAAACACCTGAAAACAACTGAAAACTGCATAAAATAGCGTGGCGTAACACGCCATAGCATAGAAATTTTTTTTAAAAATTCCGAAAACACCTTAATTTTGCATGTTGAAAAAATGACCCAAAAAGCAAGGCTATAGTATGGCGAAAAAGTCAAAACATGACGTTTTCCAAAAACACCTGAAAACAACTGAAAACTGCATAAAATAGCAGGCCTAAACACGCCATAGCATAGAAATGTTCAAAAACTGCCGAAAACACCTTAATTTTGCATGTTGAAAAAATGACCCAAGAAGCAAGGCTATAGTATGGCGAAAAAGTCAAAAAACGACATTTTCCAAAAACACCTTAAAACAACTGAAAACTGCACAAAATAGCGTGGCGAAACACGCCATAGCATAGAATTTTTCAAAAATTGCCGAAAACACCTCAATTTTGCATGTTGAAAAAATGACACAAAAGTCAAGGCTATAGTATGGCGAAAAAGTCAAAAATGACATTTTCCAAAAACATGTAAAAACAACTGAAAACTGCATACAAAAGCGTGCCGAAATACGCCATAGCATAGAAATTTTCAATAAAGGCTGAAAACACCTTAATTTTGCACGTTGAAAAAATGACCCAAAAAGCAAGGCTATAGTATGGCGAAAAAGTAAAAAAATGACATTTTCTGAAACCACTTGAAAACAACTGAAAACTGCATACAATAGCGTGCCGAAACACGCCGTGCCATAGAATGTTGCAAAAACAGCCAAAAACACCATAATATGATCTGTTGAAAAAACAACCAAAATAAGCCATACCATAGTATGGTGAAAAATGTCAAAAAATTATGTCCCAAAAACAGCTGAAAACACCTTAAAAAGTTTGTCAAGAGACATCATAGCATAAAATGTTGCAGAAACTGCACAAAACATTACAATATAGCATGTACAAAAACGACCAAAAATGCCATACTACAGTATGGCAAAAAATGTCAAAATATGTTAAGTCACCAAAACCTCATGGTATAGAATGTCATCAAAAGAAAATGAGAAGATGATCGTCTGAAATAGCATTAAAAAACTCATAATAAGGTAAGTCGACCAAAATAGCACCAAAACGCCATAGTAACGTCGTAATAAAAAAAATCATTGTATAGTTCGTCATAAAATGCATCATAGTATCAACAGCAAAGAATAACATTTGGCGTTTTAGTCAAAAAGGTTGAAAAGTTACAAATCAATCAAACAAATTCTCTCTTGTCCTTCAGAGTTTTTATTCCTCTTTAAGACAAAGACAAAAACAAGTTTCATTTTGCATAACAGTAGTACAGCAGCGGCCGAGGGTACAAAACACTTTCTTAATTTTTCAGTGTAAAAATAACTCTACTCATACCTCACACCTGTGCCGTCCTCTCGTAGTGCAAATGCTTCAAATAAAAGTTAGGCACATGATGGATACGATACGATCGCAGTTCGGTTACACTTAAGTGCTGATGACAAATAACATGTCTTCTTACTTCCTTTTGTGTGTGGTTCGCAATGTTTGGAAGAAATGATGACAGCTGGATTTTAAATAGCGATAAAAGGGCAGTTTGACTTCCTGTTTGTAGATGTTAACGTCCAATGAAGCGTAATAAAAAAGACCTAAGTACTATTTTTCTGACAAGATTATTATCTGTCAGCGTTTTCAACTAAGTGCAACTGAGTTTAATACTATCTCAAAAAAAATGACATTGCAAGCTTATGGTCCCAAGCAACAATCACAACTTTTCCTTCGTTGATGCTTTTGCTTGTAAGTATCTGAGCAAGCGTTTAAGTGGCAACTTGACATCTTTCTACTTTTAAGAAAGAAAAAACGAAAAACTAGCTCAAAATAAAGTAAAATATTTCCCAGATTTACATATGTTACAAATAAAAAATAAATATCAGCTCTGTTTTTTTAATCTAGGCATTTAAATGATTCATCGAGAAAAATAAAAGGTACAAAGAGCGACCGTCTTTCTCTTCCAACGTACACAGTGCAGCTTATTTTCCAAGTGTTGCTCCGCCATCAGGACGCCAGCACGCCTCGGCGGATGATGTCAGACCCGTAACGGCGACTGAGAGACGAGTCGCCCCTCAGCTGGTGGGAGTGGCATCGTTTCAAGCAGGGATCCATCTCGTCATCGCCCGGTTTGGAGTCGGAGGCGTATCCGTCATTCTCCGTCCCCGTGCGGTGTCTGGTCCTGGGGTACGACGGCTCAGGCGTGTTGGTCAGCGGCCTCAGCAGCGCCTTGCGGGGCTCCGCCTCCTGTTGTTCCTTCGTCGTCGCCACCGGAGGTCTCTCGCTCCTCTTGGGGATCCTGAACTTGCCCCAGCTCCTCAGGTGTCCTCCCACATGTCTGCTGGTTGTGTGTGAGCCGTTCGCCTGAGCTTTCTTCAGCCAGCCGTTAGCTTTGGTGCCGGCGGCGGCGTCTGACACCTCGCTGGCTCTGTTGACTTTAGTGTTGGTCGTCACATCAACGGTGTCGGGGCTTCTTTTGGTCATTCCTTCGTCGGCAAAGTAGTCGTCAGTGTCAGAGCTCCTGATGTCGACCAGCCTGATGGACACGGTTTTCTCCAGGTGTTTTGAACCGAACCTGTTCTTCCCGTGGCTGGGAAAGCTCTCCGTCACATCGCTCCTCCTCTTCCTCCTCCTCTCCTCTTGTTCGTGGTCGCTGTCTCGTTTCCGTCTGACCAGTGTCTCGTGTTCGGACGCAGGGGCCTCCCTCCTAGGGCCCTTCCTGTTCTCGAGTTTGTGCAGTTTGACAGCGATCATTTCCTGAACGACTTCTGGCTTCTGAAGTTTTGGGAACTGAGCCTCCGGGCTGAGCGCAGAGTTCTGGATTTTGGCGTTGCTTGTGTCCTCAGCAGTCTCCGACTCTTTGATTCTGGGGAATTTACTATCCTTCGTCTCCAGTGGTATGCTCAGATTGTCTTTCTTGTGAGTGTGCTGGTAGTCCGAGAAGCTTTTTCTGTCTCCGCTTTTTCTTTTTTCCTGCTTTGAAGACCCTCGTTTGGTTTTCAGTCCCGAGTGGCTCCAGGAGGAGCGAGACTGGGAGCCCTGAGAGGATAACCAGCCCAGAGAGAAGAGCTTCTCCAAATCCTTTGCTGAGGGATCACCTGTAACACAGACAATTGAGCGACAGATTCAGGACGAAATCAGGGAAATATTTTCAGATTATCCACTGGAGGGGGACCACCATGTTTAAACCCCCGCTAACTTAAATAAAGATAAAATGACTCATCCTGCAGCTAACTCACACCTCCAAGTGTTATCAGACCAAACAGATTAAATTGAGTGAAATACACTATAAAAAAGGCACTGCATATCTCAGAAAAAGTCATAATATAGTGTGCCATAAAAATATCACAATATTTAACAGTATGCCATAGTGAAGTACGCCATAAACATGCTGTATTATATTATGCCATAAAAATAAAAACATGTCATAGTACATAATGTCAGGTACATTTCACTGAAATTTCAAAGTTATGTATGTCATGAAGATTTAACTTAAAAAGTTAAATAAAAGTATGTCAAAAATATCAAATATTTTTCAAAATGTCATTTTTTTTTTTCCAAAATGGCATAAAAAAGCCAAACTACTGTATGACATCCAAACTGCATAAAAAAAGTAATGGTATAAAGTGAAAAAATTATAGTATTTCTTCCAAAATAGTATAAAGAAAAGCTGATAATAGCAGCGGGTCGGCAAAAAAGCCTAAAAAAATCATAGTATAGTTTGTCGTCAAAAATGGCATTAAAGTCATTGTATAGTACATGTTGACAAAAATAGAAAAATGTCATAGAAAAGTGTTGTCCAACATATAATTTAAAAAATCCTGGTAGAGTATGTAAAAACGCATAGAAATGTCACGGTATAGTACGTCTGCGCAAATAGTATTAAGAAAAACTAAAAGTATAGTATGGCATCAAAAACAATCTAAAAATGTCATAGTAAGGTGTGTTGTCCAAAATATCATAAAAATGTCATAGTACAGCATGTTGTCCAAAGTAGCATAAAAAGTCATAGTATAGTATGTCATCAAAAATGACCCAAAATGGCACAAAAACGTCACAGTATAGTATGTTGTCCAAAACTGAACAAAAAAGTCATAGTTACGTATGTTTTCTAAAATAATGATAAGATAAAATATGCGTGGTATATGTCACATAAAATAGCATGAACAAGTAATAGTATAGCATGTGTCATGGCAGAAAAAAATGTGATGTGTTTTGAAAAGTTTTGATGTGGTGTAGTAAAAAGTACAAATACTGCTTTTTAAAATTTCATAGAGTATAGGTATAGAGTTACATTAAATGGAAATAGCAAACTTACGTATAAAAACTTGGTTTTACTTCCTACGTTCCCAACATTAATGAAAGAAACTGTAAATTTGCACGTAACAGAATTGGCTGCACGGAGTTTCTAACTTTTAGCGAGATTCTTAAAAACAAAATGAAATAAATCAGCTTGTTCTCGTCTTTCGGGTTTTACCTGAGAGCAGCTCGTGGTCGAGAAGTTGAACTTGGTGCTGGAAGATCTGCTCCTGGATTCTCCACAGCGAGCGCTTCATCTTCTCCCTCCGAGTCACCATGTAGGTCAGATTACGGACCTGAGGAGCAACAGCAGCAGGATCTTCAGACTCTCATGAGCTTACATCAACATCTTAAGACACTGACCTTCATACTGATTCCTGCCTAAAATGTGCTGATTTGCTGCTTCTCTCTGTTATATGCCTCCACGTAAAGTGAGTATCTGAACCAGAACTGACAGTGATTAAAGTGTTTACATCGCTTGTTTGAAAGGTCGGTCATTTTTCATTACTTTCTAACATTTTCAAGTCTAAAAGATTAAACTAAATCATTATGCAGCCCTATTTTAGATTTCACCATATTATGTTCCATTGTAATCCTATTACACACATATTATGTAGTAATATATTGTGTACACTTTAATATATGTCTGCATATTGTAGTATTTTACCTGTATTTATTTCATGTATAATACATGCTCCGTTATGAGTCTTTTAACAAGTCACTTTACTTTCTTAAAGGGGCCCTATTATGCTCTGGGTAGCATTTTTGTGCTTATTAAAGGTCTCCAAGTAATAAAGCCCAAAGTTTAAGCCAAAGGGAACTCTTTCTGCTCCTCAGCTGACTGAAACAGTTCTCGGCGGGTTTCCATTGACACTCAAATTGCGCAAATTGCGAAAACAAAATTCACCCGTTTATCACAAAACGTTTATTGCGCTCGCATGAGGTGGTATTTCAGGCAATTCGAAAAAGCCATATTTCGCAAAGCTGCAATGGAAATACTTTTTTCGCATTTATAGGTCATATGATGTGCAACATATAGACAGACAGTTTCAGACAGAGGAGCTGCAGTAAAGGGCAGTATGAGACACATGATGTGTTTTTCTAGTAGAACCCCAAAATACAAATATGATCCTAAAAATGAGCACAATAGGGCCCCTTTAGGTCTTAAAAGGGATTTGCACGACTGCAATAATTATATTTGCACAACGTATATGGTCTAAGGCCTGTCTGATCTTGACCACAGGCACAGGAGTTTGTTTATTTGTTGTTTTTTTATGATAGAAATAAATATGTTTTCACAGAAAGTTAGTTATTTACACAAGGAACAGTGTAGAACACTATATATGATATATACTTTTGATGGTCTTGATGATATGAAATGGATTTTGAGCTTTTTTTTCTCTTCTCTTTATAACAGCGCCACCTGCTCTGCAACTAACGTTTAAATAAATGCAATGCTCGTGTCTTACAGACACAGCTGTTCCTCAAACAAACTGATGGGGAGATGCTCTCTCTCCTCTATCCAAAACCGACATAACGACCGCAGATGGCGGTCAGTCTGTCAGTCTGTCTACTGTGTCCGCTCCTATTTATTTTGAAAGAAAGAACGACGGCCAATAGGGAAACAGCAACGTCACATCCTCAGTAGCACTGACCATAAGCATAATATTTTAATTTATGATATTTGAAATAGTTGTTTCCTGTCTTTTTTTACTGCTCTATCATGTAAGTAAATCTTATCTATAAAAAAACAAACTTTTCTGCTGCAGTCAAACTTTATTTAAATTTACTTAAACTGCTTCTTTGCTCATTCCCTCCTTCTCCTCTTTGCTGCTCTCTGGACTTTGTGACGGCTGAAGTAGAGACCTACCCTCTCCAGGTCCTGACGGAGGTGTGTGAAGAGCTGTAGGCGTCGCAGCAGCACCTCGTGCTCGCGGCGTGCCAGGCTGTCCTCCTCGTCCTTCTTTGGCGTGAGGAGCGGCTGGTTGAAGTTGGCTTTGCGTTTAAGTTTCCAGTACTGATACAGGAAGTCCACCACCTCCGGCGGCAGCTTCAAGTGACTCGCCACCTCCTCCACGTCCACAAACTGGTAAAACTCCTCCTCCATCTCCTGCAGCTTAAGCTTGCGGAGGCTGACCCTCTTCTCCTCTTGGCGGCTAGTGAGCGCCTCCAGATCGCTGGGCGCTCTGTCTAAGAGCTGAGGAGCCACGTAAGAAGACGAGGAGGAGACGGCGTCTTCCTCCCCTCTCACCCTGCCTCTCCTCTTTCCCTTCTTATCTCTGGCGCTCTCCTTCTCCTCCTCGCCTCCCGAGTCTCGTTCCCTGGACTCCTCGCCCTCGAGCCCAGAGTGTTTGGGGCAATAGGACTTAAACTTGACCTCGTCCTCCTCGGTGAGGATGGTGTTCATTTCAAGGCTGGCGTGGAGGCCGCATGTCACATGGAAGGCAGTCCGGCAGTTTTTCGCTGAGCACTACAGCAGCAAACATTAACATTTAACTCTTACAGTACCACATGACAAACTAATCTAATGTGCACTGAACGTCTGTAAAAGTCTCTTAACCAAATGCACAAAGCAAATGTTGGAACCTCTCTGGATGGCAGTGAAATGGCTCAGAAAATAAAAAAAAATAATAATAA
This sequence comes from Plectropomus leopardus, assembly GCF_026936395.1. Classification (NCBI taxonomy): domain Eukaryota; kingdom Metazoa; phylum Chordata; class Actinopteri; order Perciformes; family Serranidae; genus Plectropomus; species Plectropomus leopardus. The sequence goes on from NC_142189.1 coordinate 4,268,674, forward strand.
AAAATTCCTCTTAAAATATTTAGCCATCTCTTTGATGAGTTTGATTGGTATTGACATTTTAAAGTCAGTTTGATTTGTTGTCTGATGGCACAAGTATTGTATTATTTCCGGTTAAGTGTGTTGGTTTCTTGTAAAAACACTGTGATCACTTGTATATCACTTGTCTTTGTACTTGGGTCAAATTTTTTAAATACTGTTAAAGTATGTGTATGATTTTATTTTTGTATTATTTTAATTGTCTGAATATACTTGTCTCATTAAAGTTGATGAAATGTCTTAATCCAGTTTTTTTCAGAGCAGTTTGTGAAATTAGTTTGAAAAATTGCCGTATAAAGTTTATTATTAATATTATTATTGGTAGTAGTGGTAGTAGTACTAAGAGTAGTAGTATTTGAAACTGTCACCAAATTCTTCTAATTATATTTAATATAAGAACTGTACAAATGTATGGCTTTTTAAATATAACTTCAACCACATTTGAATTTAATGTGTCGAATTTAAAAAAAGATCTGGACAAAAATGTGTCAATATTCAGCAGTATTGATTAGAATAATTTTGGTATCTGTACTGGGAATTATTTATGTAGCTTTGGCACTGCTATAAACTAACATCCAGCTACAAGTCATGATTGTAATTAAAATTGAAATTGTATGCCATTTATACACATTTGTGTAGGACTTTTGTTACACAACAGCAAAATAATTAACTGATGGTTTTCATTTTAAGCTGTTATTCCCATGTATTAGAATTATTAAAACACGAAATACAACCAACTCTAAATAGACAAAAATTAATCATTAAAACGACCTCCTGATCTGAGAAATCTTTACAATTTAATTTCCCACACTTGTAAAAAGCAGAGAAAACATCACTCGCCACCACCCCGACTATATCTCCAGCTGCTGACTGAAATATTATAACACGCTGCGTCACGCGTTGCTTTTCACGTCTCATTAAACGTCTTTTTGTTTCTGCGTCGCGGTGTTGAAATGCGAGGTGTGACTCTACCTGTATGCACGCTCCGGTCTTCTCTTTGCACAGGCAGCAGATCAGAGCCCATCTGTTGCTGGGGATGTGCGACACGTTGGTGATCGGCTCCATCTTCTCTGGATTCCCGATGCTCACCTGCAAAACACATGAACACATAATGTGTCAAATGTGGTTCAAATGTTGGTGTCAACTCATTTAGAAATGCAAACACATCATCAACAAATGTATGAATGCACTCAGATCTCCAGCACATGCTCAGAAATCTTCAGCAATTGATGCTCTAAAACGAATAAATGAAAAAAAAAGTTTTTCATGGTGTTTGATCTAATTAATAACTAAAACATGACTAAAAAGGATAAAAGAACTGGAATTTTTTTTAAAGAAACATTTGAGATTTTTTTTCTTTAAAAATGTTTGGCTTTTTTTTGGTCTTACAAAATTTATGGTGATTTTTAAAGGAAAAAACTTGGTGATTTTTTTTCTTTTCTTTAAAAACTCTGGGCAGTTTTAAAAATGTTGAGGATTTGCAGGTTTGGATGGCAAGTATTCGTTAAAAATAACTCAAAATTACAACATTTATCATAGTCAGAAATTGTAAAAATAGACATTGATGTTGGATTTTACAATTGTCAACGGTCCTTGAACACATCATGTGTTATCATACAGACTTGTGAAACAAATTCAACCACTTTTCCAAAATATTCAGGGTATATTTAGCTTAAAAAACATTTTCCAATTGGGACAGGCAAAATGAAATTCATGTTGGACACAGGAGAGAAAAAAAACCTTATGCAAAGAGTGCATTACACTAACTGGAATTGCTATTTGCAAACTCCATGACTTCAAGGTTTTCCATTACTGTTCGAACAAAGACGGATAAATTTACTCTTTTCTGACATATTTAAGACTTACAAAGTACGTGTGAAACACGGAAAGAGTAAAATGGAAGAAAGACTAAAAGTGTTAAAAAAAACCACAAAAAAAACAATTATTTGTTATAATAAACTTGCAGGACAAAAAACAGGCTATAAGTGGGTAGATTTTATTTTTCACCTCTGGAATCCACAAGGCACAGCTGACGTGGACCCACTTGGTTCCACTTCGGGTCGGCTTCATGGCTCCTCCCTTCTTAGGACACAACTGGCACTTTGGCAGGATGCCGAGGGCGCAGATCCGGCACAGCCAGCTGCCCTTCGGGACCTTCTGGATGCCGTAACACGCCTGGTGAGAGACGCAAGCGAGAGGGAGACTCAGCTTCGAGGCGGCAAGCAGATATCGATACAGCAGCAACAAATCAAGACATGGGGAAAGTTTTTGTGTGTGTGTGTGTGTGTGTGTGTGTGTGTGTGTGTGTGTGTGTGTGTGTGTCAGATTAAATCACAGCGACATCTGATCTGGCAGCTAACATGAGACGCATTCATTTTTGCTTCATTACCACCAAGAAATCTGTCTCATGTAAAGTCAATATTTTTGATGGTGTCTAAAGTTATGTTTAGTGGAAATAAAAAGCCGACAAAGTATTTCATTTAATTTATATTATTAGTTTTTTCTTATTTTCTGTGAATTTATAAGCAGAGCTAAAGTTGCATTTTCATTGTTCTCACAGCTGAAAACTGAAAGAAAAATGAAAGAAAAAGGGTCAAATCTTTTGGTTTACTTTTCAGATATTTGGCTGATATTCTTATATTTTCATTTATTAATTAATTATAATTAGACAGATGCTTAAACTCGTGTTCTAATAAAGTGTACAACTCTAATTAATATATCACGATGGGGTGTAAATTTACAAATTTTATTCCCACATCACTGTTTCATAAAAGTATTTTATCAGGTTTTTTCGTCAAATATTAGTATTTTGTCTCGAGTTGACCTCTGACCTGGTGAACGCAGATATTACACTTGTCGCAGAACACCATCTCATTGTTGTCCTCCCCATCAGGTGACTGGCAGACGTCACACACCACGTCCTCGTCATACTCGATGCCGAGCCCCTCCTCCGTCTCCATGGCGTGCGTCATGTTTTCGTGGCAGCATCGCTCAAACTCTTCGATCACCCGCTCCATGGTGATCTCGTCCAGCAGCGGCATGGCTGGAAAAGTAAAGAGTAAAACGTTTTCCCAATTTGTTTGTCACAAAAATCCTCCACATTTCAATCTGTGACCTGAGGCATTTATAAAAAAAAACATTATATATATTTAAAACATGTCGACTTTAACTGAAAAGTCACCGTGAAAAAACTAATTTATTTCTGCCTAATTGGTCGACATGTTGGAGTAATCCCTATTTTATCCAACAGTGACGACACACAAATTAAAAGGTTTAACTATGAAGTTCACTCTGTGAGTCATCTAACCAAAAACACGACACAGACAGAAGTCAACCTTAGACAACAACATGCATCTACACAAAGATGTGGTTTAAGCAACATGAGCAGCCTAAAATAAATCAAGATAAAAGCTCGGCTCAGAAACCCTGTGAACCCAAACTCGGATCTAAACAGACTCCAGCTCGAGGAGAGGATGGAGTGAAGCTGAGAGGCTGTTTGGACGGGAAAGATAAACAGGATAACACGCAGGAATCATGAATGCTTTTGTTTGCAGACCTGATGACATTTTCTGACTGTAAACCAAAAACGATAATGAAAGTAGATCTAATACTTTCAGCCTTTACTTTGGTTCCAGAGAAATTCCCCGATTTGTTTTCCCAAAAGAAGCGTCGAGCTCAGTAAACAGTGACAATTTAACCCCTTAAAACTTGAGCAAACTGGCTTAATTTCTTTCAAAAACACGAAAAGGTGACAATCAAGGAATGTCCCAAAATTTTAAATTAGAGAAACATTACAAGAAAAAAGTAAAAGAACAAAAAGAAGAAATGAAATGAAAAAAAAGCTAAAATAAAAGAATAATAATAACATAAAAATAAATAATAAGAAATATTTTCTCATAACCTAACTTTAAATATATATAATAATATTAATAGTAATAATAACAATACATTTTTCTTCATATTTTTCCCATTATTTAATAATTTTCTCTCTCTTCTCTGTCTATTTTTTGGGGCTTATTTTCAGGTCACCTTCAACTATTTTTTGCAGTTTGCAGAACATCTGTTTCTTCATTGCCTTTTCTCCCCACGTTTTAAAAGAAATCAAACCAAATTGCTCAAAGTCCAAAGATATAAATATTTAAGAAAGAAGTCTTGTTTTATTGTGTGACGCACTTTGTGTTACAGTTTGTGTGTTTGAAAAGTGCTAAACAAATAAAAGTCTGACTGACTGATTGATCGAAACATCTGTTCTGTGACTCACCCATCTCTGCAAACTCCTCGTTGGCGATCTGCAGCCAGGCCACGTCCTCCTCATTCAGGTCGTAGCGACACATTCCCTCCGCCAGCGTCCGGATGTCCACGTAGCCCAGCGCCTCGGCACCTGATGTCCGGATCAACTTCTTTGGCCTGACGAACATGACCTCCTTCCCTTTCTCAGCCAAAACCCTGCACAGCACAGTCAGGACACAATTTAGAGCATTTACAGCACGTTAATTTAAATTACGCATCCTCGCATTTTCTATGTACGTATTCTCTGGACAAATATGTGGAGTTCATTGCAGGCAAAAGATTTTTTTTTTTTTACATTATAGATCAATCGAACAGCAAATGTGACCATGATTATACATAAAAAGCATCTTTCCCTCACAGCTGTAGGTCCTGCTTGAGTCATGAATAACTGAGCACTTTAAGGATTTTAAACGCTGTAATCTGATACAAAGGTGTAAAAATATCACCTGAAAGATGCAAACGAAAGTTTAAATTTTCCTTTGGTGGATAAAATAATGTGAGCCACGGGAAACGGTGTGAAAAATTAACTTTTTTTCCACAAGACAAATGGCTGATAAATAATCAAGCCACTTAATAGATAACCATTGTTTATGTCTGTTGAGTGAAATTACCAGCCACACGCATATTTTACAAGCACATGTTAGCAGATGGTGCCAATTTTATAGCCTGACTGCCACATGCCTTTTTAAATATACATCTGTTTGATTCATGTACTAACTAGGGCTGCACAATTAATTGCATATTAATCATGATCCTGATTTTGGCCTCCCCATAATTGATTGAACACTGATGTTTAAAATGCAAACTCTGCTGCATATAAAATCAAGGGTTTACTTAAAAGCCAGCTTCCACTTCTGAAGAGCTGTCACTCTGCTGTGTGCATCCTGCAGCAGCAGCAGCAGCAGCCCATAAAAAACTTGACTTAATGCTGCCACTGCAGACGGGCAAAATTAAAATCATCTGTTGTTTGAACACAGAAGAGAAAAATAACAATATGCACAGAGTGCATTAGACTTTTTTTCTGTGCAAATGAAAAGATTTGTTGATTAGAAGGAATGTTGCACGAGGTGAAAAAGAACGCAGTGCTCTTAATATACAATTTAATTTATATTTATTTCTAAATATGTTTATTTAAATCATGCCTTTGCACATACACTTTTCTTTTTTTTTAAACCCAATTTTTCTTTTCCTATATTTTGTTTTCAGAAAAACACGGTAAATGAAGACCGGTCTTATTTTGATGCAAAGATCTAATAATTCGCAGGAATGTAGTAAAAAAGGGAGGTGAAGGCAGTGTCTGTTGTGACAGTATTTTGTCTCTGAAAAAAACAATAAATAATTTGGATAAACAGTCGTGATCTCAAGATTGATTAAAATAATTAAGCTTATTACTTTGGCTATTATCATGCAGCTCCAGTATATACTGGTTTTGTTTTTCAACCTTTCTGCTTTTTATTGGATACCAAGGTATCTGATTTTGAGCACGTCAGATAACATTAAAACAAAAAAGGCTCTAAAAGCCCCTTTTTATACAAGCAGCCGCCTCCAAACAAGCAGTGACGTCCCAGTTTTAAGAGTATTCCCGCTCAAGGACGATACAGGATCAAACGTAACTCAAAGCGCTCTTTTGTTTTGTCCTACCTGGCGACGGGCTGTGGGATGGACTGGGGGCTGACGGGAACCTGGACGCCCTTCTCCCACTCTTGCCTCCACGGGTCGGCGAGGACGTAGTAGTCCTCGGGGTTCAGCTGGTACGAGTCATGCACCTTCATGGCGGTGATCAGGTCGGTCCTGAAAACCTGCAGCATGAAAACAAGTCAGTACGCTTCATCATAAGCACTTTTACAACAGTGAATCATTACAAGCTGTAGAGGAGAAAAGATTGTTTTTCTTGTTTGACGTTTACAGCCGTCAGACGAATAAACATGCTGTTGTTTATTATACGAATTCTCTGCATCTTCTGTGCAAATATTCAAGAGTGAAGTACGAGGAGACATCACAATATAATACAGTAAAGCCACATTAAGGCTTCCAAAATACTGATATATTAGGATTAATTATTTCATCTGGTCATCCTCAAGATCATAAAAGCTTTATAAAGTGCAGAATCATAGTCCAAAATTACATTTTTGGCTCATCTGAAGAGGACTTGTTAACTGTTCAATTTGTGCCAACAATATCTTTTAGAACCAAAACACTCACAAACATGTTTTTTCTCTACAGAGATACTTTATATCAGTGTTTGCACAGGCTTGAAAAAAACTACCACGTTGTCCACAGACAGCCAGAGAGGAACCAACCAATCAGGATCCAGTTTAGGCCTGAGTCATTGTTTTGTTTTGATCTGATTGGCTCTCGGTCAGAGGGTGTACAGTGGCCTGCAGGGACCAAGTCCACAGACTGTACAATAGATAAAAGCAGTTATGTTGCTGTCCCAAGTACCCAGTGTACGGCATGTAAGATTGCATCATTTAATGTAAAAAATAAAGGGATGTTTTAAAAAATATGTTGTAGTTTCAATTACTTCTTTAAATTAGCACATTATTTTTTACTAAAATGTTTATGTTTTTGATGTTTCTTTCCTCCAAATATCCAATAAATAAAAAAATAAATACAACTTTGAATAAAAACATGACTAGAGCTGCAATGACTAGTGACTAAAAGGAAACTACAAAATGCATTTCCTAAAGAAAATGTGTGTGGACGCTGACGGCTGAAATGAATCTAAAAGCATTTCTGAAACAAGTTTTGGAGGTTTGGGCCACTTCTTGGAGAAAAGAAGAATTTTGAAGACGTCCCTTTGGGTTCTGGTAAATTGTGATGAGCATTTTAAAATATATATATTTTTAAGAGTTTTTACATTCATTAACGAAACAGATAATCCATTAATCATGAAAATAACAAGCAGATTCATTGTTAATGAAAATAATTGTTAGTTGAAGTCCTTAACATGACAGCAGAGTAGAGGAACGACAACAAATGATGAACTAGTTTAGACGCACGTACCTCTGAGGGTTTCTGCCCGGTCCCTCTCCTCGGCTGTGATGAATGTTGGGACCAGCAGGTAGAATTACCTGGAGGAGAAACACAACAGGATGTTAAACGTCTCATTTTTTTCTCTGTCTGTTTCTGCTGCTTTAATGAACAACTTCACATGCCCAAAAACGTATGGATTTCCCCCCCAAGGGGAAATTTCAAACAATGTACGTGTGGCTCATTTGTACAGTCAAAATGGAGAAACTGCCATTTTCTGTTTTCAGTTTCATTTCTACACTATTTACTAAATTGTCTTTTGGCTTATTATAAAATGACTGAAAACAGGGGCGCTGGGTGGCATCCCCATTTCCTGTTTTCTCTCAAAGTGGTCTTAAAGGCCGTAAAATCTTCCAAAATAAAAACAAATAAAATATAATATATATGTATTTAATATAATATAATAAACAAAATAAAAAAATATTGAAAGCAGCAGCAATAATTTTGCATGTAGAAATTACCTGTATGAGATGTGGGACCGCAAAGTCCAGAAGGATCATTTCAATAATTAACTGTTCACCTCACAAAACGCTGATTCAGACCTTAGCTAAATTTTCCAGTAAGAGCTCAGGTTTGTTTTTACACCAGATGGCACATTAGACAGATTGGATGTTAGCATTCACAGGGAAACATCAACGTATTTTTGGCTTTCTGTGATTAACAACTTACCTCATCATTTTATATGATGTGGTAAAACCACAGACATCTGACATTTTGTAGAGAATAAAACACAATGAAGTGTTTCTGAAGTTGTTCACTGATGTCAGATTTGAGCCTATCTGCCTGACCTGCAAGGATGTCTTTAAAGGTCCAAGTGTCCCTACTCTGTCTCCTGTCTCTCAGACTGTAGGCGTTCTTTTTCTTTTCCTTAATTTTTGTCCATCTGCTGCTCCCTTTTCTCTTTCTCAGTTTCCTTCCTGAACAGAGTATACGTTCACTGACAGCAAAACAAGGACAACTACTCTGACAAAGAATCTGTAAAGCCAAAAATAAATGGCTACGAAAATGCACTTGACTGTAAAAAAGGCAGACATTTACAGATAAAAAAAATGTGATGATTTAATTTCAGCCAAAATGTGTGCTATTTAAGAATAAAACTTGGCATTTCTTCTGCAGTTTTACACTTTCACTTCTGAAAATTGAGGATAGTGGCAGAGTTTTGCTTGGCCTCATTCAGGTCTATATTTGGACTCGGTATGAGTGAGTCAGCAGAGACAATACTTTGCTTACTTCCATTGTCGGAGTCATCACTGCTGCTGAGGTGCCTGCTTCTCTTCATCATCGTCGTCGTTGTCTGTCTGCAGGGCTCCGACGTAGGGACACTTCACACAAACCAGACAGGAGGTTAGGTTACAGTATACAGCTGTGGTAAAGAAAACAGGTTGGGAATAAGACTGAAAAAAGTCTGGCTCAAAAAGTTACATTATTGTGCAAAACAGTGTTAGATTTTCAGTCTAAATCATCCCTGGCATAAGTGATATGTGATTCATCAACTTTATCCCTTTGTTTAAGAGGGTTTAAGTTTTTTATTTGATTGTTTTTTTGCTCATTTTGAGTAGGGGTTGACCAACATTGGCTTTTCGAGGCTGATACCAATACTGATTTTTAGTAGTTAATGAGACCAATAATCGATATTTGGAACCAATATGCATTTACAATAAAAATTAAATCTTTCTGTCAAATTTTAGAATCTGAAATATAACAACTCCAACAAAAAAACTTTGTTTAAGAGCTTTTATAAAATGTTCAATCAAAACTGAAACTTTCAACATAGAAAGCAAGTTCCCAGCGACTTCTTTTTAATAAAGTTATGTGAAAATTTAAGTGAAAAATTAATAAATAAAAATGGCTCCCTGAGGTTTTACAAAGTAAAAATTACTTGTGTGCTGACACTTTCTTTGCACTTTTTAATTGATTAATTTTATCAGCGATCATTTAAATAAAACACCAATACAGATAATTTGCAAAATTCCAAATATTGACCCCAGACCATTAATCGGTCGCCCCTTGGATTTCAGGTAATTTCCTTTTTTTTTAATAAATCAAGATAATTTGCCTATTTTTCAAAGGGTTGAAAGACACAAGGATGGTGCACAATAACATTATTAGACATCAAGTTAGTTACACAATGAGTAATTGCATGCCCATGACAGCCACTGCTGAAAACACCTCATGTTCCAGTTTAATTTCTGCACAAACATTCAGGAAACTCTCCCTGCAGCCCCTCGCCCATCCTTTGAAATATCTGCAACACCTCTTCTGTACTAACATGTAATTTCTTGCACATAAACAGGTAGATATCACAGCAAAACAGTAGTAAAAACTTGCCACCTGCAGATCTGACAGCACACCAACCCGGCAGCTAAACGATGTGTACATTCACTGTTCAGCGATGTCAACAAGAACAACACATGCAGCACAGACAGGAAACAACGCCTTACAAGTGCTATGAGTCAGCTCGCGGCGTGCACAAACATCAGCATGATCTCTAGAAACACCAGACAGGTGGAAATATCTCCGCTGCTGCCAGCGTGCAAAAGAGGAAAGGTGCTAACCCAAACTTGGCTGGCTAGGCTAACAGCAGGCTAGCCACGGTTTGTGTGACGCCCCTTTTCTAAGCGGCTAACTAACTAGCGGCTAACGTTAGCTAGCAAGCTAAACCAGCTGGTTTTTCACGGTTACCCCGGCAACATGGCAAAACACACGCAATGCACGTTTGTGTTTTTACGATTTGATCACGGCTGATTTTAAGTCAAACTGCACGGCGTTGCATTTTTTTTTAAATCAGACTACAAATGCTAGCTGGCTAACGTTAGCCGGCTAGCTAATCTCCCCCCTTCAGCCGTTATGCAACATGCGGGCCCACCCACACCCGGCGCCCCGGGTGGAAATGTGATAAGAAATTTCAAAATATTCCGCAACGCCCTTTAGCTTAATCATTTTTGCAAAACGAGAAACAGACACTGGATGTTTAAACGCCTCAATGTGCACGTTTTTCTACAGGCACGGCGCGCTGAATTTAGCTAACGCTGGTGGTTAGCAGGCTAGCTCGTTAGCTTGTTGCTACCCGTATGTAATATGGTTTAGCATTAGCATGTTGCTAAGATAACGTTCTATGGCGCCCCCTTATCAAACAACCCCCGACTAGCTAACTGTCAAAGGTTAAGGGTCATAATCGATTCAAACAAACTACCTGACACCAGCGTGAACACGTTAATAAACGCTGCGAAGTTATTAATAAAACATGGTTGTTGTGCTACCTGTGATGCTAACCAGCAGGGCACAGAGTGGCACAGTTTCCACAGACCCACTGGCTGGGGTTAATCTTTGGCGCCATTTTAAATGACGATGTCGCGTTTTCCTAGCGGACTGCTGGTGCGACCATACTGGAAATATTTACTCAAATAGCCCGTTAAGAACATTCTGGACGATATGCACATGAATTTACACTAACGCAGAGTTGAGAGTAAACTGGACGGTACGTACAGAGCACGTCAGGCCGATGAAAGCCGGTGTTTTGGGTCTGAAGTGAAGCGCAGTTTTGGCTGTGAGTTCCGCTTGACCCGCATTCCACATACACAAACACAGCGCGAGCGGCCGGGGAGGAGGGGACCCTGCCCGGCTGCAGCTGCGCCTCTGCGCCGCTGGAGGGCAGCAGACACCCCGGGAACAATAATGCAACGGCTCCTACAGGAATAATGCTGGAAAAAAAGAAATATTTCCAGTGGCAACACATGCACATTTATTATTATTATTATTATTATTATTATTATTATTATTATTATTATTATTATTATTTCTTGCTATTTTTTGGGTCATGTCTTAAATTGTTCAGTGCCTTCTTACAATGTTTTTGAAAAAAAAAAGTTGATTAGGACTGAAAATATATGTTAAATAATAATGGTGATTATAATACTACTAATAATAACAATGATAACAATAATTATTATTTTATTTATTTAATTCGAACATGTAGAAAGGAAATAGAGAAATTATTATACAAAAACAGAAAAAAGTACTAATTACAGACAATGAAAAGATAAAGGAAATGGTCAAATACATAATGACAGTGAGAAGAAGAAAAATTATATATATATATATATATATATATATTATTTATTTATTTAGTTCTTCTTAGTCCTTATCAACTGATCAACTAATTTTGCTATTTTTAAATTGTCTTTCAAAAACATCGGATGAAGTCATTGTGCAATTTAGGAAGACGTCCCAAAAATTAGCATGGAATTAGTCAAAGGTACAAGAAAATTACCTGAAAATTAGTAACAACAAAAACAAACCAAAAACAAAACGTAACTTAAAAAAGACTGAAGATGTTTTTGCCAAGCTTTTAGATATTCATTTTTATAAAAATAAACTACTAAGACGGAAAACAAATAAGATGTATGTGTTTGATTTAATCTGTAGGATGCATGCTGCCAACATGTGGAAAAAGAGCCGTGTGCTGATTCAAAAAAGACGGTTTTCTTGTGTTTCTATCAAACATGTTTATGTTTTGCATTCACACCGTGTCTATGACTTACATGCAAAACACAAAAAATGTTTCCTGCTCCTCTTATGCTGTCATGTAGAATATTTTCAGTATGTGACTTTTTCAGTAAATATTTAGAAGTGAGATGATGTGAAGTTCTTTCTGAAAGGCAACAAATATACATAATTAAGTACAGGTTCTTTTAAACAGCACTACAGTGATTTTTCCTTCAACTCACACAACTAACAGACCAAAAATAAGAAAATGAGAACTTTTTAACACCAGTTAATGGAGGTAATCTGAAGGTTTGTCCTGCAGAGTCGGATCTACATGCAGGGAACCTGAACACACAGTCACACAACGTCACAACACACAGCTGTTTCTCCAGCTCGAGAAATCAGCGTTTTTTAAAAGTTTTTGGAATTATTTCCATCTCTGAGTGTTAAATTCTCAAAAACAGATAAACAAAAAGCATTAATATCCACTTACAGCACATACTTAACTTTAAATCATAAACGTGATCCATGAGATGAAAATACTGACTTTTCTACTAAGACTGAGGAATGATTTATGCTTTGCAAAATGGACAAATTTGATTATATATTGTTTCAAATAATAAACATGGCAGGTGTTTCTCTTTTTATGGATATTTACATGGTTCTTGACAACAGTGTTGTTGTTACTTTTGATATTATTGTCTTAAAAAAGATTTTAAAAAAATTAAAAGGTAGGTAGGTATTCAAAAACTGAAAAAATGGAACTAATTATTTAATTTTCACAGTGCTTGCTTCCTGATGATTTTAAGTGGAGTTATATCACTCTGTAAACTAGATGGAAATGTTGCACTTTAACTGCATGTTTATTGGGCTCTTTTTCTGTATTTTTTTAAATAAAATATTGAGGGATTTGTTGGTATTCTAAATATATATTTTTAAAAACTTTTCTTAAAAAGTAAAAATCATGAAAAAAACTCTACAATACCCAAGCCAGGATTATAAATATAAGATTACTCATAAAAAATATTTTGCAAATTTTTAGGACTACTCAGGGTTCCCGTGATCATGACATGAACACTGATGTCGAAATAAGTTTTAAAGGAAGATTTTTTGAAGTATTGATCACAAATTCTGTCCAGCAGCATCTTCAGTCCAGAGAAAGTTTGATCCTTGAAAAAAGTTTTATCACAATATCTTAAAACATCACAAAGTTGACCACAACAAACACTAGAGATCCATGTGCACTCAGACTGTTAACCCTTTTTTTCCGAGCTTAAACATTTGTGTCCACCTATGAACCTTTTAAGTCCTTGAAGAGTCCAGCTGTCTCTGCTTCCCCAGACTTGGCCTGTCCCGCCTGTCCCGCCTGTCCCGGGCTCATCTGATGGCCAGGATGGCGTCGTAGGACTTTCCGGTCCGGCACAGCTGGACGTTGTGGAAGCCGGTCTTGCTGAGGATGCGGGTGTACTCGGACGGCGGGCGCTCCCGGCCCTCCGCCTGCACCAGCATGTTGAGGGAGAAGATCTGAGCCATGACGGGCCCTCGTCTGTTCTCAAACAGCATGGCCTCCACCAGCAGGACGCCGCCGCCTGCCAGGACGAAAAAAAACATACTGAGTGCTCAAAGTGTGAAAGTAAACAGATGAAGAGTTGAACAGCTTAAAAAGTGCCACTGCAGGATGGTGAAGGACGCAAAACTGTGGCATTAAAACCGAGCCCGACATAATCTTCAAATTCTCTTCTTTCCTGCAGACAATAAATGTCTGTTTTCAAAATATTTTTTTCATTTTCTTTGTCAGATTTTCTAACCTCTTGCAAGATCTTGTGGGAAATCTCTGTTGTCCATTACTTTTTAAGCCATGTTTTAGCAAGGAATTAATCAAAAGATTCAAGAAAATTACCTGAAAATTAGCACACAAAAAAAGAAAATTGTAAAATAAATAAATAAATAAATAAATAAAAATTAAAACAAAGCAAACAAAAAAATGCACATATATGATCAAATAATTACTTTCACACACACACACACACAAGTTGCCCATTACTTTTTAAGCCAAAACAAAAAAAACAAATCAAACCAATTTGCTCAAAGGTTTAAATGCTTGTGAAAGGCATCCGAATGTAACACAAGAAACTGATATCGATCCATGTTTTAAAGGGTTAACTGCAGCTTTTTTTTTTTTGGTAGAGTTGTTACTTGGTTCCAGAAGTGAGGATGTAAACACAACGCAAAATTCAACCTTCCAAAACTGTTTTTACTCTTAATTTATTTCAGTCTAATAATTCTAATGAAACTGGCATAAAGTTATTTTCACACCAATGCAAACAATTTGTGCAAATAAACCACACCTCAGTTTAAACATTTGAGTCCATCTTTCTCTAAGAGTCTGCAAACACTGAATCTGAAAGTTTTGTATATGCGGTGCATTTTTTTGTGCTCCTGCAGCTTTTTCGATTTCTGCAGTTTCATCGATAAAAACAAGTCAACCAACATCATTTTGCTCACACTATAAATCGATTTTCTTGAAAACCGTCATAACTCTTTTCCTACATTCACACAACAATATAGATATTAATCTCCAAAACAGTGTCCTCTTGTTACTTACGTACATATAAACAGCAAAGCAAGAGAAGAGTGTAATGAGTAAATACAGAGTGGATGAAGATTACGTCAGATTATAATCCCGTGCAGCTCAGGAGGAAAAAGAGGCCACAGATTTAGCAGCTGTGCACAAACCAAAAGAACACACACTGTTTCACTCACCTGGCTGGCAGGTGTCATGGATCTTCTTCAGCAGCGTGAGGCACTTCTCTTCAGGCCAGTCGTGAATGATTCTGGCCAGAACGTACAGGTCGGCGTGAGGGATTTCATCGCCGAAGAAATCTCCTGAAAGATTTGATCACGACTTTTTAAATCCACACTCAGCTGCCGTTTTTTAGGAAAACTTAAAAAATGAAAACAGTGGTGCCACAAATCCTCCATGAAAGTTAAATGTTAATTTTTTTGTTTTTTCCTTTTTTTTTGATCATTTTGGCTGTTCGTGCATTTGGTATGCAGATTGGCAAGATTGTGTTTTATTGTTTAATTTTTGATTTCCAGCTAAGCTCCTACAGTAAGTCCAAAATACACTGTGGAAACTGTTCAGTGCAAAAAAAAAATTCAAACTGCAATTTTTGATCCCACAGCCATCAAAGCATAAAAAAAAATTCACAACATCTAAAAAACGGTACAAGTGTGAGTATTGCACAAAAAATAATGTATGGATAAAAAATTAATGTTGCTGGAAATCATAATTATTTTTTTTAATCTAAAAACAAGGTGGCATCCTGACAAAAACCTGGCATTTTATGGGTTAAAATTCTGAAAATTAACAAATATTTGATATTTTTGATTGGCACTGATGTTGGTTAAAAATATAAACTCAATGAAAGTAAAAAATAATATTAATGTATAATATTTTTTAAAGCTTGATTTTGAAAAGTGCATTTTGTGCGCAGAGCGATACGAGTGTGTTGATATTAAAGCGGGCCCTAAAGGGTTAAGATCATTTTGGAGGCTGTAGCTTGTGCTGGTGTTGAATTGTATGTTATTATTCCAGAGTATGAGAAACACTTATCATCAACATTATCAAAAACATAATGTTGAATCCACATTAAAACAGAAAGTTCTTGTTGTGAAAAGAATCTCAGCAGAAGGACGATCCGCTGATTTGCTGGATTTTCTGGAGATTTGGTTGATTTTGAGAGATTTCACACAATAAATAAACAAATAATTGATTTCCTACCAAAATATCACGAGACTCACCAGCTCGAAACACCACCATGTCGCTCTCCTGAGAGAAATGTTTCTGAGCCGTTTCTACGACCTGCGGGAGGTCGAACACCGTGACGGAGGAGGACGGGTACGCCTTCGCCATCTCTCGGGCCAGAGCACCGGTGCATCCTGGGAGATATTCAGAAGAATGATGTCAAGTGAAATTGCCTTTTTTCTTGGTGTGAAAAAACAGACAAGGGAAACATTTGTGAAAAGTCTGTTTGGAGGCCGAGTTTAAAGTGAGTTTTGACTGATTTGAAGTGTTTTTTTACTCATTTGAGACCCTTTTGCCTTTAATCTACTGAATTCATTTTTTTAAAAAAAACTGTTAAAATTATTTAATATTATTAAATACATTTAAACTCTTTTACCATTTCAATCTGTTCAAAAAGACAAAGTGTTAAATGAATAATGCAAACAAAAATGTCTGTCCATAAATAAATAATGTATAAAAAAAATATAAAAATTCATAAAGGGAGTTTACAAGATTTTCGAGTACCTTATCAATACCCATCGATCAAAAAGCCTCTGGACACCAGAATATGATGTTAATTTCACTACAGAAGAGATGATCACTAAAATTAGGTGGGAAAGACGTGGATGTATCAATATTGGTTTTGGCCAAGTAAGTTGTTATTAGGGTTGCAAATCGTAATTACTGTCATTATTGGTTATTGGTAAATTTAACTGTCAATTTATCGTTATTTGAAAAAAAATCATTAAAACATATTCTTATTTTACTTATTTCTTAGAATACCAAATGCGTTTTTTTTCTAAATCAAAGCAAACAGCAAATATATTTCATATAATTCGACAGCATTGCATAGTATTATTGATCAAACTTCACAAATTCGATTAAATTCTTCATAACTGATTGATCGATCGTTGATAAATTATCATCCTTAGTTATTATATATCTGCATCTTGGATTTCTGCAAAAAATCATATCAATCAATCACATCCTGCATCCCTAACTATGTTTTCTTTATTGTTTTATCACCTGAAAATAAGAATTGTTTTTGTTACCTTGGAATGAGACGTTTTTATCTACATACGGAGCGGGTCCTCTTCCACAGACTCCGCCATGTTGTTTCTACAGTAGCCCAGACAGGACAAACCGCTTAATGACTCCAGATAGAGACGTTCATATTTCTGTCATCCACAGTAGCTCTCCTACACACTTCACACACAGGAGAAGTTTCAGCTGGCTGTAATCTGCAACCTCGGCACTAGATGCCACTAAATCCTGCACACTTGACTTTTAAGTGCAAAAGCTCTGCGAGCTGTCAGCCAGTGTCTGAAACTGGCCCCACATCAGATAAACCGGTCGTCTGAAAAACTGTCTGAACGGGAGCGGGACCAGATGCATCTGCCAGAGCAAATAAAATACAGATTTATTTGGCTCCCGGGCTGTGAGTTTAACCTCTTACCTCCAAGATCAACGATGTTCTGAAAGCAGGAGAGGTTGAACGCCGTCACAATATCGTGTCCGTCTAGAACCCAGGAGGAGTTCATCAGACCCATGAACTTCAGCATCTCCTCTTCTGACCTGAGAGCAACAATTTACACATGAAGAAGCTCAAAATATTTCAGCGCTTCACAGTGAAGTTTCACATTTAAGCATCCGAAGCAGCAAATCAGCACCAACCTGTAAATAGCCTGGAAAACGTCCTCCGGTGGAAGGCCGAAGGTCTTCTCGTTCTGGTTCCTCCCCTCCCTGCGTGATGGAAAATTTGAATTTTGTACATTTTGTACTTACACAAAAATTATGATAATTGAAATGTTTGCTCTTCATTTGCACAATTTGTTCTGCAAACATTTCTCAAAAGGCGCAGCAGCTCTGGAGGCTATTAGCAAACCTAGTTCACTCTGCATGTTTGCACTGCGGTCTCTTCTTCTCACTGCTTTAAAAAAACGCTTTTCTCCTGCCAACACTTTTCACTGAGGAACTGACCGGTTTATTTCACTGTCAGTCAACATATGAGCAGCCCTGCTGCTGAGGAACAAAATGAACTTTCACCCTCGGTCGTAACCTCTCTGTGCGTGCCGTCATCACAACACAAGCCACATTTAGTTTAGTTTAGTTTTCTGCACTCAATTAAAAACTACATAAAATCCAGATCAGTTAAAAAAATGTATCAGGAAAGATCAAGAAGCCAGCAGCTTATGCAAACGCATCCATCCACCACTTGAAAAAAATACAAAAAAGAACCTAAATTGACATTTTACAGAAAAATTAAAAAGATAAATGACAACAAAGAGCAGAAAAAGTAACAATAATCCATAAAAAACAAAACCAACATAACAGAAAGTGTAAAAAAGAAACATCCAGAAATAATTTAACATCATAAAATAATGAAATGATAATTTTCTTTTCATGTTTTTAAATGAAAAAACAGAAGGTGAAAGCGATCGACCCGTCTGGTGTTATATCAATCTGTGAATTAAAAATAAAGAACTTGCTAAAGGATGACGGTACAGAAGATTATAAAAACACGTATTTACTTTATGGTCAACTCCTCACATTGTGTTGACCCTTGACCCCTATGAAGTCAGAGAGGTCGTAACCACCGACCTGACGGCGTCCACCATGTTGTTCCACAGCGGGTAGATGGTCTGGGATTGGTAGATGATCATGTCGTGGAGAGACTTGGCGCTGCCTTTGGCCAGGTAAAGATTCGCCACGTCTGTGCTGCTGTACAGAGCTGTGTGAACACACACACACACACACACACACACACACACACACACACACACACACACACTTTCACACTTTAAATCAGGACGTTTAGTCCCAACGGGGACACTCACAGTGTCCACAGCAGCCATCCATGCAGACGAAGCGTCCAAGTGTTTTAGTGTCAGTTCACTGCAACTGAAACCGTCGACTCATTCAGCCTTTATTTTAACACAGATGCATTAAGACCTCATTTAAATTTATTATTTAATTTTTTATTATTTGTCATATCTAACAGAGTTCCCCTTCAACAATCTGCAATTACGTAAATTTAAGTGACATAACTGCAAAATGTTATCAGTAGAATTATCTGTAATTGGATTGTTGTGCTTTTTTCCATTTTTTTCCTAATTTTTCTGTATTTCATTAATATTACATTTTTTTAAAACTTTTTTTATATACCTTATAATACCTTGTCAAGCTCTGTACGTCAGCTCAATTCTTTTTTGTCCTTGTGTGTTGTTCTCATTTGTTTTGTACTTGTAAAGTCACAACTGTTTTAATTTTGCATAAATAAAATAAAAAATAATGATACAATATATAATATAATAATAATAATGATAATAATAATAATAATAATGATAAAATAAAAAATAAACAAAATGAAATAACAATAATAATAATAATAATAATAATAATAATAATAATGATTTAACAATTAGGGTCTATGACACATAAATAGCCTCAGGCTTGTTACATCACAATCTTCTTTAAAATTACTTTTGAGGACTTATTTTTAATCCAAAGGCATATCTTTAATTTCTCTTTTACTCCTGAAATCAAACTTCAGTCTTGCACTGATCCGTTTCTGTTTTTAAATTTAACGAATGTTTTTAAATGTTTGTTTTGTGTTTGTGTTTTAACATTTTTTCCCGTGTGTGCATTTTGTGATTGTAAGTGTGAAGCACTTTGTAACATTGGTTTGGATAACTGTTGTATAAATAAACTTTATTATTATTATTATTATTATTAAAGACATCAATTTATTGTTGTTTTTAGTCTTTTCTTTGGATTCACTGGCAATAAGAAAAAACAGAAAGCCGTCAGGTTTTTACCTTTAAATCTACGCCTTGTCGATGTTATCAAGGAAGCTCCGACATCTGAGTTTTCGGCAGATGACCACAGAGAAAAATTGCATTCACAATGCTCAGGTGTCCACATACTTTTGGCCACGTCATGCAAACTGACACACTGATACAGAGTTAATGCACCGTTCATCTCCTCGTCCTCCTCACCTGTCCCGTCTGCCGTCTCCACCTCGAGGATCTCGATGCCCACCAGCGCGTCCAGCAGCCTCTCCATCCCGTCCACACTGGTGTCCAGCTCCTGGGCCACATTTTGGGCGCTCAGGGGCTCCTGGGACTTCAGCAGCAGGTCAAACACTCCGAGCTCGCAGGCTGAAAAGATCACCTGCAGGGACCAAACACACATCGACACCTCTGCACCCGTGGATAGATTTTTATCATGTGAGCAGTGTAGCTTCATCAATTTAGTCCAAACTAAACTAATGTAATCTAAACTAACTAACTAGTGCAACTAATATAGAAAATTATGATTTTTATTTCTATATTAATTTATCCCTTCCCATATTTAATATGTAATCACATTTAACCCTTTGAAATCTAAGCAATTTGGCTTTTCTTTCAAAAATGTGAGGAAGTCAATGATCAAGAAAAGACTAAATGACATGCAAAAATAGGAGGAAATGTACAAGATTTAAAAGGAAAAAAGTTTGAAAAAAGATAGAAAAAATGAATAACAAACCAAAATATTTTTTTTAAAAAGTGCTTAAAAATTACAATAATTCTGTAAGTTCATGTTAAATAAGTAATATAATAATTAAAAATGTAGTTTTTCTCTAGCTTTTTTCTTTTTTTTCCCTAGGGATTTTGCCTTTTAAAAAAAATCTAAATCTAGTAATTTCTTGCAATTAGTGAGGTTGCGCATTGACTTTTCCCCATTTTTTTGAAAGAAACTGCAACAATTTGTTCAATTAATTTTATATCAGTCTTAAAATAAATTAAAGATTTTAAAATAATAATAATAATAATAATCTATTGATTATTTATATATAATTTAAGATTTATAATTGTATATTTCATCTAAAAAGTAAGATTATTTTCCTATACTAACTTGTCCCTTCCCTTCATTTTTTTCCATATTTAATTTTCCTATTAATTCCCACATATAATTTTAAATATAAATTAGAAGGAATATTCATAAATATAATAATATTAATAACCCTTATTATTATGTATTATATTTTGCCCTTGTCTTGAAAAAATATTTTTCTAAACTTTATAATTTCTTGTAGTTTGAGGAATATTGAGTAACAGAAAAAAAGGTGTTGCAACCGTCCCCAGTCTCCCCTATATTTTTGTGTACAATCATGTTATTTTGGGCTTTTTAATGGATCAAATCGATCAGTAGCACACCCATATACGCCACTGCAGACTGACACTTTAATGTTTATGAAATTAGTGGATAAATAAAAGTTAAAATGTTACCTTAGAAACCCTGAATCCGTTGAAATACTCCAGAAGTTTGAAGGGATAGTCCAGCTCACTCTGAGAAAGATGCTCTGCCATTATTATCCTAAAAAATCACAACACAGCGACACAAAATCAGCTGCAGGAATTCATCCGACTTTTGGTTTGAATGAACCGGGACAAAACATCTCTGTCTCACCCGCGGATGTCGCCTGGAAAGCCGCCAAGATGGTCCGATCCCGGAGGGGAAGACACGGGTGATTTTTCGGGGGAGTTTTGTTTGTTTTTAGCCCAAATCAGCCAAAATGTCGGAGGAGTGCTGAGCTGCTGTCCGTCCCGGAGACTCTGAGCTGATCGACGGATCCTCAGTGGGGGAGAGTCATCCTGCTCCGGGTCCGTCGGTGGTCCTGCTCCGGGTCTGTCGGTGGTCCTGCTCCGCTTTAACGCTGCTGTGATGATGGTGGCCGATAAGAAACAGTTTTACCAAAACACACAAGACATCAGGGAACTGCAGTACCGGGATCATCCGGAGCAGCAGGGGGGGCAGTGTCGAGCTGTGCGGCTGAAGACAGAGCGGGTTATTTTTACTCTGTGGTGGTGACCCTTAAATCTTAAGCACATCAAAACATCACTGAACATAACATAACATAACATAACATAACATAACATAACATAACATAACATAACATAACATAACATAACACAACATAACATAACACAAAATAACATAACATAACATAACACAACATAACATAACACAAAATAACATAACATAACATAACACAAAATAAAACAACATAACATAACATAACATAACATAACATAACATAACATAACATAACATAACACAACACAACACAACACAAAATAACATAACATAACATAACACAAAATAAAACAACATAACATAACATAACATAACATAACACAATATAACATAACATAACACAAAATAACACAAAATAACATAACATAACATAACACAAAATAAAACAACATAACATAACATAACATAACATAACATAACATAACATAACATAACATAACACAAAATAACATAACATAACATAACACAAAATAAAACAACATAACATAACATAACATAACATAACACAAAATAACATAACATAACATAACATAACACAAAATAACATAACATAACATAACATAACACAACACAAAATAACATAACATAACATAACACAAAATAAAACAACATAACATAACATAACATAACATAACACAATATAACATAACATAACACAAAATAACACAAAATAACATAACATAACATAACACAAAATAAAACAACATAACATAACATAACATAACATAACACAACACAACACAACACAAAATAACATAACATAACATAACATAACACAAAATAAAACAACATAACATAACATAACATAACATAACACAATATAACATAACATAACACAAAATAACACAAAATAACATAACATAACATAACACAAAATAAAACAACATAACATAACATAACATAACATAACATAACATAACACAACACAACACAACACAAAATAACATAACATAACATAACATAACATAACATAACATAACATAACATAACATAACACAAAATAACATAACATAACATAACACAAAACAACATAATATAACATAATATAACATAACATAACACAAAATAAAATAACAAAACAAAACAAAACAAAACAGAACATGAAATAAACACTTAAAAAATATAGACATTATTTAAAAAATTATAAAAAGAAGACTGAACATGTATATAACAAATATAAAATAAAATAGAACATTTCTATAAAAATATTAAATAAAACAGACTGAACATTTATAAAAGAAAA
Source organism: Plectropomus leopardus (assembly GCF_026936395.1). NCBI lineage: Eukaryota > Metazoa > Chordata > Actinopteri > Perciformes > Serranidae > Plectropomus > Plectropomus leopardus. The sequence goes on from NC_142189.1 coordinate 4,291,407, forward strand.
TAAAACCGAACATTAATCAAAATAAATAATACTGAACATTTATTTAAATATTCAGATAGGAAATTTAAAAAAAAAACAAAATAAAGAATGAACATTTATATAAAAATCTAAAATAAAACAGATTTAACATTTACAAAAGCAAATAAATAAGACTGAACATTAAAAATAAATAAATTAATTAAATAAATAAATCAATATTCTACTGAACATTCATTTTCACTGAGTCAACACGTAGACTGAACATTATTTTAAAAATTATAAAAAGATTAAACATTTATATAAAAATATAAAAGACTGAACATTTATAGAAAAAAAATTTAAATAAGACTGAACATTAATTAAAATTAATAAATAAATAATACTGAACATTTATTTAAAAAAATTAACTAGAAAATAAAAAAGACTGGGCATCTATAAAAGACAATAAATAAGTCTGAACATTAATTGAAATAAGTAATACTGAACATTTATTTTAAATATAAAATAAAAAAGACTGAGCACATGTAAAAGAAAATAAATAAGACTGAACATTAATTGAAATAATACTGAAAATGTATATTTAAAAATTAAATCAAAAAAAGAAATAATTTCTAATTTATATTTTTTCTTCTAATGTATTTATGTTTCAAATACATTATATATGACATTATTTTCTGCATTGATTTGTGTCAATAAATATAAATTACTAACACCATATATCGCTTTTATTTTCCACTATTTCTTTCTTTATAATAATTAGGGAGCATTGCCTTTTCTTTTTATTGGGCACATTCTTTAATTTAAGGAGAAAATTGCAATTATTCCAACTTATTCCTCCCTTCAGAAGCCACCTTACACGAGCTCAGTGACAGAACATACAGACATAAGATATCATAGATTCACTTTACTATTTCAGTGAAAAATCCAGAAAGAAACTGTCCATTAATCGTCACATCTCTCTTTCAGTGCTCAGTTTTTGTTTTTTCCGCCTCTCATTTCTCTCTGCTTTTGTGGGTCTGAACATCTGGCGTTAATAATCGTTTGCGGAGGTTTGCCATGAAGCGCTCTGCATGTTGTACATTTTGTTCCTGATTTTTCGTCAAATTCACAGCACTGCTCTCTGCAGATGTGCAACATTATCTCACTGTAACTCAGCTCCGACTTTTCTGTCATCAGAATCTAATCTTTATCATTAACAAAAGAGGATTTTCATGTAAAAACACTCACAAGTACTGTTCAGACAGAAATGAGTTTTATGTACTTATATCTCAAATATTAACTTTTCACACTTTCTATCTTTGTGTTTTCTTTAAGGTAAACAGTCCTGCGGCACAGACGCTTACGACTGAACGTCTTAATAAACTATAAAACGTCTTCCTGGTAGCGATCGAAGCACGTCGCCTCTAAGAGCAAATGAATTCCAGACATCTTCAATTATTAACCAAATCGATTTATTATGCATGAACAAATCCCTTCCTGCCTCTGTCACGCAGACACGCACACACACACACCCAACATTTAAATACATGACGTGGTGGGAATTCGGCATAGCTCACTTTGTTGTTGCACATGCTTTAATAAAATGATAGATATATTTACAGGATAAGCAACGTCTCCGAACAAAAAAATTCGCAAGAACAGCTCCCGGTCCCGCCCTGCAGCACTTTGCAACACTCCTTTTTTTTTGTATGTGTGTGTGTATTTTTTTTTTTTGAAATTCACCCACGTTTAAAAAGAAGTCAGAACAAAAAAAAAAAAAAAAAAAACAAACCATGGGGGTTTTGGCCAATACGACATAGCATTATACATATATGGAGTTCATCAACTACATAAATATGGCAGTAACACTGAGTAATTCATACGGACTATTTACAAAGTTTGTGAAGTGGGGAAATATTACAGTCTGTGCGCGGACGACTGACAGAACGTATGCCTTCTTTTAAAGTCTGGGGGACCGAGTCTAGGGAAAAACCGACACCTCCATCCCTCCGCTCGCCTCCTCTGTTACGGCCAGGACTGACACAACAAACAAAATAAGGCACAATTAATACTTGGACCATTTTTCAGGGGCATCTACAGACTTGCAGCTGGCTTGTGAGGCATGTAAACAATTGAGTCGATTGATTAGGACTGCCTATCACCTTCCCTTTGTATTCCCGATCAGTGATTCAGTCCGTCTGATGTGATTCAAAACAGGTTTTATATGGCAAGGACCTTAAACCCCCCCCAACCTCCCCAAAAAAAAAAAAAAAAAATCCCGCCCGCCCTCTATGCTACTCAACAAATACAATCACATGGTGACAAACAAAGAAAACTAGTAGTGCATACACTACAAACACAACAGGAAAATGCGACGCCCCGCCTGTTCCCACAGCGCTGTTTTTTTAGGCTGCAGCACTGTCCTCTCCACAAGGGGGGGAATTATCTGGAAAAAAACAAACAAAAAAAAAACATTGATTGATTGATAAGCTGTCCGAAAGCTGAAGCAGTTTCAGTTGACTAAACCAAAGATTAAAAAGAAATCTGTTCCCCCAATCCCGATTCCACTGATCATCTTCGACCAATGTGTTTCTCTACCTCTGACCACCAGGCGCTCAGCGGCGACCACGATGACCACACGCCCCCCCTCAACCAGGATTAATGACTAAAATATTTTGTTTTGGATACATCTAATGGCGCTCCCCCCCAGACGTGTTTTCCGTCTTTTAAAAATAAAAGCCCTCGTCGAATCCATCGCTCTCTGTTGGTGGTCGTCAAGAGGGAGGGAGGTCTGGGCATTGAGACTTGAGTCCTGCCCTTCCAGAACAGCCACGGCGCCGGACCGATTCAGGAGGTGAGGAGATTCAGGGCGGGACAGAAGGAGTGGAAGGTGGATGGATGGGGCAGGAGGAGGAGGAGGAGGAGGAGGAGGAGGAGGAGGAGGTCTGGGGGGCTGGGGGCGGTCTGTCGCAGCTGTTTGGGGCTCCTGGCTTTGGTCGGTGTGATGGAACCGCTCAGTCGTGCTTCAGGTGGTCCTTGATGTCCTCCTCGTCCGTGTACTCCGACGGCTCGTCTCCCGGCTTCAGCAACCTCCCGACGTAATCGTATTTTTCTGGAAGATAACCAGAAAATCTCCGGTTAAAAACAGGAAGATTACAAAGGACGTTACGGTCGACAGATTATCCGCCCGGATGATTGCAGATTATCTGTATCAGCATTTTATTTTAATAATCGCAGACAAAATTAATTAATTAAAAAGCTCCAAAAAAAGTGTCAGCATTGGAGGAAATTTTACTTTGTAAAACCTCAGGGGGCTATTTATTTATTTATTTATTTACTTATTTTTATTTTTTATTTAAATTTTCACTAAACTTTATGAAGAAAAGTTGCTGTATATGAAAGTCTCTGTTTTGATTAAATATTTTGCTAAAAGCATTCAAACAAAGTTTTATGTTGTTTTTTGTTTTTATTGTAAATGCATATCTGTTCCAAATATCGCAAATCAGTCGCATAAACTACGAATAATCGGTCTCGGTACTGAAAAAAACAATATCGGTCAACAGATTATCGGCCTGGCTGATTATAGAGGCCAATATTTGGCATTTTGCTGATTATCTGTATCAGTATTTATCTGTATTTTCATTTTTTCATTTAAATTTTCAGGTGACTTTACATAAAACGTTGGTGGGAACTTGCTGTATTTGATGTTGAAAGTTTCAGTTTTGATTAAACATTTGTCAAAAGCATTTAAACAGAGTTTTATGTTGGAGTTTGTTATTTCCCAAATTCTAAATATTGACAGAGATTTTCATTTTTATTGTAAATGCAAATCATTTTCAAATTTCTGTTATCAGTCTCATTAACTATTCATAATCTGCATCGGCCCTGAAAAACATATCGACCGACCCCTAATAGTGAATTATTATTTATATTATCAAAAAACAACTGAAAGATGAACAGAGAAAATACTTAAATATGGAAATAATTATTTAGTTCCCGACCAGAAAGTGACACTGAAATTATTTTTGTCGTACGAACAGCCCAAAGATAATTCACTTTTTAATAATGAAAAACTGGAAGAGTAAAAATGGACATTTTAGAAGCTGGAACCTGCAAATGTTTGACATTGGAGCAACAGTTAATCCATTCTCACAACAGTTTGTTGTTAATTTTCTGCTGACTGACAAATCGAGTTTCTTTCCTGAATATCTGGGAGAAGTCAGAGAGACTCAACAACGTGCTGCGAGGAATTTACCGACATCTTCTTACGTGATTTAATCAGACACCGTTTGGTGCGGCCAACTTCCAAAGCTGCCCGGTCCAGCTTTAAATGTGTTATCTGCATCAGGCCAACGCTGCGAGCGTTACAGACGTGTTATTTCAGTAAGCAGAGGCCGACGTGTTTCAGGCCAAAATTAGACACCCGGGAGTCGAAGAAAAAACAGCTTGTGTTTTATTTCCAAGTTAAAAAGGACATTTGACGTGGAAATAAAACACAGGTTTGGAGGAAAAGTACGTTTGAGGAAATTTAAAATGACAGACTATGATAAACAATGTTATATTTACACTTTAAGTAGAGAATAAACCACAGATTTGACGTGCTGACATATAAAAGTATCCAAAAAGAACTTCTTTTGTTTCCTTCCAGTTTCCGTGTTTCCTGTTTTAACTGTTTTTCAGCAGATGTGGCTGCAGAGGATATTTTTAGTTTGCTGCACGTTTCTCTCAACTTCTCTTCGGCTCAACTGTACATCTGAAGATTTTGTTTTAGCTGAAGAGATCGGTCGATTAAACAACTAGTTTGGATATTTTAACACAAAAAAATGCACAAAATTAACTGGTTTCAGGTTTTTAAATTAAAATATTTTCTGGTTTTCATAGCTTTATATGACAGTAAACAGAATTAAGGCTGCACATTATTTTCAGAATTAATTTTGATCAAAAATTGAAAAACCCAGAGTGACTTTTTAAATTGCTTGTTTTAGACGAAGTCTTAATATACTTAATATACTCAATAATAGTCTTATTAAGTCTTAATAGTCTTAATATCCTCAGTTAACTGACACATTAAGAGAAAAGCAGTAAATCCTCACAATGGAGAAGCTGCAACTAGAAACAGTTTGGCATTTTCTACATAAAGAATGACTAAAACAATTATTACCAAAATTGCTGGTTATTCAGTTTCTGTCGAGTGAACCAACCATCACTTGATTAATAATTTCAGCTCAATATTTTTGAATTTTGTAATGTAAGATTGAATAAAATAAGCCCTCTGAATAATGTCAGCTTTGGCTTTAGAAAATCATGACGTATATTTTAAACTATTATCTGATATTTTACATGTTTATATTTTCACTGTTGATGAAAAAGACAAATTTCTGCTAAAAATCATCAGAAAATAGTGAAAAATGACCACCATATATTCTCAGAGTTGTCAGTTAAGTCATACTCACAAACATAGAAGAAAATCAAACCACTGCCAGCATATTTGTTTTAAAAAATTACTTAATGATTTATTGATAAGGCTGCATGATACGCCACAAAATCATATCGTGAATATTTTAATAGATATTGCAATACGCGTCGGGATTTTTAATGGGAATTTTTTGCATTTCGTTTTCACTTTATAAAAAATAGAAAAATAATGATGTGTTTTTTCTGCATACTGTACCAAAGAAATATGTTCGCTAACGTTCATTAATAAAATTTGATAAAATGTTCTTTCAACAACATGAAAAAAAACAAACTGTATTTAAGGGTCATGGTTACTGAGAATACTCATAATAAGTCTGCGTGATACCATAAAACCGCAATATTTTCTGAGACAGTTATTCTACCGTGAAAATCTCATACTGTTGCAACCCAAATTTTTATTTTTAGATAGTTTTTCTGTTAAATGCAAAGTGAATCTGCGTCTTTATTCTCTGCAAGCTGAAGATTTCTTTGTGAATATATGAAGTAAAAGAAAAAATACTGAAGGACAGTTTGTGAAATTGGCCCAATTTAACAACAAATCTTTTTTGTTTAAACTGAACTAAAAAACACGGAAAAGCAGTGAAAGCTGCTGCAGAAGTTGCCAAAAAAAAAAAAAAAAAAACCCTGAGTACAAACTCGTTTTTGCTCCTCAGTTTGACCCGTCTGAATGTCCAGAGGCCCTGAGGGACCGCCGCTGAACACGGTGGATCCATCTGTGACATCTGAGACAAATCGATATCCGAGGAGCGTTTTCTGTGGTGGGAACACGAGGAAACAAGCCTACCCATGAACTGCATCTCCCACTCCCTCACGCTCTCCATCTGTACAGCGTTGAGGTCTGACAAGTCGTCGTATTCGTCCCTCAGGGCGTCTTTCTCCAGGCAGAAGGTGGCCAGGCCTCTCGAAGCGTCCCGGCCTGCGAAAATGCCGTAAGGACCATCTGAGGGAGAAAAATAAAAGCCATGAGATTAAACATCATTGACTCACAGAGGCGAACCATCAGTCTTTACTGATCTTTCCTCTGACTGGACTGTGAAAGCTGCTGTGTTTCACAGGGTTCCTGCAGCTTTAACAAAGTTACATTTAAGACTTTTTGTTGCCATTCAAATTAAAATTAGGATTTACCTCCTCTTACTCCTTTTCGGACATGAAATGCTTTTGTTTGTTTACTGAATATGTATGTTTATTTTATTTGCCAAATAAAATCTATCTAAAATTTAGGATCATTTTTACAAGAAACAAAATTTGAAAAAAACGAACCAACATCAATTACTTATTAGGAACAATTTTACCAAAATATTTTCTTTCAACATAAACCTTTATTTTTTAAAAATTGCAGAAAACAAGTGCACATTTTTATTTGCCTTAAAAAAGCTTGTTCTCTTTCTTTGATTGGAGGTCTCATATGTACATGAGTGCTGTTCTTTATCCAAATCTGCACGTCAAATATGATAAATGATTTAAATAAAAAATCAAACAAACAAAAACATTACCAAGTATTTTGAGGTTTCGGGGTGCATCGTCAGAAACAAATATCCTCTTCCTAGTATATTAGCATTTTAAGACTTTTCAAAGATTGATTTTTAGACATTTTAATACACACTAAGGCCTTATTTTTGACTGATGAATTCAATGCCTTTTAAGACTTTTTAAGGATCCAAGGGAGCCCTGGCTTCAGACTGACCACAGAGAAAGAAAAGTGTAAAAAAAACAAACAAAAACACAAACAAAACAGTTCCTCTCCAGCACCAAGTTCATCCTTGGCGATCAGCTCAGTGGTGCGTCATGTGACTGCTGCTGCTTCACATTAAAAGCCCCGAGGACTGCCAATAAGTAAAGCACTCGAATGCTGCGCAGATACAGAGTTCACGAAGAGACTTGAGCTCCACAAAAACCCGACATGCTTCTGTTTTTCCCTGAAAGTCTGTCGAGAGTGACGCAGCAGAACTTCAGTGTGCTGCTGTTATTAGAGCTGAAGATGTATTCATTCGTAATGTTGTGATGTGATATTGTGGCGATCTAAAAAAGTTCCTTTAAATGGTCTTTAAAACCGTTAGCGTTAAATTACAGCTGCAGTGATAGCTCAGTAATCTGTTAGTGGAGAGTAAAAAATGAAAAGTTTTAAACATTTACTGGTTCCAGAGGCTCATATGTGGTGATTTTTTTTTTTGGCACTTTTAAGCGTCGGGGTCGACCCATATTGGTTTTTCAGGGCCGATTCTTATTATTATTAGTTACTGAGACTAATAACCTATATCTGGAACCAATATGCATTTACAATAACATGAAAATATTTGTCAAATTTTAGAATTTCGTACATAAACTCCAACACAAAACTTTGTTTAAATACCTTTTCTAAATTTTTAATCACAACTGAAAAGTTCAACATCAAATACAGCAAGTTCCTGGCAACTTTTTTTCTAAAGTCAACTCAATTTTTAAAAAAAAAAGAATAAATAAAAATAGCTCCCTGAAGTTTTACAAAGTAAAAGGTTGTCCCATGCTGATACTTTCTTTGCACTTTTTAATTAATTCATTTTATCTGCAATTGTTAAAATAAAATACCGATGCAGATAATCAGGAAAATGACAAATAATCTGTCCCAATAATCAGGCCAATAATCTGTCGACTTTTAGTTACGAGTCAAAATTTCAGTCAAATAAAACATAATAATCATACAATACTAATTAAAGGCTAATAGTAATAATTATAATAATAATGCCAGAGTGCAGGTGCTCTTCTTCTCTGTTTCTTCTCTTTGTCACTTATGCCAATAAACTCAATATTTTTGGATTAATAGGAAAAAAAGCAATTTAAATTATTTTCATCAACTGGCGGCTGCGTGAAATGAAAGCGTATATTTTTTCCCACTGTTTTTGGAAATTTTGCTCACTAACTGACTAATCTATGAATAAAGACAGTATGCATTTATATGCTGAGTAATATTACTTCTGAACATATACTTTTTTTAAGTTTAGTAAAACATTCCCATATTCTCAATTCGGTTTCAGGCCTCATTCATACGTGGAAATAAACCAGGAATGATTCGGATATCTGCAAATCAGTTGTAGGTTTTGAAAATGTGACGATGGCACATTTTATTGACGTAATTAAATGTGCTCGGAAAGCGGAAAATACAACAAAGGAGGGTGAAGGCTAAAGCCGGTGGCCGAATGCAGAGGTTACCTGTTTTTTAAGCCTTGGGGGCGAAGAAAATGCTCAGCTGAAAATACGGGGTTCATATCTAAACACATTTATGAGGACGCTTCAGGTTTTATCTGCACATTGTTCAAGCGAAAGCAAACACAGCTAATACAGGCTCACTTCAGCTGGTATATCAACACAGGTCTTTCAGAATAAAAGGTCCTAAAGCCATCATGCTTTAACTAAAAGTTTCACCACATTATAATCCGGGAGAAACTGATCCGACACACCAAATTAATCTCAGCTTCTACACAAACGTCATTATAAAATACAGCTTTATTCTTGTTGTCGGTTACATTTATTTTGTCACAGCCGACTCTGTTTTTGCAGAGTAGACCGTTTTTAAATTTGGGGAAAAAGAGCGCTGGTATGAGGTCCCAATCTGGTATGAGGAACCAATCTGAAATGACTCCGTATGGAAGGAGAGTAAATCCCTAATTATCCAGAAAAATTCAGAAAAACTGTGATATTTGTTTCTGTCTAATACTGCCCAGCCTTTATTGTTGCCCTGTTGTGTAACTTCAATAACAATTCTGACATTTTAGTTAAAATTCCTTCACAGTTTCAGTGTTAACGGATATAACAAAGGGCACTGTGTTAAAATGTGTTAGAATCAGGCATTTCCAGTTATCAGATTGTTATTTAATGCGTTAAAAAGACACTTGTGATACTCAGCCTTTATAATAAATTTCTCAAACGGCACCTCGGGCCTTTTCATGACATTTTCTGTGTTTTTAATCTTTAGTTTCCTGGATAAGATCATCATCTGACCAGCATGTGAAAACTCTGAAGGCTCTCAGATTTTCCTACTTTATTGTGCAACACAAAAAAAAAAAACTCGGTCCAAGCTGCCGACCGTGAGGCAAAGACGTCTTATCACCTCAAAGATTAGATGTGCTCTACCTTGCATAACTACAAGAACGAGCACTTCAGAGATAAACCTGCTCGCCTGAGTGACGCTACGCAAACATGCTGATGTTTTACTTCCTAATATTAGAATAAAGTTGTTTATTTAAATGCCATGACTCACAAAAAAGGAGGAATCAGTCAGATTTGGGCTTGAATAATGTAAAATGTACGAGTGTAGTAGTAACACTGCCCAGTGAGGGGAAGTGGGTAATTTATTGTGCTCACGTGTGAGGTGGTGACGCAAGATATGCAATTGGCTTGCAGCACCGTGTCTCATCTAAAATATGTCCTAAAAATCGTTGTTACGACCTGATAAGACCAGCGTCAAAGCGTGGTTACTGCAGCTTAAGGCAAGTGGTTTATAAGACGTTTCAAATTCCACTCTGAATTTTTTTTTTTTAAATATTGACAAAAAAAATAAAAAATAACCCCAATCAACTACTTACAGTTAGAGACAATTTTGCCCAAATATTTAATGTAACTAAAACATGACTCTCTGGGTGACGGTTATGTGAGAGACATTCTGCATTTCTATTTTTTTTTTTGTTTTAATGTTATCAATTATTTTAAAATTTTACAATGCAATGTCAACAAAAACGATTCATGAAATCTTACGTCCAATATGTGAGCATTTTAAGACTTTTGAAAGATTAATTTAACCTTTTTAACACAAGCCAAGTTAACATGATTTCTTTGAAAAACATGGGAAGGTGACAAGCAGCTTAACAATATATGGACCAAAAATTAGCAAGAAATTAGTTAAAAATTACAAGAAAATATAATATATATATTTTTTTCTGTCACATTACTTCATTATTTTAAATATATAAATCAGAAGAATTATAAATGTAATCTTCTAGACATTTCTCCCTAGTTTTTGATAATATTCAATAACACCTCCTCTTTTTTTTTTTTTTTTGCAATTTTCAGGACATTCGTTGCCAGGTTGTTTATTATGTTTTCTTCCTTGTTTTCAGAAAATATCAAAGCAATTTTTTCAGGTTTCGCAGGTTTAAATGTCCGTGAAAGATGAGTGACCGATTACAGCACGGGAAACTAAATGTCTATCCATGTGTTTAGGAGTTAATACAAATAAGGGCCTAATTTTTGGATTGATGGATTTTATGCATTTTAAGAATTTTTAAGGATTTGCAGGAAGCCTGTTAAAGGTCTTTTTTTTTTAAATTTTTTTTTATTTTATTTTATTTTTTTGATTCTGTTCTGTTTGATTCATTATTTTGTTTGAAATGTTTAAGTTTTTATATATTTAAATCGTATGTGTTTTTGCTTGTCTTCTGTTGCTGTGTTTTTTATGTAATACTTTTCCTTTAGCATGACTTAAAAATAAAAATAAAAATAAAACAAAATAAAAAAAGCCGTCAGCTGTAATGACAGCTCGGGCTGGACTCTTGTCTCACCAGAAGAGCAAAGCTTCAGCTGACAATATTTTCAATTTTTTTAAATTAATCTCTAGGGGTCAAAAATAATGACAAATGTGTATGTTCAGATACTTATCATGCCTGAGCACAAAAAACCCCAACCAATCCCAGTTTACAACGACACTAAACAGAGGTAAAATTTCACTGACTAGAAGCTGAACCCAGAAAATGTGATATTTTGTGTTCATAACTGACTTATTATAAAAAATCAGAAATTACTTCCATCTGATCTTGACACATGGGTTGATCAGCCATCATTCCCTGCATGAAGTCCACTGTGATTAACACAAACAAACAAACGATTTAAAACGACTCCAGCGCGTCTCTACTGTAAAACTGTGCGTCATAATTTGGTGAGCCTGATAGATTCAGGCCAACTCGGCTCGACGTTCGTGGTGTCAAATAGCAGAAGTGACACATGAGCGCGTTGGGAATGTTGGCTGAATAATTATAGTTTATTACGGAGTTGACGGTGGAGTCAGACAGGTCAGAGAAAACGCTGAGCAACAGGCCAGCAGTGCTTTGTAGGTAAAAAGAAATAAATGTAATATTTGGTTTTCATATTTGTTGGTCTTCCCTGAGCTATAATTAAGTTTCGCTTTGCACAGGATGAGGCCCGGGGGAGAACACGATGCTTCTGTAATACAATAAAACTCAACATTTTGCTCAGAGCTCATATATAATGCTGACTTCTCTCCTCTGTGACTCCAGTGCAAAACAGAAACTTGTGGTCTTACCCATTTCCTGTGGTCCTGCTGGAAAGTACAGGAGCTTCTGCATCGTACAGGACAGGAAATTAATGCAATTTAGCCAAAAAACTTTTAAAAAAATAAATTAAAAAAAGTTATCCCATATGCATGCTGCTTTGGATGACAAATGGCTTTATTGCTGATAAATAGAAAAGAAAGTGACAATCCACGTGTTAATATGTAATCTGTACATATAAAACAACTTCCACTAATACAAAAATATGCAATCTAACAAAACTATTTTGCAAATATAAAACCTGCAAATACACAAATTCCACAAGTTAAAATAATATCTGTGAATACATTCAATTAATTTACAAATGAATGGCAAGAATCCTATCATTTACAACTGTCTAATATGTAATTGAGATTTCAGTTTTAATTTGTCAATTATATGCTTGCAGATTTGCATTTTCTGCACACCAAGTCTTTATTTATTTAATTTAATTTTTAAATAATGTCTTTAATTTTGTTTGTGTACTTGCAAATCAGTGTTTATGTTTGCAAAATATTTCTGTGAGTGAATTTTTTGTATTTGTAGAAGCTGTTTATATCTTCAGATTACATGTTTACACACAGATTGCCACACAAATAACATGGAGGTAAATCTATCATAAAAGAGCATATGGTCAAATTTGAATATATTTCTTAAGGTTATGTGACAAGTCTGCTGCTTTCTAAAGACAAAGTATTTCATAAAAGATGGGAGTCTTTTATGTCCTATATTGGATTCAATATCAGCAGTACTTTTTGGATTTTTGTAGCATGGAAATTTTGGTTTGTTTATTTTACATTATGCAGATTTATAATATGCATTACTGTGTGCACTTAATTATATATACATTTTTATTTTCACTCTTACTACCAGATACATTTGCCTGCAACTACTCATCTTTATCGCTTACTGCATATTTCATTTGTTATATTTAATGTTTGTTTTTCTTACTTGCACTACTTTATATCAATATATCTAGAATATCCCTTTGTTTATACTTGTGTGATTTTATTATTTTTAAACATATTTAAATGAAACTATAGATAACCAATCTCTGGGTCTGTTTCCTGTATTGATGTTTGCATCTCTGATCAGAGTTGAACTGTTTTGCTTTGTGTGGGTTTGTCAGTTAAATACATTACTTTTGATACTTAAGTGCATTCAACATAATAAAATTATTTTTGGTACTTATATAGATTCAACATAATAATTTTTTTTGATATGTAAGTAAATGCAACATAAAATTATTTATGATACTTCAATATATTAAATATAATAAAATTGATTTTGATATTTTAGTACTTTCAGCATACTAAAATTATTTTTATACTTACATAAATGGAACAAAACATTATTTTTTAAGCTTAAGTACATTCATAAAAAAAGTATTTTTTGATATTTAAGTACATTCAACATAATAAAATATTTTTTGCTACTTAAGTAAACTCAACATAATACATTTATTTTTGATACTTGAGTGAATTCAACACTATAAAATTACTTTGGATAACAGTGATATTTTAATAGTGGACTTTAACTACTAGCAAAGTCATTTTCTGGTGAGAAGGTATTTCATCCACCACTGTTTATCTGTTGTGATGTTTTACCCTGAAAAATCAATAAAGATGTCTATGAAAAAAATTAACTTTGCACGGCAGAACAGTCAGTGCAGCTAAAACCGTGTATTCTCTGCATGAAACGAGCATCTAAAACAGTAAATATGGTAAGATTTATATGTTTTAAGGTTAAAATACTAATGCAAAGTACCCAGTTTTGATGCATGTTGAGTCCCATCAGTGTAAACAAGCGGCGGCTCCAGACGCGACAGCAGACGGTGCAGTGTGTCTGTGCACGTCAACAAGCTAACAGGCTAACGTTAGCGGGCTAGCTGGTTAAAACCTCCAGCTTTCACATAAGTTTAACAAAAAAGTTAAACATGTTAAGCGGCCACAGACATAAAGTCCGGACGCTTCCAAGCTCCAACACGACAGTCACGACCCCTAAAAGAGCCGCGCTCCTCAGCTAACAGCTAGCATCCCATTCAATAACACAGACAAAGCCAACACAGCTAAAGCTAGCTAACCACAACCGTTTGCGCCCAAATTTTTTTGTCCGGGACAACTCACCAAAAAAAAAGAAACTCCCGCGGCTGTCAGTTCAGCATCTGCCCGCTGTTTGACTCACCTTTCCCGTAAAACTTTTTGCCGCTGGTCACGTCGAAAACTTTCATGTTGACGGCCATCAGGATGCGGGGGTTCTGGAGCCCGTCGTACTCCCGCAGCTGCTCCAGAGTGAAGTCCCGTCTCCGCATCTTGGGAAGCGCCGAGGCCTCGTCGCCCTGGGCCGCGTCCGACACCAGCCGCCTGCCCCACCGCCGGTACACCGCCAGACACACCGCCACCACAACGACCAAAATGCTCAAATTCAGCAACATCGCGCCGACGCCGAGCCCGTCCGACTCGTCCGCTGCCCCCTGCCCGCCGCTGGTGTCCACTGGTCCGCTCGAACTGTCTCCATCGTCCGCCATACTGCTCGGTTAGCGCCTACCCGCCCCTGGCCGCCGCTGCGTTCACGGCCCGTCGGAAACACCGCAGACACTAGTTGAGCCAGCGGGCCCTGCTGTTACATGGTGTTCCTCTGTGTGATGAGAAAAACTGTCATTATAAATAGCTTTCACTATCGATTTTTTTATCGATTGTTTTGTTTGATTTAATCCTCTGAAACTTGGATAGATATCATTGTTCTTGTGCTGCGTCCAGACTCCTTTCATAAGCTAGTTAACCCTTTGAAACCCAAGAAGAGCGGTACGGAAAAAATGAAATTACCAACTTAAATTTTTTTTTAAAATTTATAAAATTGATACCTTGAGAATGAGCTCAAAATTAGTTGGTTGGAGCTTAAATAAATAAATATGAATTTTTATTTTATTTTATTTTATTTTTTTTTTGCTTTTTTAAAATTGCTTTTGAGCTTTTGTGGGGGGGGGGCAATGACCAACTTAAAAAAATTAATTTATTTTAAAATTATATTTACTATAATTTATCTAAAGTTATGTTAAAGACAATTATTACATTTGAAGAAAAAAAAACGTTTATTTTGTTATTTTGTTTTTATTTCTATTCTTTTTTTTTCATATTTTCAGGTAATTTTCTTGTAACATTTTTTATGAATTTCTTACTTATTTTTGTGCCATGTCTTGTTCAGCTGCTCACTGCCTCCTCCCCATGTTTCTGAAAGAAATCAAATCAACTGGCCCAAGTCTCTAAGGGTTAATCAATGAATCACTGTGTCTGCAGACTGTCAGCAAATAGAAAAAATGCACATCACTAGTTCCCAGGAGCCAAAGTGACTTTTTTCATGTCATCAAGAGTCCAAAATCCAAAGATCACTCACTCACCGTCTAGCCTACTGTCTTACTGTTTACCAGGGGTGGACTCTGTGTACAGTTTATTATTATTATTATTATTATTATTAATTCATATTAATATTCTTTGTATTCTTGTTATATCTTTATCCTTATGTATACTCAGTCACTTAATTTTTTTTATTTTTTTTTTGCATTTTTGTGTTGTTTCTGACTCTTGAGCAGCAACTACTTAATTATTGCTGGTGTAGGATTAATTACATCTTGTATTATCTTACAAAGATTAATTTTATTTCAACATTTTTGTAGTTTAGTCACTCTTATTTTTATCTTTTAACTTTTCATGGTTGTACATTGTACTTTTTCATAAATCACTATATTATATATGTTACTATAAGGTTATCATCATTGTTGTGACAAAAATCAGTTTTAATAATATAAAATGACAAAGAGGAAGAAAATGGGAAGGCATGACATTGCAAACACTGATTTAAAAAAAATAATGCAAATTTATTATTTGAGGTGATTGCAGTTCATTGTGAGACACTTTAAAAACTTGTGTGGTGCTGCTCAGAGTTGAGATTCACGAGGAGCACTTAAACGCAGCAGCACTCACGCCTACCGCGGGTTTGGTTTAAGGATAGACTGTGATGCTTTTTGTCCCTCTGTAGGACCCGTAGTGCCACATATAGCCACTAACTTGTAATAAAAATAAAATAAACCAGCAATTTAAAGGATTTATTTTCTCAAACTCCTTTGAATATTTGCTGAATGTTTTGTATCTGATTCTTATAGGTGTAAAATTATGATCACATGGGCATTTTCAGGCCAAAATATGCACTTTTTAATTCTATAAATGTATTTTTCTTTCATTTTATGACCAAAAAAGGTGTAATTTGATGTTTTATTTTGGGTTTTTATCTTCACACTTTCTCCACAGTGTTGTCCCTTTTTATTCATTTGTTATCTGAATGCTATTTGCACACTTTATGTAAACACTTTTACCTCCAAAAAGCTTGTTTGCTCTGTTGAAAGTGATAAACTGGTGAAACGCACTCAGCTGAAACTACTATTTCACAGTCGACTCAGATCACGAGTCAGTTTTTTTTTTATTTAAAGCTGATATATTTCACCCTGAACTGTTGCTGGGAACTAAAACCTGCTTGTCAGGCTCCGTCAGTCGCCCTGAGCAACACACGATGGGAGCGGTGAGAGAAGTAGACAGATCACACAAACACGAGTCGGTACAATCAACTGTTATTTTATATTTTTTTGCATTTTACAATTCAAGACTGTGGCATTAACATGCATTGCTTTATCCTAAAACACACTCAAAACCACACTACCGATAAAACAAATCACTTCTTAAAATCAGGAAGAATAACTGAATAGCAAATGATTTTTTATAGTATTTACATTTTTTTTTCTTTTAAATTCAACTCTGAAAACCTCTTTTTAAGTCCACTGATGGAGTAAAGGAAAGTTAATGATTTAAGTGCTCTAGAGCACCAAGCCTCAAACATAATATGAACTTCAAGCTAAAATATACTGTAGTTTTATGATGCTAGCTTCACACCCATAATTCCAGCAGAAACATTTCTTTTATCATATTCAATAGCAAAAGCCATTAAAAACTGCAATGATTACCTAAGACTATTCCATCAAATCAAGTAAAAATAAAAATAAAACAATAAATTATACTACCTCTGGGTGTAAAACAGAACTTAAAAGTAAAGCTTCCCACATTAATTTGTCATTAATCCTGCAGGTTTTAATTAAAAACCAGCGTGATGAGTTTTGAGGCCTGTCAGTCAAAGATGAGGGCACACCTGTTAGTGAGCACCAGCCTCGGGGGGGTCAGTCCTTCACAAATTCATGACTGCAGACTTGATTGTCGTGATAAAAAATGTTTGTCGAGAAAAAAATAAAAACCCAAAATACTGAATTGGGAAGCGTTTAAAACGTGAAATTTGGACTATTTTGTCCCTGATCGCCCTCGCCGTCGTCCTCGTGAATCAGATTAAGGCACACATCTGCTTTGTCTTGGCAAACTAGAATCACAGCTCAACGGGCCGAGAGCTCCGTGCAGACCGGAGCTCTTTTACAGATTGCGGAGCTCAACAAAACGTGTCGCAGAGTTTTGGCATCTGAGAGAATAAAAAGGCAGAAAATGCAGGGAATGCATTTTTTTTTCGTTGTTGTTTTGTAAACGTTACGAGCTGTCAGGCGCACAGATTCAAGCTCACTGCTCACGCTTGCTTGCTTTAAAATGAAATGCACAGATAAAAACAATCAAATTAAGTCAACCACGCTCAGTCTCTCTTCATACCCAAACGGTTTGCCGCTGAAAAGAGCGAGCGCTGATCTCAGAGCTGCCGCCATCATCGCCGCCGCCGCTGCTTCGCTCTACGTCTTCTTCTATCCAAACCCACACCTGCAGGAGGGAGCTTCATTTATTTGGTGCGACGCTTTCCTTCTTCCCAGCTCCGGACTCGCCTTTCTTCCCCTGGCTGGCAGCGGCGGCTGTTTTCTGGGCGTTGTCTTTGGGTGTGTTCTGCGCTGCAGCAGCCGCGGCGGCGGAGGGAGTGGAGGATTTGGAGGCCTGCGTCTGCTTTGAGGTAGTGTTGGAAGGATGTCGCCGACGTCTCCCTTCATCCCCGGCCGAGGATGAGTGACGTCTCCTCCTGCCTCCCTCGTCTCCCATCGGGGGCTGCGGACACAGAGGTCAGAGGTCACAACATGAATCAAGCAATTATTTTAAAAAAAAACAAAAACATGTAGACGCTCGATCTGCTGCCCAGATCTCAGATTTGTTCCCTGGAGATCTAACAAAGTAAAACAAAAACTATATGATATAGTTACCGATCTCACTGCAAACCTTTAAAAAAGCTCCTGTAAAGGTGCTGAATTTTTTATTATCATCATTTCACATCCTACATTACATTATTGCTCCACACGTCCCTGATCTGTGGTTCAATAAAAGCAAGTTTTATTATCCACCTTTTTAAATTATTTTTAATTCTATTTTTTATCATTTACATATACATACATATATCATTCTTTACTTTTTTATATTTAATAAACCTATTTATTTAATTAGTTTATTATCAGCTTTACAATTATTTTCTTTATTTAATTAGTTTATTTATTATCATTATTACTATTATATTATTGTTATTATTTTACATATATACTTATTTTATTTGATTTATTTTGTATCAGTTGTATATCTAATCTCTGAACGTATACAAACTAATTAAATAATAAGCTATATAACTTCATTAATGTTGGGAGGTTTCCGGGACATGGTTTTGTTTTGTTGGTGTGAGACGTTGGACACTCACCACCACCCTGAAGTCCTCCAGGTTCTTGAACTGGGAGAGATGTTCCTGCAGCTTTGGGTCGATGGGCTGGTTCTTCATCTTTGAGTATTTTAGGAAGGCCCAGAACTTCTCCAGTCCGTACAGCTGACCTGCGGCAAGACCAGCAAACACGACAAGCGATTCAGAACAAATTCACTCTTTATTAAATGTCACATCGTGTTTATAATGTAAGCACACAGACGCAGATTATTACTACAGCATAACCGGACCTTTGTTTACGGTAAACTCATTTGCAGGAGGACAACAATGTTAGCGCGTGTGTGGATGTAAAATGGAAGTTAAAATTATTTCAAAAATTTTGGGGGTGAAAACTGGTAAAATGCACAAATAAAGGTTGTCTGGAAAAAAAATATTTAAAATAATTAAATAAATTTTTTAAAAAATGCAAAAGTGTTCTCATTAGGCGGTATATTGCACAGAGAAAATATTATTTATCAGATAATATAATTTCCTTATGCTTAATAAGTATGAATATGCATGTGTGTGTATGTGTGTAAACTCTGGGGATATGTATGTTTAGATGTTTTTGTATACATGTATGTACATGGATGTGTGTGTGTATGTGTATAAATGTGTGTATGTAAGTGTGTATATGTTAGAAATAAAGCTCACAAATTAACTGATTAGCTGAAAGGGGAAGGAAATAACACGTTGATACTTCCTCCTTCCTCTTTTTGAACATGTAAGTTACAATTTCTTGTTGCTATTAGACGTTTTTTGTATAAGTTATCATCCATTTTTGCCATTTTGTTTAATGTTCTACCTTTTTTTGTTTGTTTTACATGTCCGAAATAAATATATCGATCTATTTTTAAGCTGAAATAATTACTTGGCGCTTAAAAATAAGAAAACAGCATATGTGAAGTTGGATAAAGCCACGAATCATCTTCATTAATTATCATATCAGGTAGCCGTGACTCATGACTGAAGTATCCGTCAGTGTTTAGTCTGCGGATAATAACTTCAGCTCCTCTGACAGAAGACGTTTGAACAGCAAACGTGCGACTGAACACAGAAATAACTGAGCTGGAAATAAAGTGGCTGCTGAAGTCTGAACTGGCGATCCTCCATTCGGCTCCGCTGAGTCACTCGCTGTGTTGAAATCGTTTGAGAAATCGACTTTAATCCCTTTAACACGTTCAGCTCAGAGGGGGCAGGTCTGCACGGTGAACTTTTAAACCAGGTCAAGATGGTTTACAGGATCAAATTTGCAATTATTGAGCATTAACTAGATGTGTAAGCAGCATTAATAAATGGTTTGTAACACTGAACAGATATCGTCTTTTGTGTTTTTCATTTTATTTATTTTTTTGGTAATGACCAGACCTCACTTGTTATTTGCCTGCTTGGAAAAAATGATAAAAATAAAAGATAAAAAACTGCAGAGTTGTCTCACCTTTAAGCACATTTTTGGAGGTTTTTAAAACATTTCTGCATCATTGCAATTTAGTGGAGCGAAAACTAAATAGCGGATCATTTGGATTTGAATCTCTCAATCTTTCACTACTTCGTGTGCTGCTTTTATTTTATTTTTATTCCCTCCATGCCTGTAGTGTCTACTTATGTGACAACTGAGCACATATTTAAAGCCATAAAGTTAGGAATTACACAAAACAAACAATCATTTAATTTGAATAATAAAGCCTCATTGCTTCATTTGTTTGTATCCTTGAAACGTTTTTGTGACCAAATAAAAAAAGCCAAATAGACAAAATGTAAGACGCATCATGAGAAAACCCCGTCTGTGTTTCCGTACTGTGACAGTGAGCAGTGATGTGATTTTATTTTGAAAAACCCAGTGCTGACAGGTGCAGTTTGGGCTCCTCGGTTACTTTCTGATGTTATTTACCTTTCTCAAAGTCCTTGAGGGTCTCTTCTTGAAAGTCCTTGAAGAGATCTAACCTGAATCTCTTCTCCAAACCGTAACTGTAGTATCTGAAGAGACACTCCAGTCCGTACCTGCGGGGAGAAACAAATATTTAGCTGCACTCTGACCACAGAGACGAGCACGCAGGTGATCACTCGAATCTAGACGTCAGCGTGTTTGCGTGCTTTATGACGTGACTGTGAGCTCATCTGCAGCAGCGATTTCTCCACATGTGCCTCCGACATGCTGCCTTCACATGCTCCTCGGAAATATCGTATTTAGCATTTTTATGAGTAAGAAGCACAAAAACGTCCCTCCAAAGTCGGAATAACGAGTGGGAAATTTCTATGATACCCGTGTTGCAGAGTTGTGACATTTGCGTGACGTTTTATGGCAGCAGAAATAGCTAAAAGCATGAAAACAGTCTCAGCAATTGCCAGAAAAAAAATGATATATTTCGTTATTTTGTTCCCAATAGCTATTTTTAGTAGTTGCACATTTTAATATATGCATCTATTAGCTGCAGCAAGCAAGCAAACATTTAATTATAAAGCATGTCAGGCGAGTATACTGACAGTGATAACAACAATATTTTATATCACGAGTTGCCGACTTGACCTCCTAAATGCATAAACATGGCGGGCAGAAGTCAATGTTTGGTCAATGGTAAGAAACTTTTTTAATGATTAAGTATTAAATATCAATGCATGATCACATGTAAAGAGTAATAAGGTATTAATGTTAACTGCTGTCCATGCAGAGTGACCTAGATTAAAATAAAAATGTATATAATGTATATAAAAAAAGAGAATGATACATTTTCTTGTTTATTTATATTTTATTATTATTAGTTTTTTCTGTTTATTTTTTATATTTATTTGTTTTTCATATCTTCCTTTCCCTCTTTTTTCTTTACTATGAATGATTTTGCAATATATTTTTATTTATTTATTTATTTTTTTATCTCTCTCGAATTTTGTTGTCTAAAACAAAAAAAAGTATGAAAATGTCAGTATGCTGTGCTGTATGATGTGTACCAAGTGATTTCAATAAAAACTTAAAAAAAGAACCCATAAAGCACCCATAAATAAAATGTATTATTATTATTATTATTAAAAAATATAGAAATAAAGTGTAAAGAGCGGTGAACCTCTTGTTTAAACGCTCTCAGCGGTAAAACGCAGCCTTCTTCTTCTTTGCAGCTTCCACTTTATTCCCACTTTACGACCTCAGAGCACATAAACACAACAGTCAGAGGAACGACCTCCAAACTCGGAAACTCCGGATTTTTACCGAGGAGGAACCTGACGGACGAGTCCATCAGTGTGATGAAGAGGACGTGAGCTGCTACATAAACAGCTGATGTGTTTGTTACTGTCGCTGCTCACACGCCCTCAAACACCCACTTCAACAGCCCACGCCACGACACAAGAATGTGGGTTTGGCAGGTGAGTGAAGAGAGCGCTTCTGGCAGAAACACAACACTGTTTCAGCGAGAGAGCCGCCCTGAGCCTCCACCGTTAACCCTCTAGTGTCCAGCGAGGGAGTTCAGACACTCATCGGGAGGCAGCAGTCAGTCAGTTTACACAGAAGAGATCTGTCATCTTTTTAGGGAGATATGCTTATCTCAAGATTTGATGCTTGTCTTGCCACTTATCAGCAAAAATGTTCATGGTCATGTCCACATATCGCACAATATTACCCTTACCTTGTTTAAATACACATTCTTTTCTTTTTTAATTTTTTTTTTTTAATTTAGGGTATTTAAAGGAATTTTTTACATTCTCTTATTCTTTTTTTTATTTTTTATTGTTTTAAATTTAGGGTATTTAAATGAATTTTTTACATTCTTTTATTCTTTTTTATTTTTTAATTAGGGTATTTAAATGATTTTTTTACATTCTTTTATTATTTTTATTTTTTTAAATTTAGGCTATTAAATGAATTTTTTTACATTCTTTTATTATTTTTTATTTCTATTTTTTTTTAATTTAGGCTATTTAAATTAATTTTTTACATTCAATGTCTGGATTTGTCTGGGTGTCCGCTGTGTCTGCAGCCAGGTGCCTCTCCTGATTTTGGGGATTACTGTGATACTTCGGATCTTTTGTACTTCTCCGTTCTCATGAATCTCCACGTAAGGAGGAAACTTTAGGGCCTCGAGTTGTGGCTTTTTTGCCAATATGTGACACCTGTCTTCAGGGCTCATTTGCAACACAATTTGTGTAAATTCCTTCGTAAAATATTTAGCATTTTCCCGAGGCACAGAAATGTTTGCAGTGCAGCTTAGCATTCAAACATCGCGCTGTCGTCCTCACCTGTAGTTTTCTTTGGCGTCTTCCAGCGCGCGCTGTTTGAACTCCTCGTACATCTTCCTGTTGAAGTTGTCCCTCAGGAAGAAGGACCAGAACCTGAACAGAGTGTTCATCTCCTGAGACTGGCCGATCCCCAACCGTTTCCTCTCTGAGAAACAATAATAACAAAAATCAGTCACCAAGAGAGCACAAAACAAACTTGTTCCTTAATGTGTAGAAAGATTACAAACACCTGAGGAGTCTACATCAATCTGACTGTGAGCATGCGTGAAAACTGGGCTGTTTTTTTTGTCTCCGTACCGTTAAGGCAGCGTCGGAGGTACTTGTGGTATCCCTGCTGAGTGAAGCCGTTGTCCCTCAGCAGCTCGTGCGATGGATGCCAGAATTTGGGCAGCGACTGGGGGGTGCAGCCGTAACTTCCCGACAGCGGAGCTCCTTCTGACGGAGAGGCGTTGGAGCTGCTGCAGGAGGACGGAGGAGGAGAGAAGACGTCTCAGTGACACAGTTTCTTATGTTTAATCTTACTTCTTAAACCCGTTGTTCGGTACAGATGTCCCTGATTCCAGAGGTTTATTTATCGTTTACACGAAGCCTTTATTGCACCCTGAAGTCTGCAGCATCTGTCACCTGCTGCTGAAATCATCCATTAGATTACCAGCAGAAAATAATTTGCCATAACAAACTTAATGCCAAATATTCACAGATTTAAGTCTCTTAAACAGAGATTTGCTGCCTTTCCCTCTTTTATATAATTATATTTAAATTATGTTTTTCATTAGGGATATTTAATCAAACACTACAAGACATTTAACAATGACATCTTAAGCTGATGAGCATTTTTTGTTTCATTTTAGATAAAATGATAAATCAATCAATCAGAAAAAGAACTAAGCGATCGATAATAAGCACCAGCAACAGTCAACAGTCAACTCTCAACATGAAAAATATTACAAGAAACCACTATTACGAGTTAAATGTTTCCAACAGGTTTTTGTTTTGATCACGTCACTGAAATTTAGACCCGAAAATGATTATTTTAATTACAGAGTAATGTTTGATTTGACCACAACAACTCAAACATATTTGTTTTACTGTCAATAAACTACCGTGAATGTTGAGTGATTTTTGTCAAATGTAATTGTTTTTAGAAACTGTGCATGTAACTTGTGCAGCTGCGTCAAGCAGGAAAATGTAGATTTATGATTGTCTTTACTCAATTATTTTGTTAAAAAATTGATGGACCAAAGTGAATAAAGGTCACCAACGTCGGGCAGAACGACTGAAACAGAACGACAGTGTGAAAGAAGGAAGTGAGCGGTTTGAGTTGTTCTTCCGCTTCTCTGTTTCGAACTGG
Source organism: Plectropomus leopardus (assembly GCF_026936395.1). Classification (NCBI taxonomy): domain Eukaryota; kingdom Metazoa; phylum Chordata; class Actinopteri; order Perciformes; family Serranidae; genus Plectropomus; species Plectropomus leopardus. The sequence continues at coordinate 4,315,419 of NC_142189.1, forward strand.
AACATCAACATTTTTACAGTCGTGACGGAAAACGAGCGGTCGGACCTGATGGATGCAGATCGCGGCCGGTGCTCACGGGAGTCCATCACCCAGCCGATGTGGGCTTCCTGAGGAGGGTTCGAACTGTGGCGGGTCTTCTTCTTCCTCGGCGTCTGAGACAGGAAATCACAACAAAAGATTCACGTAACAAACAGTGTTTGCACAACTGATATTTGTTAAAATTTGCACAAAAAATTTTTTTCAGCACAAAAAAATAAATGTCGTTGTAGGTTTTAAAGGGTTCGGACACCTTTGAGTCCTCTCGTGTGTCTAAAACGAGAAAATGAGGCCTCAGAACTTTATTTGACACTCGTAAAAAAGTTTGCAAATGTTGTTCGACTCTAACCATTAAAACAAACAAATGCAAAACACAAGAGACAGGCAGCAGCTGTCTGTGCTGAGATGCAAAGAGAGATCTGTTACACACCTAATAACTACTAAAAACGAGAAAGAAACGGTTTTAAATAATTTTGCGTATTAGAAATATATTATTAAGAGCCGTGAAGACACGAGGCTGTTGATCACGATTATAAAAGAGCGTCGACACCCTGAGCTCACCTGTCCGTCGATGGTGCCGCTCTCCTTCATGACGGGGTAGAAGCGTGGCGTCTTGTTGGGGTCCTGGCGTCCGGGGGTGCGAGGCGTTCTGGGGGTTCGGGGCTGATGAGCGCTGGGCGACTCTGGGACCGTTGTGGGCAGAGAGCGCGCCAACTCTGCTCCGCTGTCCACTGAAGACACACACAGTTAAACACAGAACACATTATAAATATTTACTGATAACTGATTTTTATTCATCATTATATATCAATATTAAATCATTACTTAATTTTAAAGTGCTTATGAGTGCACATGGAGGTCATGCTGAAGAACAAGAAAATTCTAGTTTTGACAATTCAAAAAGCAAAAAATGCACTTTTCAAAGCTTTGAAAAAAAACTGTACATTATTATTATTTTCTATTTTCATTGAATTAAGTTTGAAACCAACATCAGTGCTAATCATAAATATTAAATATTGATTAATCTTCTGAATTCTGACCCTTTAATGCCAGGTTTCTGTTATGATGCCACTTTTTTCATGATGAAAAAAAGATTTATTTCCTATATAGTGAATGCAAACCTTTTTTGTTTTTTTTAATCATCACAGCCATGCACATGAAAATGATTTGCAGCCGCATTGACGGTGACAGTGCACCTGGTGGAAATAACATGCATTTTCTCCATACGCCAAATGACATCACCAGGTGGAAAATAGTAAAAATGACTAATTCCAAGGCAAAAGCCCAAAATGACACCCAGAAATAACGTAATGCATGATTTATACTTCGTTGGTTGTAGGATTAGAAATTTCAGTTTGAATGGGTTTCAATGGAGCATTTCTTGCACTTAACAGTCTGAATGTAACTATTTAGTTTCCACAGTGTATTTTGGACTTATTGTAGGAGCTGAGCTGGAAATTCAAAGATTAAACAAAAATACACAATTTTGCCAAACTTTATGCCATATGCATGAACACAGCCAAAATTATTAAAAAAAAGAAGAATGAAAAGTGCGTAAAATGCACCAAACAGTCACTAAGGGTTAAAATCAAAGTAAACAACAATCTAATGCACATTTTCTTCACAAAAGTTGTTGAATTATGGTTGCAAAAATGTCAGAAACTACAAACTGACATGACATAAAGAGATGTTTCCAAGAAGGTTCAAATGCAGCAAACAGGAAGTTCAGCTGGTGTGAAGCCGACTTCAGGGCGGCTCAACAAACACACCTGGCATGAGAGGAGGTGGGACTTCCTGGTTGGTGTCGACGGGCACTTTGGGTGTGAGAGTTTCAAACTCATCTTTACTGATGACGTTTAGCTTCTTGAAGTTTTCCTGGTCCTGCTGAGAAACACAAAGAAAACATTTCTTTATTAGTCCCTAAAGAGGAAGTCCATTCTTTTACTCTGTTGTTATAATTTCACATCATACACACACACACACACACACACACACACACACACACACACACACACACACACACACACACACAAACACACACACACACGGCCAACTCTGCAGTGCAACCGCAAAACATGAACTGGCACGTCTCCAGCTACCAGTCCACACTGCGTATTTGGGTCACACTTGAACTGGTGACCTTCCGGTTCCTGAGCCGTCCCCAAAGACCGAGCCACCGCAGAAACATTATGTACAGTTAAAAAAAGAGTAAACACATTTTTGTTTTTTTGTCACACACATAACACTGCACAACCACTTCAGCAGAGGGTTCAGAAGTAAAAGCTGAAGCCCTGAAAAATGGGCATATCATGAATATATACTGATACTAAGTACTGCTAAATACATTTTAAATGTCTACATAACATTTCGATCTTGTATATATTTATTTTTTCAAACTTAATCAGTTTATTTAACAGTTAAATTTAAGTTTACATTGCCTGGTTAATCCTTTTTTCATTCTAATCATTTAATCAAACTTAAATAAAATTTTTCTGTAAAAGTACTTATTTTTAAGCATGTTTTAACCCTTTGAAAACTGAGCAAACATAAGAAGAAGGCAATGGAAGAAGAAATTACCCAATAATTAGTTGTGAGTACAAGAAAAACACCTGAAAATTTGTAATAAATAAATAAATAACTTTAAAAGTAAAATAAAGTTGAAAAACAAAACAAAACAAGAAAATGGCCTGGAAAAGTGCTTTAAAATATAATAATTTTAATAATTATATAGTTTTTTTCCCTTGTAATTTTTCTATAGCTTTATTAAAATTGATTTTCTAAATCTCCTAATTTTTGAAACATTGATTAATACGTTGCTTATAGCCTTTTTTTCTCATGTTTTTGAAAGAAATCTCACCAATTTGCTCAGGGTTCAAAGGTTAAAATACTTATATATATATCTGACAGCAAAGACAGTGATGTTTCTCTGGATTTAACCTGTTTAAACTGATAACAGCAGCTTGGTGGTAAAAATACGCGATATGCCAGCGGCCGCAGCTTTTAAAGCTTGTGTGACTCGCAGCAGATGTGCAGCGTACTTCGAACTTTACACGTCAGCCACAGAAAAGAAAAAAAAAAGTCTATCGTCCTTCGTGTGTGTGTGTATTCAGGCGTGACTTTTCCCACATGTGGCGACATCACCGACAACCTTTGAACCTGACAAATGAGCTGACGACGCCGAAAACTCGCTGTCAACAACGACTGTCATTCAGCTTTCAAACTCTTTGGGTCGTCAAACGTTTACAGTGTAAAAACACTTCTGAACCTTAATATATATACTTAATTTGTAGTTTTATTAACATTTTAATGTCACGTTTTTTGAAGGCTGGAGTTAGTGTTACAATATTACAAGTGAAATGTGCAAAAAGCTGTTAAAATATCAAATATTGTTAATGACAGACTACTGTTTAAAAAGTAGAGTTAAGCAACACAGAAAAAAGAAAGTCAAATATAACTTGCATAAACACAGATTAAGAAGCATCGTAAACAAACAAAATCTTGCTTTTAATTATTTATTATTTAATTATTATTTATTTCATTATTTTGTGTTGCACTTCTTTTATTGTGAAGCACTTTGTATGAAAAGTGCTCTATAAATAAAGTTTATTATTATTATTTTATCTGTTTTTATCATGCATTTGGTCGTGTGTGTGTGTGTGTGTGTGTGTGTGTGTGTGTGTGTGTATTTGTCGACACGTAATCTCGCAGACCGATCAGCCAAATATTTTGTGTACACAAACTGCACATACATGCCTTTATGTGCAAGAAATCATGAAAGAAATAATAAAATGAGACGCGTCTTACTGACTGTTTTGAGTCTGATGCAGTCTGACACATTTTGGCTTTTGTTATGGCTGAAAAAGTGACACCAATTTGAAAGTTTGGTCTCATTTTTTAGCGATTAATTCCAAAATGTTAAGATCCATCAAAGTTTGACACATTACGGCATGAAACAGTCAACTTTTATTATCTCCACCTGCATGCAGGCGCAGTTTTGCAGCCCAATTTTGTAGACTTGCAGATTTGGTCATTTTTCTTTTACGTCTGTGCTTCTACCATAAGTAGGGTATATAGTTAAATGGTTTATTTTTTTTTATCCGTTTTAATTGTTTTTATTGTAATTTCCTGCTTTGTTGAGCTGCAGCCTACAGACAGAATTACAGATGAAAGTGCATTTATGAACAGCATGCATCACAGATTTATGGCTGTGTTTCATCTATTTAAAATAACTAATCCTGATAATTATACTGCATCCTTATTAAACACACAGTGCCTGTTAGCAGGAGAACTTAATCAGCTCTGTGCAACATGCAAAGGCTTCTGGGACGCCTCTGAAACGCACGCCGCGTCACTTCTGCTGGAAATTTAAAACTGTCTTGAGTTCTGTTGACTTCCCTTTACCGTTTCTAAAAACACACTTTTATTTATGCACTGATTTAATGCCCTTTATATCTATATTTATGTATATGTACTTGTTTTTCTGTCTCTTGTCATCTCTTATCAACAGCAGATTATTGCTATCATCTGATCTTTTCCATGAAAAATACCTTGAACTTTAAATGTTATTTTCCTTTCAACTTTCACTTCACACTTCCTGAACTAATGTTGCACTTTCATTTCACTAAAAGCTGCGTTGAGAGGAGGGAAAATAAATCAGATTTTGTTTCATTTAAATCAATCACAAGTGATCAAAGTTTTCAATCTGCTGATGTAGTTTGTGATATTTTAATGAAGGATACGTGTGTGTGACTGTACCTGAATGATAAAGAGACACTATATAATAATGTAGCTGTTATAAAACTACACTGTGTATTGATCCTGCACCATAAAATATTGCTAAATAATTCTTTGATTAAATGAAGGTTGCATAACGCAGTGTAACCTATGGACAGTGTTACTACCATCGTGTTTCTGCAGACGAGGCGTCTTTCCAAGAAACAGGTCACTCAGTTCTGGAAGCAGCTGTGTGACACACATGTAGTCGTGCATGTGTGTAGTGTGCGATAAATAGTCGTTTATTTTTGTCCCCCTGTACAGCATGAGATTTAACAGCTCTGTCATAAAGACTTTATGTCAAAGTGCTCAGTAGCTGAGCTTTAAGGAGGCGACTGAAACCGAAAACTGGAGAGAAATCAGCCGGAGTGCTTTTTGTGTGTGTGTGTGTGTGTGTGTGTGTGTGTGTGTGTGTGTGTGTGTGTGTGTGTGTGTGTGTGTTAAAAAAAGGTTTCAGTGTTTTTACAGACTGTGTCAAAGGGCACGATGCCAAAAAACCCTCTGACCTGCTCTGATCAAATGTCAGCCTGCTGCTTCAGTTAAGACTCCTGATTTTTACCTTAATAATCGAAAAGTATTTTTTTTTAAATCCATCTCTGTCAGACTGATGGCAGAAGGCTGCCAGATTTCCATTGGCAACCTTTTAGAGAAACTGGCAGCATTTTTTTGGCCTTTGGTTGTCGACCACTTTTAAACAAGAGCCGTTTTCACAGAGCGATCACGAAACTGAGCCGCTGTAAAGTCCCTTCTTTATACCTCTTTTGCTTTTTTACACATTTTAGGAAGGGATCCTCCTGAAAGACATTTCAGTCATTTTTGAAGCTCTAGTTGCATCACGACTGCACGACAGTCATAAAATGATGTTTTCAGGAAATGTTTTGATCTCAGTCTGTACAATAAGAAATAAGAACATCATGTACGTGGAAAATAAAAGTTCCTACAACATCAGAGTGTGTAACTGTGCCCGGCGGCTCGGCTGTTTGTTTTTAACTGTGGACACAGTGACCCGTCAACCCACAGCAGCGAAAAACTGACAAAAAAATTCAGTGGCCAACAACATGGCTGCTAATTCAATAACAGGAAATGAATCATGTTTTGCAACGACCAGAACAATCCAGTTTACTGACTGCTGGACGCCAACATTTACAAAGCACCTCTGCTTTTATGTTAATTAGTCGCCTTTTTTTTTCCACAAAAAATGTTTATTTTGCTCTTCATAAGCAGCAAATTTAAACACTTATAAGCATTTTATTGTGGCAAATATATCATTCTTAAACTTTAATTTTAAATGTCTTAATAAGAATCTTATGAAACCGTTAACACAACTATTGATATTATTTAACAAATGACAAATAACAAAAAACTTGCTCTGATATCACTTTTATATATTATGTATTTATTGTATTTTATTATATTTCGTGTGTAAGGTTGCAGCATATTTTATATATTTTTGTCATTAAATGTTTTATAAATGTAATTGTGTTTAATGCATCTGATGTTCCAGTCTGTTTCTCCTGAATGCAGCATGAATTTCTTTTCTGGGACAATAAAAGACACTGAAATCTGCTTATTTGCCATTTTAATTAGTTACACAATCTGCTAAAATAATATCTCTAAGATAATATGTTTCTTATTAATATGTTTCTGTATTTATAAAATTATTATTTATTAAATTTTTTACAATCTGCTTGCGTAAATTTCTGTAAAAGCAAAAAACAAGCCATTTTTCCCAAAATATATAATATTAATATACTTTTAAGGGCTGAGACCTAAAACTGAAAAATTGTTGTAATAAACATGAAACGTGAGCACGCTGTCTCGTGCTGGCAGCTGCCTGAGCGTGACACTGTGTTTGTTTCATGTGTGCACAGAACAGCACTTCTAATGTTTTCACTGTTTTTTTAGTTTTTACTTTGTTTATGTTTCACGTTTAACTTTGTATTTTTATGCTGCTCTGCTTGAAAAACAACAAAAAATATAAAAATATTTTTTTCTCTGAATGGTGCAATACTGTGACGACCTGCTTGTTCAAACGTGACTGTGAAACACGTGTTTGGTGTTAATTTCAGTTCAGGATGTCTCTTTTTTACTGACAGTGCTGTTTTTCAACTCGCTGTGACAAACCTGCTCAGACACGTTTGGCTCCTTTTTTCTTTAATTAACTGTCAATCCAAAGAGAGACAGACTCACTGAAATATAGTCCAAATATGCAGATATTTAGGAAAAAGTATGCTAATAACACTGGATCCAAGTTGTGTTTACGGACACGGAGAAGACGAGTCTGTCACTTTCACACGATCAAAAAACTGAATAAACATAATTCACAAATTTATAGTGAAGTATGACCTGAGATCATTTAGATGCAAAATTGTGGACGATGATTAAAATTTACAAAAAAAAAAAATGGATACCATCTTCTGCAAGTATCTTTATGATTGAGATGCTTTTATTTTATTGTTGTTTTTATTGTTGATTTAGTTTGTATCTGTTGTTTCTTTTCTGTAAGGAACTTTGTAACCTTCTTAAGAAAAGTGTTAAGAAAATAAAGGCATAAAAATAAAGTTTACAATAATAATGATGAGAATTATTAATATTATTATTTCATGTGCAGGTGCTTTTCTGATTAAAAAAAGGTCAAATTCAGGGATTTAAGGATTCTAAATGAGGACAAATCTAAATATAAAAACACATCTAATAGCTGCAGTTTAAACTTTGGTACTTTTCGAGAGTATTTCTCTCTTTTTCTTACCTTGCTGCACTCCACCTGCTCCGCTCCCTTCCACAGGTCCTGCTCGTAGTAGAACAGCCCGTCGTTGATGGCTTTGGCGAGGTCGGCGGTGAGCTTGGCGCGGGACTCGTGGTTGCCCGTGCGGTCGCCACCGGGGTGCTTACGTAGATACGGAGGGGTCTGGGTGACGATGAGGATCTTGTTGACGTCCTGGTCGTCCAGCTCGTAGTCCGAGTCGTCCTCGTCCGACCAGTCGGTGAACTTGTTTTTCCTGGGCGCCATCTGCTCCATTTCTTCGTCGAACAGGAAGTCCAGCTCCTCCTGGTCGGGCTCGGCCTGCGGTGGAGGCTGGCGGCTGCGTGGAGAAGCTTCGCTCCGCCCCTGGAACGACACAGTGACATAAATTAACGGAGGAACGGACAAGAGGAGCTTTAAACTGCAGCACAGCATGATGAGAGTTTGAAAAATGTGTGATTTAATAAATATTTAGGGATCAGAATCAGAATCCGGTGATATTGCCAAGAACATTTACACATACAGGGAGTCTGACTCTGTGTTTTCATGCAAAAAAAATGAACATAGACGAAGAATAAAAATATAGTAATTAAGTAACTTTAAGTAGAATAAGACATAAGACATAGAGACAAGATAAAAATAAAGAACATAAAATGTTTGTAAAAAGGTGCAATGGAGGAATTGGACAGTTGTGCAAAAGTCAGAGCTGCAAAGATTATGATGATAATAATAATAATAACTGATATGATCATTATTATAATTGGTACTTCATGTACAGTCATGATACCATGCTCAGAACATTATCATCTTTCCTTATTAATGAAGCCAAATATCTCTTTTTAATATCCATCTTAAATTTTACATTGATTCTTCAGTTAGCTGGACTTTAGCGCATTTAGGCCACGTTTAGACGAGAAGAGCCGGACTAAAAACTGCATTTTGCATTTTAACATTTGTAAACTTGTACTTCTTTTAATGTCTGGGCTCCAGTTTACAAGCTTTGAATAGCTTATCATTTCACACGTCTTATTTTACTTAAAATCGTGTTTGTATTTTTAACAACTCAGTGAATAAACAATAACAAAACAAAGTTAGAAGGTGAAAAACAAATAAAAAGAAGTATTAAAAAGCAGTATTAAATGTGAAAAATAACATGAGACTCTGAGTGAATGAAAAGAGGAGGCGAGGCAGAGGAGGTGAAGTTTAAAAACAGCTACTGAGAGCAGTAAGTACTCAACTGCAGAGGGGAGGTCGGGTTGGAGCGATGAGGGAGGAGAGTCGACGACACACACATCATCACTGACATGCTGCCGACCGAGAAGGTGAGGACACAAACAGAGACAGGGACAGGAGGAAACCACAGAGGACGGAGGACATGAAGAGGTTATGAGAGACAAAAAAGGGGGATGGTGGACAGGATGAAAAATGGAAATTAAAAGCCTGAAATATCTTCGGCTTTAACCCTTTTTAGACCTGAGCAAACTGGTGTGACGTAGCTCAAAATCAGGTAATGACCAATAAGCAAGGAGAAATGACCTAAAAATGACCAAACAAATTTGTAAAAAGTACAAAAAAATAACCTGCAAATTAGAAAAAAAGAAAAAATTAAAAAACAACAACAGTGAAATTGCCTGAAAAAATGGCTTAAAATAATAATTATTTATTTATTAAATTTTTTTTGATTGTTTCGTTTCATCTGAAAAAAATACTATTGGCGTCTGTATGAATGATGCAACATTCACTTCTAATTTATTTTGTATTTTATTTTTTCTCTCCCACTTTGGTGTTAAAAAAGAAACAGAAAATGATGAAGGTATGCTGTGCTGTATAATGTGCACTAATTTTCTTTACAATAAAAAATTAAATAATTATGATAATAATAATAACTCTATATGAAACCAATTTGCTCAGATTTCAGAGGTTTAAATGCTTGTGAAGGCGTCTGAACGCAGCACAAGAAAAGTGATGTCGATCCAGGTTCCAAAGGGTTAATTTAAACTCCAGCTGTACCTTTCCGGAGGGCTGTCGGTGGCGTTTCTCCACCTGGATCCAGGCGTCGGGGTCGGGCTGGGGGTCGTTTTTGGCGGGGAGTGACTCCTGACTGGAGGAGCTGGGTTCAGCTGAGGAGTCCTGAGGCTCCGCAGACTCAGGAGGAGTCTTCTTCACAGGCGATGAAGCTGAAACATCACACACACACGCACACACACACACACGCACACACACACCCTTCAGCACAGCTTTTAAAATCACACATCACACTGTCAGCTCACATTTAGCTGCAGGAGGTGCTGAAGATGAAAAAGACTCTGTGTCTTAAAACTTTGTCAACAATAAATGTGATTAAAGTTTACATGAATATTTGTATACTGACTAACAGCAGCTGTACTCGCTTGTATACTGTATTTATGTAACTGTATGTTTTATCTGAGGGAATATTGCACCTAAGTACTGAGGATGAACGAGTTGTGTGAGAGTTTATAAATGGATGTTTTGACATAGGTTTTTTTAAGTGGATTCTTCGTTCACTGTGGAGGCGAAAAAACAGATGACAAAAACAGTTTTCTTCACAAATTCAACGTCACACGCGGTGAGATACTCATATGTAAATCATCATTTGGGGGGTGAAGTACTCCTTTAATAAAGTTCAGCAGGTATCAGAGGTAAAAACTTTGTTTTTCTGACAGTTATTGGCAGAATGTGAAGCTTTATTACACTAAAAAAAGGACAAAAATGCAAAAAAAAACAAAACAAGTTGGGGGTTTTAGACTGTTAGTTGGACAGAATGAGACATCTGAGGAGGCCAAATTGCATTAATCAAGAGAAGAATTTGCAGAGAAGAAGAAGACGAAAGATGGTCAAAGAGGAGAAGAAGATTATGAAGAAGGTCAGAGGAGGAGGAGGAGGAGAGGAGGAGAGGAGGAGCTGAATACTGACCGGAGTTTGTGGAGTTGAGGGTCTGTCGAGGAACGAACTCGGGACAGTTGATGAGCTGCGAGAAGTCGGTGCGAGGGGAACCCACGACGGTGGGGGTGGGGATGGGCCAGCGCTCCGGGTCGGTTTTACAGCGAACCTTATCGTCCACCAGCTCCACCTCTTTGCTGCTCTTCAGAGCCTGGAAATAAAATGATTCATCAAATTTAAAACAAAAACTAAGAAACACAGTTTCCTGTCTCTGCATCCCAGAGTGAAGCCAGAGCCAAACCATTATTTACAGAGCTTTTATTTTATATTATTTCAATTCATTAACCCTGTAAAACCTGGTTAGACATCAGTTCTCTTGTGCTGCGTTCAAACGCCTCTCACAACCTATTTTACCCTTTAAAACCTGAGCAGATTTGATTGATTTCTTTAAAAAAAAACCTGGGGAAAAAGGCAAAGAACAATGTGGTAAAAACTGTCCCACAAACTGCAAGAAATTAGCAAAAGGTGACTCAGAAAATGACCTGAAAATTAAATTTTCAAAGGAATTCTGAGGAAATTATTTGTTTTTAAAAAGGAGGAAAATGTCCACAAAAATACATTTATAATTATTATTTTTATATGATTAAATTGTCACAGAAAGAAAATGATACATGATTTTTTTTCTTTTTTTTTGCATTTCATTGGTAATTTTCTTTTTAACTTTTTACTTATTTCTTGCTATTTTTGGGCCATGTGTTATTAAGTTGCTCTGCCTTTTTCCCATGTTTTTTTTTTATTTTTTTAAATAAAACCCATTTATTTAGGTTTCAAAGGGTTAAATATGCAACAATTTCTCACAGATTATCAGTGAGTTTCTATTTTTCTTCTCATGTGATTTTTTCTAATTACGGGATTAAAAGCAAACACAGAACTGAAGGCGTCAGGTGTCGTGTGATCTTTGTGGACCAAAGAAACAACCTGGAAACAAGCGTCTGATATGTGACTGACGATGAGGACATGACGATGGACATGACGATGAGGACGTGACGATGAGGACGTACCTCCATGATGAGGCTGAGGTCCATGGTGAGGGCCTGCACTCTGTGGAAGCTGGCGATGAGGGAGATGGGGAGGAAACCCTGCGCGTCCATCTTTCTCCTCAGGAAGAAGTCTCGCTCCAGGTTGTGGAGGCTGAAGTAGTACTCACTGCAGGAGGACAACGTGATGCATTTAGTGATCAAATAAAAGCTCGTAAATTCGTTCAATCGGGACTTTAAGGGGACGTGCAGCAACTTTGACTCTTACGCCGTCTACCATTCAACCTGCAGACATCTGTGGCCCTCACACGGTTTTCCTAACTGAAAAGTGGGTTTGTCTGTTTTCATGAGAGGAGACCAGCATTTGTTCTTAATTGGGCTGTCAGTGTTAACCCCGAGGGCCCGCTTTAATATCACACACACTCATATCGCTCTGTGCACAAAATGCAGTTTTCAAAATATTATACATGAATATAATTTTCTACTTTCATTTAGTTAATTTCTTTTAACCAACATCAGTCCTGATCATAAATATCAAATATTCATTAATTTTCAGAATTTTAAATGCCAGGTTTTTGTCATGATGCCACTATGTTTTTGGATGAAAAAAAAACAAACATTGAATTATTTTTTAAAATACTACATGCAAAGTAGATTTAAAAAAATAGCATCACAGCCTGGGATATGTCAGTCATTTGCAGTAACACTGATTTACAAAATCACATTGATTTTTAATTTTTTGTGCAGTGTCAAATACTCACACAAAATTAGGCTATAAAAAATACTATACATTAACATGATTTTCTACTTTCTAGTTTGTTTTTTTTTTACAAACATCAGTCCTAATCATAAATATCAAATACTCAGTAATTTTCAGAATTTTAATCCTTTAAATGCCATAATTTTGCATTTTAGATAAAAAAACACAACAAATGTATTATTTTCAATATACTACATGCAAAGTACATTTTTTAAAATTCATACAGCCTGGGACATGTCAATGATTAGCAGCAACATTGATTGTAACAGTGCACCTAGTGGAAATAGCAGCAAACAAAATACACAATCTTGACAAAATGTATGCCATATGCACTAACACAGCCACAATTATTTTAAAAAATGAAGAATTAAAAGCGCTTAAAATGCACAAAACAATAAAAAAAATAAAAAAGGTTAAATAAAGATTTATATTTGATGCTACAGACATATTTTGGTACTGTATGTTGTATTAGTATTGCGGTTCGCTGGCCAGCTGTTGTTTATGACAGAGAGCAGCAGACGGTTTATGTGCTGATGTGAAACATCATTTTATTACTCCTCTAAATGTTCTTGTAACACACAATGATGTAGAATCTCCTGACCGGAAACCCAGATCTGTAGATGGAAAAGCTCTCTGTCTCGCCAAGTCACAGCACTTAAAAGTCACCACACACACACACACACACACACACACACACACACACACACACACACACACACACACACACACACACACACACACACACACACACACACACACACACATGTCAGTGCGTGGAGCTCAGCCTGCAGGCGGTGGACAGTCCTTGATTCATGTGGAGAAACGCCGGCTGAGTGAGCAGCCTGAATAACGCTGAAGGAGACGAGAGAGGAGAAGACAAGAATGTCTCCCTCCTCCCTGAAACACAGTTTTTTTTTTTTTTTTTTTTAACATTTCCTCGTGCAGTCCTGCATATAATTCATCCCCTGTCCCCTCCGAAGCACTCAGACTATTTTTAGGCGTCCACCTCACCCTCCACTATTCTGAGTCTGCTGCTGCAATGAGGCCAGAGCTGTCAGTCACACACAGAGGACACGCTGCCCCCTGCAGGACGCAATCAACCCAGAGGACATCACTCTCCGCACACGCAGGGTTCACTTCTTATCAGTCACTCTGACTGACTCAGACCTGCTCCGTACCAACCAACCTTCACCTGTTTGACTTCGCCGAAGGTGGACGTTAAAATACAACTTTGACCTTTTGTCGTGTTTTGTCGTTAGATCGATAAATCCCTTGGGTCAAAATGTCGTTACCTTTAACCCCCTGGATTGACATCAGTTCTCTTGTGATGCATTCAGACGTCTTTCACGAGCATTTTAACCTCTGAAACCTGAGCAAACTGTCGTTTTGTGTTTTTTTTATACATGGGAAAAATTCTAATGAGCAACTTGAGGAGAAAAGTTTTAAAAATGTATAAACAAAAACAGCAAAAGGAGAAAAGAAATTGAAGTTGCCCTAAAATTTACAGATGGTAGGCAGGATTATTACATATTTCCCCCCCCAAAAAAAGGAAAAAAATGTCCAAAAAATAGATTAAATAAAATTACGTTTAAGAAAGAAAACAGAATTTTCTTTAAGTATTGTTTTCTTTTTTTATTTATATATTTTAATGTATTTTTCCTTTTTTGATTTTCTCTTTTTTGTTGCTTATTTTAAGGTAATTTTCTTGCAACTTCTTAATAATATTTTAAAGAAATCAAGCCAATTTGTTCAGGTTTTTAAAAGATTAAAGAGCCAGTTAAAACTACATGGCTCAGGCCTCTAATGCAGACCTCCAGAGCCCCATGAAGGGTTTCAAAGGGTTAAAAAAACTGAAAAAGAAAATACTCACATTTGGCGTTTGATGTATTCTTTAAGAAGCTTTTCATCCACTGTGTACATCTGGACCTTGTTGCCGTCGTCGTAGTAGTAAACCATGTTGGTGCCGAACTCTGAGGGGACCTGAACGGAGCCGTCGGACGACTGACCGTCCCGGAAGCTCTGAGAATATTCATAACGTCCTGAAAGAGCGAGACAAAAAGACAAGACACATGAGATAAGACACATGAGACAACATCACTCAGCAGGAGTGAAGATCATTAATACGAGTGACGACAGAAATTTAGATTCCTATACCATTTTTTTGCTTGTTTTTGCTTTGTTTGTTGCTTTTTTTTCCTGTTTTGTTAAGGTTTTTTATTAATGATTTGTCATACTTGTATATTTTTTGTGTTGTTGTATTTAGACTGTGAACGGCAACGTGGGACATAAAGGCCGAATTACTGAATGCTTTTTGGGAAACGGTATTACCATTAAATGGATTATAAGTAATGTATGTCCTGTCTTTATAAAAATATTAATAACAATAATAACTTTATTTATATAGCACCTTTAAAAACAGAGTTTACAAAGTGCTTTGACAAACAAGACAAAGCAGAGGCAAATAACAGAAAGAGAAACAATTACAGAACAAAAATAACAACAATAACACGTACCAATACAAGTAAATGCTATTCGGAGAATATTAGCCATAAACACAGAAATAATAATAACCCTAATAAAAGAAATAAACACGATCTGGGCAGAATAAAAGAATAAATATATTAAAATATGAAAAGATGAGATAAAATACAGACTAAAGTAGATTAATCAAAACAAATTAAAATTAAAATAGAATTAAAATAGTAGAATAAGTAAACCTGAAGTAAATAGAAATATGTTAGATAAATAAAAAGTTTTTAAAAAGAAAAGAGCGAAGCACCAATATGTTGTTTTCTGGTATATTCAAGTAAAGAAAAAATTATTACAAAGGCACTGGAGACAAAGTAGGCGGGTTTCTGTAGGCAGGTGAAGCCAAAAAGCAATAAGGTGCTCTTTGGTTAAAAAATGTGAAAATAATTTTAAAAAGGGGCAAAACTAAGCCAATCTTCTTATTATAAAAAGCTTTATTTTTAAGGCTAGTTCATGGTTCAACAGATAAAATTAAGCTTCGGGGCCAGGACTTCAAAAGCAGACAAAGACACATTAAACAAACAAGGAGCGTCCAACAAAATTAATCTTTTAAATTTAAAATGTTAACATGTTATAAAAAAGGAAAATAAAAGCCGTACCTCTTCCACGACCTCTCCCGCGCCCGCGACCTTTCCCTCGGCCTCGTATTCCTCCACGAACGCTCCCGCTCTCACTTCGGACGCTGCCGGTATCGTCCCCAAAGTCCCGCGGCTCTCTCCTCCAACCTGACGACAAGAAAACATGAAAGCTGAGCGTCAGATTGTAAAGATGCGTCACGAAGGATTTTCCAACCGAGAAAGTCCCGACAGTTTCGGGAACATTTTCTGAAAATATTCTAAACTCAGACAGAGGAGATGAACTACCCAGAACTTAATACAAAAAAAATACTTTAAGAGGTTTAGTCAAGTAAATAATCTAAATGAATGAAATTAGAGGAAGCTTTTTTATTTACAACCTTGAGATTATAGTTTTATAATTTTGTTCGTCATTTCTACTGTTTGTAACTAAGGTTGCAGCAGTATACTGGTTTCAGTGGAAACTGTGGTGTGAAAACTGACCTTTATCACATCATGTGCATTTGCTGCTTATCTACAATACTGAAATAAAAACACGACCAGACGGAGAATCTCACCTGCACGTTCACATCTAGTTTTTATCCCGATCGCCTCTCAAACTTTTTACACATCTGTCTATTAAAAGAGCTCTAAGTTTTATTATAATAAAGCATCTGATCAACCAGAAAAAAAAAAACCTTGTGACTAATAATAATTGTGTAATATTGTATACTGTTGTTATGAAACCATATTTCCTGCCATTGTGATTTTAATTATAACATTCGAAAATTAAATACTGTTCCAATAATCTGCAAATATTTATTTCTTACTGTGAATCAATTCATTGTTTGGGCCACAAAAATAGGGCAGAAAATGATAAAAAAAAAAAAAAAATGCTCAAATTATAACCTAATTACGACAAAGAAAAAAGTCAGAAAATCCTAATACTTGAGATTTTTTTAAAATGGCAGATTAATTGACTTAATTTTGAATTGAATTAAATTAACCATTAATTGAGAAAAACTGTGTTTGCTGAATTACAGCAGAGTACTGTGGATCAGAGGTGAAATGATCACAAAGTGTGTGTTCAGGTTTTCCTCCTGAAACGTAAGGTGTTATACATTTTTTTAAGTATTTTTTGTGTATTTGAGATTAAAGTAGAAAAAATAAGTAAAATAAGACATTTTTAATTTTTGATATTTTAAACAAATGCTAAAATTGGGTTTTATTTGAAACGTTTGACCATCTTACCACCTTTTTTTAAATAACTGCTGAGATGTGATTGTAAAAGTGTTCATAGATCTCATACGTTAAGTTAATGTGTCGAATGTTATCAGAAGTGAAGTGATGTGTTTACATTATATGCACTGTTCCCTATTGATGGCATAATAATGGAAAATGGTGAGTAATGAAAGCTGAGACATCAAACAGGCTTCAATCTGTCTGACGCAACAAAATTAAATGATTGTTTTGTTGATTTTTGTTTGAAAGAGCATTAAATTCGAACACAGCATGCTTTCATTGTGTCATGCATTAGTATGGAGGGAAAAGCTTGCAGAAACACAGATGTTGCAGGAAAATTGGTGAGCAAACATGAAGTGGAGGTCGAACAGCGAAGCAAAGAAGCAACAGACTGAAGGTGTGAACAGAAAACTGCGTGGCCACTTACTCCTGCTGCTATCATGCGCCCTGCTATTATGGAGTGTGTGATTGGGCGACACGGGGTCGGGTGAGTCGCTGTTGGGATCTGTGTCCGAGCGCGCCGAACCCCTGCCGTGCGTCTTGTCGCCGTCGTCCCGGGACGCTTCCTCCAGCGGCAGAGAAACCCACTTACGTTTGTTACCTGGCGATGATTGCAGACCGAAAACAGAGCGTGAAGAGTTTTGTTCCCAAAAAAATCCCACTGGAAATCCAGTTTGGAACAAATTCAATCATCAGTTTGTGGCTCTAAAATAAAGATCCAGCGTAATTCTGTCACTGAAGCAGCTTTAAAAGACTCATTTAAAGGAATAATTCGCCCGACAAGCGAACATTTGTGTGTCAATTTCTCGTTACGCTTAATTTGTGAAGGAAACTTTGTTTTTTTTTGATGCCTCCACCGTGAACCAAAAATCCCAAAACACTGGCGGTCTATCACTGCCTCCATCAGTATTTAGTTTGTGTTATTGTGTGACTTATGACTTTAACCCTTTAATACCTGGATCGACATCATTGTTCTTGTGCTGCTTTATTGTACTTTTTTTCCACCATATTACAAATTTTAATTTCATTTTTTAAACATAAACAGATAAATCTTCCTTTTATTTTTATTGTGATTTTTTTCTATTTTACAATTCAGTTCTTGAGTGTTGCAGTACTTTGCTTTATTATTTAATTAATTATTAATTATTATTAAAAATTATTATTTATTGTATGTTTAATGTTTGCACCAAAAAAAGAAAATTCCTTGTAAGTGAAAATCTACTTTGCAATAAATCTTTAATCATTTAATCTTTATATTGATCACCAACGTGCATGGAAAGGTTTGAATTCTTATCCAACTTGTCAGTTTTTTCACAGGTTTTTTTTGGCACAATACCTTAAAATATGTTTAAACAATAGATATTTATGCCATTTGTCTTATGCCATTTCTTGCAGAGAGTAAAATAAGATAAGATAAAACCTAATTTATCTCAAGGTAAATTTCTGTGCAGCAGTTTCAGTGCAAAGAGGGAGGAGTGCAAATATAAAAGTCTAAAAGAACAAAAACAATAAGATGCAAATCCAATATATATACTTTGCCAAAATTAAGTGACCAGTTAAAGTATGAAGCCACAGCCAGGAGGTGGTTAGCTTTTCTTAGCATTAAGACTGGAAACAGCCATCCTAGCTTTGTGCAAAAATTACAAAATCTGCCAACAAGCACCTTTAAAGCTGAACATGTTAAACAAACAGCATAAATATATTAATTAGTGAGCTTTAGAGGTGCTGGTAGGTGGATTTTGCCCCTGATCAATGGAGTTAGGCTAGCTGTTTCCATTCGTTTCCAGTCTTTATGCTAAGCTAAGCTAACCAGGTGCTGGCTGTAATGCAACACTGTACCAGATAATTATATCAGTTGATAGTTTTATCAATCTGTGCAACATTTCAGCAGCTTACAGCACACCTGAGTGACATAGTCCACCACGCACTGTCTGCGACAGCCACCTCAGCTGGCTGCAGCCACTCGAGACAATGGAGGACGTAAAAAACGTGAGAATGCGAAGCAATGGCACCACGTGGAAATCTCCCACGTGTCCAGACGGCACGTGTTTCCGACGTGTTTATCACTTACAAAAAAAACAAACTCATTTTAATCGATGCAACTTTCTGCACCACTTATGTGCAAGATTGCATCTCATGACTGTGACCCCAATCTGGAGTATTTATTTACGCTAAAAGTCTTTTTTTTTCCACCAATATGTGCATAAAAGTAAAGATTGATACCCAATAAAAAAAGCATTGAATAAAAATATTTATCTACATTTTGCAACCGACTTCAGACAGAACAGAGAGCACTGGAGTCAGAGAGCAGCGCACTCTGCTCCACTTACTGATGCAACAAACTCTCACCCCACTTTTATTTAGGAGCTGGACGTCTGAACATATTTGTTACAACTGAAAAAAAATATTTATTTTTTTTGTTATAGAAAGCCTAAAGTACCAAAAACCGTAGGGTAACAGCACCAAGGTGTCGATACCATTTTAAATTTTGGAACAAAACTCTTCACCTCCTCTCTGGTTTAGACAGTCGGGAGCGGAGGAAGTGGTGTTTCTTATAAGCCTCCTTTATATTGTGTCTGTAATTTCTTGTTTAAATGCCTATTAACCCTTTGAAACCTAAGAAACTGGTTTGATTTCTTTCAGAAACACGGGGTAAAACATAATGAGCAACTTTTCAAGATCTGCAAACTGCAAAAAAAGTAAAAGGTGAATAGGAAATTATCTGAAAAATAGCTGGGAGGATGAATACATACTGTAAAAAAAGAGAAATATGTCAACCTTTATATACTGAAAAACACTGTTATGATACAAATACCGTTATGAACTTTATTTAAGAAGAAAATATATTCATTTTTTAGTACTTTTTTTTTTTTTACATCTTATTGTTTTGCTTATTTTATGGTAATTTTCTTGTAACTTTTGACTCCTTTCTTGCATTTTTTTTTTGCATTTTTGGACCATATCTTGTTAAGTTACTCGTCACCCTCCTCCCTTGTTTCTGGAAGACATCAAGCCAATTTGCTCAGGTTTCAAAGTGTTAAAAAAGTTAGGAGCAAATCAGATTAAATGCAACATGAGATTATCAGAGCAGAACATGCATCACTCCGCACCAATCACGATCAGCAGAGTTATTGACGTGCTCCGTCTGCGCAGCAATCAAGGAATCAAATCACCGTCGTCCAGAGAAAACATTCATCTTCAGATAAAGTTTGAGTGGATTTTTTTTAAGTTCGTGGTGACATTTAAAATCTCTTAAATCATCACATGGAAGCTGTTATTAAAGTTGTTTATGGAAAAACATGCTGGAGATGAATCTTTTCAGAGAGGAAATCTGCGTCAGTCAACGTTTGATCTGCAGCTACGATCAGCTGATCAACATGCGTCACTCAGAGCGGAAAATAAAATCTCCTCACCCTCACCTCCCCTCTTCTTCAGGCCGGCGCTCTTGGCGTCCTGTCCCGCCTTCGACTCCCCGTCTTTGGGCAGCTCTCCAAGCGGGTCCAGCTGAGCCTCGTGGTTCTCTTTGCTCTCGCCGCCGTCGTGGCTGCTCTCTGACTTCCTCTCCGTCCGTTCCCTCCTCTTGTCCTTGTCTCGGCGCGAGGAGGGAGGCTTCTTCCCGTTGTTGTTGAGCACATTTTGTTGTTGCTAGGAGACGGAGAGAAAAGCTTATAATTATACTGTTGAAACATCATGTGGCATTTTTTATTCTTACACATTTCTATTCTTGTCCCTTGATGTTTTGAACAGAATCACGTTTTGTGTTTGAGTTTTTTCATTTATATGCTTTCTGTATAGTTTATGTTTATATATAATGTTCACATATAACAACAATGTAAATTAGGGGTCCACAGATTATCAGCCTGGACGATTATTGGGGACAATATTTAGCATTTTGCCGATTATCTGTATCAGTGTTTTATTTTAATGATCAATGATAAAATTAATATAAAAGAGCAAAGAAAGTGTCAGCATGGGAGGCTTTTTTTATTTATTCATTTTTTTCACTTGACTTTATTTAAAAAAAAATGTTTTGAACTTCCTGTATATGAATGTTTCGGTTTTGATTAAACATTTGCTAAAGGCATTTAAACAAAGCTTTGTATTGGAGTTTGTTATAGTCCAAATTGTACATATTGACAGAAATATTTTCATTTTTATTGTAAAAGCATATCCAAATGTCACTTATCGGTCTCATTAATTACTAATATTGGTATCAACATTGGACCTGAAAAAAAAAAAAAAATATCAGTAAAAGGTTGAAAAGTAAATACATGGTCTGTGTGTATATATATATATATATATATATATAGTTTAAAAATATTCAAATTATTAAAAAATGGAAACAGTAGTGGGATTCATTAAGTCTGCACTCCTTTTCGGACACGTCTGTATGTTTATGTATGTTTGCATGTTCATTCTTTCCTTTTCTTTGATTAAATAAATTTTAATTCAGTTCAATCCAATTCAGGTAAGACTGCTGATGCTCCCATTATCTTATTATGAATTGTCTTTTTATTATCTTGTCCTTTTTTGTTGCATTTTTATTGCGACGCACTTTGAGCTGCATCACTTCAGCGATGTTTTTGGACAAATGACGTTAAAGCACACCGTCTCCTGTGATACACCACTGTAACCGATCCAACACAAAATGTAAAAAAAGACATATTTTCATTGTTGTCCTTGATGTTTTACAGACCTGAATGTGTCAAATAGTTTTGTTGAAAAGAAAATATTCTTCAGGCACTCCCATACAAGCAGACACAGTGAAGGAGGCGGCAAGAAAAACTGTTTCACATCTATCAAAAAATTACTTGAATCTTACTTTTTCCTTCACAATTTTGCACCTTAAAGTTCCCTGAATTTAATGTGTGTGAAATCTATTGGGGTCTGAGCATCTCATTTTATTTTAGAGAAAAATTGGACACAAATTGTTTGGTTTTTTTAAAAATATTTTAACCAGGACCCTCAAACATTGCACCAAACCCTAAATGTTGCTTGATGCTTTTAGTGCTCCATCTAGTGAGCAGAAATCAGAAAAGCTCTTTGATAATCAAACAAGCACAAAACACTGAACTGAAAACTGAACAGTTTGTTGATTTAACTAACGTCACACACACACACACACACACACACACACACACACACACACACACACACACACACACACACACACACACACACACACACACACACACACACGTCAGTACCTCTTTGGCCAGTTCACCAGGTGTGGGCCAGTTTGTGATATCACTGAAATCACTTGACTGCAAAGAAAAAAGAGAGAAAGAAACAAAGTGAAATCATCACTTCACAACAAGTCGCACTCTGTCACCTGGACTCATTTCGGTTATTTTAACATCGCTCGTGGGTCAGGTGGAGTCCGAGTGGACTTCTGGTAGAAACCAGCGTGGAGGAAAAGGAGGTCAGTGCTCCGTCTGTGGGCAAACAACAACGATAAACAGTTCCCACCTCTGCGAACGTTGTAAATTTGGACAGCCTGATATGAGATCAAGGTTAGACAGACGAGGGTTACGGCTGCACTCGGAGAAAGTATAAAAACTGCTGTACTGATATTTTAAAACTTCGTTTTACAACAGGTAGTGCCCAGAAATTAAATACAAGCGTGATGGAACAAAATTCATCTTTTCTGCCTTTTCTCAAGATTATATTTGGGCATTTTTCATGTTTAAGTTAGTTAGTAGAAAGACATAAAATGAAAGAGAGAATGACGTGCAGCAAACGGCCCTCTGGACACTCTGCCGCAGTACATGTGCTTAAAGGGTCAGTTTATTCAAATCACAAAAAAATACTTCTTATTTTTAAACTATAATTAAAAGATGGCACAATGAAATATTACAACAACCTATGATCACTAAAAGCAGAACAGCAGCAGCTTAGAGTCAAATCTTTTCCTCATGAGGAGTGAAATTATGTCTCTTTTTTGGTCATATTTCTACATGTGTCAATGTTGTTGACAACCTTGTTTTCTTAAATAGAAATTATTTAGGTGTTTATTTAAAAAAAAAGAAGAGAAAGAAACATTGGAAATAAGTGAAGGGTTTTTATTTTGCTTCTTTGTTTTATTTTTGGGGCTACATTGAGATTTTCATCTGCTCTTAAAAATATATGGAAGTATATGATGGAAAAAATGCATCAAAGACATTTAAGAAATGTAATAAAAAAAATGAATAAAAGACAAAATAAAATGTTTTTAGTCTGCAGAGCCGGTCTTAAAAGTTAAAAAATCTCCCTTCTTGTCACCTGATGACATCTTAAAGTATAGATCAGCTTCAATGCTGATTTAAACTTATTATTAATGTATAAAACAGTATCAGAACACATAAATACTACAGATGCAGTTTTTTTGTGTCTGAATTTTATGTTTTGAAATGGGGATTCTGTTCAAACTTGGCAGGGAATTGAATTTGCCCTGTGGAGTTTACTTGTAAACAAACAAACAAACCTTCTGTTTACACTCAGTCTTTCTAACTGTAACAGCTTCAGTGTGTCCTTTATCTCTGTGGCACCTTTCCCAACAAAAAACCCACCAACATCTGACATTCTGGCACCCAAATTAATGAATTTGGATCTAAAACTAACCTAATTAGTTTGTAAAAATATCGTGTTAATGTTGTGGTAATGACTACAAAGATATGGGCCAGTCCGAACAGTGTGTGAGTACAGTGCAGCTTCGGTGTAACCCGTCACCTCTGACACGTGACTTTGACCATGTCAAAAATGTCGACGGGTTGCATTCTGGGTCAGCGGGTTATGATTTAAGTAAAACTCTACTTTCTGTGTTCACTGACAGCTGATAACACCTGTTTCACGTTTTTAAAATAACCATTACCTGTGTGAAGTCATTGAGACGTGTTCATTCAAATTCTTACTTTTCATTAAATTCACTCCCAACCATTAATTTAAACCCACTTCAGGGGAAAAACTGGTTGGAAAAGCAAACAAAACAGCCAACTTTAAGCAGCTAACGTTTGACTGGTGGCAGATGTTAATGTCACATCCTGCATGTCGCTGTCGCAGCCTGGCAGAAGTTACAGCGCTGAAATATGAAACACCAACAAGCATGTTGGTTTATTTACAGGTGAGACGCGGGAAACACAAACCAGCACTTACAACCTGGAATTAGTTTGCACTGAAAGCAAAATTAAAAACACATCAAATTCATACATAACATGGGGCATTAACATTTTGAAACCTGTGCAAAATGGCCCAAAAATTAGCAAAAAATTAGTAAAAAGAAAAAAATTACTGAAAAGTAAAAAAAAAAAGAAACTAAGTAAAGTAAAAAACAAACAACTGTAAAGTTCTGTGACATAATTTTAAATACATAATTAAGAGACTTAAAAGATTTGTTTCAAAAGAAGCCGAATTATAAACACATCTAATTCATAAATAAGCAAAGACATTAACCCTTTAAAACCTGAACAAATTGGCTTGATTTCTTTCAAAAATATGGGAGGTCAATGAGCAATAAACGGCCAACAATTACCTGGAAATTAGTATAATGTTACAAAAAAGACCTTCAGGCTGATTTCTTTTTTCTGTAAGATAATTTTAAACATAATGAGGAGAATTATAAATAGAAATTTCTGGAAAATTTGCAATAATTTTCCTCATCCTTGTCACCTTTTACTTGTTTTTTGTTGCCATTTGCGTGACACATCTCGCAAAGTTGCTTATTGTTTTTTCTTTCACTGATTCTCAGAGGATGAAATGATTGTGAAAGGAGTCTGAATGAAGCTCAAGAAAACTGATGTCAATCCAGGTGTTAAAGGGTTAAAAAAGTCAACCAAAAAAAGTGGCAACGCCTGCACCTGCCAGACAGTATTTCGACACTCAATGTTTGTGTCATCTAACAGACAAACTTTGGGGAAAAAAAACAACAAATAACACAACAGTAAAGAATATTTACCTTGCTGGATTTTCTCGTTCTGGGCTTGCTGGCACGGACCACTTTCAGAGCGTTTTGTTGATCTGCAGATACAGAATCAATAAGTGACATCATCATACTTGACAGGACAACGTCTTTTTAATCCCTTTTTGGCAACAAGAATCAAACAACCCCAGCAAGCTGGTTGCTCAACACCGGAGTAAAGAGTTAGCACTCTTGCATGCTCTGCTGTGCAGCTTTGGGGATTTCTGTCAGAGCAGAATGAATAAATACCCTCCCCTACCCCGAGGG
The DNA here is from genome assembly GCF_026936395.1 of Plectropomus leopardus. Taxonomy (NCBI): domain Eukaryota; kingdom Metazoa; phylum Chordata; class Actinopteri; order Perciformes; family Serranidae; genus Plectropomus; species Plectropomus leopardus. The sequence continues at coordinate 4,340,194 of NC_142189.1, forward strand.
ACCGAGCCACTGAACGAGTTGAAGGTGTTTTGTGTACAGCCAGCGGCGGTATGCGGCTGCTTCTCCGCAGGCAGCTGCACGCTGGGAGTGGCCCGCTGCAGCCTGACAGCGCCTATCGCTCTGCAGAGGACGGTGGGATTGATAAGAGGCGCGGGGCCGAGGCTCCGACATGAATGGGTGTATGCTCAGGCGAGCCTGCAGACGTCCACCCTCCTCGGAGCTGGTTGTACAGTAACACTTGTAAAATGATGCCTGTGCTCTCGTCAGAGTCGAATATAGCTCCCCCTGGACTCCCTGAGCTCTGACACACATTCACGGCTCAAACTTGGTCCGGCTCTGCCAGTTTAACAAAGCTGCTGTTTTATTTGGATCACGTTTAAACACACAAAGGTCACCGTGAGAATGAAGCGGCCGTCTTATTAACACATTCTTACATGAGATGTCAGCTGGCTTGTTCCTTTCAACATGTAAAACAGCACTGAAATGGTTAATAAGTAAGCTGATCAGTTAATCAAATTCTGATATCCAATAGTCAATTATTAAAGGGGGAATCCACACGTTTACTATTAAACTCAAGCTCAAGGGGGTCGCAAGACAGATGTAAAACAGATGTATTAAAATGTAAGTAGGGAGAAGTCTGCAAATCCTGAAAAATCCTACATTTCCCATAATGCAACAGTGTCTTCCATTACACCCGCCCTGCCTGATAAAGGTCCTCCAAACTCCACAACCCCGAAACTGAGACGCAGACTTTTTGTTTTAAATTAAAAGTCTCTTTTTGAAACCAAAATTAACGTGATGACATCACTATGACATGGTGTTGTCGCCGCAGTATTTCGGTTCTTGTGTTGTTGGTTTTTTCTTTGATTTCCATTTGGTTTATTTATTATTATTTTCTTACAGTGTAATTTGGCCTTGGACACCTTAGAAGTCACTCTAAATCCAAATTGTTATTATTAGTATGAGTAATAGTAATAGTAATAGTAGTAGTAGTAGTAGTAGTAGTAGTAGTAGTAGTGATAGTACTACTCATGGCAAATGTGTAAGATCCATTATGTGCCCCTCATACTAATATTTACATACGAGCTTTAAATATCCAAAAGTTGTCAATTGTTAAAAATCTGTTAGTCAGAATTGTGATAATTCATTAAGTGTTTTGTTTTTTATATTCTATGTAATTTTGATCACAAAGAGTAACCTACAAAAACAAATTTAAATACCAACACAACCCACACTCAAAAAGACAAAACAAAACTTAACAACAAAAACTACACGAAACTAAACTCAACAACAAACAGCCAAACTAGAAACATATAAATCCAACAATGTTAAGCCAATCATATTGACATAAAGCAAATGTGGCTAAATAGCCAAACGTGGGTTCATGCTGCAGGGAAACTAAGTTTTATATAATTGCAAAGTGAATATCTGGTACTTTCTAACTGTTGGTCGGACTAAGCAAGAGATTTGTAGACGCCACCTCGGTTTCTGAGAAAACTGAGACCGTCATTTTTCTATAAATCAAAATAAAATCAATAAATTGTCATGAGGGCTGAGTGAAATGGGAAAAATCAAATATTATGGTATTTTTGACCAAATACCTTCTTATAAATATTGTGACGATATTTCAGGGTTGACTGTTGGTGCTTTCAAAATATTTACACAATTAGATTTTTGATAAATAATCATCAGTAATGTGAATATAATGACTGAGTGAGTAAAAGGAAAATAACAGAACAGCTCGACAAAATCTGAGATGATACCGAGTGTCATATTATGATAAAAAACTGTCATCAAACAAGAAAAAACTTATTTTAAAAAGTTTTAAAAAATTAAAAAAAGAAAATGCATGGCGCTCAAAGGCAAGAATCAAGCCAACTTATTGTACCAATTATAATAATATCTGGAAAATAATCTGCAGATTATATAAATCCGCTAATCAAAAAATACCTAGTTGCAACCATAAGAGATAATCAATCGTTTAAGCTGTACATTAAACAAAAATGCCAGAACTTGTGATTTTTCACAATTGTCATTTCACAAATTTAATAAACAAGTAATGAAATTATGATATGTTTAAAGTAATTACTTTAACTATTTAAATTATTTGATCTTTTCTGTTCTTTGGTTTTGTAAAGCACTTTGAGCTGCATCTCATTTATCAAATGAGCCATTATTAGTGTTATTATAACTGACTGACATAAAAGTTGTTACCCCACATGTTTCCTGTATTATATATCATTCTTAACTTTTAATGTGTGGATTTATTTTCACTATTTGTCATTATGGGTTTATTTAGGGTTAAAACATTAGTCAAGTTAAAAATAGGTAAGAAAAAGTAACAACAAATAAATAGGGTACCGCATCACCAGATAAGAAGAATATACATTTTTAAAAAAGAAGACCATATAAGACTGCATAGTGCTTAAGGGCAAGAATCATATTAATTTAATGCACCAATTATAATATTCATATCTAGAGAAAATCTGCAGAATATATAAATCTACTCATTAAAAAATAGCATTAGTTGCTGCCATAATTAATCATTTTCAAATGATTTATTAGAGCCATAAGTTAGGCAAATATGTCAGAACTTGTGATGGGCATTTTTGATTGTCATTTCAGAAATTTAAGTAATCAGTCGATTACTAATTGTTTGATCTTGTCCTTTAGGGGGCTTTTGCTCAGCACACTGAGCTTAATTTCCTGTATCAAATGAGCCATTATGAGTGTTACTATAACTGACTGAAATAAAAGTCGTTACCCTATTTGTTTCCTGTATCACATATCATCCTTAGCTTTAAATGTGTGGATTTTTTAATGTATTTTTTCACTTTTTGTCATTAAAAATGTGGCTGTGGAGCTCTTCTAAGGGCCATTTTTTTTTCATTTTCCACAATTATTAACTGATTCATCAAAAAAACGGTTATATTCACCCAAAGTTATTACAATCATTAGTTTACAACTCTAACCTACTTAAACTCCTCCACCTGTCCAACCACCTTGTTCACATACTTTCACTAGTGACAGTGGAGAGCAGGAGGCTGGTGGGAGGACCTGCAGGCAGGCAGGCCATTGGACATGCAAAACGTGTCTTTACGGCAGCAGCAGCAGCAGTTAGCCTGGCTGTCTTAGCTTTTTACACTGACACAGCACAAACATGAGGCTGGTTTTGGGCTCTGATTGTCCTTCTTTACGCGCTGCATTTCACCGACATTAGCTGTCCCCGGTGTATGGCAGAAGGAGCAGGCAGAGGGAGAGCTAGCAGGGGGAAGCTAAGTTAAAAAGAAGTAGCAGTTGTCAGCAATCAACACGTGGTGCTCGGGAGCAACCCGAGCACACAGGAGAGGGGGGGGATGGGGCAAATATGCCACCATCAACACCTCTTGACATTCAAGTTTTAAGCACTTCATTGAACATTTTTACAACGCATAAAAAGGGTATGAGAGAGGGTAAAGTGGGTTTTTGTGCAGGGAGGCTGTCAAAATGCTGCAACAACGTGCTGCTGCTGCATTTGGCTGCAACCATATTGTCACAGTTTAGTCACGACAATGATGGAAATTTACCAAAAAAAGAAGCATCTCACCTTTCTCATGGGAGCTGGAGTTGATGTTGCTGCTCGGCACCCTGCCCGTGGTCCTCTTGGTCCACGGGTTGACTTTCGGTGGAGGAGCTTCAACAACTTTCCTCTTCACCGCCTCGACAGCCGAGTCAGCGTTGCCGCTTTGGTCATTTTCTTTATCGTTTTCTTTGCATTTCTTGTGCGTGTCCGCGGGGCTTTTGTCCGCCTCGGAGCCGTGGCCGTCCGCTAGCTGCTTCTCGGAGCCTCTCTGCGGCTTCTCTTCGTGCTCTGGAGCCCCCTCGGACTTGTTTTGGTTGTTCTCCTCCGCTCCGCCGGAGCTGGCCGCCGCTGTCAAACCCGAGCCGACCTGACTGCACTCAACCTCTGTGGACATCCTGCTAGTTTCCTAACAGCGCGCGGTGTTAAATCCAGTGTGAATATTTGGTCCTTGCTCTCTTATCCCAGAGAAAGTACGCGAAAAGCTCGGGGGGAGACCACATCCACAACTTGGGGTAAACAACTTTTGGGCTGGACCTCGCTAGCCAGCTAGCCAAGTAGCTCCCGAAGCTAACTGTTAGCTAGCTAGCGACCATGCAGGAGTCCGCGAGCTAAATGTTGTTGTTTTCCGCCCGGATCGATAGTTTCATATCAACAAGTAGTTACCTCAGAGTCTGTATGCTGTCACCATGTAACCGACACACGCTGAGCTGCTTCGCCTGCGAGTTTTCTGTAACTTTTCTTAAAAAACAAACTCGTACAGCGACCTCCTCCTCGCTGTCTGTCTCTGGTTTCAACTCCACGCTACCAGCTAGGAGCTCGTGCAGCCAGCTGCTGTGTGCCTGTAAACAGTGACTCTGCTGCCCCCCGCGGCCACACGCCGGTACTGCAACGACAAATAATAAAACAGTAAAAGAAGCAGTACAACAGTGTAAAAGTACTCTGATACAAGTACAAGTCACGTATTCAAAATCTCACTCGAGCAAAAGTACAGAATACTTATAAAAATAGTAAGTACTCATAATCTAGAGTTGGCTACTATTGTAGAGTAGTAATCACAATAATAATAACAATAATAATAATAATAATAATAATTATAAGTATTATTATTATTATTATAGAAGTATTAGAACGTTTATAGAACTTCTATGTTCAGAAGTATTAGAAAAACATATACTTATAAAAAATAAGTAAGTACTCATAATCTAGGGTACACTACTATTGTAGAGTAGTAGTAGTAATAATAATAATAATAATAATAATAAGTATTATTATTATAGAAGTATTAGAATGTTTATAGAACTTCTATGATCAGAAGTATTAGAAAAACATATATACTTATAAAAAAATAAGTACTCATAATCTAGGGTACGCTATTATTGTAGAGTAGTAATAATAATAATAATTATTATTATTATTATTATCATCATTATTATTAGTAGTAGTAGTAGTATTGTATTTATGCAGCACTTTTCATACATGAAATTATTTGTCTATTTAAATACTTTTAGTAAAACAATAAAAGAAGCAGTACAACAGTGTAAAAATACTCAGATACCAGTAAAAGTCATGTATTCAAAATCTCACTTTAGTAAAAGTACAGAAGTATCAGAAAAAAAGTACTCATAATCTAGGGTAGGCTACTATTGTAGTAAAACAATACTCTGATTCAAGTAAAAGTTATGTATTTAAAGTTTCACTACAAAAGTATTTTGTAAAATAGTAAAATATATATATACTTATAAGAACTTCTTGTTCTTATATACTTATAAGAACAAGAAGTATTCATAATCCAGGGTACTATTGTGGAGTAATAATAATAATAATAATAATCTTTATAGCACCTTTCATACATAACATGCAGCTCAAAGTGCTTTACATGCAAGAGTACTAAAAATTAAAACCTAGTAATAATACAGATAAAATAAATAAATGTATATAAAAATAATACATTCTAATAAATACATATTTGAGGTGCAGTAGCTTATCTCATAACACAAGAAACACTGATACACAAGGGTATAGAGAATATAACATAAATAAAACATAAGAATAAAAAAACACACAACAGTGTACTTACTCCAGGAATGAAGTGCATTAAAAGTATAAAGTAGCATAAAATGGAAATACTCACGTAAAGGAGGCCTACAAGTACATCAACAATGTTTGTTAGTAAAGTACTTAAGTAAATGTACTTACTGTGTTAACATGTGACATTCCACCACTGTGTTTGTACCACAAACGTACCCAAATGCTGTTGTGCTGTTGGACTGTTTGTCAGTGATGAGTAAAGTAAATAGGACAGACGGCTGTATTCATGCCTCAACAGTCACATTTCAGTTTGGAGTTTATCCAAATCAGAGCATTTGCAAATCAGACCACCGAACATTCAAATCTCAGGTTTGTCGCATCACTGTTATATCAGAGTATAGAAAGATACACAACCTGCTAAATAAGTACAACAACAACCTTTTAGAGACAACATGAGGCATAAACAGAGCGCCATATTCGTCTTTTTGCGCTCTGTGACATGACAGTGTTTGTTGTGCATGACTGTGTGCGCACCGACATGAAGGACAAAGAGTTTGTGTAAAAATATGTGTACAGTATGAGAGCGAACATGTGTGTAGATAAGACACTTTATTTTTCATTGTAGATGTAAAACAAAATTATGTTTGGTTACTTTCAATCTGAAGGCTGTAAACAAACTAAATAAAACATTAAATGAAAGCTAAATTTAAAACATTAAGACAAGAGATAACAGATAATGATGCAATGAAACAGTGACAAATAACTCTAAGCATAAATGTGTTTAACAACTGGATTAATTAAATCTATTAAGGTCAAAGTCAACATAAAAATAAATGTGCCAGACAAGTAAAAAAAAAACACACCGTACAAATGTTTTCTGGTAATATTTTCCCCAAAAGTAAATGACTGAATAAATTTAAGAGCATGTTCAGACTTGGTGAAAAAAAGATTTTTTTATTTGGCTTCGCTGACATATTTAGCTTAACTTTTTTTAGTAATTTTTATTTATTTGTTTGTTTGTTTATTATTTACATATTTACTAAAAATTCAGCAAATGCCAAAAAACATTTTGAGTGTGTGTAATCACAGAAGAGGATACATGTAAATATTGTATATTAGCCAATGTATTGAAAAAAAAGCAACACTTGGAAAGCTAAGAAAATTGGTTTGATTTTTTTTTAAATATGAGAAGAGGGCAATAAGAAACAATACATGGCACAAAAATAGCAAAAAATTAGTAAAATACCTGAAAATAAGAAAGAAACAAAAACAAACAAACAAGGGAAATAGCCCCCAAATAAATACATATATTGTATATTTCAACCTCTTTTCCCTGTATCATAATGTTAAATATAAAATTATTATAATTATAAACACAGTTTTCTGGACACTTCCCCTCTTTTCTTGATCATTTTCTAATAACCCTCCTCTCTTTTAATATAATTTTTAGGCAATTTTCATATCAATCAGTGTGATCAGTGTGAATCAAACCTTCGTTTTCGTGAGTCGTGTCGTCGTTCTGCCTGTTGAGCTACAGATAATTAAACAGGACGAACACAGAGAGCATCGGCACCACGGAGAAATGTTTCAGCGTCGGTGCACACGACTCCACCCCGGGTCTGGTGTAGATGTACGGATGCTCCTGAAGAAAACACGAATAAAACGTGTTCATATGAATATCATCAACTAACAGGGAAATCTTCATCGTGTCGTACCTTTGTCGGGCAGATGAGGTTTATCGGCTCTGAAAGTGTCGTTATCGCCTGTTTCCCTCCATCAGGCTGGAACTGAGGAAAAAGTTACATTTTGAGGGTCAAAAAAACAACTTTTTGTACATGTTTTTCTGTCAGTGAGATGTTTAAATTCAGTGACGGAATATTTAATATACTGTTGTTTAACTCTAAACGCAAACAGAATATTTGATAAAACTCAGTGAAAATCCCTTTAATATTACAACTATTTATATGTAATTACTGTAGCATATTTTGCCAAGAAATGCAAACTCCTGCCATTGGAAAAATGGTTCTTCTCAAACTTTTGAGCTCTTTTTAGACCAAAAATAACTTTTTTTTACCTTTCGAGAGATTAATTCTGGAAAAACGTGATTGTAGTTATATTTTTACATCATTTGGTTTATTTTATTTTCTTGGAAAACTTCAAGAGATGATCATTAATGGACTATTTCTGGCTATGAGCCTCTGTGGATACAGGCACACCGTTAATTAACCCTTTGAAACCTGGAGCAACATCACTTTCCATATGACTACGCTGCTTTTAGATGCCATTAATGAGTATTTAAACCTTTGAGCCTTAGCAAATTGATGCATTTTTTTTTTTTTAAATTTGGGGGGAAAAAGCAATGAGCAAATTAGTGAGAAGTGTTCCACAAATTTCACGATATTAGTAAATTTAAAAAATAATTTAAAAGAAAAAATCTAGAGGAAAATATATATTTATAATTATCATGATTAAATATTTGAAATTGTGTTACAGATTTATTATAATTTTTAAGCACTTTAAAAACTTTTTTGCACTTTTTTTGAAGCTCGTTGGTCGATATCTTTAATACACATCAAGATATAAACAAATTTTTGATAACTGTTCGTAAGTGTGGTTCAATGTTTACTTTTTTTGTTTTGTTTTACTAATTTCCAGGTCATTTTCCAGTATTTTTAACTAATTTCTTGCTATTCTTTGGTTCATTTCACCTTTCGTTGCCTTCTTTCTTATTTTTGAAAGACAACAAACCAAATTGCTCAGGTTTCAAAGGGTTAAGGACATATTACTTACAAGTTTGTTGCTGCTTTTGTACATTTTTGATTGTTTCTTTTGTTTTTTTATGTGTTTGGGGGGATACTATTATTCTCACTGTACTGTTATGTGTGTGTGTTCACCCGCTGGTGATTGCTTTTATTGTACATTCTTCTAAAATAAAAGATAAATAAAAAACTGTTGATACAAATATCAAAATGTTAGTCTGTATTTCAAGTGATTCAGCAAGGAATTCAATTGCCCTCATAGTCAGAGAACCTCGTCTAAACCAAACTTTTAGCGAATTTAAAGCCACCTTTAACAGTTATCTGGACAAAATAAAAATGTAAAACTTCACCATGTTGTTCCACAGTCCCTTTGCCAGCTCCTCGTGTCCTTTAATCGTGAAGTGGAAACAATCTGCCGTGAAGAAGCTCACATCAATCGTCCCGTCCTGAAGTTACAGAAAGAAACAGAGAGAAAATCAGACCCAAAATATTAATAAGTAAATACAGTTACAAGTGGTGATTCTGAGGTCCGAGCCCGTATGGAAGCTGCGAGGGATCGAGATCTTTGACAGTTTCAAACACTTACATTAAATAAAGCAAATTTATTTGTGCAGCACTTTTCATACTCGTGCTGTACAGTAAAACACAGATAACATTAAACAAATCAGAAAACAAAATTAAAAATCACAGGTTTTATGAAGCTGGGACAGACTTTGATTCAGGTAAGATCAAATCTTTGCTGGGTCATGCCGTCGACACATATTAGTCAATTGTGACAAAATTTTGGGAAGATGCTTCAAAAGCTTAATTAATACTATCCACATAGTTTGGTGATGTTTGGATAAACTGTCATTAGTTAATGGCTAAATTTTACGCCATGCCAGTGCACATTTGTGGTGCTCCTTATTGAACAATTTGAGTTTTGTAATGACTGGACAAAAAAAATCTGATTTATAGTCTCTTTTTGTGTTATGTCACGTCCTTTTTTGCATTTGCAGAGCCCCTTAGTAGTTGATTTGAATGAAACTTGTCTCAGATACTTATTTAAACATATCTTGTAAATTTTGTGATGATTTGCCCAACGTTTGTGGACTACGTCTATTTATATAAATAAATACTAAATAATATGATTTTACACAAACAAACTTTTGTTATCGGCGTCTAAGCGAAGAAGAAGCTAAGAAGATGTCAAAAATGTGTTTTATAAAAATCAGAGTACTGTGGTGGCGCCCCCTATAGAGCAATTTCAATATAAATTTACAAACAAGGTTTACAACAGAAAATATATTTTGTCAGTATTAGAAGTATAGATGGATCGTAGTAGTTATGACTTTTCAAAGCTGACTTTTAATAATAACGCCCCCATCAGGTCCCCCATGTGGTCTCATCCCTTAGGCGGCGTTTGCGCACAACTTCCAGTCTTTGCCGAAAATTTCATGTGTGTACAAATAAACCATCTCACAGGAATTTGTATAAACATATATGAAATAATTTAATAATGACAAAAGAGTTTCAGCATAGTGTGTTTGGACCCCTATTAATGATAATTAGTGAGAACAAAAGGCAAAAGGCACATCCATAATTAAATTCAGGGTCAGGGGTTAGGGGTCAGGGTTAGGGTTAGGGTTAGGGTCAGGGTTAGGGTTAGGGTCAGGGTCAGGGTCAGGGTCAGGGTTAGGGTTAGGGTCAGGGTCAGGGTCAGGGTTAGGGTTAGGGGTTAGGGGTTAGGGTTAGGGTGAGGGTTGAATTTTAAAGTGTGTGTGTGACTCACGGGAAGTCTCGGAGGTCTTGCGGTCTCTAAATAAGGCTGCAGAACAACAGCAAAGTCCTTCTTGAAGAAACGATCGCCGTGAAGAAGCTTTTTCAATCTCCTCTATGAACAAGAGAAATCACGTCAGAGATTTTCGCTGCCTGATGGAACAACATCACCACGATGTGCTTTTTTGGGTTGAACGATGGACATAACTGAGAACTGAGCTGAGAGGGACATGATTTTCTCATTATCTTGTTCATGAAATCACTGACTCACCTGGAATTCCACGTTCATCTCGACCAGCTCCGCCAGCTCAGCGGAGTTTTCTTCAGGCCGAACGAGGCACGAGCAGAAACGCCTGCGAGCAGATTAGCAGATTATCACACTGTTGGATTATCAAATTAGCAGATTATCACATCAATTATGGACTTTAAATCCTATTATTATGAACAAAACAAGGTAAATAAAAAGCATGTTTAAGTCAACAATAAGTAATAATTATAGTACTAGTTATTATTTTCAGGTAAAATAACTTTACTGAAAATGAACCCCCCATTTAATCACTGTACAACATAAAAAATAAATAAATAATAAATATAATTTAAAATAATATTAATATTATATAATAATAATAAATATATTATATATTATTAAGTAAAAATGTATATATATATATATATATATATATGAGGAATTAGGATGTGTTCAACTTAACAATAAATAATAATTATAGTACTATTCATTATTTACAAGTAAAATAAAACCTACTTTAAATTTAAACCTGATCTTTAAAATTTTATCGATGAAGTTATACAAAAAAAAAAAAGGTGTCAAATAAATGTTATGGAGCAGAATTAGAAAGTTTCATAAAGTGGAAATACTCAATTAAAGTACGTTGAATATGTTCTTAAACACGACACTTGAGTCATTTTATATAGTTTTGCATTTAGATCCTGCAGTGTGATTTAAGAGATTTTATATGAGCAGGTTAAAAAAAAAAAAGGGTCAAAGGTCACTTTTGCAGCTGACAGCCCAGAGTCGGCCTCTGAACTTGTCTGAGAGGCTTCATGGAAAGAATCTGCACCACGTTCACGATCGTCCTGGGGATCTGAAACCAGAAGTTACGCTGACGTTAAATAATGTCTCAACGCTGAAATCATTTTTATTGTCCGCATGTCCGCTCTCAGAAATCATAGCTTCATTGTGGCAGCGGAGGACAAACTGTTCCCATGAAGAAACTGTTTATTCAACATTTGTACAGAAAAAGACGCAGACACAAAGACAGAGCAAACAAAAGGCTTCACAATACATTCACAACTTAAGCAACACAGTTTACAGACAGTATTTAATCTTTATGGGAGTTTTTATCATTGAAACTGGCTGCGTGAATAGATTGTGTAAGAGGAGTTGAGCCCTCGCTTTATATTTTCCTATTTTTAGCCACGTTAACACCAGACCTTTACGGACGCTGATGTCTGTCCAGATCAGTGCTGGAAAGTCATTTTTAAACAAATACTGTGCATGCCGTAAAACTTCAATTAATGGCTGGGATATTATTTGCTTATATTCGGGACAGGCGTCTTTTATTTCCTTTCTCAAAAGACTGGAAAATACAATCAGTTTATGTATTTAAGCCTTTGAGACCTGGGCTCAATGGCTTTATTTTATTCCAAAACATGGGAAGAAGGTAAAGAGCAACAAAAGAAGAAATGATCCAGTAATTTGCAGTGAATTTGTGAAAATTTTCAAGAAAATTACTCAAAAAATAAAAAATTTAAAAAAGCAAATAAACAAAGACAAGACAGAAAAAAATAACCACAAATAAGCACAAATGACCGGAAAAAAAGCTTAAAATGTTTTTTAAAAATTCTGTAAAATAATTTAAAATATAACGAATTATGCTAAATATGAATATAGTTCACTGTAATTTTTTCCTTCATTTTTTAAAAAATACTCCTCTACATTTACTGATCTTTTTCTTACGTCTTTCTTTCACGATGCCAATAACACCGTCTTCTTTGATGCTCGAGGTTTCGGTAAAATTAACTGAATGATTGAATTGCAGAGAATCTTAAGGAGCTAAGATTGTGAGTAGTATGTCCATATTGACAAAAGTCCAAACATATATAAAAACTGTATGTGCGATCTCTGCAGGAACTAACGTTAACTCCGTCAAACCCAGAACAGTACTTATATTTTCTTTGAGCGTTTCCATTTTATGTCATTTATACTAACAGCCTGGTGTGACTGCTGGACTTTTAATTTAGTGTCTGATCGTGTTTTTAGTCTTTAAATCTCACCTCGTTCATCATCAAGTCCAGAGCTTCTGTCATGTGCTGAATGAAGTTGTCCGGAGAGAACAGAGTCTGTGGAGAGAAGAAGAAGAAGAAGAAGAGGGTCAGACTTAAATCCTGGCTGCACATTAAAGGGTTATTACTGGTTGTTATCAGGAGTATAGATTCATAGATTTCAGGTAGTTTGGCCCAACTCTACCTAAAGAGGCAAATTCACTGCATGTCAGGAAGGAACTGGACGATTCACATGATGAGGATGACTGGAAAGAAGCATTTTCTACTTTTCTGAGTGACAGAAATTCAACATAAAATTCTTTATAGGTTACACATAACCCCGTTATCCGAAATAAAACAGATCCTAATCTGTGACCTCTATGAGTCACATGACAGAAAGAGAGGAAAGGAAACCACTTACACATATTTTGGCAATATATCATACAGTTTTGGAACTTTATAGCCAAAAACAGTAAGTAATATTTTTTAATAAAATTAAATAAATAAATAAAATAAAATAAAATAAATAAATAAATAAATAAAAAATAAAATAAAATAAAATAAAATAAAATAAAATAAAATAAAATAAAATAAAATAAAATAAAATAAAAGTCTACCCACTAACAGTGTGTCACCCAAACACACACTGCTTGATAAATTTAATTCTTTAAAAAGTATGATACTCTTTTTTAAACCAGAATCAGCCCTGAAATCACTATCCAAACCACACCCAACAGACTTTACTGAAATAAACAGTCCAATATCAAAAAAATCATTGTTCAAGTTAGTCACTTTGACACAGAATTATTGGAAAACAGGTTCAAAAATGCAGATATTGCCCTTTAATTTTTGTAATTTTTCCAGCATGGCATTCATCATATTTTAAGAGTAATGTATCCAAACTGGAAAGCGGTGTTTCTCTGCCTGACCTCACCCACCGTCACTGAACTGCAGAGTTTCACCTGTAACCGCACCCAGCAGTAAGGTCACGGTGAACTGACACAGTACACACTGCAGTACACACTGAAGTTCACACTGAAGTACACGATTAAATTCCAGCTGAGCACAACAAAGAGACATCTGAGAAAACAAAGATCTTACTTTGTCTTTGCAGTAATCGCAGATGTCGTTCATGCCGATCAGCATCGTCACCACCTTCCAGTCCTCGTCATAGTTCAGACCCTGAGAAAGAAGATTTGCTGGTTAACATCGTGTTGAATGCTGTTATTAGTACTACTATTTCCATGTTTACTGCTTTTATTCTTTGAAGTGTATTCACTCTTGTGAGCATGGGCGTTGTTGTTATTTTTGTTTTGTAATTGTTTCTCTCTGTCTGGCCTTAATTCGGCTTTATAAGTAAAATTCTTATCATTATTATTATTATTATTATCATATGACATTACACAAAGAAGAAAAGGGTGATGATGACTGAGACTTACTGGATACGACCTGAACGTGTCGATCATGTGTCTAATCTGATCTGAGACGTTTCTGTGGGAGGAAACACAAACACACCGTTGAGTCAGCGTTTATATTCACATCAATAAAACATTATCAAATTTACAACTGTCATTATTCTGATCTTTGAACTTTATGAAGGCATTTAGTGTCTCCGTACGTTTCTTACAGTCACATGAAAATTATCTTTTAATTACTTTAATGATATACTTTATGTAATAATTTACGTAATAATATTATATGTGATTGTGCTTCTCGCTGTCTACATAAACTACACTGTAATTTTGTCTTTAACTGCTCCTGTAAAGTTTTTTTTTTACTTCTACTCTAATCTTAGTTACTTCTTATTATTTACGTTTTTACTTCCTCTGTTTATCTGTTTTTATTTTTGTGACACATGAAATGGGGGGTTGGGGGTCCTCTGCCCCCCAAAATTTGAGCATCAAACACTTTTTCAAACAATTTCCTGCATTCTGGTGAATTTTTATGCACCAATTTGTGCTTTTTCTGCATGAATTTACAGTGTGTTGACTTGATCACCTTTGTGTAATCATGTCACAGTGCTGTGTATTTGACCTGCTGAGGGACTGCAGATGCAAATTAGCTCAAAGCTGTAATCTGGTACAGTGCATCAAATGGTAACATTTATGTTTTAAACTGTACACAGTCCCTTTTAAATAAAATACATAAATGAATAAATAAATAAAATGAAATAAAATAAAAGTCTTCTGCTACTTTCATGTTTTAATTGTGGGGAGAAAAATGCAAGTTTTTTTTAAATCTTGAGGGCGATGTGACAAATTTCAGCCTTCTGAGGTAAAAACTGTGGCGTCTGAAGGATGAGGAGGCGACTGTGAGCTGTAGAGCTGCTGCTAAAAGTAAAAATAAAACAAATAAAATATCCAGATATCATGCAAAGTGTGTGTGAGAGTCCACAGTCTTACAGCGTGTTGTGGCCGGTGACGGCAAAGTTGAAGCCGGTCTCGTTGACAGTCGTTGGGACACCGTTGAAGGTCCACACGGGGGACGGACCGAGCAGTTTGGGGTTGAAGAGTTTAAAAATATCTGGACAATCAAACAATGAAACAGAAAGGATGTTGTGATTTTGTCATTTAATTTCTCCGATATTTACCAAATGAAAAAACTTTATTAGGACACAGATTGTGTTGGTACAAAAAGTCATCCTGACAGAGAGAGGGCCTTTAACCCTTTGAAACCTACGCAAACTGGCCAAAAAAACAATGAAAAATCTACAAAAAATGACCTGAAATAAGCACAAAAAAGAAAATAAAAATGAAATAGCAAAATTAGGAAATAATTTGAAAAAAACTGATTAAATAAAACGTTTTTTTAAATGGATTATTATAATAAGTATATATATAAATATATTTTTCCCTAGTTATTTGCTTTTGTTTCTAATGGTTGTCTCTCTTTTTTAAGGTAATTTTCTGGTAATTTTTTCATCTTTCTTTTTTTTTTTTTTTAAATCAGTCTGTGGGAAATTTCATGCCAGCGTGCTGATTTCAGAAATAAACTCGATCTCAGCCAAAGTGTAACAGATTGTTGCAGGTGAGATTAACCTGAATTATCTCGCTGTCCTGCGTCAGATAATCTGAACTAACAAATCTTAATCCAAACTAACCCAGATTTTGTATCTGTGGTCATTCATATCTACTAATTGTAATGAGATTATTTTGTACTTTAAACTAACTTACTTGCCAGCGTGATGACATTTTGATAAGTCCCATATCCTCCGATGCTGCACACAGAAGAAGGAAGTCAGACCGGTAAACAAAATCATCATAACAACAGTTATAATGTGACTGGAAAGATAAGATAAAGTTTAATGT
Source organism: Plectropomus leopardus (assembly GCF_026936395.1). Classification (NCBI taxonomy): domain Eukaryota; kingdom Metazoa; phylum Chordata; class Actinopteri; order Perciformes; family Serranidae; genus Plectropomus; species Plectropomus leopardus. The sequence goes on from NC_142189.1 coordinate 4,355,892, forward strand.
AGTAAACTGTTGTCACAAAACAATCAGCAAAAGGTTTAAAACATTTAGTGATAACCTCAAATGGGGCATTGAACGAGGTTGTAGCGGATTTACCTCCAAGACACGTGACGAAATTCAAAAGGGATCGATAAAATCGTGGAACCGTTGGCGCCGATAGCTGTCTGCAATAAAACACAGAGAATATTCTTAAAGGGACACCATCAAATTAAAAAATACATATTTTTCTTCTTATCTTTAGTGCTAACCTGACCCTTTAAGTTATCTTGAGCCTGTAATGGTTTCTAACAGCAAATGTCAAACTGTCATGATTTCCATGCCTGTAGAAACCAGTAGAGTTCCCAACTAAACTTAAAGAGATAAATACGTTTGTAACTATTTCTATTTATGTATTTATTTATTTTGGTAGAAAAACAGCACGTGTCTCACAGTTAAGGAGTCTCCCAGTGCAGCGATGACTTTGACGTCTGCAGCTTTGACATATTCAACTGAAACAGAAGACAAACAAGGACACAGTCAGATTAAAGACGGACACATCAATCTTTAGCCCTTTTGAAAAGAAATAATAGCAATATTACAACCAAAATTAGGAGCAGAATATCTCTGTCAGGGCCGACACACAGATGCTCCACCCTCTACGTGCAAATATTCAGTCTAACATTCACAAATGAAACGTTCAGAGGATCGAAGATTCCTAAAAACATACAAACAGCAAAAGTAGTCAGCTGACTAAGCTTTAATAAACCGCTTTGATGTAGGTGTATTCATCAATAAATGTATTTAAGAACAAATATAAAGTAGAAATATCGGTGTAAAAATACTTGTAAAGGTCATGCATTTAAATTTTTAGTTTTAAGTACGAAAGCATTAGCGTCATGACTTTCTTTTACAAAAATGTGATTTTCCAGCGTTTTGCCTGAAATGTCTTTTTTTTTAATGAAAATGCACTTTCATACGCTCAGGTAATGAAAAACAAATAAAAAGAAATTATCGCTTATGTATCTTATCGGCCACGAGAAGCTGAAAATTATCGGTTTATCGGTATCAGTTGAAAAAACTATCATGCGTCGCTGCAAAATTTCATTAATTTGCAGAATTTTAACCCTTTAAATGCCATTTTTTTTGTCCTGATGCTACTATGAAAAACAAAACCAAACACAAAGACGGAATTATTTTCAATACACTTCATGAAAATTTGATTCAGTTTCGACTGTGACAGTATAAAGTTGTATAAAAGTACAATAACTCAAAATGTGCTGAGGTACAGTATTTGAGTAAATGTAGGTGATGCTCACCTGAAGTGGGGACGGTTGGAGACGGACTCATATCAGCACAATGGAACAGAGGATGCAGAGGACGCCGAAGAAAATCTGGTCCAAAAATATCCTGTAGGTAAAAAAACAAACAAACAAACAAAAAAAAACAACAAACAAATTCTCACTGTTAATGTGTTGAGCGTGTTTAAAGGGTAACATTTGTTTTTCAAACTGAACCTGATTTTCAAATGTTTTTATGTTTCTGAGTCTAAGTAATTATGGAAGTTAGGATTTTTTAAGTTGGTTCAGTGCTGAATGAAACTGCCTCAGCCTGCAGCGGTTTGATTTCTTTCAAAAACATTGTGAGTCGGCACTGAGCAATCACCCAAAATTAACAAACTAATTACCTGGAAATTTGTTGGAAAAAAAGTACAAGGAAATTCCCCAAAAACTAGCGACAAAAAACCCCCCCAAAAAAACCCAAATTAAAACAAAAAAGGGAAAACAATACTTAGGAAAAGTGCTTGAAATTATAAATATATATACATATATGTAGCATAACTTTAAAAATGTAACTCTGAAAATCATGAAAATAATTTTTCCCTAGCTTTTTTGTTTTTCCCTAGACATTTTTTCCAGCTTTTTTATTTTTTAAATCTTTTATATCTACAAATTTTGTGGAAGATTTCTGACCATGATGCTCATTGCCTTTTCCTCCTCCATGTTTCTGAAAGAAATTACAACAATTTGCTGAAGGTTCAGAGGTTCAAATATGTGTGAAAGGCATCCGAAAGCAGCGCAAGAAAAGTGATGCTGCACTAGTTTCCAAAGTTTGGCCTCAGCAGCAGTTTTCATTTTTATACTCTCAGACTAATTACTGTCAGTTTTAATTTGTTTATACATTTGTGTAAATTATGAAGAAACAACAGTTTTTAAACAAATACATTTTACGTACAGAAAACTTAAACCAAACAAACATGTGATAATGTATGAAACTGGTGATAAAAAAATGCAGACCAGAACGAAACAGTCCTGTAATCTCATGCAGGTTTCACAGTTAAATGTTTTAAATGAAACAATACCTGGTTGAAAATATCTTCTTCCCGTAAAGTGTAGCCTGCAAGAGAGAGAAACGGTCGCGGTTTATTCCAGTTACTGTAAAGCTGAGACTCATTTTCTTAAACTCCTCATACACATTTTAACACTTACCGTTTAGCGGACGTGCTGCTGATAAACAAACTGCAAACAGCACACATGTTGTCAACATGCTGTCGTCTTTCGAGTACAAATACAGACTAAAAATACCGAGTCGTCCTGCTGGCGTCCTGAAGCTCTATTGTAGTTAAATGTTCTTCCTAATGACCACTGATCAACTTTATCTTTGACCTTTGCAGTCATTAGTGCAGCAGATCCTCCCAGCAGAGTCATATATTAAATTTACCTTTATATCTTATCTCTTTCCTCTTTCATTGTAAATCTGTATCATTTATCACGTTTTTATATCTTATTGCTCTGTGAAGCACTTTGAGTTGCCCTGTTGTATGAAATGTGCTCTGCAAATAAAGCTTTCTTTAACTCTTTAACAACAAGTCAGAAGACGGTGTGAATGTCAGCACGGCTGGATGAATTCACACAGATTTAACCCTAACAACTCAGACTGTGAAACACACCAAATTAGCTTCAAAAATAAATCAAGTGTGTATTATGTTCACGCCTCGTCAGCTTTTTCTCCAGCTTTTAACTCTATCTCTCCATCAGCTGATAAAGACCTCGAGACTTTTAAACTGACAAAAAGCTAATAAGTGGACTTTGAATTCAGATTTCTTGTGTCAATTCACACATTGTTCATTCATTGTTTCTGCAGACTGCAGAGAGCAATACACTTTATTATTGTTATTATTATTATCTTCTCTTTATTATTATTGCCAAGTAGATATTGGCATAGCATAAAATAGGTTGGCTGCAAGGAATTTCCTTTAGTATTGTGATGCATGAAATATGCATAACTAGTACTGTGAAAGTCAAGCTAAAATGAAAATAAAATATCGATAATAATAAATAAATAAAGATAAATATTCTTAAGTAAGCTGAGCTATGCAGCACTTCAATTGAAGATAATGGTGGTGCGCAAAATAGTAAACTTACAGATGTTCATAGTAAAGTAAAAAGAATATATGCAATATAGGTTTATAATAAATTAAAAAATTCAGTCCAATAAAATAATCTCTTTTCCGCCAAAAACATATTTTTACTCGGTCTGCAGTTCACCGACACGGCTAATATGTTTTCACGTAAAAGAGAAACTATTTTTAGTGTTTATGTTGAAGTGAAAATGAGAAACTGGACCAAAAGTGGGAGATACTCACCTAAGATAACCAAAAACAGACCCATGTGTCCCTTAATTTCTGTCAGCGTATTGTTTTCCAAAAATTTATTTATTTTTGCCGGCTATAATAGGCTATCCATTTCTTTTATGTCACAAATTTATGTTTACACTTAACGTAACTTCTGAACTGTAATATAATTCAAATTATTATATTTAATGTAAAATAAAAAAAACAGGTACAGCGTTTCTAAAAACTTTGGATTTCTTTAATTTGATGCGTTTAAAAAAAAAATATTTCTAATGTATTTTTATTACATAAAATTAAAGTACGGGGGTCATGACGTCATTATGGGGTCACGCCGGGTTGACCTCAGGTGCGTTTTTCAGGTGAAGGTAAACAAATGGACGCGGAGGCGGTTTGCGGTAAAAACATGAAAAATGTGACCGAAGCGCGCGGATTGAAGCGAATAAAATGCCCGGACCGAAGAGAATATATAATGTACGGTTTCCTCCGGTGAGTGCAGACTTTATTTTGGTGAATTTTAGCGGTTAAAAGGTGAAAAAACAAGCTGACGGTGAGCTGCGTTCAGACAGCATGAGGCGTTCAGGAGCAGCTGATGCTTTCAGGGGCTGTCGGAAATGTGGTGCATCATAGTAAACAATACGACCGACAACCGTAAATTTCTACCAAACCCGGGTTACACTCGAGATGTTTGCAGCACGGACGCGAAGTTAGCAGTTTAAGGTAAATCTGCAGCTGCACACGTCAAAGCTGAGATGCACTTTACAGATTAGACATATTCGGTTTTGGTCTTATTTGGACGACACAGAGAGGCAAATTTATGCTGTAAAAACACACAAAATGAACAAACTACATCAAAGAAAGTAAAGAAAAAGAAACTAGGAAGGAAAACACACAAATCGGCAGCATAGTAAGCAGATTCTTGAATGATTTATGAGACTTTTGATCGCAAATACCTGAAATCTGTAACATAAATTGCTGCATATTGGTCTGTGCTGCAGTACTTTTTATTTTAGTTTTGCTCTTCTTTGCTATTACGACTCTTCTTTGGCATTTATGTACTTTAAGATCATGTAAACCCATAGATAAATACACATACAGGGGAGGCACATCAGGTGTCATATACTATTAAATAAATAAATAAATGTAACTCATGGACCATTAAAAAAGCAATTACAGCTCACTTTTAGGGCCTTTTTAATGATCATTTATATAGAAGATATTTTATTTATCCCTGAAAGGAAAATTCAGGTGTCCAGCAGCTCTTTATATGTTGCTTTACTGACCTAATTTAGGGTGCAGAGGTTTATGAGGAGCACCTGAATCCAGCAGTTTAACAAAAATGATGTAAATGTCTCTAAAAGTGTTCAAATCTTTGTTTTTGCTCCCAGAGTCGCATCAAAAAGATCATGCAGAAGGACGCAGAGGTGGGGAGGATTGCGATGGCGGTTCCTGTGATCATCTGTATCCTTATAAATCTACAAATTTGCAGGATGTACTGTATATGTGTGTGTGAGTGTGTGTGTGTGTGTGTGTGTGAATGTATATACAAGTTAATATGTAATGCTCTACTGTAGGTGTGTTGCTGCTTTTAACCCTGTTTGGCTGTTTGACTGTTCATTTTACGCGCTTTTTTTGAATAATTTTGGCTCTGTTCATGTATATGGCATACATTTCTGGCAAAGATTTTGTATTTTTATTTAATTTTGGGATTTCCACCTCAGCTCCTACAGTACCTCCAAAAACAAAAATGTTACATTCATATTGTTAAGTGCAAAAAAATGCGCCATTGAAATACATTCAAACTGCCATTTTTGACCTCACAGCCATCAAAGCATAAAAACATGCATGATGTTATTTCTGGGTTTCATGAGCTTTTGCCTCTGAATTAGTAATTTTTTTCTGTTTTCCACCCAATTAAGTCATTTTTGTTGCTGCAGATTATTGACATATCCTATCCCACGCTGTGATAATTAAAATAAATAAATACATACATAAATAATTAAATCTTTCTATCTATTGAGATATCCCACGCTGTTATAATTTTAAATAAATAAATACATAAATAAATAACTAAATCTATCAATCTATTGAGATATCCCAGGCTGTGATGATTAGAAAAAAATCTCTTCTGTGTTTTTTTCAATGTAAAAACACAATGAAGCTCACTCAGTCTAACTTCACTGCATTTTGTTCATGTTTAAAACCTTAAAGAAATTGCTGTTCTGATCTTTTTACTGAATCTACTTAAAGTGGTTTTTTTTTTTACAAAATAATATATAAACCATTTTGATACTGTCCAAAAACTAAAAGTGTGTGCGAATTTCTTCTAGGTTTTTGCAGTTTAACGCACTGTTACTTTAAATGAGGCATTAATTAACAGAACAAGAGCTGCAACAGTGAATAATTCAAAAATGTACCCCAAAAAACCCCTGCAGGTGATGCAACCTGTTTCCTGCTGCAGTCCTGCAGCGAGCTGTCAGGGATGGACGGACGACACTGACTGTGGTTTGCTTTGTGCAGAGATTTGTGGATGTGTGTAAAATCCTGAACTGCAGAGATCAGCTCGAGCGCTGGAAATGTTCCTGAAGTCTCTGCTGACCAAAATCCACCTGATAACTCAGTCGAAGCTCAGCGCCGTCGTGTCTGTCGCTCACATGTAAGTACGCCTGACGCTGATAGGGATCAATATGAAGCTGTAATTTAACGGGATAATCCAGATTATTTTTTTAATGGGGCTATGAGTCACTTATCTATAGTGCCTGGTACAACCCCACCTCAAAAAATCTAAAATATCTTTTTTTTCTCTGTTCTGTGTTTGTTTTTGGTTTCCTTTTACATTAGAGGGGGAGGAGAGACGTGCATACATATATATAATCACATATATAATCTGTAGTAAAAACAATTCAGGACTAATCCAGCTGTGATGCATTTAGTTTGCCAAACTGATAGTATAATATTCACCACATACTTATGTTCATAGTATCGTGATTTAGAAACTGAAGAAATTATGCAGATGGACAACGATCAAACAGGGACTTCTAAAGACAAATGAATGTTTGAAGATGTAGTCCTAATTTGGTGTTTTCTTTCATCTTTTACAGTTTAATTTGTACAACAAGTTAAAAAATTAAACAAATAAAGACTGCATATAATCACTTCTTCCAGTTGTTTTTAGTGAGAATGCACTGAAAATTCAAAACTAATTTATTATGAAGTGTGGACACAATTTATTTCTGTTTGAGAACATGGTAAAAAAAAAAAAAAAAGGATATAAACTTTAAACAATGTATTTATGGTGTTATGTGGCTGTGTAGGAAGCAGTGCATAGAGTCGGAGAAGCTGTTTGACTTCCTCAAAGACTTGGCGGAGCGAGCCTCGTCTACGGCAGCCCAGAAGGACAACAGAGGGATGAGTGTGTGGCCTCTGTACAGGTAGAGATGGACAGATTTCTTTTCCAAAAATTAACTCAATGAAAGTAGAACATTTTATAGCCTGATTTTTGAAAAGTGCATTTTGTGTGCAGAGCGGTATAAGAAACATAGTGGCATCATGACAAAAACCTGGCATTTAAAGGGTTAAAATTCTGAAAATTATTAATATAATATTTATAATTTGGACTGAATACTAACTACTATCATAAAAAATACTAAATGAAGGTAGAAAATAATATTAATGTATAATAACTTTTAAATCTTGATTTTGAAAAGTGCATTTTTTGTTCAGAGTGATATTATAAATTAATATTAAAGCGGGCCCTCGGGGTTCAGGCTGCAGTGTTTGTGTTCATTATTGATTTCTAGATTGTTTTCTCAATCAGTCAAAGAACAGAAATCTTTAAATGGTCCAACAAAAATTCAATCATTTATGAAAGAGAAAAGCACCAAATCCTCATATTTTCAACGCTAGAATGAGAATATTTTTCATTTTCGCTTGAAAAATGACTAAAATGATCATGCAGTTCTCAAAATATTTGTAAATTATATCTGCTTGACTTTCTGTTACTGAGATCTATTTAATATGGCTTTATGTTCTTAGGGCATGTCTTTTATGTATTTTATGTCTTTTATGTATTTTATGATGAAACTGAAGTCAAATGTCCACATTTGTGGACGATAAAGGTTTTTGTACTAAACACTAAGTAGTTGTTTAAATCGTTTGAGCTCTAACAGATATTTTACATGATGCTCTTTTCAGGCCTAAACGACGTGAAATTTCCCATAAAAAACCAGCTGAAGTTGTGGAAAAGGCACCACGACGAAGCCTCGACTCACTGGACAACGACTCCAGCTCCGGGGTACGTACTCCACAACTGACAACCTTTAAACTCACATTTCTACCCTTTTTTTCACACAGTAGACACAGCACAGATCACGAGGATCTCCTGGTCTTTGTTTTTATTCATGCGTCACTGCAGCAGGTGACATGTTTAAAGGCTGGAGCTCTGGCTCAGTGGCTCTTCAGTGACAACAGCGGCACCATGAGGCTGAAATGTTTATTACACTCCAGGAGACAAACTCTGTGACCCCAGCTCTCAAATTTAAATTTGTCTTGTGGCACCAGAGGAAAGGCCGCGTAGATCAAAAGAGTTCAGTTTTTTTGTGTTCAGAGTTTTTTTTTAAATGAGTTTTATGATTGCTTTTTCTTTTTCCTCCTTTTTATTATTATTTTCTGTGTCTTCATTTTGTCTCTTATACATGAATCTTAAATTGTTATTTTTTTTAAAAATTATTTTAATTTTTTTATTTGTTTGCTCGTGCCGCGGGTCGGAGGGAGGTGGGCTTGGGTGGGTGGGATGCTGTAAAGTTTTTGTTAAAATGTTTTGACTCTTTTCTTTCAGGAGTCGGAGCTCTACATCTGCTTATGAGTGAACAACCAGAGGAATCGTTTCATCACGTCACTTTAGTTTAATGTTCGTCTTCATTTAGATCGTACCGGTTCAGGTCAGCATCAATATATGGATATTAACTATTAAAAAAGTTGTTTTGTTTTTGTTTTAAGGGGAAAAAATGTTATATTTTAGACCTTTGGCTGCTTACAGTATTTTTTTTGTTTTCTTTTGAAAAAGATATTATATTTTTGATTAAAAATCTGTTCCCTTTTTTGCAGCAGATACGTTAACTTGAATTCGGTGTAAGTTTACACGTATAAAGTATAATGAACTTAGATTATGTGATTTAAAATGCTTCAGACTTTTAGATTGTTTTCTGTTCATGCTATTTGCTTTAACATTTCGTTCATTACTTTAATCACAAAAATGATGTTATGCTCTGGTTAAAATTTGTTATGGTACGATAAAAAGTTTCTTTGGTTGAAATTTCAGTTTTCAAACCATTTTATGCAGCAGCCTTTAAAACTAAGTGCTTACTTTTGCTGAATAGCGACCTTAACGGTTTCTGTTCTGAGCGTTAAATTTTTAAAGCACTTGTAAATTAAAGTTTTAAAGACATTTGCATATGAAATGTGACCAAAGTGTAAATAAGTTCTGTGAAATTGATTGTCAAGAAGCTAAAAAATGTGCTCACATGAATAAAAAAACAAATAAAGAGCATACAGGGACTGGTTTATTCCAAGAAACTAATCTTTTTTTACAGGTGAGGGGATGAAATGTGGAATAAATAGACGCACTCTGTTCTTTGTTCTTACTTCTTTTTTTTTTTTACTGGAAATTTACATTTTGAAGCCCAATATAGCAAAACTTGAGTTGCTACGCCAGCTAGCTGCATAACGAACCGAAACCGTTGAAGTTCCAACACGGAAACATTTGCGCTAACGTTGCTGATGAGGGTCCGAGTCGTGATTGAGCACGACGTCTGAATGAAAGAACCGAAGCGTACAGACGCTCTAAGTCACGGACGTCACGAGTAAAGTTCAGATCCAGTAGTTATTCGTCCATCTGGCAGTTTGAAATGAAACATGCATCTTCACTACAGTTACACATAAAACAAGTAAAAAATGTTGTTTTCAAAGCAACATAATATATATAATTTTTCTCAAATCAAAGAAAACCAAACATTTATCTTAGCTCTTGCAGTAATTACATATTTATAGAAGTGGAGGCCAATTTGCATTCGTGGTTCGATAGATTCTTCTTCTCTTTATTCAATCCATTTTCCCATCCAGAGTCCCAAAGGCACGGTCCGCGTACGCTCCTTTGATCCACTGACCCAAATACTGACGGGGAGAAATCGAGATTTAAATATGCTGAAAAAAAAAATTAAAACATTTACACAGACAGGTGACAGATCGGCCTCGCCTCGTCGTCTCTTCTCGTTAACTCGTGCTATGAGTTTACAACGGGACATCTTGCGCCAGAGAGATCGAAGGACAAGAAGTTTAAAAATGTCGAAAACGAAGGAGAGGAAACAGTAAACTACAGTGGACCGTCTTCAGAAGAGCCGCGCTCCGTAGCCAAATGTCTGTTTAATAGCTTCAAAGTAGTATCTCTTCCAGCCCTCTTTCGTCCGCTCCTCCTCGTCCTCCGGGACGCCTCGACACTCCACCTTCAGCTCCGTCTCGCTGCTGCAGTCCAAGAAAGTCATGGTGATGGTCGCGTAATGCTCTGTGGAGCAGAAACACAACCAAACGTTACCGTCAGAGTGTGAGGCTGCACAGACGGTTACACTGTAAACTGTGTTCAGCCGAAACAAAGCGCGGGAAATGGTCACAACAAATTCTACATATCCTTACGTCTGAATTACAGACCACTTTTTAATTAGACTGAAGACATTTAGTTAATTTCTTGAAGGGTAACTTCGGTTTTTCCAACTTTGACTCTGCATACACTAAAATGACTCTTTATTTAAATGGACTCTAGCGGGTTTGGCGATAATATTTTGAATATTTTTACATGTAACTGGGTGAATTAAGAGTTTATTTCAACCAGACCGGAGCTGGTGATTGTTGGAACAGTGGAAAGACCAACCGAGACGGTTTACGATAATAAAGTTACTATTTACTCAAATGGAGTCCTGTGAGTTTGGTGATGGCTATTTCTGGACTGTTTCTGGTTTAACAAAAAATATCTATTTAACAAAAGGTCCATCTCTGTAGAAAAAATAATAATCGCCCCGAGTGGTTACACTGCAGGCTGTTCCTCCGCTGCAGCAATCTTAATACTGAACCAGTTTTTAAACTCTTGCTCCCGTTAGTCACTTAGACACAGAAATAAGGGTGTCCAAGTAAAAGACAAAAAAACACTTGAGTCACCCTTTAATTATGTCTTATCGTGTTATCTACAGTGTTCCAGTTTGTGGTCTGATGAACTGTGGAGAAGCGTGTGACTGTTATTCTAAAAAATGTGTATTTATATGTAAAATTTCCAAATATTCTGATTTAATTTTTTTCCCAACCTTCCAGAACAAAGAAGTCTTCAAACTGTGTAATTTGTCTAACCAACAATCACAAATTCCTAAAGATTCTCATATTTCTGTGGTATGAAATGAAGGAAATCAAGATTTGAGAAAATGTAACCAGCCGATGTCTGAAAGCAATAAATTATTTCAGCAAATGCAGTTTTTAAAAAAGTGACTAAATGAGACCTACTGGATAGAGAATAGAGCGTTTCAAAAAGAGTGAAAACAGGTGTTTTAGCACAGAAAATATGACAGAAATTACATTTTTTGACTCCAAAGCATGTACAAACGTTCTCGTAGAAAGCCAAAATACAAGTATATATCTGAAAATGAGCAATAATGGGTCTAAATGATTTTTTTTTACAGCAGACAAACACAAACAATTGTGTGATAATCAATATTAAATGAATCAAACGTACCACAGGGCCAGTTGTTATACCTCCACCTCATAACTATTTTCTCATCAGGCACCTGGTGGAGAGAAGACTTTATTTGAAGGTGATGTCGTAGAATAGAGCATGACAAAACACATTTACATTGCTGATATACAGATGAACATATTTCTTATTATTTTATGGTTTAAAGGGTTAACGTCGTCTCACCAGCTCTGTGAATTCACCGAAAACGTTTCCATCTAGCAGGCGAAACTTCCCGCCTCTCTCTCCGTCCACTGTGGCTGGAGCGTGTGTGAACGCCTGGACCATCTGCAGATTTTACAAACAAAAACACTGACATCAGAAATTCATCTGATGAGGACAAATCGAATCTTTGTTTAATCGTTTACGAGCAAATACAAGAAACAAACTACAAGCCGCTGAGAGGCTGAGGCTGGTATACTGTCCCACACGCGACAAAAGATTCGCTGAGATCCTAAAACACGTTCAAAAAATGTGTTAAATATTATTAACGTGCGGCGCCCCGTGGCTGAGTTGGTAGAGCAGGCGCTCCGTGTACAGAGGCTGCGTCCTCGCCACAGCGGCCGCGGGTTCGAGTCCAGCTTCGGCCCTTTGCCGCATGCCATCCCCCCTCTCTCTCCCCCTCTCACTCTATATCTGTCTCATCAAATAAAGGCTCTGAAAAAGTCTCAAAAATATAGCTTTAAAAAAATACATTATTAACGTGCACAAACTTAAAGTCAAAATACTGTGATTATTTTGACTTACAGTTTGTACACGATCAAAGGAAAAGTGCGGACGACAAAAAGTATGGTGACACTTGACCTTCTCTCCTTTAAAGCCGACACAGGTGAAAGGCCGATACTCACGTATGACCCCGCTCTCCCAAAAACCATAATCATGAAACTAATAAATAATATCCAAAAACACTAACAAAAAACTATAAACCATCTCATCAAAGTTAATATTACAAAATTCTCTCCTTTCTAAATTAATTCACTTTTAATGTTACTTGTAGGCTTAGCTTAACTTGGTGGTTTAGTTTTTGAGTTTCGTCGTCTGAGAGAGCAAAGTGAGCAGAGACGCAGCGGACAAACGGTGAGCTCACCTCCTGGTTGAGAAAAACCCGGTAGAGATCAGCCGGGGAGGTGAGGAACTTTTCTCTCATGCTGAATTTGCAGGTGGGGATCTTGACGCCGGTGCTGACTGGAGCAGCTGTGCTGCCCGAGGAGGAAATCTGCTCCACATAACGAGAACAAAAAGTCTGGTGAGAGAGGATCACTGCCGCACCGCCGGCAGGAAAACACTGTTCATAACTGATGCTTCTGTTACAGTAAATTATTTAGGGGAAGGAGCTTCGTCTGAAGATGTAAAATGTAGCCGATGGCTCAAACTTTTGACAAACCCGAGTTTTATCCTGCTTGGCTTTGGACTGTGATGTGGACAGCTGTTTGGTCATGCCGTTGGCTGTAGGCAGGATCATTCCCTGCGTGAACTCTGAAATAGAAAAATTAATATTACTTAACTTTTTTAAAAACTTGTATATTACCAGGAAGTCCTTTAAGAGTTACTAATAAGTAACGTTTTCTTCATCACTACCGAATAAGTAAAAGCACTTCTACCTTAAACAAATACAAATGGTTTAATTCTGAAAGTTTATTGGATAAATTCTGAGGATTTCTACTCTCAATATCGCAAAACTAAATACTGCCATAAAAGAAACAACATTGTTACCAGCACTTACAGTTGAAAAACAATGCCTATGTTAATATATCTGAAGAAAGTCAAACCGAAGCTAGACTAAATTAATATCAAATTTAGGAGAGAAGACGCAAAACCATCGTAAAGAGAAGACAAATGATCACAGGAATTCTAAATAAAAAACGGCTCCACTCGCCTGTTTTTAAGAACCCGACGTAGCTCCCCAGAGCCTCGCGGATTTTCTCAGCTCCTTTCGTCCTCATCAGGTTTTTCAGTGGCGTCTCGGGTTCATCTTTATTCATCGATACAGAGATCTGGACAAAGATCACAGGACGGGGATTATCACACTGTTCCTGCATCGCTCAGTCGGTTAGAAACAACGAGTCTTTCAGTTGACTTACATCAAGATCCTCAATGTCGTTCTCGTCAGAAAGGTTTGGAACTTCAATTGATCCTTTATATTTGATTCCTCCTTTTGACTCACCTGGTGGAATAAAGAGGACGCAGATGTCAGCAGAGACTCAAAGCACCTTCGCTCTCATTCGTCCTTATAATGTGGTTAATAATAACAAAGGAAAAGTTCTTTTTGATCAGCTGTTGAGTTACTTTCCTCAAATATGTTTCTATTTTAAGAAGCACATGAAAGTCAAAACGAGAGTGTGGTCGAGACTTTAAAGAAAACAAACATTGCAGCAGGCAGGTGAGGCGGCAAACACAGTCACCACCACAGTTAGCAGGTGTTTGACCAGTTTTTCCTCCGAAACAAAACCAACAGTAGACCCAGTCTCACCGGTCCAGGTTGCTTTCAGGTTCCATTCATAAAAGAAAATAAGTTTCCCTTTGCGGTTGTTAATCGAGGCCTCTCCGTCCACCTTGCTGACTTCTGTCACCTCACATTTCCCGTCGTCGCTCTCCACGCTCAGCCCGAGGAGGAGGGATTTTAATTTGTCCGAAGACCAGTTTGTCGCATCTCGTTCAGTCCTGAAAAGTAAGAAGATCCAAAACAGGTAAACATCAAATCTGCATCTTTTTCTTAAATATGTACTCAAGTGTGTTTTTGTTCTTCATTTCCATAATGTTCGTAAACTACGCTTTAACAAACCCACCACATGACTGTGAGCATGTGCTCGTGACTTTTCTGTACCAGCACTGTGAAAACAATTATTCCATTTTATTTTCCTTTTTGCTGTGGTATTGGGAAACAAAAGTATTGTATTGTTTTTATACACTAGTGTTATATCGCAGATTCACAATTTGGTACCATCACAATACTATAAATAAATATATTGCTGATCATTTTTAAGCACATTCTGCATTGTTTAATAGTGTCGTTTAACCTGCTGCTTTCTATTAATTTTCATGTTCATAAAAGCGTTATGATCCTGGCTTACAGCTGAACATATAGCTTTAACATGGAGGTTTTACTGCATTACATTGACAACATGATTTGACATAAACCTAAACTAACAGCTGTGTGAAAGCCAGGAACAACAGTCCAAAGTTTGTTGTACAATACACTGTGGAAAACTATAGTAATACTACTGCAACTGCTGCACATGTTCATTTGCTACAAACTTTGTCTATTACTTTTTTCAGAAATGCTTTACTTTGAGTCACTTAAATAACTTAAATGGTCTAAATAAAATTTAACAGTGGTTATGGCCAAATGGATCATAATTGGCATTATCTCAAGAGTGCCATTTTGGAGCCTAAGTTTTGGCAACAGTTAATTCCTTGGAAGAAAATTTAACTCATGAGTGGCAGGTCTGTACTGGCCCCACGTTCTTATTCTTCACATTAACAGCCTGCTAGTGTTTATTAGGTGCAGGAATCACTGGAGGCCCAACTGTAAGAAATGATCACATTATTGAGGTCATGATACAATATTATCGCAATTTCGAATGTTTTGCGATACACAGTGCTGTGATAACATACATTGTGAGTTATCACCTTTATTCAACTGCTAATTGAGGAATAACTTTGTCAACATCTGTTTTTATCTTGTAAGATTAAGTTTTTATGTTACTTCAATCATTTTTTTTTACAGCAGCATGTATTTAGTGGTAAGAAAAAGTAATTGATTGTATTATTCTAATAGATTACCAAATGCTTCATTTGAATTTAAAGAGTTATTCATTTATTTAAGGAAAAAAGTGGATACTTTGTGTCTGTGTATCAATACTATGTTGTATATATTTTTCCCCTACTCCTAGCATTTATGCTTAAAGTCACCAAAGCTTCATTTTGGGAAAAACAAAGAGCTTCTTTAAAATCTGAGATTCTATGATCTCATCTGATCTCTGACTTTTTTCCTTCTCAACAACAAACTTTCAAAATTTGATCCAATCCAAAATCAGATCTGATTACTTCTGTGTCTTCTAAAAACTCAGGTGAAGTTTGACATTTCTGAACTGAATTATGTTTCCATGGAGAAAACTCATACAGGTCGTTATGATTTATAAAATATGCGCTACAAACCAAACACATTTAATTTTTGCTACTGCAGTTCACAACAAAAACATCAGATCAACAAAGACTTCTTATGGTTATTTTTACTTCAAGTTAAAACGCGATGGTCACTTTGAAACCGGGGCTACCTCATGTTTTCAACTGAGATGTAAACACAGACGCTCTCTAACCACATGATATCATCACACCGCGTGTTATTACCCAAAAACACGCGTGTTGTAACGGACACATGACGCTGTTAACGACTACCATCCTACATACATGCACGAGAAGCTATTAGCTAGCTACAAGGCAAGCTAGCTTGTTAGCGGTAAGATTAGCTCGATTAAAACGCTCAAATGTGATTATTTACTTGTATAATACTTAACAATTAACACTCATAGCTGCCCGTGATTATCTAAAAGATGCTATTTTTTTCTCCATATAGGGCAGAAATCCCAAAATAACGGCGCGGCTCGAGATAAATACGGACACAGTGTGTGATGTTAGCATTAGCATTAGCAGTCAGTGCCCTTTATTAAACCTCACCAGTGCCAGTTGTTGACGTTAGTCGCGTCCGCTCTCTCCTCTACGATCCAGCGAGGGTCTCCTTCTCCCCATTTCGCCATGTTTCAGCCCGCGGTGTGGAGGTGAGTCGCTGTGCGGAGGGAGCGGTGTTTGCCGGTGACTGTCCCGGTGCACGTTGTTTCTAGAAGCCTCTGGCTGCTGCTGGAGCTTCGGCGGTGCCTCCGCGATTAAGCGCCGGGCAAAGAATTTACTAGAAACGGAACTTTGGGCAACGGGGTAAAAGTGTTCCCCCTGCCGGAAGTTGTTTTTCAGAAGAATAGTTCCGACTTTTTGGACAGAAAGAAAACTTTGAGGATAACAAAAAATATATTTAAAATTATAAAGCTGTACCTATCCTATTTATTTATTTTTAGTTTCTGATTTTGCATTTACGCACTGATTAACCTCTTTAACCCTTTCACTTCCTTATCAAGAAAAAAACAATGGATTTATTTTAATTTTATTTCATTTTTTTTTTTTCATTTTTATGTCCTTGGGCAAATAACAACAAGAATGTTTTTTTTAAAATTTTAAATCATACTCCATAATTTTTAAAAGATAGGCAGATTACCATGATTACCATGAACGGCTGAGAAAGAAAAAAAATCAAAATTACAAATCATTTATTGTTATAATGCTTGGAATATGTTTTTATACCAACATATATCAATCAGTGATCATGGAAATGGTAATATTACCAGCACTGATGTAATTTCCAAGCATATTTACCGTTACAGGACTTTGGAAATGTCAGAAATGGTGGGAAAAAAGTATATATATTCATTTCACCAAATACATAATGTACTAACATAAAACATATGGTATTAACAACAGTTAATATTCATCCTTATTTATTTCATTTTTTTTGTCTCAGCATCAGGACTTTAACCATAAAAGGCCAACTCAATTATTTGGTGAAACATGGTTTCAGACAGTAAAAAATAAAATAAAATGAATAAATAAATCATACTTTGTTTTTTTTCACTGTATATATAATGGACAACATTAAATGTATCATTTAACAACAACAAATGATCATAAGTTAATTTATATTTTAGCAAATAAGTCAATTTTAGTTTCATTAGCTGAGCTTCACTACCTTTACAGTGAAAGACCACATCAACTTTAAGAGCTTTTTTTTTTTTTTTATCATTATTTGACCCTTATAAGATTTTAATATTTTGTTTTAAGTCACAGAAATCTGTTCATTAAGACCTCTGGGTCTGTAATATTCTGAATAAATATGCCTAAAATTGAAATCCCTCCTCATGTCTGGTGTTTTTTTTTATTATTCTTAACTTCCTGTAGGAGTTGAGCTGAAAAGGCAGACTGTTTAAAGACACAGCGACATCTAGTGGATTTGTTTTTAGTCTAACATACTTCATCCAAATGGTAGAGGTGACTCTGGCAGGTTGAGTTGAATTCAACACATTTTTAATCAAGACATACTGACTCAAAATGTGTTCTACCAAACAGTTGTGCAGGATGTTGAAGGGTTAAAATGTTGTATTTTCCCTAGTTTTATACATTTTATACCTTTATTTTTAGCTTTATTTTTATTAAAACTAGAAGGGTCTGAATTCCAGAGAAGCCATAAGTAGTCATTTTGACCACCAGATCCTAAACTCTCTCATGATAAATACCAAATATAGTAAGAGTAACGCAAATTAAATAACACCAAAATGTACATTTTAACAAGTTTAATTTGATATCTTTTGCTTTTCCGAACGAATCCGAACTATCCCTTTAAAGCACAAACGTCGCACACTTACACAAACAAACTAACCACTGGAGACACGTGGGACCTGCAGCTCTCATGTTCAGTGAGGTAAAATGACATTTTTTGTCTTTAAAGAAAGCATAGCTTATATTTCCCTTTTCGTTCAGTTGCCTGTCAGAAAGATTTCTGTTTATTTGGAAAAGTTTTAATATAGTTTTGCCGTTGTTATGTGCACTTACATATGCCTTCAATTCAACAATATTTTTCTGCTTTTTTTTGGATTCTTTATTCACTGGAGACCCGTGGTGTAGTGGTAGTTGATGAGGTGGGTGTACTAGTAGGTTGGTGGGTAGGTTAACGAATGGTTAAGGGGGTATACTCTTCCAAATGTATGAGGTGAGTACACCTGCGTATACACCGATACGGTCACATGCGAGAAGAACAAAAATTTCTTCATGAATTCATCAAAACAAAGAGTGAGTGATTTACAAGCGGTCATTTGGTAGTGAAGCGTTCCTTTAAGTGTCCCAGTAAGTCACAGGCACAATACCCCGAAACCAGCTCAACTAAATGGGATGCAGAAATTTTTAATGTCATCGATCACACCTGTTCTCTCATGTGTACCGGTTAGAGTTTTGTGTGAAATGACGGTGAGATTTGCGGCAGACAACATGAACCTCGTTTGTTTATGTCCCTCCTGCTGAAGCCTCTGGCTGTGAGGCTAAATATAATCATCACCGTATTTTTTTAGATCCCAGATCAGTGAAGAAAACTCATCAGATGTTTTTGGCTCAAACCCAATAAAAAAAATCTGTTGTGAGGTTTCGGAAATAGATAATAAATAGTCAGGCAGATTAAACTAATTTCCAAGAGCGAAAACAAAAACCTCCATGGCAGACGTAATAAGCATCACCAGCACAGATAATTACTGATAATTACACCAATCTGACTCACAGGGTGTTGCGTGTGGAAGGGTTTGCATAAGAGAGAGAAATACCACTGAAAATACTCTAAAGGTGGCTGTTAAATATATCAGTGACTATCTGTGTAAAAGGGAAAATTCAGGAAGAGATAAACATTCTGTATTTTGACACTTAATGTAACTTTTTCTAACCTTTTCAAACCAACGATAAAGGAGAATACAACATCTGGCATTAAAAACATTCTGCATCAAGATACAAAAGGACATCTGACTGCATTTACACTTGGTGTTAATTATATTTTCTCATTTTCTGCAATTTGTAATCAGTATAATAAATTACATCGGGTACAGAGGGTCTACACATACCTAAAAAATTCTCAATTTATCTGCTGATGAATCAAAATGTTATCATTTTTTTACCAGTGCGGCACCATTATTCACCCTGTTAACAACACAAATAATTGCCCACAAATTTTCTGTTTATATGAACAAGACTGTTGGTGGAAATAAGAAAAAAATACACAAAAAATGCTGTTTAGTTTAAAGTGTTTAAGGAGAATACGATTTAAACCACACAGATAAATAAAGTAACCTGTTTAGCGGTAATTTTGGTATTTATCAACCTGTAACCTTATTTTTTCCATGTTTTGTGTCTAAGTGAGTGATAGAAACAACATTTTCTGAAACTGGTCCAATACTGTAAGAGAGTACTGCAGCAGTAAAACAGGCTGCAAAGTAAACATTTGGGGCATATTTACATCACATTACACTTTTTCCATATCATGTCAATACTTCAGTCCTGATTTACACTAGTTTTTCATTCACTAGTGCTCTTGTCTATTTAATTGTGTTTTGTCTATTGGTGTTGCTAAATTCCTATTGTATTTTCTGTTACTTTAAACAGATTTTTTAAAATTATTTTATTCCCAAAGTCTCAAATTGTAATAAAGAATAAAATCATTATATTATGATGAAGTCCCAATTTTGAGAATAAAGTTTTAATATTATAGGAAAATTTGTAATTTTATGAGAATGACTTTTTTTCTCGTAAAATTACTACTTTATTCTCATAATATTACAACTTAATTTTCATAAAATTATGACCTTTTTCTTGTAAAATTATATTATATTAAATTATCTTGTAAACTTTATTCTCATAATGATACATATTTATTGTCAGAAAATTAAGTTTTTTCTCATAATACTACAACTTTATTTTCATAACATTATGACTTTATTCTCGTAATATTATGACTTTTTTCGTATAACATTACAACTTTATTCTCATAATTACGACTTTATTCTCATAATATTATAATTTTAGTCTCATAAAATTATGACTTTTTTCTTGTGAATTTACAACTTTATTCTCATAATATTACAGTTACATTACAAATTATGACTTTTATTTCTCATAAAACTATGATTTTATTCTGGTAACATTCTGACTTTTTTCTTATAATATTACAACTTTATTGTCATAATGTTATGAGTTTATTCTCAGAAAATTACGACCATTTTTCTCATATTGCTACAACTTTATTTTCAGAACATTACTACTTTTTTCTCATAATATCATGACTTTATTGTCAAAGTCTAAACATTTTTGAATAAAGACTAAATTTATAATATTCCTCATAAAACTATGACTTTATTCTCGTAACATTATGACTTTTTTCTTGTTATATTACAACTTTATTCTCATAATGTTATGAGTTTATTCTCAGAAAATTATGACTTTTTTTTCTCATATTACAACTTTATCTTCAGAACATTATTACTTTTTTCTCATATCATGACTTTATTGTCAAAGTCTAAACATTTTTTTTATAAAGACTAAATTCATAATAGTCCTCATAAAACTATGATTTATATAAGTTTATTGTCAGAAAATTAAGAGTTTTTTCTCGTAATACTACAACTTTATTTTCATAACATTATGACTTTATTCTCATAATTTTATGACTTTTTTCTTATAATATTACAACTTTTTTCTCCTAATATTGTAATTTATTCTTAAAAAACATTTCTATCTCAAACACGGCCCTAACCCTCAAATGTCCTCTTTTCTCTGATTTTATTTAGGGATTTTATTATCTGATGTTAAAAAAGAACTTTAGGTCCCAACTTACTATGTATTAATTTAATTTTCTTTAATAAAAAGGTAAATAGATGTAAAATTGCTGGAACTGCAGAGCCATTAGCCTAAATAACTTGTGCCATTTTATTTCTAGCTTTCACTTTTTTGTCAAATTAAATCTTCGGCAGCAGAGAGGAGCAGGGAGAAATGATTAGAGAGGAATCCCAGGCATATGGCTGGCTTTTGTCGGCTCCCCTCCCCCTCCCTTGCTTCCCTCCTGCCGCCGCTCCGCAGCAGCAGCAGCAGCAGCAGCAGGACAGAGGTACTTCAGTTTTTGAAGCCGTGGCATGAATGATCTCATCTGAACCTGATCTCCGCTTTCCCTGCCGTCGATCCTATGACCGAGACGGGAATAAAATAACACAAACACGAGGTGAGTGCGGACACCCAGCCACCCGTTGGTAGTCGTTTGAACCGAGCTGCCCGGGTTGTTGTTTTTAGGAACTTAACAGCCCAGCCGCGGGGAAAAAACTCTTGTTTTTGGCCAGAAAGGAGGAAGGACCGCGGAGGATGTGTGGGTGGGCGCTGTGAGCTAATTAGCCTGCTAGCACTCATTTTTTGTAACTATCAGCTAAAAAAAAGCCAAACTGATAATAATATAATGTGTTTTCTACCTCCGCGGAGGCATCTTTTTTTTTTTTTTTTTTTACAGTTTCACTGTTAGCACAGTTAGCTCCAGCTCATAAAGTCAGACCGTAGCTTAGCTAGCCGGCTAGCTGTTAGCTACTAGCGCAAAATGGCCTCATTGTCGCTCGGTGGCTCTGATGCTGAAAAGACAAAGCATGCGGCAGTCACGGCCAGCAGCTCCCAGCCGCTCTCTACGGGCTCTTTAACGGCTTCAGACTGGCGGCTGGCAGCGGAAACGTGATATAAGTGACGGTGAAGTGTTTAAAAATAACGCCGCGGAGCTGTGAGCGCATTTATCGTCGTAGTTAGCAGGTTGAGCCGTGAAAGTGGAGGTTTTCGGTGTGCGGTGGGGGATGGGTCATGCTAGGAGCCATTGACGTAAAGCGAGGCTGCATTTTGTTTGGCTTCAGGCTCCTAGCATAATACAACAGCACCGTTTACTACATATGTATTACCCAACAATGTGTAGAATAGTATTGCAACTATAGAATTGCAAAACACTAGTATCTTCAATAATATTTATGTTAATGTGGTGTTTTTTCCCCTTTACACTACTCATTTCCTGATATCCGCTTGACAAGTTTTTGAGCATCATATGTGTCAGCATTTTCTTGTTAAATCTTCCTCTAAGTGTGACTAATTTTACTGTTAAAAGGCTAACATTATACTTCAGGAATGTATAGATTCAGTGATTTATTGCACTGGAAATGAATGAAGCATCAACAGCAGACAAATTATGTCATAAACACCTTTTATTGATCCCCAGCAGGGATACAAAAAGTGTAAGTTTTATAAAGTGTATATAGATTTTATATTCTTTTGTATTTGTCTTATCTAATAAGTATTTTTCCAATATTTTAATATATTTTTTTTGCACACTTTTTTGCTTTCTCTTGATTCTAAATTTGTGTGTATACAGATTTTAAATTATTTTATTTTTATCTTATCTAATTTGTATTTATGTATTTTTTTTTTATCCTTTTTTAGCACTTGGTCAGTGTTAGATTAAATAAATATGATCTCAACTAAAATAAGAATAGAACAAAAATAAAAATTACACAAGAGCATATAGAAACAAAATAACATGTTAAAGCGACAGTCGTGATTAATAGGAGCAATAGCAGTCACAATGTCTATGTTAATATTGTACACCAGACTTATATATTAATTATTATTATATTATATTATTATTATATATATTATTATACTAAAATAAATATAGATTGTAAAAGCTGTCAATAATTGTTACATAGAATAGCACAATCATGCAGAATTAAGGCTTTAATGTTCTAAGATTTTTTATTTTTAAATTTTTTTTTCATTTCAGCCTTTTTTTTTAAATTATTTTTTATTATTCTTTTATTTTATTAATTTATTTATTTCACCTTTATTTAACCAGGAATAGTCCCATTAAGATTCAAAATATATTTTTCAGTGCGAGTCCTGGCCAAGGACGCAGGATAACAAATTTCACTTAAAGGAACATTTTTTTGCAAATTTTTGCTATAGTTTTTATTATTATGTTGTTGTGTTATTTTGTCCAAGAATGTGTTCAAGTGTTGACCATTAGTTTTATAAACTTGCAGGGAATTTCTCTAAATTTACTTAAAAGTATAAGTGATAGCCTAATTGATAGAGAACATAATATAAGCACTAAAATTATTGGAGATTTTGGTAATAAATATATGCTAATTTTTTGTGTTTTTACGTTCTGTAGGGTTTATGGTTGGGCATCAGATGTGTGATGTATGATTGTCTGCTGCAGGTGCAACATGATCATGCCATTTTTAGTCTATTAATTTATTTCTAACAATATATAAAACAAATATTTAAGTGCAGATTCATGATTTTTACAGTTAAATTAATTTCCAAGATGAAGCCTTTAGATTTAACCCCAAAATGCTGAACCATATGGTGTTCAAAAAAACAGATTTATTAGCAAACTTGTGAAAGAAAAAACAGATTCTGTCATTTCCCAAACTGTTTTTTCCTGACTGTGCAGTGTGCTTCCTCTCAGGTTGTCGGTCTGTGTGGTTGTATTTCTTTTTAATTATTTTACACATTGTTGTTGTTTTTCTTTTAGGGAGATAGTGCTCTCTAGTGTCTCTTATTTAACAGGGGCCAGCCACAAATTCACTACACAAGAAGACAACATTTGTCCATAATTGATTTCTCACCCTTTTTGTATTTTAGATCTTCGGACATGTTCATAAATGACTTTTTTTCCTACTCTGTCCAATGTCAGGAAATGCTATTTTCTCTGCAAGAGAGGACTCAAAGAAAGCAAAGGCTCCCAATTCAGTGTACATAAGATTGACTTCTTTTTGGTGTGGTTTATATATTTAATCAGATCAATCAGGTGAAGACGATGGCTGTAAATTAATTCTTTCTCATTTTATGTCAGGTTTTCATGTGTGAAGAAGCATTGTACATCCCTGTTATTGAGGGCTGATGTCAAGGAGAGGTTAAAATCATTTAAAAATGATAAATCACTCTTTTTTTTGGGAATATATTTGTGAATAAATGTTGAATGAAGTGGTGTTCTTGGCTGCAAAACTTTGCACGACATCCTCAGTGCTACAGTGTGTTAATTTTAAGATGGTATGTAATTTGTACAGATTATAGGGCACTAGTTTCGCCTGGCATGTAAAGATGAAAATTTAAAAGAAAAACAAATTCTGCCTTGTTTGAGATGAATTTTGCAGCAGCGTTTTGTGGATTTAGTTTAATTTTGGTTTCCACAGGAAAGGGGGAAGTGTTTCTGTAAAATTGTTAACTTTCTGCTGTTTGCTTTCTTCTCTGTAAACCCTAATGCTGTGCTTTTACAGTCCAACGTGTATCAATCTCCATTGTACCCCTGGTTTTACTCTTTGTGTTTATTTTTTAAAGAACTGTATCACAAATATAGAAATCTGGAGCAAGTGGAATCATTCACCCACACGCCCTGCCAACAGGTTTTTTTTTCACACAGAGGAGACACAGCCGGACACTATTTTTCTGTCTGGAAAATTAAATGCCACAGGCTGCTCTTCAGAGCCCAGTCTCCCGTGTACATGCATCCCGTTTATTTTGGGGAGTCAGAGGGTCTAAAATGTTGGCAGGAGTGTTGTTTTGTTCCTGTGAGACATCTCTGTGTGCCAAACGGTGTGTAATAAGGAAGTTGACTCTACTTTTCTTCCCCTCCCGCAGTGAAGAGAAAGTGAAAATCTTGTTCTTCTAGTTTTTGAAGTGTGGCGTGTGTAGACCCGGAAACCTGATATCCCTTTTAAACATTAGTGGTCTATGGTGGTATGTTGTGTTGTGATAATGCAAATGCTATAATTTGTCCTATTTTTGTCACTTTTCCCCCTTAAAGCACCTTATTGATTAGGATATTTTCTTGATAACAGGTGGCAGTGGGAAAGAATATGATTACTGATGATGTAACTTGAGTGCTGTGTTTGTTTTCTGACATAGGTCTCTCTAGTCTGTGCTTACTTTGATGCAGCGTTTGCATTTAGCTGGTAACTATGCTATTTTCGGTGGCTCAGTGGTCTGTTAAAAGTGTGGTTGTTCCGCCCAGCAGGAGTCTTGCCTCAGACTGGCCTAAAATGGGCAGAAATGGTGCTGAACAAAAGCTGCTTGTCGCTCGTACAAAAGTACTTGAAGCGTTGCAGCCGGGACCAAGCTGCATTGCTATTGCCTGTGCCTCTCAACAGGAAAGGTATAGCAAACTTTAAGAAAAAAACTACAACAAACAATTAACTGTTTACTGTAGTCCATAAAGAGTTTAACCCTGTAGAGTTTATTATTTTTAAAGTCACAGCTGCTGTTGAGCAGATTGTAGCTCCCTACACCACATAGCATCACTACTTCACACATTCACAGGGTTCCCACACGTTTTCATGGACAAAATTTAAAAATTTCATGACTTCTCAAGGAACCATTATCATTTTTGTTTTTGCCTAGTGTTTTTCAAACATGAGGCTCAAACATATTATCAGCTATCTGGCACACATGAAGGGAGAGACAGGAGAAAAGAGCCACGTTACATCGACGGCTTCAGAAAATATATTTTTCACAGGAAAGATTACTGAAACAACTTAATTATACAAAACAAAATCTCATAATTTTTTTTCCAAAACTTTCAATAATTTTTAACCCGCTTAGTAAATTGGTTTGATGTCTTTTGACAACAGGAAAATTAGGCATTGGGCAACTTGGATAGAAATGTCCTGCAAATTGCAAGAATTTTTCAAAACTTTCATCTATTTTTACTTATTCCATGACTTTGTCAGGCCTGGAAAATGTGATTGTAAAATTCCATGACTTTTCCAGGTTTTTCATGACTGTGGGAACCCTGCATTTACATAATTAATTACATGACACGTATTATTCCACTATGATCCTAGCTAGTGAGATTCAGAACAGTAGGCATTTTGTGTTTGTCAGTGTGATAAATATGTTAATGTTCATTTAACGTGTCGAAAGTCTGACCGTGTTTCTGTCTCCTCGCCATCAGAGAAACAACATGTTCCCGAAGGGCACCAAACGCAAGTTCTCAGACTCCGGGGAGGAGCCGGTCTCCAGTGGTGACCAGGTCCCGGTGGCTCCATCAGTGGCGGCTCGGACGCTGACGTCCTCGTACAGCCTTCAGCGACAGTCGCTGCTCGACATGTCGCTGATTAAGCTGCAGCTCTGCCACATGCTGGTGGAGCCGAATCTGTGCCGCTCGGTGCTCATCGCCAACACGGTGCGGCAGATCCAGGAGGAGATGACCCAGGACGGCACCTGGCAAATAATGACCCAGGCCCTGGCAGCCGCCCAGTGTCCCGCGGACCGCCTGGTGGCCACCGAGGTGCTGTGCCGGCAGACGGACGCGGCAGCTCAGGCCGGGCAGAGCCCGAAGCCCTTCTCAGTGGTCGGCCTGGAGGAAGGCTACCACGCAGAGGAGGTGGTGATGGAGGGAGACGTGGAGACAGAGGTCACCATGTCCACTTTGTCGCCCGTCTCCCCCCAGCTGCCCTCATCTTCTTACCTAGCTGGTCCCTTTGGCATGGGACCCTGCTGGGAAGAGGAGGAGGAAGACGGTGAGTGCGAGGAGGACGAAGAGGAGGACAGCGAGGAGTGTGTGTCGGAGGGTGAGGAGGGAGATCGGGACCACCTGAGCGCAGACTCCAGGACAGGGGAGCAGGTTTTTGGGACTTTTGAGATCAAGCACCCTGCGCCGCCCCCTGACCCTGCGCTTGAGGAACTGTTTTCAGACGTGGACCCGTCCTACTATGACCTCGACACGGTGCTGACGGGCATGCAGAGCGCCCCAAAGATGGGGCCGTACGATCTGCTGGAGAGCCTTTCCTCCCACGGGCCGACGGCCCTCAGCTCCAGCTCGAGCTGCAGGTCAGACCTGAACGAACTGGACCACATCATGGAGATCATAGTGGGATCCTGAAACTCCGAACATTCCTCCGGCCTGTGCTGATCCCTCAGACTCTTTCCAGACTATGCACAGTTCACATGTGCATGTTCTGTATGTGGTGTTGTTACACACGGAGATTGTTGGAGGTTTTGGGACAAGGTGGGAAATTAACAGCAAGCCAAGTAGATTTTGGGATATGCTGTTGGAGACGTAGTTAGTCTGCTCCAACGGCCACTTAGGCAAGTCGGCAGCTGCTGTTGGGACCTTCGTCTTTTATTCAAAATATATTATTGGTGGTTAACCCTTTGAAACCTGGATCAACGTCACTTTTCTTGTGCTGCATTCAGACGCCTTTCACAAAAAAATTAAACCTCCGAACCCTTAACAAATTGTTACAATGTCCTTAAAATCACGGGAAAGGCAATGAGCAACTTGGCAAGAAATGTTCTACAGGAAATCAGTAGATTCATAAAAATTATTTTTTTAAAAGCTTGGGAAAAATGTCCAGAAAACTGTATTGTGTTGCAGACTTATTTTTATTTTGGGGGGTTATTTTGCCTTTCCTGCCTCTCTATTTACTTTTTTGTTATTTTCACATTTTTCATGTGGTCATTTTCAGCTTTGATGTTTTTGTTTTTTGTGGTCATTTTCAACTTATGTCCTTTTTTTTACTTTCCCTTTTTTGGTAATTCTTTTTGTACTTTTTTACTAATTTCTTAGACATTTGGGAGTCATTTCTTCCTAAGGTGCCCATTGCCTTTTCCTATGTTTTTGAAAAAAAAAAAAACAAACAAATTTGCCCAGGTTTAAAAGGGTTAAAGTAATGCTGGTGAAATGAATGAATTTTGGGATTCACAAGCCACCCTGGCTTTTGGGCAAAGCGGTTACTTTCCTACTTTGTTGATGAAATCCAAAACTTTACAATATCCGTGAGAGGGCAAAGATAATTACCTATACCATGATGCATTCTTATTTACGTACTTTTCCATGTTTACGTCTGTCATACATTCTGTCATACTAGCTCCTTCTGGTCGTATTCTCTGCCATTTTGTCCATTTCTATTTATTGCAACATGGACTGAGGAACAATTCATCACACTACATGCATCAGAACAAATTGTAAATCCAAATCTATGAATCAATGCATATTTTCCTAAAGATTTGAGCAATTATGAATGGAATATATGTATATGTACGTATGTGTATATAGAAATATATTTTTTGCATTATACAGCTGGGGGATTTTGCAAGTATCATTTGATATTATTATTTTTTTTCCCTCCCACGCAGTTTTTAAGATTTTAATGTAGCCAGACTCGAGACAGTGTCTTCCCATGGTTTGGTATAACAAGTCGACTGTAAACGGTGTCCGGACCGGCATCGTCACACTTTAAAGGCGCTGTTCTTTCATTTTTCTCAAAAGCTTTACGCAGGGCAGGGAAATTACTGCCGGCCACAAACCAAATGCTGGTTAATATTTGACTGTTTCTGATAAGTTTACAGTATCCAGTGGACAAATGTAAGTTTCCTGCCCTGCTCTACATACAGATCTAATAACAATAATAACAGCTTTTTCCTGAAGCATTTGGAGAAACCCCGGGGTGATAACTGCATCAAGAAGCCATATTTCTTTCTCTCGTTTGTTATTACGACAAATGAAGAGTTCTGTGTGTTAACCCAATCTAATTTATTGTTGTTTTATTTATTGTATTTATTATATCTAGGTACAGACATGCCATATTGACGAAATCAACCACGAGGCCCGATGAAATTATATTTATCCAAATTTTGCCCTCCGTTTTGAATGCAGTACCTATTTATTCCTCACATTTTTTATTATTATTATTATTAGTAGTAGTAATAATAATAACCGGGTTACTATTCAAATCACTATGCAGCTCTGTCATACGTGTTTCAAAATGATTGTATACGACTCAAATGTCCTTTAATTACTTTTATGCAAACAGTTGCCTTTCTCCTAAAGATGTGGAAAAATCAAATGCATTTTTCAAAAAAAAAAATTGTTCCTTATCATCGTGATGAAGAGATTTAACTCAGGCAAACAAAATGTATTGACAAAAAATACAGTATTACGACACGCTTAATACCTTACCGCAACACTCCTGAAGGATGTCACTCTGGTCTGAATGGGAGCTAGAACTTCAAAGACTAATTACCGTTGTAAAATGTATGCATTTTTTTATATTAAGGAAAAAAACATTGTAGCATCTTTGTAAATATTTTTTATAATAAAAGGTGCAACTATTAATTGTGTGGTGTGAGTTGATCGCTTATTTTAGTATCAGGCATTAACGGTTTGCTTTTCTATAGTGGTTTATTATTTCTTCATAATTAACTGCTTTTATCACAGACTTGTTTTCACTGTTGCCTAAGGCTGGTAATATGCAGTGTATTATTCTTAACATTGCCCACGACAAGATCCAAAACCAAAAATGTGTATTTGTCTTGACACATTCAGCCCCAAGCCCATTCATTTATACTGAAGACAAATATTAAAAATAGGTCACAAACTTTACTGAGGCTTTTTTAAAAAGTTAATTCCCTGAGAACAACCGGCTACTGTATTTTTGGGCAAATGTTTAATGGGAGGAAATACTGCAGTTATTTTGGGACTGTTTTCAGCTGCAGATTTACCTCAGAGCTCATGTTTATCAAACTGAAGGAACATGACAACTTGTGCAACCGTGTGGCTCAACAATGGGATTTTAATACATTTTTGTACAGAAGAGCTTTTCTTTCTACTAAGAAAAAGTATTTTAATAAGTATTTTTGCAACCTAGAAAGAGGACCATCTAAACAAAAAATAAATAAATAAATAAATGTTTAAGTATATGTTACATTTAGAATATTGTCAGCGCATCACCAGCAATTTCTTTTTTTGAACACTTCTCCGTTTTCCCTCATGACAGTACAACAATATTGCCAATGGCCATGGACGGGTGGTGGACAGCAATGTCTGATGGGAAAATATTGCTGTTAGATTGCTCTGTTAAAAGCCAGACTCCACTGAGAAAAACAGTGAATTGACGTGGCTGAACACAGGAGCTGCTGGTCTATTGCTGCATCCATCAGTTTGTTTTTGGCTCGTTTCACGCAGCACGCCTCAGCGGCGCCGAATGCATTGAGGTTTTTTTTTTCAGTGACCATGTTAACAAGTCAGAGCATCCACACTGCCCACCCGAGCAGCGCTCAACACGTGCTTCTCAGCTGCGTCTCAGCTGCGTCTCAGCTGTGTGTCAGCTGTGGCACATCTAGAGTAACGGTGGATCGCAGATCTTTAACGCAGCTGTACGCATGCGTCAGCAGAAATAGACAGTAAAAATGGTGTTCTGATGATTATACTGACTCTATGCCACCTTTTACTGCAGTTTAAAAGTCTCTGCCACAGAGATGAAGAAAAACAAAGATTTGTTTTACTCAAACTTCCCTGCTTCAGTTTCAAAATAAAACCCCACTGACAAGTCTCTGTGGACAGAATCCCATTAGTTGTTGATATAAGGCATTTTATTCTGAAATATTTGCAGGATGTTGTTGTCGGCAACGCAGGAGCTCACACGACTTCATAGATGAGTGGAATTTTGCTTTTGCTTATGAGCGTGGAAATACAGAACTCACAGCAGCAGGCAGCGACGCAGCAGCGATGTTGCGACAACGCTGCACGAGTGAACACCACAAGCATGAAACACGCTGCAGATCGGCGCACTGCTAACGCGTGCTGTGCAAATCGGGCTTTAGTTTGGATTCACCAAAGTCACACAATAACACAAACAAACTGATCCCTCCCTTTTCAGTGGACCATCATGGGGCCTTTTTTGGTTAAAAAATATTTACAAAAGAGAAGAGAGACTGTATTCTGCCATAATTTATGCAAATGATGTTTGCAACTTAAAAATATTTTTTTAGGTCAAGACAGCTGCAGTTTGTTGTAAAACTGTTGGAGAATAAGGCTGGAAAAATACAAAAATTAAAAAGACTGCACAAGTCAAGTAAGTGACGTCACACCTCTCTCTCTCGCTGAGGCTGTGATGGTTGTGTGTTTTTCGTAACAGGATGTACACACATGAGTAACTGGTCTTACTTGTTCTGCAGGTTCCTCACTGAAAAAAGACCTGAAGTTTCTGGATAAAACTCATCAGGTGAGAACAAAGTGAAATGTGCCAAGATAACAGCCATGTTTATTTTCTTTATGTAAATCATGAGACAGGAGATTTTTACTGAGCGGTTTCACACAAAACTAAATAATACCACGACAAGCCTACAACAAAGTACGACTTTCTTGACTTGTAAAATTGTATTTTAAATTGACAAACATTATATGTGTAACTCATGACACATTTCAAACAGGATTTAAAAGTTATTTGTCTCACGTCACTCACTATAGCGTACATATTTTTAAAAATAAAATCCTTTTGGGGACAATAAAAGAGGAGGCATCTTGTCTCTCTATAACTACAAATAAAACTATATGGAACTGAATTACAGCAAGCAGGCAGTTGTATGCTCAGAAATTTTACAAAACTCTACTTGTACCAATGCAACACCAAAATGTCTGCACCACCAAAACACTAAACAGACAAAACATACCTACATCTGTATTCAGAGTAATTTAACAAAATCATACTTGAAATCAGAAATGATTTGATCCAATGATGACACCGAGCATTCAAAGCTGAAGCTGAGATAAAATCTTGCAAAATTTGTCCTCCGAGCTTCAAAAATCAGGTAAACCTTAAAGGCTTTAAAAGGTAACTTAAGTATTTTTCAACCTGGACCGCATTTTCTAATGTTTTTGTGTCTAAGTTACTTGTGGGTTTAGTGATGGCAGCTTTGGACTGTTTCTGCTTAAACAAAACAAATCTTACTCTTTAACGAAAAGGTCTATCTCTGTAAAGAGTTTTTCCATAAAGATGTCAGACAATCTGAGTCTGATCGTGGCAGAAACTAACACTTTAGTGGAAGTAAACAGTACGGACATGCCCCCAGCGGTTACATTTCAGCTCATTTTGCATCTGCTGGCTGCAGCCCTGTCGCTCAGTGCTGGATCAGTTTAAAAACTGTAGTTCCCATTAGTCACCAAGACACAAAAACATGCAAAGATAGGGTTAAGTTTGAAATATAATATGGTTTCCCTTTAAGGAACTTCATCTTTTTTCAAAACGTCAGAGCTGACAACGCGTTTGAGGAGCTGGAAAATCTGAAATCGCCTGCACTTTGGCAGCAACAGGGCAAACTTGACATTGTCCGACCTCTTTACCTAAGTAGGTAACGACGGCCCGCATGAACTCACATTTGGCCAAATTCAGAATGAGGGAAGTGGGACACAAACGAGCAAAACTTTCACACGGTCTGTCATGTGAACGGTCCATGTTGATGTATAGGCCATAATGTCATCAAGTTAGACCTCGCAGCTGCTTATATTATATTGCAAAAAAGTATATGACATTTCAGCCCATTTTGCATCTGCTGGCTGCAGCCCTCTCACTCAGTACGGGATCAGTTTAATAACTGTTGTTCCCATTAGTCACTCAGACGCAAAAACATGGGAAAATAGGGTCATGTTTGGAAAAAAAACCCAAACAAACCATTTACCCTTTAAGTGCCTTGCTGGAGTGCATTTTTGTGAGTAAATTCTTCTTTGCAGTCACGTCAAAATGAAAGTGAATTAGATGGGACTCCGTTTGGCTGCAGAGGGACCTTTGTCCTCACATGCTCTCACATGATGATGTGAGATTCTGCATCAGATAAGCAGAGAGTTTCACTGGATTCAACAGAACAGGACTTCTGTCTGTCTGCAGCTCAGGACGTGCACACTAGTAACCTGTTCACAGGATTTTCCTCTGTTGATATTGAATGCTACTTTTTAGTCTACAGAAAAGACACTTTCACATTCTTAAACATGCAAAAACTCCTGTCTGAAACTGTCAAGAGGCGTTTGTTCGTAAAAAAATTCTTGCTTACTCTGCATGTTGGCCTGCCGCCTAGTCTTCGTTTGCCCATAGTTAAAGATTAATGGCCTCTTGGTGACTCAGCAAAAAGGCAGCCCGGGGAAAAAACGAGTCATCAGAGAAAGAGAGTATTGTGTCTTTAAAAAAGCAGCAACAGAGAAAAAACTGTAAATGTGATGCAGGAAATGTCATGCAGTGTTTCAGAAATGCACTTCTGGAAGTGATTACTCTAGCCTCCAGTATCATATTTAACACTGAGCTTCTTACACATGTGCTGTCAGAGGGCTGCAACACCTTTAAAAATGTGACGGGGGTTCATATTAACCCTCTGAAACCTGGATCCACATCAGCTTTCTTGTGCTGCATTCAGACGCCTTTTACGAGCTACATGACCTTTTGAAAGTGGTTTGATTTCTTTCACAAACATGAGGAAAAAGGCATTGACCAACTTGGCAAGAAATGTCCCAACAGTTCCAAGAAATTTTACTTAAAAAGTCGTTTTTAAAAAGAGGGGAGGATTATTAAAATAATAATAATTAAAAAATGGGAAAAATGTCCAGAAAATCATTTTTTTAAAATAATTATAAAAAATTTATATTTAAAACTGCGTTACAGAAAAAAACCCTTTAAAATATATGATTTCTTCCCCCCAGCACTTTCTCTAGGTCATTTTCTTGTTTGTTTTTTTGCTAGTTTAGTAAATTCTCGCCTTTCCATTTTTTAACGTCGAACCAAATTTGTGAGAAATAGCTGTCTTGACTTCAGATCTCAAGTTTGCAAGAAAGCTCCTGAAGACCTGTTAGCATTTATAATTTAACCCTTTGAAACCTGGATTGACATCACTTTTCTTGTGCTACGTTCAGAGGTGTTTCACATGCATTTAAACCCTTGAAACCTGAGCAAATTGGTGCTATTTCATTAAAAACATGAGAAAAATGCAATGACCAACTTGGTGAGAAATGTTCTACAAATTGCAAGACAATAGCATATTTAGATTTTTTTTTTATAAAAAGCCAGTGAACAAAAAAAAAATAGGTTAAAAAAACAATATTTATAATCATCAATATTTAGTTCGTTTAAAATTATGTTACAGAATTATTCAAATTCTTTAAAGTACTTTTTCTATGTGTTATTTGCCTTGGTTATTTTTTTCTTATTTTAGAAAATATACAAACAACACAGTCACAAATTATCAGTACAAAAACATCAATTTACCTTATAAATAAGTCAAAGATAAATTAACAGAATAAAATAAATTCCCATAACGACTCACATAAAAATATAACTTAATATAATCCCTTTGTGAGTAAGTTTCTTTTTCTTTTCTTTTAAACTAATTTTTGAGCAATATTCTTGTACTTTTTCACTGATTTCTTGCTAATTTTGGGTAATTTGTTCTTTCGCTGCTCATTGCTTTCTTCTCATGTTTTTTAAGAAATCGATCCAATATGCTCAGGTTTTAAAGGTTAACACTACTTTAGATTAACTACAATTCAATAATTTACAACCAAAAATGTACAGCAACTGATTCCTATGTGCATAAAGTCTATAATTTACTGGATTAATCAGTCTACAGTTTACTTGACATATTTATTGGGGCTAGATCTTGTATTCTTCATGTGTTTTTGGCACTGATGTGAATTTTAAAACCTCAAATGACACATTAACATTTTGGGTTTTAAGGTAGATTTTAACTGACATGCTAGCTGTCGCTCCAGCGCCACATAATTAGGTCAGCAGAAAACAATGTTGGATATTTGCTTTCTGCTCAGCAGAGGAAGGAGAGCAGGAAAGCAGAAGTGTAGCTGTGAGAGCTTCTGCAGGAAGAGGCTGAAAAACTGAATGAAGAGTTTCCTTATTTGGTGTTTGCCCTCCCCCGTCTTTCCGGTCACGTCCTGCCGACCCCCTCCCCCCTACTCTCTGAGTCATCTGTCTCTTTAAAATGCCGCGTTCAGGTGCTCACTGCGACTTTCTATGCCTTCACGACATTTCTCACTCGGATTTATTGATGTTTGTTAGTATTTTATTTGACACATTTTGAAATATGTTGTTCTTTCTGTATATTCTATTTGCACTCTGTTATATTCAAACAACATTTTGAAAACAGTGTGTCTGGCTTTGAGATATTTGGCATAAAAACAGAGTTATACGACTAAACAATTTAGACACACATTGTTACTGTATTATTAAAAAAGGAACAAGTGACAAAAGTTTGAGTGACACAGCAGACAGTTATTAATAACAATATGATATGATAAACGCAATGCGCTCTGCCCCCTTAAAGATATCATCCGTAAATATGTCTGTGCTTTCTCCAACATCATTGAACTAGATGGCGAAAAATACATTTAAAAAACTCAACAACAATGTCCCCCGTGACCCAGTTACTCAAGATAATCCACAGACCTTGCTGTGAGAAGCAGGGAGGTTTCCATTACAGATTTGCACAAAACTTAAGCAATATTTTTAAAGTAAAACACAACTGCAACATGACTGTGTTTCCATTGAGTGATATTATGCATTTTTTCCTCTGGCGATACATTCTGAGAAGCACGACGATGGATGTTCAAAACATTAGCAGCTTTATTTCTATTGCAGCCACCGCACTAGCTGTCATTATTTCCAATCGAAGGCGACGTAGGCGAGTTATGCGAGCGATAATGGAAAAGCAAGCCCCTTAAGTATGGGAGCGGCCAAGTATAAGGGATTTCTGGGAGGTGATAGTCCACAATTTCACAGAGGAATTGGGAATTCACAACTTCCAGATGATCCGCTCAACTTTCTCAGAGTTATGTGATGCAATAACAGCTCATGAGGGAGCCAGTTCCTACTGAAAAGCACATAGACATAGTATCATGCGACCTAGAAGAGCCAAAAAAAAGTGTTTTCATTTCTGTTTCGAATCGCCTGAAATACCACCTCATGCGAGTATAGAAACGTTTTTGCGATAAACAGGAGTTTTTGCGAAACTGACTATTTCCATTAGATGTATTTTATATTCTCAATATCAATTGCAAATTTTGGGGGTTAATGGAACCCCGCCTACTTTAATGCTGGAGCTATTTTCTTTCTACCAAACTACACCCGCCAACTCACTGTGCAGAAGGAAGCGTGCATCTGCTCACGGACTTGAAGCACGTGCTCCTGACAGCATGAGATGTAAACATTAATGCAGCCTCTTCGGGATGTTACGATCACAAAAGCTGTCGCAAATTTGACCAATCTCCATGAATTCTGTGTAACTTGTTACATTATAAAAATTACAACTAAAAACGTTGGAGGATGTTCTGCACGAAAGCAAGGATTAACAGTTTAGTACTGCGTGGAACAACACTTTTCCACCAAAACACACATGGAGAGTGGCTGAAAAGTGCTGACAGCAAGACAAATCTGCATCACAGTTTGTTGCATCTACATCTATTGCTGAAAGGCTCAAGGTGAGGAAGATTAAATATGCATGGGTAGTCATAACATTAGTGTAGTATAAATCACAAACTCTTATTAATGTGATTTTACTGTCAGTAAAACAAGCTTCCTTCAATTTTTTATGAACTTTAGAAAAAAAACTCAACTGTTTCTGCAATTTTCACCCGCTCCAACGATTTACTAATACACACATGGTGTGTTGTAGTGTACTAGACAATATAAAAATACATGAATATAATTGCACAAGCAGGAAATTAATGTTGGCCTAGGATATTGCTTTATGTAAATATTAAATGTAGTGAAATTCACTCAGAGTAGGTTACATAAAATGGGAAAAGCTGCTGTCATGTTGTTGGTTGGTTAGACTTTCTCCTTTATCATTTACAAAAATCTGTGAAAAAATACCCTACAACAACAGTGTTTTTTCATGTTTACCTTTTCTTCTCTTCTTTTACTTTAAATAATTATTTCTGTCCTCATCTGTCTGTCTCTTATTTATATGTCTTGTTATTGCATAGATATACATACAAGGCACAAGGTAGCTTTATCATTTTAGACACATAGTTAAAAAATTTAATCACAATTTGTCTTTGATCCTGCTTCATCTTTGGAGTTAAAGAATGAGTTAATTAATGGAGATTCAATCCGGTTGCTCAGGCATGTGGCTGCTGATAACATTGCATATTTCCTACAGTATTACTATGTTATACTTGTTTTTGATTGATAAATGATAAGAGATTGTACAAACTGATTGCTACTTTCATAGGGAACCCCACTTGTCAAGTCCCTTGATTGTTTTCTGGGTTTCCCCTGCATATGCCCTTTCCTTAAAACGTATAACATTGTCATTTTTAAAATGTGTTAAGTAAATCAAATCAATTCAATTAAGCAGTGGGCCATGGTGACAAAGACAACCGTGTCACATTATGCTCTGCTCGTGTTAAAAAGTCTAACTGCCTTGTATTTAATACTACGGTCCGGGTTTTAATTCACAATTTATCAGTCTTTGGACAAACATACCGCTGTCAACGATTAAAATCTAAATTTCCTCGATCACGGTGACCACTGTCGCCGCTCACGTGTGCTCCGGCGCTGGTTGTGATTTTTCCGGAGCGGCTCCTGAACGCAGCAGCAGCTCACAGTCGGAACAACCGGCCGCACATTCGCTGCCCCGTGAGTGGCGGAGGCGGAGGCTTGATCAGCGGGGACACGGACCAATCAGACCGGCCCGTGAGCTCCGGCGCTCCCCCCTCTCCTCCTCCCGTGTGCTCCGCGGCTCGGCCTCCTCCCCCCGCTGCCGTGGACCGACGGAACATTCCCCGTCTTCCTGGACTCCGCGGCGGAGGATCGCGGCCACGAAACGAAACGAGCCGAAGACACGACGGATTCAAACACCTCATGACACTCTCCAAGAGCACGTAAGGTTGGTTTTAACCTCTTTTTTACTGTTAGCGTAAAATACCCGCATGTTTTCTCTTGAAACTCGGTTTAAACGCAGCTGCTGTGAAGTCTGTTAAAGGGGCTGGGGTGCTCTTTGGGGGTCTTGGGTTAAATAAGTAGAAGGGAGTGAATTTATCATCTGATTTTACTTATATAAAGAGACATGATTGTTGGGAAATAACCGTATGTTTTACTTTATTTTGTTGTTTATCTCTCTGTTGAATAAGCTGCTGTCTTCACATGTGGGGGTCAAACTCATCAGAGGGGGCTTCATGTGTTCCCGTTTGTGTTTGGGGAAACATTTGAGACAATGATCTTTAAGGTAAAAACTCAAGTCTGTAATGGTGAGTTAAGTCTCTTAGTCTGCAGGGCTGAGTGCACAGTGAGTCATGACAGTTATGATGTTGCTTATCAAATGTCATAAGTGAAAAAAAAATCAAACCTTGTAAATTTGAAGAGTTGGAGCAGCATTTGTGTTTGTGGTGTTAATTTTGGGTGAATTTGGGGGGAAGTAGCCCTGTTTGGTTGGTTGGTGCTGTTACATAAACTGGATGCAAGCTTTATTACATGGCTGTGCAGCCTGATGTGATCCTGAATGTGTCTCAGTGTTCCCAAAAATAATCACCTGGTTTAAGCTGCTGTTGTTAAAGTAGGGTTGCAGTGGTATCATACTTCAACAGTACAATAACCG
This sequence comes from Plectropomus leopardus, assembly GCF_026936395.1. Classification (NCBI taxonomy): domain Eukaryota; kingdom Metazoa; phylum Chordata; class Actinopteri; order Perciformes; family Serranidae; genus Plectropomus; species Plectropomus leopardus. The sequence goes on from NC_142189.1 coordinate 4,394,288, forward strand.
TCTCGGAAAATATTGTGGTTTCACGGTATCACAGAATTTTTTGGAACATTTCCCTTGTGCTGCATTTAGACGTCTTTTCACAAGCGTTTGAACCCCTGAATCATGAGCAATTTGATTTAATTTCTTCAACATATCCTGCAAAATTGCAAGGAATTTGTAAAAGGTGAAAAAAGAGACAGTGAGAGACAGAATTATTAAATTATTATTTTACAAAAACCTAGGGAAGATGTCCAGAAATCAATTAGTATAATTATATATTTAAAATTATGTCACAGAAATAATATAGATTTTATTTTATTATTCTTTTAATTTGTATCACTTTTTTTTCAGGTTATTTCCTTGTGTTTATTTTTTTTCTCTTTTTTTGTGTGCTACTTTTCAGGTAATTTCCTTGTAACTTTCTTCTATTTTTGGGGAGTCATTTCTAGTTAAGTTGTTCATTGCCTTCTTTTCTTGTTTTTGAAAGACATCAAGGCAATTTGTTAATAATTATCTGTTACACTGACCCTCAACAAAAATAAAAATAGAAGGGTTTTTTTTTAAGGTGAACAAACACTTAATTACCATCAATTAAACATGAAAACATTTTTTAATGGTATTTTGACTGAAAAGTGTCCCCCATGAAACCAAAAAAGCCCCAAAAATTCACATTTTTTCCAATACCATACATATGCAAATGTACATGCAATAACTACATTTTTATACCACAGTATACATGCGTTACACAGCTGCAACCCTACGTTAAAGTTGGGTTTTCTATTTGCTGTCCATTGAGCAGAAATAAGTTTTTTATCAGTTACTTATTCATGTTTTTTTGTCTGTTCAAAATAGATTTTACCATTTATTTTAAGATTTTGTAATGCAATGGCATAAAATTCTATCATGTCGTAGCAGTTGTAAGACTTTTTCGTAACTGTTTAAGACATTTAATACCAATTAAGGCCTTATTTTTTAGATTAATTAATTCAATGCCTTTTAAGACTTTTTAAGGATTTGTGGGAATACTTTTATGGAGAAGCGGTGGGATTAAATAAGTTTGTACTTCTCCCTTTCAAATATGTAAACCAAATCAATAATTTCTTTTGCTTTATGTTTTTCATTGTCTGACAATATAATTTATTCTGTCTGTTTCTTTTTTACATGTTTGAAATAAATTAATCTAAATCTGTAAATCTGTTTCTGTAGGTCGATGTTGGGTCGCGGTGTGAAGCGGAAGTGGAGCTGCCTGGAGGAGCTGGAGGTCGAGATGCTCCCTGCAGCCGCTGCAGAGAAGGAGAAGAATGGCGAGGAGGACGGGGAAGATGAGGGCGGGCTCCTCGTGGGTCCGTCCAAATCGGACATGAGCCACCTGCAGCAGCGTCAGCTGGTGCTCGGCCTCTGCCTGGAGAAGCTGCAGGGCTACCAGGCCGGCATGGAGCTCAGCCTGCGGCGCTCCGTGCTGCTCATCAACACGCTCAGGCAGATACAGGAGGACATGCAGAGCGACGGGGTGGGAACATCGGAGGTACTCCTCAACGGCGTCCACCCTGACTCCTGCTTTCTCAGGGACGACTTCAGGGAGGACATGCCGGTCACGTGCCCCGGCTGTGCAGAGGGTGATGGGGACAACCTGTCTCTGCCACTGTCCCCAGAGCTTTCCTCCCACGAGGAGGACAGCTCGGCCGACCAGCAGAAATCACTCCCCGCTGCGACGGTCAACGCTTTCAGTGATGCAGTAAACACCATGGGCTACCTCAGCGACCTCGCCCTGGACGACATCTTTGAGGACATTGACACATCGATGTACGAGACTTCAGATCTGCCTTCTGCCTGGGCGGCGGGCTCCCTGTGGCCCGTCAGCGTGTCGCTTTGGACGGATGAAGACGTTAAAATGCGCCCTCCCGGTCACGCCTCGGCCGGGAGTCTCCAGTCCTGTCTGATGGACCTGAACGAGCTGGACCACATCATGGAGATTCTGGTAAAATCTTGATCGCAGATGAACTCCTGAACATTTCCTGCACTTTGTTGATCAAGGACTCGAGTCTGATTGCAGCTGAGGAGGCCGACAGCGGAGGCGGGGAACAAGGACTGATTGGAGGGTCCTTGGATTTTTAAGGCTTCATCTGATATTTTGGTTCAAAAACTTCACTTAGTTTTTTGTCCATTCCTACGCATATAACCAATTTATAAGAAACCATCTGACATTTTGAGTTATGTGCATGAACCTTTGCCTCAAATTTACCGTTTGACCCTTTGAAACTTGGAGCAACGTTATTTTCCGAGTGCTGCTTTCAGATGCCTTTTCATAATATTCAGACCTATAAACCTTGAGCAGAGTGGTTTGATTTCTTTCAAAAACATGGGAAAAAAGGCAATGAGCAACTTCGTAAGAAATGTTTAAAAGAGCAGATATAGAAAATTATTTTTAAAAAGCCTGAGAAAAAAAGAAAAAAGCTTGAGAAAAAAAATCTACAATAATCAAATTTTATAAAATTATGCTTAAATATGTTTGTTAACATACATACGTATATACATAACATATGTTTGTTAAATTATTACAAGTTTTAATCACTTTTTTCCCGGTTGTTTCTTTGTTTTTTTTGTTTTTTAAGATTTCTTTTCCTATTAGATTTAGAGAAATATTTTTTGGAAAAGTTAGGGAAAATGTTTAGGAAAAAAATCTTTAAAAAAAACTAGGTTTCTAAGTGTCATAATTTAATTTAACTTTCTTTCTATTTTTTTTTAATCAATGTTCTTGTTCTTTTTGCTAATTTCTTACTTAGTTTTGGCTCATCGTTTCCTGTTGCTTATTACGTTTTTTGCGTGTTTTTGAAAGAAATCAAGACCATGTGCTTTGGTTTCAAAGGGTTAAAATAAGATTATGAAACATCCATTCTTAAACACTGTTATACTGTTTTCAGTTGTGAACACTCAGGTGGATTACTGGACAAACATTTTGGTGCATACAGATATTTTTAAAAGTCTCAGTGAATTTAGACAGTAGAAAATTTCATCTACCAAATATTATTGTTGACATTCAACAAGGAGAAATGCATTTCTGACCAGACAGAGAGCCCAATGTCTGCAGCCACAGTAGCAGAAAACAGATCTGTGCAGCTTCAGTACGGCTTGTGTTTTGGCAGTGCGTCAATAATCTGTAGTAAAAGTAGATTCTTGCTCCAAAAGTATATTTCAACACTCAGTGTGAGAGTGTCAAAGGTGGATTTTCATTAATTTGGTAAAACTATAAATGCAGATGGAGCCTTAAATATCCAACCTCATAGCATGTATGCCACTTTTCTCTCCTGTTTTATCAAGTTTTAGTAAAAGCAACACATCTGAGTGAATCCACGGCAAAGGAAGAAGGAACCCGAGCCGCCACGGTCTGAGCGTCACTCAGGCGGTTAGATCAGACCTGGGTTGATTATTAATTGAAATCTCTTCAATTACTTAAGAGGGTGTGTGTGCTGCAGCCAGCCGGGAGGGCAAAGGCCTGGGTTTCCTTTCAGAATGAATGGTTTTTTTATTGCTCCATGTAGGATCTTTAAATTAGAAAACCAGCCCAAAATCTTTGCGGTTGTATTCAGGCTGGACATATATATATTTATTTGTGAAAAGGAGAATGTGGCCACCAAATTTGGGGATTTACCAGCCAAAGACATCCAATCCTCACAGCTGAATGCCACAGTGTATCACAAGAACAATGGTTAACATCGTGTTTCTCCGATAGAGGAAGGGTTAAATGTTTAAAGCGTTTATGTAATATTATTCTTATTTATGAATGGAAAATCAATCGCAAACCGCAGCAGATATTATTTGTATGTAGAGTGTATCGTTTTGGGTGTGAGTGTAACTTATAATTCTGATTTCTTTGTGACCTTGGGCTGTCAGCATACTGGCTGCCATGTCTTCTGCTTTCGTACCATTTCTCCCATTTCAAATGGGACAAATTATCAGAGCCTGTATGAGAACTAGAATCATCCTTTCACCAGGAGGTTGACGCAAACAGTTCTTCCTTCTCGGCAGCTTGTATTTACGATAAATCCAACATGTCACGAATGCCGCGTAAAAACGTGTTTTAAGGCTCTGTCTATATGTACAGATATTTCTAAAAACCGACGTTTTCTTCTTTTTTCAACACATCCTTCATTTTTCAAAATATCTCCATCCACACTAGACTGCAAAAAAACCCAGACCCTCACAACGTTGTCTTCCATGGTCTCCAATCATTGTAAAGGGAGAAATGGAGAAACGTCCGTCATGGTAAACAAAATGTCAAATATTAGAGCTACGTTACGTCGACACGTACAGAAAATAAATTTGCTGTTATATTGCATTACAAAAAAAAAACGTTTTTCCCTATTTCCATATTTTTTTCCAGGCCTGGAATATGTGATTGTGAAATGTTTCAGGTTTTCAATGACCATGGGAACCTTGATTTTTCAAAGGAATGAACAGGTGTCCACCTTTAATGTTATATCCAGTTTTCTTTATACATCCATGACATAAAAGTAAAGAGTTTTGAAAAAAATCTCAGTACAAGTGACCTAAAACTCTGCATGTGAACGAGAGGCCACACGTCGAGGTAAAAATCAGTTTTCAAAAATATCTGTATACATGTAGACAGGGCCTAAATAGTAATGTAATCCCAGTCCGGTTCTGACTGAGGAGCTGATCGCCTCAAGTCAACAATCAGGACGACTTTGCCATGTCTCAAAATTGTAACAACAGAGGCATCTGTATTTTATGGCCATGATGGTATGAATTTTTACTGCAATGTTGGGAGTTTTTTTTAAAACAGTTTTATATGTGTTTCTACCTGAAGCTCCAATCACCTGTCCATTAGAAGAGATTCAGAGAGTGATTTTTGACCTTCACTGTCTGTGGTTTACTCCTGTTCTACCTCCTGATGTCTGTCTGTTGTTGGTTTACGTGGACGCTCCTGTCCGTCGCCCATAGATGTTTATTTCACTGTTTTAAATCCAATCCAATGCAGTCCAATGCTTTTCTCTCAGACCAAAGCAATCCGTCCTCATCTCCATCTCCCGTCTCATGTCGACAAGGTGCCTTACTACTGAACCTAGTTTTTATTTGAGGTTTACGTGGCTGCCTGAGCTCGAGCTTCATTGATAAAAAAACTAAAAACTGAGGCGAGGTGTTATGTAAAGCACTAAAAGCCAGAACCGCCATCATTTCCTCCCTCTTCTTGGCCTTTTTTTCTGTGCTTGCTGAACACTGGCGGCATAAGACCTTAATGTATCCTGACAGGATGACAGTAAACTAGCTGAGGGAGGAGGTGGCAGCGAGGGCCAGGAGGGAAAAATAAGAGGAGGAGGACATGGAGGAGGAGGAGGAGGAGGAGGAGGAAGAGGAGGGGTGGGAGGAAGCAGCTTGCGTCAGTTGTTCAGTAGGAGGGGTCTAGAGCTTGTTTTGCCCAGACTCAGACCACCGACCAATCACATGAGATGTACGAGGAGCACACTGCTGCTCCAACAACAACTTGTTTTCGCTCCTGACGGCTCGGCACAGAAACACAGTGTGAATCTGTTGGATATCAGCCTCTGAAATAAAACCACTTCTCTGTTTTGATCTGTCTGACAGGACTGAATAGAAACAGCTGAAAGCTGCAGTGTTATTTATAAATGTGTGAGCGTGTCAGTACGGTCTGCAAAAGCACAAACTGTTGTAAATGTAACTGAAGGATGCTAAATAATGAGATGATAATTAATAATGTATTGTATTTTTTTGTGGAATATTTTATAGATTTTATTCAATAATACAGTAAAAAAAAATACCCGAACTGCCTTGTGTGCGTCTTTATTTTTTACATTATGCAACAGACATGTTTGTGTGTTCCAGATAACAAAAAACTACCAAAATTATTTTCTCACAAAACGAGCCTTACTGCACACCAACCGTGCATACACAATGAAGTATTAGTCAATACATGACTGACTGTATCTGGTTAATGGTTGGGCTGTTTTTTTTGCCCTGTTTTAGGCCTTAAAGGGAAACATTTTTTCACCAAATTCTGCCTTTACTGTGAAAACACAAACGGTGTACATGTATCAAGACATAATTTAAATTTAAATTGAATGCTTTTAAGAACCTTTTAAAGAAAACTGTATAAAAATATGAAATTAAAAAAATATAAAACTAGAGTACGATTAATATTTTGTATGAAATGTTTCAGAATCTTGTTTTTGTTTCTTTTTTTAGTCCTGTTGTTTTTTTATTCTGTTTTTGTTTATTTTTCTCACAAGAAGTAATCAATGAGATACTCGTGTGAATGTGTGATTTGTGTAATTTGTGGAACATTTCATGCCAAGTTGCTCAATGCCTTTTTCTACCATTTATTGACAAAAATCAAACCAATTTGCTCAGGGTTCAAAGATTTAAAAACTTGTGAAAGACATGTGAATGTAGCACAAGAAAAGTGATATCAATCCAGGGGTCAAAGGGTTAAAGTGAGTTAAGGTCCTCGACGTTTTGCCAACAGGTAAGTGCAAGTATAAAGACAGTATTAGGCCCAGCGTTAGGTTTAAAAATTTGCAACATAAGAAATATGGACTTGCAGACAGAAGAGTTTTCATTTTGACGGTAAGAAATGAAAAGACGGATAAATTAATTTTAAAAAATGAAATCAGTTGAAATATTTGTAACAATTAAGACTTCACAAATCCAAATTTGAGACTATGTAATGAGTTTTAAAAGCCAAAAAAAAAAAAAAAAAAAAAGTAAGACTTTGTAAGGACCTGCAGGCACTTGGGTGTAAACATCTCCAATATACAACATTAGAGCTTTGCACAAGCAGCAGTACACACCCTGTGAAGCATAGCTCAGGGCAAAATCTCACTTTGCAGAGTTTTCACAGAAGTCAAAAGGAAGCCAAGACCGCCCTCTGGTGCCCATGTGACTGAAAAGCAGCCGTGAACTCACAGCAAGCATGACGGTGCAAATTCAAAACGTATGTTCAGTGGTGTTTTGTCGATGCTTTTCCTGGTGTTTTGCAGCTTCATTATGATTATTGCACTAAGTGAGCTTCTGCTCTGTCCAGTTAAAATAAGCACCAGCAGTTCTTAAAGTTGGGAAAACAGGTTTCCTGGGAATGTCACTGGAAACTATCCCAGTTAGTGAGTGAAAAGCCTGATTCTCATGTTTCACTCTCACCTCTGCTGCAGACACATCTGCAGAAATACAAGGCAACGCAGCTACAGGTATTCAGATCCATTACTTCACTTTACTTCGCAGCCAGAAAATACTGCAGTACAGAAAAGGTACTCAATCAAATTATTTAGTATTTAAGTAAAAGTATTTAAGATAGTAATAATCAAATTACTGATGTGTTAACATGTAGATGGACAGACAGATAGATAAACCATCAGACAGATAGAGATACTTTATTAGTATTGTAATGTAAGGTTTTTAAATTAAAGTGTAAGGAGTGTAAAGTGTACACACACACACACACACTAACACATCCATCTGTGTGCATGTTTTTGCTATATCTCAGCTGTTTTTTTTTTTAACCACATTTCCCATACACATCAGTTAAAGCCTGTGCTGTATCCGTTTTGTTTTGTGTTGTAATTTTTCACTGTCTTTGGTTTCACAGTATGTGTTATTGTTTGTCTCTCTTGACTGTTTGTATGTTATCGTGCTTGTTTCACTTGTTTTGTTGTCACTGCAAATCACATAAAAAAATAAATCAACAAAGCGTAAGAGCGGTGCAGGAATAATAAATACTATGCCATGCGTAATATTAAATACTATAAGATAAGATGTAAATACCGATTGCGCAATAAGGATAACATGGCCGGTGACTTGCAGTCCGTCTAACATGGAGGGTTCCTCAAGACCAGTATTATATTTACCTGGTTACAAAACTAACTAACTAAAACTAACTCTTTCAAATTTCTCTTTTGAGCTGCGAGTTCTTTTTGCATCACTATTTCTTCCTTTTTTGTTTTATTTCGTTTTGTGCATTCTGTGTTTTTCTGTCTGTAACTATGTTTTTATTTGCTGCCTGTCTTGGTCTTTCTTAAAAAGGAGATTCTTAAAGGAATAATCCACCCACAAATGGACCGTTTGTGTATCAGTTAGTCATGCTGTGATACCTTGAGTACGTACAGAAAACATTTTTGGTGTATGCCTCCACAGAAAACAGTGAACATAGTCGGTATTTTCCAAACACATGCATTTTAGCAAAAATGTTTTGACATAGTTTTACTTTTGTTACATGTGTTACTGTTGAATTGAAGGTAATATGGCATGACTTACTGATACAAAAATGGTCATTTGGGTTATTTATGACTTTAATCCTACAGGGACTCTCCTGGTTAAATGAGGTTAAATAAAATAACGGCTGCCTGGGATGAAATCTAACGTAACTTCATGGAGCTTAATTCTTGTGTGCATCTGTGAAGTATTGTTAGGAAAACAAATACAGATACAGAGTGTGCAGGATATTGGTTGGGCTTTTATAAAGATAAAACAGCAAAACAAACCTCCATGCTGAGTTTTATTGTCCTTGTTCTTAGCTGTTGTGTCTATTTCCCTGTAAGTATATTAAGAGCAATGAAAAAGTCAAACTCCTTCTATGTGAATTCTTGTTCAGTAAAGCTGATTCTGGTGTGTTTTTCACTCTTGAGCAGTATTTATTTTATTATAACGGCAGTGTCAATTTTAGTGCACTTTGTCTTTCCTTCAGTTCACTCCAGAGAATTAGACAGAAGCAGAGTTACAGTAGATGTTGTTAGTTTAGAGGACTGAAATTCAGGGAGTGGTCACATGAGAGGAGGAGCAACACGTGAGCTACTGCACGAAACCACTGCTACCATTAAACACGTGAGGAGAGAGCTTATCTATCTATCTATCTATCTATCTATCTATCTGTCTATCTATCTATCTATCTATCTATCTATCCATCTATCTATCACTGTGCATTAGTCCCACAGTGAAACTGAAGGAGTTGAAGGTGTGGTATATAAGTGTATAACTGTATAAAAGTCTGCCTGCAGGCCAGCAGAGTGCTGCGGTGTGCCAGTCCGGGTTTAATGTTTCTCTGCAGGCAGACATCAGTCTGCTGCGGCGGAGTAAAGCCAGGCTTTGGCTGAGTCAGCACACCACACTCGCAGAACAAACAACCTCTGCTGCTGCTGCAAAACAATGGGACGGACCCACTGGGCTGATGGATGGATACAGCAGATCCAGCAGCACACGCTTTTGACGTGAAGAAAAACATGTTTTATCAGTGTGAATGATGTTTGCAGTGTAAAGTGGGTCTGGGTTTATAGATTTTAACACCCCTAATCAGTTCTGATGTTGGGCATGGTCATATCTCTTAAAATTCAAAATTCAAATTCAAATTCAAGTTCATCTTAGAACAGTAGTCATTTCATCCTGTTCACATTGGCTTTTAAAGGATCCCTTCCACTTCCCGAAGTTACTATTTTTGCAGTATGAAATTTGTTTTCTGAGTTTCCGTGCTGAGCTGCAGTATAATAATAGCAACAAAAACAGGGGTATTATGTACTAAGAAGCCATTAACTTTGGAAGATAACTTGATTTGTCAAATTTAGGCAGCTGAAACCTCATAATGACGTCAAATAAACTTTTGAATACATTTTTGCATGCATCGAGTGGATTTGTCTCCCATCAGTGCATATTCAAAGTGCGTGAGGAAGGGGTTTCTCAGGGTCCAGTATGAGTAGGATGGATTATAACCGCTAGCAAGAACTAATTCAGTGTTCATCTGGTCACCTGACTATTGTTTTAAGACAGAAAAAAAGCATAGAATTTAAACAAGTTGTGTCCTAAAAAGCAGCGAGTCTCTGTCCAGAGAAAACTAAACACAGCAACAATACATCATTTCAACTCTCTCATACCTTAACCCTCTGAAACCGGAGCAATTTGGCTTGACTTTTCTAAAAAACATGGGAGGAAGGCATTGAGCAAAGAAGAAATTACCCCAAAAATTAGCACGAAATTATTTTAGAAGATACACTTAAATTAACTTAAAATAAGTAAAAACAAACAAACTAAACAAAATAAACTAAAAAACAAACAGACAAGAAAATGACCAGGGGAAGTTCTTAAATATATAATAATTCTGTAACATAAATTTAAATATGTAATTATGATACAGTTAATGATTTGCAAGAAATTAGCAGATTTTTGTGGAACATTTCTTACCAAGTTGCTCATTGCTTTTTATCCCACATTTTTTTTTAAAGAAATCGCACCAATTTGCGTAGATTTTAAATAGGTTTAAATGCTTGCTGAAGGCATCCTAAAGCAGCACACAGAGGGTTAAATTATGTATAACTTATGTTATATGCCAATTAAGTTGTTAAACATGAGATAAAGAAGTAATCACTTTAAAGTTAGAGTACATATTACTTCCATTTAGGGCTGCCAATATGCAAAGGACATACTGGTTTCTTCATACATGTATTTTATATTGTTGCTCAAAACTATACTTTATTATTATTTTTTCATTAATTGAAATTTATCCTTAGATGACAAGATTTGGTTCCTTAAAGAGCTGCTAAATAAAAGTTTCATTAATCTGGGCTTAGTAAAGAGTTTTAGCGCCTCACGCTGGTCTAAAAATGACGCTTCAAGCTTTTCTCTTGGCTTCAACTCTGTTTAAAACAAATAAATACTTGTAATTTCTGGACACCAAAGTGGTCCTTATATGATCTTGGAAATACTATCAGCTATGAAAAAAACTACCAATGTAAATCCACTTATTTAGGCTGTTCATGAAAGCTGCCAGCATAGGCTGGCATGTTTATAACTTATCAGTCTGAAAGTTAAATATTCCAGATGCAGCGATAATTTTAATTATTGAATAATCTGCAGAATATTTTCTAAATTAATCAATTAATTGTTCAGACTGTAAAAATGTCAGAAAATAGTGAATACCTCTTAAAATTTCTAAAGGCTGTGTTGATGCCTCCTCATAGCTTTTTTGTTGTTGTTTATTTTATTTTATTTTTTGCTCTTTTGGTTGAAGTTTGAACTTGGGATCATTTGGTATTTTTGCTTAAAATTACCTCGACAATTTATGGCTTACTAAAAATTAATGTTGATCAACTTATCGAATATAAACGATTTTTCCCTAAAAATCTTGCTGTATTTTCTGTGTATCAGTAAAGTCCTTTATAACTCTGCATTTCAAAGGAATAACTTTACTCATTTACTCAATCATAATGTGTTTTAAACCCCAGTACATACAGACATACAAAATAAAGTGCAACTATCAAAAATATTAATATAAAAACCTGAAATTTAATCAGGGGATCAGTTGAGATTTAAACAACACGGATAAAAAAAGACTGAAATCTTGTGACTTTAACAAAGTCATATCTTAACTTTGGCTTTTTTCCCGAAGACAGATGTGGGAATGTGTGTGACGAGGTACACGACCCAGAGGAACAAATTCCTTTTTGTCTGATTATGTGTGTACGTGATTTTTCAAGGTCCCAAGGACACGGTGGAGACTCGAGTGCAGGTCTGGGATGTGAACTGAACACATGCGTTCATGTAGAAATGGATTTGATGCGGCGTCTTCTGACCAATAGGCTCCCGTTCATTTCTCGCAGAGAGAACAAATTAGCGGCTGGTATGTTGTTTTTCCTGACTGACTGACAGACAGACAGTCAGTCACAGGCTGCTGTGATTTGTCTGTGACCTCAGAACACGTGGACGTGCTAATTGAGAGGGGAAATAAGGGGAAGTTAGCGACCAGGTCATTTCCAGACAGCCACTGCCAAAACTTTATCAGTTACTGGATCTGACACAGTGCATTTCCAGACTCTCACACTGGAACTGATGAAATGTGGCATGTTGTGGAAGTAATCACATTAGGCTGAACAAGAATTAAAAATTAGGCTACTATTTTAGCACCCCCCTCGTATTTTTCTAAAAACTTGATGCATACATGGATTACTGAACTGGCCTACCTGGCACAGGCCCCCAAATAACCACAAAATGACTACAAAAATATTTAACACAGCCGTAAAGAGACACAGAGAGACTCACAAAGACTAAGAAAGGAAAAACAACAACCATAAGACTCAAAATGACCAAAAAGAGACACAAAATGACTACAAAGAGACACAAACAACCACAAAGAGACAAATCAAAGACACAAAATTACTAAAAAGGGACACAAAGCAACTACAAAGACACCTGAAATGTAAACAAAGATTGCAAAGCAACTTGAGAGGCACTTAAAATAACCACAAGGAGGCACAAAACAACTACAAAGATGTACAACATAGCCACAAAAAGATGCAAAGAGACTCACAAGGACTATAAAAGGGAAAACAACAACCACAAAGAGACATAAAATGACTACAACTACAACATCGCAAAGAAAAGTGCAAACACATTCAACTGACAAAGAACCACATGAACCTGGATGAAACACAAAAAAAGCGAATCTGAACGTCTCGGGGGGTGAAGTATCCTGCCAGCAGGACGGAAAATTATACTGCAAAGCACGTGCAACATACACCTCGATAAGTGACACATCGAGTTCACTATCCGAAGCAGCACATCATACAGAATTACAGGCCTAAAAACAGGCACTGGAGCTTTGAGCATCATGAGCGAGCAGCTCAAACACACGAGGTGGAGGCTGTAAGAGCCATTAATGCGTCCGTGAACACCATCAGTGGTTGTCAGCCTTAAAACCACTTTTAAAAGTTAGTGTTGATCCCTGTTTGATCAATTAATCAATTATTTATTGCTGATTAATTGTTTCAGCTTGAGATTGATTTTTTTTTCAGACCACTAAAGTCAGTTTTCCTGAACATTGTAGGATTTCTCCAACTTCTAACATGAAACAAAAAAAAGTACACCATTTTCACATGACGACGTTGGTGCTGATGATGGTGATAATGATGATCGCGATAATGATTATGATAATGGTGATGGTGAGTTTTGGCCAGAAACCAAATGAAGTCCTCTAACAAGAGCGGGAGTGTACCATATGGCTGCGCTGCCTGCACGGTTCGATCTAATTTTCTCCAAATTAATTATAAATGTGGGTAATTAAAGGCAGAGGAGAAGCCATTAGTCACATCTTCTGCGGGGCACATGCAGATCAGACACACACGTGGCAGATGTGCTCTCGCCAACATGCATGGAGGCCCATCATGTGGTGATCACATTAATTACATTGATTACAGATATTAGTGAGACCCTTCAGTCAAGCATAATAATGTTGAATGAACCTTTTATTTGTCTCTAATCAATTCTCATATATTTATGTAATCTTTGTATTAAATTAATTTGATCTTTGATGTGAGCTGTCAAACTGTGACAATGAATGTGTGTTTTTGATGAAGTGGATACAATGTCGTCTAATTTTCAAATAATTTAATTTTTATATACTGAAGATGCTATTATTGATTGCCAAGAAAATGAAGACTATGAACTGGAAGGATGCAAAACCACCAACCATAACTCAGGCGAAAATGAGTTTGCATAATGGAACAAATGATGAAAGTCTGCAACTAGAAATGGACACTTTTATACAAAGGTAGACTTGTGTTACACCGTCTCTTATCGTTAAACCAAGCGTGATGGGTTGTTTTGACAAAACTGTTGTATTATAATGAAGTACCACCGAAAACGTTTGTAACTGACCCTGCTCTGCTGCAAGTGCCCCTCTTTTGTAAATTTTTTTTCTTCCTCACACTTTTAATTTTTTATTTATTTATTTGTCTCTGTAAGGTCATATGTCAGGTTCTGTTAAAAATTAAAGATTAATTAAAAAAAAAAAAATCTTTAAAATCCCACAAAGTGGATAGTTCATATAACTTATCATAACTATCCATATTATAATTTAAATATTTACATACTATTCACATACTGGTGCTAACTGTCTATTGCTGTTTTTCTTTACATTTATATTTCATTTTAATATTTACATATATTATATTTATTTTATTTTAATTGTTAACTATTACTGTATTTATATTTTATATTTCTACATAGTTATGCTAGTACTTATTTTGACTTGCTAATTCTCTATGCTGGCATCAACATGGTCGTCTTTTGTGTGGGACAGCCCAAAATCGCACAGTGTATACTGGGCTTTACATGCCTGAAGTTTCATGTTTTTTTTCTCCAGATTTTCTTTGATTCAGAAAAAGTATGTATTTTTATCTCAACTAAGTGCACAAAGTTACTTAAACAGATTACTGAAAACTCTTATCTTCTTAAATCACCACTACAGATAATTATCAAGTACAAAAAGTCTCATTTACTGACGGTAAATTTTGCAAGTTTCTCCAAAAGAGGAGATAATGTGTGCCGTCACCCTCCCCCTGAAAATGACCCCCCCCCCGTCAGAGCTCTGGACCGCTCTTGTATTTTGAGGAGATATTAACAGTAGCTCATGTTCAGAAGAAGTTCAGGGATTCTGTCTAACGTGTTTAGGAGCAGTTAAAATATTCCTCTCATCACTCATTATCAAGTTTTGAAACCGATGAAGTCTGCGGCTCTGTGCACGAAAGCATCTGATGCAACACAAGCAACATCTCTGATGCTCTAAATGCCAAACAGACAGCTATAATCTACATAATGAATTACACACAACAGTGAGGATGGTGCACAAACCTCAACTATAAAAACATTTCTAGGTATTTTATTTACCCAAACCTTGAAGGGTTTTTTTTCCCCAGAGACGCCCTGTTTCACAATCACACTTATACATGCTGCTTTGCTCAACAACTCTTAAACCACAGCTGCTGAAAGAGCCAAGTAACTGATAGAAAAGTGTTTTTTCCTACCTGTTTGTGCAGGGATTTGAACCAGCAACCTTTCAGCCTTAGCCGACGTCTTTGACATGATGAATGTTGAAAGCTGAAAAAAAATATGAGGGAAAAACAGTCAAATATAGAGGTGAGATAGAGATTTAAGTCAAATTGTTAACAATAATAAAAAATGCGTTATTGAATCAATTCTTAACTAAAATATAATTAGTATATAAAATAATAATTAAAAATAATAATAACATTGAATCACTATTATTACATTTTCATCATATTTTATGATAAACCAACCAAAAATACTGGATACAAAAATACAAGTAACTGATGGAATAACAGTGAAGCACGATAATGATTACTTCAACCGATAGGATAAACTGACGATAAACTGACTCATTTTTCAATTTCAAAATTAATTTCATTTTTATATTTTTGTTCTTTTCCCTCTTATCTTCTTGTGTCAACTTGAATTGTACAAAAATAATGCAGAAAATAATATTGTGTTTGAGTTTTAGTGGAACTATAAAGAGGAACATTCCCCAAATTGTCAGGAAGCAGCAGCTACAGAACAGAAGTAACGGCTCTGCTGTGATCTCTGCATATTTACATGTTGTTCTATTTGTTGGAAGGAATCAAACATCAGATATCAGTTTATTCCTTCAGCATAACCGAGCTGGAAACTCACTACACCTGAACTCAAACCGCAAATATTCGGAGACGCCGGCAGAGAATGAGAGCAGAACAGACATTCAGAGACACCGTCGGAGAAAGATAGCGGAGCGGACACCAGTCGAGACACCGGCGGAGAAAACCCCTCCAGCGCTCTAAGTGAAGTCCTATATCTCCTCTGCCAAGGGCCGCCCTGGACAGTATATTTCCTCCTTGTTCACTGATGATCTAAATAAGTCGCTAAATGTTTCTCCTGTTGAGGTTTTTTAAAACAATGTCACTGAGAGGCTCAGAAAAGCCGCTAAATAGCAATAAAGTCGGCACGTTAGTAGTCCTCTCCTCCCGTCACCCTGGGACCTTAGATTGTCTTGTTCGTTTGTTTTTGGATGTGGAAATGTTGTTTTATTGCATAACATCATCAACGGTGTCCCCTACACTACAATGAAAACAAAATCTCGTCAATGGCGGGGGAGGAGTTAAAAAAAGAAAAAAGAAACACTGGGGGAAACCCTGCTGCTGACTGATGATATGTTGTGGACTGATCTAGCAGCAGTTTGACTCGCAGCATAATGCAGTGTGTGCAGTACTGGAGGAGTGAAACCATGGCATCATGGGCGAAATCAAAGCAATTTACGCTCATTATTATCAGTTCTATTTATAAGCCAAAAATTTCAGCCTCAAGTCCACGTCTTTAACATGATGAATGTTGGAAGCTGAAGAAAGAGTGAAAACAGTCAAATATGTAAGTAAACTAGAGATTTAAGTGAAATTATTATAACAATGAAACATTTATTATTAGATGAATTATATAATAATTACATTATTGTTATTATTATTGTCATCGTTATTATTATATTTTACTTTAAACCAAACAAAAATACTTTAGTTTCTCTTAAGACACGTGATAGAGCTGTTACATAGTGAATAAAAATTCCATCCATCCATAAAGAAATGCATTTCAAATGATGTGAAGTCAAAGAATGTCACTGCAGCATTTTGAACATGCCTCTTCTGTCCACCTTCGATAAGTTTTCATGTCTGTGGAGAATGAAATCACGCTGGACGCATGAAGGCATAATTCATTTTTAACACTGCTGCTGAGTGGAAAGCATGATGTTGATCAAAATCATCAGCTGAGATATTTACTGTACAGATCTGTATCGGTCTTACACAACGACTACTGCTGCTGCCATTTTACCACAGCTGATAGGAAAACAAGAAACCTCAGAATACACCTGAGGAACTTCCATAAACACGTGAGAAAACTGGAGTTTCACAGTTAGTCAGGCTTGTGCTGATATTTTCAAGATTAAAGTTGCAGAGAGAAACTTCTGTCAACATGTGACTTTAATAACCACATTGGAGAATCAATAATAAAAAGCACCTTAAAATCACAACATACTTGTTTCTGAGGGTGATAATAATTAGATGCTGCTGTTTTTGCACATGCAACACTGAGCTCAAAGGGAGGAGCCAGCTGGAGAATAACGAAAACACTGCAGACAGCGACACTTTGACTAATGGTATCATGCAGTGCCCCCGTGGCCTCAGAGTTTAAGATGCTGACCATGTCTGGCTGAGGACCCTCTCTCTCTCCTTCTCTCCTTTCATTTCCTGTCACACCTCCACTGTCAACTACTGAATAAAAGCTAAATTTCCCTCAGACACTTACTTCCAGCCATGTTATTGCTTTACAGATGAGGCCACACAAATTAAAACTGCGCTGAGTTCATCAACACAGACTTCCTGAAAACATACACAATATTCAGGATGGCTGCTTAAAGAGTTTTTGCAACAAGTGCCTTGTTTCAGAACAACCACAGCACTCTAAGACACCGCAAAATTTACATCTTGCAAAATTATATGTATTGTTTGTTTTTCAAAAATTATTATTTATGTCTGTTGTTTCAGTTTTGCTATGTTCAGCACTTCGGGGTGCATGTTTGTATGACAGGTTCTATATAAGTTAAAGTTTATTCATTTTTTAAAAAGTATGCTGCTCAGTTGTGTAAGTGAGCCACAGTCGTAGACTAAACTAACGGCTCTCCACTTCATATATTAGTAGTATTTGCAAATCATAGAAGTGCTTCATGGTAGCAAAATGTGACTAAATAGTCACGGCCTGGAGCTCTGCAAAAGCCCTGCTTTGTGTGTGTCTGTGGGAGGCAGAAAGCTGCAAGTGAGAAAACCAAAATGCTAGTGACATCTGAAAATGATGTAACAATTTATACTCAATGTTCGTGATAATAGAGTAATTCTGTACATCTCACATGGAACAAGCTGCAATAAATTGAGTTTATTTGGTATACTGACCACCCCTATCCTCGTGTCAAAATTTAATGGCAATCCATCCAATAGTTGCTAAGATATTTCTGTGCTAAAGCAGTGGACCAACTAACCAGCACATTAACATTACCATTACATTTACATTACCTTCCCTACAGAGCCACAATGCTATCAGGGCTAAAACAAAAGATTGGACGACTTTCAATCTGCAAAACAGGCAAAAAGTTGGCTGTTTGGTTGCTTTGTATTTGTTCAAAAATGCAGATTGCCCTGAAGTCCACTTTGGTGAAGCAGTGTCACCTTGCTCTGTCAGAATGAATATAAAGAATTTGAATGTCCCAGAGCTTGAATTAAAGTCGGTGTGACTCCAGCAGAGTGTATGAATCACACACAGTCTCGCCCATGCACATTCCAGCAGAGAATTAGCATGTGCCAGAGAACATATAGTATGAAGTCTGTGGTATGTGTGTGCATGCATGTTTAGTATGGATATGTATCATAGGGCTGCAGTGCCATGTGACGCTGGCTCGTCTCTGGGACCGTCAGGTTTTCCTTGTCACAGTGTGTTGTGTGGAACCGAATCGAATCATCAGGTTGCATTTCTCTGGGAACTAAAGTGCACTCAGACTTCTCAGAAGGTCACACACCTTTGCCTGACATTTTCACAGCAGCTTAACAGCAACAAATCCATCAGCACTGCTTCAGAGCAAGCAGAGAAGGCTTTTACAGTGTTGCTGCCAAAATGGGAAACTGCTTTTTTGTTTATGAAGTCAATTTGATATAGGTGAACATCTGATGGGTCACTTTTGAATGTAAACAGTGAATATTTACTCCATTTTATCCACTTTAAAAAAGAAAAAAAAACGTTGCGAAAATCCTGACAGCTCCCAGCATTAGACCACTGTTCAAGACCAACAAACAACAAAACCGGGTGTTTTTAACAGGATATTGGCTGCATTTTCATCTGTGATTGTGGCACCAAAAGCAGGTACTTTAAGCCAAAACATGATCTTTACCTAACCATAACCATGTTTTTTGTGCCAAAATATAATCACACATGAATCACAGTCGGCACATTTACATAAAGCCTACTAATCTGATTAGAAAATGTTTAAAAGCCCAAGTAGATTAAACATGATCCATATAAACACCTCAGTCACCTTAAACAGGCCCAAACTGATATAATTTTTGCGCATGCTCCGTCCTCACGTATGAGAACGTGACAACACACGCTTCTTCACTCCCAGAAAACTGCAACTTCCAAGCAGAGGTGGACTACAGCGGAGAAATGGTTTTAGTTCCAAACTCTTAGAGAACTTTACATTATTGGACACTTTGACGACAGGAAAATAAGGAATAACAATCTATTTAACTAACCTTGGAGGAAGAAGGTGGTGGGGGTGGGGGCAAATTGAAACAGTAGGCTTCATATGTTATCATTTACCATATGTCATATACATAAGCTTCTTGAATCAGTATCTTTCATCAGAGCAGAAGGTAGTTATTTCCAACTGCTTGTTTTTTGTTCAAAGGATTTCAAATGTCTGTGAGGATAAAGCACTGGTGTTTAGCTTTAAGGGTATTCACATCATAGACTGTATATATTGTGGACTCCAGTTTTAAAGCCTTGAGTTTGGCACTTTGGCACGATTGCCATCTTGGCTTTCTGGAGTCACAAGTTACACATAAGTATGCATAACTTCAAGCTGTGATAAAATTTAAACAGGTAAGTAACATAAAAATCCACTCCTCATATACTTATCATGAACAAGGAAAATTAGAAACCGTAAACAATTTTTTGTATCAGGCTGCAGATATGTTTAATTCTGCTGTAAACTTGGGCATTTTAACGCAGAGGTCTATGGAGATTGACACGCTGATGGAGCCAGCCTCAAGTGGCCATTCAAGGAACTGCAGTTTTTGGCACTTTGACATTGCCTTCATTTTTCAGCCCCAAAAGTTTCAGTTTGGTTCACAACCATACTGGTAGACTAGCGTGGGAATTATAACCCTCGGGCTGTGTGCACATAAAGGGTTACAAACTCTACATGGTTCATTAGATGTAGATGTTAACACCCACACTGGCTGAAAGTGAAAGGATGTAACTGATGAACTCAACTAAACTGAATGTCACAGAAATATTTCTGAGAGCTGTTCCTAGTGCAGCCCCAACTATTCATACAAACAATGATAATATCTTAACATGTGTCTGCAATGGCAGTCACCATTATGGGACAATAAAGACTTGATTTCACCATGAAATTAATGTACAGTGAATTAAATGTGACTTGGATCTTCTGTCTTTGATGGTGTACAGATGAGAGGAGGTCAGAGCCACGACAGGATGCAGATAACATCAGAATTACAAAAACCCTACTGGAAAACATTGTTAACCCTTTGAAAACTGAGCAAAGTGGTTTCATTTCTCTCAAAAACATGAGGGAGAGGGCCATATTCTCAACAACATATAGTACAATGTTTCTAATAGATAGGAATTTAGTGACATTTTTTAAGGTCACAGAGACATGTTACCTGAGAAGGATAAACAACAAACCACAGAACAGCACAATCTGCCTTTTCCAACTGTGGTATTGATGTCCATATTGTTCTGACTCGTGTTTTTTTGTCCTCTAGCATTCTCATATAACATGCTTTTTGATTAATGCTTCCAAAAACTATTTTTTTTTATTTATGATCGGAAAATGATTCATAAGCTTGAAAATTATGGCACATCAGTCTAGTTAAAGAAAAAAAGCACCTGTTCAGCTTATTGTGAATATTTTCCCCTTTTTAATCTCGAGCCAGAAATTGATTTGGGGTTGGAAAATGTCTTTTGAACTTGTGCCAAAACTAAATGCTGTGTCATTTTGTGAGCTCATGGCCAAAAAAAGAAGAAAGAGAAAAAAAGAAAAGATTTAAAGAGATTATCTCATCTGTCTGGATGTGCCCTGACTTGAATGCAGATTCAGAAGAAAAACATTCATAAAATCACGGTTGTTATAAGCAGAAAAGAAAAAATTAAAAATTAAATCAGTTTAACTGACGTGTGGTTCAATGTATAATGGGTAAAAAATAACTAATTATTTCTTCACATTTGAATAATTGCTCATTTTGTTTTATCAGATTGATTTGCTGCATTACTGGGAAGGTACTGCATGCCATGTGAGCAGCAGAGTTTGACAATGTGCCTGAAATATCTGCCTTGATATCTGATAATATTATTTTTGCCTTGCTGGTAGACACACCCATCCGGAGCGCTGAACACTGCAAGTACGATCTGGAAATGCTGCACCCCTGTTTTTGCTTTGTTGTTAATTTTTTGTTATTTAACACATGAATATAAAACATTGTCAAGAGAGAAACATATTAGATTTTCCTATATTTGGGCTGGTCCCAACAGACCGAAGACTTTCAGCCAAGCAGGCTTCATTAGTGGCCTTTTTCACACCTCATACACAGCAACTCATTCTACTCAGTTGAAAAAAGACCTCATCGCGTTCACACAAGCATTGGATGGGGGATATATTTAGGTTTTGGAAGATCTGGCAGCTATTCCTGCTGTATGTTGGGAGACCTTCTGCATCTTCACTGACAATGCAATCTTTTTGTCTATTTTATGTTTTGTTTTTATTTTCAGTTTTCGTTCATCCTCTTACTGGACTATGCTTAGCGTCTTGTGTACGTAGGCCTAAAAATGTGTCTTGTGTGCATTGCACTGTTTTATATGTTGTTTTATGTTTTGGTATGTTTCTCTATATTCAAAACCCAATACAAATATTTTATCTGTATAAGGAAGAGGCACATTAGAGATCAGGCCAGGATAAGCCTGGACAAGCCACCTGATACCTGTGCTGCCTGTCACAACATAAAGCTGCCTTGCATTTTTGCGGTATCGATCTGAGTGCTCGTCCCAACACAGCTAATGCACTGCTAGCTTCACTCTCAGGTCCAAACATCACTTAGCACTGACGATCAAACACAAGCGCACCCACAGACGGCTGGGAGTGCAGCGCTGGGCTGTTCAGATCTGTGGGATATCGGCCAGTGGGAAGGTAAAACTTTCTCATAGATTTTTCTATTAAAACCTGATGTGGGCAAAATTTTTGAGGGATGTCATCCTGTAAACCCCCACCTGAGTAAATATACAGCCACCATTAGTACCCTCCTCCTGAGGGAGCCTGCTGTTTTGGTCAGCAGCCAGGTCG
Source organism: Plectropomus leopardus (assembly GCF_026936395.1). Lineage (NCBI taxonomy): Eukaryota > Metazoa > Chordata > Actinopteri > Perciformes > Serranidae > Plectropomus > Plectropomus leopardus. The sequence continues at coordinate 4,416,216 of NC_142189.1, forward strand.
TAATTGATCAGTTTTAAAAAGCTCTTAACCTGAGTCTTCTCCTTCATGTCCATCTGGCCTTCACAGCGTCACTGATGTATTGGCTGAATCACTTGAAGTCACATGATCAGTGTGTTTCAGGGAAAGACCTGATGAAGATGTTTTTTTTCTGGATTTCAGGACAAGCAGGCTTCTGTTAAAGGAATAAACCACCCTAAAATTCTGTGACACAATGATGAAAACAACTGATGTAGCCTGCATTTCCCACTTCATGCTATTGTTTTTTTATATATTAATTATACCTTAAACAATTTTTTTAGCAACAAAATTGCTGCTTATATTCCCAATGAAATCATTAACTGTTTTGTCTATAAAATGTAAATAAAATGGTAAAAAAAGAAAAATTCCTATAACCTAGAGTGATTTCTTTAAATATCTTGTTCTGTCTGACCTGACGTCTGATTTGTCTGATTTTTAGTTTACTATCACATACCTGTAAGTCAGATCCTCACAACTTTGAGTGTGGAACTCGGTATTGTTTTGTTTTTTTTTGTAATTTCTGCCTGAAAATTACTGACATGACCATCTCAAAATGCTTAATCTACATGTTTAACTTTATGTGGGTGTCAATTACAGATTTGCGCAAAACGTAACTGAAATTTTCAAAATGTCGATTAAACACAATTGCGAGATGACATTTGCGTTTCCATTGAGCGATGTTATGTGACTTCTCTCACAATAACATTTCAAGAAGCACGCCGATGGATGCTCAAAACATTAGCAGTGGATTCAAAACTTCCGGATGATTTCAATTTGTGCAATTTGAGGGTTAATGGAAACCCGCCTTTTGTGACTGCACGTATGGCTGGGTTGAGTGTTCCTAGAGGTCGGGATGAAACATGACTTGCTGTCCTCTGATTTATGACTGAGATGAGTTTTGTAAGTGACTCCTGCTTGTCCTGACCGAAACACAATGTTTAAAGGCCTGTGGAGACTTTCTGAGGCTCATGGAACGTGCTGTTTTGGTTTGATTTCCCTCTATTTTCTCTCACGCCTTTTCAGCTAAAATCTCCATCACCTTGCCTCCCTGTCCACAGTGAGGGGTTTTAAACTAAGTGTACACAGCGTCAAATTGAGTTACGGTTCCATGTCAATAAACTGTTTTCACCCCCCCTCCCGTAAGAGCTGGGGCCAGAAGCTGACATCGTGATTGTCCTTGTCCGATTAGGCCGATCAATGAGACTGAACAGAGGAGGAAGAGGAGGAGCAGGAGGAGCAGAACTGAGGGACGTGTCTGTGTGACTTGAAGGAGGAGGGGGGCAGCTCCTCCCATAATTAAGTTATCGTGCTGCACTGGAGGTCCATGTTTACGGGGCAGGCTAGGGAGTTTCCTTCACTTGGTGGACAACGCTGAGCTCGGAGTAGGCAGCAGCCAGCTCTCTCATTCTCTGGTTATTTCTGCAACTCATCCCTCGCTGCGCAGCGACTAGCGACCTGCACACACAGGCTGATTCAGGACAAGCCGGGGGGGGAGCAGCAGCAGCAGCAGCAGCAGCAGCAGCAGCAGCAGCAGCAGCAGCACCTGCCTAACCCTCCATCAACACCCTCCCTCCCTACATCCCCTCTGCCTGCCCAGCCCAGGACCTCGTCTCTGCTCCCGCCGCCTCCGCCGCCGCTGCCATCATGTGCGACTGTTTCCACCTGGCCTTCCCCAACTGGCACGCCGCCTCCTCTGGGACGGGTGGGCATCACTCTCTCTGCTCTCTTTTCCCTCTCACTGTGACTTTGTCTGTGCTGTTCCCTCCCCTGAGAGTTTCTCTGACTCAGCCGCGGTGCTCAGTGGTGCAGCGGCAGGAGAGATTGTGTGTGTTTTTGTGACGGGGAGAATGAGTGTGAGGCGGCTGGTGCTGATGCTGAGTTGTGTTGCTGACCTGCAGTGAGCGCTGGGTGTGTCTGCGGAGTGCAGGGGAGTGTTTGAAGATGTCATCATTGAGGATGTCAGGCAGCGCTGCACTTCTCCTGGTTCCCTCCCGCTGCGCGTTTGAAGCAGAGGCTGAAAGGCAAACAGACTCAGTTTCTGTGGCAGTTCAGCAACGCAGAAAAAATAGCGACAGAGGATAACTTCCCGCGGGGAGAACATGAAAAAGGCTACTGAAATGTGGGAACGTTTCCCCTCCTAAAAAAAAAGAGCACAGATATGAGCTTTAAAGCTGCAGTCTTAATGTGAAAGAGGGAGCTGCTACCTGTACCCTTACATCACTTTTACTGTAGTAACCTAAAAACATTTCTGAAACTTTGGGATGCGGAAAGCTCTAAATATACACAACACCTATCTTAGTGCTTACATGACTCTAGATTATTCACAATTATAAACACGGACTTTAACCCTCAGAAACCTGCATCAGCATCTTTTTTTTGCATTCAGACGCCTTTCACGAGTAATTAAACCTTTGAAGACTAAGAAAATTGGTTTCACTTCTTTCAGAAACATGGGAAAAAGGCAATGAGCATTGGCCAGAAATGGCCGTCACATTGATTATAATTATATGTTGAAAATCATGTGACAAAATGATCATTATTTTTAGGTACTTTTTTTCAAGTTATATCCTTGTCTTTTGTTTTTTTGTTTTACTTTCCTTTATTTACATCCTTTCTAAAAAAATAATTTTCATAACTTCATAACTCATAACTAACTATTTTTTAAAATTATTTTTTACAGAATATTATGATCTTTAAGCAGTTTTACATCATTTCCTTGTTAGTGGTTTTTGGGGGATTTCTGGTTTTTGTTTTTGTGCTTTTTACTCATTTCTTGCTAATGTCTGCTCATTGCTCTCTTTTTTTGCCTTGCCATAGCCTTGTTTTTGAAAGAGATCAAGGCAATTTTCTCAGATTTCACAGGGTTAAAGGATCAGATCAAATTAGTCGAGGAAAATGTACTCTATATTTTTAGTTACATCAAATGGGTGCTAACGATCTGCTTCCATGATTAAACTCTTAACACGCATTTCAAATAAACCATGTCTGATCACATATGTGGACACAGATTACAGTTATACAGTTTGTGTGAAACTGATTACATTCAATTATATCAGTGACGCTTGCAAATTTGAAATTCTGCTGGAAAAGCATACGTCATTTGATTTATGATGATCAAAGTTTGAACTGCAGATCTAAAGAAATCGGGACCGGTTTTATCATTTTTTGGATTTTGTTGGCAATATTTCATGTGGATCTCATATCGCGTTTGTGTAAAATTTATGGTGTTGTTTGCTTTTCGTGGATATTTTCCTGTACACGAGCAAACAACAATTTATACTTTAAAATCACCGACGTCTTAAAATTTACCTCATAGGCTTCTACAGGATGGGCATGCTTACCGAGGAGGAATAAATCAAACAAACGATCAAAAGAAATTGCTGCATCACCAACGTGACATGTAGACGATATATAGTTCAAGGTCTTGTTGTGTCTCATTTACCCCTTTGAAACCGGGAGCAACATCACTTTTCTTTTGCTGCTTTTAGACACCTTTCACAAGTATTTAAACCTTTAACCCTGAGCATATTCTTTCAAAAACATGGGAAAAAAGGCAATGAGTAATAATTGTAAAGCTAATATTATGCTGCATAAATTCGTAGATATAGAAAATTATTTTTAAAAAGACAGGAAAAATATATCAGGAAAACTAAAAAGCTAGGGGAAAACTATGTTCATAATTATACATTTACAATTAAAATCATTATAATTTTTAAGTACTTTTTCCAGGTCATTTCCATGTTGTTGTTTTTTTTTTTTAATCTCCTTTCGTTTAAAAAGAAATATTTAAAGTTTTTTTGTACTTTTTACAAATTTCTTGCTAATTTTTTCTTCCCATGTTCCTGAAAGAAATCAAGCCTCTTTAATCAGGTTGTCTAGTTTTAAGTACCTAGAAAATAATATTATGTTAGTTAGTGGACATCATAACATTATATATCATAAAAACATGTTGATGTGTGCTGTGAAAATGAGGTGAATCTCTCTGCTGTTCAATGATTCAGTTAAAAATAATACATTTCCCCCTTTCCATTTCCCACCATTCTCCTCATTTGCCTCTGCTGCTACTCTTAATTAAATCTGCCGGAAGATGTGGGGAGGTTTGTGTTGCTGAGAGGCTTCAGGCGGCGCTCAAGGTCAGAGCGAGAGAGATAAGCAGACAGAGAGAGGGAGCTTAGTTTACTGCGAGGATGTGAGCCAGACAGAGAGGCTGAGGCAGTGGAGCCTAAATCAGACGATCCTGATCCATTAGAAACCATCAGCTTCAGTCGCACAAATCCTGCTCTTGAATCAATATCCCACCAATTGAACGGTTTATATGTGTAGCTGCCGTCAGTCAGAGCACAACTGCTTCAGTGAAAAGAGTCAGTCTGAGTGTTTGTTTTAACCTGCTGAGAGCGTCAGGTGGTCAGGTGGACATTGCTTTTTTTTTTTTAATGGACACTTTTGACAATAGTTTGAAATAGGGATGATAACAGCTAATTGATTAGCAATTTAATCAAATTTGTGAAATGTAAGCGATTAATTGATAAGCTTTGGAATGTTGTCAAAGTATATGCAATGTGTTGCTTTTATTTATCATTTGACTGACAAAAAACACATTTAAAATTGTCTGAAATAAGCAAATCTTTAAAAAAAAAAGCAGAAGTTTGTGTAAAATGAGTGATGCAGATTATTTCCTGTGAATATTGCCTCAGAAATTAGGTTTCATGATATTTTATATTTTATAACTTCTTACACAGTTTTATAATGCTTTTTTTAAACAATCATACATACTTAATATTTCCCTTTTTTGGCAAATAATTGGGCATTTTTCTAATAGCCCTTTCACTGTTTAACTGCATACTTTTTTAATGCAGGATGAGGCTGTTTAGCAGAGAGTAAAAACACTGAATATAGTTAGTGTTCAGGACTTCACTGTGCATTTTATCATAGTTGTAAACCTAATTTTTAAATCACTTTTCAAAACAAAGTGACACAGTGCATGGTAAATCCTGGATTTAAAACAATACATTGGTAAAATTGCACTTAGGTATATAAAATCAAACAATCGGAATAACACAAAAATAAAAGAATATCCAGTGACAATATAAGATAATGACATTTACAATAATTAAACGAGAATTTTTTTTTTTAGAGCAGATACATTTTAAGTGATTAAAAAAAGTCAATATTTTAAATAACATTCAAAAACTACTGTATATATATATATATATTATACATATATATATTTTTTTTTTTTAAATTTACTAAACTTCTTCAAACAACAAGGCCTTGCCCCTGTGAAGCTTTAGCAACCCCTAGTGGGAGTCTTGACCCTCAGGTTGGAAACCAGTGTTTTAGACTATTATGGGATGGTTCAACTCAGACTAAACACAGACTAAGGGAAATTTGACTTTTGGAATTGAATCTCAAAAACATAAAATAGATTTAATGAAAGGAACTGCGGGTCTAAACACTATTTACATGGCTGTGCGCAAGTTAAAGTAGTAAATAACTTCAGTTTAATTGCTTATATTTAATGAGCTCTACCTAATATATCTGTGAGACTTTTCAATCAACTAACTCAACAACGATTAAATCTGAGTCACTTGGTGCTGCAGGCATGCAAGGGAAAACAAACACCAGGGAGTGTTTGCAAACACGGTTCAACCCAGGTGTAGACCGCTGCTGACCTGAAATGTGTATCAGGTCAGCAACTGTTTTTCATGTAATTACATGTTGTTGTAATACGAGAAGATTAGGACACGAATTCCGGAGCTGTGATGAAATTCGCTGTAAGACTCGCAGCAGATTAATAGATTGAAAGCATGCGCTTTTACAGTCCCGTGTTCATATAATCCATGCAGAAAATCTAATTCTGTTTTTTTCCCCTCCCTTCAGTCAAATCTTATTATAATTTGGATCCAAACAAACTTCCCTCCAGTGAAAGGAGCTTGTGTCTGTCTGCAAAAAAACCCCGAGCAGGACCCAAATCCAAGACCACAAATAATGAGCTGCTTTTCTTTATATTAGTTTAGTGAAGAGGAGAGCTTCAGGGAGCCTTCCAGGTGCTTTTCAACAGGAAACACAAACTGGAGCAGAAGGCGGTTACGTAAGAGATGAGCTGAGGACAACTAGCACAATAAAATCAGGATTTTCAGTCAAGACTAAATCTACAAACTGATTTATATTTTGCAGGATTGAAGTTTTTCTAAGATTTTTGTAATTTGAATCAATGCCAAAACAAGCAAGTATATCACAGGTCATATCATTGTGTTTGGACAGATGAGTCTGCGTCCTCATCAGTATTTGAAAGCAGTCGCAGCAGTTTAAAAACCTCAGTCTTAGTCACACTGACGCTGAGGGACGAGCCACACCCAAATCCAGCGCTGCAGTTGCACCCAAATATGAATCATGCAGGATCTGCACCACAAAAGACCAAAGCATCTACTGCTTGTACTTAAATATCTGCAGAATATCTTAAAGTCAAATTTAATATATCATAACATTTAGTGTATGATAAGTCAAACAAGTGAAAAGGCCTCCAATGTAGTTTTATTTTTGACAGTTTTAGTCAGCAGTGAGAGTTGTTATCAGGACCTCTGCAGCACCCACATGACAAATATTTGAGAAAGGAGTTTAAATGTACAGTGCCAGTAGTTCGGGCAGCAGATCTGGACATCCGGCTGAATAACATGAGAAATACTTCATCCAGTCATGCCAAGCAAGGCCTGAATCGTCCACAAAGCTTCCTGCACACACTGACGCCATGATTCACTGCAGCTGTGTACTTGAGACATAACAATGACAGATTTGAGACACGGTTAATTTAAAGAAAGTGTCTCTGTAGCTGTAAGCACATTTTCAAAAGGGGTTGTGTATATGACACAATTTCCTGCAAAACTCGTGAAAAACTCCCTATGAGATGGTTGGACAGTTGTCCAAGTGACTTGAATCCAAGACAGTTAAGTGTCGATATCTCCATTAATATGTCTACATCTTTTCTTTCCATCTTAATATGTCAATGTCAAGCTTTCCTGCTTCCAGGTGTGTCCTCTCCATCTAATCTGTTTGTCATGGCTGAAACATAAACTTCTCCTCACCTGTTTGCATTTCAAGAAGGACATTTAACACATTTGCAAATTTGTGTACAGAGGCTTAATGTCATATGTCTAGAGGGCTGTACTGGAATAAGTACTCTAATGTTTTACTTAAGTAAAAGTAGCATTACCAAAACATAGAAATAATTTGTTAAATGTAAGTCATACGTTTAAAATTGTATTTAAGTATTAGAATCAAAATATACTTTCAGTACCAAAAGTAAAAACACTAAACATTTAGAAAGGCCTATTTCAGACAAATAAATATTACATAATTGCATGCTGATTACTAAAGCATTAATGTGTTTTTTGCTTTAATATTGCTGCTGGTAAAGGTGAAGCTCATTTTAATTACTTTATATACTGCTGGGCATCTTAATCCATAATAATGCATCACAGTTGATGAAAAGTTTTGTATTTATAATCTGCAAAGCAACTTCTAACTGAAGTTAGAAAAAGTACAAAAAAAAGTACTGGATCCGAAATGGTAGTGGAGCAGACGTGTAAAGTAGTATAAAATGGAAACGCATTGGTATTAATTCATGACAGATTAATGTAACTGTAAATATGTGGTGCAAAGTCTCTGACCCAAAGACTTAAAATAGTTAATTCAATTTGGGAGTGACATAAGTTAAGGAAAGGTATGACTGCAACCTAAAAGTGTCCCGCCTCCTTTGTCCATCTGAGACTGAACAAATCACTTTAGTCACTTTGGCAGTCACACTCACACCAGGAATGTTTTAAGGGCGGTTTGGACGACTTGTTATTAACACCTCGGTTTATTTCCAGGAGTTAAACAAACAGCAGCAGGTAGGTGAGTTTTTTGGCTCCACACTATGAGCTCTAACATTAAAATTCATAATTTATACCTGGTCTGACAGAGATGGATGGTGATGAGAGGGATGGTGCAGGTAGCTGTAGGGACTTGATTATAACATTTCACAACACGCCTAGACTGAGGTGTGCTCAGAGATCATGGCTCTTCTCTGTCGATAGATTTTCTCTTGTTTTACTTCTGATCCTGGTGTCAGAACCACGTATGTCTGTGATTGCAGTGCAGGTTGTGTGTCAGGTATAGCTCCAGTATCAGAGCTATCTATATGGTCATTTTATAGCTCCTTGAACTAAGATTATTAACCTTGAAGCAGCAACGAGCCCGGATACAGTAGAATGCCTTAAGTGTCTTCTAATGCACTTAGACAGCGAGTCAGAGGTCTTCACATGACATACATTAAGGCAGAGAGCGGGGTGTCTATGTGGTGATTAGTTGAAAAACAATGGACAACTGATGGACATCACTTTTCTTCTGCATTCAGATGCCTTACACAAGGATTTAAACCTTTGAAACCTCAGCAAATTATTATTATTATTATTATTTTAAATACAGGAGAAAAGGACAATGAGCAACTTGGCAAAAAAATGTCCTGCAAAATTTGATAAATAAATAAATTCAGAAAAAAATAAAAAGCTATTGGGGAAAATGTCCAGATCATAATAATATATTTAAAATTATTCAACAAAATTATTAGATTTTTTAAGCAGTTTTTAAGGCCATTTCCTTGTTTTTTGTACTTTTCTTTTTTGTTTTGTTTGCTGATTTTATGGTCATTTTTTGTGACTTTTTTATACATTTTTGAATCATTGCTCATTGCTTCCTCCCATGATTTCAAAGGAAAGCATGCCAATTTGTCCATGTTTAAAAGAGTTAACACTGTGCATACACATGGGTATCAAATTTCATTATTAGTATATTTATTTTGGAGTTTTTTAAATCATTCTGTAGCTTCTTAGTAGTGTTCCCTCTGCATTCAAATCCAAAAAAAATCAAGTTTTGGTTTAAGGGTGTATGTTTTAGCATCAAAATGCAATTTTCCCATAACATTTTGTGTGTGGGAGGCTGACAAAGGGGAGGGCTTCAGTGCTATAATCTATGTCCTGGCATTTTGCAGAGTGGGAGTTTTCATTTAAAAAAAACAAAAACAAACAACAGCGCAGATGGTGTTGCCTTTTATGTTGAGGGTTTAAAATATTTAACCCTCAAAAGTTTTGAATTAATTATTTGCCAAAAGAAAGTTTGCTTTTAAATTAAAGACAGCAGCAAAAGAATATAAAAAAATACATGAATACTGCTCAAATTACTTCACTCTCCATCCTCTTCTGATAAATCCCTTCTGCAAAATCTTATAACCATCACACAAAGGCTTTCCGTTATTGTCATACTGAGCAAAAACTTGAATGCCCAAAATTTTAATAATATTGCAAGAGTATTTTGAATTTTTATTCAATGCTTTGAATATTGTTTTTGTTCAAATAAGTAACTACTTATAGTTGCTTCATGGAGCTTTGTTACTGTGAAGGAATTGAACTACAAATCTTTTCATCAAGTGTTGCAGGTTGGGTGAGGTATCTGATATTGATAAAGTAGTTTAAAAAAAATAAAGAGTTTCTTTCATCTACTCCTCACACTTTTCTTGGACGCTTCTCAGGACTTTCTGCCAAAGCTTTTGCTATTCTCCTAGTTTGGGCGGTATCACGGTATGAAACCACTAACAATCCTAGCCACGACGTGTTTTTTTGTTTTGTTTTTTTTCCCCTTTTTCCTCATATTTATCAAAATACAATAATTTGTAATGCCTGCATTTTAATGTGTATAACACATGACTTCTAGTGCACCAGTGCAGAAAAGTTGCCACAGAACCCGGTCACTAAAACTCCAGTATATTTAGGAATAATGAGAGAGCTGTCCCTGGTAGCGATGGGCTTAATCAGTATTTTGTGAACTTGTTTTTGCAAGCGCTTGATTGCTATGGACATTAATTTGTATTTTAAAGTCCTGAAACTCTGGCTTAATATCTTGATTTGCATCAAGAGTTGAGTGCTTTAGTAAGACTTACAAAGGTTGCAGTGTTTATCTTTCAGCTTATCTTTTTTTCAGCTGTTTCTCAATAGAAAAAGATTAAAGACCAAAAACGTTTATCTGTAGTAGAAATAATTCAGTTCTCCATGTGGCGTTCAACCACTTTTATTCATAGCAATTTCTACTGACAACATAACATCAGCTGATTGAAAGCCTCTTTTTGATATAAATTAATTAAACAATTAAGAGTCTAAAACCATAGAAAATGTGGACGAAAGAGCAACATTATTTCTCCAAATTTACTAACCTTCGATTTGTGCAACTATAATAATTTTTGATGAATGAATGAATGATTTTTTTTCTCCATCCCAAACATCTGATCTACTCAAAGCTGGACTTCATCCCTAAGTAGCAAAGCTGACACAATAAACCTCTCATTAAAATGGCCTGAATGAAGGGGTAGTTTTAAATGGTTTCAAATCAAATAGAGGCTGGGTATCAGAGTGGGTTATAATAATAATTTGGCTAACCATATTCATTTGGAGACAGACTTTCCCTTTTTGGCAGCCTTGAGGGGCTGAGCTGGGAGTCTTATCTGTGGATCAATACGGTGGATCACTTAACAGACAAAGGAGGCAGCGGGGCCCTGTGGGGATTATTGCCAGGAAGAACTCTAAATAGTCTCATCATCGGCTCCAGTGTCTCTCTGAGCCTCAAAACAACAGGCAGGAGTCAGACTGGGTGGAAATCTCAGCTTACTGCTCAAAAAATAGGAATGCAGATAAAATGTGCATAATTCTTCTGCAGTTTCTGTGTTTGCATTTGAGCAAAGAAAACTCCACTTGAGATAACTAACTACAGAGTGTACTTTTCATACTAATATAATTTACTATAATAACATTAAGTAATTACATACTTCATTTTATTGAATGAGCTCTACCATTTACTAACATACTGTTACAACGAGCAGATGTCTCATTAGATGTTATCTTGGTATTTATGTTGTCTATTTTTGTGGGGTTTTTTTTCTTGTGAACAGGTGCCGGTCGACGGCTGAGAGCACCAGAGCCTGGTGCAGAGGACGACTCAGTAAGTAACTTCACTGTGACTGATACTAAAAATAATGCTTTTATTATATGTCGGCTGGTTTCATTTCCTCATCAGACACTGAATGTTTCTGGCTTGGCTTTAGTCCAAAGAAAAACAGTATATTAAAATATGCAGTTTTACTCATGTACACACCAGGGATGTCCAAATTAACTTTGGCGCTGATCCCAACACAGTCTGATTAAACACTTCTATTTGCCTGATTGTTGATTAATTATGTGTCTGACACACTAAGATAACAGCTGTAACCTCGCACACCTTAATTTTCTTGGCCTGCTGGAACCGAAAGTCCTAGTTAAAAACGATTAAGTTGATAAGCTTAAATTACTGATATGATATGAATAAAAGTTCAACCCTTAGAGCCCGCTTTAATATTACACACGCTCATATCGCTCTGTGCACAAAATGCACTTTTCATAATTAAGCTATAAAAAATATTATACATGAATTTTATACTTTCATTGATCCGAATCATAAATATCAAATATTTACTAGTTTTCATTACCCTTTAAATGACTTATTTTTGTCATGATGAGATTATGTTATGTCAATATACTACATGCTATGTAAACTCATACTGCTCTGTACACAAAAAAATCAAAACAGGCTAAAAAATATTGTAGATTAATATGATTTTCTACTTTTATTAAGTTTATCTTTTGAACTAACATCACTCCTCATCATAAATATCAAATATTCATTAATTTTCAGAATTTTAACCAGAATTCTGCCAGGTTTTTGTCATGATGCCACTATGTTTTAAGATGAAAATGACACAAAAAAAATTAGTTTCATGAACTGTTTGACTTGTTAATGGTGTCATGTGGTAAACCAGAAGATCACAAAAATCATAGGGATGAATCTTCTGGAGACCATTATTTTCTGTATCAAATTATATGAGAATAAATAAAATGATTTTTAAAAAAAATATTTTTCTCTGGTGTTGGACTGACAGATCGGCCAACATCCTTGGAAACACACCATTAATGTGACAACTGTTAAATGCCAAACTGCCAAACACCCAGTCAATACTGCCTTTGGCATAGCAAGGTGTTATCACACTTTTAGTGATCCAGTTTTCCCCACACCTTTGTGTTTCATGCCGCAGGCAGCTACATGAGTTTTAACATTTAAACTGCTTCAGGTGAATGAAGAGGAGTTGTTGTTTAGGCAGATGAATAAAATGTTTTGCTGAAAATGATTCAAATGTAATGATATCTCTTTTGAAATGTTCTTGAATAGACCATGTGACTGTTTTGGTGCTGACTGACCTTATGTCCACGCAGGCATGTGATGAGCCGTCTCAGTTCACAGAAAGAGAGAGACCGCGGCCTCAAGGATCGTCCCCCGTCGAGGAGTTTCCTGAAACTGAAAAATACACCGACAGTGACAAAGAGGTACACAGCACCAACACACCAAACAGAGACAACAAATTAGGTTACAGGTAGGAATCCAGGTTAAGGTAATCAATCAGAGAACTTGTTTATGTGCAATTCAATAACCTAGATATACAGTTAAAATATAAACATTCAGCAGAAATCACTGGGTTTCTCTTAATCTGTCACCTCAACTGGGTAATTTTTTTTTTTTTTCACATAGCGTTTGAAAAATGGGGTCATCGTAGAAAGCAGACTTTAACCAGGTTACATATATATTTGTGCACACACTGCATCATTCGACGCCTATTTGTGATTCCATTTAGGTTGCAAATTCAGTTAGATAATTATGTTTGTGTCCAACAGAAGCAAGCTTGTCTATTGAGTTCATTTATGCTCACACACATATCCTAAAATCAAAGTATGAGGAGCATTTTTAATGACTAAAACAAAGACAGGTGAAATTAAAACAGACTGTGTCAGTAGTTGCTCCATGTTTAGCTCCCGACTAGAAATTAATACTAATTAGAGTTACGTAAAAGCCACTGGAAACACTCAAAATTGTGTTTTATCTCTTTTAGTTGCTTTCTTAAAGGCTTTACCTAATAAGGACAATTAAATCATACATCACATTTACTGTAAAATCATAATCCCAATGCGTGTACAGTATATGGTGATGTTGACAGATATATCATTAGAGTTTTGGCGTGTTTAGTATGACACTCTCATGAAGGTGTTTTTGCGTCATCACCCAGAAAAAACTAAATCTTCAATGGAGAAAATTGTTCTGTTGGCTTTTCTTCTTAGTAGAAAACAACACCACTTATAGACTGTTGTTGTACATAGCCTGCTAAGCAACAAGGAAGATTTTTTTTATAAATTATCCCGTTAATTTAGCAAATTGTTCCCTCACATTAAGGAGTTATTAAATTATCACTATTCATTATTTATTTTTCCCTCGACTCTCTCACTATGGGTAGCTCGTATTTAATACAAATGTATTTTGACGTTGTGCTTAGATATGTGGATATAGTTTCTTTTTTGGGGACTTTAACAGAAATACTGCAAATACTTTCAAAGCCTATTGATGACATATCTCTGTTGCCTTTTCTTAAGGTCTGTGCTGAACAGTTTGAAGCAACATTCAAATTCAACATTTTAATGTTTCTTAGCTGTTTTGGTTTTTGTGTATGTCTAATCATTCTGTTTAAAGCTCATATTTCTGCACAGTTACAGATACAGATTAGGCTACTCCAATTATATTAGTACTACTTATGTATAAAAGATAGATGTTATCATTTCCAAAAATGCACTTTTTTTTCTTACAAAATATTCTGCTTAAATCCATATTTGTTGGTGTTTAACCTTGAAAAATACAACATTTTCACTACAGTCAAAAACTGCTGCTCCCCCAGCTGCTGCACACAAAAGGAGGCACACACCTGTAAAAGGGTGGTCTAATAGCAACATAAATAACATTTACTTGTTAAAGAAAGTTGATTTAAAGAAAAAAAAAGGCTAACTCTTGTAATCTGCCAAATCACTTGATTCAAATTTAGGAATTGTTTTGAGGATTTTCTTAGGGTGATGGATCGTAAAATATGACAAGAGACTATCGAAGTGGTTTCAAATTAAAAAAAAAAAAAGGAAAGACGTTCAGTACAGCCATACTTTTCTGTTTAAATCAGGCTGAAGCTCTGACTGCAACAGTAATCTTTGTTCAGTACTATGTTCAGTTAGATATTTTCTTCGATTTTCCTTTTAGTGTGAAGAGGAGCATGACCTACATCACAAAAGTGGAAGTGGAAAGAAAGCTAAAAAGTCTGGGCTTGGGTCCATGTTTGAAAAGCGCTCGACTCCAAAAATGAGTAAACTGAAGGTGAGACTCTGCCACCTTCTCGTCTCTGAACTGTATCTGTGGATGCCTTCAGGCTGTGCTGCAACAGAGAATAACACAGCGAGGTAACATGATTTTATCCCATTTATTTTGATGTGTTGGCAGGAAGTTCCCAGCCCTGAGTCTGGGGTGATAGTGAAAACAGCCAAAGATGGATGTGCGGAGGGTCTTGTTTATGGTGGAGGGGGGAAGGAGGGAATCTTCATTAAGGAAGTGGTACCAGAGTCACCAGCCTCAAAAAGTTTGAAACTGAAAGAAGGTAAAGTAGCAGCTGGAAATGAGAAATGACAACAGTGGCAAATTCTTTAAATGAAAACTAACACTAATATGGTTGAGAAAAGTGATATTAATAAAGCTACTACTTGAGTCCACTGGAAAAGCTGCAGTAATTTTAAATCTTGTGTTGCATATTTTCCAATTTTGGAATTTCAAATCCCATTACAAATATCTACTTTTGTTCATACACATTATTACCATAACTGAAGACACTTCACAGTGACTACTGACTTCTACTGTATGTTATTATTATTATTATTGTTGTTATTTTATTGAATAATTCCTCTTTTTCATTTATAGAAACAGTTTTATAGACTGAAATCCTTCTCATCTGTGTCCTTCTAAAATGTTTTGCTCTCGTAGGTGATCAGATTCTGAGCGCCACTGTGTATTTTGACAACATGTCATATGAGGACGCCATGCAGATTCTGGAGCACGCTCAGGCTTACAAAGTGAAGCTCTGCTTGAAACGCAAACCAGACATCATAGAGACCGAACCAACCCTGGAATCTGACGTCATCCCTGTAACTATTTTCATGTTGTCAGACTCTTTTTAAATGTAGGCCTGGGGCTTAAACTCACATTTCATGTTTCTGTTGCTCAACAGGAGGATGACGTCTACACTCCAGAGATGAGGGAGCAAGGAAAAACCAAAAGACGTGGCGATGCCCGCATTTCATGGCCTAAGTTTCCCTCCTTTGGAAAAGGAAAGAAGTCACGCTTTACAAGGTCTCACAGCTCCTCCGAGGCTGATGAACAGCGAAAGCTTGAGCTTAGCCCCACCACAAGTGACACAGAGTCACCTATAAAATCTCAGGATGCTCTCAAAGGCAAGAAGAAGCATAAAGTAAAGCTTTCTCTTAAAACAAAGAAAGGCCGCATAAGTTCATCTGAAGACCAGGACACAGACGCACAAACAACTGCGCAGATGGTTTCACCTGAGTGCTTTGAAAGCCCCTCAAGAGAAACACCTCAAGTCCATGTGACAGATGATCACGATGAAAAACTGACTGAACCTCAATACAAGGCTGAGCTCATCGATCTAGACAGCACTTTGAAAACAGAAGATCTAACCATGGCTCTGGCAGGTCAAGGAACCCCCCCTGTTGTCAAATCCCCCGATGGGAAGAAAAAGAAGAAAGAACGGTCAGAATTGAAAATTAAAATATTGGGCAAGGATAAATCACACAAGAAAGATGCAAAAGCGAAATCGTCACCAAAGAGGCTGAAAACGCTGGGGGCAAGCATTGAAATAGCAGACCAACCTGAAAATGAAAAATTGGGTGTCATCCTAAGTTCAGAATCACAAGCAAAACAACAAGGAGATCAACTACCACTCGATGCCAACGCCCAAATAGTGAGCTGTGAGAGTTCAGGGGTACTCCCAGCCAAATCAGACACAACACAGATAGAAATGAAGTTACCAAAGGTGGAACTTGAAATATCTGATGTTGCACTGATACAAAAATCTCCCAAAAAAGGTGATGAAAAAACAAAGAAAGGCAAAGACAAACAAAATCAAGAAACAAAGATAGGTCCAGCATTCAAACTGCCTAAAATTGGCTTCACTGACATTGACACTGAGGAAACAATACCAAAGATGACTGTGAATGGTGAAGAAAGCACGACCGAGATTGAGCTGAAAACTGAGGGTACAGAAGAAAAAGAAGATCCTTATGAGCGACTATCAAAAAGCAGCCGTTTCAAAGCAAAACTCCCTAAACGTGAAGACATTGAGATTCCAGGTATGGAGGACATGTCTAAGAGGACCACAGCCAAAGGAATCAAAGAGCCTAAAGCTGTTTTTACAGGACATTATGAAGACATTCAAGCTGAAACTGTACAAATGTCAATTGATGTTGACAGCGTGAAAGAGGCTGTTTCAAAACTGCCTGGATTTAAGCTGCCTCGGGTTGACACAAGTGGAGTGCCTATTCCTGAAGAGATTACAGTGATAGATGCAAATGCACAAAGGATATCAGTAAAAACACCCACTAAAACAAAACATGACACACACTTTGATGTAACTTCCTCTACAGAAATCTCCAAAACTACAGTCAAACTACCGAAGGTCGCACCTGCTGATTTAACTTCAGAGGAACTTTTGATGGAGACCAGGGTAGGTTTTAAGAAACCTGAAATGAAATACAAAACTGAGCCAAAACAAAGTGATGAAGGGGTTTACAAACGAGAACATATTATAATACCTGGAAAAGAAAGTACACAGGAAGGAGCTTTTCTTCAGACACAAGAAACACAAGAATCTGCAGCTACATTGAAATCAATGAAGGCAAAGATTACAATGCCTAGCTTTGGGATTGGAAAACCAGATATAAGAATCCCTGACATGGAAATTGATTTGCCTAAACAAAAAGGTGATGACATAAAAAGAGAAAAGACCATATTTATCCAAGAAGTAAAGGAGTCAAAGACTGAAACAAGAATTGGAGGACTCATATCGGATGTCAAAATACCTGAAATTGAGGGCTTTGAATACATTGATTCAGGTTCACCAGCCAAAAAGGATGGTGGCATTAAGCCTTCAGGTTTTGGTGTTGATTTTAATGCTGCAAGCCCAAAAGCTGACATCTCCCATCCAGAGATCAGAGGTGAAGTAAATTATGTTGAAGCTGAGGAGCACACATTCAAACTCCCCAAATTTGAAGCAGCAGGCAGTGTAAATGTGCCTGATGCACATAAGGGTATAACCATTGATGGGGCAGAAATCGAAAAGGGTGGGAAGTTTAAAATGCCAAAAGTGAGAGGACCTAAAATTGATTTAAGCATGTCAAAAAAAGATGTTGATTTCACACTACCAGAAGGTAAAGCTGACGTTGAACTCCCAGACATTCCTGAGGTTGAAGTTACTCTTGGAAAAGTAGATGTTTCTATTCCTGAGCAAAAGATGCAGGTTGAAAAACCTGAATTGGAACTCAAACCTCTGCAGGTTGAAGGTGAACTGGATGGACAGGGTGGCAAGTTCAAGATACCAAGGTTTGAAATTAAAATTCCAAAATTCAAAGGGCCTGAATTTGATTTGAGCTCATCAAAGAAAGATGTGGATGTCACACTTACAGAGGCTAAAGCTGAAGTCAAGCTCCCAGAGGACCCTGAGATTGACTTTACTCGTGGAAAAGTAGATGTTTCCATTCCAGGGCAAAAGATGGAATTCGAAAAACCTGAAGTAGAAATCAAACAAAAGTTTAAAATGCCAAAATTTGGTATAAAAATTCCAGAAATAAAAGGACCTGAATTTGATTTAAGCCAATCAAAAGACAATGCAGATGTCACACTGCCAGAGGTTGATGCTCAGGTCAAACTCCCAGAGACCCCTGAAATTGATGCCAGTCTTGGAAAAGCACAAGTTTCGATCCCAGAAGCCGAGCTGGAGGTTAAAAAACCTGAAGTGAGAATCAGACCCATCAAAATGCCCAAGTTTGGAATCACAATGCCTAAAGTTAAAGGACCTGACATTCACTTTGACTTGTCAAAGAAAGATGGAGAAGTGACACTGCCGGAGGCCAAAGCTGAAGTAAAAGTCCCTGATGCTCCTAAAGTTGATATCAGTCTTGGAGAAGAAGTTTATCTTCCAAAGGGAAAAGTGGAAATTAAAAAGCCTGAATTGGAAATGAAACTTGAGCCCAGCGAAGTTGAACTTGACAGTCAAGGCAGCAAGTTTAAAATGCCAAAGTTGGGAATGTCAATGCCAAAAGTAAAAGGCCCTGACATTCACTTTGGATTATCAAAGAAAGATGGAAATGTGACACTGCCAGAAGCCAAAGCTGACGTAAAAGTCCCTGAAGTTGAACTAAAAGAACCCTCTGCTAAAGCGGAAGTTAAAGCTCCTGAAATAACAGTTGCAGGAAAAGGTACAGAAGGATCACCAACAAAATTTAAGATGCCAACATTCAAACTACCAAAATTTGGAATTGTTACTCCAAACGTTTCTGTAGAAACACCTGCTATAGACAAAGACGTCAAAATCGATGGAGCTGATATTAAAATCCCTGACAAGGGGTCTGAAGTTCACATTGTAACACCCAGCATTGACGTTGACGGAGCTTCAATTGAAACAAAAACTGAAGGAGGCAAATTTAAAATGCCACATCTTGGTTTCTCCATGGCAAAAGTGAAAGGACCTAAAATTGACTTAAGCCTGTCAAAGAAAGAAGTAGATGTCACATTACCCGAGGCCAAAACTGATATCCAACTTCCAGGGGTCGATATTGGAAAAGTAGATGTTTCAATTCCAGAGGCTAAAGCTGAAATGAAACTTCCAGAAGCCCCTTCAATTGATGCCAGTCTTGGAAAAGCAGAAGTTTTGATTTCAGAAGCCGAGCTGGAGGTTAAAAAACCTGAAGTAAAAATCCAACCTATCAAAATGCCAAAGTTCGGAATCAAAATGCCAAAAGTAAAAGGGCCTGAATTTGATTTTAGCTCATCGAAGAAAGATGTAGATGTCAAACTACCAGAGACAAAAACTGATGTCAAACTTCCAGAGGTTGAGCTTGGAAAAGTAGATGTTTCAATTCCAGCAGCTAAGGTGGAGGTCAAACAACCTGAAATGAAAATGCAATCTGAAGTTGAAATTGATGGACAAGGAAAAAAGTACAAAATACCTAAGTTTGGAATCCAAATTCCGAAAGTAAAAGGGCCAGAATTTGACTTGAGCTTATCAAAGAAAGACATTGATGTCACACTACCAGAAGCAAATGTTGATGCCAAACTCCCAGATGGCCCTAAAATTGATGTCAGCTTTGGAAAAGCAGACGTTTTGGTCCCAGAGGCAAAGGTGGAGGTTGAAAAACCTGAGGTGGAAATCAAACCTTTGCAGACTGACGTTGAGCTTGAAGGACACAAAGGCAAGCTCAAAATGCCAAAGTTTGGAATCACAATGCCAAAAGTCAAAGGACCTGAGATTGATTTAAGTTTCTCAAAGAAATATGTAGATGTGACACTACCAGAAGCTAAAGCTGAGGCTGACCTCCCAGAAGCTCCTAAAATTGCTGTTGATATAAAACCACCAGAGAGTGAAGCAAAAATTGAAGGGCAAGAAAGCAAGTTTAAAATGCCAAAGTTTGGAATCACACTGCCGAAAGTAAAAGGGCCTGAAATTGATTTAAACTTCTCAAAAGAAGATGTAGATGTGACGCTTCCAGACACCAAAGCTGAAGTCAAACTTCCTGATGTTGAAGTGAAAAAACCCTCTGGTAAAGTGGAGATTAAAGGTCCTGAGATTGAATCTCAGTCAGGTTATGTGGAAGGATCACCATCAAAATTTAAACTGCCAGCATTTAAATTTCCCAAATTTGGAGCTGCCTCTCCAACTATCAGCGCGGAGGTACCTGATATGAACAAAGACATAAAAGTTGAAGGAGCTGGGTTGGAAATACCTACAGGCAGGGCAACAATTGATGTTGCAGCACAGAATATTGACATTGAGGGCCCATCTCTTGATGTAAAAATGAAAGGAACTAAGGGTGAGGGAAAAGAAAGCAAGTTTAAAGTGCCGAAGTTTGGAATATCATTGCCAAAGGTACAAGGGCCTGACATTGATTTAAGCTTATCAAAGAAAGATGTAGATGTCAAATTACCCGAGACCAAAGCTGAGGTCAAACTCTCAGAAGGCCCTGAATTTGACGTCAATCTTGGAAAAGTAGATGTTTCAATGCCAGAAGCAAAAGTGGAGGTTAAAAAACCTGAACTGGAAATTGAAGGCTTGCTGTCTGAGGTTGAATTTGATGGGCAGGAACGGAAGTTCAAAATACCAAAGTTTGGAATCTCATTGCCAAAAGGACCTGAAATTGATTTAAGCTTATCAAAAAAAGATGCCAACATCACCATACCAGGAGCAAAAGCTGAAGTCAGTCTTCCTGATGTTGAACTCAAAGAACCTTCAGCTAAAGTGGAAATTAAAGCGCCTGAGATTGAAGCTCAGTTAAGCAGTGTGAAAGGATCACCATCAAAATTTAAACTGCCAACATTTAAATTTCCCAAATTTGGAGCTGCCACTCCAACTGTCAGCACTGAAGTACCCGACTTAGAAAAAGAAATTAAAATTGATGGAGCTGACATGCATATATCAGTGCCACACACAGATGTTGATGTACCAGAGGTTAAAGCAGAGGTCCATCTACCAGAGGTTGAGGTCAAAAAGCCTTCAGTTGGTGTTGTGATAGAGCAACAGCCAGGTGTTGAAGTAGATGCAAAACTGAAAAAACCTAGGTTTTCGCTGCCAAAATTTTCTTTCTCAAAACCAAGTGTGAAGGCCCCTGAGGTTGATGCCAGGCTTCAGGATGCGAATGTTGCAATTCCAGAGGTCAATGTGGAAGTAAAAGGAGGAGAATTGGATATGAAATTACCAAAAAGTGAAGCAGAAGTTGATGGGCAAGGAAAAATACGAAAGTTTGGAATCACAATGCCAAAGGTAACAGGGCCTGAAATTGATTTGAGCTTTTCAAAGAAAGATGTAGATGTCACACTCCCAGAAGCTAAAGCTAAAGTTCAGCTTCCAGAATTCAAAATAAAACAACCATCTGCAACAGTGGAAATCAAAGCTCCTGAGATTGAAGCTCAAACAATAAATGTTGATGGATCAGCAGCAGAACTTAAAATGCCAACAGTCACATTACCCCAAATTGAAGCTGTGACTCCAAAAATCAGTGCAGAAGTACCTGATGTGGACAAAGACATTAAAATTGACGGAGTCACAGTGGATGTCAAAGCACCCTGCATTGAAACTGAGGGCCTATCTGCAGATGTGAAAGCCAAAGGAATTGAACTTGAAGGAATAGGACGCAAGTTTAAAATTCCAAAGTTTGGCATCTTAATGCCAGAAGTTAAAGGGCCTGACATAGATTTAAGCTTATCAAAGAAAGATGTAGATGTCAAACTCCCAGAAGCCGAAGCTAAGGTTCAACTCCCAGATGTCAAAATAAAACAACCATCTGCTACACTGGAAGTCAAAGCTCCTGAGATTGAAGCTAAAACAGGAAATGTTGATGGATCACCAGCAAAATTTAAAATGCCATCGTTCACATTTCCCAAATTTGGAGCTGCGACTCCAAAGGTCAGTGTGGAAGCATCTGAGATGGACAAAGACATTAAAATTGACGGAGCAAAAGTGGATGTCACTGCACCCAGCATTGACACTGAAGGCCTATCTGTAGATTTGAAAGCTAAAGGAAGTGAACTTGAAGGATCAGGAAGCAAGTTTAAAATGCCAAAGTTTGGCGTCTCAATGCCAAAAGTAAAGGGGCCTGAAATTGATTTGAGTTTATCAAAGAAAGATGTAGATGTCACACTCCCAGAGGCCAAAGCTGAGGTCCAACTGCCCAATGTTGAAATCAAAAAGCCTGAACTGGAAATCAAAGCTCCTGAGGTCAAGGTTGCAACAAAGGGTAAAGAGGGATCACCATCAAAATTTAAGATGCCGACATTCAAATTACCAAAATTTGGAGGCGGTACCCCAAGTGCCACTGTAGAAATGCCCGATACGGATGTTAAAATCGATGGAGCTGACATTAAAATTCCTGAAGAGGTTCTAACTGTTGACATTGCAGCACCCAGCATTGACATTGAAGGCCCATCAATAGATATAAAAACTACAGGAACTGAACATGAAGGAAAAGGAGGCAAGTTTAAACTACCAAGTCTTGGTTTTTCTGGGCCTCAAATCAAAGGGCCTGACATTGATTTCAGCTTATCAAAGAAAGATGTAGATGTGACACTACCAGAAGCTGAAGTCAAACTCCCTGACGTTGGACTGAAGGAACCCTCTGCTGAAGTGGACATTAAAGCTCCTGAGATCAAGGTTGCAACAAAGGGTAAAGAGGGATCACCATCAAAATTTAAGATGCCGACATTCAAATTACCAAAATTTGGAGGGGGTACTCCAAGTGCCACTGTAGAAATGCCCAATACGGACGTTAAAATCGATGGAGCTGACATTAAAATTCCTGAAGAGGTTCTTACTGTTGACATTGCAGCACCCAGTGTTGACATTGAAGGCCCATCAATAGATATACAAACTACAGGAACTGAACATGAAGGAAAAGGAGGCAAGTTTAAACTACCAAGTCTTGGTTTCTCTGGGCCTCAAATCAAAGGGCCTGACATTGATTTCAGCTTATCAAAGAAAGATGTAGATGTGACACTACCAGAAGCTGAAGTCAAACTCCCTGATGTTGGACTGAAGAAACCCTCTGCTGAAGTGGACATCACAGCTCCTGAGATCAAGGTTGCAACAAAGGGTAAAGAGGGATCACCATCAAAATTTAAGATGCCGACATTCAAATTACCAAAATTTGGAGGGGGTACTCCAAGTGCCACTGTAGAAATACCCGATACGGATGTTAAAATCGATGGAGCTGACATTAAAATTCCTGAAGAGGTTCTTGCTGTTGACATTGCAGCACCCAGCGTTGACATTGAAGGCCCATCAATAGATATAAAAACTACAGGAACTGAACATGAAGGAAAAGGAGGCAAGTTTAAACTGCCAAGTCTTGGTTTTTCTGGGCCTCAAATCAAAGGGCCTGACATTGATTTCAGCTTATCAAAGAAAGATGTAGATGTGACACTACCAGAAGCTGAAGTCAAACTCCCTGATGTTGGACTGAAGAAACCCTCTGCTGAAGTGGACATCACAGCTCCTGAGATCAAGGTTGCAACAAAGGGTAAAGAGGGATCACCATCAAAATTTAAGATGCCGACATTCAAATTACCAAAATTTGGAGGCGGTACTCCAAGTGCCACTGTAGAAATACCTGATACGGATGTTAAAATCGATGGAGCTGACATTAAAATTCCTGAAGAGGTTCTTACTGTTGACATTGCAGCACCAAGCGTTGACATTGAAGGCCCATCAATAGATATAAAAACTACAGGAACTGAACATGAAGGAAAAGGAGGCAAGTTTAAAATACCAAGTCTTGGTTTTTCTGGGCCTCAAATCAAAGGGCCTGACATTGATTTCAGCTTATCAAAGAAAGATGTAGATGTGACACTACCAGAAGCTGAAGTCAAACTCCCTGATGTTGGACTGAAGGAACCCTCTGCTGAAGTGGACATTAAAGCTCCTGAGGTCAAGGTTGCAACAAAGGGTAAAGGGGGATCACCATCAAAATTTAAGATGCCGACATTCAAATTACCAAAATTTGGAGGGGGTACCCCAAGTGCCACTATAGAAATGCCCGATACGGATGTTAAAATCGATGGAGCTGACATTAAAATTCCTGAAGAGGTTCTAACTGTTGACATTGCAGCACCCAGTGTTGACATTGAAGGCCCATCAATAGATATAAAAACTACAGGAACTGAACATGAAGGAAAAGGAGGCAAGTTTAAACTACCAAGTCTTGGTTTTTCTGGGCCTCAAATCAAAAGGCCTGACATTGATTTCAGCTTATCAAAGAAAGATGTAGATGTGACACTACCGGAAGCTGAAGTCAAACTCCCTGACGTTGGACTGAAGGAACCCTCTGCTGAAGTGGACATCAAAGCTCCGGGAATTGATGTACAGACAAGTAATGTTGAAGGATCACCATCAAAACTGAAAATGCCAACATTCAAATTACCCAAATTTGGAATTGCTACTCCACAGGTCAGTGTGGAAATACCTGATGTGGACAAAGACACTAAAGTGGTTGGTGCAGATTTGACATTACCAGAAGCAAAAGCTGAAGTCAAACTTCCTGACCTTGAAATCAAAGAGTCTAGTGGTTCAATTTCAGTATCGCAGCCAAAGACAAGCTGGACATTTCCAGGATTTTCATTTTCAAAGACAAGCGTTAAAGCCCCTGAGGCTGATGTCAACATCGATGTCCCAAAAGTTGATGTTACCCTACCAGAGGCCAAAACAGACATACAACTGCCAGATATCAATATCAAAGAATCATCAGGTATTTCAAAAGAGGAGGCACCTGCGATAGACATTGATGCCAAATCTAAAAAGTCTAGGTTTTCATTACCCAAATTTTCATTTTCAAGGCAAAGTTCAAAAGATGTCAGTCTCCCAGAAATTGATGTTTCTCTTCCAGAAGGAGATGTGAAAATTACACAACCTGAGGTGGAGCTCAAGCCACCAGAGGGTGATGTAGAACTAGAGGGGCAGGAGAGCAAGTTTAAAATGCCAAAGTTTGGCATCTCAATGCCCAAAGTAAAAGGGCCTGAAATCGATTTGAGCATATCAAAGAAAGATGTAGATGTCAAACTCCCAGAGGCCAAAGTTGAAGTTCAGCTTCCAGATGTCAAAATAAAACAACCATCTGCGACAGTGGAAGTCAAAGCTCCTGAGATTGAAGCACAAACAGGAAATGTTGGAGGGTCACCGGTAAAACTTAAAATGCCAACAATCACATTACCCAAATTTGGAGCTGCTACTCCAAAGGTCAGTGCAGAAGTACCTGATATAGAAAAAGACATTCAAATTGATGGAGCTAAAGTGGAAGTTACAGCACCCAGCACTGACACTGATGGCCTATCTGTAGATTTGAAAGCTAAAGGAGGTGAACTTGAAGGATCAGGAAGCAAGTTTAAAATACCAAAGTTTGGCATCTCCAGGCCAAAAGTTCAAGGGCCTGAAACTGATTTGAGCTTATCAAAGAAAGATGTAGATGTCAAACTCCCAGAGGCCAAAGTTGAAGTTCAGCTTCCAGATGTCAAAATAAAACAACCATCTGCGACAGTGGAAGTCAAAGCTCCTGAGATTAAAGCGCAAACAGGAAATGTTGGAGGGTCACCGGCAAAACTTAAAATGCCAACAATCACATTACCCAAATTTGGAGCTGCTACTCCAAAGGTCAGTGCAGAAGTACCTGATATGGACAAAGACATTCAAATTGACTCAGCTAAAGTGGATGTCACTGCACCCAGTATCGACGCTGACGGCCTATCTGTAGATGTGAAAGCTAAAGGAGGTCAATTTGATGGATCAGGAAGCAAGTTTAAAATTCCAAAGTTTGGCATCTCAAGACCAAATGTGGAGGGGCCTGAAATTGATTTAAGTCTATCAAAGAAAGATGTAGATGTCACCTTACCTGAAGCCAAAGCCGAGGTCAAACTCCCCGATGTTGAAGTCAAAGAACCTAAAGGTGCCATTTCAGTACCTGATGCATCAATGGTTGAGGTTGAAGCCAAATCTAAAAGATCAACCTGGTCATTTCCAAAGTTTTCATTTTCAAGGACGAGTGTTAAAGCCCCTGAAGCTGATGTCAACACTGAAACACCCAAAGGTGATGTTACATCTCCAGAGGCCAAGGCAGAGGTCCAAGGACATGTTGATGTTTCTCTTCCAGAAGGTGAAGTGATAGTCAAGCAACCTGAAATGAAAATTAAAGCTGAGCTTGAAGCTGAACATGAAGCACGAGGAAGTAAGGTTAAATTGCCAAAGTTTGGCATTGCACTACCAAAAATAAAAGCACCTGAAGAAGATTTAAATGAATCACAGAAAGATTTAGGCATCACACTGCCAGAGGTTAAGGCAGAGGTCAAACTCCCTGAAACTGAAGTCAAAGAGCCTTCAACTTGTGTTGAAATTAAAGCCTCTGAAAGTGAAGCTAAGTCAAAAGATGCTGGTGGATCACCAATAAAATTTAATTTGACAACGCTGAAAATGCCGAAATTCGGAATTGCCACCGATGATGTCACTGTCGAAGCACCTGATGTTGACAAAGTAGCTGAAATTGATGGAGCTAAACTTGGGGAGGATGTTACTGTCAATATCAAAGGTCCAAGAGTTGACATTAAAACGGATGTGTCCAAAGCAGCAACGACAGAACCTGATATGCCAAAGACTGAGACAGACAGTGTTGGTCTTGCCTCTCCAAGTAAATTCAAACTACCATCATTCAAGATGCCAAAGCTGAGTTTCTCAAGACCCAACCTTGAAGCTGAACAAGTCCCTGTTGACACTGATTCCAAAGATGATCAGCTAAAAGTGGAAGTGCCCACAGCAGAGGGTAAATCACCAAAACAGACATTGACATCATTTGGTGAGATCCTCAAAAATGTTGACGTTGAATTTGATGTTCCAAAAGCAGAAGAAAGTGTTGAAACCTCAAAGAAAGTTGATGAAACAGATGACCCAAATGGAAAGCAGTTAGAGGCAAAGAAACAGGAAACAAAGCAAGAAACTATCAAAAGTCCTGAGAGAACAGGTTGGTTTAAATTCCCCAAGTTTGGACTCTCCTCTCCATCAGAACCTAAGAAATACGAAAAAGATGAGCCCAAGGATGTAAAGAGCCCAGCAGGAGAAACAGCAGATGACGAAATAAGCCCCACTTACTCTGTTCAATCATCAGACGCATTTGCTGATATTAGCTCTGCAATGACGAGTGAGCACGCTGGCCTGTCCTCATCTTCTCCAACCAAGGTAACTGTCAAATACTCTGATCCTGTCGCTGTTACAGGTCTCGGAGAGATGCACAGTAACATCATTACTTCCACCACAAAGACTGGGCTGATCTCAGCTGAGCCTAACTTACCTGAGAAAATCACCATTCTGTCATCGGGAGTTTCATCTTCATCGGAGGACACACTCAGACTTGAATCTGGAAAAATACACGTCATCACATCAAATATACATGCGACCCCAGAGGCCCAGCATGCCAAGCTACTGACTGCTGTTCAGGTCCAAACAGCTGGAGGCCTTCCCCTAGAATCAGAGGCTAACAAAGGTGGATTGTGGACTGTTGAGGATTCACAAGGTGGCAAGAGGACGGTCTTCGAGAGGCATTTAGTTAGGCAGACATCAAGTGAAAGAAGTGAGCGCAAAGAAACAATTGTTATAACTAAACAAATTACACGTACTTCTGAGGCCATCTCAGGTGAGACAGCTTCATCCATTCAACGACTGAGAGACTCTGTGCACTCTGAGAAAATGAAGTTTTTCGATGGAGTCGACAAGTGAAATAACTTGATGTAAATTATGTTTAAAGATACAATCTCTCATTGTCCAGCCTCAGTGGCCGACGTGCCTCCTAATGACACAGTGACACAGAGGTGAGATACAAAACAGGAAAGCAACTGAAAGAGATTTTTATTAACTTACCAGTCACAGTAGATTATCAGTCGGTGTTCAGGTGTTATCTTCAATCTCTGGTTGCATGTTGTTAACCTATAAGGAGATGGATTGATGTAATTCACACTGACAATGTGATTAGGTTGTTAATAAGCTTTTAAACTGAGTGCCCTTACTGCAAATTACGACAAGGCTTCACCAAATATCCTTGCTTCTTATGGTACAGAACTAAAGTAAGCCATGTCTTTTGCATATCAAAACGTATATCTTTGTTGTTTCATAGTTTTTAATGTAAAACACTGATCCAACTTACTAGTGCTCTTATTTATCGAATGATAATCACCAGTGCATTTGATTTTAAAAACGTTTGATCTGAGCTGAAGACTGCTGCAAAAATCAATCAAAGTTATTGACATTCCAAAAGATGTTTACAATAATATCACTGTAATGTTGACAGTAGAGAGCACCGACAATACAATAGTGCAGTATATGATAGAAAATAAATATGTATCGCAGAGATATTCTTGTTGCTGTAGCTAAAATGTAAAGAAACAATAGCAATGCATAGCTGAAATGAAAACGCTTATGATGAAACACAGCAAGTGTACTGCTGCAACTATATTTTTTATTAAAATTTTTGCTTAGAACCTAATTTGCTACAGTAAAAAATATATATCAATTGTATGTTCTCTTTCAATATCACTGTACAAAGTGGGAATATAAAACTGGCTGTGTAAATAGCTTTTAATGATCTCTGGGGTTTTATTTGATTACTGCTCCTCTTTAAAGTCTAATACAACCTGTTTGCAAAGTTATACACAATGAATAAAATATTATTATATGTGAACTCGAGTTATGTTCTGGCCCCAACTGAACCAAAAAGTGTTTATTGTGTGTTATTAGAGTTACTGAAATATGTCAAATTTCACTTTACATTATTTTAAATAAACACATAATTTGGTGACACCATTGATGGAAGATAACTAAGATAACATTTACTTGAGTACTGCGCATGAAGTACAATTTCTATGTACTTGAGTATTTCCTTGTATGCTACTTTATACTTGTACATTTCAGCGGCACATATTGTCCTTTTCACTTCACTTCGTGTATTTGATACACTTAAGTTACCAATTACTTTCCAGATTCAATTTAATTATACAAAACAGACTTAATAATTAAATTATATTATTGTATCAATACATTTTGCTGATCCTGAGAGTAAATTCACAAGCTACCAAGCAGCACATAAACTATTACACATAAAATATGTAGATACATTTCTTATTTCAAATGTATCTACATATTTTATTTCCCTATACATATATTGACATGGTTTAGATATTAATGCATCTATTGATTTAACCCATTAATATGATATATACTGTGGTGGGATGTATCTAAGTAGATTTACTCAAGTACTATACATAAAGTATTTAGTATTTTATACATATATTTTACACTACTTTATACTTGTACTCCCCTAAATTTCAGAGGCAAATATTGTACTTTTTAATCTACTACGTGTATTTGATACACTTTAGTTATGAGTTACTTTGGCAGAACATATAATAAGTAATTTAATTGTAATTATATTAATTACTGTAATATATAAATAACACTTTACTGATCCCAAGGGTAAATTCACAAGCTACCCAGTAGTGAGTGTATGTTTGGGTGTTTGTGAACTGTTGTTAATGTAACTTAAAGTATATTTGATGCTAAAGCTAAGTGAGATCTTTGAATGCAGAATTTTTACTTGTGAGAGTATTTTCACACTATAGTATTGCAACTTTTACTCACATCTGGGTACTTCTTCCACCAGTAGTTTTGGAGAACTCCTGTTCACACATAAAATGCTGAAAGGCTTATTATTATTCGCTTTACCTGAAAAATAGTCAAGATTATGATGATTAATTAAAAGCACAATAACGTTACTCAACATATTGTTATCATCTCATGACTACACCACAATGTCATGGGAAGAATAAATAAACTCGTATTTACACACTAGAGGGAGACACAGCTCACAAGTATATGTCTGAACCATCACTGTTCCCCTGGGATAAAATAAAAAGCGAATTGTCTTTACAACACAGTGAAACCTTTAGGCGCTAGCTTAAAAACAGCAGTTACGCATATTTCAGTGCCATTAGCTTTGTTGTTGTTTGATAATTAGCGTTACAGCTAATAACTTGTTTCTCTTGAATCTTGTAGGAACACGAAACACGCGTATTAAAAAGAGGCGAAGCCTTAAAGTGTGTACCTGAGTTCAAGTTTTACCGTATAAAATGTGACAAATTACCTGAAAAATTCAGCTAACCGCTAACAACGTTTAACATCATCAACGGCTGCTCGGTTTGAACTCTGATTAGGTGCTCCCTTCAGGTGCAGCTCGTAAATTCACAACTTCGAGCGATGAACGTTTTTAAAGAAACAATAAACTAAATATATCTTTTATAGTTTTCTTGTGTTTATTTGGGAAACTAAGAATAAATTTATGGCCCAACAAGTTTTCTGTTGGTTTGTGTTTAATCAAGAGGCAACATGGATCAAGGAACTATGCTCACCACCGTGTAGGTGTAAGTTCAGAGTGTAATTCCCATTTGTCCTAATTTGACCTCAAAACACCGAAATGCACCACAGGTCGGATGAACCGGACAGACCTTCCCTTCAAATTAAAAGCACAAGTTGTTAGTGGTGGAAAGTACCTTAGTACATTTACTCAAATGCAGTTTTATAGATACTTGCTTCTACTTTCTAATCCCACTACAATTTTAAGGTAAATATTCTATAATCTGACCTGCTACACAACATTTAAGTGATAGTTTTGGTTACTTTGATAAATTAATAATATCAATATTATATTATGGTGCATTAGTTAAAGTAGTTATATAAATATATAAATTATATATTTATGTACCCCACAAGTAGCCTACAATACAAGTACCCTAAAAAGTGCATAGTAATGTATCCAGCAATGGTGAAAGAAGTATTCAGATTTGTGATACATACCACAGTGTAAAAATACTCTATTACAAGTAGAAGCCGAAAGTAAAGTACCAAAGAGTAAAAGAACCAAACACTTTCTAGCTACAAACTTTCCATCTCAAAAGTTTCCGACAGTGCTTGAACGCAGCGCCGGTCCTGCTCCACTGCGCAGCCTCTGAACACTTCGATACGAGCGGCAACTTCACCGGGAGCCTCGCGCGCCCCGCCGCCTGTCGCCCACAACAGCCCGCATCATCATCATCATCATCATCACCATCATCAGCACCATCATCATCCTCATCAGCATCAGCAGCATCAGTGTGATGAAGCAGCGGAGGACGGAGACCTTCCTGCTCTGAGACACTGGATCAGCCCGCAGACAGGTACGGAGCTTTTTTTTGATTATAACCACTCTGAAAATTTAAAAACACTAAACTAAAAATCTGATTTTTTAAATATCTAAAACTCACTGAATGAGTTTGATTTTTAAAAATGCACATTAGAGGTTTGGAAAATTTATAAAAGCTGCCTCACCTTGTGGGTTTTTGTGCACTGGTGGTGCTCAGTGTGTGGGATCGTGGGCAGAAAGAACAAATCAGCCTGAAGAAGTGTAGGTGTAGCAGAAGCTGTGTTTTATACACTGTTATTTAAATCTATTAATAGTGCTACCTGCTGTAAACTGGCTACCTGTTGTGTGTGTGCAGGTAAATCTCCAAACATGCATATTTAGTATTCATCATATGCAATTTTGTCATAAAAATGCACAAGTTTTTGTGTTATTTTAGTGAAAAAATAGGACAGGACAGGAAATGTGAATTAGGGCAACAAACTAAACAAAAGCAGAGCAGTGGAACATTTTAGCTGCCTGTATGATGAGTAAAGAAGAGTATCGCTATATTTGGACATGGATAGGTTTTTTTATTTCATGTCCTTGGGCTGTAAAAACTTACTGGATTTATCTGAGCGAGCTGCATTTGAGGAGGTGGTGTTGCTGCCGGCTCTGATTTAGCAGCAGAAATGGAAGAAGAGAAAAAAAAGTGCAGCTGGGGCGATAAGAGGAGACAAAGAGTGAAGCGGTCATTCTATCTATATCCTGTAAATATGAAATTAAAATGATGGACATTTTGGGAGCTCTAACTGCTCCTTTAACTGGACCGTCTCCACCGTGATGAATCTCATGATGGACAGAAGAAGAGGAGGAATTTTAATCTGTGAGGTCACACCAGATGCACATCTTCCATTCGAAAAACTGTAAAATGGAAGACTGCAAGCAGAATTATTTTCTGGAGATTTTTTTTTTTAATAACACTAGTAGGTGCAAGTATCTGGCTTCCAACTCAAGTCTGTGATGCTGCAGTACATCAGGGTGCTCTTGTGGGTTTTTGGCTTGGACACTTGGTTTTTTCTTGGCGGCGATACAGTCTGTGGCTGCAACTAACAATTGTTTTCTTTATCAATTAATCTGCCGGTTATTTAATAGTCTGCACAATAAGATAACAGTGAAAAATGCATGGTAACATTTTCTGAACGCAACAGGATGTCTTGAAAAGCTTTGTTTCATTCATTTCAACAGTCCCAAACCAAACAAAAATTCAGATTATTATTAGTTCATGTGGATTTTTGGGGTGGGGAGGGAATATCCCCCTCAATATATGGAGCATGTGCATTTGTCTATCCCCTCCACCCCACCCCCAATAAAAACGTGAAAATAGCAAAGGCCTTTATTTTGACAGGATTTAAGACGTTTACACCATAAAATGTTGCAGAAAAAAGCACAACATAAAAAATTCACCAAAATGCAGGTGTTTGATTCTCGAAATTTTCTGGTGCAGGACCTCCAAACCGCCCATTTCATATGTCCATTAACATTAACATTATGATGTTTTGCAGACAATGGGTTTTGTTCCACAACTTACGACCAAATGTTGTTATTCTTCAACAAGATGACATTGGCATTAGACATTTGAAAGATTTTGTGTTTTTGGTTACTTAAAAACCCACATTACAACCAATAAAGTATCAACGTTGGTGTTCTACCTTGGTATTAGATGTTGCCCAAACAATGTACTTTGGCCACCAAAATATATACAACAAGAAAATGCAACTGCCAGCGAGGTCATGGCGATCTGGTTGTCAATAAGATGGTTAAGTGTGAAGAAAACAGGAATGAAATAGAAGCCACCAAAAGACACCTTTTATTATACAAACTATCCCAAAAGCCTAGCCTGTATAGGGGTCAGAATGTAGACTATATATAAAGATAGACGGCGCGTCCCCACAAACATTTATTTGTTGTGTACTTTGAGTTTTTTGTTTGGCCTGTGTCCCATTCACTGACATGGAGGGGCGGGCTTTATGACCTATACTGCAGACAGCCACTAGGGGGCGATCCAGAATGACAAGCAACACTTTGGGTAAACTTCCATGTTGCACATCTTAATAAACAGTCCAGGGTTCAGCCAAGAACGTGTGCCACCGCTCCAATGACAGTATGAGACTAAGACCCTTGTCTTTGTCTAGTTAGTTGCTTGGTGGGACAGCTTGGTTCACTTGTAACATTAATTTATAATAAACGTGCATGCAGCGAACTCTACAATATTTCAGAACCAATTGAGTTTCAGTTTCTTAAGTTAGTGGACCTAAAGGTTAGAACCCGATTAGACGAAAAACTACCACAGTTTGTTGTATTGTAAAAGTTGAGGCTGAAAAATATTAGATCAATAAGTAAAACTAAGCAACCCTGATCAAATATGAACCAAGAATCTTTTACTACGTTCCCTATTTCTCACCAAAATGTTTTCAAAAACATATTTTAACTTACCGTTTCACTGTCAAGATTGTTTGTCACCAGCTGGCAGCCATATTGTTACCTGTGTCAAAACAGACACACTCGCATTACTTCAAACACCAACGGGGACATTTATTGGTCTGGTGCAATGCAGTGCATTCTGGTAGTTGTAGGTTTTGTACCTCTTGAGCAAAAGTGAATGCCACAGTCATTTTTTCTCTGTTGTTTTCATGGTTATGTAGCATCAAATGTATTTGAATCTTTGTACTGTGTAGATGGCCCAGATTTATGAAAGGGACATCTTTTTTTACACTTTTACTTTAACACTTTTAAAAGAAAATCCAGTATGAAGCCGCTCTCCAGTGAAAGAAAATGACTTTTCATGAAGAATTTTGCACTGTGCTCAATTAAATTCAAGTTGTGTTATGTTTGTAATGCATTTCCTGGGAAGAATTGACTTGGTGGTTTGCAGGTCAGGATATTTAAGCTGTTTAACTGGGTTTATTAATTTTTTATTTTATTTTTTAGGTTTCGATCACATACAACCATTAGAGTCTGGATGTGTTTTCCAGTTAATAAAAAAATATGTTTTTATTTGATATTGAATACAGTAAAAAAAATGGTAATAGGAAACTTTGAAAGTAAACTAAAAATATGTAATATTATATTTTTCATTACATTTTTGTCAAGTAGAGCTCTCAACTTCTGAATAATCAGTGTAATGTCAAAATTCACAAGATGGCTCTCATTCTTAGATCTGATACTCAACACTGTTTCCATATTTTGGAAATAGTATATAATAATAATAATAATAATAATAATAATAATAATAATTATTATTATTATTATTATTATTAACTTATGATAAACTTTATTTGTATAGCACATTTCAAGACACAAAGTAGTGTACAATAAAAAACAAACTAAATATCACAACATAGAGAGACAAAAGATTAACTTAGAGCCAAACACTAGGTGCATTAGATACAATGGATAAATATTACATACTTTGACTTAAAATGCAAGACGCCATATGAATGAAACACTTGCTGCTTCATCTTCAACCATCCAAAAGTGTAAAAAGTCGTCACATCTCATGTCTCTGCTGAGGCAGAAGAGCAGCGGCTTCCTGCAGAGTAAACACATTAAACACATGGATAACCTTGTTCAGACCTAATGGCTCAAATAAAGCATTATTATTATTCAGCTGCAGGGATTAAAAAAAGCATGACGGAAGCGTCACGCCTGGCACCGATATTCAAATTCTTGTGTCTGTTACGCTCCAGTGAAGACTCCTCTCAGAGATCAGACTCATGTTGCAGAGCTCTGCAGGCCTCGTCTTCTTCTTCTCCACTTGATACCTTCATGAGACCGGCCGGAGCGACGGCACAGATTCCCTCCGCAGGAACAATATGAGCCTCTGATGAGGAATAAAGGCTGTATTGTCTCAGCGCCGCTCATCATGACGGGGACAGAAGCAATTCCAGGTTTCACAGAGAAGTCTCACAACAACAACAGGCTGCGACCCCGGTCCTGACGGCGGGATAATTGCTGCGTAACGGCACACATGAATACCCACCAAATCAGCTCTCGGCCTTGCTTGTGCGCTCAGGCAAAGTGCACTACTCAGACAATCAGAGGCATACAATCTCAATTGCTCGTCCCCATGGCAACAGCAACTGCCGGTCTGATTGTATGGAAAGTGGTGTTTCTGATAACTTGTCAGATGTAAAAGTCTAGTGAGCAGACGACTGGAGCTGCTGGCTGGTTTTTAAAGAGGCAGTAATCGTAGGGTTTTTATTAATAATGCTTCAAAGGATGACCAGGTGTCCGGATACAGAAAAATAATGGATGAGATGGAGGTGAAGGACGCCGTGATGTCTTTTTGAGGCATGGCGTCTCCTCTGCCGAGACTGGGGGCTGATGCCGACGCAAATATTGGGAAGTAAAAAATTCCTATATTGATATATCGTCCGATATTATGTATATATGCAATGATGATATGATTATTAACTACTTCTGACCATAGGCTCTATATAAAGATGGACAACATGACAGCTCCCCCAAAGTGAGGCTATTCAATCTGGATCGCCCCCTGGTGTCTGACTGCAGTATAGGTCATAAAGCCTGCCCCTCCATGTTAGTGAATGGGTCATAGGCCAAACTAAAAACTCAGCGTACACACCAAATAAATGCTTGCCAAAGATGGTCTCTGACACTGAAGGTTGTTCTCATCACTCTGATGTTTGTTCAAGTGTTTTTTTATGATAAGTTTGGTTTTACTGAGTTATTAAATTGTACAAAAGGGGGCTTTTCTGACATGAATGACAGCCCTGACAGCCAATTCGTACGCTGGTATTCGATAGAGCTGCTTATGATTGGTCGGATGGGTGTTTTGGCGGGAACTCCCCCACAACATATATATCACCACTGCGCAGATAAGGGCTCTCAGTGACATCACCCTCGCAAGATGGCAACGCCCGTATCCTGGATATTTTAACCTTTCTTCAGCTTTTATACAATATCCAATCCAATATCGCTTTGTTGACTTTGTATTTGGTTCCACGTATGCACCAAATAAAGGGTTGGAAATAATAAAATTAGATCCCTTTAACAATAAGCTTCATTGGGAATTTGATCATTTTTATTTACTCTCTGCATCATGTTCTGTTAAAAATAAGTGAGTTTCATCAGTCCGACCCACAACTTTACCCTTCTGCTTCACTCTCATTGCTCTCATTGTGCTATTTTGAGAAAAAAAACTGTAAAAATTCACTGCACTCTACCTGCTCAGCGGCAAACAGCACACAGAAACAGCTGATGAACATAGTGGAGCATCTAGAGAAAGCGATCACACACAAAAAAAGAGAACCAGAGTAACAGACGGCACTGTTGAGTTTTTGGCCACTTGCAGACACAATAGAGCATTTTTTTGTGGTCCCACAGGTGATATACAGTTGCCGGTAACAATGCATCTTCTCCTTTTATGCTCTGTTTTGGAGCACCTCATCATTAACCAGTTTAATTTTATGTTTACTTTCTGCATGTGCATGTTCTGATTTTGAACCACACCCTGAACCTGCTGACATTTCTGACTTTGAGTGCAAATTTGCACCTTACTGATGGAGTTTTTTTTGGTTATATTTTGCTTTCTAAACACTCTTTTCCCACTTTGTGCTGCAATCCACTGCACAACACTCATCGTTGAGGTAAATAAAGTTTTACCTTATCAACATGCCAGCAAAGGCAGTGAAGAAGAAGACTGCAAACAGGATGTAAACAACGCAGGTTTTGGTTCAGAGTTTCAAAAAGATCAGCTTTGTAAGCAGCTTCTATGTGGAAGGAAATAAATTCAACACAATTTTTCGACCTCAAGGATTTGCACAATGAGAAAAAGACTGAATATAAACAGAAAGTTTGTTTCTTTACATGAAATAAAACTTTATAGAGAGCTTTAAAACAATCTTTAGGGCTGTTAAAATGTGCCACAACAATAAAAAAGTAATTTTACAGAAACTAAATTAGAACTTTTAAAATGTCATCAGTATTAAATGTGTAGTGCATATTTAAAATAAAAATTTGCCATACATGTCGCATTAGAAAAAACAGATTACAGACAGTTTATTAATAGGTGATTATCGTCTTGTGTTTCCCTGCAGGATGACTGAGGTGATGAACTCTTTGGAGCCCGGGACAGAGGACTTCAGCGGGGGAGGAGCTGGAGCAGATCAGGGCGCAGTATCCTTCCAGGTGTGTGTGTGTGTGTGTGTTTATGATTTCAGACGAGTCCTGTTTTATTGGCGTAGAAAGCACACCATGATGAGTCACAGCAGTGATGAGCAACAGTAAAATGTGGGTTGACATGACGAAGGCCAGTATTTGGACTCGGTCCTGCTGTGAGTAAATGGTATGTGTCTCCTCCGGCTGAGTGATTTATCATCCACTACTGTACAGTTTGTTTTATAAACATAATGTATCATCATTAAGTGTAAAGAGTGACCACTCATGTTTTATTTAATGGTGTCGGTGAAATGTTGTGTTTGATTAATTCTACCAACTGCTGCTTATTTGTTTCCAACGACTCAGTGTGACTAACAATTGGAGTCTGGACATTTTTTCCAGTCAGTAGTATGTATATAAATATGTTTTTATTTCATATTGAAATGGTTGTACGAAACTTTGACAGCAATTTTGTAAAGTAAACTTCTAAATGTCTCTTGTTCTGCAAGAACAATTAGTGTAAAATTTTTGTTTTAAGTACGTCAAAATTCACAAAAATCCTCTCATTCCTGGAACTGATACTCAACAGTTTCTGTATTTTAGAAATAACAATAATAATGATAATAATAATAATAATAATTATTATTATTATTATTATTATTATTATTATTATTATTATTATTATTATTATAAACAAACAAAAATGTGCTTAATTTGTCCCAATACACACACACTACTAAACAACAAGAGAAGGTTTATGACACAATGGTGTCGGCACAAATACAATCAGATGTTAGTGTTATTTTCCTTCAGTTACTAGTTATCAGTATATTTTATATGTACTGAAAGTCAGCACCGAAAAAAACCCTGATTTAGATTTAGATTTTGTTTCTTTTTGCGTTTCCTTATGCAAAGCTTCTAAGTCCCAGTTTTAAACATCTTAGCTATACCTAAAATGTGTTGAGATAATTTCAGATGTAATTTAATTAGAAAATAGAAAAAAGCATCACAAGGGAGTCAGAGATCAAATTACACATTAGAGATCAAAGAAGCACATCAACAAAGTCCAGCTGATAATCTTTGATCTGATATTTTTCCTAATCCAATTTTTACCGCATTGTTGTTCTTCCACATGTGCTGAGAGTAATCCCTAAAATATGAAACCCATCAGTTAAACCTTACATAAGCTTTGAGCAGATCTTCCCAGATACCCATGAAAGGTATCCAAAGCTGTCCAAGAGGCTTCCCTCCATCGTGGTGGAGCCGCTGGAGCAAACCGAGGTGGAGAGCGGCGAGCTCCGCTGGCCGCCGGATGAGCCGAGCTCTCCAGACGCCAAAGCTGAGAGGCAGCGTCTAGAGGAACAAACTGCAGGTGAGGAGGAGGAGGTCACCGAGAGTTTCATCTCTTTGGTGTGCAGCCTTAATGGAAAGATTGACCTGCTTTCCTGTTTGTTATTTTAATCATTTAGATCTAAACTGGCCAATCACAAGTAAACCAGAGCAGAAGAAGCACTTTATCCAAGTAAAAATAGTAATATGACAATGTAAAAATACTCTGTTACATATATTAGTCCAGTGTTCAAATTGTGAACAAGTTAAGCTTCATTCCCACTGCACAAAAAAACCCGCTAACACGGGCTAACATCTGGCTTTTAAATGCAATGAGAATGAATACGATCAGCATTCACACTCTGGGAACACAACACCGGGTTGCATTAATTTCGGTTCAAGAACCAGCGAGATGCAATGAAACGCCGTCACTTATTACCACCCGTCTCCTCCTAAGCAGCGCTAAAGCACTGATTAGAACGGACACACCAGCAAAACAACACCCGCACAAACACGTAAGCTGACAGAAAAGCGGACTCGTCTGCCGCAGTGGTGTGTTCAGGGGCAATAGGAATGCAGTCAATCGCCTGTATTTTCGGGTTTATCTGTGTTTGAAAAACCTGTGTGCACACGCTAATTTTGGTGGGAAAGGGGTACAGGAATTAGGGGCATCTAGCGGTGAAGTTGAAACTGACTGAAACTTCTCCGATGTGCAAAACATTCTGTCATTTACTTCTTTCAAATGTTACATTTTGACCTCAACATAATTTTGAAAACATATTCTAGGAGACAGGGTGGCCCTCTGAAATGCTATGGAGTATAAAGTACTCAGGTACCTCAAAATTATACTGAAATAAACATATTTCTTTACTTTATACCACAGTTTAGTGTTCATACAAACAGCTGTCCTGTGAGTCCCTCCAAACATGAGCAGCCATCACAAATAAACATCCGTCTCTTTAAGTCCATAAAAGGTTATTTCCTTTGCTGACTTCCTGTAGTTCTTTTTGCAAATGAAATGACGCACTCTGCCGCCGATCTCACCTGAACGAAAGGAGGAAACACTGAAGAGCAGCGATGCAGTGAAACACAGAAATCTGATGATCTGCATCACTGAGTGGAAAATGAATTGTTACATTGAGTCAGTCGCTGCTGGAGTCATATGACTCACGATAAAAACAATCCTTCATTTCAGGTGAATCATTCGAGGGAACACATTTTCACCTCCGTTCACGTCGTCCAGTGCGGAGCTGCGTCTGTCTGCTGCTGCTCGGCTCTTTGCTTTGACTCTGAGCACCACTTGATGCTGTGAAATGCAGCTGAACAGAAGTACATTTGATAGGGGAATTTTTGGGTTTGTGACCAATAAAGCTGTTAGAGATTATTAATCCAACTGAGTTTAGACATGTGTGCTTTATTCTGAAGTGGACACTCCATGTAGATTGTTATTTTATCATCTTTTTAGTTTAATATATTGAGGATGTGGGGCCTGTGATTTGTAGCATGATATGTTTGCAGTCCCACTCATTTTTCATGTTAAATTAATAACAATGCAGGAACCCTATTTTTTTATAATATATATATATATATTTTAACAATTTTATATATAATTTAATTAATTGCACATTTTTGTATCTGTCATTTTTCTTTTTATTTTGTACTCTTATCAATATGGGAGTTGACAAATATGTTTGCTTTATGCAAATGTACATATTATTGCAACAATCCTGAACAATGGCAATTACTCTCCAAAATATTCTCTAGAATAACCGTAAAGGTACTGCATGCTCAAAAAATAACCTTAAAAAAGACACTTCAGCTTAGAGAAACTGTAGAGAAATGGTAATGGCTCGTTGGAGGCTATGTGCAATAGTGGGCACATACATAAACGGGAGACAGCCAAAAGATATATATTATATTTCTGTGGATATGAATTTTTTAGTCGTAGTAATGGCCACCTCTTACCAGAATGTCTCAGCAACTACCAGGATTGTTTTGACATTTTATAAAGACATTCATGTTCCCCAGAGGATGAATCATAATGATTTTTTTTCCCCCTCTCTGACTGCGAGTCCTGTTCAAGTATCTGCAGTGATGGTTTGATCTATATTAGGGTTCAGACTCAGCTTTATATTCTGTTCAAATATTCAGGGAGTGATCCTGCACCTGCATGTGTTTTTTTCCAGGTGAGGACCAGTCGAATGTGGACGAGGGGGCTTCAGCAGCGGAGATGGAGGACTCCAACTGAACAAACCCTCCTCCTGCGTAACCCACTGTTACTGTGAGTGTGTCCAGACTTGGATGAATGAAAGTAGAGTCCAGTAGAAGAGCTCGTTGATAGAAAGATCCAGAGACAGATTAGAGAAGGGTAGAAAAACAGATTCCCAAACCCCAGCTCGCAGGCTTGGAGCCAGAGTTGTGCTTCAACCGTGTTTAAAAAATTTAAAGAAGGTGTTTTAGTTTTTCGCTTCTACGCTGATGAGGGGGGAGGTTTTTCTGAGGGGATCAACAAACTGCCGTGTTGAACCTAATTTGTTTCGTGTTTGCCTTTTGGCTATTTACTTTTCACGAGAAGCTGCCCAAAAATGAACAAAATGTGCTTAACTTTTGGCAGCAGACGTGTTTTTAAAGTCAGACTTTACATTATCTCCATCAGAGGATTTCCCCCCCTTTAATATGACTGTTGTTTGTGATTTTGATATTTTTAATTTCTCTCTCTGGCTCCAAGCCCTCGCCGTCCAGATGCCCATCTGATCTGGACGGATGTTTCTAAATGCTGTCTTAAGTATTTAGCTCATGTGTGCCATATTACTACTACTGATGGTAGCTACTGTATTTTGTGCACAGTTTTTACATTAACTCTAGATGTAAATGACATCACTGTACGTTAAGTGCTGACTGCTGTAGTTCTGGTGATGCTTGGTCTC
Source organism: Plectropomus leopardus (assembly GCF_026936395.1). Classification (NCBI taxonomy): domain Eukaryota; kingdom Metazoa; phylum Chordata; class Actinopteri; order Perciformes; family Serranidae; genus Plectropomus; species Plectropomus leopardus. Next base: position 4,457,602 of record NC_142189.1, read on the forward strand.
ACGATTCACTTTGTTATAATAGCTACGATGTTTTAAAGAGCAGTATTTGATTAAGGCAGCCTTCATCACTTTAATCGATGTTATTACGACACATTCTTTAATATATATTATATAATATGTGGTCTTCAGACAGTAGGTGTTAAAGGGAATGTAATCGTGTTTTACTTATTGAAGCAATATGTTCACAGGAATTTAAAGGCAGTCCATTTTGTAACAGAGGTTAAAAAAAATTGAATAAATGATGACCAAGATATTTTAGATGTTTGTCGCTTGTCAGACATATTTTTTAAAAATACTGGAAGCCTAAATTATTGCACAAGTAATAAACCTTTTCAAAATTCTTAAAATGCTCTTTTATTTATTGTCCCCTGTGGTTTGTGATGGTCAAAGTGAAGGTTAGGTTTCCTCTTTAAGGTGAGAAAATCTGGCTTTTACTGACATCTGCAGAAGCAAATAGACAAAACACAAGCAAATTAAGAACACAACACATGGCACAGTATTTAGGAAAAAACGAAGAAAAGCCATGCAAATACTATGGACTGTAAAGAAATAATGGACGCAGCCAATGCTACTCCTAATTTTCATGACAGAAAAACAGGTGTTAACTGTTAACACAACAGCATATGGCAACCAACACCTACCGTCACGGTGGTTAAGATTGGGGCCAGTTAACATGACTTATAGAAGCAGTGCATGATGGGACCTCGCCGAACTGCAGCGTGTTTCATGCTCGCAGTGTTCAAATTGGCAGCATTGTGGTTGTGATGCTTCTTTGGGCTGCCTGCTGTTATGAGTACTGTATTTCCAAATTTTTACATGTTAAACTAATCACAATGCAGGAACCCCATTTTTTAAAATAATATATATATATTTTAATAATTTTATATATAATTTAATTTTCAAATTTATAAGTACAAATTACACTAAATGATCAAGTTGCGCAAGCTCCTGCATTTTCAACAACACGGTCCTGCAAATATTTCAAAGTAAAATGCCCTGTGTCAACAACTGAGATTTTTTTCAGAGGGCTTTCATTTTGAAGCAGAACCAGGGAAGTTGGAGTAAAACAGACATCTTTGTATTTCTTCCTCTCTGTGACAGAGAGACTTTTTAACTGTAGTAAAAAGTTGGTATGGAGTCAATATAATTAGCAAAGCACCGTTTTCACTGTCTATTTCTGCTGACAACCGCGCATGGGAAAAAATGGCAAGGCACCATTTCTGTAACTGGTGTGGTAGGACCCAATTGCAGCACAACAGAGTGCGTGATAGTTGGTAATGTTGGTAATTTATTTAATCTTTTGGCAGGTTGAGTGTAATCAGGTTGCAGGTAAGCAGGGACAGTCATCAGTTCTGGTGTTGAGCAGAGTTTGTAGAGAGACTGGGGTGAGCTCACATTCACAGGTGATAGTTCAGAGTTCGAGTGGGGAAATTGTGAACGTGCAGCGGACTGACAGGTGAATGTATTAGGTAAGTCGTAAAGTGAGGACTCTGAAGAAGGTCAGGCAGGGCTCATGGTCAAGGAGGGAGCAGAGTTGGCATCAGGCAGGAAGCAGAGCAGACGAATCCAGGAGGAGCAGGCAGCGGGATCAACAAGGACAGGCAGGGGATCGGCAGTATGCTCTGAAGACAGCTGGAAAAATGGCGATCTCTCTCGACAGAGCTGTAGAGCAGTAGAGCACCGCACAGCCACTGCTGCTTAAATTCTGGCTCGATTGGAGATGATGAGCAGCTGGGAGCACCAGGTGGAGGTGGAGGTGCACTCACGCTCCGTAAATTATGCGATTACCAGCACTGTTATTACCTGACACTGTCCTTCAACATTTCATGCGCACCAGGTCTGTCAGAGCTGGTGCGGGGTTAGCTTGTTTCCATCTGATGCCGACCAGTTGTGTTTCAGTTGGATGCAGAAGGTGGTTTTTGGCATCACACTTGTACACCAAAAACAGTGACAGTGGACGTATTTGACGAGTTTGGAGCGATAACAGGGCTGTCTAAAATGGAGTGTCTTGGACAGAGGATGAATTCAGATGTCCCGGCACAGACATTATGAGGAAAATAACTTCTTTTTTTTTTTACATTAAAACACATAAACATGTTACAATAGAAACCCAAAATACAAGTATGAACCTGAAAATGAGCAGAATGGGTCCCCTTTAAGAAAACAATAAGTTTCAGGTCAAAATGCTAAATCTAAGCGTTTAACACCTTCCTGTCTCAGTGTCTCTTCCCTCCTTCGTCTTGTATAAACACACTCAGACCAACAGGCAACATACGCCGCGCTCCCACGTCCACTCTGATAGCTGGTTGAGGCTGATACACAGTTAAAGGTCAGCTCTGTGTCTCGGTCCAGACAGCGAGAGGGATGGCTGGGATCTACATCTTTTTTCTTTCATGCCTCGTTCGCTCTCTGGATCTGACCTTTCCGATGACAACGCTGTGAGGAGCACTTCGCTGGAGCAAGTGGGATCACTCCTGGGAAAATGACAGGCTGCGGGGAGCACGGTGGCGAGGAGGGGGGGGAAATGCAGTGTCAATTATCTCTCAAATGTCACAAGCTGTTTTTCAGAGGAAGGAAGGACTTGCACTCGTCTCTCCTCTTAAGGACGGCTCTTATTTAACACAGATTTCTCACAAAGGTGGAAGCTTTTAACATTTGCTGCTGCAATCAGTTAAATATCATCACAGATTTGTGCAACAAGATTCACTGATGCTGCAGCTGCATACCAACACATATTTGATGAATCATAAGTTCATACGTCTGAGATATCTCCACAACTACTGAGAGGATTCTTGATCTTCAGAGGATAAAACAGGTGATGCTCCGATTTGGCCTTTACTTCACTGATTGGCACAAATCTTGGTACAGAGATTCATGTTCCCCCGAGGATTTGATCCTGATCCTTTAACTTTTCCTCCTGTGCCACCAGTAAATAGATTTTGTTAGACACTTTTGTTTATGACTAAATACATGAAAAAATATTGTCAAAGGGTGTAGGTTTGCATATGGACAGTAGGGACATGTCCCTGCCAGTATTTAATGGAACTCTTTGCATTACTTTTTATTAATTTTATTTTTATTTATTTACTTTCATAATTTATTTTTATTTGTTTTTTTATTTTATTTCCTTTTATTTGTGTGTTGTTGAGCTTTTTTTTTTTTTTTGCTTTTTGGTCTTTTTCTTTGTCTTATTTTATATTTACAAAACCAGAGGACAAATGATGCAAGACGTAAAGTCCTCTTGTTTTAATTTTATTCTAGCTCTCCTGTAGTTTCTTCTTGCTTATGTTCAATGGGGCTATTTGACTTCCTTCCACTTCCTCCTACTTCTATTGGCACTTCCCCCTTATTTTTTCCTGTCAATCTTTTCTGCTGCACTTTCTCTGATTCCCTTATTTCCCCAGTCTTTCTTTTTTCCTTTGACTCCTCACTCTTTTCTTTTCTTTAACCGTTTTCTCCCTTGTTTTGTTCCTTTTCCTTCCTCCCTTATTTCTTTTTTTTTCTCATATTTTTGACGGAAATGAAACTTCACTCTATTCGAGTCTTTTTCTTTCTGTCTGTCTGTCTTTTTTTCTACGGCTTTGAATCCAAAACAAACTCCGATTTTTTCCCTGGACATTAACAAACCCAATCTCAAATGAACAGCCATTATTTTTGCTCGGCTGTATCTCCTGCGGTTGCTCTCCTGTTTCATTATGTTGAATTCATTCATGTTCAATTCAGACAAAGAGCACACGGACCATGCCAGCGGCCACTTGTAAATCTGTGTATTTAAAAGTACCTTTTAACACAGCCATTAGAGCCGCTGAGTGTTGTGAGGGAGTTGTGTTTTGATGATGTCAAAGTGTGCTGCGCCAGGACTTTCATCTCCCACTCCTGCTGGCTTCAAACGGGGCTTTCAAATGTGTCCGTGATAGGCCGAGGTAACGCACACCCGCCTGCAGCCCGACGCCATCCTCCTTCAGCTCACCACGACTGGATAACAAGGTTTAATGTCAAACGGATCACAGACAAAACAGGATGCAAAGAAATATATGTAATATGTCTCCCTCCTTCCAAAAGTGAAAACTGCTTGTTTAAAATTAAGTTAAATTAATATTATAATAATAATAATTATAATTCTTTCTATCTCAGGACAAAGAAATTGTCAAAATGTTTTCTCTAAAAATATTAAAAATGTTAGAGAAAAGGTTTTAAAGAAAAAAAAACATTATTTTATTTTTAAAAAATCTTCAAAACTTTCAAAGAAATCGTGGTTAAAAATTTTCTTTAAAATTTGCCAAAAAAAAATGGTAAAGAAAAAAATGATTAAAGCAATTTTGGAGGGCATGTTTGATTTAAAACTCATCAGTAAAATAAACACAAGATACAGCCATTTAAAGTTGTATGCCCCTCCCCTACAACCAAAATAAAAAGGAAGCCCTTCACCAATGTTTAAAAAAATATTTGACATGCCTCCCCCTTTTTGCACCACCCCCTCCCCTCTCATAAATAACAAGTTATGTGGAAACATTAAGTTTTAATACTGTTCTTAAATTCATTGTTTTTTTTTTAAATAATATGTATTTTAAAAAGCTATTCCATAGCAATTCATACAGTTCTGAAAAAGAGCTGATAAGGAGTATTGATCATCGTTTCAGAGAATATATGGTCTTCAAAATTTGCCCCAAAGTCACAGAAATGTATTGGTTAAAATGTGTATAAAAAAACAGGGTCAAAAGTCTCATCTAAAAGTACTGATGCTGACGTGCCGTGCAACATGAGTAGCGAGATTTCTTGAATATGATGAAACACAACATGATGAAACACTTGAACGTGCACGGTCTAAATTAAAGAGCGGGGAGATGCAGCATGTTTGATTGTATGAAGAGCTCTCAGTGTGTGGACGGCAGCCAGCCAGGAGCTCCGGCTCCTCCGGAGGCCTCTCAGCCTTCACTGAGACGCCCACTCGGTGTGAAAAACACCTCCGTGTTGGACTCGTCATGGCCGCCGAGCACGGCGCTGCGACTGGAAACATTTAGCAGGAGGCCAATGTAAACATTCGTCCGCCAACTTGTCGCTGCTGCTGTTGTTTGGGCGGCTTCGAGTGGAAAAACTCAAGTGTGTTCAGCTCAGTTAGCATGACGCAGCTCACTGTGGAAGCACAATTGGACTTCTAAGTGTTTTTAACTCTAATTTATCGGGTGTCGATTGTAAAGGTGTGCACTCTGAAAGCAACAGCAACATTTATCCACAATTAGCCCTAAGCATAAGAAAAAAGAGGTGTGAATTTTTCAAAGTCACTTTTTTAATCACAATTAGATCAATATGTCCGACCTTTGTCAGATTTATTCTGTCATGAAAAATATGTTCAAGATAATGTTGCTGTCAAATAATAATTATTAAAATTAAATTTAAATGTTGGAAATGTTATATGTTATATTTAAATGTTAAATCTGAATGTTATATGTTAAATCTTAAATCTAAATGTCATATGTTATATCCAAATGTTATACGTTAAATCTAAATGTTAAGTCTTAAATCTAAATATGTTAAATTTAAATGTTAAATCTTACATCTAAATGTTATATGTTATATCCAAATGATGTACGTTAAATCCAAATGTTAAGTCTTAAATCTAAATGTTATATGTTACATGTAAATATTAAATCTTAATTCTAAATGTTAAATGTTAAATCTAAATGTTATATATTATATCTAAATGTTATATGTTAAATTTAAAAAAAAGATGGGGGCAGTTGTGTAGTTCTTTTACTTGAGGATCAGAAAAATCTGTAAACTCAGGTTGTATTTTTTATTAAAATACTAGAATATTGATCTGACAATCATTATTTAAACACTTTCTTTTCGGTTTATCTTTCCTTTTCGAGAGTGGGGATAAAAAATCATGATCTCAAATACCCGACAGATATGCATATTATTCATAATTACACAACCAGTTTGTCATTCAGCCGTGGTGCACAGTTCAGTGAAGAGCGCCTCTTCATTTGTTTGGGAATAATGTTCCACTCAAACATGCGGCCCAGCACAGGGTTACTCTAGTAACCTTTTCTATGAATAGTAAATGTCAGCGTAATCAATTTTAGATGGGGCGGCTCTGCAGGTGGAGCCGGGAACCGGCTGGGAGGAGGTAAAGGGGGCTGATGTGAGGAGCGAGCGTGCCTCCACCTTCATAAAGTAAAGGTTTCATAAAGGCTCCATGAGGTGAACAGTCGTGAGACTTAACGAGTACAAATATCTGCCATTAGGAGAAAAGATGTGTCAGTATTTGTATATGTATATGTGTTTGTGTTATATGTCTGCATTTTATTAGTGTTGTCTAGTCGTGGATCTTTTACTTAAGTAAAACTAGTGTTACCAAAGTGTAAAATTACAAAATTGCATTCAAAGTTTTTAATTTACTACTTTAGTAAAAGTGTCAGCACATACACATACACACGCAAAGTACCAAAAGTAAGTACTCATTATGCCGAATGGCCCATTTCAAAATGATATATATCATATTACTGGATTATTATTATTACTGATGCATTAATGTGTACACGTAACAGTGTTTAAGTAGTATATGATGTAATTCCACTAGCTATAATTGCCATGTAAAGTTTGTCTTTTTTTTTGACAGCTCAATGGCGCCCCCCACCAGAGGTAGTTGATGTATGCTTGACTGCGCCCGAGGTGGGTTGCAGAGCGCAGTACTGTGTACAAATGTTGGGTATTAATGCCTGTAGGTCCACTGTATGAACATTTTATGCACTGTGATGGAGGGAAATGTTCATGAGGAGACTTACGAGTGGGTTGCTGTGCTTTTTAAGTGCTAAAATATTCAAACAACACCACGATGCACCTGCTAAGTTAGCTTGTTAGCCTCTGTGCTAAATAAACCTGTCGTTAACTGTAGAGAGTGCTGTGTGCGAGCTGCCACATCGGGCCAACTGTATGAGTGACCAGCACAAATCCAGTTTCTGTTCAGAATAATTTGCAGCTTTAAAGAGAGAAACTGGCCTCAACACAGAGTCGCAGGGGTTATTTGGACCAGCCAGCTGCAGTGAAGTGCACCTGAGCGCGGTTACATACATGACTTTAATACTGCAGCTGGTCAACATTTAGCTCATTTTAATGACTGCATGTACTATATTTGTATATAAACGTGTATTTGCAAAGTACCTAAAGGTATGAAAGAAATGCAGTGGAGTAAAAAGTTCAAGATCTCCCTCTGAATTGTAGTGTAGTAAAGTATAAGGTAAATTGAAACTACTCAAAGCTGCACTCATTGGTTGGCTGGTCTTTTAATTGTCTTGTTTTTATGGCTCACTTATAGCTTACATTAACACACTTTTTAGAGCTTCCTTGAGGCAACTTCATTTTTTGTTCTTTTTGTGTTGTACACTTTGATTTTCCATTTTTGTTCCATGTTGTCTGTCTGTAACTTTTGTTGCTGGCTGTCTTTGCGAGGACACTCTTGAAAAAGAGATTTTTAATCTCAAGAGGTTTGTCTGGTTAACAGGTTTTTTTTAATTTAAAAAAAGGGGGTAACATAACACAGGCAAAGAAGACAATTAAATGCCAGGGAGCAAAACCAGCAGTCCTCACACTGAAAGCTTCTCGATTCTGCTGCTGGCACGGGAGGTTTAAACGCCTCCTTCCAGGTGCACCTCGCTGAGCAATGCACCTCGTTAGGCAACGTAGCACACCTGGGCAGAGCTGCAGCAGACAGAAAAGGGACAACAGCTCAGAGGACAGATTTTGTTCTTTTTTTAAAATGCAATCTAAGCTTTAACATTCTTTTCCTAACCATATCCAAGTGCCTTTGTGCCTAAATCTAATCACATGTTAATCAGTGTTGTAGAGAATTATAAAATGTTCAACTTATTGAAGCTTATATCGATGCAATTTAGACTCTTTTTTTTTTTTTTTTTTTTTGCTGGTTGGGTTGCTATTTTTTTGTGTAAGTGCACTGAGAGCAATTCAAAACTCAAAAGGAGTAAAACTCCTCGTAAGTTGTACACACTTATCCAATAAAGCAGATTCTGAAACTTTGCCCACAAGCAAAGTCCACAGTTTCTTTAAGATATAAAACAACTTATTTAGTTTCATGGAATAAATCAGTTAATGTAATGTAACCCACTACTTTTCATTTACCTGGCAACAACATAAAAGAGTGCTATGGCTTAGCACAAGTCAGGACGTGCAGCTTTTTTGTCTTTCTAAAACCTCCAGATGTTCTGTAATCAGCTGCAGATCCACAGACTCATCCATCAATAGTTGAAGGATGACCTGAAGCTTTTGTTCAGCGGTCCTGATTCTCACTCTGCAAATAAATAAATAAAAATTCAGATCTGCCTTTGGATGTTGTCCTGTTGGCTCAGTGGATGATGTTGGCACACACACGTGATAAGGAGTGTAAATTCAACTCTCAAAAATGTTTTCTCCTCTTCTTTCTGTCTGTATGTGCTGCATTATATGAACTAATAAAACAGCAATATACCCAGCAGTTTCCCCTGAACAGCAAACAGAAGAACGCAGACGGCAGGTGGGGACTGTAGTCGAGGGGCAGACCGTATTATTCTCCTCTTTGGGGAGCTGCAGCGAGCCCACAATAACCAAACAAACTCCTGCAGACGAAGCTCTGCATGAGGACATCCCAGTTCTTTTTCTGAAGACATCTGTGGTCCAGTCAGATCATCAGTAAAAAGGTTTCAGATTTCCTGAAAAACTGACACTAAATGCAAGACTTTTTAACAAGAATAGTAACTATGTTGTATGCTTTTACAAAATACAGTATTCCTCCTAGGGTGTTTACGTGTCTCATGAAAATGAATATTCCAATAAAATTCCTGTTTACATGCAGCCGTGCATACTATGATTAACGAGCATACGTCATTTATCACGAATGGGTGAAAGTCCAGAGTTTGCCTGACCCATCCACCATCCCTCCTGCCCTTGATATTACTTTTTTTTTTCTTTTTGTTTTTGCATTATTATACCACCACAAAGAGTGCCTCTACAGGTCTGTGCCTTGCGCCAGAGCTGGCAAGTTGGTTTGTGCACAACACACAAAGCTGATCAACAACTGCCAAGAGGAAATGTGCCACTAACTGTGGTAAAAGCCCATATTAACATGCATATTCTGAATTTGCTGCATACATGTCCAAAGAATGCTCCTTAAACTTAGACAAAACTGGCATATCACACATTTATTTTGAAAATGCTGCATTTGGAATAAGACCTATTTTGGCATATCAAGCAATGTTTACATAACCTATACCAAATTCAGAAAAAAAGATGAACATTAGTGTGCATAGTCACTGTTATTTGTGTAAGTTGATGTAAAGATCTGAGTCTGCTGCTGCTACTTTCCTTCAGAAATGTAGGGAGGGAAAAGTAATACATTTCCTAAAATGGGTAACGTAATAAAAGCAAAGTATTTCACATTTGTTTTGTACTTGTGATGTCCCACTTTTGTTTATTTTACCTGATTCAGTCATAAAGAGAAGTTGAAGAGATATTTACGAAGCTACTCTCTTGATGCAGCGTGTCATTTTGCTGTGATGTGAATGCCACCTGACTGAAATTGAACTGTTCTTCATTTTGCTCGTTGACCCGCTCAAAGCCTCGGAGATCCGGCAGGTCATGGAGAGCCTCGGGGCCTCTCAGGGTGAACCGAGTCTCTACGTCTCCAGCTCGTCCACATGACACAGAGCTGATGACACTGCATGCATTATTTAAAGTCTATCCAACTCCCAGTGTCAGAGCATTTTAATCTGCAGCCTCTCATAACCCCTCTTCTCTGCAGGGCTCGTGTTACTGTTCGTTCCCCCCGGTGGTGACAGAGAGAGGACGAAGATGTTTCTACCAAAAGATAACTCAGACGCTGTTTTATCTTTTTAGTTTTATCCATGTTTAGCCCACACAATAATTCATGCTACATAGTGTTGTCTGTGCAGCAGAAACTTGCAGGATATTTCTATAAAACAATGTCATACAGAAGTATTTCCTCTTAATTATCACTAATGACCCACTTGAAGTATTTGGCTATGTATTTATCTGCAGAGACTGCCTGTAATTTCTTTTTTATTCTTATTTTCCTGTGTTTAGGATGTTCCTGGGCCTCAGGACTTAATAAAAAGGTATGCAAAATAAGCAACAGTCATTCAAGAAGACGGTACGAAAATTGCGGACTCAGCTCCTAAAAGATGCAAATATGGTGATGCAAAACACCAAGTGGAGTGAAGCTGGAGTGACAGACAGAAACCAACAGTTCCTGCAAGTAAATCTGGATCGCACAGACCTGGTGTTTGTGGGGGAGGATATAGTTGTTAGTGAGAACAGCCGCTCCTAAGGGAGTATGCTGATAATACAGTGGAGCCGTGTGGCCCGGTGCTTCAAATGTTTCAACATCTATCTTTTGTTCTCCCGAGGAAACAGTTTTTTTCTGCTCCATAAAGGATGCATTTCTCTCGGTGTGGATGCTAAATGTTTGTCCTCTGCACTGAAAACAAAATCTGACATTAATGACACCAACATATTTTATTTGCTACAAGGGGCTTTTACCAGCAGAGTCCATGTAGGATGAGACATGCAAACACACATAATATCTCAAATTATAGGCTGCAGGTGAAAGAAAATTTGTTTCTTTCACTTGCCTTTCTGTGGCTGAAAGGGATTTTATTAGCAGAGAAAAAGTGTTGGATGACAGATACAACTCATCTCAACATTCACATAACGATCTGAACTCCAGAAATGTGACTTCATTGTTTAATTATATCCTACAAGGTCTCTCTTAAGGACAATCTTGCAAGTTATTTTATGAACATAAGAGCTGAACTCAGACCATATTTCCATTGACTGAAATACTCTTAAATTACATCAGGTAAGAAATAAAACTGTAAAGTTTAATCCGCGATGTAAAGAAAAGAATCATAAAAAGCTGTAGTCTAATACTTTATGGTTTCCTTCTGTGGAAGTTGGTTGGTCTACCATTTTTGTTCAGACTGAAATATCTCTGTAACAATCAGTTGGATTTAGATCACATTTTCTACGTATTTCCATGGGGCCCAGACGATAAATCCAGCTAACTTTGGTGATGACTCTGATTTTCCTCTTCCTCTCGCGCCACCATAAGGTTCACTTTTGAAGGTTTTGAGAATAATGTCTTGACAACTATTGGATGGACTGACCAGCTTGCCCCCACTCCAAACTCTTTAAATATGTCTGCTTTTTCAGTGCTTTCGGTGTACGAGCATGACGCCAAAAGCCACCTTCCACATCCACCTGCAACACGACTGGCAGGGTATGACATGAGAACGCACTCGGACTGAACCGGCGGCATTGTTAATATGTGCCAGTAGATGACTGAACGGCACAGGCACGTCCACATGCAAAACACATGCGTAGCATCGCTTGAGAACGCGGCTGGAGGGAACAGATTGCGTGCACATTAAATGCTGAAGAACGGCGCTGCCATTAAAAATGTAATGTATTCGTGGTTTACAGAAACGTGCAATGTCAACATTTTCTTCTGGCAACTGGGCTGCCTGAGGAGGCAACAGTCCACCTCCTGCAGCTATTTAAACCAAAGAAAGAAGTGGAAGGAGCCTCTATAGTATCATTGTTATGTTGTAATGCAGCTTCTATCAATACATGTATCGATTAATGAGTGGTAAGGTTTGGGCATGAAAACTACCTCTACCTACGGTTAGAAAAAGATTTTATTTTTGCGACCTTTCTGTAAAAAAAACCCTGCTTTTTTGTTGTCCCTGCCAACGAGTTACTGCAAAACACCCATATTTGGAGCCTTAAAGCTGCTGTAAAAACACTGACATGTCGCTACAAAGAAAAAAAAATCCTGAAATAAACTGTCTAAAATCTATTTAAATTCCAATATGCAATAGATGAAACATCTGAAGTTGAAAATAGGCTGTAACCAGATAGTTCTACAATAATTTAATGTGGCTGGGACATTACGCAGGCTCTGCTCCGCAAACAGAAGATACTCTTACATCTCAACAGTGTTATTTAAATGAGGCTCATTAGCACGATGTCTTAAGTCCATGTAAACACAGAGCGAGAGAACAGCTAGATCATGTGTAGCCTATAATAACCCCCCTGTGGAGGCTTACATTTCCTCCCCTGGTGGCGACCATATGCTGGCAGAGCCAGCCAGGTGTGTTATTGAGCTCGCAGCATCACCTGAAGCAGCAGCGCACACAGCAGGTGGAGCGTGACTTTGTCCCCGCAGTCATTCATAGAGCTCTGGGTCACGAGATGTCATTTTTTATTTATGATTGACACCCATTAGTTGAAACTTGTATTTTGAATTTCAGAACATAAAGCATTTTCCTTTCACACTGCTTTGTTTAAATTGAATTGCATACCTGGAAAGTGATTCACACTGGGAATTGTTTTTTGTAATTTTAGTTTACATAAAACTGAAATCCCAGAAACATAAAAAAAATCATAGAAATATCCTTAAATCCGAGAAACGTCCTAAAACGACCAGAAATGTCCTCAAATCCAAAAACGCATGCTGCTGCGACTGGCCCTTGGCCCCTGGCCCCTTCACAAATAAAGTTGAGTATCGTAGCGAAATCATTTTTCTTTGTTGCAGATTTACTTATATTTTCTCCCAACACTTCAGTCTGTTGTTTCTTTCACCCTGCGGCGGACTCTGCCGTCAGATTTACCCGTTTGAACTCTTGCTCTCTGCATTTTTATATTCAATATTCCACATCTTGTGCGGCTAATTCCTCTAAATATCCATGACTGGCTCCGCTCTCACCAGCCGCTGTGTCCTCCATCATCAAAGCCAGGTTTTAACATGATTGCATCAGATCCTGTGCAGCCAAAAAAAAAAAAAAGAAAAAAGTACATGGTTATACTTTTGTGCTGAAACTCGGATTTGACTGCAGTGTCACAAAAATCAAGCTTTGTCTGCAAACTTGAAAGTCTCACCCAGACATAAAAATTGAGGTGATTTAAATCTTTCATTTTCTGTCTCGTATCTCTTCACTCGGTTGTGAAGACGGTTTGTTGTGACTGAACAAAGAGGCAGTAAAGCTCTCACAGGAACTCAGCAGCTCATTCTGTATGCTGCATGCAACCATGGTGCCATTTTCATCTCAACGACGCGAGGCAGGAGGAGCGCCGCGTGTTTAAGACAGACAGATGATTTTGGCTGCACAATTTTAAATATAGATGCTCTTGATGTCTTGGGCATCTTTTTTATTTCCCTCTAAATTCAGCCTGACATATTGAAATTTAGCCAGAAGAATAAAAACATGAAACTCTATGGGTTTGAAATGTGTTTCTCTGCACAGCAGAGTTTGTAATGATTGCTTATTATTTATATTTTGAGGTGCATGCATTAAAAAAAATTGACTTGGAAGAGGGAAAATACAGAGTTTAAGTGCCACTGAATGTCTGTTTGATGTTTGCATCACAGGGAAGAGAAACAGAGGATCTGACACCAAACTCCATTTTGATTAAACACATTTAATAGTCGTTGAACGTGGGGAGGTTTGACTAATAGAGTTCCTTACGTTTCAATAAAAACTTAATTAAAATGCACCAATGGCAGGTCCTAATCATAAGCATCTGTTATGCACAAGGTTTACTCATCTCTTTTATCTCAGAAATCTTTTGTAATGTTAGAAATCAAATCTTTTCTTAAAAATCTTGTGCAATTATACAGCATTGTTTGAAAAACCAAGACAATCACTTTGTTCTGAAGAGAACTCCTCGAACCACACGGATGAAAAGAATTTTCCATCTGCTGCACAATAAAAAAGTTTTTTTTTTAGCATGCATCCTGTGTAATTAATGCTACATTAAAATCATTCTTGGCACTTTGTGACAACAGTTTGAGACACACTGTTCGTGTTTCAACATGACAATGAGGTAAACTTTATTTATGCAGAGGCTACGAAAAAAAAGTTATATACGTTTTTTTTCAGTGGCTTTACAACATCTCGTTTCTGACTCACATGTGTCTGAACTAAACAGAAAAAGACACTAAAATCTAAAACCTTCGATGGAAGAAAATGTTGCCATTGTATATTTCTCCAAACTACAAATAAGTTATATTTGTACATTTTATTCAATTCAATTCAGCTTTGTCGTCATTTCACTATACTTACATGCAGAGCAGAATTAAAGAGCACTTATCAGAGATCTCAGGTGCAAAATATTAAAATAAATACCAACAATAAATGCTAAAAACATCCTCACAAACTTTTTTTTTTTTTTTTTAGCAAGACATTGCTGTGCTTTTAACCGCAGGGCACTGAACTGGTTATTTGTAGTGACCTGTTGCTGTTTCTCCTGCTGGGATAGCTGCACAAAAAGCAATTATTATTCATCACTGCTTCTCCAGCAGGGATTGTGCCCCCAAAAGTGGGTATTTTAAGACAAATTATGATCTTTTGCTAATCATAATCTAATGAGTTTTGTGCCTAAACCTAAACACATTAACTATGTTGTTGAAACATAAAGTTTCAATGTATCCCCAACATAATATCGTACAAATGTAACTATAGTTTGGAGAAAAGTACCTTTTTTTCTGGTGATTTTGGTGAACATATAAAAATCAGAAATGGACAAAGCCAGCTCTGTGAGGAAATGGTTTTCCCAGTTTGGTGTAAAAGAACTTGCCTGGATCTGCACAGCACCCAGCTGACCACCTTTGAGATTAACTGGAACCCCGTCACCCAACATCTGTGCCCAAATGTGTGGTGGTAAGCCTGAGACCAGAAGACTATAGGCTGTCAGAGCAGCAGATCAATTCCTTATCAGGTATGGTTGTAATATTTGGAAGTCTGCATACTTTTGGCCATGCATATGAACTGTAGATGTATAGGCAGATATGGCCTGTAATAAATAAATTAATAAAACAAAAATGGAAGTAATAAATAGGTTTGACATTGCTTTTACAGAAGGAGGGACTGTGAGTATATTTGTCTGTCTTTGTGGGGACCATATCACTGAGTTAGACCATGAGACTAAGGACATCTTGGGAAAGTGAGGACATTTTGGCCAGTACTCACTATGGTTGAGCTCCTCAAAGTCCTGTTTGATGATTCAGACCTGATTTTAAGCTTCTGGTTAGAATTAGGTTTAGGTTAGGATAAGGAGCCTGTTAGTGCATTATGTACATAGGGTCCCCACAAGTATAGAAGTACAGGATTGCATGTGTGTGTCAGAGAGACAGGGAGAGAGCGACTCTGACAGCCCGTCTCACAGCTGGGATACCCGGTCCTCAAGAGTGGGGTGATCAAGCCACGGGGGCGCGGGTTATTTTGGGAACCACTGAGGAGGAAGTGCTCATTTTCGCTGCCATCCAACCACCGACCCCCACCCCACAACCCCTCCTCCCCAGCCTCCCGCCGTCTGACAGCTCCCTCTGTTAATTTGCACAACCTCAATTAGCCTTCAGCGGGGGAGAATAAAAGAAGTGGTCAGACAAAATCCTTTAAAAGGGTCTATTCACCATGGACAAGGGGAGTGTGTGTTTGTGTGTGTGTGTGTGTGTGTGTGTGTCTGAGGGGATAAAAATACATCTGAGACTGAAGCTGCGTTTGATGTTTGCTCCACACAGCGGCGAGGCGGTTCAACCTCTAAACTGGGAATCTTTGAAAGCAGGCCTGTGATGTCAAACGTCACTTACGGTGAATGAATGAAACACAGGAGACGACATATAGGCCGAGTATTTATACATGACAGGGTACTTAAATGTGTCTGCCACTGTCTGCGTTTTTTCAATGAAATAAATTTAACAGGTGGAAACATCCCCTGCAGATTTCGCCTATTATTGAGGGGAAGGCAGGCCAGGTTAAAAGTTGAATTTTCATTATCACCATGGTGACATATAGATGTGCAAATTGGGTTGAGACAACATGACCACAGTGTCATATTTCTTAAGTACATAGGCTACCTTAAGCAAACGCACTGAAACTGGCAGATATCAGGAGTTTAATTGCTGATAAAACAATAAAAAAAGGTGTCTGAATATGACACTTGGTGGTATTTTTGGTCTTTAATATGTAAAAGATGTTACAGATTCCTAAAGATTAACACTGTTTTATATATATTTTTCTCTTTTTGTGAACAAATTCCAAGAGAATACCAACAACAACAACAACAATGTATTAGTGCGTCTCTCAATACCATGGATATATAGTCCCGTTTCTACACAATTATAAGTGTGCGAGTGCATTTTTATGTATGGCAGAGAGCAACAGCTTGTCAAGCTATGCAAGGGGATTAACCACCAAAGATCACGAACCTCAGCCGGTTCACTTTGACAAATGGTGACCGACTCCCAGATCCTTGTTCTATTAGTGAGAAGTTAGCACGAGCCAGATATATCTATATAAGTATTTGGTGGAGAAACTGAACATTTGCAGCAGAGACAAATTAAAAGCCTACTCATCTGTGGTCACGTACAGAATGTGAAAGTACATGACATTGACGTAGAGTTTTGTGTCTTGAAATTAGAAATCGTACACAGCCAAAGGACACAAGACAACAATGTATGAGACAAGAACATGGAGGGATTATGTGGTTATGTTTAGACAACAAAAGCACATGGCAACCAACGCAAAGATGTCAACAAACGTACATGTTGGCACAGATAATAGGATAAGACAAAATACAAATCCCATCACATTTTGACAGAAAGCAACCACCAGACTTCCACCTGAAAGTCCGGGGTTTGTTGGATCCATATTACATCGTTACTGCATTTCTGCCCGATGCTGTCCAGCAGCTTTTCATGCCGACACCACAGGTTCTGTCCAGTTGCGTTTTCGAGTAATTTTGCTCAACTGCATATCAGGCTGCCACGGCAGGTGCCATCTGGCCGTTCATCAGCTCATAATAACAGAGCGTCTGGGTCTGTCTGGCCGCATTCTCAGCTGATGCTGTCCAGCCCCGTATTGTGCAGATGCAAAAGGTGGGTTTTGGCGTCAAAATGTACGCCATAGACACTGCAAAACATCTGTTTTTATAGAGTTTGTTACACAAGTACTTATTTAAGAAGAAACCATAATGTTTTTCCTAAACCTAACCTTGCAGTTTTGTTGCTAAAACCTAACAAAGTAATTTTGGAGCAAAACTCTGGCTCGTCCGTGACATTATGGACATGTTTACAAGTGTGACCGTTTAAACTGTCATAAAAGTCACATGTGAAAACATGTGAAATATGAAATGTAAACTCTACACTCCAGAGGAAAAGTATTCAGATCTTCACTGTTCATGTCACTGCAGAGGCCTAACATAGAAAGACTAGACAGTGGTGTAGAATGTAAATACTTCAGTAAAGTTACTCAAATTTGTACTCTAGTATAGTAGTTGAGTAAGTGTTCTTTGTTACATTCCAGCACTGCACATACATGTACTTACTGTCTGTATTTTATGATTAAACTTAACTTTGACTGTATGTCTCTCTCTCTCTCTCTCTCTCACACACACACACACACACACACAAACACACATCAAACACGATTAAACACATGGCTGACTGACATCTTTCTAATGTATTACATAATGCATATTTCTTTGCCTCGTGGATCAAAATAACTCTGTTTTCACTGACAACTCTTTATGCCGCAACACAGGAGCAACACATGACAGAAAGCTCCAGTTAAAGTTCATTTATTCTCTGAAAAAGGCAGCTGATGGTGTTTTATGTGTTGGGGAAAATGTAATGGGGGAGATGAAGATGGAGGTTGATGTTTTTGTGATTGGGGCATTAGTAGCCATCTGTGACCTTCCTCGGTGAAGAGAGCCCACGGCTCGGGATTCTGTGGTGGTTATTGTTTGTGTGTGTGTGTGTGTGTGTGTGTGTGTGTGTGCGTGTGTGTGTGTGCGTGTGTGTGTTTGCCTTCGACACGTTCCACCAAAACTCTTCTGACAACATGGTGAGCAGCACAGGAACTGTTTATCACCACAAACTCTCCCCCCGGTCTTCTTTGCTCTGCCTTTCCTTATCAGAATTTAAGTTAAAGGAACAAACACGTAGCTTTCGTAAACAGCCAAAGGCTTCGAGAACTAGATTCAAAAACATAAGTCTTCACGGGACCACTCTGTTTAGCGTAAATAAGATCTGACCCAGAAGCCAAAGTGGCCAAATATGGACTATGTTCAGTCTTTCTAGGTCAAAGAGGATCTTGTTCATATGCCAAATATATCCCAGTGGATCTAAGTGGACACTTTCCATCAGCTGTAATCACGAAACAAAAACATCACACAAGAAAAATGTCAAATGTAAAGTCTGAATTGGAGAACTGTAAAAATGACATGCTGCTGCTCTTTAAGCCTGCTCTTGAAAACTGTAATGTTGCGACAAAAGGGGATTTCCATTAACCCTCAAATTGCATCAATTAAAATTGGGAATATAAAATATTTCTAATGGTATTTCAAACGATTCAAAAAAGCCATATCTGCAAAACCGCAATTAGAACACTTTTTGCTTTTATAAGTCACATGATGCTACTGTCCTCATCATCTTATGCGCAGCTATCGCAGCTAAAAACACGTGTACGTCTGCTCTGAGGAATGCGTGAGGTGACACACTCTCACTGCACGTTCCTCCTTTTTAAATGCCACTTTATGTTTGGTAAAAGACGTACGCGTGGTCTTTATGGGTACACATTGTTTATGCATCTGGCCCCTGCAGTCACAGCAGAGGCTTCTCTCCTCTGCTGCTGGCACAGGAGCACCTTCTGCACAGGCCAGGTGCACCACGTTAGGCAACACGGCACACCTGGGCAGAGTTACAGGGGACGGAGAAGGGACACAGCCACATGTACAATATATACAACATATACACTGGATCCACAGTAAATATACAGTATAATATGGAGTGAAGTAAAAACTTATCATTGCTTTTAGGAATGAGGCAAATGAGTTAAATCAGAAGACAGACGCAAAAGAGTTAAAAAAAGAAAGAAGAAGGAAATAAAACCCTCTACCAAGTCAAGAGTTCTTGGTAAGTATTTAAACATTTTCTGAAAGTAAAAGGCCGAACTTTTCCTGCTTTTTCCAGGATATTAAAAGTTGATGTGTCAGCATTTATGTAAACAAGGTGTCTTCATACTTTAGTTTATAAGGAACATTTTTATATTTTACACACTTTACACACTCAGTACATTATCCATGTCATAGTTTAAAAATTCGCATGAGTGTTTGTTGTCTGTTACCGTATTTATTCACATTTATATTTTTACACACTTTACATACTCAGCATATTATACATACTTATATACTTTTGAATATTTACATACAAGGGTTAATGTTTTTACTTTTATTGTATTTCTATTTTTTATTTTTTTTTACATTCGTTGTGCTTTTCTGCTTGTTGTAATTTCTACTTGCTATAATTGTCCATGCAGACATCAGAACGACTGTAATGAACCACAGTTTCCCTCAGGGATCAATTCAATATTTCTGATTCTGATTTCTGATTAAATATGACTCCATATTTTGTAATCACTGTGTGCAGGATTTGTAGTCTCATCAGGACAGTAACACAACTGTGTCGGATTCAGGTGTGAACAACACACTCGTCAGATAAAAAGTAAGTTTGCTCTCTCTTCCTATAAGCCAATTTTTACAAATATCCATATTACCACAAGCTTTTCTCTCTCGATCTGTTTGTATCATTCATTCACTTCCCTCCTCTTTCATCAGAGTCTGTCTCTGGATCTCATCTTATCTGCATATCCGTCTCATCTTGTGTCTTTCTTTTCCTCTCTCTCCTCAAAATCCATTTTCATAAATCGTCTCTGACAGAGTATAAAAACTCTCCTCACCTGTTATTTTTTTCTTTTTTCTCTGCTCTCCCCTGAGCAGAAGAAACTGAAAACACAATGAGTCACGAAGAAGAAATCCAACCAAAGATAAAGACAAAAAAATCACTCAGCTTCCACTTTGCTTGTGTAGCTGACAGTTTCCTGCCATCTGCCTGTTGACTTTTTCTTTTCTTTCTGTTCTTGAATATTTTATTGTTTGACACTGTGGTTCCACAACGCTTTTAATGTCAAAAATTCCTTGAAAATTCACACTTAACATTTTGTATTTGAGGCATAATGTCAGACAGTTATATATGAGCTTCATAGTAAAATAACGTACGAGCACCAGTATTAGGACACTGAGCATAACTGAAATGGTAAAATAGACTGGTTTCTGATTGACATAAGATATACAACAAGAACATGAAACAAACCAGTTCTGTTAACTCATTCCCGAATCTGCCGCCCACCGTCATTCCTAATCCTTCTGAAGTATACAGACTTCAGAAATTTAAAAAACAGAAATAAATTATTAGAGATACATGTATAATCAATCCATATAAAACCAGATTGGCAGCTGTTTGGCATTTTATTCACACGGAAATGGCATGTAGGGGGCCTGAAAACGCAAACTTTTGAAACTTTTCTGTCACCGTGTAAACTTGCAATGCGTGGATCCTGAGGGGACGGTGACGTCACGGCTGCACTTTGCACATGCGCATTACATTTCAGACAAACAGCCGTGCACGAGTAGGAGGGACACAATAGTAACAATGGCAAACTATCGAGCTGTGTGTGTGCTGCTGCCTGAGTTTATGAACGCTGTCTGTTCTCGTGTGTGTTTGCCATCGTCTTCTTGTTTGTTTACACTCACCGCTCAGTAGAAGATCGCCAACTACTGGCCTGGCATGTATACTGCAGCATTTTTGGTTGTGTTTTTCAATCTGTGTACACAAGTTATGATTTTAATGCAGATTTTTAAAAAATGCAGTTTTTCTTCTGTTTTTATCAGGGCCGTACTCGTCTACACATGTAGCCTTAAACAGCTCATATGCATTATGACTGACACACATGTATGTATATGACTGAAAATCAAAGTGATTTTTGAAGTCAGTTTTAGTCCTTGATTTCAGACAAGTAGACAAAAGCAGTCTTTGAATTTTTAGGTGGTGAATGCCTTTTTTGTTAGAGTTGATCAGCTAAAGCTATCACTATTAAGCTGTCATTATTTCTGCGAGTTGGTCACAAATGTCAGAAAAATAGGTGAAGAGGAGGAGAGAAAGGTTTAATTTATTGTCGATCGGCAAAGTGCAACAAAGCAGTACAGGCTACAGACAACACTTCCTCCTCCTCCCCCAGAACTGAATAGACAAAATAACAAGCATGAATTAATATTTATTTTGAGCACAAAGAATATACTTTACAGCAACCCCCAAAACTAAAAAGAAAAACAAACAAACAAAGAAAACCTTTATTTTGATGTTCTTCCACAGGGCTGGCCCTGAATATTCAGATATTCAGATATTTTCAGTAGATTTAATATAATCTAATTACTTTTGATACTTAAGAATAGAAACTTAAATATCAGATACTTTGAGACGTTTATTCAAGTAATATTCTAACTCTACCAGAGTCATTTTTCTGGTAAGAAATCTGTACTTTTACTGAAGTATGGCTTTAAAGTTCTTTATCCACCATTGACTCTGGACCACATATTAGCCATCATGACTGACGTGCGTGAAAATCTGGCTGTGACAGATGATGACAGGACAGACAGGCGCTGCAGCTGAAACGCCGACAGACAGACTGACAGCTCGGCACAGACTGGAAATTCACCCGAGGCAAGTTGGTTTTCCTTGTGACGGCATTCTGGTAAAAAATAATATTTCCGTCTGAACAATGGTGGTAGACAGCCAGATAATATCCAACACAATCTATGAAGGCCCAACGTGCATCTGTGGGGATTCAAATGAGGTAAAAATAAAGGAAAGTGACACTTGTACTGCAAAATGGTGAGCAATAGACTGATATATACACTGTTTCCGGAGTTATTTTAAAGGATGGACACAATGCACAGCTTGTTCGGCTGATTATCAAAGTTCAGAGTTCAGACTCGATGCGTCGTGTCTACATAAGCCAGATCTCTATGTGCTGCTGATTTCCTGCCTGGTGCTGGTGTTTGATTGATGGGGGGAAAAAACCTCCGGGTCATCTGAAAACCGGACAACTGACAGCTATGAATGGATGTAATTTCCATATGTAATTTTTTCACGGTCGAATGTAATATTTTGTCGGAATAACAAGGCTGTGTTATTTCAGTGTGTGTCAGCACAGAGCTATCAGAGCTTTTGCATTTAAATGAGAAAAACCAGCATCAAGATTTCTACCCAGGGCTGCCCATGGGTACAAGGTGACACTGGAGTGACGTGGGTGGTTTATATATGTTTCTCTCTGTGTGTGTGTGTGTGTGTGTGTGTGTGTGTGTGTATGTGTGTGGGCATAATACAGCAGAGCACATCATAACCTATTTACAGTAAACTAAGCCTATAACCTAATATTACATAATCAAAATGTAACATACAATTGTTAAGCCTATTTATCCACTATATCTAATGATCTATCTATCTATCTATCTATATATATATATATATATATATATATATATATATGGTCATATTTTTTAAAACATATTTGGCATGTAAGGATTAGAGTTGTACACGTTTTCATTTCACCATCTTTAATAAATTGCAGTTTAACACAAAAAAATCTCTCTCTGAAACGAGTCGGTGAAAAAAAGAGAGTGGTAGAGAAACTCTAAGAAAATTACCAACAAGCCGTATAATTTTCCAAAATATATAGTATATAGTTCTAATTATTATAATTATCTAAAAATCTAACCTAATCTCACAATTTTGTTTTGTTTTGGGTTTTTTTTGCTATTTTATTTAAAATATTTGTACTTTATTTTCAGGTTCCTTGTTTGCTTTTATACTTTCTTTCTATTGTTTTTTTTTTTTTAATTTTCTTTTTATTTATTTTACTCTACATGTCATTTTCTTGTAACTTTTTAGTAATTTCTTGCAGATTTTTTTTGTTTTTGAATTTTTGAGTTTTTGAATGAAATCATGCTAACCTGCGCAGGTTTGAAAGGATTATCACAGGATACTTCAAAAGTATATATTTAATTTCCTGTGTCTTCATGTAATATAGTTCAGCACAGCACAAGACATTTAAACACATATGATGTGTTTAGCTACAAATTGCCATTCCTAAGTACTCTGTAGCAAATTAATTAAAGAACAAAAACTGATAAAAACTCTCCACTGAATGAAAAGAAACCAGAGCAGAACTGAGGCCGAGGATAACATGTTGGTAATATGCTTCTTTTTTTCCCCACTATACAACTTACATTATCAAATGATATCGATTCCCCGGCTTTACAATGAGGGTTTTAAAGCACTGCAGTATAATTGAACATTCAACATGGTCTAAGCTCATGGACATCTGGGCTCACACACACTATTCACACGCCACAGCTTTCCTTTCATTATGCAACACTAATCTGAAGCCTGCGTTCAAAAGCAGCCATTGTGTGGCGGAGCGGCTGCTGAGTTCGGCAGCGCGGTGGAAATCCCTGGACTGTTGGCAAAACCGGTCGTATTGTGCCATCATCAAAAAGAAGGAAGTAGATAGTTTAGGATAATAACTGTGTGTCCACAGCTAACATAAAGAATAAAAGAACAATAGAAATGAAAGGGTTAACCCTTTCAAACCTGAACAAACTGGATTAATTACTAAAAAACACAGGGAGAAGTAACATGTTACAAGGAAATTAACTGAAATTGAGAATAAAAAAGAGAAAAGAATAAAAGTTTAAAAATGAAAGAAAAGAAACAAAAAAAATTTAAATATATTATATGGATATAAATATATGGATGGATAGACGGACGGACGGATGGATGAATGGATAAATGGATGGATGGATGGATGGATGGATGAATGATGGAGGGACAGATGGATGGATGGTTGGTTGGTTGGAAGGTTGTCGGATGGATGGATGGATGGATGGATGGATAAGGGAGGGATGGAAAGATGGACAGACAGACAGTTGGATGGATGGATAGCTGTTCCAATGGATGGATGGATAGTTGGTTGGTTGGATGGATGGATGGATGGATGGATGGATGGATGGATGGATGGATGGATGATGGATGGTTGGTTGGGTGGATGGATGGATGGAGGGAGGGATGGACAGACGGACAGACGGACAGATGGACGGTTGGATGGATGGATGGTTGGATAGATGGTTGGATGAGGGAGGGATGGAAAGATGGAAAGATGGACAGAGGGACGGTTGGATGGATGGTTGGATGGCTGGATGGCTGTTTCGATGGATGGATGGATGGATGGTTGGTTGGTTGGTTGGTTGGATGGATGGATGGATGGATGGGTTGTTTGGATGGATGATGGATGGATGGTTGGTTGGTTGGTTGGTTGGTTGGATGGATGGATGGATGGATGGATGGATGGATGGATGATGGATGGATGGATGGATGGATGGATGGTTGGATGTAAGGATGGATGGATAAACAGGATGTGATGAGTTGTGTTAAGCTGTTGCAGACACTCTACTGTCAATAGCAGCTCAGTAACTGTTTCATTTCCGTGTATCTATAATCCCCTCACTGTATGTCACACACACACACACACACACACACACACACACTGACAGAGGATGAAGCATCTGAGTTCATCTGAACTGTGGACAGGTGGTCTGTAGTGCTGATCTTCTGTGGATCTGCAGCAGATGTGTACCCTGATTTAAAGAGCAGATTATCACAAATCTCAATGTTTCTGTCAATATACTTCCAACTTAGTTTGACCTTTTTAAACTTGGACCTTCATCAGTTTTCTGGCGCCTTTCTCGGGCACTGAAACCTCTGAAACTTTGAGCAAATGTGTGTGATTTCCTTCAAAAACACTGGAAAAAAAGTAATCAGCAAATCTGCATAAAATGTCTCACAAATTGCAAAAAAACTTGCAAAAGTTACCTTAAAGATTTGCTAAAAAGAGAGAGGGAGAATCATTAGTACATTTTCAAATAACAATGGAAAAAATACCAATAAAACTACATATATAATTATTATAATAATCAGAAATTATAATATAATTTTAGAACTTTTTTAGGTCATTTCCTGATCTGGATCTTTTACTTTTCTGTTTTTTTTAGCTAAAACTTTTCATGTTTTGAAAGTAGTCGAGCCAATTTCAGGTTTCAAGGGGTCAAGTTTAGTTTTCTTTCCCCTGAAATTTGAAAAAATAAAAATAAAGGTAAGGATAGAGCCTCCATCAGTGCACAGTAATACGTTTTGGATCTTTACCAGAAACAAATATGTCACATATCACCCTCCAGTGGGCGTAAACGGCATGACGATCTCTGGAAGTCATGTTGCATTTATGTCATTTCAACTTTGACCTGACAAAGTGCAGGTGGAAAGCAGAGAGCCATGAGGGTTTATTTTAGGTTTGTATGCAGCTCTGCATATGATAGATAAAGTGAGGATTAATGAAATAAGAAAGAATAAAATCTGGCCACACATAATCAGGTACATTTTTATAATTTCAGCTTTTTTTTTTCCCTAAGAAATTTTGGAAATTTTGGAAACTTCTAATAATCCAATGTACGTTTAGGATCTGAAATTATTTGTTTAAAGGAGTTGAAAGGGAAAAAGAGGGGAAATTGCAATAGATTAGTTATTTAGTTTTTATCACCACTTACAAGATCCCGAATGCACCACAAGTATTAAAGCTTCTATTTAAATATTTAACCAGATTTAATTCATCATTATTTGTTTTTTATTGTATTTTTTAATGCTAATATGTTATTTTTTTTAATGTTTAATGATTTTCCTGATGTGTGTTTTCTGTCATATGCTTTGCAGCTTTGTTACCAAAATTTAAATTACACTGTCGGAAAGTAGGTATAGTTTTAAGGTACTTGAGTATTTCCTTTTTATGCTACTTTATACTTCTAGTTCACCACATTTCAGCAGGAATTATTGAACTTTTCACACTACATTCATCTGACAGGTATAGACTTAATATTTAAAATGCTTAGAAAATGCAGCACACTGTTAACGATTAAACCAGTGGTTTAAAACAGTCCTGGCTCGTGGCCCCTTCCAAAAAGACAATGTCTAACCGGGGCTCCTTGTCATGTTTCCGACTTCTTGGGTTGTTCACTGAGTGAAAAGGTCTCATGTGGTTTAATTTAAATAACTGTTCAAGACCCAAAGGTGCAACTCTTCAATAATTCACATTGAAGATTTGAGATATGTCATTTAAGACACTTTGAAGGGCATGACCTCCAGGTTGGGAACTGCGAGACTAAACCAACACCATATAAAATTGTTAGTAGTAGTAAAAGTAGCACCACTTTTAGCAGCTGCAGCAGTAAAAATGCTACAGTGAAGCATCAGTATTCATAATCTAAAGTAGTGGAAGAAGTACCCAGATCCAACATGCATTTAAAATCCTTTCCAAACATAATTACACAAGTATTATCAGAAAAATGTATTTAAATGATCAAAAGTAAAAGTGCACACACAGAACACACTGTTAGACACACGATTACCTCAATTAGATATAAAATAACCCCAAGACGACGAAGAGACGCAAAATAACTACAAAGCTACCTCAAAGAGACACAAAACGACTACAAACGACCACAAGGAGACACAAGATGACTACAAAAAGATGCAAAAGAACTACAAAATTGGGCAAAACAACCACGAAGCAGCAACAAAAAAAGACACAAAATTACCTCAGAGACACAAACGGCAAAAAAAAAGACATAAAATAACCACAAGGAGACACAAAATGACTACAAAATGACATAAAATAACCACAAGGAGACACAAAATTACTTCAAAGAGACACAAAATGACTACAAAGTGACAGAAAATGACTGCCCAGATGCAAAACCACAAAAAGACTACAAAGACATAGAGCCATCACAAAGTCTGGTGTTTTTGCTCTTGTGTTTGAGGGGTGGTGGGGCCCTTGGCATATCTGTGCCCAGAGGCTCATTATCTCATAATCCGCCCGTGCACATGCCTCTTTATCTCCCAGCTTCGTGCCTGCATGGCTGACTTCCTGTGGGGTAACTGTCATTTCCTCATTATCTTCTGTTTCCTGCCATAAAAGAGTTAACACAGGAATGTTTTTTATTTTTTGTTTTGCAGTCCATGCAGTTTTGATGGAGAATTTCGACTTGCATGGAGTGCTTTTATATTATTATGCTTGTACTTTTACTTCAGCAACGGATTCTTTTTTTTTCACCATTGTTAAATTATTTCTCCCATTAGTGATTAATGACCTTGAAACTGGAGTTTACGGAGGCCCCCTGAATGCATCATGGTGGCATGCTTTAACGCCACATTCCAGGGAAGAAAAATAATCCACCTATAGACCAATAAGTTTGTTTAAGTACATATATGTATATATATGTATGTATGTAAAAAAAAAATGAAAGCAGCTTGTGGAGATCAGTTTCAGCTGTCAGACTGCTGTGACTCTCCTTTTTCAGTTTATATCTGTTTAATCATTAACTCATCTTTTCTGTTTTTTTCCAAACACTAATCACAGCAGAGGCAGGAGGCTAATCTTTGTCATGTGCTTGGACCAGAAGAAACTGGCTGCTCTGCTTCTTACAAACTGTTTTTTTAACTCCATGTTCACTCTACAGACAAACTCCCCTTTTTATTTTTTTTTTTATTTTTTTCTCAAACCGGCTTAACCGTGAAGGCACAGAAAGTGAAAGCACAGTGGAGGTGCTTTAAAGAGCGATAGGTGAGCTGGCAGACGGATTTCTACCTGAGCTGCGCAGGTAAGGAGACACCTTTTTTTCTCTCTTTTTCTCAATATACAGTATGAACCTGTTACTCTTTAACTTAGTGTATAATGTGAAAGCATTGCTCAAATATTTGTGTTTGCAATCAAATTGAGAGTTTTGCTTCAGTTGCAGAGACAGTAAGAGTTTTTAGTGGTAAAAACAATGGTGCTCTGTATGTTAGCAGGCTGTTTGGTGTCAAACACTGTTATCGGCACACTGGTAACCTTTATCCTGGAAATTAGGACTTCTTATACATGAAGCATGACTTGGCAGGTCTGAATCGTATACTATAATGTACTATAATAAAATTATAATTGTTAAGTGGTTTTAAGTGGTGTATTATAATGATATTGTATATAGTAACAACCACAAAGAGACAAAAAAATGACTACAAACAACTAAAAAATGTTCACAAAGAGACACAAAACAACTACAAAGCAAGACTAAACAACGAGGGGACACAAAACAACCACAAAGAGACGCAAAATTATTATAGAGAGACACAAAACAACATCATGGCCACAGAAAAGGACTACAAAGTGCCAGAAAATGACCTCAAAGAGATAAAAAAAACAACACAAAACTAATACAAGAAGACCCAAAGTGACTACAAAGTGAGACAAAACAACCACAAAGAGACATGAAACGATGAAGCAAAGGGACATGCATGACCAAAGGGAGACAAAAAACAAAAAAAGAGTAAAATGTTCCTAAAGTTCAGGCAGAGAGTACAAATGGCTGAAGAGACTGAGAGTTTAATTTTTAAAGACAGCCTTGAGCAAAAATATTTCTGTACCTCTTCTCACCTTTGCTTACAGGGTCAAATTAATTACTTTTAATTTCAATTCGTTGCCCTGGTGGATACTGAAACTAAAAAGCAATGCTGGTGAGTTGCTTTTTTACTTTCACTTTTTTAATTGACGTGTGCTTGTTCGATCAATCACACGCAGAAACTTGTTTTGACTTTAGAGACCGATGGTCTGACTTGATATCTCAAAAATAAAATAAAAGCGCCCATGTGGCTTGGTGCAAGTTAGCAGGGTAAATACTGACTGAATGAATGAAACCTTTATTTATTCAGGGATAAAAGTCAAATTCTGAGCAATGTTTGCATAGATACACAAACACTGGTTTAAGCATGGGAACAGCAGAGTCAGAGATCTGAAACAAAAACAAAACGGCTACAAGATGAGAAAAGTCTGTAAAAAGTGCGTCTCAAAGCTCACGGAGAGCTTGAGCCAGTTAATACTCTACGTTTTTATAGATTGTGCATTTAATTTGTTGCAGAAAATAATGGATTTTTTAAACTTTAATTCTACTTATGTGGAAGTAAAACTGAGGATCTGGATGTTGTTGGGTTAATTTAAGTTTCATTACTATTATGATATTATGTTGATTCTCTGGCAAAAAATACAATATTTGCTGATATCACAAAGTTTCGTTGTAGTCCAGGGGCCCGTGATGTGTATTGTCTTTTTCTTGGTTGCTTGCCATTATGTACCTGCTGTGCACCACCACTTTATGAATGTTTAAGAAGAAGGTGTGCTCCGACGGAAAGTGGTGAACCAGACAGAACATGGGAATTTCAAAATAAAGGCGCCTCCTAAACAGGGCTGCACAATTAATCAAAATATTACTGAGATCGCAGTAAAGCCAAGTGCAGTATCCTCATCACAGGAGCTGCAATTGTTTGATAAAGGCGATATTTGTCGTTATAAATGCAGCGTTGTGGTGCTACAGAGGTCATATCAAGTAAGTTTTGTGTATTGTGGATAAAGTTTCACAGAAAATGTAACTGAATTAATCTATATCTTGAATTTAGTTTACAAATGACACTTTTTGGATTCTCCACAGTATCTTCTTTTATCTGTATTTTTCGAGATGAATAGTCAGATGAGACTGAAAGGGATTTCAGTACTGAAACTATAAATGTGACGGGGACAAAAATAGGATTTAGGGACATCCCCGGTGGAAAATACGCCCTTGCATCTTTGAGTACAGCATGTAGCTGCTGTTACAACATATTTCATGTCAGTCTCTCCCCGTGTTGACATGAGCTGCACTGCTGTTAACTGTAAACAAAAACTGCTCCGCCTGTACAGCTGCTGAAACCACAAAGACCAAAAACACACCTTAACTGCTGCTTCACACACACTCCGAGACAGCAGAGAGCAGGCAGACTGTAACCTTTGATTCGATGTCACAGGTGGCTGTTATTTAACGGGATGAGATGTCGCAAATGATGGACAAGACAACGGAAGACTCAGACGAGGACAGAGCGTCCCTGACGAGCAACAGGAAGACGCCGAACAACGGCACTGTGAAGGAGACGCTGGGGATGTTTCCGACGTTCAGAAGGAGCATCCGGCGTGTGGTGGAGAAGAGCCCGCTGTCGTCTGGAGGCAAAGGGCCAAAGGTCACGACCGGCAATGAGTCAGGGACACAACCGCCTCCGTCACCCAGTGAGTACAGTCATCTCCCTGCCAGCATGTAAAGGTAATATGGCCTCTCAAGGTCAGAACGAGAAGAAGAGGAGATTTGGTGTTTATGTGCCACACTTTTAAAGTGCAGTAACACCATCAACATTTACGGCCTTCGTTTCAGCCTTTTAACCCTCCGAAACCAGAGTAAGTTGGTTTGATTTCTGAAAAACATGGGGAGAAGGCCACGAGCAACTTAACGAGATGTAGTGAAACTGTTACGAGAAAATGACCTTAAAATATGCTCAAAAAAAGAGCAAAAAAAGAAAAAACAATGAGGAAATGACCTCAAAAAGTGCTGTTAACAATTTTTAAAAATCCATTTGATAGATTTTTTTTAAAATGTCATTTTAGATATAAAAGTATTATAATCAGAAATGTAATTTTCAGGACACTTTTCGCTATTTTTTTGGAGAATTTTTAAATGATCCTCTCCTCTTTTTTAAGGCTTTTTTTTTTTTTTTTTTTAGAATTTTCTTGTCACCTTGTAGTAATTAATTAAAAATTTGGGGGACATTGCTGGTCAGGTCGGTCATTGCCTTTTTACCCCATGTTTCTCAAAAAAAAAAAAAAATGCTTTTTTAAATTTTTTAAAATGTAATGTTTCAACACAGATTTTTACATACTACAAATGATCTCTGGTTATTTTCCAGCTGGCGTTCATTAACGTAACATCACTTCGTCATGCTTCTCTCCTGCTCCCTGATTGGCTGCTGTCATATTGGTTCAAACTGAGTGGATTGTGGGAGATAAGGGTCGACTTGTTGGGAATGATGTTAGTAGATTCGGAAAATAAATTGATTCGTGGCACACTTTTTAACCCTTAGAAACTTAAAATGTGAATTATTTCCTTTCATAAACATGGAAAGACGACAATGAGCAACTTAACAAGGAATGACCCCAAAATTAGCAGAAAAAAAGTGAAAAGCTTCAAGAAAAAATAATAAAAGAAAAAGAAATTAAAGTAAAAGAACAAACAGGAAATAACCTGAAAAAAAATGCTAAAATAAAATCCAAATTATGAATTTGCTGTTCCAGGTTTCAAATAGTTAACCGACCGAGCTGCAGAAAAATGCTCCCTAGAAAAATATGCAAATATAAGATAACAAATCTTTTTTTGCAATGAATTTTGTTTTTGGTTTCTCCAGAGAGTAATTGTGCCTACATTTCCCAGAATTCCCCTGTAACACCCACCAGAAAACGAGCGTGTGCCAGCTTGTTCCTCTCAGATGTGGGTGTTACTGAGTGTGTAGGTGGAGAGAGCAGCAGTGTAGGAATTCAGCTCAGAGAGCAAGAAAGCAAGTTTTTCTAGCTGAGAAACAAAAGGACAAGCAACGTTTAAGCAACATTTAACTTTGAAAATGAAACCTTTTGTTTGGATGCTTGTTGATCAGTTCATGTTTGATCCTCCGGGAGATAACCAAAACCGAAAACATCAAATTTATCGTCTACTGTGAAGTTTTGCTGTTTTTCATAGTCTTATTTGACGTGTTTGGGGGTTTTTTTTCTTGCTGATCTGACAAAACAAGCTATGTGAAGACAGTTTTGGGATATTATTAGTTGTTTTATATTGTTATTATTGTCTTATACATACATTACATACATACGTACATTTAGCCCAAATGATTAACCCTTTAAGACCTGAATCCACATGAGTTGAGAGAAATTTGCTGCTCTTTTAGATGAATGTCCTTTTCTGTATTTAAACAGGAACATGAATTTGAATTTATGTTATCGCAGAATTTCAGCAGTGCCCTGACTGTAATCACAGCCCACCCATCGCCCACTGCGTTGTCATTCACTGCTCCAGTGTCACTCTAAAGACTAAAAAAATCTGTGCAAGTCGGTGGAAGGAGTCATTATGTTTGCTTCATTCAGTCCTTGTGGGTTTGTGACACTTAAAAATGAAGCGATGGCGAGTAGTGACCCTCTTCAGTGAGCTCAGAGAAAGACTTTGAAGTAAGGACTCTCATCTCTTCATTTAGTTAGTTTTAGAGGCCTGAAGAGAAAAATAAAAGTCTTTATTTAACAAAAGAAGCAAGGACTTGGGTACTTTTACTTTTGCCATTACATTTTTAGCCTTTATTTCAACCTTCTAATCCTTTGAAACTGGAGCAAATTGGTTTGATTTCTTTCAAAAAAAAATATGTGGAGAAGGCAAAAAAGAGTTACAAGAAAATTACCTGAGAAAAATGCTCCCCACAAAAATAGATAAATAAATAAGCAAATAAAATAAAAAAATAAACTAGAAAATGACCTGCAAAAATGCTAATAAATCAATGAATAAATAAAAATCTCTTTAGGGTATATATTTAGTTTTGTTTTTTCTGTAACAATTTTAGAGGTAAAATTATTATAATCATAAATGTAGTTTTTTATTTTTCAGTAAGCTTCTTCTCTATTCAAAGATTTTTTTAAAAATCAATTTTGTGTTCACCTTTTACAAATTTCTTGAATTTTGTGGGATATTTATTGTCAAGTTGACTATTGCCTTTCCTCATGTTTAAAAAAAACATCGAACCAATTTTTTCAGTTTATGAAAAGCATCTGAACACAGCAAAAAAAGAAAAACTGATGTTAAACCAGGTTTAAAAGCATTAAATTGTTTAGTTGTTAATCTTCTCTTTCAGTCAGCTTTGACAGACAGCAGTTTGACAGGAAATCATTGTGCACATTTGCAAATCCTAGCATTTTGAAATTTCGGCAGCATGCAGCAAGGTTACTTTAGTCCATTTAAGTCGTGCACATGAGGTTATTTCACTCAGTGAGTCCCGAGGATTTGGCTAAATAATTGTCTCTGTCAGCAGACACAAGGACAAACTGCTTTTTCAAAACTCTCCTCTGACTTTAACTTTAATTCTGGATCTGAGCCAAACTGTCAGTTTTCATCAGGACTTAATCTTTGCATTCCTCAGTTGGTTTAGTTTTCGGTCACCGTGAGAATGAAGCACTGCCAAGTCATGCACTCACACGCATGTAAATATAAAGCTTTAGAAACTGAAATCAAATCAAGCACTGAGATTAAGCTTCTTTTCTTACTGACGCGACAAACAAAGATGAGATTGTGAAATGAGGAAACCATTTACTGAGAAACTCTCTGCCTCTCTGTCAGGTCTGAGCGCCGGCTCTCCGGTGACGTCTCCTATCAAGAACATCAGAGGACTTTTCCACAAAAAGGAGGACGACGAGAGAGACGACGCTTCACAGAGAGGCAAAGGCCTGTCGCGTTCAAAGACAGGTAAAGAAATCATTCAGCCTTGGATCAGTTTTTCACACCAGTGAATATAAATTAAAGTACGACTGACTTTTTTTTTTGCTGTTTTCTAGATTTATATAATCTACATGACTTGGTTTTTTTTTCCACCATAACATACAACCATGGCCAGCAGTATGCAGACACCCAAATTAGTGGACACTTAAGCAAAAGCGATGCGGGTTTGCTTTATCCCTTTAAAACCTGGAGCAACACACTTTGCTTGTGCTGATTTCACAAGTATTTAAACATTTGGAGTAAATTGGTGCAATTTCTGTGAAAAACATGGAAAAAAGAAAAAGCAGCTTGGTAAGAAATGTTTCGCAAATTGCAAGAAATTTGTAGGATTAGAAATTTAGTTTTGAAACGAGGGAATATGTCTATATTTATAGCTAATAATAGGTACATATTTAAAATTAATTTATTATTAATTATTTTAATTTTAAGCACCTTTTCTGTGCCATTTCTTTTTTTTGGAATTAAAAAAAAATATATATATATATATTTATTTTACAAATTTTCAGGTAATTTTCTTGTGCTTTTAACTAGTTTTGAATTTATTAATTTTTTTTTGAAAGAAATCAGGCTACTTTGTTAAGGTTTCAAAGGTTAAGGGATTTTGGACATGAGGGTTTTAACACCAAGAACGCTTGACTGCAGCAATGGAGGGAAAAACAAAAACTGAAATTATGTCTGGGTCAGTAAAAGCCAACTGTGTGTTTTCCATCCTCAGATCCCAACATGTCCGGGCTCGGTGAGTCTCTCATAAAAAGAGGAGCATCAATTCGTCGGAGCCTTAAATTCGGCAAGAATAAACCCGGCAAACAAGAGCCGCTGGTCCCCGTCTCTGAAGGCTCGACGGAGGAGAGGAAGGAGGATAAAGAGGAGGAGGAGGAGGAGGTGTGGGAGGAGATGGAGGAGTTGTACACGCTGCCAGAAATCCCCCACACACCGCTGTCAGGTACAGTCTCTCTCGCAGGTTTTTATTTTGTGTTTATTGAGGACAGTTTGCTGATGTGTTGTATTTAAAAGCCACAAATCACCTCCTTGTTTGGAAGATTGTTTGGACTTGTTTTCAACATGCAATTATTGTTTTTTTTTTGCCACTTGGGGGCAGCAGAAACAAGCACACACTGACATAATCTTTTCAGTTATTACGGTGAGCTTGTTATTCATTTTTATCTGTGTTTGTGTCCATCTGATGAAGGTGAGTCCAATATTCACTCTCTTTTAGCTCCGTTTTTGGTCCCCACCAACTCCTGAAGGAAATATCTGTCTCTTTAGCCACTTTAAATGCTCCACTATGTCCAAAAGTTTGTCTCTTACTTTGTCTGTCTGAGGCCGGGCAGGTAGTGTAAGGTGGGTTTTTAATGCCTCTTCGCTGGTAAAAGCGTTGGGTGGAGGCTTTATGATTTCGGATTGTCCTTTCGGCCATTCTTGGAAACTCAATATCTTAGTAGCACTTTAAAGGAATTACCTCAAATTTGGCACAAACGTCCACTTAGTTTCATTTGCTAATTATGACAACTCACACAAATGTCTAACAGAATAAAATGATTAAGTGATGTTTTATATCCAAAAGGTCAAAGGTCAAAACTCCTCAACTCCTCCTTCGATGCCAAAAAGACATAGCAGCATTCAGGATCGACTTCAATTTTCATTTCTTCTTAAACCACGTTTAAGAAAAATGGCAATAAATCTACCTTGTATTCTGTGTTTACCATGTTGGTTTTATTTATGTGTGTAGCTGTAACACAGAGTAATTTCTTATTTTAGCTGTGACATCATGATGTTTAACAGCCAATCAGAGTGCTCGATGCACACAGAAGACAAAGACTTGATTGATTTTATAGTTTGCTTGTTTTTTTAATTTCCTCCCAACTGCCACACGCATTTTGTCTTCTGGGGTCGTTCTGACCCCGCCCTGTTTTGACTGTCAATCGATTCTGTGTTACACCTTTAGTCTTACTTCAGTCCAACCCATTTCCACACATTTTACCTTCATTTTGGAATTTAGGGCCAATAGACCTTGTTTTCATAAGTATAAAAAACATATTTTGATGGCAAAAGATTTCATTTGGCATCAGATTGACCCCAAAGACAACACAAGGGTTAAGAAAAATGTAAACATTTGGGGGAAACATTTGGTCAGTTACTAAATTGGTGACATAACATCGCATCATATTTAGTGAGTATATCCAGACTTGGATGTAAACTATAACTAAACTGATTGGTGGAGGCAAACAACCACGAGGCGTTAATTCTAGTTTTTACAGTTTTTTCTCTGAAAATTACACTCCACTGCTTCAGCTTGTCTTGCAAATATGGTCCAAAAAGCCAAGATGGCAAAGGCCGAAATGCCGAATTCGAGGCTTCAAACAGCAGCCCACAAACCAATAGGTGACATCATAGTAGCTATGTCCATTATTGATACAGTCCGTGTTTTAAACTCACTATAAAGTTTCATAAAGCCGAGTGGAGCTGCAGATTCAACCGATAATTCTCTGTAGGTTCATCAGTCCGCACGACCCCGCTCACATTTTCACATTTGGCGACTGTAGTTCAGGAGGTAGAGGGGATCATCTGTTAATTGGCAAATTGGCGGTTTGAGGTGGTCCCAAGCTCTCCAGTCTACATGTTAAAGTATTGGCAAGATACTAAACCCCAAATTTCTCCCGATAGTGTGTAACTGAGCAGCAGGTGGCACCTTTTATGGTGCCATTTAAGTTGTTTTCACATCTCATTAAAAACATTTTAATATAGCCATTTTTAGGTTCCAATTTTTTAATTTAGTTTTGGCGAATTAGGTCCCTAAATTATTGAACTTTTTGTGCAATTCTCCTGGTGGAGGAACTTCAGTTCGGGTCTGATTTGACTTTCACTTGTGTATTTGCTTTAGTGCCACTCTCAGTTTACATAAAAAATAGGCTGTCAGTGTTGTGTTTTCAGGCAGCAAGTTGTGTCTGCAACCTTTTCTCATAATGTTCCCAAACATATTAGTCTCTGTCTCTGTCTCTGTCTCTGTCTCTGTCTCTGTCCCCGTCTCTGTCCCCGTCTCTGTCCCCGTCTCTGTCTGTACATTCAGCTTTTCTTTCTCTGTTTTGGCAGCAAACACAGATGGTGATAAGGATCTTAGTCCAGGTGTAAATACACAGAGGTCCAGTTTGTCTGCAGACACCAGAGTCAGTGTCTTAATCTGTGTTTTGTTTTTTTCCAGTGATGCAGATCAATAAGCTGATAGAGACGGAGGCGCTGGAGGAGGCTCACCTGAACCTGCTCGCCCTGCGTCAAGAGTTCCAGCAGGAGCGGGACCGGTGCGGCGAGGACTCGCCCATGGAGCTCGCCAAGAAGGAAAAAGACCTCAGCCTCCTCTATGGAGACCTGAGGAACAAGATCAACATCATCGTGCGCGACTCCAACTCTTCTCCCCCCACAAACAAAGGGCTGCTGGAGTACGTGGCCCGCATCATCCAGGAGGAGGAGAAGAGAGCGGAGGAGCCCGGCGGGCTGCAGGGCGGCTGGATGGAGGCCTGGAGGGAGGCGGTGGGCGAGGGGGTGCGGATGAAGGTGGAGAGCGTTCACCTGGAGCAGAGGGAGCAGAACGCCTCCTGGCTGGCGGTTCATCTGGGGCTGCTGGGTAAAACCATCGTGGAGGATCTGGAGAACGTGAAGAGGATGCTGCGCTGGTCGTACCCGCCCAGCTTCAGAGTCTTCAGCACCTACGTGAAGAGCTACCACAGAGTCGTCGGGCAGCACCTGAAGAAGCTAGCGCAGCAGGTGACGGAGCTGAGAGACCTGTACGCCCTGCTGGGCTGGATCCTCAACGGCTACAAGAGGTCAGGCACTAAATCAGCATTTTTTTTCAACAAATTTCCCATAAAAATGATTGTGTTTGTATCAAAACCTGGTAGATCTTCTTCCTCTGCGGCATTAAGCTCCATTAATGTCCAAACATTATCAGTGAGACACAGTGGTGCACTGGGCCACACCTTTCTTCATTATGAACACACACACTGAAGTTTATGTTGACTCAGTCACACACACACACACACACACACACACACACACACACACACGCCATTCTGCTACTACAAATACTCACTAGACCTGTGATTTGATTTGATTTGATTTGATTTGATTTGATTTGATTTGATTGATTTGATTTGATTTGATTTGATTTGATTTGATTGATTTGATTTGATTTGATTTGATTTGATTTGATTTGATTTGATTTGATTTGATTTGATTTGATTTGATTTGGTGTGATTTGATTTATTGCAAGCATCTCACAAGACAATAGAGTCATACAAAATCATGCAGACAGACGAAAAAAAGTAGTTAATATATACGGATAGTTAAAAATTAAAAACATGAAGCAAAATAAACACATGAAGACTTGGTTTACATATTTAAAAAGGAGTGAAAAAAATTATTTATTACTTTTGTTTATTATTATTTATATATTACTTATTTAATCCCACCCCTCCTCCATGAGTCACTGAATTTTAATCAAAGCGCTTCCTTATGAATTTAAACCTAAACTCTAAATGATGATCGTCAGCCATTGACATGTGGCCCAAATCTGCCCCCTGATTGGGTGCCAGGTGGCGCTCAAACCATTTTCTAATTCACAGTAAAATAAAGTGATTCCTGCTGGGAATTGTTTTGTACTTTTAGTAAACATAAGGTGCCAGAGTGCATAAAAATGCATCAAAATAGAGCTTGTTTATCAAAAAAAGACATGTCCTAAATTCCTAGAAACATCCTAAATTAAAAATTCCTGAAAATGTTCCAAATCCTGGATGTGTCCTAAAATCCCCAAGAAATGGTAATAATAATAATAATAATAATAACAATAATAATAATAATAATAATAATAATAATAATAATAATAATAATAATAATAATAATAATAATAATAATAATAACAATAATAATAATAATAATAATAATAATAATTTCTAATAATATTATTTGTGTTTGTTTTATATGTATTGCCTTCCTGTAACCATGTTTACAAACTGAAACATGTCTAAAAACATGTCTCGACTGCCCACAAACAGTGAAAATGTGTCCACAGAAGGTGCAGACTGAGATGTTTAAAGGCTCCTGAAAACACAGCAGAGAGAGCACGAGTCGAGGAAGCAGATGGAAAAAAAGGAGGCAGCACTGCTGACATTATTTGTTGAATCAGGCCACGACAGAAGTGAAAAAGTGTGCTCGAAACAACATTTGGGAGACCAAAAATAAACCGATGAAAAAGAAGCACAACACTCTCTGGAGGCCAAAATGGAAAAATTTAAATCAGGTCGTGTCCACGTTTCTCACAGATTACGTAAAGTAGCATCCTGAAAAAGACTCCTTTATACAGTAGATCACACACATACTGTAACCAATAAAAGTGCAAATT
Source organism: Plectropomus leopardus (assembly GCF_026936395.1). Lineage (NCBI taxonomy): Eukaryota > Metazoa > Chordata > Actinopteri > Perciformes > Serranidae > Plectropomus > Plectropomus leopardus. Next base: position 4,496,426 of record NC_142189.1, read on the forward strand.
TACTCTGATTCGATTTTTATTTAACAATGATGCATCTTGTTACTCAAATGCAACAATAAAATTCATGCATTTAGAATTATTTTCCACTTTAACAACATCACAGAGGTTTTCGTGAAATCTGAATCTGCAGAGCTTTTAACGCGATTTCTTCTTTTCCTCCGTCATGACGCAACACGTCTTCAGTGTTTTCAGATCGTAGTAAATCTCGTTAAATGTAACCTGTTTCATCCACAGTGAGAGGATCATGGGAAGTGTCTCTCTGCAGCCCGACATGAAGGAAGAGAAAACTGATCTGGATTTGGAGGACGACCTGAAGCAGCTCAAATACAAATACTGCTGCAAAGTGAAGGTGAGCAGCACCGCTGACGTCATAATGTTTATTTTATTTATACAGTTTACAGTTTAAGAGGGACAATCCAAATTAACATCTTCAGCCTTTTTCAAACTAGCTTCAGTATCTGATGTTTCACATACAGAGATTATAGCTACTGCTGGTTTCCAGCTTCTGTCCCGAGACAAGCAAAAAATAATAAAGGTAATAAGGTTACTTACAGTTACGTACATATATGACAACAGTTATGGCAAAATGGAAAGAAAAAGGTAATATTACACAGAATTACAACACTTACAACACTTAACTATAAGATATTTTAACACTTTTCTTAATAGTCTTAATATCTTGTGTTACGTCCGGCATTTATCTGGGAATCTACCGAATAAATGAACCTGTGAGGGTCAATTAAAATTACATTTTTTTTATACCCAGTATTGTTTTTTTCACCATGGTAATACAAATAAAACATTTGTATATAATTTCCACTTCTTGCGATTTATTTTATAAATAAATAAACAAATAAACAAACAAACAAACAACTACTATTGGGACTCATATAATGGACATGCCAATAAAAATAAACATTTGTATGTAGTTTCCCCTTCTTGTAATTTATTTTATAAATAAGGAAATAAGTAGATAAATAGATAAATAAACAAACAAACAAACATTGTTGGGACTCATTTAATGGACATGCCAATAAAAATGAAACATTTGTATATAATTTCCACTTCTTGTGATTTATTTTATAAATAAATAAATATTTAAATAATTAAATGGATAAATAAAAAAATAAATACTGTTGGGGTTCATTAAATGGACATGGCAATGGAAATAAAACATGATGTCCACTTCTGATGATTTCTTTTATGAATAAATAAATAAATATGTAAATATATAAATAAATACTGTTGGGGTTCATTCAGTAGATATGGCAATAAGAATATAATTTCCACTTCGTATGATTTAAATGGTAACAGTCGCTGAGGAAAAACGATCTTAAACTGCATCATTTCTCAGAGTAGACTCTGCGTCTTGTGTCTGAATTTTTTACAAACTTTTCCACCATGTGTCTCCTCGTGTTTGTCCCTGCAGGAGGACATGAGGTCTTCACTGGACAAAGTCATCGAACTGGAAAATGAGGAGGTTTGGACGCACAGTAAAACTCCAGAGAAGGACGAGGACTTCCTCGAATCTCCATTTCACATGGACATCTGGACGGTAAGACGCAGTGAGGCATTTTATATTTTTTAGACATCGATGTCACGTGATACTTTCATACCGTGCGGTCAAAATCAAACATCATCTCACAGTTATTCTTTAATTATATTATGTGTGTGATTTAGTGTGTCTAAAATTAAAGATCTGCAAACTATTATGTTAAAAATAGTGTATTTTTAGCTTTTGAAGGCACATAAATACCAAAAATACATGCAGATATACTTTCATACTTGAACAAAAGAAAAATATTAAATATCAAAAATAAAAAGACACAAATTAAATATTACTTATAAATATAATAAATGATAAAAAATTATATTTTATGTTTATAAATTTTGATGTGTCTGAGTTGACTTAGTTTGTTTTTGTTTAATTTTGTATTTGTCTGTTTTTTAAAAATTATTATTTGTATTTATTTTTGGCATCGTTACTTTTTATGTATTTTTGCTTTTTAAAGAAGAAACAAAAAATACACGCAGATATGCTTTCATTTTAGAAGAAATGTACCTCATTTTGCTTTAAATCATACTTTAAATCTTGAAAAATATGCCACTATAAGTTTCTATAACCTTTTAAATATTTAAAACAAAAAAACAAAATTAATAAAAATAAATACTATAATAATAATAATAATAGTTGTTATTTGTATTTTATCTAAATTAATTATGTATTTTTATTAAATATGTGTCTTAGTTGGCTCAAGTTTATGTTTTTGTTAGTTTTTTATTATTATCATTATTATTTGTGTTTATTTTTGACATTCTTACTGTTTCTTTTTCTTTATTTTTTGCTCTTAAGGAACAAAATAAAACAATGTTCAAAAGTCAAATAGTTTATAAGGTAAATTTAAATAATTGTTGGACATTTAAAGTATTTTTTCCCTCAGCCGTCTTTAATGCAGCGCAGTGATTTGACCACACAGAGGCAGCAGAGAATTCATATTTAACTCACTGTTTCTCTCTTTATGTATCTGCATTAAACTGTTTGATGATTTGATTTCTCTGAACAGCAAGTGGAGGGAAATGCTGTAAACTCTCGGCAAATTGATGCTCAGCTGGAACAGAAAGTGATCTCCTGCTGCATCCAAGAGCTAAAGGAATTCCCCAAAAGGTACATTAACACAAAGACACTGAGTTTGCAGAAAGAGTACATATACGTGTATGGTTCAGGGGGGACACAGGGGACATTGAAGTCCTATTAAAGGGGTTTGAAAAAATAATGAAACTTAAAGACTTCATCATATATGGAAGTGCTGCATGCAGATTTAAAGATGCTATTTCCCAAACAAAAGTCACCACAGAGGAGGGAAGGGTCAATAATACCTATATCTGTGTTACCTATACCTGTATATCCTATATCTGTCTGTCTGACTGAGCAGAATTAATATTTCAAAGCAATACAGAATATCTGAGAGCCTCACTGCGTTATAATCCATCAGACTTTGATCATTGAAATTGTCACTTACTGCTTGATTAATTTTGTTGTACGTGAATAAAGATGTTTCCACCATAAAAAGGTGCACAAAAATTCACTAGAATGCAGGAAATAAAGTCCAGATTTTGGGCCCAAAAAATTACCTAAATAAATAAATAAATAGTTTTTTTAAAAAAAGAGGGAGAAAAACAATTAACTGAACATAACAAGAAATTTTAAAAAGTAAAAGAAAAACGAAGTAAAAAAAAATTACAAGAAAATTACCTTAAAAAGTGCTGAAAAAAATATTTATTTTATATATTTTTATCTGCAATGTCATTTTAAATATAACATTTTTATAATTATAAACATAATTTTTCTTTAAAAAAAAACAAAAAACTTTCTTATGATCCTCCTCCATTTTTTAAAAACTAATTTTTAGGGTTTTTTATTGTCACCTTTTGGTAATTTCTTGCAACTTGTGGGACATTTCGTGCATGTGCATCATTGCCTTTTCAAAAGGTCAAATAGCTTGTGACATGCGTCTAAGCGCAGTACAAGAGAAGTGATGCTGAAACAGGTTTCAAAAGGTTAAATCATTAATTTTAAGTTTTTTTTAAGTCACATACAGTCAGATCTTTGAGACTGTCATTTTCATTCTCGGACAGTTTATTCAGCGTGAGAAGGTCAAAGGTCAAACAGCATCACTGAGAGGAAGAAGTGGAGCACTCCGCCACAATAAGAGGCCAAATGTTTTTAGAAATATCATAAAAAAGTAAAAGAGGAAGGCAGAGATGTGCGAGGGAACCCACCCAAAACAAACAGACTAAAAACAGGAGCGTGCCCTCCGAAATGTGCAATAATCACACTGTTGTGTGATTTTCCTGTTGAGCAATGTGAGAATGTTTCCGCCATCTGATTTATGACTAACGTTGTTTTTAAGTGAAGCCCACTTCAGCCTCTGCGGATCACGCGTCCACCCTCTTCCCTTCATTGTTTTTTATCCCAAAAATGCAGAAAGATGACATGAATCTGTTTCATCTCTGCAGCAGCAAATGTGACGGAGAAATATAAATAATGATAATTAATCTATTACAAGAAGTAATTACAGAGATATTTAATTATCATAAAAGTGATAAAACTGAGTAAACATCTGTAGACCGTGGTGGAAGAAACACTCAGATCTTTTAATTGCTGCTTTAATTCAGACGCCTTTCACAAGTATTTAACCTTTGAAACTTTGAACAAATTTGTGCTTTTTTAAAGAGCAAAAGGCAACAAGTAATTTGGTTAGCAATGTTCCACAAATTGCAAGTAATTAATAGATTTTATATTATGCTACAAAATTATTATAATTTTGATTAAATTAATTTAATTGATTTAAATTAATTAAATTAATTTTAAATTTTAAAATAAAAAATATTTTTTAATTTTAAATCAAAATTTTCTTTTTAAATTTTTCAAAATTATTTAATTATAACTAAAATTATAATAAATAATTTTTATTGCAAATATTTGGGTAATTTCTTATTTTGTTGCTCATTGCCTTCTTCCTATGATTTTGAAAGAAACTTAGCCAGTTTGCTCAGGTTTCAAAGCGTTAAATAAAAGAAGCAACAATACAGTGTACAAATACTTTGAGGCAAATAAAAGTACTGAGTTCAAAATGTCACTTAAAGGTCCAGTGTGCAGGATTTAGGGGATATATTGGCAGAACTTGATTTTTTATTTTCTTTTATTTACTTATTTATTTTTTTGTTTTATGTTAATAGCATATAATATATAAAAAAATTTGCCTGAGTATAGTACTTGAGTAAATGTACTCGTTACATCCCACCACTGCTGCAGGTTATCTTGGTATATTAAGAACAAACTAAAAAAATAATGAAAATAAGAAGTATGAAATTATTTTTAGGAACAGATGTAAATCTCTGCTCGCTTAAAAACAAATAACATAACGTGATTTGTATTCATAGACACACTTTGTGTTACACTGCGTGTTCTTGTTATTTTGTCCACCCCCTGAAGGCTTGTCTCCGAAAAGTCCCTTCAGAGTTGTCTTGTCATCTAAACAGGAAGTCCATGATATGTGGGTGTTATACCCTTTTAGTCGTCTGAAAGGCTTAATCCTCCTCTCTCTTACTCTCTTCTCCCTCCTCCTCTCTCTCCTCTCTCCTTTCTCTCCTCCTCTCTCCTCCTCTCTCCTCATCTCTCCTCTCTCCGTTCTCTCCTCTCTCCTCTCTCCTTTCTCTCCTCTCTCCTCTCTCCTCCTCTCTCCTCTCTCCTCGTCTCTCCTCTCTCCTTTCTCTCCTCCTCTCTCCTCTCTCCTTTCTCCTTTCTCTCCTCCTCTCTCCTCCTCTCTCCTCTCTCCTCCTCTCTCGTCTCTCCTCCTCTCTCCTCGTCTCTCCTCTCTCCTTTCTCTCCTCCTCTCTCCTCCTCTCTCCTCGTCACAGGTTTGAGACCGCGTTCAGACATCACTGCAGCGCTCTCAGGCCGCAGCCTCTGTGGATCAAGTATCACATTACATACATCAACAGCTTCACTGCTTTACAGTAAGTCACGTGACTTCCTGAAAATACCCATGATGCACTGTAATGAACTGCCTTGACAGGCGGCACGCCTCCAGAAACAAAAAAAAAAACTGTCACCAGATTCTTTCAGCGAGGATTTCCTGTTTTATAAAAACAGCTGCTCGCCTGTCAAACAAACAAACCTGCACCTTACATACATGCATTTAAACAGGTTTTTTATTATTGTTTATTATCCACGGGAGTGGAAAATTTATCACGTGGTCACCAAAAGATGGCAAAAAAAAACCCCACCACCATTAAATAATAAAATACAGCGCATTAGTGAAAAATATAAACACAATAATTAAAACAAAGCATCAAATGTTAAAACATAAAATAAAATATGAAAGACCAAGATGTGTAACTCACAGAGCATAAATAATAAATAACATGACATTTTCCTTATTTCAGACATATATGTAATATTACTGTGTACATATTCTGTATGTATGTATATATATATATATATATTAGTATAAGTTCCAGTATTATAATGCTTTTAATTTTAACTAATTCATTTAATTAATTAATTTAATTAATTTAATTAATTTAATTAATTTAATTAATTTAATTAATTTAATTATTATTTTAATCTAAAAAATTATTATATTAAATTTATTCTAAAAATAATTAAAAAGGAGTTTGAATATTTGTTTGGGCTTTTATATCTCCTAAAAACAGTAATTAAATTGAATCAAAACGCCACTGGAGTCATGGGTAAACATTTTAATGTTTGAGGGTGAAGATTTTTTAACACAGATTTTGGAAGAACACTTTTTTCCCCAAAAAAAAAAAAAACCTGAGAGAAACTTTTCTTCATAAAACATTTTTCAGAGCAAATGATTTAGCTTTAAACTCTTTATTTTAAGTTGTATTATTGTGTCTTTATCTTCAAAATCAACGCTCGAAAGTTAGAGAGAGCTTTTGTTTGGATGAGTCACCTCTGAGCTATTCTCGCCTGGACGGGGAGATTCCCAGCACTCGTGCCAGCGTGATCTGTGTGAGATTCAAGCACGAGTCTTTCTGAGAGCAGCAGAGCCACATTCTTCTCCAAAGCGTGGCGTTGTTTGGGAGACACTCTCTTCAACGTGCACAGCAGAGGCTCGTAACGAGGCCGGGCCATTATTGGGCTCTGATTTGTGCCAGCCTTGGAGAGAGGACTGTCCCACGTGATTTCGGAGAATCTGGGCTGCGAGTGAGAAACACTGTGTTATAATTGTGGGGAACAGAAAGAAAAACCAGATGTGGGTTTGCTGCAGGTCGACGTGTACTTATAGCTGCAGATTTGATTTTCTCGCTGCGCTGAGGTTTTTGTGAAAGGGGGCCCAAAGTGAGCTCTGAATGAAGATAATATGAGATAAGATCAAATCAAACCAAAGAACTAGTGGCAACAAACATCAACTGCTGCATCATATATATATATATGTATATATATATATATATATATATATATATATATATATATATAAGATGCAGCAGTTGATGTAAGAAATTATTTCTTTAAAAAAAATGCCCAAAAAATTGCAAAAAAATACAAAAACAGTAAAAAAAAAAAAAAAGAACCTACAAATTGACAAAAAACAAAAAAACAACAACATAGGTTTAAAAAAGACACAAGAAATGAACATAGAACATTTTTTACAAAAAAAATAATAATAAATATATATATAAACATTTCTTGTATCTGTTTCTTGTTTTGTTTTACTTTACTTTGTTTTTTACTTTTTTTCAGATTTTTTGTGGTCAGTGTCCAAGTTGCTTGTTGCCTTTCCCCAAATGTTTTTGCATTTTCTCAAAGGGTAAACAACACAACCCGATGGACAAAGAATATTTATCCTGCACCAGCGAACAATAACACAAGTCATGAACCGTCTCTGCTTAAGAGCTGAATGGCAAACAAACATTACCTCTCCAGACACAACAGGTCTGCGTGGACCTCCCGCGCTCTTGACTTCAGCTGTTTGAACTAAAGTGCCATTCAGAGTGATTTCGCTCACCAGCACGCTCTGACAGTCTTGAGGCTGAATCAGCACGCCTAATCAGCCGAAAACATTTGTGACAATAACCAACGGAGCAGGACACACCACCAAAATTACTGCCATCTGAGAATTCGTCTGGAAAAATTAAATATGATTGGTGACAGATGCGGTCAGGGCCCAAAAATGAGAGCTTTAATTGATAGTCCCTGAGGGGAAGGGTTAAGAGAGAAATAGAAATAGAATATTAATAAACAAATATAATAAAAATTAAGAAAAAATAGTAAAATTAAAAATATGAACTATTTAAGAGCGATTCAAGACAAAAATATGAGGTAAAGTGACAAAGTATGATTAATATCAGCTGATCTAGTGTCCCGTAAACAGCGTACACCAGAATAATAAAAGCTCTAATATGAGGAATAATGCAAATTTGATATAGAAAATGGAAATACTTCCTTTAAAATCGAGAGAGTAAGTCAGATGTACTTCAGCAGAGTCTGCAGTTTTTGTTCTTGTTTAAAAAGTCAAATATTGCATAATAAAGTGGGTCAGTGATGCTGTTTGTCCTCCTGCAGGCAGCACATGGACGGGTACCTGAACACCTGTCCCCAGGAGGTGGAAGGGTTCAGAAAAGAGGCCAAGTGGCTGATCATCAGGCTCACACAGGAGCTGGAGGACCAGTTCAAAGAGGAGGTCAAGGTACAATCACAGCAAAACAAAGTAGACTCATTCAGGGTGGATAGCCACTTCTGTTTTCATTGATTTGCTCCTGAGGCGGAGAGGATCCGCGATATTTTGGGGTTTATAAAACGGGAATTGAAACGGGGATGCACCGTGATTGAACTTATACTTGATGCTTTCCAGCAAGTGAATTATTGTGAAGCATCAGAAAAGAGCCAGCGAAGGGACGTGAAATCAGGATGTAAGACAGCGCAGAAAATTCCTGGTCAGAGGTGAACCGATGATCACGACACAGCAGGAGATATGTGAGTTAATGTACTTAACGCAGGGTTTTGCAGGAAAACAGGAAACAGATTATAAGCTGTGGTTTTCTGTTAATGTCTAAACATCCACTCTGACCTCGTCTTTCAGAGGTTTACATTCCCCGAGAGTTTTTCCAAAACTGATACCAGTATTGGAAATGCCTAAAATGTTTGATCAGGTATCAATGAGTACTCGAGTCTGCATCACGATCTGATGCATGTCACTTATTTAACTTTAAAGAAGTTTCATACGCAAGTAAAACAACAGTTTTTGAGAGAAATTAAATTCTTCTTTGCTGCTTTGATCAATAGTCTAAGAGGTAGAAAACCTAGAACTATGGTTCAGCACATTAACCCTTTGAAACCACAGCAGGTCGGTTTGGTTTCTTTTGAAAGCATGGTAGGGCTGCAGCTTGGCAAGAAATGTCCCAACATTGCAATAAATTAGTAAAAATATGACAAGAAAAAAAAAACAGAAAAATTGTTTAACCCTTTAACAGGCAATGTAACCAAAACCACACGTTTGATTTTTTTGTGATGATGAAAGCTTTCATGTTTTTATAGGATGCATTTAAGTATTTTGATTGCAATATATTTCTATTCTATTTTTGTTGAATTAAATTGACTATTTGTTTTTTTCTACAATATATCTTTAACAGATTTTGTTACTAGATTCAGTATTTTTTAAAATTTTTTATTTGCATATTTTTCAAATTTATTTTATTGTTTATTTTATAAGTTACTTTTATTTTCAGAAGTCTATTATATAACACTGACAAATTTTCACCGTATATTCTATACGTTGTTGTTTTTTTACCCGATTCAGTTTTATTTGCATCTATTTATTTTTGTTTATATATTTATTGTATAAAGTTACTTTTATTTTCACATCTCTGTTAAATTGCATTGACTAATGCACATTTTACAGTGCATTATAATGGGAATTTATTTTTTCTTCATAAATGTATGCATGGGCATTTCTTAGTGTGACTGTTTAAGGGTTAAATAAACAAGCAAATAAAAACCTGTGAAAACAAAAATAATTAAGAAAAATGTCCAGAAAACTGTCTAATCATTATATATATATTTTTTAAAAGAATAAAGTCTATTGTATGGTATTTTAACTACCATAATACTTCAGACCGATAAACGCTTCCACTGGTGGGTGACAAAATGTAGCTTTTGAATGCTCTTATTGTGACACACGGAAACCTCGGTAATTAAATGAGTGGTTTCTGACCTTTTTGGTTTGTGATATCTTACAAAAACACACGAAATAGTGATTTTTACCTTTAAACTTTTTATAATCAACAAATATTTGTCATGACCAATAGTTTTTTTTTCTGAAAGCAGTTAATTAGGTTTTGCCATTTTTTCCAGGCTAAGAGACGAGTGCAAAAGTCTAAAGGCACCTGAGAGGTGGCAGTATGACTAAAGGGAGGGACAAAGAGACAGAATGGACGGAAATAACACAGCTGAGTCTGACATTATGGCATCTGAAAAATAAATAATAACAGTTTCACTCTGTTTTCCAGCCTTTCCTGCGGAGGATGATGACGAGGAAGTGGCTCACCAGTGACGAAGACTTTAAGCAGCTCTACAGCCGGACGACGCTGCTCTCTGAGCACTGCGCTCTGATGAGGCTGCCACACGTCCAGGTGAGGAAGAGGGGGAGCCGGAGACGGGCTGGGAGAGTCCGCCAGAGGGATTTCCAGCTTTTACCAACCACTTCATCGTCTCCATTTACCAGCCGGACTATTTCACTTACAGGAAAGACCCCCGCCTCTCTATTATGATTGGTCACCTGCCAAAGTGATATGATCCGATAAGGTTTCCAGTCAGAGCCAAAGATTTGCTGGCATCTTTTCCAACTTGATTAGATAAATCACACCTACATGTTCCTGGCAACAAAATGTCTTAACAAGACATTTTTGGGGTTATAATCAGCTGAAAGAGGTCAGAAGATGCAGAATATCAGCTAAAAGTAAAAGATTTCACTCTTTTTAATAATCGCTTCAGAAGTCAGGAGAGGAAATCCTGATTTACTTTTTTGTCGACTCTCTTGGAAGTCCAACTGAATTTATATCGGCCCCATTGTTTTGGGCCGGATGCTGCGACTGCAGAATATATTACAGCGAGGAGGAATAACCCCTGAAAAACAGACGTGAATGAATATGTGGAAGTGGAGGTGTTGTGTCAGATGATCTGATGGCTGCTGGTTGTGTGACGGACAAATAAAGACAGACACATCTAGTTTACCCAAAATCACAGTTTCTCTCTCTCTCTCTCTCTCTCTCTCTCTCTCTCTCTGTGTGTGTGTGTGTGTGTGTGTGTGTGTGTGTGTTTCCTGGCAACAGGAGTTTGCAAGCCGACTGCACTACCACGTGGTGAAGGAATATGTGGGCCAGCTGATGAAGAGCAACTACTCCTGCAAGAACCAGAAACACGACAAGGCGGGGACCAAAATAAGTCAGCAGTTGGGTCAACTCAGAGATCTGTTTGAGGACATGGTAATTCCCTTTTTTTTTACTTTACCATCAACATCAGCAGCATCTTTTCTGTTTTGTTTCTTTCTTTTTTTTACTTGTAACTTTGTGATAGTATGATACTGCAGTCATGCATGCAGCACAAGAAAACTGATGCTGAAACAGGTTTCAAAGGGTTAAAGGAAAATTTGCCACCTAATCGTGGATCTCCAATCACTGTTGATGGTAGATAGCCGATTGAAGTAATAAATTCTTCAGTGTGTGTTTTATATTGACCACGAAAGCTGAGCTCTACTGCTCGCGTTGTGTGACACCGACAGCTGCAGTTAGCAGCCTACAGCTGTGGATTTGTTGGATAAAACAGTGTTAAGGCCCAAACACACCAAACTGATGTCAAAATAATTTCAGCTAAAATGCTGAATCCCTAATAAGCTTTAGAAAGAATTTAAATTCAATTTTCTTTTTTTTTTTTGCTTGTTTGTCTCGTCTCGTCTTGTCTTGTTGCAGAAATCGAATCACGACTGGCTCTACGCTGTCGGAGACGACCTGAGTGACATCATCAGACAGAAAAACAAGACAGAAATAAAGAGCCATCTGCAGCCTTTAGTGGAGCATTACCCCGACTTCAGGTGAGCAGCCAGCAGAGTTCACTGCAGAAGAAAAACAAACTAATCCAAGAAAAGTTCAGCAACCCTTCCAGAGGCAAAACCCTCTCACTGTTAAACCAGGCGGACATTGTGTGGATTGTTGCTGCCTTCATGTGCTCCCTGGAAATATCGTATTTATCATATTTACGAGTTCTGAGCACATGAACGGCCCTCCAAAGTTGTTACTACGAGTGGGAAATTGAGAAATTTCAATGATGCTCAAGTTGTGGCATTATGACGTTTTAGGGCAGCAGAAAAGGCAGAAAGCATGAAAACAGTATCAACAATGGACACTAAAAATTATATTTTTGTTATCATTTACTTCTAGTACTTGCACATTTTTTGTAAGCAAGCAAACGTTTAACTACAAAGCATGCCAGGCTAACGCGATAACAGCGTTATTTTATATCATGAGTTACCGACTTGACGTCATAACTGCAAAAACATGAAACATGAGGGCAAAAGTCAATGTTTGGTCAGCTTTTGACCTTGCTTTTTAAAAATCATTTTCTAAATCTAATAACTTTTTGGAATTGATGGAATATTTATTTTCAAGTTGCACATTGTCTTTTTCCCCATCTTTTCAAAAGTACCAATTTGTTTATGCTTTAAAGGTTTAAATACTCATGAAAGACGTCTGAAAGCAGCACAAAAGAAGTGATGTCACTCAATTTTTAAAGAGTTAAATTTAATTATGACCAACGAGCCCATCCAGAGGCTTTTACTGCAGCTGAACGTTGTTTTGATGCAGCAGGATAGCGTCCGCGGCAGCTTCGAGCCAGCTGAGGTCAAACAGGTTAAAGAGGGGATTTTCATTTTCTAATAAACCAGACAGATTTGTTAAAGTGGAACATAGACGGAGGTTAGTGCTGCAACACGTCTCTGTGTTGGAAAGCAGCAGTTTTGTTAAAACTGAAGAAGTCAAAGTGAACATGCTTAACTTAAAAACTCCAAAGTGAAGACATTTAACCAACATCCTGATTTTAATTTCAGTCTGAAATGATTTAAAAAGTTCCCCCCTCTTGTAAATGTGGAAGTGTTGGACGAAGGTGCTTCTGAGAGGACAGAAGATTGAAGCTGTGCAGAAACCCCCGTTTTGAAACAACTGCACTGAAAGTAACCAGAAGACCAGAAGAATGAGGAAGCGATGATGAAATAATGACAGCAAAAAAAGTGAAGTTATAAGATGAGAGTTATTTAGTTAGTTAGTTAATTGTTTACCGAAAAACAGAGCAATTGCTTCTAAAACCTGAAGAATATCAGAGTATCCCTCAACCCTTAGGGACCGCTTTAATGTTATACGCTCAAAAATATCACATGTTAATATGATTTTCTACTTTAATGGAGTTAGTTTTTCAACTAACATCAGTCCCAATCATAAACGTCAAATATTCATTAATTTTCAGAATTTTAACCCTTTAAATGCCAAAGTTTAATCATGATGCCACTATGTTTTTAGATAATGAAAAAAACAACACAAGAACTTAATTATTTTCAGTATACAACATATTAAGTCGATCTTTTGTGGTAAATGCTAAAAAGACAAAAAATGATGTTATCAGGTAGAAAATAGCAACAGTGACAAATTCCAATACAAAAGCCCAGAATGACACCCAGAAATAATACAATGCATGCTTTTCTGCTTTGATGGCTGTGGGATCAAAAATGTCAGTTTGAATGGGTTTCAATGTCGCATTTTTTGCACTTAACAGTCTGAATATAACAATTTAGTTTACACAGTGTGTTTAAGACTTACTGTAGGAGCTGAGCTGGAAATTCCAAAATACGCAATCTTGCCAAAATTCTCAAAAAAAGAAGAACGGAAAGCACGAAAAATGCTCCCAACAGTCCCGAAGGGTTAATGGGAAAATACTATATTCAGAATAAGTCTTATTTTGAAATGTCCAAATACAATATGCTCTTTACATGATCCATATCAAAGTTGGAAAATTGTGATATTTGGACTAAAGGTGGAATATTGCTATGCATGTGATCAGTTTCTCGTGACTTCAGATGGTCTTCTTGCAGCAGGTGACGTGGAGCACCCAAAGGTTGTGTTTGTGCAGCTAAAACATCATAAAGCAACTCTGCTATTTATTTTTTTTGTCATAAAGCTGCATCTCTTTTTCCAAATATCCAAACAGCAGTTTCAAGGTTTAGATTAGAGTGAAAACATGGTGAAAGACTAAACTCCTTTGCAGCCCTATGCACAGCGTTTGTTTGGGCTGTATGTACTTAAAAATGCACACCAATATTCCCCTATTACTCCTAATATGACATTCTGAATTTGATATGGGTCATTTAAACAGCATATTCCGAATTTATCAACTTCCTATTAAGATATGCGGGTATTATTCTGGTTTTAGGAGCATTATTTGGGCATTTGGAGTATGCACGGCTGCATGAAAACTAAATATGACTGGAAATATTAATTTTCTTCATCCATGTAAACATCAGGAATATTGTATTTTTCAGAATAAGGGTAAAAAACTGATTATTTAGAGCATGTAAACATACTCACTGTGGAGGTGTAAAGATTATGATTATGTACGCTTCACAGTTTTTGTGTAAACGGGGTAATACGTGCAGGAGTTTGGCTTTTGTTCCAGTAATTTTCAGTGCAGCTTCATCAAACTTGAGCCTGAGCAGCAGAGTGCTAATCAGCCAAAATCACAAACACCTGTAAAGACCCACACAGGTGTTTTCACTTCGTGTTACCGGATTAGAGCTCCTCTCATGTGCACACTGCTCCTTAACTCTTCTGTTAGTTTGGCTGCACATTTTAAAACAAACCCGGCTCAACTTCATCCTAAGTTGATGCTCATTAATCAAAACATTATTATTTAACAAGATAAAAAGCTGCTCTCAGACCATGTTTCCACCATTAGTCCCAATAAAAAAAACAGTGTTCAACAGTGGAGAAGAAACATGAGCAACTTGGCAAGAAATATTCCACAAATTGCAAGAAATTTGTGGGTTTTTATTAGAACAAAAACATGAGACAGACTTCTTTGAAGCCCCATGCACACCCATGATGCACCTGCACAGGTGTTTGCACTCATGTGGCCTGAATAAATGTCTTTTCAGGAATGTGTGGACTGAAACTAATCGACATCTCCTAAGTTTGTCTCTCTTGTTTGACCAGAATACTTTAACCCTGTGAGACCTGAATCTCAACCCTCTGAACAAGCTATTCAACGCTCTGAGCCCTGAGCACAATGTTTGAATTTCTTTCTAAAACACAAAATTGGAAATAGCAAACAACGCACCACAAATTAAAAGAAATTAGTAAAAGGTGACAGACCTAGAGAAAGACCTGAAGATTTCTTTAAAGGGGGGGGAATTTAAGAAAAACACTAGAAAGCATGACTAGATAACAATATTCCTAATTATTATGATAATATATTTTACAAAAAAAAATGGTATAATTATATTTTGTTTTAATTTTCTGCACTTTATCAATCTGACTTCAATCTCCCACCACAAATAACACATTAAGAGCTGTTTAGGAACTTTAATTTAGTGGATCTAAAAATACTAAGTTTATTTTGAGAGCAGTTAGAGCTCCACTCAGATCATGTTTCCTCCATCAGAGTCTCACTCAGAAACTCTGAACAGTCTTCAACAGTGAAGAAGAAACAAAATCTTCCCACCAGTTTCCTGCTCTGAAGGAAACATCTGAACTCTTCATCGTGGGCAGCGAGACCAAACTCTTTAGAAACACATTTCTCAAGTCAGCAACTAATGAAATGATCCCTGAAAGTATAGTCTTGGTTTGTTCCGGTTGTTTCTCGGGCTCTTAGGTCTGAGACGAGCAGTTTGAGTCCTGGTGAACTCCTCACGGTCACAGAGACGCTCCTCCTATAATCACTGACAAACTGTGTTTCTTCTTTACTAATAAACATCAAATTCACTGATGAATAAAAATACAATATTCTTCTCTTTTCCACCTGCAGCAGGAAGCACCTGGTCGCTGTTCTGTACTTCAGAGGCCTGATGCGAGGCCGTGAACACCAGCTGATCCTGCAGAGACTCACGGAGCTGAAGAAGACACTGGGCAGCGCCGGCGGGGACAAGAGCCGAGTTTTATTTGGTGACATGCAGGTCACCGTGAACACAGAACGCCTCTCAAATCTGCCTTTCTCCTGCTTCAGCTTCCTGCAGCCCAACAACTAATGCAACATGGAGGAGGACGAGCCGCCGAGTGGAGGAAAAATAACTCAAACGGTGGAGTTACAGTTTTTTTAAGGCAGTTTGACACTTTTTTTAATACAAATTAGGGTCATCGTTCTCAAACAGAGCCATCTAAACTCAAACAAACGGTACCTTTTGCACAGAATCAGGTGAAATTCTGCATTTTTCAGGGTTGATAGTTCACAAACTTCCTATTATTATTACTGGGTTGGCAGTTGAGTGGTGTGTCTGTAATTTAGGAATTAGTTAATCTGCATTATACCTCTCCAGCATAAATGTTTTATTGTTATACGCTCAGTCAGGGGCGTATATTCTGAAGCACATGAAGAAATTGATCAAATTCAATTTTTAATCGTGCAAATAAACATGCGGTTGATAAATGAGGCCCCAGGTCCAAGACATGAAGCTCCACGATGTGAAATTCTTTTTTTTTTACACTTTGGTGACATTTTTGCAGTTTTGGAGGAGTTTTTCAGATCCTTTACTGAAGAATTTTGGTCACAAATTTAAAATCCGAGTTAGTGAGGAAGATAATCCATCCACCTGACAGCAAATATCAGGATTAAACAGCATCATTACATCAATAAAATTTTGGATGGTCACAGTAAAAGGATACTCTGAAATGTGCAGTTTGATTTTGCAATACAATGCCACAGATGTCGTAAGTTTTTAGGGAGTGTCCCATTGGCATGCAGACTGCAGAAGTGCCGACGTTGTCGTTTCTCTGAATTTGTCAATACATCCATTGCAGGCTGTAACAAATTTTTACTTAAAATTACAGTAAAATACTGGCAGCTGTTGCCAGCATCCTAATATTATTTTGCGGTGTCACTGCTGTAAATTAGTAAATTATCCTTACATTTATTACATTATTCTTCAGTAAAATATAAACATTACAGTGAAGTATTTGCCCTAAAAGCATCAAGATTTAGAGTATTTTACTGCACTTCAGAAAAAAACTGGTACACTGCTATTAATATTTGGCTGCATTTTTACAGCAATTTGTTACAGTGTTGCAGTGATTAATAATAATCTATAATCTTATTTATGTAACCCTTTGAAATTTGGGCTAATCGGCTTTATTTTAAACACATAACATGAAAAGAAAGTAATGAGCAGCAAAAGAAATGACAGAGAAGTTAGTAAGAAATCTGTGAAAATGTTATTATATTATTATATTTATTATAATATATATTATATTTATATATATATGTATAATAATAAAAAATACAATGTGAGAAAATACCTTTAAAAATAATGATAATTCTGTAAAATAATTCAAAATATATTTTTATAAAAATAGTTCACTGGATTTAAACTTTTATGGTAGTAAAACTGTCACAGGGTGTATTTTTCTGCTGTTTTTTTTTTTTTTTTTGGCTTTTTGTTGATTTTTGTTACAAACACTTACTTAGCTTACATTGCAGAGCTTTTGGTTTTACCAGAGTATTTTCACAGTGTGATATAAGTACTTTTACTTCAGTAAAGGACCTGGTTTACTCAGTCTGGTGATGAGGATGTGAGGTTGATCTGTGTTGGTGAGTCGTCAGCTGATAGACGGCGGTATTATTACTGGGAAACCCCAAAAACCTCCACTGTTGGTAGAAATATTCAGATCCTTTACTTGAAGTACAAGTACTAAAACCACACTGAAAATGCTACAATACAAGAATGTGAGAGTAATGAGCAAAATATAGAAATATAGACTCACACCAGCTGTATCCTTAAAACAAATCAAGTTAAAAATTACTCTAGTAAAATATATATTAGCTGCTTTATAAAAACTCTTAACAGATGAGCAAAGTTATGTTCTTCTAAAGGAAAAAACAAGTTCAGCGTGTTCAATAAAGTCTCCTCTTATGTAAAAATGCCACATATGTAACCACTTACAAAACGTATTAAATCTGACGCATGTAGTGTGTTAGGCATTTAGAGCGTTTCCAGCACTGTGAGGATCTGCAGGAATGTTTCCTGGGAACAAAAGTTTTCATTCACTAATCTGGATGAAATTAATTCATCAAAAAATTGTGAAACATCCTGAATGTGAAGCTCTCAGCAGATGGAACAAATGCAACATGTTTCTCAGCTGCATGATTTTGCAGAGGAATCATGCTGTTGTTGCAAAATTCATCTGCTGTGGCGGCTGTGTTTGACCTCAGTTTGAGTTAAAGTTTGATAAAAACTGGAAGAAACTCTGCATGAATCATGTGCTGTGAAGAGGCGAGTTGCATATGCATATGACTTACATATGTGTATTTAAAGATGACTTTTTGTGGTCTTCTCTTGTCAAATGTCTGATATCAGATGACCTTGTGTGATCACTGATGCAGAAAAGTCTGCAAAACTGAGCTGGAAGTGATTTTATTTGCATACAATTCATTTGAATCAGGACTTTTTGGTCTTCTTGTGTTTGTAAATAGGTTGTGTGATGGTTATCAGTGTGACGAGTTTAGTCTCTCAGGATGGTTTAAATCAGGGTTTTAAGACTTAAATCAGGGTTTTACTATTTAAAACAGGGTCTTTCAAACCTGTGACACCATGTTTTCGGTACCAAACTGTACTTGAATGCTGACAGTTTTATGAATGTTAACACAAAACTCTGATATGTTTCTTCAGTATGAAGGGAGCCAAAAGGGATTACAGAGAATTCATGTTGCAAATCTATTTAATCTGTTTTTAATAAAAGATAAAACAAATATGTCATGACTCAGTCTGCATGTTGAGAAACTGGACCAGACACCAAGAAGCTTTTCAGCTCTGATGGGAAACACTTGTGTAATTTAGGTGTTGTGCATCTGTGGATTCATTTTTAAATATATCAGCACTGACTTTCACAAACCTGAACCCTCAAAATCCAGCCTAATCACCAGCAGAAAGTCTACAAACATGTCACAATTTATGTTTCGTGCTTATTTTTTCTAAATTGAAATGTATAAGTTGGTGTTATTGCGAGTTGGAGGAGATGGAGGATGGAGTGACATCGGCTCAGAATCCACATTTCTTTTGAAAATATGGGAAAATGGCAATGAGCAATTTGGCAAGAAATGTCCCGCAAATAGCAAAAAAATTTGAATAAATTGTCAAGAAATTGACTTGTCACCTAGCCGTGGGGAGATTATTAGATTTTATTAGATTTTTTAAAAAAGGGGGAAAAAAATGTCCAGAAAACTAAAATTATAATTCTGATAATTATCTTTTCTTTTTAGGTAATTTTCTTGTAATGTTTCACTTATTTCTTGCTTATTTTTAGTTCAGTTCTCATTAAGCTGTTTGTTGCCTTCTTCTTGTATTTTTGGAAGAAAACAAGTGAATTTGCTTTGGTTTTAATTAGTTAATATTGAAATATATTCTTATGACTTATTGTGGAAAGGGGAAGAATTTCTGGCATTTTAATGTCATGTCAGGATGTGATTCTTGTCAGACACACAAAAAAACGTTGATTAATCCTTAAAAAACATACAAACAGCTGCAATGTGTGTATAACCGAGGACACACACATCAGTGAGGGATTGTTGAATAAACGACTGTTTTTCAACAATTTTTTATTCAACAAACATGGAGCATTTTCACCTAAATTAAATAGACTCAGATTGACGAGACAGAAAGGAAACATGCAGCAGTCGAATGCATCTCATGTTTTGCAGCACCAGGCGACTTTACCTCTGAAAGCAGTGTTGAATCGGTCCAGAAGTTGTGTAATAGCGAACAAAGCAGAGTGTGTGTGTTACAGTTAAGAGGGAGTCGTCACATGTTTGGCTCGGTGAAAAAAGGAGCGGACCCGATGATTAATGTCCTCCCAATCTCCCTCACTCCCTCCTCAGGGGCTTTATCTCTGTGAAAGAGGCGATCTGACCTGAATGCCTGAATGAATTGGTTCCCATCAACAGAGCGAAGAGTTCAACTTTTGCAAATTTATTCTGCTAACTTATATACTTTTAATGATGCTTTCCTTAGTGATCGCCATTTCTGAGGTGAAATCACCGGTAACATTTTCTCAGTGTCAGTGGACCACACTTGTATCGCGCTTTTCTACTTTTGGACCACTCAAAGCGCTTTAACACTACATGTCACATTCACACATTCACACAGTGATGGCAGAGGCTACCGTACAAGGTGCCACCTGCTACTCAGTAACTATTCATACGCACTCACACGCTGATGACGCAGCATCCTGAGCAATTTGGGATTCAGTATCACGCCCAAGGATAGACATGTTGAATGGAAGAGGAGGAAGAGGATCGAACCGCCGAACTTACAATTGGAGGACAACCTGCTCCACCTCTGAGCCGCTCTACCTTTCTTTTCTTTATAAATCAATTAACTGATTAATTTCTCTGTTTGTTTGTTTTAAACTGTGGTGGAGTGGGCTTCTGTGTGAGCGTTTGTTGCACATTTGTGTGATAAACCTTGTATTTTTATTCTTTTTTTAAAAGTGTTTTTGCCTTTAATTGATAGGACAGCATGAGTGTCAGAGGGGAAGAGAGAGAGAGGGGATGACATGCAGCAGAGGGCCGAGGCTGGAATCGAACCCGCGGCCCCTGCGGCGAGGACACAGTCCCCAAACATGGGGCGCCCGCCCCATCCATCGAGCCACCAGGCACCCCATATTTTTTATTCTTTTAACACTTTTGTCAGTGAGATGTCTCAGGTCGTGTGTGGTTGCATTTTTGGAAGCATTTTGTGCTTGATAATGTGCATTAAGTGTAACTGTGTGTTAGATTTTTGCAGAATGTGGAAGCCTGATGCAAACGTTTCCCCTGAAGTTCACATTGTTTCTCTTGCAAACTTTTTGTGAAAAATAAGATGGGTTTAAAAATAACATTTTCAGTGTCAAGTCACAGAAGATTCACAAAATAACTTCATATGTCTCTGATGATGTAATTGGAGGAGGAGCGTCTCTGTGACCGTGAGGAGTTCACCAGGACTCAAACTGCTCGTCTCCAGACTTAAGAGCCCGAGAAACAACCGGAACAAACCAAAACTATACTTTCAGGGATCATTTCATTAGTTGTTGACTTGAGAAATGTGTTTCTAAAGAGTTTGGTCTCGCTGCCCACGATGAAGAGTTCAGATGTTTCCTTCAGAGCAGGAAACTGGTGGGAAGATTTTGTTTCTTCTTCACTGTTGAAAATGTTCAGAGTTTCTGAGTGAGACTCTGATGGAGGAAACATGATCTGAGTGGAGCTCTAACTGCTCTCAAAATAAACTTAAAGTATTTTTAGATCCACTAAATTAAAGTTCCTAAACAGCTCTTAATGTGTTATGTGTGGTGGAAGATTGAAGTCAGATTGATAAAGTGCAGAAAATTAAAACAAAATATAATTCTACCTTTATTTTTGTAAAATATATTATCATAATAATTATGAATATTGTTATCTAGTCATGCTTTCTAGTATTTTTCTTAAATTACCCCCTTTAAAGAAATCTTCTTTAATCGTCTGTCACCTTTTACTAATTTCTTTTAATTTGTGGTGCGTTGTTTGCTATTTCCAATTTTGTGTTTTAGAAAGAAATTCAAACATTGTGCTCAGGGCTCAGAGCGTTGAATAGCTTGTTCAGAGGGTTGAGATTCAGGTCTCACAGGGTTAAAGTATTCTGGTCAAACAAGAGAGACAAACTTAGGAGATGTCGATCAGTTTCAGTCCACACATTCCTGAAAAGACATTTATTCAGGCCACATGAGTGCAAACACCTGTGCAGGTGCATCATGGGTGTGCATGGGGCTTCAGAGAAGTCTGTCTCATGTTTTTGTTCTAATAAAAGCTGCATAAATTGTGTGTTGAGATTAGGAAATAAAGGAGAAGCTTTATGTCTAAAACCAAAAGTCAGTGATGTGTGAGCTGCACAAACACGACCGCAGAGGCATCACCTCACCTGCTGCAAAAAGGTTCATGTGATGTTACCAAAAAACCTGAACTGTGTCAACTAAAATGACAATAACTGGAAATGCTGTAAAGTACAAATATTGCCCAAAAAGTTTTTATGGTTTATTAACGAGTGACTGTTTGTGTATCAATTAAAACGACAAGAAAACAGACTTGGTGAATTATTGGTGCATACAGCAGAGACTCACATAAGGAAACAGCTTTGTGATTGTTTGAAATAAACATATTTAATCTCTTTTAGTCGGACTAAAAGCTTGGATTTAGTCTGTAAAACTGTCACAGTCTGTGTCCTGAGTGCTTCAGACTTTTGGAAAGCATGGTTTATAAAACTTATTTAAGTTGTCTTTATCAGTAATTCCTGTATTTTCACTTAGTTGTTACCTTTATTTTTTTCCTTTTTTGTGTGTCTTTGTTGTCAGTTAATTTTCTTCTAACTTTTTACTAGTTTGTGGCCATTTTCTTGGTTCATTTCTTGCTAAGTTCCCCATTAACTTCTCCTTCTGTCTTTGCAGGAAAACCATTATGCTCAGGATGCTTCAAAGAATAAAAAACCTTTAAGTTTATTTTGACAGCAGTTAAAGCTCCACTCAGACCATGTTTCCTCCATCAGAGTCTCACTCAGGAACTCTGAACTCATTACTTGTTTCCGGATGTTTTTTCAGGTTAATTTCTTAAGTTCCTCTTTACCTTAACCCCAACCAACATGCTCAGCTTTCAAAAGGTTTAAACTTTAAACAGTCTTCAACAGTGAAGAAGAAACAAAATCTTCCCACCAGTTTCCTGCTCTGAAGGAAACATCTGAACTCTTCATCGTGGGCAGCGAGACCAAACTCTTTAGAAACACATTTCTCAAGTCAGCAACTAATGAAATGATCCCTGAAAGTATAGTCTTGGTTTGCTCTGGATGTTTCTCGGGCTCTTAAGTCTGAGACGAGTACTTTGAGTCCTGGTGACCTCCTCACGGTCACAGAGACGCTCCTAAAATCACGGCATCAGCAGAGACAAACAGCAGCACAAATCATGTCTTACTGGGCAGGTTTTCACTCACATGCTGCAAAAACCAAATTTCCAGAAAGTCTGTCAAAAATATGATATGGGTTGTAAAAGAACAGAAAATGCCTCAGTATGATTGACCCTTTGTAGAATTTGCTGAAAGTCTTTTTGTAAAAAATAAAAATAAAAATAATTGTGATTTTGTTTTGTTTAATTTCAATTCTTATTATTTATTTATAATTTATTTACTTATTTCTATGTTTCTGATGGTATTTTGTATGTTTTTTCTTCCTTAAACTGTTATTATTTAATAAATTATTATTATCTATATTATTATTATTATAGTTTCACATAAAGTCCAATGTCAGTGAATGTTCCATTTTGTGAAAATTGAAAATAAAAAGTAAAAAAATATATATATATAAAAATGTGCCGTAAATAACTGCAAATTATTGTTTGTTTTATGTATTAATGTGAGGAAGGTCACCGACTCACAGTCATCACTGCACACAGACCGGATGTTTTCATCTTAAAAATGAAAACGAATGAAATTTCGTCTTTTAAACCTTGTTTTAAAAAATACTAATAAATCTACCTTCTACCCTCTAAGTCACATGCTTTATGTTTGTAAAACAGTGAAACTGAAAACATCTTAATTCCTCTAAAGAATATTTTCTAAGAAAATCATGTGCATGTTTCCACTGCGTCTCTGTGGTCGCTGCGGAGTCTGTATTTATAGTTTCAAATGACATCTTCCCCTCTGGGTGCTGAGACAAGTCTGTGCAGCAACACTTTCACTTTTCTTTTGAAGCATGTTTTGCAAAAGTTGCCGTGAACAACAACAGCGAGCTGCGTGTCAAACCAACCTCTTGTGTCACTGTGGAAAGGTATTATGTCAAAAAAAGGAGAAAAAAAACAACTCTTTTAGCAGAAATGTTATCTTTAAAATAAAACATCAAACAACTTCCTCTTACTTTTCTTTAAAATCAGTTTCTAATAAATGTGCAAACCATCTCCCAAATCAGCAAGTCTTTTCATTCACTAACTGACAGTCAACAAGTGCATCTTTTTTTATTATATTTTTTAGTGCAACAATTTGCAAGGCATATAAATCACAGAGCACTTTAGCATTCTTCCACTTTTTCAGTGTTTTCTCACCTTACCCTCCGGCCCCCAAAAAGAGACCGTGACAAAAATCAAGACAATAACTGAAGTCATGTATTATTTACAATGACACCAAAATTACTAATCCCATACACACATAACACAAGGAAATACTGAATAAATATTTGGATGAAAACAACAAAAAAAAGGCACAAAAAAGGAAAAACGAAACAAGTGCATCTTTAAAGGAGTAAAACTGCCCTATTTTATATAAAGTTTGGTTTAGAAACACGAAATAGCTCAAATTTTGTTCTTAAAGTTGGAAACAGCTACTGATAAAACAAAAGGTGGATTATTCATCTGTGATACAAACTGTAGTTTTTTATATGACTCAGATTCATGGAGTGAAAATGAATCACTGTCTCAGCTGTTGAGGTGTTTGTTAGATGACACCCACAAGAAAAAAAAGAAAACACACTCTGGTGGTGTTTGCCTCTGTTTAACCCTAAACACACACACACACACGCACATGCACACACACACACACACACACACACACACACACACACACACATACACACACACACACAGAGTGTCTGTTCGTGCAGTTTCGCTGACAGTCGGTGGGCTGTCGTCTGAAATAATCTGGAGCACGAAGAAAAAAAACTGGAAAAAATGCTGCCAGGAAAAAATTATGCAACAGTGAATTACATAAGGAAACAGATCTATGATTGTTTTTTTTCTTCTTCCTCCTCTTCCAAGTCATTGTTGTACTGAGTACTTTCTTGTTTTTTTGTTTTTTTAATATTATATTTCTGTAAATTTAAAAAATAATAATAATCCAGCACTTAGTACAACCATGACTTGGATAACAGCTTTGTGACCATCAGGCCGACACGGAGACCAAAACCTGAGCTCACACACACTAAACCTTTAAATCTTGCTGCAGACAAAAGTTTTGTCCGTCCAGAAACAGCTCCAGTTCATTAAACATTTGGTGATTCATTACGCTCCAAAACGCTGGACCAGCGTCCTGGAGGATCGGAGAGGAGCTGGAAGCACTGATGCTTTTAAACTGTCTTTTTTTCTGGCCTTTATGTCGAGTCACAATTTTATGGTTTATACTTATCCTAATTATTAAGATCCACTTTTGCGTATTTCATGTGTTCTTGCTTCGTTTTTGTTTCTTCAATCGAACTGTAAAGCACTTTAAATTGCATTTGATTTAAAGGTGCAATATGAATAAAATTTGATTGATTGATAAAGCCTCCAACTGTCTTGAGCCTGAAAGCTACGATCAAAGAATCAAAGAACAGGTAATTGTAAAAGTATTATAGATCAATAATAATCAATGACCAGATGTTCATCAAAATGTTTATGTAGTTTTGTGCAGAGTATAATAATAAATCAAATATACATGGTTGCATCTTTTTTTGCAGGTATGGATGCTCTTAGAATGACCTGTGATGTCTGAGCTGTATGATTAAAAAAAATAGAATAAATAATATAAAAACAAAAATAAATAAACTGATAAATTTTGAAATAAAATGTTTTTAAAAAACTCAGACAGAGAAACAAATATGATGAAAAGAAAAGTGTTTATGAAAATTTAAAAAATGAACAAATAAACAAAAAAATAATTAATTAATAAAAAATCTACTCATCTTACCATATAATATATTTAAAAAATATATACATATGAAGAAAAAAAACACAGAAGCAATCAATGACCAGATGTTGACACAAAATACTTAACAGAACTTGTGTCCTAAATTTTTGATGTTCCTGTTCACATGAATCAGTATTTTTTTTTTTTTTTTATAAAATAACACCTTTCCCACGTTGTGAGTTCAAGCTGCACATTATCTTACAACCACTCGTACGTTTATTCTCACATCATAACAGTGAGGTCTCAGTGGAAACATGCATGAGTGCAAAAATGGAAATCAGTGGTGTATTTTTTCACAACTTAACCAACATCCTGACATCAAAAGTCACTCAGCATTTGCGCTCAGTGTTGAACAGACGAGGGAACATCACGCACCTGTGAGCGAGCTGCCTGCAGGAGCGACGATGCAGTGCTGCTGTTTCCCCTGCAGATCCTCCACAGCAGAAGGTGAGAAAAACTGTTCATAGATGTCAGAAGATGGAACTGCACATACCGAAGTTTTGATATGATATTAAAACACAAAATAAATACTGCATGTAAGAAGTTTGATGAAATGAAGCTTTTTAGCAGCATGGTGAGCTGAGCGAGAGCTGTCAGAGAAAAACCAACAGATGTGGTAACGAACTGTGTTTCTCCCGTTGAACAGTGTTTCCCTCTGTTATGAAAAAAATAACAATTCAAGTTCTAAAAATAATTCAGGGTTTACTTATAAAATCCATATGTTTTTTAACATTTAAAATAAAATAAATAAATAGGTTTTGGTCCAAATGTTCAAAAGCGGTAGACCAAGTATGACTTACTGTATGTAGCTCCTATGGATTACCATTGTTTGGCTGCATTGATCAAACTCATAGTGTAAGAATGACAGTTTAAATTATATGAAATATAGCATATATTATAAAATAAAATAAAAAGATGGGGAGTGGGGAATATAGAAGAGAGGATAACAAAAATATTATATATATATATATATATATATATATATGTAGATAGATAGGTAAGTAAAAGATAAATAAAAGAATAAAAGATACATATACATAAAATATAGAATTAATTTGAAATAGAACTGTATTTGATGCTAAAATAAAAGTAATGCTAAAGTAATTCAAGAACACTTAAAGACACTTACGTTTGTAATAAAACCACAAAGTAATAAGTAATAATAATAAATTAAATATTTCAGTTTAAAATTACAAAATTGTCAAAGATGCACTTAGCTTTTGTGTCTCTTCGTGGTCCTTTAGTTTCTCTTTGTTGTTGGTTTGACCCTTTTGAAGTTATTTTGTCTCTTTTTAGATCCTTTGCATCTCCTTGTGGTCACTTTGTGTCTCTTTGAAGTCATTTTGTGTCTCTTTGGGATCATTTTGTGTCACTGGAGTCATGCTGTTTCTCTTTTGGTTTTTGGTTTTGTGTCGCTTTGTTGTTGTTTTGCCCCTTTTTGTGGATATCTTGTCTCTTGGCATCTCTTTGTGGTCATTTTGTGTCTTTCTGGGGGCATTTGGGTTTTTTGGGAGTCATGTTTGTCTTCTAGTGGTCATTTTGTATCTCTCTTTCATTTGGGGTCTTTGAGGGTCATTTATGTCTCTTTGTGGTCATTTTTGTCTCCTAGTGGTCATTTTTTTAATAACATTGCAGTTCCTTTGCATCTTTTTTTGGTAATTTTGTGCCTTTTTGGTGCATTTTGTGTCTCTTTGTGATCCTTTTGTGTCTTATTGTGGTCATTTTCTGTCTCTTTGGGGTCATTTGGGGTCTTTTGAGGGTCATTTATGTCCCTTTGTGGTCATTTTTTTAATCTCTTTGCAGTTCCTTTGCATCTCTTTGTGGTCGTTTTGTGACTTTTTAGGGTTATTTTATGTCTCTTTGGAGTCATTTTTGTCTCTTTGTGGTTATTTTGTCCCTTTGTGATCATTTTGTATCTTTTTGCAGTTCCTTTGCATCTCTTTGTGGTCTTCTGGGCTCATTTTGAAGTTGTTCCCTGTCAGTATTTTGGGCTTCTGTGCCTGTACAGCCGTAGACGCCTCCTTTTTCCTTAAATCATAAATCATTGCCTGGATTTTGCTGACGCTCAGCAGTGGGTTGTTTCCTGAGCGCCTCAGATTGCTTATTTTCTAATGATGTGATTTCTTTGTGTCAAAAAGCGGCTGATAATGTGTTTTATCACTAAAAAAATACATTAGCTGCACTCACAGATGAAAACAAAACTGTGAAATAAACGGAAAAAATGCCATTTCCTTTTGGCAAAAGTCAACCATTAGTTTTGAGGATATCTAATCTAATTTTTGACCAGTTGGTGGCGCTATAGAGAAGTGAGGGGGTCACTTGAATGTCTCTACAAAATTTCATAACCCTCCACGAAAGTGCTGTTGAGATATATCATTCCTTACCAAGGCAAGTTGCACAAGTGTGTCTAAAAAAAGCCCAGTGTGTGTGTGTGTGTGTGTGTGTGTGTGTGTGTGTGTGTGTGTTTGTGTGTGGACTTTCCGCTGCTCTTTACATCATCTGGAGCAGGAGGAGCCTTCCAGCCTCTTTAAAATCACCAGCTCAGAGCAGCTGAACTGTTAGTAACAGAGCAGCGACTGTGAGATCCGGGTGAGTAAGAGCTGCTGGAAAATTATCTGCATGTCCGGACCGATTAATTATGTGTTTCATTCTTCTAAAAAAAGTTTCTGAGCAACTTTCGCCACATTACAATAACTGTTAAAGATAATGGTTTTGTGTTGTTTTTGTGTTTTTATGTTTATTCATCAATGTTAAACTGATATTTAGGACATTTATTTACTGTCATTACAATGTCCTGTTTTTTCAAGTGTTGATTGCACATTCTGTCTTTTTCACGTGACTTTTTTAAAGTTCTTTGACTTTGCATTAATGAGCACCTAAATTAGCACCTATTCTTTGATACCATGAAATAACTAATTTGGCTTTTAATCTGAAATAAAACAGGATGTAAGTTACACTAAGAGCAGTTACTGAACTGTTTAGCTAACTACTATAAAACTTGTTTTTTTTTCATAAAATATGAGAAAACACTATTATATAGTCATTTAATGTGCAAAAACTCATTTTTAAGCGAAAAAATAAGAAAAAACATATGCCCCTTCATTGCATGTTTGTGTTTTTATTTACTGTTACACCCTTGTCCTGTTTTTTCATGTTCTTATTTTTTGCATCTGTTTTGTTTAGTTATTTTTATTCATGCTTTTTTATTATTATGTAGGCCTAATTTCCTTTTTTCTTATTCAGGCAATACCATTACACAAGGTGTTTTGGAGACATTTTAGTTTTTACACTATACTGTCTCTCTTGTGTGATTGCATTCATTTATTCATGTATTTATTCATTTATCAAAAAAATAGCAATTGTTTGATCAAAAAAACGAGTTTGGCTTTTATTGTGAAACTAACACAGGTCTATGGGAGCAGTTAGTTGTTTAGCTGACTTAAAAACTTTGTTTTTTGTTTTTGTCATTTGATCGTCAAAGGGGGGATTGGCATCCTTATAACAGCAAAGTAAAACATACAAATATGGATATAAAGGTAATTTACGGTGTAGAATTTAAATAAAAGCTAAACGTTAGTTCATGCAATGAAATTTGAGCTTTTCTGGATTTTTTTTAATAAATAAAAAAAATGTTTTTGTCTCCATGTAGAACCATCGCAGCCTTTCTTAGACCGCTGGTCGCGTCCTTCCTCCCGGGTAACGATGCTAACGAAGCCAGACAATTTCAGGTTCAACTTCCTCCAGGATCACAAATGGACCTTCGGGAGGGGCCGCAGACGGCGGTCCCCTCCCAACAGCAGCGAGCCCTCCCCCACTGACAGCCAAACATCACCAAAAGAGGAGGAGCCCCAAAAGGGTCAGTTAATCTTCACAAAAAAGTTCATAATTTAATGTGTTTAAATTTGACTCACTTCCCCAGATAACAAACATCACAAAGATTATTGCTGCATGAACCTGAGATATGTTTACAAATAATGACAGTATGAATATTATATCAGCTAATAATAACTGTTATTTTAGGTTTTGTAACAAAAGAAAAAAGCTTAATGTTTGATGGTTTAACCTGTGAAAACCTGTGAACCCTGAACAAAATTATGACTTTTTTTTCACAAACATGAGAAAAAAAAGGCAACGACCAACATGGCAGAACATTTTCACAGATTGAAAAAAATAGATATATTATATTTTTAAAAAAAGAAGAAAAAAAAGGCAAGAAAAAAAATCGAATATTTTTGTTATTCATAACTATTATAATTTAATATTAAACGTTTGTTACAGGATTATTTTAAAGCACTTTTGACATGTAATTTCCTCATTTTTTAACCCTCTATTTTTTATTTTGATTGTTTGTTATAAACTAATTTTCAGGCCTTTTTTTGTACTTTTCACTAATGCCTTTCTAATTATTGGGTCATTTCTTCTCAAGTTGCTCATTGCTTTCTTCCGATGCTTCTGAAAGAAAGTTCAAGCCAATTTGCTCAGTTTTCAAAGTTTAACCCTCTGAAACATGAAGATCTGCTTCCCTTTCTTCACAAACATTGTAGCGAGCAAAATCTTTGGGAGTTTTGTGCAATTAGTCACACCAAACCGATAAAAGGCCTCTTTTTCTAAACCATTATTAAGTCATTTTAATTTTGTCTACTTGTATTTGTGGATGTCTGCTACTGCTCTGTGCATTTTTCTTTGTTTTTCTCTTTCATCATTTTTGTAATATTTGGAGAAAGAACTAAACTAAAAGTTGAAGTTTGAACACTGAACTGTGGTAAGCGAGTACATAGCAGATGTTTCCATCGTAAAAACAACTGTTAGCTGTAGCCTTAAATGCAATCTGTATTTCTTTTATCCATTACTTCGTCATAAACGTCATCTGCTACTTTTCTCCCTCAGTGATCGTCAGAATTGATCAGATGCTGGAGGCAAAACACTTTTATGAAGTCGGCCTGCGACTGAACCAGAAAGAAGAGGGTCTGTTTGGGGATGTCAGGGAGGCCGAGGCACTGGCACATCATGATGAAGAAGTCAACAAGCTGGCTGCAGACTACAGGGCCCTGGAGGAACATGTCCTGGAGACTCTGAAACTGTCTCTCAGTTTGGGACAGGTCAGCTTAGAGGCTCTGACGTCTGCTGTGAGGGCCATGAAGCAGCAGGAGGACCAGGACAAGCTGTGGTCACAGAGGGATCACACACCTCCGGCCTGGAGGCCCAGCGGCTGGGGGAAGCTCCACGACTCGACGCTTCGCAGCTTGGTGGAGGAGCAGATGGACACGGACCCTCAGACGCCTCCTGTTGACCAGGTGGACCAGTCTACGATCCAGGCGGACCTCCACAGCATGGGCAGGCGGCTGAAGGAGGACCTGCAGTCTGTGGTGAACGTGCTGAAGAACTGCTACCCTCCTGAGCTGGACATCTGTAATTTTTACGCCAGCTTGTACCATGAGACCCTCAGCGCCAGACTCAGGAAGATCGCAGACTTTGGTCTGGATGACAAGGACTGCACCTTCCTCCTGCGCTGGGTGAACGAGTACTATCCACAGTAAGTACTTATATGTAAAGTATTTTTGGGTCCATTCTGTTGGAGTTTTTCTGTCTTGGTGGCAGCTGTCAGTGTGTAGATCTGTCAATCCATCACGTTAATCCAAAGTGGGCCAAAATTTCTCAACAACTACACTGTGTATAAGTACACTTTTGAGGCATTGCTTTACTTTAGTATTGCCATTTTAGGCTATTTTATACTTCTACACCACTACATTTTTAAGCAAATATTGTACTATAATTATCTCAGTATTTTTGGTGCTCAACGCTCTCACTCTTGCCACGAAAGGCCCAGAGCATCTGCACGTACTGAAGAAGTATTACAAACTAATCAGAGGAAAGATTACCACAATATTTACTGAGACCTTCGTGCTTTCCAGATGATAAACTCTTCGTCTTGTTCCCCCCTTAAGACAAATTTCACAATACTAGAGTTGATCCGAATACTCTGATTAAATGAGTGTACGGTACAGATAAAGTACTTCATTTGAGTGCAAGTATCATTTTTGCTATAAATGTGAGTTTTTACAAAATTGACGTGTTTCCATTTTGCATATTTTATATTCTTAATTTCAGTTTGTGCAAACCTGCCTGCTTTCACTGGTAATACTGTTACCAAACAGTAACCAACAAGTCCTGCAAAGCCTCCCTAAAACAGATCACAATCCACATCTAGAACTTTCTTTAACCTAATCTCTCATCTGAATCTGTCCCTTCATGATTTTATTGCGTGAAATCAGTGGAATAAATGAGGAAGCTTCGCTTTTGCCTTCAGCTGCTCGGGTCAATTATTGGACAAAACATCTCACCCTAAAGTTGTGAAACCGTGTAGAAAACCGTTGCGAAAAATCTTCAGCTCTGTGCCCAAAGTGAATTACAAAATACATCCAGATGCAACTCAGCAAAAAGACAGATTTTTGGTTTTACTGTTTGTTTTGGGTTGAGTCACAGCCTGATGTTCACAAGGCAGTTGACTTTTTCTTGAATTCAACAAGTTGCTGCCTGGTCTTATTTCGATATGTTGAAACTGAAGTCGGAGAAAATGAGGCAAGATTGATTTTTAACTTCTGTGATGTGAAAGAGTGCAAAATTGACATGAAGTCATGATCTTGTTGTTTCTCCAGGTGTCGATTAAAGTTGGGATATCTGCTCTCTGTTTCAGAATCCTTCAGAATCCAGAGCTGGCCAGCGAGATCAATGTCGAATCGCTGGGAAAGCTGCTGCCAAAAGAGTCACTGGACCCTCTGGAGCATCAATACCTGGACAAACAGCAGGTAACATCAGCTGCTGCTACCTGCTTCACTTTAGTTGTTTTCAGTTTAAGTTTGGTTGGGTTTGGTAGCTCTACTTGAACTTTTACCCCTCCTTAATTAAGTTCAGGTGTAGTTGGGTTTTTGTGGGTATTCATGGACCTCTGTTGATGGATCTTAGTGTTTTTGGTGATCTCCCCTGAAATTAATACCTAAATTGTCAATATTATTTCAAGTTTCAACACTTATTTTGGGTAGTAAAGGACATTGTAGCGCACAATTGTACAATAGCACAATTGTTCGATTTAATCACGTGTCTCATATATGCGTGCGATATGTAATGTGTGACAGCAGCATGTTTTTGTGTTTTCAGAGTGAGCTGACAAGGTACGTCGGAGCTATTCTGGAGGAAGCAGAGCAGGATTGGAATAAAGGAGAGGAGCCAAAAAGAGAGGACGGCTGCTTCGTCAGCACTGTGGCCTACGACATCATCCAGGTACATTATCATCAGTAAGACACACCTGAATCTGCTGCTCCTCTGAGCTTTACTGAACTTTACAGCGAGTTTAGGCTCATTGTTTTTGTTTTTTTTCTGCCTCATAACTTTACTGTTCTGGTTCACTCTAAACTCTCTCGCAGTGTTTTTTTAAAGAAAAATCAGTAAAAATACACTCAGCCTGTAGTTTGAGCAATAGCCTGAGAATCTGCAAAACTGCCGGATGATGCAAAATGCATAATTTGGTGGAGTCTTGCCCAGAGGGGAGCAGGAAGATGGAGGCGCTGGATAGATAGAGGGCAGTTTAAAACGGGGATTAGTCAGGGAAGTCGGAGCCTGTCAGCACGTTTCTCAGCACGTTATTTTCCAGGATGCTTTTACGTATTAACTAAAACCAAACTGGAGACAAAAAACTGTTCAAACATTGAGCAAAAGATTAACCAACAAGGAAAACAATGTTTGTATTTTCAGATAAAGGGTTAAAACCACAGTTCTTCTGTTCAAAGTCAACTAGATGGGAATCATAATAACAATAGGCCAGTTTTTATGTATGGTTTATAAAAGGTGGAGAAAAGAAATCATTACAACTTAGTATCATGATTTTTTGTATGAAAATCATTTATCAATCCATCCATCCATCCATTTTCTTCCGCTTATCCGGGGTCGGGTCGCGGGGGCAGCAGCCTAAGCAGGGAAACCCAGACTTCCCTCTCCCCGGCCACTTCATCCAGCTCTTCCCGGGGGACCCCGAGGCGTTCCCAGGCCAGCTGAGAGACGTAGTCTCTCCAGCGTGTCCTGGGTCTTCCCCGGGGCCTCCTACCGGTGGGACGTGCCCTGAACACCTCACCAGGGAGGCGTCCTGGAGGCATCCTAATTAGATGCCCGAGCCACCTCATCTGGCTCTTCTCAATGCGGAGGAGCAGCGGCTCTACTCCGAGCTCCTCCCGGATGACTGAGCTTCTCACCCTATCTCTAAGGGAGAGCCCAGCCACCCTACGGAGGAAACTCATTTATCAATACATGGATGCCAAATATTCTTTTTTTCGTATAAATAATTACAAATACTACTAAAAGTTCTGAAAGCCCTCTAGAATAATCAAATCTGTTTGCTTTTTCAGTTCACTATATATATATATATATATATATATTTTGCTGCAACAAAAATGACTGCAGTCTGACTGAAAACTTTAACTCAACTGATAAAACAGATACTGACAAACTTTTCTTTTGGGCACAGAATTTGCAGTTGAAAACATGTAATATATTGCAATATATGCTATCACAACACTCACAGCAAAACATTTAAAATTGCAATAATATTGTATTTTGACTTGAATATTGTGATAATGTTGTATTATGAGGTGATTCCCACTCTGAATATGTATACAGTTCAAAGACGAATAAGTGCTACTTTCTTTACTTTATTTAAAAACACAGCAGTCATTTCAGCTCGAGCTGTCACTGATCTGTGTTTCCTCCCTCTTTCTTCAGTTTATCAATGGTATGGTGACGTCAGCTGAGCGAGTTGTTGGAGATCTGCACAAGGCTCAGAAGATCACGGTGCAACTCAAAGATTTAATGCAGAGGTAACAAAGCTGATGATTTTCTATTGAATAATGGCATTTTAGAAGGCATTTTTGTCATGTGCTTAACAACAAAACACTGTTAAATTGTAAATTTACCCTTTTTTTTCAACTTGCGCAGGTTCAAGATCTTCCAGAACAACATCATCAAGAAAAACACACCCAACAGCCAGCCACTCATCAAGGCAAACCTCGGCTGTATCGAACAGTTCACGTACGTTTCTGACAATGATATATAATATGCCATATTAAGAATTTAAAAAAAGGAGAAAATGTCACCCTGAACCTAATGTGAATTTTGTGGTCCGTCTGCAGGGACTTCTTTGAAAAGAAGAGCCATCTGTTCACGGAGGACGTGCAGAAACACTGTCTGGATGTTTTGATTGACATGAAAGAATCTGCCCACACATATTTATTAAAACCTGTGCACAATGGCCTCAAGGTGAGTTTATTTACAGCATATTTGAACTATTCTTAATATTGTCAACAAGTGTCATGAAAAGACCAAAACCAACAGTGAATTTTCCTTGAGGAGTATTGTGTGTTTAACAAAGTCTGCTGTATCTTTGTCCTTTGTGCCGTAGAGCTCCATTATTGTCCAAAAACTATTAAAAACACACCAGTGAGCCACACTGTATCACTGGGTGACATATTCCTGCATTATAAACAAACGCACTGTAGTTTGTTTTGTATCACTCCCACAACGCACCGTCCTGCAGCCACAAATACTCACTAGAACACCAAATATGGATTAATTAATTAATTATCCCAATTTCTCAGTTTTGAGATCAATAAAGTATATCTATCTAATCCCCCACTGAAAATAGTCCCTAACACATGCACTACTTTATTCTGTTTGTTTGGTACAAATTACAGTGAGCAGCTGTCTTTTTTCTTATTCAAATATGCAAGCCTGTTTTAAACTTTTTTGTCTTTAAAAGGAAGCCGGGGGCTCAGTGTGAGAGCCTCAAACAGTTGGAAAACATTGAGAGATACATTAATTTTCTCACCAAGCATAAAAGAAAAAAAAAGTAAAACAAAGGTTACAAACTTTTCCACAATAAAAGCATTTAGTGCAAACTACCAAACAGGCAGAACAGTTAGAAACACAAGAGCAACTAAATAGAATTAAAAAAGATAAAAAACATTAACAACAACAAAAAAATATCAATGAATTACTATTGAATCATAGCTCAGGAGAATCCATCAAATATAGATCCTCGCAGCTTTTCAAATGAAGATATTTGCAGAAATATTTGATCTTCTCATTTCAAATTCTCTGCTACTTTTGATGAAAGTGTTACATGTCTAATGCACCGTGTTTGTCCCTCACAGCCGCAGTACCGCAAACTGGGAACCAGCGACTGGCTGAATAAACCCCTGTTTGAGAAGCTGCTGGTCAGCCTCGAAAAAGAGCTTCAGGATCTTCAGGGCTCGACTGAATCTTGTCACCAGGTAGATGGAAGAAAACACAAAACACATTTAAAAACTTTACAAACACTTTTTCTTCCAGCACACGCTGTTGTTAAGATGTTTTGAATGTAGTTTTTGTTTCAGGGAGCCTTAAGTTTCGATTTATTTCCATAAAATCAGCTACGTTTACTCCCAGCTGGGCTCTTACGTCAGACAAATATTAAATTTTGGTTGGAATGAAAATCAGTTTGATGATATTTAAATGTCTAACAACATTAAAATATAACATTGTGTGGACCTAATCCTTACAACATTTTGCGGAAGCTGGGTTTTGTTCTCCATACCTCATTACTGAATGTTGTTATTTTCCATCAAGATGACGTCGACATGAGACATTTTCAGTGGTCATGGAAAACCCCAAAAAGTCATGGAATTTCACAATCACATTTTCCAAACTTGGAAAAGTCGTGGAATTTGTTGTTGTGTAATGAAATTGTCACAGTAATCTTCAGGGGATCATTTTCCACAGAGAGTAACATTATGGTAAATTTATTTTTTGTAGCTGACCACCTAACGTAGCTTTAATGTGCAATGTTTGTTCCCGATCACGGAGACAAGGACATCCTACACAGCATTTATCATAACATAAAAAGAGCAGTTTATTTCAAGTTGAGCCCAAACAATAGTTCACTTCTTCAACCCTAAAGTAACCTAAAAAAAATAACTAAAGTTAAGCAAAAGGCAAGCATCTCACTTGAGCTCCTAAAATCCAAAATAATAGAAAACATGCAAAAAATAAAAAGTAAAAAAAATTAGCTTTTCAATCCAACTAAACTGCTTTAAAGTGCTCTATATTTACAAAAACTGAAAAAATAGCTGGAATAACAGAATATTTACAGCTGATAACACAAAATAACTGAAAGCCACAAATTAAAAGCCCATTAAATAACTCCTACAAACAAAGTTACCCAGTCAAAACACAGTGATTGTTGAATGAATGGACAATAGCTGCCCGGATGTTGTGAAAACTGCTTTGTACAGTTCATAAAATAGTCAGAAAATTGTTATGGTTAATAGAGTAAAATATGTAAATTGGTATTGATCTATAAACTTGGAAAGATTCAGAGAAAATTTACTGTCATAATTTTGAAAACAATGAAATTGTTGACTTTTTGCACCAATTTCTGATTCGATAATTGACTGTATTTCAGAAGCTGATTGGCCAGCTGCACCAGGAAGTGACGGCAGAATATGTGAAGAGGCTCCTGAAGGGACAAATCAAGCTGAAGGACATGAGGCAGCAGCTGAAGGCCTACGAGACCGTGAAGGACGACGCAGAGAGTTTACACGATTTATTCGTCAAAATGGTGAGAGTCTAGCCCACATTTGCTTTAAACAGGCTGTAGATTTTGAGAAACATTCATTATTGGCCGAATTTCAATATCAGAAACGAAATGTCACTGAACTAACCACAGAGTGTGATCAATGAGTAAACACGGGAAACCCACAGTGACCACAAAAGATTAAATCCTCCCGAAAACAGGAGGCGTGTGGATCTAAGTCGCTGCTCTGTCTTCACAGGGATCACGGGAGGACTGGCTGAAGGAAATCCTGAACAAGATTGCAGAAGTACTGAAACTCCAAGACCTCCCCGCCCTTCAGATGCATGTCGTCTCTCTGGGAACGTCATATCCTGACCTCAGGTAACCTTTGCACTCTTCATTTTGGACTTTTAATGACTTCCAATCAAACAGCATATTTCACACACACATGCAGTGGTCTGTTGCCAGAAATGTAACTGACCCACAAAGGACAGGATAGCATCATGCTGGGAGAGGTTTACAAGATTTTTGAGGTCAGCATAAACAAACCCACTTTTTAGATGCAGCTGAAAGCAAACAGGAAGTGGAAATTTGTTCAGATGTTTCCTGGCAGCAGGTTGAAGCAGAGTGTTGTCTGTGTCAGTCGTACGCTGAAGCAAACATAAGTATTGCAATAAAATAAAAATACTAGAAAGACTGACTTTTAACGCTTAACTGCTTTCTTTAGTGTTTTTATTGGTTAAAATCACTGGTTTTATTTGTTTTGGTGAGGAGGAGACAAGAAAATAATTTGGCTCCACGTTAAAACCTCCTGAAAATGAATTCTGAGGAGATTCTAAGTGGGAAAAACTGACTTCAATGATGACATTGCCTCATCTTTTATTATTGTTTTGAATGAGAGATTTGGAAATTAGATACTGTACTTTTAACTAACATATATTTTAGCTCGACTAAAATAAATCTTTGGGATGGACTGATGCTGAGAAATAATGTCACTAATAACATTTCCTGACGTTATTTGATCACCTTGTCTCATGCAATCTTCACTCTACAATCATGTTCAAGTGGCTCTGATATTTTGATTATTAATAATTAATTTAGGGGATTAAAACGATACATTTTAAAGTTTTTCTTTTCCTTTTCTTACCCACAGTGAGAAACATGTTGCGGCTCTGCTCAAGCTCAAGACCAACCTCACGAAAGACAACAGGAGAATAGTCAAAGACACTCTGTCGGACACTTTGAGGGAAACTAGTGGCGACGCTGATTCCCGTCCGTTTTTCTCCGGAGTTCAGGTCAAATGAACCGCAAACTCCTTAAAGTCTTTCAGTTCTCCTCATTTTAACAACATGTGAAGGTTTGGCTGTACAGTGTTATGTGTGTGTTAGATTTGTGTGTGAGAGTTATGTGTTATAGATTACTGTCTGCAGACGCACTGTAAAATGATGGGATGAGTGTTTTAGTCGCTGTATGAGTGTGTAAGCTACAGGTCACATCAGTGCCAGTAAACGTGGTACTTTTTACTGCTGAGTGTGTGTTTTTGGAAAGGACCAGTTCAGTGTTTGCAAGTGTAATTCTCTGAAAGTGTATATATAGATTTTTTAAAAATCAACCAAATCAGTGTAGTTTATTTTCATATTGTGTGCAATAAATGTAGAGGTAAAGCTTTCATTTTTATAGGTTTACATTTTTTTATTTAATGTCATATGAAGTATGGAAAAACTTTAGAAAAATGTTAAATGTAAGATAATTTAATAAAGAAATTTGGTGAAACCTTAATGTGATTTCAAGGTTGAGTTGATGAAAAAATGTTTTTTTCTACATCTGTTGTACATTTACTTAGTATCAAAATCATCATGTAGATAAAAAATAAAATGTTTTACTGCAAATTCACATGAACAGACACACAGAATATCATATAGTCAATTTTATAAAGTATATAGATGCCTCGCTCTTCTTTAATCATTTTATGATGTTGCAGCCTTTTGATTAAGACATTTAAATTACATTTCTTCTCATCAGTCTGCACTTAATATCTACGGTGTCTACACTTTATAAACAGGACTTAATGTTTTTTTTGCAAATTTATTAAAAAGAGAAAAATGACAGAAAAGTATTCAAACACTTTACTTTGACACTTGATTTTTAGCCCAGGTGTCTCCCATCCATCCTGATCGTCCTTGAGATGTCTCTGCACTCTGATTAGACTCAGCTGTGGTGAATTCAGCTGACTGGACACTTGTCTATAAAAGGTCTCACAGCAAACTCGAAACAAAAGCAAAGCCGTGAGGTGGAGGGTTGTGCCTGCAGAGTTTAGAGATTGTGTCGAGGCGCAGATTAGGAGGTCATGTTTTGGTTTTCTCGTTGCAGACAGTGTTGGGGAAGCTGCTCTGAAAGTTTTGCAAGCTGCCAGTTACTTCACATCAAAGAGTTTGCACAGATGTTTCAGGGGAGAAGGTGCTAAAGACAAAAAAAGGGCACCCCTCTCATAATAAAACAATAAAACATAAAACAATAAAACATTATAAAACATAAAGTTACAAACAGCAGCACAATCTCTTATGACATGTCTCTGCACCTTGACTGGAGTCCACCTGTGGTAAGTTCAACTGACACGACATAAAAAAAAAGCAGGTTTCCATTACAGATGTGTTCGAAATTTAAACAGTATTTTATAATAATATATATAATAATAAAGTTTAGTAATATAGCACTTACTAAAACCAACGTCACAAAGTGTTATCACTTAAAATCTCAAACATTTTGAATTTGAATTTGAACTTTGCTTTTTGTATATCTTAAAAAAATAGAATGAAATACAATAAGGATATGATATGATAAGAATATTTTTACACAAACATACAAACATATCCAAAAAGGAGTGGGAGGAAGTAAAAAACGTATTAAATCCCACCCACTCTCCATCAGTTATTGCAAAATAAAATGCTTCGCTTCCATTTTATACAAAAAAGAAATTTCTATGCAATATTCTACGTGCAACATATTAACATTGTTATTTTTTTTAAAAAGTGCAGAAGATAGAGAGAAACAAAAAGATAATAATAATAACAGGAAGAAGACATGCTTCAAATCAGTGCAACACCATATCATAATCCCTAAAAACAACACAAAATAGACAATATAAGAACAACACTCAGGAAAAATGTGATTTCAGTTAAAAGTCTTTATTCAGAGTCTATGACCTGACCTCTGATTTAAAGACCACTGCAGTCTTCCAATCTGAAATTAAAGCACGAAGGACGATTTGGGCGTCATTAAAACTCAAGATAGATCTTATTCCTGCGATGTTTCTCAGATGAAAATAACATGACGGGATGATTTTGTTTGTATGTCTCTCAAAGGTGAAGTCATTTTTGTTATGTTGAAAAAACACAGTTGCGAGATGACTGCGTTTGTGTGTGAGTGATGTTCTGCGACTTCTCTGGCGATGACATTTACGAGAAGCACGGTGATGGATGTTTAAAACATTAGCAGTTTTATTTCTGTTGCAGCCGCCGCACCACCGTCATTAGACCATGGCCAAGAACATGTTTTATAAGGTCACCATGACCTTTGACCTTTGACCACCAGATTCTAATCAGTTCATTCTTGAGTTGAGGAAATTTTCATCATTCATTTTGCATTTATGACAATGAGACAGATGCAAGGTCATGGTGAGCATGACCTTTGACCACCAAAACCTTATCCAGGTCGTCATCATTAAGTCCACGTGAACTTTGTGTCAAATTTGAAAAAAAATTTCCCTCAAGTAGTTCTTGAGTTATCGCGTTCACAAGAATGAGACAAACGAGGTCACCGTGACCTTTGACCACCAAAATCTATTCATTTCATTCTTGAGTCAAAGTGGATTTTTGTGTCAAATTTGAAAAATTTCCCTCAAGGCGTTCTTGAGATATTGCGTTGCGAAAATGAGACGGATGGATGGATGAATGTACTGATGGACATTCTGAAGACATAATGTCTTTTGTCCTCGGCTGTTGCTTACGGAGCGTGGGAGGTGGCATCAGAATCATTTTATTTTTTTAAAACACATTCACACTTTCTATTTCGCGCACCTGTTTATAAATTGCATACGCATTTTAATAATTTGCACATGCATTTTGTGATGCACGACTTAGTCATTTGCAGTTCCTCTTTATATTGACATATGACCCATGCAAATTACGCGTTTTAAAGACATTCGTGGAAGTTACTAAAATGCATGTTCAATTTATAAAATCGTGTGTGCGTTCTTAAAAATAAAACCATATTGATGTCACCTCTCAGGCATGAAAAAGTGTTGCAGAAAGGACACAAATCTAGTCAGAGGCCAAAAAGACCTGCGATCTATCTGTGCATGTGCAAAGATAGATCTGAACACGCGTACTTTCTAGTCATTTTTAAAGATATCACAGTCTGGACCAAAGTGTTGGACCAGTGACATTTGCATCTTGACTAAAAACAATGTGTCTCTTTTTGTCTTGAAGAATTTTTCCACAATGAGGTCAGGCCTCGTTATCTTCATCAGGGGAGTTTTAAAACCTCCAATGATCCATTTTATGACAAAAACACCACAAGCAGCCAAATCCAATTTAACAATCCCAGGAAATCATTGAGCCTCTTGTGTGGGAATAGAGATTGCACACACTGAGCCGAGGTGTTTCCAGTTATTAGTTATACCTGCCGCTCCTCGGGGGGGAGGAAGGATATGAGTCAGCTTACTGTCAGTGTCTAGTTTTTCTTTTTTTCTGAGGGTCTGTCGCTGTTCGTCTGTGTGGTGTCAGAGGAAGGAAGACAGGAGGTCTGAGCCAGGAGTTCCCATCGGAAGAGCAAAAGGGAGTGAAGGAAATAAGCTCTTAAAGCCGCCGGTTGTAAGCTGTACTGGAAATAATCGGGCCGACCACTAACTGGAAAGTGGCTGGAGGAAATCCACGGTGCTTTTCTGCTGTGAAACACTGACCCCGGCTCTGCTGCTGTTTTTTAGATTTAGTGAGCGGGCTGCCAAAGTGTCTCTGATGAATCACAGGTTGGTATTTTTACTTTTACTACCAGTTTTAAGTCATTTATGATAACTGACTTTACTTTGTCCAACACTTTAGTTTATAACCAAAACCAGCAAGACTAATAACATTCAGGCGTTCCAACAATGACATTTATATTGCACTTACGTTCTCGCACTCACGTTAAAAAAAAAAGAAGTTTTTAGATAAATAGATCATTTATTTGTCTTCATGGGGAAAACTGGTTTGAAAACAATCACTTGATACTTCTATGTATCACATCAGTGGACAAACCGCACACTTTTTTAAGAGACACACACAGCCACACTTTTTTAAGCAATTATTGGATTGCTAAAATGGTATTAAGGATTTATTTTGGGGACATGAGGAATAAGTATCCAAAGAAAAAGAAGAAAAAGTAATAATTTTATATGATAAAATGATTTATTTATATGATTTAAATCATCTTGCAACCCTTTTCACTGATTGAGCATCACTGATCTGAAATCTGTTTTGTGTCTGATTCAGTGATTTCTGTGGAGCAACAGTTTCCTACATAGTCCCATTTTGGTACATTGATGTTAGTCTCCATCTAGTGATGATAAAACAAACATGCAGCCACAACTAAATTTTTTTTTTCTTTGTATAATTTTATTCATTGATTTGCTGACAGAAGAACAAAAGTGATTTTTCTGTCCTTTTAACCAAATTTAAAATCTTCTAAACAAAACCATCCACCACAGAAGAACAAAGTGTATAACATTAAGAAAATACAAAAGCATCAAAACAGTTAAATTAAAGCAGCAAGTGTGATTATATACAGGGAATAAAGGTCCCAAACCGGTAAATCAACACAGTAAACCTCAAACAGTCAGCAGTTTGACTGGAATGCATAATTAAAAACTTTCACATGAAGAGAATAAACCTACATTTACACCCTGATTTTAAGAATATAAAAACATTCAAAAAGTACACAGTACATCTCCTGAAGAAGCTTTAAAGTTTCAAAAAGAAACTGTAGTACAATTCAGATGTGTTCAAGTAACCAAAACAAAAGAATCTTTACGTCACGTTTGATATTGTACATTTGATTGTGCATTAGTGTATACCAGGAAGTTTTTGTAAAAGACACATATATTCATATAAAAAAATAACCTTAATAAACTTAATAAATATTATTATTATATACAGAAGGATAAGACACAGAGCATCTTTATCAGTGCAGCTCAATCTCAAAGAGCATATGACTATTAAACTGAGAGGAAACTAAAAGAATGAGCATTTCAGGGTTTAAAACAAACTTTTTTTTTTTATCCCTTTGTGCATTTAAATTCTCTGTTTTTGTCTTTTGAGTGTCCGAACTCAATAAAAAAATCTTCGCTTTTAGAAAATATGTAACACCTACAGCACAATACCAAATTTTGCACAAAACCCAATTTTAGTGTCAAAGTGTACAAATATCCTGCAGCCTGGTCTGACCTCAGGACGTTAAAATACGTTGCAAAACTTTTTGTCATCGGTGCCAGAGCACCCTTTAGCACTTTAATGTCTGTATGAGACACATTG
Source organism: Plectropomus leopardus (assembly GCF_026936395.1). Taxonomy (NCBI): domain Eukaryota; kingdom Metazoa; phylum Chordata; class Actinopteri; order Perciformes; family Serranidae; genus Plectropomus; species Plectropomus leopardus. The sequence continues at coordinate 4,540,066 of NC_142189.1, forward strand.
AGCTTTTAACAACCTCAACTGTAAACCCACCCGCATCATTATAAGACACTTAGAGCAACGGACGTGATTTAAAAATCGAAAAGCCCATTTAAAATGGACGGGAGTGGAGGTGGATGGGTCCAACAAACGGCAGACTTTGACCCAGGAGCGTATAACGTTGTCATCCCAGGGCGTCACATGTTGCCGCTTTGCAGTAGACCTCTGCGTCTACATATTACGCTTCAGATATTCTTCTGCATCTGCTATTGATGTTCAGGATGCAGCTACCGTGATGTCAACAAAAGCACATGGTGGGATTACGCTGCACGTGTTTATGTTTATGCAATAAAAGCACATGACAACCAACGCCGGGACGTCAGTAAATACACATGCTGGCACAGATGGTGAGGTTTAGGCAAAAGCGGCACATGGTAAGGTTCAGAAAAAAGCACATCCCATCCACTGCTCCCTCGCCCTATAGGGGCCTTCGTGCTCCTTATATTACATCGTTCGAACGTGACGCCATTCAGCGGTGTATCATGCAGACATGACAGTCTGTGTATCATGCTGCTGCTGCGGAGGGTGTCGTCTGGCCGTCCAGTGTCATATAATAACACAGCGAACGATTCTGTCTGGCCACGTTCTCAGCTGACGCCATCCAGCAGCGTACCATGCAGAAGATTTTTTCATTTTGAATTAAAATGCAAACTTTTGGGAAACAAGATACAACAAATATCCAGTTTCCTGAAATAACAAAATGAGTGCAAACATCAGACATAAAGCAGCCTCTGCACATTATTCCTTTATAGTTTAAACTATATATCTACAAATCCGCAACTTAAATTGAGATTTGAGAAGTGACAACTGTAACATAGTTTTAACAGGATGCAGCTGATTCAAAAAGTGCAATACAACCTTAGAACTTCAGCTCTGTACTCTTTGCTTGTTCAAGTTATCTTTGTTTTTCAGCAGCCAACTATTCAGCAGCACGGCAGACATGAGTACCAGGATGCAGATCTGGGTCTGGGTTCATAACCATCAAGGACTTCCAGGACCTTCAGCACCTCTGTAACCTGCCATCTGTAAAGACCGTTCCATCGCAGCAGTGAGGGCAGGAGCTCCAGGTCCTCGCTGCAGACAAAACAACAAAACAACATGAAGCGTAAGTTATACTGTTTTGTTTGTATCTCTGTTTGTATTACTGCACTCTAAAAAGGGGTCATATCGCCACCACGTAGATAATTAAATGCATGATATGCATGCAAGACAAAAATTCTAATTTATTGATTTAGATAAACATATTTTTGATGAGTTGTGTTAACGCAATAATGTTGATAATTACCTCAACTTAATTTTGTGTGCAATTTAAACACACATTTCTGTGTTAATTGCTTCAGTTTAAGACGAAATTCAGGATGTAGTAACTTCATGAAATCTGCTTAATAATTTAACTTTTCTCCACCTTCAGTTCAGGATTTCAAGTCCCCTGACCTGACCACTTAACATTCAGACAGTTAACCCTTTGAATTGGCTCAATTTCTTTCAAAATAAAATGGGAAAGGGGCAATAAGCAGCTTAACAAGAAATCAACAATATAATAATAACATATAATAATATAAGAAAATGACCTGACATTTGAAAAAGAAAAAAACAACAGGTAAATTGAAGTAATATTAAATTTTAAAAAATGAAAAAATATATATTTATGATAAAAACAGATTTCTTTTCTGTAGCCTAATTTTAACATATAATTATAAATGCAGATTTATGGATATTTTCCCCTACTTATTATTTTTATTTTCAGGTTATTTTTTCTTCACCTTTTAATGATTTTTTTTCAATTGTGAGGCATTTCATGCCATGTTTCTCATTGCTTTTTTCTCCATGTTTTTGAAAGAAATCAAACCAATTTGCTAAAGTTTCAAAGGTTTTAATAAAAAATATCGATTTTAATAAAAAATATCGATCCAGGTTTCAAATGGTTAAGACTGTGTTAAGGATCTATGGGCCAACAATCTAGGACACAAAGGACATTTTCTTATTTTTAAGAACTTGTCTTTTGCTATTGATTATTAATCAGCCGCTGCTTAAAATGCCCTTGACTGCAGAAGACTAGTTCCCCTGACTCGATGGAGTGTGCTCATGGCACATGAATTTATTAGAAGTTGTCATAACAAAAAATAGCTGATGCGAGCTTTTGCATTATTTTATTTTATTGTATTTTATTTTTGATCCAAATCATTTCTTTAGTGTGAGGTCTTTGAGTGTGATGGAAAGGGGAAAAACATAAAAATAACATTTGATTGCAAACTTTTGATCGACAGTGCGTACAGAGATGATAAGAATGACTTACCTCCATGTGGGACATTCTTTATACATTTTTCCAACTGTGAGCTCCAGCATATCGAGGCTTTTGCAGTCCACCAGCTCTTTGATTTCCAGCAGCATGGTGTTCCACTGTCGGACACCTGGGACCTGATAACACAGCACACACACATCAGTAAAATTAAGATTTTATCCAGCTTCTGATGTAAATGTCCTTAGCAAGACAGAAAAACAAGCAGTCTGTTGATCTTACTATATTTGAGATAATGTCATGAAGCAGTGTAGCATCATCCCAAACTTGCTTCCCAACATCACGACTCCAGCCCCTCTCCAGTTTGCGCTGGCTTCTTTGGATTAAATGTTTGAGGTAACTGTGAGCGATGAGCTTGTAGACCTCGTCCATGACTCTCTGAGAGACACAAACAAGAAACACTTTTTAGTTTTTGTCAAGAAGAATAAGAACAGCAACCAAAGTGACACAACCTATTTAGATGCAAAGATTTGGCATAAAAAAGCTGCAAAAATCAGATACAAAGCCCTCACTTGATACTGGATGCTGAATCCTTAAAGTGGATGGATGTCAATGCACTCAAAATCAGGACAGTACTCCAAATATAGAATTTATTATTATTATTATTATTATTATTATTATTATTATTATTATTATTATTATTATTATTATTATTATTATTGTTGTTGTTATTATTATTATCATTATTATTATTATTATTATTATTATTATTATTATTATTATTATTATTATTATTATTATTGCCGTACGGACGTTTCAGGCTGGATACTCTTCTTCAGCGTAAGCGTTCGGCAATAATACAAAAAAAAAACTGAGTAGTGGAGTTAATAATGACTTCTCACATAGAAACACCAGCAGAGGGAACATTTTAAAGACACAGAATCACAGTAATATGTATATAAATAATTAGAAAAATAAAAAACAATAAAAATAAATACAAAAATACATCAATATATAAATAAATGTAATAATAATAATGACAACAAAAACTCAATCTCAAAAACAAAAAATAATAAACTAAAATGAAAACAATATTTGAAAAATGAAAAAAGAATATTACTGTTATGGTTTTTATTATTATTACTATTATTATCATTATTTCATTATTTATTGATCTAGTGTTATTTTTTTTACTGCTTATTTTTTTTACCATTTAAATACACAGTACTGTGATTTGTGATTCTGCGTCTTTAAAATGTTGCACATGTTAAAGTTCAGATTTTTAATGTACCTTTTGTATTTCCTGAAAGTGCGACAGCTCGGAGAAATGACCTTTTACTGCGTCAACCAGGAAGAAGAATTCTTTGTTTTCCGATCTGAAGTATTTCTTCAGGTGGCTCTGTGAAAAAACATGAATATCAGTATGACATTACTCAACATATGCCCCTTTTGCAATACATAAAATAAAACAAAATAAAATAAAATGTAGTATATTTGTGATTAACAGCTACCTCTGCAATGTCAGCTACAATTTCCATCAAAAGTTTCAAAGTAAAAGCCTCCATGTTTTCAAGTTTAAACACAGTTTCGTTGAGAAGGTTGCCTTTAGCTTTGGTCAGCACGTGCAGCCTGAGAGGAAATACAAACAATTATTCATCATTTATGGTCATATTTCGTTTGCATGTAATGTTTTAATAATAAAATATGTTTGAAGGATTTATTTTGTAAAGAGTAACTGTCCAAATACTCACTTCAGTTTTTTACAGTTGTTCAAAGTCTGGAAGAAGTGTTTCATTTCTGGTTTGTCCATTTTTGCCATTTTTTCAAGAATCTCCGCCTGCTTATCAGTGTACCTTCAAACCAAAGAAAATATACAGTTTTAAATATGCACCTTACTGATTATATATTATTAAATTGATTATTTGTGTTCAGAAAGTCTGGGTTGAAATCTGTGTAGATAAATAATTTACTCTCACCTCTCAAGAAACCAGAACAACTCTTGGAGGCAAAATTTCTGCACGTGATCAGACAGTTTGGGGCTGATTTTGAGTGCTTCTGTGGGCATGGCCTCAATGCACTTAAACAAGAATAAAAGAAGAAACATTATTATCATCAAATAAAGAGATGGACAAATAAAAGAGAACACAATAAGCAAATAGATATTCAAATTTAAAAAAACTAATTTGTAGCACTACATAGAAATACATTTTAAATAGCAAATAGAACAATTTAGAGGAAAATTAAAGGCATAAATAGACAAATATATGCACACAAACGCACAACAGACAACAGACACACCTGTTACTTCTGGTTTACATTCAGTACCTGAATAGTGTCAACATGAAGTTCATCATCAGCTTCGTCTCCTCTCTTGATATGCATGATTATGTCCAGTTGACCTCTGACCTCTTTCTGTGGACCAAAAACAGAAAATAGGTTACGTTACTCTAGAATCAAGAATCTATTTATTTAAAAATGACTTTTTTTATTGTCTTTTGTAAAGAGTTACTTGATGTTTGTTATTTGTGTCATTGTGTTAAAAAACAACTTTTATAAATTACAAACAGTGTTGGAGAGTAACTAATTATATTAAACTATAGCAAAGGCTGCATGTACTTAAATTACAAAATAAATTTAATTGTAATCTATTTCAGTTACTGAGAGAACAACATTTAATTAAATTCCATTAACCAATCAAAATGTTGGTGGTTACAAAAGGGTTACATTTAATTTCATTATTTAAAGAGCTTAAATAATGTAAACTATAACGGTAATTCTGTTGCTTTTGAAATTCAGAAATTCCATTTTTGGCATAGCCTATTTTTGGACATTTCTTAGCTTTATTGCTCCATTTAAAACATCTGTGAGACAGTAATCAAAAAGTGGTCAAATGTAATAAGTTACTTTATTTTGATGAAGTGGCCCGAATTAAAATAGTTACATCACTCATTACATTTTAACTAGGTAATGAGTTGTCACCCATTACATTTTGCACTGATAATAATTAAAGAAATTATTTAAAATTAAATTATTGTGTCAACAAAAGAGAATGAAAAAGAAGTAGCAGCAGGAAAAGGCAGACCTACTAAGTAACTTAGATATTAACATAATTCTGAATTAATGCATAACATATAACACAATCCGTAAAATATCCTTGGTTGGCCATTTATCATTATTCTACAGTTTCATGACATTTTCAAAATATGTTGTCATCATTACTTTAGAATTCTGAGGTTTTATATAACATTTTTTGTAAACATTTACTTATAATTGTTAATTCTGTGACAACTTATTAATATTGTGTGATGTGGGTTATTTTAAGTTATATGCATTTTTTGATTCTTTTTTTTTAAGTCAACATATAGTTTTTGCAATTTGGAGTGGAAAAACTTGCCATATCTAAAAACCGTTTATTAAAATTTTGAGGTGGCGCTAAAGTTGTTAATGAACTGCAATTTGATTGGCTGTTCGGATGTCGTCATTGTTATCGGGCAGATTAAAGAAGAGCTCCACCATGACTGAAGGGGGTTTTCCTCTACACAAAACATTTCAAAGACTTTAAGGAAAAATGTGGATTAAAAACATATTTGGTGCATAACAGCTGCTGCATATTAACATTAGACGAATTTCTAGCTAAAAATAAAACCAAATAATGGAGTTTTTTCCAGGATCAACAAAAGAAGACGTTTTTCTTTCTGCTTCTGGTGAGAACAGGTAAGTGCTCACCTGCATTAAACTGAAATGAAAATACAAATTACTGTTGGGAGAAGTTTTCCTTGAGGGATTTCTACCAGAAAATTATATCTTTGTTAAGGTTAGAAAGAAAGTTATTTTATTTTATATATTTAAAAAAAAAAATTATATTTTCAGATTTATTATAATTATTGCTATCATTAATGAATACTAGTATGATCATTATCTCTGTTATTTTCTATTAGGGCCGATCTCTTTGCATTTATTTATCTGTTTGTTTATTTGTTTATTCTTTCATTCACTGTGATTCTGCTTCTGGTAAAAATCTAAAAATGTTGTGGCTCCCCCTGCTGGGTTATACTGTTTGCATTGTTGTTTGCATTTGTGGATATAATTAATCACACCTGTGAGGATTTCATTGTGTTATTATTGCCCTTGTACATGCTGACGAAGGGCCCTGGCCCTAAACCTCCTCGTGGTAATAACAAAAGATGCTTTATATGGAGAACTTTCCTATTTTCACTTCTAGGCAAACTTCCTCCATGAGCATGTGACTAAAAACATTATGTGAAAATGTAATATTTCTGATTTTGCATCTGTTTACAGTAGGCCTAGTTGATGTGCCACAATATTTGGTTTTTTTTGTTTGTTTTTTTCTTCTGCTAAGTTTTGTGTCTTGTTTGATCCCTACATTCAGACTCCTTTCACAAATAAAACCATTCAACCCTGAGCAAATAATTGGTATGGAAAAAAATGCAATCAGCAACTTTGCAAGAAATGTCCTATAAATTGCAAGAAATTAGCAGATTTATTTTTTATTTTTATTTTTTAAAGCTTTTGGGAAAAATGGTAAGAAAACAATATTTTAAATTATCATAATAATTGATTTATAATTATTTGAAAGAATTAGTAGAATTTTTATGCACTTTACCATTGGTGTATTTTTGGTTTGTTTTTTGCTAATTTTCAGGTCATTTCTTTGCACTTTTTACTAATTTCTTGCAAATTTTGGGGTCATTTCTTCTTCCAATGATTTTGATCAAATGGATCAAATTAGCTTTGCACAAACACTAAAAGCCATAGCAACAACAAAACATCGTAAAGCACTCCAAAGATAAATTAAATAAATAAAATAAATTAACAAAGTTTATGTTAAATGTATCGATGCACAAAACTAGATAGTGGTAATCAAAGAAGTGATGTGCAAATAAAACAGTTTGAAGAGAGCACATTTTCTTAAAAAATAGACATTTAGAGGTGCTGGTATTTAAGTTTTGACGGCCTCAATGCACATAGTTGCTGTAATTTCTCAGTGTTTACTAGGCCTCATGTTGAGATTCGTATCTTGTTTTTGTCACAGGTACTTTCGAGGGTCTGTTTTTTTGGGGGTTTTTTTTGGTTTTACAATGTTCCTCAAGGTTTAAAGATATACGCTTGTAATCAAGTAACTGCAACAGAGTCATCACAGTGATGTGCTGTGATAAACCTGCTCCCATGTATCTAGAAGGTTTTTGAATCTGCAGTATTTGTTCATGTGTAGAGGGTTATAAATTGTACTACTAAGTAAAAGTATCTCTTACCTGCACATTTTCAAGCAGTTTGGCCTTTGCCTTTTCTACCCACTCGGTGAACAGCAGGAAGTCGACCTTTTTCATGAGATCCATTTTTTGAAGGTCCGGATGACTGAGCAGCTCTGGACTGGGAAAATACCACCAACATCAAATCAGAACTGAGCAGCTGCATGTTTCCAGTTGTCATGAACAGGAATATTAGTTCTGTGTTTATTTCTGCTGTAAAGTTGGACATTTTTGGGGGTCTTTGGCCCCCCATGATTTGTTGGAAATTAACTTTTTTGTCTACCTGCCACTGTGGCTGGTGGATTCCAAAATCTAAGCCACTAAATAGATTACTATTGTTTTTTTTGGCTGGTGAGTGCGCAAATCTACCACCCACATGCATATTTTACCAGCACTGGCTGGTGGCAGGTGCTAATTTCCAGCCCTGGTCTATGGGGAAAACTGGCTTGTGGAGTCAGCCTCCTCCAATGGCCATTTAAAGAATTGCAGTTTGCAGGAGTATTGTAGACACGAGGCGTAAACGTAACGTGAGTGTGGAAGTAGCCTAAGGGGCCGATCACACCGAGACACATCACTATAGAGGCGTCGCCAGCAAAACCATTGTTACCCCATTTTACAGCACGCCTATCAGGTGCTCCTCTCTTGCTGCTGCAAGGTATGTTTCTCTGGTGTTTTTTGCCCCAAAATGAAAATATTTTTTAACTTAAACTCAGTTGTCAGCGTCACTTTTGGTCGAGCGTATACTGTATGCACATGCAGGCCCGCACTAGGCACTCCCAGATGTTTTTCCAGCTGTACCTCCAAGGTGTTTTTGGAGCGGTCTGGTGCTCTGTGTCTCGGTGTGATCGACTGCTTCAAATAAAGGCCTCGTTCTCTCTGCAGTCGAGGTAAACAAAGACGCGGTGAGTAAAAATGTCGAGATAGATACCTCAGATATGTATGAAGGACCCACTTCATCAGCACAAAGGAATTTTGGGAGGAGCTGATGTTCTGGAGAAGACCATTGAGGTGACGAAACGTCTCACGATGGTAGCAATCAATCAGAAGTCCCATCAGCCCCCTTGATTCCAGCAGGGGCCCCAGCTTCACAAGCTCCTTGCACACACTTTCCTGCACATTTAAGAGGTGCTGCTGAAGTTCCGTGTCCACATCTGCCGGTGGCTTCGGGATGTGCTGGTGCACAGATCTTTGTATGAGGCCAACGATGCTCTGCTGTCTTGAATTGGGCTCAGGACCCATTGAGCAACAAGATCTATCCGAGGCCGTGTTCACATCGGGGGCCACGCATAGAAGTTCAGCTAGATCAGGAAGCGAGATCGGTCCCTCACTCCGCAGGGACTGTTCCTCTTGGATGTTGAAAGCGTCCTGAGCCACAGGGTTATTAAAACCGGTGGCGGCTTGTTCGTATACTATGAAAGAGTGAACATTGTAAATATTAATTTAAATACAAAGATATATATATATATATATATATACACACACACAGGTATTCCTCAGTGATGCTGACGTAATCCTTACCAGTAATTAACCCTGTGGTGGTAACTAAGTCCACTGAAGTACACATTTGAGGTACCTATAGAGTATTTTAATCATGCCACTTCTATTTTTACTCCACTAGAGGGAAATACTGGACATTTTACTTCTCTATAATTATTTGACAGCTTTAGTTACTTGTTAGTTTACAAATAGCAGCTAATTTAAGTCATTTTTCATGCAAAAACATGGTGTTTTTTTTAATTATTGAATTAATTTTAATTTAGTTTTATCAGATAAATTTAAATTAATAAATTAAAAGCAGTTCCCCAGATAATTCATTTTTCTAGCTTTTACTTGGTTATTAAAAAAAGTTATTACATTTAAATTTATTTTAATAATCTCATTAATTAATGTCGTCCTTCCGTTTCTATGGAGGACTAAAGCTGCCATTACAATAAAAAATAAATAAATGTATCAATAAATAAATAAATGAAAAAAAAGAAATGTAGAAAGAAAAGTCAATTAGCAAACAAATGTGCAGGGATTTTTTAAATAAATTACAAATACATAAAATGTATTTTATGTAAAAAGTATTTGTGTATTCATATATTTTCATATATTCCATGTTTACATTTACTTCAGCTTATATCAATAAGGGGGTTGCCTTGACAACCATTGGCTGTCAGGCATTGACAAACAGAAATGAATGGGGAAATAAATAAATAACTAAATTTAAATATAAATGGGAAATAATTAGATATAGAAATAAATTAATATAAAATCAAATGAATAATTATACTTTATTTTCAAAATAACCACCATATTTATTTAATAATTTAATAATTTTATTTATAATTTATTTTTATCTTTGCTATGTTATTTATTTATTTACAGTATTCATTTATTCATTGTAATGGCAACATTAGTCCTCTATAGATAGGATGGTGTCTTGTTCTAACAATATTAATTAAATAAAGGGTAATCAAAAACACAGTATGCACAAAAAGCATAAATAAACATTTGATATATTTTCTACATATTTCATTTATCTGTGGAACAAATGTTACTAAGAGTTTTTGCAGCCTAGACATTTTTTTCTAGGCTGCCCAGCATTATTTTGCACTCGCCCACATGAAAGCAGGCTAACAGGTTTGTTTTCTGAGGGGGAGGGAATAAAATCAAACCAGTTACAAGTTTGCACGTATGTATCACGCATCTACCTGCTTGTTCTTCAAGCACAACATTAGTGTTCTCAGTATAGTACTCTGCAATGGTAATTTCTATCAAATATTTGTGTAGCAGCATGGGAATCCCCTGCGTGCCTGAAGTTACTGTTAACACCAGAGGTTATGCAACAGGTTGAAAAGGTCTCATATAAACCGCAGTATCACAGCTCTCCAAATATTCCTCCAACACTTAAATTTGGCTCCACTTTTACATTGTCATTTACAATTTTTCCACGTTATTTCTGTCTTTAGCGAAGAAAATACTTCCTGGTTTTAGAGAAAAAAAAGAATCGCAGGAGTCCAAGTAAAAGGCAGTGGTGGTATGTAACTAAGTACATTTACTAAAGTGAACTGAAAGAAATTTTGGGCACTTTACTTCAGTATTTCCATTTATGCTACTTCATACTTCTACTCCACTATATTTTTTAGGCAAATAGTGTACTACATTTTTAGAGCTTTAGTTACTTTGAGGATTCAGATTGTTAATACAAAATATAAATAAACTAATAAATTCTTTTATTATAGACTAAGCTACCCAGCAGTTTATGAAGTAATTAAAATTAGCACCACTTTTAACAGCATTAAAGTAATTAACACTTCAGTGCATTAATATGTAACCCAGTAATGTATACTTTACTCTTCGTACTTTCAATATATTTAAATACTATTCTACTTGAGTACAGTTTTGAATGAAAGACTTATAACTCATTTTTTACAACATGCTTCTGCCATGCTATGCAATATTGCTACTTTTATTTAAGTGAAATATCTGAATACTTTAACATGAGTAAAAGGTCACTGTTTTGGGGCTTTTTTTAATTTTTAAAATTGTCTTTACTGCACTTATGTTTTGCTTTGTCATCTGTTTTTTGTTTGTCATTTTAGCACATTTAATTAAACAAAAAAATATCTATGCAAATTCGTCGCATTTCAAGCTCTATCTAAATGTAAACCATAAACAATACAGATGATAGCTCTAAATGCTCTTAGTCAAAACTCACTCATGCACACAAACTATGTAAACAAAGCAAACCCATAGTCAAAAGAAGAGTTTTACCATTTTGTTCGTTTTCTTGTATGTTGTTGTTGTTGTTGTTCTCGATCAGAGGACTCCTGATGTCGCTCCTCTGAGATCTGGTCTTAAATATGTTGCGCATTTTGAACTCTGGTTTCAGTGTTCAGTGTGCAGACTGTGATTTTTATGCAGTTGCTGTGCAGGGCGGAGTTTATATGTGAGTGAGCAGCTCTGTAGTGGCTTATATGGGGTTTCCCCTTGACATCATCCACACACTGCTTTCGTTTTCCCCAAGAACTGGTTTGAACTGGTAAAGTGAAAGCTGTTGCATCATGTTGAGATGAGCCACAGCCATAACATAAATATTACTACTACTACGACCGTTACATTAATAATGTGAATAATAATAATAATAATAAAAGGTTAATTCTTAAATTTGAACAGTAGTTGACAAAACAGCAAAATGTCACCACTTTACAAATTATATATAAATAGCAAAGTAGTACATTCTCAAAGATGCAGATTGTGTTAATAAATAAGCCAGTAAAGATACATTTACATTGTAAGTTATAACAATATCAATAAATAAATAGAACCCCAGATTATACATACAACAAGGCAAGCAATTCAACAATATGTACTTATGTTAAATGACCATCAAATTCAACTCTGTTTATTCAGACTGCATGAATTGAATTAAGTTAATTTAGGTGCCCATAAATAACATATTCAATATGCACATATTCAGAAAAATAATAATGCTAATTATATTTATCTGTATCTCTATATATATATCTATATAGATAGATAGATAGATAGATAGATAGATAGATAGATAGATAGATAGATAATTTTAAAATATATTTTTATGATGTCTTTTATTTTATTTTTGTCTGTAACACAATTATAAATATGAAAACATATATTATTTTCTAGGATCATTTTGCAGATCCTCCCCTCTTTTTTTGGTAGCATGAAAGTAGAAAACTGCAGAAGTGAGTGGGAGTTATTGTTTACCTGTGCAGGTATCTGAGGAGCGTCAGTTATCAAGGTGTGTCATTAAACTGAGTCATCGTGAGTGGAAAGAAGTTTACAAATGGAAAAACCTTCACTTGTGTCAATAAACTTCCTCTTACTGCCAGATAGCAATGAAAATCAAAGACGGCTAAAGGCAAATTCAAATGTGAAACTATTTGATTTATTTAGATGATTATCTTCCCAGTTGTTTTTATTTTCAGTGACTGAGTAACCTTTGTTGTGTTTACATGATTTGATATTCAAGATTTAACACATGGTGACAAAATATCTCTCAGCATATATAATATTGATTTCTTTCTTTCTTGTAAATCAAAACTCGATGGATTTATGTCAGGTTTGTGTGGGCGTGTCTCAGTCTGTGTCTGCTGGACTTCTCTCTCTCGTTTCTGATCATAATAAATTCCCCTTCAGAGAGCAAAGCACTCTGGGAGAAATATCCGGGATATTCCACTCTCCCACAAAGTGAGAGCACCGTGAATGTCCAATTTCCATCTCTAATTGTATTGATTTGGATATTCCCTTCAGTCCCAACAAACTGTCATAACGTGAATATTTCCCAACTATGGACTCACATTTTTGTTTGATGCAGGAAGACGGCTAGAGTGAATCTTATTGGTTGAGTTTAGCACTAAATACCTACCCTAAATGCATTCAGACGTTGTGGTTTTAGGGCGTTGCCCTTTGGGCGGCTTTAGATGAACTGAGATGAACTGTAATGCAGAACAAAGTCTAGTTTCAACAGCTCGGCTGAGTCATGAAGAGATAAAAAACAACATGAAAATACCTAACAGATAAACAATGTTAAGTCAGAGAAAAGAGAAAGTACGTGGATACAAAAATAAAACATTAAAATACAGATTTGTTGATGTAACAATCAAAATATTGCAGGTGAATATGATGAAAGTGCTGCATGAACTTCTGTCAGTCACATTATTTGTTTTCCCCTCGTGGGTCCTGATGAAGCATAATGATATAAAAAATATGATAAGAGGAGTCTACAGCCATGTCATTATCTCTGTGAGGTCATGCTTATGAACAATGGGTCTTTGAGTTGAATAACATCAGCATGCCATAACCTCTTTCTCACTGCACAAAAAACCCGTTAACATCTGGCTTTTTAATGCAAGTGTACGATCAGCATTCACACCCAGGTCATATGACTCTGCAGTAGTCACGGTATTTATAAAGGCTGGACTCAAATATTCAGATATTTGAGATGATTTGGTCAATATTTAGTTTTCAATTTAGGTGTTCAAATATTATTTTTATTTTTTTGCAGTGGTTGAGAGTTATTTCAGTGTTTGTAATACTTGTTATTTTTCTTCTTATATTGTTGTGTTCAGGATGCTCTTAGGCAGCACGCAGGTGAAATTGGGACTTTATCAGTAAAGAGTGACCAGGTGACACATCTGTGTATTCTACACAATTATCATACGCAACGCCAAATTAATAGAAAAACAAAATGCCGAGTGGACGAATCTCATTTCAAAACGAGTGAATCTGGAGTTGACTTCACTTTTAATGTCGCTGGCTCTACAGTTTACCAGCAGGAGCCAAACATTTCTGCATAGTATACCTTTTGGCTTTGAATGTTAATTTTAGGAAATTAAATCATATTTGAACAATTGCTAGCTCATACAAGAATTTAAAAAGCAATTTAATTAAACTGAGTCAAAGAACTGGACTGCTGCATGAGATGGGTTTTCCAGACAGAAACTTTTAGGTCGCATTCACACCTGAACCGTTTGGTCCGCTTTAAACGGACCAGAGTTCGTTTGCTCGGATAGTCCCGCTCATTTCGGGTGGTGTGAAAGCTCAATCGAACTCTGGTGCGGACCAAACAAGCAAACTGTGGTCCGCTTGCTCCGCTTTCAAGTATGGTTCGTTTGTTTGTTTATTGTTTGTTTATTTGGATCCCAGCAGCTGCTCCTCCTGGGGCCCACACAAGACAATTACATTATATAGCATCAAAAGTAAATTACATTACAATACATAAGACAGTTAACAAAAAAAAACAGCCAAATATTGTGCGGCGTGAATGAAAACAAACCAACCACAGGACTTTATTAAAGAATAAATGTGAATTTAGCAGGATTTCTACAGCTGAATCAATAATAAATCCATCTGCTGATCACTTTTACTTCATTATCAGTTATTTAAACAGTCAGATGCCTCTGCTGAGCGATGCTTTTCAGAAGTTAAGCTTATGAAAACATACCTGTGTTTAACAATAGGAGGAATGTGTAACTGGCCTTTCTGTCATCAGTGTCACTGCAGAACTCACTCAGAAGACGTCATATAATGACCTGATTTACGATCTCACCTCTGCAGAGCCTCCAGCAGCTGCTGAAAAATGACGACGCACCCACAGCGGTCCTGATAACACGTGATCGATGGGCAGTCTGAAAATAGCTGCCTAATAATGCTCACAAACAGTTTCATCATTTCTTAATGAGCTCTTTGTGACACCAAAGGACATAAATATAAACTCTCTATAAGCATTAAAGTGCTGCATGAACTCATATATTTGATTTCCCCTCGGGGGTCCTGATGATGCTTGATGACAAACAGGCAGCAGAACCTCATGTTTACTCCTCTTAGTTCGTTTTTCAAAGTGCAGTGTGAAAGTGGACCAAACCAACTTGAACTGCAATAATTTTGCAATTTCGCCTCCAAGTCAAACTGAGTCCTCGTACTATCATGTGTGCAAACGACCTTCTTCATTTTTACACTTTTCATACTTGCTCCGTCATGTTGATGGAAAAAAAGAGTCTCCAAAGGAGATTTTTTTTACTGCAGGATTCAATGTAACTTCATACAACTTATTATTCTTCTTTTGTTCAAGCAGATAAGCTTGAGTTTTGTAGCACAGGACACACCCACTGGCCTCTAAGGTCCTCAGTGAGTCAGACAACGTCTTTACTTTAATTACCTGGACTGACCTCCGTGTGGACGGATATGTCTTTAAGTGGCTGCTGCTGTTTTTAAAGAGGATATTTGAGTTTCAGTGCGTCTTCCTAACATGAAAAAACAAGTGACATTTGCAGAAGGTCAGACGATCCACAGGCTTCATCAGGATGTGGCGTTGCAGAGGTAAAGTAATTCAATTTTAGTGCATGCCAACAACAAATATCTCGTCCTAATGATATTTTTTAATCTGTGAATTTGTGTGAATGTCATTAAGATGACATTTTTGTGTTGCTCTTTCTCTTGCAGAAATACCAGGGTGAATAGATCAAAGAATGGTAAGTTTAAATCCTACAAAAATGCATTTGTACAAGCAGACATAAAATGAAACCCAAATAATGACTCAGCTTTTATTCAGCATATTAAATCTGCTGAATTCTGTGTATTGTGCTGTCTTTCCTTGGTTCAGATTTCAGAATGTAATCTGTATGTAATCTCCTCGTTAAATAAACAAAACGTGTCTTAGCATCCTGTATGCTTTGAAACCGGTTTTCTAACGGGGCCACGGTGACGTTAGGAGGTAGGTGGAAAAGAGAGGAAATCCTACACCTGAACCTGAACCTGGGTCACGCCTGATCGGTTACAGGAAGAACACTCGCTCATGCTGTTTACTAATAAGAGGCGGTTAAACTAAGCCCACATTACAAGGGTTTGGTTTTTGCTCACATGTCAACACTTTGACAACTTCACCGTCCAAATATGACCTCTCAGATTAGACTTGGATTTAAATGCAAACATAACTTTCTGAGTCATTGGTAATTCGTCTGTCTGGGAAAGTTACGATTGTCAGATTCCACCATGAGACATTAGGCAGGTTTCCATTAACCCTCACGCTGCGCAAATTTGAAATTGCGAATATAAATTATGCCGAATGGAAATGTCAATTTTGAAAAAAATGCCATTTATTGCAAAAAATATGCTCGCATGAGGTGGTATTTCAGGTGATGTGTAACAGCCATATCTCCCAAAACTGCAATGAAAACACTTTTTTTTTTGCTTTTCTACATCACATGATGCTTTGGCTATGCTGTAATTGCACCACATAACTCTTCAAAAATTGAGCGGATCATCCAGAAGTTTTGAATCCACAATTCCTCTGTGAAATCGTGGACTATCACCTCACAGAAATCCCTAATATGTTAGTTAGTTTGTTTGTTTGTTTGTGTACAGCGTATCCATGACAACGCACAGCCCTGATTATTAACAGAAGAGAGTCTGTGTGATGCTAACTGCAGTTAAAAAAAAGGTCTGTTTCCTTTCTGATACCAGCTTTAAAAGATGGGGGCATGAACTTCAACAGTGGTTTGACAATCAACAGACCATCCGCTCCAAATTGTGAACCACAACTCCAGCATGAGGCGACCATACAAATCCCCAAAACCATGACTGCAGCCCCATTTCTGAAGGTAAAACTGCTCATCAATGAGATCTGTTTTGCACTTTCACTTTAATTCCCATTGTGCCAGCTGTAATGTAACTAAGTACATTTACTCAAGTACTACAGTTAAAATGATAAAGATTTTTCTTTATGGTGGGACTTTTTTAGGTGGCTAATATGTTTTTGGTTGCTAACCCTTATAAACAGTACATTTCTCAGTTTCTGTGTCAGACTCTAGCCTGTTTCTCCAAACTGGAGGCGTGCTGACTGATTTGTACTGTAAAATACTATCTGTGGATAAGTATTTCATACAACCCCACTTCAAAAAAATCTGGACTATCCCCTTAATAAACTCTTTAAAAACTGTCTTTCATCAGCGGGAAAATGCACTGTTACAAAACTTAAAAGTGAGTTAAAATATAAAGCACAACATTAAACATCTACAGCAGTAAAATGTAACATACACGTTGATCCAGCAGTAATATTTATCCAAAAACATCAGATATAGGAGGAATAAACTTACAGGGAACAATTTATTAAATTTTACTACATTTTGCTGATGCTTTCACGTAAATAAGGTTTTACATACAGGACTTTTAGTATTTTTCCAGTCTAGTATTAGTACCCTTAGTGGAAGATCTGAATAGTTCTTCCACCACTGACTTATAAATCCTCTACATGAGATTTAACCAACAGCGATTCCTCCCACGTCCACACTAGTGAAAGGTTATTAGAGTACAACACAACAGGATGAAGTCCAACACAGTGAAGTGTGTCAGTGTGAACCTCAGCAGTGAAACCTGACCTCCGTCTCTCCCTCAGCACGCTGCACTCACACCAGCTCAGAGGGAGTATCTGTACACCATTGCAGCTTCCTACAGTGCGGCTCACGTGCGTGACCTCATCACTCAACACTACATGAACGTGCTGCACAGGTGCATACAAGCAGGTAATGGGAAAAAAACCCAAATATGTTTGCCAAGCCTTCTTTGTCAGCATCTCAAGACTTTAGAAGAACATACAGATGGTTTAATTACATAGTTCTTTCACTTTCTCACACTCACTGTCACTGTACTTCTCGGATTGTACTTTAAGTTCAATTTTATTGATTGATCCATCCATATGTGTGAGAAACACATAAAGTAAAGCGAAATAACATTTCTCCGAATCAGTGACCATAAATACATGTGGCCACGTCTTATATCCAGCACACAGTGCAGCTATCACTGCTAGTTTCAAACAGATGCAGCTGCCATTTTCATAACCAGCAGCCACATTGTGTGAGTAGCAAATGCACTTGCACCCAGCTGTGTGCCCACAGGTGTGTAGGTCTTAAAATGAGGTGTGGTTAGGCGCATAGTTGACGTATTGCTATTTTGAGGCAGCAGAAAGGGACTGCACCATTGATTAACAAAAAACTGGTCAGAGTGGTGTATTAGTATTTTGCTGTCCGACTCCCCGTTAGGAGAGACTGCATTTACGCTCGAGGAGCCTCGCAACTTTGGTTATTTCAGAAACTAAGGCCACGTTTAGATGAGTACGGCCCGACTAAAAACAGAGAGGTCTGCATTAATATGCCAAGACTGTGAGAATGATCCTAGTGTGCATAGATCCGCAAAAAAATCTGAAAACGCGGTAATATGCTGAGCCAAAGCGCACTATTTGTTGTTTTCAGAATTCACAAAAAAACTTCAAAGTCAAAACTTCCAAAAAACCAACTTGTTGTATCAGTGATCTGCTTTAATCAACGGTTGTTCTTATATCCACTGTTTGTCTTGTTTTTAATTTATACTGTATGTCATTTCTTCAGGTGTTTTTATTGCTTTTGGTAAAACATGTTGAGACCTGATTCGTGTGTCCTCACTTTTTTTGCTATCATGCAATTTGTGTTTATACTTCTTTTCAGAAATTGTATATTTTTTAAAACTTTATGCCTTCTGATTTTAGGTGGAAACCCTGAAAGAGGCGACCTTGTTGCGTCCTCTGTTACCTCACCGAGGTCTGATGTGAGTGATAAACGTCGATCAGAAGTTTATTCAAGGGTGAAACACAAGGAGAGGAAAGACACGAGCGAAAAGAATCCTGGGAAATCTTCTCTTCCAAAAATCTCAAACAGACAAGCCAGGTGGGACACATTTTCGACAGGTATTCACACAAAAAAACAAATAGGTGTCGGCAGCAGGAATATGCTCCGCTATCATTGTCCGCCAGTATTTGCTCCACTCTCATTCTCCGCTGGTTTCCCAGCCAGTGTCTGCTCTGCTCTTATTCTCCACCAGTGTCTCCGCCGGTGTCTGTTCTGCTCTCAATGCAAAATCATTATTTTGTTGTTATTTTCTTGTTCGTTTGATTTTTCCTTTCAAGCAAACAATGAGAAAACACATCTTTCTTCATCATTAGGTTTCTACGGAAAACCAAAAAACAAAATTCTCACTTGTTTTGTTTGTTAGTTTGTGAGTCAGAATTGAATATTTAAATGAACGGATGACACACGGAGCACGGAGATATCTCACATGTTAAAGAAACATTAAAGAGAATATGAAAGCTTGTGTAATAATCCTGTTTTATCATCACTGCAGCCTTTCAAACACATCAGCGTCAAAACAAAGAAAGATGAAGAATCAGATAATAACATCTCCCACACTGACAAGAAAAAGCCCAAGAAGTAAGTCACAGAAATATAAAACTGTTTTTTTAATCACCGCTTTAAACATGTGTAGTAATTTCTTTGTATAAAAGCTAATGTAAAATAGATCTTTTTTTCATCTAGAACATTACATTTATTGCACCAGAAATTTCTGTGCATACTTAGTCAAATAGATGTAATTATTTTACGGCTAAAGTGTTTTTGTTTGTGTTACCAGGAGCCAGAATCAGGCTGTTGGAGGACGGAAAAAGGGACGAAAAAGACGACTCTCTGAGTGAATGTTTGAGTTCACTCTCTGTGGGAAAATGGGATGTTGGCACTTTGTCAGATTTATGACATTTTTATAGAAACTTTAAGCTGTCACATTAATATTCTGCACGGATATAATTTTAGAAAAAATCTTCAGGTTAAGTCCAACAAGCATCTTTTTAATCACAGTTTTTCATGAAATTTGAAATCTTATACAACCAACATACAGCAATCAGAGCAAGAACAAAGTGTGAGTAGCCTAGCAGCTCATTTTTTATTTTTAGTAGTTTAGTGCCCCCAGTGTCTGCAGGAGACAAGTGTCTCTGACAACTTTCTAAAGACTGCTTCCAGGAAATCACGTGATCAGTTCTTGAATCAGCCAGGATCACATCTCTTGGCCTGTGCTTAATTTAACTCTTTGGAGAGAGGACAACCAAAAACACTTTGACACCTTCAGGATCAACTAAAACACACAGAAAAACATCCGTTTTATACTGCTTTTTAAAGTTGATTTTATTTCTCTGAAAATTTTAGTTTTTTTCCCATTGGACTTATTCCATTATATGCACTGCAGTCATGTGTCCTACTATTATTCTTTCCTCCATAAGCCTGGTGAAGACTGGAAATTGAGTCATTTTGCAGTTGCTATTTAGAGCCACCTTTTCTATTTTGGGGAGTTTTTTGTCACATTTAGCTCCTGCAAAAAGCAAAATAAGTGACACCATACTTTCACGTGGGCAAATAAAGCTGGAGGAGCTAACTGGTCTTAACTTATACTTATTTATTTTTAAATAAAATGCATCTTTTTAGTTTAAAATCTCTAAGTAGTGCTGGAGATATTGAAATGCATCAAGAAAAACAATGCATTACTAACTTACTTGATGAGTGATAAACCTTTATTGTATTGATTGATGTACACAATAATATTTAAAGTAATATTTAACATAAATTAACACTTTAACATATTGATAATACTGATAATAATGTGTCTTCTGTCTTATCTTAAAGGTTTTTCTCATTGTACCGCTGCCTCTGATTTTTGGATTTTACTAAATGTGTAACCTTTCATGTATGATTGTGAGGCTACAGCTATATAATTACAGTACTTAAAAATGTGTTTTTGGTTGTTTTTTTATCCCTATGTGTCAAATACTTTTCTGCAGTGTCAAGAATTTTATCATAATTATGATTATTTTGCTTAACACCTTTTACCTAAAAAAAGTCCAATTCAAGAACATTTACCCTTTAAAGAAAGGCTGAATCTGCTTTTTCTGCTTGTTAAAAAGTCAAAAAATGATATTTTAGACAGTAGTGATCTGTCCTGTTTCAACATGATTATGCCCCATAAAGAAATAATGTAATTCTTCCAGTTTGGCGCTGAAGAACTTGACTGGTCTGCACAAAGCCCTGGAGGCTGATTTTAGCAGATTAAAGGTCATGATTATATTTTCTACATACTGGCTGTAATGTTCGGGTGTCCACATGCTTTTGGTCATTTAGTGACCTACATTGACAGTGAGCTTGAGGGAAATTCGGGGACTTCTCTGTCTCTACTCTTAGGTAATGTGCACGTGTTATCTCTAAGTTTAACTATTTCAGTTATCTGGATATCCCCTTCTACTTCTACCACAGGATTATCCATAAATGTTTCTTTTGTTATTTATTTAAGACAAAACAACCCGTGGAGTGAAATTAGATCTTTATTGTGGGAATAAATGAATGGAAAAAGGAAAAGGCTGACGACATGAAGCTAAAGGCCGGTAAAGGACATGATGAGGGCGAAAACAACAACGAAAAAAGGAAGAAAATGGCACCAAATATTTCTTTTGATAACAAATACATGTGACATTATTGCATTCTCTACAGTTACCAAATGACAGCTTGGACACAAGCAAATGCTGATGACTTATAAACAATATAATACATATTTCTTTTTTTAGAGTTAAGTTACTGAACAGTTTGTTACAGCATTAACATTGTGGTGACTGCAGGAGAGCTGCTGCCCCCTGGTGGAAAGGAATGAAACGATACACAGAGCCACGCTAACCCAACTCCTCCTCCTCCTCCTCTTCCTCACGCCGTCCTTTTTAAGATTTCTTGTACTCGATTCTTTCCACCTTGACGTCGTCGCCGATCAGCTGATAAACGTACGTCACCACTGTAGACGCCTGGATGTCCATTAATACAAAAGAGGGGATGATGTTGCTGTGAGGAGAGAAGACAGACGGGTTTTTGAGGTCGATGCTTTTCCTGCAGCCCTGACTGCTTGTAATTTTAGTCAGTCTGGTTTCTACGGTTACACCTGTTGTACTGTACGTCACACTGGAGAGCATCACTGTGAAAAAGATCTGCAGCTACGCCTTTTTCCACAAATTCTGTTTATCTGGAGGAAAATGGGTCCAAAAAGCACTTAAGTTGAATTTTTCAATGCAGTCAGCATTGTCAGTGGTATATGAAGCGTTTAGGTCTTTTACTTAAGTAGAAATAGCAAATGTACAGTGTAAAAATACTGGAAGTCCTGAATTAAAAATCTAACATGAGTATTTCAAATACATTTGCTAATAATTCTGTATTTCTTCTGAAGTACCATTCTGAATTCATGACTTTTACTTGAGTAATTGAGTATTTTTAGACTTTCGTATTTCAACTTTCTCTTAAGTAAAGGATCTGTACTTAAGTAAAAAATCTTAGCGGTGGAAGAAATGCTCTGTTTTCATTTACTTATGTAAAAGTAGAGACACTACAGGGTAAAAATTTGGGCTACAGTTAGCATTATCATTGATAAATCTGGAGATTCATTTCACAAAGAATCATTTAATCTTTTAGTCTATAAAATGTCAAAAGAAATTATGAAAAATATTCATTACGATTTCCCAGAGCCCAAAGTGATGTCTAAAAAATGTTTCTTTAGTTCAATGACCAGTCCAAAACCCAAATACTCTTCATTTAAATGTTTGTCAGTTTTGCTTTAAAAACATGGAACATTTTATTCATTATCACAATAGTTGGCGATTACTTTTCTTTAGATTGATTTATTTTGGCTTCAGTCAACCACTACTTAACGCTGCTGAGCTAAACTTGATTATTTTTCACTATTTTTTTAAGCATTGTTAACATTAAAAATACTTTTAAGCTGACTTACAGAGACATTAGCAGAACTGTAAATTTTGATTTATTCATGTTTTTTTTTTATCTCTGTGTCTCCAGCTACTATGATTGGGATAAAAGGATGCCAGCCAACGAACATGTCATGGTGAGTACACTAATGTTTGAAAACAAATCAGATTTGGTGTGTTGTCAAACATACTGCTGGACTTTCTGTGCCAATTTATCAATGACTTTCTTCTTCAGTGGTGCCACTTTCTGTGGAGTTGTACCTTCAGATTTGGGCTACATATTTAAAAAAGTGATCATTTTTTTAAATTTGAAAAGTTAAGTTAGAATTTGTTGCCATTTTAAGCCCTTGTGGTCACAGTGGGAGGTGACGTTTCATCAGTGTGAATGACTCCTCTACCTTTCCGGTGCGCTGTAGGCTCCCGTGGCTGAACCAGGGTTGATGTAGAACTTGTTTTCGTTCTCGAATGCCTCGAACTTGTGCGTGTGCCCGGAGATGAGGATGTCAACATCCAGCTGTCTCTGGAGCACCGCCAGACTGGCCATGTCGCCCCAGGGGATCACCTGGTGTCCGTGGATGAGCCCGATCTTAAACTGGCCCACTGTAACCACCTTCTGCTCCGGGTAGTTCAGGTTCTGAGGTGAGAATAAGAGACAATATCGGAGTTTAAATCTGAAAGTGCCGTTCTTGTAATTATACACTTGTTCTTAACCCTTTGAAACCTGGATCAGCATCAGTTTTGTTGTGCTGGGTTCAGATGTCTTTCACAAGCACTGTAAACAAAATTGTTTTGATTTCTATCAAAAATGTGGGAGAAAAAGGTAAAGATCAACGTGGCAGAAATGTCTCGCAAACTGGAAGAAATAAGCAGATTTAGAATTGTTTTTTAAAAAAAACTAGGGAAAATGTCCATTCAGCTAGCTTCATAATTATCACTATTGGGTATTTAAAATAATTACACAAAATTATTTGGCACTTTTTGAAGGTCATTTCCTTTACTTTTTTTTCTTTTTGACTTTCCTTGTTTTGTGCTATTTTGGGGGTAATTCTTGGCTATTTGGGGGTAATATTCTTTCTCTCTTTTTTTTCTAATTTGTATTAAAAAGGTGTCAGTTTTTTAATGTGAGTATTGCGTGAACTAGGAAGGTTAAACTCAATTTGCCATAAGGGAGAAATTACAATTTCATTACATGGCTATTAGTTTTTAGGACCAGCAAGAGATCCATTTCACTTCATTCTTGCAAGTAAATACTCAGAGACTTTAATTATGTCTTTTTTCCCATCTGCACCCTAAGTTTGAAATCTGTAATTACAAACCTGGGGGGGAGTAATGGCCAGAAAAGTGTTTTTTGCAGAACAATATGAGGTTACAATGAAGTTGGCCTTTGACCCTTTGGATATAAAACGTCATGAATTCATCATTTTATCCTAATAGACATTTGTCTGAAATTTGTCATAATTAGCGAATGAATTCTTGAGTTATGGCCAAAAACGTGTTGTGATGTCACAGTAACCATTGACCATCAATTTTTCTCATAGTATCATGTTGTGTAATGAATACGGCTGTTTTCTTTCAGTGTTGTCTACAAACAGACCTCGTCGAAGTCTCCTCGGACTATGTGGACGTCTCCAGCGAGAGTCTTCAGGTAGTCATAGCTCTCCTTGGTGCAGAGGTTACCCGTGCAAAGGATGTGCTGGATCTTCCCCGGGACCAACAGCTTCTTGAACTTGGCTGGCAGGGTGTTGCACCGGTGGGGGATGTGCAGGTCACCTAACACCAGGACCAACTGACAGCATCGCACAGACACACACACGGACAGGTTAGTGACACACCGATGAGGGAGAGTTCAGGCTATGTGAAAGAAAAAGGGCCGAGGATAGAGCCCTGAGGGATGCCACAGTTCGGGATCCACCAGAACCACTGTAGTTAGTTATTAAGTTCTTTTGTGTTTTAAACCAGCAAAATACTGCCCAGTTTTATGTTATTGCACCCAAACAACAACTTACTCCAAATTAATGTAATACAATAGAAAAACAGGCTTTAACTTGTAAATAAGCAATGTTTGTGAGTAAGAAGTTTATTAAGTGTCTTAATTCAAACTGGGTTGTGAATGTTACTTCTAACATAATCTATTTAAAAAAACATCCCATGATGGAAAATTATGGATTGAATCCACACAGCTGGATTTCAGACACTCAATAACAGATGAAGGACATGAGAGTTAGATAATTATGTTTTCACACAACACAAGGAATCCATAAGAACCAAACAACAACAAACTTGAATGTTCGTGCTAAACATTAAACCTTTTAAATAACCTTTTCTAACATCACTAACCAGCAGAGAGATGCTGTAAATGTTAATTGTGGTTGCATGTTATGACTTTGGTGAGAAACAAACCGACAGATATTTAATGCTTATTAAGGCCTTACTTTTAGATTAACTGATTAAATGTCTTTTTAAGGATCCGTAGGAACCCTGGTGACAATTAGGGCCTCACAGAATTAAAATTTAAGACCATTTAATGCCTGTTAAATATAATATATAAATATAATGTATACATATACAATATGTATATAAAATTTAATTTAAGACAGTTTAAGACTTTCTACGGACCCACAGACACCCTGTCATTCACTCTAAAAACTAAAGAGTTAACTTGTTTTACTACTGATTGAATTTCTTCACTAAAAAAAATCTTAAATTTTGTCCAATCAGTGTGGCTTATTATTACTGAAATGGAAAGCCATTCATGAGGATTTCCTGTGTTGAAATAGATGAGTCAGTGAAGAGTCCCAAACACGGGGTTGTGAAACACCATCGTGACCTTAAAGATTGCCTGACTTGTAGATTTCTATGCAGATTCTTGAAATCTGATATATAGCTGAGTTTTTCCTTCTCTGACTTGTTGCTAGACTATTTGGGGTAATTTACTAATGAGTAATTTCTTATTCAGGACAGAGCAGATGTAGTTAAAGGATTGTAGCCTGCAGGGCACCAGATCTTGCTGAATTAGCAGCAGACACAGCAGACCTCCGCAGCGGTGCAATCCTAACCCTGTGTTAGTGCGTCAGGCAGAAGAGCGAGCAGAAAACAGGGATCCAACACAGAGCGAGGACACTTACCCGGTGACTAGCCTGGTTGATTGGAGACAGGCAATGAGGGGTGGGAGGAGGAGAGTGGGTGAGAGAGGGAAGGCAGGATGTGCACGGAGAGAACGACACGAGGCATGATCAAAGATTTGGGGGGGAGAAAAATACAAAAAAGAAAAAACAAAAGACAAAAAGAGTTGGGACAAGAAGGGAAAACTGAAATTAGAAATTAAAAAGGAATGGATTAAGTTGACAGATATTAATCATTCAAAAACAAATAAGAAAAGTTAAATAACAATGTGGTTGAATCGATTGTTAATGGTTAGTGATGATGACGATGAAGCACGCGTGTAGTTTTCATCTGAGCGTGAGCAAAATCATGTGGGGAAGCAAATGAAAGTGTGGACTGGAATTTAGTTATAATCAGTAGTGGAGTCTAACTAAGTACAATTATTCAAGAACTGTTCACAAGCATAATTAAAGGTACGGCTGGGCAATATGTATTTAAAATATTACTTGATACTTTTTTATTACTTTATATTGTAAGGCTATATTACAATACATGATATATATCGCAATATTTTTAAAGTCCTTTAAATTAATGTTGACTACTAAAATAAAAAAATAAAGTTTAATAAAATACAGTTATCAGGAAGTTAAATAAAGAAAAAAATCTTTTTTAATAGAGTATGTTCTATGGTCGCAAAATGTGACTAAATAGTCACAGTCTGGAGCTCTACAAAAGCCCTGCTTTGTGTGTGTGTGTGTGACTGTGTGTGTGTGTGTGTGTGTGTGTGTGTGTGTGTGTGTGTGTGTGTGTGTGTGTGAATGAGAGAGAGAGGCAGAGAGCCTTAAAGAGAGCGAGAGAAACAAAACACTGGTGGCATATAAAAACAACCTAACAATTTAAACACAATGTTCGCAATAGAGTCATTTTATAAACACGCATGGAAAAAGCTGCGATATATCGAATATATTCAATATATCGCCCACCCCTAATACACCCTAAGTGTATTAGGGGTGGGCGTAATACATATCGATTCATGATATACATCTCTATATTTTTTTTAGGTCTACTCGAGAGCACTTCTGGGAGACAGATCGAACATTATGTTTAAAACCAAACTGCTTCTTTTATGTGACAATATTGTAGGAATAACTACTGGTACTTAAAAGTATTATCACGATTTCATTTTTGATCAATAATTATTAGTTAAGTAGATATAATAACTAAGTGGGTAAAGGCTAGTATTAAAACAAGTAGAACTGTCTGATAATTTAAGTAACTTTACGATAACACAACCTTTAAAATCAGGAAAAAACACAATTTATTCTATATCACAATATAACAATACCCAATAACTAAGACGATATATCGTTTCATAACCCAATACAATATAACATCTTTATAACGCCTTCCATGTAATAGTCAAACAACTACTTAAACTGAAAATGCACCTAAACTTGATGCTTTTCCAAATATTTTGCTCCAGATTTTACCAACCTTTGATGATTCCTGACAGTAAAACGACAGACAGAAGGGTTGAACGAATGAATGAACCACTCACTGATGTGCATTTGTAGATCTAACACGAAAACAATTTAGTCAAACTATTTGAATTACCTCGGAAATCACTGACAGCGAAAATACGAGTTAATAACTTTGTAAGAAACACCGTTAGTGCTGCAAGGAAAAAGTGCCTTACAAGAAAGTAGCTGTTAGCACAGCGAGCTAACTGCTCGGCTCAGGAGGGAAAAAAGTGCAAAATGTGATGATATCAATTAAACAGACGACAAGAATGGATGATAAACAAACGTAACAAGCTGAGAGACAACGATGCAAATGCAAACAGTGACTTTAAGGGTGCTTGCAGCTTGTTGCAGTGAATTTTTGGGGGACTAAACTGCTCAGCTGTCATGTGACCGTTGATCCATCTCGGAATGAGGCTTCAGTCAAATAAAACACCAAAATCGGGACCTAAAACTATGATGTCGCCCTCCACGCGTCGACAACGAGTCTCAGGAAACCCCAACCGATTAAAAAGCTCGAAACTAGGGCTGTAAATGAGGGAAATTGTGGCCTTTTCGCCATTTCATACTCACCATCTTCTATTTTGCTGTTTCTGCTAGTCAAGTTGAGGAAGCGCCTACGCACGTACAGCGTCAGGCCGTCAGCCAATCAGAGACGAGAATGTTAGACGCTGCGTCAAACTGGATATAACACTTCCTTTTTTCCTTTCAAAGTAAAACAAGGGAAACAACAGATGGGGTAAATGGGAGAAAATACCAATGGTGGAAGAATGATTCATCCTTCGTTGAAGTCTTCATAATCCTTCGCATATCACCTCCCCAGGTCAGCTTTCTATCAAATATCGTGGAGTTTGAAAATGTTAATTTACTGTTAATTTCCTCTTTGTCGTTGACTGTGTACAAAAAGAGACTTTACTGTGCAATGCTTTGCTGTTAAAAACTTCTTATTTGGATCAAGACTGATCCCACTTTGAGCTCATGTTCACACGTTCAAAATGATTATGTGCATTCTCATTTTTTAATCCTATATTTATACTGTGAGATTTTTATGTACTGGTGTTTTTATGGCTTGTTATTTATGATTTAAGTGTTTTCTGGGTGTGGTTTTCATATCAACTAGTATATGTTTATACCACACTCTCTACCACATGTACTTTCTATATGTTCTACCCTCATTGTGGTTTATATTATGTAAAACAAACTAAACTAAGTAAAAGCACCAATCCAGGGTTGTCGCAAAAAAGCACTTAATTTTATTATCCAATAATAGAGTCCTTATTGGTATTAAAATGTTTAACATTTTTTTGTAAAGTCATGAAAATGCTAAGACATGGAAAATAGGATATAAAGGATTTTTTTCTGACTCTGCTTTGTAAATCTCAAAGTAATCGATAAAATCTATTTTTAAAATAATTTACCAAATTCTCCACATTAATAACATGCAGAACAGGATGGCGGAAACTTACAATTACAAATTTTGAGAGTTTTTTTCATGGTGCCACTGTGTTTTTAGATGAAAATGAAAAAAGAAATACAAAAAGTAATTATCTTCAATATACTACATGCTACATAGATTATTTTTCTGTGATCACCACAGCCTGGGATATGTCAGCGACTTGCTACAACATGGATTTTTATAAATTATTATTTTTTGTGCAGTATGTGTCAAATACTTAGAGAGACAGCAAGCTCAATTTGCGGCAGCGGCACCTAACTGTGGCACCTCGTGTGGCACCCCCAGATGCCGCAGCTAGGTGCCGCTAGCAGTTGCAGCAGTCGCAGCAGATGCCACTGGTTGCCGAGACGTGCCGGGAGGTGCACCTCGTGGCACCTCCTGGCAAGCAGTGGCACAAGCACTGGCACCTCCTGACACCTCCCGGCACGTCTCGGCAACCAGTGGCATCTGCTGCGACTGCTGCAACTGCTAGCGGCACCTAGCTGCGGCATCTGGGGGTGCCACACCAGGTGCCACAGTTAGGTGCCGCTGCCGCAAATTGAGCCAGCCCCTGCTGAATACTTACACTCATACCACTCTGTGCACAAAATGTGCTTTTCAGAATCAGGCTATAAAAATTTTTATACATTTTTTTCTCCCACTGAGTTATTTTTTTAACCAACATCAGTCCTAATGAGAATTATCAAATATTCATTAATTTTCTGAATTTAAGTTTTTGTCATGATGCCACCATGTCTTTACACAAAAAATGGGATTATCTTCAGTATACTACATGCAAAGTAATTTTAATTATTCATTTTTATTATCACAGCTTGGGATAAGTCAATGATTAGCAGCAACATTGATTGTGACAGTGCGCCTGATGGATGTAGCATGTATTTTCTCCATTTGCCAAATATGGTAAGAAAAATTTTTTAACTTAATCTGATGGCAAATAGAAACAATACAACGCATGTTTTATGTAATGTGGGTTAAAAGAAATTGCGAATTTAATGAGTTTCGTTGGTGCATCATTTGCACTTAACAGTATGAATGACGGTTTTGTTGACAATAGTGCATTTTGGTCTTATTGTAGGAGCTGAGCTGGAAATTCCAATATCAAATAAAAATACACAAGCTTGCCAAAATGTATGCCATATGCATTAACACAGCCATAGCAATCAAAAAATGAAAAGCGCGTAAAATGTGCCACACAGTCCCTTAAGGGTTAACATGGAACGGGAAAAGACGACTTTTAATTTGAAATGAATGCCACCGCCGGAAGGTGCTAACCGAGTTCCGTCCGTTAGCTCGACATCCGTCAGTAAAAGCGACGTGAGTAACAGTGTTTCGCAGAACATTCGAGAGGTAAGGTGCGAAGTAATTTCATCTCATTTTACGGGGCCTCACCCTGACGTGGATTTCATGTCGATGGTCTTTAAACCACCGAGATAATTCAGCTAGCTAAACCAGCGTCAACGATACTAACTCAAATCATATATTATCTTCAGCCCGAACGCGTCGTCAGCGCTCCGCTACGGACTGCGTTAGCTGCGTCAGCTAGCATCTGGGCTCCGGCTATTTCCTGGAGTTCTAATGCTGTTAGCGGCTGTTTATATAACGGACCGACGGTCAGGCTGTTTTTAGACTCGGAGTGGACTCGTATCACTTCGAGGTTGACTCTGACTTTATGTAATGTTTATATTATATATAATTTAGGGGTATTTTGGCGATGATACACGTGTAATGTAACTTTAGCTAGTTAGCTGGAGTCGTTACCCGCTCGTTGAGTTACATTACTTAACATAACGGAACAGTTAGAGTCTTTTTTTGTTTGTTTTTGATAGTTAGATATGTATGACGGTTTGTCTACGCACTCAGTGACCGCCAGCGGCTGTCACACCTGATGATGCTAACGTTAGCGTTTTTTAGTCCGCAGTTTGTGTGGTTAACAATACGCCTCTCCTCCCCAAAAGGTCCCCCCCAAACCCCGAGGACTTTCCAGATAACCCCGTCTGCCTTCGAGCCTGGCGACCGCACCGTTTGGACGCTTTAGGGTGTTAAACTGTGCATCTTTGAGAGCCGAAAAACCGTCAAGAACCCCTGCTGCAATCAATACTACACCAGCACCAGCCATCGACCACCGTTCACTGCGCCTCTTGGACGATCAGCGTTGTGTTTATGTCTTTGTTTTGCGAAAACGGTAAGTCGTGGGTAGATTTCTCAAACGTTTTATCATTTTTTTGTGATATGGTTATATATTTAGCGTTGCTATTGTGCAATATGACGTGTTTTCTGTGCCTCTGTATCAAAATGGCGTCTCCCAGTCCCCTCACTCGTGTGCGGTGACTGTATGACGCACTCTGCACCAAGCTGCCAGCTAAAGCTAAGTTAGCCACCTTTCTGAAATAGACTTGACCTCGTGCCCTTCTGAAACGCTCCTGACATCACTGTGTCGCTGTCAAACCAGTCGCGAGTCATTTCGTGTCGGATCGCGCTGAGGAAACTACGGACGAGCTGCTGTGAAAGCCGTCGGCAGGGGGGAGAGTTGTTTGGCAGCTGCTAGGCCTCCTGTTTGTGACCTAATAACAAGAGAAGGCCTTATGCGACTAAAGCCAGAGGCCCTCATGTAAGACAAAGGGCTTTCACAAAAGAATTTTTGCACGTATATGGCCACAATAGCATCTAGTTTAGTGCCTGGGTTTCATTTTTCCTCTTTGGATTAATCTGCCATGCTAGCTCACTGCTGCATCACGTGGATTGCTCAGTTTGATTTTGTCAGCAGTGCAGAGGCTTTTCATATTTGTTTTCTATCTGGTAATGTAGTGTTAATGCTCAAATTTGTTTATGAGGAGAGATAGTTGTGTAAGGGTCTCTGCTGTATCCCACAGAGGCTCTGGACCTGGTGTTGCCCATCCCCCTGCACGGACACACAAGTATCCTTATGCACATCAGGAATTTGGTTATATGATGTGATTTTACCTGTGATCCATAGAAAATACAAATCCACTTTTATTACATTATAATTGGATTAATCAGGGTTATAATTGACCTGTCTGACCACAATTAAAACATCTTAATAATTATCTCCCAGAGCCTTAATTTACATCTTAAGATGTCTTATTTTGTTTGACAAACATCTGAAACCCAACAGCTTTAGTTTGCTATTATACTAAACTAAATAAGACAGCAAATGTTTACATCTTCATCAAGAACAGAAGTTCAAACCAGTTTTTTAAATGTATTTATTTTTGCTTTAAAAAAAAATACTTGCAAATATAAGTCATCAAAATTAAATTGATTTATGGGAATTTTCTGCTTAAATACCACCACAGACTCAACAAACTGAGGCTTTTCATATTTGTAGTATATAATGTAGATATTAATGCTTGTTTACAAGGAGAAATATTTGTATCAGGGTCTCAGCAGTGTCCCCCAGCTGTCTCTGAGAGTTTCTGGACTCTGCATCGGCTGTCCCTCTGTACCGACGTACCTGCGTCATAACTCAGTTTGTTCTGGATGAAAGGTGGCAGACACTCAAAAGTAATTTTACACCACAGGAATCTGGTTTTATTGTGTGGTTTTACGATTGGTTGTGAGCCATCAAGTAATAGTTTTAAAAAAAACAAAAAAAACAACCTAAACAATTGGTTGGCTTATAACCTGCCAGACCACAGTTAAAACATCTTTGTCGTGGTCTCCCACAGCCTTATTTTACATTTACAAATTGCTTATTTTGTGTGACAGACAGTTTGAAACTCCAAATATTTAGTTTGCTGTCATAAAAAACTAAATCAGTGAGCAAATATTTACATCTTGATCCAGAATGGATTCTCAAACCGGTGATTAATTTTTTGTGTTTCTGCTCCAAAACTACCGACAGGAAAAGAAAGGTATCATTCTTTAGTAAATAAATTGGAAAATTTCTCCTTGGATACTGGCACACACCCAACAAATTGTAATTGCATATTTACACATACGCGGGGTTCCTACAGTCATGGAAAACCTGGAAATGACACAGAATTTCACAATCAGGCCTGGAAAAAGTCAGACTTAGTAAAAATCACTTTAAGTTTTAAATTAGTCGTGAGGTTTTGGTGTTTGTAATGAAATTGCTGCAGTAAACTTCCACCTATCACATAACATTTCTGCATTTTCTTCCCACGTCCAGTACTCCCCTCATGCCTGCCAACTGGCTGAAATTAAGTTTGAATAGAGTTTGATATCTCCGAAAGCAGAAAAAAAGTATTATGAGTCGTTGAAAAACAAGAAAACTTTTGAAACGTCATCCATGAAACGGTGTGAGAACACTGCTAAAGGTAACGTACCGTACTGGGAGAACGCCACTTTGCATTCAGTGCAAGGTACATGAAAAAAAAATCAAATGAAATAAAACAAAACAATCAGTTAATTAGAAAAAAATCTCTATTTGATTGAGTTTGTCAGCACAATATAAAGTTTCTGTTCAATGACTTTTGAATAAGATATTGATGTATTTTTGTCCCTCTCCTCTTTCAGAGCTGTTGCGCAGCCGTTGGAACCTGTGTGGTGGAAATCTAGCCTTCAAGCAAGGAGCTTGCGGCCACAGCGGCACAGCGTTTTTCATGTCAGAGACAGAGCGCGCTTGCAGTCGTTTATGTCATCCCCTCTTTTCCAGACAGAAGATCCCGAAAAATCCCCAACCAAGATCCTTTTATCTTACTGATAGTGCTAACATCCAGCCAAAATGTCTGTCAACGTCAACCGCAGCGTGTCAGACCAGTTCTATCGCTACAAGATGCCCCGTCTGATTGCCAAGGTAACGCGTCGCTGTGACGGGTTTCTAAGTTTGTAGTGTTTGAGAAGTTGACAGAAATCTAGAAAAAGGACTCCAACTTATTAATGTTGCCTAATCAAATCAAAGGAAGATCATTCGTCTTTTTTCTCTGATATTTTGGGTGTTCCTGGTCTGTTTGTCTCATCCAGGTTGAAGGCAAAGGGAATGGAATCAAGACGGTCATTGTCAACATGGTTGATGTTGCAAAGGCACTGAACAGGCCTCCAACATGTAAGTAACACGCAAACCAAGGAACCGAAAAAACACTGAAGTTATTTCGATATTTACACCTTTAAAACTTTTAATTTTGTCAAGGATTACTCAAATTTTCCTCCTCTTTTATCGCTTGCCACTAACATCTGCACCCCTTTTGCAAACAAACAAGGCTACAAATCCAAGTTACCTCCTAAAAAAGTCTTCCACTAATTGAATAGTGGTTTGTTCTGTAGAATTTCACACATTAAGTGTATCCCAAAGCCCAACATTATGTCCTCAAATGTCTTATTTTGTCCACAACCCACAGATATTCAGTTTACCAGCAAATAAACCAGAAATGAGTCACATTTAAGAAGCTGGAATGAGATGTTTTTTTTCTCGAGCAGTTACTCAAATTGAATTAGTTGCCAATTAATTTAATAGCTGAACAGATTGATTTAAATATTGGAGCTCTGCTGTGGATGAAATACACCAGAGGGAGTTGTATTCATGAGGAAATTTCATTTTAATTGTTTTGATACTTCATTTTTTCATGTCTCTGGTTGAGGCAGTCGTTGCAGGAGTGTGTTAAGAATAGGAAAAAGGAATTTTTCAGCCGAACTTCAGAGATTGAACATTTTACTGTGATGTCAGTCATATAATGTAAAAGTTTGGGTTTTTTATGTATGTGCTTTTGCAGCAGGGGTTAAAGGGGCATCACTTTCTCTTGTGTGGGCTGTGTAAAAAAACAAATGAATATCCATAATTTTCTCTGAAAAAAATGCCATCTTTATATCAATGCTTAGCTGACAGTCAACTTTTTTTTTTCATTTTATTATAACACCTGACATCATGTCTGATTTCCTCCACAGACCCGACCAAGTTTTTTGGTTGTGAACTCGGTGCTCAGACCCAGTTTGATACCAAAAACGACCGTTACATCGTCAACGGATCCCACGAGGCGAACAAGTTGCAGGACATGCTTGATGGGTTCATCAGAAAATTTGTGCTGTGTCCCGAGTGTGACAACCCTGAAACTGATCTGGTAAATATTTCACAGTAAACTTAAACGCAGGTCCAGAGAGGTTTAAGATTTGATTGTATATTTTTTCAGATTTAGTAAGATTTATTTATTTTTTTGCAGCATGTCAATCCCAAGAAACAAACCATTGGCAATTCCTGTAAAGCCTGTGGATACCGCGGCATGCTAGACACCAGACACAAACTCTGCACGTTCATCCTCAAAAACCCACCAGGTGAGATATTGTTGGTTTTAGTAGTTCCGAGTAGAGTTAGTGGTCCAGCACCCTCATGAAGATTTTGATAAAAACTGCTCTGCTTCTCCAATGGCAGAGAGCACTGATGGTGGATCCGCATCTGTAAAGAAAGAGAAGGAGAAGAAGAACCGCAAGAAGGACAAGGAGAACGGCTCCGGCAGCGGAGAGGCTGGGAGCCAAGAAAACTTTGATGCTCCTGAGGCTGTGGTGGGTTTCTAGTCCTGGATCAGAGCGCTACGTGGCTGCTGGTGTGAGAGTCAGACAGTTATGTCACCAGTTTCTCAACAGTAAACACGAAGCCTGATCATACTGGACACACACACACACACACACACACACACACACACACACACACACACACACACAGTGTTATTTGCGTACTTTAAGAAAATGTTTGTGGTTGCTCAAAGTGGTCGCTGAGGTTAACGGCCCCGTGTGCAGCTGGCTGTGTACTCAGTGCCTAAACAAAGATCAGCAAAGTCAAAAATCTCTCCCTGCCTCACAGCCCAGAGCGACTTCTGATTCGTATTTACTCTGCGTGGTTATTCAGAATCATTGAGCTTAATCAGCTGCTTCTGTGTTTGCAGGAATTGTTTTTACTTTTTAAAGCTGGTAGTACAATGTGATAACCTCTCCAAAAAAAGCCCCCAAACTTAAACCGACACTTGCAGTTGCATAAAATGGTTAGGCTGCAGGGCTCAGAACATCACATGCACATGCACGCAGTGAAAAACGAAGCTATAAAAGACGACGTTGCAGAGCAGAAACAGGACGCTGGCGGCCGCACAGTAAAACGCTGCTGTCCGGCCACCTTGTCTTTAAAAGTTAATACTGTGAATTTAGATTGATGTCTAGTGACCTGAATTTGATTTCAGGACATCAAATGCCAACGTCAATTTAATATAGAATATTGTCGATAGTGACATTGATATTTTGCTGTTTTGCAATCAAATCCAACCGCTTGTGCCAATCATGTAGAATAGATATTTATGATATATGATGGAGTAAAAAAAGTCGGTGCATGTAATTTAAACACTTGCATCAGGGCGTGTACACCCAAAAAAGTATTTCGAGCCCTGAGCTGCTTACTGCTGCATTCAGAGGTTCGTTTACCTTTGCCCAAAGCTTCTAAACAGGTTTAAGGATTAATCATCTTCTTTAGAGCCAGGAGTCGTTTCTGCTGACTCACACGTTTATTAATAAGCAGTTTAATATTTTTCAGCTTTTTTTTCTTTTTTTGATGATTATGCAGAAAAAAACTTTTAGCACCTTTTAATCATTTCATTTGATTTCTGTGTGGTCAGGATGGAGACGACGATGATGAGGACTGGGCAGAGGAGACTACAGAGGAGGCGCAGAGGAGGCGAATGGAGGAGATCAGTGACCACGCCAAGAACCTGACGCTCAGCGAGGACCTGGAGAAACCCCTGGAGGAGAGGGTCAACCTGTTCTACAACTTTGTGAAAGTAAGGTTCACTGAGGTCTTAAATTAAACTTCACTTCACAACATCCCGAGTTTTTCTTCCAATCCAAGTCTGTTAATGTAGCTTTAACGAAGATGTCAAACTTTAATTGATCTCAGTCTTTGAAAAAATCCCTCAGTCTGTGAAATGATAAATGATGACAAAGTTCCCCTTATGAGGGGAAATAAGAAAATTTTGAAGAATGGAGATAATAACGTTTGAATCTAACTTAATAATTTTATTGAAATAATAAATGTCACCAACAACGAAACGTCTAAAGTTACCTCCTACAATAATCCCTCCTCTGTAGATTAGGTTTCCAACAAACAATTATTTTTATTCTTGATTAATCAGTTGATTATTTCAACTAATAGATTAGTGGTTTGATATATAAAATGTCAGGAAATGGTTAAATAAAAACCAAAAACAATGTTCAGTGTTTCCCAGGGCCCAAGATGACATCCTCAGATGTCTTATATCTGATGTCTCCATCATAGACGAGAAAGAAACCAGAAATGAGTCACATTTAAGAAGCTGGAATCTGAGAATTTTGTCTTTTTTTTCTTAAGCAGTTATTCAACGTGAATCAGTTGCAGATTAATTTAATAGCTGAACTAATTGATTAAATATTGAAGCTCTGGATGGATGAAATACACCAGAGGGAGTTTCAGTCATGAGGAAATTTCATTTTTGTTTTTTTTGTCTCTGGTTGAGGCAGGCAGTGTTAGAAATTAACTTTTTTGTCCACTGTGGCTGGTGAACTCCAAAATCAGCTACTCAATAAATAAATAAATAAATAAATAAATAAATAAATAAATAAATAAACAAACAAACCCTGGAGGCAGATCTTTGGAGGGAAATTAGGTTAGTGCTAGGAAATGTAAAATTAAGCTGATAGTAATCATGTGCTTCTCAAACTCCAAATTATCCAAAACAAAACCAGCAGAGTTTTAGAGTCTCTGCAGGAGTGTTGAGGGGAACACAAAGGAACATTTAAATCTTAACTTGTGTGTCCACTCCTCAGTAATTTCACTGTTGTCCGTTTCCAGCAAAAGAAGGAGAGCGGGACCATCGACCTGGCCGATAAGGAGATCTTGGCGGAGGCAGAGCGTCTGGATGTGAAGGCCATGGGCCCCCTCATCCTCAGCGAGCTGCTCTTCAACGAGAACATCCGCGACCAGATCAAGAAGTACAAACGCCACTTCCTGCGAGTAAGTTGAACGATGCAGGACTTCAGCTAACGTTAGTCCGTTTATGCGATTAAAAACTGAAACGTCACGGCTAATTTTCTCAGTTTATAACCTTCTCTTCAACTTCTCTAAACATTTCTGTAGATTGGATGAAATCTTGTGTTTGTCTCATGACTGTTCTCTGATTTTAAATCCTCAGTTCTGCCACAACAACAAGAAGGCTCAGAAGTACCTGCTGGGAGGTTTCGAGTGTGTGGTGAAGCTGCATCAGGTCCAGCTGCTGTCTCGAGTTCCCATCATCCTCAAAGACCTGTACGACGCAGACCTGCTGGAGGAGGACGTCATATTCGCCTGGGCAGAGAAGGCGAGTGCAGATGTTTATATATTAATCTTTTATTAAATCAAGGTGACTGCGGGCCTTTAAAAGATCCTGAAATATCTTGAGGGAGCAGTGTGTAAGATTTAAGGAGATTTCGTGGCGTTTTGAGGTGAGGATTGCAGAATTCAAGCAGCTGAAACTTAACTGAAGCTTAGAATTCCTTCAGTGTTCATTTTTCAGGGAGGTTTTTTTAGGAGCCTGATTACCTGCGGCCGTCTCTCCAAAACAATATTATTAATCAGTGTGTCTTCAGTGCAGTTTCACATGTTGAGGACGAGCCGCTTTCCCAGCACCTGCTAATCTCTGCTCAGCGTGCTTCTCTGAAATCTTTGGTCCTGAAGTTCAGGAGGTTTTTACTGTGAGCTGATTTATCTCAAAGTGTCTTCCTCTCCAAAACAAGAAGACCTGGTGATTTAAACTGATAAAAACACTAAATAAAGCAGTTTCTCATTTAAAAAATAAAATAAAAATCAGCGTGTCTCTGATGCAAAAAGGCAGAAGACCCTATTTAGAGCAAGTGTTGGGTTTGTCCCCTCTGGGTTACTGTAGAAACATGGCGGTGTAACAGTGTGACCTCTGCAGACGAGGACTTGCTCCCTGTGTAAATATAAACGGCTCATAATAATAAAAAAAACCCACAAACGTCCTTATTTTCAGGACGAAACGAAACATACCTACTAAAACATACTTATTATATTTTTATATTTCTGCCACACTGGACCTGAAACATTTTACATTTAAAAAACTTTAACATCTAGTAAACTTCCAGGGTAATAAGGAGTTAAAACTGGCACAGCCTCAAACATTTACAGCTGTGAAATGCAACAAACGCATCACACCAGTTTAAACATTTAATCCTGATATTCGTGTTTTTATCAAACAACATGAGGAGGAAATATGAAATATTGGCACTGGCTTCTGAAAAATATCTTGAAGTTAATAAAAATTCTTAAAATATTTAACTTAAATTTCCCCTTAATAACTGTTGCTCGTTAACACTTTATCATGAAAGCTCCGTATAACTTTAAAAAACATTCTGCTGTTGAGAGTAGTCACGAGGAAATAATGGTTTTTTAAGATGAATTTACAGTTCGAACATCGTCGGGTTGTAGCGTATTTGATCAGAGCTGTTGGCGACTTCACTGACCGACAGTTTGTTTTCGTCCACCAGGTCTCTAAGAAGTACGTCTCTAAGGAACTTGCCAAAGAGATCCACGCTAAGGCGGCTCCGTTTGTTAAATGGCTGAAGGAGGCGGAGGAGGAGAGCGAGGGCAGCGACGAGGAGGAGCTGGAGGATGATGAGAACGTGGAGGTAAACACTGACGAAGATCACTCTGCAAACTTTGTTTTAACACGTGATCTTTATCCAAAGATCCACCTTTAAATTCTACAGTAAATTTAAATACATTAATTTTAGAAAAAATAAATTGAATAAAATACACATGGCATCCACTTAACTGGACTGACTGCAGTTTAATTAACACTAAAGTACCGACATTTGAGGATTAATTTTAATCTGTCGTGATCAACTGTATTCTTTTAGGCATTTTTAGGATTTTTAAAATTTAAAAACTTTATCCTGTTTCTCTCATTGTTTTGTGTCGGTACCAAAATCTGGGTTTTATATCAGCACTGCTGTTGAAAATAAAGTGGCAGCTTCAGTTAGTTTGTATCTGCAGACTGAAACCTGTCTCAGGGTTCACATTAAAACTTCGAGAGGAAAAAAATAAGGAATCGGTAAACCTTTAAAATTTTTCAACAAAGTGCTCTTAAAGTCTTTAATATTTTAAAGAACCACATAACTTTTAATTTGACCAGTTTTGGCCTTTTCCTTTTATTAAATCCTGATGAGTAAATTCAGCGCTGGACTCTTCCTCACCTTGACTAAACCGGCAGGCTTACCTTGGCTGGATTTGCAAAAGTATTCCAGTTTTAAGAAATACTGTGATGTGAAAATTGACGGTTATCAGATCGTTTACTGGGCTACAGTATCGATAAACAGCCTGACGGCGAAACATCTCCTGTCCTCCCTGACGGCCTGTCAGACTTTTTAAACACACTTTCATCATTTAAAAAAAAAAGAGGACTTTCAATTAATATCTATAAAAACCAACAAATATACTTTTTAATATTATAATATTTGTTTCATAAAAGAACTTGTCTTTTCTGTCCTTAGAGTCGTTTTTATCAACTTCTAATGATAGTAATTGTGTAATAATATAAACCATGAAACTGTGATATTTTCCAAAATGGTTTATCGTATTGTGAAAATCTATTACCATGGCAACCCTAATGTTGGCATGGTTACACTTATCATGACTTAACTTTGCTTAAAACTTTGACTGTGATCTGTTTCTTTCACCTCAGTGGTGCTGCCGTTAAAAATTTAAATTAACGTAGTTTCCTGCCGGCATTGTTTTTAAACAGTTTTACAACATTTAAATGTTTTAAGGATTTAATGCAGAAAAGCTTAAGAGTGTGATAAGTAACATGTTGCTTAAGAGACATTCATTTGATTATTTTTATTTGAAAATGATGTATTTGCCTTGAATTAAGTCGTTAAAAATGAAAAAAAAAGTGTATAAAAAGTACTTGAAAGTCCTTGAATTCCCTGCTGTGTGGGCTGCGTGTGAGGCGTTAACCCCGGTGGCGTCGTCTCTCCTCAGGTGGTGTACTCGTCCTCCGCCCGCGAGCTCAAAGTTGAGACTGTGAAACCAGACACGCCTGAAAAAGAAGAGGACGACATTGACATTGATGCGATCTGAGACTCGGCTGACGACGACGACGACGACGACGACGATGATGATGATGATGATGATGATGCTTGTGTTGTGGCTTTGACTGACCTGCACCACCTGAACAGCTGGCCTCCCCCCTCCTCTACTCACCCCTCCACCTCTCACCCCTCCTCCGCTTCGTGGCATGACTTAACATAGCGCTTTACTTGCTGCACATTAACTCTGTAATTTTGAGATGTATTCAGTTGATGAAATGAAGTCGCTCCGGGGGATTTTAATCACGGGTGTTTGGGGATCATTTTGACTGCACATT
This sequence comes from Plectropomus leopardus, assembly GCF_026936395.1. NCBI lineage: Eukaryota > Metazoa > Chordata > Actinopteri > Perciformes > Serranidae > Plectropomus > Plectropomus leopardus. The sequence goes on from NC_142189.1 coordinate 4,581,151, forward strand.
GTTCTTTTGTTTTTTTCTTTCGGTCCCTGTATTTTTCCAGTCAATAAAGAATGAATGTTTTGCTATCCACTACACCTGTTTGTTCATGTGTGATGGTCATTATCTCTTCTAGGTTAACCCTTTGAAAACTCAGCAAATTAGCTGAATTTCTTTCAAAAATATGGAAAGAAGGTGACAAGCAAATTAACAAGAAATGGCACAAAATGAGTAAGAAATAAGTCAAACGTTACAAGTAAATGACCTCAAATAAGCAAAAACATCAAGATGAATGAAAAGGTTACAAGAAAATACGTTTAAAAATGGTTAAACAAACAATAAAATGACCATAAGAAACTGTTAAAGTAACCTAATTATAAGAATGACTTCTTATATTTGCTTTATTTTCTAGTTGTTTTTTTTTTTGTTTTGAAATTTTCAGTATATTTCTGGTGAATTTTTTTATCAAGGGAAAAATATGAAAATAGGAGAAATGTATTTTTAATTATAATCACATTTAAAATTATGCTGCAGAATTATTTTTTGAAAATTAAATTTATCTGTGTGTGTATGTGGGAGGGGTCTGTTTTTTTTTTTTTTTTTTAAAAAGTAATTTTTGTGGTATTTTTTTGTACATTTTACTAATATTTTATCAATTTTTGGGTCATTTCTTTTTTTCATCAGTTTTCAAAAAGACTGAGTTATGTGTGTATTGGTTGTATTGGTTATGTGTGTATATATATATATATATAGATATAGATATAGATATAGATATAGATATAGATATCGATTTTTTTTTAACCTGTCTGGATTCATAATTGTCCAAAAATACAAGATCACAATTTTGGCAGTCATTTTTCATGCCAGGTTTAATTTTGTTTTGTTTTCCCTCCTTTTAACACCTGAATTAGTGCAGAGGTATTTTCCTTGCTGCCAGATGAATAAATCCCCTCAGAGACGCTTCCTGCCGGATGATGACGGTCCTCTCTGCGGTCCAATGGGACTGAGGTCAGCCGGTTTCCTCACTTCCTCCACCCGCTCAGCTGGACCCGCTGACGCTGCGTTCAGGAGCCGTCGGAAATATGAGCACCAACGCTTCAACACAACAACCTGCACGCTCTGGCAGTGGGTACACTGTTGTGTTTATTCAACTCACAATAAAGCAATTAATCGATTAATCGCTAAGCACTTTGTCGTGATATTCAACTTGTGCAAAATATTATTAAACTTTAACAGAGAAATTAAACAATAGAACTACAGCTGACTGTAACTGGTGGAAAACAAGTAATAATATTTACTCAACTACTGTACTTTAGTACATTTTATGCTATTTTTTATACTTCTACTCCACTACATTTCAGAGGCAAATATTGTTCTTTTTACTCAGTAATGTTTATATGAATATTTACTTTGCAGTTTCAGATTATTAATACAGTAAAACTGAATAAATACTATAATAATATAATAAAACTGATGAATAATAATGTGTTTTTATGAATGAAGCTCCCCAACAGTATATATATATATATATATATATATATATATAGTTGAGGAGCGCCATCAGAAATGTCCCATTTTAGGAAATTTCTAGGATTTTAGGACTTTTATAGGAGTTTTGGACAATTAAATGATTTTATCACCTCTAGGATTTAAGGATGTTTCTATGATTTTAGGACAATTTTTAGATTTTGGGACATTTCTCAGATTTTAGGACATCTCTAGGATTTAAGGATGTTTCTATGATTTTAGGACATTTCTCAGATTTTTGGACATTTCTAGGATTTTCAGACATTTCTGGGATTTTGTCATGTTTCTAGGATTTAAAGACATTCCTCAGCTTTTAGGATGTTTCTCGGATTTTAGGGCATTTCTATGATTTTTGGACATCAGAGTCTTAGCTTTGACCTCCCTCGGGTCATAGGTGATCCTCCACTGGCACTTGTTGGATATTCAAGCTCTATTTTGATGTTGTTTTATGCACTCTGGCACCTTTAGTATACTTAGTGTACTAAAAATACAAAAACAATTCCCTGCATGAATCACTTTATTTTTATTTGTAAATTAGAAAATGGTCTGACAAGATTTGGGCCACGGGCCGGATGTTGAGTATCAAGTACTGTATATGAATAAGCACCCAGAAAAACCCCACTTAAAAAAAAATCTGACTTGTACCTTTAAGTAAATAAAAAAGAGTTGCTACTTTCTCCATTGTTGTACTTGCCTTTGCCATTAGGGCCCCGAAACTACGAGATGAGGCGTGCCGAATCAGTGACATCTTTAAATCACTTCTTAAACTCACTTTTACAGACTTGTTTTTATGTGATGTCTCCTTTATATACTTATTTATTTATTTATCATTTTAAATCTCTTTCTTTATCCAGTTAGCTGCTCATAAATGGCCTGATCTTACCATCTTGTCACGTTTTAATTTATTCACACGTTCATGTAACTCTTATTCATTTGTCTTTAGCTTATCTTTGTTTCATCCCCAATGAAGCGATGTTGTCTTGTTAGATTACCTCTTATATTAGTTATATTTTTATCCCCTTTCATTGCATTTACTTTTATATCCTCTAAAAACTTCTAAAAATGTGCTTTATTTTTGCTGTATATGTATTTTTGTTATCTCTATTTGGCACTTTTGTTGTTGTCTATTTTTATTATTCCCAGAGTTCCTGTCTTTGCTTTGTTATATATAAATAAAGTTATTATTACTACATTACTTGTGTAAGGCGGTTGTGTGAGTGGTGGTGGTGGAGCTGTGATGTCGGAGCCGGGGAGGAGTCCGTGAAGGCAGCGTAATCCAGCCCAGCCGCTGAGTAGCCATTTTGGTCCCACCTAAAACGGACAGAGCAGCTTCACTTTGGGCCGCCGGAGATGGAAGAAACCGAGTCGACGGCGAGTATTTCAGCCTCCAAAACCGTCTGAATCCCTCCAACAACCGTCGGCTGGTGACACTCGACGCCATGGCTTCTTTTTAATCTGTTATTTTTTGGTGAGAAAAGGAAAAAGCCCGGGGTGATTTTCTTTTTTCTTTTTTTTTTTTTTTTTGTTTGGAAGTGGCGACCGACAGCGCCTTAGTTTAGTTAGCTTCACTGACCCAAACCCAGACCGACAGACGGATTTGAGTTGAGGCCATGAGCGGTTTGTTCCCGTCATGTAAATAAGTGAAGTCAACATAATTTTAGTGGGATTTTTTGTTTATTTTTTCGGTCCCTAACAGTTCAGGTGCTCGGCTCTAACACGTCCGGTTTGAAAATTGTCACGATCCATGCTGAGACTGTTTCCCCCCGGAGAGCAGAGCTGCAAAGCACAGCAATAATCTTCATTTTTCCGGCTGAAGGACTGAAGGAGGTGTCGGTGGATTTTTTTTTTAGAGACTGGGGGAAGAAAGGACGAATAAAACATGTCAACAAAAACTCCTTTGCCTACGGTCAACGAGAAGGTGACGGAAAGTGTGAGTATAAATTCTTGTTGAATATGTAGATGTACTTTAATCAGTTTATTTAAGACAGAAATAACATTTTTTCAGTTATAAGGTGGATATTTCACTGAAATTATTTTGCATTTTTGAACTGGATGATAGCTAATTGTTTCACACTTTAGTAGCAAATCGTAAACAAGCATATTCTCCACGTCAAATACGCTAATTTAACTCGATCCAGCGTACATGTGGGGGTTTATTTACATGTAATTGATGTTTTTGTGATACATTTTGAAGTAACTGTATGTAATTTGGATGTAGTCGGGATATTTAGGCCCAAAACTACAGTACTTTGCCTGCTGGTTCTGGCAGGCAACAGTAGTTTCTGTCCCGGCTCGCTATTGGCTCCCCCAGCTGTCACTCAAACGTTTCAGCCGCTCAGCTTCCAAATATGGGCTTCGTAAGTCCCGCCTCCTCGTGACCAACAGAATCTCCTGTCTGAAAGAGCGTTGTCAAGGTAGCGACACTGAAGTTTCCGGTCAGCATTTTCAAAATTAAACTAATCTCTAACTTGTGATTTTTGGCAGCATAGAATTGACATGAGAGAAATTAAATTAATTTCCTTGATTTTAATGTTAAATACAGAAATTAAAAGTGTATAAATAGAAAAATATCAATCAAAAGTCATAGTGATGACATTGGAATTAATGACTCTTGCTGGCAAAAAGAAAAATATTCGGGCTGCTATTAACATATCATTTACATAATTTCATAATGAGGATTTAAAGTCAATTTCTTTAGGGCAGCAACTGTTATTGTCCTTATTGAGTAATGTATTGATTATTCAAAATTGTTAGAAAATAGGGAAAAATTGAGGGAAAAATGCAACATTTTTAACCATTTGAATCCTGCGCAAAAAAGTAAAGAAAAGTAAAATAAATAAATAATAAAATTTTTGGAAAAAAGACAATGAGCAACATTCAAAGCAATGTCCCAAAAATTAGCAAGAAAATTACCTGAAAAAAAGGAAAGAAAAGTAACAGAACAAAAACAAAGTGTTTAAATATATATGTTCTCTGTATTATAAATTGTTTTAGATCATTTTCTTATCATGTGTATATGTATATGTGTGTGTGTGTGTGTGTGTGTGTGTAGATGGATAGATAGATAGATACAGATATATTTTTTACACTTTGTAACATGCCAAGTTGCGGCTTGCCTTTTTTTTTATGTTTTTGAATGAAGTCATGCTTCAGTGGTTTAAATACTTGCAAAAGGGAATCTGAAAGCTGTACAAGAGAAGGTCTTAAAGGGTTAAATTGCTATGTTTCTCTGAAAAATGGTCCAAAACCTTGAAGATATTCAGGTAACAATGCTGTAAAACACAGAAAATCCTCACAAACAAGAATCTGGAACTAGAGGATGTTAATCATTTTAGCTTTGTAGTTGTTTTTGTCTGTAGTTGTCTCATCTCATTTTTAAACGTAATAAAATAAAAGTAATAAAACACATATTATCCTCACATTTAAGATTTGGGAAAAATACAATTTTAGCTTTATAATATATTTCAGCAGGATGGATGATGATGATGATGATGATGATTTATTATAGCTTGGATGATAAGCTATACAACAAACTTAATGAGGAGATTCTAATAAACAACAAAAATCTTAATTTTATTCTGTACAGTGCAACAAAAACTAGAGAAAATCCTCATCACGTTCTTCAACACCCAAAATAATTTCTTTAAATTTCCAAAACTCTGTTAGTTTTACAATGGTCAAAAACATTATTTGAGAAGCAGCAGTCCATACATGTTCGATGTCATGGTCATATGAGCGTGATCTGATTGACTAATTTAGGTTTGCAAGGATTATGCCCAAAATGGGTACGATAAATTTCCGAAATTCAGGATGCTTGTTTTTTCTGACTGCTAATAAAAAAATAAATATATTTTATTCTCAACCATATAAAACAGGCAAAAGCAGCAAGTTAAAGCTGAAACCAGCAAATGTTTGATATTTCAGCTTGATGAATGTTCCCTAAGGATTAAGTGGGCATTAAAATAACTGTCGCTTGACTTATCAGTCAATCGACTAATTGATCAGTGCTACAGTACATTAACGCTTATGACAGGAAATTGAGTAGTATAAACCACTGTGCATTCATATTTTATCATATTGATGTACTTGTCGGCTGCAAATTCACATCTGCAAAAACGTAATCTACTATTTATTGTTGCTTTGTACTTTGTCTTAAAGCTGTAATCCACATATTATCTTTCATTTTTGCATTTCTGTTTCGCATATTGTTGAATTCAGGTAGTTGTATAAAATAATACTCCCCTTATTGTCATTTTGTTTTGTAATTTTCACACATTCCTTTTGTTTCTCTCCGTATCCCGTCTGTATAACTGCAGCCACACGTTCTGTCCACATGTGATATCAGAATCTCATGACTCATCACGGTAGCAGCAGAGAGTCAGCTGGAGATAAGAATATACTGCACAAACACGAGAACTGAGGGCGATAAGAAGTGGGGAAATTTTATTGATCCCTGCAGGTAAATTAGGCCATTTTAGTGGCTGCAAGTCAGTAGTCGGAGAACGACGACTGGAAACCTGCAGAAGCAATAATGAAACAGAAGAAATAACAATTAAAGGTGCTGTATGAGACATTCAGAGCATATCTATGATTGAGTGACTGGGACGGGATTGTTTGCACATGGTTCTCATGGAAGTGGCCGAGCTGGCAGCTAGCAGTTAATGTTGCTAACTCAATAAACAGAGGTAACAACGGCAACAGAGCTGACATCATCAACCAGGGGAAAACCGGAGGGTGGGCGCTACGTTTCTGCGACATTATCATTTCGTTATAAGTGATTACCACCATTTAGAGTTGTGAAGGGATGACATTTTTTTGTAGACCAACCAGGAAATTAGCATCGTGAAAAACCTTATGGGATTTTTGAATGGGATTTGCAGTTATCGCCAAAAATTAGCTCTGTGGCAAACACAAGTTTATGAGACTTACACATTTTGTTCAGCATGATGATCTTCACAGGTGAGCACCACTTTTGTGTGTTTTGAAGCGTAAATGAAATCGCTAGAAGCAAAAAGCTATTGTTAGGCTTTACACGAACTACATCATGGTTGCACGACTTGAACGTCTCAACTACAAACACTGTAAAAACATGTTAAAACACGATCGAAAAATATTATAAACAGGTAAATATACAAGTTCGAGTGTGAGTGTGTAAAGGCGGACAAGTGGGTTTAATGAGTTTCTGTGTCTGGTGTGATGATGTCTAACGTCCCCGACAAACACTGTAGTCCCATTTAGCCACGTGTTAGCAACTGAAAAATCGATTTGAAACTATTTTGATGAAATATAATATAATATAATAGGTCTGGGTGTTATTATGGTATACGGTATACGGTATATGGTATGTTTTTTTCGAAACTGTCTTAAATACAGGTGCTCCTCTTTCTGTTAAAATCATTTTATGTAGTGCACAGCACGCACCACCAGAGCTTGGTCTATGGTCTCTACTGGTGGAACAGGTTACAGGACCGTTAACAGCCGGCGGCCAGCAGACAGAGAGAGACTGTGGGAAAAAACGGCATGTTTTTTACATTGAATTTGGTGAATGAAAGATTTATTAAGAACAAATGGGAGCTGGTGATTGTATGAATAGTGGACTTACGAACTAGGTAACTAGCAAGAGTAATCAAGACAGTTTGGGTGAGTTTTACTTTGTTTCTGTCGTGTTTTATCGTGAGCTAATGAGGCAGCTAAGTAGTGCTCCCTCTTCTGAAGTTGGCGGTTCAAATCATTAGTCAGACTCCTCAGTCGACCGAGGTTGCCTCAAGTTGGTGCTGTGCAGTGTATGTCTGAGGATGGTCTCCAGATGGAGCAAACTTTTAAACTCAAAATACGGAAACAGAAACAAAAAGTCAAATAATCGTATTAAACAGCCAAATCCGATTCAACTGGCATCAGTCCGAGTCAGTTAAAGCCCTACAATTAAGCCATGTCAGTCTTACATGACGATAAACTTGAATTCAAAAGGTGTGCAGTTGTATTTCTCTGTTTAAAAAGGAAAAAAAGGTGTGAGAATATTACTTTTCTTAACATTTTGTGGGTTTATTTATTATTCCGAAAAGCTGAAAGTACCATATACCCCGGTGAAATTTCAGGAAGGTATGAAATAGTACATACCATGCCATGCCTACTGTGTTAATATGCAGATCTCTTAATGCCTTTTTCACATCTTAAGTTGCAAATTGGACAGTAAACAATTACCACAACATTGAGCAGGAAGTCTTTAGCTTAGATATCTGTTATCTGAATATCTACTAGCTATCCCTGAAATATTGGCTGATGCCCTCAGAGGCTAAATCGTAGTCAGACCGACAGCCGATGAGTTCTGTGATTGTTTAAAAAGAGTCTGTACCTCCCTGCCACTGTGAAAGCAGCTGACTCAATGCTTTTAACCTGAAAGGATCCTGTCCTGGTTTCCGGTTTCGGTGTGTCCGCCTGCAGCAGGCTTGACTGGGATCAGTGCGTCCCCCCCAACCCCCCTACCCCCGTCCTCCCGTCCTGCCGTCTCACTCTCTGTCTCTCTGTGGTTATCTGGGCTCTGAGTTGGGAAAATCTGGTGTAGTGGGAATCTCTATGGGCATCATCAGTGTTTTCCTGTTGAAACATGACGGGCTCGCAGGCGGCCAGGAGACACCGCAGCCTCGTGAGTAACCACAGAAAAGGAAAGGATCAAATTAAACCAGGAGACTTTTCTTACAGGAAGTTGTTAGCCAGAAAAATGGAAATGGGTGGTTTTTTTTAGAAACTTTAGATATTTCTGTGTTCTTTATGATGAGCAGATGATATGTGGGAAGGAAAAAAATAACAGTTTAATGTGTCCCAGAGGCTTTTTTTGTGGCGTGTCTGTGGTATTCAACAGTGACCTTATCCTATTTTTATCTCCCTGCTATCACTGTAGAGGGCCTAAAATATTCCTTTAGTGACTTAAAGTGTGTGTGCTGCTGAGCAGAGAGTTTAAAGTGACCTTATTGTGGTTTACTGCATTTAATATCCTGTAAAATAATTGATATGGAGACATCTAGCTTTATTGTGACCTTGTCTTATCTGATGGTTACTTTATATTCTGTGGTATCTCTAGAGGCCTGATCGTAGCTGTAACATCTGCGCAATATCTTAAAGAAATACTCATGCAGTGACTATAAATCTTTTTAATTAAATTGGTGTCTTGTGGAATGAAAACATAAAGTTTAGATGTTTCCTGTTTATCATTTTTGACCTCTAGTCAGGCTTTTTTATCACTAGTTTTGCATGAAAAGTCAAAACCATTGTTATTCATTTCCCCACTTTCATCGTCGTCCTCGTTATTGTCTCTGGGGTGAATGGGGTCAGTTAGGTTGGGGATGGGCAGAGGGCACTGCCACTGTTAATGAGGTCTGATAGTCGATACCGAGGCCGCAGCGAGTATCTATCAGATTTTTTTTTTTATATGTTGGGACACAGAGGGGGTGCTTTTTGAACACCCAGAAAAATCAATCCCTCTGTTGGTGGTGCTGTCAGAGCCACCAGAAAATCACCAGACTCCTTCCTGCACTGAGGTGTTTATCTTTGATTGCACAATGAAGGTGCAAACCAGAGTTTTCCAAACAGCTAATGTATTCTTGAAGTTTCCGCTATCATTTTACCTCGGAATATATTATTTTTTACATCTTTTTACAGCCTCTCAAACAGACTAACATCATGAAAAATTAGTACAAATAGTTGCAGCAGTCTTGGTGTAAATCAGAACAGTAGCGTGATAACAGTGTTTGAACCAGACTGCTGTTATGGATTGACCCTTTCAACTTTTCATTAACCTTTCTGACACCTTTATTTGGCGCTTTATGATCTGCTGTACATCCTGTTTTCACATCGGCTGCATGCGAACCACAGGATGTGACTGTAGCTGCCAGCCAGATAATGTTACATGTTATTTTTCAGTTTGATATGGCATTTTAAACATAGAGGCACATAGAGGTGTTTTATATTAGGTGTTTTATACTGTTTTGTCTTTGTTATGGCAGCTAACCTGCTTTTGTTGAGAACAGGGCAAGAAAATGAGGAAGAAAAGACACAAAAAATATGTGGAACAAGCAAGTAATTGTCCTCAAATTGAGATATGGGTCTCTGCATTTCATCCTGGTCACATTTTTTTCAGTTTAGTTCCCAGTTCCTTATGCGTTAAGGTGACCTTCATTCGTTTGTAGGAGCCAGTGAGCTGATTGGTAATAAAAAGTAATTCATAAGTAGCAGAATATGTTCCCAAATGAATAATCAGTTCCTCTTTAATATAGTTTAAGTTCATACAAATGATACTAGTGTAATTTGGGCGTTAATATGTATTATAAGTCACTAATTTTACAGCTGAAAAAAATAATGTCAAGAAGAAGAAGAATGCCAATTATTATTATTCAAGTGTCTTTAGCCTAGTTAAGACCAAAGGTTTGGGACAAGAGGAAACCGTTGTAGATCTTTGCTCTGATATTGCACTAGATATCAAACAAAAGAGATTGTGTTGTATTAAGTTGCTTTGAGCTGTAAATTTGTCAATTCTAAGCAGAAAGTCTCTCCTTCTCTGTGCTGCTGCCTGCATGTCTGCAGCTTCCTGCACCAAAGATTTGCGTCACAGTTGAGAGCGCTCACTCCGCAGCAAAATTAAGGGACTAAAACGTACCCAGAAGTACTCGACTATAAGCGATCTCAGTCTACTGAGGGGTCTCCACTGATGATTCAAATCTCCGATTTTCAGGGGGCAGCCCTACTTTCCTGACAATCTATCATCTCATAGTCACATTGGTGTAAACATGCAGTTTGTCAGAATGTTGCAGACAGTTGCATTTCAAGTTTTTTCACTTGTCTCGTCTTGAATTTTTGGTTTGAACTAAGTTTTGTGCTTTTCATGACAGTAAACTGACTTTCTTTGGCTTTTGAACCAATGTTTTGGCAAAACAAGCATTTTTAAAGACATCCCTGAAGACTCTGGGAACTTGTGCTGGATGCCTTTCACTATATTCTGACAGTTTATTGACCAAATGATTAAACAGTTAATTGATAAACCATCAAGGAAAGGTAAGTTTTTATGTATAGCACATTTTACACACCAAGCCAATTCAAAGTGCTTAACATAATGCATTCAAAATATAAGAAAAAGAAGGAAAATGGTATAAAGACACAAAAATGCAAGATAGCCAAATAGAATTTTAAGACATAAACATAGTAAAGGAGACGTGGTTCATGATGAGTATTAAGCAAGTATTAAAGCAAGTGAACGACATTTTTAACCTGGTTTTAAAGACCGAATATCCTGTGGAAATTAATTTCAGCTCTGTGTCGATTGTTCCAGCAGTAAATGTAATACCTCGCTCTGATAGTTGGTTGATAAAGTGGTGAAACCACCTGGAAAACACTGCGTTTATCAGCCATCTGTGGTTGGTGGAAGAAAAGCTTCCCTTGTCTGGATGCAGAACTATAAATATCCTCAGTTTATTTCCTGCAGAGTCTAAGTGGAAACGTCACAGTGGGTCAACATGAGTCACAGCAGATACATGTAGATGTTTCACAGCATGTACGGTTCAGTAACCAGCACTTGTTTCTTTCTCCCACAGCACACGTCTCACAGTAATGGACGTCAGGAGATCAGCACGCGTTCGGGCCGGACCGGCGTCCGATCTCGCAGCTCCGAGGAGCCGCAGCAGCCTCACGTCGGCAACTACCGGCTGCTCAAAACCATCGGCAAGGGTAACTTCGCTAAGGTCAAGCTGGCCCGACACATCCTCACCGGCAGAGAGGTGAGATGCTCACAGACACTGTTTTTATACAGTGACGTCACATTTTAGGTGTTCAGCAGATACTCTTATTCTGAGAGTTATCTCTAGTAAATCTATTATTTGAACTAAAACAACAGCAACCTCAGAAATATGGTGAGAAATGTATTGCGGATTTGGAGTAATGGAAACAATATAGGTTAAATTAAAATGTTCAGTGTAGATATGAGATCTGTGTAATGTTTTCCTGAGAGTACGTGTAGAATTAAAAGATGAAAATGCAACAAATGAAGTAAATTATGAATTTCTATGTAGCTTGACATCACCAGATTAGTCTTGAACCTTTATTATTTTTTAATTTCCAAGGGTCGTTATGAACGGCTGTAGATCAGAATGCCTCTGGATGCAATGGTATTTAACTCCAACCAATCAGAGCAACGAAACGTGATGTAGCGCTGAGTGATGGAGAAATATAAACTCACTACAGTGTGCAGAGATGAGCTCTGATGGCTAAACAAAGCTGAGAATAATACCATAATAAAATACTTAAATCACGTCATGTGCTTTGTATTGTATGGGTAGTCAATAGCTTTAAGGTGTCAACCCGAAAAACTCTATACTCTATACTACCAAGTAGTGTAGAGACTTCTCTCGTCAAAAAAATCTGCAGTCACTCCTTTTCGTGTCCAGATCTAGAAAAAATGACTAGTTGTATGGTTTTGCTAATCACTGAAAGAGGTCTTTCTGAAAGACGACAAAAATTGGCTCACTACTGGAGCTATAAGCCATACAGTCTGTGGAGTGGTGAAGTTGATTTTTGATATTATTTATTTTAAAAAAAAAAGAAAAGAGACAAAAAGATTTTTTCCACAACCTGAGCTCTACCCAACCCGGCCAGTCAGCACACATTTTTGGCACAAACCTGGCCTGAACCATCGGGCTTTTCGGGACCCGTCGGGACCCGTTGGGACCTGTCGGGACCAGTCGGGACCAGTCGGGACCCGTCGGGACCAGTCGGGACCTGTTGCGCCTGGTTGAGATTGTGATCTACTGTGGAATCTTGTGGCATTTTACACAAACGAATGCTTTCGTTAACAAAAAAGCACAAAAAAACAGTATGCAATGAAGTACTCTATGGGTAATCTCTATGACTTTAAGGGTACTGGTAGTGGTATTGTAGTTTGCTGAGTGCTGTGTGAGCCTGAATGTCGACACCAGCAGACGCCAATATTATTACTGAATTTAAACACCAGTCTTTACTTAAACGTATAAAATTTAGAGATGCAGTGTCGTCTTCAGTGAGTTAGTTAAACCTCTACACACGACAGTAAACTGTTCATTGAAACCAAAAGAAAATATCTTTATCAGTTTCCAGCAACTTAAGACAAGAAGTTTGAAGTTTAATTGCTGGTTTTACACATGGCTTCCTCTGAGTTTACCTCTGTGGTTTTGGCGGGGAATATCACTGCTGTACTGATACTCAGTTTTTATCACAAGTCATATCTCAATGTTTCTTTTGTACAGACCGTAATGTGAAGTGAGAAAACTGTCAAACGTTGGCATTTAATTTCCTGTCAGATCCGTAGCGTTGTTTACTTGTTCTTTGGTAAGACAGTTCCTGATTTAATTCATTTTTTTGCCAGTTTTTCTTTAAAAGTCTGCTTCCGTTTGGGCAGCATTTAAGAACTTAGACTTATTTTTCTGAGTAAAATAAAATATTTTAAGGGTGAAACTTGCTTTTATTTCTTAAAGTAAGGCATCAAAAAAAGCATTGTCTTGATCTGTGTACCAAAACGTGGGTGGTATTTGTATGAGTATCTGTTATATTTCAAACACTATGCGGCCCCAGCAGCTCCACATACTGACAGATTCATCGCTCTAAACCTCGTTGGCAGTAATGGATGTTTTCAGAAGCTGCTGCTGAGCATTTGATTTGTTCATAATTGATGAACAGAAAGAGCAAGCTTCTCCTTAACACAGTGTACGACGTTTTAACGAAACGTTGGTGCTCTTTTCCTCTCAATCCCCTCCTGATTGTGTCGTTAATTATTCGGCAGCATATTTCTTGTCTCAAGGAGGAAGCTGAAACTGTTTTATTGCTCTCTCAGATTGCTTATTAAGTGTTAAAAGACAAGATAAACTCAATTTCCTTTTCTGTGTGGTTGTCTTTTTGCTTTGTGATTGATTTTCATATTCCTCTTCCTCTTTTTCACACTTCTCCTCTGCCGTTATGTCCCATTTAACTCCGTTTCAATTCTGTTTTTTTCTCCGTCTCTGCAGGTGGCAATTAAGATAATAGACAAGACACAGCTGAACCCAAACAGCCTTCAGAAGGTAATTTACCCCCCTTCTCTCTCTCTCTCTCTCTGCTGTTACTCTCTCACACTGTGGCAGAATTCATTTATAAATTCATGAAGCGCAGCAGATTGAGTATTAATTGTGTAAATGGGAAGCAGGGCATGCTGGGACTGAGCATGTGCCCTCCATATAGAGTTAAGAGCTTTTATTATTTTAGTGGGATGCTTCTGCAGTGGAGGAGGTGATTCAGCTCTACATCAACTGTCCCACTAAGGTTTAAAATGAAAACATTGGACTGTAATGCTTCTTAACATCTAACCTGAGGCCTGAAAGAAGAAGAAGAAGTACTCGGACCTTTTACTTAAGTTAAAGTAACAAACTTATCCATAAAACATGGATTAACAACATCATTAAACAGAAGTTAAAAAAAAAACTTGGCTAAATAATAACCGTCAAGGTTCATAGACAAACAAATGTCTTGCAAATCATGCTTCCCCCACATATACAACATGCTAATGTTATTAGCATAAGCCTATGGCATTTTACATTGAATAAATTAGCCTAGGGGGTAGTGGACTTTTCCTCTACTCATAGCTTCAGAGTTTACATGTATTATTAATACGTTTTGGATACTCATAGTTTTTTTAAATTTCCCAACAGAACAACACGGTTGAATTTTAGCCTGCATGCTCGCTTTTTTCTCAGCCTAACGTTAAAACTGAGCAGCTAATGTTGCTGTGAAGTTAGCGAAGTAAGATGCCCCGACGAGGTCATGTTACCTGGGTATGGCTTTACTTTACAATGGCTTTTTGTAGTACTTGTGTCAAGTACAAGTACCTCAGAACCGTCTCTTTTGAGCACTTTTTGCTGTGTGTACTTGTAGTTTTGCAGACGTCTTTTAGCCTCCAAGAGAAGCTGAATGCGATTTTTCTGCCACCTTTTTCTCGGCTCCTGCTGCTCGGTTTGTCATGCGACTGGGAGTGACAGTTTTGTTTTCCCTGTTAAATCAACCAAACCAGGAAGCGGCTTTGCTTTTAAAATGCAAATTATCAGAGAATGAGAGTGAATGCTTCTTTTTTGCTTCCCAGTGAAAAGCAGTTTCACTTTACAGTTTGAAGTCAGTGAGCTGAGAAGGAGCGGCCCATAACCCTCGTTTTTTTGTGTGTGTGTGTGCACTCATTAGCAAGGGAGATGTGTGTTGCGTGGTTGTTTTGATCTGTACATTTTGGCTCAGTCTCACAGCCTGGAAGTGGTTTCGGGGAAGTCAGAGCGATATCGACTCTGCAGCTCCGGAGGCTTTTTTGCTCATCAGACAGAGGAGAGGGGACAGGGGCAGAGCGAGGCGGCGACAGTGACTGCTGCTGCTGGTCGTGATGGTGATGGTGGCAGTGATGATGTGTTGATGTTCAGCCGCCACCCGTCGCTCGGCTCTTCTCTCCCTCGTCCCTCTCAGCGATCGGCTAGTGGTTTTCCATCAGTTTTTCCAAAGCTCCATTGATTCTGGCCTTTGTATCTCAGAGGCCCGGGCCCTTTGGCGTTGGCTGTGACACGACGCTGACAGAAAAACACTGAGTCATGACAGCGCTGTTCACGGAAACACAAAGCGGGAGGCTTTTGTCTGCAATCCTTGTTGTTTTTAGGTTACTGCTTTGTCACAGTCTAGGGGAAAAAAAGCCTCTTTTAGGAATTTGTCAGGTTATTTTTTCCTGCTGCTCAACAAAGATTGTGATTTCTTTTTTATGACTTAACCCTTTAAACCCGGATTGCCACATTTTTGGGCAGTGTTTGGATTCCTTTTACAGGCATTTCAACCTTGTCATTAAATATTATGAAAAAAAAAGAAAATGGCCTTAGCTAAAATACAGAAAATCATCAAATAACAAGGGAAAAATAAGAATAATAAAACATATGATTATTAAAACTATGAAATGAAGGCTACAGAATTAAAAATTTTTTTTTTAAATATTTATTTTGTTTTAGCACTTTGGGGTTATTTTTTTATGTAATTTTCTTGTAACTTTTTTTTTTGCTAATTATTGGGTCATCTCTTGTTAAGCTGCTTATTGCCTTCTTTCCATGTTTTTGAAAGAAAGTCCAGTTTCCTTAGGTTTCAAGGGATTGAATCTGAATTTCACACAAAGCCACATCATTAAAAAAACACAATCCCTTAATAGCACCAGATAGAAGAAAGGAAAATAGAATACAAAAAGATGAATAAAAACAAATAATGCTAAAGAAATTTGTCTAACATTATCTGTACCGCTGTTAAATGGCCACGCATAGTAAATCATGAATGCTTTCACTTTGCTTTTTGTCCTGCTGCTCCATCCTCATCCACCCTCCTGCGTCTCTGACAGGACTCAGATTTCTTTTAATGTTTATTTTAAGGAACTGGAACACACTTGAAAAAAGAAACTACTTTCCCCCCCCCCCCATAATTGACACTTTAAATGTTCCCATTCCTGTCACATGTTTCTATTTAAAGGCTCACTTTCTGTGTTTTTTCTTTTTTTGGTGGATAAGTTGGATATTCAAAGGAAATCCTGACATGGATTAGATTTGTGGTTTATTTAAAAAGTATGTAGCTCATTAATTGAGTCTGGTCCTAATCCAAGAGGGTCACTCGTGTAATGGGATTTTTTTTTTTGGGAAATGCAACTATAAGCTTTCATACAGAGAATCAGATGAGAAAATCAATACCACCCTCACGTTTGCATTTTTAATATGAAGCTCGTAATGCAAACAACCCACCCCTACTTTTCCTCTGATTGGATTTGAAACTCATTTTCTTCGTCGCATCCTCGAGCAACATCACAACTTAGACATACCGGTGAGAGAACTTTTCCGTCAATAAAAATGCTCTTTTACGCTTAACCCTTTAAAACTTGAGCAAATTGGCTTGATTTCTCAAAAAAAGGAAAAAAGCAATTTGTAACTTAACAAGAAATGACCCAAAACTTTGCAGAAAATTACCTGAAATTGGCACAAAAAAGAAAAAAAGGGTAAAAGACCAAAAACTGAGAATGGCCTGAAGAAAGTGATAAGAATAATAACAATACATATTTTTTTTCTGTAACCCAATTTTAAATAAATAATTAAAAACAATTCTAAATATAATTTGAGTTATATTTTCCTAATGATTCTTTCTATTTTTTAAAGCTAATTTTCTAGTCACCTTTAAAAAAAAATAGCTTTTTTTTGCAGTGTTTCTGAAGGAAAACAAACCAATTTGCTCACGTTTCGAAGGTTTAAATGCTTGTGAAAGACGTATGAAGGTAGCACAAAAAACGAATGTCAGTCCAGGTTTCAAAGGGTTAAAGATTTACGTCTTGAGTAGGAATCAGTGGGTTTGGAGCTGAGAGTCACAGACAGTTGGCAATAAGAAAAAGAGCAGCCTGATCCATAAAAACACTCACTCTTTTGGTATTTTAAGAGCTGACTGAACGTCAGCGGGGAGCTCAGGTTTGTGTCTGAAACGTTGCGTTCAGGTTCAGAGGGATCGGGTCTGCTGTTTATTTTGCTCTGCTCTCTCGTTCCTGTGAGCCGGTGCTGCTGTAACAGCCAACCTGTATCAGAGCGCCGGCACCGCTGCGACCTGACCTCTTATGTAACCGGGAGAATTGGCGAGAGGCTGATAGCGGGGGATATCGTCTCTGAAGCCTAAATGTTTATTTTCAGCCTCTGTTCTTAATAGTTTGGAGGAGCTGAGTCGACATTCACATCTGTCACTGGCTGCTGGCAAACTGCTCTCCGCTCCAACTCTGTTCTTCTTCTTCTTCTTCTTCTTCTTCCTCCTCTCGCTGTCCTCAGTCAACCTGCTGAGGGTTGTCGTCCAGGTCAAAGGTCAGGGAGGGAGTGCGACACTTGGAAGTCCTGATTAAACAAACACCCTCTGCTCTCTGTGCTGAGGTTTTGCTTTTCATTAAGTGGTTGCAGAGCAGTTATAAAATCCTTAAGACGTCATTTCTGGCACCATTTTTTCAAACAGGAGGGAGTAACTCTGCAGTGCGTCATAAAAATGATTAACCCTTAGAGACTGTTTGTCGCATTTAACGCTCTTTTCATCTTCAGTTTTTTTAATCATTTTGACTGTGACATACATTTTGGCAAGATTGTGTTTTTTTGTTTAATCTGTGAATTTCCAGCTCAGCTCCTACAATAAGTCTAAAATACAGTTTGGAAACTAAATAGTTACATTCAGACTGTGAAGAGCAAAAAATGCTCCATTGAAACCCATTCAAACTGACGTTTTTGGTCCCACAGCCATCAGAGCATAAAAACATGTATTATTTCTGGGTGTCATTTGGGGATTTTGACTTTGAAATTTTTAATTTCTTACTATTGTCCACCTGATGATGTCATATTTGGCATATCGAGAAAATACTTGCTATTTCCACTTTAGGTGCACTGTCACAATCAGTGTTGCTGCACATATCCCAGGCTTTGATAATCCAAAAAAACCCAATTAAAAAAAAACACTTTGCATGTTCTATTTTGAAAATAATTCGTTTTTTTGTGTTTTTTTTTATCTTAAAACATAGTGGCATCATGTCAAAAACCTGGCATTTAAATTGTTAAAACTCTAAAAAAATAAATAAATAAATGAATAAATATAAATGTAAGCTGAAATACCTCAAATATATTCGATATTTCCTCCACTAATCTGAAGGTTTTTCTATAAAACCTCTTTTCTGCCGGTGTAATATAAATCTGAACGAGGGGTGACAGATTGATCTATTACGGCTCAGTGCTTCATATTAAAGGTCCACAAAATAACCGTCCTAACGAGAAAACTCACAACACAGAGCTAAAGTTTGACGTTCTGGTGAAGTCTGCAGGACGATCACAAAGAGGCGTCTCGTTATTTGTGGCGTCATAACCTCTGAGGCGCTCTGAGACACACGGTTTTCTGTAAAGTGTCCTAAACTCGGCGTGATTGCAGCCGTTAATTTAAAGCAGTGTGTTTACTCCCTCAGGTTGATTTGTTTGTCCAGATGGGAACAATAACACTAAATCCTCAGAGGGACTAAATAACTGCATCAGGCAGGAAGTCTCTCCTGCTCAAAAAGCTGATCTTAACAATACACTGCAGTCTGGATACTTTTTTAACTGAAATAAACACCGTGGGTCAATTACAGAAAAAAACTGCTGCACATCCATCATTCTTAGCTGATGTTGCTGTAATCCGATTTGTTGTGACTCACCTCAAAGTCTGTGACCTGGTGGGATGAAAGTTTAGCAGAAACACGCAGTAAATGATCTAATGGCGAGCCCGCGGGATCTTGTTTACGAGCCTCGGATCTGTTGTAATTTAGGCGGCTTAAGAAATGCAGAAAGAGGGAAGTTTCTTTCCCTGAAGTTTGGACTGAAAGGAGTCAGTTGTAGGAGTGATTTCATCCTCTTACTGTGTGTCATTTGTCCTGAAGGGGCTTTGTATTGATCACCAGATGCATTGTGTAAGACTCATTGCATCATTGTGGTGGTATGACTGGATCAGCAGCAGGTTTGCGTCCTCGACCTCATGGCTGTATAATGTGGTGAATCATCTCGTGTTTTTCCACTAATTCTGTTTACTGCATACCATACCTGACAAAGTATTTCCATGTCCAGGTTTGTTTTTTTAAGGTCTATCAGGTGACAAAAGGACTGAATCTGCTATGTTTAAAAAAAAAAAAAATAATAAGACAGCTTTACTACTCTAAACATATTTGTTTGGAGTCGCTGGTTCTCGCTAATAATCAGCAAAGTTCCTCGTCCTTCTGTCACACAGAAAACCGGCTCAGATTTGTTTCTCTGTGAGCTCAGGAGATTGTTTTCAGTCTGATGACGGGCAGAGCGAGATCACAGGCAGTGTAATGACAGTGAGGAGACCTCGGGCTCCTCTCCTCCTCCTCCTCC
Organism: Plectropomus leopardus; assembly: GCF_026936395.1. NCBI lineage: Eukaryota > Metazoa > Chordata > Actinopteri > Perciformes > Serranidae > Plectropomus > Plectropomus leopardus. Next base: position 4,600,590 of record NC_142189.1, read on the forward strand.
TCCTCCTCCTCCTCCTCCTCCTCGTCAGCAGCAGCCAGACTCGTCCTGGCTCAGTTTGTTAACATGGCTTCCAAACCGGTCGACTCCGTCCTGAAGGCCTCGCAGACTGGAGCTCATAATTAACCCTTGAGTTGTCTCTGAACTGGAAATGAGATTTGTCATCACAGTGCCTCCCACAGCCGGCGTTCACTGCAGGATTGAGGTATTTAAAGGAGTACTCCTCCCCCCAAATAATAATTATACAAGGTAGATGTACTAGTCTTTTTAAAATCTTTCTAACCTAGTTTAGGAACAAATACAGAAAAATAAAAATAATAATAATAATAATGATAATGATGATACTACTGCTACTACTACTACTGCTGCTACTACTACTACTACTACTACTACTATGACTACTACTACTACTACTAATAATAATAATAATAATAATAATAATAATAGTAATAGTAATAATAATGATAAAAATGCTGATGATGATAATAATATATTTGCAAAGCAGCTTTCATACATCAAATGAAGCTTAAAATGCTTTACATGCGAGAGTGATTCAAATTAAAACCTAACAATATATAAGTATATATATAAAATAATAAAAAAATCATTATACAGCTTTTGGATACCATGATTCTAGAATTAAGTTACAGACAAGCCAGAATTGGAAAAAAAGAAATATATATATGTTTTTTTAAAATAAACAACCAAAGTCAAAAGAGTGAAAGTGTATAAAAGGCACAAAACAATTCTATAAAGCAACCATAATATGCAATAAAAATAAACAAAAGGGCAAAAGAGCATTTGTATATCGATTTCTAGCCCCATATCGTGTTGAATTCTTAGAGAAAATGTTTTTCTTGCATGCATCCACCGTAAACAAAGTATCCAAAAACAGATAAAAATCTTGATGAATTGGAGTTATAGGGAGTCCACTTTGAAACAGACAGCCCTCTGAATGAGAAACTTATCTATGCTCTTTAAAGCCAAACTCCGCTGATTGAAATTTTATCTCACTAAATAAGGGAGCTGCTCATCGATCAATAGTTTGTGATATCAGCCCTGATTACACAGAGATTGCGCTATAAGTCCCTTCTTCATGCTGCCTTTGCATTTTTACTACTATGTTCTTGTTTTTGTTTGTTTGTTTCTTCAAACTTTAAAGCACTTTCAGTTGGTTTCTATCTGTTAAGGGTGCTATATAAATAAAATTTGATTAATTAATCGATTACACAGAACCAAACAACGGCAACACCGTGCCTCTCCAATGTGTGATTATAGACAACATGCTCGCTTCCTAGAATCAAAAGAGGCGTGACGGACGTGATGTTCATCAGCACAGTGCTGTCCTCTTGTGTGGCAGAAAACATGCGTTTGCAGCACTTTATAAACAATAACAAAGACAAAACATGCTAATGATGATAATCTTGTCTGCAGACTTATGCCTGATATTATGCTGTTTTCTTGTTGTTTCTGTAAGGTGACCTTGAGTGTCCTGAAAGGTGCCCATAAATAAAATGTAATATTATTATTATTAGATTAGATTTATTATCCACTTTAGCGTAAAAGTTTGTCTTTGGCTTCCCTAATGCATTAAATTACAGACAAAAAAACAAATCATTAGATGCATCACACCATACAACAACAAACAAATTGCACAACTATACAGGAAACAGCAGCAGCAGGTGAGAATATTATAACCTACAGAGAATGCACTTAAAATCTGACTTATTATTATTATTATTATTATTATTATTAGTATCTACCGTCCCTGTTTACCGTCCCCGTTATATTGCGGCTGATCTTGTACTCTGAGGGTAAGGAGCTCATCATTTTCCGAATTTGCGGACATTTACTGGTCTTCTTCTCTGAGTTAACTGCTAACTGCTGCTTTTTAAATTTCAAACATAACATGTTGGCAAAATGTCACACCTGTCGTGCCTGTGGTCACGTCCTGTTGGTTGCCGTGTAGATACAGACAGTGTTTCAGCGCTGGTACTACCCGCCATTGCGTCTTAAAGTAAAAAAAAGAAGAAAATGTCTATCCTCTCCACTCAGAACTTGTTCTTATCGTCTATACCAACATTTCATTTGGCAAAAGAGCCTTTTTATATGAGGCTCATATGTACGAAGTCTTCTGCAGAAAGACTCAAAGCTGCACTCTTTGGTTCGTCGAGGTCGTTTCAAAGCTCTGCTGCAGGACTTCTGTGCTTAATTTTGTGCTCTTTTTGTTATTGTTGCTTTGGAGTTATACATTTTGATTTTGTATTTTTGTTCCATGTTGCTGCCTGTCTTGGCCAGGACATAAAAGAGATTTTTGATCTTAAGGTTTTTTTGTATAAATAAAGGTTAAATTACAAAATAAATAAAAAAATACAGAATGACGAGGCTGCATAACGGCACAGTATTCTCGTTCTGAACAGGAAGTTTGAAAGGAGGCTATTGTGTGACTTTAGAAGCATAAATAAATTAGCTGATGGAGGCAGCGGTAGACCAGCAGCTCCTGTGTTCAGCGAAGTAAAATTATTGTTTTTGTGAATGGAGTTTGGCTTTCAGGAGAGCACAGATATTTTCACGTTAAGTTCAGTTTCTCTACAGAACGGTTTGTCTGTTGGGGAAATACTGAGCACACGACTGGATAATGAGACTTGGATTACGCTGCATGGCTTCTGAAAGTTTTTGGATTCTTAATTTACTGAGGAGTCATACGAAAAAGTTTTCCTCACAAATTCCACTAAATACAAAGTGAGTAATTACACATGTTCATTCAGGGTGAAGTATTTCTTTAAATTACTACCGTATGATTTAAAGTCGTATTTATTATCTATACAACCACTTCATTTTTGGTTTTTAAGTTGACAGAAGTATAAGAGTGCAGACATAGTACATCCCCATTAGCAGAAAATATAAAATATTAATAATCTCATCAATAAGAAAGACAGTAAACAACAACAGTTTACAGCCAGATGTGGTTCACGGTGCAGACGGGGCAACATGAGAGACACGTAACAACATTTATATTCTCCACATTTTGTCTGTTTCTCGGCGTGCAGCCTCACACTGAATGTGAAAACATCACCCGCTGTTGGTCACCATCTGTCACAGCGTCATCAGGGCGTCCCCGGTGGATCTGCCTGTTCAAGGCGCCGTGGGTTTGAATCTGTTGCTCAGACTCCCGGCTCGCTTTACCGTCGACATTTATTTCGCTCCCCTCTGAGAGCCGACAGACTACAGCTCAAAGAAAGAAATGGAAAGGCACAAAAAAACAATATTCATATTGTTATTAATTAAATTAAAACAAAAACACATTATTTTCATTATATTTTCAAGCTTTGCGAACTTACAATGTGCATCCGTCATTATTGTGGGCGTTTTATATCCAAATATATTGTCTTAGTTGAAAAAGAAGTCAGTACATTAATTTTTTTCAGTGTTATTAAAAAAGAGCAGTTGGGTGGGAGAAGTATAAATGAGTAAAAAGCACAAATAAACAAGGATGCATCGCTTCAACAAGATGCTTTTACTGCATGATGTTTCTAAAGTAAATTTATTTTTTTAAAAATCTACACAGAGCTGCTGAATTTTTCATCAGTCAGCAGAATGTTGTTATATAACAGATTTATGAATTAATCAGTCTCAAAAATTGTGGGAATTTTCACTTCATTACATTTGTTTCACATGATAATTATTACATTTTGTGATTTTTTTTAATTGAAACAAAATTAGCAATTACAAGTCTTAACTTTTAGCTCTGTTTCATTAATAATTGATTTTATTATTTTTACATTATAAAAGAATTATTTTACTTCAGTTGGTCACAAAAATAATCAATACATAGATTAATTAAAATGTTATTCAAAAAGAACAGTTAGATAGGAGATTAATAAATGTGGAAGCAATTTATTATCTGAAAAAATGTTATAAGTGAAGGTATAAAAAGATCTTACATAGTGCTGAACTATTTTAATTCTATTAAAAAAATAAACTGTAATTAACAAATCTTGTAAGGAAATAAAAATGTGAGGATTTGCAGGGTCGTTTTTATTTTATATTATAATTGCAGAAACACATTTTTATGTTTTCCCAAACAATCAGTTTCAAGACAGTATTTTGAGCTCTGCTAACTTAAACTCTGCTGTGTGATTTTGTCCGTATGGTTGAATTTATTTGTGCGTTTTCTGGCTGCACAGCCTCAAGATTTGTTCGGCAGCGAGTCAACACTGTGGCCACTCCTGCCTCATGAAACATTGAAGCCTTTTTATATTTTTATGGAAGGGAAGAGGGCGAGGTGTAGTTGACAGCGGATCAATAATAAATAGCACTCAGTTCTTCTTGTGCCTCAGACCGAGGAAGACTAAAAAGCACTTTTGGCCGTTACAAATCTGCTCATCTGGTCAGCGTGAATGCTGATGGAGGAAGAGCGCGTGTGTTGACTGAGTGTCTTGTTATTAGAGCAGGGGGCGGAGATGTGACGGTGCATGTTTAACTTCATTCAGATCGCCTCCTCTCAGGCTGGTTCAAACCGACGCTGCGCTGCGGGGAATCCTGTTGTTGTGGTTATGTTTCCGCGGTGACAAAATGATCACATTTCCTTGACAAATGTGTTGATGTTGGCACAAGGAGCAGTGTTTGGGTTTCTGAACCCGTGATCTCTTCCCAGGAACCTGGGCTGTGTGTTTCCTCGTCATCAGGAGTGTGACACAAATATCAGACACAGGCAGAGAAAACAGTGAAGTGCCATTTAAAAATTAATGTAATCTGTGTGCATGTTAGTGCAACATCCATTTAAAATTAAATAATAAATGAATCATTGCTTTACGACATAGAAATACCACTTAATAAGTGAGGAACGCACTGCTGTTGAATTAATGTAACTGAAAATACTTGTTAAAGAAAGATTGTGGTATTATTGCTTTGAAAACTTGATGACGTGTAGTCTGAAAAAATGTTTAAATTTCCACACAGTCAGTCCCTCCAGGCTTTTGCTTTTGCTTTTTATGCCTCCGTCCTGGCAGCAGACTGCGCCAGAGGCAGTATGATTTTGGGATGTCTGCCCCTTTCTCTTGGACGAAATATCTCAAGAATGGCTAAAGGGACTTTCCTTAAATTTGGCACAAACGGTCATTTTGATTCAGTGATCAATTGATGAGATTTTGGCAGTCAAAGGTCACGGTGATCTTGCGTCTGTCCCATTCTTTCAAACCTGTTATCTCAAGAACCCCATGAGGGAATTTCTTAAAATTTGGCACAAACGTTCACTTAGACTAATGAGAATATGGTGGTCAATGGTCACTGTGACCTCACAGAACACGTTTTTGGCTAAAAAATGAATAATTCTAGTTTGTTTTTGGTTTTTTGCGGCCTGAAATGCTCAATTTTACAGCAGCCTTTCTAAAAAATAATTGTGGTGCATGTCCCAATATTTTCAGGCATTATTTTACAGTGAAATTGCAGAGACTGAGTCAAACTTAATGGATAAATAAGTGACTTTTATCATCAAGAATAACTTTTAAATAGCATTTCAACAATTTTACATGATTTATACAACAGGTATAAAACTTTCTAAAACGTATACATGACGAGGAACAAAGCATTAGATTCATTTGTTCAGATGTTCGTTTATTTAAAATCAAATGAAAGGGAGAGTAATGGACGGAAGAAAAGTTTTTTTGAGACTGTGCTTGGTGCATTTCTCTGAACAATATTTGTATTATTATGTATTCATCATGTATTTGTATATGAATACTGGAATATGTATTAACTCCCTGATAAAATAGAATTTTAAAAAAATTGCCGAGGAACGTGAAAGATTTCTAAAATAATTGCTGTCCTGGTGTTTCACCACAGCATTAAAATCTGTTCTTGAGAGGATATTTGGGTCTCCTTAAAATGTTGACTTTTGTGATAACTTATGTTCTTTACTTTTGTAAACACAGTGTCACAAGTCTCATCATTCTTGTAATATTATCTCTTTTTCTCTTGTTTTAATTTCACGTTTTTACCGAGCAGGGCCGAAAATAGATACTGTGCTGAGCTGAGGTTTTTGTTTTTGAGCTCACCGAATCAAAAACATACTTGTGTGATTTATGTTGAAATGTCAATGAAATCTTGAATCTGTGAACCCACGGAGTTAAATATAAACATTATTTTCTTCTGTTTCATTTCAGCTCTTCAGAGAAGTTAGAATAATGAAGATTTTGAATCATCCCAATATAGGTAAGTGGATCTTACACACAAAAACACAAATAAACACAGCACAGTAGCACAAACTGCGTCTGTTTACATATATAAGATCTGATTAAATATGGAAATGTATTATTATAACGTATTATAATGTTGGTTTTGTAGGTTAGATATGTGGTGTATCTGTTGGGGATTCCCACATGTGTAAATTCAGACATTTGAAAATGTTGTTGTGCTAAAAGTAAAGTTTGGGCTGTTTTCGGGTTCTCAGTCAGTCACATTTTGGACTGATCGGGTCAGAGTTTGCTGTCTGCTCAAGGACACTTGACATGCAGAGCTGTCTGACCTTTGACCTTTCTGTTACACGATCCTGCAGCACGCTGTCAGCCTGCATTTCATCAGCTTGTTTTAACATATAAGCACGGCTGTTTCAGCTTTTAGATCCTTCATTCATTTTGTTTTGGGTCACACAGACGCCACAGGAGAGTTCGTCATAATCAAACAGTCCTGGCAAATGTGAAAGTTTGTGTAAATACAGCATTGATTAATTGAAATAATGTTTGACAAAGCAGCCGGGACATTTTATTGTCCTCTGTGGACGACTGTATGTGACTGGTGAGACTAGAACCGGAAGGATCATTTTCTCCACTTTGTTTTGGGATTAGAGAATAAAGCCAGGTTGATTTAAAAAAAAAAAAACAAAGAGAGCAAACTCTCTGGAGCTGCTCAAACTTTGGCAACACAGCTGACTGCAAGAGGAAATGCCACCAAACACCAAACCACTGCAGCAACAAGAAGCCAAAATATCACAGAAATGTTAAAGGGTTGAACATGAACTCAGAGAGCAGCAGGGAGATGAGAAATCATGGCATTATGGTGTTGATCAGGAGTAGAACATGAGACTTTCCCAGTATAATAACTCATCACGGTATTACAGAGTTGATATTATTTTAGTTATGTTTTAGTTGAAGTAATATAATTATTTTTAATTTTATTATTTATTTTTGTATTATTATTATTATTATTATTATTATTATTATTATTATTATTACTATTATTATTATTATTATTATTATTATTATTATTATCATTATTATTTTATTTTCATTTATTTATGTTTTATTATTTTTCTCATTATTATTATTAGTTACAGTGACCATTAAAATAATAAAAAATATAAGGGTTTTGTTCATTAAACAAATGCTTTATTACTATATTTAAAACATTTAAAAAAAATAAAAGTGTGTAAAAAGTTACTCTGGAAAATAATATAAACTGTGCATTTCTGTATGTACAATGTACAACTTTAATACCATGGTATATTTCACTGTGTACAGCTGCTATTCTAATCAGGGTCGTAGTTATTGATCATTTTAATCATCAGTAACTCTGATTATTAGTTTCTCGATCTCCTCACTAAATCTTTGATAAATAAAATGAAGGAAATTGTTAAAATTGCACATTGAAATTTCCTACTGCATAAGATGATTTCAGTAAGAAGTAAAACGAGTACAGAAAGAAAATTATTTTTTATTCATGAGGATAATTATTTAAAGAAAGAGGACAATAAAAGAGAGATTTAAAAGCTGATAAAATTATCAGTGAATAAAAAACTTGAATTCTGGCTGAAAATGTGTTAGATGTTGTACTGTTCTTCCTCTGCCTTCATTTCCTGTCCAGCTGTCACTGTCATCCGTCCAATGACAGCAAATATGCCAAAAAATAATTTCTTAATCAAGTAAATAACTGAATGAATACAAAGTGCGTTGGGTGAGACGAACATGTAGTAAAAGCAAGTTTTTGTGTGCTCAATTTTTTCTTATATTGACATCCATAGTACAGCATGTAGCATTGGAAAAGGTCATTTCTCAAAATAAGTAACAATAATACTGACAATCAATGTTTAAAAGACAAAACAGTAGAAATTAGACAAAAGTCAAAAATAATTGTCCCAACTTAAGGAGTTTCTCTTTCTAAAGCTGTAACAAATAGAAGCGGCACATCACCACATTTTAGAAGCTTGATTCAGCAAAAAAATGGCTCTATTTTCTCTCCAAATAATCTAAATGATCAATTGATTATCCAGATAGTTGCTGATTATATTTTTAATCAACTAAACAATTAATTGAGCGATCATTTCAGCTTAAGTGACGTTCATGAGGATCAGCACGCCTCTGAAAAGTCAGATAAAGACTAAAAACTAAAAAGTTTTTTTTTCCTCTGTGTGTTTATGATCTTATGTGTACAGTATACACACAATGAACACACACAGCAAACACATGCAAGTGTCAGAAATCACACACACACACACACACACACACACACACACACACACACAGCGTGCACCTCAGACAAGCCTGCTGTGGTGCGTTTGGTTTTTGGAGACGGGATTCCCTGCTAATTACTTTTAATTTCCTTTCCCCCACGCTCCATGATTTCCTCTGCAGAAATGTGATTATAATTACCAGAGCGATAGTAAAGCGCTCACCAGGCCGTACGCGCTCTCTGTCTCTCCCTCATTGTCTTCCGTCCCACCTCGTCTAAATTTAGCTGCTCAGCCGCTCATCACACATCCCGCTTTCACATCTTCGAGCTGAGCACACTGCAGTAAAGGAAAAAAAGCTTTGGACTGTATGGTAAATATTGAGTGCTGCTAAGTTTGGCTCGATGCTGTGCTTTTATAGTCACGACACACACACAAACACACACACACACACACACACACACACACACACACACACACACACACACACACACATTAAGGTGCATGTGACTCCACTTTCCCCTCTACTCTACCCCTCTAGGTGCCTGTATGAAAACATTTTTGCCGTTTGTGTCCATGAATTAGTTACCGTCTGAATATCCTCCATCTTTGGACATAATTGAATTTAAAATGTCCTTTTCTCTCTCTCTCTTTCTGCCTCTCTGTCCCTCCTTTAGTCAAGCTTTTTGAAGTGATCGAGACGGAGAGGACGCTGTACCTGGTGATGGAGTACGCCAGTGGAGGTGAGAGGGAACTAAAATTAACATTTTGTCGCTGCAAATTGAAAACCAAGCACCTCCAACATGTCAAACGTGTCTGACTGAGAAATGCAGCCTCACTTTTGTTGAATGAAAAATGAATTTTAAGCATTAATACAACCCAAAAGGGAAGCCGATGTTTTCACACTGATGTTTAAACATGAATGAAAGTGTAAAACAAAAAAAGACATGAGTGAAAAACCAACAGCTGCTGCACAGAAAGACCAGATATAGTCAGTGGAAATCTGCAGGCTGTGTGCTGCTCCCAACATCCCAAGTATGATTTATTAACACCAAAATGTGATTAATGTGCGCGTTAATAATTTATACACATCGGGAGCTGCGAATAGTCTGCAGACCTGAAAGGACAAATGTAGGAGAACATGAATTGGTAGAAATCTGAGCGGGATTTGCAAAATATCATTTAAAGAAATGAATCGCACTGTTGATTTTCCTCACAGAAGTTAAAATCCATAATATGAAACATTAAATTAGATTCTTCACGACAAAATATAGCAAAACGCTTTGTTTTTTGGGTCCACTGTGCCCTAATAATTTTCTGGAACATTTACTTGAGGTGAGAAGGTGAAGTGTAACAACATAAAATGCTCTTAAAAACATGCAGATGGAAACACATTTAGGGGCAAATTCCCAAAGAATGGATTGCGGCTGCTGATAGGAGCATGAATTGCGAATCACCTGCACAGACGAAGATATCGGACTAAAGATATTACAGCACAAACATGGTCATTAAGTTTTGCAATTTGCCCTTTTTGCATCTAATTGCATTGATCCGTGTGGCGAAGAATAAATGTGGCCTTTACGCCAAGAACACAGTCGGCAGAACAAGTTAGAGAGAAAAAGAAAAGTGAAGGTCCTGATCGATGAGGTGCAGAGGCGTTCATCTAAACTTTAGGGACTCAGTGTTTGAGATTTAATATCTATTTACACTCACTGGCCACTTTATAAGGTACACCTGTTAAACTGCTCATTTATGCAAATATCTAATCAGCGGATCACATGGCAGCAGCTCATTTAGAATAGAATAGAAATACTTTATTAATCCCGTGAGGGAAATTGTTTTGTCACAGCAGCAAATAAGAGAGCAGCAGCTGAATAAAATATTCGTTAAAAAGGCAAAATGATGCAAATATATACAAAGGAAGGCACTTAACACTGAATAAAATAGAATAGAATAAAATAAAATAATAATAATAACAAAGATATGCACAGTATTTACAGAAAACAAACAAACAAAAAAGCCAAAAAGAGCAATAAAAAAGAAAAAACGTGCAAAAATGTGTGCAAAAAGTGAAGATGGATGTGCAAACATAGTGATGTGCAGAATCGAGAGCATAAAGACAAAATCAAGACGATCTGCTGAAGTTCAAACCGGCATCACAATCGGAAAAAAAGGTTGATTTTAGTGACTTTAAACGTGCCATGGTTATTAGTGCTGGTCTTCAGCAACTGTAGATCTACTGGGATTTTCATGCACAACCATCGCTAAGGTTTACGGACAATGGTACAAAAAGAAGAAGGAAGGCCGTTCTCTGGGTGAAAATGGCCTCCACAGTCACCAGATCTCGATCGAATAGAGCACCTTTGGGTTGTGGTGGAACGGTAGATTCACATCGTGGATGTGCAGCCGACAAATCTGCAGCATCTGCGTGATGTGATCATATCAGTGTGGACGAAAATCTCTGAGGAATGTTTCCAGCACCTTGTTGAATCAATGCCACAAAGAATTAAGGCAGTTTTGAAGGCAAAAGGGGGTTCAGACCGGTACAAGTAATGTGCACTTAATAAAGTGGCTGCTAAGTGTAAATTTAAAATCTATATTTTCATTAAGTTCATGTGTTTAGTGAATATCTTTTTAGTGATGGTAAACAGTTTCAGAAAAAGCTTTCAATGTCATACTAATGTAGATTATTCAGTAACTGAAGGGAACCAGTATTTCATCGTTACATCGATGCAGTATGTTAGAGTCTTTAAAGCTTTGCAGCCCCTAAAAACATTAGAGCAAAGCAGAAAAAGATTTAAAGAAATTTTTAATTGCGAGCTCCAGCATCTTTACACCATCGAGTTTACTTTTGTAGTTTTCTTACAGTGAAAGCTTCTTGTAATCTCTCATCTAATGCGGCGTCACACATATACAGAAAGGCGGCACATCTTGTCATTGATTTTTCTCGAAAAGGTCACATTCAGACCGCTGAGCCGAACGAAGAGACGACAAATCGTGAAGACCTGCTCAGCGAGGAGCAAATCACATTACCAGCAGAGATGGGAGCTCTGATCAGAGGCCAATTGCATTATATCTTAAATGAAGTAAATCTAATATTTCTCTCAGTTTGGCTTTGATTTTCAGCAGAGCCTCAAAGCGAACCCTCAACCATGTGATCCATGGATCTCTTCAGGAACTTGCACTTTCAAGTCATAGATTTTAAAATGAATAACAACATTTATCAAGTGAAGAGAAGTGAAAATACAGACTCGGCAGATGGTAGGAAATGTTCCTGCAGACCTGAAGGAAGCTGGGGAATAACGACAGGCAAATTTAAAACATGATTTATTACAACAGAGAAAGTTTCTGGAAGCTACATTAAGCCATCTTTGATTTTATATGTTTCGCGTCATTTTTACTGGAAGAGACTTCAGTGTGTCAAAATTAAGACTTTTTTTTTTTTTTTTTTTAGAAGTGACTATGTTGTTCGTTTGGTTCCTCCACCTTGGCGACAATTGCTGGATGGATTGGTATTAAATTTTGCTCATTCATGCTGCAAAACGGTGTGAAGTAACCACTCTGAGCATGTTCACGCTGTTGATGGATAACACCTAAACATGCTTGTTTTTGTCACCGAAGGGCTCAGATCGTTATTCAAAGTGTCTGACAACATTACGAAAAGATCTCTACAGAGATAAACCTTTCTGTTGAAGGGTAACATCCTTTATCTTTACCCAGAAACTGCAAAAAAAAATTGCCACCACTAATTCCTTTTTTTATGGAAATACAAAAAATTTGAAAAATAAATAAAATACAGAAGAAAATTACAAGCATGCCTTGGAATTAGTAAGCTTTACTCCTTTTTTTACCATATTTTTGCATATGGAAAAAAACAGATGCTACTTCCACATGTTGCACAGTCACAATCAATGTTGCCGCTGATCACTGACATATTAAAAAAAAATTGCACTTAGTATATTGAAAATAATAGATTTTTTTGTGGGGTTTTTTCATATAAAAAACATAGGCGCATCATGACAAAAACCCTGCATTTAATGGGGTTAAAATTCTGAATATTTGATATTTATGGTTACAACTGATGTCAATTAAAAGTAAACTCAATGAAAGTGGAAAATATTCTGTATAATTTTTTTTTAAAGCTTGATTTTAAAAAAAGCGTATATTGTCAGCAGAGCGATGTAAGTACGTTAAATATTAAAGCGGGCCCTAAGGGTTAAATTTTCCAGGAATATCATGCTGCCAGAAAATGTTTTAAATGATCCAGATTTTTACTTTTTCTCTAAATGTATGTCTTAAACAGCACTCATTTAAAAAAAAAGTTACAATTCTTTTCTGCTCTTCAGTTTTGTTCCTTCATCTGACTCTCATGTGCAGCACACACGGCGCCCTTTGGCTCTGACATGCGACGTGTGAGCTGCTGCATTCTGTCTTTAGCGTTGGAGTCAGAGAGCAGCGATGAATTGTTGCTTTTCTGGAGCTCTGAATACAGAAACGTACACTCTGACCGCCTCTGCAGGTCAGCGCAGAGAGAGTGGGAGGGCTTCGAGGATTCAGGAAAAGTGGGGGAGGTGTTTTTGTTGCTTGTTATTTTGTTTAGTTCCTCTTTTCGCTGCGGTAGAGACACACACACACACACACGCCAGTCACTCGAGTTCAATTATCACACGGGCGAGCGTAGTCACGTTTTGGCTGGAAGTGTGCAGAAGTGTGGGCCGAGGGAAGGGTCTGGAGCTCGGCAGCAGCTTTGTGCCTCCAGGAGAGGACCAGTGTGGAGGAGCTCGCCTCAATATGGTCAACAAACACCCTCGAAGCATGCACATGTGTGACGGCGCGGGCCAGCTGCTCAGCAAAAGTTCATTGTGAAGTTATTTTTATCGGCTTATTCTTGTAAGTTGTGACTCACTTTTTGTTTCTCCCTGTCTTTTCTTTATTCTCTGACTTCTCATTCATCGCTCGCTCTGTCTTTTGCTGTCTTTGTCTTCCTGTAATTCCCTCTTTTCTCTGTCTCTGTTCTGCAGGAGAGGTCTTTGACTACCTGGTTGCACATGGACGAATGAAGGAAAAAGAGGCCAGGGCTAAATTTAGACAGGTACCCAGCTTTCTCCCCCTGCAGTGTTCTGGTTTCACACCTCTGCTCCCGGCTCTGCTTCAGACAGGTCGCTGTCCTCTGTCCTGCTTCTGGGACAGGGACGTCTCTGTTGTCTTTAAGACTGATGAGACACGTCCAAACCGTCCTCTTTCTCCATCACTCACCCCTGACACACACACACGATGCAAAGTCACTGAACAAACACTGAAGTATTTTGTGTTAAAAGGACGATTTAGAAGTGAGAGACGCCACATTGCATTTATTTTAGGGATGATAACAATTAATCGACGATTGATTAATCAGTTGTTAAGAATTTAAAAGAACTTCAAAATTTCAGCAATTAATTGATAGAAATATGTTGCTTTTATCTTTAACTGAGGAGAAATGCATTTTTTATTGTTTGAAATCAGCATTTTGTTTCTCCATATAACAGTTAATTGATTGTTATTGATACAAATTAATTAATTAAAAGTGCTTATAAATTAATTTGTAACCCTAATTTCTGTTGCTGCCAGTCAAACAACAGAAACAGCTGTTAGTTATTCAACAAAAAAAATAGCAATTTCGACGATCGTTTAAGGCATTCATGAAGCAAAAATGCTGAACGTTTTTAAGATCCAGCTTTTCAGATGTGAACATTTGCTGCTTTTCTCCACTTTTATGTTTTTGTAAGCAGAATATTTTTGGGTCATTTTGAAGCCTTTGTAGAGGAACTTTTTTGATAGATTTTAAAACTTTTCAGACCCTCTCAGCGACTTATTCTCATTGAGAAAATTGTTTTCATGACCTTTAAAGACGAAACTGCTGTAACATGCAGCTTAAACATGTTCAGTGAATGCTGAATGAAAACTTTTTCTGTGTGTTTTCCTTTTTGTCTGTAAAATCTTCTGCTTTAAAAAAAGTTGCTCAATCCCAAAAGCAACAATATAATGAAGCGTATTTGGAAATATCTGCTTCAGCAAAAATTCAAAATGGAACAAAACAAATTTGGACGGTAGTACTGCCATGACCGGCCCTCCAAATCTGCTCAGGCTGTCAAAATGATTTCTACACATAACTGGGGAGTGTGGATGCTTTGTTTCGCAGTTGCTGAATTTAATTTGGAGCTGAAGATGCAAAACAAAGAGAAATAAAAACTTAATCTAAGAAGTGAACAAATCTAAATTGATTGTTGGCCCCTCGGTGCCCCGATACTGTTCCTGCTTCACAGTCTTTCTGTAGCATTAGTGCAGGCTGGTACCTGGAGTGTGAGTCAGATAAATGTGCTGCACAGAGGAAACCTGCTCTCTCACCCTCCTGCTGTCTTCAGCCCCACCTGCTTTCTGTTTTATCTTTCCTGTCAGAGTCGACCACATCTCCTCCTGCACCACATCCTTTATCACAGTCTGAGAGCAGAACACACAGAACTTTAACTAAACTCTCGCTTGTCTTTTTTCCCTCGTACAGATTGTATCGGCCGTGCAGTACTGCCACCAGAAGCACATTGTTCACAGAGACCTCAAGGTGAGTTCAGAGGAGCCACGCTGGCTGGTAGCAGGAAACGATCAACTTTTTCTGCACTGACAGAAGCTTCAATCCACCAGAGAAAAAATGCAGCCACATCACAGGTGGATTCAAAGCGTGCAGAAATGATTAAAAACATCACTCTGTTCTCTGGAGTTCAAGCCGTTTGGGAAATGATGGCGATAAAACAACCAAAATGTTAAATAACCTTATTTTAGAGTCAGAACAAGTCTCAGTTATTAAGACTTAAAATATATATTTTATCTTAGGTACATGTTCATTTTTGTAAGGAACACCCCAGATTTAGTTATTAAAGTATTCTTACACAGACATGAACTGCGCCGGCCTATAAATCATATTACAGATGTAAGGAAAAAGCCTTGTTTGGTACAGACCGCAGCAAAAATCACATGATCTTTATTTTGTTTTATTTTTCAGTGACAATTAAATGCAAAATTACAATTTAAAAGTTTCCAGATTTAGGTGTCACACTGAAAACATGAGCTGATATATTTGTGACATGCAGCTGTTAAATATATTTCATTATGACATTTAGTGATATCTGAGTATTTGGGTGCTTTATATTGTATATAGTCTGCACATTTTCAGTTCCCAGCTTCAGAAAACCTAATATTTTATATGGTTATTTGCATAGTAGAGCTAAATTTAACACATTTTGTTTGCAGTATTCCAGTTTATCAGTTTTCCTCTGCAAGAGTTTAAATGTGCAAAGAGTCTCCACCTTTTGAGGCTAATTACATCTGACTCATATTGGACAGAAAGGTCACAGTGTAGAGAGCTGACGTCAGTGTTGCGTGTTTTATGAGTCTCATCTTTACTCCCATATTCCCACTGATGACTCCGAACACAGTGATCCCAAAAACACCACATATGCCGCTAACGAGGCTCCGCTTTGCCTTTTTCTCTCTCGCACTCTCTCTTTCAGCTCTTCAGCCACCTTTTTTAAAACCAATCATTAAGCCACAAAGAAGCCGTTCACGTGTTCTGCACCACATCACCCGTCGTAGTGTAAAATGGACCTCCTCCGTTTCGTGACGCCACTTTACTTCTCCGAGTATAAATATTGATGCTTCTGTATTTTTATCTCGCCGTTGGTGGGAGTTGCTCGTTGGAGAGAAGCCCCGTGAATCTGCTGCGCGGCTAAACTGTTTCCTGTGCAGAGTTTCATGAATGATCCATGAGGAGGGAGATGTGTGTCCTCTGCTTTACATGTGCAGTGGTGAATACCTGTGTGTGTGTGTGTGTGTGTGTGTGTGTGTGTGTGTGTGTGTGTGTGTGTGTGTGTGTGTGTGTGTGTGTGTGTGTGTGTGTGTATGCGTGTGTTGAGGTCAGGTGTACATACGTCACAGGTGTGATTGTAGAGGCTTATATGAACAACGTGGTTAAATTTTAACCACAAAATGAACCCCGATCCCTCAGGCCTGTAGGTCACTGTGAGACTGACTTAAACAGTGTCACCTGCTGAGATAGAGACGGTCAGCAACGTTGCATCACGTGTTGTTTACCCTTCGTCCTTCAGTCCTTCGGCTCAATGCAAGATTTCTTCTTCTTCTTCTTCTTCTTCTGCTCTCTTTGCTTTAGCTTCCTCATTAGTCTTTTTGGCCTCCAGCTGCATGTGAGCAGATGTTTGAGTTGAGATTCGCCTCCATCTGAGCACTTTTCATTCACAAAGGGGATGTTAACTGTTTTATTAGCTCAGACGCCAACATATCGAACACATCACTCGAATAAATGAATACGGTAAAGAGGAAAGAATAAATAATTTGTCAAGCAACTGAGGAATCATTCAACAGTTTTGGGAATTGTTTAAATCAGTATTTCTTAGATTCAGCTTTTCTAATGTGGAGATTTGCTGATTCTTTTTGTTTTTTATAATATTGTAGATAAAACATTTTTGGGTTTTTGGCTGTTGATCGGGAAAATGGCAATTTTAGGACCAAAGCTAAAGTAAAACATTTGCCAGTTTCATGTTTCTTAAATGTGATTTTCGTTGTCATGATAGTGGACTGAATAACTTTGGATTTTGGGGCTGTTGGTTGGATATAAACTCTTGTTTTTTTGTCATTTTTTCAGTATTTTCTTACGTATTTACATTTTTGGTTAAACCCTGAAATTTTGTCAGGTCGTTGCCATTAGTGTGATTTCCGTTATTGGGGTGGGAGGATAAGGGGAGAAAACATTGGGAAAAATGATAAATTGAAGAAATTATGGGCAGACTAATCGATGATGAAAATATTGGTTAAATTAACACAAAGTTGTGAATTCCATTAAGGTGAGATGGTGTTTCAGAGGCCATTCAACCTAAATCCAGTGTGAGACAGATTTTTTTTCATGAAATATCTTCTTCTTGTCAGATTCTCAGCTAATCCTGCTAATCTTCAATTTAAATCCAGACCCTGACAGTGAAACTGGATTAATTACTCTTAAAATTAGCTGTAAGACCTTCTGAATGTCCATCAGTTTAAAAACACATAATAAGCTCATATGCAGAACATTAAGTGGTCAGATTATCTGCAGGGAAAAAGGATCATAATAACCGTCGTATGTGTGTGATCTCAGGCGGAGAACCTGCTCCTCGACGCAGACATGAACATCAAGATCGCAGATTTCGGCTTCAGTAACGAGTTCACGATGGGCAACAAGCTGGACACGTTCTGCGGCTCTCCGCCGTACGCAGCGCCGGAGCTGTTCCAGGGGAAGAAGTACGACGGGCCGGAGGTGGACGTCTGGAGTCTGGGGGTCATACTGTACACGCTGGTCAGCGGCTCGCTGCCCTTCGATGGACAGAACCTCAAGGTAGGACAGTGTGGACAGTAAATATTGTGTTTTGAGTTCATGATATTTCGAAATATGAAACGGGTTTACTGCCACATACAAGGTTTTCACAAACAAGGAATTAGTCTTGATGTTTCGTTAAATGACGGTTAAAATAAGACAAAGAAGACAAAAGAAAACGAGTGGTGTAACAGTCAAGAGTCACAATTATGGCTGTCTGTTTTACTTTTAAGGTTATTGATATGTTTCACATAACGATTATTGTTTTTAAACTTGTTTTAAACTTGAAAAAAAATACAAAAAAACCTGTCTCTGACTAAATCTGGCATATTTACAGTAATGTTTATTAATGTACACTGTTCCTGGAAAAATAAGTAAAATTAATTTAAAATAGATATTTTTTTTGCATACACACACTTATACAAGAGTTCTTGCCACAAAATGTACGTGTGTTTTTGGTTGTGGTGTTGGACTTTTGCACTCTGTAGATCAGTTTAGATATAAAAAAAAAACATTTCTGCAGCTTACTAAACGAGCAAACCTTTATTTCTTTGTGTCCAAATGTTGCATTAATTCTGTAGTTTTCTCTGTGTCTTACAGTTTGGTTCCACTGACTACAATGTCATTATACTTGTCTCTTTTTTTACTTTTAATTTGTATTTATTTATTTAAATTTATAAATATTTCTGTATATTGATAGGTTTTAATTATTAGCATTCTCGCATGTAAAGCACTTTAAGCTGAATTTTATCTCTGAAAGGTGCTTTAAAGATAAAGGTTATTATTATTATTTTAGTAGTAGTAGTAATAGTATTTTATTATAATTTTCGCTGTGAAATGATTAGTGAAAGAAGACCGCAGAGCCACTTAAAGTTACTTCTGTCAGTTTTCGTCTCTTATCTGTAACCAAATATAGACCATAAGGAGGTATCAGAAGCTGCTCTGCATCGTGGCCTCACAGTCATCCATGTATTAATTTCTTCACGTGTTCAAACATGTTGCATGTTTGAACGTTTTGCTGACGTCCCGGTTGTCGTCGTCCTCCCTGCAGGAGCTGCGGGAGCGTGTCCTCAGAGGGAAATACCGCATCCCTTTCTACATGTCCACAGACTGCGAGAACCTCCTCAAACGCTTCCTGGTGCTCAACCCGGCCAAGCGGGGTACTCTCGAGGTGAGGGAGGACGCAGAAAATGTAAATATACCTCTCAGTTCTTATCTCACACTCCACCCAGCACGTCTGCACCATCGGAGAATGCCATCTATCCTCCACCTCTCCAACAACCCCCCCTTCCCTCCTGCATCATCTCCTCTGACGCCCACGGTGTCCTGTTTCCTGTGTGCGTCCCGGCCCACACTCTCCTCCTTCTTTCTGATGTTGTAATCATGAATAATGCATCGTCACTCTCGTGTTTGTACCAAAATTGTCTTTCTTGTTCACTTCTCCGCCTTTTATCTGTGAGTCGAGGGTGCTTCAGTAAAACCAGATTAGTCGAGTTGAAGCCGTCATCAGGAAGTACTGTCGAGTTCAAGTGAGTTCAGGTGATGAACCTCATTTAACGGAGATTTATTCATGATGGAGACGAGCGGAGACTAAATCTCAGCTTCACGCCAAAACCAAAATAGGAGATTTATGATCATTGTCTTAACAAATGTAAAAACTGACGGCGCATGAGAGGCCACGTTGAGGTGATTTTCCCACCATTAATCGTGATAACGCCAATGTTACCAGTTACACCGGATATTTTACAGTCTTCATTAATGACGCAGGGTACTTACTTTGATCGTAAACATTAGATCTTGAGATCTTCCGCTTTAAACAAAACAGAACAAACGCAGTCGGTGTGTCTGTGGCGGTGCCGTCTTTTCATTTTGATCATTTTTCTTTTTCTTTTCAGTCAATCAACCACACTTTATTTATATAGCACTTTTCATACAAGCAAAACTGTAACACAAAGTGCCTCATACAATAAAACCAAAAGACCCCCCGCACCTTTAAATTAAAATTAAAACTGCAAACTGAGAAAACGTTACCATTCAAGCTGTGGGATCATTGTTGCATGTCACCCCTCAACAATTTCCAATCTGCATTTACACTGTCAACCTCTGAAGAGTATTAAAACTTAAAGCAGTGCTTCATATTTAAGAAGTTAATGCATTTCTATGTGTATAATCTGGAAAATAAGCAGCAGCTTCAAAGATTTCAAAGAATACTGAGTCTGATAGTTAAAAGAACAATTTTTTATCATTTTTTGATTATATTTAACACATTTGGGGTTTGTGCCTTGATACTAAAAGAGCTTAAACACGACTTTGGACTTAATAAATTTCATTAGGGGTCATAATGTGTCAAAATGTCCCGTCAGAGACAAGTTAAACATTATTATTTAATTTTCCACAATTCATAATCTGACGATACTAGAAATATTTAGACATTTGGTTTCTTTTGGAGCGTCTGCTGAGATGAAAATAGTCGCGTTTGATGTTAGAGAGAGAGAATCGTTCCACAGATCAATCAGAGCAGCGATCACGTTGTCACAAAAGTGTTAATGATCGTCTTTTTAGCTGTAATCGTGCAGCCCTGCCTGACACCCAGCAGAATATCATTAACATATAAAACACAATTTCTTCTCAAGATTATTTTTGGCACGTGAGAGCTGAACAGGATCAGGTTTAAAGGCAGTGCGGAGGTTTTTTAAATGGCCCATTTATTAAAAAAAGGTTTGGTTTTATTTGCTGTTTATGAGAAGGAAACAGTTTTATTGCGTTTTTCTGATTGTAAGTGAGTTAAAGTAAACGTTGGCTCGACTCTGAGGGTCACATGTGTCGGCCTCAGATGCCTCATGATTGCCCTGGATTACCGCAGAAGCTCTGGTTACATCTGAGTACGACCAGCAATAATTAGTTTGGCTCCATCATTCATTAAAACCCCCCAGAGAGCCATTGATCAGCTGCAAATTAAAAATAAAGGTGCAAACACATGAGTTGCGGTGCAGCACAGCATGGACGTTACTGTGACGGGGCAGAGAAATAATCTGGGTTTAATGGTGATGCAACAGTCACCTCTTTGATGGCATTTCTTTAAAGTGCAGTAGTTTGTCATTTTGTGGTTAAAATCTAATTAAAACTTGCAATACAAGTAAAAAAAAACTTTAAAACAAACACAGATACTAACATAGGTATTCCTGTATAATCTGTGGCCTTTAAAACTGTTTTATGGATGATTATAAGAACAGCTACATATTACAACTCTGTCTTTCTGAGGTGTTTTTTAATATTTGCACGTTTATGGCATAGCTTTGGAGTCTTTGCATATAGCCTCTGTGGTTTCATAAATTTATCCTCACACCACAATATTGGTCAGTTGTGGTTATGTTTTTTTGTTATTTTGGCGAAAATAGAAACCCTGTGAAATGGGCGCCCAGTAGGTCAGTTGATAGAGCAGGCGCATTATGCACAGAGGCTGCATTCTCGCCGCAGCGGTCGTGGGTTTGACTCCAGTCTCGGCCCTTTGCTGCGTGTCATCCCCTCTCTCTCCCCTTTTTTTAAGCCTGAGATGTCCTATCAGATTACAGCAAAAAGCCCTGTTTGATGGTGCTGCTGCAGTGCAACTGCAAGTTGACGTACAGTCTTAGAGGGAGGCTCAGTGGGAGCTCTAAATGAAAAGCGGCTCTCTAGCTGAACAGCTGCAGCTCACACACTTGTAGTGTTCACACCAACAGTGTTGTTGCTGCAGCCACCGCCAGTGCGTTTTCAACAACACAGCCATGCAAGTATTTCACAATAACAAGTCTTGTGTTAGCAGATGAGGGGACTCTGAAATGTTGTCAGAAGGCTTTTATTTTGAAACAGAAACAGGAAAGGTTTAGTAAAACAGCTATATTTGTACTTCTCCATGTCTGTGACAGACATTGTTAAAAGTGATATAATGTCAACTCATCAATTGATAAAGATTTGTCTGATGGGTTGACACTCAAAAAATGGGTGTTTCTTTATGGCTCGAAGTCTCCGGCTTTCCTTTGATATCTTTCAGCAAAAAAATTATGTTAAAAATGTTAATCCACATTTCTTATTAGTCTTTTGCATAGTTAGCACGCTTTAGCTTGGAAGGTTAACTTGGCTTTTTTCTGCAAGCGTCACTTTTTCACCCTGAACATCTCATTGATCACCGTCCAAATTCTCAAACAGCATATGAAAAAAAATAAATAAAAAATAGTCAAATATTCAAACTGACCAGCCAAATCCAATTTGACTGATGTAATTCTGAGTCAGGTACGGCCCTAAAATCTGTTGTTATTGTTGTATTTTTGTCACTCTAACATGTTAATCAGTTGAAATCAAGTATCAGACAGGGTCTAATTGTCTCGCTTTGCTTTTTCAGCAAATCATGAAGGATCGATGGATCAATGCAGGATTTGAAGAGGACGAGCTCAAGCCTTACACTGAACCAGAGCTGGACATCACGGATCAGAAGAGAATAGGTAAGACAAGAAAAATGCACAGGAATAAAAAACGATGTCCTTTCTGTCTGTGGCCAAAAAAACTGAATATGTATGTTTTTGAGATGCTGTGAGGCGTTTAAACGTCAGCGGGGTCACAGCTTCACAGCACAGAGCCCGGCTCGTTCTTATTCAGAGCTGAAGAAGCTTTAAAAGAAAAGATGAAACGTGATGATGAATAAATAAACAGGAGCCGTGCTGCTGCATGCAGAGAGAGAAGAGAAGCCCCCCCGTCGTGCCCTGGATGAGAGCTGTTAACGGGGGGAACTCTTATGTAACAGCAGCTGGGCTGTCGGTGCACATGTGTCGGCCGCGAACTCCCAGTCACCCAGTTAGTGCAGGAGAAAGACAAGATGAAGAAGAGATGTCGTAATGTGGCTGAGGAATCCCTGAATCCTAAATAATGCATTTAAAACTTTATATAATCCTTTTCCCAAATAAGAAAAACGGCATATTTCAGAAGTCTCTCACTAAATGCTTAAAACTGTCGTGACTGCAGGAGGGATGTGAACAATAGTTTTACATAAAACAGCATTATAGTTGTAAAATTGTCACGTTTGTCTTGCCTGAGAACATTTTTTATGTAAAAGTCAGGGTGGCAGTCATATAAAGTTGGTTTAAGTGACATTCAGCATTGAACTGACTGCTGTATGATTATTTTAAGGTGAATCCTTAAAAAGTCTTGAAGGGCATTAATTTTACAAATCTATGAAAATGGCTTTAATTGATAATAAAATATCTTTAGTCAATCTTTCAGAGGTCTCAAAATGCGAAGACATGGAAAGTAGGATATTACATCATCTACATGTAAAATTAATTGTTGTTTTTTAAAATAATTGACCAACTTTAATGCCACCCAAACAGGAAAGAGGAACAAACAGCACTATTATACATTTACAACATACAATTAAATGAAAATAAAAAGGCTTCTTTCAAGAAGCATCTCAAAAACATACATATAACATGAACATTTGTTCAGGCATTTATCTCCTATACAATTAAAGCTTAAAGTGACCAGGATTCAAACGTTTAAAAAAAACAAACAAAATAAAGCCTCAAAATGTCTTCATACTGCTCGTTCAAAGTAACCCAAGTCTCCTGAAGCCCCGACATGCAAAGTTGTTTTGAAAAACGTCACTAGTGTCAAGTTTTTAGCCATATTTCGGACTGTAGCGCCTCATGTGGGATAAGGCAAAGCGTCAGCAAAGTTTTTAAAAACAACTTGGCACATCAGGGCTTCAGGAAATTTTAATTACTTCTGACAAGCAGTATGGAGACATTTTATGGTTTTCATAAGTATTTTTTTTTAATGTTTGAATCCAATCACCATAAGCTTCAATTGTTTAAGAGATGAGTGCAACACCTTTTTCCTGTGAAACTCCGGCATTAATAGATGTAATCATTTTTAGAATTCACAACATGTTTTATCTAAGAAAATATTCTGCTTCAGTCCTTGTTTGTTGGCGTTTAGCCTTTCAGAAAACAACATTTTCACTGCGGTCAGAAAACAGTTTGCAGTGTGAACCGTCAGCAATCTAACAGCACCACAGATTATATTTACACATGAAAGTTTATTCAGTAAAAGAGGACTTACTCATCTTGATCTGATCATCTAACCACGTTATTTTGTTTGAGGTGAGATGAGATGATGAAATATGACAACAGACATTCAAAGCTTCAATTGAAAACCTCTGTTAAAAAAAAAAAAAAGATGTTTGGTTCAGCCCTAGAAATATCCATTCTGTCAAAGATTCATTATTGCTGGATTTTTTTGTCTTCTTTGACAATAAACATAGTTTTGGACTGAAAAAACAGGACATTTTAAGACTTAAGATTTAGAAACCATGATTTGATATTTATTATTATGTGACTTTTTTTGTGACTGAACGATTAAATCATCGTCAAATTAATTGATGATGAAACAATCTTTTAGTTGTGTCCTTTAAGGAAAATCCGCTCACACCGTAAATTATAATATTTCCACTTGTGGTTCAGAAAACAAGAATAATCAGCAGCACTGTGTCTATAGTAACAATTTCCAGTGAAACACCTTGAACATGAGCAAATAGGAGTTTAATGAGTCCCAACTAAACATCTTGTCACTCTGTGCTCATGCACTCTGGGAGAATTTGCTTTCTCATTACGTTATATTGATGTAAATGAAATGAAAATGTATTCGTGGACATTAGTTAAGTCTTAAACAGCAAAATACATATTAAAATCCATCAGTGAAGAGAACAGAAAACACTTTCCTGACATGATTTTTAACTCGGCTCTGTTCTCCAGCAGAGAGGCATCAGCTGCTGTCATGTCTGAGTGAAGCTGTATAACGAACATTTACGTAACCGCTCCCAAAAAGTCGTTCCTTTAGCAGATGGGTGAAGAAAGATATGTTATGTATTCGTAGGGTTTAAAACACGCAGTTTTCAAATTTGAATATCATGAAATCTAGTCAGAAGCGGATCATAAAAACATGTTATGTGCTGCAAAGATGAGGATTTTTGTGCACATTTTGAGGAGAATAATAGCAAAAGTGTTGAGGGGGAGCAGGAGGGTGAGTGTGAGAAAGAGGAGAAGAGAGAGGCGGATGAAGAAAGACGGTTATACAGATTCTGCCTCGTCAGAGGTAATTTCTTTCTTTTTGTGCAGACGGTTTTTACATGATGAAACTCTGCAGGTCATTTACAGAAAAAGTTAGACAATCTTTTAAAATCGCAGCGTAGGTTGTTTTTTTTTTTTTTTTTTTTTTTTAGCTTACTTATATTTGTCTCATCTGCCGGAGTGGATTCCTTCACGTTGGTTGGACACATTTAATTCGACCAAATTTAGAAGATGTCAGCGAGTGAAAAGCTGCAGAGGAGAGCTGTTAACCCACCGGGAATAATGGCATTAGCACGGCTTTCAGCGGAGAGTGTTTCGGTGTGACGTGATGATCAGAGCGCTGCCTGAGAGGCTTTTCCACCCTGACAGCGAGACGATCCTGTCGGACAGGAAGAGTCATTTTAATTTGTAGGGTTTTTGTTATTTTGAAAACATTAAACGTATAGAAAATTTGCTTAAAGCTGCAGAAAACTAAAATAAGCAGTTTGGGCTCCTACCTATAGATTCTTAAGTTGAAATCTGGGTCAGCATCACTTTTCTTTTGCTGTGTCCAGACGCCTTTTACAAGCTTTTAACCTTTGATTTGATTGGCTTGATTTCTGTCGTAAACAAGGGGGAGAAAGACAATGAGCAGCTTGGCGAGAAATGTCCCCGAAATGTTTTTGATTTTTTTTTTTTTGTAAATATGGAAAAATGTTGAGAAAAAAGTTAATTAGAGATTTAATGTAAATTTGGGTACCAATCATTGGTAGTTAATGAGACCGATAACCAATATTTGGAACGGATTCATTTAAAACTAAAATCTTTTTGTCAGTATTTAAAATTTGGAATATAACAAACTCCAAAAAAACTTTGTTTAAATGCCTTTAGCAAATTTTAATGAAAACTGAAACTACATCAACAACACATACAGTCACTTCCCAGCAACTTTTTTCATAAAGTCAAAATTTAAATAAAAACTGAATAAATAAAAGTCTCCCTGAAGTTTTACAAAATAAAAGCTCCTCCCATGCTGACACTTTCTTTGCATTTTTAATTTAATTAATTTTATCTGTGATCAGTAATAAAAAAAAAAACACCAATACAGATTACCTGCAAAATGGCAAATATTGGCTGATAATCTGTTGTTTATATATGTTTATATGTGTACATATATATGTATATATATTTAACAGATTTAAATAGATTTTTGATAAAGTTTGCTATTGATAAACATATAAAACAATTACCTTATTTCATGAAGAAGTCTGTTTTTGTATTCTTCATTCATGGTGGAGGCATTGCAAGAAAACATGTTTTCTTCACAAATTCGATGTAGCGTGGGTTGCGTAATTGATTAAATTAAGTTATTGGTTATTATGTGGGTGGCGTGTTCCTTTAATCATTAAGGAGTTTGATCAAATAATCCGGTTTATCTCCCGTTAAAGATGAAACACCGACCTGTTCTTGACTCATCTCAACACCTTTTACCGAGAAACCAGACTCGATTAGAAATGATTCAGATAGAAGAAGTGCTTTAAAAATTGATAGGCTGCGTAGGGCTGAGATGAAAGGGTAAAAGCCTTCATACGACACACACACACACACACACACACACGCACACACACACAGATAAATGTTTAAAGCAGATCAGACTGGAGATACAGAGGAAACAGCTCTGCTTCACCTGCATGCTGCTGCAAACGTGAGCTGGAGGATGGGGGAGGCAATGCGTCATAGTCGTGTGTGTGTGTGTGTGTGTGTGTGTGTGTGTGTGTGTGTGTGTGTGTGTGTGTGTGTGTGTGTGTGTGTGTGTGTGTGTGTGTGTGTGTGTGTGTGTTATAGACTCTCCAATCAGCATCTCTCTGCCTCTGATTGGTGGAGGCAGACTTGGAGAGCAGGATGCTGATTACCTGAGCTTTGCTGCTGCAGCCTGATTCACTCACCTGAATCATTTCACACACCGTCAGAAAAACATCCTTGTTTTTGTTTTTACACCCCCTCCCCTTCCCCAAATAACGGCGTTAGCTCTGTTAGCACTTTTGCCATTCTAAGCACTGAATCAATGAAAATGTGAAAATGATTTCCCTCCTTCAAGTCCATTAACCGTTTGAAACCTGAGCAAACCAACTCTACTGATTCCAAAATACACAGTGATTTAGTCTAAGAAAATTACCTTAAAAGATAGTAAAAAAAATTTAAAAAAAGGGAAAAAAAGTATATATATATTTTAATTTAAAAAGGAAATGACCTGAAAGAGGTGTTTTATTATAATAATTCTGCTACATATTTTTTAAATATATTTATATATATTTTTAAATATAAAAATTCTAACTCGAAAGAAATCACACCAGTTTGCTCATGTTTCAAAGGTTTAAATACTTGTGAAAGGTGCTTTAAAGCAAAACAAGAAAAGTGATGTTGCTCCAGGTTTCAGAGGATTAATTACAATAAAACTTCTGAGTTTTGAAGTAAATTTTTTTTCAACTGTGAACATCAGGGAGCAGTTTTTCTGCCGTATTTTATATGGGATGAAAACCGGTGAGCTCTCAGTCACCTATTTTGTATACATTTCTTAAAATGTTGGTTGTATTATTAGATAAATGAGTCCGTGTGTGTTTTTGTTTTTCGTAGATGTGATGGTGGGGATGGGCTACAACCTGGAGGAGATCCAGGACTCTCTGGCCAAGATGAAATATGACGAGATCACAGCTACCTACCTGCTGCTGGGCAGAAAGGCCTCCGAGGTACAAACATCAGCCTAACGTCTCCTAAAATGCATTAAAATAAACCCGTTATCAGAGCAGAACATCACAGTAGGTCAGCTTTAGGGTAAAAGTTTCCTGTTTTTTGTAATTTGAAAGTCATAGTCCTATTACCGCTGATTATAAATCACATTCATGTACATGTGCTTTATGTTTTTACTTAAATATGTCCGCTCTTCCTCCCAGCTGGAGCCCAGCGAGTCGGCCTCCAGCAGCAACCTGTCTCTGGCCAAACCGCGGCCCAACAGCGAGCTCAACGGCCAGTCGCCCTCCCACCTCAAAGTCCAGAGGAGCGTCTCCTCCAACCACAAACAGAGACGTTACAGCGAACAAGGTGAGGAGGACACAGTGTTGACTTTCCTCAGTCAAACATTATAAAAGCTTTACTGGTTAAAACTCAGCGAGGACGCCTCCTTTTTCAAACTCCAGTTGTGCCTCTCGCTCCCAATAAATGTCTTTTTCCGTCAGTAGCTCTTTGTCAGGCTGATGAAAGCAGTTAAATCAAACACAGTCACATGGTGGAGGCACTTTAACCTTTAGCTTATTTGCACAGCTCGGTGCTGTCCGCTGTGATATAATGCTTTGTCAATGTCTTCAGTCTGAGTTGCTCTTTATTCAGTGAGAGCCGCAGCTTAAACAGCCTCACTGAGAACCTTTTAAGCTGCGGCTCTAACGTGGCAGCTACTCACCGCCAATTTAAAGAGCACTGTGGTGTTTAAGTTGTGTTTTTTTTTCCTGACACAGAATACCAGTATTTTTTATTAGTTTGGCACATGTGGGGTGCTTTTTAATATTAGTTAAGCAGACGATTGCTCATTATTATTTTACTTTTATGTATTTGTTTTTCTTGACATCCTAACTGGGCGTTTAGTCTTTGGGATGTAAGAAAAACATGTAGAAAAAAGTTCAAAAGTAGTAAAGACTAGATGCTGCATAAAGCAAAATGCAACAAATAAATAAAGTCTGCACACCAGAAAATGCTCCCATGAACATTTATTAAATTACATTCTCGCGTGTCACGTTTTGAGGCATAGCCCTTCTTCCATTTTTTTATTTGTATTTTTTGTATATGTAAGAAAAACATGAAAATATTATTTTTGGCTGCTGATCAGACAGAACAAATAATATTCAGTAATAATATTTAGTTAAAGTTTAAGAAAACCACACTTTAGGAGCTGCAACCAGTTCATTTTTGGTATTTCTGCCGATTCGATTATCTAAATTATTGTTGTTAAAAAGAGTTTATTTTGGGGGTAAAATGTGCCTTCAGGCTCATTTATTTGCTTTCAAACACAAACAAGAGACAGATATGTTTTTCAACCATGAACTAAATCACCGTGGGCTCTTAAAAAATACCTTAATGTGCTGATGATTCTGTCCTCAGTCAGTTTGAGTCAGTGTCAGAATTATTCTTTTCCAAATGTAGGTCGCTTCTTTTTTGGATAAAACACTTAAATTAAAAAAAAAAAAAGTCTTTTTTGCCAGAGGTCCAAACAACATCTTTGAGTCATCCGTCACACATCTGTCTCCCTGTTTCTCTCTGTGCAGTCGGTCAGAACGTCCCTCCGGGGATGTCTCATCCAAAGAGGAGTCAGACCACCACAGCGGAGAACAGCGCCAAGGAGGAGAGCGGAGTCCAGCTGCGTAAACCCAGCACCCCGGGGAGCCGCGGCGCTCCGCCCGCCAGCCCGCTGCTGGGCAACGCCAACAACCCCAACAAGGCCGACATCCCCGACCGCAGGAAAGGCGCCACCACCGGCCCGAGCGTGAGTTATTGTATCAGTTTAAATACATCAACGAATATTAATACACCTGCAGCGTTCTGATGTTTATCAGGAAAACATGAATTGTCTCTAACTGAACTATGAAACCGAGCAAAAAACAAGCATCTCATGAGAAACAAAGATCAACCATTTCATCCCAGAAATCAGAAAATATTTAAAAGACACTGTCCTATATAGAGCTTTCTTAACACTTTATAGAGAAAAGAAGAAGTTAGCCAAAACTCAGCCAAAAAATTGTGAAACAAAAATTTCCTGAAATTAACAAAAGTAAAAGAAAAGCAACAAAAACAGGATATTACCTGAATAAGGTGCTACAATAAAATAAACAATTCACATAATAATAATAATAATAATAATAATAGTAAATATGTTTTTCTGTAGCCTAATTTTTAATACATAATTGTAATTATAAATATAGTTGTCTTGAGATTTTTTATTTATTTTTTTTATTTAAATTTTTAAAAAATTATCTTTTTTTGAATAATTATTATCATTATTGTTAGTATTAGTATTATTATTTTAGCTGAGGTAATTTTCTTGTCAATGTGTTTTCAAGTTGCTGACTGCCTTTTTCCCCATGTTTTTGAAAAAAATCAACACAAAATTTTTACACAGTTTTTACAGAATATTATATAATATTTAGTCATATGCTTGTGTTTCCTGCTTTTTCTTAGAGATAAGAACAGATAAATTATTTATTCTGATTCTTTCTTCAATACATTACAGACGGTACATTACATACAGATGGTTAAACCTTAAAGGAGAAACTGAATAAATGATTGTAGAAACATTATGAATGCACATTCTTCCACACAGGTGCTCTGCGTGGTAAAATTAGGCCGCGAGCATCCAGTCGAGCTCTGCTGCATGAATGATGTTGAGAGGTCTCAGTTGTGTCTGATTTTGTATCACGATGGAAAGAGGAAAAGATAAACTTTTTACTTTGAACAGATTACACAGACAGGAGCATCAGTCCAGTCAGTGTCTCAATAGAAACAGAAACTTTTTCAGAAAAAGCTTTTTTGTGCGTATTTGTTATGTAATGGTACTTTTTTAATGAAGTATTGCAGTACTTTGCTTTATTTTTATTTCTCTTTATATGTTAGTTGTATGTTTATGCACTAAAACTAAAGCAAAATTCCTTGTAAGTGAAAAACTGCTTGGTAGGGCGGGGCAGTTAATCGAAAAGTAATTGAAACCGACATTCAGAACCTCTAACCAAATTAATCTTGCCCATGTCGGTTATTGGGTTTGTCTTTTTTTTGGGGTCTGTCTCACGCTCTCACGACACTGAGCAAAATCTCACCCCAAAACACTGCCACAGAAGTGTCGTACAATCATGTTGCGCCGTGAAAGGCTTTGACTCGAGAATACAGTATTTAACAACCGAGTCGTATGTGCTTCCACGTGGTTTGATTATCTCAGATCAAACAGCTGATGGTCCAACAGCACAGAGCAGTGAGACAGACAAACAGAGCGGAGCTTCTCCTCACAGCACCAAAGTGTCTGAATGAACGAACAGACAAATCTTCAGCAGTAAAAAGTGACTTTAAATTGTTTTAGTTTCAGATTTAGTCAGACTTTGAATTATTTAGAAACACCAGGACGCATTGCTCTGTGTCTCATCTAATGTTCAAAGTCAGAGTCCTGCAGTCAGGAGAGGTTGGCTGATTATCAGTACAACGTACTTGAATTTACCCAAAGTTTGTTTAAGATGGAGCTTTTAATTCTTATATTATGCTTTATAGTTTAATAAATAATAATGCATCATGTTGCTATTACAGTGCAACATACCAAGGTCAAATGAAACCTCTATTTTAATTTCTTGGATAATAACGTTGGATAATTTAATGATATATTGACCGTCAAGTGAACTCTGAGGGCAAAAAACAAAGTAATCTTATATTAATCGTAATTGAGGTAAAATGTTCAGTTAATTTTGATATTGATTTGAGGTCATAGAGCTCAGCCGTACTGCTTGGGAACAAATCTTATTGCTGTGTTTCTGATTCTCGTCTCTTCTGATTTTCTCTGCAGAATAACACTGCGTCGGCAGGTATGACCCGGAGGAACACGTACGTCTGCAGCGACAGAAACAACACGGACCGCCTCTCCGTCATCCCTAACGGGAAGGAGAACAGGTGAGAGAGGGAGTTTGTCTTTGACCTCGTTTCATCACGAAATTCTGTGTCAGCACAGAAAGTACAGTGCCCACAAAAAGCTTCAGTTTTTAATGAGATTATTGAGCTTTTTACATTTTTTTGTGAAGCCAGTGTTTGTTTATTTGATTTCCCAGCAGTCAGTGCTTCCCTTTGCCAGTTTTGTGGTCTGAATGCTGCTTTAGAGCTTTTTCTACCCAACAAGAATGCAAAACTCCTCATTATGAACACGAATGTGGTCAAATTCAAAGCTCGTAAATATGCATATACAAAAATATCAGCCTTCCGGACTCTAACAGCAGAGTCTCACCATTTTAGGAAAGAAAATCCAGACAGGATCCTTTTTGTTTCATCCCTTTATTTTCTTTCTTTTACTCTTCTCTCTTTCTTTCTTGTATTTACTTTCTCATCATCTTATTTTTTCATTTCTGCCTGTGTGTTTGTGGTTCGGGGGGATGTTGTGTTTTCATTGTGGCATGACCAGCATGACTGAGATGGCTTGTGCCACTAGTCCTTCCTCTGGCTTTGCCGCCGCTGCGTTCGGTGCCTCGTCCAGTTCGGTGCGGCTGAGGTATCAAACCGTCGGCCCTTTGTACGTCTGCCAGGCAGGCTGGGCCACGCTGCCCCACTCCTACTACGCTCTGGACTACTGCTCGCCCAAGTAAGACGGCAGGGCCTCCAAACTCCCCCCTCGTCTGTCTCCTCTCATGTCTCAGCCCCTGTTTGGCCCCTCGCTAACCCGCACATCCAGCCAGCTTCACACTCTGTAACCCCCCGACTAAACCATGGACACCATTTCCTGCAAAGCACAGAAAGGACAGCAACTTGTTTTTGGTTGTCAGTGTCTGAAATGTGTGCCCATCGGCCAAAAGCAGGTAAAAGACAAGAAAAAAAGCGCTGAAATGCAGTGTATTTTTAGTGTTTCCCTCACAATAGTTGCAACAAAAGATAAAAGCAGTTGCTGTCGAAATAACAGCAGATATTTTAAATTTTGTCTGAGTGTTAAAAACCAGTGTGCAGTTTTTAGGGATCTGAGAAGCCATACGATGCAGAGATTAGTGTATCACATTTGATTTTTTGTTTTTCTTTCCTCACAGGTTCCTTAAACCTCGGGGTTTTTAATAATTTTTGCTGTGTTCATGCATATGGCATACATTTTGGCAGTACACTGCTGAAACAAAATTGTTACGTTCAAACTGTTAAGTGCAAAAAATGCATTCAAACTGCAATTTCTGATCCAGCCATCAAAGCATAAAAACATGCATTGTATTATTTCTGGGTGTCATTCTGGGCCTTTGCCTTGAAATTAGTAATTTTTACTATTTTTTATTTTTTATTATTTTTTTTTTTTTTTACCATATTTGGCATATGGAGAAAATACATGCTATTTCCACCAGGTGACCTGTCACATTCAGTGTTACTGCAAATCATTGACATA
This sequence comes from Plectropomus leopardus, assembly GCF_026936395.1. Classification (NCBI taxonomy): domain Eukaryota; kingdom Metazoa; phylum Chordata; class Actinopteri; order Perciformes; family Serranidae; genus Plectropomus; species Plectropomus leopardus. The sequence continues at coordinate 4,633,643 of NC_142189.1, forward strand.
TCCCAGACTGTGATAACCAAAGAAATCTACTCAGCATGTAGTATATGAAAATAATTCATTTTTTTGTGTGTGAATTTGTTTTCATCTAAGAACATGTAGGCATCGTGACAGAATCCTGGTTTTTAAAGGGTTAAAAGAAATGAAATGAAAGCAGAAAATCATATTGATGTATAATTTATTTATTTTTTTTTTAGAAATAAGACAAACACAAGTAATGTTTCAAGCAACCAAGAGAGAATTAAAAGTGGCCAACAGAAGAAAAAAATCAACTGAAAAACAGCAAACTGTTTAAAATCCATCAGACAAACTTTCACTGCAGCAGATAAACTTTATTCACCAAAAACAAATAATTTTACTGTAAAATAATGTTTTTTCCTATAAAAATAAAGTAAAAAACAAATAAATTTACTTTAAAATAATATTTTTCTTATACAAAAAATAAAGTAAAAAAAAAAACAAAAAAAAAAACAAATACATTGACTTTTAAAATAATATTTTTTCTCCCTGTAAAAAAAAAATAATAATAATAATTTTGCCTGCACTTGGAACTCGATGGGTGTCGATTTTAGACGCTGATAAATAAGCGGAGGCACAAGTGGAGAAAAATATGTATCGTCACACCGAAATCAAGCGGCCACGCTTTGATGAACGAGCTCTTCAACTCTGTGTGTGATAATATTTTTCCATGTTTGCGTCATCTTCTTCTGCCAGCATGAGCCGGAGGACCTCGTGTCTCCGCTGCAGTTACTAAACTCACGGCTCTGCTCCTGATCTCTCCTCCATCCTCTGCTGTGAACTCTGACCCCTGATCTTCTTCTCCGTCCGGATCCCCTCACCTGTCGGTGTCCACGACACGATGAGCCGAGCTGCACCGCTCGCCGGCTCCCCCGCTGTCCCTCAGACCCATCGTCTGTTTTTGTTTAGAGTCTAACTGATCAGGGAACTCACTCTCCTCATTGTACACGTCTGGAGCTTGATGCTCAGGGTGGGACATTAAAATCAACTGTTAAAGACGTTTCATTTAATGTCCTACCCTGACGACATCTAACATGCAAGATTCATTTACTTAAAACCCATGGCAGTTTTAGAGATCCACGTAGGAATAACAAACTTTTCAAAGATAAGGAGGGAAATGTGGTGTAACTGGCATTAAAACAGGTTTTTCCATTGCAGTTGTGTGCTGAACTGTACAGCAGCAGCGTCCTATGACCTTCACTGTAAACACTAGTTTATTTATTTTGGAAGACGATGTTCAAATTGTCAGTAAAATTTGAAATATCAGTCAGCTTCTTCACACTTTCTGAGCACATTAATGAATAGAAAAACACCTACGTGTGTTGATGAACACGTCTGCAGTGGAAAAACTGTCTGATTTCGGATAAAATCTCTGATCTTAACTGTCTCCGTTCTTCTCTCTCCACCTCAGCAGTGTCGCCGCGTCGCCCGGCGGCCAGAGGAACCCGGTGGCGTCGATCAACAGCATCGCCAACGCCACCACGCCCGACCGTCTCCGCTTCCCGCGAGGTACCGCCAGCCGCAGCACCTTCCACGGCGGCCAGCTGAGAGACCGCCGCACGGCCACGTACAACGGGCCGCCGGCCTCGCCCACCCTCTCCCACGACGCCACCCCTCTCTCTCAGACCCGCAGCCGTGGAACCAGCAACCTTTTCTCCAAACTGACCTCCAAACTCACCCGCAGGTAAGGCGAGGACACACCTCACTCAGTCTGAAGCATGACGGGTCGGAGTTTAGCTCTCGCTCTGTTCACTCTGTTTATTCTAAAACATTTTTCACAGTTGATTGATTGTGAAACAGAAAGCGAGCGGACTCCGGCCCTCCGCTCTGAACAGTTTAATCTCCTGTGTCTGTTCGAATTAGAAGCCAATCAACACAGTGCCTCGTAGAGTTAGGATGATTAATTACATGCTGGGGGAACACTTCACTGTCCTGTACGATGTGATTTACTCTTAAGTCTAAATTGTTTATCTGTCGCTGCCTGGATGCCCGCCACAGAGCGCTGAAACCTCTCTGAACGAGCCTCAGTTTTAATGGAAATTTTGATATTAATGGTTACAGCTGTGTTATGATCCGGAAACTGGTTATACGCCATTACCATTTCCCGAACCATAACATCATTCTCGCCAGTTTCAGTCCTGTGATTCATTACATCGTAACTAGTTTTTAATTTTTTTATTTTCAATCTGGACTCTATTTTCACATGTTTTTGTGCCTAAGTGACTAATGGGAACAACAGTTTTTAAAAAACTGGTCCAGTATAAAGTGAGATGTACTCGCCCTTTAAAAATATGTTTGCTGATTATTTTCTTGCATAATAGTCGTGAAAAAATATTTTCTGGAACATTTTTTTGGTTCATGTCGTCCAGTCACAAACAAACTGGAACTTGTCAGAAGAACTCCAGTAAAAATATTCAATTATTTAAATTAGAAATTATTATTCAGGCAAAAAATAAAATAAACCAGCCTCTCAGATTTGAGTATTGGCTGTTTTTATACTGTCTTAGTAAACTGATTGTGTTGTTGGACAAAACATTTACTTAAAGTGGTGGAGAGTTACTAAGTATATTTACTCAAATACAGTACTTAAGTACAATTTTGAGATACCTTATTAGAGTATTTCCATTTTAGGCAACTTTATTCTTCTACTCCACTGCATTTGAAAGCCATTTATTGTACTTTTATGTCATAAATCATTTTAAAGTATTATTATTGGTTTAACTACCCAGCAGCATATAAAGTAATAAAAATCATCTCTACCTTCACCAGCTGCAAAATTAAAGTGATTAACACATTAATGCATCACTAAATTTTGATTCTGAAATGGGCCATTTTGCATATTTTTTCGAGTACTTTGAGCACATTTTGATGCTAATAATACTTCTTTAGCTAATTAAAACTGGACTTTTACAGAGTATTTCTACACTGTTGTGTTTCCACTTTTACTAAAGAAAAGATCCTTCTTCCACCACTGGCTGTAGGGTTTAATGACCAAATGATAAATGATTTAATCAAGAAAATAATCAGCAGACTGAAAATAAGAATAAATTGAAGCCCTGGTTTAATAAAAACACATTTTCTGTGCATTTAAAGGCTCTTAAAGTGGCAGCCAGGCCAGCGACATCACTCTGCAATGACTGACCTAAAATGAGGAATTGAAATCATTTGATAATCGATGAAAAAAAAATCTTCCCCTCCACTGTTGATGATTCCAATCACCCCATTTTTGTTCACTCATTCAGGCTCCTCATCCCCCCTCCCTCCTTCTTCTCACTCCTCCTTCACCATTTTCACTGTTTCTTTGTCTGATTCTGTTGTAGAAACATGTCATTCAGGTTTACCAAAAGGTAGGATTCCTGTACTGCCTTTTATTTTCGCTCTGTGCCAAAAACAAAACCAAAAAAAAAAAAATAACGAAAAACCATTTTCACTGAGAAAAACATCCTCTGAAACTCTACAGACGTGTGGGGCTGCTGGCACTGAACTAACACACCGCTTAGCAGGAACAAAAACTCTCTGGGTACATTTACATGCACGCAGTTTCACAATCTGACTAATGTGATTTAAATATAGTTTTTATGTGGTGATTTTACTCCAAGTTTACATTATCTAATTTGTCAGTAGGGCTAGTTAAATTGTTTAAAGGAAAATTTGGTATAATATTCGCTTTCTTGCTGGGAGTTTATAAGATTGAAATGAGTCTCATGTTTACGCGATAAATACGAAGCTGGAGCCGACGGTCAGTCAGCTTCCTATAAAAACTGGAAACAGGTGGAAACAGATAGTCAGGCTCTGTCCAAAAGTACCAAAATCAGCCTAAAAACACCTCTAAATTTCAGTAATTAACGTTATAGCTTTTTTGTTTAATCCATACAAAACTGATCAGACATGGGACGATCCAAACAGTTCATGTCACGATTATATCGGCCAGAATAATTGAGATTCACGATATTATCCAGATAATAAAGAGAGATGACTAATTAATTGTATCGCGGTGCTCATGGAAAATGGGAAGCAACAGGATAAAACAAGAGGGAAATTCAGGCACTCCAAAAGTGTGAAAAACGAGTCAGGGCTTCAAAAAACAAATATATATTAACTCTTGTTTTTGAAGCCCTGATGAAGACGGTGTTGGCTTTTTTAATGATAAATTAATCAATTAATGTGATTTCCTCCTCGTTTTTCACACTTCTGGAGTGCCTGGATTTCCCTCTCATTTTATGCATCACAGATAAGACGCATCTTTTTAGTGCACGCCCTTTGTCATGAAAAACATTTAGAAAGGAAAAAATACACCAATGTTTGATTACATTTTTTGATATGAGTGTATATGTAGACTGTAGGCAGTCTGTTTTATTGTTTAGTCTCTCCAGGTGCTGCTGAAACAATATTCACGACTGCACAGTTTCGACCACGCATTTTGATTCCATGAGTGATGATATACAGTATAACGGCACTCCCTATAGTGTGATATCGCGTAATTATCCTGATAACTGAAATATTTTGATACACAATAAAATTGTATATCGTCCCATCTGTAAAACTACCGCTGCGAGGGCGTTCAAACTGCTGGTTTTGTTTGTATTTTGTGAATCTGTGTGTATCATCGTGACAAAATGTGGCCCTGGTGACTCCGATTGTCGCAGGAACAACCACAGAACCGGTTCTGAGTACTTTGCCAGGTGTTTGTCTGTCTGTCTGTCTGTCTGTGGACAGATTTTGTCGAAATAATAGTGTCACATCTTTGCAAGATGCAGTCAAAAACTTGCTCAAAATGAAGGCTGAATGCGAAGATGAGCATGGTCCGAGTAAAGGGGCAGTGGGATGTTTCAAAGGGTTTATTGCTCCCTCGTTTTACGCCGCTTTTCTACATTCATTTCAAATCGCAGTTTGCTGAATCACAGCTGGAGTGATGCCGCTGCAAGATGTTTGTGTTGCTGGATGTTTTTTAGGTTTTCTCTGACACCGGTGCTATAATTACACAGTTAAAACAGCACCAGTGCCTAAACAGTGGGCGGGTTTCCAATACAGAGTTGCGCAAAACTTGAGTGACATTTTCAAAATTGTGATAAAACACAGATGACTGTGTTTCCAATGAGTGATGTTATGCAACTTCTCTCGCGACAACATTCCAGTAACCATGGCGATGGATGTCCAAAACATTGGCAGGTTTATTTCTAATGCAGCCACTCGTTAAAGCCGATCTAATATCGCCAAAATGTTTTGTCATATAAGAGCTCAGAAGATTTGTTGTACTTTTTCTTCTTCTTTGGGTTAATTGGCGTTTGGCGTCCATAAGTCACATTAACGTCACCTGATGTTACATTTCATATGAGCTATAAATGGGAAAAAAAGTGTTTCCATTGCAGTTTTGCAAAATATGGCTTTTTTGGATCATTTGAAATACAACCTCATGCGTTTGTAAAAACGCATTTTTTGCGATAAATGGTAGTTTTTTCAAAATTGCCGTTTCCATTTGGCGTGCAATTTGAGGGTTAATGGAAACCTGCCTCATGTCTGAACTGATACTTTGAAAAAAAAAAAGATAAAGCACAAAACCAAGGTCACGGTTATTCTGGGCTGGTTTGTGTGATACATAAAACAACTACATGGATTTTGCCTTGAGAGACTTTTTAGGAAATATTTTTTTTTCTTTCTGAAACAACAGCTTGTAAGTGCAAAGGTAAAATTGATCTTGATATTGAATATTTTAAATCTTGACAGTTTCAATTAATTCTCTCTCTCTTTCAACCTCACACTCGTCACACACCTGATCTGGTGCCGAAATGAGGCTCCAAAATCTGCGCTGTTTTTTTGTTTGTTTGTTTGATCCACCCTATTTACATAAATCAGGAGGGGCTTTCTGAATAATTAAATACAACTAAAAACAGTTCAACGCCACCACAAACTACATCCATCACGTCACATCCATCACACATAGCGAGCTTTAAGTGGATTTCCTCACTTTTGGATGGAGCTAGGCTAGCAGTTTCCCCCTGTTTCCAGTCTTTATGCTAAGCTAAGCTAACCGGCTGCTGGCTCCGGCTTCACATTTACTCTACAGATTTATCATTTACCTTTTTAACTCTTGGAAAGAAAGTGAAATGCTCTCCAAAACTATTTCCTTTCAGAGGGATCGAATGCAATAAGATTTAGTCATAAATGTATTGTTTTTATTCCCATTTAAACTTCAACAAATACAGCATCATAAATAAGACTTAAATGCTGATTTTTATCAGCGGGAGTTTTGCATTAATCAGGTTTTCTAACTGGAGTTTCAGTGTGTGTAAATGTACCCAGTGTGGCTGTGGTTGGTCTGAGTGGATAAAGGCTGATTGGGAGAGCGGACTCCTTCAACCAATCAGTCGATTTAACCAACGACAACAAAAGCAGCAGCTTGCCACTAATCGATTGCCGATGCATGCATGGGGGTCGCTTCCTTACAGCCGCCATTTGATTTGTGGTTTGTTTTCTCGCCACATTGATTGTTGTTATCGACTCTTCTGCTGTTGAAACTGCACATTTTGGACGTAAACTTTATTCTGCTGCATTTATTCACCACAAAACAGTTTTTTTTTTTTAACTCCCTCTGGCTCAGATGTGATTTCTTGTGGCTGTCAGACGAGATTTTTTTTCCTGTTGTCAGACAAAGGAGGAAATGTTCGGGCCTTTAAAATACAGTCTTTGTATAGATTGTGGTGTTTGTGTAAGACTTTGGTTCGTCTATCCAGTGGTTTTAAGTGTTTTTTGACGCTTTGCATTACATATAGGAACTTAAGTCAAGCATTAATGTCTTTTTTAAAGGTTTGTGGGTTGACTCTTTTGTCCTTTTTGCAGCTTTTTGATTTGTTTTTGGGAACATTTGGTGTTCCTGAACTGGACTTTTGAGCTTCCTTGAGTCCTTTTTAGTAGAAATTCCCCATCGGGGTGGTTCAGTCATGTGAGCTGTGGGTTAGCATAGATACAGAGCATGCATCCTTCTCTTTTTTTTGGAAATACATTAAGCAAGTTATTACATTTTCTCTTTGTGGATACAGAAATCTAACTTAAATGACCTCATCTACAAAATATCAAATATCTTATTTGACATTTCAGATATAAAACCTTTAATCTTGACTCATTAATGGCCGAAAAGGTGGAAAATAAGACAATTGTGTTTAACACACTATATAACAGAGTATACGCCACGTCTTTATAGTCATAGCTAATAACACTAACTGTTGTTTTTATAAAGAAATCTGCGGGCGACCCTAATAACACACTCATGTGCCCATATGTGTATCAAAGGCACAAAACGTTACTTTAATCCTCACTGCTGTTCATACTGCCCCTAAACAGATCCCATCTTGAAGCGATTTCATTATAAACTTCGAACGCCGCTCTGAGAACGCAGACCTCCATTAAGGCAAAATCCACTTGAACAAACATAAATAAATACATAAAATGTGTCAGGAGGCTTATACAAACCCCACTCGACTTGAAAACTATTTAAAAATAAAATCAAAGAAAAAATGAAGAAAACTAACAAACAAAAAACATTTCTTAACAGTCCGTCATTCTTTCGCACTGTGTTTATGAACAAGTTGACATCTTATCGACAATATGAAAAAATACACCGAAAAACAACACATTGCGCGTTTCTTTGCTGCACCCGTACAACAAGTGTTTTTCTGTAATCCTGCTGACAAACAAACAAACAAACAAACAAACAAAACATAACATCTTTGGCCGAGGTAATAACAGAGGGCAAACTTCTCAAAACTGATCTTTTTAAAAACACCCCTTTATTAATGATTATTTTTCCAGTTTCACTATGTTTTATTTAATTTAATCTTATTTTATTGTATTTATGTTATTTAATCACTGCCCTGGACATAACATATATGTATGTATATGTTGTGGCTCAGCAGGATTTCCAAGCTTTCAAAGGACACAAAAAAGGGAAAATTGTACTAAAAATACCGTTTCTCTGGAAAATACACTTTTAGGTTTTCTTGGAAGCCTTATATAATCCTCAGTGCAGTCGAGAGGAGTTAAAATTGTTGTTTTTTGTCTCCCATCACTTGATGAAATTGCTGTAAGCAGGGATCTATTTGGGGCGACTAAAATTACAGCAACCAGTAGCTTATTCAGTGTGTTGTCTGAAGAAAGACTTTAACCTTTAACAAGATGTCCTTTTGTTTCAAAACAGTTCTTTGAAAACAAATATAATCCAATCTCATCCTCCTTTTATCCTCCTCAGAACAGAAATCTCTCTAAATATTCATTTCAAACACTTGTAACTCTTTGTGGTGTCTTTTCGGGTGATTTTCAGTTCATTTCTCCTTCAAATGAGAGGTCTGGACACCAAAAATAACACGCAAATATATTCCAAAAATAGGGCTTTTTCAGTGATTAGACACCAGAACCAGCTGCTGTCGAAACTCTCGGTGTCAGCTGGGGTCAAACTGAGCACTGGAGGAGGTTTTTGGCCCTTGCAGGGTGCCGTCTCGAGGCTCAGCGGCGCCCTCTGGTGGCTGATTGCTGGACAGTCTTCTTCCTCTGACAGCGTCTTCGTCATCCATCATCACCGTCCTCCCATCTCACTCTTATCACCTCACTTTGTTTTTTTTTCTGTTTGTCCTCATTTCCTATGGAGACAAAATGTAGCCAAAGATTATCAGACAAGTCCAAAATCTAACAGAACACATCAATAAATAATATTGTTTGTTACAGAGTGTAAGAAATAAATGTTTGAGCTTCATACTCTTCATTTAACCTTTAATCATTTGGTTATAAAATGCAATAAATTCTTTATAAATACTGTAAATTAATGTTTTTGTTTTTTTTATGTTACTCTTTTAATTATTTATTGAATTATTAAAATTAATTATTAATTTTTATTATCAAGTTTTATGTTGATAATTTTTTCAATTAATTGTTAGTTTAGAAATAGAGTTGAAAGAATTCTTGCCAACTGGTAAATTGCCAATTAATTTATCATTGAATAATTGGTTTGAGTATTTATTTTATTTTTGTTAAGAAAAAAAGGTTAAATTCTCTGATTCTAGCTTCATATATGTGAATATTTTCTGGTTTCTTTATTCTTTTATGACAGTTAACTAAATATTTTTGGGTTTTTGGACATTTGAATATGTCATCTTGGGTTTAGGAAAACACTAATCAACATTTTCTCCAGTTTCTGACATTTTATAGACCAAACAACTAATCAATTAAATTAGAAAATAATCAGCAGATTAATCAAAAATGAAAACAATCGCTGCAGCTTTTGTGTTTTTATTTTTAATAAAATGAGCAACTGAAAGACAAAAAGTAAAAACAATCACATTTTGATTTTTAGTGTTTATATAGTATTTTTTTTATTAGCCTTTAATCAGATCTTAATGAAATGTTTGTAAGTTGCAGTCACTGAACCAGGATGCATGTAAAAATGAAGTTAAAAAATAAAATTAGAAATTAAGAGAGTAAAATAAATGTGGTTTTAATAGAAACGTTTAATCGAGAAATAACCTGCAATCATATACTTATTAAAATATTTGGACGTTAGGCCAGAACAGTGACTGAACAAGGGTGCATGTAAAAATGAAGTTAAAAAATAAAATTAGTGACTCAAAGATAGAGTTAATTAAATTCAGTTTTAGTGTTTCTAGTTTTTATTTTATTGTTTTTTTTAACCAACAAATTAGAGGCTAAATGGAAATAAAAAGCTCACGTATCTATTTATACACTCCACTTAATTATATAACTAACAATATTTTACGTTTTATTTTTGACTTGTCTGATAGTATTTTTCTGCATTTTGTCAGTTTCGACCCTCCGTACATTTTGACGCATTTTGAGCTTTAATCGACGGTCATTTTCCTCCTCCTGGAGACATTTTTAGGTTCAGTCACCTCCCTCTTCCTCTTCCTCCTCCTCGTCACAGTTTGTGTGTTTTTGTCCTCCTAACCTTCCTGTGTCCTTTAACCTTTGACCTCTTGCTGCTCTTCCTCTCCTCTCAGGGTCAGTATTGACCCGGCCAAACGGCAGACGGCCAAAACAGGGCCTGCCATCCCCTCCACCCAGGGAGGAAAGACCCTTAGTAAGTCCTCTGCCCTCCAGTCTCTTATCAGCCTGTCCTTCCTTCCTTCTCATCCTCCTCCCACGTTTTTTCTTTTTTCTTTTTCCAGCCTCATGTCTCATTTACATTTTAATATTCTTTCCCTCTTTCTCTCTCTTTCTTTCTTTCTTTCTTTCTTTCTTTCTTTCTTGTCACGATGGAGGAAATTTTTCAGACTCCCATTTTTTCTTTCAGATTCAGGAGCAGAAGATATAGAGAGTTGTAGGAAGATGAAGATCTAGAGTAAGGGGCTGTTTCAATCCCTCAATCTCTTCTTCTCAGATAAAGTCTTGAGTCATGTGGAGGGACTCACCCCTCCTCCCTCCTCCGTCCTCACCCTCTCACCCGTCCCTCCGTCCCTCCGTCACCTTCGGTCTCGTGACTTTCACAGCCTCTCTGACCGACCCAGGACCTGCTGTCAGTCCTGTCTCTTCACTTGTCCTCTTGTTGTCGAGTCTCTTGAGCTGTCGGGGAGTTTGGAGTCACTTTCCTCCTCCTCCTCCTCCTCCTCCTCCTCCTCCTCCTCCTCCTCCTCCCTCGTCCTGTTTTTCTCTGTTCTCCAGGCTGCAGTGCATGCTGGGAGCCTGATAAACCCGTCCTATCAGAGGAGCAGGGAGCTTTCTGCTTATTTCACCCTTTAATCTTCTCTGATACTCCTCAGACGTCTTCTCTTTGTTTGTAGTGATTCAGAGACTGTTTCTTTCTGTCCAATAAACCCAGTAAAAGTTACTGCGAACAACCAGCAGATCAAACTGAACACACACCAGATAAACGGTGTGTGTTTCTGGAAAAAAATGACTCTCTGGCAACCTTGTGGATAAAACCTCTCAGAGTTTCTAATTTTATTCTCCCATATTTATTTGAGTATGTTAAGATAAAGTACAGAGATAAAGTCATTTTTGGGGGAAAAAATTGAAGAAAATTAAATTTAAAGATAAATAATCAAACAAACACAAAACAAACTTTATTGCGATAAATGGGAGTTTTTTTTAGTCGACTATTGTCACATTAAAGAGTAGTTTTGGTAAAAAGTAATAATAAATTGTAATGTTGGATTCGGGGTCCCAGTTCTAGCATTGATGAAGTGCTTTTGAGAAGATTTTAAAAATATCACAATATATTTTCAGCCTTAACGTGGCTCTGTTTAACTTATTTTCGGCACTGCGTCCTTTTCATAAAACCAGAGCTGCCGAATAAAACTCACATCAACACAAATGACAGAAACATTTTGTTTTAGAAAGTTTTGCATTTAAATTGGTTTTTTTTTTTTTACTGAAGGTTTTGAAGTTTACATAAATTATACAACTAGTATAAGCTATTAATTGAGAAAATAACTTTTAATCAAAATATTTGTAAGTTACACTCACTGAATCAGATAAAAATGAAGACGTTAAAAGAGTAAAATTCGTAACTAACTAATAGATAAAGAGTAAAATAGAGCCAGTTTTAATATAAACAATTAATCAAGAAATAACCTTTGATCAAACACCTATTAAATATTTGTAAGTTACCGTCCGGAGCAGTCAGTGAAACAGGGTACATATAAACATGAATAAAAACATCATGAAAAAAAAAATCTGTTTAAGTTTAAATGAACCCGACGAGCTAAAGTTGTCAGCTTCTACTTTATTTTAACTTTATTTATTTGTGAATTAAAAGTGTTTTTTCATATGTCAGACTCCTCCTGACGCTGACAGTTTCCCACACGACGATGGCGAGCTTTGTTGAGTCTCTGCCGTATTTTAAAGAAAAAAAAATAATGCTGAGTCGCTGAATGTGTCTCAAGGACAGAAACCGTTATCGGGGAACATTTTGTTTTATTTTTGGAGCCGTGAGTTTCTCCCTGTCGCAGGGAGCGTTTCCCATCTGCATCAACCCAGAATAGATGCAAACTGTGTCTGTGTCCTAGTTCTGTTTGTGGACGTTGCTTTTCCTTTGAATTTTAATATATTTCAGAGTTTAAAACTCACTGAAAATATAAATAAAAATGTGAAGTTAGACAACTAACAGTCAATAAAAACAATCACAAACGCCTTAAAAACATCAGATAATAATGTTTCACAAATTATATTAACATATTATTAAATTCTGACATCATTTTTATTAAAATAGAACAAAGTGAGGCTTTGTGTTGCACTTTTTAGGATTTTTTTAATGCACTTTGTGACAGTGCAGTTGAACATTGAGCAACTATGAGTCTTTTTCTGGAGCTCTCAACCACAGCTCATGGTCCTCTTAAATGACTGAAGAATACATATATTTCTATGTTAGTTTTTAAGTTTTCTTTTTTGTTTATAATAACAACAAGAAAACTATTCAAAGAAAAAAACTGTTAGATGCAAAAAGTACTTAAAAGATTAAATTGATTCTTTTATTACGAGAATTAAGACAAAATATTACAAGATTAAAGTCTTTTTTAAAAAAAAAAAAAAAAAAAACTTGTAAAACTTGTATTTTAATAAGGATTAAGTCATTATTTAAATAACAATTAAATAATAATTTAGTAAGAATTAAATCATAATTTGGGGAAAAAATTCTTAATACTATGTGAATAAAGTTGTAGTTTAAATGAGAATAAAGTCATAATTTAATAAGAATTAAATCATATTTTAAATGAAAATAAAGTAGTGAGTTGTAGTTTTTTAGAAAAAACATTTAAGAATGAAAGGTGTAATTTATAAAGAATTAAGTTGTAATTTTGATAATCGTCGTATTAAGAGAATAAAGTTGTAATTTAATTTATGTAAACCAATTTGAAATTTTATGCAAAATGCATAGAAATTAAATAAAATTATAACTTTATTCCTGAATTTTATGAATTAATCTTTTTAAAACCTCTTTTTTTAATGTGGTCTTAATACTCAGCTGTAATTCTGCGTCAGATTGACCTTGAAATTAGATTTATTGTGTGTTTGTTTCCAAAAATGAAGTTTCACTTTCACAAATATGTATTTGTTTTTTTTATTTCATACATAAACGTATTGATCATTTTAATTTGAATCATATCATTACCTGAAAGCCGCTCAAAGGGAACAGATTTAGATTTTAAATATGTTCATGAGGAATAAATTAAAGTAACGTATAAGAAATGCTCTGACTGCAGCGCCGCCTCCGTCTGTGAGCGGTTTGTTGAGTCTCACCTGTCGGCCGTGGTCGATGTTGTTCTCCTGATGTTTTGGGTCGACGCGCTCGCACCAGATCCCGAGATGCATTTCTGTGTTTTAAGTTTTTATTTGTGTGTTGGTTTAAGTTTGAGATCACCGTCTGAACATCCATCACTGTTTTTGTTTCTTTTTCTCTGGAAGTTAAAAAAAATCTTCCGTTTCTTTGTTTTGTGTTTTCAGTGGTGGTGGCTCTTTCACGTCGGTGTCACTCCTTATTTATCTGTCACATATTCTCTTTTTTATTGGTATTAAATTGATTTCTTGTCGTACACAATCCACATCTTTTTTTCTTCTTTTTTTTCCTCCTCTTCCTCCTCTGATCTTCTCATGCGCCTCAGAGTCTCAACCGAGTTTGAGAGAAACGGGAGACTTGAGGGCTCAAGGTGAGGTTACCTGCCCCCCAAATAAGCGTTCAGTTTGTCCTCGTCTGCAAGCTGCTCGACCCTCCTTCGCGTAGGAAGCCCTCTCTGCTTTGTTTCTGGCCCCGAAAAAACCTCTGTGTTGCATTTTGGCACGTTTTTGGATGTATTTGTGTGTTTGCATGGCTCTGTGCTCGTGTGCTGCATGTTTTTGTCACCCTGAGAAATGCAGCTAATACCCCCACCTCCAAAAAACTGCCATTAATAATACAGCATGAATGTGTCTAGCCCCAGTTTACATTACATTCAGTCACAGAACTACATTTTCTGGGAAATAAATACAGATAATAAAAAAACACTTAATCCTCAAAGAGTCTTTTAACCATCTGGATACAAAAATAAACAAAAAAAAGATTTTAATACATTTAAATTTTTTAATTAATTTATTTTTTATGGGATTTTTTGCTTTATTTTAAAGGACAAAAATATTGAATTTCTGCAGAACAAGTTGTTCTATTTCAGAAAAATATTTATGCTCACAGTTTACATTTTGAGTTTCCATCTTTTGAAGAGTTTTTGATAAATCAGTGGAACTCTAAACGTCTCAAAAAAAAGGACTTTTTTCTTTCTTTTTTGTATCCACTTGTGCAACAAATTTATCTTTTTTTTAAATTATTTTTATTCAATGTAATTAATTAATTTAAAAGAAAAAATTGATATGAAATTTAGCCCTGTCATCTTTAATTGTATGAACTTAATGAGTTCAATATTTCCCACTCTGTACTGCACGAAATAAAATATAAATTTTAAAATAAAATAAAATGAAATAGTGAATTACTGGATAAAAACGGTAGCATAACTGCTACGTCCTGGATATATTTAAGCACGTAATAATTAAAAAAATAATAATAATCTTGAAAACCATATTTAAAATCATCAACACAGACAGGTTTAAGTGATTTTGTATCATTTTCGTTTTTGTTCAAGTTGTACAAATTGAGCACAAACGTGATTATCTCTGAGAAGAAACGAGTGACAAACTTCTCGTGATTTTTGTCAGAATATTTTTTCATCCAGTTGGTTAAAAGAATCTTTTTTCCGAACCTGAAAATATCGTCAGAAAAGTGCTGAAAGCCGATCAGCAAAACTCTGTAATTATCAAACGTGGCTGTTTTTGTTTCCGGACAAAATAAAATGCTGAGCTTTGTGACTTTGATGTAATGATGATACTGGATGTGAAAGGCTTAAACTTGGGGCTCGTGAATGTGGGACGCTGGTGGAAATAAACACCAGCCGAAAGCTAAATAATGTTCACATTAAAAGTTTTAGACATTTATGAAAAGCTGCTTTCTTGCTGAGAGTCAGATGAAGAAACACGGTCAAAAAACGTTCTGATTCAAAGGGTAAGTTTGTTATTTTTCAACCTCAACCTTATTTACTGGTGTTTTTGTGTTTTAGGTGACCATGGGGACAACAGTTTCTTAAACTGGTAAACTTTTGAGCGAGACAGGCTGCAGTGTAACCAGCATGTCTGATAAAAGTGCTGATTTTTGCCGCTGACGGACTCAGATTGTCTGACGTCATTTTGTAAAGGATCCCTACAAAAAAAGACCTTTTTTTAAAGAGTAAAATCGTTTTTGTTTCACCAGAAACGACTCCCAAATCAACATCGCCAAACTAACTAGACTCCATGTAAATAAACGTCATTTGAGTGTGTATAGCGCCTGCGTGTTATCACGTCTGACTGGGTAAATTACGAGTTTATTTCAGCCAAAGCAGAGCTAATAATTCAGGTACAGTGAAAAGATGTTTTTGTGTGTTTTAGTTGGTTTCTAGAGCCCGACCAAAACATCGATCGATAAAATCACACGATATCGGCCCATCACAGCTAAATCAGTATCGGCCTGTATGTTGTCCACTGATATAAAATGTTTTTTTGCTTAAAGATAATTTTTAATCTTTAAATGCTCAAATGTTCTGTTTCAGTTCACTGAGGTCATTTTTGAAGTTTATTGTTAGACGCTAAAATTTCTTGCCTCCGTTATAAATCTTCAAGTGTTTGATAACCATGTTTGAAAGATAACTGCAAAAAAAGTGTGTTTTTGTAATTCTATTGCATGTTTATACTAGAAACACGCAATATTGGCCAATAAATCGTTATTTGATTGATTTTTACTTTAATATCAGTATCAGCTTTGACCTAAAAAATCAGTCCAGCTGTTTTACGATGATAAAATCGCTGTTTTAAAAATATATATATAGTCTGGTGGGTTTGGCGATGGCGATTTTGGGGCTGCTTCTGGTATTAAAAAAAAAAACAAAAAACATCTTACTGTTTGACAAACTGTTTTTCTCTGTAAGGATCATTTTTATAATGTTGTCAGACAAAACAAACACTTAAACTGCAGAACTTTTGCTCAATACTTAAACAGACTTGTTGCCGTTAGTTACTTCCACACAAAAACATGAG
Source organism: Plectropomus leopardus (assembly GCF_026936395.1). Classification (NCBI taxonomy): domain Eukaryota; kingdom Metazoa; phylum Chordata; class Actinopteri; order Perciformes; family Serranidae; genus Plectropomus; species Plectropomus leopardus. The sequence continues at coordinate 4,649,750 of NC_142189.1, forward strand.
AAAATAGGATCCAGGTTGTAAAATACCAAACAAACCTTCTTAATGTGTCATTTTTATGCACAAGATACAGCGTGTTGTTCGTTAGCTGGAGTTTCGTCGCGTCATTCAGAGTCAGGATCGCTGTTTCTCGTCTCTTTGAGCGAACGGCTGCCTCCTCATCGAACTCTCGGCAAGAAAGCCAATAAAAGTTCAAACTACTCCTTCAAATTTCAACCGGCTGCTTCGACTCAAAAGGCACGATATATTTAACCTTTTCAAACCCGAAACGACGTCTTTGACGTGCGTTTGAACCTTTGAAACCTGAGCAAATTGGTTTGATTTCTTTTAAAAACATGACTAAAAAGGCAATGAACTGCAGCGTTTGCAAGAAATTAGGAAAAGAGGTAAAAGTAATTATTTGTTTTAAACAAGGGAGAGACACAAAATTAGTAAAAAGAAAAAAAAAGAAAAAATGCCCAGATAGCCATATTTATAATAGTATTTATTTATTATTATTATCATAGCTATATTTATTTATTATATTGTTTCTTTTTTTTTTATTTGTTTTGACGAGAGAGAGAAAATTATTACAGGTAATAGTTAAAAAAGAATATATATATATAAAATAAATATATTTATAATAATTAAGATTATTATGAACTATTCTTATCTATATTGGTGATATTCTGCCTTTTAAACCTTTTAAAATGTATTTTTATAATTATTTCCTTTTTTTTGTTTTTAATTTTAGGTAATTTTCTTTTAACTTCCAGTGTTTTTGAAAGAAGATCAAGCCAGTTTGCTCACGTTTCAAAGCTACCAAAGAATAAAAACGTCTTTTTGTGAAACAGTCAAAGCAGCTGTTGAATCTCGGAAATCCGCTTTGTGATTATAATTTAAAAAAAAAAAAAAAAATTTCGACACTAAAGCTGGTCTTTGTGTGTGTTTCTCCCGACAGTCGCCATGTACCTGGGGATCAAAAAGGGGAAAATAAAGACAGTAAACCCCGCTCCCTCAGATTCACTTGGAGTATGAGGACCACCAGCTCCATGGAGCCTTGCGATATCATGCGGGAGATTCGCAAGGTGCTCGACGCCAACAACTGCGACTACGAACAGCAAGAGAGTTTCCTGCTTCTTTGCGTCCACGGGGACGGGCGAGCCGAGAACCTGGTCCAGTGGGAGATGGAGGTTTGCAAGCTGCCCCGTCTCTCCCTCAACGGCGTCAGGTTCAAACGGATATCCGGATCATCCATCGCTTTCAAAAACATTGCTTCCAAAGTTGCCAACGAGTTAAAGCTATGAACAAAAGGGTTTAAAAGTATACATATATATATCTAGAAGTATTTAAGCTGTACAATCATCCAAGTAGCAGTTTCCAAATGTCTCCTTTTTTAAACAAAATACAGAGTATGTATTGAACATTATAATGTATAGATTAAGGCTTTTGGCAATAATCACTGAATTACCTACTAATATCTCAGTCTATTCTGGCCACACGGGGTCGACATTAACGAGTTGAATATGATTTGTCATGCTGTGAATGTGGACAAAAAAAGAAACATTTCTAGTCTTATTTATTTCATCTTTTTTTGTTTTATTTTTTCTCCTGGAAAAAGAAAAAAATTACGTAGCTTTTTTTCTGTTTTGTTTTCAGTGTAAATAATGTATCTTTTCTTTCAAGACGGCTTCACTGCAATACTCTTTTTTTTTTTCTTTTCTTTTGTATTTCGTTGAAAAGTAGAGATGATGGGGAGTCCGTGTAAATGCTCACATGGTTTAAGGGTCACTCATGTCTCAATTAAAGTGTCTGTCAACTTGAACGTCTCACGATGATCATTTGTGTCCTGAAAAGACCAGAATAGAAACATTTTGGCTGATTTCGCTGCTTCTGTGTGGAGCTTTATTTCTTTCAAAAATATCAAAAGAAGGCAATGAGCAACAAATGAAGAAATTACCCAAAAAGTAGTGAGAAATTATTAAAAAGTACAAGGAAATTACCTGAAATTTGTAAACAAAAAATACATATTATTGTTGTTGTTATTATTATTAATACATTTTTTTTATTTTTAAAAAACCTGGAAAAAGTGAGGGGAAGAAAATGAGCAACAAAAGACGAAAACAAATTTGCAAGACATTAGTAAAAAAAAAAAAAAAATTACCTGAAATTTGTAATAATAAAATAATAATAATAAATGGTAATTTTTCTGTTTCAAAAAAATGACTGAGTAAAGTGCCTTAAAAATATAATTTTAAATATGTAATTATGATCATTATAAAAGTTTTTCCCAGCTCTTTTATTTTATCCCGAGACATTTCTTCCTCACCTTTAAAATGAAATTCTTTAAGTGTAAAGATTTCTTGCAGTTTGTGGAACATTTTTTATCGAGTTGCTCATTGTGTGTTTTTTTCCTCACGTTTTTGAAAGAAATTGCACCCGTTTGCTCGGAGATCACAGGTTTGAATGTGTGTGACAGTGACGTCGCTCCTGTTTCAAAGGAACAGTGTGTGAATTTAGTGACATCTAGTGGCGAGATTTGCAGATTGCAACCAGCTGAAACTTCTCCCGGTTATAATTTTTACTGGGAGTTAAATCATCCGCCTCTCCAAAGAAACAGAGGTGGTGATTTAAAAAAACAAAACAAAACAGAATAAAGCAGTTTCACGTTAAAGATCTTTTTCTAAATCTTTTCAGCTCTGTCTAGAGCCAGCGCTGGTGGTTTGTCTGTTCTGGGCTGCCGTAGAGACATGTCGGTGCAACATGGCAGTCTCCGAGGACGAGGACACGCTCGGCAAAAAAGGCAGCTCATTCTAAGGTAACGAAAACACAGTTCACAGATTATTTTCCGGGGATGAAACGCTAAACATTTCTGCTGATTTCTCCTGCACACTGGACTTTTAACTCAAGTATTTTAATTTATTTCTTCAGTTTTTGAAAGAAAAATTGAAACAACATAAGTTTTAATATTATCAAAAAGTAAAACAATAATGGTTCAAATGAAAAAGTTATAAAGGTGTGTATGTTACAAAAATACTCCACCTGTGAGTTCATGTTTTAGTAATTTGTTGATCTGGTTACTCTTTATCTTTGTTACGCAGTATTTGTTTAAAGTATTCTTAGATGTATTGTGTCTCTGAGATTTAAAAAAAAAAATTGTGTTGAGTTTAAATTGGATGGAAAACAGTTTCGGCATCTAGATCCCCAAAAAACCACCTAATTAATGTCAGGTGTAACCAGAATACAAAGATGTCCTCAGGACTACAAATCCCAAATTCTTTTCTGTCCCTTCATGATTAGTTGCATAATTTGTGGTATTAAATGTAAAAATAAAGAGAATGACCTAGAAAAGTGCCTAAAAAATATGCAACAATTTTAAATATGTAATTATGATCATTATACAGTTTTTCCCTAAAACATGATCTAGCTTTTAAAAAACGTCTAATTTGTATAACGATTCTTAACGAGTTGCTCACTGCATTTTTCTATGCTTTCAAAAGAAATCACATCGCTTTGGTTTCAAATATTTAAATACTTGTGTTGGTGTTGATCCAGTTTTCAAAGGGTTAAGGTACTTTTGGTTCATTTATATTCTGCAGAACAATAAAGTACATTAAAACTTCAGATTTTTATAATTGTGCCTCAAAATAGGAGACGAGAACAAAAATCCCCAGCAGATGGAAAAAGATCCTCACTGTTTTAGTCCGAGTAAAGCTACAAATACACCAGAGCCTACATTTCCCATAATGCAACTGTAGCATTTTTACCCTCAACACATTTCCTATGTTAAAGCTGCTTCAGTGCAGCATGCAGACATCAGCTGTGGTGTCGTGCTGCATTCAGGGACCGATGTTCAGCTCTCGTTTTGAGGGTCTTGTGAAGGTGAATGTTTAAACTCGAGTTCGAGGCGCTGCACGTGTAGTTTTGGGATATTTTGATGAATCTACGACTCTTCAGACAAGACAGACTTCAGTGATCACAAACACGTTGAACCAGAACGTTTTTTATTTTATTTCCATCCTCGCAGGAACCGTTTCGTCTTAAATACAAACAAATACAAACTGTGTGGAACAGAGTGCATTTTGGGACAGAGTCAAACATTCATTCAGACAGAGGGGAGGAGGAGCAGGAGGAGCAGGAGGAGGAGCAGGAGCAGGAGGAGCAGGAGGAGGGGAGGTTTGAGGTTGTCGGGGTGATTTTACTTCTGCGCGGGCATGATGTCGTCGATGGACTGGCCCTTCTCCAGCCTCTTCTCCATCTCCACCAGCAGCTTGATTCCATCGACCACCATCTGCACCAGCTCCACCTCGGAGAAGCCGAGTCTGTCGGCGTTGGAAATGTCAAACACTCCGCCCACTGCGGCCGTGTCCACGCCACCTGAACAAGACAGACACATTTTAAAAACGAAAGACTGAGGTTCCGCCCACTTCTTCCCAAAGTTTGGCATTACTGACATTGTTTAAAAACACAGAAACACAAAAGTGCGTGAACGACGTCCGTCGTGTTGATGGTAAAACGTGAGAATGAAGAGAAATCTGACGGTCGTACGAACCAGTTCCACGTTTCTGGAGCCTCAGCTTCTTGAGGATGTCCTCAAACTTGGCGTGTTTGCTCATGTTGGGCAGTTTGACGTGCACACCTGCGCGCAGGCCGGTGCCCAGGTTAGACGGGCAAGTGAGGATGTAGCCCAGGTGCTCGCTCCACATGAAGGCGTGGCCTCGCTCCTTGAACAGGGTCTCGATCTACAAAACAAAGAACCAGGACGATGAGGTCATTACGCAGATCACGAGTCAGAGTCCGACTTCAGGTGAACTTGAGTTCCCGCTCACCTTGGTGAGTCCGGTGCAGAAGCGCTCGAACACTTCCTTCATGTTGCCGCCTTTCTGCATGGAGATGACGCGCAGGTGGTCCTCCTCGTTCACCCACACCAGGAATGTCTTGTTGTCGTTGTGCCTGAAGACAGAGGACCAGATCAGCAGTCTGTCCAAATAAATCTCCCAAAAGAAAAAAACACAAGGTTTTGTGACGATAAAGACGACAGTCTCACCAGATGCCCCTGGCGTCGGGCCAGTCGCGGCCCATCCCTGAGGCCAGCAGCAGAGGGGACACTGGCTTATCAAACAGGAAGTGGTCATCGATGAGCTGCTGCTGCTCAGCCTCCGTCATGTTCTTCAGGGCGTAGTACTTCCCCTTCAGGTCGCCGCTCAGGGAGGCCAGAGCTGCAGGAAGAGAGATTTACGCGTCTTAAAATGTCAAACCAAAACAGAAACACCCGTTCAGCACTTGTGCATTTTGTAAAATAATCTGTAACTCCTGCTGCCACCACTAGAGGGCGCCCGCCGCTGCACACAGACGTCCAGTATCACGCGGCGTTCACTGAGCATCACTGAATTCAGGCCGCAGCCTTCTGATCCGACACAGTTGATTATACCTAAAATAATCTTAACTGATTGCCCTGAAAAAGTAATTACAAATACAAATCTTCATGTGTAATTACTTCATATCAAAGTCTTAAGTTTACTTGAAATGTAGCTGTTTTTACTTCATTTTGTGAAGTTTTGCCACTTAAAAATGACAAGTAGACCTACTTTATTCTTTCTCAGTGTGAGCAACTTCAGTAAATCAAGTTAGTCTGACTTAACTTCATCACAAAGAGGGTTTTGCCGGTGATGAAGTTTGGAGATCTGTGAGCTCTGTTTTAACATGTTTCAGGAAATGCAAATATGATTGACGAGTTTACAACCAGCAGAATACAGATGTAAAGCACAGTCAGCTCGGTATACTGAAGGTGCTAAAACTTAGATTGATTTAACTAAACTTGTCATTTTTAAGTTGCAACAACTTCACAAAATCAAATAAATATAACTACATCTTATCAATTGCATGTAAAGTTAACATAAATTAAGACTAATAGTTACATTTACTTACATTTTTCAGGGATATTGGTTTCCTAAACAATTATCAGATGTTACCGTGTCGCAGAGCTCTGTGTGTGTGACTCTCTGTGTGTGTGTGTGTGTGTGTGTGTGTGTGTGTGTGTGTGTGTGTGTGTGTGTGTGTGTGTGTGTGTGTGTGTCTGTGACTCTCTGTGTGTGTGTGTGTCTGTGACTCTGTGTGTGTGTGTGTGTCTGTGACTCTGTGTGTGTGTGTGTGTGTGTGTGACTCTCTGTGTGTGTGTGTGTGTGTGTGTGTGTGTCTGTGACTCTGTGTGTGTGTGTCTGTGTCTCTCTGTGTGTGTGTGTGTGTGACTCTCTCTGTGTGCGTGTCTGTGACTCGGTGTGTGTGTCTGTGACTCTCTGTGTGTGTGTGTCTGTGACTCTCTCTGTGTGCGTGTCTGTGACTCTCTCTGTGTGTGTGTGTGTGTGTGTCTGTGACTCTCTCTGTGTGCGTGTCTGTGACTCTCTCTGTGTGCGTGTCTGTGACTCGGCGTGTGTGTCTGTGACAGAAGCACCTGCGTCGTCACTTAGAGCTTCAGGTGTTTTGTTTACCTTCGATGGAGAGCTTCTCCACAGCGCGCCTCTCTCCTCGGCTGCAGTGAGGCGGCAGGCAGAAGCCGCGGACGCTGCGACCTGTTCGGACTCGGGAGCTCAGGACGTAGTTGGGGTCGAGGTCATCGCCGCCCTGTGGAGGACACACACACAGACACACACCTGTTAGCTTCAGCTCAGAGTGACAGTTGGACGTGTTGACTGATCGGAGGACGCCGTACCTTCAGGTTGCTTGAGTTGAGGTCGGTCTTGTGCTTGTCTGAGGGTTTGTATCCTCCGTGGCGGTCCTCGATGACGGGGTCCAGCAGCTCTTTGAAGACCTCGTAGGACTCCTCGTCTCCGGCGACGCAGCCCACCGTCATGATGAAGGGGTGGCCTGCACACAGAGGGGACAGGGTCACAGAGGACACAGTGGACCGACAGACACCAACACTGTCTCAATGTGCTGCGGGTCTCAGACCGTTACTGTACCAGGATTATCAACCCCTGTCTGAATGACACCATCTACGGTGAAGCCGTTGGGCGTGGCGCGCTCTCTCAGCTCTCTGTACATGTCCAGGGTTAAGACCTTGGCCATGTGGTTGTTGTGCTGACTGAGATCAGGGAACTCGTCCTCAGCTGACAGCCTCTTCAGCGTCAGCTTGGCCATATTCTCACAGCTGAACAGAGACACAGTCTACAGGGTGAGGGGGACGCCTGCTACACCGCAGTGACCGTCTGAACACACACCGCTCAACCTACACACACACTACACACACTCAGTGGTTCCCACCTGGTGGGTCGCGACCATGTCAGGTTCGTACAGTAAATTTGCAGCAAAGAGATTTTATTTTGAAGTGTGGTTTCCTGTTTGTCGTGTGAGATGCAAAGTTTGTTTTGCTTGAGACTCCCTGAGCAACTCGGGGAAAATATATGAAGCGACCATCAGAAGTTTAAAAATCCAATGAGAATTTCTGTTTGCTGTGATAAGTGGTGTCATTTTGACTATTTTTATTTTGGTGGGTATGGAAGACATGTTTCTTTAAAAATAACAACAACAAAATTTTTTTTGGGGGGGGGGGGGGCTAATTGGAGAAAAATTAAAAAAAAAATTTAATCACAAAAAAGGGGGGGAAAATGGCAAAAATAAAAAGAAGGGGTCCAGGCTAAGCCCCAGTGTCATAAAATCCTAGAAATGCCCCTGGTTTTAACTAATTACTCCTTAGTCCTGCAATATGTTTTATTTCATTCTGCTCTAAGCCCATGCATTGTTTTCAATTACTCAATTAAAATTGAATATGTGGTAATTTCTCTTAAATGTGGACTTTAAACTAATGACTAAGGAGAAATCCGGAGCCCGTGGCTGCACCAGCTGGGAACCACTGATCTAAGTGACATAATAAAACAGGGAAAGCAGCAGCAGTGGATTATCAGCTGCCCCTGCATACATTATGTAACTGCTAATCTTTAACATTTGCTATAAAAGCTTGTAATGTGCTCTGATAGTGGAGGCCCTGTTAAGAGGAGGATGACTGTTTGACTGATTCAGCTCTCCATATGTCTGTAAATGTTGGTCATCCCTCGGCAGGGTCACAGTGCAGAGAGCTGTGAGTGCTCGCTCACAGGGACGCGCAGCTCTGAGCGCCGCTGCGGCCATTAAACGCGGTCGATGAGGCAAAACAGATGGCTGTTCCGCCGAAAAGCGGCTTTTGTTTTTACCTGGGTTATCAACCCCAGTCTGAATGACATCATCCAGAGTAAATCCACTGGGTGTCTGTTTGCTCCTCAGCCGCTCGTACATGGCAGGAGTCAGGACCTTGGCCATATGATTGTTGTGTTTGCTGAGGTCCGGATACTCCTGCTCCGAGGCGTACTTCATCTTCATCTGGTTGTGCGTGTTACCGAAAGGCATGGTTGATCCCTGAGCGGAGGATGGAGGGGAGAGACGGTGAAAAATAAACCGACAGCACACGCCGAGATTATTATGGATGTTACATTTTAGCTGAAGCTGTGCAGAGACAATGAGATGTCCTGCCGTGAACAGAGTGTCCTGAAGGCGTTTTCAGGTGCAGAAATGTGCACCGAGAAATTTAATGCATCGTATTAATTTACACTTTTATTAATTAAAAAAAAATAAACCGCTAACATGACTCATTGTTCTAAAAAAAAAAATCGTTCATATTTATAAGGCAAAGTCTCTACCGCCCAGATATCATTTAATCGTTAAAAATGAAAAATAGTTCTCAGTGTGACGGAATTTCGAGTTGTATTAAATCATTTTCTTACCTGTTGTCGGATTTGAGGACTACTACTACTACCAGGGGTTGATACAAAGATCCCTATTGTTCCGGCCGAGGAGCTCACAAACCTCCAGCAGCGTCCCAGCAGCGCTCCGGTCAGACTGATGGGGTCTCCAGACCGTAATTTATAGAGGACCGTCTCTCCTCCCATTGGTCGGTATTTGTAGTCCATTCATTTAATTGGACGCGCTCTGTTTTGGAGTGGGGACTCCTTCCACACACATATAACACCACATATTCATTCTTTTGGTGCAAAAAATCTTAATTTGTAAATTAAAATAAAGAACATGCTCCAATCTATATAAAAAAGAAACTGAAACATATCTAAGCTTAAAATGATGACATTTCATATAAATCAATTTATTCTCATTTTATGAAGTTTAAAACTTGTATTCTTTTTGTTGGTTTTGTTTTTGACACTCCCCGAGGCTGCATATATTTTTAATTTTTCTCCCTCCAGTATAAATTAGTCGTTATTTGATTTTAAAAATTAACCCTTTGATTGAAAAATATTTGTAGCTTCAGAGAGGATAAAAAAAGAAGTCAAACCCTAGCCACCCCCCTCCTCTGATAAATAAAGACCAGTCCCAGACCAGTAATAGTGTGTTTTTACAATATGGTATTGCTTCTTTTTATCCCCACTGATATGATGTCGTCCTCTTATATTATGTCTTATTTTATTTTTAACATCTTTTTGCTTTTATTCTTATATTTTCTAAAACTATATTCATTTAGTTCTTTAACTGACTTTGGGATCTGTCTGTTTCATTACTTGTATTTGCTTTATTCCTGTTGACGTCCTCTATAAACATTTTGTGGTTTTTATTTGACTGGTCTACACTTTTCTCTGTTTGGCTTGTTCCTGCCTTTGCTTTGTCTGTCAAAGCGCTTTCTAAACAACTGCTTTTAAAGGCGCTATAAATAAAGTTATTATTATTATGATGGTGATGATTATTATTACTATAAATACTTAAATCCACATTAAATATTATTGTGGGGCTTTCACAAGATTACGCCACAAAACGTTTGTAGCGTCTGGAAGTGAGAAGCAGATTTACAAAACATCTGCGCAGCCTCTTCGAATCTACTCTGCCGGCGGAGGGAGTTTACAAATCGGTGAAGCGAATCGGCTTCCGGTGGCGTCTCCTCCACTTCCTCTGAAAACAACACCACGTGTGCGCGGAGGAATGAATGGGTGGTTAGTTAGCTGTCAGCTCCGTCCACATGCACTTTCAACGGCTTTAACATCACGTTTTACCGTTTACTGACCAGCGGTTGTGTTCGTTTAAAAGCTCCAGCGAATTCTTCTTCTGCAGACGGTAGGTCCAGAGTCCGGTAACGGTTATTTTACCCGCCGAGGGGAGTTAGCGGCTATGGCAGCTAACGTTAGCATGTTAGCTCGTTAGCTTGATAGCAAGCGAAAGCAGCAGTTAACGTTCAAACACAACATTTAGAAACTCGGTGGAAAGTTGTTTTTACAGACTGTCTGCACTGTGACCTTTCTGTATGTTTGAGATTAGATATTGTGTGTTGTGTATGTAAAAAGTAGGCGTTAAAGTTAGCCCTTTGAAAGCTGAGCACATCGGTTTGATTTCTTTCTAAAACATAAGAAGGCAATGAGCAACTTCACAAGACGAAAAAAATAAAATACCTGAAAATAAGTTCTTAAAAAGTGAAATAAATAAAGGTAAATAATAATTTTTAAAAAAAAACAATAAAATGACCCCCCCAAAAATACTGAAAATTTTAGCTTTTTTCACACAAGACATTGCTCCAAAAACGTTACAAGAGAATTACCTGAAAGTACGCCAAAAAGAAGAAATAGACCTAAAAGTGCTGGAAATGTTAATTAATTATTTAATGTTTTTTTCACACAATACATGGCGCAAAAATCAGCACAAAATATTTTTTTAATTACCAGAAAATACTTTAAAATAAGTTTGTTTGTTTGTTTGTTTTTTAAAAAAAAAAAAAAAAAAAAAAAAAGAAAGTGACCCCCAAAAAGTGCTGTTTTTTCCCCTCAAGGCATCGAGACATGGCAAGTTTATGATATAACAAAATATGAAATTCTAATAATTAAAAGTGCAATTTTTAGGAAATTTACTCCTAAAAATCAATAAATAAAAATACCCCCCCACCCCACTCTATCCTTTTTACACAATAATTTTGTGGTCATTTTCTTGTCACTTTTTTACTAACTTATTGACATTTGTGAGACATTTCCTGACAAGTTGGTCATTGCCTTTTTCCCCGTGTCTTTTTTGTGTAAATTCAGTAAATATTAAACGAATATGCTCATGTTTCAAAGGGTTAACGTTAGCCATATTTCCCAAACGGCATTAAAACTGACTTTTTAACATCTTCGATAGCCGTTAGCGTCAGTTGGGCTAACGTTGCTAAATTAGCTTAAATAACGTCACCTTAAAAACAGTTAAAAGTGTTGCGTTAAAGTCTGTTTCTCCATCGATTTGTGCCCCCTTTACTTTAATCTGAGGATAAACTGATTCTTAATCGCATTGGCTAGTTAGCTAACTAACTAAAAGTTAACCAAAGATCTAGATTAACCTCAATCACGGTGGGCAACGATACGGAAAACACAATTAAAGGAACAGACTTCGACACAAAACCGGATTTTTCTCCTTTTTTCTCCTTTTAACACAAACAAAACTCATAAAAATCATCTCTTACATTTTCTCTATGTTGTCCGACATGTTTTCGTCTCTTTTCTGTCGTGAAGCAGCAAACCAAAGTGAATCTTTTCTCTCTGAGGTGAAACGTTAGTGAGTTTTTAGATGAAACGACGGTTATTCTTCTTTTTAAAAAATAACGGTTTGTGCGCGTGATGGTGATTTAAAAGGACCAGGGCCTGGAGATCTGTTGCCATGGAGACGGCGGTCCTGCTGCTGTCACCATCCACCTGCTGAGAGGTTAAACTGCTGACAAGAGTCCAGTTTCTGTATAAATAAAAATAAACACATAACAGGGAAATGGTGGAAATACAAGCCAAAAGTGACAATAAGAACTGAATCACATTGTTGTGTACTTATTAGAAATCATTGTTGTTTCATGTTTGTATATTTTGACTTCTCAGGTTACATTTACACCATAAAGTTAAAAGAGGAACCGCAATAATTATTGCACATCAGTTTGTTTACAGGTTTTTTTGGGAGCATTACTGCATCAGAATCAGGGTTATTAAGTATGTTTTCCAGTACAGGACGTCGGTCTCGGTGTTGTGGTATTTGATAATAAACATAGTGACCCTTGGGGCATGCTTTAATATTTCACACTCATATTGCTGTGCGCTTTTTAAAATAAAGCTTTGAAAAGAAAATGTATACCTATATTTTTACTTTTATTAAGTTCATTGTTAAACCAACATCAGTCCTAATCATAAATCTCAAATATTCATTCATTTTCAGAATTTTAACCCTTTACATGCCAGGTTTTTGTTGTGATGCCACTATGTTTTAAGATGAAAAAAAATACTTTGAGTATACTACATCTTAAGTTGATTTTTGTTTTTATTATCAGCCTAGAATATGTCAGTGATAAGCAGCAACATTGATTTTTAAAGCCTACATTATTATTTTTTGTGCAGTTTCTAATACTCACACTCATAATGCTCTGTAAACAAAATGCGCTTTTCAAATACAGGCTATAAAAATATTCTACTTAAAAATGGGGGGTTTTTTTGTACTTTGAGTTTATTTTTTTAACCAGCTTTTGTCCTAATCATAAATATCAAATGCTCATTAATGTTCAGAATTTTAACCCTTTAAATGCCAGATTTTTGTTATGATGCCACTATGTTTTTAGATGTAAAAAAACAAACCAAAAATGAATTAATTTAAATATACTACATGCAAAGTAGACTTTTTAAAATTATCACAGCCTTGGATATGTCAATAATATGCAACCACACTGACTGTGACACTGCACCTTGTGGAAATAGCATGTATTTTCTACATATGCCAAATATGATAAAAATGACAAATTACAAATTCTAAGGCACAAGCCCATGAAACCCAAAAATAATACAATGCATATTTTTATACTTTGATGGCTTTGGGATCAAAAATGTGCAGTTTGATTAAACAACAGGATGCTACAGATGTTGCAAGTTTTAAGCGAGTGTGCAGTTATCCTGCTGACTGTGGGAATGTCCACCAGAGACACTCCATAAGACGTCTCAGTGCTGTTTCCATCCAACCGTCCTGTAAATGCAAATAAACAACCTGAAATGCATTTTGACACATAGAGGATATTTGTTTACTGCCATAACAGACGATATGTAAAGAATGTGGAACAAACTCAGTTAATAAAAAAACGTAATAACTTAAGCTAGAGTATTAAAGTACATTTAAATATGTCAGAAGGAGTAGTTAAAGATGGTTGTACTCTTTGTTGTTAGATCTAAAAACAGTTTTTCTTGCATGTATGTTGAAAATATCAGAATAAGAAAAATCTATGCAAATACCTGGGACTTACCATACCATCTATTTTACATTATTTCATGATAAACATTTGGTATTTTTTTGCTGATTTTTTTAATCTCCTACCTTCCTGCTGCAGAGTGACGGTGCTCGCCATGAGTTTCGTGGAGTACTCAGATTTCATCCAGGACGGAGACGTCGCCATCGTCTACTTGGGCCATGAATCCATGATGCCAGTCAAGGTGCAGCAGGGCGCCCAAACGCAGACACGTTACGGAGTCATTCGCCACTCCACGGACCTGATCGGCCAGCGTTACGGGGCGAAGGTCACCTGCAGCAAAGGCGGCTGGGTCCGCGTGCTTCACCCCACACCTGAGCTGTGGACCGTCACCCTGCCACACCGCACGCAGATCCTCTACACCACCGACATCGCCACCATCACCATGATGCTGGAGCTGAAGCCGGGGTCCATCGTCTGCGAGTCAGGTGAGGGTCTATTCGATCTATTTAAGGACACGGGGTCAAACAATACTGGTTTTTCAGGGCGAATACTAAAATAGTTTATTGGTAGTTAATGGCACCAATAACTGATGTTTGGGACTGATATGCATTTACAATGAAAATAAAAAGTTGTGTGTTTTTGTGGACATTTAAGGAATTGTTAATATAATACATAATATTTTGCACCAGGAGCAGAATGGTAAATAATCTCCACAGTAAGAGTCTTTGCAAAATCTTAGTGTGTGTGACTGAAAGCTCACAATAAACATTTGCCTTTTAAAAGCATGTCATAATCTTTTATTTATTGTAGGCATAAGGTTTTACATGGAGGATTTTTATTTGCAGTGGAGTATTTTCACAGTGTGGTATTAGTACTTTTAAGAGAAGCATCTGAATACTTCTGTCACCCCTGTTCTCATATGATGGATGGGGTATTTTGCTCTCATGCGGCCCATGTTTTATTATTTATGACGGCCTTAAATCTTCACCGCTGCAGCTTTAAGAGGCGCCTGGTTAAATTTAATCTTCCTGTTCGCACCTTTTCAGCCTGATGTTTTGTTCTGAGCCTCAGCTGTTGATAATGAACATCATGTGACGGCTCACAGATGTGCCAAACACAATTATGTAATACAGTATTTGTTCACATTGTCACTTTTTGTCTCGCGCCTTCAGCACCATCCTCCCATTTGTTTAATTGCAATCACTCAGAGCGTGTTGGCGTGTTTTTCGGGTGAGCTGTAGCTGCAGTTTCTTCCCGTCCAAGAGCAGCGAAGGGGCGGGGATGGGAGAGGATGTTAATATGTGTGCGGTGGTGCAGTGCTCCATCATGTTTTACTGCTGCCAGCCCCTGCGCATGCCACTTTATTGATTGTACTTAATGGAAATTGTGTGTGTGCGTGTGCGTGTGATTCGAAGGCTCTCTTGGGTGATAAATGAGTTCAACAGGAAATCTGTTTAGTCAGCAAGAAGGCTGCACTATCTGCATCGTATCACATTACTCTGCATATTTAACACTGCATCCACATGCATGCATTAGATTAAACCATCTTATCACACATAAAATTGGAGGATAATGGTTTGAATATGAGATGAAGTACCAGTTTATTAAATTTCTTCCTGCGTGCAGCATTTCATTAGCTGCACAGAGCAACACTTGAGCGTCGTTATGTGTCGGTGAGGTGCTAATAGGCGTTTTGTACGACACAGTGGTGACTCATAACGCTCGGCTTGCTAGTCTATAACCAGGACGTGCTGTCCTGTGGAGGGGAGACTTTTTGTCAGCTAGCTGTGTAAACACACAGCGATTAGAGGCGATAATGTTGTTGGCTGTTCTCACATGTTGAGCTCGCTGAAGGAGCATCCGGTCATGTTGAGGAGTCACCTTGGCCGAGTGTTGGAAGCTTTTCCACCTGTATCAGTGCTTCGGTATGCTCAGTAAATACTCACTAGGTAAATACTCATTGAAACTCAAGGGCTTTTGAGTCATAGTATTGAGGCTGTGCAAATATGGCAAGTTCAGCCGGGCAGAGGGCACATAGGTGGAACAGGGGCGAGGCCCGTGGTTTAAGTCCAGGTTGTAATTATGGCTGTTTTTTATTTTTGCAAACTTGCAAATGTGTGTCCCTTTCTGTCATTCTGTGTCCCCTCTTTAAATTCTGAGGTTTCCAGTTTTCTTGGAACACTGAAAAAAACCCAAAAAACATTAGGAGGTTATTTTTCCTCAGCAGCAATTTGTGTACACTGATTAGCAGATTAAAAACGGACCACTTGACCCGATCAAAGCTGATCAGATCGATGGATAAGAGGAGGAGCTGCTGCAGAGGCGAGTGAAAGCAATTTTTTTAAACTGTTAAGTTTCACTTGCACTGTGCCTGACATTCTGCTGCTCCGTCTGTGCCCAGAGTACTCTCTGCTCTCCAAGAGTGTGCTGAAATAAGTAACTTAAACCTGTATATTTTAACAGCACTCCTGTCCAGCTCAAAAGATAGAAAATCTATTTGTGGCGGCCTGCCATGATTAAAATATCTGCAGCCACAAATAGATTTTCTATTTTTTTGAGCTGGACTGTTCATTAGGAGTCCAACATTGTTTACATCCATCGTACATTCAGGCTGACATAGGACAAGCTCTTTTTTGTTAGATTTGCCCACATTTAATAATAAAATGTATTTGTAAGTGTCAGTTTTTCTTTTTTTTCATCACATCTGCATTTACAAGCTAGCATTTTTTGTCTTTATCTGGGAGTTTTTTGGCATATTGCAGCACATCTTGGCATGTTACCTGTAGATCAGTGGAATATGTTTGTATTCATGTATTTCATACTGACAAGTTAAAGCCAAAAACTTCACTTCACTTCAAAAACTAAGAAAATATAACTTAATTTATTGATTTGATTCGATTTGATTTACAGAAATAGAGAATACAAACAGATCTTCTTTCGAGTTAAAATGTTCAGTTGATCTGTATTTGTAATTAATCCTTGTTACATTAGCATGTCCTTTTGCCAGTTTATTGGGCCAGTGTCGGATCAGATGTCTCGTTCACTTCTGATATGATGACGAAAAAAGCTCTCTGTATAACAGTTTTTCTCCCTGCCCTGAAGGAGTCTCATTTTGTCTGGTGTCATCTTGTGATGTTCTCGTTACAGGGGCGTTTCATTATGACATAAATGACCGTCTGTGACCTAAATTCTGAGTAATGTGATTCTCGGGCAGAGAAAATGGCAATTGGCTGCTTAAATGCAGAAGTATGTGTATCCATTGCTGTAGAATAAGTCTTAAAACATTTACATTGGTCAAACCATACAGTCAGTCCGTTCACATGATGGTAGAAAAAGTCAAATTATTGTGTAAATCCGACCAAAACTGGACTTTTAAAATTCATGTAAACATATTAGTTGGACTGAAATTGGGCTAAATTAAATTTTGTCGAAACTGGACTAACACACCCAGATAATTTGATTGTAAGTTGAGCTATTCTGTCATGTAAACACTTGACAGACTGACTTTAACTGGACTCAGATTTCTGCACGTGCTCGTAGTCGCCTTGTGGACCTCCCTTGGTATTTAGGGATAGGGACTGAATCAATACCAGTGTAAGTGTACAGTATATTTGAGTATTTGCTCCCCTTTACCCTCTACAACAGCTGATGGAGGCAGCAGTAGAGCAGCAGCTCTGTCGTTCAGTGGAGTAAAATGACTGTTATCCCCGTTGGTAAGGACTGTGGTACTGCAGGGTTAAGAGGTGAAAATATACAAAATATTGATTTTTCAAGGTTTCTTTTAAGTAATCAATGAAGGCAGTTTTTTCCCAGCTTTGTTTGATTATATGTTATTGACGCGGTGGTTTTATTATAATTATTACTGTAAATAAACAGTTATGATTGTGATTTGGTCTATATCATAGACGTTATAAATAATACCGATTCATTGCAACTAGCAGCAAGAGGGCGTATCTCCACCTGCCGTGGCGGAGTCGGACATACTTCCGTCAATAAATCATTGGTGTTTGTATACTAGGACAATGACAGTAGTCCAATTAAATGACGTAATCAAGCTTTGACAGTAGCTCGACTAAACTGTGCATCACGTACTGACTGTCGAGATCAGCCCGAACACAGCCACCTACAGTCAGCCTTCACTCCAACATTTAATGGTTGAGAGGTTTCCTGAAATCTACAGAGACAGAAGTGGGTTAATAATGGGGGACGTCTTACATTCGCTCTCTAAATTGCCTGCAGGGAAGTTAAGCTGTCTGACCTCTGGCCTGCTTTTTGCTTCTGATCGTGCTTGAGAACAGAAAGCAGAGATGACCTACAGTTGAGGCCAGCAGCCCCCTCCCCCACCATCATCTGCCTCCTCTTCTTCCTCTCGTACAGTGGCTGCCCACTGACTTGACGTCAGGTACCGAATAGAAACTCTGATATGACTCATGGGTTGCCTTGACCATTTACTTCACAGAGATCTTGTTAAAGGGCAGCTCATCATCGTTTGCGTAATACTCTTCTCTTCTGAACACCTACAACGAACTGCAGCGGAGAAAAAAAGCAGATGTCAGAGCTGGTGGTTAACGTGGCCACCAGATCGTACAGCTGAATCACGTCCAAGGGGTCAAACGGAGTAGTGTTTCCTCTTCATGTGCACGTGGTCGGATACAACTTCTTTATTTCTAATTATTGCAGATAGCGCAACTTCTTCAGTTCCGCTCAGTGAAATTAATGAGTATTCACAGATGTGATGAATACACAAGTCACATGACTAATGATCAAAATCTTTTTTCTTTTTCGCACAGTAGGAGCTACAGGCTATGCAAAAGTGATGTTTTTCAAAACAACTTGGCACGTTGGGGCTTCAGGTCTTCTGGATTGCCTCGGACGAGCGGTTTGGCTTTTGTGGTTTTATTAAGTATTTTTAAAAAATTTAAATTCTGATCACTATTTGCTTCAGTTGTTTGGGAGATTAGTGTAACACCTTTTTCCTGTGAATCTCCAGCAGTGTTTTGTGGACTATAAAACTTCACCCGGCTTTCCATCCAAGATAACGACCGAATTTTCATTTTTGGGTGAACTATCCCTTTAAAGCCCAGCGCTGTTGCCGGGGGTTTGGTTTAAACAATGAGTAGAAAAGACAAAAGAAGCTTCATAGCATTTTAATGGTGATTTTGAATTTGAATGTCAACGTGATGTATGAAGCTTCAATACAGCTCTTCTCAAATGTCAACACTGAGTCACAACATGACTCAACAGCTGCTCAGACTCAAAACCTCGCATTTTTAGCTTTGGAAAGAGGTTGTTATAGTTTTCTGTGTGTGGTGGCAGCGTTTTGTGCCTCACTGCTTTTTTTTAATATTTCTTCCTCTCATCATTTTTGTGCCATTTTTGCGTTTTTGGTGTGAAATATCTCAGCTCAGCTGAGATGTTATTACCATGTGTTCCTTCTCTTCGTAAAATTTCAAATCAGATCGTAAATCAAGCTTTTTCTTGCTGTTTGGCTCGTATCAGACCAACAGCCAGCTTTCCTTAATATCAGCGTGTAGGTGCATCTCTGACCAGTAGTACTCTTGGTTTACCAACCGATTGTCATGTACTCTATGTAACAATTTTACTCCAGTTACACACTTAAAGCACCAGATCCCTTTATATTAAATTAGCCTGTCCCAGAAATGCACTCACTGTCCTCTCCAATGAATGAAAATGCCAATTTTTTGAACAAATTTGAAAGATGTTGGCTCTATAATCACATTTCATTTTCTGTTTGTAAATTTCTGACATCATTTTATATAAAACTGCTGATGTTTAGTGTACTTGTGGTGGACTTGGCGCTGTACTTGGATGGAAACTCAACCCGTCAGCACGCTGGCATGAAGCCTGAACTCCAGAGTCGCATTCTGCGCTGATTGATCGTCTGTTTAATGCAGCTCGAGTTCAGATAGTGTGTGAGCCCCTGGCTCGCCCATCACTCAGCTGGAGACTCTCAGCCATTTCCTCTCAACAGTAAACTCTGCTTTACAGAGGAGGATCGATCTTTTCAGCCCATTGAAATGTTCTCGATGTGCAACAACGTGAGGCTGTAGTTTGTGGTGCAGTTGTTTTGAATTATACAGCCTTTAAGACAAAACTTGCTGCTGTAGCGTCACATCTATGAAATGCAATGAAGTCGATTAGTGCTGAAACTAAACAATTAATTTGTCAACCAAAAAAATAAATGCAACTATTCTAATAACCAAATAATCATTTAAAATATTTAACAATATGCTTTTTTATTGTAAATTTAAAATCTTTTGGTTTTTGAGTGTTGATCAGAACACAATTGTTTTTTATAAAATTAACATTCAATTAGTCGATTAGTTGCTGTTTGAAAAAAAAAAAAAACATCAAAACTTTGCTTATTTCATCTGATAAGTCGGATTTCTACCCAGAAGTGACTTTTATTGTTAGCCAGACGTCATGGTTATCGGTCTATCGGCCCTTTCCCAAAATATTGATACAATGAGATTCTTGATAAATAATCATCAGAAATGTGAATATATGGATGAATATATCTGGTCTCATATCAAGATATTAATGTAATATTGATATTTTGGCCTTGCCTATGATATAGTGATGCAGTCTAATACAAAAGCAATATGAAAAACAGAACCTCAAAAACTGAATCCAAACCCCTTTAACCTCGAGGGACTGTTACGCACATTTTACGCCCTTTTCATTCTTCATTTTTTGATCATTTTGGCTGTGTTCATGCATATTGCATAAATTTTAGCAAGATTTAGTGTTTTTGTTTAATCTTGGAATTTCCAGCTCAGCTCCTACAATAAGTCTAAAATTCACCAAGTAAACAAAATTGTTACATTCATACGTTTAGTGCAAAAAATGCTCCATTGAAACCAATACAAACTGCAATTCTTGATCCCACATCAAAGCATAAAAACATGCATTGTGTTTTTTTTGGGTGTCCTTCTGGGCGTTTGCCTTCAAATTAATTTTTACTATTTTCTAACACCATTTTTACCGTATTTGGCATATGGAGAAATACATGCTATTTCCACTAGGTGCACTGTCACAATCAGTGTTGCTGCTAATCATTGACATACCCCAGGCTGTGATAATCCAAAAAAATTAACTTTGCATGGAGTATTTTGAAGATAATTCTTTTTTTTGTTTGTTTGTTTTTTCATTTAAAAACATCATGACAGAAACCTGGCATTTTAAAGGGTTACAATTAATGAATATTTCATATTTATAATTAGCTGGTGTTGGTTAAAAAATAATTCAATGTAAGTAGAAAATAATATTAATGTATAATATTTTTGATTTTTATAGCCCATTTTGTGCGCAGAGCGATAAAAGTGATATTAAAGCGAGCCCTAAGGGTTAAACAGTCAACAAAACAGATTTTTGTTGAGCATATCGTGTATTTTTTTGGAGTCACTGTATGTATATCGACATAAAGTCCAGTGAGGACAATCAGCACAGTTTGTCCTTCACCCAAAATGATAAAGAAATGTTTTTTATCATTAATGAGGAAGTTCAAACAGAAGCCTTATCTTGGTGTTATGAGCTCTCGCTCTCTTTATTTCTCTGGTTTTGTAACAGACAGCTGTTGTTGTTGTTTTAATCTGCATATTCACATCTGTGTTTCCTCATTCCTTCACTTTACTCCATCCATCCGCAGTTCCCGCATTTACTGTCGTTTCCGCCCGGCTCGGCAGTGCGAGGTTTTAGCAAGTCAGAGTGCTGCTGTGGGGTAAACATTGCCCTCTTTGTCACCACTCGAACAAAGGCGGCGGTGACGTAATGTCAGGAGGAGAAGAAGAGGAGGGGGTGTGGAGGATCTGCCGGCTTCTAGCTGTGCTCTCGATGCTTCATCCCCCACCTCGGCTTTAAGTGTAGGTCACATGACCAGCGTTACTGTACATCTGCTGAAATCACACATTACTCTCCACCAAACTGCACATTAGGAGCAGGCATCAAGGAGCGAGCAGAGCGCTGCAGGCCGAAGAGGTTACACTCAGAAATGTAGCATCCACTTATCAGCCCGAGTGAGGCAGTGTGAGGGGGTGTGTGTGTGTGTGTGTGTGTGTGCGCGTGCTTTAGTAACAGCTGTGAGCTCTTTGTGTAGACTGTAGACCGAGGGAAGCTCTCAGCGTCATTTCTGAGACATAACAAGACGTTAAGACGAGTTGGATCGTTTTTTATTATCTGGTGTGAAGATTTGATAATGACGTGAGAAAAATGGGAAAGTTCATTTTCTGAGTTAATGTGCAACATGACGTCTAAAACAGATCCCAAAGTTATCTGTCCTGGTTCTTCGTGCTTACCAACTGTTCAGCGGATAGTTTTATCACAATGTGTTTCAGTGAATTCTTGCAGCAGCTGAAGAAGTAGGCCATAAAAAATTTGACCCAGTAAAAGGCCAAATGTGCAGCTCTCAGCACAAAACAGACACTCAGCGCCTCGTCGAACTGCTGGCGTTTGTAGCGTAGTGTAAATATGCAAAAAATGAAAATGAAAAATGGAAAACCACTCTGGTGGAGACCTAAACCTCCCAGGTAGAGTGCACTCAGCACACTGTGGCAGAGTTAGTTAGTTCAGAAACGGTTTCCACAGTCATGGAAAACCTGGGAAAGTCATGGAGTTAGATCATTTTATTTTCCAGGCCTGGAAAAGTTATGGAATTAGATCAAATCACTGAAAAGTTTGGAAAAGTCATCGAATTTTGTTGTGTGTAATGACATTAATTGTTCCAGTAATCTGGTGATGTGGTGTAATGTAACATATTGGCAATTTCTGTAATTTAGTTGTTGACAACGTAAATATAATATGTGTCGTCTTAGAGCCGCATGATTTTATAGTTGCATCAAAAGATTTGTGATGTCTTATTTGCTGACTTCCTCTTTAAGACAGCTAAAGTGTGTATGTGACGTAGCGTGGTGGCGTTTATCATGTGAAGCAAGACTCTCCTGAGTGTGTGTGGAGCCACACTGCCTAGTGAGTATTGCGTAATCGGTTGTTTTTCTTTTAAATTTGGTGCCCATTTAACCAGGTTAGAGCAGCCGCACTGCCGCATGAGTAGCACTGCTCAGGCATGGAAAGGCTGCTGCTCAGCTGCAGCACATCTGGAGGGGCGGAGTTTTGCATGACTCACGCGGTTGTGCGCAGAAATAGACCATGAAAATTGTGTTTTCATAATCATATTGACTCTATACAACTACAACCACAATTGCATTCATCCGTCACAGACATAAGGAAATACAAACATATTAGTTTTACTCAACCTTTACTGTTTCAGTTTCAGAATAAAAGCACCCTGACATATCTGTCAACAGAATCTCTTCAGTTGTTGACACAAGGTATTTTATTGTGAAATATTTTCAGGGCCAAGTTTTTGACAATACAGTGTCTTGTATGGCTTCAAAAATGTGTGGAAGAATATGTGTGTATAATTATAGAAATAGAGTAGTTACAGCGGCAGGCAGCTCTGTAGCAGCTCTGCAGCAACAATGTTGTCAGTGTGAACACTGCAAGCGTGTGAGCCGCAGCCGTCCAGCGAGGTTGTTTTGTCACGGGTCCTTGAGAAGTCATGAAGAAGTTTTGAAATTTAGTCCATGAAAATGTGTGTGAACCCTGTTTAGAGATTAGGAACAGGTTTATTTTACCCATCGACCAATCTGTTTGTTAAAGAGAAGCTAGAAATGCAGTCGACCAAGATTTTCTTTGACTACAACCCTACAAAATAGTTGCTTATAAATTTTCTGTCGATAAACCTGCTGTTCTTAGACTCATCCCCTCATGCTGATGTCTGCATTTTCAGGGACAGGTAGCGGCTCCCTCTCCCACGCCATCCTGCGCACCATCGCCCCCACAGGTCACCTGCACACGGTGGAGTTCCACCAGCAGCGGGCGGAGAAGGTGGCGGAGGAGTTTAAGGAGCACCGCGTGGACCATCTGGTCACCGTCAGGAACCAGGACGTGTGCAAAGACGGTTTTGGAGTGACCGGGATAGCGGACGCCGTCTTCCTGGACATCCCCAGCCCCTGGGAGGCGGTGAGACACTCCAAGGCTGCTCTGAAGAAACAAGGTAAGACTCCACTGCGGGGGATTTTTATTATTACCGTTTTTATTATTATCATCTTTTTAACGATAAACTCAAATTAAGACTAAAATGTGATGTGCAAAACCCTAAATTTATAAAGTAGATATCTAATAATAGTTGTGGAGTAAAAAAGTACAGTATTTTCCTCTGAAGTGTTGTGGAGTAGAAGTGAAAAGTGGCATGAGATTAAAATACTCAAGTAATGTAAAAGTTCCTCAGATTTGCAGTTAAGTACAGTACTTAAGTAAATGTACTTAGTTACATTTCACCTGTGGTCAGCAGAGGGGCGCACGGTAACTGAAATGACAGTAATTGGGACTAATGCACCAAGTATAGTGCTTTTTATTTAGCCCTGAAATTCAATAACATAATTACTCTAAAACATGATCTAAATTTGATTAAATTATATTCATGTTTTTTTTTAAACTGTATTGTAATATAAAACGTATTTTTCCTGGTGCTGGGCAACAATTTGTGGTCTGTGAAAATGTTTTTCTCTTATCCTGGTATCCTGGTAGTGCACTGGACCGTAAAATTTTCTTATCTAAGAGAAGAGCAAAAAAAAAGAAAAAAATGGCGAATCCCAAAAATCAATGGGTACTAACAAAATAAGAACAAACCCTGAATGCGTTCGGATATGACCTCCAATGACTGGAGGTCACTGTCGACTAAACAAAAATAAAATACATGTGTGTGGAACATTCCCATCACCTGCTGCTGACTTTTCGGTGACTCGTCCTGACACAGCAGGAACATGACTGTGACTGAGCACATTTTAAAAATATCAGCCAGCGAGTTTATTTCCCCCCGCGGCCGTCTCGCCTCGCCCTGCACTCACAGAGCGACCATCGATCCGATCCGACACAGCTCTCATTAACTTTGTCCTTGCGTGTGTGTGTGTGTGTGTGTGTGTGTTGGGGTTTCTGTGACGACCAGCAGCAGCAGCATGTCGGGGCAGGTCGGCGGTTCACTGAGGTGATCAGAAGGTCACGGCTTATATGATGCAGGTAGAACATAAAGATTAACCCTTTCTCACTACGCTCTCAGTGTGAGCAGTTGTTTGAAGGACAGAGTGTCCTTTATGTATAAACGACAAATGATAATATCACCCGCTATAACACACACACACCGGACTGTTGCATAATATGAATAAACATTATAATGTTAAGATTAATTAACCCTTAGAGACTGTTTGATGCATCTTATGTGCTTTTCATTCTTAATTTTTTGATCATTTTGGCTGTGTTCATACTTACGGCGTAAATTTTAGCGTCTTATCTGTCGACCTCTAGAAAGAATAGGTGCAAATATACCAACACCAGATTTGCAAAAATGTGCATTCATGTAAAAGATGGTGTTTTTTCTTTTTCTTCCCTTATTTGTGAAGGATGCACCAATCCAACTTTTCTCTTCTGATACAAAGAACTGACCCAATACCAACATTTCCCAAACTGAAAATTATATAGACCTCACTGTATTGAACTGATTGGTGTCATTTTTATAAGTTAGCATGAAGGCAGGGATGCCACGGTGCTGAAAACTCAGAGCTCTAACATGTTTGAATTATAGAGGAAACACTAAAATAAAACACTGTAGAAAACTATATTTAATGTGGATGTTGCATTTAAAAAAGCAATATTGTGTTCTGCCACCAAATCTTGCTACTCAAATGAATTTATCCGATAAACCGACAGTCTCTGTCCTCCGTCCTGTTAGGATGCACAGGATCAGTGGTTTATGAAAACACGCTCATCTTCCTGAGACGCATAAATGCAGCACGATTTTAAAAACTAAGCCCCAATATGAAGAGGAATGCTGCTCTGCCTCCTCCTCTCTAAATCCCTTTTATGGTGCCACTGCAACATATTCCTTTCATGACCCTCACACACACACACACACACACACACACACACACACAGATACAGATAAATAGAGTGCAGCCATTGTAGAAGCAGTCCCATGACCATACAGGGTTATGCTGCAGGCAGAGCGAGCCGGTGAATGTGGCTCCATAAGGAAAGGCTTGATTTACTTCCCACCGCTCTGACTGGATGTTTTCTCCTGAGAGCCTCGGGGCGGCTGAGCACCTCTTTCCCCCGAAAAACAACCTAAAGGCCCAACAAAAGTAACCCTGCGATACCCGGTTGTTTTAGCGGGCGAGATGTTTGCAGAGTAGAAACGACAGGAGGCAAGACGTGTCACCCGCAGCCCAAATTCATCACCTTGTTGTTCATTTTTGTCAGATCTGCTCTTGGGCTGCAGTGGACAGAATGTAAGAGTTGTAATTCTTCTAATTTTTGGCCTGCAGCCCGGCCTGGTCTCTGAGACGGACCCTGACTCCATCGAGCCCTCCCTCCCCGCTCGCTCTAAGACTCTTATTATGCAACCATGAAGCAAACACTCAGCCGCCCGATAAGGACTTATACGTTTCACGCATGTATAGATGCTCGTCGTCGCGGACGAACCGTTGATATTCAAAGCTATTAATAACCCGCCCGAGACGCCCTTGTATAATCATCAACCCGGCCCCTCCCTGTGTGTTCGCCCCGGTTGCTAGGAGACCATTGAGTTGTGTTTATGACTGTGTCGAAGGGAGAACACTGGTCCTGTTAGCTGAAGGAACGACTGCTATCTGAAACATCCCAAAGTTTACTGTTTATCAGACGCTGCAGATTCTTCAGCAAGGCTGCCCTCTGCAGACTCCACTTTATTTCACTCAGTAACTCTGAGTTTTGGGGTGATTACATGTTGATGACTTCAGAATATGAAGTTTGAATCTCATGTTGTCTCCCATCAGGCATCAGTTTGTCTCACATTATCACCGCAGACTGCAGATTTTTCGCCTCTGAAATGTAAAGTAAGATTAACCCTCAGGGGCTTTTTTGGCTGCGTTCATGCATATGGTATAAACTTTCCCAAGTTTGTGTATTTTTGTTTAGTCTTGGAGTTTCCAGCTCAGCTCCTACAGTAAGTCTAAAATGCACTGTGGAAACTAAATTGTGACATTCAGACTGTTAAGTGCCAAAACAAGAAATGCGCCATCGAAACCCATTCAAACTGCAATTTTTGATCCTCCAGCGATCAAAGCATAAAAACATTCTGGGCTTTTGCCTCGGAATTTGTATATTTTTTAAACAATTTTTACCATATTTGGCAAATGGAGAAAATACACACGTTTTCCATCAGGTGCTTCATCAGTGTTGCTGCAAATCATTAACATATCCCAGGCTGTAATTTAAAAAAAAATCTACTTTGCATGTGTAGTATATTGAAAATAATTCACTTTTGTGTTGTTTTCCATGTAGAACCATAGTGCCATCATGACAAAAACTGGCACTTAAAGGGTTAAAAGTCTGAAAAATAATAAATATTTAATATTTATGATTAAGATTGATGTTGGTTAAAAAAATAAACCCAAAGAAAGAATTATATTAATATATAGAGTGGGATGAGTGTGAGTTTTTTACACAGCACCAAAAATTATGGTGTATGTGTTAAATTCAATGTTGCTGCTTAACATCAACATATCCCAAACAGTGATAATTGGAAAAGAAAATCTACTTAGCGTGTAGTATATTGAAAATAATTTTTGTGATTTTTTTTTCGATTTTTTTTTTTTAATCTAAAAACATACTGGCAACAAAACTGGCATTTAAAAGGGTTAAAATATTACTGATTAATTGATACTTATGATTAACACTGATGTTATTTTTTTTAACTCATTGAAAGTTGAAAATATTATTAATGTATAATATTTTTATTTTTTGCTTGATTTTGAAAAGTGCGTTCTGTGTGCAGAGAGTTATGAGAGTGTGTGATATTAAAGCTAAGGGTTAAAACATTAGATGAAACATTGAGCCATTTTCAACCCGTAACATGTCGACTTTTTTAAGTTTGGTAAGAAATCTTAGAATTTCACCAGCGTTTGCTTTATGGCTCACAAAGCTCGTTTTTCTGTGCAGTACGCCTTTAAATTACGTCTCTTGACGGCAAAATCATCAAACATCACTCAAACATATCGAGTCGTTTTGTTTCGTTAACCCCTCCTCTCTCCCAGGACAGCTGGTCAGAGTCACATTCTTCGCTCTTCAGGTCACCCGGTGAAAGTTTTCTTGGCTCGATGTTCCGACCTCCCGCCGCCGATCACCGCGGGGTTTCGTTTAGAGCCGAGAGGCCCGCAGCAGAGAGCTGATCTGTGTTTATCAGAGCGGCCGTTCATCCCCCGATGATCCACAAACTACAGCCCCGAGCCCGACAGGTCACAGGCCTGCTTTGTTAGGGAAAACGATATGCTTTGAAAAGTGCTTGTAGGTGTAAGAAAAACAAATTATTAATAGTCGTAGTAGTATCATGGGATCCCTGGAGGAGGCTGAATGTCTCCTGAGTCCAGATTAAGTTAAGTTGAATCATTTTTCTTTGTCCGTGGCTGTTTTTTTTAACATTACTCTTACAGTGAAAACACCTTCGTCACTCCTTTCTGAGATATCTGATGCTTTAATTTGCCCCAAAAACACCAGAGAAACTTGATGACAAACGGTGTCATGTTTTTAAGTTTCCTCAATCATAAAGCCACAGTTCAGTCTCACAAACAGACTTTTAGACGACAAGGTCGTGACAACAGATCCTGAGTTAAGTGGATCTGCGGTGATCTTGTTGTTTAAGAGAATCACTCACAGTTAATTACAACTAGTGACTCCTGCTGCTTTGTCTCTCACGCACAATGGTTCGGACAAATGGAAACCTCCGAGGCTGAAATTATGAAGCAAATGCACCAAAAACTGCAGTTCCTTTAATGGTCACCTGCGGCTGGCTCCAAAACAAAGTCGATCCTCAAAGACAAACGTAAAAATGCTCAACTACATCAGAATTAAACATGTTTACAGTCAGGGGGGGAAATAAATGAAATGCTAAATTTCTGGATTTTATTTTTATTTTTAATTTAAAAAATATATAATACATATATTTATATATATTTCATTTATAAGTTGTGTTGTGACACATTTTATCTTTATCAAAACAATTGCACTTGGCCATATTGTGATTTAAATAATATTTCATATGATTGTGCAGGCCTACTTTAAAATGGTTTTAAAGTGTTTTCATTATTGTTTGTCTGCTATTTTTATTTAGTTATTTTTTATTTTTGTCTTGTAAAGCACTTTGTAACTTTGTTTTTAAAAGTGCTGAATAAATAAAGTATTAATGATTATTTTATTAATATTTAATAATAATTATTATTATTAATAATATTTCATCTAATTTTGATAAATTCCCAGCGAACACGAAGATGTTCAGATATTTAAATAAACACTGATAATTCTGCACAATAATTTTTTTTTTTTGTCTTGTAAAGCACTTTTTAACTTTTTTTAGAAAGTGCTGAATAAATAAAATTAATAATTCATCTCATTTTGAAAAAAATCCCAGTGAACACAAGTTGTTCAGATATTTAAATAAACTAATGATTTTTTTCACTGTACATTTTATTTATTTATTCATTTTTTTACATTTAGAGTATTTTAATGTGTCATCATTTTAGGAGAATAGTTTTGAGACATTTCACTGAAAACTACAAATGTGAATCTCACAGTGGCACTAGAGGAAGAGGATCGCCAACGTCCCCACGGTTCAACCTCAGAATAAAACTTTTGTTGTGAATCCGATGCATCATCTGAGAACCATGAGTCCATCCAGTCGGGTCATCCAAGAGGTTTTTTCACTGGAAAAGTCGAAGTCAAAGTAGACCTGTATGTGGTATTAGAGAAAAGTCAGAGGGTCACTGAAGTCTGCATGATTGAACCTCTGGGGACCATGAATGACCTGATCAGTGCTTCACTGGACAAGTCAAACTTTGACTTGTCTGTGGCACCAGAGGAAAAGTTAGAGGATCACTTAACTCTGCATGATTCAGCCTCTGAAAATCTGTACAAATTTAACGTTAATCTACTAGTAGTTGTTGAGATACTTTGGTTGGGACCAAAGTGGTGGAAAAATCAACACAGCCTCCCTTTGAGTCACTGTTGTGGGTAAAAATGAGCCTGGCTGTCCAAAAAGGGAGAAGAGGGAAGGTAGATTCATTCGACATTTTTTAAACTTTGTTTAAAAAAACGAAATTCCATTTGTCCTTGATCCTGATCTTTGGAGTTGGAGGATGAGTTGATTTAAAATCAGCAGCTACTATGAAGATTTCATCTGGTTGTTTGGGCATGTTGCTGCTGGTGGCATCATTCAAATCCTGCAGTGCATTGTTTAATTTGCATCAGTCTTGACCTGAACTGACCACGATGTCTCAGAAGATGTGCACAGAGCAGTCTCTGATTTCCCGTTGCTGAGTGAGCCTTAATCACATTAGCTTTATTCTCTCATGAGTGGACATTAGCCAGAAGAAGGTTTGGTAGAGGAGCTGCTCTCGGTCCAAGCCGGGTCAGCCTCGCCCTGATGCCAGTTCTCCTCCCTCTCTTTGTCCGGCGCTTTCAGTTTAGTTTCTCCCCTCTGGTCTGACTGGCCGCTCGGCGTATGATGTGGTGGAGATCCTCTTGTGGCCCGCTGCATTCAGCCCAAACTTCACTTTTCCTGACGTTGATTCTCTACAGTAGAACAGTCGTGCTTCAGCAGAAGGGGTCAAAAAAATAGGAAAATATAGCAAAAAAGTAGCAAGGATTCGAGGAGCTACTGGCTGCTGCATGATCATACGTGCCATCGTCATAGCAACAAGAACACATCTTTGTTACTGTCTTGTCTTTATTGTTTTGTCTGTCCTCTCTCTGTCTCATCCCCAGGAGGTCGGGTGTGTTCGTTTTCTCCGTGTATCGAGCAGGTCCAGAGAACATGCGAGGCCTTGGCGGATCAGGGTTTCAAGGAGATCAGCACCGTTGAGGTCCTGCTGCGAGTCCACGACGTCCGAACCGTCTCTTTGCCGCTGCCCGACTTCGGCCCGGACCCCTCCGCTCAGACTGAGCCCGACGGCGCAGAGAAAACACCTCCAGGACAGGCGTCCATCTCCTTGAAGACCACCACCCCGCCAAGAGAGATCCCGGGTCACACAGGGTACCTCACCTTCGCCACCAAACCCAGAACCTAAAGAGATTTGTCTTTATTTCACCACCAGTACACAGGATGAGGTTTCTAATCTCTTTGCCTCGTTCCAGTGTATTTTGCGTGTACATTAATGAGACTGTGATAATCCAGCAGGGGTACCGGGCTCCTCCAGGTCCCGCCTGGCACTGCAGCACCAAGAGGATTTACCGTTTGGGGTTACATAATTCTGTCCTCCTGTCACTTGGCACCGGTTTGTTGCTTGCATCAAGCAAGAGTGAAATTCAAACCGACAGTGATTTAATTTGTGGAGAATTTAAAACTTTGTGTCTCCCCTTTTATTAAAAAAAAATCTCTTTTAATCAGTGTTTTGTTTGTTTGGGAGATAATTACTTTTATTTTTAGTGTTTTTTTTGCACTTTTGTATTCAAGTAAATACAATAAATGAGTGAAGAGATTTTAGTTTTTCTGTCTTCTGTTGCACCACAAGCAGAAATACAAAGTGGGTCAAAGGTTTAATCCCTTACAGGACCTGTTTAAGTGTCCTGCAGGGAGACACGGATCTCCCTCCAGATCAGCCAACAATAATGTGTCACTTTTTAAAAAAAAGTCAGCTTCACTGTGATGTCATAATGTCATAGCGTCATAATTCAGGAACAGAATTGGAGACATTTGGTCAGAAACTGAATTTGTGACACTAATCTTGAAACTGTTGATTGTAGAGATTTTCTGTGATGTTTTCACAGACGTGGACGTAAACTGGAAGAGAAATTTGAGTAGAAGCAAACAACCACGAGGCAGTAATTCTAATTATTTAACCATCCTCTCGTCGCTGATTTCTTTTTACACTTTGACATGTTTGGTGAACTTGCGACTTTTCTCTGAAGCTCAGCACCAAAAAAATGTCTGCAGTAAAACACAGACGAGCGTCTTCTTCTCTCCGCCACCTTTCATAACCAGCTCTGACTAATTGCTATTACTATTACCGTCCTGACGTGAGCTTTCCCAGAGCTTTTCCGGAGCACCAAGAAGCTCCGGAAAATCATTACTGCTGTATTTAGTTTTTGGACTCTGGGTGTTCTCATTCATCATTAGGGAGGTTTTTTGTTTTTTAAATCTTCACTGGCGGACAGTCCGTGTTTAAAACTGCAGAAATCTGATATGCAAAATGCTCATTTAATGACATTTCATGTGATTGTGTCTCATTATATCAGTTTTTTTCTGACCTGACTGCTGCTGCTGTTATTAGTCAAAACCTCCTGCTGCATTCAGAGGCGGTCGGGACGTTTCAGGCCTGTTACACGGTATAATCCCAGAGGCTTACTGTGAGTTATAAAAAGCTCTGTGGTTGTTTTAGTCTGCTGTTTTGGACAGGTCTATGCATCTCAATACCCACTTATTTAAATCTGCTTTTAATCTGTGATCTATAACTCCCTCGCTTCTTTCTTTTTTCATCTCTGCGGTGTCACGTTTTTATACTGTATTGCTTTTACTTTTTCATTACCATGTAATCGAGTACCTTTTAAAGCACTATACAAACAAAACCTTATTATAATTATTGATTATTTGGGTGTTTATGACTGAGTGTCTGAGGTAGAAAAAGACAGGCCAAAGACTAAGCACACCTTGTTTTATTATTATTAATATATTGGCAGTGGTGGAATGTAACTAAGTACTTTTACTCTTGTGCTGCTTAACCCTTTGAAACTTGAGCACATTGGCTTGATTTCTTTCAAAAACATGAAAAGAGGGGCAACGAGCAACTACAGACGAAATGACCCAATTATTAGCAAATAATAACAAAAAAGTACAAGAAAACTACCTGAAATTAGTTTTAAAATTAATTAATTAATTTTAAAAACAGAACAAAAGAGACTTTTAAAAAAAAATTTAAAATGACATGGTTCTTTTTAAAAATATATAATAATTTCAAATATTTAAAATAATATTATAATATACAATTTTAAATATGTAACTATGAAAATGATGAATACATTTTTTCCCAGTTTTTTTCTTTTTTTCTTTAGACATTTTTCCCTAGCTTTTATATTAAATTCTACTTATTTCTTGCAGTTTAAGAAACACTCCTTACCAAGATGTTCGTTGTCTTTTTTTCCCAATGTTTTGGGGAAAACGCATCGAGGAGCTCAGGGTTCAAACTTTAAAAAACTGGCAGCACATAAAATAATCCCCTGCTTGTAAACAGTGAAAACAGTGGTAGTGGTTGATCTGGAGAGAAGAGTGATTTTTGTCGCTGAGTTTTCGGGTTTGTGTTGCAGGTATCAGCGGGAGTGTGAGTGTAGGTGGAGGAAGTGAGTAACGCTCCCTGATGAGGAGGTGGGTGTTTCTGTGATTAAACCTTCACATTCATCTTCTGGTTGCGTTCAGGGAGAGAAAATGTGAACAGTGAATCTTACAGATGAATATTTCACCACCAAGATCAGAAACCTGCTGGTTTAGAGCTGCTGTGGTGTTATTTTGGACTATTTTTTTCCTCTTTTTCCTCGTCTCATACAGCATTTATCTAGAAAACATCTTAAAATAAGTTATGTGACACAGGCATAAAGTGGAGGGCCAGTGGACCCTTCGCTATTTACATTTAAATGGGTGAATTATGTAAAAATTCACCCCCATAAAGATGTCTGTAATGTTGCAATTAGCTAAAGAGACCAAAACTAAAAAGTAAAACAAACAAATACTAAAAAAGCACAAGAAAATTACCTAAAAATATTTATTAAATTAATTTTAAAAAGAACAAAAGAGACCATTTAAAAAAAAAATAGAAAATGACACAGGGAAATAATAATGTCAAATATGAAAAAAAAAAAAAAAACATTTATGGGTGAGTTATCTAAAATTCATCCCTATACAGATGTCATTAATGTTTAAATCAACTTAGAGAGCAAAACTAAAACTAAAAAAAAACAACTTTAAGTTCAAGAAAATTTCCTTAAAATTTGCTTAAAAAATATTTAATTTATTTTTTTTTTTTTAAAAAAAAGAACAAAGGAGATAATTTAAAAAAAAAATCAGAAGGTGACATAAGGAAATCTCTTTAGAGATATGTAATTTCAAATATTAAAAAATATTTACATTCATTTGGGTAGTTATATAAAAAAACCCACCCGTATACAGTCGTTAATGGTAAAAAACGTTATTGTTGTTTATTGTTTATTTCTGTTGTAAAGTTTGGTATTTTAACACACGGGGGGTCTAAGAGGATTGACTCACTCTTTGAGCCGGCCTCAAGTGGCCATTTGATGAACTGCAGTTTTTGGCGCTTCTGTATTGGCTTTATTTCGTAGCTTCAGAGGTTGCTGCTTGTTCGAGTGTGAATTTGTTTAAATGAGCGATTTTCCAGACAGCTGCATCAGCAATGCCAGGCACCGAGCAATCGGCCCGCTCTAAAACTGCAAGAGTAGAAACAAATGGATGCCTGGAGCTGCAGGAAATCACATGAAAAAATCAGTCTGTGTTGCATGCAGCTGAAGCTGTAAAACGTGAATTTGGCAATGAGATAATGTTGCCCCACGTGTGACTTAAAATCACCACTAGGAGGCTTATGAGAAAGTTATTAAATCCTCCATTAAATAAATACGAGCTTCTCTGGTCAGCTTCCAGAAAACTGAGTCACGTAGTTGAGTGAAAGCTGGAGGAACGCCCGAGTTCTCCGTGAATCGTTCCCACCCGCAGACCAGAAGCAGCAGGCGGCTCCGGAGGGTCTTAATCTGCCGACCGCGGCCGGGAATAGCAGCTCTGATCTGCTGGAAAATCCTGCCGCTTAATCAGCTTGTCTTCTGCCCTCCTGAGCCGAGCGCTGATACTCTGCAAACACTGGGGCCTGAGACCACGCCGCCTGAGAGCGAGGGGGGCGTGCACGAGATTTGACAGGGTGGCACGCGAAGAGGTCGCGGGCAGAGGCGAGAGGTCGTGTTGGGCCTCCACTCTGAGAAACGAGAGCTCGGAGTTATCATCTTTTAGATGGAAATAGCTGCAGGTTTTCTTGGGAACTGAGTGACTGAGATTTAATGGATTTCTGTTCAAGAAAAGACACTAATTCGATTGACCCTGCTCTGCAGAGAACGTCTGTCCTTTATATGCGTCTTTATTTATTTATTTTCCATAAATTATTATTATAAATCAATTATTAGGATTTATTATCTATTTTATTAGCTTTTCATATAGAGTAATATGTTAGGGCATGTTCCTTTTGAAAAAATTTAAAAAAAAAAAAAAAAAAAAGTTTAAAACAAGAAAGAAAAGACACTAATTCAAAATTTAAGACCAGTATTTTTTCATTAAAAAATGCTTGTAATTGAATTAAAGCAGATTAAGTTTTTGGTATGTGAGCTGATGGGCACTGGGGTTTGATGGTTACTTATTATAAAGGAAACATTTATTATAATATACCCTTATATTTTTAGTTAAAACCGAAGCTAAGGTAATTTAAAGAGAAAAAAATCCATCGAAACTGGATGCAGAAGGTTGGGGTTTTCATTAAATATTTAAAAAATAATAATAGTTTGGGGTTTTTTTAAAGCGGCAAAAACTATTACAAAATAATTTTAAAAAGTAGAGAAAAAACTATACTCTATTTTTAATTATGATCAAAATAATATATATAATATATTATATAATCTAACTTTTTTTTTTGATAATTATTGGGCTATGTCTTGTTAAATTGCTTAAATTGGATTTATGTTAGTTGCTAATTGAATTAAATGGAGACTGTTTGCAGGGAGTTAAAATGCATCAGTGTTTCCCCGTCAGCAGCTGACATGTACGTACGCTGCAGTATTTTCGTTTCTTTGACAGTATGCGATCAACAGAGGACAGTGAAACCTCGGCGAGGTAACAGTGCCGCAGTTTTCTTTTAACCCTTTAATCCCGGTGGGACTAAAAGCGCGAGGGACGAGGAACGTAACGATGATGAGATTAGAGGCTGAAAAGAGACTCAGAGAGGAAAGCTGCTGTTGCTGCTCGATGGTTCGAATAAACCTCTTACACAAGTCTCTGTCGCCGTGAAAACGGCAGCAGAAATGGATTTTAATCAGATCAATAGCAGAGTTTAGTCACGACAAAGTGAGCCTGAAAGTCAGGAGAGTACGAGGTATTTATATCAGTAAGAAGAGTTCCCAGAAACAATATGATCAGAGATAATTGATTATTTTTTCTCTCCTGACCTCTGCAGCCGGAGGTCAGCGGAGCGGCAGTCTGGATCATTGCTCAAGGACGTTTCAACACGAGGAGTTTGTGCAGCTGGTGGTCCAGTTAGAGCTGAAGTGATCTGAGTAATTTTGTGGCAAAGGTCAGATCTGCAGACTCCTTGTAATGCAGTATAGAAACTTTATAATATTTACACGAGTTACATGACGGATCAGATAACTTTGTGTTTGTGAGTTGGAGGCCGAGCTGCAGACGACTTTTCAAGACCAGAAAACAACAAAGCTGGTTGTTTTTTTCACGTGACATCGCTGTATTTCCAGCAGCTTTTTACCCCCAAAATGTGGGTGTTTCTTAGTGACTCGTTGCTGTGTTTGTCGCAGGTAGAGCGCCACAAAAAGTGATCATTTTTACTGAGACATCTCTGCGTTTTCTGCCAGGTTAGTAGCATGAAAAGTGATTTTTTTAATTTTTTTTTTTAGGCGGGTTTCCATTACAGATATGTGCAAAACTTAGCAATATTTTCAAAATGACAGTAAAACACAATTGCGAAATGTTTTGTGACTTCGATTTTAAGAAGCACGGCGATGGATGTTCAAAACATTAGCACGTTAACTTCTGTTGCAGCCTTCGCACTAGTCGTCATTATTTCCAGTCGAGTCGTTTTATGTGAGCGATAATGGAAAGGAAAGCCACTCATGCGTGGCCGCTCCCACGTATGAGGGATTTCTGGTCGTTGATATTCCACGATTTCACAGAGGAATTGTGGCTTTAAAACTTTCGGATGATCCGCTCAACTTTTTTTTAGAGTTATGTGATGCAGTAACACCTCATTCAGCGTCTGCTTGTGGTTTTTGTGCCTGAAACACACATTAATTAAAGCATTTTTGAAATTAAACCTTCAGCTTAACTGCAAGAAAGTAACAGACAACTCATTTTTTCTGACATTTGGGCTGTTTTACTTCAGGGAGTGTGTGTTTTGGAGAAATGTGCTTTTAATCCAGTGGGACTTTTTTCCTGCTAACATTTGTACATTTGTACGTTTAATTTGTATCATATCAAAGTTTCAGGTGACGTTTTATGAGCTGACTTTGTCATTCAGAGGTTTAGGGGATGGTGGATGATGTGATGTTCAAGACCAACAAACAAAACCTGTTGTTTTTTTGTGAGGCGTCGCTGTGCTTCCTCGCTACGAGAGGCAGTTGTTTTTACCGAGTTAACCCAAAACTGGGTATTTCAAGTGAAATCATGATCTTTTCCACCTATAACTAAGAGGGTTTTTTTGTGCCTAAACGTAACTAAACAGTGACCAAAGCATTATGAAACGAAGTTATAATGAATCTGCTACATCATAACCTTTCGAGGCCGACACCAAAAACGAGTCAACTTTGCGTCTTCTAACATTTTGTTTTTGCAGAGACACCGCAGCTTCTCCAGCTGTGATTGTGCCACCAAAAACATGATATTTTCCTCGATAATATCCGAGTGGATTTTGTGCCTAAAATTTTAGCGTATTCACTACAAAGTTACACCAAATGTAACTTATGTGTGGTTTGCAGAAACGTGTAATATCAACCTTTTTCAGGTGATTGAGAGTCAAAAACGGTGAACAGTTGAGCTCTAGGTGTGACTTTGCTCGATGAAACGTGGCGATTTTGAAAAATGTGGTGTGTTCAGTAGAAAACTCTGATAAACATAAATAAATTTGACATGAGGTTGTGTTTTACGTGGTGCAGGTGAGCTGCTTCGCCGTGTCGTCAGCGTTTCAGATCTGTGTTAACACGTAAAAACGACAAACAGCTGAGTGAAAACAGAAGATTTCTCTGCAGCTCAGTAACACACAAACGTGTTGCTCCTCTCGTTTGAGGATCCAGCAGTAATTAAAAAACAAACGTCTGTGACCCAGTTTCACTGAGGGACAAATGTTTCCACATAAAGCCTCGGGCCGTTCCTCCGCTCTGATCACTGTGTGAAATATTGATGAGCAGCTTGTTTGAATCCGTTCCAGCTGTCTCCTAAATTACTATCGATCAGTTTTGGGGATGGAAACCCGATGATGATGCGTTCATGTTTCATAATTACACATCTAATCTGCAATATTTTATTTGGATTTATAAAGTTTATGTCCTCTTTCTGCTCTTTTGTGTATGCACATGAATAATTTACTGACTTTCCATGTTGGAAAGCTGCAGCTTCATCAATGAGGCTGCATTTTTCTCACCCGATGAATTATTGATCAATACTTCAATGTACATATAAATTAATGGAAGTCGTCCTTCATGTTTTCAAAGTGCTCGGTCAGAACTTCTCAGAGTGACGTTTTCACGTTTTGTCCGTCTGACAGTTCAAAATATATTCAGTTTAAAATAATTTTTTTAAAAAAACAAGAGAAAGCAGCAAATCTTCATATTCAACAAACTAAATTCAGCAAATATTTCTCATTTTTAGCTCGATGAATCTGTCCGTCCACCGCTGAAATCAGACTGAAATATCTCAGCAACTTTTGGATGAAATTTTGTACAAATATTCATGTTCCCCAGAGGATGAATCCTAATTAATTTGATGATTCACTGACGTTCCCTCTTGTGCCACCGTGAAGTACAATATCTCGAAACCCTGAAACATCATTAACTATAAATGTATTGTCATAAAAAGTTTGTACCATAGACGGTATAAAAAAATGGATACAACAATTTTGACTTCACCAACTGGTTTGTTGACTCCTGTTTTGAAACTATGAGTTTGGCATCGTGGTTGTTGCCGTCTTGGTTTGGTGTTTTGGCGTTTGGTTGTTGTTGTTGATGTTGTTGTTGTAAAAACAGAAATTATTGTTGGATTTTCAAATTTCGACCGTCCTTGATCACATGCAACGAGCGCTTCTTCATTGTCCTGCACGCAGGAGCACGAATCCTAACACACTAATGAAAAAAAACAAGCAAAATTTTATTTATATAACACATTTGATTCCAGGTGGAAGCACAAAGTGCAAGGTCCAACTGCAGGCGCAAAGCAATGCCGTCAACTGACTATAAAAGCCAATCAAATCCATTAAAAATAAAAACTCATAAACTAATAATTATGATGAAGAATAAACTAAAAAAAAATACAAAGATGTGTGAGTCAGAACTGATTAAACAAATTGTTAAAATTAAGTAAAGTAATAATAGTAAATGTAGACCACAAAAAGAGGATAATATACATTTATTAAAATTAATATAAAAAAATAATAAACTAATTATAAAATAAGATAAATAGACCAATAAAAGACAATAACACACAAGTAAAAAAATAGACTAAATACTATATTTATCAATAAACAAGTAAAAGCAAAAACATACACTAAATTAAATTAAATTAAATTAAATTAAATTAAATTAAATTAAATTAAATTAAAATAAATTAAATGTAAAATAGTTGAACCAGACTACTACAATGTGCAGCTAAGAAATGAACGTCTTCAGCTTAACTTTAAAAGATGATGCTGTTCGGTCACTTCAGATGTTTTTCGGTAACATGTTCCAGCGACGTCAAGATAAAACACTTAAGACTGAATTAACTGTGAGATAAATCTTTGAACTAAAGGATAGTTTCAGCGTTTCGTAACCGTCCTCTGAGCTTTTTATTCTCCCTTGGGAACGAGCCTCATTAAAACTCAACGCCGCCCTCGTCTCCACCGACATTCCCGTGACACAGTTTGGATCGCGGCCAATCGTCCTCTTCCCTGAGGTGTGGGGTCGCCTGCTAAGTGGGACAACAATGGCGGGTTCATCAGTGTCTCTGCGCTCGTCTTCTTTTAATGGACGAACGGGTTGGCAGCAGTCCAGCCTCTGAAAACTGGGCGCTCAGCAGTGGGTTCACTGGGGACCAGTATGGGTTCAGGGAACAGAGGGTTTGTTGTGTTTGTTTGACCTGGAAAAGATGCAGTGTGACACATTTACAGACTCAGATTAATCCAGATTACGCCGACGTAAAAATCCAATAACGAAACATCCAAAACAAAGAATTTTACGACTAATCTTAAAGAAAGACTCAAAGCTGCGAAACAGTTCGTCTTTCTCATCTCAAGTTCAACCAACACCTCCAAACTCAATTATTAAAGCTTTTTATCTTGTTTGATTAATCTGTGTACAAATGCAAACAATTAGAAAAAATAAAGAAGAATTTATGCTTTTTAGGAAGCATTAAATGCTGTAGCTATTACTGGATTTTTTTTTCATATAATTCATTAATATAATATAAATCAGGGGTGTTGCAGTAAACCTGTGTTCACAATAATTCTTATATTTAAAAATAACATATTAATTAATGATATTTATAAATTTTACAAAATATTAAATTAATGTTAAAAATACACATATATTATCATGTAAATAATCCAGTGCACTGCATATCAAAGACAAATATTGTATGTTTTATGTCACTATTATCTTTTTTAAATAAATGTAATTACTTTACAGATTCATATAATTTAATACAAAATATGATCAACAATTAAATTGTAATGTATTATTATGCATAAAGATGATATTTTGTTGATCGGTAGGTGAAAATCACAAGCTAGCTGGCATCATAAAAAAAGAGCTCCACCTTTACCAGCTGCAACATTTGAACACATTCATGAACAATAATTATCCAGTAATATAGTATGAATTATTCTAAAATATGCCGTTCTGCCAAATGAGTACATTTACATTTGGTACTTAAAGTATTATTATTAGTGTTATTTGTGATAATTGGTATTATTTGCAAATCAAATACCATTGTGCTTTTGTACATTTACAAAACAGTGCTTTTTTATATTTTACAAAAGCACAATTTCAAGAATAGATCTGAGTACTTTTTCCTCTATTGTTAAACTGTAGTAACAAAATGTAAAACCGAAATCTCCATATCAAATCTTCAAAACATTTTGTTTTTGTTTCATGAGGTTAAAAATCTGCAGATAAATAAATCATGAATCTGCAGACAGGAAGCGTCCTCGCCCGCTGAGATGAGTACAGTCTGAGTGTGTGGTACTTGTACTGTACGTCTTTGTGTCTCCGGCTGCCTCGTGGTGGATGTGTGTTATCAGCGTTCAGGCTTTTGTTCTGCCTCGCTCTGACGTCAGCGAGGCGTCAGCTGAGTCTTTGTTACAGTTTCTGCAGCTCTGAAAATGGATCCTGTGTTCTGCAGCACAGAGAGCTCAGAGGGGATTAAAGAGGATTAAATATTACTCACACATTTATACTTACATGTTTGTAAACTGGATATTAAATACTGCGTCCCTCAGAGGGCAACATATTTGAGTAATAATTCACATGTTGCAGAAATGTAATGTAGCATAATGATGAAGTCACAGATAACAACTCTATCTATAAAGCACCTTTAAAAACAGAGTTTAAAAGCGCCTTGACAACCTGAACGAAAGCATTGATAGGAAATATAGAAGGCAATACAACACAAGCGAGACAAAACAAAGGACGAGTTGGGATAAATTTAAAACAAGAGGACAAATAATGCAAGATGCAGAATGCAAAATGTCAATATAAAATTATGCAAACAAATAGACCGCAACCAACAAAAGCAATGAACGCAATAAAACCAGAAATATAATAAATAAAAGATAAATAAAAAATAAACGAAAGGAGATAAATAAAATAAAAAGACATCACATAAAATTGAGTCTATGAAAATGGGCTTTAGGAAGTGATTTAAAAGAAATCAATAAATTAAACTAAATTTATTTACTGTAACTTTTTTTCTTTTACCTAATATTTCTACTTCGCTGTACCTCAGAAATATATATTATACTTTTTACAAGACTACAATTATCTGACAGCTTTAGTCAAATTTCAAGCAGATTATCTGGCTGTGTTTGTCCGACTCTGAGAAATTTGATTTAGTCCAATTTCAGGCGATAAAACACGTTTACACGTATTTTAAAAGTCCAGTTTTAGTTGCACTAACACAATAATTTGACTTTTTCTAACACGTAAATCTACTGAAGGTTTGGTTTGTCCATTCTGGGCTACTGTAGAAATGTGGCGGTGAAACATGTCGATTTCCGTATGTCGATATAAACGGCTCATTCTACGGTGACAAATGAACAACTTTTCTTATTTTATTATAAACTAAAGAAAATATTTTATGAATATTATATTCCATTTCTGCCAGTATATCCCACCAAAACCTGCATACTAGACTTTTAAGTAAGACTTTTACTCGTATCAGAGTATTTTTACAGGCAAGCATTAGTACTTTTACTTAGCTTACTTATTTACTTGTTAATTAATTAATTACTTACTTTTATATGACCCGAATCTTTTTCCACCACTGACTAACAGTGACACGGTGCTGAGACTAGACACAAAAAACAAAAATGCTTACAGAAAAATTAGTGACACAATGTTTGATTTGATTAACTGAACTTATGTATTTATTTCAAACACATTTTTAACATTTTTTAACATTTTAAATAATTTAATTTCAGCTTTTATATTTTATTGTTATTCCTTTGTTGTAAATCTGTGTCCTTTATTCTGTTTTTATATGAAAGTGAACATGCTGCATGCACATGAAGCTGAAGGAAAAGTACTGCAGCCGTCAGTATCTAATCTGAACTACGTGTAAATGCGGAGCGTGCTCTGTGGCTGCAGACTGAGTACATATAAGAGCAGATATGCTGCATGAACGCAGGCCGTTATCTTTCACAGTCCTGCAGAGGTGACTGTGTGGAGTCAAACTCGGGAAGGTGATTGTAAAATGACACAACTGTCTTAAGGAAACAACATCAAGATGCTTGTTAGATTATTTTTAATGCACAAAATAAATCTTGATGTTTTGAGGCATTTAAGTCACTTTTTATTCCTGATTAAATGTAAAAATGTGCTTTAAAAATGTGAGTAAATCTTACAGTTACAGGTGCTGAACACCGGCGTCAATATGAGTTGATTCCCAGGTTGTCATTTTTGTGTCTCACAAACATTTTTTTAAAATATCTGCAGCACCTATCAGAGCAAAGATACAAAAAGCCTAAAATGGGCGAAAAAAATAAAATAGAATAAATTACACCACAACAGAGTAAGATAGCAAAAGAGTGAAATAAACAACTGGCAACTTAAAAAAAAAAATAGAAATTAGACTTTGACAAACACCCACAGGTTGAATTCTCTCTTCCTTTGTTACAGTTTTACAAAATATTTAATTAAACAAACTGCCAGTTTATCAGGAGAATATAAAAACACGTCATAGCGTTGTAACCGGCCGTCTGATTGGCTGCTGGTGATGTCACCTGTTTGAACTTGTGTCATTGAGGAAGCTGAAAGTCATAAAGACGCGATATGAGGCGAGGACCCAGTGACCTGCATGTTGGCTCCGTGTTAATCGCCGCCTGCAGGACTTTACATACCGACCGTCACAGTTCAACCTTTTTTTTTAAAGGGCAACAGACTCAACGTGTAGATCATAATCATAACTACAGTTCCTGCACACACTGAACACTCTGCAGGGAGCTTACCCTGAAAACTGCTGAAGGAGAAGCAAAAATACGAAAAAAACAACCATTTAAAAATGCAAAAAGCGGTTGTTTTTTGCCGGTATTTCAAACATTGATTCTGACACCAAAGGCAGGTGTTTTAAACCCAAAAATGATCTTTTCCAAACCATAACTGAGTGGGTTTTAGCATCAGCTGATAAAGAATCAGCTAAATTAATGTTGGTAATTCAATGGAAAACACATGGGGAGGTAGAACAGACTGTAAACACAAAAATATTATCTCCTTTTAATGTTAAAAATGATCATGTTTGCAAGCTTCTGCACATCCTGCAAACATGGGACAAGTCATGTATTAGCTAAACCAGACGTACATTTTCCTCTGAGTGCGTGCAGCTCATGTATTTGTGAGTCACTGCGTCATGGGATGCAAAGAGAAGCATTCAACATTGTGCTTTTCTCAGAAAATAGGAAACACGAGGACGAGTCTGAGCTGACTGATGATCTGCAGGCAGAGACAGCTCACACCTGGCTAACAATAGAAACTAAAGAAGAAGAATTTTATCTCTGCGGCGGCTGGAAAAAGTGACACCTACGCTCACAGAATTACAGATTGTAGAGATAATAGTTAAACATTTAAAACATTAAATGTATGTGTCACTTCGACAG
Organism: Plectropomus leopardus; assembly: GCF_026936395.1. Classification (NCBI taxonomy): domain Eukaryota; kingdom Metazoa; phylum Chordata; class Actinopteri; order Perciformes; family Serranidae; genus Plectropomus; species Plectropomus leopardus. The sequence continues at coordinate 4,693,358 of NC_142189.1, forward strand.
AGTAAGAACTCTTTGCAATGAGTTCTACTTTTTTATTAGTTGGTAATATTGCTGAAATTTCCATCTCATTTGCAAGGAAAAGCAGCTCAAAGGAATATTTAGTTACACTTGGGTTTTTGCATGGATTTTTGAAAACATTGAACTGCTCCTTTAAATTTAGCAGGTCCATTATGCATTGTTATAAACTGGTCTTTAACACTTTGGTTTCATGCCTTTCAAAAACATAGGTAAAAGACACTGAGAAACATGAGGAGAAACTATTAAAAAAATAGCAAAAATTTGAAACACAAAGTACAAGAAAATTACCTGAAAATTAGAAGAAAAAAAAGAGAAATAAAGTAAAAGAAAAGTAAGAGAACAAAACAAACAAAAAAAACAAAGAAATTACCAGAAAAAAAGTGAAAAATAATAATAACTGTAAAATATCCTTAGATATATAATTATGATAATCATAAATAGAGTTTTTAGGCTTATAGGGAAAATATTTTTTAATAAATTAATTCTGTGATTCTGTAAAATGAATTAAAACATTATTTTAATATTTTTTTCCTTTTAATTTCTTGCAATTTGCGGTACATTTCTTGCCAGGTGCTTATTGCCCTATTTTTCCATGTTTTGGTGGAAAAAAGTCGACCAATTTGCACAGATTTGGAAGGTTTAGATACTTGTGAAGCAGCACAAGAAAAGTGATGTCGCTCCAGGTTTCAAAGGGTTAAAGTGGTTTTTTATAAGGCCATATTTTGTTGACTATTCACATTATGATGATTATTCTGTAACGTTGTAAAAACTTTGATGGTTGAACTTTTTACTTTTCTTTATTGGCTGATTGTTTCTGATCTAGAAAATGATCCTTGATCTTCTGCTCAACAGCAGCTAAAATCCGAATATGAATTTGTTTAAAAATTTCACTAAAAAACAATCATGTGAACCTTATAGTGGTGTAGTGGTTTGCAGGAACCTTCATGTGGAAATCATTAGTGTGTAAAGCCAATTTCTTGACAATCCGTCCAGCAGTTGCTGAGATATTTGGGGTGTCAGCGCGGCCATCCTGCAGCTCCACAGGGGCGCAGCCTCTGCGGCTCTGAGAGGAAGGTGTGTCACATTCCTGCTGCAGAGTGTTTGTCCTCCGCCGTGTGAACGTGCGGCGAGGCAGGAGGACAGACATGAAGTCGCATGTTGGACTTTGGCCAAACAGGCAACACTGCAGCGGCTCTGCAGTAACATGCAGGAAGCAGCACGCACGTTTACAGCGTCAGCTCCACACGGTCACATCGTGAGTCCATACTGACCCAGGTTAGAGTTTTTTGTGAGTTTTACGAAACAAAAATAAAAGTTGGAAAAGTGGTTGAAGCCTGATCAGGTGCCTTGCTTTAAGTCTATTTATCTGCAGTGGTGGAATGTAACTAAGTATATTTACTCAAGAATCGTACTTAAGTACAAATTTGAGGTATTTTTACTTAACTTGAGGCTGTTGTTTTCATTCCACTTTATTCTTCTACTCCACCACATTTTAGAGTGAAATATTTTACTTTTTACCTCAACATTTATCTTTAAGTTGTAGTTACTGGTCAGTTTACAAAATCAGTATTTTTGCATTAAAAAAGCAAAAGAAAAGAATATAAAATTTTGTTTTGTTATACCTGGGTATGCACTATAATTATCGGATCGATAATTATCGGCCCGATAATGGGACTGATGACATCATTCCTATTATAAAATTTTGGCCAATAAATAGAACCGATAATAATGAGCATAAATTGCTTTGATTTCACCCGGGTTGCCATGGTTTCGCTCCGCCAGTACTACACACACTGCATTACGCTGCGAGTCAAACTGCTGCTAGATCAGTCCACAACATGTCATCAGTCAGCAGCTTTTTTTTAACTCTTTCCCTGCCAGGGACGATATTTTCCGAGAATACATTTTCACTGTAGTGTAGGGGACACTGTTGATGATGTTAATGTGCCGACTTTATCGCTATTTAGTGGCTTTTTGGACCCTCTCAGCGGCGTTGTTTTAAAAAAACGCAACAGGAGAAACATTTAGCGACTTATTTAGATCATCAGTGACCAAGGAGGTAATATACTGTCCAGGGCGACCCATGAAATTGGCGATATAGGAGGTCGCCTAGAGCACCACACGCTGGAGGGGCCTCAATGGTTGCGCTATTAGAAAAACGACCGAAAAAAAAAGCAAATAATTTGCTGCTCCTGTTAGCGCCCTTTCTTCATGTTCCTCGTTGAAAATAACAAATGAACAAATAAAGAGAGAAATAATCATAAACTCAGTGCCTGGGGATGAGTTACTGATGCTGACTGATCCGCTCCACTCTCATTCTCCGCCAGTGTCCACTCCGTCGGTGTCCACTCTGGTCTCATTCTCTGCTGATGTCTCCGCAAGTGTCTCCACCGGTGTCCGCTCTGCTCTCACTGTCCAACAGGTGATCCCAGTCTCTTCGAGGGCCTGACCCTGCTCCCCTCTGCACACCTGACCCAAAAAAATAGCAAGGAATTAGTGAAAATTCCAATAAAATTACTTGAAATTTGTAAAAAATAAATTAGAAAATTAAAAAAATTAAAAGTTTAAAAAGAACTGGAAAAAATGCAAATACAAATATGCATTTATGATAATTATACATATTTTAATATACATATATAAAGTTTTTTTTTTGTAGTTTTTTTGCAATTTGTGAAACATTAATTACCAAAGTGTCATGTTTTTGAAAAGGAGCAGCATCAGAGATAAGAAAAAACTTTATTGTTCTTGAGGTAAATAGCTTTGCAGAAGTAGGAAAGTGTGCAAATAAAACCAAAAAAGTTTATCAATAAGGAGTAAAAAATAACCCGCCACTACCCAACTCCAGAATCGAAACTGGTTAATAGCAAATCTTAAATACACACAATGTCAATGAGCCTCATTATGAAATTTCAGTCATAAGACCGTCATCAGACTTTGCACTTCATCTGATAAACACATTAAAGTTGGATTCAGGTGCAGGAACTGTTCAGCATTTTATATGAGGCTGTAAAAGTGGATTTTATAGCTTTTTTAAGGGCAGCTGGTACATTTTCCCTCCAATCATTATCCAAAAAGAGGATGTACATCGCGGCTCTGTCTCGTTCCACTTCCTTATTGTTTGTGCAGACGGCTTGAACTCAACTCACAACCTTTTTTTAATCCCTTTTAGGATTTCCACACTTCCTGTTAGCTTCTGTAATTATAGCACAAGTGCAACTGAAAAAAAAGGCTGACTTTCAATTTTCTATCACTTAAAGTCCTAAAATCTAAGAGCACAGCACCTATCTTATTCAAGGTGAGAAAGCCTTGGATGTGGCACGATGATCGGCTGCCCCCTGCAGCTCAGACGGAGGTGTGCCAGCCTCCCGCAATGACAACAGCTTCAATAAGAGTCCTCAGTGTCCTGAAAGAGAGACGTCAGCTCTCTGATGATGTGCCACACCCTCTTTATGGTGACTATGAACTGAAACCGTCAGGACGGAGGTACAAGGTTCCACCTCTGCAGACTACACGCGCCCAGAGTCCATTCATACCCTTCAAGAATAAATTACTCAGAAATTAGTAAGAAATTAGTTGAACCATCCAAAAAAACAACAAACGCAAAAAACAGGAAAGTTAAAAAAATGCATAAAATTTGAAAAATTATCATTTTTAATTAATTATTTTAAAACATATATTCATGATATCCAGAAATATAGTTGGATTTTTTTTCAAGTTCTACTAATTTCTTGCAGTTTGCAGGACATTTCTTGTCAAGTTGCTTATTGCTTTTTTCTTTATGTTTTTGAAAAAGACAAGTAAACAAAGTGGACTGTTTCCCAGCTCGATATTGCAGCAAATTGCACTTTGCATTAGACTTTCCTGATGTGAATAAAACATGACATTCATGCTCTCACCCATCCAGGCACTCATGCTATTCTTAGTTATCTGTACATGCTGCAATGCACAGAAAATGCAATGCAAGCGCGACTTTTCAAAGTCCTTTTCTGCAGAAAACAAAGCTCTGCACGGGGAAATGACATGTATTTTTTTGTTGAGGTGAAAGATAAATAACCACATCTGTTTTAATTCCAGAAAAATCAGACTTTAATCCCCACAGTGGCTTCTTAAATTTGACCTTTTATGACACTCAAATCTCCGTCAGGTTAGGTAACTCCCTCTCCTATCTGCCAGTGCCGCTGCACTTTGCCTCGCTCCTCAGATTGCTCTCCGGGCTCTCAGGGTGAATTGCAGATGTAAAACGTGGGAGTGGAGACACACAATAATATCCGCGGGCCAAACAGAGGGCAGCTGCTGCGTGGAGGAGTGAGTAATGCCTGCTGTTACCGTGGCAACCGGCCAAATACGGCACCGTCCCCATCACTGTCAGGTACCGGTATTAGAGCCACGGAGACAAAACCAGTGATCCATAACTGATATCTGATACAGACATAGATCACTGCACTTTATAAAGATATTTTTTTTAAGTTTAAATCCTTATAGAAGTGTTTTTGGACTGAATCTAATATTTAATGCCAGTGTTTATTGTTCAAAATAAACTTTAATGCCACATTCTGAACACCGTTAAAGCACCATGCACCAAAAAGCACCAAATAAATATTCATTTAATGCTAATCTCCCTAAAAAAGAGGGATGAATTTGACCTTTTAACCCTTTTCTTGTATGTGTGTGTGTATATACATATATACACACATTTATAAACTTTAAACTTTAATATTCTTAAAAACTACAATAATTATACAATCTGAGAAGTCATTTTTGGCTCTTATTAATGAACTGTTTGTATCAGTAAAGACTGAATTTTAGGCATAAAAACAGAAGAATAGGAGAAGACATGAGACATTTTTGGGGGACTTTGACTGAGATTTAAGATCTCAATGAATGTTATTTTCATTCAGATTATTTTTTCTTCTCCCGAGCATCCTGAAGTTAACAGGAAACGGTGCTTTCCCCGTCTGAGATCTGTCTCAAACTGACGGCGCATAAATTCTGTTAACTCACTGAATTTCTCAGCGGAGATAAAAAATGAGCCTCCAGCTGTCGTCCTGAGCCGAATGCTTTTCTGTTGAGGTTTCCGGCAAAATTATTCACCATGAACACAGCAGACAGATGGACCTCGGACCAGAGCCCAGTCCTCCCCTCACTGCATCTGTGCAGCACTGTGCAGTCAGACAAAAAATATTTCTGACAAGATTTCATTGTTTGACTTTTGTGTGTGTGAAAGCATCACGTTAGGACAAAAAGTCTGAAATCTTGACATTATTGAGATTATTGTCCACACCATATTTTTCTCATCAGGTCATTAAAGCAGCAAATGAAAGAAGAATACAAAAAAAAACCAGAATAAAGAAGGAAAGAAAGGATTAGAGCACTGGACGCTCTGTGTCAGTCCAAATTAAAAGTTGAATCTCCTCAAGATTTACATATATTTTAATTACTGTACTATTTATGTACCTGTTTTAATTGTTGAGCTTTTCATTTACTTGCCTGTATTTGATCTTGTATTGTATTTGCTACCAAGACCGACTATTTTATTTGGATAATTGCCAATGGAGGATTCCTCACAACCCCCGAGGTCCCAGCTAAACCCCTAATGTCCTAAAGTCCTGGAAACGTCCTAAAATCTGAGAAACACCATAAAATGCAGGAAATGTCCTAAAATCTTACAATCGTCCTAAAATCCTGGAAATAGCTTAAAGTCCGAGAACTGTCCTAAAATGAAAATATCCCTAAAATATAAGAAATTTCCTCAAATCTGAGAATCATCCTAAAATCCAAGAAATGTCCTAAAATCCTAAAAATGTCCATAAATCAGAGAAATGTCCTAAAATCCGAGAATTGTCTCAAAATCTGAGAGTTGTCCAAACATTGGAGAACTGTCCCAAAATCAGAGAAATGTCCTAAAATCTGAGAAATGTCCTGAAGTCTGAGAAATGTCCTAAAATCTAAGAATTTTCCCAAAATCTGAGAACTGTCCTAAAATAGACCTACTAGAAACATCCTAAAATCCAAGAAATATCCTAAAAATGTTCTTAAATCCTAAAAGTGTCCTAAAGTCCAAGGAATGGCTAAAATCTGAGAATTGTCCTAAAATATGAATGTCCTAAAATTCACAAAAGGTCCTAAAATCCTAAAAATGTCCATAAATCAGAGAAATGTCCAAAAATCTGAGAATTGTCCCAAAATCTGAGAGTTGTTTAAAAAACTGGAGATATGTCCTAAAATCCGAGAAATGTCCTGAAGTCTGAGAAATGTCCTCAAGTCCGAGAAATGTCCCAAAATCTGAGAACTGTCCTAAAATAGGCCTACTATAAACATCCTCAAATCCAAGAAATGTCCTAAAAAAAATGTTCTAAAATCCGAGAAACAACGTAAAATCCAAAAACTGGCCCTCCAATCCTACAAACGTCCTTAAATCTGGTAAATGTCCTAAAATCCCAGAAACGTGTGAGGGCCTGCTGTAAACGGCCCCTGGCCCCAGGTTATTTTTAAAAAGTGGCCCCTGGGCAAATGAAGCCGGGTATCACTGTTTTTATTGATTACTGAATCAGTCGGTGATCTGATGGCAGTGCTGTGAGTGAAATCGATCCCTCGCCTCTTTGTTTCCGTCTCACAGGTCAAACAGATTATAAACCGTTTTATTTTAACCCCCTCAGCCCCGCAGTCATGGCAGCTTACGCTAATCGATGCAGACTTTTTCTTACCCAGTAAAGAGGCTCTGGAAATATTACATAACACTCCTCCTCATCTGCTTCTGCACCGCTGCACAGCTGACAGCGGGGTCCGAGCTGCACACTGCATGACATAACCCTCCACACATCACACTGTCCGCCCTTCATCTGTGTGTTAACCCCTCGGGGTGCAGCTCTCTGCCTCCTCAAAGTCCTTCCTCTGTGTGTCTATTTTTACGCAGAAAAAGCAGACGTGCACTCTGCTTATTAACAGTGTTCATCTTCAGGCGCTGCGGCACAGTCTCGTGTTTTTTCCTGATTCTGGGTCCATGATGGATGTTACGCTCCTCATGATGTAACCCTCGACTGTCAGTGAACTCGCTGCCCTCTCTCCGTCTCTGCGTGTTTATGTCCCTGTTTCCTCCTGATGCTCTCTGTCCCAGCTGCTGACTCTGTCTCAGGTCAGAAAGAGGCTTTGTTGTGACATGTAACGATGTAAACAGACAGAGAGTATTTATAAGTGTTCAACAGTTTCACTCTGAGCTCAAGATGAACTGTGTGATGCAACTTTGTGCCCAAAAATGTCCCTCTGACACATTTTAGCTTCTGCCTGCCTGAATAAAGAGACAGTAAAAAGCCCCATACGTGTTTTTTTTTTTATGATTTTAGGACTTTTTTTTATAATGGGACATTTCTAGGATTTCAGGACGTTTCTTCGATTTTAGTAAATTTTTTGGATTTTAGGACATTTCTTGGATTTTAGAACATTTTTTGGATTTTTAGAATGTTTCTAGGATATTTGGGAATTTCTAATTTTCCAACTTGTTTTTAGGATTTTGGAAGTTTCTAAGATTTTAGGATTTTAGGAAATTTTAAGAAATTTCTAGGATTTTTGGACATTTTTAGGACATTTAATGGGTTTAAGGAAATTTTATGATAATATATTACATACTTTAGGATATTTCTAGGATTTTCCACCTTTTCTAAGATTTAGATAATTTCAAGGATTTTTGGAAAGCAATGAATAAAGCGTAACTAAAGTTATTTGGTGGCTAAAGTTAGATGGATATTTGCTGAATAATTGGAAATTTCTCACCAATTATTAGAAATTATTAGATGGCAATTTTGTGCAGTCATAATGCTGATACTGAGCTGACACCCACTGGCACCTCGCGGCACCTCCTGGCAAGCAGTGGCACAAGCACTGGCACCTCCCGGCACCTCCGCCAAACCGCGGCACACGCACTGGCACCTCCCGGCACCTCCGCCAAACCGCGGCACGCACAGGCACCTCCCGGCACCTCCTGGCAAGCAGTGGCACAAGCACTGGCACCTCCCGGCACCTCCGCCAAACCGCGGCACACGCACTGGCACCTCCCGGCACCTCCGCCAAACCGCGGCACACGCACTGGCACCTCCCGGCACGTCTCGGCAACCAGTGGCATCTGCTGCGACTGCTAGCGGCACCTAGCTGCGGCATCTGGGGGTGCCACACGAGGTGCCACAGTTAGGTGCCGCTGCCGCAAATTGAGCTTGCTGTCTCTCCCTCAGGGGTTAAACAATTTTAGTAGCCTACATGTTGCTGACTTTATAGACAAAACAATTAAGACATGATTTGAAAAATATTTTCAAATTAACCAACAGTGACACCACTTTTAATGCATTTTTATGTTTTTTTTTTATTTCTACAGTTTCTTGTGCATTTTGATATTTGAAAATTCAACTATTATAAACTACATTTCCCATGAGTCACTTGCATGACACATCACAGGTGTGCTCTGTTTGGTCTGATTGTGATGAATTTCCAACAGGGTCAAATATTTGTTCTAAAACGGACTTGGAGAGCGTTTTTGGTGAGTTACTGTCTAAAACGATAATGTGCACTTATTGGTGCAAAAATACTGTTTTCAGTATTTGATGATTTAAGGAGATTATAATCAATATTTAGACTAAAATAAACACAAATTAATACTTTGAGGTTATTTCAGCCTTTGCAAGGTGCCAGTAAGTGTTGGCTGACTGAGTTTCCAGCCTAATGAACCTTTGTTCAGCTGAAATGTCCTGACAGCTGTTTTTAACACTCGTGCGCGGTGTTGCAGCACAGTCATGTGCTGCCTCCATATTAAGACTTTGAGGTGTAAATGTGGTCAAACTGCAGACACACAAAACAAGACCTGTGAATTCTCTCATCAACACCAGATATATAACTTTCCTCAGTCTGCTGTGTGGTTCAGCAAAAATAAAATATATATAAAGACTTGAATGCTCAGTGTTTTATACATCATATATTTATAAACCATCATCATTTTATTAAATACAACATTTAAAACCTTTAAAACCTGGAGGGACGTCAGTTTTCCTGCACAGCATTCAGACGCCTTTTGCAAGTATTTAAACCTTTGAAATGTGATTTCTTCCACAAAAAAAGGCAATCTGCAAAAAAAAAAATCCCCAAAACTATTAAAAGATGACAAGAAAATGACCAAAATATTAGCTAAAAAATATTTGAAATATATTTTGATATATTTGAAATTAAATGACTGGTAAAATATTATTTAGATTTATTTTAATGTTATTTTAGCACTTCTGCTCAGGCCATTTTCTGTTTGTTTTCTTTCCTTTTTTTGGCTTCAGATAATTTCTTGCAACTTTCAACTAAGAAATTAAGCCAATTTGCTCAAGTTTTTAAAGGGTAAAGTTCAGTATTGGAAGAAGTATTCAGCTCCTTCACTTGATCTGTACATGTTTTTCTCTGGACAGGAAGGGGATGAAAAATTAACAACTAATTAACTCTTTGAAACCTGAGCAAACTGGCTTGATTTCTTTCAAAACATCCGAAGAAGGAAAAAAAATTGCCAGAAAATTGTAGAAACTACTAGAAAATTACCTTACAAATAGTAACAAAAGACAAAACAAACAAAAAAAAAGAAAAAGGAAAATTAATCAAGGCAAACAAGACCGTAAAACAGTGCTATATGTCTTTTCCCCAGACATCGAGAAGAAAATAATGATTTTCTATATAATTTTTTGCAGTTTGTGGAACATTTGTTATCAGTTTTCTTGTTGCGTTTTCCCATGTTTTTGAAAGAAATTGCACGGATATGTTCACGGTTTAAAGGTTTAAATACATGTGAAAAGTGTCTGAAAGCAGCATGAGGAAAGTGATGTCACTCCAGGTTTCAAAGGGTTAAAGCTGTCAAAGAAATGTACTGCAGCAAATATCTCCCTTTTAAATGTGGTGGATTTTAAGTATAAAGTTGCATAAAAATGGAAATACTCAAAGTATAAGTACCTTGAACCTACTTATGTGTAGTAAAAGCACACAGTAGAATTCCTCCACTGTGGCAGCCTGATTAAAGGCGTCGCTGCGGCCTGTAGGTCATCACATCCTTCACGTTACTGACGCTGTGATTCACTGAAATGTTGAGTCTTTATCACCTCAGTGTAGCAGATTATATAATCAGCACCGCCTCACAGAGCGATAACACACCACTGTCTGCTGTCATCAACTCTGTGTGTGTGTGTGTGTGTGTGTGTGTGTGTGTGTGTGTGTGTGTGTGTGTGTGTGTGTGTGTGTGTGTGTGTGTGTGTGACTGGAGCCTCGCCCAGAGCTGATCCGTCCAGACGCCCCCTGCTGCTGCGGCCCCTCAGGCTGCCTGCAGAGCCGAGCACGTGGCGCCCTCTGGTGGCAGGATGTGAAACAGGGACGTCGTGTGTGATGCTGATTGTTCTTTTGCTTTCTCCACAGGGAGGTCAAAGGTCAGCGAAGGGCAGAACAACGCTCAAGACCAGGTGGGGATGCGGTAGGTGTGTCTTTTTTACTTTTATTTTGAAATGCTTCCTCCTTTGGTTCTCTGATGTTTTCTTCATCAGCAGACTTAGAAAAATTCCCCAAACTTTTTGTCTTCTGACCCTTTAAAATAAATAAAGATCCCTCATCAGTGCTGTCGTATAAGCAGCCGTATCAAATAGATGCTTTTGCACCCTTTTTGTGGTGCTTTTGCATCTCTTTGCAATTGTTTTCTGTATCTTTGTAGTCATTTGAGTCTCTTTTGGTCATTTTATGTCACTTTGTCAACATTTTGCATCTCTGTAGTCATTTCATGTCTCTTGTTTTGCATCTTTTAGAAGCTGCTCTCGGTCTCTTTGTGTCTCTTTGCACCTGTTTTGCATCTCTTTGGTTGTTTTGCCCCTTTTTGAAGTTGTTGTGAGACTCTGCAGTCATTTAGTGTCTTTTTGTAGTAATTTCAGTCATTTTTGATGATTTACTTGTTGACATTTTGCATCTCTGTAGTCATTTCATGTCTCTTTGTGGTTATTTTGCATCTTTTAGTAGTTGCTTTGTGTCTATTTGCAGCTGTTTTGCAACTTTAATCATTTTGAATTTTTCTGTTGTCATTTTGTGTCTCTTTCTGGTTGTTTTGCCCCTTTTGGTAGCTGATGTGAGTCTCTTTGCAGTTGTTTTGCATCTCTTTGCAGTCGTTTTCTGTTTCTTTGTTGTCATTTAAGTCTCTTTTGGTTATTGTATTTCACTTTGTGGACATTTGCATCTCTGTAGTTATTTCATGTCTCTTTTCAATTTTGCATCTTTTAGTAGTCGCTTTTAGTTGTTTTGTGTCTCTTTGCAGCTGTTTTGTATATTTTGCAGTCCTTTTGAATCTCTTTGTAGTAATTTTGTGTCTCTTTTTGGTTGCTTTGCCCCGTTTTGGATCTGAACAATTCCTCCATCACTGTCTTATTGAAGTATTTAAAGTAAAAAAACAGAAATTGTAGACAAATATGCAAAAATCTAAATTATTTTGCATAACAGACATATCTGGTTAGGAGCCACTGCTGTAGGGAACATGATAATCTTCATTATCTGCTTTGTTGCAGCGTTGATGCTGGAAAATTACAGGTTTACGTTCAAAAGACACTTAACACCCTCAACCACAGGCAAACCGCTCAGCCCAAAATAAACCAGCAGCTGCGTTCGAATAGATAACAGAATGTATGTTTATTCTTTACACTATATTAACCTTTGGAAACCTAAAACTGTAGCAAATTGGTTTGATTTCTAAAAAAGAAGAAGAAATGGAGACAATAAATCAGTTAAAAAATTAAAAGAAAATTACCTGAAAATAAGCAAAAAAAAGTGAAAAACATAAACAAACGAGAGAATGTCTCCAAAAAAGTGCTGAAATTGAAACAGAAAACAAAAAAATCACAAAAACAAAACTTTTTTCCTGTAACATAATGTCAAATATTTAATTATAACAATTTTCAATATAGTTTTTCAGGACATTTTCCCAATTTATTTATTTATTTATTTAGAATTTTCCCTCCCCTTTTTGAAAATAAGAATAATACTCAGATACTCAACTATTTATCAAGACAACATGTTGGCCTTTACAGACTCGAGTGTAGCCTGCATACAGTATTTGGGTTTAAATGTAATTGTTTGCAGATTCAGATATGATTTGATGACTGAAGGAGTATTTTTTTCAAACAAATATTCACATATTTTCAGTCTCTGATACATTTTTGCTTTAAAGAAATGTTTTACAGCTGTTGTGTTTACATTTCTGGATGTTTAACAAGTCCCATCCATTAGTTTCAGCAATGTAAGCCTGTCTTTAAGTAATATTAAGCAGATTAAAGCCCACTTACTCACGACGCGTCCCTCCAGCTGCAGTCTGGCACCAACGTGGCACAATTTCTCTTCACATCTCTTCACAGAAAGAGCTGCAGTTTAGGAATTTGTTCTGCCTTTTCTGATTCACCGAGTCTCACTGTGGAGGAAAAACAACTGTTAAATCCACAATAAATGTAAATGTACCTGCAGTGCTGGAATATAACTTCATACATTATTCATATTCTGTACTTTAGTATAAATTTTAGGTACATGTCAGATAACTTTGTACCTCTACTCCACCTTATTTAGGCAGGAAATATTATTTTTACTGTGCTAAAATGATCTGACATTGCAAGTCACTACAAATCAAGATTTTTGGACACAAAACAAGTACAAGGATACATGTACAAGGATAACTTAAAGGATTAGTTGATTAACCCTTTGAAACCTGGGCAACGAGAAATTAGTAAAAAAGTCAATTATTCCAAAAGATGAATTATTTTTAAAAAAAAATATGATTATAATAATAATAATGATAATAAATCTGATGATAATTTAGAAAATATATTTTTAAATATGTCAGTATAATAATTATAAATTTAGTTTTCTGGACATTTTTCTCCCCATCTTTTTTTCTTTTTTTTTAAAAATAATTTTTCCCCAAAAACTAATTTCTTTAATTTGTGGGACATTTCAAGTTGCACGTGATTTTGAAAGAAATCATTCAATTTAAAGACAATTAATTAGCACTAATTAATTAGCAAAATGGTTTAAATAATTTTAGTAGTTCCTGATTGTCAAATATTAATTATAACTAGAATTTATTTGCAATAATGTTCTGTTTTTCCTGTTTACATACTTTTACTTAAATAAGATTTTTAATGCAGTACTTTTACTTGTAACAGAGAATTTTACGGTGCAGTATTAGTACTTTTACTGTGCGAGCCCTGAGAGTAGCTCGGTCTTCCTGCTGGTGATGGCGGGCGGACGTGAGCTTGAGCTGAGAGAGACTCAGTGTTGGTGAAAGGTCACCTGATCCCACACATGGAGGGCCTCTCTGTGGAGGCGGCCCGGCGTTCACAGACCGGAAAACGTGACCGCAGTCCCGTCCCGGTCCAGTTTTGTCCCTGGTGTTATCATCACTGGGAAAACCCCACAAACCCCTGAGCTGCGTCCCGTCAGCAGCAGGGAGACTGTGTGCGTCCGAGACAGCTGCACGATTGGTTTTTGTTAACAGAATCAAAAGGGGGTTTCCTCTGCATGATGGCCGTTTTAGGACATTTTACACCTAAATGTTGAACTGTAAGCTTTTATTTAGTATTAGGTTGTTTTTTTTCCAAAAAAGACTTTTTGGAGGCCAAAAAAAATCTAAATCCTAAATGGGCAGACACAAATAAATATTTAGGAAAATTAGTAAATTGCTATTTTCTAATGTAGCAAGGCTAAAATAACAGAATTTCAGAAAAAAAATTATATGACCTTTAGTTTCCAAATTAAACCCTAATCCAGACCCTAAAGCAGTTTATTAAGGATTGACAGTCAAAAGATGATTAAATTTGATTTAATTGTTATTGGCCACATTAGTATTTTTAAATGACCCAGCAGCAAGGCACAGTTTTTTTTAAGCATATATATTTTTTTAATAAGTATATATATATAAAAAACTGTAAATATGTATTCAATCTGGGACAATTTCCCTATTTTTAAAAATAATTTTCATTTAATTTTCTTCTCCTCCCCTCATTTTTTAAAATCATTTTAAAGAAATTAAATTAAAATAATTAAAAAAAAACCAGTTGAATTAAAATTAAAGTTGTTACAGAAAAAAACAACTTTTTTGTTCATTTTCAGCACTTTTTAAAGACATTTTCTTGTGTGCTTTTTGACAATATTTCCCACTTATTTTCATTCCATTCTTTGTAACTTTTTACTAATTTTATTTGCTATTTTTTGGGCCATGTCTCATTAGGTTGCTCATTGCCTTCTCTCCATGTTTTTGAAAGAAATCAAACCAATTCACTCAGGTTTCAAAGGGTTAACTTGCCGCACTTATTCTGGACCTTGCTATTGCATAACGTGGTCTTCGTCATGACGTAACGTTTATAGCGCATTACTCTTTCTGTGCACTTTTTAGATGCACGCTTTAACTGACAAAAATCACTTAGTCGCAGTTGAAATCTTCGTGCAGATGTTATTAAAACTGTCATGTAAGTGTGAGATCACAAGTTCGAATCCTGCAGCGGACATGTGTCCTCTCATAGTGCCCTTGAGCGAGAGACACTGAACCCCCCTCCCCCCACCTGCTGTGGATGAGAGCGTCAGCTAAAATTTTAATGCCCATCTTACAGCAGAGAGCGAGTTTGTGGTGCATGAAATCTCTTTTATCCAGCGTCCCTCTGCGATGCTGTATGTTTTCTCAAAATAACCCCGAGTCTGCATTTTAAAAGTTTGTCGTCGCCTTTTCAAAGAAACTTCTCAGGTGCTCACATGTCCTCCGGAGAGCTGCCAGGAATAAAAACACATTAACATAACACTGATCAAGACACACCGTCTTTATTTTGCAGTGGGAATACAAATTCAAAACACAACCATCCATGGAGCATTCACACGACTTTTTTTTTTTTTTTTCCAGTCTCAGTGTGCTTTTTGTACAAGCGCGTCTCGGAGGAGAAACAGCTAAAGCCTGTCACAATCAATGCAGTTAAAGGCGACTTCAGAAAACATATTTGGAAAAATAAACGAAATGCGACATCCTTTTTTCATCACAGAAAACATTCCTGTCATTGCAGAATAAAAAAGGCAAAACCAACAGTGACCAAGGAACATTAAAAAAAAAAGAAGTGCGCTTCATTAAAACAACTTTTTGCTCAAGCTCAGTGAGGAAGATCTTTTTCCTCCTGGTGGATTTCTACTGTCATAAATCATCATTTTAGCTTTCGAACATCATTCCCACTTCACGTATCACCAAAAACAATTTGTCCTGCTTCGTTTAATCAGTTTTTGGATCAAGCGGCATGTTGCACCAGTTATTAGTAAGTGTGAACGTAGCAGAGACAACACTACTGCTTAGTAAAAACTGGCTGTACCCCCACAGTTAGTTACAAGGTAGATTTTAGATATAATTCAATAAAAATAGTTTGGGAAATTTGCTTTTTCACTTTCTTACCAAGAGTTATAAAACATTGATACCACATACAGCATCCAAGTGAGCAATTTTTGGTTCTAAAAACGTTCTGGTTCAATGCAACCGATGCAATAATTTAGTAACATTAGCAGCAGCAACATTTCTTTTAACGTTTTCCTTAAAGTTAGCGAAACATTCTCTAAAAACATCAAACATTGTTACAAATATTTTTTTTTACATATCACATTACATTTCCATTTAAAAAATGTTCTGTAATTTCAGGTCATGGTATAAATGTCGTTTTTAAAATGTTCTGCCTTTGTTCTTAATGTAACACTGTGGGAACGTTTTACAAAAAAGAACATTTTATGATTTCTCAACATCACCAAAACACCCTCAGATTATTGCAGTTATAACGTTACGTTTTAGTCAGCTTTTAATCTCATATTTGAAAATATGAACTTCCTTAAAACGTTTGTTGAACATAAAATTCAAATGTTTTGATTTGTGGTGGTTTAACGGTTAACTTTAACGTGTTAAATCTTGTTTGTTAAAAACATTTTAAAAACATTTAAAAATGGCATTTTGAAGTTTTACATACGGTCCTCAGACCACTGAAATGTGGATCGATCCACCGCAGAAAGTAGTCCCTGACAAATGCAACATTTCAACTGTTATTATCTGTTTTAGGAAATTACGAAGCCTTTTTTAAATAACAGTTAATATTAATTGTCTGTTTTTAAAGATTTGTATTGATTTGTTTACAGATAAATTCTTGAAACCAGGTAACTAACAGAGGTTTGCATAGACGCAGGTGAGCTGTGAAATGGTAAATTATCGTTTTTGTCAGATAAAGAAATGAGATAGAGGGTGTTGATTAGTGCAATTTGTGCTTTTATGGCAGGTTGTTTTGATTTGAGACTCAATTTACGATAAACTGGTGCAACAGGTAACTGATCCTTAAACTGTAACTTCACACTGAGCTCAAAGGCCTTTGTTTCACCTTAAACCACACCCAAAAAAAACAGCTGGTGTTATTAATACTGTTTCTATGCGCTCCACCTTCCTCTTCGCCACAATACTGCTCGTATTGTCCCGGGAAAATTAAGATTAGATTCAAAATTTCTCCTCACTGAAATCAACTTTGGTACGATGAAATAAAGACAAAACATTCCTCAATGACTACATTCAATCTGGGATCAGAAAACGACATTTTCAACCTCTAAATTTGCAAGTCAATCTCTCCTTTTGTTGTTCGGTGTAGATAAATCGTCCTGACAGAAGTCAGACGGCGACCTTTCAACACCCACTGCGTCTGAATCTTTCAAACTCTTTGACTAAAAGACTTCTGAGCCACAAAGTTCAGATACTCTAGACGACCCCGAGCTGCTTTTAGCCGTCCTTCACCGTGTGTGTGTGTGTGTGTGTGTGTGTGTGTTGAGAATATAAGACGTCTGAGTGGAGACGACTGTAAATAACAAATTATCTTATTTTAGGATTAGAGGTTTCGAAGTGTTCAAATCCAAACCACCTATCAATTTAATCACATATCAGTTTTTAAAACCTATTCACTTTCTGTATTGGATCTTAAAAAATGTCATCATCTTTTTAAAAAGGGCATTTAAAAAAAGTAATCGACTTTCTAAAGCTTTGTTTTTTACTACCAGCGGTTTTCGAGATATCTCAGTTTTAAAAGGATAATTCTAGTATTATTCTACATTTTGCTTTTTGTCAACAAATCCCAAGAAAACACTAATACCAACAATAAATTCTGAGCATTATGAGCCACTTTGCTGCACAGTATCCTCACACACCGTTCGTATGATATCTTACAGTAAGTTATACACACAGTTCGTATAATATCCATGGATGTAGTATTAAATCTGGATACCAGACACCAACATGGTGCCTATTTAGTTTAATGAGATTTGCTTGTCTTGTGCAGTTCTTTGCTTAGACCACTGAAATGTGGACTGATCCACCGCAGAAAGTAGTCCCCAACAAATGCAGTATTTCTACACGGTAAACTCAAAAGCTGATCTTACGCTGAAGAATTTAGACAACTGATTCCCTTCATAAAGTAAGTAAATATAACTATTAGTCTTTATTTATGTTTATTTCATATCTGATTAAGTTTATTTAAATTGAGTTATATTACTTAATTTTGTAAAGTTGTTGCAGCTCAAAAATGATGAGTGAAATTAACTTGTTTTTTATAAGTGATACCAACTTAAGTTTTTCAGTAAATAAAGTAAGTCTGACTTTACTGAACAGTTTTATGTATATCACATCATGACAAAAAGCTGGCTGATGCTTGATTGAGCATTGATACTTTAAAAAAAACCCATTATATTTGTTATCAGTTTTTTTTTCATCAATTTGTCGAGACAAATTCTTGGTTTCGGCTTTTCATGGGATTTCTTGACAGCAACAAAAATAAGAGACTAGAATATCAAACTTACTTCATCCTTTAAGATGTTGCTTGTTGACTTTTCCTCGACCTGACTTATTTTTGACAAACTTTCCCACACATGCAAGGACACACTAGTAAACTCAATAACACCTTCTTTCAGACCTATAAAACCCATTGTCTTCACATACGGCCGCAAAAACGCATCATAATACTGATATGAATTCCAATTCTTATTAATTCAGAAGTAAAATACTTTTGTTGATCAATTGGTATAATATAAACAGCACAGAATAAAAGGGAGCAGTGGTGATATTTGTAATGTTTGAGGGGTCATTTGCTCCGTCAGCAAAACCTTTAGAAAACGGTGCTTTACCTCACTGCCATCCTCCTATTTGTACTTATGAACCGCAGAGTATAAATTTGTATGGTTGCAATTGTGCCACTCATGGAGGCGCCACTAACACTGCATACTAAAAAAAAAAACAAAACAAAAAAAAAACAAGACACTATGATGACAAGACAGAAAACATATTTCTATACAGTGTAAAATCTTTGATAAATTATTCAAATAAATGCTTAAAAAGGAAGCAATGTACAGAAATGCGAGGACGAAATATACATTTTTTTTATCATATATTACTGCATACAAAAGAGAGCATGTGAACTTAAGGTGTGTCCGGGTTGGTTTGGTCTGAGAGAGCATAAGGTTCGCTGTGAGAAAGCATCTGTTGCAACAACAGCCAGGCAGGCTGACGATGTTTAATGAACACTGTTTAATCAAATTCTCTCCCGTATGAGTCAGCGCCGTACCCAGGAGGCCGAGCTGCAGGCTTTGTGCCAGCGTGCCTCCACCGGCAGCTTAATGCACATACAAAGGGTCTGCGGGAGTTCACTGGAGCATGTTTTTTTTTTGAAAAGCAGTGATAAACATGACAGCTGGGACGATTTGTTGCTTAAATCACGTGCGTAACTTGTTGCAGGAAAACTATGGAGGTGTTTGACCCTTTAGTTTGTGTTCACACTGCGAGCAACCAGCGTCGACAGCACGTAAAACATTTCCCACAGAGCTGAGAGCACGGGGACAACAATCAGATAAGATCCAAAAGTTCCCTCTTTCCCGCTAGAAAAACGGAAGAAAAAACTGAGACAAACAAATCTCACATTTCATCTTCTCGTACAGTAAGTGCAGTCAAGGTAAAAGTTCTATTAGTATTAGCAATAAAATATATTTAGCGCTCATTTATGCTCAATGTTAGAAAATACAGAAATAGACAGATCCTTCTGTCTGCCTGCGATCATTTTGTTTGTATTTGTGCATTTTTTTCTCAAAGTGTACAGATTCGGACAAAGTGGAGCAGTATCCACAGAGATTATTGGTGCAGTGTGGTGTAGTTTAAGCAAAGTATGGAAATTATGACTGCATTTTTAAAAAATGACTGGAACAAATCAGAATAATTTATTTTTTGGTTTTTTGTGTTCACCTGATTAATTTAAGTCTGATATTCTCTCACTTTTTGCTCTGTTTTTGGTCTCCACCATCTCCTCATAGAAAGGATCCATTTCTTTAGCTGCTAAAAGCTCCACTATGTTCTCCAGCTACACTTTAAAGGCCGGGACACATACCGTGTCTTTAACAGCCCAAAAATACACGTCAGTTGATCCATTGTTTATATTTAAATATATTGATTACAGCCAATTTAAATTTCTAAAATTTCATTGAAAAAACATCAATTTGAGCATCTTCATTTCCACCTTAACAGGATTAAACTATCATCTAAACAAGCTTTGTTTAATCCTTTTTTTATTGCTTTATTATTGGACATTTGTGTCTTGCATTTTTTGGTCCTCTTGTTTTGGCTTACCAAACTTTACCTTAGTTTTGTTTCGCTTACGTTTTGGTTGGACTGTTTTGCTCTGCATTATATTATTATTATCATTAAAAAGATTATGTGGTATGAATAAAGCTCCACAACAAGCTCCTTAAAGAGTGAGGATTAGTTTGTTAATTGCTGTTTCCGATGTGAGGAATGAGCTTTGGAAATCAAAAATCTGTAGAAATGAATGTCTCAAAAACCAACTCTCTAAGAATTCACTTTGAGTTCAGCGGGAAACGGAGAAGTAATTTAGTCGGCGAATACTTTTTGTTTTGTCATTTTTTATTTCAGCTCTTGTTGCCAAATTGCTTTTGGAGCCAAAGATCAGCGGCGTCAGCGAGGCTGTTTGCAGTGTGAAAGCACAATGTGACTCATCTTATTGCCGGCTGCAGAGTAGCATTGTCATTCTGTGTTACCACAAATTATTGACCACAACACCTCCACCTTTAGTGTTTTATCATCAGGGAAAAATGATTCGATAGAGCCTCAATTTCTGACAAGTAGTGCAAATTTCTTGCGGCGATAACGGCCAAGGTGCTCTCCGTAAACACATTCAGTGCTTCAGCGTTGATACATATCAAAAACCAGCAGCTGCTTGCTTCTTCTTCTTTTTTTTTCTACAAGGCTGCTTTTACACAAACCGGCTCACAGGGAAGGGTGAAAATAAAGGCACAGAGATTTTGGACTTTCTCTCCCAGTCCTTCCCCTCCCACCGTCTCGAGCAGCAGCTTCGAGAAGTTTCTAGAAGGCTGTGTCGACTGCGATAACCATCAATACTCTACCGCGCAGGACGCGACTGTTGGCTCTGTGAGCTTCAGCCTTGATGTGTCAATCCAGAGGATATCACCGCCTCAACCTCCCTTCCTCTTCCTCTCCCCGGGGACGTCTCACAGTCGCACTCAGTAGAAAGCAGCGGGTAGAAACAAAAAGCAGCAGTAAAAAAAAAAAAAAAATCGCCTCTTCTTTCTCTGAATTTTAAAAACCTGATCCATTTATAGCCTTGCGCGATCGTACAAAGTCACAACAAACATTTGAAACATATTACAGACTAACAGCTACACAAGCAGCGAGGGGACTTTTATCTTTTCCTCACAACATAACAGACTTTTAGTTTCCTGCATCTCAGCTGCGTTTTCTTTTTTGTCATTTGACTGCTTGCCAACGACAGCTGTGGTTTGCGGGATTTTTAGGGCGTTTGCCACGACAGTCGTGTAAATTTGGAGATCTACCAGACACACAGAGGGGATAAACAGGGTCGCGCAGGAGTGGAGAGTGACCTTATGTCAATAATGCAAACTGCCTAAATACTCGCTGTTCAACCGTTTGAAACATCTGCGTCACTTTGCTTGTGCTGTATTCAGATGCCTTTCACAAGTATTTGAACCTTTGAACCCTGAGCAAATTGTTTTCTTTTTTAAACATGGGGGCAAAAGGAAATGTGCTGGCATGAAATGTCTCGCAAATTGCAATAAACTAGTACGTTTGGATTTTTTTCTTTTTTTTTAAGCTACGGAAAATTGTCCAGAGAACTACACTTGGAATTATCATAATAATGCATTTAAAAAATATTTTAATTTTCTAAACATTTTTTAGGTCATTTTACTGTTTTGGTTTGGGTTTTGTTTTGTTTGTTATTGTTTTTTCATTTTTCTTTTTTTGTGCTAATTTTCAGGTACTGACTTTTTACTAATTTCTTGCTAATTTCTGGGCCTTCTTCCCGTGTTTTTAAATAACTCAGGGCTAATTTTCCAAGGCTGACAGGGTTAACCCTTTCAAACCTGAGAAAACTGGCTTGAAGTTATGAGTTATGAGAAAATAACCTGAAATTAAGCACAAAAAAACCCCAAATAATAAAATCTATATTAATAAAATAATTTATTAATAATAAAAATAGTTATTATTATAACATTAGTTTTGTGGATGTTTTCTCTGTTTTTTCACTATTATCTCCTAATAATTTATCTCTCCCACTTATTGAAAAATAATTTTCGGGCCATTTTCTTTTCCTAATTTTTGCAACTTTTGGGTCGTCCTGCAAAATTGCTTGCCTTTTTAGCAATGATTTCAGAATAAAACATACCAGTTTTCTCAGGTCTCAAACAGTTGAATGTGAAAGGCACAGCACATGCAAACTGATGTCTTTCCAGGTTTCAAAAGATCAAACACAGTTTGCCTGCCTCTGCTTCTGTTTCACCATTGCTGTTAAAAAAAATCTATCTCAATTTTACTGAAGATTTAAATTCCAATTTAACATTTGTTTATGCCATCTGCTCTGCCAAATAAAAACCAATATTAATGCAAAACTACAGCAAAAATAAAATAAAAATGCTCAAAAAATGTCATTTTTAATGCCCAAAGTCGGCACAAAACCAACAGGTACCACGATCTGGATCGAGCTGGCAGCCGTTGACGACTCTTTCTAAACGAGGTCACTGTATTTAACACATGCATCGGCCGTCTCCATTAGCAACTAAGATTAATCAGGCCAGACGGGGAAACCACTGCGAAGCAATCCATCACACATCATCGATATTAAGTGCAGTCCGGAGGATACGACCACAAGAACAGGCATTATTTAGTGCTTTGGCAGCGGCCTCGGCAACCACACACAAAATACGACAACAGACAGACACACACGCGCGCGCACACACACACACAGAAGATTTAAAAAAAAGTTCAAAAAGCAAGAAAAAAAATTCAAAGTGTGTTTCACAAAAGGAGTTCTGTGTTCTTCTGAGCAGGATCGGCCACAACTACCACAAAGAGACGAGAGAAAAAGCGCTGCTGCAGTGCATTCTGGGGATTTGAGTCTATTTACAGCCCGTGGAATGATAACGTACTAGGTTTTTATTTACACGCATTATCAGCTCCGTTCGTTCCTGCAGCGACGTCCCATCCGGTGTCCCCGCCCGGCAACAAGCTGTGATGTCTTTTTCAGATCAGTATTCCCACTGGTCTGTCTTCATGTCCAGATAGTTGAGAATGTTTTGGGCGAACTTCACCGCCTGCTTCCGCGCCATCTTGGTGGTCTCGTCGCCCTGCGGGTCCACGGCGTCCAGCGCCAGCAGCTGTTTGGTGAGCAGCTCCTCCAGCATCATGTAGCTCTTGTCGACCCGCTTGCCGTCGAAGCCTAACACCTGGGCCTGGAGGTCCGAGAGGCTCCCCAGGACCAGCCACACAGCCCGGTGTGATGGGTGCTCGTTGGGGCCCGGTTGGCGGCGGGCCAGGGCCTCACGGAGGTCCAGGAAGGTGATGATGGCTTGGACCTCCACCACGGCGCGGCGGCGAGCTTCTCTGATGCACGGGTTCTTGGCCGTGTCCACCTGGTCCAGGTGGGTGAGGAGGCTCTGCAGCTCAGCTTTGGGTCTGAAGCTCAGATCGCCCATCACGCAGTGGCGCAGGACGCCCTCTCGCAGGTGGGAGACGTGAGCTCGAACCGCTTCGATTTCACGGATGGAGTTGTTTTGCGCCAAGTCGTACCTGAAGAAACAAACACTAAATTAGTGCTTTGAAAACTACAAACTGCTCCTGCAGAAAGAACCTGCGTCATTATTAGCTGTAGATTCAGAGCAGACACGCCTGATATCACGGTATTATACGGTACACCAGAAAATCCCGACGTTTTCAATACCATCAGAAATGCAGACCTTCATTTTTCGGTAAACTTAAGTCTGTAATGAGGATGTTTTGCATGCAGGGGTCGGCGATATAATGAACATACTTTATGTATCACGGCTTGTTCCAGGTGCAATGTATAAAATGATTATATTGTGAACATCGAGTATAAATTGTCATGTCTTTTTTATAAGCCGCTGGCGTTTCGGTTCTCTCAACCTCTCACAGACACACAAACAAAAAGCGGGGCTTTTACAGAGCTTCAGACCGTGACTTCTCCGATTTGCAAATATTATTAATATATAAACTGGAGAGCTGTTGGTTTGTTTCCATCTTACAGTGGATTAACTGTATCACAATATAGCCTTAAAGTATTGTAATACTTGAACTTAATTTTTTTTTAATCACAGTGTACTCATGATCCTTAAAGCTGCCTTCACATGATAAGAATTTGTTTTTAGCTGACTGTATGTTGGGGCACAGAGTCTAGTGCTGCTGACACTTGCAGAGGCAAAGTGCAATGCAGTTATACGTCAAAGCAAACTTAAGCATTGGATTTAGCTAAGCTTCTGAACTTTATGCCTCCTCACAGACTTAGCAGCCCCTTCTGACTGCTGACATTTAGCCACGCATTACTTTTACTTGAGAATGTTGTTTTGAATGTTGTTATAAAGTGTTGTGTGTTTTTTTTATTCTGGCTGGTTTTGCAAAGAGTAAACTTCAAATATTTCTTCTATTCCATTGTTTATTTCCTGTGTGTATTCGATCAAACAAACTTCATCAGACAACCTTTTCTTAATTATCATTTTCTTGCTTATTGAGGCCCAAACTCTGCAACACAAAGAAAAACATGTGAATGAAGTGGTACTTGAATCAGTGCTCCAGTCTGCTGTTGTACATAATGAAGTGCTCGGTAGGCGTATTGCTATCACTGCCTCTCCGTTGATGTGAGTCTAATTCACTCCCGACAGTGCAGCATGATCCAAATTCAAATTCAACAACAACACTCGGTCCCCTCCTCCAGTCCACCACCCAAAGCTGCTACTGATGATCAGGATAACGTGAGGACGGCACAATGTTTACTTCATAGTCTGAAGTATAGAACAGGCTAAAGTGGTACCTCGAGCTGGGAAAGCTGGATATCTTCTTATCTACAAGAGATATCAATCAACAAAAAGACAACTATTTTGTAGGGGTAGGGATTTGTATCTGTCTGACTGTCAAATCATGCAAAATTGGCTACCATTTTTCCACGCCAGAAAAAACAACTAAAACACCCTTTGAACCCTTTGAAACAGAGCTTAAAAATTGGTTTGATTTCTTCTTCAGCTTCACAAGAAGTCACTCAAAGTTAGCAATAAATAAATAGATAAATTGTTACAGGAAAAAAGCCTGAAAATTGGAATTTAAAAAATGAGGAAATTACCTAAATAAGTGCTAAAAAACAAAAACAAATGAAATAATTTTAAATATAATTCTAACAATGTTAAGTTATGAATAAAGTTTTCAGGACATTTTCCCATTAACAAACATAATTTTCTAATTCCTTACGATCTCTGTGAAAAAAAAAACAATACATTTTTATTTTATTTGTAGGTCATTTTCTTGTCACGAAATTAAAACAATTTGCTCAGGTTTTAGAGGTTTAAATGCGTGATTGTAAATAGAACTTTTGGCCCCGAAAGAAACAAGCCACAAACAGTTGTTTCCAAACGCCTTACCCTGCTGATTTAGACAGAAAATTGTTCATAAATTAAGAAAACATTTAGCGCTTTGCGAGTGCTACGTTTTTATGGGGGAGCTTTGATTAATAAACCAAATAAGCTGTAAATCATGATTTATTGGGAGAAACCAACAAATTTCATGTAATATCAGACATTCAGCACCCTTATATAACCTGATGGAAGGATCCTTTGTTTCATGACCACATTTCCAGCCACTGCGATGTTCTCAATCGTGAGACTGGAAGTTGAAATCAGGCTTCTTCGAACAAATCGTCAAATATTCAAGAATTTAGGGGTCACCCTACTCTTTTGATACCAAAACTGCCAAAAATTGACAGAACACTGGCTCCTAAAATGGGAATATTTGCGTTTCCTGCGACAATAAATCAATATGTTTGACAAGACTTCTGAAGACTTCATCTTGGAGAAAATGATCAGCAGATTAATCAATAATTAATTAAATCCCTAATCTGCTGGTCTACATCCTCTGAGTGCCGCCTACCTGCGTGTGTCGTCTCCCTCCCCCTCCAGGTCCAGATGTTTCAGCAGCCCGTTTATCTCCTCCACGACCTGTTTCCTGTAGTTTCTGATCGCGGCGTTCCCGGAAACATCCAGAGCGTCCAGCTCCACCTGCATCTCCGTCAGGATCCGCGACAGGTGGGCGCAGCTGTCCCTCCCGCTCAGACCCATCAGCAGCGCCACAAGCTGACTGCGCGCCACGCTCACCTTCACCATCACCTGGTTGATGCGGTGCACAGCCTCGTGGGTGTCCCCTGACAGCGGCAGGGAGAGGGTCTGCTGCTGCGTGCGACCCTCGATCACATCCTGCACGGCGCACAGGCGCGTCAGTGCCCGGTAGCGCGCCTTGCGGAGCGGCACCCTCCCCTCGGTCTTGACTTGGGTGAGCCTCAGTACAAGCTCCTGCAGGGCGTCCACCAGCTCGTCGTTTATCTCCGCCACCCCGCCGGACCGTTGAGGCGCCACCACGCGTTCATCCACCAGCCGCCGTGCCTCAATGCTCAGCTCCTCGATGGCTATGCGGGATGGATGAGTGGCGTTCTCCTCCAGGTAGCGCAGGAGGCCCTCCACCTCTTGTGCCGCTCTCTTTCGCGCCCCCTGCAGCTCCGGTTTGCCCTCCGTGTCCACCTGGTCCACCTCCAGCAGCAGCCGCGTCAGCTCGCGCTCTAGACGCTTGTATTCTCGGTCGTTCTGCAAGCCGCTGAAGGTGCACACCTGAGGCCCCAGAGACGCCACCTCCTTCTGGACCTCGTACAGCCGCATCATGGCGGGGTGCTGCGGGTGATATGACGGCTGCTGCTGCTCCATCGGATGTTGCTGCTGCTGCGGTCCGCCATGGTCCATCCTCTTCCCTCCATCAAAGGGCTTCCCAAACAGGCTGCAGAGAGAAAGAAACGTCAAAACAATCAGCAACAGTCCACATTTACTTTTGTGAAGTTGTTACAACTTAAAAATGAAAAGTGGAATCACCTTGTTCTTTCTAAGTGTTAGCAACTTCAGTTAAGGAAGTTAGTCCGACTTAACTTGACCATAACAATACAGATTAAGCCAGTGATGAAGTTAGGAGTATCTGTTCTGTTTACATGTTTAAGAAAATACAAATATGACTGACTAGTTTACAACCAGCAGAATACATATATAGATATATAGCACAGTAAACTTGGTTTACTGAAGTTACTAAAACTTGGAAAGATTGATTTAATTGAACTTGTCATTTTTAAGTTCCACCAACTTTACAAAATCAATTAAATACGACTAAATCTTAAGTAAATTAGATAGACAATTAGAAAATTAGTAAATATAAATTTAAACAGTTCTATTTCCTTATTTTTTAAGGCAATCTGTTTTCTAGACTTTTAAAAAAGTGATGCTGACTAGAACCATCAGCTTGTTCCAGAAGGAGAGCCCTTTTGGGTTACTTGAGGAACATTTTATTATGGTGCCAACCACAACCCTTTTAGAAGGATAACATAAAGGGTGATACCTAGAACCATCTACGAAAGGTTCCACCTCTCTGCGTTTTTATCCAGAACCTTTCCACCTCCTATAGGTGGAACAAGAACCCATCAAGGAGGTTCCACCATGAAAATGTTCATTCCAAGGGTCTAATCTAGAACCCACCCAGGGAGTTCTACTAAGGACCCCTATCAATTTCCTAGTGTTTCATATCATATTGCTTGGGTTTCATCAAGACCCTACCCAAGGTGTTCTACCAAGAACCCAATCATATTCCAATGGTTTCATCTAGAACACACCCACCCTGAGAACCCTTTCATATTTCTAGGGTTTCATCTAGATCCAACCTCAGGGGTACTCACGTTACTACATTTATATTCCAAGGGTGGCTCTAAAAATAGTAATTGACTACATTACCCATATATCTCTCTCCCACTATTCCTGGTTTTAGTTCTAAAGAGAACTAGTCTTGCAAAGCTTACCCCTTCTTAAAACAAAAGGGTTCTGGGTAGAACCTCCGCCCTTCAGAACGAACCCTTTTGGAACCTTTCTTTTTTCGGACAGCTGGACGGAGCCTCAGCAGAGCTCGCATCGCTGTCTTGTTGTGATCTGTCCAGAATGGGTGGATTACTTGAAAAGTTTATTTTCAGACACTCGCAGCCAACACGCTTTGAATTGGACCTCCAACTAATATCTGGATCTCTGCCAAAGCAGCTGGCACAAAGACGGACTCTGGAGCGTCCGCCAAATATTTAAATCCACCAACTCCACAGGAATTTACAATAATGTTGTTGAATGTAAATGTTATTAGCCCTTTTCTCACGTGTTATTTAAAATGTAGATAATGTGGTATTTCTGAGTTGGAAACAAAAGGAAAAGTCTGTCTTTCTTGGCATCTTAAATGAGAACAAAAGCAATAACATTCCTGCGTTACAATTACAACCTACGAACTCCTAAATAAACACAATGGCTGTTATGTTGCGCTGAAGACGGTCACCCACTGACACCTAAAAAAATAAATAAATCATAAGACGGAAAACCAGCCAAGGATAAATAGTATCTCTAATTTCCAGGCAGCTCTGTCATCCTTAACATGTCAGAAATCCAGCCTGGGGGCTGAAGAGTCATTAAACATGAAAATAATCCATTTTAAGTGTAAGCAATCCTGACGCTCTACCACTGTGCTGTCACTTCCTGTCGACTGTCTGCTGGTTTCCAGAAACGTTAACCAGTATTATCTATCTGGAACCGTGACATTAACGGGAAAACCCAACCTGCAATGCTCAATTTGTTGCAGGCTCAGTTTGTAAAAGGGAAAATTCAAATTTAAATTATTATTTTTTATTTTAATTGAATTTAGTTTTGTTTTATCGTATTTATTTATTTTTTAATATAATTTAATTGTTATTTATCTAAATTTTCTTGTTTACTCTTAATGTGAATGTGAATCCTTTATTATTATGTTTTATGTTTTATTGCTCTGTAAAGTACTGAGCTGAGAAATCTTTCAGCCCAAAAGACAGACCTGGCTGTGACCACACTTAACAGGAAAAAGGTAATTAGTAAGGGTATTTCACAGTAATAATAACTTTATTCAACCTGGAAATGTCAAAACAGAGATTAAAAAAGGTTTTTTTAATTTTAAATTTGGTCACAGGAGCGACAGACTTGAAACTTTTGACCAGAAGAGGTAAATGATACATTGATTTGTGCTGAATTACTCAACAGTAATCAAAAGATTACCCTATTAAGTATTTACAACCAGTGGCACGGTGACCCCATACACATAAACAGAGCACAGCTTGTCAGATACTGTAAATATGTCCCTCTACATGCACTCAAAACGACTGTGAAGTGGAAGTGAAAAAAAGTCTTCTCTTGACCTTGACCTCTCTTCAGAGTCCGTTCTTATTTCTTATCACATATAACTCCAGATGAATCGCATAACAACATGACCAGCTAACGAAAAGACGAGCACAAATGCCCACCTAACATATTCAAGTGAAATCCCTAGCCCTTACAAATCATGCAAGAAAATGAATTAGGTTAACCTACATTTCGTCTCGACGAGAGGAACACCCACATGACAACCATTCGGAGTATTGCTGAGCATTTCTGTCGGGCTCGCTGGCTGACATGATGCTGATAGCTCCCTAATCCACACAAACAGGATCCAGCATGCCGATCAGGCTTTGAACACTGAGAGGGAAATAAAGTGACCAACACCCAAAATATAAGTAACAGCTCAGTGCAGGAAGGGCGTGGAAGTGTGTCACAGGTGCTCAAAGCGAGGAAATGTATTCCCCATTCAACACTACTGGGAAAAATGCCTTCAGCACAATGATACTTTTCTAATTGGATTAATTACTCGTTTAAACAGTTAAATTATCTTTTAAGCCAAAATGCCAGAACTTCTCAAATGTGAAGATTCACAGATTTCTCTGTTTTGAATTATTATTAACTCAATAATTTCAGATTTGGGGTATAATAAAACATCTGAAGACAGGTGCTTTAGGCCTTTTGATGTTGAACACCAAGTTCATTATGCTTATTAAGCAACAGTTTATACAAGTTATGCTTTATAGAAGCTTTGCAATATGTTCGTAGTATGTAGTCTGTTAGTGGTCATTGTTTGTAATTTTGTGGTTTTGTGCCTTTTTGTGGACATTTTGCATCTCTTTGTAGTAGTTTTGCATCTCTTTGTAATGGATGTGCACCTTTTTATGGGCTTGTTATTTTGCCTCTCTTTACAGTCATTCTGCATGTCTTATAGTCATTTTGCATCTCTTTATGGTCATCTTGCATCTCTTTTTAATCATTTTGCATATCTTCATAGTCATTTTACATGTCTTTGCAGTTATTCTGCATGTCTTTGTAACTGATTTGCATCCTTTACGGCCTTGTCATTTTGCATCTCACTGCAGTTGTTTAGCATCTCTCTGTAGTTATTTGTCTCTTTGTGGTCATTTTGCATCTCACTGCAGTTGTTTAGCATCTCTCTGTAGTTATTTTGTCTCTTTGTGGTCATTTTGCATCTCACTGCAGTTGTTTAGCATCTCTCTGTAGTTATTTTGTCTCTTTGTGGTCATTTTGCATCTCTTAGTAGTTGATTTCAATCCCTTGCTGAGCTTATGGTTTTGCATTTCTCTGTGGTTGTTCTTCATCTTTAGGTAGTCATTTTGCATGTCTGTTTGAATCTCTTTGTAGTTGTTTTGCATCTCATTGTCATTTTGCACCACTTTGTAATTGTATTGCATCTCTTTTGCATTTTGCATCTCTTTGTATTTGTTTTGCATTTATTTGTGGTGGTTTTGCATTTTTCAGTTGTTGTCCTACGTCTCGTTGTAGTTGTCTCTTTAAGGTCCATTTGCATCTCTGTAGTTTGCATCTTTCTAGTAGTGTTGCGTCTTTCTGTAGCATTTTGTGTGTGTAGTCGTTTCTGTGTCTCTTTGTAGTCTTGTTTTGCCTCTTTGCCTTTTAGCAACATTCTGCAGCTGAAGCAGAGCTCTTTTTTTTGCAGCTGTTGAAGAGCTGAACCTGAACTTCAGGATTTACTTCGCAGCAAAGATAAAGAGAGACTGTCTGACTCTGGTCCAAAGCTTCCTGCCATAAAAGATCCACGCTGACACTCCTGAGCTTAAATAGTACACCAACACTGCAGCACACAATACAAAATATCACAGGAAGCCATAGCAGCAAGCTATAGACAAAGGCTTTGTTGAGCAGAGCTATTTTGCCGTTGTGATTTAAATTGCTTTATTAATTTTAATCAGGACATTCCTACGTCTAACAGAGCTCTGCGACTTTAAAACATTCATGTTAATAACAGTCACTTTGCTCTGGACTACACCCCTCGGGTCGCCGGGTTCATGCTTGATCAGTAATCCATTCATGATCACCATGCAAACCGCTGCTGAAAAGATGAACCACCTCCAGCATTAAAATAAATTCTTAGGATTAGAAAAGACACAAAGAAAAGAAAAGAGATTGTAATAATTCTTCCCATCAATCCACAAACGCCTACATCAAAGTGAACTTTCTATATCTGCAGGGTGAGCGCTAATACACAGGATTAGGATAAGGACCGTCTTGTAGTTTTTTGCAACAGAACATGGCTCGGGGGAGACAGTTGCATCACGAGACAGGCTGTCATTATCAGTCGAGGTGCCCTGAAAGCGTGAGCGATTGTTGAACACAAGCCGCACAATATGACGTTTTGTTATTTGCAGCATCAGTAACACTTATGGAATAGACGGGATTATGTTATCAAGCCTAAAGTACTTATGTAAGAGGGCGAGGGGCTGGGCATTTCCAGAATAGTGGATGCAGAGAGCCAGGGCTTCCAAATCTGTGTATTTATTAGGATAATCTCAACAAAATCCACTCCAGCCTGGCAAACACCTCGTCCCTTAATTTGATCCAAGAGAGACAAGATAAAAAAACAGGAAGCTGATGTGGAAAAGATGAGATTTGCTCGTAGGAATCTTCCCTCTGATGAGTGGGGGCGTATCTGAGTTTCCAGAGTGCTGAGTTTTCAGGGTCCTATGTTCCCCAGATCCTCTTAATATGACACATTAAGGAGGGTTTTATGTTCTCTGCAAGGTTTTTTTTCACCTGGTTCAATGTGCGTTTCCCTCATTTAACATGTTACAGTCACCCTCCTACAACTTGCAGCAAGAATACTCGGCACTTCTGCAAAATGACAGGAGGCCAGGGGCCAGTCGAAGCAGTCCCATAGATGTTACTAGGATTTTAGGATATTTCTAGGGTTTAGGGACATTCATAGGATTTTAGCACATTTCTAGAATTTTGGGACGTTTCTAGGGTTTTAGGACTATTAGAATTTGAGGACATTTCCAGGATTTTAGGACATTCATAGTATTTTTAGGACATTTCTAGGACTTGAGGATTCTCCTAGTTTTCTAGGACATATATTATTTAGCACGTTTCTAAGATTTTAGGACATTGAGGACATCACTCAGACTTAAAGACGTTTCCAGGATTTTAGGATGTTTCTAGGATTTTTGGAAATTTCTGTGATTTTAAGATATTTCGGGGATTTTAGCACATTTCTAGGATTTAAGACTACTGCTCAGAGTTTAGGAGTTTCATGACATTTCTGGGATTTTATTGTGTTTCTAGGATATTAGGACATTATAGTCTAGGTTAGGACTTCTGATAGGGCTGTAGTGGATCCTCCACTGACACTTTTTTTTAAATAAACAAGCTCTATTTTGATAGAAATATCCTAAAGTACCAAAATATTCATGTGTGAATCCTTTTACTTTTATTAAGAGTAAAAACTGGTTGGGGGGCCACCCGGCACCCTATCTGGGGCCATAAGTTGAGTGTCACTGGCCTAGAGCCTGTACTGATGTTACACACCTTGAAATTTACGCCCTCAAATTTGCAGGCAAGACAGTTTTCTTGACTTAAGACACTGATACCTCCTCGGTGGCTGCACGGATTGCATTTGATATGTCCACCTCCTTTTGTTTTTTGCAGATAAAAAAACAACCAATGTTGGTTTGACACACATGTATTAGACCACGGGAACATAGTGATGACCCCAACATGAGTCACCCTGCATAAAGGAGCTGGAGGTAACATGCCACGAGCACCCCCCTCCCCGTTTTGCTTAATCTTCCCCCCAAAAAAACGTTCAAGCACCTTCCTGCATGCACGGCTGCATGCACCGGCTCCTGCACGGCTTTGCGCATTATGTCACCGTACAAAATCCTATTTGGCACAGCTGGCAGCCAAGGTATCTGCCCTCCTGTGAGACATACACACACACCAGCAAACACCACACCTCCACTGAGCACCTCCATCCTGTCACCCTCACACACACACACACACACACACGCATTAATATTTCTCACCTTTTCAAAACTCCGAACACATTCGCGCACATTTTTACGGATGTCTGTTTCCATCAGCAGCACGCAGGACGGATCGTAAAGCAAAGTGGCATCCAGATGGACAGTTTACCCCCCAAAATGAGAGAGATGTCGGTGATGCTCCGGTCAGCTTCAGCACCAACGACTGACTGACTGACTGCGGTCGGCTGGTGTCGCCCCTCCCACACACACCACCACAGGGGCTTCCTCCGCCGACCCCCGCGTTAAAACTCAAAATATACACCTCAATAAATCTGGATTATTGTTCAAACAGCCGTTTTGGATCCGATAAACGCAGTAACCGAGCCCTGTTTTCCACGTACGCCGCTCCGTGAATGTCATTGTCCGTGACGGTGCGTTAAGCTAGCCACCGATGATCACCTGACCGAGCCCCACCTTCACCAAATAACTCCGGCTTTTTAAAAAAAAATAGTGATATAAAAGCACCACTTTGTCACTTTAACACTTTCGCTCTTACCTGCATAGCCAGCGTACAGCCATCTGAGCGGAAAACTGGTCACCTCCCCTGATTAAAGCTAAACATTAGCCCACCTAGCTACCTTCTAGTAGTTACTTTTCGGCTCAGGCGGACGAACTATCGCGGAGTTTATCGTCGCCCGTTTGGGGGAGAAATTAAATCGTTTCACCGCCGTTTGTTTCACTCGACGACTAAAAATGCGAATCAATGCTTAGTCAATGTGTAATAAATCCACGTCGAACTGCAAGAAATTAAAATAACGTGGTATTTTGTCCGTAATCGAGTCAACTGTTTTTAACGAAGTGTAAGTTTTGGTCGACCAACATCGGGTACGCTACATTTTTATAAACGGCCGTGCCGTTTGTTAGCAGCAAGGGCGGGGAAATCAAATGAAGGCACTTGTGGGATACTTACGTGAGTATTTAACATACTTTTACTTTAGTAAAATATTGAATGCAGGATTTTAACTCGTAAAATTGTATTTTTAAATTATGTGTGTTTTTTTAGTTGAGTTAAATATATGGATGCTTTCAGTATTGTACTACATTTATTTATATATGTATTTATACTATCTATACATTTATGGATAAATATAGTGTATCCTATGTATAAATAAATAAATACAGTAATAAATAAATATGTAAAATAAAAGAATGCTTACATGCTGAAATAGGTAGTAAATACGTTACACACAAGAATAAATGCAGGAATAAACATGCAAAAAGTGCATAAATGCATAGAATTTTCTTTGTGCATTTAATTAAGAAAATTAATCTATTATTTTATTTGTCAATATATATTTACACATTTATTTGATTTTTTAAAATTTATTTCATCAACTATTTCGTCTAATAATTCCTCCAGAATTATTTTTTTTTTAAATTTTACTTAGCATTTTAACTTGCAAATGAGTATTTTTTAAACTGCAGTATTACTGTAAGTTTAATAAAATATGGTATGTTATGAAATAATATAAATTAAATGGGCCATTCTGCATACTGAGTACTTAACATTTGGTACTTTATGTTAGGTACTTTTTACATTTTGAATGCTAGACTTTTACTTGTAACATAGTTTTTGTGGTTTTTTTAATTTTACTGCAGTAAAAAAGAAAAAAAACTTTCACTTCTTCCACCAATGACGATCATGAGTCGAAACCCCGCCCCGACTGCGCCGGTGATATTTTGGAGCGCACCTTTTCGTTGTGGGAGTCACATGACCAAACTGCTGGTCGTGCACACAGAAGGACACCGACATGAACTCATCTGAAGGAAACTGTAAGCTCATGTTAGTATCAGGATAACCGGCACAGTAACAGTTAATGTCTCTCTTTAAAAAACGGTTTAGGTTCATTTAATAACATGACGTCTAAAACAGCGGCGGCGGCGGCGGGCTGTTTAACGTGGAGGGTTTTCAGTCCTTTCAGCCTCCGCGCTGCATGCAGCTCACCAGCAGTCAATAGTCGACAGTGCAGCTCCAAACTGGCAACCCAGCAGGACAAAAAACCAAAGGTGAGTGCACCAAATCTCAATAATTCATAAAATATACAGAATCCCACCGACACCATGCTGAATATTTGACTTACAGGAAGTGGAACGTCCTCAACAGCTCGTGCACAACCTTGAGACCTGTGCGCGTGTGGTTGTGTGTGTTGCCATGATACTGTTGCTGGGATGGTTGCCATGTTTTCATTTAATATGCACAGTAATGTTTTGGTGGAAGAAGGATATTTCACTTCAATAATAGTATCATCATGTAAACATACAAGTAATTCCTCCAATGTAAAAGCCCTGTATTTGATGTACTATCTTGGTAGAAGTACAGAAGATTTATGGAGTACTAGTACCCATGATGCAGCATAATGTTCCCTTAATATCTTACTCAATATATTATTAGATTTTTAAACCCCACTTTCATATCACACGCTCATATTGCTCTAATATTATTTACTACTTATGAGTTAATTCTTTAACAAACAAGTTCTCATCATAATTATCAAATATTATTTTATTTTGAGAACTTAAAACCTTTTAAAAGCCAGGTTTTTGTCAGGATGCCACTATGGTTTTAGATGGACAAAAAAAACAACCCAATAAATTATTTTCAATACACTACATGCACAGTTGATAATTTATTTATTTTTTAAATTTTTTTGGTCCACATCAAAAATCTGTCCACAGGCCATAGTTGCCCCCCTTTCTGTCTCCCTTTCTGTGGGTCTCAGGACAGAGGGATGTCGTATGCTGTAATGCCCACTGAGTCAAATTTGTGATAATGGGCTTTAGAAATCAAATTAAAATGAATTGAACTAATTACTGTAACAGGGATTCAGTTATGCACTATACACAAAGTATTTTTCTACCACAGTACTTCAGAAAAAGTGCAGTTTCTGGTGTAAAGCATAAAAAAATCAAAATAAATGTTACATGCCAGCAGTGATAACATCTCAACTGTATGTTTTCTTCAGAAAAGTGTCGACAGATTGAACCTGTTATCAAAAATGTGTTTTTGTAACAAGCATTGCCTAACCCATAACTCAAACTACACTTTATTTTGATGTTAAATTCACGTTTTTCGTCTAACTGTGTTATCTACAGTGACTGACTGAAACCAGTGTTACCAGTACACTTGTTTCTACCTGTTTTTTGGCGTCTGAGTCCTGCATCGTCTTCTCGTCCTCGCTGAGCGTCCCATCGTGCAGTCTGGTGTGAAATGATAAGCAGCCGCTGCCTCTTTCTGAGTGTGTAAACATTTATCGTTCACTCAAATTAAATTCTTCACGTTGCCCCGCCCTTCAGACTTAAACCTTTAACGTGTAAAAATGAGTATACATGAGTGACATGTAGTATAGAAAAATGTAAGTGTTAAAGTATAGTTTGCAGTGTTGTTACATAAATGTAGGAATCAGTAGGAGGGCGTGTTGTTCAGCTCAGCCTTCTCCTGTGGAGAAAGAGGGAGCAGCTGAAACGGACACAAGTCAGCAAAATAAAATAATAAAATAAAAAATGAAGAATTAAAAAAAATATAAATATTACTCAAATTTCCTATGAGTAACTACAAAAGGACAATCATTTAAAAAAAGATAAAATTAAATAAAACCATTAATGTTAATTTTTAGTAGAACTGACTTCAACTTTTTTCTGCTTTAGTCTTTTTTTTTAACACACCTGAATCTCTGACAGAACAGCTGGAGGCACAGTTGCATTATGGGTAATGTAGGCACCAGGTTGTGACAAGGTAAAGATGATATCTGGTTCTGCTGCATCGATTTTTGATGGTTTTTTTTTTAATTGTCCATTGAGGTTCTGCATCACAGGAGTTTAATCCTAAATCTGTGGAGTACTTTTTTTAAGTTGCAGGTTGTTTTTCATCACTCAGGGAGGTGATGATCATATAGGATGACGGAGCCTTAAAATTTTGGCTATATGAGTTGCTCTGAGTATAAATGACGTGTATTCATTGATTTCTACGCAGAGATCTCCCCTCAGACCTGCGGCCAGCTCCACGCACGACTGGATCGGGCCTCCGAACCCTCTCTCCAACCTGCGGCCAATCGTTTACCGCGTCCCCGAGAACGAATCGGAGCTGGAGAAACGTCTGAGACACCTGAGGCAGGAGACGGAGGACTGGAACCACGACTTCTGGACCAAACAGAACATCAGCTTCAGCAAGGTGGGATTTTTTAAAAAAAATTTAGCCCTTAAACAGTCACACGAAGAAATATCTTTAAAAAATAAAAATACAACAACATGGACCATAGAATATGTTAACAAAATTCATAAATTATTTTTTTAAAAACCATTTTCTTAGTATAATGCATGTAAAAAGTGCAAAAGTCAGTGTAATGTAATAGAAATCCGAAAATAAAAGTAACTTCATACAATAAACATGTTTAAATAAATAAAAAATAGATACAAATAAAAATGTCTATAAATCTTTATAAAATATATGTTTAAAAGTAACTTCATCAAATGAGCCAACAACATAACATACAAGACAAAAATCACGCACCACACATGTTGAAAATGAGAAAAATGAAATCTTTATGGACAAACTTTATGACGTTTCTCTTTAAATCCACACTATAAAATAATATTAAATACTTTTTATTTAAAACATCAATAAAAATAAAAAGCAAAAAATCCTCATGTTTGAGAAACTGGAACCAGTGAATTTTAATGATGTAAACAATTATTATCAAACTGTTGTTGACTATTAATCACTTGTTTAATTGTCATTTTAATTCAGCAGTTATCATTTTTAAAAAAGCTCTAAATTTACGGTGTACATGTGTTGGCAGGAGGAGGAGAGGCCTCTAAATCAGCAAACATAAATTCAGCTCCCATATATGGAATATTATCACATTATTGTCCGTCATCATTATTATTGATTATCAGATGTTAGTGTCCTCTGCCTGTTTTATTCCGCCTGCAGGGTTTTATTTTGACCAGCAGAGCGCAGCATCACACAAAAAACAAAACTGCAGTTTGCTGTCAATATAAAACAGTATTATATTAGCAGCATTAGATTCATTGATCCTGATTTTTGATGCAAAGAAGTTATTATTAATCCTTTGAAATCTGAGTAATTTGGGTTGATGTCTGTCAAAAACACAGGAAGAAGGCAATGAGAAATGGAAGAAGAAATTACCCAAAAATAGGCAAGAAATTAGTAAAAAGAACAAGAAAATTGCTTGAAAATTATATAAAATTATATAATATATTATGTATTTTATTTAAAAAAACATTGAAGAAAAACATGTAAATGACTTGGAAAAAATCATTTAAAATTATAATAATTCTCTAACACAATTTAAAATATGTAATTATGATAATTAGTTTGGCCCTAGCTTTTTTAAATCAGGAGTTAAATACCCTGAGTGTGATAACAGCAACTAACAGCAAATATATTTTAAATACATTCTTTTTTTTCCATCCAGCTGTTATTAAAGGAAATTAATGTTATACTTTGTGTAATAGGCGTTCTGTCTCCGCTGACTGATGAGCAACAGAATAAACGGCTGTATTTATGTCTTGCTGCTGCAATAAATTAGATTTTCAGTAAATGAAGATCCATTCAGCACTGGACTAATGCAGCTGTTTAAATATTTAAACTTGAAAGGGCTCGTTTCAGATAATTTTAGTGATTTACAGCCACTGACAGAAGCTATTTGCAATTTAGGTTTTATGTTTCCATTAGATGAATCATTTTGTCTAATTTATGTCGTCATGTTTGAATTGTTATTATAGGTTGCTTTTTTTTGTTCGTCTGCATAATACAATCTAAAGAAAGAAAACTGTAAAACCGTATTTTGTGCTCTCTGCAGGAGAAAGAGGCTTTCATCATTTCACAGCTGAAGGCAAAAGGCTTGACTGTGCGTGACGAGCAAGGTGAGGACGTAAAAACACTCTGCTGTGAACACATTTATTAAAAAAAGAAGATTAAATGTTTGAATATAGATTTAGATCGTAAATTTATTCACCCTCCATGAGCCAGTCCTGTCTGTTGTTAGAGATGAGGGCGTAAAGCTGTTCAGGCGACGTCAGTTCCTCCTCCTGTGTGGAGTCAATCAGGAGGATTTTTCAACGTCGCAGAGAAATTCGGGTCTTTTTCACCCAGAAAGCTTCAGGCTGCGGCCGACTATCAAACAGCTGCCTGGTTTTGCGAGACCCTACAAACAAACTCTCCTCTGTCTCCTTTCTGTTGTCTTTATCTCCTTCCTTCTGTCCTTTCTTGCTTCTCCCCTTTTTTCTTTTCTCACCTTTTTACGTTTCCTCTCCTACTTCTCTTTTCTCCTCCTTCCTTGCCCTCCCTTCCTCCTCACCTCCCTCCCTGTATTTTTCTGTCTCGTTTCTCTACATCTCCTCCCCTGCTCCTCTTTTATCCCCCAACTCCTTTTGCCAGTGTAACGCCTGGTGATTTAACCCTTTGAAACCTGGATCGACATCAGTTTTGTTGTGCTGCATTCAGACCTTTGAAACCCAAGCAAATAGGTTCACTTTATTTTGAAAATACGGGAAAGCGTTCTGCCCTGAAAATAACAAATGAACAAACAAAGAGAGAAATAATCATAAACTCAGCGCCTCTGTTGTTTCTCATCATTGACCTGCTGACCAGCCTGCACCGTGAGACCTGACGGGGCTGCGGACTGAAAGACAAAGCCGGGGATGAGTTACTGATGCTGACTGATCTGCTCCGCTCTCATTGTCCACCGGTGTCCCTGCTGGTGTCCGCTGCGCCCTCATTCTCAGCAGGTGTCTCCGCCGGTGTCCGTGCCACCGGTCCACGCCGCTCTCTTTCTACAACTGTGTCTCTGCCGGTGTCCGCTCTGCTCTCATTTTTGGCCGGTGTCTCCAAATGTCTGCTCTGCTCTCATTTTCCGCTGTAGTCCCAGCCGATGTCCCCACTGGTGACCCCGCTGGTGTCCCCACTGATGTCCACTCCGCTGTCATTTTCATTGTCCAGCTTTTTTATCTGAAATATTGTTTTTTGATGAAAACGCACAAATTACATTCATCTGTACTCACCACATCTCAGCTTTCATACCCTCAGGTAATGAAAAACAAACAAAAAGAAATGACTCGTTATCGGTATCTTATCGTCCACCAGAAGCTGGAAATTATCGGTGTATCGGTTACAGTTGAATTAATCATTATCGCGCATCACTTTTTATTTTATTTAATTCTCTTTATTTGTTTATTTATTTTATTTTTCGTGAAAGGAGTCAGGCCCATTTGCTGAGGTTTCAAAGAGCTAAAAAAGAAAAGTATCTTAATGAAAGTGCACTGCTGTCCTGTGTGTCTCTCCTCCTCATCAGGACGAAGGCGGACTCTGAACAGCGAAGAGATGGCCGTGTTTTACAAAAGCTTCCTGGACACAAACAGAATACGACATGCAAATTATAACAAGTGAGGTTTTTTTGCAGCTGAGTATCTCCCACGGTGCTGCTGGGTGGGCGGGTGGGTGCGTCTCCCCGTGTGGGAGCTGTAAACCCACAGTTATATATATACTGTACCTCGTGTGTGTGTGTGTGTGTGTGCGTAGAGAACAAGAGCTTTCTGTGAATTAGCATTGCAAAGTGGCTGACTAGTTTCAAGGCTCCCCATAAAGAAAGATGTTTTCAGCCCACACACACACACACACACACACACACACACACACACACACACACACACACACACACACCTCTGCAGCTGCTGTATGTTTGTTTTTGTTTCGTTTTTGTTTTTTTCTGTGCGTGCTTTAAACTCTGCTTCTGATTTGTGTCAGAGTTATTCCTGATTTCATCTCAAATTAGAGTAAATCAAAGAAATACTTTTTTTTTTGTCAGGAAATACTGCTCTCTTGGTTCTGTCTGTTTAAAATCTTACTTATAAATTAAATAATAATGATTTTTTAAAAATCAAATTAATTAATTATATTTAATTACAAAAATGAGCTTCTAACACAAATCTTTACTGTCCTGTGCTGTTTATCTGCAGTATATTTCATCTCACTCTTTTCAGTGTTGTTCATGTTTAAAGTTGGCAGTTATTGCAGCATCAAATGTGACCATGAGAATTAAAATTATTTATTTTTATTACCTGAAACTGCCTTATTTATTTGCTTAAATGCTGCATTAATTTTAATAAATAATGTTATTTTTAGTAGTAGTAGTAGTAGTAGTAGTAGTAGTAGTAGTAGTAGTAGTAGTAGTAGTAGTAGTAGTATAAAATGAAAAAGGTCATCATCCAATAAAATAAAAATCTGATGCAGTTACATTCACGTAACTGACTTTGATGAAAAAGTGTTGCTATTCTCTTATCAGTTCTGTTTTTTGTGTTACTCTATTTGTTTGGTTATATAACTGTGTGGAAGATATTTAGTCAGTTTGTATGATTGTATTTGACTTTAACAAACGTTCTCTAAATCTTGCATTCCCTCCTCCTCACTTTCAGGGAATGGTACCGACGTAACTTCACCATCACGTTGCTCATGGCCCGAGTCGCCCTAAAGAACATGTGGAGGACCATTTCTGAAAGACAAAACAGCAAGAAAGACAACACCCCTCCCACCTGATGAGAAATAAAATACTCACCTGCCTTCCCACTGTTGTTTTCCTGCGTCTTCTGTACTTCTGTAATTCACATTTGTTGCCATTTCTAAAGATTGAAAACTACCTCTCGTGTTTGATCTCTTTCTCAGTTTTGTCCTCTGTGTCTGATGTGTGGTTGATTCGATCAAATCCGTCTGAGGCGCTGAAATATATATTTTCAGTGTTCACAAAGAGATCTGCTGATGTGATTTGTTCAGTTTCTACTTCTATTTTATTACTTTTCGAAACAGTCTTCCCATCAGCAGCGTGTCCTCTAGAAACAGCAATTAAATAAATAAGTCTATAAATCTATTTACACCTGCCTGCACTGCACTGCAAAACCCACTCAACATTTTGATTTATTTGAGATACCAGATAAAGGCCATGCAGCTTGTGATCGAAACATTCGCAGGTAAACCAAAGCTATAACAACCCCGAAAACTGTGCAGAGGGTTTTGAACTTAACCTTGACGTAGTCACATGGCTCGATGTTTATCTATCTGTCTAGATAGCGGACAGCGGAAAAATGTACATTTCTGTCTCTTTTATGTCACATTTCTTGCAGTGTGCACATGTTGATCAGTCATTAATGCAATACACCACTCAGAAATTTGACCCATTCAAATCACACAAACTAAAAGAAAAAATATTTAATAATCTTAATAGGATATGTTGCAGCTTCTTGTAATGTATTAACTGATTAATTACATTTAGTATTAGTAAGTAATTAGTAAATGTATTAATATGTGTATAATGCTACAATGTGAAACACTAGCAGCCCATGTTAAGTGTTTAAGATGATAAATGAAATATGTGTATTAAGTTAGGTAGGTAAAGTGTGTAAAAAATAAAAAATGTGGGCAATATTCTAGTATAACACTATTGGCTATGTTTTCAGAGTTTTATCCATTTATAAATATGTGTGTTCTGCCAAAATGTGCAGCACAAAATCTATATTGAAAAATAAGATTTATATGATTTGCATCATATTTTAAATATATTTAACATATATATGTCTTTTTATTGATTAAGAGCACAGCAGTACAACAGCTTTTACAGTTAAATTATTTAGACACCTTTTTTCTGCTGTCCCAGCATGAGCACATACACAAAACACAGACACAATCAAAGCAAACCACACACAACAAAGTGACAAAAACACACAAAGGGGGAGAAATTTGCAGCAAGAAAATAAAAGGTTTCCAGTAATATATTAATGGAATATTATGGATATTATGATTTAAGCATTTTATGGTTCATCCTTTTTATTGCTATTTAAAACCTCTGACTGTCACTGCTGCAAGTATTTTTTTTTTTAATTTGATTTATTGCAATGAGCAATTTAACACAAGGTGCCCTGCAAAGTCTAAGAAACCAGGAAGAGATTACCAGAAAATGACCTGTTTATTTGTTTGTTTTTTTTTAAAGATAGGATATCCATTATTCATCCCACAGTGGGGAAATTCACATTATAAAAAAAAATGCTAAAAAAATACAAATATAAAAATATGAAAAACATTAGATAATAAAAAACAAGATGCAAAACTAGCAACATAACATTGCAAGGTGCCAAATCAAACTGTCTAGAAAAAGAGCATAGTAAAGAGTAGTAAGAGTATATATATATATATATATATGTATGTATGTATACCAATTGCACTTCATTTCAAAAGGAGATATTAAACTATTAGAATTATATCAAACAAAATAGGGGACATTTTGAGAAAATATTATAGTAATATTTACATTTTTAAAATCGTGCCATTGAAATATGTACCGTGTTGTATATTAGCACTTTTTGTCAAGCTTTTTATTTAGTTTTTGTTTGCTTTTTAATCTTTTTTGTGCCAATTTCCAAACATATTTTATTATTTATTTATTTATTCTATTTTTTAATACAAATTTCGTGCTAAATTTGAGTACTTTCTTGTAAAGTTGACCATTGCCTTCTTCCAATGTTTTTTCAAAAAACACGTTTTTAATGCTCAGTCAATTTCTGAATATATAATGGTTAAATGAATGAATGAATAAATTAGGATACCAAAATTAATATTGCACAGTTGGTAATCTGAGTACTTCCTGCACTGATAACCAGTAGTTTAATGTTCACAGTTGAAGCTCTGAATAAATCTGGCGGCTCAGTTTGCGCCGCAGCTTCCCCTTTAATCCGGGCAGGGATGACATCATTACCGGGGAAGAGTGAGGGGGGCGCCGGGTAACGCCATTTTCACGCACCGCGCAGTCAGTCAGTCATCCAGCCAGTGGACCAGCGAGCTGTCATCCCCACCGGCGACTCGTCAACTTTTCATTCGGCCCCATGAAGCCGCCATCGAATTAGTTTCACGGGCTCGTTCCTGCCATGGAACCGAGGGAGAACAGGCTTTTCCTGTATGGCTCCGACTAAAGTCAGTGTTTTTGACAGTTAGGTGGCTAGCTATGTAGCTAGCTGGTCATCATTAACGGCGGTTGATGCAGTGAAACCTCAGTCGGCAGAACATATCCCAGCCGGACACAGTTTGGATATTGTCTTTTATTACTTATATATTTTTACAATTTTCAGCAAGAGTTGCCTGTCAAAGGAACGACGCCTTCATTGACAAAAAGTCGTGATTTAGACGGTAACAAGGCGAGAAAAACGGACGTTACAGTGAAGCTACATTGGCAACGGATGTCCTAGAGAACGGTAAGGATGGCTCCGTGTATTTCTTGGAATCGAATTAGCCAATTAATCACTTTCCTTGATTTTTTAAAATGATGTTTTCGAGTGTCATCGTTTCAAACAGCAAGCAGTTTAATTATTTTTAATTTTTATATGTTTTAAAGATAAACCTCCTTCAATGTGTGGTCCGTGTTTACGTTAATTGCAGGAATTAGACGCCTTAAGCACATTAACTGTCACTGGGAGTGCTAGCTGAGGGTTAGCACTGTGACAGGAGGCTAACTGGTTCTTCAGGTTAATCCATTTTTAAGACGGGTAGCTGGGACAAAGAGGAGGAACTACACGGCCACGGGCTTGAAAGCATGCCGGGGTAGGATGCACTTGTTGGGCCACTGCAGCAGCCGAAACTCTGGCTGTTTGTCATGTGATATTGTTGGATGTCCCTTTCATTGATATTCAGAGCGGTGTTTGAGGGCTGTGAAAGCTGCCTGTGTTGAGGAGACAGCTTCCGAGGGACAGTGGATCTCAGTGTGGGACACACAGCTGGGCAGTGGTGAAATGTAACAAAATATATGTACTCAAATACAAATTTGAGGTACTTGTAATTTACGTGAGTATTTTCCTCACGTTACTTTATGTTTTTACCCCACTACATGTCAGAGGGCAATATTGTACTTTTTACTTCACTATATCTATTTGAACGTTTTGGTTACTTTACAAATTATGATTTTTGCAGCAT
Source organism: Plectropomus leopardus (assembly GCF_026936395.1). Taxonomy (NCBI): domain Eukaryota; kingdom Metazoa; phylum Chordata; class Actinopteri; order Perciformes; family Serranidae; genus Plectropomus; species Plectropomus leopardus. The sequence goes on from NC_142189.1 coordinate 4,738,235, forward strand.
AAGAGTTTAGACATATATAATGTTTTGGAATAAATTAAATTACCAAACAGTTTATACAAGTACAGCTGTATAAAGGATTAGTGTGCAAACACTTACGTTTTTTTCCCTTCTTTTTTTTATTTATAATTTTTGCTTTTTTTTTGGATAATTTAAAGTTGTTAATGTGTTTTATTCTATTTATGTAATTTTATTTTCAAATATTTTAATTTTTTGTTGTTTTTTTTCTTTTGAAGTTTAGAATTTAGGGTTTTTTTTTAAACAATTTCGAGGAATTTGAGGGTTTTTGTTGGAGGTGGGTATTTTTTTCTAGCATTTTTTGTTTTTTTAAATTTTAAAATAACTTTGATTGTTATGGGTTTTTTTTTACTTCTTTGTTTTCCTAATAATCCTAAGGTTTTTTGTGTTGTTGTTTTTTTTAAAGATTTTTCTGCATTGGGTACTTTTTTCTTCAAATACTTAAAGTTCATTTTTCCTGAGTATACTTACCTTTGCTTTAGTAACATTTTCAATGGAGGACTTTTACTTGTAAAAGAGTATTTTTTGCAGTTTGAGAATAGTACTTTTACTTAAGTAGAGGATCTGAAAAAAACTTTGTCCACCACTGCATTTGGGTAACCAAAAAACACTGAGAGGTGTCGTATGAATATTTGAGATTTCAGACAGTCTCTGAGTCTACACTGCATGGCACAAATTTTAAGGAATCTCAAGGAATATGCACAACTATTCCTGAGAGTTTTTGTTAACCGTGCCATACAGTCTTTAATGTTTCATCCACCCAAAGGGAGATCACTCATGACAACCTGCAGGGCTCCTCTTCCAAGCTGACACCCCTCTGCTCTCCTGGGACAGTTTGTTGTGGGCTCACAGATCCCACAAGGTTTTGGTGTGCTGGTGGGAAATGATAATTATGTGTTGCCGATGCAGATTTTGTTGTAATGCTGCAGAGTTGGCTTGACAAGCAGTGCTTATATAAACCTGACTCTAACTGCAGGTGTAATACATTTTTATTTTACTGTTGTGTACTCTTGCACACAGCACTTCCAGAGAAAATATTGGGAATTTATATTTCAATTATAGTTTTGTAATTTTCTGAATTAACCAGACTATTCTAGATGCTCCATCATTTGTGTTTACCTGCTCGGTCATTATATCCACATTACCGGTAATAATGTATCAAAAATCTCATTGTTAATTTTTTGCAAAAGCACCATTAGTCAACCCTACAATATTGTTGCAATGAGGATATCCAAATTGATCATAAACATTGTGAGATCTGTTTTTCTCCTCTCTTTTTTTAACAAACAAAATATAAACAAATGTCTTTGATAAGAATTCCTTAAATTCTCTTGCAGTCCTTTTTTTTAAAGTTCTTATACACCTTTTAGCATTTCTGTGTTTCCATTTCTTGTTGTGTATTTGCTGACATATATGCCTGCATGAACAAATCTCCGCCGATCGATATCTGCTCGGCTGATTTATTGGTTGGGTTTAAATTAGAGTAAACATGACGGCCCACCAAGGGTTGAAAACCACAGCATACAGTCATTGAATGCAGAAAAGGAAATGCTTTGGCTGTGAACCCTTTCTTTAATCTTGTGTTCTTTCTGCAGAAAACACCCATCTTAAACTAGTGCAATCTAACATCTGTACTCCCTTCATGAAGGGTGTAATGTTATATCTGTGCTGAAACTGTTTTAGAAAGGTGTTGGTTTAACTTTGTGTTCATTTTGGAGGCTGTATTGTAAAAAGATATGAAATTATGTCAAACAAATAGTCTGACATCACGACCCCATGGTGAGATGGCACTGTCATGTGCCAGTCACACAAATCAGTTCTTTCATCAGGTCTCTTGCATAATCTGAATAGTGTGAAATGATGCTGAAACGTCTGTGAGAGAGGCACAGAAATATATAATTCCCTAATGAAAGAATCAAGAGGAACTCATGTAGTCTCAAAGTCGTTTTTTAACCCAGTTTAAAACCTGGAACTTAAATCTGTAGAGAAGCAAGTTATACATCAAAGTGGGTGTCTGTTTAAAAAAATAAATCCATTATATTCTCTTGGTATTTTTCAGCCTTCAGGGTGCTGCAGTGAGAAGCAGTGCCACTACTGTCTCTGTAGATCAGAACATCTTAAACTACTTCACTGATTCAAATGATAAATTTAATCCCTCGCCTAAGGCTCGCTCATGGAAATATAAAAAGAAATTATTGGTGCTCTTGTCATGAGAGCGACTCATTTTTTAGAAGATGACACGGAATTAAACACGGCAGCAAATTGATTCACATAAAAATATTATTAGTTGTGTTCCTGTATTATTGATATCTTCAGTGTTGTGTTGCCTGTAGGTCCTGATGTCCAAAAGACACGAAACACCAAATCAGCTCATTAATACAAAGCGGACTTGTCATTTCCTGTGTTTCAGCCGCTCTGTGTCAGGTCTCGTGGCTGCCTGAGTTAACCCTTTTCTCTTTCCCTGAAGCTAAAGTCACATGATATATAACACGAGTAAAGGCTTGATAGTTGATTAAGACTAATGTTTTACAGAAATAGTGAAATCAAAGACTGCAAAATTTTAAAGTGCAAAAGAAACAGTGACAGATAGACAATGTTGATCATTTCAAAGTTTGATGTCATTGATATTGTTGTATGCGATTAGATAACATCTTAAATTTTACATTTTGTAATATCAGAAGTGTTTTTTCCTGGTTTTAAAGGCTGCATTGCACTAAAGAGACGGACATTTCCTGAACTTAGCAGACTGTTCAGGCTGCTTAATTATTTGCCTTTACCTAGTCTTTCCATAGTCATTAAATCCACATTGCTGAAGGTGATTTATCAAAAAGCTTGTGTAAATATTTAGTCAAAGCACCAGTAGTCTACCCTATTAGATTGCAGCAATATCGGTATTGAGGTCTTTTGTCAAAAATATTCTGGTATTAGATTTTTTGTCTCTTGCGTAGCCCTACAGCTATCTGTATTTTTAAATCAAAAAGGTATCACTTGACTACTTCTACATCCATCAGTTCCCTCCAGCTCTGTGAAGTTTTATAGCATCTTTAAGCTCATTGTTTTTGATTTTTGGGTCTGCAATTTTAATGATTTGGTTTACTTTTATCGATTTAATCAGGGTTGTTTTGATAATCTCACTTTACACTTCAGGTCATGAACTAAAAGGTAGATGGAAAAAAACACTTGTACATAAACACAGAAGAGTATTTAGCATTTTTAAAAAGCCAAAACAGATTTTAAGGGGAGAGGGAACACTGGACTTTAATTTGTCAGGTGGCCAGAGATATGGCTCTTAATGAATGCTTATGTAACTTGATATCTGCTGGATGTGTAAAAAAAGCAAAGTAAGAGAAAATGTTCGCTATAAACTTGGTGATAAATATGACAGGAATCACAGATTGTTTCTGCTCCCAAATCGAAAAGTAATTTATTGCAGGTTTAAAATGTCAATCTGCGAGAGTGTTGTATGATAGTTTTGGGTCTTTTTTTCAATTAACTAATTTTTTTGTTCATCTTTGGTGCTCAGTGCTTGGAGCTGTTCAGTTTTCTCTCACCCTTTCTGTTTTATCAGCTGTTGTAGATGTAGCTGGTGTTGTTAACTACCCCACTAAGGGTGTAACGATAGGTCTTTCAGGATGATATAACAACAACAACACACAATCCAATATCACTGATTTAAGGCAAAAACATCGATACATATCGGAATCTTTAAGATGCACCTTTATTTTGAAATTCTGATGGCATGCATGCGTCACCATTTCTGTCGTTGCATTACTCCTTTCTGAACACTAAGACTGTGTGCAGTCTTACGCCAGGCAGACAAGCAGAGAAGAAAAAGACAATGAGGATATTTATTCATATCATCTCATATCAATCGCAGGTCATTGAATCAAAATATTATTGTGGCAGACTTTGAGATATTAGCAGACTTCTTTATCACAAATATTGAAAACGGAACTGTAAACTGAAATGAGGATTAAATAACAAATTGCAAATATTCTATCACTGACCAGAACATTGATATAACATCATATCATAAAACTTGAGATTAACATCCCTATATCATACCCAGTTTTTAAAACTATTCATACCGGATAAACGCAGCAAATGCAAAATGTTTTCATTGACAGGATACTGGTAGAGCCACTGTTGAATCATGGATATAAAAGCATGCACACAGCCAGCTTACATCTATGAGTATATCATCAATAATTTTAGATTAAAATGATTCAGTAAATATAACTTGTAGAGGCCCTTTCAGACTTTCTCTCTGTGGGCGTGAATCACAGCCCTCATCATCTAATGACTATCAGCCCACACATCGCTGACTAAGACTGTTTCTATGCAGTGCTGCTCTTCCTGCTGCCGGCTCCAGAGCAAGCACTCCCTGTTCCTCTTCTTCATTGGTCCCAAACACAACCCACCTCCCTCCATTCATACCCTACCAGCCTCGCCATCGTCTTATATCACTGCCTTAACCTGCTTATATGAGAAGCTGCCGTGTCCCCAGGCACCCAGCTCCAAGCCAGCTATTTACATTTCAAAAGTTAACATCAGAAGTTCTTTTCGTGCCTTTCCCCGAGGTGCTTTGTGCTCTGAGACTCATCTGATGCCAGAAATAAAAGACTGTTGGATCAGAACAGGAAAAAAGGCTTGTGCTGTCACTTTCACTTCTGTATTACACAGCCTGCAGTGATCGTTGTTTTCTGTCTTGTACTTTGCAGTTTGGGATGTTTCCACTGGTTGAGAGTTGACCTTGCACTGTGTTGTTGGGGTATAAAGCAGTGATTTTTGATATTTATTTTTATTGAATCCTTTATTTAAACAGGTAGTTTGTGGGGAGTGGAAATTCTTTTTTAAGAGAGACCTATGTACTTTAATGCATGACCCTTTTGAGTTACCAGTTCGATAGGTTTCACAGTGTAAGAACAGCTTTTATTTTGATGCATACAGTTTGAAGGTTATCTAATTTTCCTTGCCTGTGTCTAGACACTGAAATTGGCCCACTCCACCGAGTTAACTGACTGGATACTGAGTGTATTGAGTTGACAGTTCTGTCTGATATCAAGCAAGGTTTTTCCTTTCAGCTGTGCAATAGGGTCTGCTTATCAGTTTCGCAGCTCACTTACAGCAGCGAGGGACTTGTAGCTTCATGGATGAGATGGAAACACTGACGTTAATGAACATGATGCGCATTTTCCTCATTAACCAATACATAACTGGGCACAGCAGTAATTCATTACCATTTTATTACCACTGTTCTGCTGTCTCCCCCACAAAACACCATGAAGCTGCTTCTTACGGGGGCCTTATGCTTGGGGGGTGCTTTGCAGTGCTTGTCTGAACCTATCGTTCTTACCCAGGTGCACTCTAAGGCACCCCAATGATACCCCAACCCTAATACTACATATAAAAATTTAATTGTCGGTGTGGGTTTAATCCCGAACTGTGCGCCCCCCCCTCCCCATGATTAGTCCATGTTTCAATTATTCCATTGACAGAAAATTTCTTAACAACGACTTCATCAGTTTAACATTCTGAACACTAAAATGCAAAACGTCACCCAGTTCTGGTTTGTTAATTGTACAGATTTTAATGGTTTTGTTTGTGTTATTTGATAATAAACAGAATTTGGGGAGGGTTGGACTGTTGGTGGGCCTTAAAATATTGTGGTGTGCATATTTCACCATTTATTGACATTCTAATGACCAAGTGATTAATCAATACATCGAGGAACTAATCACCAGGTTAACCTGTAGGTATAATTGTTGGTAATAATAATTGTTAGTTGCAGCTCTAATTCTTCTATTTGCAGTTGTTCATTGTGAAATGTTCGATTTAGCAAACAAGTGAAATAACACCAACAATAGCATAAATATTTGTAATTTTGCTTGATCAGTTTGTTAAGGAAAATGTAAAATCTTTTGAGTACAAGTTGGGAATTAATATTAAATATTTTTTAAGTTAGTTTAAGTGGAAATCCCCTCGTGCTGCACAGCTCTGCTCACCTGGAGTTGCTGTTTTTCCATCTCCTCCTGCACACAGTTTCCTGGCCTGCTGTCAGCTGATAGGCTGCAGGCTGGTTGCTGAGTCACATGGAGCGATCAGAGCTGTAGCTCTTCCTCCGTCTGCCCTGTCTGCTCCGGGCGGTCTTCAGCTTTGTTTTCTGGTTTTCTTCTTTTTCCACACTTGAACTGAAATGTGAAATCTGAGGCAGTTCAGGACACGTCTGTCAATCTGTCTTCACCTGGTGCCATAGCTGCTTTTATCCTGAGGTGGGCATGCTAGGTCAACACATTTTATCATTGCAACATTTTGGATAAGACTTAGGGAAGTCAGCCACACAGAAAAGCTGTTTCATTTCTGTATTTTTCACAGAGCCATGCAGGAAGACAGAACTTCTGTCAGTGTTTCTTAAATTATTCAGTTATAGTTTGGTATGCTTACAGAGATTTATTAGGCTGCTCGCTACAAGTGCTGCCGAAGCGCTCAGTCATAATCCTCTTAGGTGTGTGTGTGTGTGTGTGTGTGTGTGTGTGTGTGTGTAATGAATACAAAGCAAAGAAAGTAAGGATTGAGTGGGAAGGAGTGCATGTGGAGTGTGTTGTTGGTCAGTGTCAGAGGAACAGATATTAATGTGCAGTGTTTAGCTAATATGTGCATAATAATAACATTTGTTTTGCCTGCTACATCTAATAGTCTACACTCTTAATCACCAAGACTGATTCAGGATCTGATTATGTGCTATGACCGCATTATGGTAACACTAAGACGCTGATTATTATTGGCGATACTATGATCATGTATATGAATGTTTAGGGTTTGTTATACTTTACTGAACAAATAAAAACCTCATTTTCTAAAATTGTGTAGAATTTTAGTCGTTTTTTTAAAAGTTGGATTTAAACTGGCTAGGTACAGGTTAATCCTTTGAAACCTGAACAGAATCTGTATTCTTTCCAAAAATTGGGGAGAAGGCAACAAGCAACTTATCAAGACATGGCCCAAAAATTTGAATAAAATTAGTGAGAAAGTTGCAAGAAAATTACCTGAAAATAAGCACACAAAAAAACCAAAAACCAAAAAATAAAACCAAACTAAAAAAGTGCTGACAATAGAAAAACAACAACTATGTATTTATTATTTGATTTACTTTTATTCTCTAACAAAATATTAAATATAAATTTATTATATTTACAAATATAGTTTTCACACTTTTTGGAGAACTTTGTAATAGTCCTCCCTTCTTTTTTAAAACTATTTTTTAGGTGATTTTCTGTAACCTTTTCCTTTTTTTTGTTTTGTTTTGCAATTTGGGGGTTATTACTGCTACTCATCATGTATTTAAAGCTCTCTTCTCTATTACTTTCAGAGTTTTCCTTTCAAACAATCCTCACCTCATATCTGTTGTTATCTTTGAACCACATGCAGCCCACAAGCCTCAGATTTGGATTTGAACTGTCAGCAGGCAGCAGGTTTAACGTCTGGGGTTTGGTTTTATACTTTTCATCACAGCTGCACCAAAGTCGCTGTTTTTCTTAAAGAATCTTAAGTGATGACTCCTCAGTTTTTCAAAGCACTTCAAACAGCCTTTTTTACAAATGCGACATTACGTTTAACCTTTGTCTATCCAGCTTTTACTGTTGCTCACACCCTGCTGCTGTCAGTGCCTCACTCAAGGCCCCCTTGAGTGTAGTTTGAGAGGAAAGTATGAACGTTTCTTCTAATTCTCTCAACCTGAACCTTAAACTCTCCAGTCACACACACATTGTCTAACCTTTTGCTTAAGCCATTACTATTTGTCCCTCTGAGCCAAGTATTGATTGTAAAGAGATATGCATCAGGCCGTGTAATGGCCATGAGACCAGAAAAGGTTAGGAGGATGCAACTTTGAATGAAACATCTGAAGGTTAGGTGTGTGTCCATTAATGATTAATGACCTGGATCAATATGTCACACGTTTCTTGTAAAGACCAATTCGATGCTCCGTTAAGTCCTTTTTTCCAGGTTGTCTTGTCTCTAAGTCAGCACACATTAACACATAAATGTTTTTTTTTTTTTTATCAGAAATAACAAGTATAGAAGTCATGAGACGAGTGGATACTAATGTGAACAACCTCTGAGTCTTTAGAGGACAACAGGCTGCTTTTAGTTTCCTCGTATTTGTCAGGAGGATTTAGAAAATTATTTACTCTTCTGCATTAGTCTGATGTCTGTACTCGTGAGTTTTGTGAAGACACCCCTGTCAGATTAATTTCCTACAGCCTCTTTACTGTGTTATGTAAATTTGTTCAAGTTTTGGCATGTCATTTTCTTGAGTGTAGGATCTCCAGGGACAAACTGTCTAAAACTGCATTACGCCCGCGCCACACTGCATATGTGAGCAACAGCTGAAGGCATCTTTGCCGAACAGCAGGTTCTGTTTCTTTTGGAGTTCACATTGGCAGTGTTGCTACTGCAGCACTGTTGCAGAGCTGCCCGCTGTAGTAACTACTGTATTTGCACAATTCAAAGCAAATACTCCACTCGTGCAAGCTACCACATTGTCAACAACACGGTCCTGGAGATGTCTAACAGTAGAATGCCTTGTGTCAGCAATGGGAAGGATACTGTCAACAGAAACATTGTCAGAAGGCTTTTATTTTGAAACCGAATAAGGAAAGCTTGAGTAAAACAGATAAATTTGTATTTCCTCATGTTTTTCCTCATGTCTGGGACATATAGCCATTGAAAATATATTAAAAGGAGATTTAATATAATTTTGAAAAGACCTTTTTTTACCGTCTATTTTAGCTGAAAACCAACCACATCAAGCAGAAAAAATCTGCAAGACTCTGTTATAGCCAAGCAGCAGTAGCAACACCACGCCTGAGCAGCACTGCTCACGCTGGAGTGTGGCTGATCTGACCTGTTAACACGGACACCGAAATAAAAAAACAACAGGTTCTGCAACACACACGCTGCTCATTCATGCAGTGTGGCCCAGGTGTTAGTTAAAACAACTTTAGCCAATGTAAAATGGATTTATACATAATTTTCTTGTTGTTAACCCTACAGGATGCGTGAGGACATGTCCACCATGGTGTGCGTGAAGGATGAGGAGGATCCTGGGGAGAAGCTGTCCCAGGATGAGATCATCTCCCGGACCAAGCAGGTGATCCAAGGGCTGGAGGCCCTGAAGCAGGAGCATCACTCCATCCTGGAGGGCCTGCTGGGCACGCTGCGCTGCCTGAAGCAGGACGAGGAGGGCGTCCTGGTAGAGGAGAAGTCCCACATGATCCGCAAGTCCCTGGAGATGCTGGAGCTGGGGCTGAGCGAGGCACAGGTATGTGTCTCAGGCTTCACAGACTGTCAGTCACTGAGTGAGTCATGATCAACCAAAAAATCAGGCCTGTTCAGTTATGTATTGGGCTGTCCTGAATATCCTACAGATCCAGGCGACAACCATTGGTTTTTGTATGTTTTTTTTTTTTAAATTATTAACAAAACAATGGGGACTATATTAATTGAAATAAATACAAGTAATTTACTTATATTCATTTCCAATTAATACATATCTCTAGTTTTGTAAACATAAAATAGAGAAATATTTTTTTTTCCATGAGAAAGAAGAGTGACAGGCTTCAAAAAATGCTGCCGGTGTGGATTGGCCTTAAGTTGACAGCAGTTTGACTTGTACATAATAACAGAGCAAGAAAACAAAGCAACAGTGCAAGTAGGGCTGTGCAATAGGGCCGTAACTAACACTGCTGGGCAATATGGTGACACAGTATATATTCAGATATTTCAAAATCCCATCTAAATTACTGTTAAAATAGAATTTTATACAGGACTGTTATAGTAGATTTAAATAAAGTATTGTTATAATGAAATAGATCAAAACTGGCCCACTTGTGCTTTTATTCTGTTTTGTAGTTTAAAGATTTTAAGTGACAATCATACTCAATGTTTGCAATAGAGTCATTTTTTTCATCCCATGTGGAAAAATCATGATACCTCAAGTACAATCAATTTATCAATCCCCCTAAATGCAAGTAACAGTTCCAGTGTAGACTTGTTAAATTCATCTTATCATTTTATACACATGTTGCCCTTTTCTTTCTTTTGCAATATACATCTTTTTAAATACATAGTATTCTGAAATCTGCATTTTCTAAAGACTAAGTTACGCTTCTGTAGGTGGGTTACGGAAAAAACACAAACATGTCCCAAATCCTCCTGAAGAAAGAGATCTGAAGAGACAACACTCTATAGCGCAGAAATAAAACATTTCAAAAATGCAGCTTTTTTTGTCTGAGAAAGTTTAAAAACTCACAATTGGTTACGACGTTGCTCACTTGGCAAAAAGCAACCTGAGTCACTGATGAGTCACTGTTGATGCCTGAGCCTCTCATCTCCATCTCCCAGCAGGCTTTGCCTATTAAATATACAATACACTGCACCATGCAGACTCTGTTATCCACCTTCAGCTTTTTGTGTAGCCTGCAGCTGATGTGAAATACAGTGTGATTCACATTATTCTGCAAAACTTTCTTGCTCTAACACCCCTAGTGTCTCTCTGCCTCAAATCGTTGTCTGATTACACCCCTCCCAGCATTTCACCGTACACCATATGTTATTAGGTGGATGCTTTTGCCCAAAGTGCCTCAGAATAACACTAGTGAACACATATTTAGCTCAAGTGGGGAGTGCAGTGTTATCACTGGCAGGAATTGAGTAAATTTGGTGTAAATGTTTTTTCAGGATGATTGCAGCTGGGACTGCTGGGAATTAGCATGAATATTGTTATTAGGTGGTTCAAGGCTAACTCACATATGAGATCATGTTCAAAGACATTAGCTCAGGGATAAAAGGAATATTGTCTGCTTGATCAACCTAAAGATGTACACCGATGTTGATATGTGATTTGATTTATTATTGAACTACAAACCAATTCTGGTATAAAGAAATTCCTCCAACCCCTTTTCTTTGTCCAGGTGATGATGGCGCTGTCGAGCCACCTGAGCTCAGTTGAGTCGGAGAAGCAGAAGCTTCGGGCTCAGGTACGCCGGCTCTGCCAGGAGAACCAGTGGCTGCGGGACGAGCTGGCCGGGACGCAGCAGAAACTGCAGAAGAGCGAGCAGAGCGTGGCGCAGCTGGAGGAGGAGAAGAAGCACCTGGAGTTCATGAACCAACTGAAGAAGTACGACGAGGACTTGTCCCCATCTGTGAGTCCTGTGTTCTTTCCTGAGTATTCTTCCGTGTGTTAACGTGCCCTCTCACAGAAATTATGTTCGACCAGGCATCTAATATGCCACAGCAGTCCTTGGCCTCATGCATTAAAAATGCTTCAGCTGAGTTCATTTAGTGATATAGATTTCTAATATGGTAGATGGTGACTAATCAGTGAGAATAGATAGATTCATGTCAAGAACGCATCACATTCAAATAAATAAGGGTAAATGCCGCCTTACTGGCTGCAGAAGAGATCGTTTGCCTATGTTTTAAGTATGCAAGTCAATTTCCTACTATTAGCTGAAACTACAGATGAGAGTGCCTAAGGCTGATACACACTGTGGGATTTTGGGCTGTACCAGATGAAAGATGACCAACATGAAAGAAACTGGCAATACCTTTGGTTGTTTCTCTAAAACTGTTGTCCTACATCGCACAGTGAGAGAGGTTCAAGAATAGCCGTTGTCACAGTCTTTCGATCAAAGAAAGCCTGGGATCAAATTCTGACAGGAATTTGGGATGAGAATCTCACTGTTTGACTGCTATCATGACCCAAGTCTCCTAACCAGCCAATAGAAATGCAGCATGAAATGATGCACCGATTAGCAGGACACTGTTGAATGCTAGTAGATGCTACTACTTACTTTGAACTCTAGTTGCAAAACTGGTGTGCCAAGATGGCCTCTTTTCCTCAGCCACGCCTGCATCCACATTCTCCTCCTCTTCTTCAGACTTTTTCTGACACACATAAATGCCACTATAGCGAGGGCTCGATTTGTTTGTTTACATTTTTCTCTCACCACTACAGCGGTGTAGATGGATGACGCACACAGATGACGTTATGTTATTGGGTATTGACGTCGATAGAAGAACGTCGTAGCCTGCGATTCAGTAGGTGATGTAATCGTACAGTCAGCACAGCTTGCACAAAACTTATAAGATTGCTAAAATCTCACAGTCTGATGGAGTTTTTAAGCCCCAGATCAGATTACACTCGACCATAAAATCCAGTTCGTTTGTTTAATGTGAACACTGTGTACCGCACTTGGACACGGTACGTCATCTGTTCTCGAGTCTAATTGAAAGATGGTCTTGAGTACAGTTCATGTGTACTCCAGTGTGATACACACAGCACCTGTCGATCTCATCCTCTGAACTGCACACCAACAGGTGTAGAAAAAATTGAGTCTAAAATAATCTGCTCAACGTTATATTAATTATGTAAAAACTTCAAAGCCTGCATTATAATAAAAATTCACATAATGCTATACAGTTATGGGATCAATGTTCCAAACTTTGTGTCATTGAATTGAGTGCAACAAATCTCATTAAAAATGTCAATAAATTAAATTCTTTGAAAGATGCCTGGACTCCCATTAGTCAAACAAATAAGCAAAAAGGTCTCAAATTGTCCTTCAGTAGTTAATTTGTTCTGGCCTTAACTATTTGTGTCAAGTATCTGAATAAATTCTCGTGTCTCCACACATACCTAATACTTAGATGTTCTGCCTGTTAATGAGTTAAAGAGTCTTATGTCTTTCTGTACCTCCTCTCCTACTGTTTGCTCCCTATTTTGGACTTTAAAAGTCACTTCCCTGAACTCCCTGTCAGGTACGGAGTCCATCAAAACTGTCAATATAAACAATCTCAAGTTTTTTAACTGTTTGAAATGTTGCTTGACTGGACCGAAGCAGAACGACTGCATCAGTTTAGAGTCAGTTCATTCATTGTCTTCCTCCTCTCTCCTCTCATCCTTCTCCTCTTTCACTCTCCGCCCTCACTCCCTTCTCAGGAGGAGAAGGACTCTGATTCCAGTAAAGAGACTCTGGACGATCTCTTCCCAGATGACCAGGACGATCAAGCCCCGGGCAGTAAGTGTCCCTCCTTCTCCTTCCCTCCACTCTCTGAGGGATTCTCAAACATTTTCAGTCCTGGACCCAGATATAAAATGTAGCTCCTGGCCTCAGGACATAGATGAAATTGTATGGGTCCTCTTGTCAGTTGGAAAGATAGTTTCCTAAAATGTGTTATGGACATAGCTGAAAGACATAGTTAACTTTAGTAGAAGGCTATGACTAATGATGTGCAGGTTTTGTCTTCAAAATTAGATTTTTTTTCTTTTGCTGGTTGCAGTAATTTTTAAAATGTCACTGCTGTAAAATTAATCCATCCTCTGGAAACAAAACAGCAGCAACAATCATGTAATATACCAAAGTCTACTCTGTGGACGTCCCCAGAGTCACAATTTCTATCACATAATATATGGCAGCGAGTTTCGTCTGGCACACTTTGCTTTTTTTAAACTCTTCTGAAGTCTCATAAATCTTTGTTTTTTCATCTCTTCCTACTTAAATTCTCCCTGCCTTGCTCTGCTACTCTCACATTTCTTGCTCCCACTCTTCATGTCCACCCCTTCCCTCAGTGTTTGATGGGGTGGTCTTTCAGTAGCTCAGTAGCCCAGACAGTAAAGCTGTGTTGGCTGTGAGGGCCCATTAGTCAGGACCCAGTTTAGCCTGGAGGGAGGCCAAATGGGGTGAAAACCTCCCAACCAGATTGGTGTTATATAGTTCCAGGATTCCTACAGTGTGTTGTTTTTGTGCAGTTGTAGTCAGGTGAAATAATGTTTGATGAAAGACCACAGTAGTGTTGTAATGAAGTCTGGCTTGGAATATAAATGAAAAGCCTAAAATCTAAACATTTAGTACCAATGCCAATAAAAAGGGAAAAGCACGTAATTCTTATTAGCTTCAATCTGCTCGTCTTTGTGAAACCAAATACAAAAGCCTCATTTTGACAGGGACTATGACTACAATTAAATCCAACACCAACTAGAAGAGCTACAGCACTAATTTGGCTGAGTGTGAAGATGTATACTGTAGCTTTGAGGTTATTTGGGACAAATGACAGAGCGACCCACAGGCTTCTGTTCTCCACAGAAACACAGCAAACACTCTGTTCCCAAACTTGGCATTGATAGTGGGTTTTTTTTTTTTTGCACCAAGGTAATTCCTATTTGGCTCCTGGCACCAGTTTGTCAGCCAGTTTAAATTGCTGACAAAAATGGACAGCAGACTGGCTCACACTCTGCAGATCACTGTCTGAGTCAGACTGCAGCTCTGTTTGTCCTCTTTGTTTCGTCTTTGTTAAACTGTTTATGTTAACCTACCAGCTGAAGGTTTAGTCAGACTGAAAATAAATCTTGCAGAACAGATACAGAAGTACAAAATGTTAAACTTGGAAGTCCCTCTCCACTCAAAAATGTGTTTTTCTAATGTCCTTGTCCCCTAAAATCTCAATACTGACTTGTATCTGTGGAAAGTTTGTCACTGAAGTGTTTTCCTCTACTGAAGAGGGCAATGTCCCTGCACTTAAAAAAAAATATATCCTAAAATCTGACATTCAAACGTACGCCAGCTAAGTTAGATTAGGTACACAACTAATTTGAAAGTTGTGTCAGAATACTGGCAAAGAAACCTGAAATCTGCAGCGCAAAGTGGACTTTGGATGTAAACCAACTAATGTGCACACACTGTAACATCATAACAAATGATATAATGTATTTCACAAATATTATCAGTGTCAGCCACTGCCAGTTAGCTTACAAACTAACAAACAACATAAATAAAAGATGCAAACTACACGTATCTTTCTGATACCTTGCTAGTCACTGATTTTGGTGCACAACAGACTCCTGATCTGAGTCTGGGTCTGACTGAGGCTCAAACATGTGTGCCTGAAACTATCAGATGTGTCCTCCAATGCTAACGTTAGCCATTTTGATACGCACTGCTCGTTCACTGGTCATCCTAGCACTAATCTCACAATTTGTTTTCACTTGTTGGCTTGGGAGAAAGCAAAAGGCAAAGCCAACTATGAGTAGCAAAGTTTGGCGGGGCGGAGGCCAGATCCAGAATTTCTCAGCGAGGGAGAAAGTACATTTTTCTGTAACCCTTGTTCAGAGTTTGTCTTTACTTTTTATGTGGAAAAAACATGTTACACAGCATATTTATCATAACAGAGCATTTATACAAACTTAAAAATGTTTCTGGAGAGGGACTTTGATATTTAATTATAGGCATATTTCAGTATAACTTAGTAGTTGGTAGAAGAGTTTATTTATATACAAGAAATTATTCAACCTGTTAGATCTTCTACCTCTGTGTTATTGAACTCCATTTTTGTCCCAAAATGGTAACAAACACATCAATAAGCCACACTGTTGCACCAGGTGACATGTTCCTTCATTAAGAAAAAACACACTTTAGCTTATTCCCTCTAAATTACACACACGCCATCCTGAAAATAGACCAGAATAAATGTGCTATTTCCTCCTTTTTTAGGAAATTACTGAGCCTTAAAAAAATTAAACCAGATTAGTGGGCCATTTTGAAAGCTGTATGGCTTTGGTAGGAACTAACGGGCTCGGGCTGAGAGCCAGTGTCAGTTTGGGGAGGTGAGAGACGTATTATTGCGTTACTGGCTCTGACAGTAACAAAAATATAGAATATTGTCAGCTGTATCATGTAAAAATATACATGGCATTTAATTGCTTGTCCTCTATGTGTTTTTGCTGTCAAAGAAACCAGCTTTTTCACTGTGTATGTGCAGACCAGAGTGTGTCCAGTGGTAATTCCCTACTCTTACAGGGTTTCGTGGGTGTAATTTTAGGTTTTGATCCAGACTTCTCTGTGATTTGGCCCAAATTATGACTGCAGTGCAGGTTGTAGAGCAGAAGAAGCAGAGCAGGTTGTTTTTGGGATACTGTGTCAAATTAGAGGACTACAGTTTTTCGTGTTTTTTTTAAATGGAAAACTGGCTTCATTATGCTGCTTTTTAGCATTTTCCCTCCAGTGTTAATAAATCTTTTGCTGCGTTGAGCTGAATATGAATGATGACCAGACTGGAGAGGTGGATTTTAATAGAATATAGCTGTGAGTTGTTTTGGGGAATAGGGGGAGCATAAGATTTACTTTCCACAATATACATTTCAATGAAAAGAGGTGTCACTTTGGAGGTCAATACTGCATAATGATTAAAAACAATAAACTGCGTGACATTTTTCTCATGAGTTATTAACAGCATAAAGGTTATATATCAAAAAGTCCTGGAGCTGCAAACAGTGAAGGTGGATGAGCAGAAGATTTATTTATAAAGATTTTTTAACCTTAATTGTAATTATTTTGTTAAAGTTTTGTGCCAAAACAGTTCTCAGCTGTGTGACATCTGTAGAGTAGTAGAGTTTTGCCTATTTTTTTCTGCGTGACACATGATGTTTTCAGCAAAAATGTACAATGAAATTGGTCCTTTCATGATCGTATAACGCAATACCACCTTTTACAGCAGTTTTTATGTCTAAATCTGTCAGAGATATGAAAAATATAATATAATATATAATATAATATATAATATAATATAATATGGTTTCACATATTAGTGGAGTTATGGCTTTTATATGTGGAAATACAGTAATTACAGCAGCAAGCAGCACTGCCACAGCACTGCAGTAGTATCGCTGTCTGTGTGAAAACTGCATGAATGCGAGCAGCAGCAATTCAGCAAAGTCGCCAACCCAGACTGCTAATGCAGGCAGTGTGATCGAGATGTTAGCTTCTGTTTTGGCACTTCTGTTTGCTTCTTCAAACTAAGAGCATGCAAACTGACATCTACTGCATGTAATACACTGACTATGGATAAATACTTTGAACAAAAATCCAAACTATCCCTTTAAAGTCCTGTGTGTTTTAGAATGGATGAGAGAGGATGGTGAGGCACTAGTAGGGTGCTGCATGTTGAAGTAACGCTTCGCTGGATGCTGCTTCCACTGGCATTAATCCTCTCTCAGTGTGAAACGGAGCTGCCTGAGACTCTTTGTGTGTGTGTGTGTGTGTGTGTGTGTGTGTGTGTGTGTGTGTGTGTGTGTGTGTGTGTGTGTGTGTGTGTGTGTGTGTAACACTGGAGTAGATTAGATGTCTTTTCTCCTCAAGCTTATTCAGACTGCCTGAGAAGCTTTTGGGGTTTTGGTAAATTGCCTTGAGCAAGAAAGAAGATAATAGTGGTGACAGCTCTGCCTTTATTTAAATTGGCCTCAGGCTCATAAGCAGTGATTTTTTTTGTGCAAATATTTACATTTCAGTCATTTAGCATAGTCTGTTATCCACAGTGAGTTACGGACTGAGTTTGAAAAGATTATGTGTCCTGCTCCTGTAGTTTCAGTTGAGCCTGCACTATTTATCAAAGTGGTGTTTTGGGGATTTACCGCTGCACCGCCATAAAGATGTTTAAAAGAATGATGGAGAACAGAGACTGAGGTATCTTAACTTTCAGTCCCTTGAACAGTTCAAACAACAAAATGGTGCATTCTACACTTAATGTAGTGGACGACTTTGGGGGTCTTACTTGGTTTGGGGGTTAAGATGGTGCTCTTAAACCACAATTTTTTTTCTTGTTATCTCTCCACCAGCTGTGCTTAAAGTAGGTTTTCAGTTTTATTGTATCTACTGCTCACTTTACAAGTAGTGAGTGGACACTTGACTTTGGACAAATTTGACCATACAGGCTTTTGTAAGGTCCACTGAGGATCAGTATGTTACATTGCTGTTAAGATGCTGTCGGACACATTTCTGCTATTTTTGTCCAATTTTGTTGTGCTGTCAACGTCTCACAGCTGTGAGCTAGTGTAGGAAGAGACAGGTTGCTGATGTGTGATTGGTTCTGGTGTCACTGGGTGTCGGGACACTTCACTGTGGACAGTGATTTACTGTAGTGGGCGGTTCCCTCTCCAAACCCCACCGGCTCTCCTTCAGAATAAATATAGAGCTGCCTGCTTTTTTTAATAAGAAACCCAATCAGGTGGTTTCCTGACCTCTTGCTCACACACACATTCATACATTCTTACACACACACACACACACACACACACACACACACACACACAGAGACACAGACAGACAGACAGACTGCATGTCATGAGAGACATTCCTCATCATGTCCTCCTGACCCCGTTAAACATAACCCACAGGAACCAGCACATTTGCTGTGCACCGTAGCAGAATGAGGATATTGTTTACGTGTGAATAATCTTGTTTGTTGGCCGTATGTTAACAGCCAGCCGGTGTTTGTTTGTTGTGGTTTCAGCTCTGACCCATTTTGTAGGAACTTTAATAATTAATGGCTTCAGAGGATTCCTATAATGAACCAGGAAGAAAGCTGTGGTATTTGAAATTAAGTTTGACTTATATTCAAACACACAATACAATATTCAACAGAATATTTTGAGTAATTCTGCAATTCTTAGTAATTCTTTAAGCACAAAATGCCAACATTACTTATTCCCAACTTCTGTATCACAAAGAATTTAAGGTTTTCTTTGTTTTATGTGACAACAAATTGAATATCTTTGGGTGCTGGACTGCTTGTCAGATAAAATAAGTGTATCAATGTCATCATCTTGGGATTTAGGATAGTGTGACTGCTGCTTTTAATAATCATTACAACATAATACTGTCTTTTCATGGAACATTTCACAGATTTTGGTGATAAGAAATAAGACATATATTTATGTGTTCTCTGGATTATTCCCCTAGTGAAGTGCAGTTCTTATGTGATGGGTGAGAAGCACAGAGGTGTTTGTCCTGAATCTTTTCTTATCTTTCTCTTTCCTCTGTGTCTCCAGTCCAGCCGAGTCACGGCAGTGCTGCGGCAGCCGCTGCCCAGCAGGGAGGATACGAGATCCCGGCCCGTCTGAGGACCCTCCACAACCTGGTGATCCAGTACGCCTCCCAGGGCAGGTACGAGGTGGCTGTGCCCCTCTGCAAACAGGCCTTAGAAGACCTGGAGAAGACCTCTGGACACGACCACCCAGACGTCGCCACCATGCTCAACATCCTCGCCCTTGTTTACAGGTGAGTCTGTCATATATTTTTTCTTGGCCCTGGTTCTGACTGTCCTGCAATCCAGGAGGCAAACAAGAGTTTATCTGCAAAATTACTAAAGGACTAATAATACAGGGAGTGCATGACAAGGCAGACTGTTTCACCTTCCTCCTTCAGTTGTGTAAAAGTTTAATATTCAAATCATAAATCAAAATCGAAATGATTAAATCAGAACTGGGGGCATATTTTGTGGATTTATAACATGAAGTTAGATCGAGATAAGAGACTTTCTTTGTCAAGTAAAACATCAACAACATATACACAGTGTAAGGGTTAATATCTAATTATACCTCTGCTTTTTAGGACTGTGCCCCACTAAGAATGATGCCAGTTGAATCAGATTTGGTTGTTATACATGAATATTTGGCTATTGGTTCATTTTTTTCCCCCTATATAGAGACTGAGGGTTTGAACAGGGCGTTCAGGATGACAGTGAGATTCACATAATAGAGGCAGATCTGAAATTTGCAAAGACATATTTTGCTGACACTAAACATTGAACAAAGGTAGACACCGTGTCTGTATCTTAGTAGAAGGCAGACGGTAACGTTATTTTGGAGCCTAACGGGACAAAGCCTCTCCTCCTCCAGGCAGCTGAATCGTGTCCGCAGCTTCCTGTACCAAAACAACAATGTGAAAGTGAAGAACGCCCACTCTGCAGAAAAATCTGGAGAAAAAACTTCCCCAGAAGTAGTGATTGACAGAGAAAAAAACAACAAAGTTCAAAATGACTGCCAACTTGAAGCAGTGTCAGTCGACTGAGGAGTCTTTGATGATACGAACCTCTGACTTTCAGGAGACAGCCCTGCAGTTTTTACATCACACAGTTAACACCAATAAAGCAAAAGGCTTTACCAGCTTATAAATCGTTTCAGTCCTGGGCCACTCTGACTGGTTTACAAGCCTTCCAAGGATTTCAGAACGGAGTAGAAGCCTGTTTATAACTGTTTTATTACATGACTGGCTAGGCTTGTAATACTAATGAGATGGAAGTCACCAGCACCAGCCTCCCACTCTTTGTGGAATAAAGAGATTCAGTAACTTAAAAGATGAAAAAAATCAGATATACACTGAAATGCTCTTCCAGGATATTTGTAAATATGATGGGGCCAAACTTTGCATATGTAGAGAAAATTACCCTCCCAGCTATCCCAGAATAAGATCCCAGTTAAATCTTGGCCATTATTTTTCTATATTATCTTTACTCTTACTCTTAACTTTAAGGGCCAGATTATGATGACCACTGTAATGAGTGAAATATGACCAAGATGATCGTTGTTGTGTTTTCTGTGTAGATTTCGGTGTATTGTATTTTTTTTTCTACTGCATTACTACTGAATTAGTCTGTTGTTTACAAGTGCTTTGAAATTATTGCCAATTTATGTAAAAAGAATCAAGAGAAAATTACTTCCACTTATTCTCACAGAGTTCTCACAGATAATTGTTACGGCATGTTGTCTCTTTACAGCACGCTGGCATGTCCCTTGAAACCTTTCGGTAACAACCCTTTATGGATTATGTGACAGGCCTCTATAGGATCTCCCAAATGATAGTTGGATGCCTTTCAACGTCACAAGTGGAACATAACAAACATAGCAGACACAGGCAAAGATTTACAGTACAGTAATAGAACTGGGGAGGTGGTAATTTCCCAGCTCAAGAAGAGAAGAACAAAAGAATGACACACAAGAGCTGCAGGAGTCGGACCCGTGTTTTTCTTTTTTACTTCCACAAATCTTATCCCGTGAATAGTCCCTGCAGTGAATAGTCAGGAATGAGAGAGCGGGTCGACGTGCTGTTAGCAGGCTGTTGCAGTAACTGTGGGAACTGCTGCAAAGCTATTTGGTCCATGTCACCTGACAATAATGGGCTGTTAGTGGAAATTGTTAGCATAGTTTATGTGTCTTTTCTCGGTGTGCTTGTCTGTCTATCAGTGTCGGTGTATTTCTGTCTGACTCTGTTTGTTTCTGTCTGTTTCAGGGATCAGAACAAATACAAGGAGGCAGCCAACCTGCTGAATGATGCTCTGGCCATCAGGGAGAAGACTCTCGGCAGGGACCATCCAGCAGTGAGTACATCTGTCTCTGAATTACATCAGCGTTATTTGGCTGTGCCTTTTTTTTTCTGGACAGTATTTTTTGTGACACTGCTGAAATCAGTTTTATCTGAATCTCAGTTCAGTGTAATTGTTTGAAGAGTAGATTGTCCTTACGGTCAGGCACAGAAAAACATGCATAGATACTTAAATCAGTGCTTAAAATTAAACAAAATAACACAAGTGATATTTTAGCAATGTCATCCACCTGTGCACCATCATTAAAGGAATGATGTAGGATTTTTGTATATGTGTTTATATGCTTTATTATTATCATGTGTGTATGATAAATATGAAGCAACAGCAAATGAGCAGTTAGCTTAGCATTAAGACTACAAACAGATGACCTCGCTCCATCAAAAAAACTACTGAAAAATCCCTAAATATCAGGTTATACCTCTTTTTTTTTTAAATCAAAAACAAAGATTAAATCTGATAAGTTGTGGTGTTGTGAGGCGTTTCGTGCAGCTGCTATTTGGTTAGTGTTGTGTTTTTTTAGCTAGAAATAGGCCTGCTGGCTTTTTATGCCAAGCTGTTGGCAGTACGGCTTGGTATTGGTACACAATACCTGTAAGGAACTGACTAAAATAACCCAATACCAAGTGGAATTGAAACGTTTCCAGTCAAATGATGCCTGCAGTTGATTCTTTCTGCTTTAGTTGTCTGACCCCCGTCAGATCAGCAAACTAAACCTTTAGATTAGATGTCCTTTATTGTCTTATTGTATTATTGGCTTAAGTCAGCACAACAAAGAAGACACCACAAAAGATAACAATATATAAATAACATTAAAGATAAATATCACAGTATAAAATATGATTCTATAGGTAGACTTCTGCTGCTGCCACGGTCAGTTTAATTCCTGCCCAGTGAGCATGAGCTAACACTGAGATGTCCTAAAAAACTCACACTGTGTTAAAACCTTTAAATAACTATTACAGACACTATTCTATTCAAGTAATAGCTATCAAATGAAGTACTCTGTTGGTATTGGTATCACTTTAAGAGTACTGATATTGATGCTGGTATCATCATTTTTAAATGATAATCAGCCCCAGTTGGCAGTAGCTTCATATTTACATTACAGTCAAGATAGTAGTATTGATCATTTCATTTTGCTCTCTGCAAGCCAATAAGCATATTTCACAAAATGTTGCGCTATTCCTGTAATATAAAGAGCTCTAATGACGGATTTCTGTCTGTAGTGTAATAAACTCTTTAACCTTTGTCTATAGAGTTAATGGAAAAAAGAAAATAAGAGTTCTTTATCTTGTTAGAGTCACTCTGTTGTTACCCCGTGCTCGTCAATCCAGACCTATTTTTGGCTGCTGCACTGTCCCGGTTTCCCCCTCAGGGGATCAATAAAATTCATTTAAAAATATTCTACCCTGCTTTCCTTCAGGTAACACATATAACAGCACTGACAGCCCTAATAACAGTGCAGCCAAAGTAGTGTTTGAATTACACTTTGGAGGCATTTATCATCATTAAAGAGCCTCTGAAGCTACGTGTGAGTTTCAGACTTTAAAGTGGTGCTCCTAAACACACTGCCCACTGAGGAAGAATACATTTATAAAAGTCTAATGTTAAATATCTTAAACCTTCTTTAAGTAACAGAAGCTTTAACTGGTTAACAGTCAGAAAATAAGGTCAGGTTGGGAATTAGCTTTCCATTTAGAGACCAGATGCTGCATTTTCTCCATTAAACACTTGAATTTTTGGTACTTCTTAGATGCAAAAAGAGGGATAATTTCACTGTTTTAGAAATTAGGTGAAAATCTTGACAGTCTAAAATGAAACTTTTCAAATGCAGATATAAAGTTTGAATGCTTTTCCAGTGGAAGACAGTAGTGTGTGACACCCTAAAGTCTCTTGGGACGTGTTGGCTGTGTTCGGGCCTTCTATCTAATACATTTTTAATTCCACCTCTTCTAATAACATTTCTCCCAAACACCTTTTAATGTGTTTGTCTAGGATTGGGACTGCAGTCCTTTGACCGGCACAATCAACACAGACGATTTCATAAATAATTGACCCGCTCCTGTTCTCAGACTCCATTAACCTCTGTCTGTCACTTTGACTGTAAACACACAGCAGGTTGACTAACTGTGTTAACCCCAGCAGGTCTGTCTCTCCACTGTCTGGACCTCCGCTTTGTGACACTGAGGTTAGCCCTCTCATCTGGCCACCAGGCCCTGATCCTTCTCTCCCACAACAAAGTGATTTTTTTTTAATCGGTGATTTTTGTCATAATAAAAATCAGAGTTTTGGCAACAACAAAGCCAGTTATCTGACGATGATTCCTCTCACTATATTTGTCATTTTAAATCCAGTGCTTTGCCTCTTGGTCTTTTCCTCCTACAGTATTTCTGATCTTCTTAATATCTCAGTTTCTTCTACGCACTTTTTTTCCCCCTATTTTGAATGTTTGCTATTTTGAGCTGGTTCCAAATTTATGACAACCAGGTATTCATTAAGAAACATGATCCTGAATTCCACTCCTAAATGCCTTGATCAGATTTGATTTTCCCCGGCGATGAGCGTACCAACCATCTCACGTTCATTGTGTTTATGTGAGAGCTGAATGGTCTGGAGCTTTGCCAGTTTGGCGGCACGTGAAGGTTCAGCGTTGGTAAAGTGACTTTTGGCTATGAAAACTGGCTCTTGGGAAGGAGGTGGAGCTACTGTGAAGGGTGGAGTGGTTACTGAACCAAAGTCATCAGTCTGTAGTCTTTTTCAGGGAAACATGTGGAAATAGTTAAGAACCCTCAGCTAAGTGCCGCTATGCCACCAGTGAACAAGAGGCTCACAGACAAGAAAACACTGATTGAGGTTTGTTCCTACGCATTGAAAAGCACTTTGAAGTATCCGGCTCTCGAGTCTCCTGTGTGGGATCCTCGCAGAGAGGGTGCCACCTGCAGACAGAGAAACCTAGAGGAGGGGGAGGAACCGATCTGGACCTGATCTGCTTTTTGACATAACAAACACCACATTTAAACACTGAGTATTTCAGAGGCTCTTAACTAGGGGTCAACTAGGGTCAAATATCGATTGATTATTGCGGTCAATATTTGGCATTTTTCTAATTATCTGTTTCGGCATTTTATTTTAATGATGGCTGATAACGTTTAATAATTAAAAAGTGCAAAGACAGTGTCAACATGGGGGAAACACTTTGTAAAACCTCAGGGAGCTATTTTTATGTATTCCTTTTTTATCTAAATTTTCACGTGACTTTATTAAAAAAAAAAATCTACTACTATCTAGTAATCTACTCTGAACCACTTATGAGTACTGGAGTGAGTCAAGTGGCCTCTCCTGTGACCTGTGCAGAAAAAATATTCAGTCACATTCAAGTCAATAGGCCTTGCGGTTTTATTATTGTTGTTGTTTTCTCATCCATCTTAATATGTGAGTGACAGAACAGAAATGCCTCATTACACCTCTCTGCACCAGCCACGTAGTGGCTCAGGCTTTATGATCATAACTGTGTCCAAAAGTATCCATTTTGAAGTTGTTTATTGTATATTGGGCTGTTAGTGTTTTCAAAACACATTTCAGCTTACAGCCATAGATCTACTGGATTAACATGCCAAGTAGCTGGTACAGACCAGGGGCAGGCCAAGGAGAGGGTTTATTTAAAGATGTACCATGCAGGACTTTCCTAAGAAACAATATATAAGCTCACAAAAAAGTAATTTCTCACAGTCAGTAAAATTGTGTTGCATTGTATTTTTCTTCAGAGACTCTGGTCTCTGCCTGTATTTTCTTATTTTCTACTTATTTTCGGGACGTTTGTGGTCGTGTACCACCACAGTGCTCAAGGGAGGTCAAGTGCAGTAGCGTTCTCATTCTGTCCTTCATTTCCCCAAATATGCCATTCTCCTCTCCTCCTCCTCCTCCTCCTCCTCTCTATTACTGATCCACTCCTGAAACAGCTCCCCCTCCTCCAGTCACTTCACCCCTCTGCCCTCCTCCCCTCTTCCTCTCCTCCCGCTCTGCCCACATGGCGTCCAGAGCCTGAATCAGAGATCAGTGGTGACCTCCAGGCGTTTCTGTGTTCTCCCTCCTCCCGAGTGCACAAGATTCATCTCACATCTGATTGGGATCAAATTTCAGCCCCACCATAATCACTTCCTGTTTCCGCATGTCTTCTTCCTCATTGTTAATTACTCTTTCACCAGATCAGTGGCACTTTACTGCTGTGGCGAGGCCTTGCGGTTGCACTCGGGTGAAGATGATTGAAGCTCATCATCAATTATGAATGAAATGAAATAATGAAGGTGTTTGTGTCCCTCTCAGGTCGCCGCCACCCTCAATAACCTGGCTGTCCTGTACGGGAAGAGAGGGAAGTACAAGGAAGCAGAGCCTCTGTGCAAGAGAGCGCTGGAGATCAGAGAAAAGGTAGGTCAGAGGTCATCAAACACCGTGACAAAACAGATTCAGAAGGAGTTAAATGATAGTATGGCTGTTTGTACTTCAGAGCCAACATAAGGTTGTTTGTTTCTGCACCAGATTTAAAACTTATAGTTTCTTTCTTAAGTTAAACTTTCCCCTAACTTTGAGAAAAACTCTGTGTCCTACTTATGTATGCAGCAGTCAAACACTAAGCACTGAGCATTTCATTCAAGATGTCTCCATCAGTCACTGGATTTACAGGCAGCAGAGTGAAGGGCAAACACTGTCAATACTGTACGCCCTGTCAGGCTTCCTGTTTTAGCAGTTACAACAGTGAGGGATATAACACTGCAATGTCTTCCACTTTTTTTAAAACAAGTGATTGAATGTTTAGTTTTAATTTATCAAAAGGACAGCGTGCAATGACACTGATCATTTACAAGAAATGAAAAAACACTAAATTTCATATGTCATCTTGCAACTAACAGACTGACGCATTACAAACAGTCACAATACAGAATACACATAATGTAAATGCTCCACACAACAAAGGTTAGCGGGCTCATACCCAACAGCACAAAATACAACATGATATACACAACAGCTTCTTTAAACTGAAGGTAATCTGCACTGTGCAATACAAAAGTCAGCATGAAACACCCAAAAACCACATTAAAGTGACTGATGCAGATATCTTTCACAATAAAAAGTATGGGTTTACAAATTTACACTTAATTTTGATAAAGAGCCTGGTTTTTCATTTCCTATACTTTTTCCAAATAACGAGCTAATCCAAATGTTTCATATGTAAATAACCAACTTAATCTTTGTGAATCGTCCACATCAATATCTGTTTTTATGTTACCAGAAAAAAAAGTGTACAGTTCCACATGAAAAGGGCAGTAGAAAGAACTAATTTGGTTGTAGAAGATGAAGATACCACCTTCCAAACTCAAGCTTCAACATGTAGAGAAATCTACAGCTCTAAAGCTAAAGCTTTGATTGGACAATTGCTGTTTGATGGAGGCATTTATGAATGATCAGTTCTCTTAAAGATACTGTGCCTCTATGGTAGATTTGAAATATTTGATGCCAAAAAATGACTGAATTATATACAAACATAAAACAAAAGACCCTAGAATATCTAATATCTGTAACTGTAGTTTTTTAAATCCATATTGTGCCTGACTAAATGCACTATTAACCTGACATAAGTATTGAAATGTTGCATTAAGTGGCCTTCATCGTGCTTCCTTGACTCCTTCCTGCTCCTCCCTTCGCTTTGTTTAAAGATTTGCATCATGTCTGTTTATCACAGGGGAGATCATCATTATTTTGTTTGACCTCTAGTTTGGTGCTTACAAAGGTGCTGCTCAGCAATCCTGGAAGTGCAGAAAACACTTTTTATTCACGACTTTGTATCCGTCCTCAGCTCCTGCCTTTGAACAAAGCCCTCCCTTCACTCTCCTGCTCGCTCCTCTGAGAATGAGGCGTCAGCTTTGGTTAAGCTGAGCGATTTCATTTTTTTCTTATGCTACTTAAACTCGGACGATAATGCGCTCCCTTAAGCTGAAAGATTTGAGTTTTTCGTGCTCAGGCTAGGTAGCTGCTGCAGAGTTGCTGAATCAGAAGGATTCGTTTTTCCTGCAGTTTTTCCTTTTTATAGAAGCTCAGGAAAGCTCAGCTTTAACTTGAGTTTGGTGGGCATCAGGGACAAACGGGGGGGATGAAGCTGTAAACTGGTATTTAAGATTTTGACTTTTCAGTATGTTTATTTGACATGAAATAGAAATAGAATTGTTTTGTTGCTCTTTTGTTTCTGTGCTTTAGTCCGCCAATGAAAATAGGTCTGAAAAAAATCACATTTCCTCCTGTTTGAGTTACATTGGATAAAATGCCAATGACCAGCTTTTTTAGGAATTCACTGAGCTTTTTGATTTTTTCACATTTTTTGACCTGTTGTGAAAATATTGAGTTCCTCAGTAAGAACTAATGAGCTCAGGGCTGAGGCCACATCCATATCAATATGCTTTCATGTTAAATGGCTTTTTGAAATGAAATGCACTCTCCGCACCCACAACCGTTTTAGCAGAGTTTCAGAAATAATCTCTTACCAAGCAAAAACGGCTGAAAATGCATATCACGTACTCACGTAACCAGGCATACACGTGCAAATGTAAACAGGAAGTAGGTTGTCTACTCTGCAGATAGTTGCTAACAGAAAATACAACGGATATGTTGAAAAATATTGAAAAATAAGTCCGGAGATTTACTCTTTTGGACAGACAAAGGGATGGAAGTGTTACTGAAAGTAACACTAGTATAAAGAGGTCAAGGTGTGTTTAAAAAAGCAAATATGGCAGTTCAACTCAAAGCGTTATCAATCACTGGAGGAAGACATTTTACAGGAAATTAGTTCTCATACAAAGACAAAATGGCAAAAGTTATGTAGACCGAGGTAAAGCGTTTTGACTCATAGTGACTAATAAAATCCATCAGAAAACATGTGGGTGTTTGCATCATTGCTGCCAAAAGTCAGTTTAAGCCCATTCAGACTAAAATGCAACCACAGAGTTATCAAACTAAAACAGTGTGTGGTTTTTTTTACACAGACAGCTTGGGGAAGTTTAGAAGTATCGAGAGACTAATGCATGTTGGTTTTAATCCTATTAATAGATTAGCTGACATTAACAAGAGTATGTGATTTTGCACAAAATAATAAAAACTTGTCTCAAAATGTGTGAAGAGAAATGAGAAATGTGTAACATTTCTCAGATGAAATTAGCAGCCGTATAAGTATCTTACACTGGTTATCTCTTTCCCTCAAACTTCAGGCACTAGATGAGTATTTAATGAAGTCGGTGTTGAACAGAGCAGAGAAATTGACTGTCTTAAAACTTCAACAACAGCCAAAGTTTTCTTTTCTGCTCAAATGTCCTTGAATAATAAACTGAAGCCCGACCTGCTGCTAGCTGTTTCTTTGCACCGACGTCTTTGTTGAAATGTGTACGTCTGTCTCATAGGGATAGAAACAAATCCCTGAATTTTTAAAAATCCCCATATTCGGTGAACATTTGGGTAAAACACAGATCCTGTCAGCACTCTGTAAGTAGAGATGAAGGTAATGTTTCTAAGAGCTTCCCAGAAACCACCTCAGACTGCGGTACTTTTTGGTATTTGAAGACATCCATCAATAATAAACAGGATCAGTTCCTCGGCGACCCAGACCTCGCCGCTGGCGCGTGGCTTATGGCAATCCTTTTCCAGCTAACGATGTTTATACCAAAGCTGTCAGATGTGTCAGGCTGCGGAGGAGGAGGCGTGGGAGGCCAGGACTGAGTGAATGCTGTAGGTAGATACCTCTGCACCATCCTAAAGATCACAGACACACAGAGACTGTCGGTCTCCAGCAGGGAAGGAGCGGATCCTGTACGGGTTTGATCTCAGACCTCCTGCAGATTTATACAGCAATAATCTGACGCCAGAAATTCCCAGAAGGAATAACTAAGAACTACTCTGATACTTTTCAACTTTGCACAACAATTGCCTTTTTTCTCTGTGTTTGCTCTGCTGTCTCTCTGTTCATGTCCCCTTTCCCCAGTGTTTTAACCCTTTTAAACTTGGTAAAACTGACTTGATTGGTTTGATTTCTTTAAAAAAAAATGAGAAAAAAAGCAATGAACAACTAAAAAATTAACCCAAAAATGAGCAAGAAATTAATAAAAAAGTACAAGACAATTACACGAAAATATCCCACAAAAAAGGAAAGTGAAAATAAATAAATAAATAAACAAGTAAATATGCAAAACCAATACTAGAAAATGACCTTGGAAAAGGGCCAGAAAATATGTTTGATCTGTAAAGTAATTTAAATCATATAATTATGATAATTAAAAATATATTTTTCTAAATATTTTTTATGATTATTTACTAAAACTACTAATTTCTTTCAATTTGTGGGACATTTCTTGCCAAATTGCTCATTGCTCTCTTTTTTTTAATTCTTTTTCAAAAGAAAATCAAACCAATATGCTCAAGTTTCAAATGTTTTAATATTCGTAAAAGGCAACTGAACGTAGCATAAGACAGTGATGTTGATCCAGTTTTCAAAGGGTTAAAAAAGTGGTTTCTCAGTGCAGCAGCCAGTAGAGAGTACAAGCTTTCTCTAATGTTCTTTTCTCTTTTACATTCTCTCCTCCGTCATCCTCTTTGCAAAGCGATGTGCCAGGAAGGAAAGTGGGATTTGAAATTCTCAGCTCGTCTCCTCGTCTTTCCCTCTCTGCTCTGCATTTTTCTCTGTCCCTCTGTGATCTCCCTCTCTTTGCTGGTCAGTCAGATAAAACCTTCTCTGCCACCTCGTCTTAAATGATCCTCCTGCATCTTTTTCACGCTCGCTACACTCGCCTCTAACGGCGTTAAGCCTCCTCAGCACGCAGCACACACTTACACCGCTGTCACATCCACATTAATGCAGACACATCCACTTAAGAAGATTTTTATATGGTATTTCTACTTCTTTTGATTATGATTTATTTTCTTTAAACCATAACACTTTGTATGGAGTACAAAATAAAAAGAGACAGCAATACAAAGGTGAACAACCAGAATAGATTATTAGCACAGGCTGAGTCATTTCAAGGCAAAACATCACTCTGAAAAGATTACGTATTGTCCTGGGTTACCTGTCTGCAATAATAACAGAACTTTAAACATGGACAGGTGGTTTAATTATTTTGGCAGGTATTATTCTTATTATTCTCGATATTGTTTGTGTTTTTATATTCAAACAATGTATGATATTCATCCCTCAGGCAATCTTCATAACAGAAATTACAAAACATGCTATTCCTCTATAAACCTTTGTGTCCTCCTGGTTTTTCAATAATAATAATAATAATAATGATAATAATATATTTATACAGAAAACACCTTTCGGAACAAGTAACAAATTGCTTTACATAAAATTAAAAAGACAGTAAATACACAGTTAATAAAATATT
This sequence comes from Plectropomus leopardus, assembly GCF_026936395.1. Classification (NCBI taxonomy): domain Eukaryota; kingdom Metazoa; phylum Chordata; class Actinopteri; order Perciformes; family Serranidae; genus Plectropomus; species Plectropomus leopardus. The sequence goes on from NC_142189.1 coordinate 4,768,885, forward strand.
GTGATAAATACATGATAATAAAGCAACAGTAAGTCATTAAAAACTTAGACAAAAAAGGTAGGGAAAGTATATAGGGGGAACAAGGAAGGGAAAATTCTATTTTAAAAACTATATTTATAATAACCATAATAACATATTTTGAATAATTTAGCATAAAGAAAGCACTTTTTTCTTTTTTAAAAAAAATTAACTCTTTTTCTATTTTTGCATGTAATTTCTTGTTGTCTTGTCAATTTTTTGGTCATTTCTTCTTATGTTGCTCTTTGCCTTTTTTCCCATTTATTTTGAAAAAAATGGCCGATTTGGTCAGGTTTCAAAGGGTTAAATAAATGCAACAATTACTGTTAATGATTTCTTGGTAAATAAAAATGACCTGATTTTTAAAAAATGTCTTAACCTGAAAACAAGCCAACATTGTACAACATAATCAACATGCTGGTTGAAGTTGAAATTGGAATCATAATAATACTGAGGTTTCTTCAAGAGTGAGTAATGTTAGATGAGGGATTTAGGAATTCTGCGTTTAAAAAGCGGAAGATTACGAATAGCCTGTGCTGTAGCTCTGTGCAGACAGGAGACCTTTTTCTGTGTGTTGCTGCAATGATGTGTTTGTCCACTATACTCAGCTTTTATTTGATTAAGCAGGTCAGTAGTCTCCAGGTCGAAATCTTTTAGGAGACACCTTTGTAGTTTAGAAGGTAGGTTAAATTAAAGAGAGAACATCCTTTATAGGTTTAATTCCCAATATTGGGTCTAAAATAGCACACACTAAGCAGGTTGTGTGCACATTGCTATTGTGAGATTATTTTTATGTCTAATGTTAAATTAAGCCCAAACTTAAATATCAGTGACATTATAAACAAGCCATAGCAAGCAGTACAAGGGTCAATGCAACCTGGCAACAGATGTAAGAAATGTTCCCGATGGCACACATACAGTAGGTTTATCTCCAGGGAAATCCAAAATTACAAAAGTAAACCGCTGACGCTGAGGGAAATTCAGGGGGTGAAGTAAAATAATTATAATAATACCTCAGGGCTTTGGAAGGACCTGCCTGAGGAGAGAAGGCTCGCAGAATTAGTGACTTCTTTTAAATCACTTCTTAAAACCCATTTGCTTTTGTGTGATGTTGTCTTTTTATTTCTTTTATTTCCTTTTTTTCCCCTAGTTTCATCTCACTTTTGCTCACCAGGACTGTTTGGCTGTTTCTGCTTTTGCTTTGTCTGTCACTGCACTTTGTAAACTCTGTTTTTAGAGGTGCTATACAAATAAAGTTATTATTAAAAGAATTATTAACCAGTTTTTAGTGAATTCTCAAGTTTAAGCCACTCATGAATTATATTTGTTGAACTAACAGCTGTGGCGCTTGCTCTGTTGGTCTGTTAGTTCATAGAAATGCCAACCATTTGGCAGTCCCAGTTTTTGCCCCAGGAGGTTAAAATTTGGCATAGAGGTCACAGCTATTGGAAATTGCACTTGTGTCAGAATAGAAACTGCAAAATAACTGAGCATCAGCTCCAGCCAGAGATTCACCTGGTGGTCACAGCCTGGTGGTAGTTTCTCACCCGTAAGAAGAGCTGTCGAACAAATGGCCCAATGTGAAACACAGATTGCCCTTTAAAACTCTGACTGTTGTTTTTGCCCCCCTGTCTCCACTTGCTCCCGTCCCAGGTGCTGGGGAAGGACCACCCAGATGTGGCCAAGCAGCTGAACAACCTGGCCCTGCTGTGTCAGAACCAGGGCAAGTACGAGGAGGTGGAGTACTACTACATGAGAGCGCTGGAGATCTACCAGACCAAACTGGGCCCCGACGACCCCAACGTGGCCAAGACCAAGAACAACCTGGTGAGGGTAGGGGCAGGGTGGGAGCAGCGTTTAGTGATGGAGGAAAACAGCTTTGGTCAGTTAGGATATTTTAATATATTAATAACAGTGTGTCAGTTTAACCCTTAGGGCCCTCTTCAATAGTACACACACGTATCACTCTGGGCACATAAAGCACTTTTGAAAACAAGCTTTAAAAGATATTATAAATGTATTTTTTTGTTTGGTTGTTTGTTTTACCAATATTAGTTGTAATCATAAATATAAAACGTTCATTATTCTTTTATTCAAAATGTATCTTAGTTAAACTGCAGTGATGGATTACTGATTACTCAGCGTGACATGCTGACTCTTAACATTTGGTTGTGTTTCTCAGGCGTCCTGTTACCTGAAGCAGGGCAAGTTCAAGCAGGCTGAAACTCTGTATAAAGAAATCCTCACCCGCGCTCATGAGAGGGAGTTTGGCTCTGTTGACGGTACGATATGATAAAAAACACAAACACAAACACACACACACACACTTACATTTTGGACATTTCAGCCAGTATCCTCTCATTAACAGTGACTTAAAATAACACACACAAACAAATCTGTGCTTCTTCAGCAGCCCGCCCACTGCTCTCTTCCTCTAATGTAAAGGTTAATATTTTCACGCTGCTGTTAACATTTTGGTCGTTGTAAACAAAAATGGCCTTTAAGCTGAAACATAAAAACCTTACTTCTTCAGAGCCAGAGTGACTTCTTAAAACTTGTCCTCTTTCCTGCTGTTTCATCTCAGCACTGATTTATGTCTTTTCATGTGTTTCTCTGCAGATGAGAACAAACCGATATGGATGCATGCTGAGGAGAGAGAGGAACAAAGTAAGGTGAGCAAAATCTCTTCATGTTTTCATTTCTTATTAAAACTTTATATAGTTGCACTCTTTCCCTCTTTATATTGCAGCTACTGCACAAAAATTTACCTCAGTATAAATTTTTATGCCAAAGGCTTTTTTTTTTTCGGGTTCGTATGTCCTATTCTTGCAAATGTCTCAAGAATGCATGGACCAAAGTTCTTCACATTTGGCATGAACGTCTACTCTGACTCAAGGTCACGGTGACCTCTTCTGTCTCAGTCTTGTAAACACAGTATCCCGAGAACACCTGGAGGGAATTTCCTCAAAGTAGGCAAAACATTCACGCAGTCTCAACGATGAGCTGATTAGATTTTGATGGTCAAAGGTCACTTTGACCTTGCGTCAGTCTCATTCTCATGAAAGCAATATCTCAAGAACACCTTTAGAGAATTTCCTCAAATTTGGCACAAATGTCCACTCTTCATACTCTAATTAAGACGATTTAACACAATTTTCTAGTTGAATTAAATAACAAAGTGATGACATTATCTCAAAGGTCAGCTTCACTGTGACATCATAGCTTTGATCTACATTTGCTACATTTGCTCTGCAAACACACTTTTCTGACCATTATTCAATGTCAGAACAAGATATTTGGTCAGATACTGAATTAGTGACACTAATCTTTGGTGTCAACATGGAAACGGTGCTGATTGTAGAGATCATCTGTGTGTGAAGCATCCATGTTTTCACAGACATGGATGTAAACTGTAAATGTAACTTGACTGGGTTGCAGAGACAAACAAATACATATTTTATATAATATACATATTCTTTGATGTTGTTTATACCCACATTTTGGGTATATTTGGTGTGTTAATGTTTATCTTATAATAACTTTAAAAAAGGAAGGTAAAAGTAAAAGAATCAGTATTTAACCACATCTAATTTTAACATCTATAAACGCCAACTCAGGACAAACAAACGCACGGAGATCAGAATACTTAATAACACTGACGCCAGAGTTAAACTACTCTGACAGCTTTATGATCGTATTTAAGATGGAAGGAAGGATTGACTTTACAAAGAGTTGGATTAGCAGATTAAGTCTCGGTAATAACCACCCAGTTCTGATGGTGTGAGTAACCGAGTTTATTTTCGTCTTGCTTTAGAAGGTTTCAGGGAAGAAATCCTGACTCCACTGTAATCCCACCACTAAACACCCCTTCATGTTATCTTTGATGGTATTAGAAAGAGCCTCTAGTTTGGAAATGGGTTAATTTTCATCCTTTTAATGTGCAAGTTACTTCATGTTTTAGTTCATGGAGCCAAGCTGCTTGTCCAGACCTAAAATGTTCATATATGTACATGTAGATTCCCTTGAAGCAGTTTTGAACCTGGGTTTTGTGTTTCAGGGGAAGCAGAAGGACGGCTCACCCTTTGGAGAATATGGAGGCTGGTACAAAGCCTGCAAAGTCGACAGGTCAGTTGATTTGATCAAGTCAGTGTTTGAGTGAAGATGGGCAGTAAACAAAGATTGAAAATTTTTAGATTTCCAGATGTGGTTTTCAGTGTCTCGGACCCTTTAAAACAAAGTCATGCACACTTACTCTTCCCTGGTTGTGTATGACTACTATCTGTAACCAGCTGAACCAAAAATGTATCTTTGTTTTTATTTTTAGGGACCTGAAGAGGCAAAAAATAATAAGAATCCAGTAATTTTCAAAAAAAAAATTGCAAAGTAAACATAGTTTTGTGTAAAAGACATTTGGGGTTTTCTGGGTTTTTCTTTTGACCCCTCAGAAAGTTCCAGTGACCCCTTTAAGGGCTCTTATCCCCAAAGATAGGAACCACTGCTTTAGATTACATCTGAGATTTTCTTTTTGTTTGAATTTACATGTATAACCCTTTAAAATATTGTCTAACAAGGTCAACTCTTCATATTTGCTTTACTAAAACTGTGTATATAGGTTAGTTTTTTTTTCTTTGCCTCTATTTTTCTAACATATTTTTGTTTGTCATTTTAATTATTGTGGTTTGCCATTTACAGAAGATGATTGACAAAAACGAGAAAGAGCAAACCTCGGTGTCATTGTTTTGCTTCTATTGCTTAGCCCACACATACATGGGTGTTTTTAAAACGTAGCTTTTTTGTGTTTTGACCTTTTGTTCACATGCAAAACGCACTCTGAGTCACTGAAAACAATAAAAGCTTTGTAAAACTCAGTCAGTGGTGAAGATGTTCAGAAACTGTATTGTCAGTGTCAAATACTGGGAGATCTGAGTTTTTGGTATGTGATGTCAGAGTGTGACCCATTATCAGCTTTGTGAAGTGTCACACCTGAGGTAAAATTTTGGCAGATGTAGCAAAAATAGTACTGGTCCTAACCATGAATCTATTATAAATCTGGATACAGCCGTGTGGGCGGGGCCTCATTCATTTCTATGAGAGCTGCTCAGTGGCACACGAAGCAGAGAAAACTCTTTTCCTGGTTTAGAAAAGTGTAAAATACCCAAATCTACTGGCCTAACCTCCTAACCTTGCTAATAGGATTTTTTACATGTTGACATATAAATGTACATTAACTCCTTCATTATATTGAGGAACAGAGGCGTCAGAATGCACCACAGAGGTCGCTGCTTCAGGTTGACCTTTAGTTGACCTATTTTCGGGCTTCTTATTGGTCAATATTCTCTCCTTCTCAGCAGATTTAGGGTTATGGTATGTTGCAGCCTGTTGCTTTTGTTTGCTATTTAAAGCACTTCAGCTGTGTTTTTTTTTCTTTTCATTTGGACAAGATTTTTGTATAGCAAAAATGTCTGCCAACGATTTTTCTATTTTTTGGGGATAAGGTAGGGAATGTTTTCAAAAATATGTAGAAGTGTGAAGAATAAAACAGCTTAATCCAGATGTATCAAATGGTGTATTTGTGTGGTAAATGTGAAATATTGTTATCTCTAAATCAGTGAAAATACCTCTTTCACCAGAATGCTTGATATGATGAGATATTCCTCCTTGTTTTTGCAGCCCAACAGTGACCACCACCCTGAAGAACCTGGGCGCCCTCTACAGGCGGCAGGGCAAGTTCGAGGCGGCCGAGACTCTGGAGGAAGCTGCCATGCGTTCCAGAAAGCAGGTGTGGTCTCTGAATGGTGTGACTAATAACGCAGGATTCCTCGCTGCGGTTAAAACGTCTCTGTCGGTGCTAAATCTGCAGAGATGGTGGCAGATGAAACGGTTCAGCTCAGCATGAATGGCAGATTAAAAAGCAGAAAATGTTCAATCTGGTGTAAAATTAGGGATGAGATGATAAACTCGGGATGCTGAGAAGCCTGGAGTGCAGCTTTTAAACTGCCTCTGATGGCGTGTTACTAGACCTCATGTGGTTTCCTGTGGAGATGAGAGGAGGGAGAATCCCTGCAGCTTGTATCCTGAATTTCCTTCCAGGATTTTTATGTCTCTCAGTTGGGAAGTAACAAATACCAAATTAAACTGGATTCTTGTGGTGGTGCAGCTACATTTACAGCTGGAGAGAGTTAATAGGTTTAGGTAATCAAATTATAAATATCAGCGTATTGCCTATTAGTAAATCAAACTCATATTTAAGGCTGTATTGTTCTGAGAAACTGAGAAACTGCATCATTTACTGTACTAAAGTACACAGCTTTCACTGTAAGTAGCAGATAATAGAGAAATGTAGTCATGTAGAAGAAAATATAAGCAGATTTTAAAAATACTTATGCACTTTCTAAAAGGAAGGTAAATTTTGAGATTAAAAAGATTAGATTGCCTTTAAAAGATTCAATAATTCTTCAGTATTTATAATGTACGAGGAGGAACCTTTTAATAAAGATAAAATAACAAGCATTTAGACACAGACAACGTCACCGTTCTACAGTTTGTTGTGCCACTGGATGGTGTTTTTCCCCTCTTGAATAATTTACTCTTCAGTCCGGCTCGAAGGAAATCGTCTTTGCATCCGTCTGCTCTGTGGTGTAACACTATCATCGTCCAGCTATAATTAAGCCAGAGGCTGCATGACTTTGTCAACTTGTTTCTCCTCCCAAATTAGCTCTCAAACAAGCATTTCTCACATGAAAACTTCCCACTGCATTCAGATATGTGTTGTTTAATGTTTCTTCACTTCAGTGATTGAGCTTCTTGTGCAGAGTTGTCAGATTCATTTAGTTTAACATGTAAATTTGAGGATGATTTTGTAATTTTCCAGCTGGTTTTGAAACCAGTTCTAGTTTGGTTTTAGGAGCTTTCTTTGGACATGAATACAGCACACTCAGAATATGTTTCAATTAGGTTTTTAATCACAGTTTGGACACAAAGCATCTAGCCTGTCTACAGTCAGCTTTGTGCGTTGCACAGAAGCCAACTCGCATATATTATATGTTTTTCTATTTTTCGACTCCACATACTCATTGAGAACTTTGTGTTTTTTAGCTGAGTTTTTTTCTTTTTGTTTTCTTTAACTGACTTTGCTGAATATGTTCAGGTGTCTTAATGTAAGGAGTGTGTTTGTGGGCCTTGGTTCACTGCAGCAGGTGGTAGAAGTCTATAGCTTTAATATTAATTGGATTGAATGAGTTGGCGCTTGTTCCTGTCAGCTGTGCCGTGTCCATGTGTGCGACATTGTGCTGAAGCTGCAGGTGGCAGAGATGTTCAGCTTTGGTTTAATTGGATTAGTTGAATTGACATTTATTGCTGCCTTGCGTATATGTGTATCTCTTTGTTCATCAGGGTCTGGACAATGTGCATAAGCAGCGCGTGGCGGAGGTCCTGAGCGAGCCAGAGGCCCGTGAGAAGCAGCGAAGCCGCGAGAGCTTGACCTCCGACACGGTGAAGTACGAGAGCGGGCCAGACGGTGGCGAGGAAGTGAGTATGAGCGTGGAGTGGAACGGGGTAAGTACAGTACACAGCCCTCGACACGTTACTGAGTCCTCAGACATGTTTATATGAGAAACAACCTGTTTCTTTCTGGACAGAAGCCACATTCAAACAGATAAAGGATGATAAACATGAGTCTTCAGAAAATTAATATATAACTGTACTTAGTACAGAGAGATTTATAACACGGTTCCCTCAGATGTGGGGTCTTATCAAAGAGCGAATCATCTTCAGATTGAGGTCACATCAAGTTGGTTTGGAGTAGATTATTTTACCTTTTACCGTACACCAAATGACTTCTCAAGAGACGTCACTGTCGCAAACACAGTTCCAGTGTCAGTTTAAAATCAGTTTTGTCTCAGCTGATGCGTGCTCCTGTGATCTTGATCATTTGTTGAAGGTGGGCGTAAAGCCCCAGACACACCAAACCAACATCAGAGAACTCGCAGCAACCAAAGCCCCCCTGCTGAGTCACATTGTCAACACCAGCAGACAGCGGTAACATTGAACAACTGACCGTCAGCTCGGTGTGTCAGAGCCTTTAAACTCAAAATCAAATACTTGACAAAATCAAATATGTTTGATATTATAATTTTTAGTGTTGAACAGTTTCATATTTTCAGATTTAATATGTAAATTGATATTTTTGACATCACTACACTAGGATGTTTTGATCAGTAGTCATCTTTACATGATAACAATTTAAATGTTAAAATCAGGTTTCCACTGGTTTCTGTCCAGAAAGATACCATGAGATTCTTATCACAGCCACTCTAATGAGAAACATCTCAGTTAAAACAGTTGTATGAAATCATTTTGTGCTGTGCAACACTGATCATGCTGATTGACTGTCAGTTACTCTCCTGCAGTAGCTTTTGCTTGTACTTCACTGTCACACTGACTTGGATTAATGAGTAAAAAGCTGCTGGATCTTAAATCTCTCACAGTAGTTTCCTGTGCTTCAGTCGTAGTGTTTTAAATTTACATAGCGCTTTGATCGTTTAAACTCTTACTGTAGAGCTTTCCAAACTAACTCTGGCTCTTAAGAATCTGCTTTCACGGCAGTAAAGCTCCTCTGGTTACACATGTCGACAACACCCACCTAACTCCCTCTGCTGCAGAGCCACATTTCTAACCGAGCGGGTACATTTACTGTATCTGCAGTGTTTTCTCAGCCTCTTGTGACTGCAGAACATGTAGATGTAAAGTCTCTGTAGGCTGCTCACCGTATTATTTCTGCTGCCGCTCACATAGCAACAGTAGTCATAGCGCCCTGAACAACCAATCAGCATCTCCTCCTGTGCGTCTGGCCATGGCTCCAGGAGGTTTGGTGTCCTGTCAGTTATTAGCATACAGCCTCCTGCAGACAATCTCACATCACCAGCTGATCTCCAGACCTATTTATATCAGGAGGCTGCCTGTCGAATCTGGAAAGAGCTTTAGCTGGAAGTACGCTTTTAATAATGCAGTTTTTGTTTTGCCCTCAATTAATTTATGGCTCAGGAATTTGATTAGGATCAAACGTTATTGATCCTAAGAGACAACTTTGTCATTACAGCAGCAAAGGAACAGAGATGTTGAAAACAAACAAAAGATGAAGTAAATACAGATAAGAGGTTAGAACACTGTGTGCAGTATGTTAACCAGTGTGCATACGTGTGTGTGCAGAAGAAACACTGCAGTTTTCAGAAAATTCTGATCACAGTGCCATAATAGATTAATATTTATGCATAATGAATATATTCAGGAATAATGTGAAATAGTATAAATATATGATGCACACATATATGGAAATGTAGAACTGCCAGGCCAGAAAAAAAAGATCAGTATTGGTTAGTATCAAATATTTCTCATTATAAAAGGATACTTTTTTATTTTTGTTTTTTCACTATAAAATTTTATGTTACAGCAAGATGTTTTTATGTTATAAAAAGAAACTTTTCTTGTTATATCAAGATATTTTTCATGTTTGTACAAGATGTTTTTATGAATAAGAAGAAACTGTTCTTGTTAAAACGAGTTTTTATTTATTTACAAGTTTTCTTCTTATGAAAAGTTACTTCTCTTGTAAAACAAAAAAAAACCCTTTTTAAATTTCTTGTTAAAACATGTAAATATATTCTGAAAATGTGAAATCTTGTTAGAATGATGTGATGATGATCAGTTTTTTCTTTGTTTTTCTTACCTGGCAGTTCTTCGCTTCTGTACAAACACATATGAATATTGTCTAAAAATACAGTAAATCACTGTACGTTTCAGTTTTCCAGTATGACAGATTATTATAACTTACATTTGTTGGGTAAAAACGTAGTATATGAGGTATTTTTACCTTCCTCTGCTGTCAAACTACTCCTCTGCTTTCCAACCTGTCACATAAATCATCACTTCCACTTCAGCTCTCTCCACAGGCAGGCGTGAAAAGCGCTCTCCTCTCACTTTATTATGAATAATTCCTCTGAGACACACCTCGACTCATCAGTGTGTTCACCTGACTCAACACGGGCTCTGTACTGTACTCTTTCTGTGATGTTTGTGTCCACTGTGCTGTATCGACCTGTGTTTATGTTTCTCTCCTGTGCATCTGTGTGATGAGCTGCTGCCTGAGAATGTAAAGTGTGATTTATTTCCCTGAACTTTATTCTCTTTCTTTGCTTGCTTTGTCAGCATGATAGCAGCCAGAGAGGAAGGAATAACTCTCGAGTCTGAGAACTGAAAGTGAAACTAAACTTTATATATAAATACCACAAACACACTTTTTACAAAGTCAGTGCTGATAATCATTAGGGGTGGCTTGTGTTAAATATCTGTTAACCAGGCTCCAAAGCACTCTAATCTCGAATAAGTCTATTACGTTTAATTTGTACTTTTGCACTGATTGTTTTATTCAGATAAATTCAGAATACTGTTTTAACTAGGTCACTCAGAGATGACAGATCTCCACCAAGGCCAAATGCTTTATATCGCATTGTTAATTTAAAAAAAAAAAAAAAGCCTTTTCGAAGTGTCGTGCATCATTTCGTTTAACATTTGCATTTGTTTAACAGCACAGGTAACCTTGCCAGAGCAGGTCTTTAAGCCTTTTAAACATGGATCAACATCAAATTTCATATGCTGCTCTCAGGCAAAGTATTAAAACCCTTTTTTTAATTGTTAATAACACTGAAAAATAATTTGTGTATCCACTTTGTGATTTGAATTTGCTCTGAAATTTCATGGGTTCTTTGTTGGCCCATGCAAACCACATTTCCAACAAGTTTCATAAAAATGGGACCAATAGTTCCTTTGTCATCTTATTTACACACAGACAAACCAACAGAGCAGAGCTGAAACGTCAAGTTGATAATTTGACAAGCAGATCAATTCAAAAGCAAAAAGTACAGTTTCTAGCTTCTTAAATTTAGATTTTTTCTTGTAGATGTAATTTTTTAGTGATGATACATTGAATGTGACAGGGTTTTGCACTGTTGGTCAGACAAAACAAGCGATTTTAATAAGGGCATTTGTTTTTATGAGAAATTATGACAGACATCTTTTGCTGTTTTCTAACTCCTTTAGTCCAATTAATTTCGTAATTAAGACATTTATTGGAAAATGAATAAATAATGAAAAAAGTTACATCCATACTCTGTTCCTATGTTTCCAAAAATGCAAGTAACTAACAGTCTATCTAAAATCACCAAAAAATGACAAAAATTAAGTCTATATGAAGTCTGGCTGCTCTCATGTGTCTCCTGCATGAATCCCCTCTTGTGTTTCATTTTCTGGTGAACTAACAGTAAAGTTAAATCTGGCTCTACTTGATGTTTAATGTTCTAACAAATGTTCCAGATATACAGACGCAGGATTTCTCCACATTAAACTGTGCAAAGGCTCCACTTGGTGGCAAAATGTTGAATTACACCACAATGGATAGAGGTTATAGGACGTAAATGGTTAAAGAAATAACCATCTGTTGCCTTCCTGTTTTTGTATTCATATTTTTCTCAATATATCTAAGTAATCGGATTCTTAAACAGTTGTATTTTGTGTACAGAACGACTCTAAAGGTTGTTACTTATTTTCTTAAAATCAGTTTTGAGAAGAGAGTTTAGTTTCTGTCCACGTGTTTCTTATTGTAAACCACTTTAAAATCCAGAGACACAGTTTATTGGTTTATTTTTTGTGGCTTGTGTTACTTTACGACCCTGTCAGGAACCATCCCATCATGTCTGTATTTTAATACATGAAGGTCTGTTCAGTCAGCTGAGACGTCACTGAGGCAGGAGGTGTGAACTGTGTCTGGGCAAAGCTGATAATAACTCGTCCCCATCCTGCAAAACCAGTCAGTTCCTCTTCAGTTTTGTTTTTCTGGGTTTTTGAGCTCTTAACGAGCCAGTGGGCGAGACCCGAGGCCTTTTGGACCGGACTGTGGAATTTTCCGGATGGCCTCAGAATAGCCGAAGTACTAAAGTCTGTGTGTTTTTGTTTTCACCACAAACTTCAGAAGGTTAAAACTGACCAAAAAAAAAGAAATCTGGGATGTCAACATGGAAAAAGTTGTTGATTTGACAATAGAAAATATCATCCACTGCCGTCAGTGAATATCATTTGCAAACAGGCCGACTGCAGTCAACAAGGCAAATATCTGCAGCTGCCGGTGTTCGGACAGTAAATCAGTGGATCCCTAATATCAGAGTTTCTCATTTTCTTATTAAGGAAATGCTTCTATGGTAATCAGTGTTTGTATGACTAATGTTGTCCGGCCCTACTGTCCATCAGTCAGAATGATTTTTGGGGAGTTTTATTACTCAGAGTTTGTATGATCATGAAAAACCTGGAAAAGTCATGGAATTTGCAAATAGCTGTTTCCAGGCCTGGGAAAGTTATGGAAAATTAAATAGACCTTTAAAGTTTTGGAAAAGTTATGGAATTTAGTTTCACAAGCCTGTATAATAAGACATAATGTGATAAATGGTGTCATTAATGGTTTGTTTAAAAAAAAAACAACTTCCAAACACATTTTCAAGGAATTAAAACATTGCCAAAAAAATTTAAAGGCAAAAAAAGCCAAATTATTTCTTTAAAAATATACAGTTCTTATCCTGTTAATTAATTAGTATTTTTTTAAATGTGATATATATTTAAAAAGCTATTTTATGGTCATGAAAACAAACCATTAAGGAGTATTGATGGTTGTTTTTAGAATATGTACATTCTTCAAAATTTGCCTCAAAGTCATTTAAAAGTCATTGAAATTTATTGGTAAGAATGTAATCTGATTACTTATTCTGTGACACGACTGCCTTTAAAAGCCTCTTTGCACGAGCTGGTGGAGAAATACTGTGTCTGATCTGGAAACTTGATAACCTTGTCATTCTCTTTAATCTGTTTCCTTTTCTTCTCTTCCTCCACTGCTCTTTTTCCATGTCTCTCCTTCCTCGCCTCCTTTTCCTTTCAAACTGTCGTCTCCTTTTCTTTTGTTTCTCTCTTTCACTGTTTGTGTTTCCTTCTCTCTCTCTCTCCTCCTGCTCCGTCTGACCGGCAGGCATAACTCCAGATGCCTTGTAATGGTTCTAAAAAACTTGTCTTCTGCATGACGGACGCCTCTTCTCACCTCGCCTCAACCCTCTCAGCTTTGCCGTTTTCTCCAGCTCTGACTCCCCCTCTCTCTCTCTCTCTCTCTCTCTCTCTCTCTCTCTCTCTCTCTCTCTCTCTCTCTCTCTCTCTCTCTCTCTCTCTCTCTCTCTCTCTCTCTCTCTCTCTCTCTCTCTCTCTCCTCCGACACCTCCGGGTGCTCTGGTGAGATTCTTCACGCCGGGTCGAGCCAGAGCGATAATGTTGCTTTAGACCCTCCTCTCTGCTGGGTTTTTGGGGGGACGTGGAGACAGCTTGTGTGTCTAAATCGAAATTTCTGCTTTGTACTTGTCTTGAAGCATTGTGTGGTGTGTGTGTGTGTGTGTGTGTGTGTGTGTGTGTGTGTGCGTGCGTGCTGTAGGTGGGAGGGGACGGGAGTGATGTTTCTTTACATTAAACTCTTCTCATGTTGTTTCTGCTGTCCTTTAGCCTCTGCTGCTCCTCTTGCTCTCGTTCTGTCACTCTGAGGTGTCTTTAAACTCTACGTTCATATTGGCTGTAGACTCATTTTATAGGTTTTTTGGGGGGGTTGTGTGAAGAGATTGACAGTATGTCCTTAAAGCTTGTCCTCTCAGCTGGTTTTTAAAGCAAAACTCTCCATTTTGATCTGGACTTTATAAATCTCACCCGATCACAACACTTCTGACCTGAATAACACTCAGTGCTTCGCTTTAAACTAAACTGCTTTCGTAAAACACGAAAAAAAGAAAAGGGCCAACAAAGGTGATTGGGCAACAACCAGAAATGAACTAAAATTTCTGTGTTTTAACATATAAATAGTTAAGAGACACATACGGGGAAAAATGTAAAGATGTTAATTTATTTCCTTTTTTTAAAAATGTTTTTAAAGCTATCTTGCTGTTGCTTCTGCATCATGTTTCCGACCTCCTGACCAGATGTAACGTGCTGCATGTCGAACGTAAACAGAACGTGGTCGATCTACAGATAATCAATAAATCATATCAGTTGGCTTTAAAGCAAAAATGCCAAAAAATGCAAAAGTTCCCAGTTTGTCTCATATAAAGGCTGCATGATAGAAGGAAAATATTCAGTATGTAATAACAATGTTAAATTTGCAGAAAGAATTTAACTTTTGTACTCAGTTCAGGCTTTCTGTAGCTTTCAATACACTACTAAAAAAAACAAATTGCTTGTTGAATATTAAAAAAAAGCATTAAACAGAACACAATAGGCACCAATAAAAAGAGAATAATTACATTTACTCCTGATACTTTCCTTCAGCTAACTCAAATAATCTGTGACTGCGATGAGTTTGTCACACGAGTTGACGTCATGATGAAGATTTATAAAATCATATGTTGTGCAGCCCACACACGTGAGGATTTGATGTTTTGTTTTTTGTCATATATGATGATAAAAACCATCTGCAATTTAAATATGTCGTCTCAGGCTCTGATAAATAATAACTTTAATTGTGTAACTGTATTGTGGCATTTTTAGAAAAAAACAAAACATTGATAATGAAGGAACAAGACGGGCAGATTAATCCTAATTTAAATAGTTGCAGCCCTAATATCACATGTAAAGATAAATGTTTGTCGTATCATAATAATGCACCGACTACAATGAGAGAAATATTTCTGTGATTTAGACAATTCATTTAGGAACAGGAACCACTGAACAGCAGTTGACAAGACAGTGCCCTAAAAATTAGCTTAATAAGTATTATCTTTTAAAAAAAAATGTCCAGAAAACTATATTTATAATTGTATAAATTATATATTTAAAACTATGTCACAAAAATAAAAATAAAATTTTAAAAAAATCTTTTTTTTGCACATTTTTGTGTTTGTTTGTTTTCTTCCTATTTATTTACTTATACATTTATTTATTTGGTGCAAATTTTGGGGCTCATTTCTCGGTAAGTTGCTCATTGCCTGCTTTTAATATTTTTGAAAGGAATAAAGTCAATTTGCTCTGGTTTAAAAGTGTTTAAGGAAATAAAATGCAGACACACTGAATTAAACCCTCCTAAAACTTTATTGGACTGAAATAAAGGCAGCGTTTCATCTCTGCTGGATCGCCATCAGGCAGCGATCAACATGAATAACGACGAGAAACACAGAAGCACAAAACTGATTACATCCCGTTGACGATGTGGTTTGTTGACCAAACAAAAAAATACACTTTCAGTTAAAAAATCCAGCCTTGGTGAGGTAGAGTCCAGATGTGAAATGGTCAGAGTTAAAGCTTTTAAACTCTCCGTCTTTCTTTCCGAAGCTTTTCATCTCCATTCAGTTTAATTCAGAACCTAAACCTCATCAGTGGTGACTCAAAGCTCATCGTGACTCCTAACATGCTGTAAATAACTTCAGCGTAACTCGTCAGCATGATCGAGAAGCACTGTTGGTTGTTGCTCTGTTAGTTATTAGTTGTGTCACTCTGTGCTGCGTCATCTGTTCACAACGATATCAGACTAAACTAAACGTGATGTCAACGAGAGGACGCTTTGATAAAGGGAGCAGGATTCATGCACGATGTGTTTGAACTTTGACTGATGTGAAGTTTTCCGCTGAATGTCAGAGTTTGTTGGAATAAAAGTGAAGCTTTTGGCCTGAACATGGTGCATCCAGCCTGTTTCCCTCCTGTATATCTCTGTATATAGACGCGAGGAAGGGTGGAGGTGGTGGAGGCGGTGCAGAGGGTTTGCTGTAAACTAGCAGTGTTGCATTCGCTGGATATTTTGGGAATTGAATTGTTCTCCTCGTCTCTGTTCTCGGCTTCTTGCTAATAATCTCTCTGCGTGTCCTTCCTGTCCTGTTTGTGCATCTTACAGTTTGTCTTTCTTAACTTCTAATAAAACCTAAACTCTTTGCTCACCTGAAACCTGTGCCTGTCGCCTCTTTGTGTGTCCCCTCTCTTCTGTGCGTGTGTGTGTGTGTGTGTGTGTGTGTGTGTGTGTGTCTTCATAACTGAATGAGTGCTAAACATTAACAACACCTCTCGGCAGCAGCAGCACTCTTGCACTGAAACTACATTAAACTAACTCAATTTTGGGACCTGGGAGATCTCTTCATCACCAGGTCCTTGTTAGCGTCAAAACATTTTTTAACTTGTTGGATTGACGCGAGGGGTCGACCGATATTGTTTATTCAGGGCCAATAACGACACTGATTATTATTAGTCAATGAATCCGATAACTGATATTTGAAATCAATATGTTTTTACAATAAAAATAAAAATCTTTCTGTCCAAATTTAGAATTTTGAATAACAAACTCCAACATAAAACTTTGTTTAAATACTTTTAACAAATGTTGAATAAAAACTGAAACGTTCAGCATCATATCAGGGGTCGACAGATTATTGTCCCGGTCGATGATCAGGGCCGATATTTGTCATTTTGCTGATTATCTGCGTTTTATTTTAATGATCACCAACTAAATTAATCAACTAAAAAGTGTGCGAACTACACTCAAACAACACCAGGGAAAGCGGTCTGCAATGCATGCAAAGAAAGTGTGAGTCATTATCAACAAATATAAGAATATCACAGATATATCTGCACCATAAGTTAGAAGAAATCACAGTAAATCAAGTAACAAAATGTGTTTTTCATGCATTTATGCCTAAATGAACGTATTGATATTTGCAACACATATTTCAAATAGTCTGTAGATACAAGCAGGAGTGAAATGTACATTTACTCAAGTTGTACTTAAAGCTGCAGTTGGTAACTTTCACAACAAAAAAAAACTTTTGAAAAATCAGTATTTGTCAGTTCCCAGAATGCTTAGTGTCATCATCACCTTCCTCCTTTTTTATTATTGGACTCAGCATTAACTTATTATTGGTTTTAAAATTTGTTTGATCATATCTAAAAACTGAAAACGGAGCTAAAAACTCCTGTCTGGTCACTGGACTCCAGCAGATTAAGATAATAATAATACATTTAGGATGCAGTATAAAGAAGTGTGATCCCCTGTGTGGTTGCACTGAATGTTTGCAGTGTGGAAGCACAATGCACAGATTTCTCAGGTTGGACTTTTACAGGTTTGCAGATGAGTTTGCATCTACATTACTGCATCGTGTAAGCGCTTGACAGTTTTGCACGGGAGATCACACACTTCTGTTTATGTGTGTATTTTGGCGTTTGACCAGTGTCATTGTTTAAAAACTGTAACCCAAAAACCTTTGACTGAATCTGCCAGTATAGCCTGATTATTCATTTCATTGTGTGTATTTATTTATTTATTGGGCACATTGTGGCCCCCCACAAAATCTCTACAATTATTAAGACTAAATGCACTCTGTTTCTCTGAATTTTTGAGTTTTTAAAAGTATTTTATTTATTGTTTTAACACAGTCAGATTTTATTTCAGGTTTTTCAGTCCTCAGTCTGTTGATTCACTTAAAAATGTATTAATTGTATTATCTGCATCAGGCAGCATGCTGGATTTTTTTAAAGGATTAATTTTGACCAACAGTCGGTCTGACGCTGATGTACACACAGGTTATACACTCGTGTGTGTGTGTGTGTGTGTGTGTGTGTGTGTGTGTGTGTGTGTGTGTGTGTGTGTGTGTACGAGTGTAACACTGTGACGTCTCCCATCAGGACGGCTCCGGCTCTCTGAAGAGGAGCGGCTCCTTCAGTAAACTTCGGGCGTCGATCCGTCGCAGCAGCGAGAAACTGGTCCGCAAGCTGAAAGGCGGCGGCTCGTCCCGAGACAGCGAGCCCAAAAACCCCGGGTAACTATCCGCACAGACACCTGCCTGACAGGTGACAGGTGACGCTCACTTTATGCGCTGGAGGCCTGCAGGAGCCAGCCGGCCCTCCAGCCCGCTGCTCGGCTGGCTGCCGTACTAACCAAAAATTAAAGAAGGGATTCGCTCCACTTTGCTGGCGGTGAAGTTACTCTAAAGCTGTTTGCACATGAAATGTTGGAGGGAGCTTTTTCTGGCACATTTGTTCTTTTTTCCCACTTGGTTGGTTCACTTTTCTGTCCTCACACTGCCGCTGTACAGTTCACGACTTTCCCCTTCATGGTTTCGTCTGGTTGTCAGTGAGTGTGAGGGCCACTGTTTGGAAAACAATTACTGAAAAAATCTAGAAATAACTGTAAAAAAGTTTTACTTACAGGATGAAGTTAGCTCTTATATTCAAAGAAAACAGTGACAGAATATTTTAAAGAAAAGTATAATATTGTGAGAAAATGTCATAGCAATTTTTAATATTTTGAGAAAAAAGTTGCAATGTTTTTAGGAGTAAAGGTGCAAAAAAGCAATAATTTACACATTGTGAAAAAAGTTTACACAGTGGGTCAAGAATAAAGTTATATATTAAGAAAAGACTTCTAATATTTAAGTAATATTTTAAGAAAAAAGTTGCAATATTTTAAGGAAAAATGCTGTAATATATTAAACAAAAGAGGTATAATACTTTAAGAAAAAGGTGTACTGTTTTGAGGGGAAAATTCGCAGTGTGTTGAAAAAAAGCTTCTGTATTTTATAGACAAAAAGACAACATTTCGAGAACAAATTTAAAGAATTTTGGGGGGAAAACTGCATAAAGTCAAACAAAAGGTTGTGATATTAAAAAAAGTAATGCTCCCCTCCAAAAAGCTTTGATATTTTAAGAAAAAAATATGAAAAAGAAGAAAAAATGCTTTCTACATTATTATTGAAATATCACAGCTTTATTCTCTAAGCCGTGGATTTCTTATAAATTGTCTTTATTTTCAAAATCTTGTGCTTTTAATCTTGTAAATTTTCAGCTGTCTAAATATTTGCCTCAATTCTTGAATAATTCCTTAGAGTTTTTTTCCTTACAGTGGTCTTAATATTCCTCCATAATGACTAAACCTGAACATGACAAATAAAATAAAAAACCAAAGGTGACACACTGTGCAGTGAGCAGTTCACGTGCAGAAATGTGCTGATAAAATGGGAAAATAACGCAGCTGCTCTGAACTCGCTGCGACGGGCGACGTGTAAAAAAACTGCAACGAGACACAAACTAATGTCTGCTGATGAAACGCCTTCATGCTCGTGATGCCTGTGGAACTCATTCACCTTTTTTTGTTTTAACCACTAATAGTTACAACTATTTATTGCACTGTGTGGCTTTTGGACTATTTTTCAATTTGTTTTGAAATATAGTTCAGTTTTACTTTCTTTGGATTTGATTATTTTCCATTTTTTCTTTGTGAATTTGACTCTGGAACACAGACTTGTCTGCATGGCTGGTTTTGTTGTTGAATTTTTTTTATTTATGAATAAATTGGTTCATTTGAATGTTTGAACTTGCATGCCTCGTCTGTGTGCTCACTGGTTTCCGTTCTCCTTTCTGTGCTGCTCTTCTCTGCAGCTCCTAAAAATGACGATGATGATGTAACTACCATCATCATCGTCATGAGCATTCAGTGACGTTAAATCACTGCAGAAATGTACATTTCAACAAGCCTTTTCTTTTCTAAACAAAGACCTCCAGCTGCTGTACAAAAATACTGAAAGAAGATTATTTGGAGAGCTTTTTTGTCGGTAATTTCACACTTTAAACAGCAATAAACAGGAATTTTGGAAAGAAAAAGCAAAAGTGGAAGTTAGTTAAAGTGAGTTAAAGTTACCTGATAAACCTTAAATCAAAAGGTTGCACAAGAGTTTTCCCTAAAATAGATGTAACATCTTCCCGCCAGCAAATGAAGACAGTTTTAGATGTTAATATGAAATCTGATGATGAAACATTAAAACCAACTCATTGTTTCAATTTTAAAAAGAAAATGTTTTTATAAGTCAGTTAGACACAAAAAATGGGAAATAGGGTTGAAAAATTTTCCCGTTAAAGAGGCCACAATTTTTAACACATTGAAGGAAAACACTGGTAGATTTTTCCCGCCATCAGATAAAGTAAAAATGTGTCATTAAATTGTAAAATGATTTAATTCTGTATGACATTTCTTGTTTCTGCAGCGTAACTTCACTGAACTCAACTCTTTTTGTCGGAGCATGAATGTCGGTGTGTGCATGAACTTGACTGACGTAAATATTTTTACAGCTTATTCAGAAAAAGAAACATGTTGGTACCATTTTCTAGTAAAAAAACCTTGTATACAGGTCTAACTAATGACTTTATTAATAAGTAATTTACTCTTTAAACGCTTTAAAGAGCAGTTACAAGACTTTATGTTTCTTACTTTATAATAACATGGCAGCAAAAGTGAGTAAATCATCTGTTATTATAAATGTTTTTTGCAACAAATTGCAAAATAATACTGACATTTTTTTTGTTCCATATGTTCAGCAGCACTTTTCCAGATGATGTTGGTTTTAATTAATGAACTAAAGCACTAAAATAAACATCACAGAGGGTGTGATATTAGAAAGTGGTGCCAAAGTTTTGATATGTAACTTTCTAAATTCCAAAAACAGGATGAGAAGAAGAAGTTGTTTAGACACATTAAGCATTTTTTTCTTTGTGTGTGAAACTAACCTCAGTGTGAAAATATGGTGGATGTCATTAACTAACAAACATTTCCATTGAGCTAAAATCCTCACAGCTGACTCTCCACCCCCCCTCACCCCTGACCTCTGACCCCCTCACCTCACCGCCTCCCTGCATGTCACTGCTCTGGGTGCAGCATGAAGCGAGCCAGCTCTCTGGGGGTTCTTAACGTGGCGGACGAGGCTGCGAGTGACCACTACCAAGTAAGGAGGACGAGCGTCCTAAAGTATCTGCTCTAACTCTGCTGCTGAGATTTAATACTCTGTTAATGAAAGCTCAAAGTTCCCGAAAAAAACTCCCAGTGTGCTTCTGTTAAAGGGCAAATATCTTCCTAAATATTTAAGATTTAAACTTTAGTGTTTTAGTGTTTTTATCAGTGGTGGACAAAGTGTTCAGATCCTTTATGTAAGTAAAAGTACTAATACTACCCTGTGAAAATCCTTTGAAAATGTTACTTATATAAAAGTATAAACAGGAAAATGTACTTTAAGTAGTAAAAGTAAGCAATACAGAAAAATGTAAAACAAAAAAAAAAAACATCAAACCTTTTAATAATTTGGAAAAAATAGACATTTTTGAATAAAACTCAAAATGAAAATTTAAAAAATGGAGAAAACACGCAAAAGACCTCATAAGGATTTAAAAATGACCCAAAAGTCTGAAATTATCAAAAAAGGATAATAAAAATGAAAATTAGCAGAAGAAAAAGAAAAAAAAATCCGCAATCTTAACCCAAAATTTTATGTATGTATATATATATAAACTGGATAAAAAAAGCCTAAAAATTCTTTTTTTAAAAAAAACACCCTCACAGCTTGAGGTCTGGACTTCCTCCCTCACAAGAATGATGAAGAAAAACATTTAAAAACACCCCCTTCAAAACCAAGGATTATTTTTAAAAAGTGAAAAAAAAAACAAACAGTGTTTATCAAAGCAGTTGGCAAATAATATTATATCAATCAACCGATTGATTAATTAACTAATTGTTGCAGGTCTTCTCGTATCATGTTCGATAATTTAATTTATTACGAAACAATATTTTTTCAAACTCTTGTTCTGATGCAAAAAATTGTAACGTAATTAAAGCTGTCTGATAAAAGTAGTGAAGTAATAAGTACAATATAAGTATAAAGTATAAGTATAAAGTTGCATGAAAAGAAAATACTCAAATAAAATTTGTACTTGAATACATTACTTGAGTAAATGTGCTTTGTTACATTTCATTACTGTTTTTTTATTCAGCTTTAATGGCTGCAGGAAAAAAACTAACAATTATATTATAAAAATAATTTTAAAAAATTTATATATATTTTATATGTTATAAAAATTGTTCAAATATTATATATTTGGAGACAAATATTAAAAAGTTAACATAACCATTTAAATTTAAATGCTACATTAATCCTCCTGGTTTACCAAAAAGGTTCAAACAAACCATTTAAGAAGTTTTTGCAGATACTTTTTGACCCGGTCTTTTCTTTATTTTCCTCTCTCTCTCATGTCTTTATAAACTTTAGCACTCGAGGATTTATTGATGTTGTTTTGTGGCCGCAGTCGTCGCAGTATTTGTAATATTAATCACTAATAACACGACAACAGTGTGACTCACACTAACTTCACACCATCTTTTTTGACTAATCAACACGAATTATTAACGGGGAGAATGTTTTTCTTTTTTTATGCGACACTTTAACAAACTGAACTTTAAGAAGAAAATCAGATTTTAATGTTTGTGATTTAAACCAAAATCCACAATTACCTGAATGCAAAATAATCTCCTCAAATTATTTCAGATCATTTTCACCTTCACCTGCTGCAACATTTATGTGATAAAGACTTTAATTTATATTAAACTTGATATTTTTAAGTGGCGAAAACTCTAGGTTTTAGATCAACTCAACAGTTGGGTGTAAGGTAAACGTAAATTAAGAAAATTATGATTAAAAGTTATTTTTATTTATATTTTTCAACACAAAAAGGGAAAAAAAAGCAAAAAGAAGACAAGAAAAGATTATTTCTATTTTATTTTTTATTTAAATTTTTTTTAAACTTTGAGACATTGAGGTTGACCTTCGTTTTCGATGGCCCCGTGTGTGCACATAGCATTTAATATGAGATTTTCCAAATTCTAAAAGTCAAATTGTTTGAGCAAAAACAAAATTTTAGTTCTTAAAAAGTTGATATTATTATTATTTTTTTTTTTTTAGTTTATCTTATTTTCCTTTTCACCTTTTTTTTTCTCTCCAGGAACGAAATAATCGTCTGAGAAAAAGTCGCGACCTGAGCGCCAGCCACACCAACCTGGCGCGTTGAAGGTTTTTCGACCCTGGAAGAGGTGACGGACGGAGCCCGAGAGGTCACTTCCTGTCGCCATAAACAGCCTCCCACTTTAAACTGCACACCGCCGCGCTCTCCGTACGCGGCTCAGTGTGTCGTTGCACTTTCTGAAGGTTTGTGGTGTTTTCTGTTTTGAAATCGGCACATCGAGGAACAAGAGGAAGACGAACACGCAGCGAGCCGCTGTGTGTTTGCGTGTGTGTCTTTATGTGCGTGTACTGTATGTGATGTGTGTGTGCTGCTGCTGTGAGAGATTGTTCAGTCAGATTTAGACTTTTCTGAATATTTAATGCCGTCGCTCGAATGAAGGCAGAGCCGAGCTTTTAGTTTTACAGACATTGAAAAAATGAAACACACTGCTGCAGTTAAACTGTAGAGGGTGAAGCCAAAGAGTTAAAGTGTCCGAACGTCTCTTAATTTAACTTAAATTTCCAAAACAACAGTTTTGTTTCAGCTTGTGTTTTTTTGGCAAAACAATAGAAGAAAAATGTTTTGTTTTCTAATAATGGAGGAAAAAAGCAAAATCTAACATGGCAACGTGTTAAAATATGAAGGTGATGGAAATTAAGTTACCAGAAGCGATGCACGATAATATCGGCACGTCAGTGGTATATCGGCATATATCGGCGTTTATGTGAAATATGACAAACATGCTGATTTCTGCCGACATCACAAACCGATTTTTTTTGTTATTATTATTGAGAAAGTGAACATGTACAAAACATCAACCCTAATACTAAATATTACGTAAATTGACAGGTGTTTTTTTAAATGTTTCCATCTCGCAATTATGTTTTATCGATATTGAAAATATCGCTTAAGTTTTGTGTAAATCTGTAATTGAAACTATTGACTAGATTTTAAGATGTATGGCTTTTATTCCACCAAGATCAAATTATTTCTCAGCATCAATGAAAACACGAGTCTAATCTGAGTCAAAGTTTTAATCGTAGTAGTTTTTCTTTAATCCTGCTGACAAACAGACAAACCGAGCTGCAAACGTAACCTCGATTGCGGAAACGATGAATGAAGGAAATAAATCCTTCAGATCTTTTTTATTGATGCTTTTAGTGACTTCAGTTTTGGCTTCGTGCTCTGAGGTTTAACTGCAGCAATAAGAGACACTTCTGCCTCTCACAAAATGTTTTTAACGACTAAAACTCTGCAGAGAAACTCGTCCAGCAATGACGTCTTTCCGTAGGCCGACCCGGACGTTAGTTTCGCTCTGCGCTCGCTCTGCAGATTTTGAGTGGAAGTCCAGACCTCGATTTTTGTATTAATTTAGAAAATAAGATCTAAAGCAAAGTGATATTCACAATATTCACACAAGAAAATCAATTTGACCTGAAGATCTTATTTTCTGGATTAACTATTTGAAACCTGAGCAAATGTGCTTGTTTTTTTGTTTGTTTGTTTTTTCCAAAAATATAGGGCAAAGGCAATGAGCAACTGAAGAGGAAATGACCCAAAAAAATTAGGAAAAAAAAAAAGAAATTACCTGAAAATGGCTTTTAAATTATAATAATAATTCTGTAAAACAAAATCAAAAAATGTTTTTTTCTTGTTTTTACCCGAGCTTTTCTAAAAATGATTTTCCAAATCTACTCTTTTCTTGCAATTTGTGAAACATTTTTAACCATGTTGCTTATTGCCTTTTTTCCCGCGTTTTCAAAAGAAATCCAACCAATTTGCTCATTTGATGCCGAATGTTTAAATAGTCATAAAGGCGTCTGAACGCAGGACATGAAAAGTGATGCCGATCCAGGTTTGAAAGGGTTAATTAACCTTTTAAGACAAAAACGTTGGAAATCTGTGGAGGAAATCCACATTTCTATAAGAATTGTTTCCTAAAATGTTCCGGCCTGTGCTGATTGAAGATGTTTTTTTGCTTTTGATGTATGAAGTTTTATGTTTACATTTGGGTTTTTTGTAAATGATGTTTTATTTGTTTCTGTCCTCTTTGCTGCTCTGAAGAGTTTCCTTTTATATCTTCCTGTAAAAAAACCTGGAGAATAGTAAACAGTTTTTTTGGCGCGTGAAGGCCGACGACACACTCTCAGGATCGAGGCTGTAGTTTCACACACTGACTGCAAAGTTAAAGCCACTCCAAACTTTAATTAACGGAGAAACGTTACAGCGGTTAGTTTTTACTTCCAGGTATTTTAGTGTTTATTCTCGACAACACTTTACCGCGTGAGTAAAGTCGAACAAATCCAACCAAAAAGTGCAAATTATGAGTTATTTAAAATTCTTATTATCATGCAAAAAGAGTTATTCCAGAGATTTAAGTTGCAAATGTAAACATATATATTTGCTATTACCAAAATAAGAGGGAGTTTATCCCCTTCAGATAGTTTTATGACTTAGATATAGTTTAACAGATTTATGTCACCAGCAGTTTACCTTGAAATGAAACTGAAAATAAAAAACTGGAATTAACTTCTGCATCAAACTGCAAACTTAACGGTAAATTAATGGTTTAAACCCCCAAAATATGAGATTTCATTTCCTATAAGACGAAGAAAAGCTGCAAATCCTCACAACAGAAAAACTGAAACTGGGATAAGTTTGTGAAAATCTGACCCTCCAGACGCATTTCTGTCTTTACCAGAAAAATGTGCTGAGGTCAGATGTCCAGCAGCCCAACTGGTAATACAAATGTTGGCATTGTCCGTTTCTGCAAGCAGGCAATGTGCTACTAAAAAATCACTCAAAAGTTAGCAAGAAAATTGTAAAAAGAAAAAAAATTACCTGGTTTTAGCCAAGCAAATAAATAAATAAATTTTAAAGAAGAAAAATAGGAGATGACCTGAAAAAAGTGCTAAAATAAATTAAAATAATAACAATAATAATAATAATTACATTAATTTATTACTGTTATTATAGTTTTCTTGGTATTTAGTTAAATACATTTTTAACGATTCCTCTCTCTCCTTTTTTAAGCTTATTTTAGGTTGATTTTCTTGTTAACTTTTACTATATATATTTTTTTAATTTGCAGGATATTTAATGCCAATTTGCTGATTGCCTTTTTTTCCGTGTTATTGAAATAAATCAAACAAATTTGTTCAATGTTTGAAAAGTTTTAATACTTGTGAAAGACATCTGAGAGCAGCACAAGAAAAGTGATGACGATCCAGGTTTCAAAGGGTTAAAAAACACATTTATAAACACTGATATAAAACATATGAAGCACACAAATTTAACGTATCATTAGTTTGCAAAAATGCCAACATTTTCTTCTGGCGTCTGGGCTGTTTCAGAGTTTCCTAAAAGCATCTTCAGACTGAATTTGAGTCCGATTTTTTTGGTAAACCCAGTTTGAAAAACCAGTCAGAGACGTAAACGAACCTTTAGTTTTTTGGCAGCGGTGTGCAATAAGCTTTTGTTTGACTTTTCCCTCTTTTGTTTGAAAAAACTCTCACTCTCTCTTGATGGAAATTAATTAGCACCTGGATTTATATGAAGGCTTTAATTCTGAAAAAAAAAAATGCTGTATAATCTCTTTTGTCTTCTTTAAAAGAGCATTTTCTGTTTCCATTTCCCAAATAATCAAAATATGACACCCTGAAATGTAGATATAAAAGATTTAATAACTTGAATAAATATTCGTGATAGTTTTTTTCCGTCTGTGCTGGCAGTAATTTAGTCTAAGTGATTTTTTAAGGGTTAAATATCTCATATTTTGAATTGCGTTCTTATTTCCTGTCTGTATAATGATGATTTTGTTGACGCTGTTTGGCGTTACAGAGTCGAGTGTGCTGACGCTTCTTGTCGACTGTTGATCAGTCTTTTGTCGTCTTACTGTTCGAGGCGCCGCAGAGTAACGAGGCACATAACTTTACAATGTCGGATGGTTTCGATGAACTGGGCAACATTTTGGGCAACGTTAGGCAGGCAACATCTTTGGCAACTAGGAACAAAGTGATGATATTGTTTAGCATTTACATAAACATGAAATATAATGTTTTGAAGCTCTGAATGTAGTTTACACAAAAATAAATGCATGACAGTTTATATGGAAGCAAAGGAATGCCAAAATAATTATTAAAATATATAAATCAGAATTAATGCTTTTTGAATTTTTCTTTAACTGTTTCAAAAACTGCTTTGTTTTTTTATCTTGGATCATAAAACTGAGAGAACATAATCTTATGTTGACCTTCGCCTGCACGTTAAAGTTTTAATGTTTTTTGATTTGTTTATTTTTTTTAAGCTTAACTTTGGTTTTAAAATTGAATAATTATGAATTTTTAAAAAAGCAGCTGGAACAAAGTTTCTAATTAATATTTTGACACAATTTTCATTCTGGATTTTAAACTTGCACAACTTGAAATTTCCTCTCAATAGGGAAAATTAAAACTATATAAGTACAAAAAGTATATACAAAATAACATATGTTTTCATGCTATAAATTTAGTGGTTTTTAAATTCCCACAACTGAGTGTTGAATACATTTCACAATTATGAAGTTGCTTCAAAGATTTTTTTTGTTTTTTGCTTCTAAATATATTTAATACAATTTTGGCACAAACATTTAAATATTCAGAGGAATAAAAGCATTTTGTATTTTGCAATGTAATTTGCTTGTTGCTCACAGTTGAAATAAATAATCAAATTCAA
Organism: Plectropomus leopardus; assembly: GCF_026936395.1. NCBI lineage: Eukaryota > Metazoa > Chordata > Actinopteri > Perciformes > Serranidae > Plectropomus > Plectropomus leopardus. Next base: position 4,796,476 of record NC_142189.1, read on the forward strand.
CATCTGGTCAAAGACTTTATAATCTGTAATATTTCGTGGTATGTGGGTTATTTGTGTCGATACACTGGACTTTAGATACTTAATTGGTAATTATATTTTTCTGTGTGAGTGAAGCAGCAATGTTACAGATCACAGAAACGCTGCCGCTCAGTTGCTCAAACTGTTGCCCCGTTGCAGAGAATTTAAAATCTGTTGTGAAACTATGATTTCTGATCAGCTTTCAATACACAAGATTAACTTTTGAGTGGTGATTATGATGACGTGAATGTAAATTTGTGAATTTATGGAAGCACGGGCGACAATGAAAAGTTTTTGTGTGTGTTTGTTGTAAAAGAAGGTTGAAGTTTCACAGTCCGTCCTTTTGTTGCAGGTTTTTAATTCTTTCTGTGTATTTGTGAAATTTCTCCTCGCTGTCTGTGGACCGTGTTGTTGTGTGGAGTGTTGACATGAAGGGATAAACGTTTTTTATATCCATTTCTTTAAATTATTTCTTTAAAACAAGGTGACATGATATCTACCATCCTCCATCAGCGCTCAGTGGAAACTTTTCCTTTCTTACACAAACTAATTAAATTTGTCACATTTACTTATGTTTAGGTACTTAATTTTAATTAATGCTTCAATTAAAATAATAACGTGTTTATAAATTGCCACTTTGGACTGATAACAAGGTTGTGGATGCATAAATTAATAAAGTTTCAACCAGAGAGTGCAAAAACAGTTTTGGAAATTTAGACAAAATGAGCAGTTTATAAAATACTTACTGCTGATATTTTTTTTTAAATTTCTTAATCTGCTGATTATTTTTCTTGAATTAACTGAAATATTGTCCTAAGAAATTAAAAATAAATAAATGATTTAACAACAACAATAATAATAATAATAATAATAACAATAATAATAATAATAATAATAATAATAATAATAATAATAATAATAATAATAATAATAATGATAATAAAGTGGCAGAAAATCCTCCCGTTGGAGAATCTATCACTAGATGTCGGCATTTTTGCTAAAAATAGATAAATAAATAATAATTAAAAGATCACCAATTAATTTTCACCTTATTGTCTCAGCTTCATAAGTAATGATCTGAATGATTTTTCATTAATTCTCATCAACAGGGTGTCAGTCCCAGACTCTGTCCACTTCCTGTCACACTCCACACTGTGACGTCGTCCTCTTAAATCTCAACATTTACGGGCACAATGATTAAATATAACATTGAATGTTAACTTTTCCTCCGTCGTTTTGTTTATTGTGTAAGACGAGTGATGCTTCCTGTCAGGCAGCACTGTGGCCCTGAAACAAAACCGTCCCCTCTCTGTATATCTTGTATGAACAGAAAATGTTCCTGGATGAAACTGGCATCATGTTACACTTTTCCTCCCAGACATGTAGGATTTTATTGTGTTGACAGCACATTCCTATTATTATGGTGTTATCAGAGAGTAATATTACAATAAAATATAAAATACGAGTTGTTTTTGCTCTCAGATCACGCCGTAATTTTGGGGACTTTTGTCTGCAAACTGATGCTCAACTATGCACTCTCTGTATTTGAATAAAACAGTCAAATTTGTCACGTTTGCATTGTTGTTTTTATCATTTAGATCTGATGTGGAACTACCAAAACATTCATCCATATACTGCAGAGGCAACAACAATTCTGAGGTACTTGTACTGCAGTTTTATGCTTTATATACTTCTATATGTCAGAGCAATGTCAGATATTGAACTTTTTATCTCACTGCATTTACTTATAAAAACTTATATAAACATACTGCATTGTTACACATTATTGTTATTATTATTATTATTATTATTATTATCATTATATGAATACAGATGATATTCTAAAAAATAATTCCTACTGTATCAGATAACTGAGATAAGTCTTTATTTCCCTTGTATGTTTGGTAAATAATAATAATAATAATAATAATAATAATAATAATAATAATAATAATAATATCATTTTATAGAATATATATTCTATTATACATAATAGTATTATTTAATATATATGTATAGATATATTCAAGAAAAATCATTGCTAATCACTGCAAATGTATGTATGTATGTATGTATACATATATATACATATATATTAAATATTATTATTTAATAGCAAGGTTGTGGAAGAATGAACACACTTTCACTCGCACACGTTTTTGTAGCTTTTTTTTTTACATTACTTTTTTTGGTTAGGCTAGGGTTACAAAAATATTTTTTTAAAAAAAGATTTCAAACAAAATTAGATATGTAACTCTTTTTAAAAAAAATAAAAAAATAAAATTAATAAATTGTAGATGGTCCCTGTCAAATAAAATAAAATAATATTCGATGAAGTTTGAGAAGAATAAACCTATAAACCTGAAAAGTGAGAAAGTTTTGAACAATCAGACATCATGAGCAATTGGTAAAGTAATTACTATTTATCTTTTAATATCATATTAAACAAAGTAATTAATTAAACCGGTTAAAAGCTCCTGTAGCTGTTTTTACTGTCCTGCAGCAGTGTGTGTATTTCGTGTATTTAGTGTATTTCGTGTATTTTGGGCGCAGTTGTAAAAACCAAAACACGTCGCACCACGTGACTTCAGCTCTGCGCTCTGATTCGTCAAACCCGTCAATCATTCGTGGAGGGCGTGTCCTCACAGAAGCCCTCTGATTAGCTAAAGGCGCTGTCAGTCACCGGCGGTGGGCGGGTCCTGTCAGGAGGTAGTGCCGAAGGAGTCTCCGCTACACGCGCAGAAAAAGCTGCTAACAGTGAAAAATGTCTGCGGTGCCTGATGGGAAGAAGCTCGTCCGGAGCCCCAGCGGTCTCCGCATGGTGCCCGAAAACGGCGCCTTCAACAGCCCCTTCTCCCTGGACGAGCCGCAGTGGGTCCCGGATAAAGAGGTGAGACGAGGCGGAGGTTTTATTTGACAGCGAGAAGCTAACGTAGCGACAACCAAGGCTATTCCGGTTTGGATTTTCACAATAAACGAGCTGTTTGCGAACTAAACATCACAGTTAACGTTTGTAAACATTATTACAAAATTATCTTAATTTAGTTGGCTTTTTTTTTGTTATATTTTGAATTCGGTTGCACCAACTCTTAAGAGTTTAAAAGCTCTTAAACTGCACTTAATACCTCGATCTTCAGTAGCGTTATTATGCGCCTTTCACAAAAACCTGTCTAATTTATTTTTGAAACACTTTGGGAAAAAAGGCAATGAGCAATTTGAAAATAAATTTCCCTCAAATTAAAAAAATGGTACAAGGTAATTAGTAAATCCTTTGACAAAATCTGATGAAAAACAATTGGAAATATCTCCAAAAAAATCATTTATTAATGTAATCATGGTATATTTGGTATATTCTACAAGAAAAGAGACATTTTTTCATCTTTTTTTTAGTACTTCCTGAAAATAATTTTCGTGTTTGTTTTTTTTTTTTGCTGCCTAATTTTCTTGTAAGGTTTTGCAAATTTCTTGCTATTTTTTAGACATTTTTTGTGAGGTTGCTCATTGCCTTCTTTCTCTGGTGCATTTGAAAGAAATCAAGCCAGTTTGCTCAGGTTTTAAAAGGTTAAGAGATAAATCACAGTATTTATTGTAAGTGGTGAGGTAACTCACTCAGGTGCTGCTGTTTATTTATCAGAGTGGGGGGACGAGTCTCCCCGAGTGACTTTAGGAAAATGCATGACCGTCCCTTCCCTTCCTGTCCCTTCTCCAAAAATTAGTTGTCAGTAGAAATTGCAGCAGGTTGAGAATTTCGCAGTACGATTTCCATCCCAGGAAATGGGTAGAAATTAAATGTATTTGCCATTTTTTAAACAAATGTTGTAATGTAATTTTATTTAGACAGGAACAATGCACAATAAAACAGCAACTTTATAAAAATCAAGGAGAACCAGATTTTAGCAAAGCTGCTATTTTCCACCCGTAGTCCCTGCGCAGGTAGGTGGAACAAATAAACTCATGACAGAATTTGATTAAATAAAGATACAAATCATAAGTTCATCAAATTTTACAAACTTTATTTCCAATGAAAAAATAACATGGTACATTGTACAGAGAGAGGCTTATTTGAAGCCTCCACAACAAGGTAAAAATTTCAGTGTCTAAAAAGGGCTGTGAAGTACTTTTATCTAAACCATACCGACTTATATTTCTGATCTAAAAGTGGAGATTTTTGTATATTTCATTTCAGTTCTTGTTTGCCCTGCACTTCAATTTCATTTCAAAGCAAACAAACAAAAACAAATAAAAATAGACGGTAAAAAATTCAGAAAAGAAGTGCATTAACCCCAAATAGTAACAAACAGCATGTGTTAATTCGACTCAAAAAAAAATTTAAACCATTTAAAACTGTAGCAATTAGTTCACGACTAGTGAATCACGTGAAAATGAATCTGCAACTATTTTTGTAGTGAATTTAAATTATTTTGTATGCAAAAGTGAAAAAAAGCTTTTAATCACTTAATTGTGATTATTTAAATTATGCTATTGATAATGTGCTGAGTGTTTAAAATATAAAACTGTGCTACAATATAATGGAAAAAAACTAACGAAAGCTCAAAATATGAAAATATAACTGTGTGCAAAGCTACACTGAGATAAACATAACAATACGAATATGTACACAATATGTGTCACAAGTTCTTAATTAAATACTTGAGTAAATGTAATTAGTTACTCTTCATTTTGGGCTCTTAATGAAGGTGTTGTGGTTGAGGCGCTTTTATTTTCTAAAGGCTCTCCACATCCGGTCTCCTCCGTGCTAACTGTTGCTAACTGCTGCTAGCTTGACGCGGCGCTGGACACCGCAGTTGGCCCCGGGACTGGGCGTCTCACGACCAGCCTGGCAGCTAAACACGCACAGCCTGTTTGATAACCAGCTAGTCAACAGTTAAAACTACCTGTCAGACCCCGTCATGACGGTTTATCTTCACCGGAGGCGGTTAAAGTGACGAAACATCCGTAGTTTTGTTTGTGAGCTAACAGCCACGTACACACCGAGCCTGTCATGTTTAGCTAGCTGCTGTTAGCTCTTCTGTGTGTGTGTGTGTGTGTGTGTGTGTGTGTGTGTGTGTGTGTGTGTGTGTGTCAGAGCTGTAAAACACACACAGACAAACACTAACTGTCTGTTTGACAGAGGCACTTTGACCAGACTGACACTGAACTGCAGCCAGAAAAGTTAATCATTTCTGTGCTGCTGGTTTTTGAGCTCAGGATTAATCTGCAAACAGTGTCAAAGAGGAGCAGACATGATTTTAAAGAGGTGTAATGTGTTAGTGTAAATATTTAAGTGCTTTAGTGAAGTTAGAGTAGCAATATCAGAATGGAAAATCACTTAACTGCAAGTAAAAGTCCTGAATCCAGATTAATAATCTGTAAAACAGTCTCATATTCGCCTAAAAAAAGGCTGTGAAATAGTTGTACGTATCTTATATTTCTGATTTAAAAGTGAAGATTGTTGCATGTTTCAGTTTAGGTCTTGTTTGCCCTGCAGGGGCCGTGCAGCAGCATTTAAAAAACACAACAAAATCGACTGCAGAAATGAAGTAAGTTCAACCAAAATAGTAATAAACAGCATCTGGTGATTGTAAGAAAACGCTTTAACTGCTTTTAAGACTTTTACCATGTTTTCAGCGGTGGAAAGCACTAACTAAATACATTTACTGATGTTACAAAAAAAGGGGGAAGCATGTCAAGTAATATTTAAAGGCTGGGGAGGGATTTATGTTTTTGGGGGGGCTTGGTGTAGGGGGAGAGTTTTCCAATTTAAATCGTTGTATTTTGTCTTTATTTTGCAGTTGACTCTTTAAAAAGTATTAATACTGACATGGGTCAGTATCAAACAAAAGTCTTGCATTCAGAATATCAATTAAGTAAAACAAGACTAATAAAGACTGTAAAGAAACTTTTTCCCTGATCTAAAAATTGAGGTTTATGTCTGTTTCAGTCAGCCAAAAATTATGGTTTTACTCACTGAAATATGAATATTTGCTTTAAAAAAAAGTCCTCTTGCAGTGTAAGAAGAAGTACTCAGGCTCTTTATTTAAATAATAATAGAAATGCCAACATGGAAAAATACAAAAGCAAGCAAAAGTCGTGCATTCAGAATATTACTTTAGTAAAGCTTGGCTAAAAAGGCTGTAAAGAACTTTTATTTTGGCACCATACATCCTTTTGTTTCTGATCTGAAAGTGAAAGATTGTGTCTGTCACAAGTAATTTCAGTTCTTTATGGTCTTGCATTGTAAATATGACTTTGATTTGCAAAACCGCATCAAAACAGGCTGAAAGATTAAAAAATGACTATTTGTAGCAATATCAACATGATAAACAGTTTATTGCAAGTAAAAGTCAATAATTTTAGTTAAATACAATAATATTTAAGTAAAAAAGGCTAAAAAGAGGCTGTGGAGTTACTTTTTTCTTGCGTGGTAAATTTGTCTTGCAGCATGTGAAAAGCATCATCTTTTAATTAAAAAAAAAAAACTCAGTAAAAACATACCGAGCTGAAACAATTATTTTATTAATTGATTAGCGAGTCAGCTGGAAATGATCATGCGGCTGTTTTAATATTGGATTATTCATTTAGATAATTTAGTTTAAAAAAGATGCCAAAATGAACTGTTTTTGACTTTTAAAATGTGAACTTTTGTTGATTTTCTGACTCTTCTGTGATGGTAAATTAAATATCTATATGCTTTGGGCCATTTAAAGACTTGAATTATCTTCCAGCAAAAAAAACTAACATGTCTGTAAAATACTAAAATGTTTTCTTTGTAACCTAATGACAGTGAAGCAATAAAAATATGTATTAGAAATAATCTTCCAGAGCATTTTTTTAGCGGCCGTTGAGCTCAGCATGTTGTGTAACATCCTGTTTTTCTTCTCTCCCGTCCTCCAGTGTCCAAGATGCATGCAGTGTGACACCAAGTTTGACTTCATCAGAAGAAAGGTTGGTTTTGTTTCTGCAAACACGACGACTCATCACAGATTCGTGATACACATGCACGTAGAAAAAAATAGTTTGAGCCTTGGGTTTTTGTCTGAGTTGTGAAACCTGATTTATTTCCCGCCTGGCTTCTGTTCATTTACTTTGGCACAGAGACACACTGAGGCCTCTGTGGTGACTTTTCTTTCCACTGACTCCTGACAAAAAAACACACTGTAGATCTGCTGCTCTGCTTATTCCTGCCCTACTTTCTCTGCATGTTTACTAGAAAGTACTTTCTGTTGACAATAAAATTAAATCAGGGAATCTTTCAACAGTAGCTCATATATAATTTAAACTCACCTGCCAACTTCATGAATGTATGTATTTTAAACTAAACTCCAGGGAACAGTATGTGAGATTTCGAGGATCTATTGGCAAAAATAGAACATGATAAGTATGTTTACTTAAGTGTATAGTTGCTCTGCACTGAGAGATTTGGAAAAACACTGAATATTTAACCCTTAGAGACTGTTTGGCACATTTTGAGCGCTTTGCATTCTTCATTTTTTGATATTTTTTTGGCTGTGGTCATGCATATGGCATACATTTTGGCAAGATTGTGTTTTTTTTTTTTGTTTAATCTTGGAATTTCCTGCTCCTACAAAAAAAACAAAAAAAAAACAAAATTGTTACATTCATACTGTTAAGTGCAAAAAAATGCATTTTTTGATCCCTCAGCCATCAAAGCATAAAAACATGCATTTTATTATTTCTGGGTGTTTCTGGGTTTTTGCTGTGGAATTTTATAATTTTTACTCTTTTCCACCTGATATAATTATTACCATATTTGGCATATGAAGACAAAACATGTTATTTCCACTATATGAACTGTCACAATCAATGTTGCCTCAAATTAAAATAAATAAATAAATAAATAAAAATTACTCTGCATGTAGTATAAAGAAAATAATTAATTTTTTGTGTTTTTTTGCCATCTAAAAAATAGTGGTATCATAACAAAAACCTGACATTTAAAGGGTTAAAATTCTGAAAATTAATGAATATTTGATACTTGTGATTAGGACTGATGATGATTAAAAAATATCTAAATGAAAGTAGTTAAAAATATTAATGTATAATATTTTTTTAAACTTGATTTGAAAAGCACATTTTGTGTGTACGAGTGTGTGTAATATTAAAGCGGGCCCTAAGGGTTAATGTGAAACTGCGTCATTCAGTGTTTTTACTGGTTTTAATCCTCCTGTCCATTTGTTTGGGAGATAAAGAGACTAGAGGACTGCCTGGGGACTGACACAGTTGTCGCGGGAACAGGCAGTTTAATCTCTGCTGCAGGCGCTCAAAAATAGACGTGTGAATGCAGGAGATTAATTAACATGAAGGATGGAAACGTCAACAAGTGAACTGGAAACAAAGCAGAATATCGAAATAAAAAAGTAAAACAAGGCAAATTTGGAGGAATTTGTCAGAAATATTACAGATAATAATAATAATTATAATAATAACACTGAATCCCAGAGACACCAGAATAACTGTAGTTACGATTATAATTATGAACCCGAACATAATTTCACTTCTTATCACAGACATATGTGCCTTTCTTTCGTGAAACCACTGTTTAATAACGTGTTTTTCCTGTGTGACGGAAGAAGACGCAATCTATTGATAATCGAGCTGTTGTGCAGGCACTGAACTGCGGGAGCGGACACACCTCACGAGACTAGATAATACTCAGCAGGAGCAGGCAGCAGTGAAAATCCACCAGGAGCGAGCAGGGGCGGCATTAGAAAAACAGTCCCACGCAGAGCTAGTTATTAAACTTATTAGAGAAGAAGGTGCGCACACATGAGCAGGTGCTTGTCCCATCTCCAAAATGTCATTTTATTTAAACAGGAACAGTGCACAACAAAAATACTAACCTTAAATAAAACCAGGAGCGATGCATCGTACCAGGTTTTTTATCATCCTCATGTTCCAGCTAATCATCACACATTTGTGCTAAATTGCAGCAATAAAGAACACTGATTTTGTAACGTGAAACTGCTTTTTTTTTTAAATTTTTTTTTACCTGATTAGATCAGCGTTTCCATTTGTTTTTAAGAGGAAGAGACCTCTTTGGATAGTTCGGCTCGCCGTGAAAACCTCATGAACAATGAGGATCTGCAATCCTCCCCACCAGACGCCACTAAATCCCTCTAAATCTTACACACTTTTGCTTTAAACTAAACTTAAAATAAGAAGTCTAAATAACATACGACTTCTAGTCAACTCTGAGGCCTGTTGAAGTTGTGAAACAGTTGTTTTAATGTTTTTCTGCATTTAATTTAGTCTGTAAATCCACAAAATGGTCAGCCTGTAGATGTTTTCTTATGATTCACGTTATTTTTGAGAAAGTTGAACGCTGAAGTGTTTAATTTCCCGTCCTCTTTTTACAAAGTGCTGTAGTCAACATTTTCTAGTTCGCTCTAACACCAGATGATCTCAGTTTGTCTGATACGTGTTAGTGATTCAGATTTTATTCAGCAGCTTCCGAGTTTTTTGGTTAAAAAAATCTTTCGGGCCCAAACTGGAACAAAAACTTGACACTGCAGTTTCTGCTGACAGACTTCCTGTCGCTGCATCAGTCAGTCAAACAGAAACCACAGGATTTATTGTTCTTATATGTACAGTATGTCTTTAAGTATTGTAGTATTCATGTGAATATGTGATAAATCACCTTCAGTACCCTTATTGGGACAGCCGTCTTCATGCATCAATAAGTGCTAATTAATGCATTGATAAGTGAAATTAATAACCTCATGATGTCTCACAAGACAGTGCAGGTCTTTCTTTCAATACACCACATACAAACTTCTTATTAAATGGATTTATTCCCAAATTAATACGATCACACATTTCCGTGTGCTGGAGCGGGCTGTCGGTCAATACTCTGCGACTCGAACCAAAACACTCTAGACAGATAAAAAGCTTTAGCCTAAGAGAACAATTTTGTATTTTTTATTTTAGGTTGAACTTTCCCTTTTAAAATGACACAATAAGAGAAGTATTAAGAAATCAAAAAATCGTCTGTAAATGTGATTGTAATTGTTTTTTCCCGCAGCATCACTGTCGGCGGTGCGGCCGGTGTTTCTGTGATAAATGCTGCAGTAAGAAGGTGGCGCTGCCCCGCATGTGTTTCGTGGATCCGGTGCGGCAGTGCGCCGAGTGCAGCCTGGCCTCCCAGAAAGAGATGGAGTTTTACGACAAGCAGCTCAAAGTGCTTCTGGCAGGTGAGAAGTTTACCTGAATTATTTTTTTGTTGTTGTGCGACACGTTTAATTCCTTTTTTCCAAACCTTTTTCTTTTGCATTTAGTGTAAATACAGTTTCTCACCCTGTTAGGAATAACATTTGGAATGAAACATTAGAGACTTTTTTTAAAAGATGATTTGCTCTCGTCAGCGGTTCCTCGGTTGAAGAATCATCGTAAACTGTTATTAAAAATTATTATTGCAGAAGTTAAAATCAGTGTTATAAATGCAGCTTCGTGTCTCGGTCTTTCAGCCTGCCTCTTATTTGATATCAGTTTATGACTTTATGACCTGACACACGTCACATGAAACACTGTGTTCCCTCCTCCTCCTCCTCCTCCTCCTCCTCCTCCTCCTCCTCCTCCTCCTCCTCCTCCTCGTGCCCTGATAATCCATTGTGTTGTTGTTGAGTGTGGGTCAGTGTGTTGCTATAAATACGCAGCAGCAGCAGCTCTTAATGAAAAATCCATCAGCAGCCCGGAGCTGCAGGACGAAGACCGGCCGAATGCCTGTGATGTAAAGCCCGCAGCGCGTTTGAGGGCCTCCTGCTTTATTGATGATGACGTTATCAATAGATCAGCAGAAAACCGAAAGTCGCTGAAGAAGAAAACACAAAGACATAAATCTCTTTGTCACATGTGATGTTAAATCCTCAGCTGACTGCTGAACTAAAGCTTGAGAAATCTTGATCAGTCATTTAGTTTTGAATGTAAAATGTTGGATTATTGAGAAAATGCTCATCACATTTTCCAAAAGGGCACGAGGTGACGTCTTCATATTGCAAATAACGCAACGATTTTCATTTTACAAAGATTTAAAATCAGAGAAATGGAAATAGAGATTATTGGACATTATCTTCATGATGAATGAGTGAAACGATTTGTCATTAATCTCAATAAATGTTTTTCTTCCAATATTGAAAAATCCAACCAGACACTCAAACATTTTTGAGGTTCGACATCCAGTCAGTTTTATATTTTGTGGTCTGGTCGATCTTTTCTATGAAATACTGTTACCAAACAAAAAAACAAAAACCCACCAAGCATAAGTGTTTGTGATAAAACGGGTTTCTACATTTAAGTGCAGCGTTACAGATTCTTACAGAGCTTAATGTTGTTGTTCGGTTTCCAGGTGGCACCTTCGTCATCACTTTGGGAACGTCAGAGAAGTCTGAAACCATGACATGTCGCCTCTCCAACAACCACAGGTGAGCTTTTTAGCTTGTTTTTAGATTTCAGTCTTCCACACACTGTAATTACAAATTTAAAAAACATTTTATTTTTCATTATTGGTGTCTGGTTATGTTGATTCATGTCAGATTTTTGTGCTGAGGGTTTGAGATATCCGCCAACTATAAGGGCTTTTTTTTTTATTTTGTTCCGCACTGTTGAGAAAAGTTGTTGCAAAAAAACCCTTCAAATGAAATTTTATTCACAATGATTGTATTTTGGGGAGATGCAGAAATATCGGAAAAATGTCACAAAAACCAGAGAATAAAATTCAAACTATTGGCCCGGCAGGATATCACGAGAGGAGAAGTGGAAAAATGTTGGGGTTTATTTGTAATTTGTGTGAATTTGCCTTTTAAGAACCTGTTCAGCACATTAAATTTATCAATTCAAATGTTCAGCGTGCTGTTTACCTCATTAGTGGTAAATGTGTATTAATAGTAGCACTGTGTTTAAGTGATTCCTTATTAAACTGTTTTGTTTTCTGGTTTGTAGTGATGGTTATTAAAATGATTTATGAGTGTACACGTGATATTTGATCCCAAACCTTCATATGTGAAACTGCAGTGCAGCTGAAGTGGACCTTAACACAGTCAGATAACAGATATGAGCAGGGCCAAAGGTCGAAAAATTTCTAGATTGAGGTCCTAAATCAAATCAAACATTATTTATATATTATTTATATAGCACCTTTCATACAGTCGTGCAGCCAAAAGTGCTTCACAGAGCAGATTTAACAAAACACAGAAAAAGTGCATTACTAAAAGTTGCAGCAGTGAATAATATAACTTTTAAACTAAATAAAAAAAACAGAAATAAATAAATACAAGAGATAAATAATCGAAAAGACCAAAGATACAACTTAAAAACAGAGGCAACAAATTTAATAACGTCCACTTAAGTGTAAAGATATGTAACCAAATGTGCTTCAAGTGCACAAAACAAATCTAAAAAATCACCTTTTAGGCATTTAGTGTGAATTATCTGATGAAGCAGATGGCAGAAAATTCATTTAAAATCAGATGTTCTGATCAGTCAAACTGGTAGATAAATCAATTTTGTTTGAGTGTATTTATTTATTTATTTATATTTTTTTTCAAATATCAGGTACCTGTTCCTCGACGGGGAAAGTCACTTTGAGGTGGAGTTGTCTCGGATCTCCAGCATGCAGATTTTGACAGACGGGTCGAGTCCAGGAGGTGAGTGCTTCACGTGTGTTGAAATTTGAATTTCAGTGCATATTTGTGAGTGTTTTTTTTTTTTTTAACAGAAGTTAGACTTTTCATGACAAAGAAAAAATAACAGCTTCATTTGTTTTATTTTTTGTAATTACTGGAAATTGTGTCTTCGTCATGTTTTTTTTCTCACGATGGATCCTCTAACTAACTGAGGAATTTCTTGATTAACACTTAAACCTGTTTTTTTTCCCCAAACTAACACTAACAAACTGTTTCTCCTCTGCTGCTTTGACTCTGGTGGTCTGGCTCTTCTTCCTCCTCAGAGAATGACATTCACACTTACACCAGTCTGCTGGACAGTCAGTGTCTCTCTGAAGGTTAGCTCTGCTTCACTGTTCGGTCCATCGTCATCGTCACTTCATCCTCGTCTTTTCTTTTGTTCCCAGATCTGGTTTCTTTTATTTATTTTATTTCCTTTGTTTGTGTTTTCATCTTGTGTGCATGAAGAGGCCTGAAAAAGAAATCACTGACACTATTCTGTTTTTTTTACACCTCACAGTCCTTAAATCTGATACTCCTGTCCTCCCTCCTGCACGCAGCATGTTTGTGTCTCACGACCATCGAACCATTAACGTCTCAAAACGCAGTGGCGGTTATGTCATTATTTTAGGATTTTTAGTTCCGTCTACACATAATGATTTACTCTCATCGTCTTTTTTTGGGGCTTCATTTTCAATCCAATCACCAGAATAAATGTTGGCATCCTGCAAACAACGGATACTTTGAAATCATACGTTATTATGCAGCAAATACAGCAAAATAACCTGCTTGGTTATTGTTAAAAGAACGTAATGTTTGGGCTTTAAAAAAACAGTTTTGCTGGCACAATCAAGTCAGGAGATGCTGTCGATATTTCGGTAAAAAAGTGCTTTTGGTGGCACAATTGCAAGTGAAAAAACAGCAACAGGTTGCTAAAAAACAACAACGTTTGGTGGCTAAAAAACCACTGAAAGATGCAAACCACTTTACATGGCACTGTCCCCAGTGGAAAAACAAGGTGCAGATTGCTAAAAATATCAATCAACAAAAACACATTTTGTAGCTAATAAGCTGCTGAAAACAGTAATTTGAAAAAAAAACACTTTTCAGGGGATAGTCCTTGCTGAAAATGCAACAACGACTGTTAAAAAAAAACTGACTTCATATAAAAAATGACTGATTTTAATGGCACAATCTTAAAATGTTTTGATGAGTCTGTAAAATGCTGCTTTTCATGACACAATCCCGGCTGAAAACGCAGCGGTGAGTCTCTTAAAAAAAACAACCTTTTTGTTGCACTATCCCGGGGGAAAAACAGGGATGATTTGCCAAAAAACACCCACATTTGGTGTCTAAAAAGCTGCTAAAAACACAGCATGACTCAGTAAATCACAGCCCGTTTTGCTGTTTCATCGTGTCCTCCCCCCGATGACAAAGACAGCTCACATAAAATGTCACTTTAGAAACCTCGATATAAAAGTACAAATGGAGCATATCTGTGTTTTGCAGAAACATAAAACGCCAACGTTTTATTCTGACAACTGTTTTTCTCTTCTGTCATTGATTTTAATCTTTCATTTCATTTTTATCTCTCTTACATCTGTATTTTGTGCATGCATGAGTATTTTTCTAAGGTTTGTTATTGATATTTTTGATGCAGATCTCATGGGGATGAAGTTTCTCACTGAGGGATTTCTTGACATTTTTAGTTTTGGTTTGTTATTTTGTTTTCTTAACATTCAGCTGTAATGCACCTTTTCGCTTTGTTTATCACTTATTGAATAACCTGCAGGCGTTAATGAGACAAAAAAGAGGCAAAATTTGACTTAATTTGTGTGGCACTGTTTTTTTTGGGTTTTTTTTACATTGTTTACAAAGTGTCAAACTTTTTCCAAAAGTGTCGGAGTGACTTACAGACTTAAAAATGTCAACATAACTTTCTTTAAAATGTCATCCAGTCTGAGCTGAAGACTTTTAATCTTTTTTTGCTGTCTGATCATTTTGGAAGACAAAAGACCCACAAAATACATTTTCTGTGACGGACGGGTCTATTCAGTTTAATCCATCTTTTTTTTTTTTTAGTTTATTTCTGATTGTGTGTGTCTCTGTCTGTGTCTCTGTGCATGTCTCTGTGCATGTGTGTGTGTCTCTGTGCATGTGTGTGTCTGTGTGCAGGAGGGACGTCGCGTGCCAGCGGCATGCTGCTCCACTACAAGCCAATGGGCTCCCAGGACGCCCAGCAGCTGCGCATGGAGGCAGCAGAAGACAAGAAGGCGGCCTCGTTATGGCTGGCTGCGATGCACAAGGTACAACAGACACAACACGAGAGGTCAAACTGTCGCTGCGCTCGCGATGTCTGCACGTCCTTAAAAGTGTTTAAAGTTTTTTAGCCGTTAAAAGTCCAGAAACATTTTGTATTTTGTGCCTGCTCTGCACTCAAGTGGACTGTGGTTATTTTTAAATGTGCTTTACAAATGAAGTTTGGCTTGAGGAAAAATTAGCTGATGATTGAATTTAAATTCAATTAAAAACTTAATTAAAAACTCAGCTCATAAAGAGGTCCATAGAAACAAATATAGATATATATATATAAGAATAAACTTTATTTGTATAGCACCTTTCATACAAGAAACGCAGCCCATTGCGCTTTACAACAAAGAAATTACATTCATCGAGTGCTTCACATTGAGACAGAAGACTGAAAGACATAATATGTGTTATGTTATTATACTTTTGCTGCATTTTCCTTTGTACAGTCTTGAGTCCCTTTAAAAGCACTTCATAAATAAAATGTATTATTATTGTTTTTATTATTATCATTATTGTTATAATAAAACCCTGCGTAAAAAATACAATAAGAATATAATACACATAATGCATTTTCACATAGATTAAACCCACTACCATACTAGTAAAAGTAAGATAAAATGCACAGAATGCATAAATTAAAAATGAAAATAAAACCCAATAACATAATATTGATTAAAAAATAAGGCTAAAAATAGCAAAACATAAATCAACAAAATAAAATGAAATATGGACATAGAAAAAATAGACAAATAAATAATTTATTTAAAAATATCTAAAAAAATTTCCATGTTGAATCAGGCTTTTACATCCTGACGAATTCCAAATTCTGGACTTAAATCTCTCTGAGCTCAGTTCAGGATTGGCTAAAGCCAAAAAAACAATATTTTCAGATTTTACCACCCAACAAATATACCTAAAAATCAGATTTCTTTTCACAGCACAACAAGTGGGAGAACATTGTCAGACATTTATGTACTTTGAGTCCTTCAGCAGCCTCGAGCTGTGATCAAAGACCAGAGTTCAATCAATCAATCAGACTTTATTTATACAGCACTTAACCTACAAGCGAGATTATAACACAAAGCAATAAACGTATTACAAATGTTTTACTGGAATTACAACAAAAATGTCCTTTCCTCTGGCGCCCCCTTCAGGATAAAAGCTTTTTTCTCCTCTCTGGACCTAAAAAGTAAAGTTACAGCAAACTGTGCAGACTGTGTTAAATCTGTGCGACCACGCGTGTTCTCGTGCTGAGTTAACGTGTTTTTTGTGTCTCCGTGTTTCGTCACAGGCGGCCAAACTGCTGTACGAAGCTCGCGACCAGTGACCTGCGAGTCTGAACCTCCAGGGGGCGCACACCCAAGTGTTTTTGTACCCGGTCTCTGCGGGGGTTTGGTATCGTTTGGATTTTTATTAACGCCAGTTCTGATTCTGCTTATCCGTCTGATTCCTCATCGGTTCTTGATACCAGTTCTTACCGTGGTGATTTCTGCGAGAAACGTTTATACGAAAAGCAAACACTTTATTACCTCTATAACCAGTACTTTGTACATCATGTTTACCACAAATAGGCTGATTATTTTGCTTTTTACATCTCAGAGTTCTTTAATCCTTTGTGTTTTAATACTTAAATCAGGGCATGCAGCGTTAATGTTTTTACAGAAAATTAAACCGATTAGTGAGACGGCAGGAAAAGAAGATTTCCAACACAACTTATGGAAGCTTCTGCTTTTGATTCCTGCGTTTTTACGTTCTCAGATGTGACTTTTTTGATCCTTTGATACTTACAGTTTTACATTATAACAGTCGTGAAATGTGACATTACACCTTTCATAAACCCTTTTTCATAACTTCAGAGATGCAGTAAATCTTCAGATAGAGGCACAGTTGTTTAAATAATTTTATATGCTGCAGTTTATTTTTTATTTTTGTTATCTGGGATTTTATTTCCTGGAGGAAGTGATGAGACACTTTACGGATCCCTGTAGGGATATTTTACAATTATTTTTTTTTAAATTCAGCTGACACTTCCTCTACGGATGTCAGCTGAACAGCACCAAGTAGGGGCTGAATGTCTTTGCTCAAGGGCCCTTCAGTAGGACGACTGATCCAGTTTGAACCAGATCTTCCAGATAAAACTTTGTTACGTGCAGATTAAAAGACAAATCCACCTTTAAAACCCTTTAATGCAGATAAAACAGCAGCTATATGTGATGTGCTTTGCATTTTTTAGGTTGTCCGTTGGCCATAGATGACAAAGCTTTCGCTTCGGCAGAGTTTGAAAATACACCAGAAAGGTCTGAGCGGGAGTGAAAGGCATTCTGGGAAATGTAGGATACTTTCACTGAGGCAGAAGCAAGGATAGATTCCCGAAATGCAAAGATCATCACCGATTTATCCAGAATGTAAACAAAACGGTTGGATTTTTCCTTTAAGAGACCTGCGTCCATGACGGTTTCAGAGTAAATGAAAGTTCAGGTTTGTGTTTTTTCTCTGTAAATTTAATAACTCTTCTCTCCGCGACGATTATTTACAGATTTAAATCTTCTAAGGAAACTACAGACGATTCATGGATTCACACACAGACACAAATAAATGCTTTAAATGTAGTTTCATGTATTGAAGTTTTGTACGAGCTATTTTGTTAACTATTCCTACTTTAACACGAGGTGTGTACGTACTTACATCGTTTTTAAAACTGAAATATAGTTTTTGTAAAACTTGTAAACAGGAATTCTTTTTGACTTTACTCTGTTGACTTTTCCCTTTTTTATCTTTTTTTTTTTTTGTTATTATCGTCGTCCAGAGCTGCAAACAGGATGTGAAATCACCACCTGCAGTCAACCAAATGCTGTTCAGTTGTGTTTGAGTCGGTGGGTTTGTCAGTTGTGTGTTTTTGTAGTTATTCGTGCTTCCGAGGATCGATTTTACACAAAACGTTTTGGCTGATTCGGTGAAGCTGCTGCATGAATTTTAGCCAGTGCAAAAAAAAAGTAATCTCGCTCTGCAGCCACATACTGGAAGCCCGATCTCAAAGTTAGATTACAACTTCTTTCAAAAATTAAAGTGTGAATGGACATTTAAGTCAACATTTAAACATTTCCTAACCCTAATTTTGATTTTAAAGTATGTGACGCCACATGAGACTTTTTTAAAAAATATTTACACCCTGATGTTGTTATTGTGCCCACAAGTCCCCAATTTCTCCTTAACTTCCCTCTTAAAGTTTGAAATTTCGGTAGTTTGGAGCACTGTTGGGTGTTCATAACAAATCAAGATTTGTATGTTTATCGTATTTAGACTGAACAAAACTTCAAACGCAGCACTTTTTGCAGGTTTCAGATAACGATCCAAGCAAGCAAGAGACGTATTTTTCTCAAATTTTGATTTACACCTTATTGATAAACTTTTTTTGTTTTAATTTGCACACTTTCCTACACATAAACATGGATTTTTAACAGATTTGTGACCAAAATTTAAGGGAAATATATCTATTGAATGCATGGAAAAAACATGTTTTAAATCTTTTACTTAAACTTGTTGAAAACTGGAAAAAAATGACAGAAATTAAAGTGTTGCGATTCAATTTTTGTTCAGTATATAATCCTGAAAATACACTAAATCCTAAGCATGAAGTGTTTTTTGTGACTTGAAGATTATACTGTAAATTAGTTGTTGTGACACAAAAATCTTAATTCAGCGTCCTCTTACTCGCTAAGAGAGGAAGACTATGAGATGTGGATGAAAGCTCTCAAAAAAGCAAATTAGTGGATCTAGATAAGACTGTTTTCACTAAAACAAGCATGCGTGACCTCAAATCGGTCAAAACACACACGAATAAAACACTCAATTTATAAATGCGCGGTTGCATTTCAGATGTGAACACTATGTCCTGTGTTTAGATCACCAAGTATCATAATTTGTATTTCTTTAAAGTTTTGCTGCCATCCTGTATTGTCTTCCCAGTTTTTCTCAAAGCTTAATGAAACAACTTAAAGTGATTTAGTGGAACAAAGACTCGGTTGACCGCCGGCTTTTTTGGGCCTTTTATCTCTCTGTCGTACCCGATAAAAACATTCAGCGCCTCCACTTTGTAACATAAAGTTTATTTTTGTACGCTGCTCACCTAAGAATTAAAATCGCTAGTCGTTGGCTTTTTTCAGAAGAGATGGAAGATAAAAGCTGTGTGGTCGCTCTCGATGTCGTCTCTGAGGCGTCGCTGTACGTTCACGATTTTATCCAGTTTAAGTTCTTCCATCTAAGAAACGTTTGTTATGAAGCTACCTGTGAGGGCTGCACAGACAGCAACACAAATCATCTTATTAACTTTTGTGGCTGAAAACTGAAATGTCCTTCTTTTTCTTATTTTTTTGGCTTGAGACCAGTTGTGTTAATTTAAAATGTTTTAAATTGTAATTTTTGTAATTTGTCCTGTTTTTTAATCACAATCACGCACTTATTAAATCCACCATTCTTAACATTTTATCAAAAATGCACAAATTTACAATGAATTTCTGCAGTTTAATATTTATTTTTTATCCAAACACATTCGCCCAGTGCAGCATTAAATGTTTATTTTTAGTTTTTTATATATAATATGAGTAAATCTGAGAAACTTCCTTATGGTGGTGCAGTGATGCTGTCTGTGCAGCCCTCAGACTGTCCTCAGTGTCGAGTTAACTGAAGAGTTTTTGTTGGAAGTCGTCACTCAGCCAGTGTTTGTACCTGCACTTTAAAGCCCGCCCTGATCACAGTCCTTTTTATCCCTGTGCTTCATTTATTACGCCGAAAACACTTTTGTTGGATTATTCTGTTGAGAATAAAATCAAGTGTTTATACATGTTTGGTGCCAGTTGTGTCATTTGGAAAGCTGGATCCTCCATTAAGAGCTAAAATGAACAAAAAGGAAACGTGAACTGGTTTAAAAATGTATGACTGAGGTGCGTTATTTGTTAAACCATAAGTGCATCTCATTTGTCTACTTTATTTGGGACAACTGGGACAGTTTGTTTTCAAAGAATAGCTAACTTTTTACAATTATTTTGTAAAATAAAAAAAATTTAATCAGCCACTTAAAATATAAACTATGATGTCCTCCTTTTGAAATATAGAGAATTAAAAAAAATAAATGCCAAATACTCTAAACCAAAATTTAAATGCATCTGTTAAAGATTTGCATTATATATATATATATATATATATATATATATATATATATATATATATATATATACATTATATATGTACATTAGTCCCACAGTGGGGAAATTTGCAATGTTACAGCAGCTATGAAGCAAAAGGCTAAGCAGCAAAAGAACAATACAACAGTAAAAAAGTAAATAAAAAATATTGAATAATAAAAAACAAGTCAACATTCTAGAAAAAAAATATATATAAGTGTGTTTTTATAATTATCTAAAAATGTTGAAATGTTGCTTTTTGTTGTTTGTAAGAGTTTGAACGAGTTTCTGTTACCTTTGCTCTCATTTATGTTTGCTCTGATTGATTTTTTTAATAAAGTTGTTGAAAAAAAAGAGGCAGTCATGACGAGCTCGTCTTGTGTAGCCAATCACAGGAAGAGGTTTGGGGTTTTTTGGGTGCAGCTCCGCTTTGTTGGTTCCTCAAATTCACTTTAGTTTCACTTTTGGCCGCTGAATGACTGAGGCCACCTGAGAGCTAATGTCTTAGCATTATTGATTTATTTCCATATTAATCTTATCGTCAGCGTACTTTGTATCACCTGTTTGCGAAATTATTTCATGCAGTCCGAAAGAAAACAAAAATAATCGGAAAAAAAACTGTTTGTCGGCGTCAAAACAAAACGACCTTTTGTCATTGTCTTCTTCCAGCGTGAGTCGACATCAACTTCCTGCTGTGACACTGTTGGGATTTAAAGCATTTCAGCTTTCATTTCTGTATATATCTCCGCATTTTCAGGTATGTATCTCCGCATTTTCAGGTATATTTATTTATGTATTTGCAGCCATGGTTTTTAACTGATTTAAGCTATGTATTTCTGCATTTTCGGTTATGTATTTCTGCTTTTTCAGCTATATATTTCTGCACTTTTGGCTAGATTTATTTATTTATTGCTTTTTTTTTTTTTGCAGCCATGGTGTTTAACTGATTTCAGCTATGTATTAGCCTCCAGATTGTTTTGGAGAGGAACTGGCACACAAGGACAAGGTGAGAACAACAAGTTTTGCTCATAGAAACCACGTGCAGGCACAAAAAAAAGCTCCTGTGGTTTAACATTGTTTATGTGCATTTAACAATATGAAATGTATTTTATAATATACAAAGATTTCAAATTAATATTTCAGGGGACAATAGAAGAGGGGATGTTAAAATATATTAAATTAATTACATAAAAAAGATAAATATATTGATAATTTAAAACAGAGTTATGTAAGTGCTTTAAGCCAAAATAAATGCTGAAATGATTAAAACATACTTGGGTTCATAATAAAACCATAAAGTGATCAATAAGGTCCCAAAGGTAAAGTTTGTCAAATTTGGGTCCCTGACCTAATTTCTGTCAACTCAGGGATCCTTTACACACAAGAAAGGGGTCTATTTATTTTTATTTATGCTTTATTTATTTCATTTCCTTTTTATTTTGTTGTTTCATCGCTTTTGTTGTTTTTATTTGAATTTATTTGTATTGAAATTTTCAATGTCAGAACCCAAAGTTGCTGGTAATTGTTGATTTAGCTGCTTGTTTATAGAGTTGTTTTTTTTTTTCAGATAATATGAATTTTTTTTTCTCTTTATATTCAGAAACCAGACTGACCAGTGACCATGGGAGGCAAACCGTCAGGGTAAGTCACTATTATGTTGCTCTAATTTTCTGTCTTAACTAGCCTGGTGCTGTTACCATGTGACCTGTGTTATTTAATTTCATTGTATCCTCACTGACGGACACTAAAGTCAGTAAAATCATCTTTCTTTTCTTGAAGGTAAAATTGACGTCAAATATTAGGACCTCTGCACCCTTACAACAATCCAATAATGCAATGTTAAAGTGAGAAGTAGAGCAAACTGCTGTGAGAGGAGAGGAATTATTTAGTGGGAACAGAATCAACTTTTGGTTAAAAAAGTTGATTTAGTTAGTTTCTGTGTGTCCAGCAGTTTTCTGGATGTGTTATAATCTAATTTCCCCCCCTGGTGGTTTTTGTCTCCTAGAGAGAGCAGAGAGGAGTCCGGCGCGTCCTTTGGGAGTGATGGGTCAAAAAATTACAAAACCTGTTTCTCTCTTTTCTGGTAAGATTGTGTTAACATTGAAACATAAAAGTGTGAGTTAATAAGTAGTGTCAGAAGAAGAGAGAAAATATTCATTTTGTACAGAATTAATTTTTACTGAAGTTTTATGATCTATCTTTTTCTCTCTTATCTACCAGGAGGAGAATACGTGTGAAAAGACATCAGGAACGGTGCGAAAAGAGCACAATTTGTGTCAGAGACAGAGCCCTTCTCAGGTAATTTGTTATATCCCTAAAAATCTGACTATTTATTGATCATTTGAATACACACGGCTGATTATTTAAGATGTTATTATAATTTTAATATATGTGTTAGCCAACATGCTGCTATAAATAAATAAATAAATAAATAAATAAAATGGCTGCAAATATTAGGTGCATGAAATGCCCTCTTGAATTTCTAAGTTTCAGTAAAATCGTTTTCTTTTCTTTAAATTAAGGCCTCTGCAGTCTCATAATGACACATACGATGGACTCGAAGTAACCGGCAGTAAAGAATCACTCTAACTAGAGACAAATATTCAGCGGTAACAGAATCAGCTCTACTGACGCCGTTTTCTGATGTCTGCTTGATGATTTCTGTGTATCCAGAAGTTTCTGTAGCTGAATGTCTTATGATCTAATTTCCCCCCCTGGTGATCTTTCTCTGTTTTCTACCAGAACTTTGGGAGAACGTGAAGAGTCCAACGACTCTGGTGTGTCTCTGAAGAGTGATCAGTCTGCAGGTCGAACAATTAATTTCAAAGAAACCCCCCCCCCCGTCAGGTAAGTTTTGATTAATCATTAAACTGTTACAGCATTCACTGATGTTTTGCGCCTCTTAATACTCAGACTGTCTGAGAATGATCCTCTATGATGAGCAGATTAATGTAATAATAACAATAATAATAATGACAACTTTATTTATATAGCAAAGTGAAAACCGAGTTTATAAAGTGCTTTGCAAAAAAGGCAAAGCAGAAGCAAGACGGGTTCATTATAGAGGCAACACAACTGTGAGAGACAAAATTTAAAGTAAAATTAAACAAGAGAAACAATAACAAAACAAAAATAACAATAACGACCCATACTGATAGAAGTATACAATTCAAAGAATATTCACAGTAAACAGAAATAATAGCAGCAATAATCGAATTAAACAGGATCAAAATCAACTTTTGCTTCATTGTCTGATGTGTTTCTGCAGTTGTGACTGACCCCGGTGGTGTTATTGATTTAAAAGGTGTTTGATCTCGATTTTAAGTTGTTGATGAAATTATTTAACATAGAGGTGCTGATGGTAAATGCGATCAACTCAACGAAAATTTCACATTTTCTTCCACACATTTCCTACTTTTTATTTGTCTAGTTGGTTTCTCAGATGAGTTTCCATAGAAATGACACTCTTAACATCTTAAATTTTAGTACCCACCGCTTGCAGTTGTAATAACGTTTTGTGTTTCTATCACAAAAGGACGCGATGATCCAGGATCCAGCATCGATGAGGCACCCGCCAGCAGCTATTTCTGTTTCTCTCTCTGTGGCATCACTTCTGCTGCTGCTTCCTGCATCACTCAGTATTCAGAAATCAGCGTAAACACCAACAATTATTCTCAAATCCATCTTTTGTGTACATACTTATTCTATTACTTACTTATTATTATGTGCACATACCTTATTTCCTCTATGTACATACTTATTTTATTACTTATTTATTGTTATTTGTTATTGTTATTTTCTTTGTTACATGTCACTTTTCTTTTTTCATGCTGCTGTAACATTTGAAATTTCCCCCAATGGGGGATCAATAAAGGAATATTCTATTCTATTCTATTCTAATGATGTGACATAAAGGAGTGACATATACAGAGAGGGTAAAAAGACAAAGATGCATACGTGCATGATTCATTAAGCTGAATTTGTTTTAAACTGCTATCCTTGAAGCATTCAGGCAGTAAGATTTCTAAGCCACATCACTATAATGTAAATGTGCAGATGAGTGATATGTGAGGAGAGAAGAGGAGGTCAGACACTTTCTACTTTTATACCAAAGAGCTCAACATGTTCTTGAGCCAGTCAGACAGAAGTTAGGGGCCTGCACCTGTTACCTATTACTATTCAGCACAACACAACCCCCAAAGTGACCCCCCCTTTGGTCCAACTATCAAGCAGTGGATTGCTGTTGAAGGGGCCACAACTGCTCAACATTGTGCTACTTAGTAGTAAATGTGCGCACGTGTGCATACTATTTACTATTTACTGTTTACTACTTACTACTTACTACTTACTACTTGCTGCCGCCAATACGTGGTTAGCGAGTGTCTCAGTGGCAGGCACCCTTCAAAATTTCTGCTGAAATTTTCCAGTTCTTACTCTTTATCTTCTGCCTCAAACTTTGCACCGCAGAGGAATTAAAGATGTCACTTACCGATTAATGGCCATCAGTTGGCCCTTGTGCCCTGAGGCCCTGTGTGTAAGTGAGGCCCCTCCTCCTCCTCACATACGTTAGTGGCCTCTCAGCAGCAGGAACCCTTCAAAATTTCTGATGAAATTTTCTAGTTGTTATCTGCCACATGCAGTACCTCAGGCTTAGAAATTTAGGTAGGATGGTCACTGTTGCTGTCAGGGTTTTTTGATCGCTCTGTGTGTGTGTGTGTGTGTGTGTGTGTGTGTGTGTGTGTGTGTGTGTGTGTGTGTGTGTGTGTGTGTGTGTGTGTGTGTGTGTGTGTGCGGTAATTGACGTAAACAAAGAAAATGGACACCTTAATGCATGATAAAATGAATAAAGATTATTATGTTGCTATTGAACCCACTAAATCAAAAGAAGCATATAAAAACTAAACTAAAAAAGAGACTATATGACTAATCTTTCAACTCTGCTTGCATCAAATGTTGGGTAGTTCACTTTATGACAAAGTATACAAAGTAAACAATGTGTGGTTTTTATGCGATAATCTTAACTTGCAAAGTAACTAAAGCTGCCCAGAAAATGTGGTTAAGTAAAACACGTTTCCCTCTGAGATGTAGTTGAGTCGAGGGAGAAAGCTGACTGAGAACACAAGTAATAAGTATTACAGTATATATTATTAGTGTTGTAAATGTCCAGAAAATTTCATTTTGTAATCCAATCATTATACATTTACGGTTATCCTAGAAAATAAAACATTTTAATATACCTTTTATTTTTGTGTTTATTTATTTTAGCACTTTTTAGGGTAATCTTTGGTTGCTTATTTTTATGTAATTTTCGTGTGATTTTTTGTAAATTTCCTGGTAATATCTTGACTTTTATTTTGTTAAGTTGCTCACAGCCTTCTCCCTTACATGCCTTTGAAAGAAATCAAACCAGGTGTCAAAGGGTTAAACTCCACTCTCACAGCAGTGCTCACAAGTTTCAATATGACATTTTTTCACAGTCAGTCATCACCCCCCCCTCTCTCTGTCTGACTCCCTGTAAAACTGCTGCACCGGCTTTAAATGTTGCTTAACTTTTAAATTATTTTTATTATTTATTCTTTCACATGCTTTTGTTGTTAATTCTTCCTGGCTCGGGATTTTATCTGTAAGTGGACTAAAGCTGTTTTGACAAAAAAAAAATAATAATAATTTTGGGGTTTTGGATGTAGTCGAATAG
Source organism: Plectropomus leopardus (assembly GCF_026936395.1). Taxonomy (NCBI): domain Eukaryota; kingdom Metazoa; phylum Chordata; class Actinopteri; order Perciformes; family Serranidae; genus Plectropomus; species Plectropomus leopardus. The sequence goes on from NC_142189.1 coordinate 4,822,356, forward strand.
TTTCACTTTTGCTCCTCGTGACGCAGTTAATTTTCACCATCGCAAGGTGTTGTAGCCTCTTGTTTTACATACTTTAATTTAACATATCGCCAGAGTCCGTGTACTTTTATTCGATTATTTAATGCGATCTTAAATACAAACGTGAAGAAAGCGTAAAAAAGCTTCTTCATATGTAGGCCACAGGTGATGGTGTGCTGAGGACTGCTGTTTTCGTCTTGAAACAGGAAGTCAGATAAACAAGAAAATCTCCAGAATCTTTAAACGACTAATCCCACAAACTGCGCCAGCAATGCGGAGCATGCAAAACAAAAAATGATATCCAGACCTGTTTATTATTTGTTCGAATAAAACAACTTCACCGGGCTAAAGGTGCAAATATTTAGTGTGACCCCCAGTGTTAGGAATGAAGTATAAACTGTTTTAATAACAATGAACAAGGATTAATAAACAGGGACTTTAGTTTGTTTTTTTACTCACTTTAGTGATTCACATGAGAAGTTATATTGCAGAGAAACCTTGCAGGTTACGTCAATTTGTGGAAATAATTTGACAAAGTAAATCTGAATAGCAAGTATCACACGAGGAGTCATACAAACAATTGAGTTGTCCAGTTTGTGGCAAAAACAAAATAACTTGAATTTTTCTCACAGCTTTACACATCATGTCTTTATTTTCCGCACCAAGTTATAGAGAGTAGTATCAATAAGTGTAGGTAATGATTTATGATTAGGACTGATGTTGGTTTGTAAATTAACTAGATGAAAGTAGAAAATAATGAATAGTATCTTTAAAAGCCTGATTGTGAAATGTGCATTTAATGTGCAGAGCCATACCAGTGTGTAAAATTAAAGCCCTAAGGGTTAATATAATAACAGAGAGTATGGCCGATACGCGTCCAAACTCTCTATAACCAGCTGCATTCTCACGTGTTAAAACCGTAAACTGCATAAACAGGAACATCTTTATTTACAGTCACTGGTTAGGACAGTTCTGCAAACACTGATAACCCGCTGCAAAAACGGCTTGTTGTTGACAGATACCATCTTTACACCCTGTGCCGCCTGAGCCCGCCTACAGGCCGCGTGTGATTGGCTGATCAAACTTATGTAATCGTACTAGCCAATCAGGGAGAGCAGGCGCAGCGGGTTATAAATACCAGTGTCAGGTTTCAGGGGTCAGTTTCACAAAGCAGGTTCAACAAACTCTGAGTGTAACCCTGAACTCTGAGTTGATCTACTCTGAGATAGGAAACTCTGAGTTTCCGGTTCCAGAACAGCTGATCTGAGTTGGTTTAATCAACTCGGAGTAGTTTCACCTGGAGTTAAGCGCGTGCACCACAACTATAAGAAGCCAGCATCAATAGAGCCTCGAGTCGACGAGTCACCATGGCAACGGGGAAGCGGAGGGCTACGCTCTTCACCCACTGGAATTGGAAATTTTAATGCGCTCATATGCGGAGTTTGAACACGTTATTAGAAAGAAATGCAACACCGCTGCAGCTGCAAAAGAGAGGGAGACGGCGTGGGAGAACATTGCTGCCCGGCTCAATGCGTAAGTTTAAATGTAGTCCTTTGCAATCACAATACTATTACAGGGGAAAACTGTTTGAATGGTAGCGTATTAATTTATTTCATTTTATTTCACACTTGGGGGAGAAGCGCACGTGGGGATGGGGATGGGGATGTGTGTGCCATCTATGCAGCCAATCACACTGGGAAATCCTGAAAGAAATTAAAATTACTAATCCCAGTCAGAGGTTGCCTGCTGACTGAATGAATGAATGAAGAAATCAAATAGTGTATGTGGCTGAAAGAGGGCGGAGACAGAGAGAAACTTGAGGTTCACTGAGAAAAACCTGGTCCCGACCAGGTTAGGTTCATAGTCTGTTACTACGGTAACTGACCGAGAGCTTAAATTACCCCTCTCTGTGAAACAGGCTAGAGTTACACTTCTTTCTCTGGTTTGAGTTACCTCCCTTTTTGAAACGGAAAACTCAGAGTTTCCCTCATTTCAGGGTTAACAGACTCAGAGTTTTTACTAAACCTGCTTTGTGAAACGGACCTCAGAACTACAAATCCCAGTGTTGTGTCGAAGCTTTTATCTGAAGTGCATTGATGTTATTGCAGGATGCATTTAAAAAAAAAATAAAAATCAGCAGTCAGAGTTCATTGTTTTTATTTGCTCTTCCTAATGAACCTTTTTTTGTCATTGCAGTTAAAGCACAGACATACAGATCTCACTCCAGACTCAGAAATCAGCTCTCAGCAGGTGTGTTTTGTGTTTCAGACCCAAACTGTGGAGGGAGTCAATGCTCCAGAGCTCAGTTTGATCATGGGTGTCAAGTTCAGAGAGGGGAGGTAAGTCATTGTGCTGTTTGTAAAATTAATTCCTGTCCTAACTAACTTGGTGCTGTAATTTCATTTCACTTGTGTCCACATTGACAGACACCAGCTGATGTCCGTCTTTATGTCCAGCTTGCATTAATGTTGTTGACATAGTTGTTCCTTCTCTGCACTGCTCCATGTTAGAAAACAACTGTTAAAATGTGCTTTGGCAATACTGTGTCATTACGGTCATGTGAATAAAGCTTACCTGAATTCAAATTTATGGACTTTCTTTCTTTCCTATTAGAGAGGACAGAAAAGACAACAGAGCGTCCCCCGGGGAAGAGTCAAAAGGTTTCATTAAAAAAGGGTTGTCCTCTCTCAGGTAAGCTTTTATTAACATTAACATTAAGTTGCTCACAGCCTTCTCCCTTACATGCCTTTGAAAGAAATCAAACCAGGTGTCAAAGGGTTAAACTCCACTCTCACAGCAGTGCTCACAAGTTTCAACATGACATTTTTTTCACAGTCAGTCATCACCCCCCCCCTCTCTGTCTGACTCCCTGTAAAACTGCTGCAGCGGCTTTAAATGTTGCTTAACTTTTAAATTATTTTTATTATTTATTCTTTCACATGCTTTTGTTGTTAATTCTTCCTGGCTCGGGATTTTATCTGTAAGTGGACTAAAGCTGTTTTGACAAAAAAAAAAAAAAAATTAATTTTGGGCGTTTTGGATGTAGTCGAATATTTTCACTTTTGCTCCTCGTGACGCAGTTAATTTTCACCATCGCAAGGTGTTATAGCCACTTGTTTTACATACTTTAATTTAACATATCGCCAGAGTCCGTGTACTTTTATTCGATTATTTAATGCGTGAAGAAAGCGTAAAAAAAGCTTCTTCATATGTAGGCCACAGGTGATGGTGTGCTGAGGACTGCTGTTTTCGTCTTGAAACAGGAAGTCAGATAAACAAGAAAATCTCCAGAATCTTTAAACGACTCATCCCACAAACTGCGCCAGCAATGCGGAGCATGCAAAACAAAAAATGAGTCAATGCTCCAGAGCTCAGTTTGATCATGGGTGTCAAGTTCAGAGAGGGGAGGTAAGTCATTGTGCTGTTTGTAAAATTAATTCCTGTCCTAACTAACTTGGTGCTGTAATTTCATTTCACTTGTGTCCACATTGACAGACACCAGCTGATGTCCATCTTTATGTCCAGCTTGCATTAATGTTGTTGACATAGTTGTTCCTTCTCTGCACTGCTCCATGTTAGAAAACAACTGTTAAAATGTGCTTTGGCAATACTGTGTCATTACGGTCGTGTGAATAAAGCTTACCTGAATTCAAATTTATGGACTTTCTTTCTTTCCTATTAGAGAGGACAGAAAAGACAACAGAGCGTCCCCCGGGGAAGAGTCAAAAGGTTTCATTAAAAAAGGGTTGTCCTCTCTCAGGTAAGCTTTTATTAACATTAACATTAAGTGTAAGTGCATAGTGCATACATTGACATTTTACACACACACACGCACACACACACACACACACACACACACACAGATATTCAAGTATAAAATGAGTTCAGATAAGTTATGTCACGAAAAAAAGATGCAAAACATAAAATACAGCCAAAGTGCCTGTTTAGTCCTGATTTTTCCGCTTTAAGTTTATGTACATTTCAGGATTTATAGTTTAGCGCCATCACACGAGAGGAAGTTCTGTTGTACTGAATATCAGCACGGCTGTGATTTGGTCGAGAGAAAGCAATGAATATTTCAGCCACCACATCTTAAATCTGATGATTCTTTGCTGCCAGTATTAGCATCGGTTTTCTTCTGCGCGGCGTGTACATACGTTGTGTGCCTTATTTGCTGATCTTTCTATTGCACACATTTATAAATAATCTTTCGCCATTATGTTCTGAGTGCAAAAATAATCATAGCTGTTTTGAAAAATGTGTTAAAACGTGCTTCATAGTACAATAATTAAACAAAAATAAAAATAAATGTAAAATAAAAAATAAAATACAGATTTCAAGAAGTAAAACTGAGATGATTACAGGGGTGTGGGAGCCTGAGTGTGTGTGTAAATGTGTGTGATTGTCTTTCTTCCAGAGACCATCTGAAAAATCCACCTCCCTTTGACATCAGCTGTGTGTCTGTCAAGAAGAAGAATCCACAAAGTCTCAGTGCGAAAGTTGAAGAAAATTCCCCCGCTCCTCGAAAGAAGTACGCTTTCACTAACTTGAAAATGTTGCCTCATAATGAACATTTTGTACATATGCACATTACATGTATAACTCTTTTGCATTGTTCCACACATAGATATCATGCTTGAAATCCTGCTGCTTTTGCTTTAAATGTTTATTTTCAAACTAATAAAGAGGCATCATAACTGTGATTATAAAACTTGTTGCAGCCGAAGAGATTCTGTTGCTTCAGACACGAATGCTGCAGCAAATGATCAGGATCATCCCGTCAACTCTTCAAGCAGTCTGTAAGTCTAATCTGTTAACCTCACAGTCATTTTTCACACCGTTTTTAAATAAAATCTAAATTATCAATAGTCATAAAATTATGGCATGGAAAAAGTATTTTATATTTATATGGCGCATCTCATACAAAGATAATCATGTCATAGTAAAATGTATAATTGAGTATCATCAGCATAAGAATGGTAATATGCATTGTGTATCTGTATCATGGAGCCACGTGGCAGCAAGTAGACGTTGTGTAATAGTGGGCCTAAAACTGAGCCTTGTGGGATCCCAGAGCAAATGTTAATATTAAGTTGTCAAGAGAAAATGATTATTGTTTAAGGAATTATGTGTAAAAGACCAAACTGAGAGAAAGGAGAATGATTTAAATGTTTGACAGCAACAATGTGATTGGCTCTGTAAAGGAATCTCAGCCATAGACTTCAATAATACCTATACACCGGACCAATGGCCCGTCCACACCTGCGACTTCCTGATTGGCTTATAAACTCTACATTGTGATGATATTGCAGGTTTTTAAATCGCTTTTCTCCGCTTCAGGAAAGTTTTGCAAAAATAAAACCACCATGGCTTGAAAATTCATAAAGAAAGATTCAGTTTGCAGTTTGAGGAGTCCTGTCAACAGTTTTACAGACATCTCTATACATTAGCTGCGAGGTCGAGCGGCTATCCTGGGGCCTGATTTCTGCCAAGCTTCAGTGAAATCAACTTTTTTGAGATCAAAATTACTGTAAATTTTAGGGCTGCTGCAGCCATAATGATCCCAAATGATGAAGCAGAAGGATTAATGTTTGACTGAGAAGAAGCTGGGAATTACTCTTAAAGTTTGTGCTCAGTGAAAGAGAGAAATCATTAAATATGATCAGAATTTACTTTCATTGAACTTTTTTGATGGCTGCTTGATAGTTTCTGTGTATGCAGCAGTTACTGTGGAGGGATGTTGTATAATCTAATCCCCCACCCTGGTGGTCTTTCTCTCCTGTCTCCAGAATAAAGACGGAAAGCTTAGAGTCCTTTGACTCTGGTATTTCCATGAAAAGTGATTGTTCAAGAGATATAATCATTTTATTTGCCGAAAGACCCCCATTCAGGTAAGCTTTTATTAATCATTAAGATACAAACTGCCTTCACTGATAACTTGCACACACAGTTCAGATGATGCAGGTCATTATTATGTTACTTTATAATTTTAGTATTTATGTTTTAGAGTTTGTTCTTTTATTGGCATTTTAACATCTTATCAGCTTATAAATGTGGTTTTTCTTTTACTTTTTATCTGCTTATATGAGCATAATTCTCTTATCTACATGTTGCATATTTATTTATGAAATTGCACTTTTTTACTTGCACCCCTATATGCTTGTGTATGCAGCGCTGTTTAATATTTATGCTCAAACATTTTTAATGTTTTTAATTTTGGTTATGTCATGAGGCGGGTGGGGTAAGTGATAAGTTTAACATTTGATGTGGCTTCTGACCTTCTGTGAAAATGTACTTAGCTTGACTACATTTATGTTGAATGTTTGTTTTCTTCATTATTCTGAATACATCCCAGTTCTGTTAATTCATAAACTAATATTGCTTCTATGTGAAAATTATCAAAACTTTTAGACCGCATGCAGGATGGCAAAAGCAGGATTTGAACTCAGACATCCACCTTACTGCTCAATTACTGCACAAATTAGCAGATTGTTGTTTATTTACAGCCATAAAAAATACCAAGGGTTGTTTTTTACTTGAGTTGAATATAGTGGTTTTCTATTCACATTGACAGATATTAAAATCAGCAAAATCCACTTTTTTATTCAAGAAGATCAAAATGACTGCAAATATTAGAACCTCTGAACTCATAACATTCATGTCATCGTAGAATAATCTGGTCACATTTTGCATGAGTATCCTCTTTTGCCTTTTCCCCACACAAAAAAATGTTCAAAATCCTGTTGCTTTATTTTCAAGCTAATGAAGTAGCATTATGTGATTTTTACTTGCAGCAGGTTGGACTTTTCAACAGATGAGGAGGACGTTTTTGCAGTTGATGATTTAGAGTCATCAAATGAAATGTGAGTCTAATCTGTCAACCCCATTTACATTGTTTCACACACTTTTTAAAAAATTTATTAATGAAGCTGTGATCATCATTAAAATATTTTCAGCACAGTTACATTAACCTTTTCTGCACTAACGGAAACTGCCCTCTTGAGTTTCTAAGTTTCAGTAAAATCGTTTTCTTTTCTTTAAATTAAGGCCTCTGCAGTCTCATAATGACACATACGATGGACTCGAAGTAACCGGCAGTAAAGAATCACTCCAACTAGAGACAAATATTCAGCGGTAACAGAATCAGCTCTACTGACGCCGTTTTCTGATGTCTGCTTGATGATTTCTGTGTATCCAGAAGTCGCTGTAGCTGGATGTCTTATGATCTACTTTCCCATCCTGGTGGTTTTTGTCTCCTAGAGAGAGCAGAGAGGAGTCCGGCGCGTCCTTCGGGAGTGATGGGTCAAAAAATTGCAAAACCTGTTTGAAAAAAAAGTTCTCTCTTTTCAGGTAAGATTGTGTTAACATTGAAATGTAAAAGTGTGAGTTAATAAGTAGTGTCAGAAGAGGAGAGAAAATATTCATTTTGTACAGAATTAATTTTTACTGAAGTTTTATGATCTATCTTTTTCTCTCTTATCTACCAGGAGGAGAATACGTATGAAAAGACATCAGGAACGGTGCGAAAAGAGCACCAATCGTGTCAGAGACAGAGCCCTTCTCAGGTAATTTGTTATATCCCTAAAAATCTGACTATTTATTGATCATTTGAATACACACGGCTGATTATTTAAGATGTTATTATAATTTTAGTATCTGTGTTAGCCAACATGCTGCTATAAATAAATAAATAAAATGGCTGCAAATATTAGGTGCATGAAATGCCCTCTTGAATTTCTAAGTTTCAGTAAAATCGTTTTCTTTTCTTTAAATTAAGGCCTCTGCAGTCTCATAATGACACATACGATGGACTCGAAGTAACCGGCAGTAAAGAATCACTCTAACTAGAGACAAATATTCAGCGGTAACAGAATCAGCTCTACTGAAGCCGTTTTCTGATGTCTGCTTGATGATTTCTGTGTATCCAGAAGTTTCTGTAGCTGAATGTCTTATGATCTAATTTCCCATCCTGGTGATCTTTCTCTGTTTTCTACCAGAATTTGGGGAGAATGGGAAGAGTCCAGCGACTCTGGTGTGTCTCTGAAGAGTGATCAGTCTACAGGTCGAATAATTAATTTCAAAGAAACCCCCCCCGTCAGGTAAGTTTTGATTAATCATTAAACTGTTACAGCATTCACTGATGTTTTGCGCCTCTTAATACTCAGACTGTCTGAAAATGATCCTCTATGATGAGCAGATTAATGTAATAATAACAATAATAATAATGACAACTTTATTTATATAGCAAAGTGAAAACCGAGTTTATAAAGTGCTTTGCAAAAAAGGCAAAGCAGAAGCAAGACGGGTTCATTATAGAGGCAACACAACTGTGAGAGACAAAATTTAAAGTAAAATTAAACAAGAGAAACAATAACAAAACAAAAATAACAATAACGACCCATACTGATAGAAGTATACAATTCAAAGAATATTCACAGTAAACAGAAATAATATCAGCAATAATCGAATTAAACAGGATCAAAATCAACTTTTGCTTCATTGTCTGATGTGTTTCTGCAGTTGTGACTGACCCCGGTGGTGTTATTGATTTAAAAGGTGTTTGATCTCGATTTTAAGTTGTTGATGAAATTATTTAACATAGAGGTGCTGATGGTAAATGCGATCAACTCAACGAAAATTTCACATTTTCTTCCACACATTTCCTACTTTTTATTTGTCTAGTTGGTTTCTCAGATGAGTTTCCATAGAAATGACACTCTTAACATCTTAAATTTTAGTACCCACCGCTTGCAGTTGTAATAACGTTTTGTGTTTCTATCACAAAAGGACGTGATGATCCAGGATCCAGCATCGATGAGGCACCCGCCAGCAGCTATTTCTGTTTCTCTCTCTGTGGCATCACTTCTGCTGCTGCTTCCTGCATCACTCAGTATTCAGAAATCAGCGTAAACACCAACAATGATGTGACATAAAGGAGTGACATATACAGAGAGGGTAAAAAGACAAAGATGCATACGTGCATGATTCATTAAGCTGAATTTGTTTTAAACTGCTATTCTTGAAGCATTCAGGCAGTAAGATTTCTAAGCCACATCACTATAATGTAAATGTGCAGATGAGTGATATGTGAGGAGAGAAGAGGAGGTCAGACACTTTCTACTTTTATACCAAAGAGCTCAACATGTTCTTGAGCCAGTCAGACAGAAGTTAGGGGCCTGCACCTGTTACCTATTACTATTCAGCACAACACAACCCCCAAAGTGACCCCCCCTTTGGTCCAACTATCAAGCAGTTGATTGTTGTTGAAGGGGCCACAACTGCTCAACATTGTGCTACTTAGTAGTAAATGTGCGCACGTGTGCATACTATTTACTGTTTACTACTTACTACTTACTACTTACTACTTGCTGCCGCCAATACGTGGTTAGCGAGTGTCTCAGTGGCAGGCACCCTTCAAAATTTCTGCTGAAATTTTCCAGTTCTTACTCTTTATCTTCTGCCTCAAACTTTGCACCGCAGAGGAATTAAAGATGCCACTTACCGATTAATGGCCATCAGTTGGCCCTTGTGCCCTGAGGCCCTGTGTGTAAGTGAGGCCCCTCCTCCTCCTCACATACGTTAGTGGCCTCTCAGCAGCAGGAACCCTTCAAAATTTCTGATGAAATTTTCTAGTTGTTATCTGCTGCATGCAGACATTGGGTGTTGCTGTGTGTGTACCTCAGGCTTAGAAATGTAGGTAAGAAGGTCACTGTTGCTGTCAGGGTTTTTTGATCGCTCTGTGTGTGTGTGTGTGTGTGTGTGTGTGTGCGGTAATTGATGTAAACAAAGAAAATGGACACCTTAATGCATGATAAAATGAATGAAGATTATTATGTTGCTATTGAACCCACTAAATCAAAAGAAGCATATAAAAACTAAACTAAAAAAGAGACTATATGACTAATCTTTCAACTCTGCTTGCATCAAATGTTGGGTAGTTCACTTTATGACAAAGTATACAAAGTAAACAATGTGTGGTTTTTATGCGATAATCTTAACTTGCAAAGTAACTAAAGCTGCCAAGAAAATGTGGTTAAGTAAAACACATTTCCCTCTGAGATGTAGTTGAGTCGAGGGAGAAAGCTGACTGAGAACACAAGTAATAAGTATTACAGTATATATTATTAGTGTTGTAAATGTCCAGAAAATTTCATTTTGTAATCCAATCATTATACATTTACGGTTATCCTAGAAAATAAAACATTTTAATATACCTTTTATTTTTGTGTTTATTTATTTTAGCACTTTTTAGGGTAATCTTTGGTTGCTTATTTTTATGTAATTTTCGTGTGATTTTTTGTAAATTTCCTGGTAATATCTTGACTTTTATTTTGTTAAGTTGCTCACAGCCTTCTCCCTTACATGCCTTTGAAAGAAATCAAACCAGGTGTCAAAGGGTTAAACTCCACTCTCACAGCAGTGCTCACAAGTTTCAATGTGACATCAGCCACAGCACACCCTTTCCCCGCCCCCCTCTGACTGTAAAAGAGCTGCAGCGGCTTTAAATGTTGCTTAACTTTTATTTTTATTATTTATTCTTTCATATGCTTTTGTTGTTAATTCTTCCTGGCTCGGGATTTTATCTGTAAGTGGACTAAAGCTGTTTTGACAAAAATAATAATAATAATAATTTTGGGGTTTTGGATGTAGTCGAATAGTTTCACTTTTGCTCCTCGTGATGCAGTTAATTTTCACCATCGCAAGGTGTTGTAGCCTCTTGTTTTACATACTTTAATTTAACATATAGCCAGAGTCCGTGTACTTTTATTCGATTATTTAATGCGATCTTAAATACAAACCTGAAAAAAGCGTAAAAAAAAGCTTCTTCATATGTAGGCGTCAGGTGACGGTGTGCTGAGAGGACTGCTGCTTTGGTCTTGAAACAATCCCACAAACTGCGCCAGCAATGCGGAGCATGCAAAACAAAAAATGATATCCAGACCCGTTTATTATTTGTTCGATTTCTTCGGTTTGTTTAATTTAGCCTGTGAATGGTACACCTAACGACAAATGTGCAAATAACAGATTATTGCATTAAAGGATCAACAACGTGAAGTTGTACGGTTAATATCACTCTGTCGCTCTGTGAACACCAACTTCTGTTTGGTACAGGTGTAGTTTGCAATGAGCCTTTGTGAGATGACGGAGGTTCATCCTCGTGAAATCTCTCCATGTGGGAAACACGACAGCTTTACCAAAGCTCAGAGGTGAGAATCTCCAACTTACTCTTAAAGACAGATCTATCGATTCACTCCAGAGTCAGCACTCAGCTCCACTGTCTTTATTCAAACCTGTGTGTGTGTGTGTGTGTGCGTGTGTTGTGTACCAGTCCAGAGGATCACCAGGATGACTGGTCAGCGGCCCAGTAAGTCACTATTATGTTACTTTATCATTTTAATAGCGAAGGTGTATTTGCGTACACGCTGACGGACACAAGTGTTTATATTATACTAAAAAAAGTGATTAATGTTTAAGTGAGAACTACTTTACCACTTTGAAACCTGAGCAAACCGGGATGATTTCTTAAAAAAAAAAAAAAAAATCGGGAAAATACAACTAGCAACTTGATGACACAAAAATGTTTTCTGTACATCTTTTAAAAAAATCATAATTGGAATGTTTTTAAATATAATTTTCTGGAAAACTTTTTATAGAAAAAAACCCCTAATTTTTTAGAACTAATTTTCAAGTCAGTGTTTTTCGTCACCTTTTACTGGTTTCTTGCAATTTGTGGGAAATTTCTTGCCAAGTCTGTAATTGCCTTTATTATCATATTTTTGAAAATAATAATAATAATAATAATAATAATAATAATAATAATTTGCTATGGTTTCAAAGGGTCAAAAAGCCCATGAAAGGTATGTGAAAGCAGCACAAGAAAACTGTTGTTGAACCAGATTTTGAAGGGTTAAAAAGAGGAGAACAGGATCAACCTCTGCAGAACCTTTCTGAGATCTGCTTTTTTGTTTATGTATATTCAGCAGTGGCTGGATGTCTTATGATCATATTTCATACCCAGTTTTTTTCTCTCCTGTCTGTCAGAACCGGTACAAAAAATGAAAATTCTCTGGGAATTCCACCCAGGAGGGCCCGCCTGAGCTCAAAGAGTCCCATCCTTAACTTCAGAAAAAGATGCACTTGCGTGTAAGCTTTTTATTAACATTAAAATGTAAATTCACTCATTGACTTCATGCACAGACACACACACACACATAAGGTAAAGAAAGGAAAGTAAGAAAATAAGGTTATTATATGTCATATCTTTTTGTTTTAACTGATTAAATACTTGAGTTGAGGACACGTGTTATGAGTCTTGGTTTTGACCCAGATAAGGTGGAATATCAGCATTTAGATGCAGCTACAAAGTTTCAAACCCTGAGTCTGTAGTGATCTACTGGCAGCCATATTAGCATTGTAGGTTAGATTATGATCTTTGCTTACAGTCAAAACTTGTATAAATTATAAAATAAGCTCCTTGTAGTTTTGTGGATGTGCAGGGAAGAGCTTTGTAAATTTTATTTCTAAGAATGTGACATGTGTACCTCATGCGATGATACCGAGTCATAATAATCCTAACTTTATTTTGATATAGCACTTTTCAATAAGGATGTTAAATCACGCTACACAGTAAAACAGTAAAACACAGGGTTAAAAAACAGACAGTATAGACTGTTTTCTGTGTGAGCTGCAGAGTGCTGCAGATATCGGCCTTCTCGACAGTATATTGGAACTAGAGGGCAGCTTGTTGAGCTCAAAGCACAAAAAAAAAAAAATACATTTGACAAACTCAACTGCAATGTCTCTTTGCAGAAATCATGACCAGATTACTCAAGATAATCTGTGTTGTGAGCAGTTGGATGTAGGAACTATTTTCTTTCATTTCTATCATGGCACAAAAGGAAACATGCATATTCTCATTGAGGAGAAGCTTGTGAAGGTGCAAGATGTAAACTGTAATGTTAACATCCTCCTTAGCTGCACAGTGGTTCATGTGGTGGATGTAGTTCAGTAGAAAGAAACTAATTCCAACATGAAACTGCTCACAACAAGGTGTGTGGATTATCGTGAATAATTGTATCATAATTTCTGGAGAAAGACATTTCTGTTTTTCTTTATTTTTTGTGAGCTGTCCCTCTAATGTTTATTTTTTTTACTCATGAAGTAGCATCATAACCGTGATTATCGTTTGCTGCAGGTCTGAGGAACTCGTTCGCCCGACCGTGGACCCTGTAACAAATGATGGTGATTTGGTGGAGTCCTCAGACGATCTGTGAGTCTAATCGGTTAATATCATATGCATTCTTCCAGCCTAGTTATAGAAATCTTTTCTGTCACTGGTATCCAGACGGACACACAATGAAATCATTAAAGTGAATTTATTTTTTATGCCTCCGCACCAGCGATAGCTATGGCTGGAAGCATTATGTTTTTGGGTTGTCCGTCCATCCATTCATCCATCCAGTTTTAACGCCATATCTCAAATATGCCTTGAGAGAATTTCTTCAGCACAAACGTCCACTTGAATTTAACGACTAACTGATTAGATTTTGGTGGTCAAAGGTCAAGGTCACGGGCACTGTGAGTGTCTCATTCTTGTGTTTCTGGAGTAGCCCAGAACAGAGATTCATACACTTAAAAAACCTCCTCTTCTTTTGGTTAGAATAAATGAAAAAGAAACAATAGATAAGCAGTTAATAAGTGTGTACCGATTGGGATGAAAGTACTGACAATTTATACATATTTCAAATACTCATGATAAAACCACTAATATCTAATGAAGTCATTTTTTAAATGTGTTTCTAGTAGTTGTGGGTACCCTGTATCTTCCTGAAGGGAGTCCTAAATCTAACACACTTAACCTTTAAAGTGTAATATCAACTGTAATGCAGTTTAAACTATTTATTTCTATCAGGAAAAGGAACAAGACGAGCCAGAAGTTGCACAGCTGAGGTGTGATGTAAACTTTGTTGAAGCATCTGCCATCTGCTTCTGTTGGTTTGTTGACAACATCGCATCTGCTGCTGCTTCCACTCATCTTACTCCTGCGAAAATGTATCTCAAAAGCAATAATGTCTTCTGTTATTATGCTTTGTTTGTAACCGGCTATGCAAAGTTCTGTGGAAAGTTGATCATCATCTGCTTTTTGATAAGCTGTTGCAGAGTTTCTGTAATGGTCGTACAGTACTAAGGTGGTATGTTAAATTTTGATGCCAATGCATTTGGTCAGATACTGAATGGGAGACGCTAATCGTGATTGTCTGCCTTGAAACAGTGCTGATTGTCCGTTGGCTGAAGATGTATAAACTATCCAGAATTTGTAGCTTTTTTGCTGCAACATCTGTATGCAAGTTTATGAGACTTCTGTGACAATCTTCACAGATGAACACCACTTTTGTGTGTTTTGAAGTGTAAATGAAATCGCCAGAAGCAAAAAGCTATTGTTAGGCATTACAAAAACTACATCATGTTGGGTGTGTTGTGTTGAGGATTATTTTAATTATTTTTTAATTATTTAAAATTATGTTACAGTAAAGAAGCACACACACACATACTATGTATATATAATTCAGCATTTTCTTGGTTTTTTTCTTATTTTTTTATGCTTATTTTCATTTTTTCTTTTGTAACTTTTAATGTATTTCTTGCAAATTTTTGGGCCTTGTCTTGTTGAGTTTCTAATTGTCTTCGCCCCATATTTTTGAAAGAAATCATAACTTTGCTCCGGTTTCATTGGTCTAATTTACTGTTTTATTTTACTTTGTTAAACTGTATTTTTAACAGCAGGTACTTCATAAGTGCCATTATGTAAGCAGGGGATTCTGATGCCGGTGCTAACTCTAAAGGCAAACATTTAAACACATTTTATATTTTCCTTACATTCAGAGTGACATTGGAAAGATAATTATACTTAATATTTATAAAAAATGGCAAACTTTTGTTATCATAATTTAAATTAAACAACATGTTTGCACCGCCACCCCTCCGGTCTGAGTTGGTCTCGTCCGTGTCTCCACAGCATCAAACGCACATGTTGGGTGTGTTGTGTTGAGGATTGCAGCCAAATTACAGCATTTAATGAACCTGCGCGAGCTGTCACGTCGCCGTTTGCTTTGTAAAAATCGCAGCGACGGAGCGATAAGTGTCGCCGTCAATGAGAAATACTGAAAATATCTGAATTATCGGGAAAACTCCTGAGGTGAGGAGGCGCAGTCAATCCGGCGTGGCTCCAAACGGCTCCTGTTCACCGGACTGAAGGTATGAACACCGACACCTACACACTCTCATGATGTGCGTGTGTGTTAACCACCTGTGAAAGTGCCGCGTTTAGTTATTAAAGACCTGTGACATGATGTAAATATGTGTTAAAGTGTGTTTGAAGTCGGTGTCACCGGCTAGCAGCGCCCCGTTAGCTTCCTGTCCCAGCTGTCAACATGTGAGACTCTGCTGCTCTAACGGCTCACTGACGGATAATATCAATTAAACTTAAAAACACGCATGAGACAGTTCATGGTTGTGTTTGGCGTCTTTTTTCCCGCAGGAGACTTTTTATTCGGTCAGGTGGAGAGAAAACGCTGAGCTAGCCGCCCCGGTGCAGTGCCACGTAACGTGAGTTTGCAGATTCAAGCAACTCTGAAAGTAACAATGTCATACTGAAGAAACACTCTGCTACAAGTAAAAATCATGCATTTTAAAGCTCAACAGCACTTACGTCAAAATACTCTTAAAGTACTAAAGTAAAAGTTCTCATTATGTAGAATTGACCAGAATAGATTACAATACTGTAAAGTAAAAACCTTAAACATCGTTATTTTAGTTGTTAAAATGATCATACATATTTATCTCTCACCAGAATATACAGGAAATGTGTCTACAGTATTAAAAATGCAAATCCTTTACAATAAAACAACTTCACCGGGCTAAAGGTGCAAATATTTAGTGTGACCCCCAGTGTTAGGAATGAAGTATAAGCTGTCTTAATAACAATGAACAAGGATTAATAAACAGGGACTTTAGTTTGTTTTTTTACTCACTTTAGTGATTCACATGAGAAGTTATATTGCAGAGAAACCTTGCAGGTTACGTCAGTTTGTGGAAATAATTTGACAAAGTAAATCTGAATAGCAAGTATCACACGAGGAGTCATACAAACAATTGAGTTGACCAGTTTGTGCCAAAAACAAAATAACTTGAATTTTTCTCACAGCTTTACACATCATGTCTTTATTTTCCGCACCAAGTTATAGAGAGTAGTATCAATAAGTGTAGGTAATGATTTATGATTAGGACTGATGTTGGTTAGAAAATTAACTAGATGAAAGTAGAAAATAATGAATAGTATCTTTAAAAGCCTGATTTTGAAATGTGCATTTAATGTGCAGAGCCATACCAGTGTGTAAAATTAAAGCCCTAAGGGTTAATATAACAACAGTGAGTATGGCCGATACGCGTCCAAACTCTCTATAACCAGCTGCATTCTCACGTGTTAAAACCGTAAACTGCATAAACAGGAACATCTTTATTTACAGTCACTGTTTAGGACAGTTCCGCAAACACTGATAACACGCTGCAAAAACGGCTTGTTGACAAATACCTTATATACACCCTGTGCCGCCTGAGCCCGCCTACAGGCCGCGTGTGATTGGCTGATCAAACTTAAGTAATCGTACTAGCCAATCAGAGAGCAGGCGCAGCGGTTTATCAGTACCAGTGTCAGGTTTCAGGAGTGTCGGTTTCAGTTTTTTTTACCAGCGTCGACAAGGTTTCCCTCTACACTTCAAGGTACTGTCTACTTTATTTCTATATTAATCATATCGCCCAGGACTCTTATATCATCCGGTTATTAAATTACATAATTCTGTCCGAGAATCAACTAAAATAAACGGAAAAACGGGTGTTTTGTAGGCGTAAAAATCGAGAACTTTGTTCTTCGGGTCTAATCCGAGGCCTAGTGTTTACTTTAGCCGTTTAGATAACATCCAGTAAACCTCTCAGGGGGTCGTGAGAGGGTTACAGGGACTCCGTAGACATTTGTCAACAGTTTATTTTCAGTTTCTGACTGACAACAGCAGCGAGCTCAATGTGATTAACAGTCACAAGATCAAATGTTTCACTTCCTCCGCAGCTGCAGTACAGAACTACAAATCCCAGTGTTGTGTCGAAGCTTTTATCTTAAGTGCATTGATGTTATTGCAGGATGCATTTTAAAAAATATATATTTCAGCAGTCAAAGTTCATTGTTTTTATTTGCTAAGTGTAGCCGATACTACACGCTGAAAAGAGGGTCACAGGAAGAAAGATCAGAGTCCAAAGTGGCCGTGTTTCTGCTAAAAACCCGCCGAAAAACCACACCGAAACCAGCCCAGTGTTTGTCCGCACACAAACACACACAGTGATCCACACGTTATAGCCTAAACACACACGTATACACACACACACAAACACACACACGGTAAAAAAATGTAAACAAAAAAAATACAAAACAATGCCTGTGTCACTCAGCGCCCCCAATGTTCAACTCACCTTCCTTTTTGTCATTGCAGTTAAAGCACAGACATACAGATCTCACTCCAGACTCAGAAATCAGCTCTCAGCAGGTGTGTTTTGTGTTTCAGACCCAAACTGTGGAGGGAGTCAATGCTCCAGAGCTCAGTTTGATCATGGGTGTCAAGTTCAGAGAGGGGAGGTAAGTCATTGTGCTGTTTGTAAAATTAATTCCTGTCCTAACTAACTTGGTGCTGTAATTTCATTTCACTTGTGTCCACATTGACAGACACCAGCTGATGTCCATCTTTATGTCCAGCTTGCATTAATGTTGTTGACATAGTTGTTCCTTCTCTGCACTGCTCCATGTTAGAAAACAACTGTTAAAATGTGCTTTGGCAATACTGTGTCATTACGGTCGTGTGAATAAAGCTTACCTGAATTCAAATTTATGGACTTTCTTTCTTTCCTATTAGAGAGGACAGAAAAGACAACAGAGCGTCCCCCGGGGAAGAGTCAAAAGGTTTCATTAAAAAAGGGTTGTTCTCTCTCAGGTAAGCTTTTATTAACATTAACATTAAGTGTAAGTGCATAGTGCATACATTGACATTTTACACATGCACACACACACACACACACACACACACACACACACACACACAGATATTCAAGTATAAAATGATTTCAGATAAGTTATGTCACGAAAAAAAGATGCAAAACATAAAATACAGCCAAAGTGCCTGTTTAGTCCTGATTTTTCCGCTTTAAGTTTATGTACATTTCAGCATTTATATTTTAGCGCCATCACACGAGAGGAAGTTCTGTTGTACTGAATATCAGCACGGCTGTGATTTGGTCGAGAGAAAGCAATGAATATTTTAGCCACCACATCTTAAATCTGATGATTTTTTGCTGCCAGTATTAGCATCGGTTTTCTTCTGCGCGGCGTGTACATACGTTGTGTGCCTTATTTGCTGATCTTTCTGTTGCATACGTTTATAAATAATCTTCCGCCATTATGTTCTGAGTGCAAAAATAATCATAGCTGTTTTGAAAAATGTGTTAAAACGTGCTTCATAGTACAATAATTAAACAAAAATAAAAATAATTGTAAAATAAAAAATAAAATACAGATTTCAAGAAGTAAAAATGAGATGATTACAGGGGTGCGGGAGCCTGAGTGTGTGTGTAAATGTGTGTGATTGTCTTTCTTCCAGAGACCATCTGAAAAATCCACCTCCCTTTGACATCAGCTGTGTGTCTGTCAAGAAGAAGAATCCACAAAGTCTCAGTGCGAAAGTTGAAGAAAATTCCCCCGCTCCTCGAAAGAAGTACGCTTTCACTAACTTGAAAATGTTGCCTCATAATGAACATTTTGTACATATGCACATTACATGTATAACTCTTTTGCATTGTTCCACACATAGATATCATGCTTGAAATCCTGCTGCTTTTGCTTTAAATGTTTATTTTCAAACTAATAAAGAAGCATCATAACTGTGATTATAAAACTTGTTGCAGCCGAAGAGATTCTGTTGCTTCAGACACGAATGCTGCGGCAGATGATTGGGATCATCCCGTCAACTCTTCAAGCAGTCTGTAAGTCTAATCTGTTAACCTCACAGTCATTTTTCACACCGTTTTTAAATAAAATCTAAATTATTAATAGTCATAAAATAATGGCATGGAAAAAGTATTTTATATTTATATGGCTCATCTCATACAAAGATAATCATGTCATAGTAAAATGTATAATTGAGTATCATCAGCATAAGAATGGTAATATGCATTGTGTATCTGTATCATGGAGCCACGTGGCAGCAAGTAGACGTATATTAGTGGGCCTAAAACTGAGCCTTGTGGGATCCCAGAGCAAATGTTAATATTAAGTTGTCAAGAGAAAATGATTATTGTTTAAGGAATTATGTGTAAAAGACCAAACTGAGAGAAAGGAGAATGATTTAAATGTTTGACAGCAACAATGTGATTGGCTCTGTAAACGAATCTCAGCCATAGACTTCAATAATACCTATACACCGGACCAATGGCCCGTCCACACCTGCGACTTCCTGATTGGCTTATAAACTCTACATTGTGATGATATTGCAGATTTTTAAATCGCCTTTCTCCGCTTCAGGAAAGTTTTGCAAAAATAAAACCACCATGGCTTGAAAATTCATTAAGAAAGATTCAGTTTGCAGTTTGAGGAGTCCTGTCAACAGTTTTACAGACATCTCTATACGTTAGCTGCGAGGTCGAGCGGCTATCCTGGGGCCTGATTTCTGCCAAGCTTCAGTGAAATCAACTTTTTTGAGATCAAAATTACTGTAAATTTTAGGGCCGCTGCAGCCATAATGATCCCAAATGATGAAGCAGAAGGATTAATGTTTGACTGAGAAGAAGCTGGGAATTACTCTTAAAGTTTGTGCTCAGTGAAAGAGAGAAATCATTAAATATGATCAGAATTTACTTTCATTGAACTTTTTTGATGGCTGCTTGATAGTTTCTGTGTATGCAGCA
This sequence comes from Plectropomus leopardus, assembly GCF_026936395.1. Classification (NCBI taxonomy): domain Eukaryota; kingdom Metazoa; phylum Chordata; class Actinopteri; order Perciformes; family Serranidae; genus Plectropomus; species Plectropomus leopardus. Next base: position 4,842,375 of record NC_142189.1, read on the forward strand.
GTTACTGTGGAGGGATGTTGTATAATCTAATCCCCCACCCTGGTGGTCTTTCTCTCCTGTCTCCAGAATAAAGACGGAAAGCTTAGAGTCCTTTGACTCTGGTTTATCCATGAAAAGTGATTGTTCAAGAGATGTAATCATTTTATTTGCCGAAAGACCCCCATTCAGGTAAGCTTTTATTAATCATTAAGATACAAACTGCCTTCACTGATAACTTGCACACACAGTTCAGATGATGCAGGTCATTATTGTCATATATGTCATATATGTTACTTTATAATTTTAGTATTTATGTTTCAGAGTTTGTTCTTTTATTGGCATTTTAACATCTTATCAGCTTATAAATGTGGTTTTTCTTTTACTTTTTATCTGCTTATATGAGCACAATTCTCTTATCTACATGTTGCATATTTATTTATGAAATTGCACTTTTTTACTTGCACCCCATATGCTCGTGTATGCCGCGCTGTTTAATATTTATGCTCAAACATTTTTAATGTTTTTAATTTTGGTTATGTCATGAGGCGGGTGGGGTAAGTGATAAGTTTAACATTTGATGTGGCTTCTGACCTTCTGTGAAAATGTGCTTAGCTTGACTACATTTATGTTGAATGTTTGTTTTCTTCATTATTCTGAATACATCCCAGTTCTATTAATTCATAAACTAATATTGCTTCTATGTGAAAATTATCAAAACTTTTAGACCGCATGCAGGATGGCAAAAGCAGGATTTGAACTCAGACATCCACCTTACTGCTCAATTACTGCACAAATTAGCAGATTGTTGTTTATTTACAGCCATAAAAAATACCAAGGGTTGTTTTTTACTTGAGTTGAATATAGTGGTTTTGTATTCACATTGACAGATATTAAAATCAGCAAAATCCACTTTTTTAATCAAGAAGATCAAAATGACTGCAAATATTAGAACCTCTGAACTCATAACATTCACGTTATCGTAGAATAATCTGATCACATTTTGCATGAGTATCCTCTTTTGCTCAATGTTCAAAGTCCTGTTGCTTTCTTTTCAAGCTAATGAAGTAGCATTATGTGATTTTTACTTGCAGCAGGTTGGACTTTTCAATGGATGAGGAGGACGTTTTTGCAGTTGCTGATTTGGAGTCATCAAATGAAATGTGAGTCTAATCTGTCAACTCCATTTACATTGTTTCACACACTTTTTAAAAAATGTATTAATGAAGCTGTGATCATCATTAAAATATTTTCAGCGCAGTTACATTAACCTTTTCTGCACTAACGGAATCTGAGGTCCCTAAAATCAACCTCCTTTTCTTAAAGATCAGAATGACTAAATACAATGAAGTGCACGGTGTCTCCCTCACCTGACAGTGAAGCACACAGTGGTCTCGCTCTTATCTTTCTGCCTAATCTGTTATGTAACGTCATTCCTGTCGATCTCTGTCTTCACAGTCAGGTTGACCTGTTTCATTCTTGTAAATCTCGCCTTCTTTCTGACTCGTTCTTACTTATATGGCAAAGAAAACTTTGGAAAAGCTGAGCTTAAAAAAAAATGTTGTATGCTCTTAAAGGCATCATATCACTATGTGCATTTTATGTGATCATAACTTAAAAAAATGCAAACTCTTATGATGAAAAATGCCTAAAAATATGGCAACTTGCATCACATTTTTTTAGAAAAGCTGCTGTGAAATCCAGGCAGGGATTCAGGCAGCAACAATCACAAAAACAGCCCCCGAAAATCCTGGAGGGAGGGCTCAGTACTCTACACCCTGTAATGATTCCATATGATGTAGAAGGAGTTAATATTAAAATGAGACCTTGGGGAACTTACTTTAAAAAGAGAAGATAAATAGTTTGGTGGGAACAAAATCAGCTATTTTACAGGTGTTTTATCTCGATCACAACCTGTTGATAACATCATTTTAGAGTTTTTATTCACAGAAAATTTCAATATTATGAGATTTTGCAGACATTCCCCAATGTATTCTGTTATCTATAAAGTTTCTGCTTACATAAAATTGCAATATTCTCAATGTATACATATATTACATTTTATCCACTTGCAAGTTGAATCTTAGTACCTACTTTATGCATTTAAATGATGTCTTGTGTATCTCTCTTTTTTTTTTTTTTTTAAAAAGGGACGATCCAGGAGTTTTTGTCTGAGGAGGGATGGAAATGCCCTGAATGCATCCATCACCAGCTACTTCATCAGTCGCTTGGTAGCAAGTTATCTTTCACTGCTTATTCAGAGGAGATTTCTTAAAACGAAAACAATCTGTTTTCACCTGCGGTTTCTGTTATTATGAGTTTGTTTAAACTGCTGCACTTCAGGTTTGAGGGCAATACACTTCAAAACACACCAGAATTATGTGCTGATATGTCATCTGTGTGCGAGTGTGTTGATTGATTTTTGTCATCAAATGGCTTTGTGAAGGTTAAAATGTGGGTTTAAGGTTAACGTTTGACTTTGGTTCCTGGTTGGAAATAAGTTTATGTAAAAGGGTTAAGGAATGTAAAATGTCAATGAGGGCACTCATAAATATAAAACCTCAGGTCAGGCTGTTTTGGGATTTTTGGGAGGTCAGTCAGTGAGGATTTTCTCCCTCGCTGTCACTAACTCTGATCCATAATCTGGACTCTCAGATTGTTTAAGAGAAGACAAATCTTTACTATTTCCCATAGTGGAAATAAAATAGTTGCACAAACCCAAATTATCACTCAAGAATTATAAAGGTCTATCTAAGCTCACACTTTTGGCAAAATTTAGTTGTTTTTATTTTCTTATTCAGTGTGAATTTTATATATATATATATATATATATATATTCACAGCAATGTGAATATAGCTTTTTTTCCTGTCTCGTTTTGTGTGTGTGTTAAAAGCTCTTGATGTCTCTTAAGACATTATTCTGCATTCATGCGGTTATTCAGTTTAAACATTTTTAACACAAACATTTCAATCATACAGGAGACCTGTTTTGCTTATTTGAAATTGATTAATTAGTAATTTTGCCTGTTTTCTAATCATAATCACACTGCCAAAATGCACCGCCTCATAAGTTTTATCAAAACTACTTGAGTTTAAAATATATATTTTTGCTTTACTAAAGCTGAATTCAGTATAATATTCGTTTTTGTTATGCATGTTATCCATGTTGTTATTGATTATTCTGTTGACAATAAAAGTTAAAAAAAAGTGTTAAAAAAACAATAAATAAGGAAGCTCGATTTGTTTTGTGTGTGTTTTTCAATAATTCTTATTCCTGAGTTAAGATTATACATAAAATGTACTGAAGTAAAAAGGGTTTTTTCCCAGTGAGATGTAAAAGTAGAAAGATAAATGAATAAATATTAATCTTTTGTTGCATTGCACCTCATATCCCACACTATACTGTGCTTTTCTGTATTATACTATATTATGTCAATATGTTATATTGTTGATGTACGTAATACTTAACGTCATGTTTCTATCATGTTGCTCTAATTATACAGACAAGACCAAGTATAATTACATAATCACAGTGAATATAATTGGTGAATCAAAAATACTTTGTTGATCCCTGGAGGAAAATTGTTGTTTGTTACAGTTACTCTTATGAAAATTATAGCAAGTATAAATAAGTACAAGCAAGTATATACATGTGAAAAAAAAATACAGTAATAGTTAAGAATATGCACAATATGTAAATATATGAAGAAAAATAAATAAATTCAAAGAAATATAGAAATATGCTATTTACCTCATAACTTTAATAGCTCTTGTATAGTTTCTATTTTAAAGTTTATATGTTTTAGGTGTTCATACCTTTTTTTTTTTTTTTTTTTACTTATTTTACATCCCCGTTAATCTGTAATTATTCTCTGAGTATCAGTAAAGATTAATAAAGGATACAGTATTTGGATAAATGCATGCAATTAAACTTAAACTTTAATGAGCAGAATATCAAATATGTTTCGTGTTAATTTTTTTAATTTTTAAATTATAGCAATTCACGATTAAGTGATTAAATTCAAGACTGTTGAATTTTTGTCAAAGACTAAACATACAATTCTCGCGTGAGTACAATAAAACTTTTTTTTTGGTTTATTGGGCGTCGACAAAGCGGAGTTCACATCGTGGTTCAGAGGAAAAAAAGCCGGATCTGCAGAGGAAGCTGGGAGAAAGGAGCCTGTTGGATGCACAAAAATACACAAAGTAAGCACAACTCGTGAAATAGTATTATTTCAGATTTTTGGGAGTTATGAAGAGTTTGATTTTAGTCCATTTGCACTTCGAAATACACCAGGAAGTGATTGTCGCCATATTTGCGTGTCTCGTGTTGAATTTTGGCGCATTAGTTTCATTTTTGCACCCAAGTCATGACGCAGTTTTTAACCATGACGGTATCGTAAATATATCTACATACTTCATTATGATATTAAGCCTGGGTTAATGCATTGTCCGTGTAATTAAGTTTTATTCAGTATGAGAAAAAAAGTGAGAAATGTGTTGTTTGTTGGCGTCAAAAACTCAGTTAGTGCGGGCTGTAGACCTCGTAGTTCTTCCTTTGTTTAGAAATGCATAATATGATAAATAATAATGACAACTGTCTTTTTCCCCACGACGCTGAAGTTAGCATCCGATTGAGCCGTTAAGAGAAACGTTATTTGCAGAGCATTAACGCTTTGAAACCCGAGTAAACTGACATAAGAGGCCAAAATGATTGCCAAGAAATCAGTTAAAATCACACACACTCACACACACAATTTGCACACACACAAAAAAGGAAAAAACAAAAAGGAAATAACTACAAATACTGTTTTCTTGAAAATGTTTCACTTTTTTGGTCTTTTTTGGGCTAATTTTTCTTATCATGTTTTAGTAATTTCTTGCGGTTTGCAGTGAAAATGCAAAAACGGGAGATTTTTTTTTTTTTTACCACGTAGACCACATTGGACCAGGTCCAGTAAAAAAAACAAAACAGACCAAAAACTTCACTTACATGGTCTTACATGGCAAAGTCTGGACTAGTGTTCTTAGAGAGGCTAAAGATGATTTAAATCACAGTTTAAGATTTGTTAAACTTTATTCTATTAGTGAAATTGCAAAAAGGAAGACTTTTTTAACATGTTGACCACATAGGGGTCCACTAGGTCCCAAAACTACCCCAGCTTGCAGAGAACTTTTCCATAACATTGTCTAATGTTACCTACATGTTTTAATAATGTTTAAAAGAAAATATTTTAATGAAATATTCAACAAAGCTTTCAAGGAAGTTTATTATTTCAGATAATTTCCTTGTGAGGTTAAATGCTGAATAACATCATAACTGCATCATTTTGAAGATGTTTTGGTGACAGATCATTAAATGTTCTTTTTTATAAAACATTCCCACAACGTTACATGAGAACAAAGGTAGAATATTTTCAAAGCAACGTCCAAAAAATGTTTTTTGGGGCCTGAAATCACAGACCATTTTGCAATGAAAATCTAATGTGATATGTTAACAATAAAAAAGTTTTAAAAACATTTTTGATGTTTCTGTATGGGAACTAAAACAAAACTTGCCTCTGAAAAGGTTATTAAAATGTTGCATTGTACCATTCTCAGTGTTTTTTAAAAACAAAAATTGCTAGTTGGGACTATACTTTATACTTGTTAATCCCACTTTGACTGAAGAATGAACTGACTAGAATCTGGTGGTCAAAGGTCAAGGTCACAGTGTCCTCATAAAACATGTTTTGGTCCATAATTCAAGCACCACCTTGAAACTGTGCTGTTTTTAGAGATCTTTTGTGTGCAACTTTCTGTGCAACTTGACTGGTGTGCTGAGGCGTACTACCGCGTGGCAGTATATCGAGCTGTTATGTTTATTTTTTATATTTTTAAGATGATAAAATGATAATGGTCATAATACGTGCACATTTTTACCTTTTAGTTGCCACAAACTTGCAGAAGTTGTTATTCTAGCGTTAACTCCAGACCCACGAACTGAAAAATGTAATCAGTAAGTAAGAGGGAAACAGCATTTTTTTATTACTTAGTTTTTTAGAATGAAAATGCTGCACTAAAGTGTATTTTTTTATTTTATTCACAGTAAAGCCTTGCTGAGATTTACCTGAGAAACACCTGAGGAGGACCTGCAGCTCAAAGACAGTGCTCACTGACTGCGCACACCGATTTAGGCTTTAAGCGCCTGTAAGTGGGTGAGCTGAGATGAAGATCTCAAAGTGTTGACGGTTAAATTTCTCCTGAGAAAGAAGTCAGCACTCAGCATCTTAATTCAGACCTCTGTGTGTGTGTGTGTGTGTGTGTGTGTGTGTGTGTGTGTGTGTGTGTATCTGTGTTGTGTTACAATCCAGAGCAGCAGAAACCAGACTATCCAGTTCACAGGGGACCATGGAGGGCAACTGGCCATCAGATCCCTTTGGATTATTTTCACAGTTGTAAGTCATAATTATGCTGCTTTTTAATTTTAGCATCTATGTTGGTTAATGTGCTGCTATTGCTGCGTGATTTATGTAAAATAAAGAAATCACCTTCCTTTCTTAAAACAGCTGCAAATTTTTGTCAGTTTGTACCCTTATTTGTTATATTGTAGTAATCAAATAATAATTAATGTTTAAGTGAGAAACAGGAGAATCTGCTTTAAAAAGAGCAAAGACTGAGACACACCGTGCTGACACCTTACACCCTAGAGCTTCACCGTCAGGTGAGGGAGAGGCCTTGTGCTTCATCGATGAAGCAGGTGAGGGAGAGATGGGATCCTGACCCCTGACCCCTGACAGTTTTGGCACGTCAGGTGAGAGGCCTGTTTCACACAGCATGCGTCAGAAGCGCGTGAGCAGCACCGGGCATGTTTTTTATTTCAGCAGCCATGTTATCAAGTTAAAGCGTGCACACTGCCCGTCTGAGCAGCTTGTGAGGAGCGTCTTAGCTGCTTTTCAACTGCAGCACGTCTAGAGAAACGGTGGCTCGGCGATTTTTTACTCATGACGCGCGTGTCTGTCAGCAGAAATAGACAGTGACGGTGGTGTTTTGATGATTATATTGACTCTGTTCCACTTTTTACTGCAGTTGAAAAGTCTCACTGTCACAGAGATGAGAAAATACAAAGACGTCTGTTCTACTCCAACTTCCCTGCTTCCCTTTCAAAACAAAAGTCCTCTGACAGCGTCTCTGTGGCCAGAATCCCATCAGTTGCTGATAAAAGGCATTTTATTTTGAAACATTACCAGGACCGTGTTGTCGGCTGTGCAGGAGCTTGCACGACTTCATAAATAAGTGGAATTTGTGCTTACAAGTATGGAAAAACAGAACTCATATCTGCGGGCATCGACGCAGCAGCGACGCATGTGTGAACACCACAAGCATGAAACATGCTGCAGTTCAGCGCGCTCCTGACACGCGCTGTGTGAAACGGGCCTTAGGTGGGAGAGATCCTGGTGAACCTATTTGTCAGCGGTTGTGACACTACATAGTTCATAAATTTAAAAAAATCTCTGACAGTTATCAGTAAATTAGTCTGTTAAATGTTGTTGTGTGTCTGAAATGATGACAGAAGATATTGAAATTTATCTGCAGCATGCACCCCTCTATTCAGACCTCTGTGTGTGTGTGTGTGTGTGTGTGTTACAGCCCAGAGCAGCGGAGACCAAACTATCCAGTGCACAGCAGGACCATGCACGCCTTTGACTTCTCTTCAATGTTGTAAGTCATAATTATTTAGCTTTTTAGTTTTAGCATCTATGTTCGCTAATGTGCTGCTGTTTCTGCGTGATTTATTTAATTTAATTCAACTGGCCCCATCACTGGGAGCAACTTTCCAGCACAAATTATATATAGATCGGTGTAAGTCATTAATAATAAATAAATAAATATGTAAATATGAACGTAATTTATAAAGTGCCTTACATACAAGGAATGTAGCACAGAGTGCTTTACAATAAGGGCATTTGCTTGCCAGGATTTATTTTAAGATTCTTTAATACAGCGTTCCCATGATCATGAAATTCCTGCAAAATTTATGAATTTAAAAATGCTGTTTTCCAGGCCTGGAAATGCTTTAGAAATAACTGAATGTTTTGGTAAATTTTTGAATATACATTATTTGGCTGTTGCTTCCATTTAGTTAATGAAATTCCCAAAACTGTCTGACATTATGTGAAATACATTGTATTAAAAATCTAATGCATCATTGCTTGACTGTTGATTTGAGTTTTGGTTTTTTCTATCCTTCAAAAAGAGGTGCAGCATTGACGTTTTGCAAAGTACTCGTATGTGGCGGTCTGGTCGGTTGTCATGTGCAGCTAGTTGCCTGCAGGAATGTCTAACTTGCAACACCTTGGAAGTGCACGTTTAAAGCCATTTAAAACTACTTAAAATCATGGTAAAGAGGTAAAAAAAATGTGAATAACGTCTGGAAACGTTTTGAAAATTCATTGGTAAAATGTGTGGGAACCTTGTTAATAACTTATATAGCTGAGCTTCTGAGTCACTGTGCAAACTGTGACCTGAGATCCTCAAACCTCACTGGTCGTCTTTGGGTCGAGGCTGGCAGTCAAAGTTGACAGGGCTTTGTCCTTTAATCTGGAATTTTCTGCATGAGGAGTTAAGACCTATCAGCACATTACCTATTTTTAAATCATTGCTCAAAACACATTTTTATAGGAAATCTTTTCCGTTAGATGCCTGATTTGTGTTTTCTTTCCTTTTGGTCTGTTTTTGCCTCTTTGAACACTATTTCTTCTAAGCTCTTAACGTGTTTTGCCTCGGTGTTGTCAGTAGCTGTGGCCTGTGGGTGGATTTCTCCTGTTCACTCCTGGGTCAGAAGCCAGCGCTCAGCTCCGCCTTCTTTATGCAAACCTCTGTGTGTGTTGTGTTGCAGGTCAGAGCAGCTACAGAGACCAGACTTTCAGGTACCCACTGGGATCATGGAGAGCAATGGGCCAGGACAGCTTATCTTCGCGATGCAAGCAGCTGCAGCTCCCCATTCTTCCATCGGAGGAAGTCGGCCTGATGAGGGGACATCCGGCGGACCCCTGCCAGCAGATGAGTGGGGAACCCCGAGCAGCATAGAGGGAAGCCAGACCCCGCTCAACAGCCCAAACAACCCAGGCGGCGGCGACGGCGCAGTGCCATTTGAAAACAAGTAAAGTTTTCCTTTCAAGAACGTAAATCAATATGTTGACTGGTCAGGCTTTCACAAAGTGACTGCATCATTTTATTTTCTGTGTTTACTGTGTTAATAACCACAGGAAATAAAATGATGCAGTCAGTTTGTGAAAGTCTGAGCTTCATTCATGTTATTAATATGATGAACACCTGTAGAGTACTCCCTCACGGCCATGTATAAAATACCCCAAAATGCAATATGTGAGGTGGTGGAAGTAGCAATTGGAGCCTAATTATTGTCGCAATTTAAGCGATAGAAATGACAATTTTTCTAAAAAGGAAACCAGCTACATTTTTATGTATTTATTTAACCTTTATTTAACCAGAAAAAACTCTTGGGATTAAAAATCTCTTTTCAAGAGTGTCCTGGCCATGACAGGCAGCAACAAAAGTGACAGTCAGACAACACGGAACAAAATTAGAAAATCAAAAATACAAATACAAATATATGCAAATATACATGTTCTTTTAAGAGACCTGTCTCTATTTTTTTCTTTTATATATTAAAGATTGCTCATTTATGAACCAAGTATTTCTTATCCGGTTACTTGATTAATTGATGGATTCGTCAGTAAAAAACTTGATTACTAAAATAATCAATAGCTGCAGCCTTGTAAAATCTCAAAACTAATTGATAATGTATTTATTTTTTTAAATGTATTTGCCATTCATTAATGTCATGCTCATCAAGATGACACTAGGAACAGCAAATTCAATGAAAATTGGTTATTTAACTAAGATTTTGTGGCTGAAATCATGACAGTATTGATTATTGTAAGTTGGTCCTGAATTTTTATTCTGATTTACATTTAAAAGTCTTAAAAAATCTGAAATTGAACTTGCTTCAAGCTGAAGAAACCCTGATAATAATCTAATTACAGCCCAGCCGATATATCGCTTTTCTGATATTTTCAGCCAATATTAGTGTTTCACAGACATATTGGTAGCATATCGATAAGAAAACTTTTGTTTTCAGACCATGTAATGCAGAGAATGATGTTTGGGTGGTTTTGAAATGGTTTCATTATATAGTTTGTCCAGCAGAGTGCGCTCAGACTCCATTTTTTACAGTCCTCTCAGCTTTATGGCGCACATGCAGCAGAGAGCGTCCTCGCAGCAGCAGGGAGCGTCCTCGCAGCAGCAGAGAGCGTCCTCGCAGCAGCAGAGAGCGTCCTCGCAGCAGCAGAGAGCGTTGCAACAGGTGGCGTCGCAGGGGAAGGGACGGTGGAGCAGTCAGTCAAGAGTGTTTTCACGGTAACCAACACTTAAATACTGTTAAGTTAATAAACAATCATTTTGCAAACGAACACGTCGATCTAAGGTTCCAGGGTGACGGGAGGAGAGGACTACTAACGTGCAGACTTTAATGCTATTTAGCGGCTTTTCTGACCCTCTCAGCAGCTTTATATTTAAAAAGCAACGAGGGACACATTTAGTGACTTATCTAGATTATCGGGAACAAGGAGGAAATATACTGTCATCTATTACCATGCTCTCGGCACTTAGTAACCGCCGTATGTCGCTGTAAGCGTTGGACAGGCCACCGTCTCTCGCCAGGCGTGTATGTGGCGGTGACAGATGAACAAGAGGACACGCTGCTCGTGGTTTAAGTTCAGGTGTAGTGAGTTTCCAGCTCGGTTATGATGAAAGAATAAACTGATATCTGAAGTTTGATTCCTTCCAACAACAAGCAGAACAACATGTAAATATGCAGAGATCACAACAAAGCCGTTACTCAGGGACTCAGGGACAGCTGTGCTGAAAAGGTTGCACATCTTCGATTTCAATATCGCGATGTTTAACACGTAGTGACGTAGCATTTGAGCAAGCGAAGGCGTGAGTAGATTTCGCCCTCTGCTGTTCAAAAAGTGTATCGCGGTTCATTTTTCTTTTCACCGATCTGAATTTCAGACACTTTTTATTGATTTTTAACCGTCTCACTGTGCATCGTCACATCTCTGCTCATAATTTCCCACCCTGATGTCTTGTCTCTGTTGTCTCTCAGGAGGACATCAGAGAGCGAACGGTCCCGTGACTCTGGTTTGTCTTTCAAGAGTGATCGGTCAAAAGAATTTGTCCTAGACTTCAAAGAAAGATCCCTTCTCAGGTGAGCTTTTATGACGTTAAAATGTTACTGCCGTCATGGATATTGTGCACACAGACACAAACGTGATGATGTAAGTCATTATTATGTTTCTTTATACTTTAGTATGTTTTAGTTAAAATGCTGCCATTGGTGCTTGACCTGTGAAGACGAGTGAACTGCTGCTCTTCACTTCAGTCCTGCTTCAAAGATCCTGTTTTCTTTGCTGAGCTTAGACACTAAAGTCCGTAAATTACGTACCTTTGAAATTTAAACAGCTAAAAAGATTAGGACCTTACCACCGTCACAGTTTTGTAATGATAAAAAGTCTGCACTTCACCATCTTTATTCAAACCTCTGCGTTTACAAGTACGCATTGTGGTGTTTGAGTTTTCATCATTTCAAATTAGTACGATTTCAGTCGGACTAGCTCAATAAATCGACTTTGGGGAAGTAGCGATACTACATTAAAAAAGTACTCTGAATTTCTCTGATGGCTTCTTGGTGATTTCTTTGTATCCAGCAGTTGCTGTGGCTGGATATTTAACACCGTGATGTTCCCACCCTGGTGTTTTTTTCTCTCTTGTCTACCAGGAGGAAAAGGAAGAGCAAAAACAACTCTGACTCTACTTTTTCCTCCGAGATTGATCTGTTCAAGAGCCCAAACCAAGAACCGTTGTCTCGCAGGTAAGCTTTTTGCATTCATTTCATATTTTGCAAAAACGTCGACTCATTTTGTCCAAGACAATAAACATCGATTTTTTTTTGCAAAAACTTCACCTCGCTCTGTGTAGCTGGGTAATGAGATCATAAACGGTAGATAGCAGCACACCTGTGGTGAAGAGGATGGTGTGACTGGTGGTATCTGGGAGCGTTGCTGAACAGCGATGTCGGCCAGAAGCAGCAAATATTAGCCAGACGTTTAACGTTTAAGGTTATTCTCAGAGTTTGTCTGTCTGCAGCCTCACTGGTTTTACGTGTATTCAGCTACTTTGAGAGCATCATTAAATACAGAAACAGCTCCTGTCATTCCTCAAAGCAAATACATTATATCAAGGCAAATATTTAGTTTTTGGACTGCAGTGGTGAAAGCAGATCTTTTCATAAGGGTGAGTTTAAATACTGCATTTCTGAGGACCTTTGTGTTCATATATTTCTGTTAGTTTAGAATAATCTCATAATGATTCAATGTGAAGTGGTAAGTAGAGGTAACTACATTAAAAAGAGGCAAGAAATTATTCAGTGAGAACTCGCCAGACTTCTCTGTGATTTCTGTGTGTTTCTGTGGTTGGATATTTTAACACTATAATTTCCCACCCTGGTGTTTTTTCACTGTTGTCTCTCAGGAGGAGATCAGAGAGCGAGCAGTCCTGTGTCTCTGGTTTGTCCTTCAAGAGTGATCGATCCAAAGATTTCATCCTAGATTTCAAAGACAGGTCCCCTCTCAGGTAAGTTTTTATAACTATTAAAGTTTTTATTACATTTATGAATATTGTGCACACAGATGCAAATGTGATGGTGTAAGTCATTGTTATGTTTCTTTATAATTTTAGTCAAAATGCTGCCATTGTTGCAGTAAAATCAGTAAAATTAAGTACCTTCTCTGAGAGATTTAAAAAAACTGCAAACTTTAAGACTTTACCACCCTTTTAATATTCTAATTATTAATTATTATTAAGAAGTCAGAACTTCACCGTCATTATTCAAACATCTGTTTGTCTGCTTAGAGCAGCAGCTGAAACCAGATTTACAAGTACACATTATGTTTTTTTTATCAGACCGAATAGCTTGACTGCCAATCATAATGTGGGCGTGTTCGGCCGATTTAGAGAAATTTAAATTAGTATGATTATTACGAGTATTTTAAATGTCCACTTTTTGATCAAACTAAAACAATAATTGGACATTTTCTAACAGACTGTAAGCGTACTAACTGACAAGACAGTAAAGTCAATAAAATCATCGTCGTTTTCTGGAAGATCAGAACTACTGTAAGTTTTAGGACCTTTGTACCCTTATGATATTCTTGTCGGTCGAGAATAATTTAGCAATGATTCATGAGAAAGTGGGAAGTTGAGATGCTCACATCAAAAAGAGAGAAGAAATTATTTTGTGGGAAGAGAACAAACTTTTACAGAAATTCTCCGATGCCTACTTGCATGCTGGATATTTGACACCATAATTTCCCGCCCTGGTGTTTTTTCTGTCTTGTCTGCCAGGACCCCAGAGAGCGAACAGTCCTGTGACTCTGTTTTGTCCTCCAAGAGAGTTCGAAGTGTCAAGTCAAAGTCAAAAGATTTCCCCCTCAATGCCAAGTAAGCTATTATTATTGTTAAAATGTTACTGCATTTTGTGACATTTTGCCAACACTCGAGTCTGATGATGGGCGTTATTATTATTTTTAGTTACTGTATAATGTTGGTATCTTTAGTTAACATGCTGCCATTGTTGTGTCCCATTCTGCTGTTTTTCTTCTCTTGTGTCTCAGGAGATCAGAGAGCGAGCAGTCCTGTGACTCTGATTTGTCCCTCAAGAGTGATCGCTCAAAAGATTTCATCCTCAATTTCAAAAAAAGGTCCTTTCTCAGATAAGCTTTTATTACCATTAAAATGTTACTGCATATTTACGTATTTTACCTGAACCTGAATTGGAGATTTTGATGAGATGGAACAGAAAAAGATACCAGAGCCTGTTAATGTGCAATTTTTAAATGCTATGAAGTTTATAAAGTTGTCTAAATTGAAAATTCTTAATGCAGTTTTCAAAAGCGATAAAAGGCTTTCAAAGGATGAAAATGTCAGTTTTGCAAAGCCAGTTAAATTATGGCGTTAATGTGAATGTGCAGTAAATCTCTTCAGTCAGTGCTAAAAAAATCACTTTGAAATTCTGAACGTCATGTCTTCTGTGACCATATTAGTCATAAAAGTATTTTCAATGAAAAAATGCTAACTTCCCGTATTTAAATATTTTTGTCCATTTATTATAATATAATTTGCTATATCCTGTTGTTCAGCTGTAACCTGACGGGGCCTAAACGCACTTGGCAGCAGCTTAAAATCAAACAAAGAAATATTGCTGGTAAGACATTTAATGTTGCTCATTTATTATTTACTTACTCCTTGAAATATTATGCTCAGGTTGATTTAATTACTGAATTGTTTAAATTTCACTGTAGCCAAAAGGAAGAAAGCAAAGGCCCAAAAAATGGGTGGTGGGCCACCATCAGCCCCATTTACACAGGCCGAAGAGCTGGATGTTAGCCAGAGCAGTGGGCAGCCTGTCGAGGAGGGCATCCTGAGTGACAGCTCATCAGAGCCCGCCCACACGCAGGACACCAGTGCCCGTGAAAAGGGTACGTTCACCATTCGTCCTTTTTGCCAGCACACACGAGGCCGTGGAGCCCTTTATCCTCTCTGCATAACTTGTGACACAAGTTTTGAATCCTGACGTTGCCGTTAAACTTTGGTCGCTTTGCAACAGTTTCTGCTGACGGAGTGATTTCACTCTTGGATTCTCCTGCCCCCCCTGATGTTCACGTGATTGTAAGTTTGAATATTCAGCAGATTTTGTGTGATGGTTTTGAGTAGCCTTCATCTAACATTATTGGTCTTCTTTACCACAGGAGGATGATGAAGACAGCTTATCCACTGAAGGGCCTTCTGAGGTATACTGTGCATCTTTAGTGTAATAATGGGAGCTTGACCAATATGGGATTTTTGAGACTTGTAACGATTTTATTGTGGAAAAATTCACATATTACTGATATGGCGACCGGTATAGTGAATTTTTGAGCCTGACTGAAAATAGATCATTTCTATGTGGACTGTGCACTGATTTTGCACCGATGTAAGTATGCAACAGTACTCAGAAGGCTGCTTTCTTGATCAAACACACAAACAAAAATAAAGAATAAATAAAAATACTGTGTGTGTTCAGCATCAGTCTTCCCTGACCATTTAAATAAAAATATAAACATAAAATACACATCAGCACTGTATTGTCTTTGCTGACCATTTAAGTAAAGAATAAACACAGCAAAACTAAAACAGGACCACTTTAAAATGCAAAGATAATAAATTAAAAATGTTACACTGTCAAATTGTGATTTTAAGAGAAGGCTTCCTTATAAAATTGAGGGTTTTTAATTTTTTTTTTTTAGTAAATATCTTGTATGATAATTTCTGTTTGCTCTGTCCCACATGAAAACTTGCACGGTCTTGTCTTACAACAGAGCGCGCCCGGCGACTGTAATAAAGAAGAGGGCCCATCGACCTCCAGAGCACAACTGAATGCAGTAAGATTTTATATTCAGTTGTCATTGCCTGTGTGTCCGAGGGACGATTGAGTATTGGACTGCAGAAATGTGTCAGACTTAACAGTATGTCTGTTTTTGTCTCTTCATAGCTCCCTGCAAAAGAGCTACACGAGGTTTACATGAGAAAGAAAATTGAAAAGTGTGATCTTCAGATGGACCATATCAGGCTTAAAATGATGAAGACCAAACTGGAAATTCAGTGGCTGGAAAGCAAGGTAAAGGTGAGTTGGACCTGAATGTGGATGATATTATTTGCTATTACGCTTACTGTTGAGAAATTATTTGAATATACAAATATACATTATAATATTGAAGCACTTGTGTCTTTATTTGCGGGAAATAAAGAATACAGAAAAATAAATGTTATGTGAAGGAAATAAAGACAAATGATTCCTCTCCTCTGTTTAATTTAAAGTTAAAGAGATTGCTTCAGAAGAAATGTCTCAAAAGGGAATCGGGGGAAAAAAACGATGAATATGTTTCACATGTATTCTTGAAATAAAAAGGAATAAAGATGCATGTGACCGTAGTCTGACAGGGGACTTTTTGGAGGTAAAATGGAAAAATGGGGGATGGTGTTCCTCTGGGTTATGTATCAGTCCCACCTGGATTTGTGACTCTTGTATTGACAGGAAGCCAATTAAGTTACAGGAAATATCATGAGTCAATATGGGTTCGGGGAGGTAACTTTAACACAATTAATTTGTTAATTTGTTTTGTGCTGTTTATTTGAATGTGCTGTGATGTACTGTAAACCAGGAGGTGGCAGCATAATCAAAATTACATTAAACTAAAGCTCCTGCTAACATCTTTAGTGTAAATCTATCCAACAGCTCTGGTTTTCTAATGTTTTGGCAGATTTTTAGTCAAACCTCTGTGTGTGTTGTGTTGCAGCCCAGAGCAGCTGCAGGGACCAGACTGTCCAGTACACAGCGGGATCATGGAAACCAACTGGCCAGCAAAAACTATGTATGACATGATGTAAGTCATCTCTTTTTAATTGTATCCACACTGAGAGAGACTTAAATGAGTAAAATAAACTTGCTTTTTTAGAACATCAATTCAGCTGCAAGTATTAGTGCCTAACAGCTGTTATATTATTCCTTTTAACCTAGAATAATATTTGCAAAATGTTATTAAGGGCCATGCACACCAAGAATAACTATAAACAGGTAGTTTTAAAAATTGTTCCCACTCAAGTGGATGGTGGAGTCCACAGAACAACTGTTACAACAAAAATGGCGAGCAATATCGTTTCAACCCTCCAATCAGAATCTTATTTAAATGTCACATCCAGCATAAATCCTAACATCTAATTTGGACCAAAAATGTATATTTTTTGTGTTTTAAAATGGATGATTTTACTGTTTCTTTTTGTTTTTATTCTTGTGAATTTACTCATCAATAATTGATTGGTCTCCCCAACCAGATTACAGTAAATTAGCTTTTTTCATCTATACAAATTAATTATATTCCATTAAACTGACAAATTCACAGCATATATTACCTTTCTATAAAATCACATACGCCTTCGGAGAAATGCATATCCATATTGCCCGCTCTCACTTGCATCTTAAATTCTAGTATGTAATGTTTGCAGTTTAAATGATATCCTGTGTTTGTATTCAGAAAGGAACGGAAACATCTGGAAACATCTGGAAACATCGTTGAGGCATCGACAGCAGCTTCCTCTGCTGGACTGTTCAGAGCTTCAACTCATCCTGGATCGCTCCAAGTTGTCTTGACAATCGGTTTTAAAAGCAATAACGATTACAATTACTTATGGTGAGTGTGGTGTGACGTGCAATGTATGGGAGACACACTGGTTGTAATAAGTTCAGGTAAAGATAATTGATATATTTATATGATATATATTAATTTGATTTATTAATATGACCTATATTTTAGTGTTAGTAAAACATGTGTCTCTACGACCAACACCAACCCACAGGTTGGGTTACTCAGGATTGAGGTAATTTTAGTGTAACATAAAAACACTACAACAGCATTTCCCCCCTCAGACAATGCTATAAACCCCCTCCTCAACCCTGCTTTTCAAAAAAGCAGATCACTGCTCCGTCCTACTGTTGCCAGCAACACAAATGGAAAAAAAGAGGTTGTCGTCTTTCAAAACTGCTTTGAGAAAACCAGCTTAAGCAACCCACATCTGCTCCTCTCTCCCTGACACCTTGGACCCTCTTCAGTTTGCAAACAGACCGAACAGGGCCGCAGATATTTTCCTTGGCAACACAATCTGCTCAACCACGGGAGCAAAATAAGAGAATACTCTTCATTGACAACAGCTCATTCCCTTTAAACTTGTCTCTAAGCTCCATCATCTCGGACCAGAGACCTCCGTCTGCAGCTGGATATTTGACCTTTTTAATGTGGTGAAAATGGACTGTTACACCTCCTCCTCGCTGATCCTCAGTGCAGGTGCACCACAGGGCTGTGTGCTCAGCCCCCTGCTAAACCTCAAATTGTGCTGCCAAGTAAAGCTCAAATATCATGTGTACTGTACTTTTTAAATAGGACTTTGCACATACATAACTGCTGCATTTGAAGCAGGACTGCTACAAATCATACATGCAGTACCGTTTTATTTTTCATTCTCATAACTCGTATACAAATCCTCTTTTTCCATGAATGCATAATATTCTCATTTTCTTCTGTCATATCCTAGATCTCATTGCTCTTACTTAGTGTAGTGTTGCACTGCCATGAGCCCATTAGCAAAGCAAGTGTCTGCTGTTAGTTCAAATGTCTGTAATGACAGAGGACAGACGAGTCTGTATCTAAGCTGCTAAAGTCAGTTGATAACGTTGTTGGCAGTCCAGAGAATATTTTGTTAAAACAGATCAGTGATGCTTTTTTTTACCCTCATTGCTCTTCATGAAGTTTGCTCCCGGTACATTTTATGTTGTTTTTAAAAAAACTGGCTTTTCGATGTTACATTAACTCTGGAGGCAATTTGGCCTTGTGTGCCCTGATTAATTTGGCATGCAGCTGGCTCTCATAATCAGTCAATCATAATTTTTACTGAAAACTCTCCTGGCACTTGCTTGTTGGAAGAAGGACATAACGGTTCGGTTTGGGCTAATGTAAACGTTTTCAAACTGGAAAAACACTGGATTGGACTGTGACATAAGGAAGCGCTGTATAGATAATTTCTCTTTCAGCTTCATTAATTTCATTAATTCAGCTGTTCCTCGTCTTGCAGTGCTCTCAAAACAAGCAACTAGTATAAATATATACATAATAATGTAAAAATCTTCAAAAAACACTAACATTTTAGGAAAGATACAAAGATTAGGAACATATGTGCTGCCTGTCCCCCTCCCACCTGCACTGAAATTTCATCTCCTTCATGTTGCTGTAAATATGTCAAAGTCTGTTTCCCCGTCGATATGTGATTCCTCCTAACTAAACCTCACCAAAGCCCTAAACCGAACCACAGAGGAGGGCACTGTGTAACAACAGGAGGGAAACACTGTTCGATGGGGGGACATATTTACATATATCCCAGGTGCTCATCTGGGTAGTAAATTGCATACGGGCTGTTGTGCACCTGTATATTTCTGTACTTTAACCATTAGCACGCTTATAGACAAAAAATAAATTTAGATAATAATCATAATGATAATGATAATAATAATTATATATATATATATATATATATATACACACACACACACACATATATATACATACATACATACATACAAGAAAAAAATATATATACAAGAAATGCATCACGAAGAGCTTTACAATAAGGGCATTATAAGCACAGAGTGCTGATAATAATAATAATAATAATAATAATAATATTGCATTTCACATACAAGCAGACAGAATGAACATAAAACAGTCCTGCAGTTAACACATAATATCATGTTAATCACATTATCATTGTGCTTATTATTAATGCAATATATGTTGAATTTAGCATTGTTAAACTGTTAGCAGAATTTACTGATGAAGGTTACGTTCAATATGCCAAAAAGTGTTAGAATGAAAAATGCCGGTTCAGCTAGTGAATGTAATTTGCGCTGTTTGTTTTATGGAAAAGAAAAGAAAAGAAAAGAAATGAAAAGAAAAGAAAAGAAACGATAAGATAAGATAAGATAAGATACAATAAATATGATATGATACGATGCGATAATCCTTTATTAGTCCCGCAGAGGGATGTATTGTAATCCGTAAGACTATGCTTTTTAAAGTTTGTGGTCTGTGGTGGTCCAAGTCCCTGCATTTTGTTACTGGTCTTCCACTGGGGCAAATAAACACCCAAAAGACATAGAGAGTCTAAAGTCTGGCAAACTTTTTTTTTTTTTTTAACTAAAATATTAACTCTTACTGGGTGTTTTGACAGTGGAGATTGAGTTTTTTAACAAGGTTTCCATCAAACCATTCAGTGACTGCTTTGACTTATGTGGAAG
Organism: Plectropomus leopardus; assembly: GCF_026936395.1. NCBI lineage: Eukaryota > Metazoa > Chordata > Actinopteri > Perciformes > Serranidae > Plectropomus > Plectropomus leopardus. The sequence goes on from NC_142189.1 coordinate 4,862,353, forward strand.
CAAATTTGATACTTTTCTTAATTTTTGTGTCCATATATTCATACTTATCCTTTAATTAATTGTGTGTTTTTTTGTTATTTGGTTGGACCAACTCCAGGTGATGTCCACTTATTAAAATGATTCTGTGTGTAAATGAGTTTTATGTCGAATTTATTTTGTTACATCAACAGCAGATTGTAGAGAGGTTGTCTTCTCCACATTTATTATTATAATTAGATATTTGAAATTATGTTACAGTAGAGAAGCACACACACACATACTATACATATATAATTCAGCATTTTCTTGGGTTTTTTCCTAATTTTTTATGCTTATTTTCATTTTTTTCTTTTGTAACTTTTAACTTATTTCTTGCAAATTTTTGGGCCTTGTCTTGTTGAGTTTCTAATTGTCTTCGCCCCATATTTTTGAAAGAAATTATAAATTTGCTCCGGTTTCATTGGTCTAATTTACTGTTTTATTTTACTTTATTAAACTGTATTTTTAACAGCAGGTACTTCATAAGTGCCATTTTGTAAGCAGGGGATTCTGATGCCGGTGCTAACTCTAAAGGCAAACATTTAAACACATTTTATATTTTCCTTACATTCAGAATGACATTGGAAAGATAATTATACTTAATATTTATTAAAAAATGGTTATCAATTGTTATCATAATTTAAATTAAACAACATGTTTGCACCGCCACCCCTCCGGTCTGAGTTGGTCTCGTCCGTGTCTCCACAGCATCAAACGCACATGTTGGGTGTGTTGTGTTGAGGATTGCAGCCAAATTACAGCATTTAATGAACCTGCGCGAGCTGTCACGTCGCCGTTTGCTTTGTAAAAATCGCAGCGACGGAGCGATAAGTGTCGCCGTCAGTGAGAAATACTGAAAATATCTGAATTATCGGGAAAACTCCTGAGGTGAGGAGGCGCAGTCAATCCGGCGTGGCTCCAAACGGCTCCTGTTCACCGGACTGAAGGTATGAACACCGACACCTACACACTCTCACGATGTGCGTGTGTGTTAACCACCTGTGAAAGTGCCGCGTTTAGTTATTAAAGACCTGTGACATGATGTAAATATGTGTTAAAGTGTGTTTGAAGTCGGTGTCACCGGCTAGCAGCGCCCCGTTAGCTTCCTGTCCCAGCTGTCAACATGTGAGACTCTGCTGCTCTAACGGCTCACTGACGGATAATATCAATTAAAGTTGATGTAAAAAACACGCATGAGACAGTTCACGGTTGTGTTTGGCGTTTTTTTCCCGCAGGAGACTTTTTATTCGGTCAGGTGAAGAGAAAACGTTGAGCTAGCCGCCCCGGTGCAGTGCCACGTAGCTGCCGGCTAACGTGAGCGGAGCAGCCGGTGAAGTTCTGCAGATTCACTGCATCTGATTTATGCGGTGAAGCTCTGAAAGTAGCAATGCCACACTGTAGAAACACTCTGCTACAACTAAAATTCATGCATTTTAAAGCTTAAAAGCATTTGCATCGAAATACACGTAAAGTACCAAAGTTAATGTTATCATTATGCAGAATTGACCAGAGTAATGTGCAATACTGTGCAAAAGCCGAAAACTTTGTTATTTTAGCAAAGTTATAATAGTCATACAAATGTATTTCTCAGTAGTCACTTTACCAAATGCAACCACAATATACAGGAAATATGTTTACAGTATTAAAAATGTTAATATTTCAGAATAAAACAACTTTAACAGGCTAAAGGGGCAAGTATTTAGGGTGACCTCCAGTGTTAGGAATGAAGTTTAAGCTGCCATAATTACAATAAATGTTAATTAACAAGGACTACAGTTATGGTTTTTTATTTACTCACTGTGAAGAGTCACATGAGAAGTTATATTGCAGAGAAACCTTGAAGTTCACTCAGTTTGTGGAAATAATTCGTCAAAGGAAATCTGAATAGCAAGTGTGACGTGAAGTCATACAAATCAATGAGTAACTGGAATTTTTGTTTCACATTCCAAAATCTTTCAAAAGATAACTATTAGTTATTGGTTTTGGCTGCTGAGTGAAGCAAATCTAGCAGCACTTGCATATTTTACCAACATTTGACTGCTGCTAATTGGTGACCTCCCTTCACACTGAGCATTAAACTCTTTTGGACATAAAAAAATAAGAACACTCATCTTCTGGTTTATTTACACCAGGCTGCTTTCAAGACGTGTCCAAAGCTCAATATTGATTGCTTGAGATCCATTTTATTCTGGTCGTGCAATTCCTTGACTCAGACTGAATATTGACTTCAGTCTGAAGAAGAATTTCTCATTTGTTTGCATTTTAATGCATTGTACGTCTCTGTATTCTTTTGTTCGTATCTCAATCAAGAGAAAAATAAATAAATACTTTTTATATATATAATTATATATATAATTTTTAAATACACCGTCATCACAACTTTGCCAAAACAACTTATCTAAGAATTTTGTACAGTCATATATATTAGGGACTGTTCTTTATTTATCAGAGGTAGGGGTGTCAGTGTTGGGACTCATTAATTTATTAATTTATTATTTTTCCTTGCAGCTCTCAGAGTGGCTGACGGAAAATCCATGACCCTCCCTCTCTCATAAATAAGTTATTAGATTTTTGAAATTTAAAAATCTGATGTTTGAAAATTAAAAGTGAAAAGTTGATGACTAAATCCTAAAATTAAAAAAGCTTGACACTTCTTGTGAATAATGATAATTGTTATTGTCATTATTATTAGTAGAATTTGTATTTTTATTTTAGCATTTTTTATCAGGTCATTTGCTGTTTTTTATTTAATTTTTTGTGTGTTTTTTTCCGATTGTTTTCCTCTTTGGCTAACCTTTTACTTCTTTTCTCAATTTTGGGTCATTTCTTGTTAAGTTGCTCATTGCCTTTCCATGTTTTTGAAAGAAATCAAGCCAATTTGCTCATATTAATAAGGGTTAAACCCTCTTTGATCAGCTGAAAAAACATTGTCACAAGTCTGAGAATCTCGTCTGTTGTGTTTCTCACACCGTGAAAAGTCTTTGTAGAGAGACATGGCCCAAATGACACCCAGAAATATAACATGTTTTTATGCTTTGATGGCCTGGGATCAGAAACTGCAGTTTGAATGGGCTTTAATGGTGCTTTTTTTGCACTTAACAGTATAAATGCAACAATTTTGTTTCAACAGTGTATTTTAGATTTACTGAGCTGAGCTGGAAATTCAAAGATCAAACAAAAATACACAATCTTGACAAAATATGTGCCATATGCATAAACAGTGAAAATAATCAAAAAATGAAGAATGAAAAGTACATAAAAAGCTCCAAACAGTCTTTAAGGGTTAAAGGTTTCATTTTTAAAGGCGACCTGGCCGAGAGGGCAGCAAAAACAAGCTTTTGTTGCTTTAATCTGAGGTTTTATTTTCTGTTATCTTTTCCCTTAAAGATTTGAGGCCCGCCGTGTGACACCATGACCAAGGTGTGCAAGAACTGCGGCAGCTCGGACATCGACGTGGACCAAGCCCGCGGCGATGCCGTCTGCATGTCCTGCGGCTCCGTGCTGGAGGACAACATCATCGTGTCCGAGGTGGAGTTCGTGGAGACGGGAGGCGGAGGGTCGTCGGCCGTCGGGCAGTTTGTCTCCTCAGAAGGTGAGAGCGATGAAATGAGTCACCTGTGAAATGAAAACTGCTCCTGCTGATGTGAAATGTTTCCAAAAAAAGTGAGGATAATGGAGATTGTGTCCAAATATCACTGCTGCTTTAGTGTTTTGGGTTTTTTGTCAATATTTGTCTTTTATAGATTTTTCATCAGTTTCTGTTGTTAAGTGAAACAAAGTATATTTATTTAAACGCTGCACTTAATGAGAGATTTAGAATTTACTTTTCATGTCATGCTACATTATACTTCTACGCCTCTAAAATTCAGAGTGAAATATTTTACATTTTACTCCATTTTATTTATCTGACAAACTTAGTTATTTTACGAATTAAAATTTAACACAAAAAACATATGAGGAACTTTTAAACTACCATGTTTTGTAAAAAAAATAATTACCCAATCTATAACAATATATAGAATTTGAAAACAATAAGTTAATTTATTAATTAGTTCATTAGTCAAGTATTTATCATTTAATTGTCATTTTTTCATGTAAAATACCTGAAACAACTAGTTATTTAAGTACATTTTCCTCATCATACTTGCATACTTAACCCTTTGAAAACTGAGTAAATTGGCTTTATTTCTTTTAAAAATATGGGGAGAAGGCAATGAGCAAATTAAGAGGAAATGACCCAAAAATTAGCAAGAAATTAGTTAAAAATTACAAGAAAATGACCTGAAAATTAGTTTTAAAAAAAAAGAAAAAGATAAAGGATATTAAAGGAAAAAGGAAATGGAATAAAAGGTGCTTAAAAGGTAATAATTTGATAACACAATTTTTAATTTATAATAAATAATAATTATGAAAAGTTGAATGTCCGACAGCCTGCTCCAGCGTGGAAATGTTGGACAGCCCGCTCCAGTGCGGACATGTCCGGCAGTCTGCTCGAGCGTGGCGGACATGTGCGTCAGCCCGCTCCAGAATGTGGACATGTGTGTCAGTCCAATCCAGCATGGACATATGCAGCAGCCCACTCCAGCGTGGAAATGTCCAAGAACGTCCAAAATAAAAAGATCATTAAATAATGGCTTAGGCTAAACGTAAGCTGAATTAAAATTATGATAATAAGATCATATTTTCATTATGATATTATATGTCCAACAGCCCGCTCCAGCGCGGACATGTCCAACAGCCCGCTCCAGTGCGGACACGTGTGAATGTCTGTTTGAATTTTAGCTGAATACCCCTGCTTTAGAGGAGACTACGTTTCTCCATGTCAGATGTGTGATTGGTGTTTAAAAACAGCGTGGCTCTAATGTAACGCTGCTCTCTGACTAAATGTGTGTGTGTTTGTCCACAGCTGCTTATCAGTGTGTAGCATTTACCTGCAGATTATCTCTGACCTTCAGCCTGCAGGACTTGTCTCTCCTGCTGAGTCTGCAGGAGACTCGTGTTGGAGTTTTATCTCCTGTGTTGTAGTTTCCCCGGATGTCCTCCAGAGTGTGCTGTCGGATTACAATACTTCTTTTGTCATATAGATTCAGTTTAGTTATCAGATAACACATTTTAACCCTTTAAACCCAAGCATAATAGTGCAATGTAATCTATTTTTATGAATAATTCATATAAAATGACACATGTAAATAAAAGGATTTTTTTAATGTCCCTTAGGTTAATTTGTAATACATCCTCTTTTTATATATAATTAAGAAATAGTATCCTTATAGTTAATGTTTTTGTTGTTGCTTTTTTTGCTTTTTTTCTTTTGTTTTTGGATACTTATAATTTTACTTACTTATTTTATTTTTTTTAATACTGTTTTATAATAACATTTTTTTAAATAATTATTAATAAGTCACTTATAAAACTTGACTCATTTACACTGCACCTAATCTGTTAATAAAAACACATCTTTGCAAAAAGGAAAAAAAAAGAAAAAGGCAAATACTATTTTTGTTCACCACAGGCAGGATAAAACCTACAAATAGAAAGATAAAAAATAATATTTCCAAATGCAAAAATGGAAACATGACACAGTTTTGGAACTGCACTTACACTGCAATTTGAGCACCTGTTAATAAAAAATAAATTCCTGCAAAAAAAAAAAAAGAACAACAGTTTTTGTAGTTCCCATCATGATGTCAGTCTCTGGTTTTCTGTCTGCAGTTGGAGGCGTCAACCCGTCTTTTGGAGACGTCCAACTGTCAGGAGCGGGCAGGGAGTCCAGAGCTCAGACGCTGCAGAGAGGTGAGTGACCAGCAGAGGACGCCACCTGTCTGTTAAAATCAGCATTAGTGTTTGTTTCTGTGGGAGATATTGATGGTCATGATCATCATTTACTCACACACACACACACACACACACACACACACACACACACACACACACACACACAATGTCCGGATTTTGTCTCACAGACGTTTTAATTAAGCACACAGTAAATGTAATAAAAGTCAATATTTGTTTAATAAGAGAGATTTTACAGAAGAGGCTGCAAGTTAATGTCAGGAAAACATCTCTAATATGTTGCTCATTATCACCTTTCTCTCTCTTTATGTATATTTTTTAACTTATTCTCTTTGGCGTGCAAATGTTTTGCTTTGAGAGCCGCTGTGTCGCAACATGTCGGTGTTTTTTAACTTCGTCTGACACAACAGCCGAGTAATTAAAGGCTTCTTTAGCGTTTTCAGAGGTGATTTACCTTGAATCTTTTCATCCTGTTTGTTCAAAGAGCTCCTCTCGTTCAGTAAATGCACCTTTTATGTCACGGCAGCAGCTTTCTTTTTTTCTCCTGTAACATCATGTAAAGTGTTTCAGGGTTAAATGATTGTTTTTATGAGGTGAAATTTGTTCTTAAAGCATTTTGGTTCAGCTTTGTCCTCATGCGTCAGATCTGATAAAAAGTGAAAGAGCGTTTATCTCACTGGTGAATTTGAGTTTTCACATAAAGACTCAGTTTTATTTATAATATGTGGTGTTCATATTTGTTTATTAGAGGGGCTGAAATGATGCTAGTTGACCTCAGAAAGCATCAGCACAGAGTTAAACACAGGAAACGACAGGTCAGGTGGAGCTGTTGCTCACCTGGTGGAGTGTGTGCCTCTTTAACTAGCTCTAACTTTGCATACTGCTGCCAATCTTTAAGATGCTGTAATTTTCTTGATTTTATTTTAAATAGTCTATTTTTCTGCTTATTTTGTTAATAATGTCAGTGGGTTATATTTTATTTATTTAATTTGCCATTTTATGTCATGCATTCTGTGCGCTGAATTTCTGTCCTTATTTTATCTTACTTTTACCAGTATTATCAAGTGGATTTTATCCATTTTAATATGCTTTCTGTTCTTTTTTTTTTTTTTTTTTACATGCAGGTTTTATAATGTCTTTTATGTCTTTTTGATATGGAGCACTTGGTGCATTTAATTTCTTTCTTGTAAAGCTCATCGGGCTGCATTTCTTCTTTGAAAGGTGCTTTACAAAAATAAGTTTATTATTATTTTTTACTATTATTATATTTATATCTGTCAGGCTCTGGATTGACCTGTTCCTTGTTCTTACGGGTCACCTGGAGGACCTCGTGTGTGTCCCCAAACATCACGCTGATACCAGAGTTTATCTTTTAACAACTCTAGTCAGAAATACATCAATAAAAACTTGTAGAGAGAGACCAAAAAAACAAAAAAACACCCAGCTGATGGTTGGCTGGCTGCGTGTAGAGAGTCAGAGCAGCTGGTTACTGCGGCGACGACCGTCTGCTCTGCTGATGATGTTTCAGCGACGGAGCCGCAGAGTCACAGAGCTGTCAGACTGCAGCAGACGCTGAGTAATGGAGGAGTGTGTGGAGATACAGCAGGGTGTGTGTGCGTGTGTGTTGATAGGGGATTAGTTGAATCTGTGTGAGTGTGTGCGCGCGTGTGTGTGTGTGTGTGTGTGTGTGAGTGTGTGTGTGTGTGAACACAGAACGATTGGGGAATACTGGTGTTATATTCTGTGTGTCTTTGTCTGTGTGCATGAGGAAATTTTTATTTTATTATTTGGGTGTTTGTTTGTTTAGGATATGTATGTTAGTATAAATCACCAACATATGAACACATTATTCAGATTTTGGGGCTTATTACTGTAGCCTTAACTTAGTAATAAATAAATTAATAAAAATAAAATAAAATGAAATAATTTTATATATATAATATATAATAAAAAATAATTAAAAAATAATTTAAAAATTATTTATATATATGTATATATAGCTGGACACCACATATAAATGAGGGTTTGGAAACCCTACATAGATAATTTAAACAAACATTTTTATTTGCGAGCTTTGGAGGTGTCTGTATTTGTTTTTGTCACCTTCTGGAACCACGCTAGCAGTTTCCCCCCGTTTCCAGTGTTTATGCTAAGCTAAGCTAACTGTCTGCTGGCTGAGGCTTCATATTTTACTCTCCAGACGTGAGAGTGGTATCGATTGTCTCAAATATTCCCCCAAGATTTTCCTTTCAAGAGTCTGTGTTGGTAAAAGTTGTTATACTGTGTGTGTGTGTGTGTGTGTGTGCGCGCGCGCTTGCCGGCGTGGCGGTGGGAATAGCCTTTGTGTGTGGGGAGATTTATGGCCGTCTGTGAGTCTGCAGGCGTCTCATGGAAAGCTCCTCTTCTTCTTTCTTTCTGTCCTCCACAAACTTTCCCCAGTGGCCGTCTGCACCTCCGCCTCCTCCATCTCCTCCTCCGTCTCCTCCTCCTCCATCTCCTCCTCCGTCTCCTCCTCCTCCATCTCCCCGCCGACTGATTCATATCTGGGGGGCACAAACCCCACCTCTTCCTGTATTTGTGTAGGACAATAATGTATCACCGGTCCCTCATGTACCGGTGCTCAGTGCGCTGCAGTGTGTAGGCACGATGGCTGGAATTTAAATGCAGCTTTAAAGGCTGAAAAGATTTATGTGCGAAAAACACACTTTGTCTGAAGAGTCTGAGTCACAAAGCTGCACTAAAACCTGAGTGTCTGATTCCCATAAATCTGGATGTTTAGCTGGAAGGTTTGTGAATATATTGACGCCACAGAATGAGGCAACACTTTGTGATTCTAGTTTTTTTTCATTGATTTTACAATGAATCAGACGACTGTTATGTGAGAGTTGCTCTGCTAAGGCTGAAACTACCGCCCAGGCACTTTTTTAAAGGAGTAGTCAAACATTTTGGGACAAATGCGTTCTTGCAGAGAGTTGGAAGAAAACATCGATACAAATCTCATGTCTGTTGGTTCGATATATCCGACTGTGGCCCGTTAGCTTCGTTTAGAGTCAAAAAAAGAGGAAAAAGTTGGTGTTTTTAGTGTTAAAAGGTGACAAAATTCACCTGCAAGTATCTCAAACTCACACCAAAATCCAATCAAACTGCAGAATTAGGCAATGCTGATCAAATATAAATCCAAATTATGCTATAAACCAAGATGCTGTTACTGGGTCGCCTGTTTCTCGCCTCAAAAGTTTTCAGAAACATGTTTTAGCTGACCATTTAAGATATTCAGCCGGCTGCCATTGTTTAAAAAGCACCTTTCCACATTATGTCTGGTGCAGTGCATTGTGGTAGTTGTAGGTCATGTAGCATCGATTTCAAAGACATTTGTGTCTGTCTGCTGCACAGACAGACCAGTTTTGTGAGTCGTCTTTTTAACAGTGAAATACTTATTTAAGTTATCACCTGGGCTTTTAACAACCTGTGACTAACTTTACATGCACAAAATATTCACCTTTATTCTGAAAAAAGACAATATTCCTTCTAATCTGTTCAGTCCAGCTGTTGTGTTTTGGCCTCTGGAGGAACTGCAGTTTTTGACGTTTTCGTGTTGGCTTTATTTTTCGGCCTCAGAGGTGAAGGCTTGTCAATGACTCTGACTGTGTCCCAGTTGATGCTGTTACTGGTTTTATTCTGGTGTTCACAGACAGATGATGTTTCCTGTCGTCTCTGATTCTTATTATATTTCTGCAGCTGATTTCGCCCAGTTATTTATCACAATGTGCAGTTATCGATGTGCAAATGGCATCAATAGTATTTTAACGGTTGAGTTTTGCGTCTTTTTTCTGTTTATATTGTCATTTTTGCTTTATTTGTCTTGCACATATCATGCTGTCATATTCCTTTGCTAATGTAATAATGCAGATTTCCCCCGTGTCGTGTCGTGTCGTGTCGTGTCGTGTCGTGTCGTGTCGTGTCGTGTCACCTCTTGGCTTGTCTTGTTGCTGCTTGTCGTGGCGTGGCGTGTTATAGCGTAGTGTGGCGTGGCGCCTCTTGTCTTGTTGTGTTGCCGTTTGTCGAGGCGTGGCGCACCACGCCATTATATTTCTTTGCTGCTGTAATAATGCAAATTTCCCTGTTAAGGGACCGATAAAGGATTATCGTCTCCTGTTTTGTCTCGTTTTGTCGCGTCTTTCCTTGTCTTCTCTTGTCGTTTCATGTCGCGTCAGGCTGTGCTGTGTTAAAACAACTTTTACCCTAAAACAAAAATTGAATGCCACGTTCCCTGTGGAGATGCTGTGGGTTGAATTGGACTGCGTATGTGTGTGTCGACCGTACAGTTTTATCATCCAGGTGTTTGTAGGTGTTGGTATAAAAAGCTCCCCAGACAGTTAAATCAGATCCTCTGTGGATGTATAAATGCCACTCTGCTTCAGGGTGTCCCAGTTTCCGTTCATGTAAATGTTAGGAGGTGTTTTTTATTTATTTAGAGGCTCCTATTAAGGAAATCAGTCGCTGTTTTGAGGTTTGAGCTGAAGAGTCACGTAAAGGGCATGAAACTAAGTTTGTATTTTTTTGATAATTGCAGCTGCAGTGCTGAGTCTCTGCCCTACTTTTCATCTCAGACACAAACTTTGTAGAAATTAGGGAGCAGTTAACTTTTTTATCTTCACAGTAGCTGGTTCAAACCAAAGCAACACATACAAAAATTATATTTGGTACCCCGTGTTATTAAGTTACATTTACAAAGCTGAGGTGAATTTTCAGGGGCTTTCTTTTTGTCTCTTGTCTGTCTGTCCCATGGCGTCTGGCTGATGGGTTGTGGTTGTCAAAATATGATATATTTATATCTATAATGCATGTCTTATTGTTGAGTCTTAGTGCATCATTTGTAAGTTTTTTATCTTGTGAGAGTGTGTGGGATTTAGGGGAATTTGGTGAAATCTATCAGTGAATTCCAGATTGCAATCAGTTAAAACTTCTTCCAATTTCTCTTCCTCTCCAAAACAAACAGACCAGCTGATTAAAACCAGTAAAAAAACTGAATAGAGCAGTTTTATGTTACAAGTCAGTGTTTCCAAGACACTGTTTGGCATGTCAAAGACACTAGTCTAGCACCTGCTTATGTGCGCTCACCTTTTTTCCTCTAATAACTTAAAATCCAGATGTTCAGGAGGTTTTTTCCAGGAGCTGAATTATCTGCAGTGGTCTCATCTTTTCCAAAACACAGACCAGGTGATTTAAAGCGGTAAAAACCTGGAATAGAGCAGTTTCAGTTTGAAGAAATCAGTGTTTTTCTGATGCAAAAACATGAATGACCCTATCACGAGTCCGTGTTTGGTTTGTCCATTCAGGGCTACTGTAGGATTTTAGGTTATGTCTCAGACTTTACGACGTTTCTAGGATTTTAAGGCATTTTGAGGATTTAAGGAAATTTCTCGGCTTTCAGGACATTTTTGTGGCGATTTTAGGGAGTTTCTAGGATTTGGGGACATTTGTAGGATTTTAGGACGATTATGACATTTTGAGGACATTCCTGGGATTTTAGGACATTTGTAGGATTTTAGGATGTATGTAGGATTTTAGACATATCTCGGCTTTTAGGACTTATCTTGGATTTTAGGACTTGGATTTGGGTATGTTTTGTAGGATTTTGAGATGTTTCTAGGATTTTAGGACGTACATTAGAAGCTTACCTCGGACCTCTGTCTTTGTACATCAGGACCTGCTCGCTATGCAACTATAAACAGCTCATTTTAAGGTAATGAATACAAAATGATTATTTTCAGGTGACTATACACCAAAGAAAACATACGTGTTATAATATTTTTCCATTTATGTCAATATACCCTCTAAATCCTACACACTGGACCTTAAAAAGCAAAGAAAATATCAGAATCATGAAGCAGACCAAAGATGAATGACATATATATTCAGAGTTAAGAATGAAAGATGTTTTGACAAAATGATTTTAAGTCCGTGTCTGCTGACAGCGTGAATGGACTTAGCTGAGTTTGTTCTCATGTCAACATGTAACGTAAGTACAGAACTTCATCTGCACGTTTGATATAATGTGATACGAAGACTGTGCTCAAATTTTATGAGGGCCTGATGACAGCAGGCCAAAATTTCTGACGGGTCAGAAATTCATCCAAAGGTCGGACAGCCGTTCCAGAGCAGTCAATCGAGCCATAATTGGTCGTCTCTCCATTGCGTGAAGTCCAACTATAAAATGATTTGTATGGTTCAAAAATTGGGTCAGAAACGGGCTCAAAGAGAAGTGTGGAGAAAAGGTAAAAAGGTCACGCCTGCACACAAACTCCAAGTTTATTCAAGACAATGTTTTGATCCTGCTTGCATCTTCGTCAGGTCAAAATTTCTGACCGTTTTGATTTTGACCTTGAACATGTACATTTGCAAAACAACTGGGCAGTTTTTATTTGCTCAAGCAGATCCAGGTGAAATAATCAAAATCTGTAGAACCGCTACTAAATAGACCTCGTGGTGAGATTGTTTTTTAAAATGCTGTTTTATCGTCTCAGCTTGAATGATGAGAGACAGATTCAGAGCAGAAAACTGAGATCCAGACGTGGTTTGGATGATTCTGTGTGCGTGTGCGTGTGTGTGTGTGCGTGTGTGTGTGTGTGTGTGTGTGTGTGTGTGTGTGTGTGCGTGTGTGTGTGTGTGTGTGTGTGTGTGTGTGTGTCATGCTGATGTTGAAATCAGCTCCTTTCAGATCTGTTAGTGTGTTGAACTGAAGCAGCATGACGAGACGTGATGAGCTCAGAGCCTCCACATTCCCAGACACACTCACACTTCTGTGTACGAGGAGATCCAACATGTTGAGCTCATCTGCGGTCATGAACTTTACACTACATACAAACACACACATAAACACACACACACACACACACACACACACACACACACACATACATGTATTTATTACTTTGTGTGGACCACGTAGTTTGAGTTCTTTGTGAGGACCACCACTTCCATTGTAGCTAGAATGATGCAAAAAACAGACCTACCACTGGGTGGGAGTAGAGAATTAGAATGTCACTTCAGATTGCAGAAAACTCAAAGTAAAAAAAAATATTTTTTTTCCATAGCTGTGAGGACCGGCCCCTGTTGCTAGGTAGATTTGACGACATAGGCTTTTTTTGATTGGCTACTCTAAAAGAAACTTTAAAAGCAAATAGTAGACACTGTATTGCCAGCATTTTGCAGACTCAACTCAGCAATATACAGTGCTGTTAAACTGAGCTTTTGGTGTTTATTTTTAGTTTAAAATCAGTATTAAATTTTATATATATATATATATATATATATATATATATATATATATATATATATACATACAGTCTATTATAATATGATATTATAATAATATTATAATATAAACATTTCAATATTACAGACCTTTATCAAAATAATAAATTGTTCAATGAAGATTCCACAATTACTCAAGTAAGCATGGTTTTAATGTAGGTGACATCTGGAATGCAATTTCCGATTACTTTTATTATTGATTAATCTGCACAGTATTTTTTTTTAATTGATTTGGTTTTGTCTATTAAGACTTGGAAAATAGTGAAAATGCACTTTGTAATTTCCCACAGCCCAGTGTAATATCTTCAATGTCTTGTTTTGTCTTACCAAGAGTCCAAAACCAACTTCATGACTTCACGACTTCATTAAAGATTTAACATGAGATCATAGCAGAATTGCTTTATTTTAGTGGAATATAACTCAACTGAGGGCAGAGATTTTGGTCCACATTACCACAGCCACAATGAATAGAAAGCTGGATAAAGGACTCCCTTGAAAGTTATCTTAATACAGATTCAGCAACTGTTAATTGCATCAGCTCCAGCTTATTATGAAAAAAAAATACTGAACAGCCGGGCAAAGGACTTCCTTTAACAATTTTAAACAGTATCTTAATACAAATCCAGTAGCTGTTAGTCAGTCCCAGTTAATCTGTCAGTCCCAGTTTATCCTAAAAAAAAAACTACTGGACAGCTGAGTAAAGGACTTCCTTGAACACTTTTAAACAGTATCATAATACAGATCCAGCTACTATTAACTCTGTCAGATCCAGTCTCCATTCTAAAAAAAAATAGTACTGGGAATAATACTGGGAATAACAATTCATTGAACAGTTTTAAACAGTAAATTGATACAGATCCAGCTGCTTAATAACATGAAAATAAATTATACCCGTTTCCTTTTGGGTTGTGATGGAATTGTAGACTTGGTTCTTAACATCTCTCCAGTCATCAATGGCAGAGAGTATCGGTTCTGCATTAAGAGTCTTGAGACAAAGCTCTTTACCAGGAACTCTATTCAGAGTGATGTACCGTCTAGTTGTCGCCATACTGCTGCCTTTTCTTCAGAACTCCAAGGCTCTACGATGGCATTTCCCTTTTGGGAGAGAAATGGTGGATCCGCACTCTGAAACACAAATTAGACAAGGTACTAGCATCCTCACTGCTGAAAATCATGCAGTCCTGCATATGGGACTGATGGCTTTATTTTTCTACTCTGAATTTATACTCATGGAGATTATGAAGACACACTGTCACAGAACTGCTGAGAAACTACTGAAATATTTTTGTGACTGTATTATTATCATTATTATTAAAATGGATTATACCGTTTTTATACCTGCAGTACCTTGGGAAGGACAGAAGATAAACTATGCAGTCGTTCTTTCTGGTTAATACTTGGCAACTGTCTTTCATGTGGAGCAGTATTGGAGCAAAACATCCATCAGTTCAGGGAAGGGACAGAAGAAGAGTCACCTCTTTCTCAGTCCTTTTCAGCTTGTGTGATGGTCCTAGAGTTGAGGTCTTTTGAGTCAGAATGTCTGGTTCTTCTGCAAGAAAGGGACAAGAAGCATGAACTGCAGCTCATCCTACTGGCAGATACACTAATATCACAGTCATATCACAGTGCCACTGCAATTAATCTAAAGTTACGTTCATACCATCTGAATCTTGAACAGGCTCAGAAACGCTCCTTGACCTATCTTCTTTGGAGGAGGCTTCAAGTGAAGACAAACAGCAAGAGAATATTAAAGCTACAAGCACCGTGGGCTGGGCCTTGCAGCCTGCACACGTCACCATGCGCATTTGCTGCTTGGTCCCTAATTATCATCGCAGTGTGAAAATTACATAGTCCAACTTACTTTTAAGGTAATTTAGAGTGTATTAAGAATATGTAACATGATTGGACAGGATTGTTACTACACATCAGTGGGAGGAAAGAAAAATAAGCTGACAGAAAAGAGTTTACCTCTTTCTCAGTCCTTTTCAGCTTGTGTGATGGTCCTGGAGTTGAGGTCTTTTGAGTCTGAACGCCTGGTTCTTCTGCAAGAAAAGGACAAGAAGCATGAACTGCAGCTCATCCTACTGGCAGATACACTCATATGTCATATCACAGTGCCACTGCAATTAATCTAAAGTTAAGTTCATACCATCTGAATCTTGAACAGGCTCAGAAATGCTCCTTGACCTCTTTTGTTTGGAGGACACTTCAAAGGAAGGACAACAGCAACAGGACATTATTGTTAGTGTGAAATTACATTGTTTCAGTTCCTAAAATTAAATTAAGAGTGCATAAAATGTGTTTCTGAGAAACTTTTTATCTTATTTGTTGGTCCTGATAGCCGTCAATAAATACAGTTGACTGAAAGAAAAAAATCTGGTGTCTGTGTCTGTTGCAGGACTGTAATGAACTCTATCAATCAGTTAATTCAGACCTAAAGAAAGTACTGACTGATATACCCTGTCTGTTACTGACCTACCTACCTGTGTGCATCCTAGCTTTAAGCACGCAGAACATGATTGGACACTGCATGACTGTTACTACATAGCAGTGGGAGGAAAGAAAAATAAGCTGACAGAAGAAGAGTTTACCTCTTTTCTCAGTCCTTTTCAGCTTGTGTGTGATGGTCCTGGAGTTGAGGTATTTGAGTCAGAATTTCTGGGTTCTTCTGCAAGAGAAGGACAAGAAGCATGAACTGCAGCTCATCCTACTGGCAGATACTACTACTAGATACACTCGTGCATAAAATAGAGAAATGGCTACACAACTATTTTGTTATTTTGTGACATTCAGAGACAACAATCATTAAATAAAAAAATCAAAAATCAAAAATCTGCACATTATTAATGAGTTGCAGCCAAACTAACTTCATACCATCTGAGTCTTGAGCCTCACTTCCACTGACTTGTGACTCTTGCCCAGCTCCGACTTTTGAAGATGAAGGCACTGTTTAGATAGAACACACAGACACATAACAAAAATAAACAAAAAAACACCACATACTTTTTAAATATGAATTAAACTGGAATACTTTTCTATACTCACCTCTAAGCCTAAATCAATTTCATCAAGAGATTTGCCTTTGTAGACCTCAGTTCCAAGTTCTATGGCCATGAGCAGCTTGCTAATCTTTGCAAGCTGAAGTGTGTTCTCTGTTAGCCGGTAATATTCACGATGAACACGAATATCATGTCCCATGAATTTAGCAAGTTGGTCTAACTCATTTTCTTTCAGGTTCATTATCTGACTCATTGTAGCCACATGTTTCCTCAGGTGGGTTGATGTGAGTGTTTCAGGCCCTTGCATCACATAAGGCTGCATATTTCCTCAGACAGTCTGAACCTCGGAGATGGATGCTGAATTTGTCTTGCAAAGACATACGGTTACTGTCCAAAATGTCATTGTCCTCACTCCTTTGCTCAATGAGAAAATCAAGGATTTGGTCATCTCTTTGGTTAGAAGCACAGGAACTTTGTTACCCTCTTCCTCTGACCACCAACCTGGTAAACTCGTGACTCAAATCTTGCTCCAGTTTTGAGAGGCCCTTCATGATATCTTCATTAGGATCCTCTGTGGCTCTGTTCATGTAGGTTGACAGAGGCATTTTTCCTGCCTCACCTTGCCGCCTTCAAGCTGAAAAGAATGACCTGAGAAAGAAGGCACTCACTGAGAGTCCTGTATGCCCAGCATTAGGCCCTTCCAAAAGTTTCTGTGTCAGCCTCTGTGGCCTTCAGGACTTTATTGCTTCATCACATCTTCTGTGAGAGGGATCATTTCTTTTTGTTCCACCTGTCCTCTTCCAGGTTAGTCCGTGCACGGCCTGACACAAAGAGGCCCCACTCTGCAGATAATAAGCCCAAGAAGCTCCTTACTCTGGCTGCAGCCGCTTCATCTTCAGCCTTTACATGTTGTGCAATCACAATGTCACTCACTGCCTTCAGTGAGTGTCCTAACTTTAAAGCAAGAGATGGTGTGTTGTATCTGTACTTAGACTTGGTGAATCCAGACGCTTTTTTTGCTGCCTTAACAGCTAACTGAAAATTAGGTGGCACCAAGACATCTTGTAAAAGCTTCACTTTGCCATCAATGGACTTGGCAGCAAGTACAAATCTTCCCAACTCTCTCATCCTTTGGCTGATAACCATCTTTTGATGGGTCACTCCTGTTCTCTAGGGAGCCTATCACCAAATTCACAAATGAGTGGATCATTTTAATCTCCCGAGACACCTCATCAATCATCATTCTATTAACAATGTTTGAGCACCTTTGTGATGCCTGCCCTTTGTATGGAACAAGAGATGAAGCAGAAGCCTGAACTCTTCGCTTTTCTTGGACTGAACTTCTAGCTTACCCATTTTTTTGAGACATAGTTTCTCATGTCGCCATAGTTCAGTTTTTTAGAAAGAATCCAAAACATATGTTGCATGTGGCAAGTATTCCTCTGGATCTGTATGTTCTGATGGCTGCCTGTAAGTTACTATCTCACCATGTCCCTTTTGCAATACTTCGATGTTATGATAGTAATTGCCTTTCCTGCGGAGTCCCTCTAACATCTGAAGACGTTTTTTGGAGGTTGGTGGAAAGCATATTGCTTGGGCCACTTCTTTTTCATCACTGTGTTAAGTCACAAGTAGATGTCAGCTACCGCCATTTTACTCTGTGGTTTTTGCAGTATACACAGTAATGTCTCTTGTCCCACTTACGTTTTTCTCCCTTGACGCAATATTTCACAGTGATTTGTGGCCCCTCCTCCTCCTCTTCCTTCTCCTCCTCCTCATTGTCAGCATTGTAATCTGTGTCATAGTCATTTGCGTCTTTGTCATTGTCATCTGCTTTGCTGATTTTTTTCTTCTGATTCTAATTTTGTGTTGTAGTTGAATCAGCTCTTCTGAGTTTACTCCGCTTTTTTCTCGAGAGGCAACCTTTGTGTTAACCTTGTGGCAACTGGAATCTTCTGAAGAATCTGACATTGATGGCACGTAGTCACTTTCCAGATCATTGCTGGATTCAGATAGAGAACCATCTGTGACACAGTCCCTCTGAAAGAAATAGATCAAAAATTTAACTAAAGCTAATCTAACTTGTGAAAATTGAATGAAATTCAAATAAAAAACTGATGAACGGCTGATGAAACAGCAGCATCATCAACCAAAACATCCAATATCTATTATACATAAAATAAATTACACTTTCTCAATGCTAAACCAGTGGGCAAAGATATCCAACTAAAAGTATAATTTAATGGCTAATTCCCTTTAGAACTGATTTGTGCAATAGTAACTGTGCTGGCCAAACAAAAAGCTATTTAAGCCTTTCAGTACCAAGTCAAAAATGTTTTTTTATCAACTTCCATGTGGTCATCAAGTCTTTTTCTGAATATCAGGGACTGACTGAAAAACATGTGATTAGATTACTAAAATATAACCACTAAATAACAGGCAAGTATTCAGTCAACTGTACAGCCTCTACATTTCCTATAGGGGAGAATGGGACACAACCACAAATAATGCTGACATGGTGCTTTGATCACTATAACAACATGCAATGAGAGGTTGTAACTCAATGGATGATATGTTAAAATAATATGGAATGGTGTATGTCTGTGCAAGCAGCGAGTTCACTATGTTTTTATTCTAATAAATAAAACAAAACAAAAACAGAAAAATACAACTACACACCTTGTAAATTCAAGTGTCTCTGTTTCTCTGAACTAACACTGCATTGACTGTCTTATTATCTCATCATAAAACACACTTTATTCAAAGGCATTGGTTAGTTTGTCCCACTGATCAGCAACTGTTAAAATGTAAAGTGACCCTAAATTTGCCAAGATAGATCCAATCAGTCAGTATTAAACAAAGACAACACATAACTGTTTTTTATTTAGGCCATCAAAATGCGGAAATATATGTAAAAAAGAAACATCCCAGGGCAGAGCATCACAAAGCCCAATTGACACTTTGAATACTCGTTATTCATCTTTGTGGGAGCTCCTGAGCCCAAAAATAGGCATTCCAGACAGCCCTAAAGACAAGTTCACTGGTCAGACAGCAGTATTCACTTGCCACCTGCAAAGGACAAGTGCCCATGTTGCACCCTGGACAAACTGACTCAAAGCAAATTTTGTGAATGAATACTAAATGAAATACTACATGGATAGGTGTGTGCAGTAAATATAGTGAATACTTTTTTCCAGTTCCAGCAGATTATTTTGCTATTCCTGCCCACAACAAAATGAGAAACAAGTCAAAATGAATACATACCTGCTCCTCTTGTTCCTCCTCCTTTTGTCTCTTCATCCTCTGTCATGTAAAATTATAAAAAAAAATATGCAAATTTTACAGACCATCAACCAAACACATACAACTATAGCATAGTTGATGCTGTCATCACAGTAGAATACATGCAGGCATAGCACTAAAGATTGAAACAGGCTTTAATTTTTTTCTTCATTACAATCAGTAATTACAAGGAAGAATAAGACAATAAGTAGCTTGTGATCCTCTGATTATGTAGATTAAGGTGGTAGTAATTACGTAGATAGATATAAATGCTTATAACAGGGGAGAAACATATTACTGTTGAAATTTAAGTCAGAGAGATAAGGTGGTTGCTGATTTGTATTCAGACGTCAGCATGGTTTCTCTTGATAATGCACACTTTAAATCACATGCTATGTACCCATTAGTTTGCAGTAACATGAAAAGGAAAACCCTGTCAAATATGGTCTACATTTAGTTGCTCTAATTCCATCCAAACCTCAGAGTTATCAGGAAAATAGCAAAGACTCAGACAAAACACTGTCCTTTAAATCTGGTCTTGTTAACTATATTGGTGTTATGGTGTTCTGTACAACCAGCTCACACTGTTCCACACACCAACATTAAATGCTTCAGAAAATATTAACAACCAAGAATAAAGTAGAGCTATGCATCCTTATAGAAAAACATGATGCTCAGGATTACTGACATACTAAAATCTCTGTGGACTGACAATGATTTGTCCTTTTTTTAAACATCCAAATGTTGGTGCCAGACACATTTAAAACTTCAAAAAATTAATGAACTGCCTTACATATCAGAAATACTCACAATTCTGTTGAATAGCACTGTTTCAATAATAAATGTGCCTTCTCTGTGTGTGATGTAGAGTTTCATTCTCCTTATTTTGTGTTTTGTTCAAAAAAAGTCACTTAAAATACAAGAAAAAAATATGTTTACAAATTTGAGACGACATTTAACATTGCTGTAAATCTGAGACCCACATAATTACACAGTTACTGAGTTTTACTCCTTACAAACTAAGCTAGCTTGCATCTCCATTCATTGCTAAAGTTCGCTAACTAGCAGCAGCTAAGTTAACAGCTTCACTCGGCTGGAAAATGCAACGGACAGATAGTAAACACTTACAATATAGTTTGACAAAATATGAAATATGTCTTACCTTGATTAGTTGTAAGTTTTGTCGTGTTCTTCGGTTTTTCTCCGTTATTTCCTCTTCATATCGCCAAAGCGCAGCGGTCGTGGCTGTCTGAGCCTCCGCAGCCTCTACCTGTCTCTGCAGAGGCATGTTTCTGGCGATGTATTCACTTCCACAGGAAGAATCAGAACTTTGACACTTCATGTCGTAGTGAAGATTTACAAAACTTGTAAATGCTACTCATGAAATTCAAAACTCTTCAGTAACACAGAAAGACTTTCTGTTTAACTCTTGGTCATGAAATACTTGAGTACCCAACATCAGAAACTTGAACAGTCCTCCATTTTAGTATACACAAACAAAGTCAATAAGGTGTAACGCTGCTATTTCCATTTCCATTGAATGCAGCATTGGTCAGTGCTTGATCGCCCCTTCCTCCCCTTGACCTGCCTGTGAACTTTTGAACAGGGCACAGGACACAGCAATATGGCATGAATTCAGTTAGCAATTTAACTTACAGCTCTACACTATTTTAATTGTTGAACACAGTAATGAATCAATCATTATAAAAAACACACTGCATTGTTCTACATCATTACAGTTTATTTGATGCAAATTCATTTGTTAAACACTAAAGCTTAATTTCTAATTAAGGATTTTAATTTAACCACTGTAGTATTATTACTTGCACTGATAAATGTGATTCTTGCTTTATTTTCAACATTCTAGCCTTTAATCAGTGTGTTATTTTAACTTGAGTCTAAGTTGAGAAGTGGAGAATATAGTTTGGTCCTCTGCTGCCTTCAGCTCAGCCTCAATTAATGGCCCATCAAGGGGAGGGGTGCTCCACCCCCCTTGCACTTGGACTGCTGCTGCTGCCTGTTAACTTGCTCTTCCTTCAGAAGATAATACTTCTGCTTCAGATCAACTTAACCCCTAGAATACATTTACATGAAGCGTCATGTATATTGAATTATTAATGATTAAAATATTATTGTTGTAATAACCTGGCAAGACAAAATCATGTCATATGAGCATTCAGAATGGTTTGGTTTGGTTTTGGTTTATTTATTGAGCACAATTAAACACTGTGCAAGGAGGGAACGAAGTGCAGATGGACTTGTGCAAAGTTCCTCTCCTATCCACAATACCAAGCAAAAGAAAAGCAAACAGACAACTGCACATAGATAAAGATAAATTTCTTGAGTAAAACTTGGTATAGCTTTCATATCATGAATTTGAAGGTTCCAGTGTAGTGTAATTTACCTTAGGGCTAATGTGATGTGCTAAAAAAAAATAACAAGATTGAATGCTAGAAACTGATTATTGAGAGCTATAATGTGTTGAGTTGACACTGATGATATTATAAGAGCACAGTGATTTGTGTTGTGTTGTGTTTAAGCAAATATGAGAACAGTTATCCAGAGTGTCTTCTTTAACCTCACTATACCATATTTAACCTTTGTGTAATCCTAAATGCACTTATATTAAATCTCATTGTTTTTGTTTTTGTTTTAAAAGGCTGCAGGAATGAACAGAGAAATAACAGTGTAAAACTGCCCAGATATTATTTTAAAAAAATAAGCAACAGGACCTCTGAATCTACTGGAGTCAAGATAAGAGAGCATCATGTGCCTATGGACTGGGATTTCCCCCCAAATTGCACATTAGGCCTTATGTAATGAAATAATGAATTTGACCAATGAAACTATAATGGTGTAATCTTGGACCAATGTAAATGTATAGAAGGATGGACAATAGGCGTGGAAAAGTGCCTTATAAAAGTTAGAGCCTGAGCTGATGGAGCTCAGAGCTGTTCTGGTGTCTGAATTGTACACTTCAAGTTGCTCTCACTTTGTTGTGGGCATTTAAGTTTCTGCTGCCTTGGACTCTGCCTCCTGATGATTTTTTAAGCAGTCATTTTTCTGACTTTTGAAGCTTTATCTTGGACTCCATTGAAGCTTTCTGACCAAAATGGACACAGCAAAACTGCTGACATTTGGCCCAGTGGCCTGACACTCAAGTTTAAAAGACACAACACCAGAATATACAATGTAAAGGAATGCATAAGTAAACTTAGTTCTTGGGACCTGCCCTGAACCAGTGGAAAAGAAATAGAAAACAAAGAGAAGTATTGAAGCCTGTACACCTTTCACTTACAGATGTGGGCCATGATGGATAGCAGCACAGGATAACTGCACCAGTAATACAGCCAGATACATGCAAAATGGATTATGGAAGGCAGGAGCCTCAAAAACAGGCAAGAGGTCATGCACACAGATAGGTCGCTCAAAAAGCTGACTAGAAGGCTGGGGAGTCTGTAGGAAGGAAGTCAGTGGGCAGAAGACTGATTGTGATGGGCAAGGGGGGGAAAAATAGGGTCTGAAATTACCAGAGATTAAGACGGCATCGTGACTGACTGGACCATGAGAAAAGGAGTAAGAAGCAGATAAATTACTCAGGAATGTTGATGAATGATTATGAAATGCAGTCTAGTGAAGCAGCCTTTAAATAAATGCCACCTTTGAGAAAAATCATTGTTTCCTGATACTGTGAGACAAGTTTTATTTAACTTTTGTTTCTTTATCTATATACAGTTGAAAGTAGTGTTGAATTTCATTACATTTTACAGATGTGTGTACTGTGAGCACAGTAATACATTAATAATTATAATCCACTGATAAATGATAAAATCACACTGCATTGTTCTACATTATTTAAATTTGTTTTGATGCTTATACATTTGTATCTCACTTAAGTTTAATTTTAATGAAGGACTTTTACTTTAACCATTGCGGATTATTTATATTGATAAATGTGATTCTTGCTTTATTTTCAACATTCTAGCCTTTAATCAGGCCTTGTGTCCAAGTTGAGAAGTGGAGAATATAGTTTGGTCCTCTGCTGCCTTCAGCTCAGCCTCAATTAATGGCCCATCAAGGGGAGGGTGCTCCACCCCTTGCACCTAGACTGCTGCTGCTGCCTGTTAACTTGCTCTTCTTTGCCTTTCAGAGAATACTTGCTGCTGCTTCAGATCAGCTTTATCCCTAGAATACATTGACATATAGATTAATGTATGTCAAGTTGTTAATGACTGACATCTTACTGTTGCAATTAACCTGGCAAGACAAAACCAGCTCAAAAGAACATTTATTAATATCTGTCCCCATCAAATATGCTTCCATGCTCCAAAAAACACAATGTCCCAAGTTGTCCTGGCTCAGTGTAATGCAACACAGTAACAGCAGTTTCATATGGTAACAACCCTAAATAAAAAGTGTGTGTAAAAGTACATCCGTTCTTATGACATCACAGATACCAAGATAAACTTAAAGGGAAATTCTGGGATTTTTCAACCTGGGTTCTATGTTTATGAATTTGGGTGTGTAAGTGAATAGTACTCACAAAAACTGAAAGTCAGTGTAGTTACACTCACACATTACATGCCCCTATTTGTTTGAGCCGGAGTACATGGACAAAGAGCTCCTAAAGAGAGGAATGGACGAGAGGGAGGGGAGGCAACTGGCAGAGGAGGATGAACTAGCTGCTAAAAACTATCAGTTTAGCCAGCAGTAACACAGATATTGCAGTATTACTTTTTAGTGCTGGTTGGTCGCATGGGTTGAAAAAAGTAGTAAGATATCTATAAAGATAAAATAAAGATATTTTGAAAATATTCAAAGTAATACTAATAATACAGACTGTATGGAATGCCTTTGAGAAAGCTGTCAGCAGGTTGTTTTATCAGGTGACATTTGTAGTTTTCCTTAACACTACCTGCAAGTTTGCTCAACTTGGGTATAGACAAAATAATCAAATATTCATTTTATTGGTTAAATATTCAGTTCTTATTTAAATTAAAATCCCTTTATAATAAAATATACCTAATACAATAGCCTTGAAATAAAATACCATCTTTGCGAAGGTTATTGTGTCCTGATACTGTGTGAGACAAGTTTGATTTAGTATTGTAGTATTAAGTATTTAGTATAAATATGTATATATATATATATATTTTTTTTTAATATATATATATATATATATTTTATATATATATATATATATATATATATATTTATATATATATTTTTTTTTTTTCAGCTTTCTCAAAGAGGCATTCCATACAGTCTGTATTATTAGTATTACTTTGAATATTTTCAAAATATCTTTATTTTATTCAAATACATATACTACATTATGTAGTAGTAGTATTTGAAGTACTTGCAGTAGTAAGTAGTAACAGAGAAAGCTTAAGTACCTCCAATGGTAGTACTAATAATTTTGTTTTGATTTTTTTTTGCTTTCTTTCTTTCTTCTTTATCATTCAAATTTCATATTTCAGTGTACTGAAATAGTTAGATCAGTCAAAATGCTTTATTTGAAGTTTTTCCAATTTAAATGTACTGCCTGCTTAGGGTTTTCATTTTGTTCTACACAGCCCCACAGTCATGTTCTCACATGACCCAAGATGGCCAATCACAAAATTTCCCATCCTTAGCCAATCAGAAAATTGGATTGCTTCTTCACCCTCTAAATCAAAAATTGACTGCACTACATGAGTGTGTCCACTAGGGGAGCCAAAGCGTACTGGCTTAACACACACACTTTTCTGAGTTTACTGAGTCAATGAGGACATTCTCTGAAATTTATACAGATCATTCATTAGGACCAAAGGGGCTCATCCAAGCATTTTCTTTGTGTGGACCAGCCAAAATGTCCTCACAAGGAAAAATGTCCTCACAGCAAAGGTTGTTTGTCAAGGGTTGGTCCACACAAGTATAGAGATACAAACGCACACACACACACACACACACACACACACTACAGCTGCAGTTCCGTGCTGTAATTACAAACTCTCTAAACCTTCTGCTACACCCGGACCGGTTTGTGCATTGTTTCGGTGTGTGTGTCTAAAGATGGCGCACACGTGCTTTCATGTGTTGCGTGTTATGGCATCGTTGTGCCGGCTTGTGCACGCATATGTACGTTTGCACGCGTGTGTGTAATGGAACCCTCGTGCTTGTCAGCGGGCGTGTTTGTCCCGACATGTTTGTGGACGGTAATGTTTATGTGCTTGCACAATTACATTTGTTTGTGCGCATTCTGGTCTCTGCCCTAAAAACAGGTTTATATTGGGATCACATACATCACATTTATGTCTTCAGTGGTCACAATATCAAATTGGGTGATCTGGACTTTTTAACGTCGTCTTCTGTGTGCAAGAAATGTAAAAGTTACTACTACTTACTTTGTTTCTCAGATTTTAGGACATTTCTAGGATAATGGGGCATTTATCAAATTTTAGCAAGTTTCTCAGATTTTACGGCATTTCTACGATTATTGGACATTTCTTGTATTTTAGGACGTCTATAGGATCTTAGGACATTTTTAGGATTTTAGGATATTTCGAGTATTTTAGCCCATTTCTAGGATTTTCTAAAATTTTCAGGTCATACGACATTCCTCGGATTCAAAGATGTGTCTAGGATTTTAGGACATTTCTAGGATTTTAGGAGGTGTTGAGGACTTGAGGACATTTCCAGGATTTTGGGACATTTATAGGATTTTAGGACATTAGGGGCTTACCTAGGAGCTCTGTAGGGGTATGCAGGGGATCCTCCACTGGTAATTTTTTTTGGACAAAAAAGCTCTATTTTGATGCTGTTTTATACACCCTGGCACCTTATGTATACTAAATGTACAAAACAAATACCAATGTGAATCACTATATTTTTATTGTGAATTAGAAAATAATTGAGGGGGCCACCCAGCACTGTATCGGGGGCCAGATTTGGCCCACAGGCTGTAGGTTGATTATCCCTGACCTAGAGGATAAATCTCAAACCTTTAGGACACTCAGTGAGCTTAAATATACTGGCCGCTCTTCCTATTTTTCCTCTTTCCTACATTCATATTACAAACAGATGGGATGCTGAATATTTTTTCATGTTTAAATGAAAAATGGTCACCATATTTCTGTGATCTGACGTGCCTTTTGTTATTTGTTATTTCAGCGAGACAGAGCATCAACACTCTGGGTAACCAGCTGCAGATGAACAAGCACTGTGTGGACACGGCCTATAACTTCTACAAGATGGCGCTCACGAAACACCTGACCCGCGGCCGCAAGGCCTCCCACGTCATCGCCGCGTGTATCTACATGGTGTGTCGCACCGAGGGAACGCCACGTATCCTTAATGTTCATTTTCTTTGTTATGAGGTTTTTTTGCAGATGCATATCCCTGAATCTGCAGATGGTTTCAGTCCCGTTTAAACCTTTTGTTAAATGCATTCATGTTATAATCTGAGTGACTCAAAACATTCAGGCATCTTTTGAGAGACATCTTGCTTATTTATGATTTATCAGTTTAACTTCCTTTTATTTGTGGTCTTATTGCTTATGTTCTTGTTGTTTTTGGTCTAGTACTTTGCATTGTTTTATACTGACATTATGCGCCTTGCATCTTGCGTTATTTGTCCTCTGGTCAAAGTTTCTTCTCGCTCATGTGTAATTGGACTATTTGGCTTTCCATTGTTGTCTGTTTTCATTTTTCCGTCGCTCAGACCTACGTCACACGTTTGTTGCTCTGATTGGCTGTAGTTCTATCAAGGTACGGCCAATGATAACACCGCTTGGAAATTTAAAATTAACTTGTCTGGCGATGAGAACAAAACGTGCAATAACAGCCGAGGACACTTGAGCACTCAAGTCTAATAAAAATGTTGTAACAAAGCGTAAAAATCACCTCTGAAAGGAAACCTGATCAAAGACTTCCACAAGTGACGAGAGCTGCGTTCCCCGCCTGCATCAGGAGACACTTTTCATCTGATCGCACGTCTAACCGCCGAGCAAAAGTTCGGCGTCAGCTGAGACAAAGTTGCACGTTAAATTTGCCAGCCGTCTTAAACTGATGGAGGGCGGCACATCAAAGTCTGCAGGTTACTTTTGATGTGAGCCAGCGGAGGCCGGGCAGCCCGTCACTGCCTTTCTTAATGTTTCATAATCTGCTAACGGCAGCTTATTGAAGTGGAGAGCGATGTGTCATCGGCGGGATAATGGGACTTTTAGGTTCATGCTTTTTTCATCAGCAGGGCGGCTCTTTGGTTTTTGTGCCGCTGTCGGTTTTCTCCTGACTCACTTTGCCTCCGAGGATGATCGTGTTATGTAACGACGGCGCAGGACAGCAGGGATAGGTTTACCTAATGAAAGCAGGGCGAAGAGGGTGTAATGCCTTCCTGCTGCATTGTTTACGGGCTTTTGTCAGTGTGTGTGTGCGTGTGTGTGTCAGTGCAGGCCTGTCTGTTTGTGCATGTTTGGAGGAGTGAGGCTGGGGTAAAAATAGCTCCGCTCACTTCCTTCTCCACAGCTGGGTGAGTCTGTAATGTGGTCGCAGGGGAGAATCAGGACAAAGACGAAGGCAGGAGAACAGAGTGTAAAAGGAAACAGCCGTCGAAATCTGGAGTTTAATTTAACGAGGACCAACCGCATGAAAAACCGGACGGTTGGGATTTCTCAAGACTGCATCTGAACTTCTTTATTGCCATTCGCCTTTTTTGTCTTTCCGACCTTCCTTTCTCCTTAATCGCACTTCCCTTTCCTCCTTCCCTTCCTGTCTTTTGCCTTCAATTGCCCCCTTCGTCTTTTCTTTCTGAAGAGAGGAATTATCCCAAAAACTGGCACAAAAGTTTATGTATCCATAAAAACAGTCAAAACAAAACTGTGACGTCATTACGTCATCAATCAGTCATGTCAAGCTGTGACGAGTCACCAAGCAGAGACTAGACAAGTGACAGTAAATCATTCATACTTAATATGTTGGTTTGTTTTTAGTTTATTTTTTAACCGACATCAGTCCTAATCATAAATATCAAATATTTACTAATTTTCTGAATTTTAACCCTTTAAATGCCAGAGCTTTAATGTGACAGCTCCTTCAGTTTAAACATCCATGTCTCTGGATATTTAAATAAGTGACTTATTGAGATTGTCCTTCCTGTCGCAGCAAACAAAGGTGTAAACATTTGTTGTCGCCTCAGTGGACCCAGATGTGTCGAGGGCCCTGCTGTTGTTTATTTCCCTGATTAAGGGAGTCTCCTGTAATCTCCAGACGGCGTGTGCTGGGATTATCTTTTCCATTTCATCTGCACTGCTGCTGCTAATTCCATTGTGAGGCCTTTTTTTTTTTTTCTTTTGTCAGAGGAGCCACCGCTAATCCACCCCGGCAGCTCTGCAGACAGGTGCACCCGTCGCCACGGAGACGTTGTCGCCACGGAGACCGATGTTGGTCGAGGGCGCGTGGGGGGGTCATTGTGAGGGTGGGATGTCCTGAGGCAGACGTGTGTGTGTGTGTGTGTGTGTGTGTGAGGTCACAGTGGGGGAGGCGACAGGTCGGTCAGTATATTTAGTCGTCTGGTCAGAGGTGACGATTCAGCGTCTCATTAGATTTACTGTCACAGCTGCCTCAGCTCAGCGTCTCTCACTGATTTTATTTTGTCATCAGCGGGACGCCGGTGTCCTCTGTGCAGGTGGAGAGGCATAAAACAAGGTTCCTGTGGATCCCTAAAAAGTCTTAAAATTCATGAAATGAATTCAATAATATAAAAAATAAGGCCTTAATTGGCATTAAAATATTTTAAATCAATCTTTCAGAACTCTTAAAAATTAATTAAAAATCTTTAAAAAAAAAAAAGTAATAATAATATGCTGATTGCCTCTTGTGTTAACATTACCTAAAGAGTCATGTTTTATGTTACAATAAATTTTTGAAATATTTTTAAAAAATCCCTTTGACCTTCAGTAATTGATTTCAGTGCAGTTTTTATCATCAACTACTCATCTATCTCATCTACTCCTGTAAAACTGGTCTTAAATTTCAATTCAAGTGACATTACATTGTAGAAACGCTTCATAAAATACACTTTAAAGATGTTTAAAGGTCCAGTGTGTGGATTTAGGGGATATATTAGCAGTAATATGATTTAAAAATAATTTAATATAATATATTGAGTATGTTGTCTTTAGCGTATAATCCCCTGAAAAATAAGAATTTTGATAAGAAATAGGAATATTGAAAATTGATAAGAAATAAGAAAAATGTTTCTACAGTAGCCCAGAACAGACAAACTAAACACTGACTCTATATAGCTGCATTCATATTTTTGCATTGGCCACTTAAGTTAGCAGCCCGTCGGCTGAACATTGATTTTCTTTACCGTAAACTGCTTTATTCAGTGTTTAATCACCTGGTCTGCCTGTTTTGGAGAGGAAGAAACAATTCTGGATAATACAAAGCTGCAGGCTTACCAGTAAACTGTGATTTATACCAGGTTTGCACAGTAGTGTGCTTACACTGGAAAACATAATACTTTTAATTTTATTTCAAGCTCCTTTTTGTTTGTCTGAGAAACAGAATCATGAATTTACTTTTTTTAAACTGTGATTCTTTTGGTTTAGTCGCCTTAACCAGTTTCCTCTCAGACATGCTGCTGGACCTCAGCGATATCCTGCAGGTACGTTTTAATACTGTTATCTTCTTTATTGATTATTGTGCTGATGAGTTTCTTGGTCAGTCAGTAAATAGTGAAGATATGTCAGTCACTATTTCCAGAGCCCAAAGGTGATGTCTTCAGACGTCTTGTTTTGTTCATCCCAAATCCCTAAAATGTTGTGAAATTTGATTTAATTAACTTTGATTGAGCTGTTTGTGTAACTTCAAAACCTAAAATCACATATTTCATACAAAGGCTTTGGCTTACACGTACAGTAAAACTTCTTACAAGTCGTATGTTTGTACAATACTGTGGTTGCATTGAAAAAGTAACAAAGTCATGGTAACAAAGAATACTACTAAATACAAAATATTCTTCGTTTTTGCTTGAAAACTGACTTAAATCATGAATCTGTTTTCAAAATAGAAGCTGATCAATATGACTTTTAGATGAATCCACTTAAAGTGCAATTCTTAATTTAAAGTGCTGTTATTTATATGAATGATCATTTATATTTTGAAAACGCTGTATGACTTGATAAGGACATAATTACCTTTTACTGAGCCCTATTTCTAATGTCAAATCCTAAAATCAGTCACTTGATACAAAGCATTTAGCTCATGAGTGCAACACCAGCTCTAACCAGTTATGTGCAGCTCTGTGCTTGCATTGAAAAAGTAACAGAGTTGGGACCAAGTTTTTGTTGTGCAAGTCACAGGTAAGTCTCAAGTCTTTGCACTGAAATCCCGAGTCAAGTCTGATGAATCCCAAGACCTGAAATTTAGGTTTCATGTCCTAAACAGGTCAAAATGCACTATACACTATTTTTAAACTCGCAAATAAGTATTTATTTTTTAAAACAACATCATAAAAAGTAGTGCTGACATTGTGCTTTTATGGCATAGCTGGTTCCACAATAAGTTCCTGACTTTTTAAAACTATTTTTTAGATATTAGTCTAATAATGACGGACATTTCTGGCTAAGTTGCTCATTGCCTTTTTCACATTTTTGTGAGAGAAATAAAACCAGGGTTTCAGGCTTCAAATGGTAAAATACAGCTTGTAAAAGGGAACGCAGCACATGAAAACTGATGTGGATCCAGGTTTCAAAGGATTAATTGACTATTAGTTGCAGCTCTCATTAAAACACTGCTGTTTTTAATCGGCCTTTTATTTTCATTAATTCAAGAAATCTGTGAAATGAAGGTTATAAAATCTAAACTTAAAATAACTTTTCCAGACTTTGAAGTCTTCGCTTCTCTCTTTAATGTGTGCTGATGCTCGCCCCTTAAATGCACGCCCCTGCACCACTCACCACAAGTCCCAGAATGCATCTCTGCCTAACCACTTGCTCCTGCAGTCATCTTGCGTTCAGACTTTCACCCGTGTAATTAAAGCGGAGTCGTGTGTGATTAAATTTAGAAGGCCCTCCATGTGTCTGCATATTTAATGGCAGCCGATTCACGGTGAGTCAGGGGTGTGGTGGTGCTGGAGGAGGCGCTGGGACATTTCTCAGAGTCACAGCTGGTCAGGGGCTTTTATTTTTATGCACCCAGCTGTCCTGGAGGAGCCGGACGCCCCCTCCCCCCTCGTCCACACCCCGGCATGTGGAAGCTGGGAGTGGATTTGAAGTGGATTTTGGGTGGGTAGGCTTGTAGGGGGTTATTAATGTCCAGCGTTCAGGCTGCTGCTGTGGGGCGGCGATACCAATCACTTTTTAATGGATCCACAGCGAGGCCGCTTGGTCCGCTGTGCATTGTCTGCATGAATGAGGAGCTTTGTCAGTCTGAGCCGCAGAGTTAATCACATAGAATAAGCATATTGGTCAGGGGGCGAGATCAATACCGGCTGTAAATATCAGCTGTTTTCTGCTGCTAATGTGATGAGCGTCCCGGACTTTGTTCACTCCTGCACATGCTCTGAATGTTTTCCACGTCAGATGCATGTCTCTGCACACATGCAGAGTTTCTGAGCAACAGGTGTTTTGGAGACGATCCTGCTGACTCTGTATTCACAGGTTTCAGCAGATTTATGATGTTTTTTGTAAACAAAGTTTATAAAACTAAATCAGATTTGTCCTTGATCCTGCTATATCTTCGGCGTTGAGGGATGAGTTGATTAAAATTAGCAGCTACTGTGAAGATTTCATCCCGACACTGAGGGCTCAGACCATCAAGAAGCATTTTCTGTTAATAAAATATTTTATTTAAAGCTCTAGACAGTGCACAGAAGTCCTTATTCTGAATTCCTCTGATTGTCTCACATTTTGGATTTAGTTTCAAATATGTGAATTGGTCAGATTCTTTTTTATCACTTTTTAGACAGACATTTTCCTGTCGAGACACATTTTTACCTTTTCAATTTATTTAACAGTGACCATGCTCATTGATTTTAACAAACAATAAAATAAAGTTAAGAGGCCAAGTTAGCTAGAAAGCTAATTTTCATGTCTCTGACCAGATGTTAACATATTTTAAGGTGTCTTTTTTATCTTTCAGTGTGTAGTTTCTGCACAGTTGATCTTTGATTTGCAGTTTTTAAACTTTTTTATCTTTATTATTAAACATTTTTAAATTATTTGCGTCCTCTGCTTAAGCAGTGCAGCCGAAGACGTGTTGACAGCAGCTGTTTGCTTCTGTAGTTTCTGTCTTCAGGAGAAAGTTGTTGATTCTCACTAATATAACCGGAGCCGCGCTCGGTCACACGAGTCCCGTCAGGAATCCTTTAATTGAAAGTTCTCCTCTTTCACCTGTTGCTTCTTGGCCGTGAAGTATCGAGTAACCACTCAGCGCTGCTTCGAGTTTTGACCCCTCGACCCGGAAAGTTTCACTTAGCGCTGCAGTGGAGAGGGGGATTATATTCTCCATTTCACCTACAAGCAGCTCCAACGCCGGCAAATCAAAGTGATGATAAAATTAAATTTAAAGACACTGAGTCTGATACCATGTTCACAGGTTCACAGACGGAGTCAAATTCAGCAATTTGTGAGATTAAAGGGATACTACATAAAACAGTGTAATAGTAATAGTAATAGTAATAGTAATAGTAATAGTGTAATGTAATGTTTCTAAGATTTATCACATTTCTAGGATTCTAGGACGTTTCTCGGGTTTTAAGATGTTTCAAGGATTTTAGCACATTTTTAGGATGTTTCCAGAATTTAGGACATTATTACGAGTTTGGCATGTTTCAGGGATTTTTGGTCATCTCTCAGTTTTTAGGACGTTTTTAGGATTTTTGGACATTTTTCAGATTTTAGGACATTTCGAGGATTTAGGGATATTTGTTTAGGACCTTTAAAGGATTTTAGGACTTTACCATGATTTTAGGTTGTTTCTAGGATTTTTCACATCTCTATGATTTTAGGACTTAAGTAGGATTTTAGGATGTTTCGAGGATTTTAGAACATTTCTTGGATTTAGCAGATTTTAAGGATTTTAGGATTTTTTGAGGTTTTTGAGACATTAGGAGCTTAGCTAGGACCTCTGTTGGGGTATGTGGGGAATCCTTTTGGGCACTTTTTTGATAAACAAGCTCTATTTTGATGTTGTTTAATGGACTCTGGCACCTTATGTATACTTAAAGTACAAAAGCGATTCCCAGAGTGAATCTTCTTTTTTTTTCGTGAATTAGAAAGTGGTTGGAGGGGCCACCCAGCACCCTATTAGGGGCCAGATTTGGCCAGCGGGCCTCAAGTTGTTAGAAATTTGTTACCTTATTCTCGTCTCAAATGTTTTCAGAAACATGTTTTAACTCACAGTTTAACTGTAAAATGAGATCGGTTGTTACCAGCCGGCTGCCATTATGTCCAACAGATGAGTTCGGATTACATTGACGCTCCAGCGGGAGTGTTTATTGGTCTGGTGTGGCACAGTGCATTCTGGTATTTGTAGTTTTTCCACCTCTCGATCAAAAGCAAATACCACAGTCGTTTTCTTCTGTTTTCTCTGGTCATGTATTTGCATCTTTTTGCTTCATGGACAGCCGAGTTAAGACTATTTTGCCTGCGGTGAAATACTTCTTTAATATAAAACTATTGATTAGGGCAGCTTTATAAAGCAGAAAGGGTGTTTATTTTGCTCCAGAGACCAACAGTCGTGAGTAACAACCAACATCCTCGCTGTAGCTGTAATCACTTGTTCCACTTCCTCCACCACCGTTTCTGCCTTTGTGTATAAATTCCTCGCTGGAATCCACTTCCCAGAATAGCAGAGGAGCATCTGTGTCCCTGCCCGACTCCAGAGGGGGCTGAGAGCGAGAGTCCGTCTGTCTGCTCCCCCTCCCTCCCTCACCCCCAGAGCCCTGGAGGTCTGGAGAGTCGGTCTGAAGGAATGACAGAGATCTGACCCGAGTTCACGACCTGATCCTGCAGCTTTCACTGCCCTTCTGCTTCAGCTTTCAGCAGCAAAACGTAACTCTGGGCTGTAATGCTGATAATTTGAGAAAAACATGATAGATGTGCAGCCCCGTGGCTTTGTTATTCATCATCAGATCCTTTCAGATAGAGCGGGGGTCTGCCAGAATTTACTGCCGAGCCTTCTGGAGGTGTTGTGGGTTAAATACAATGAAACATCTGTGATGGGAGGTGCCAGCGTGATAACCCCGATGACACACTCTCCCTCATCCACCACCCACCCTCCACCCACATCCTGCAACAAACCAGGTCTCTGGTTTGTTGCTCAGCCTAGTTTTACTGCACAGGGGACTTCATCACATCCCGAAACAGGCGGTTAGAAATGTGATGTGTGTTTCAATGTTTCATACCCCAATTTATCAAGCTGCGGACTTTATATTGTTTAAAAATGTTCCAATTTATTTTGAGGAATATGTTTTTCCCCTCAGCTAACCCTTTCAAACAGCAGCAGTAGTTAAAGGACTTAAGAGGGTATCTGCGTCTGATAATTTATACCCCTTTTCCACCAAAATTAGCCCAAGTACACAGGTTTATGAACACGAGCAAACCCACTAAACACAAACGGACTCCTTTCTCATTGCCAGTAGAGCGGAGCTGTGTAGACGGCTCTGCAGCAGATGAATGTGCCTTTTTGTGTGTGGGTTTTTGTTTTTTGGTCATGTCACAGCCAGGCTGGTAAACAGTATAAAGCAGCTTGGATGAAGGTTTGTGAAAGCTTTACAGTGGTTACTTCTCGTTGATGCAGTTGAAGTTGATGCAGACTAATTTTGGTCGATGCTTGAGCTGCTTGGGCGGAGACTGACGGTGTTTTGTGTTGATGCATCATTGCATCTCAATGGTTAACCTGTTGAAACCTGAGCAAATTGGCTTGATTTCTATCAAAAACATGGGAAGAAGGCAATGACTAATGTAAAAAGAAATTAGCCAAAAATTGGTAAGATGTACCTGAAAATTACCTGAAAATTTGTAAGATAAAAAAATAAATAAAAAGGAAATTAAAAAACAAAACAAAACTTAAAAAATATGTAATTCTGATCACTATAATCATTTTTACAGCTCTAATGTTGACAAAATTAAATAAAAGCAGGCATGGAAATTTTAAGTTCATGTTTGCTGCAAAAAGGTTAAACTTGTGATGCAAGCAGTCATTTAACCAGAAGTTCACTGGCTTAAATAACTTTTTTGTCATCTCAAAAGTCGTCAATATAATCGTTTGTCCCTTTCTAAAATCTAGTTTTTGTGCTGTTTTTTGGAGAAACAATTTTCAGTGCAGGTGTCTGTTAAAGGTCACCCTTTAGCTGATGAAAATAGCGGTGAGCTGATAAATCGATCAGTATGAAATGCAATCAGGTTACTTCAACATGACAAAGTATAAATCACCAAAAATAACTCTTAAATGAGTTAAAACGTCGTCTTTCTGTGATCCCGGCTGGGGAAAAGTAAGTGCAGAGAGTCAATACTGTCCGAACACCGTGGTGTATCCGTCAGATCTGTAATTTAAATTTAAGTAAATCGATCTGAAGGAGCAGATGCGGGCTGGGATAGCTTAGGGGGCGACTGAGTGGCAGATATTTTGATTGGAAATTAATAGACAATCTCTCCAACTCACAGCTCTGTTTGAGGGGGAAAAATCCCTCCAAAGGGCCCCGAGCTCGGTTTTTAATCACACATATTGCAGCGAAACGTTCTGCAGCCTTCAGGTCGATTATGTAACCAGAACACTTAACCTGCCGGTGACGCAACGGCTTTATTTCACATCCCGAACAGTCTGTTTTTTGTTCCTCTCAAACACACCAGCCACCATCAGTCATATCTTATGAGGTTTAATTTCAGACTGATGCTCGAGCTGTGACTCTTTAAGTGGAGTTAAATGGATCTAATGGCTCCTGGAGTCACATATGACATCCAGGATCACGAAAACTCCCAAATCCAGTTAAAAAAAATCAGACTTGCTGATTTTAACAGACATCACATCACCACAGTTACCTCCAGTGACTGTGAAACAGTGAGATTTTAAAATCACTTCTTAAAAACATTTTTATAGACTTGCTTTGATGTGATGTCGTCTTTTTGTTTATTTTACCTTCTTAATTATGTTTTATGTATTTTACTTCCTTTAATATGTGGTTTTATTGCTTTTGTTGCTTCTGTTTTTGTTGTTTTTTGCCCCGTTTTTTTTTTTTTTTAACATTTTACATATTGCATCTTGGATTATTTGTCACAGTTCAATTGGACTGGCTTTTCTGCAGTTGTACCTCCATCCACGTATCCCATTTTTGCTTTGCTTTGTTTGTTAAAAAACTCTGTTTAAAGGTGCTATATAAATAAAGTTATTATTATTTTAACTTGCAGCACAAGGTGTATTTATCTTTGCTGTTAATCAGTTTTTATCTTAATCATCCGCAGGTGAACGTCTACATACTGGGAAGAACCTTCCTCGTTCTGGCCAGAGAGCTGTGCATCAACGCCCCGGCTATAGGTACACGCTTCACTTATCTTCACGTTATCCTGCTGGATTCAATGTGCAAGACTTTGAATCCAGTTATTGTTTTGGATATGGCTGCAACTACTGATTATTATCTTTTAGTGTATCAGTTATTTCACCAGTTATGGAGTAATTACTTTCAGTTTATGTATCACCAGAAAATAGTGAAAGAGAGTTCAAGGTGATGTTTCAGGGCTCAACATTCACAGCCCTTTTACACTGCCTGCTCGAGGCTGTTATACCGCCTCGCCGCTCTGTATGTAGAATGTGTGTAACGTTTTGACTGTGTGCGACCACAAAGGGAGATTTAAAAAGCAACTAGCAGCACTTAATGGTTAACTCAGAGAAGAGCAGCAGATGAAAATGTCCACAAATTGGGAAAACGAAGTTCAGGAGCTCCTTATCCTCTGAGCAGAGGACAGGATCAACGACCGTATGACGTTGGCAGTAAATGATTGTTTATTGCCATGCTGGGCCACTGTTGTTGTTCATAAATGCTTCCAACGTGCATGTTATGTCATACTAAAGGCAGACAATGTTGTGTTACACGTCACGCCTTTTACGCCTCTTTTGGATCCTTGATGCCAGCATGCTGTCTAAAATCACACACTGGAGTGACATGATGCTGCCCTTGTTTGGGTTCATGTAAAAATGCAAGGTAGTGTAAAAATGGGACTTTGTAGCAACTCTTTAGTGTAATTTCTGTGTAAAAGAGCAGAGGATTGCCTGGGGCAAGTGAAATACCAAAATAGCGTGGCAAGATATATTCTGCAAAGTAGATTTTGAAGAAAAAAATGCCAGGAAAACTTTCCTGAGAACCATATTTATAATTATCATAATTTTTTTTTTTTATGTAATTATTTGAAATTTTAAGTTGTTTTTTAGGTCATTCTTATATTTAAAAAAATCCCTTTTTGGGGGGGAAGACAGGGTTTATTGGTATTTTTCAAGTAATTTTCTCTCACTTAATTTGCTAAGATTTTTTGCAAGTTTCTGGGTCATTTCTTCTTAAGTTGCTCATTGCCTTCTTCCCATGTTTTTGAAGAAATCAAACCAATTTGCTCAGGTTTCAAAGGGTTAAAAGAATCTGTTTTACCAGAGCTGACGATAAGAAGCTAGTGAATGAGCTACCTCTGAGAGTTAAAGGTGTAGTACAGAATGAACCTTTAGTGTTTGTAGTTATTTGATAATTACTAATAAATATAAACCATTTGTGTCGGGGCGAGTAAAAGTTTACTCTTAGTAAGTAGATTTCTGACCAGCTTTGCTGACTGGGCAATTAATTAAAACAGCGACGTTGACCCCTGCATCTTTAAAGTCCCCATGAGATGAAAACACATTTTCTCCAGTTTTAGTCCCTGTATTATGATTATTTCTTTTATCTGCCAAATATGTCAAAAAATCCATATCTGAGTTTTTTTTGACATCAAAATACCTGTCTTATCTCCTTATGTAACATGTTTAAATGTTTACTGACTCAGATGTTTACAAAAGTCACTTTTAGCTGCCCAATCACATGTGAAGGATTTGATTTAGAGCCTTCATGTAACTGTGCATTAATTAAATATTCCGTTTCACAGCGAAATACGTCACAATAAAGAAGCTCTAATTCAACTAGGACTTTAAATGTCCAAATCCCCCAAAAGCGTTGAATCTATAATTACATAACTCTTTAAAAAGCTGTGAAATTTCACATTTACGAAGCTGGGACCAGAGAACGTTTGGCATATTTGCTTGATGAATGACTTAAAAGTACTCTAGAGACTTAATATTGAACTTCCATAATGTTTGAGGAACTTGAAAGAGTCGTAGAGATGAAAAGAAGCTGTCTGAATCGTGTCCAAGTCTTCCTGCTGCTGCAGATTTACACAGACGCTCCTCCAAAAATATACAAAATATACTGTGCCTAATATTATAGGAACCCGTAAAGCAGGTTTTACTCTCTGCAAGCAGAGCTACACCTGCTGTCAAACCCATTTAACCCTTTGCAACCTGAGCGTATTGCCTTGATTTCTCACAAAAACATGAGTAACTTAACAGGAAATAACTGCAAAATGAGCAAGAAATGGGTAAAAATCTACAAGAAAACTATCTGAGATTAGCATAAATGAAAAGTAAAAGAAAAAAACAGCAAATGGCCTAAAAAAAGTGATAAAATAAAATAAAAAACAGGAAATGGGCCCCAAATTATAAAGAAATTAGGAAAAAACCTACAAGAAAAGAATCTGAAATTAGCACAAAAAAGAAAAGTAAAAAGAACAAAAACAGGAAATTACCTGAAAAAAGTAATAATATATAATTAAAATTAATACATTTTTGCTGTATCCAAATGTTAAATATATAATTATAATAATTAGAATTATAGTTTTCTTTATGTTCAGCTTGTTAATTGATCATTTTCAAAATACTTTGAAAATAATAATTTTCAGGTAATTTTCTAATGTCATGCCAAGTTACTGATTGATTTTTCCCCTCATGTTTTTTAAAGAAAATCAATCAAATTTCAGATTTTAAAGATTTAAATGCTTGTGAAAGGCATTTGAATGCAGCATGTCGATCCAGGTTTCAAAGGGTTAAGTTACTTCAGGTAAGAGCGTCCTGGATTTTGACTGAGCCCTCTGACTTTCCACCAAGACTTTTTGGGGGCCCTCTGGCTCCTTGGCCTCTGTGCTGCACTAGATGCAGTTTATGTAATCCATCCAGAGCTGCAAGAACCCGGTGTTCCCAAAATACTACCGTGTAGTTCCCACTGCAGTAACCAGGGGGCGCTGCAGTCCCTAAAATCCCCTCTCCCTCTCCCACAATAACATGACATCTGCAGCTTCAATCACATTACAGCCTTTATGTTTTATCATCAGGTGTATAAGCATTCTTGTACAGAACACATCTGGTCATCTTTAACAGCATCAAGCTGTTAACAGTTAAACTGTATTTTACAAAAGACACAACGTTTCCGAGGCCGTCCTCTGAAGTGCAAAACAACTCTCAAGATTTCTACTTTTTTTGTTGTTTTTTTTTGCATTTAGAATCATAACACTACATAAAGTTTGCTCCTGGTGTAATATTGCTGCTCAGACTATAGCAACAACATTGTATATACGCAGAGTTGCAATTACACAATGTGAAGCAGTCCCTACTAGTTTCAGTTGTGGAGCTCAGCTTGATTACATAACCACAAATCACTGTATTAATGTTGTTTCTACAGCAGCCGCAGCCCTTAAACACAGGCGTCAGAGCAAATAACGTTAACCCAGTATTTAAATTAAAAAAATAACATTAAATTAAATAAGATAAAACGACAGCTCCTTGGCTTTTAAAATAGTCTCTCAAAGAACTAACCAGGCCATTTAGTGTGACATTACTCAAGTGTCTTTAATGCTACATTACTTTGAAGGCTGGGAGGCGAGGATAATTTCCCATCAGCAGTCCAACGCAGCTTACGCATAGAACACAAGCTCGGGGATCTGTCCTCCCTGTACTCCGGTCCCGTTGGTGCTGTCGGAGGAGCACTGGAATTGAAATGTCACCTTCCCGCACTGCACCTCCGTCATGCCCTCCTGGCCAAAATAGCTCAGTTCGTTCCCGTCCAGCACGGCGCTCACCGTGTAGAAGGCGTCCTGCTCCACTTGAACAGGATGCTCGAACCACACCGGAAACGTACTGCTCGACCCGTCCGACACAAACTTTGTGAGATTCTGCGCCAGCGTCACCCCTTGTCTCTTCAGTTCGATTTTGACGCTGTATTCAGCTTTGCCGCCGCTCGACCCGTACAGCCCAAGACCAGCGATAAAGATCCTCTTGTCCACCGCGAACTGAATGCTGTCGCACCGGCCGCGGTAGCGCCACTGATTGCTCCGGTAGGCCGAGGACTGGAAGCGGTGGCACCTCTGAGGCGCCAAACCCTTCCTCGCCGTCAGAGGGAAGTCCAGATCGGGTTTTTTAGCCGCGGTGTACCACAGGAACACATTGTGCGTCTCCTCCAGTGTCAGGATGTCACATTGCGCCGCCCCGTTAGCAAACTCCTCCAGGCTCATGGAGGGGATACGCACCAAGAACAGCGCCTTGCCGAGGACTTCTCTCTTGTTGCGGGTCGTGGGCCCTAAACCTTGTCTCTTGCACTCCGCCGAGGCCCAGTTCATAACCGCCTCAAACACCACCACCTCCTTTGTGTTGAGCGTCTCCCTGCGCAAAATTATCTCCAGCGTCTGCAGGTCGATCTCGCAGAAGCCCTCGGAGCACAGCGCGAGCTCGGCCTGAGCGTCGATCACCTCCCAGCAGCGCTGCGTCAGCTCGGGCTCCTCGAACAGGCGGCTCTGGGAGAGCAGCACGCAGGCGTTCTTGGCCTCCAGGCTCGTTTCCAGGAAGGTGACGCAGGCTTTGGCCAGTGCAGGAACGATGTACTTCTTGGCAGCATACAAGGTGGCCAGCACCGTGTCTGCCTCCAGGTCGATCTCATCGCTGTACATGTACCTGGGAGAGAGAAAATAACGCTTTTAGTCACTGTGCAGAAATGTTGCGATTTAATATAATACCTCACAAAAGACGGGTTTCCATTAACGCTCAAATTGTGCAACCGAAATTGCAAATATAAAATACTCTGCTAACTTGCTAATGTTTCGAACGGCACAGAAATATCGTAACGTTACAACATTCAACACGAATATAAAGTTATTTGTAGTCGCACCCCTGATTGAATTCGCCACACTATGTTAGCTACAGTCGCCTAAATTTACTCATCAAGGTTCATTTTATTGTCATTTTGTACAAGTTGACTCGGGTCCAGCAACGTACGATAAAGTGACAGTGTTACTAAATAGCTCAATAAATAAATAAACCTATAAAATAGCTTAATACCTGATATCTAATGCCAACGGCCAGTTAGCAAGTTATCGCAACTAACCGGTTATTTCATATAATGATATGATTTATCGTAACTTTAATACATTAACACGAGATTTCTGTCTCGATCACGTCGTCGCTATCTCATGATGTCATCAAAGTCCGTCCTTTGTTATTTTGTTTAAGAAACGGTAGAAATTACAAACTGTGATACCCTCAAAACTTAAAAGAAATAACGATTTGATTTTTCTCATAGATAATTATTGATATCGACCATCATGAAACATTTCTGGTGATAACATCTTTAACCGTATCGCCCAGCTCCTGCTTAACACAAAACGCCTAACATGCAACAGTCTGGTGCTGGCTTAGCCAAAGCTACTGAATGAGCAACAAAGGAGAGATATTTATAACCACCCGTCTGCATATACTCCCCTCAAAGAAAATCGTCAGGCGGTGGATGAGGGAAAAGGGGGAAAAAATGTTTCTCGTTGGACAAAGAGCACTGAGAAAACCAGCAATTACAGAGCACGGTGCTGCTGCTGCCCCTGCTCTCAGGCGCTCCCAGCATTTTGGCATTCGCCTCTGCTTAGCTTTGGATGAGTAATAATATGCTTTGAAGTGACACTGACTGCGCTTGTCATCTCTCCTTCTGGTTGGCTGTGTGAGGGATGGTGAGTGGCTTACTTCAGCAGAATTAGAAAAGCAGCAGGTTCCACATCTGGGATATGGATCTCAGACTCCTCCTCCGCCAGATCGCCGTAAAACATGGCACAGAAGACCGAGCTTCCCACGGCCAGCACATACTGGGAGGGAGGGAGGGAGGAGCAGACAGATGCGTCAGATGCGACCAAAATCATTCCCAAGTTCAGTAAAGAAGCAGCTCGTTTTTCAGTAGCACTGCTGCAGAGACACTTTTAACAGTTAATGAAACAAAACAAAAAGAAATCACTGAATCCAGATCTGACTTTAAAGGTTTATATTTTCTCATAAAATTGGGGTTTTTTCCCCCAACATCCAAAATCTTTTTACCTTGTGTGCTGGAACCTTCTGCGCTCCCCCCAAGGGGCCGACAATGAAGTGGACATCAGCCATCAGCTCATTGTTAAACATCAAGGCATTCCTAAAAGCAGAGCAGGTTTCACGAATAAGCCTCAATCAAGTATTGTATAACATCAAGTCCTCCCACACTCCTTTTGCCTAGAGACACTGGTTATTTTCGTAGGTTTGGGGAGGATATGGCAAGAGAAGTAAGGCTGCAACTAATTAATAATGTCAGTATCAGTTAATCTGAGTTATTGTGACATTTTCAGATGTTTTGTTTACTTAAATCAACAGTACAAAAGATACAGTTTGCCATCATTAGATAATCAGAGAACATGCAAAGCAACAGAAGTAGAGCTACAACTAATGATAACTGTCATTATCAGTTAATCTGAGTTATTGTGACATTTTTAGATGTTTTGTTTACTTAAATCAACAGTGCAAATCCAAAAGATACTCTTTACTATCAAAAGGAAAATTTTCAAAAAGGAGATTTTTTGCTTAAAAACTTCCTTAAATTAGTAATTAATCATCCTACTTGTGTGCATATTAATCAGCTTATTGTTGCAGGTCTGCACAGGAGGAAATGCAGCCTTAAAAATTCAATTTTGGATGTTTATTATCCCCAAGGGGCAGTTTGTTGTGCACTAAAGGTTACTATACATGCATAAATGAATAGAAAAAATGCAATATATACTTTGAGTTATTTGTAATGCAAAATGGTATTTTCATATCATCAATGTGACTGTCAGTAGTATATTTTGGAGGAGAGTTAGTTAAAAAATAAGCAAAACTGAAAAAAGACAATAAAAATAAAAAAGTAAAAACATTATTTTTTTAAAAAAACTGTAAACAAAAGGGGTAATGTAACTGCAGCAGGAATAGTTTTAAAATAAAACTCCATTACGCAGTGGTTAAACTATTGCACTTTTACCTTTGTTTTATTCATTATGTTATTACAGTCGCATTACCACGGTGGCCTGTCGTTACTTGGTAATGATCTGAATGTGGTCACTTCTCTCCTGACACATCCCTGCAGGGACTTTTGGGTATTTTGCGCACACATTTAAGAGATTTAGTGCAGTTTTGCAGCAGATAGAGATGCATAATGTTTTACCTCTCTCTCAGCGTGGGGTGGCTGCACTGCCAGCTCGGCGGGTCTACGTTGTTGTTGTTGATGTTTTGCTGGGTGGTCGGGGTGGTCGCGGCGCTGCTGCTGGCCTGGCTCACCTGCACCTCCTTGGTCTTCTCGGTGTCCGCCACCGTGGTGCCGTTGGACAGGTTGGTGTTGTTGGTGTTGGCGGCGGGGTACAACTCCGCAGCCATCTTCTCCTTCTTCTGCTGCTGCTGCTGCTGCTTCTTCTTGCTCGTCAGGGACAGAGTCAGGATCTCATAACATACCGG
The DNA here is from genome assembly GCF_026936395.1 of Plectropomus leopardus. NCBI lineage: Eukaryota > Metazoa > Chordata > Actinopteri > Perciformes > Serranidae > Plectropomus > Plectropomus leopardus. The sequence continues at coordinate 4,906,575 of NC_142189.1, forward strand.
CAGCTTGCCCGGGAGCTTACCGACCTTCTTGGACTTCTTCAGTGTTTCTGGAAGTAGGAGCAGATAAGTCAAACACCTCATGATCCGGCCATGATGGAGCAACCTGCAGTCTGCCGTTGGCATCGGCACAAGCGACGGGTCTTCTTCGTGTTAGTATCCGGTGTTTGAACCACTTAATGACCGAGCCGTGTGTGTGTTTTCTCGGCGTAGAATTGAACGTTTTCTGGGTGAGATTTGGTTCTTTTTTTTCACGGCGCCGCTTTAAAACGGCATCGACAGCGAAGTTTACACATCTAAATATCCGTCCAGGCCCCGGTGGAGTCCCGTTTCCTCCTCCGCGTCCAACTTCGCACTTTTGCTCCGTTTCCTGGCGGTCACCTCATCCTCTCTTGGACGGAGAAAACGGCCACGAAGCGTCGCTTGTTTTCCCTTTTCAGCGTAATCCGGACAGTCGCAGCAAGTCCTTCCTATTTTCTCCTCCACCCCGCCTCTGCGTTAATCCGCTCCGGTGTTTGTCCCTCTTCCTCCGTAACGACTGTCCACCGACACGAAGCCAGCTGCGATCCTCGCCGCTGACGTTACTCCTCAGAGGTAAATAGTCATTTGTCGGGAGTTTTTAAGGTCTGCTCCATTTTTCTGCTCTTTTTTTTTTTTTTTATTCGTGATCTCCTCGGACGCCCAGGGCTCGCCGAGGGCCAATCAGAATCACGCACGGCGGTGACGTCAGAAGGGCCGGAGCACCTCCCCCGGCAGCTCCGCAGAGTGCGTCACCGGGCCAAACCGCTCCGCCTCCGTCCCGCTGATTAGACCCGGTGGAAAGATAAAAATAAAATTAAAAAAGAAGGTCGGTTAAATATGACCTCTCCAGCGCTGTGCAGAGATGTTGAGAAATGATACAGAAATGTTTTTAAAAAAAAAAGAAAAACAGTGGTGGAAGAAGCACTCGGATATTTACTTCAAGTTAAAGTATAAAAATTTAGAACGAGATTTTATTATCACGCAGGTTTTCAGTTACAAGGACTTTTGTTTGTGGTGCAACATACAACAAGTCAAAGTACTGCAACATTTAAGAACATAAATAAAGGCTAGATGACTAAAAAACTACAAACAAACAAACATACCAAAAAACAAGAACCGTAAACACGAAGTACACACACACACACACACACACACACAGATAGATAGATAGATAGATAGATAGATAGGTGTGTGTGTGTGTGTGTGTGTGTATATGTATACAAGTGTTTATGTAAGTCTATATATACTATATTTATATGTATGTAGGCCTATATGTGTGTGTGTGTATATAACTAATATATATGTATAAATATATATACACACACACACATATGTACATACATATATACATATATCTATATAGTATATGTGTAAACATCGATACATGTTCATATATATTTGTGTTTATATATGTCTCTGTGTATACACACACACACAGATATGGGGTGTGCGCGCCGACCGCCAGCTAATGTATGTAAGTAAATAAAAAGAAAGAAAAAGCTCTCTGCTGTAGTTATTATAATAGTGATGATAATAATAAATGAATAAATAAATAAAAAGAAAGAAAGAAAGCTTGCTGCTGTAGTTATAATACTAATAATAATGGTGATAATAATAATAAAAAGAAGGAAAGCTTGCTGCTGTAGTTATGATAATAATAGTTATGATAATAATAATAATTAGTAAAAAGAAAGAAAGCTTGCTGCTGTAGTCATAATAATAATAATAATAATAATAATAATAATAAATAAAAGGGGAAAAAAGCTTGCCCTGTAGTCATAATAATAATAATTATGATAAAAGTTTATTTTTGTAGTATTTATGAAAACGAACATTACAAAGTATACATAAAATCATATAGGCTGATGGAGGGAGCTTCACTCAGCTGTGAAGGTGACTACAAACGGAGTGTGTAGCGTCCGCTCTGGGAGAGGCCCGCTGAGACTAATTTCTCCACTGAGGGCACCAAAAAATAGACCAGAATGCATTGCAGCTCCAAGTCCATTTTGGGGTTTTGAGGGAAGGGCGCAGCTTCCCCACAGCCGAATGATAACACTTTAATGCTATTCATGCGTCCCCGCTCCCACATGGGATTGAAAGGAGCGAGTTCACGGCCCCTCTCTGGAGGTGGTCGAAGTAATTTTGGGGAATGTGGGGAACAGAAGTAGAAGTAGGCGAGGCAGGTTGAGGGGAAAGTGGGTACACGAAAAAAGTAAACTACAGCACTCTGTCACAGAGTGACTCCTGGCTGTTTGAGCATCACAGATTGATTATATTCGACAGTGAAAGAGGATTGGAGGTGGATTTTTTTTCTCCTTAAACAGCCTCTTTTTTTTTTGCTATGGGAATCTTGCCTGGCCCAGCGTTTACAGACGGTAAAATTTTGGAGCAGCGATGGCGAGCTCCGCAGACGTATCATTACATGGTGCAGAGGGGGAGCGGGATCAGCCTGGATCTTATTACCAGCTGGCTCTACCAGCTTTCCACTGGACTGCTCTTTAAACGCAGCCACTGACTTCAAAGATACTTGACTCCACTGTCATAGCCGGGGCACGAAACTCCACTTTTTGTCTCCCGGCTACAGCGGATCCCCCCTAATTTTGGTCTCAAATTAGATTTCTCAGCACGGTAAAATCATTTTTAGAATAAATTTTCAAAAAAAGTCAAACTGGCCAGCTGCCACGCGGTTTCATGGCGAAAGCAGGTGGTTCTGATAGTTTTCCTCTTCTTCAGCCGCAGTATTTTCCATAAAGTTTATGATACGCTGCGCTGTACAAGTTTCTCAGAGACATTTGAGAAGCAAAATGCTTGTGATTTGGAAATGTGCCCATTCAAATCCTTCTGCCAGCTGCGAAAAATCTGGACAGAGACTCTGAATGAGAAACAGGCTGCTTCTGGGTGCACTCGAGCTAAAATGCTAATCCTCAAGTTCTCCAGTGGAGCTAATTAGCAGCCAGCAGTAGGAGACTGGTTTTACTGGGAAGCTCACAGGTGCCAGCGAGTTTCAATCTGTGTGAGTTTGAAGGATTTTTGGTCAAAGACAAACATTTTCTTTGGTCTGAGCTGGAGTGGAAAACATGGTTGGGATATTGTTTTTGGTTTGTTTACAGCACGGACACTGACCAGGAAGTGTGTAAACAAATGTCACACGGACGGCACACAAGCAGGCTGTTTATTGGACACAGTTTTGGTTAAAGTGCCGTCCTCAGAGAGTTTTGGCAGCAGAGTCAAACAGATCTGACATCAGTCTCTGAAACTTGAGCACGCTGGACATTTTGCACTCTCTTTGCCACGATTTATCCTCCGCAGTTAATCACACACGAGTCAAAAGCTGATGTGGTCGATACAGGATACGCGGACCCATAAACTGTCGTGTGCTGCAGTTGCTTTAGATCACATAAAGCTGTTCCCTCAACATTCAGTCATTCATTACTTCTGTTATAATACTTTTAATAGTTTACTCTGTAGCAAGCGGTGAAATTAGGCGTTCAGCTACAATGAATCCTCGACATTTTCTGTCATCATTGACAGTATGCGGGTTTCCATTACAGATTTGTGCAAAACTTCAGCGATATTTTAAAAATGTAGATAAAACACAGATACAAGATGACTGTGTTTCTGTTGAGTGATGTGATGCGACTTCTCTGGTGACAACATTCCAGTAACCATGGCGATGGATGTTCAAAACATTAGCAGCTTTACATCTATTGCAGCCTCCGCACCAGCCGACATCATTTTCAATCGAGGGCGACGTAGGCACGTTATGAGAGCGATAATGGAAAAGCGAGCCCCTTATAAACGAGGGAGCGGCCACGTATGAGGGGTTTCTTGGAGGTGATAGTCCACGATTATTTCACAGAGAAATTGTGGATTCAAAACTTCTGGATGATCTGCTCAATTTTTGAAAAGTTATGTGATGCAATAACTTCTGATGGACAGGCACACACCCATAGCATCATGTGACCTAGAAAAGCAAAAAACGTTATGCAAGCGTAAAAACTTTTTTGCGATTATGGGAATTTTTTCGAAATTGTTTCTATTAGGCGTACCGTATATTTGCAATTTCAGTTTGCGCAATTTGAGGGTTAATGGAAACCCGTATGGTGTCCAGTAATCGATTTAGTAAAGTGCTAAACGATTTGCAACCCTAGTAAAAACAGTAAATATGTATTTAGTAGGGATGCACCGATTATGAAATTGTGGGCTGATACAGATGTTAAAATAATTTGGCCAATAGCCTGATGCCAATGTTTTTTTCTGTGGTAGTTGTTTATTTTGTCGTTGTTGTTATTAAAATCCTCACCCATGCATCACTAATAGTTAGCTAGCAAACTATGAGCTATAATAAGTAAGTGTTGTAAGTCTCGACTGAGCGGTGGGGAGAACCACTGATGATATGATATAAAGCGTTTGGGGAGGGGTTAATGATAAAGATGGCTCCATTATGTCACCGAGCAACGATTTCAGACCTGCCAATAGTTTTGTTGACAAGTCCTGAAGAAAAAAATGATGAAAAACAGTCAAACAGGGTTTCTAACATGTATAATGTGTTTGAAAGAAATCTCTGATTTGACTTTATCCGCACTTTAAAGAATATTTTCCTGTCACCATCAGACCCGTGCCTGTACATTCCCCGTTTCGCCCAGCTGCTGGAATTTGGGGAGAAGAACCACGAAGTCTCCATGACGGCGATGAGACTGGTGCAGAGGATGAAGAGGGACTGGATGCACACCGGACGAAGGCCGTCGGGACTCTGTGGAGCAGGTAACCATGAGGCGATGGCGACGTCAGATATCTCGTGTCTGTTCTGTGGTTTCTTTCATTGCAGGTGCTGGCAGCAGCCTGAGGGCGCGGAGCAGCAGGCCTGTCATTAGAGGATTCCTGGTTTCTGTCCTCTGAGAAAAATCAGAGGAGAGAAAGTGATTAACGCTCTCTGCTCTGTTGGCATCCAACATCAAGGTGTCCTTTAATCAACCTCGGATACTCAGTGACCATCAGAGTTTTTATTCTAACCGCACAGTAAAACAGCCTCCTGTTTGTGGCTCTAACTATCTCCAAGAAAACAATAATATTAAACTAGAAAAACAGGAAAAAGGTCAATATCTCACAATGGTTAGTTAAACCTTAAATGTCTGAATAATGAATAATTATTTTACTTTTTCTGAAGTCATGAAATAGTCCTGAAATAAAGCTTGAACCCCCAAAATTGTCATTTAGATATCAATTACATTTCCTGTTTGATGTTAAGTTTATTTATCTGGCACGCCTCCGTGGTGAAGGTCAAAATTGTTAATGCATTGAAGTGAAAGGGGTCTGGATTTGATAAGAGCAAAAGTGAATCAAAACATCTGTTTACAATCTCTGACACAGCTCGTGCAGTGTAATCCAAATCTCATTTATCTAGTCGCAAGCTAAGTACTGTACAAACACATGCACTGTCTGTAAAAAAAACCAACTATCTATGCTCTCTTCAAAGTCAGACTTCATTAAGAAAAGCAATATTTTTTACCTCATTGAACACATGAGCTGCTGGTCTACCACTGCCTACATCAGTTAGTTTAGGGACTTTTGTTTTTTGTTGGTTTGGATTCACCAAAATCACACAATAACATCAACAAACTAACTGATGGAGGCAGTGGTAGACCAGCAGCTCCTGTGTTCAGTGAAGTAAAATTACTGCTTTTCTTAATCCAAATTAATTTATAAAGCATATTTAAAAACAACAGAGTTGACCAAATTGCTGTACATCAATAAATACATTAAAAAACAATAGCAATAAAAATATTAAATAAAAAATTGCAGAAATATCATGAGAGAGAACAAAACATGTTTTAATGTTATCTGACTTTGAAGAGATCATGGATACGTTTCACATTTAGTTAAGTCTTACATAGGGATGTTTTAGCCAAAATGTTTGTGTTTGGAAAGTACTCTCATTTTTTATATAAAGTCTCCATGTTTATTATTTTTAATTATTCTTTTAAGCTTTTTAAGAACTCTGAAATATGAGCAGCAGGGAAAAAGACACTGTTTTAAGTCCTAAATGTCTGAAAGGATATATTTTTACATTTACTAAAGTCCTAAAAAAATCCCAAAATACAGCTTAAATAGAGTCTTAAAAATGTCGTTACTCGCACTACTAGATTAAGTTTGGTAATTGTGCCTGCACACTTTTAATGAGTTAGCAGCTCCTCGTCATTCTCATTTTTTAAAACAAATTACATTAACCTTGTTTCTACTCCAATTGCCTTTTTGATTTGATGTATTTTGCAAATGCTCAATTTATCCATCTTCATCTATATTTATGGAAAAAATATAGGTAGTAACAACAATAACAAAAAACCAATACGATCTCATTGTATACTTGAAGCTGATCTCTGACCTCTTCCTGTACGAGAAAGTGAGAATTTAATTATAGTTCAATAACATAACACCTGCGTCTCTCACAGTCTCTGCTGCCAACTGGGTTACCAAATGTTTTTGGGCTTAATACTCTTTGTTGGTTACCTGCCAAAGACGCGAGTGGGCGAGGCAAACCTGCCGACACCTGCCGAAACTTACCACGGTTGGTGTGGTGTTGATTTTCAACTCTGCCCGTCATTGTCTTCGCGTGAGTTCGTGTGAAACAGCTGAGCTCGTAGCTTCTTGTTGCTGATGTGTCAACCTGAATGCACTCTGCTTTGATGCATCATCAGCCGAGACGTCCTGAAATCGAATCACGGCCTCCCTGCGTGTTTACGCTCATGGTTTCAATTTTCGCCTTTCTCTGTTCCTCTGCTGCATTGCCTGAATAATTAATTTATCATCATAAATCATTGAGAAGGATACAGTCAGATGGAAGAGGGAAAAGTTTCCTCCCAAATATGATGCAAATCTCGACGTTAATGAATCAGAATCGTGCATCTGAAAAAAAAGTTCAAGGCCAGATGAGGTCACGGATGTAAAGTAATGCACAACTCTGCATTAAGAAAGGAAAACCAGCAACTCTGAAGTGAAGTGGTTTCAAGGTAACGGCGGTAAAATGTTTGAGAGTTGTCAGCGGAGCTAAAAGCCATCAATTCAGTCCTAAAGGCTGTTAGAAGTGTGCATGTAGAAGTAGAAGCATGCATCTATCTTTTAACAGGCTCTTGAGCGAGGCAACTCTAATGACGGTTATATAACTGTTCCCCTTCAAGGCTCACACTGCAATTCATTGCATAATATTAGTGTTGTTGTTACTCCTTTTGAAAATGGTGTTTTTGTGTGTGGAGGCGGATTGTTGGCTCTGCAGGCGGAGGTGCTCCTGTCCTGTCCGCTCTGTCCTGCAGTCTTCAAGGTGCTCACGCAGAGCCGCCTAAAAAAAAAACATCATGTTCGAGCGTTCAGTTACATCTTTGTACGTATATTTGTTATTTGTATGTGTGTGTTGATATATTTTAGGAAAGCTTTGTATGCAAGATACACAGGAAATTTAATCCTCTATGTTGCTGTGGTCCACTGCAACCCTCACGTCTTTTCTATCAAGGCTGAAGACATTTCTGTTAATCATTCATTTCTTACACTGCTCTGTGGCTTTTATTCTTGTGTTTTGTACCTTTTTCTGTTTTAGCTTATTTTCTGTTCTCTTGGCTCTTTAATGACTGTTTTATTTGGGTTTAAAGGTGTTTCTTTTGCACTTTGTCTCAATACTTTTAATATTTTATGTGCAGCTCTTAATTGCCTCATTGCACAGATGTTCTTATTAACTGTCGTATATTCTGTTTTTATTTTGTACGTCCGTGCATCCCATTCACGTGAGCACAATATCTAAAGAGCTCTTTGAGGGAGTTTCTTCAAATTTGGCACAAACGTTCACTTGTATTAAACAATGAACTGCTTAGATTTTAGTGTTCACAGGCCAAAAGTCACTGTGGCCTCGTTCCTCTCATTTTTGTGAATGAAATATCTCCAGATTGCCTTGAGGGAACTTCTTTAGATTTGGCACAAACGTCCACTTGGACTAAACAATGAACTGATTAGATTTTAGTGGTCATAGATTAAAAGTCAAGATCAATGTGACCTAGCATTCGCCTTATTATTGTAAATGCAATATCTCAAGAACACCCTGAGGGAATTTTTTCCTTCAATTTGGCACAAACGTCCACTTAGACTTAACAATGAACTGATTAGATTTTAGTTGCCTCAGGTCAAAGATCAAAGTCATTCTGCCCTTGCGTCTGTCTCAGTCTTGTATACATTATCTCAAGAAGGCCTTAAGGTGGTTTCCTCAAATTTGGCACAAACGTCCACTTGGACTAAAGAATGAACTCATTAGAATTTGGTGGTCAGAGGTTAAAAGTCACTGTGACCTCACAAAAGGTGTTTTTGGTCATAACTCAAGAATTAATACGCTGATAATGACAAAATTTCACACAAATGCCGAATAGGATTTCATGATGAAGTGACAGCATTTGACAACCAAAAAGTTAAAGCTCGGCTTCACTGTGACATCATAATATTCTGCAAAAACACGTTTCTGGCCATTATGTAACACCATATCTCAGGAACAGAGGGGAAGACATTTGGTCAGATACTGAATCTCTGTGTGAAACATCCATGTTTTCACAGTCATTGATTTAAACTGTAAGCGCAACTTGACTGGTTTGTGGATGCATACAACCACGAGGAGGTAATTCCAGGTTTTATTTTGTTGTTTGTGCCATTTATGTAGTTTGGGATGACGCAGATTTAGTAATAAATGATGTGTAGAGACATGCATTTAGCCATATAATGTGATTTCTTTCTGTTTCAGCTCTTCTTGTTGCTGCTCGCATGTACGACTTTCGCCGCACCATTAAAGAAATTGTCAGCGTTGTAAAAGTTTGTGAAACCACGCTAAGAAAAAGGTGAGCGGTTAAAAGTTTTCAACGTTTCTTACTTTCTAAGTTAAAAACTAACTTAATGGATCAAGTTTGATATCTGTAGTTTGAATTGAACCAGAATATTCTGACAGTAAAAATAAAAATTTGCCTGATTTCAGCAGCGTTTAAAGGGACAGTTCACCACAAAACCAAATATAAATATATTTCTTCTTACTTGTGTGCTGTTTATTAGTCTAAATTGTTTTGGTGTGAGTTGCTGAGTGGTGGAGATATCGGCCATAGAGATGTCTGCTTTCTCTCCAGTATAATTGAGCTAGATAGCACTCAGCTTGTGGTGCTCAAAGTGCCGAAAAACTCAACAGCGATGTCTCTTTAGTCAAGATAATCCACAGACCTTGTCGCAAGCAGTTTCATGTAGGAAATGTTTTCTTTCTACCGAACTACACACGCCAACTGTATCACTGCACAGAAAGAAGTGAGCAGAGGAAAAATAGATATTTTGGATTTTGGGGTGAACTGTCTCTTTAACCCTTTGAAACCTGATGAAATTGGCTTCATTTATTTCGAAAACATGGGATGAAGGCAATGAGCAATAACGGAAAAATAACCCAAAAATTTCCAAGAAATTAGAAAAAAAAATTTAAATTAGATTTTAAAAATTGACCTGAAAATTACATAATAATAATAATAACAATAATAATAATACTACATTAAAATAGGAAAGAAAAAACTGAAGTAAAATGAAACATTGAAATGCTTAAAAACTAATTGTGTAACATAATTTTAAATATGTAACTAAAAATATAACTTTTTACCTTTTTCCATGATTTTATTTTCTAAATCTACTAATTTGTGAAGCATTTATTACCCACCGCCTGTTTCCCATGTTTTTGTATGTAAATAAATTGCACCAGTTTGTTTGGGGATCAAAGGTTTAAATACTTGTGAAAGGCTCCTGAAAGCAGCACCTCAACGAGAGTGATGTCGCTGCAGGTTTCAAAGGGTTAGCAAGCAGGAGATAAATTAATTTTTTAGACAGTTTGTCACAGTGACCAAGTTCTGTTTCATCTTTGTTTTATTTGATTATTTTAACTAACCGTCTCCTGCTTTAGACTGACGGAGTTCGAGGACACACCCACCAGTCAGCTGACCATCGAAGAGTTCATGAAGATCGATCTGGACCAGGAGTGTGACCCGCCCTGCTTTACAGCCGGACTGATAAAGAAAAAAGTCAATAAGGTGTGAAAATTAACACACATACAAGCGAGCTGTTAATTAATGTGTCAAATTAGAAAAAATACACCTTCACTTCCACAGTTTTTCTTATCAATTTTGATAAATTGCATTGCTTGGGAAATTACTCATTTAACCCCTCGGGGAAAATTAAAATTTCATTTTATATTTTCTTGATGATTACATGCAGCCTGCAGGCTTTCTCCCATAATTAATGAAGGGTATTAACCTCTAAAGTAAAACTGTCAAAGATCACTTTTCCGTACGTCCACACACTCAGCAGAGGGGTAACACAGAGGACAGCTTTGCATCGGATCTTTGATTATACGGGATTGAAAAGGTTGAGCCTTTGTGTTCAGTGAGGCACCAAGACCCAAAAACACTCTGAACAGGTGTTGGTGAGTGATTTGCTTACTTTGTACAGAGCCAGGCGAGCTGTTTTCTCCTTTTCTTTTTAAATCTCAGACTTTATGCAAAGTTCACTGACCACTGGCTGCAAGTTTAAACGGTTTCTTTAGTTTGTTGTCCAGGTAGCTTCAGGCAGCACATGAACTTTGATCTTTGCTGCAGCATTTTGGACGGTTTGCCTCTCTCTTAACTTAATACTTCCTAAATAGCTAAATTCTAACTTGGCATTTATTTTTTCAGGGCGTCTGCTTTCAGAGCAAGGAGCGAGGCAGGCTGATCATGGTCTGATGGTGGACGGGTTATGTAGCTATTTTAGCCGCAGCCATACCTACTCAATGCATTACAGCTATGGTTAACTGTAATAATGCTAACTTTTGCGATCAAAAAGGCTAGGTGTTGTTTTGGGGATTCTTATTTTGACAGGCCTGTGGATTTTCTTTAAAAAAAAATCACCAAAAACTTTTAATGAAAAAAACACACCAAAATTAAAAAAAAATAAATAAAAATTATAATAATTAGAAAATCACAAAAAATTAAATAATTTAAATAAAAAGAGAGATAGAAAATAAGCAAAAAGAGTTCAAAGAGGGAAAATTAGTTTTTTAAAAAGCATCAACCGTTTCAAAATTGCCAAAAATAAATATGTATATATATTTTAAAGAAAACATAACACAATTCTCATATAATTCCAAGTTTAACTGACTTTTTTGATGAATTTCTGCTCAGTAACATTTTCTCTTGTTATAATGGATAAGAACAAAATTATGTTCCAAGGTTTCTAGAAGAAACAAAAGTAAAAGAGTTGAATAATTTTAACTTTTACTGTACACAAACAAATATCTGACTCTCACTGTGTTCTTCAGCTGTGTCCTAAACCAGCAGCACCAAATCAAACTCGTGCTTGGTGCTCTGAACTTTAAGGATGAAAAAGTATATCTGAAAGCTGCCGTCAACCGCCCACATTCCTCTTGTGTTATGATGTTCTTTTATTCTGACACGTTTTACTCGGTAATCGTTTCACCCTGTAGTCACGTTGTGAAAGACTTTTATTCAGTTTCTCCTCTTTGTGTTCCTCCCTTTAGCTGGAGATCGAGCTGAAGAAAAGGATGGACGATGTCGAAGGTGTGAATGCGATATCCTTGTCTGTTTTGCCATCGCATCAAAGGCATCTTTTAACTCTAAAGCTACTTTCTTTTCTTCTTGAAATTAATTCTCGTTGCTTTTCAGGGTAGTTAGACCCCCATTAATTACACTGACAAAGATTTGGTAACACTTTTGTATTTTGTGTGTGATTTGTCTGACCTTGACTAAAAGCACGTCAGTGTTAGATGTGAAAGCGAAGAAAAAAAACACTGCAGCACACAGAGGAAACTTTGTTTGTTTTTTTTTCATGGTTTTCTTTCACCACGACATGCAGTTAACTGTATATTATGTTACAACTTAGGGATGCACGATAATTATCGAGACTGATAATTATGGACCGATAACGGGACTTATGACGTCATACCGATAATTCAGATAATAACATTTTTGGCCTGCTGCTAGATCAGTCCACAACATGTCATCAGTCAGCGGCAGGGTTTCCCCCATTGTCTCTATTTCTTTTTTTAACTCTTTCCCCGACATTGACGATTTTCCGTCCGCTCCGCTCTCATTCTCCGCTGGTGTCTCCGCCGGTGTCTCCAAATGTGTGTGTGACGGGGACATAATGAGCGGACACGCTGGACGCGGTTTGAGTTCAGGTGTAGTGAGTTTCCAGCTCGGTTATGCTGAAAGAGTAAACTGATTTGTGATGTTTGATTCCTTCCAACAACAAGCAGAACAACATGTAAATATGCAGAGATCACAGCAGAGCCGTTACTTCTGTTCTGTAGCTGCTGCTTCCTGACAGTTTGGGAAATGTTCCTCTTTATAGTTCCACTATAACTCAAAGACAGTATTATTTTTTTGCTATTATTTTTGTACAATTCAAGTTGACATAAGAAGATAAGAGAATAAGATAAGAGAAAAAAAACAAAAATTAAAAAATGAAATTGATTTTGCTCTTGAAAATGATTTTCTTTTACAAAAATGCGACTTTCCAGCTTTTTGTCTGAAATGTCATTTTTTTGATGAAAATTCAAAAATTAAATTGATCTGTACTCACCGCATCTCAGCCTTTCATATGATCAGGTAATGAAAAACAAACAAAAAGAAATATCGGTTATCGGTATCTTATCGGTCACGAGAAGCTGGAAATTATCGGTTTATCGTATCGGTTGAAATAATCATTATTGCGCATCACTGATTACAGGACTTGCATATTATATTGTCATTATTAGAGAGGTGATTTAAAGACATAGCACATGAGAAAGGTGTCATTTCTTTGTCCTGCATCTATTATACACAATCATTTTTGGAGACAGAAAAGTTACTGCATCTCATTCTACTCTTCAGTGTTTCGTGTAAAGTTGTTGATCCACGAGTCATTCTTTATTTTTGTTTTGTCAGATGAAATTCAAGGTTACCAGGATGAAATAGACGCAGAGCTTGAGAACGGTCGACCCAAACTGAGAGGAGTGTACGCCGCCTACGCTAAAGAAGGTACGAAACAGAAAGCAGTGTTTGTTAAAGGTTACGTGAGGGTAAAGAGACAATCCTGCAACCTCAACGTCACATGTTTGTGTATGCGTCCATAAGACATGGATGGAAATATTGGAATTGGGCCCAGACTACTGGTGCCAGAATGCCACTTCCAGGTGTTATGTACGGGTGTAAATCACTAGTTTCATCACCATGCAATATTATATCGACTCTTTGGACAACAACATGATTTTGCAGATATAACACAGGGGACTGTGATCAGTGTGTCAAATATAGTACATGCATTATACAGCGCCCTAAAAAGAGCCCACAATGCAACAAAAAAACTGTATCCATAGCCTATATACTGTGCATCATAGCATCATGTGAAAAAGCGTGTTTCCATTGCACCTTTGCAAAATATGGCTTTTTCAAGTTCCCTGAAATACCACCTTGTGCAAGCGTAAAAACTTTTTTTGAAATAAATGGTTTTTTTTTTAAATTTGCATATTACCATAGGCTTATTTTATACTTGTTTTTTCAATTTGTGTAATGTTAGGGTTAATGGAAACCTACTGTTGTTACATCACGCTTTATTTTCTTTTTCACCTTGCGACTGGTCAGCATGTAAGAATAGAAAAGTTGTTTCTCAGCTTATTGTCCTGCAGAAATATCACAGCCTCATTTAGTCGCTAATGTTGCTGCAGACTCGTATTCTTTCTTAAAAACTGCAAGTAAAAACACTAAAAACACTAAAAACATAACAGCAATAACACCACCGGCTGTTGGTTCAGAGCTGAGTGAGATGGCCCAATAACACACACCTCCATGCTAATGTGTGGTGATGCTTTATTTATGACTCTGTCAGTCAGTCAGATGAGAAGCCACACACACACACACACACACACACACACACACACACACACACACGCACACACACACACACACAGAGGACCACCCATGGAAAACAACACACATCTGAGTCTCCCTGTCACTCTCTCACTTTATCTGTTGCTACCTTTGGCTCTTTATCTCTGGCCCTCTGTCTTTGTCTGTTTCTCTGTCACACACACACACACACACACACACACACACACACACACACACACACACACACACACACACACACACACACACACACACACACAGATCCCCCCCGTCTCCACACAGTGGGGGTGTCACAGACTGTCACTGATTTCAGGCGTGTTGCTCTTCCAGCTGCTGCGATGTTCTCAGATCCGGCGGCGTTTCGTTTCTTCTTCTCCTCCTGATTATCGCGTTGCTTTTTCTGACTTGTGGTCTCAAGTCTGCGCGAGGACATTTTAATTGAAGCTGATTAAAGGACACATTTTAATTAGATACCAGGACCGTGAGAGGACGGCTGAAATTATGAGCCCAATTATTTTGGGCTGGATGTGATTATTTAGCACCATTTCTTTTCTCAGAGATTTTGGAAAACAACATTATCTCACAGCATTTTTATCATCTTTTTCTTTTTTATTCTACAGTGGTTTTTCTAAATGTTATGAAATGTTTTTTAAATTGGGAAACTGAAATTCTGCTCTATAATTATCCCCAGCTAATTATACAATATGACCAAATACTCGGACTCTGCTGCTTTATTAACCCTCAGAGAAAACTGCAGAGTCATGAACTGTATAATACCACGATAAAGGTGACATAAACTTTGGTATAATTACTAAAAAATAAGCATTCATTAAACACATTACCTGTTGAAGTGATTCAGCGATGATGGAACCGATGACCTTCTAATGGAAATTGGTATCGCCTGTATTTTCCACTGTATTCTGACATTTTATGGACTAAATAATTAACTAATTAATTGAAAAAATAAATGGGATATTACTACACACACATGCACCGAGATATACGAGTTACAGGATACAGAGCTGAAAATATTTTTATTTTTTTTTAATAGAAACCAAAACCCCATTGTTTAGTCTTTCTTTTATGTAGTGTTTTGTAATTTTAATTAGAATTAATTATTTTTAAATTTTTTTAATGCCTCTGTGACAGCGATAGATGTGGCCAGAGGTATTTTATTTTCAGGTTTTTCGTCTTATACTTGTAAATTTGATGTCTCAAGAAGGCATTTTGGTATTTTCTGAAAATTTGGTACAAACATCCACTTGGACTTGAGGATGAACTGATGATTTTGGCCCTAACTCAAGAATTTTTACGCTAATTATGTCAAAATTTCACACAAATGTCTAATAGGTTAAAATGATTTTTTTATGATGATGATTTTAGATCCAAAATGTCAAAGGCGTTATTTGTTTTTCACTGCGGGAAAATGTACTTGTGGCGTGAGAGTGTGTGAAAAGTGTCAGTCGTGTGTGTCCCGAGGTCAGTGCCAGAGTTGGCTGTATTATCAAGTTACTATGTTCAAAATCTTTGCACGTCACACAGCTGCTTCGTTTACATGCGTCTGTGCACGTCAACACCAGATCGTACAAGAGGACATCCCATGTAAACAGTTGACCCGAAATCATATTTAGAGGAAGTGTGCATGCAAACGGGAGTTTTTCAAATGACCACAAACCACAAGCCGAGCGCCATCTTGTTCCATTGTATTGGAGAGAAGGCCGACATTTCTTTGGCCGATGTCTCCAATATTCGGCAACTCGAACACCGGAGTAATTAGATTTCATCCTCTTTCAGCCCCTCTCCCAGATGGTGAAAATGAAAATGGCGACGTCGTCTCCACATCGTCTAAAACGGAAGACTTCGAGGAACCAGGGGAGGAGGACGTGCTTCAGGCCGTGGCCAAACACTTTGGCAAAGACCTGGAGGAGCTGACGCTGGAGGCTCTGATCAAACTGGAGCAGAGGACACCAGCGGGGGGAGAGGAGGACGAGGAACTGGAGGACATTATCCCAAAGCGAAAGGCCCCGTCGCTGGAGTCCATCCTGGGCCCGATGCCCACGGCAGCCAGCCTCAGCCTCCAGGAGCCCGTCAGCACCTGCGTCGGAGAGGAGAAGGAGAACGGTGAGTGCAGTTTTCTGGTTTGATCGTACAAGATGTCTCATTTTTAGGCAGAACAATCCCATTTGGTATCACTTTGCCACAAATTAGATGAACTAGATTGGAGGTTTTCCTGGTTTCGTCACAGATTGCTGATTTCTGGAGCATAATAATCTCATTTGTTGGCGGAAAAATAGCTCTGAAGCGTCTCTCCGTGCACCGGTTTTAGATTTGTTTTCTTAGATGTCATCTGTTTGTGCTTTGTAATGCTTTTTCTCTTTTGCATTTTGACGTGTCATCAGTATGATCCAAGCAGAGGGAGACGGTGGGTTGAATTTAATAAATCTTGAATGTACACACAAAGTAGTTAGAGGTAATTTGGAGAATCTGTTGCTTTTCGAGGCATCAAATTGTTTGATTTAGCAAGCACCTTTTATAAAAGCAGCCGTACCCTTGAGGATGATCTGATTATGAACGATACCGTTCATCCATGACTGTGTCTGCTACCTTCCTACTGTATCATCATAATAACCCATAATCAAGTTAAAGAATGCGCTCTCAGGTTTAATTGTCGTGATTAACTCTGCGCCACGATGAAATTGGCTGAGCTGTGTGTGAAATTTGTCATCCCTTATTATGTTTCACCCTTTTTAGTAAACTGCAGGCAGGTAGGGAATGTGTGGGAGACGTTCAGGAGACAAGGTAGCCCGGTTTCTTAACCCTCTGGACGATTTTAAATGTGGATTTGTGCCAAAATACTGCAGGTTGTGTTGTTTTTTTGCAGTGTTCTGGAGGGGATGTCTGTCAGTGTTTGTGCAGAAATGAATGATGGCGTTTAAACTGCACTAAGACAGAGAGAAATAACTTTAAAGACTTTGGTTTGTACGGTGAACAAAATCTGACCGTATTATAGGAAATGGTGCGAGGGCTTAAATCACATCACTTTTAGTTGATGCAGACTCAAATCTTGAATCTGATGACTTTAGACTCACCTTGAGAAATTCAAAAACGACGTGAACTGGACTTTGTTTTAATATGACTGCACTTGGAATTGAGTCTTTGGACTTAAAGGGGTACTTTTCCAAATTTCAACCAGCTTTATGTCAAAACAACGTGGAAAGTTTTTGAAAATGAACTGCGGTAATCTTCCCTCCATTTTACCAATGCCCGGGTCTCCCTTCTCCCTGAAAAAAGAGGAGATAAAATACAGTTTCAAAATTAAAAACTTTAATAAAATCTCTTTTTATCTTTTATTCCAAAAAAGATGAGAGGAAATGTTATAGTCAGCAGCTCCATTTTCGATTATACACACATGCAGCGCTCAATGACCGCAGTCAGGAGGACAAGGAGCCGTCTGATGACCAAAAAAATGTCAACAGCTTTCATGAACTGAAACTCTATCAAAAGTTTTCTTTAGTTTACTTTCTTTCTGCTGTTTTCCAAGTTATACAACTCACACACAAGTGTAAAATAATAATAACAATAATAATTCATTAAGTTTGAAGCATAGACAAACAGGTGCAGCCTTAGCTCATTGCACCTTCACTGTTTACATGATTTTTTTTTTACTGTTTTAGAATATAAAATAAAAAACCAAAGAAGCAAGAAAAACAAACTTTATGTATATTCTATATATCTCAAAGTCCCCAGTAAATATTCATATAAACACTGACATTCATAAGTTGGTTTATATTTTTTGTACTCATCTTATTGTTAAATATGTTTTTAAATCTATTAAGTGTTTTACTCTTTTTGCATTATTTTTTAAAATAATTCTTTCAACTGTTATACAGAGTTATTTTGCATTTGTTCTGATTTATGATTTATTTATTTTTTCTAACATACAAGTTCCTCTTGGTTCATACTGACTTTCTCTAATTTCTAACTAAAATAAGACTAAAAAGCCAAGAATTTTATTCAACTGAAACTCCATAAAATAAATAAAAATACTCACAAAATAAATAAATAAAATGAATAAAAAGACTTGCTCTAATTTTCAACTAAGATATGACTAAAAAGCCAAGAATTTAATTCAACTGACACTCCACAAAATAAAATAAAATAAATAAAAATACTACTAAATAAAATAAATACTAAGACTCACTCTAATTTTGAAATATGACTAAAAGGCCAAAAATTTTATTTAACTGAAACTTCACAAAATTTTTTTCTTTCAAATGAATAGGACGGAGGCGTGACTAAACATGACAAAATGAGGAAATCTGACACACGACTAAGACTAAACTGGCAAAATTAAGACATCTTCTTTTTTTGTGTTGGGATTTCTGGACAGGAAATATCTAAAATATTGACAAACTGAACCTTTAAGTCAGTGTGGCTGTAGTTCACACGCAGCTTCACGTAATGTGAAGCTGAATGAACCAAACACAAGAACCGACTGAAAAAAGTGCCTTTCTATTATTGTGACTCTAACAGTTACAAAAATATCAAAACTGCAGGCATCCATAATGTGCTGCTTATAATCACCTAATTACGGAAGTCGGATGTTCTTCCTCTGATTTGTCTCCGTGTGCGGAGGCGCTGATGGATGTGAGGTAATGCTGCCACACAGATTCGTCTGTCCTGATGAGGAAACCTGCGTTTTTACGGCCCGGAGGTGGGGGAGGAGCAGGGGGAGGAGGTGGGGGAGTCGGAGAGGCCAGGGGTGGGAGGTGAAGTGTGTTTGATGGATGTTTTGAGGGAAGAGGCGGCGAATGTTTGGAGAACGTCCCGTAACTTAAAGGTCACAGCTTTAAAGCCTCTTTGTGTCTGTAAATATTGACCTTGACCTCATTTCAGATGATGTCAGATCAAACGTAAATATTTTTATGCATCTCCACCTCGACTGATGCTGACCTTTGACCTGTTTATATCTTTATGATCAATGTTTTGAACCTGATTCTGGCTTTGTGTGTGTTGTTTATATTTTGGATTTGCACCTTTTTAACGTCTCTAAAGAGCTCGAGTTTTCAGTTCAGTGAGTGATTGTCAGCTGAATTACAGAAAAACTACTGGCCCGATTTTAATGAAACTTTGTGCAAATATGAAGTAGAATTTAAGGAAGAATCCTTTAAATTGTGGAGCAGATCCGAATCACAAGACAGATACATCAATTATTTTTCAGTTCTGCGAGATAAGGCATTTGGCAGTGGTGTGCACTCTCTTTTATTTATTTTATTTTATTTTTTTATTTTATTTTATTTTATTTTATTTTATTTTATTTTATTTTATTTTATTTTTTTATTTTATTATTTTATAATAGTAAAAAAAGTATTGCATACAGTCATGACGTTGTTTTTTTATGTTAGTGATGACACACAATACTAATACAATCTTGATATGATTGAAACTCTTTTAAACCAGCATTTCATCAATACTCCTCTTTTTTTCCTCCTTTTTAAACCAGCAAATATATTTAGAAAAGTAAACGGATTATAAAGTTATATATAAGTTATATAAAACAAGATCTCTCTATGTATTTATACAGCACTTTTAGTTTTTACTGTTATTTCTTATATTTGCTCTCGTCCCATTTAGTCCTGCATCGACTACAGAGCAATTCAGTGAAAAACAAAGATTCACGTTATCTTGACTTTGATGTTAAAATTTTCAAACCAGCGATTTTTGATATATTCGCACAGGATCGTGTCTCCAACAAGCCGCAACCTTTGAGGCCGAAAAATGAAGCCAATGTGAAAGAGAGAAAACCTGCAGTTCCTCTAATGGCCACTCGAGGCTGACTCCTAAAGCGTTTTTAATTGTGATTTATAGGAAAAATAAAAAATAGATAACTCTGTTGTCTGGCTGATGATGCAAAGCAGATTCAGGTGATCGTCAGTCTCAGCAGTCCTCTGATTGGATGATTAAAAAAACGGAGGCAGTCTCTGTGTTGCTGCCATCGTACCTGATGAAGGTCTGAATGCCTTTTTTTAAAAAATGAGATGAATATGTCAGCAGTAAGCGGGACAGTGTGTGGGAATTTCTCTCTGTTTTTATAAATTTCTCCCTCCTCCGACGCATCTGTCACATTTTCAGGTGTGCTGAGATCTCTCAGCAATTTTTGTGATCAGTTAATTACCATAAAAGCCAGACATATCAAATATGATCTAAAATGAAAATTGAAATGCAAATTATTTTTTCCAAAATGTTTTTGCATTTTGTGAAAAAGGCCTATAAACACATCAATTTAAAAAAAAAAAAAAAAAAAAAGGTTCTAGCTATTAGTTCATGATTCAGGCTTTACGGGGTTAACACGGGTGTTGGAAAACATCTTGAGCTTTAGAGGGTTCGTAAAATTGATTTTATTGTGTCGATTAAACACGATTTACGATAATGACAAAGATGCTTTTGAGGAAACGGCTCCCAGTTCTGTCCGAGCGTCCTTTAGAAAGACGCTGATCCATTTCTGGTCCACGAGGGAGGCCTCAGTTAAAAACCTGCCTCCCTAAAAACATCCGGTCAAACCTCCCATTAACCTGATGAAAATGTCCCCCAATAACGCGGCTGACCTCATTTCGTCAGGGGAATACGCAGCAGGGACGAGGTTAAGAGTGAAAAGAGCCACAATTACCAAACTGCAGTGAATCACCGCGCTCTGAATCATGAGCTCTTATGCTGATTGTAAACGTGTCTGAATTTTTAAATGTTTTTTGTTGCACAGTGATGTTAGTGTGAGTCATGCTCTTCGAGTCGCCGTAGCGTGATGGTCATCGTATGTGGCCTTGAATGACAGAGTCGTCATTAGAAGGTGAAGCACGGCTGTGATTAAAGGGGTTAATTGTCGGCCGGTGGACTGGAGGCTGATCTCACCGGGGTGCGCTGTGATTACAGGGTAGCTGCTCAAACCCCTCAGAGAGCGTCGGCCTCTGTCTTTTATTTACTCTGCTGTTGGGTTTGTGTAACAGAATTGTGCCTCCGTGTTGATCTGAAGTTTTTAATCTACGGAGACCGTCCTCCGTCTCCGTGGCTCCTGCAGTTCAAGTCAGTGCCTACATTTTTTTGATGCCATATGGCGGATTCATATTAGACGCGAAAACAGTGTGTGAGCGTTGCCGAACCAGTTTTGTTTTGTTTTGTTTTTTCTGCCACTCGTGTTACCGAGTTAGCAGCCACGCTGCCTCCATGAGCAACGTTTGTCAGACGTGTCTCAGCTGCCTGTCAGCCGCGCCACATCTGGAGAAATGGTCGCTCGCTGATTTTTTACACGTCCCACTGGGTTGTCAGCAGAAATATTAATAAAAATAATAATAATAATGATAAACTTTATTTGTATAGCGCCTTTCATACAAGAAGTCCAATGTGCTTTACAAGAAATAAATTAAATGCACCAAGTGCTTCACATCAAAACACTTAAAAGACAAAATAAAACCTGCATGTAAAAATCAAATCAAATCAAATCAGAATAGACAGTGAAAATGCTGTTTTTCTAATTATATTGACTCTATACCACCTTATACTTCAGTATAAAAGTCTCTTTCTATCATAGAGATGAGGAAGAATGAAGAAGTCTGTTTTACTCAACATTTCCTGCTCCCCTTTCAAAATAAAAGCCTGTTTCTGTCGACAGAATCCCATCAGTTGTTGACACAAGGCATTTTATTGTGAAATATTTGCAGGACTGTGTTGTTGACGATGCAGGAGCTGCATGACTTGATAATTGAGTGGAATTTGTGCATATAAATGTGGAAATGCAGAGCTCATAGCAGCAGGCAGCCCTGCAGAAGCATCGTCATTGTGAACAGTGAGTGTGAAACACGCCGATTTTGGAGAATTCAGTTTAGTCAAACATGTTCATATGTATTTTAAAAGTCCAATTTTAGTCATACTAACACAGTAATTTGACTTTTTATAACATCATGTAAATGTACTGATATCGGGCAAACGTTCTCATTTTACAGCTAAAAAGACAAAAAATAAGTTTTGGAAAACATTTGAGTCAAGAAATAAGCAAAGCAGTAACAGAGCCTTGATTGATACACAGAAGGTCATGAGGACAGCTCAGAAAATCTGCAGTTGAGTGGCACCAATGAACTCAGTTGGTAGAGTGGGCGCCCCATGCACAGAGGCTATGTCCTCGCTGCAGCAGCCGTGGGTTTGATTCCAACTTTGGCTCCATGCTGGCGCTCTCTCTCCCTTTCTCGCTTAAAATGTTCTGTCGATTAAAGGCTAAAAAAATTAAAACAAAGCACAAAAAGTATCTCCAGATGCCCTCCTGTTTGCTGTGTTGCTGTCTGTGGTGTTGGTTAATTTTTTATATTATTCAGATGCACTAAAGACATAAACAAATGCTCTTAAAGAACGTCATGAGTCACTTCTTCGGTTTATTTCCGAGGACTGTTTGGGTTAAAATGGACAATTTATGCAGCCGTGTGTATTTTTTCTCGTGTTTAGTACTCTTGTTTATTTGTGTGTCATCTCATTTAGAAACGAACATATGTGTGTGATTACACTCGATTTAGTGTGTGTGACCGCTGTGAGTGTTTGTGTGTTGGTTTATGTGTCTCCATGTCCACAGTAAGTGTTTTGCTGCCGCTGTGTTTTTGTTTGGAGGCCGGTAACACAGAGATGCAGATGGAGGTTCTGTGGATTCAGGCTGGTCCTGCTTTGGTTCAGTTCTTTTCGGCTAATTGTGGTGTAGTTTGGGAAGGGCGGGGGGGGGGGTGGGGCATCGTGGCCCCCCCAAGCTCAATCTTTGAAGTATTAAGTGGACAGAGTACCTTGTCATTAGTGCTGAGCCTTTCATCTGTACACTGGAGTGAGTGTGTGTGTGTGTGTGTGTGTGTGTGTGTGTGTGTGTGTGTGTGTGTGTGTGTGTGTGTGTGTGTGTGTGTGGACATTGTTAGTGGAGGGCAGGGCACTGGAGGCAGAGAGAGAGAGGGTGTAATTTTGGATTCTCTCAGGAAAAGAAAAAGAAAGAAAACAGAGTTTAAACATATAGCCACTGGTAGTTTTGAGGAAGATGGAAACATAAGTGGCCACTCAGGAGCTTTTTAATTATAATTGTGTGTTCACTAGCATGACTATGTAACGTTAATTATTTTCAATTTTTTTGAAATACACATTTTTTTTAAAAGATAGTGATAAGTTTCAGCTGATTTCTACCCAGATTTTAAGTCGCAATCATCCTAAAAGCTAGAGCTTAAACGACTAATGGATTATTCATCAATTGTTAGATTAATCAGCAATTAATTTAATAACTGATTAATCAATTTGAGTAATTTTTTAAGAAAAAATTATCTGATTCCAGCTTCTCAAATGTGATTTTTCTCCGGTTTCTGTACTCTTGTACTCTGCTGATGTACCGCTGCCTCAATCGGTTAGTTAGTTTTTGTTATTTTGTGACTTTGGTGTATTAAAGGGTTACTTTCCTATTCAGCAAAGTCACACAATAACACAAAAAATGAAGTTGACCAGCAGCTCCTGGCTTGAAGAGAGAATAAATGAGTTTCACTTTTAGTTGAGTTTTTTCCCGAAAAGATCTGTCTTTTTTGGAAAGTATTGAACATATGACCGGATAAAGACGCTGCATAACTCAATCTAACAGATCAAGCAGTTAACAGACCAGCAGCTCCTGTGTTCAGTGAGGTAAAATTACTGTTTCTGAAGAGAGAAAGGGTAAGTTTTACCTCAATTTCTAAATAGTAGCGTTTTAGTGAAAATGGATATGTTCACGCAGCACTGAGCATTCGACTGAATGAATGAGACTTGGATTATACTGCATGAGTTGTGTGAGAGTTTGTTAAAAGACGTCCTGATAAAGTTTTACTGTTGTTAAACATAGTTGCCATTCACTCCAATTTTTGGATTCTTCGCTCACTGTGGAGGCATGCGGGAAAAACACGGATTTCTTTACAAATTCAACATAACATGGCTCGAGTAATTGATGGTCAAATGTTCATTTGGGGGTTGAACGTTCCTTTAATTGATAGATAATGAATCGATGACGTTCTGAATCGATAAAGATAATCAGGTTTGTAGAAAACGAGATTGATTAGATGTTTTGCGTGTTCTGCCCTTTAAGATTATGAACTGTGCGTCCACTTTTTCAACACTGTTGTCATTTTAACAGTGAGACAGCTGGTCATCCCTCGTTAAACTCTTTTCTATCCGTCACCCTGCTTTACCCCGCTCCCTCGACGCTGGCCTGTCTGAGTAATGGCATCTTCATTAACTTGTGCCATCAGAGGAGAAACTGCCAGCTGAGAGCAGCCCGCCGGCAGAAAGAACGTGACTGCAGCGCCTCCGGATGACTTTGTCACATTTGTCCATAGCCTCGGTCTTCGGGGAGCTCTGCCCCGCGCCATTAGAGGCAGCATTGATTGAGGCACACAGTTTTCAGCGGAGCACTTAGTTCAATCAATGACGTTTGCCCTGACCTTAACTACCTCAGCGAGCGCGGCTCCCCAGCTCTTGTCAAACCACTCTGCCGTTTTTATTGCCTGAAAACGTCTGGGAAAAGGGCCGTTTGAAGTGTGTGAAACTCTAGATTTCAGCGGGAGCCTTTTGCACTTTGAAGAATCCATTTCATTTTTAAGATCCAACTTGGTTTCACACCCCCATTTTTGTAGCTATTTTACAGGTGTTAGGCTGCGTTTAAGGAAGCCGTCATTGCTCCCCAGACATGAAGCTGTTGTCCTAAAACATTTTCTGCCATCCATCCTCCTCGCTAACAGCAATTACTGCAGTGAAGCGTGGCTCTCAGCGTTTTGGGGGCGTGGTAGAAGCTCTCTGACAGATCTGCGCTCTGACAGCAGCTCTGCTGAGTCAATTATAGTCTTTTAAATGAGCAGCATCTGTCTCATCTCTCTCTCTGTCCACAGAGGAGTCGCTCAGGGATGAAAGAAAATGCAAAGTCTCATCCTGCGCTTCAGCGGCAGCACACTTTACCTCCTCAGCAGTCAGATCTGTTTAAAAAAAAGGATCTACAAGCTCCTTTGTGTTGTGTTTTTGGTATGCTAATGAGAAGAGAGGCAGCCCTTAAAAACCAGGAGGTCACTGGTTTGATCCCAGCAGCGTTTCTTACTCTGATTGTTTAGACATTTCTGCAATTAAGTTTAATTTTCTTGATTCAAGCAGTCTGTTTTTTTCTGTCTCGTTTAATTATGTCGAGATTCATTTCAAGACTCAAACAAAGGAAACTACACTGGGAAAAAAAAGAACAATCTCACCACATTTTAGGATTTTCTTGTTCTGGTGCAAAATAAGTGTTGAAGGCTTGATGTCAGAGACTGAATGACATGTGAGGGACAGCTGTGAATGTGTCCAGCTGTGAGGACATGTAGCAAGACGATACTAAATAATCTGTGACCTTCTTACGAACACAAAGAAGAAGTGATATTATTTATCACTATGCAGTAGTTATACTGCTTTGTCATTTGTCTTTTTGATGATCCATCAACTGCAGTAACTTCTTTGACTCATGACGTTTACCTTTTTAGTGTCCCTGGCCAAGAAGTAGTTGGCTACATAAAGAAAGCACAAAATATCAGTTTTATACCACAACTTTTGTATCAGTCCAACAAACAGAAATGTAATAAGTGAGCTTTTGAGGTGCAGGTGGGTTGATTCTTTGGACGTATAAAGAAAAAAGCTGCCTCCCTCTTTTTACAATATTTTTGCAAAGTTAAGTTACGCTGCTGCTGCCTCTAGCTTCATATTTACTGTGCAAACATGAGAATCCTTAAAAAATATATTTTTATTGAAATTTTAATTGTATATCAAAACATGTACATCAGTGTAATATAATATATCCCTGCATACAGTCACACATTCCCACAGACAAAGAAAATGAAATTAATATTATTAATAATAATAATAATAATAATAATAATAATAATAATAATAATAATAATAATAATAATAATAATAATAATAACTGATTTTAAATTAACCACAATACATAAATAATTAATTAAGTTACATAATAATTATAATAATAATAAATAATATAGAATTAAAATAAATAATAATGAAAAAGAATAGTACGTAATATTACAAACATGAGAATTTTTAGGGCCAAAACACTGAGCTGTATGTTGGCCATTGATCATGTCAGGCCGTCAGTTAGTGTTTGTTGTAGTAGTTTTTCGCTGTGTGTCCTGCACTTTTGGCACTAGTGAGCCCTTGCTGGCAGTTTTCGGCTGACTCATCTTGTTAAATCTGCGTTGGAGTTGGCGGAGCGCATCGGCGAGAGAAATCACTCTGATTGGCAGCTGAAGTCTGGAGGGCGTGATATCAAAACAACCTTGTTATATAAAGAAGATTGTTTTTTTTGGTTTTTTTTTAGCCTCTGAGCTCTTTTGCAGAAATGGCTCCTAATTGTGTTATTAAGATGTTATCGGGCGAACCAGATTACCAACTACCACCATCTGCAAAGTTATTTCCTCTTCACATTTCAGTTGGTTTTGTGTTCAAGCGCAACTTTGTGGTCAAGACAAAGGCAACGTGAGGCGACGCAACAGTCGGCCTTCATCAACACCTAATATCAACATTGTAATACTATTTCTGCACAGTTACAGAAAAAAGATTAGGCTACACTGACATTTTATTATTATTATTTTCGTATTATTCGCTGAGTATCATTATTTGTAGAATTAGATTTCAGCAGTGGTTGTATTGGATTGTTTCTGACTCATGAAATCAAAGATATGTTCAATAACTCCAGAGGGTTGTTAAGCCCAAATGTCAAAATTTATTGAAAAAAGGACAGATATTTCCAAAATTCATGTTTTTATCTATCAAAATATTCTTCTTCAGTCCAGATATGTTGCCGTTTAGTCTTTCAGAAACATTTTCACTGTGCTCCCTGATGGCACCATAAATTTTATTTATTAAAGAAAGCCGATTTCATAAAAACTCTATTTAAAATGAGAATTTTGCCCAGGGATTTTTTATTTTTATTTATTAGTGTGATGGCATAAAAATATGTACAGACATTCAAAGTTTCATTCAAAAACCTCAGTAGAATTTGTGATTGTAAAAAAATGACATTAATAATGACATAAAAAATAACATGGAGGGTAGAGATCAGAATTGGGTGTTATGTTTAAGGGTTAGTTTTATGCATTATATCAAAGGGGGGGTCTCACAAGTATAGAACAAAGTGTGTGTTTGTGCGTGTGTTTGTGGCGGGGGAGGGTGGCATTAATCTCAGCACCTGTCAGATAAATATTTGATGGAGTGGTGTTGTTCACTCAACAACAGCTTTAAACTAGTGGCCGTCTTCTGCTCTTGAACAGTAAAAAATCAAATGTATTGTCCCTTTAATTAATAATGACTTATTACTTATTTATGAAGCCGATCCATTCACAAACTTATTCCTTTCCTCTCTGCTGTGGGGACAGCTGGGCAGGCCGGTGTGTGTGTGTGTGTGTGTGTTTGTGTGTGTGTGTGTGTGTGTGTGTGTGTGTGTGTGTGTGTGTGTGTGTGTGTGTGTGTGTGTGTGTGTGTGTGTGTGTGGGTGTGTGTGTGTGTGTGTGTGTGTGTGTGTGTCGGGGGGGGGCGGTACAGTAGAGCTTGATGGACATATGGCCGGATGGACACGACCTCTCAGAGGAGGAAAGCGACTGGATGGATAGCAGACAGACAGACAGGCGGAGACAGTGCATGGAGACGGGCGTCACTGATACACACCAGAAACACCAGAGGAAGACACAAAAGTGTAATGTTTATTTCAAACTCAGGCCGCTCTCTGTGGACGTCTCTCAGTGAGTCAGTACGAGCTACCTCAGCAGCAGCAGCAGCAGCAGCAGTGTGGGGAGGAATATGAAATCTGTGTGTGTGTGTGTGTGTGTGTGTGTGTGTGTGTGTGTGTGTGTGTGTGTGTGTGTGTGTGAGTGTGTGTGTGTGAGCAGTTAGCAGTCAGTCTCCCTGGTGAGATGGCTGCAGCGGCCCGTCACAGCAGCCGGCTGTGATTGGAGATGATGTGCGTCTTTTGGCCCGAGGAGGGAAAACGAAGCCGTCTCGTCTGCCGCCGCCAGCCTGACGGGAGATGACAGCTACCGTTTAGCAGGCAGGCAAAGGCAGGAAACTGCTCGCCGCTGGCTGTTGCGTCACAGCAGATTTTACTGTCTCAACCTCCTCCACCCCTTCCTCCTTATGCAGCAGATCTGGGGGTTTAAGCAGGGGGTCCACACAGGTCAGGGACTCCAAATGTGCACACAAGTATGACAGTCAACATGTTAGACCTGCAGTAAGACATATTTTGCAAGCTCTGCCACTTATCATTATTATTTTTTTACCCATTATATGTATATACGAGTTTAATTCAAAATATAATGGTCAAAATTCCCTCTGTGGTAAAAGCTAAAACCAAACTTAGCAAGCAGCTATATTAAGAAAAAAACATGTTTTATATAGATGGGTTTTGAATATTTAATAAAATGTACCAAAAAATCTATGTAAGAAAATCAGAACAAACAGCATCTAAATTAGTCTTTTTCAAACTTTTAAGTAATATATTGTCACCAAAGTTAGCGCCTGCAGGCAGATTTTCAAACATGGGTAAACCCGCTTAATATGAGCGATAGACTGCACTCCCACTGCCAGTGAACACACCGCTGCAGCAGACGAGTCTGCCTTTCTGTCAGTATTTGAGTGTGTGTTGTTTTGTTGGTGTGTCTATGTGACGTCACAGACAGGCTGCAGAACAGGTGAACAGCAGACAGCAGCAGGAGCAGAGAGCTTTGAAAACTTTTCAGTGGTTTCTTTTTCTTTTTATAACTCTTACTTATTCAGTCTCTCTTTGAAATTCGGTGCAGACTAATTTGGATCGGTGTTTTAGCTGAAATTAGTGCATTCAAGTGGGTGTTGTGTTCCTATCAATGACGATAAGAGCCGGAGGTGATAAAAACCTGTGCCTACTGCAGTCATTTGACCCGTGAATGCAGATTGTGCGCATTCTCATTGCATTAAATAGCATTATATCGTTTTTTTTTTGGGCAGTGCAAATGAGGCTTCAAAGAAACATTACAGTATTTTAGTGCAGAAATACACTTGTGTGACAGGATTTATACATAAACGTTATGGATACACATAAATCATTCAAATTTTCATTTCAGTAAAAGTACAGAAGTATTAGCAACAAAATATACTTAAAGTATGAAAAGTCAATGTAATCATAATGCGTGTTTACTGTCAGTATTATACTATTATATTATGGCATTATTATTATTTATGTATAAATAAGTAGGCGGTATTTTAATGTTGGGCAATACATTTAGTTTACTCTAACACAGGATAAAAATTTATAAACTGAACGTGTTTTGTAAAATCTTAATTGTTAAATTAATGTAGTGAAGTGAAAGCTTCAATATACTGTATATTTCTGAAATGTAGTGAAGCAGAAGTATAAAGTAGCATCAAATACTCATGTAAAGTGCTGCCCCTGTCCCGACAGCGGCACATTTCTTAGCTTGTGTTTGCACTCCCGCTGCTTCTCCAAACTGACATCTACTTTTTGTAATAAGGCTTGCAATGTCTATGGATAAGTACCTCATTCAACCCCACTTCAAAAAAACCCAACTATCGCTTTAATGCCTCTATGAGTCATGCAGAAGTTTTTGGTAAAAGGAAAAAACTCAGCCAAGAGGATGATTTACTTCAGTATGAGAGCACGTTGCTGGAAGGATCCTCTCAAGAGCCCTGGATCTCCTTTTCCAGGTTTGAAATAAATATAATTTATGTTTTGAAAGCAACAGACTTCCGCACACTTGGGTCAATTGAAATTGCATTTATGAGTCAAAGAGGACTCAGAGCTGAAAGAAGAGCAGAGCAGCAGAGCGCCGTCTCTGATTTCTAGCTGCATCAGAGTTAATGTGTTAATGTTGCAGAGGAGGAGTTTGAGCAGCAGGAAGAGTGCAGCTCAGACAGGCAGGCGTGTAGCTGAAATGTCACAGGTTTGGTCCCCCACATTTACATCCTGTGCAGCTGCATGTGAGGAGGATTTTAGGACTTTTATGCAGGAGTTTTTCTTTGTCCTTCTCTCTCAAATTGACAATTTTATGCCTCTGAACTGGCGTTAGCTGTGTTTTTGCATCTGTCCGTCCCATTCTCATGAACACAATATCTCAAGAATGCCTTGAGGGAATTTCTTCAACTTTGGCAAAAACGTTTACTTGGACTCCATAACGAACAGACTGTATTTTGGTGGTCAAACCTCAAGGTCACTGTAAACTTGTCTGTCATTCTTATAAATGCTTTTCTCAAAAATATTGTAAAATTTGACACAAACGTTCATGTAGAGTCAACAATGATCTCATTCGAATATGATGGGTAGAGCTCAAGTACAGTGTGGCCTTGCATCCATCTCATTCTTGTGAACATAGTTTCTCTACTTAAGGAAATTTCTTCAAATTCAGCACAAACGTTCAATGGGCTCAACAATGAACATATTGGATTTTGGGGTTCATAGGTCAACATGGACACTGTATCTTTGTCTGTCATTCTTGTAAATGCTTTATCTCAAGAATACCTTGGGGGAATTTTGAAAAATTTGGCACAAACATTCATGTGGACTCACTATAATCTCACTCGATTTCAATGGTCAAAGCTCAAGTTTAGTGTAGTCTAGCATCCGTCTCATTCTTGGGACTGTAGTTTCTCACAAACACTGAGGAAATTTCTTTAAAGTTGGCACAAACGTTCACTTGTACTCAGTAATTAACTAATTGGATTTTGGTCATCATAGGTCAAAGGTCAAGGTCACCGTGACCTCATCGGTCTTATTCTTGTGATCACTATATCTTAAGAACTCAAGAATTAATTTGGCACAAACGTTATTGAAGATATTGAATGGTGGCACTAATCTTGAAACTGTGCTGATTGTGTAGCTTTTCTGTGCTGTCAGGGGAAGATGTGTGTGAAGCATCCGTGTCGTCCCAGACATGGATGTAAACTATAAGTGCATCTTGACTGGTGTGAGGAGGTATGCAACAATGTGGCGGTAATTCTCGTTTAAAGTTTCACAACCGGATTATGAGCTTTTGATCAAATTACAGTCTTCATCAGCAAGATATGTTTGTCCAGCTGTTGTTGAATTGTATGTTTATTGTATGTTTTTTTTCTGAGCATTTTAGGGACTTTTTGTCCATTTTGGCTTTAAAATTGAGGCAAAAAGTTAATCCTTGACCTTGCAGATATTTGAGGAAGATTGTGTGATATGACTAAAGCTCCAAAGCAGCAACAAACAGACCTTGTGGTTTTGCCTGCTTTAAAGTTTGAATCGTTTAAAAGACTTTAAAAATCAACAGCAAATGTCATCTTTTGTTGTCACTTAGAAAAGAGCCACTTTGCACCCACATTCAACCATCACACAGACAGAATCCATTAGAGACGAGGCGTTGAGACAGATTTCTACACCCACAGTTGCTTCAAATATACCAGAATGCATTGCAGCTATAAGATGTTTTCTGCTTTGTGTCAGAGATGTGACTCAAAGTCATTCTCGACTGAAGAACAAACATAGAAAATCAATATGGGAAGCAGAAACACATGTAGAAACTTGGCGAAAAGTGGGTCTCGCCACACAAAGTACACTTTCATCACAAAGTCGTCGCTGGAGCCCTTTGAACATCACAGACTGATGATGTAGAACAGCAGACGGGGATCCGAAGGCGGATTGACTTCCAGAGACAGTTTGTAAATATTTTCATGCAGATGAGTAAGATGTTTTGGTGCATGTTAAGACACAGAGCTGATTCACTGGCGTGGTAAAGGCAACATTTGGCTAAACATTCCTGTGGCGGCCGTCTGACATTTCAGATCTTTGATTCTCGTGCACAACAATGCACACATTAAACAGTTCTCGCTTTTATGACGACATTTTTGAAATTCTTCCGATGGGCTGTCAACAGTCAAAGAGTCCTTCAGTTCATTTCATGATGTTCTCGCATTGTAAATTCACTCGGTGCTACTGATTAATTCATCCTCCTCCTGTGATGTAAAATTACTGAATGTTTTGGAAAAAATGCCGAATTTTTGAGCAGGATCAATTGACAGGACGTCTCTTTGATCAGAGACGTTTATTCAAAAAATGGAAAATTTGACGCACACTGTTGAAAAGATCCGTCACTTTCAATACAAACATTTTGCTGAATGGACGCACTGTTGTGGCTGCCACAGATGGCAAAGAGAGGTAACTGAAAAACTGCACATAACAATGGAAACAAAGGTGATGTAATGTCGGCTAATCTGGGCTTAAATCTTGTTTGTTTGCTTCTGTTTTGGACAGTTTGCATTTTATTTGCAAGTGTGTGTGCAGAACAACAAAACAGTTTAATCTGGATACTAATAAGTCTTAACCAGTTTTAAAATGCTCCACAAACCCAGTTTAATTATCCATTAACCAAAAGGTCCTAACACATGTTCATTCAGATTGAAGCTACTTATAAAGCTAATTTTTCGCTTTTTTTTTTTTTTTTGCACTAATTGAACCATTAAACTGTAATTATTAGTGGTAAGTTGCTGGGAACATACAGCTCAGACTCAGTCACTCATCACAACACTTAAAAGGAAACTCCAGTTCTTTCTGTTATCTCTGTAGTTCCCTCTCTTTTTTGTCTTTGTGCCAGTTGTAAACAAAAAGCTCTTGCATATATTAAAAAAAATGAGAAAATGTTAAACTTATGCAAAACAAACCTTAGAACCAACCTGATGTGCA
Source organism: Plectropomus leopardus (assembly GCF_026936395.1). Taxonomy (NCBI): domain Eukaryota; kingdom Metazoa; phylum Chordata; class Actinopteri; order Perciformes; family Serranidae; genus Plectropomus; species Plectropomus leopardus. The sequence goes on from NC_142189.1 coordinate 4,939,278, forward strand.
CCAACTAACCTGGGGTTCTTTTAACCCTTTGAAACCTGAGCAATTTCATGGAAAGATGGCAACGAGCAACTTAGCTTGAAATGACCGAAAAATTAGAAATAAGTCAAAAGTTACAAGAAAATGACCTGTAATTAGCAAACAAAAACAAGACAAAGAGTAAAAGAACAAAATAAAAAATTGATGGCGATCCAGGTTTCAAAGGGTTGAGGGCATAATTTACCTTGAAATATATTCATAGTTTTCGGGGCCGTTTACACTGCAATGTATTTTGCACAAAACATTGATGTTTGGCACTTTGAACATGCACATGGTGTTCTTCTGTAGTATGTCATTACAAAGTTTCACTGCCAACTACTGGCCTGGCATGCAAACAACAGCATTTTCGGGTATTTTGCAGGTCCATGTTATCATATGAATGCAGATTTCTTTAAAAATTTAAAAGAAAGACTTTTCAGTTTTAGTAGGGCTGTTCTTATATAAACTTGGCCTCAGATGCCTGACCTAAAACAAAACTGAAACTATAGAGCTATAAGATCAGAAAATAGCCTTCTGATTCATCAGGGTAAATCTAGACGTCGCTTAGAAACAACCCAAATGCCATGTGCATATGAGGACCCATTGTAATCCCCTCTTTCAGCTTGAGCTCAAATGCAGTGAGTAAAAAAGTCAGTAAAAAGTAAGAAAAGCTGAAGATATTCTGCAAAAGTTTTACTCTTGGTGTAAAAAAGATGATCGAGTTGGTGTATTGACAAAAGCTTGTGGAGTACTACTCAATGTTTAATGATTCCTCTCCACCAGGGAGACCAAAAAATAAAGAATAAAAAGTGCAGGTGTGTCCAGGTGACCCTACAGTCGAGGACACACTCCAGGTAACCACGAGGTCCCCCTGACATTTGTTGCACAGTGTGCACAGTGGAGACAAATTAATCATTAAAATATCACAAATGCCATCTCAGGTATGAAACGGCAATAAAATGTCATGAGGGACCACACTCGCTGAGTGCATTCACATAACACCAGATAATGAAAAAGTCACACCCAGTTTATATTTTAATTGACCAACTTTTTAGGTTTTCACTTAAAACTTTGCTCATTTGAATGAAAACTCAGTTGTTTACAGTGCTGAAAGGGTTTGTACCTCTGCCCAGAGGTTATGTTTACTGCTGCGTTTGTCTGTTAATTAGGACATCTCAAAATCGTGTTTATGTTTTTAGGGGACGTTGGGGGAAAGTTGTTTGTGTAGATCTGGATTGTGTACAGAAAGTTAACAATATGCTAAAAAATGTATTTCTTAACATTTTTTTTGCCGGTTTCTTAAATACTTCTGCTCTTGTTTTGTCACTTTGGAAGGACTTAATTTTCCTACTCTGTCTTACCCCTTTCATCAAATTAGCTCTGGTTCTTGAACCGTGTTTCCACCAGTTCTGTGTGGAACCATTATAATCGAGAACAATGCAAGTTGCTGTGTTCTATGCAACTTAGTTTCTGTTGTGTTGGACCAAATCACTGAACAATAATCTAACTGTGATAATACTAATGCTGGACTAATCAATCATGAAGGCATGAACTTCCTGCAGTGCTCAACAGCAGCCATGCTTCTGCCCGTTTTTATCACCTTTTGATCAGTTTAGCTGTTCCAGGACATTTTACCATCAACAGTGATCACCAATAACTTTGCTTCTGTTGTCTGTTCAACATCTGTACCTCCCGTAGTTACGTGTAAAGTAGGTGTGACTTTTAACAGCCTTTAACATTGAGCCAGAACCCTACATTTTGTCTTTTTTCTATTGATAGCCAGTTTATTGAACCTAGCCCATTCTTAAAATAACTTTAATGCCTTATTCAAGATTTTTAAGAATCATCTGCACACATTGCAATCGTGGCATGATCCAAAATTAAAGGGAAATCCTATGTGAAAATTGAAAACACAAGTGGCCCTAAACAACTTCCTTGTGGCACTCCATACCTCATTGTTGGTGTGATAATTTTTAATCCATGTAACAGCACGGATGAATTTAAGGATGTGTAATCAACACAAGGGACTGCACAATGTACAATGTGTTATGCAGGGACACTGCCTTTTAACTCTTACTTAACTCTAACTTAAAAACTGGCTTGCTTTCTATCAGAAACATAGAAAGAAGGAAAAAAACAACAACAAAAAACAGAAAATTGAGCACTTTAAAATTACCTGAAAAGTGCTTAAATAATAATAGTTCATTAAAATAATTTGAAATAAATAATTTGATAGTTAAAAGTATAGTTTTTTGGACATTTTTCCCTAGCTTTTTAATTTTTTTAAAATTGGAAAGCACTTCTTACTAAGCTGTCCATTGATTTTTCCCAGTTTTTCCAAAGAAAGTAAACCTATTTGCTCGGGGTTCAAAGGTTTGAGTACCTGTGAAAGGTATCTGAAATCAGCACAAAAAAAGTAAACTAGTGATTGTCCGACTGATGAGAATTTGGTCGAACATATTGAGCATATCGAACAACAAATCGACCAATTGATCAGAAGTTTACAGCCCTTGAAGGAGCATGTCACGCAGTGCATCATTGTGGCTCATTTGAGTATTTAATGGACAACAATGGAGCTCTTTGGCACAGAGTAGGAACGTATACCGTCTACAAAAACAGCAAAAACACGTATTTTGTACACATATTTATAAGCATAACTTCTGAATATAAACAAGTGTGCCTCCAGGAGTGTTATCGTCCACCAGCTCCTGTATGCATATGTCTCCTCGCTCCCCATTCTGCTTCGAGGGGAGGAGGAGGAGGAGGAGCAGGTGGTTGAGTGGGCGTTCTCTCAGCCTGGGCTTCTCCAAGGTCGAGGAGGTCACGTTTTAATGGGCTCGCCCGGCCCGCCCGTGTCAGCGAGAATCTAGCACTCTATTTATTGCCTCGGCTGGCTGGTTATTTCTCCGGGGCAGAGCTGGCACCGAGCCTTATTACCTCATACTACTGCAGGGAGGGACTCCTTCACCAGGAGCTGTTTTTTTTTCTGCTTTTGAGGCGCTTTACTGACAATCCGATTCAAAGATGTCAACAGTAGAACAGGAAAAAAAGAGTGATGAACGCTGAAGATTAAACATGGCCTCACTGTTTGCATCTTCATTTTTTAAGCTCTAGGATGAGAGTTTTGCAAACTGGAGCTTTTGCGACATGCAGGCTAATACCAGTTAATTATTTATTATTGGACTCAGATTTGCACATGCAATAGCACAAGTTTTAGTCGTATGCTGGTATAATATTATTATCCTGCTAATAATGTCCACCCTCCTCTTTCTTTGTGTAGCATCTCTATCTCAATCAGGCGTGGACTTGCAGATTTTGTTGATTTGGACGTTTTCCCTTGATATTTTTGCTTTTTTGGCTGAACTGCAGCATGCAAGGCCACAGCCCACAGCCACTAGAGTATAAAAACATGCATTGTATTATTTCTGGGTGTCATTCTGGACTTTTGCCTTGGAATTTGTCATTTTTTGCAATTTTTCACCTGATTACATAATATTTTTACCATCTTTGGCATATGGAGAAAATACATGCTATTTTCTCTAGGTCCACTGTCACAATCACTGTTGCTGCTAATCATTGACATATCCCAGGCTGTGATATTTGGGAAAAAATCTCTTTGCATATTGTATATTGAAAATAATTCCTTTTTGTGTGATTTTTTTTTCATTTAAAAACATAGCGGCGTCATGGCAAAATCTGGCATTTAAGGGGGTTAAATTCTGAAAATTAATGAATATTTGATATTTATGATTAGGACTGATGTTGGTTAAAAAAATAAGCTCAATGAAAGTAGAAAATCATATTAATGTATAACATTTTTAAGGCCTGATTCTGAAGAATAGATTTTGGTACTGCACAGAAAATACTAATGTATAAAAATCAATGTTTCTGCTAACTATTGGTATATCCCAGGCTGTGATCATAAAAAAATCTACTTTGCATGTCATATATTGGGGGGAAAAAACAGCATTTTTGTGTTTTCTTTTTTGTTTTTAATTTAGTATTTTTATTTTAAAAAAAACCCTGCCATTTAAAGGGTTAAAATTCTAAAAAAATAAAAATTTAAAAAAAGTAAAAAAAAATAAGAAAAAAATGTTGCAAGTTATGATCAGGACAGATATTGGTTAAAAAAAACTCAACAAAAGTGGAAAATAATATTAAAGTACAATATTTTTGAAACTTTATTTCGAAAAGCCCATTTTGTGCGCAGAGTGATAAAAGTATGTGTAATATTAAAGCGAGCCCTAAGGGGTTAAAATGGAAATTAAAAAAATAATAATAATATAAATAATAATGTGCAGCTCTCTTTCATCTCATCTCCATAACAGTTTTCAGATCTTAATATTTAAAACCTGGTGTGATTCTTTCCAAAACATTGAGGAGTCGCAGACTCATCAGTCAGCACCTTTACAGAAGCCATCACTCATTCGATCTCTGCAGCGGCTGATTTCATTTCGCTTTGACCCGTCACCATCCCATCTAAAAGCCTGAGTCCTGACAAATTGAAATGTCTGCCTTCATGTCTGCCTCTCCTCGCTGCAGCTCTGTGGCCGAGCTCGCTGCAGGTTTTTTTGGGGGGGTTGTATGTAGGAGAGGATCAGGATTGTTGCTGAGTCTGGATAATGTGGGCTTCTTTTTGAAGTGTGGATGACGGGTGATCCTGCCGCACCGGGGCCACACAGCCCCATTCATCCCACAGATCACACACACACACACCCTTTGTTTTTTGGAAAGGGGAAGGAGGCGGTGGAGAGGTGTAGGGAGGGAGGGGAGAAGACAGGAGGTGTGGAGGAGTCCGCAGACTGATGCGTCCTTTTAATTTAGCCAGCATGACTTTTTTTTATTCCTCTGTCTCAGATCCCAAATGAAACTCAGGATTAAAGGAGATCAGCGAGCCTCCCTTTTCTCCCTCGTCCATCTTTTTGTCTCTCCTCCTCCTCTCTGAATTAGCAAACGTCCTCTCCATTTTATATCCTCTCAGTTTTCTGCCTCCTTTGTCTCTCCTCTCTCAGCTGCTCTCTGCTCGTTCCTCCATGTCCTCCCTCCTGCTGCTTTTCTCCATCAGTCTCTTTGTCTCTCAGTCTCCTACCTTCCTCACTCTCTCTTTAATCTTTCCTGCTCTGTGTCTCTTTGTCTTTCTCTGACTACTTTTCTCTTTCTTCCACCCGTGTCCTCTGCTGTTGTCTCTGAAACTCTTTGGCCTTTTCTTCTTCAGCAGTTTTAACATTTGTCTTTCTGTCTCTTAAAGGACAAAGCTGGAGATATTGTATTTTTCTTTTTGTCAGCAAATGCTCTGAAAATCTTGTTTGCTAGAAAAAGAAATTTAAAGGGTTTGTAGTGTAGGGCATGATAAACCCGTAAAAGGCATGGAAAAGTATTACTATTAACGAAAAAAGTATCGACAGTCGTTTCCGAGAATGTACGGTCTTCAAAATTTGCCTCAAAGTCATGGAAAAGTCATGGAAATTTATTGATAAAAATGTGTATGAACCTTGAATTTAGACATAACTTTTTAAATTCCTGTTAACCAAACGTCACTTAAATTCCTCCTGATTTTAACTTTGTTGACAAAGTTAAGTGTTTTGGTGTCCAGTAGTCGTGTTTCAGATGTCCTCTGCCCAAAAAGACCAAAAACTAACAGCGACTTTATCTACTTACAAGTGTTTTCTTTGTATTCAAAGGCTGCCTTAGAGCTCCATTGTTGTCCAAAAACTATTAAACACACATCAATTAGCCGCTCACTGTTGTAGTGTTGAGATCCGATGGCCAAATTCATGTCGGAGCCAGTTCTCAGTTGGCAAACTGAGTGAATTCACTGAGCTCCAAAGCTAACAAAGCTCTCATCTAACCTTTTATCCCCAACCTTTGAAACATTACCAGATTATATCAGATAAGTCTGTAAGTGTGTCGACGGCCAAAATGAAACTTTCCATTTTGATTTTTTTCTTTTAAACAAAGCTTTTCACTCATTGTGTGTATCCTTGAGGTCTAACAAATGCGCTAATTGAGTTCCAAAAAATGAAAATTAAAATGGCAATTCTGTGTGACATCTTAAATTCTGCATTATTCACATCCACGTTCACGTGATCGTGTCGCAGCTTCTTCCTCTCTGCCGCGTTTCTGTGTTTTTTTTCTACATTACTTTCACCTGTAGATCATTAGACAGGTGTCTTTCCCCCATGGGACCTCATTTTGGGAAAAATATGTACGGTAGTTAACCCTTTAGACCCCAGTTTGTGTGTTGTTCAGACACCTCTCTATTTAACTCTATTTAAACTATTTAACTTTTTTAAACTTGAGCATATTGGTTTAATTTCTCTTAAAAACGTGGAGAAGGAGACAATGACCAACTTGGCGAGAAATGTCCCACAAATCTCATGAAATTAGTAATTACAATAAAAATAGTTTTAAACAAAGGGAAAAATTATGAGAAAATTATTGAAAAGTTAGAAAAATACCAGAAAACTATGTTTATAATCATTACAGTTATACATTAAAAATCAAGTAATTTTTGGAGTCAGTACCACAGACAATATTTCTGTGCTTTTAATTCTTACTGGAACATTAAACATGTATTAATCCACTGCTGAAAACTGTGGAAACTAACAAATTCACTTTTCACCCCTGTTTCAGTGACATTTGCTAAAAACTGCAGTGACCAGCTGTTTTGAGAAATCAGTCATTATTAACCCTTTTAAACTTAAACAAACTGGCTTGAACTTTTTAAAAAAAATAGGAATAAGGCAATAAGGTTACAATAAAATTAAGAAAAAATAACCAGAAAATCAGTAAAAAAAAAAAGAAATGAAAAAGAAAATTAAAAAACAAAAACAAAAGTGCTTAAAAATATTTTCAAAAAAGGGCTTAAAAATCTGAGAATTCTGTGATTTAGTTTTAATTATGTAATTGTGCTAAATAAATTTAGTTTTTTTCTTTTTCTTCTTAATGTTTTTCCCTAGCGTTTAAAAAAATAAGAATTTTCTAAATATAATTTCTTGCAATCTGTGAAACTTTTCTCACCAAGCTGCTATTTGCCTTTTTCCCATGCAAAAAAAAACAAAAATCAAACCAATTTTCTCAGTGTTCAAAGGTTTAAAGATTTGTGAAAGGTCTCTTAATACAGCACGGGAAAAGTGACGGTTCAGGTTTCAAAGGGTTAAAAGTGAACCTGTGTATTGTGAGGGGTTTTAAAGACTTGTGTCTTCAGCAGGAACCAGTGAGCGTGTGGATGAGAGCCTCATTTGGTCTTTTTTCAAGGATTTGTTGACACCAAGAAAATACAGAACAGTAACCAGTGTTATCCTTTAATATCTGTGTATCTCTTACTGTCTATGTTTGGCTCAATCTCTCACCCACCAGCTTCCCTCCTCACTCCTCTCTTCCCGCTCTTTAAACCTCTTGTTCTCCCCCTCTCTCGCCGCCTTCAAAAGGCCATCTCCTTCACCTGTTAGCGCTCGTTCCTGCGGGGCACATTTTCTCTGTTTCTTTGTGTTTTCTTCTTTTCGGTATTAGAGAGCCTCTGCAGTGAAGCATCTTATTCTCCTGACCACATCAGACAGGCCGGCCGCCGCCTGGGACACTGTGAAGTGTGGGAGACGGGGGAGGGTATTTTCGGGGGTATTTGTGAAGCAGTAGGGGAGGGGTAGAGAGGTAAATCTGGGGTCAGGTTACCTGTCTGAGAGGACCAGGAGAGAACAGGCTGATAGTTAACACCTCAAGGGCACGATGGAGCTGCAGTTCTTCGCAGGTGGATCAGACCGCTGCTACGCTGTCTTCCCCTGTTCCTTACTCGATTTATCTTCAGGCCGGCAGGATTCGCCAAAAGAAATTGAACCTGGCGTCTTCTCAGACCGCTGTCGAACACGCCACTGTGAGCAAACACTAGTTTACTCTCTGTGACAGCACAAGAAAGAGCTTACAAGTTTGTAATAAGTCAAGACACAACTTGGAAAGTACAAAATCAGCCATGCTAAAAACAAGTGTAATACCCCTTTTCCACCAAAAAGAGCTTATAATGCAGATTTTTTAAAAGAAGGTAAACCCACTAAAAATATGCATGTAGAGAGGAGCTGTGTACACGGCTCTGCAGCAGATGAGTATGCCTTTCTGTGTGTGTTTTCTTGTTTGTTTTGTGTCACTTTCAACGTCTAAAACTCTATGGTGGTTTCTTCTCTTTATATATCTCTTATTTATTCAGTCTTTCTTTTAAACTTGATGCAGACAAATTTGGATCAGTGTTTTAGCTGCTTAGGAGGAGACGGGCAGTAATTAATGTTAATGCATCATTGCATCCAAAAACAAAATCAAGAATGTGCTGGTTTTTTCTCCCTTTTTGGTGACATAATTTTAAATATAGAATTATAAAGATTATAAAAAAAAAATTAAATATTTTTCAGATATTTTCAGATTTTCACATCAATTCCTTGTCACCTGTAACTATTTTTTTTTTACAGTTTGCAGGACATTTCTTGCCAAGTTGCTCATAATGTTTTCCGGTGTTTTTGCAAAGAAATGATTGCAATCATATCTGAGTAAAGCACGAAAAAAACTGATGTTGATCCAGATGTTAAAGGGTTAACTACTGTGTGACAGGAACATGTCAATAAATGGCATTTCTGAAGTGTTAAAGTTCAGTAAAAGATGGATGAATCTTCATGGTCGATGGTCCAAATCTCAGTCAGGATTATTATTTTAGCCGCCATCGCTCCATCACTTCCTCTCCTCTTTTTAGAAATCATGTATTCCCTCAGAGTGCGCTCTCCTGGGGGACGGATCCTCCCGCTCCTCTCCCCTCGGTACGAGGTTGGAGGTGCGCTCCGGAGGGATTTACTGTTGGAAAGCAGAAGCTCCTCGAGCAAGAAAAAAAAGATGTTTGGGGAATCCTGTCTTTTTGTCTTTTTTCTGCATTGATATGCAGGCAGAGCGGGATCTCTGAGCTGCTGCCAAAAGACCTCAGGCTTCTTCTGTCAGCCTGGACAGGAAGAGGAAACGGGTTTCTCACTGTGCACGAGGTCATCGGGGAGGTGCTTTCTGTTTTCCTTCAGGATTTCGAAGTTTTCTGGATGTGCTGCGAGTCTTGGCCACTTTCCGTCTGCTAACGAGATGATGTAATCTGCTCCTTCTTATGCAGAGTGACGCAGATTGTTTTTGGCCGTCGGTCGTTTCCACTGATGAAGGCCAGACGGCTGCAGATGTTGTGTTTTCTGTTAATGAGGAGACGTCTCATTTAGTGCAGCCTTCACCTGCCACACATCTACTGTTTGTAAAGCATAATCTGACCACCATGTCACTGCAGCCAGTACGTTTTCTTTTATTAAAGGTACAAGTCCTACTGTTGGACAAAAGGCAGGTTTCCATTAACCCTCAAACTGCAAAAATTAAAATTTAATATATAAAATACGCCTAATGGAATTATGTCAATTTCGAAATATTGCAAAAAAAGTTTTTATGCTTGCACAAGGTGGTATTTCAGGCGATTTGGAAAAGCCTTATTTGCAAAACTGAAATGTCAACACTTTTTTGGCAGTAGGAACTGGCTCCCTCATGATGCAGCAGGAGCTACAAGAGCTGTTATTGCATCACAAAACTCTTCAAAAGTTGTCATACGCAAGCTTTAAATCCACAATTCCTCTCTGAATATCACCTCCCTGGAATCCCTCATACATGGCCGCTCCCACGTAAAATGCCCTAATTTTCTAATTCTACTAATTTCTTGCCATTACTAGATCATTTGTTACCCAGTTGCTCATTGCTTTTTTTCCCATGTTTTTGAAAGAAATTGCACCAATTTGCTCGATTTTCAAAGGGTTAAATACTTGTGGAAAGTGCCTGAAAGAAATAATTATTTTCCTCCAAGTTTCAAAGGGTTAAAAACTGAAAATAATAAACCAGTTATGATTTACAAGTGACGCAAACTCCGGTCTGGTGGGTGGAAGTCCTGTTCTCGGCCCATTCATCCATCATGGCGTCCTCTATGTGGACTTTGGAAGTAAACCTTTTTTGTTTGTTTTTTTCATTTTTGCAAATTTTTGATTAAATTTAGAGAATAGAGAGTTTTTTATGACTTCAGTCTTGTAAATTATGAGGGACTTTTTTTCTGAAATTATACCTACCTATCTATATTTTAATTATTTTTTTATTTTTTTATGATTTTATTTTATTTTTTTACCTTCGGTGTCCCAAACATGCCATCCTACATTGACAATAAAAGGACGAAAATGCCTAAAAGTTGAAATATGAGATTGAAGGAGTTGTTTTTGTTAAACTTCACCCTCCTGACAGCTGATATAAAACCACGATCCTGAGGTCTGCACATTCTTTCGCACGCTCACCAAGAACAATTTTCTGGGTTTGATCAAATTAGCGAGTGTAGATATATCAAAGCCAGGCCTGAATAATAACTCGGTAATTGCTCCCTCCCTCCTCCTCTCTCCGGGGTTGGACCGGTGTTATCAGCTCTTAGTCTCGCTGCCTCTCTGCCTCCCGGAGCTGCCAATCTCTCCCAGGGCTTGTCTCCATCTTATCTCCTCCTCACACTTCACGCAGAGGAAGCTCTTAGAGGGCTGGGCCCGGCAGATAGCGGCTGACCTGTCTCTTCCCTCTGGAGCGGCTTCTTTTTTAAGGAAGCTGAAATCTGCCAACTGAACTCAAATGGCTGACTAGATTATTTCCCCCCTCCCTCACCGCCTCCTCGAATGGGAACACACCCTTTGCTGTCTGAGGATGGGTGTTTTCCTCCCTCCTCCCTGTCTGTGCACCTCCTTAACGAAGCGAGAAGGCTGCCTGTGGACTCAGGTGGCACGCCTTTGAAGTTGCCGCCCTGTTGGGAGTCTGAACTCGAGGAAGGAGGGCCCCTGTGAACGTGTCAAAGGCAGAGAGCTGACAGAAGTTAAACGAGTCCCATAAACCCGCCGCTCGCTGCCTCTTTAAAACATTTCTCTCCATCTTTGCTCCTTTGATTGACTGTCTGATGTCTGCAGGCAGCCGGAGAAGAGTTGCACTTTGTTCCAAAACACCTAATCAAGGTGGAGGATCTGTTGGAGTGAAAGCTGTTGAATTTCCAGTGATGGTTTCTCCTCCTCCGTCAAAGCCCCGCTCTCGTTCCCTCCTTTTGTTTCCCTCTATCAAAGTCAATCAGATTTCCTTTGAACCTTTTCTCTTCCAAAATTGAAAAAGGTGCGCGCACACCTGGGGATTTCAAAAACACCCCTTTCTTTTATCAGAAATGTCTGTTGTTTCACTCCCTCAATCGCAGAGGGAACGCAGGTAAAAGCGGGCGTCGCAGCATGAAGAAAAAAAATGCAAATTTCAGCATCTCCCTGTTTCAAAATAAAGCGCGCTGCAATCTAGAAAGCGTATCGTAATTGAAAAGAAAGTGTGTTTAAGGTAGATCCGCTTAAACGCCGGCTAAGCCTATTAACGTCTTATCAGAAGTCACAGTGCGTTTTATTTGCTGATTAACCCTCGATGGAAGATGCTCCACGACGAAGAGATGCAGCAGGATGTTGGTAGTGTTTTTTTTCTTCCTGCCAGCTGCTGTTTCCTGTTTTACTCCTCTGGGACAAAGAAGCTGCCGTGAAAATGTGCATTACAGCAAATGTTCAAAGTGTGTCCGTCCTGATTTTGTCTCTGTGACAGATGGTGCTGCTGACAGCGGGGAGCTGGACCTGAGTGGAATAGATGACAACGAGATCGAGCTGGTACGGACCTGCCGCCTAATAAGATCCACTCAGACTGAAACACACAAGTTTAACACACACAAGTTCCTAAAATGCACATCGGAGGAAAGTTTCCTTTTCCTGAAGATCCTGTTTTGAACTCGTATTGTGCTAAATTTATGATGTTAGTGTTGTAGGTTTTTAACAGTCTAGTTCACTTTAGGAGGGCAGTGCAAATTCATTAAAACTCATGATGAAAATATCCGATTTTTTCATCTGCAGTCCCTGGTCGATTTCTTACAGAAGTCTACTCGAAGCTCATCAAAGCAAAAACAAAATAAGGGCATGTAGTTTAAAAGGCTTCCTAAAATGCATCATATTTGGCAGGAAATGGCAAAAATCTTTCAGTTTTTAGTGAAATTTATGTCAAAGTTTGACCATGGGGCGAAGATAAAGTGATAAGGTTTTGGAGTGTATTTAGAAGAATTTAGTAACACTTGAGAAGTGAATATTTTAGCTTATATACTCCTTAAAAAAATCTTCTGCAAATGTTGAACAGGAAAATGTTTATTTTGTCCTAAACTACTGAATAAAAAATGAATATATTCCCAAATCCTGAATTTATTCAATAGAAAAATGAAGGGAAAACAATCTTTGTTTGTAGAGTACATTTTAAAAAGCAAATTAAAATCAACAAATTATAAAAAAACTAAAAGTAATCTGATCAAATGGAAACAATGTCAAACTAAAGTAGAGTAAAAACAAAAACATATCGGATGGAGTTCCCTTGGGATGAGGCTTTTTTCTGTGGTTAACATCGCCCTGGTTCCCTCATCTAAAAGCCGATGGGATTTTTCCATTGGATTTTGGATCATTGCAGAAAATATGCTCTTTGCTGCTACTTACACGTTTTCTTCACAAACACGAACACTTAAAGGATTTTTTAAGGCTTAATGATGATGTTCTTTAGTTTCATTTAGCCACTGTGTCTTTTTTAAGACACATAAAGCTTTAAAATTGGGGTATTTACTGACATATTCAATGTTGTAAAAACAAATATGAAAGTCTCTTCAGCTCGTGTTAACCACAGACCATATTTAAGGCTTCTAAGTAAAAACACATTCAAAAACCCCTCTGACTCTGAGGCGAGGGAACCAGGAGGTGCTGAAATGCTGACTCATTTCAGGGTTTTTAGGATTCATTACTGGGGCTCTCTATGATACTCTTTATACTTTTTTATGTTATTATAAATTCAACACATTGAAAGCATAAAGTAAACACTTGGTTTAATCACAAATGTAATATTTGTTGCAAGAGATGAGACGATTGCTCAAAAACCGCCAGTAATTTGTCTTTTTGAACTCAGCTGAAGCTCCCTCTGCCTCTCTGCAGTATCTGCTGAGCGACAACGAAATCAAAGTGAAGACGGCGCTGTGGATGGCAGAAAACTCCGACTACCTCAAAGAGCAGAAAGGTACTTTTATTTGTCTGTTCGCTGTCCCAAAATGTACTTCCCGCTCTCAGTATTTTTATCAGCTCAAGAGAGTTAAACCTCCAGCTGAACCCACCAGCGTTTGTGTCCTTTGGTAATTTCCCGCTGTGTCGTGTTGACGCTGTTATCTCAGAGTTTGTGTGTTCAGACTGTTTCTTGTTTCTGCTTTTCAGAGAAGGAGGCAAAGATAGAGAAGGAGAAGGCGCTTGGGACCTACAAAGAAAAGAAGGTAACGGCGTTCAGCCTTAACAACTTTTAAGATAAGGAGGCGCAGGTTGTCGGAGCTCGACATAAACAGGAAGTTAATGGGAGGCAGAGTGATGGTCAGACACTCAGAGGTGGTCTCAAAAAGCTCTTCGTCCGAGAGGAAAAGTCGAGCATATAAAAGGTCCATCAGTCAGACAGAAAACAGGAAAACACACCAAAACACACAGTACGTTTACACACACAGTTTAGTCGAGCTGCAGTTATCACTTGATTAGGTCATTTACTTGGACTACTGTCCGTGTCCCGGTTTACAAGAACCAGAGGAGAATCAATTTATTATCAGAAATGTCCGACTTTGCCACAGCAGGTAGAGATATGCCCTCTTTCAGCTAGTTGCGATAAACCTTTATTATTTATACAAGAAATAAATGAAATGCACCAACTGCTTCACATCAAAATATAGAAAAGACAAAAAAGACATAATAAAACCTGCATGCAAAAATAAAATAAAATCAGAACAGAATACATAGAATGCTTCTTCAAATGGATAAAAACCACATGATAATACTGGTAAAAGTAAGATAAAAATAAGGATAAAAATATAGTGCACAGAATGCATAACATTGAATTGAATGTTTATTGGGTTTTTTATTCATTTAAAGTGAATAGGTCGGCACCCACAAACCCCACCCCCCCATCCCTTACAACAAAGTCTCGGCATGGGGGACAACCCAAACAAACATGAATTTAAAATAAAAATAAATAAATTAAGATTATATATTATTATATATATTATATTATTAAGTAAGTTAATCAATTAATTATAATAGATAATAGTAAATAATAATAATAATAATAATAATAATAATAATAATAATAATAATAATAATAATGATAATAATAATAATAATAATGATAATAATAGCAAATATTAAATTTTGGATAACAATAGACGTTAGATCAATAAAAACATAATAACAATAAAATATAATAATAACAGTATTAAAAATACATAAAAAAATGTGTTAACTAAATAAAATTAAATTAAAAAATCAATAAAATTCAAAAATGTACATGACGAGCAGTATGCCAGTTAATGGAGTTTGGCTGGTTTAGCGATGGTGATCTCGGTGCTGTTTCTGGTTAAAAAAAAAAAGAAAGAAAAAAGATCTAACTCTGTAGGGATCCTTTTCGTAAATTTTCAGACACTAAGAATCATAATCTAAACCTGTCAGAGGCAAAAACAAACACTCACAGTGCAAATGCTCTGAGTCTTTACATTGCAGCCTGTTTGTAGCTGTAATACTGTACAGTAATACTGCACCAATTTCAAAACATCATTCTTCCAATTAGTCTCTTAGACACAAAAACACAAGATAATAGGGTTTAAAAATGCCAAAGTTATCCTTTAATTGACACTGAAAGTCCAAAAGAAAGTCTGTAGGTTGTCAGAAGATGATGATGATGTGAGCCGTGTCGTCAGTCAGGTGGGCGACAGACACTTTAAAGTCAGAGTGACACCGTGAGACAGATGTAAGACAGACGATCAGATGGACCAAACGCAGACAGACGGGCGGTGCGTCCTGTGAAACTGGTTCCCTCTCATATCCCATTACTGGTTTTGGCACAGGCCCTTTGTTAGCCCCAACATCTGTTCACTGGGTTTAACTAGCTGGATTAACTGCAGTGGAACAGAGATCTAATGAGACATGCAGCCTCCTGACAGCGCTGATCCAACCACGGCGCCGCACTGTCATTTCACTGACAAATGAGTGAATAAATGAATAAAACTGAGGACATTCTCGTTATGAGTGCGCATGACAAAGCGAGCATCCCTCTGTGGTTTCTGCGCAGAGCATCCTGAGTTGATTAGCTGCTGCTGAGGGGGTCAGTTTACTGTCAGCCGAGGATTTTAACTTAAATTGCCTCAAATCAGTCTGTGAAAAGAGTTGTGAAATTTTAAAACTGTGTAATTGTTGCATGAAACGTGTTTAAAAGTTTGTTTCTCCATGAAGAGAATCTCAGCTGATCCGCAGTGATAATTTGGAGTGAGGTCAAGGTGAACGTGGAATAACTGAATCTGGGTGATAACCCCAATCTGGAGTCTTAATTGAGATAAATGGCTGATTACAGAAATGTGTTCAGCTCTGCATTTGCTTGCAGATGATGTTCCTCTTGTGGTTTGAAATTACTATTTTATTTTTTTCTTCTAAATTTTTTTCCCATCTGCGACCTAATTGGTTTAATAGGAAGACAAAATATTTTCAAATAACATTTGACCTCCTTCTGCTGAGTGGAATCGGAGTAAATTTAGAAAAAGTTAGATCGACTTCAAGTTCTTAATCATGACTTGTTTAAAATGTGACGCTCTAATCACAGCCAGGGACTCGTTGGCTCTGCTGTGAATGAAATAAACGATTTTTGCTTCAGGAAGCTTCATAATAAAGAGTAGATGTTGAGGTAACAACAAACTGTAAACTTCAGTATTTATGCATGTTGTGGTGTAAACTTTTAAACTTTATTTATTGACTATTTATTTATACATTTTAGTCTGCTTTACTCGATAGTCTGCTATTTTAGTTTATTATTTTATTATTTTTTTTAACTTTTTTTATCTATTGTTACTTGTTCTGTTATCCTTTTATCTACTATTTAGAGTATTTTATTTATTTTTCTTATTAATAACATTATATTTATTTATTTATTTTGATCTTTTAGCTATACGTTTTATCCTGCTTTTGGTGTTTGGATTACCATTACATTTTTACAGACATTCATGTCCTGCTCGGGATGAATTATGACCCTGGTGTCTTTTTATCGGCGGTCACCATCAGGTCAAATTTAACTTTTGCTTTGGTTTATAACCAAATACCAAGCGTCAACCTCTGAGGTTAATAAATGAAGCCAATGTGGAGAATGCCTAAAAAAACTGCAGTTCCTCTGATGGTGCTGGCTCCAAAAACTACTCAGTCCCAATAGATCTCTCGTGTTAAAATCCTCCTTTACAGCAGAAATGTATTTACAGCATGGTACAAAAAACAGCTATTTTCAACATTAATGACAACTTGGGGGATGAATTTTATGTAACTCTCCCACTTACATTTTATTAAGGCTTACATTTATTCATAATTAAGGGCATGGCAGCTTTAAATGACGTGTATATTATATATGAGTGCTCAATAATTTACTTATACATCTGGTTTACCTGGAAACAATAAATACAGTCGTTTTTACTCGAATGCAGAATAAGGTTGCCAAAATGTCAGCTTATTGAATAATGTCTATGCTGTGTATCTGTGATTTTAATATTCCACCGCTTTCTTTGCACATTATTACACCTGTTTTCTATCAAAGATTGTTTTATATGAAAGTTTATTGAGCTGTTTGGAGCAGCAGAGCACACTTCCCCTCCAGAATTGACTTTCACTGTTTGTATCGGTAAAAATGTTGTCATTAACTTCATTTAGACGATGATCTCAGGCTTAAAAATGTAAAATATTACCTAGATGTTGTTGCTCATTATGATAAGAGTTCTTTGGTTCTTTTCCCGACAGCCGAAACGACCGTCTAGGAGGCACCAGCCGATCCGAGCCAACACGGCAGACGAGGCCATCGAGAAGATGCTGGAGCAGAAGAGGATCTCCACCAAGATCAACTACGACGTCCTGAAGGACCTCAACATCAAGCCCGGCGCCAGCCCCGCCCGCAAGGTCGAGTCCCCGAAAAAGGAGCCGTCTGCCACCAAACTGAACGGACGCAACCGCAAACCCGCCCGAGCTCCACTCAGCCTCAGCACGCCGCTCAGCACCCTGGGAAAAAGGTTGGTGCAGTTTTATACCAAAGTGGATGCGTCAGTAAGGTTTCATCAGGTCTTTGTATCCGTTTTCAAGTTTATCAAAAACTAAATAACATCTAATCCAAAATCCCAAAAATGCAATCATAGCATGGACCAGCGTCACATCTCATCATCCTGTTACATAACAGGAACTAAACCTCCATCTTCTCCAAGTCCCCGAAACAGCCAACAAAACAAATGACTGAGTTCATTCTGTTTACCCGCAATTTATATATGAACATACTGAACATACTGGTGTTTAAATCAGTCTGCAGGGAGGCCCAGGACCAAGAAAACAACCAAAATATCTCTCATTTATGGAGCAAACAAATGGAAACCAAAAAACATTTTCTAAACTTTATTAATTTCTTTAACTTTGTTTGTTTGCACTAATTTTCCAGTCTTTTTTTCTGATGTCTTCTGTTGGCCCACTTTGGCTTCCCATCTTCGCCAGTTTTCAAAGAAATCAAGCCAGTTTTCTCAGGTTTTAAAGGCTTAAGGCCCAAAATTCTGCATATTTAAGGACGATGTCACTTGACTGACAGGCTGTCTGCCAGTCTTGAGTCAGATCCACCCCTCGCTCCCCCGTAGCTCCACCCTCTCACCCAAATATGGTCACTTCTGGCTCCAAAAAAACCAACATGGCGATGACCAAAATGCTGAAAGAGTCCAATGTGCGACGTCACAGAAGCTCCATCCATTATTTATACAGTCTACGTGCACAAATCACCTGCTGGGTCCTGCACAGACATATCTGCAGACACTGAGACTCATATAAACAGTCATGGTTAAACACACAAGACAGCAAAATACAACCACCATCTTTTTCACTTTTCCTGGAAAAAATTTCTCAGTTTGTCTTTGATGATACTGTCGCTGCTGATATCTTCCTCTGTTCAAGAACAGAAAACGAAGAGGCTACAGAAGTTAGTCTGGGAAATGTGAGAAACTGCGCTTAAAGAGGACAAAGCCGAATTCAGGATTCAGGGAAAGAGAATAACAGCACTTAGAGTTTAAGACTGGTGACATTTAACTGTGTGTGTGTGTGTGTGTGTGTGTGTGTGTGTGTGTGTGTGTGTGTGTGTGTGTGTGTGTGTGTGTGTGTGTGTGTGTGTGTGTGTTGAAGGCAATGTCAGCCTCTTATTGATGAAAATATAGCTTACAACATGATTATTGCAGTCTAAAAATTATTTAGTTGATGACAGATAATTGATTGTTTGGTGTTTAACGTTCTCTTGTTTCAGCTTCTCGAGTGAGAAGATTTACTGTCATCATAAATCGATATTTTGGGGACTCTTGGCTCAACAAAACCAGCAGTTTTTGGCGCTGTAGTCTTGTCGTGGGCTTTTCTTGCACTCGTTTTTGACATTTTATCGACTAAATGATTGATTGAACGAATCATTAGCTGCACCGCTGAGCATAATCAGCTGCGGTAGGAAATTACAATCGTTCGCTGGTGGTTTTTGACTTTGACTAATAACTGTCTAATCAATCAGTCAGCTCATTTTATTGTGGACGTTAAATCCGTATTAAAAAATAGATCAAACGGATACAAAAATGTTTTAACATGGAGTAAAAGAGACAATAAAAGTAGAGACATTAAAGCATCCATCACTTGAATTCATCTTATTCTGAAAGGGAGAAATAAACTTATATAGCAGTGAGGACTCAACTCTGACATGCGCTCAGTAGCGCCTGTAAAGACCTTGATTTGTAAAGTCTGTTGCATATTGTAATTACAGTGGTCTGAGAGAAAACTTTTGCGGTTCCTCTTGGCTCTTTTCTCAAGCTTTCGAGAATCTAACCGTGTAAATGGAGATTTTAAACAATCGCAGGTCATTTCAGAGAGATGGCGTTCCTATTGGCTGGCTTACAGTTGAGGATTAACGTACATGTCACTTCAGTGAAAGCCTGATTCAACGTAGAGCTGCACAATTAAATAGGATTTTAGTGAAATCACAATATGGCCAAGTGCAAATCGCAGGATAAAGGTAAAATATCTCAAAACAAACCATTGTGCTACAGAGAGGCCCTGGGCTACAAATCATGCTCTAGACGTAAGTGAATGTGCTTGTTTGGGAAATATCCCAGCAAAATTCAGTGAAATAAAATGTAAAAATCCTTATATTGCATTTACACTATCTGTCAAAATAATCACAATATGATTTTTTTGCGCTGTGCAGATATAATTTAAATCAGACAGTCCCGACTCCATATCAGCAAACTTTCTGTTGCTGCCTTTACACAGTTTAGACTCGAAGCTGCTGCTGGCCACCAGCCCGCTGTGACATCAAATTATCGCAAGAACTGTACTAAACCCTAAATCAAAAGACTTCATAATCATATAATAATATCTTCAGACTGTTTGTCAAAGCAAAACAAAATCTTTGTACATGTCACCTTATACCAGTTTGGTTATGACTTTTGAATTAACTATAGAAATGTTGCCATTAATTTCAATTTTAAAAAAATAATTGCTTGACAACCCTAATTTTTTTTTCTTTCTATTTTTGCCTTTTCCTGATTTCTGTTTCCTCAGCTTTTCTATATTTCAAAGAGGGAGTTTTCCTTTTGGAACGAATCCACTGTGAGATACTAATTTTCTCGTTACATCTTAACTGGCTGCTCATTTCTCTTTTTTAGCGTCAGATCTGATGTCGGTCTCCACCATATGTGAGCATATTTACCAGCTCTGATGTATACGAGTAAACACGACCTCACGAAGATGACAGCTGCTGTGCTAACATCTTTAAAAGGTCCTTTTCCACTCCTGCCATGTGTTGAATACTTCTGAATTGAATCAGATAATTACTATGTGCCCTCCCCTTGTTAACACTGTTACCTGTAATGTCAACCAGCAGCACAGGCCTGATAAACAACACCTAAAGTACATAAATCCATATTTAATGAGGTTTGCTCAGTCGCTCAAACCAGTAAATAATCCTCAATGCAAACAGCAGATGCTCGATTGAATGAAGGCGAGATGGATGCAGAGTGTTTGCTCGTGTCTGATGCAACACCAGCCGTTCCTCCTCTGCCACTCAGGGTCAAACCAACCCGGTTTTTGTGTGCGTTTTTCTGGCACGTGACGACGGTTTCACTCCATAATGATGAGGCGGCACTTCTCCTGTCGCCCAGAATAATCACCTGCGACAGGAGGACAGATGCTCAGTTTTGTGTGTGTGTTTTTGCTTCTCCACTCTTGTGGGATTTTCTCTCCTTCCACCTTCTCTGCCAGGATTTGTCTCTGGCTGTTGCTCTCCCCCTCCTCCTCTCACGACATGCATTCACAGGACTGATCCGCACCGAGCCTTTCAGACGAATTTAATAGGTTTTCTGCAGCGAGGAGAAAAGCTGAGGGTTTTTTTCCCTTGTTTGTTTGGTGTAGGTGGAAATTGGTTTCCTATGGTTCTGTTTTTAAAGCCCTTTGAGTTAATGTTGGTTTTAGGTACCATCTTGGGGCTTTATAGGAGTTCTATAGAGGCAGTGATTAAGGGAACCCGCTCTGTGGTTAGTCATCTGGTTGCATTTTGCGAGGCCTTCCTAAACGCTGTCCTGAGCTCTGTGATGATTCACTGTATTTGCTCTCAGACCCACCGAGGTGTTTGAGAAATCTTCTTATTATTTATGTCGTCTTTATTGCAGTTGGAAGTCTTTTAAGCGCCAGTTTGTCTTCAGGTCAAATAAAATTTATTTATAACACGCTCTGTAACTAAATGGGTCTGTCACTGAGCTCTCCACAGAGTGACGGAGCATGTAAATGGATAAAAACAAGAGAAGAAACACATTTATCTCTGAGATCGAGGCCAAAGCCTGTTTGTGCACAAAATAGTGGAAAACTTAAACAAATACAAAACAGTGAATTCACGTTAATGGAAACCTTTCAAGCATTTTTTCATAAATATAAGATGCTGTCAGATGTTGCAGTGGTAATATATGATGTTTTTGTGTAGCTGTAGCTCATGTGGAGTGTTGTCAATTAATCCTACTGTTGGTGGTTCAATCCCAGCTCCACCTGTCAACGTGTCCTTGAGCAAGACATGGAGCACCAATCCCCTTCAGCCGACAATACAGGTTTTTCCATTATTTACCTCTCAGCCAGCCAGCTATTTATTTGGAAGTTCATGCAATAACAGGCCTGTATTACAGACAATGGCAAAACAAGAAAAGAAGAAAAAATGTTAACAAAGAAACAAAAGCACTAAAGAGATGACACACAAAAAACAGAATGCCAGAAAGAAAGCTACAAGAAGATTGAGCAGCTGAACAGAAAATGTATTGAAAACTAGAAAATACAGGGAAAAAGGAAAAATCAAAACGTGAAAAACAAAAAAATGAGAGAAAAAAAGAAAAACTAAGAATCACAGAAACCTGAAAAACACATTAAATATACACTGAAAAAATGAAACACTGAAGAAGAAACAGAAAGAAAGAAGAAGAAGAAGAAAAGAAACAAAGCAGCAATAAAGCAACCAACAAACAGAAACAAACCAACAATAAATAGAAAAACACAAAGATTAAAACTCCAGACAAAATAAAATCACAAAAAAATGAAAAGAAAAAGTTGAGGTATTGTGCAATAGAAACAAAAAAACAGTAAACGATAATAGAACAACATAGTAACTCAGAAAATAAAACAGATACTGAAAAAGAAAAAAACAGAAACAGAGAAAATAGAAAATAATCTTAAAAATAGCCCAAACTCACAAAATGGACCAAAATCAATAGAGAGCCAGTGTCTCTGAGGATAAAACAACCTCACCCTCCTCCCGTGAAAGGATGATTGATGACACAAATTATGACACATTACAGCACTTCCCATTTAGAGGGCGGTAACGTGATGCTTTATTGATCGTCGTGGGGAAATTGCCTTTTTGTTGACGCCCCTCCACGGGGAGGTCGGAGGTCGTCCTCAGCACAGTGCAGCTGGCAACGTGATACAGTGTCTTGCTCGAGGACACTTCAGCAGAGAGTCTGTCCGTCTGACGAGGCTTTGAATCTGCATCCTTCCACTGAAGTGTCTCATTCATCCTCCACACAACGCTCAAGGACAGAAAGTAGCTCAAGAGCTCGGAAGACAAAAGGAAAACACTTTTTAGAAGTGTGTCCTCGATGTCTCAGATACAATGGATCATTCTGGAGCTGCACTATTAATCATCTGAGTATCATGTCTCATTTTTATGGGAGGATTTTGTTGTCTTGAACCGTGCATCAAACCACTGGTCCCATATCTTTATCCATATAAACAGGGATGTAGATGCAGTAGCCAGTAGCTCCTCAAATCCTTGCTACTTTTTTGCTATATTTTTCTATTTTTTTCCACAACCATGACCCCTTCTGCTGAAGCACGACTTGTGTGGGGTTTGGGCTGAACGCAGCAGACCGCGAGAGGATTCCCACCAGTGGCATGTGCTGAGCCAGTTAGACCAGAGGGGAGAAACGAAACCGACAGCACTGGTCAAAAAGAGGGAGGAGAGCTGGCATCAGGGCGAGGCTGACCCAACTTGGACCGAGAGCTGTTCCTCTACCAGACCTTGTTCTGGCTAATGTCCGGTCACGGAGAGTGAAGTAGATGGGATGTGACTTTGGTTTACTCAGCAATGGGAGATCAGAGATTTCTCTGTGCACATCTTCAGGGAGACGTGGTTAAACCCCTGACATCCCGGGTCAGGCTGTTGCACTGGATGGACTGATCTTGTGGGAGCCATTTGGACACAAGACTCTGATGCAAATTCAAAAAATGTAACTTCATTGTAGCTGCTGATTTTAATCAACTCCTTCAACTCCAAAGAGGTAGCAGGATCAAGGACAGAAGTAATTTAGTTTTATAAACTTGGTTTAAAAGATTACCAATAAATCTACCTTCTACCTTCTTATATTTCAGATATAGATCCACTTTATTGTTGCATCTTATCATGTTAAAAACACAAAAAGAGCAAAATTCTTGGGTCTTACCCCCTTGGCCAACACAATGACGGCCCACACAATAAAATGCTGTTGTAGATACAGTATAAAGTGCACAGTAATTGGGTAGTGCATAGTAGTTATTCGATGTATGCCACCAAAGCTTTGGTTGCAGGCAATTCCAAACTTTTGAATGTTATCTTGACATGATTTGACCCCCAGTATTTATCAAAGTTTGCACGCACTATAGCCATGATTACACCAAAACAACAACAGCGGATGGCGGCGGCGCTGAGAGGCTGCTGGATTTGAGCCGCTCCAGTTGGCTAATGGCTGCTGCCAGAATGGCAAATCTGTTCCTTGGAAAGCCGACATGCTCCATGAATGAAGGAGCATCTCCAGTTTCATGTTTTGGCTGTGATCTGTCTGAAGAGCTCCTTCACCGGCACAAGACCTGTCTGGTGTTTTTTTAAGAATGGGCGCTCTCTCCTGAAGTGTTCGACCTGTTTGAATTTTTAAACCGCACGTCAATGAATCATTCATGGCCATCTTTGTTGTGAATCATTCATTCCGCACTTTCTTTCATTTGTCGTTCTCCTCTTGAATGGAAACTCGCTCCATCCATTTATCCAGAAATCGCTGAACTCTGCACTTTGTCGCGTTGAATGCACAACAATGTTTTCGACCCCTGCGGTTTTTCAGTTTTCAGTAGCTCTGCCCACAAGCCATTAGGAACAGGAAAATGCCCCACGGCCTAGCGAGCAGCAAGATGGTGATAATCCCCCATTCTCTCATATAGCATGTCTGCACAGCACTGGAATGAAGGGAAAAAAAATCAGAAGAAAGACAAAAACCATCTCAAACAGCGACCGTTGAGCGCAGAATGGTCTCTTTCAGGCCGGCGGTGGAGGAGCAGACCGTTGCTCCGGCCCCTGAAAAGGTTGTTGTGCTGGTTTATTGAGAGAGGGGAGAGGCCTGGTGTCAGGGAGACCTATGAAAGTGCAGGAGAAGGCCTGCTGACAGTGCAGCCATTGTGCCTTGTTTCGAGGCCTCGCTGAGGGGCTACACTGAGGCATTGTGCTGCGCCGGCCTCCCCTCCCTCTCCCGGTTCCTCCTCCAGGCTCCTGGCTGCTCCCAGTGCTCCGCTCGAGGGTCTGCTCTTGTAGATGCTCATCGTCGGGCTCTGAAGATCAGCCCGGAGCTTTTTCTCTTCCTCTCTTCCACTTTTCACTTCTGCTTGCTGCCATTGATGTTAATATTTGCAGATTCTGGTCATCTGGGTGCCTGTAGCTGGACATTCATTCGATCCTGTTTGGCACTTGAGCCGCCTGAAGTAAAACTATATGAAACCTTAACAAAGTGGTTTCTTTAAATGTAAAGAAATAGAGATCTGCAAACCAGGAAGTGCCCACTTAAGGGTTTTTATTCTGCAAGTATTTTGTAATTATGGTAGTTATAAGTTATAGGTTTGGAAATTAACAGCCAAATGCTACAAAATCTGCAAGTGACTACTAGGTTTGCTTCACCTACCAGCCAAAAAATCTAAATTAAAAAAAAAACACAAAAAAACAAGACAATCTTCTGAGGCTTGTGGATTTTAGAATCTACCAGCTACAGTGGCAGCTGGACCTATTCATTTTTTGCAATTTGTGACACATTCATTACCAAGTCGCTCATTGCCTTTTTCCCCATGTCTTTGAGAGAAACTTCCCAATTTTATCAGGGTTCAGAGGCTAAAATACTTGTGAAAGGCATCTAAAAACAAAGTAAAGTAATGTCGCTCCAGGTTTCAAAGGGTTAAGTGCATCTAGAACTTCTGAATTAAAGATAACAATATGAATATCCAGAAGTGACCGATGTTGCTTGGTTTGTTTGTATCTTGCTCCTAAATTGTATTAATGTTATTTTTGAGATTGGTTTTGGCTTTAGCGTACGGTTTCCTCTGCTGCTTTATCTTCATTTTGACATTGACGTGTTATTTTGTGGCTGCGTTTGCATTTTGGCCGACTTTCTCTTAAACTCTATGACCGCAGCACAGTTCAGATTTAATTTATACATGCAGCATGAATCCAAAAACCTGCAGATGAGCTAATGCTATCTGCTCAGAAGGGGAAAAAAACAAAAACAAACCCAGTAATTTCAGTAAATGCATGTTTAAACTGCATGTGGCGTGGTAAATATTATGGTAGTATGTGATTTAGATTTTAAGTGCAACTAATTCCCAAACTTTGTTGTATTGACTCGAAGAGTTGTGACACTTTCATCTCATTTTGAGCTTAAAGCCAGCATTAGACTCGAGTTCGACTCAAATTATCAATCAAGTCTGTTTTCAGGGACGGAAATAAGCACCAGCTACTAGCCAAGCGCTGATAGAAAATGCAAGTGGCTGCTCGATTTGCTTCTCTCACCAGCCAAAAACACATTTGTAATCTGGCTGGTAGATTTTGTGAGCAGGCTGCCACAGTGTCCCCTGATTGTTTTCTTGTTCCTTCCCCTCCATTTCCTCTCACTTTGTTTCCCATCGTCTTTTTCTCTCTCTCCTCCAACTTTGTCTCCTTCTCCCACTTTTTTTTGTTCTCTCGACCTCCTTCTCTCTCCTCCGTCTGTCCTCTATTCTCTCGCCTACTTTTCTAATCCTCTCTGTGTCTCGCAGTTAAAAGCCTTGAGCAGCAGCTACAGGCCCCGTTGTATCACGCCGCACCATCGTGTCTGCTCTTGCTTTGGGCTTTTGCATCTCGCTAACGAGTTCTTTGCCTTTATTGTCTTCTTCTCTGTTTTTTTTTGTTTTGCTCTCCTCCCCGTTTTGTCTCTTTCATCTCGTCTCTTGATCTCTCCACTGAAGTGTTTGCACTTTACAAAACACGGTGTAAATTTGCCTCACTTGGCTCAGACTGGTGTGATTGCAGGACTTGAAAATGAGCAGCAGAATTGGTGTGACGGCGGAGCGGCGGGTTTGATGAGAGCAGTCTGAGTAAACAGAGACGGGTGAAAGTTGTAGTGGTTACGGCTTGTTGGCTCCGGCTGACATCTTCCTTTACTCGCTATTGTTTTTTTGAGGTCATGGAAAGTTTTCCATTTATTTTGTAGATTAAATGAACCCGAGGCTTGACAGATTTTTGTCTTCTTTTGGGTAATAGAGCTTCAGTCACAGGGCTGGACTTACTGCCTGGATAAGTCCAGACTCTTGGATTTATATTTCGACCCGTTTGGGGTCCTCGGGATATCTGCTTTTAGTTCATTGTCTTTTATTTTCATTTATTTCGTGTTTGACCTCAGGGTATCAGATCATCTTTATACCACCATAAACCAGCAGATAAAGTCATTTCCGTTTCCTCCTCTGTGTCCTTTTAGTCATCCATTTGTCAATGTTTTGCCTTAAAAACACAAACTTTTACATTATGTCTTTACTAGCTAAAGACACGACTTCACAGCTCTGTAAAGAGCAGGCCTGTTTCGTCCCTCTCCTGTCTCCTGGCGTCTGTCCCTCTGTTATCTTGTCTCTTTACGTCGCTCCATTTCACCTCCATGTCTCCCTCCCTTCCTCCCACTCCTTGTTTTCATCTTTCTCTCCGTCCCCCCGCTAACTCGGCCCTTCAGAGCCCCGCTGTACTCACTGTACTGGACCGTCTTTTAGTTTTCAGACGTCCCATGCACTCATTCACTTCTCCTTTCTTTTTCTACCCCCTCCGTCTGTCTCTCCACCCTCCACCTCCTCCAGCCAGCTGCCAAACAGACCCTCCCTGTTCCCTCCGTCCCCACTGGAGGATGGAAAAGCAGTCTTCCAGAAATAGCCCAGATAATTGCCCTCCAGTGATATTTTTTCCTCTTCTTGCTCCTTTGCTCCTTCATCTGTTCTCTCCCCTTATTCAACCCTTTTCCCCCCTTTTTTTCTGTTTTTAGAGAACGTGTCTAATTCTTCTGGGCTGTTTTTGGAGACAGAAAAGAAAAGAAAGAAAAAGAGAATTCCTCTCTACATTTTTCTTCTCAGAGGGAGAGAGAGGGGAGTCAGGGCAACCACTGTGGTCTGTGTTGGTTTTCCAGAAATGTAAATCGGAGCCACAGACTTTGCCAGCGCTGAGGACAAACTGGAGAGCTCAGCAGTTTTCTGGCCAGATGTTGCCGCCGCCGCCACTTCTCCGTGGCTGTGCAAGAGTAGGGAGGAAAAACAAAAAAAAAGGAAAAACTTCCCATTTTGGTTTTTCAGCCTGTCAGAGCAGGTGTCGCGAAAAGTCAAAAAGTCATCTGAGCGTTTTAAAAAACTATACAGAAACAGGAAAAATGGAGAGCGGCTCCAGTTAAATCTCCACCTGCAGCGAAAGGGGAAAAGGAGGGGGGTCGGGCTCTGCAGTGTGGATCATATTTTCCTGCCCGGCACACTCGATGGTGGAGGATGTTTTTCCTTGTTATGTGACCAGCTGTGTTAGGGGAGGCTGTATAATTTGTCTGTGGTTTGCAGCCCCTCCCAGTAAGCCTCTGATCCCCCTCTGCGCTCCCCCTCCTGCAAACTGTGACCAATGAGCCGTTGGATGCTGGTGGAGGTTAACAGACAGACAAACAGACGGACAGAGGGTCGTGGGTGCTGCCGGGCCCAGCCCACCCACTCGCCGCGACTCTGCAGCCACGTGATGTGCCGCACATTGCAGATGAGATTAAAAGCTTCTTTTTTTCCTGCAAAACGTGAGCTTTTCAGGAATTAAAGGTTCAACAGTTGTTAGTTTGAAAAGCTGATTGTGCAGTTTTGAGACTAAATAAGTGTATTTTAAAATGGTTTCACAGACACATTTAAATAACATTTACCTATAGTATGTTGCTTAAGTCAAAGTAGCACGACTACTATGTAAAAATACTCAAATGCAAGGCCTAAAGATTTTTTAAAAATTAAAAAATGAGACCTGTTGTTCTCATTTTAAGGTTCATACTTTCATTTTGAGTTTCTACCAGAACATGTTTACATGTTTTAGTGTAAACAAACAAACGAAAAAACAAACACTTAATTTTCCTCATACCTTCCAACACGTTGTTCAGAGCTGTTTACATCTACATATTTAGTGCTGTTTGTTGCTGACCTGTCAATTTATTTTTGATAAAACCTTCGATATTCACAAATTATATCAAAGTTGAGTGTCTCCGTAAGTATTTACAAAAAATAAATGTTAGAAAACCGAGTTGGAAACAGCTCACTTTGAGGATAATCGTGTTTCAGATTCCGTTTTGATTGACACCTCCTTGGATCCCACCTTTGTCTCTCGTCTCCACGGCGACAGCCATGGAGCAAAGCAGAGTCAGCGTGGTGCAGCTCTGTCTGCTCCAGCCCTCTGACTCTGGCTGCGTTCCCAAATCCAATCTGACGCTCTGCACTAAAATGAGAGAGCTGTTGATCGAAACCACGGAGAGTTCAGGTTCTCCAAGTTCATTGCACGTTCACTTCGTTTGGCGTTTTGCTGCTCCTTCTCCCCAGACACAGAGCCCAGAGTCGCTCTGACGCTCCCAGCATGCAGTGCTCTGGATAACTGAACAGTACATTCCTATAGCGCTCCGAATTTACTAACAGTCCAGTTAGCGCTCCCTATCAGGGGCCAGATTTGGCCCACAGGCCTTAAGTTTAGTGTCAGTGACACAGAGGAACAGCTAAACTTTAAATTAAAGGAAGAAAAGCACCCAGTGAGAAAGCATGACTCTGTCGCTGAACAGCAGTCATGCGTGATGTTGCAGCTTGATGAGATAAAATGTTAACATGAGCTCCACTCTTGTGATTTTGGGTGCTTTTAGTATTTTGTCTCACAATCCGTCCTGTGATACCGTGACGTGCCAGTCTTTACGTGACGCCACATGCCAGAGGCTGACACGCCTGTGGAGATGTTTTTGCAGGTCTCATGTTAAATAAGGCACTTTTTACATACATTTACATTTAGGTCTTCTGCTTCCACTCTCATCCACAGAGATGTTCACATATTTAATCCCCCCTTCCTCCTCCTCAGACGAACCCATTTCTCATGACGCACTGAGAAATGAGAGCATCTCTTTGATTCTGGACATCCGGCTCTGCTCGCAGCAGCGACAGCAGCTTTCCCTCCGCAGCCTTTCCCATCCAAACAGCTTTCAACGGCCAAACCTTTGTTCTGCAGCGCGCTTCGCACTGTAACTAATGGGACAACCAGGGCTGGAATTTCGAGGGGGAACTCTAAAACTGGGCCATTTGGAAAACATCCCAGTTTTTATCCACGGCTTAGCCACAGAGCAAAAGAGAAAAAAACAGCCCAGCCAGCAGCCGAAAATGTTGACACTAAAAGAGTTGATACTATTGTGGTAGTTCACGGCCCCACAGAGCCGCAGCGTAGCTTAGCAGCTGAAGGCTTTCCCCCCCGGAGCCACAAGAAGGGACGCCTTAACACTGAAATACAGCGAGATACTTCCTCTTTTGTCCCTCTTTATCTTCGCTCTCAAGTCGGTCTCCTCTCTCTTAAAACCCAAGATGATATATTAGTTCATTTTTATATTTTATTCCCTTTCCCTGCTAAGTTTTATTGACACCATCCCCCCCCAGCTATTGCCAGTTGTCAGCCAGTGGCTAAACTGCCTCCCTCAATCGCCTTTTCAGCTCAGGCTTAGTCTCATTGGCAGTAAGCTGATTAGGAACGAGCCGCTAAGCCCGGCAGAGACTGATAGCCTAACAGAGAGAGTCGCGGCGGAGTGGATGAGTGAAGGAGGTGAGGGAGGGGAGGAGGGTGAGACGGTGAAAGGATAGAAAGTGAGACAGACAGACAGGAGGGGGAGGTTAATAGAGCGGAGAGGGATGTAAAGTTTTGTGGTTTGTTAAGGTGAGTTCACGCCCGCTGACTGCAGGAAAGTGCAGGTGAAGGGAGCGTGGAGGAGCAGCTCCGGTACATCTGTCCCGGTTTGACCCCGGCGTTGGAGAGGAGGAGGAAGCGCGGGTCGGCCAGCAGAGAGTCGTGAAGCGTTGCAGAAGTGAGCGTGGCTGAAGGGCAGCGGAGGCAAAGAAGAGATAAAGTGGATGCATTTGCTTAAGTTGTCACAAAGTACATCCAAAGGATGAGTGATATAAAAGAGAGGTGCAAAGACAAAGGAAGCTAAAGAGAGGAGAGTCATGTTTGCTATAAAATGTTGAAGATAAAATAGGTTAACTTAAAGAAAAAATAGAGAAAATGTTATGTAAACTGTTGTATAAAGGGAGTTAAAAGGAATAAAAGACGCACCTTTGTTCATAAGTTGGTAGGAAGAAGAGCCATATTTACACTGAGTCTCCTGTCCAGATGCAATTTAATACACTTTTCTTTGCACTTAAGGTGTATGTACAGCTCAACGTTAAAGAAACCCAAAAACAATATAAATTATAGATGTTGTACTTTCCTCCTTAGGCTCTCTGTGGCCCCAGAAGAAGTTTTGTGTGACAGCAAAGCACCTTAAAAATAAAAGCACGTCAGTGCAAACAGACTTCAGCAGAAGCCAAACGACAGAAAAGGTTATTAAACATCTGAAAATGTGTTTGAAAATTCCTGTGCAGCATCGTCCAAATGTCCTGCATCCATTCGTTGGCTCATAGAAATCCAAACTATCCCCTGAAAGAGTGCTGTGTACTTTTTGGGACGTTTCGGTCCTCGATTTTAGCTTTAGACTTGGCTTCTGTTTGGTTCAAGCAACTGCGGACTCAGACTCAGGGCGAGTTTAAATAAGACAATAATGAGGTAAATGTATGTGAAAGTAAACCCTGTGAGTAAAAACGTCGTGTTTTTTTTTACTTTCAAGAGCACTTTCCAGGCACGTTACTGCAACTGTTTACATTATGTAGCCTAACACTGCTACATGTCGCTGCGTGCTGTCGTCACGGAAACGTGTGAACTTGGCTGATGTTGTTGCAAATTTCTCGCTTGTTTTTGGATCAAATTCCTGCTGGAAAGTTGCGTTAAGAACCTTTTTTTATCTGTGATTTTCACTTGTCGTCCGTATGTTCGTCCTCATGCGGAGTGTGTGCTTAAAGAGTTAATGTGGTGAGTTTGTAAACACGTTAATCTCACGAGTAAACAGACGTTTCCATACAGAGTGTAATCTGAAGGGGAGAGCGACCTTGACGTCTCTTTAAAATCAAGGTGACTGAAGCAAACACACTGAATACATTAACCCTCTGAAATCTGAATCGACATCGGTCTTCATGTCCTGCATTCAGACGCCTATCACAAACTATTTAACTCTTCGTAGCCTGAACAAATTGGTTTGATTTATTTTAAAAACAAACCACTTTTGCTTTGCTTTTTGTCAAAAAATGTCCCAAATATGCCCTAAAAAATGAACTGAAAAAAAGCTATTTTCCTAGAAAATAAAAGAAAAACAGGCAATAAAACTAAATTATTATTAGACGAATTCTGTGTTTAAAACTTATCCTACAGACAACAATGTAGATTTTTTTTTTTAATTTTCATGATTTTTTCCCATTTAATTTAATTCTTTATTTTTTGCTTTTTACTTTTCTTCTTTTGCTTATGTTTGGGTAATTTTCTTCTACCATTTGACTAATTTCTGGCTAGTTTTTTGGGCCATGTCTTGTTCAGGTGCTTATTATCTTCTCTCCATGTTTTTGGGAGAAATCAAACCAATTTGCTCAGGTTTTAAAGGGTTAAAAAAAAACACCTAAGTGTTGACATTTACTTTTTTTTTAGTGTCCCCTGATTTAATATTTCAAGTGTTACCCAAAAGGGAACAAAATAATATCAATAAAAGTAAATTTATCTTTTCCTAGAAAGAAAGGAAAAAACACATGTGATACTTCCACGCAGTTACAGGTACAGGCACATTATGACCCGAGTTTTTAAGGAAGTGAAGGAGGTGAAATAAAGACACGAGGACTTTCATTTTATAGAAAGTAGAGAGGATGGAGGGCAGACGGAAAGAGAAATGGTGTCAGAGAGAAAGAGAAAGCAGTGACCTCTCTGTGGAGGTGAAGACGCTGCAGTCCGACAGAGACAAACAGAGCAACTGCGACCTTTAAAAGAGGTTAAGAAGTGAGGAGGGCAACCAGACGGAGACCTTTTAGAGAAGTTACCGGAAAAATACAACCTGAAACACTTAAAACAGTTCTAAACCAGTTATTGATGATGCAGCTCGTCTTTCCCTCCAGACCTCTGCAACTGAAATCTTTCATAAAGGATTTTTGGTAACTTAACGTAGCAAATACATAACGATATTTAAAAACACAATCCAGGATTTTATATGAAGTAGCTGAGAACATTATACATGATACAGAGGTAGACTTTTTTTTATTAAAGACAATGATCTTTTCTGCATAACCAGACATGAATTTGAAATTGCCAAACTCCCTTTAAATAAATGGTAATTTTAGCATGTGTGGATCGAGCATATTTTCACATCTAACTGGGTGATGTAAGGGTTAATTTCAATTGGACCAGAGCTGTTGACTGTTGGAGCAGTGGAAAGATGAACCAAGATCAGGGTCCCTGTGGTTCCTTAAAAAATCTTAAAAGGCGTTTGATTCATTAATATAAAAATAACACTTTATTGGTATAAATTGACTTAAATTAATCCTTCAGAAGTTTTAAAAATGCTCTTGGAAAGTAAGATTTTGTGAATCTTTTTTTTCAGACGTTGCATTGGGAAATTTCAAAGTAATTAGCAACATCTTTTTTTTTTAATTAATGTAATAAACTCCTTTTTTAATCTCGTCATGATGAGAATCTAAGCAGTGAAATCTCACAAAATCAAACACAGAATCACCCAGAAAACAAACCAAATGCCAGATATTTCACACCAGATGCTTTTATGATAATGTAATTTGTTCATTGTCCTCTGGAGTTGACATAAATCATCTAATCTTTTCATGGGACAAAAAAATATTATGTAACAATAAACATTTAGGCAAAAAATAAAATTGTCTTCCTTCAACTTTGGTTGTCGGAAAATTGGTTTTAAATTTTATGGTGGGAAAAAAAAGTCTTAAAAATGTACTTTGCATGAAGCTGCAGGAACCCTGAACAGGTCTTTTGGGAGTTTGATCTTGTTTCTGTGGACTTTGAATCAAGGTGTTTTATGATGATAAAATGACTTTTTATTTGAATGGTGTTTGGAGGGTTTGGCGCTGGAAACTTCAGCGCTGTTTCTAGTTCAATAAGTGAGTAATAATCTGAGCGTATCTGTGGCAAAAACAAGCACTTTTAGTGGATGTACACTTTGGTTGTGCCCTAAGTGGTTACATTGCAGTGTGTTTTGGACCAGTTTCTAAAACTGTTGTTCCCATTAGTCACTTAGACACAAAAACACGAGAAAACAGGATCCAGGTTGAAAACCCTTTAAAGGTCAGAGCGGCGGCGCTGTTAAAGTCATCGTGAAAGTACAATAATTGTGCCTGATGGAGAGTTATCAGGAGAACATGCTGGCGCTGAGGAGGCAGGAGGGATTTCCAGTCTGACTTTAAGAGCAGATTAGGAGGAGGAGGAGGAGGAGGAGGAGGAGGAGGAGATGTGATTCAGCAGAAAGAGGAGGATGTTCAGTACACGAGGTTCTTTTTGAAACGATGAGCTTCTGGCTACAGTGAAACAAAACCCACCTTTTATCCAGTCTCTGTAACTGAGCCTGTGTGTGTGTGTGTGTGTGTGTGTGTGCGTGCGTGTGTGTGTGTGTGTGTGTGTGTGTTTGTGCGTGCATGTGTGCGTGCGTGCGTGTGTGTGTGTGTGCGTGTGCGTGTGCGTGCGTGTGTCCACTGTGTTCAGATTCATATCAACTTGTTTGGATTATTTTCATAAAATATTTCTTGAATCCAATATTGTTCTTGTATTCGTCACAGAGTTTTATTTCTCAGCGGCGTTGTTTTTGGGTTGTTAGTCCACCCGTTTTCCTCTCTCTGAAAAGCGTTATCTCTCTTGAGGGAATTTCTTCAAATTTGGCACAAACGTTCACTTGGACTCCTCAAAGAGCTGGTTAGATTTTGTTGTCATGGCTCAAAGTTTTGTTGAATGTGATATAATCAAGAACTCCTTGATGGAATTTCTTGAAATTTGACACAAACGTCCACTTTAAGTGAAGGATAAACTGATTAGAATTTGATGGTCAAAGGTCAAGGTCAGGGGATCCAGTCCGTCACATTTCCTTGAACACAATATCTCAAAAAGACCTTCAGGAAGTTTCCTCAAATTCGGCACAAATGTCCACTTGGTTTCAAGAATTAACTATTGTGCAGTTGGTGTTCAAAGGTCAAGGTCAATGTGACCTTGTCTGTCTCATTCTTTGAATGTGCTATCTCAAGAACACCTTGAGGAAATTTCCTCAAATTTTGCACAAACATTCACTTTATGACATTGATGAACTGATTTGAATTTGGTGGTCAAAGGTCACGGTTACCTTGTGCTTGTGTCATTAGCATGATAGCAATATCTCAAGAACACTTTGAGGGAATTTACGCAAATTTAAGATTCAAGATTTCTTTATTGTTATTCAGACTCCATACCAAAGAGGCGGCCAATTGAACGAAATATCATTGCATCCGGCTCAAGATGCTAAAAAACGGTAAAAAAAACAACAACAAATAAACAAATAACAAATCATCTATGTGTAAATCCCAGCTGTTATTTATACAAAAACAAATGATTTCATTAACAAAATAAATAAATTAACAATTTGGTTCAGATGTCCACTTGGACACAAGGATAAACTGATTAGAAGTTGTGGTCAAAGGTCACTGTGACTTCACTAAACATGTTTTTGGCTGCAACTCAGGAATTCATGCGCTAATCCCGACACAGTTTCACACAAAGATCTAATATCATTTGGTCAGGTATGAAGCGGTGACACCAGTTTTGGGTGCCCACCTTTAAACTGTTGTTTTAGGCCTTCTGAGCAGCCGGGGGAAGACGTGTGTGAAGCATCCATGTTTTCACAGACGTGATGTAAACTCGAAGAAACACTTTACTGGTTTGCGGTGCTATACAACTGGTAATTTTAGTTTTGTACTGGATTTAAGCCTGTTTTAGTCACATGGGTACCATTATTCATTACAGCATGAATTGGTGTGCTCTAATTTAGGTTCCCTCTGGAGTTTTTGACCACTCGTAGCATCATGAAGTCTTTTTGATGCGTGGGCCCGTTGTATTGTTTGTATCATGCACACGCAGGAGTAAAAGACTGCAAGCAAGTAACGTGGATGGATTTTAAATGTTTACAATTCTGGCTTTGCAAAAGTTTTCTGAGGAAGGACACTTATTCATAGCGTTTAAATGTTTACAAGAAAACTCCACGGGGCATCTGTAAGCGCTTTGGCTTGTTGTGTCTTTTTGTGAGTGTGATGAAGCACTGAGCGTTGTTGTGTTGCTCACGCCAACGTTCACGTCCCGGATGTCACTGCACACTTTTATGGGTTCGAGTGAGCAGCCAGTTCCACAAACAAACACTTGTGGGTAATTATTTCTAAATGCGGACACTCGTTTCTGGGAAATGTGTGAAACAAGTTGATTTCTTTTGGAAATTGGAGGACTTCATTAAAACCATTTGGCAGCACTGTGAGAATATTTCACCCAAATCCTGAAGGATGATTTCAATTTTTATGCTTCTTTTTAAAATCTTTTTTTATTTAGCCAGATTTTTTGCCTTCATGTTAACAGTCAGAAGTGTTGAAACAGACAAAACAGTGAGAGAGAAGGACAGCAGCGAAGGTAGCCAAAGGTGAAAAATAACTAAATACGTTTACTCAGGTACTGTGTTTAAAGAAGTACTTTACTGTGTTTAAAGAAGTAAGCAGAAAAATGCAGATACTTCTAAAATTGGCAGCGGTGAAATGTAACTAAGTGCATTTACTCAAGTACTGCACTTAAGTATGAATTTGAGGTATTTATACTTGAGTTTTTTCTTTTCTTGCCACTTTATACTAATACTCCACTACAATTCAGAGGTAAATATTCTACTTTACTAAACTGATCAGACATTTTTAATTAATTTACAATTTTTTGCATCAAAAACAACAGTAAAGTTTATAAAATATTATTTTTTTAATAAATTAATTACCCAACCATCAATACGATTACAGCTGAAATAATTAGTCTATGAAAGTGATTGGGCAATTGACTGAAAATTAAATAGCTATTAATATTTTTGATTAACATTGCAGTCAATTTCTAAATTTATTTCATATGTTTTTCTGAGTACTTCTTCCACCACTGAAATATCTGGCTGGAATCAATCAGTTGGAGTCTTATGGCAGTAATTAACCATCAGGCCACAAGAACTCACCCAAAATATTGCTTTCCTTATTATAATCTTTATTGCACAAGATAAAAAACAAACAAAAATAATAAAAAAATCATCATATCTGTCCACATGTTGAGAGACCTGGAGGTGGTTGGCAGCATTTTGTGTGTGTGTGTGTGTGTGTGTGTGTGTGTGTGTGTGTGTCGTCCTTTATGAGAGCGCTACATATGGCCCCATTGTTGTCCTCTGGGAGTGATTTATGCTCGGCCGCTGTGTCGCACAGTGGGCCCTGACTGGGCATCAGGAGCCACTCCCTGCTGCTGTAAATGGTCGTCATGGAGACTGAAAAGTCTGCCGCCACAGGGCCGCCGCCGGCGCTGTTGATGTCCGTTTGACTTCTGACCTCCACAAGTGACTCCAAGACTCTCCCATTGAGCTCAGATTAATCGCCGCTGTCACACAGAAAGCTCGTACCTCAAACATGTAAACTGTTGAGCTTCCAGTGTCAGTGATTGTTTCGGAGGTTCGATCCCGCTGAGACCACACATGATAACATTTACGTTGCCGTAACAACATTCACTAAATATATTTATATTTTTATGTGCAAGGAGAGCAAAAAAGCTGTATTTCAGATTGATATTCAGTCCTTTTTTAGGCTGTGAGAAGGTGCTCACCCCATTAAAACTCATATTAACCTTTATTATTATTTCATATATTACATCTTTTTCATGTCTGTCGTAACAAAAGCATTGTACAAAGTCAGGAGACAATGTATTGGAAAAAGATAGATTTAAAAAAAATACAATACAATAACCTTATGAACATGATGAAATTAAATATATAAAAATAAAAATAAAAAAGAAAGAAGATTTGTTGGTTTATTAAGTAGATAATAAAATTTGAGATAAAATTTAAATAAAACAAAACATAAATTAGTCAGCAATTTTTTATTGAATTATTGTCATGAGATAAATTGATTGAGTTTAAACAAAAATAGAATACAACTTTGGGGAAAAGACCCTTTGATTTTAACTTTTACTAAAATAAAAGTTAAAAATAGAACATTTACTATTTTATTTTATCTTGGTTGTATTTAAACTGTATTTGGTGTACATTAAAAATATGGTTATATTGCAAAGTAGATCCAGTAAAAACCTAAAACAGAGTCATTAACTTTTTTATTGCAATAAGATTTAACTCAAAAACAAAGAACTAATTTAATTCTGTACATCAAGTAAAAGCTGTTAAAGTCAAAACAAACTGTAGTTGGAGTTAGATCTAACATCTATTTTCTGACATTTTATATTAATTTAGAAAATATCTGCCAGTAATTTAGGGAGTGAAATAAGTATTTAAAAACGTTGTGACCTGTGATTTGATGAGTGATAGTGAGAATTACATGTGTTTCAGAGACACTCTTGAAATATTGTAATGACATAGATTTAATAACCACCAAAATAAGTTTAAAATTTGGGTAAAAACTTTGAAAATTTCTCTCTTGAATTTGCCTTTTTTGTTTTGTTTTCGTCTTTTTTTGTTTTAATTGAAAATGATAGATCCACAGACCCAATAAAATACTTCAAACGTACAACAAATTGCATGTACCACTGAAAAAACTCTCATTAATGAGATAAAACAGAGTTATTGACTTCTTTTTTTTTACAATAAAATTTTAGTCAGTCCAAAAACAAAACACTTATTTATTTCTGCACTTAAATAGCTTTGAAAGTCAAATGAAACTGCAGCTGAAGTCGACTGAGCTGAAGTCTCTGAGGTGACCTGAGTGACCACGAATAGAAGAAAACCATCTGCCTTTCTAGAAAATCATTAACACATCCACCGTGTTAACAAAAGCCTCCAAAGAAACAGGACTGAAGTGTCTTTCAGAGGACAAAGAGGACACATGTGATGATGTATGAGAGCAGCAGACAGTAACCCGGGTCACTCTCAGGAAAACTCAAAGACTTCAGGGAAGAGAAATAAGCAGAAACTGAAGAAGTGGGGGAGGACGTGACGTTCGGTCTGAGCTGAGTAAAGTCTGGCGTGTGGGCCTGAATACTAAGACGATGTGATTTCCTGCTGATGGTGGGAAGCTCGTCCCACAGGGAGGGATTACAGCTTTAAATGCTCACTTCCTTTTGATAAAGTTTTAAGAATTTTTGCATACTAATTAAACTTAAAGTTTCCTTTACCGAAATGTCAGTGAATCCCAAAACTAGACAGCCGTCTGTCTTTTGTGGAGGACGCTGCTGCATCTCCCTATTTCTCCCAAAATAATAAAACAAAGGTCAAACTATAGTTATAAAAAAATATTAATCTAGCAATATGTCAAATGACAATGTGAAAGAGATGTGGTAAATAATCCTACAGAGAGTTTTCTGCTGAAAGTGCAGCTCCCTTTGGCTTTGTGAAGTTTTGAGGTTTTTACACATCCTTTTTTTGTAATTTATTCTTTTTTTTTGGCACAGAATGCTAATATAACAAAATGAAAAATTTTTTCTGAACATGGTCAGTCTTCCCAAGCTTTTACACCGTGAATTATGGCCTCAACCAAACACATTATGTCACAACAATGGCGGACCTGTTAAACATTTGTGTTTCTCAGCTTTATTATGTAACACATTATTAAATATGTTTGGAACTGGCTGTGATTGGGCTTCTGCTCCTGTATGAGGTAGCGCAACTCTCCGTCTCTACCTCATTAATGAGAGGCACAGCTGGGTATTATTTAAAGAGTTATGATACCAGTACCAATACCAGTATCCTTAAAGAAATACCAATAGAGTACATCTTAGCCACAGGAAATATGTGACGCGCTAAACATATTATCTGCTGATGACTCCACCTCTGTTGTTTCCAGATCAGTAAAACATTTCATGTAAAGCTGAAATGTTTTATTGAGTTCAGTTTGTGAGTCGTTAATTGTGTTGTTTGTGTAGAATAGAGATATCAGGTATTTTTCCTTCAAAGAAGAGAAAAGAAAAAAACTTTCTCCTAATTCACAGCTTATATAAAGTTGGAAACATCAAAGCTCGCAATTAGTCCGTCTTTTTTTTTAGTTTGAATGCTTTTTCTTTTCTAAAACTTTATTTTTGAGCGCAAAGTTCATTTCAAGGTCTGTTTTAGTCTGTGTCTGTGCTGAGAACTTAGTTTTAATTGTTTCTTTTGCAATTTAGTGTATTGCAGCAGGAGCAAAGTGACAGGAGAGGTAACACCGCTGTTTGAAGGCTGATTTGACTGCACCAGCTGCACCGGCACAGAGGCAGAGAGGCGGCAGTCACAGGAGACATAAAACATGGATGTTTGTAATTTAAGCTTCATGTCAAATCATGTAATTTAAGAACTGAGGTGCGTCTAAGATCAAATTTTTCAAGAGTTTATTTTAGAAAATCAAGTGTGACTTTGTCGCCACGAGGTCTGGCTTTGTAGTGACAGGTCTGCGTCTGTGTGTGTGTTGTGAGAAAGATCATAGTCCTGTTTAACCCTTTGATCTCTCAGGCTTCAGAGCTGTGTGTCAGTGTGTGTGTATGTGTGTGTATGTGGAGATGTGTGTTAATAGCGTGTGATCCTCCCCATTTGTGTGATTAGTGGTGTGTAACGCTGTGATCCTCCCCTTTTGGTCATGCCACCGGCCTCTGGCAACTCACACACACACAGACACACACACATGCACACACACTCACACTCGACCATCAACACGGCCTCATAACAAAATGATACTTTATGAAATGCTTTATGTTATTTCTGTCTTGGACAGACGTCCCCCTCCATCAGACAGCTGCACTGCACGTCCTTCTTGTCACATTATCTTCCATTAATTAGTGTGTGTGTGTGTGTGTGTGTGTGTGTGTGTGTTTAGCCCACACCCGTTAAGAGCCACCCGTCTCAATGAATGGCTAATCTATGTTCACAAGACCAGTCACGGTCCCCAAAAATATCTGCGAAGGACGATCTGAGCGCTGCAGTGCTCAGCCGAGCACTAAATGACCCAGAAATCCCATCCATCTGGAGAAATGTCACAGCTCTCATCAAACGGCCACGGATGGGTTAGTGGGTTATTAAATATGGCCCCGTGTGTGTGTGTGTGTGTGTGTGTGTGTGTGTGTGTGTGTGTGTGTGTGTGTGTGTGTGTGTGTGTGTGTGTGTGTGTGTGTGTGTGTGTGTGTGTGTGTGTGCGTGTGTATGTGTGTGCGTGCGTGCTTAGCATTAAGACTGTAAGTAGGGGCAACAGTTACCCGGCTCTGTCAAAAATCCACCTGTCGGCACCTCTAAAGATCACTGATTGGTACAGTAAATCTGGGTTGTTTAATCTGTGCACAGATACATGCATGTATTACAAAAGTTGTTGGTTTTACAGAGAGTTAGACGTCACACGCCTGCAGTCCATTATGGTACAACAGCCTACAGGAGAGGCAATTTAAAAACTGCCTTTGTTATCTTTCACACTTCAGTTCATAAAAAGACATTAACAGAATGAAAATATCTTGATAAACATGAGCTGTATTCTCATAGTCTCTTAGTTTACAGTCTATTGTTTCCTCACTTTTGTGTAATTGTATATCACATACCCATGTA
Organism: Plectropomus leopardus; assembly: GCF_026936395.1. Classification (NCBI taxonomy): domain Eukaryota; kingdom Metazoa; phylum Chordata; class Actinopteri; order Perciformes; family Serranidae; genus Plectropomus; species Plectropomus leopardus. The sequence continues at coordinate 4,980,166 of NC_142189.1, forward strand.
CTATCATATATAAACCCCTGAAAGATGCAAAATGGTTTAGTTCACCAGTGCACTATGATTCGTCTCGAAACACAGCTCGAGCAGAGTGAGTGACTGCTTATGGTGTTGTCACACCAACACACACGGTCACACCAACACACACGGTCACACCAACACACACGGTCAGTGTCAGTCAGTTTTTCCCCAAAAAAACTCACTTTGTACAAAATGTAAATAAATATAAATCAAAAGGTAAATGAGAGATTAAGAGTGGAACGGTGGGGGGACCACAAAGACCACTTATGCTTAGCGCCCAGAATTTGGTGTTATGCCCCTGCCAACCTGTTTTCAGGCCTTTAATCTTCTGCAAAGACGTGTGCACAACTCTGGTCTACTGGCAATGGGAAAAGAGTCTGTCGCCTGTTTTTTAGCGGGATTCCTGTGTTTGAATGAACCCACACGTGCTAATTTTAGCAGCCACCTACCTGCGATATCTGTTGGCCACAATTAACATTTTGTTGCCTCAAGGCCACAAATGGCTAATGTCAAAACCTGCACTTCTGTTGTGTCTAATGTAAGCCCACACAGCAGTAATGGCATGTCCCACGTCACTGGGGCTGCTGTGGTGGAGCTGGTCCTTCAGTAATTGTAGGGCTGGCGGTACCTTCCCTTTCTGCAGTAATCAAATGATGCGGTGTGATGTGGTTGCTGTGTTTTGTCCTTTTAAGATGATTTTGTGCAGCAGTTAGAGGTTAATAACAGACCCTATAGAAAGAGAGCGTAGAAGCTGAATGTACGCGTGGGCACGAGAGTCTGTCATCCTGTGTGTCTTTGTGCACACATGGTCATCTATATAATCCCTTCCCTTGTGAATCTGCAGTACCAGGTACTGTGTGTGTGTGTGTGTGTGTGTGTGTGTGTGTGTGTGTGTGTGTGTGTGTGTGTGTGTGTGTGTGTGTGTGTGTGTGTGTGTGTGTGTGTGTGTGTGTGTTGAATGGGGTCAGTGCTGCACTGTCCGGCCAGAGGAGAAGAAAACACAATCAGTTCTTTTGGCTGAATCGGCGTCTCCTCCTGCCAAGCTGAACACCGGCCCACAATGCACTGCAGCCTGAATGGACACAACTCACTCATTTGTGAGTTTGTGAGTCTGCATTGTGTGTGTGTGTGTGTGTGTGTGTGTGTGTGTGTGTGTATACTTGTGTGCGTTTTGTTTGTGTACTTTCGTGTCTGGGAAAGTATGAGTGGGTACCACAGTTAGTTGCGTGTGTGGGTTTATTGTGATTATGTCTGATTTAATTGTGCTGAAGGAAGCTGTGTGTGTGTGTGTGTGTGTGTGTGTGTGTGTGTGTGTGTGTGTGTGTGTGTGTGTAAGTGTGCGTATGCATGCGTGTGTGCCTCCTAGGATCCAGTCCCCAGCTGGAAAATCGAGTTGGAAGCTCAGATTATTATCATCATTTATTTACATCCGCGCTCATCGCAGAACTAATTTCATTCAACCCCCAGTTTGCAGATTACTCCTCCTCTCCGTCTCCTCCTTCCTCCCCGTCATGTTATTGATTGGATTATCGTATGAATAATGGAATTATTCTCTTTCTGCATTGGTTTGTCTCAGTTTATTCGCACAGAGCTGAAATACAAAAGCGCTGATGGGAAGTAGAAGCCGATTTGAAAACAAACAAACAGATGCAATCATCGGCGAGCGAGATCGAAAACAACAAGAGGCTTGTAAGAACGTCTCACCTTGATGCTGACGAGTTTAACTACAACATAATGTGAGGGAGACATGCAAACAGCAGCGTAAACAACACTTACAATAATATTAAGTCTATAAGATGACGGGGGCGGGTATTGTAATTTGAAAATGGCTCTAATGCAGGAAATGAAATCATGAAGGAAGTGAATGTGGTAATAAGAGAGAAAGTATGTGTGTGTTTGAGAGAGTGTGTGTGTTTTGACTTTATACACAGCAGCAGCAGCCACTGGTTTCATTATGAAATCTCTCAGTGTAAAAGACTCCAGGGACGCTCAGTAAGAATTAGAAATGAAAATATTTGTAATAAAGAATAAGCGGGAGGATCTGTTTCAATTTTGGCTCATGCTGTTTGGTCCAGTTTTTGTGTAACTGTTGATTTGGATGATTTTAAATGAGTTTTCTTACTTCCAGTTGATAGTTCCTTTTAAAATCTGCCCATTTGAGGGTCGTTTTTGTTAATGAAAAGCGCGCTGCCGTTTAGTTTCAGATGTTTTGCTAAAGAAAATAACAGAAGTTTAACTAAAGTTATAAAAAAATGAAGAAGCCTTTTGAATTAGTAACAAATGTCTTCCATCAAACTTCAGCCAGATATTACACCCTGTAGGAAAAGTCAGAAGATCACCAAAAGTTATTACAATTCATCCTGAAGGCAACGTTAATGTCTGAACCAAATTTCATGGCAATCACTTCATCAGGATATTTGGGAGATGGAGGTGATGGTGGACACGTCACGAGGCACGGATGCTTCCAGCCGCCTCTCTGTCAGCTCCGCTAACTTTGAGCTGAATTTAGGCTTTTATGTCTATTTTGCGGTTTTTGTGGTTGTGTTGGACAGTGTGGCTGCAGGTCATCACAGGGACGAGGAAATCCTCTCACCAGTTTGTGAACTCTCTTCCTGCTGACTTCGAGCTATATGGAGGATTTTGAATGTAAACATCAGCGTAAACAATAGGCGGGGTTACAGATTTGTGCATAACTTGAGCAGTATTTTTGAAATGTCGATAAAACACAATCACTGCTTTTCCACTGAGTGATGTGTGCAACTTTCGCGATAACATTATAAGAAGCATAGCAATGGATGATCAAAACGTCAGCAGGTTTATTTCTATTGCAGCCACCGTCATTATTTCCTATCAAAAGGCGATGTAGGCGTGTTGTGGAGTGATAATAAAGGCGAGCCCCTTATACGTGAGAGCGGCCACGTATGAGGGATTTCTGGGAGGTGATAGTCCATTTTAGGTATAAAGTATAATCCACGCTCACTCCGTCTTCTCAGCCACGACTTGATCCATAACCTTTTTCTATGTTTAGTTTTTTTTTGCTGCAAAACAAGATGCACGCAGCTGCATCCAGCTGACGACCATGATCCTCCTCCATATTTGTTTTTCTGAGAGTCTGTGAGATCACAAACCTGTGGGATCGCCACCGTGACATCTGAACTAAAAACAGCGAGTGTGCGGTCTCATGATCTGGCCGAATCGTCTAGTGTGTGCATTCTGACGATCGTAACACTAAAAATCATTAAAAATGTGTCATTATGTCTGCAGTCTCCCACGCTTAAACAGTCGGATAAGATTTAAAAATCTAGTCTGTACCAGCCTTCACATGCAGGTCAACGATCTTATGATGAAATTTAATTTAAATCTCCTTCTTCCCTCTGTCGCCTCCCTCATTTCCCACTCCTTTTATCTCTTCTCCCTCCCTCTCCTCCTCCTTACCTCCTTCTCTGCTGCCGTAGACCCTCAGACTCTGACCCTCTTCTCTTGGTGCCATACTTCCCTCTCTGTGCCCCCGAGTCCATCTCATTATTTGCTCACTTTATCCCGGTGCCTTCCTTCTCCTCTTCACCCTTTCTCCACCTCTCTGCCTGTTTGCTCACCTCCCTCTCCTCTCCCCTCCCTCCCCCCCAGCTGTCCGGGTCAGGGCCCAGGGGAGCGAGTACAGTCTAGCACATGTACGGGGCCCTGAATAGTTCTCTCAGCGGGGAGCGATTCGCCGGCCTGGCTGGGATTTTTTTCTAATGAGCTTTGAGAGAGGAGGGGACGGTGTTGTGGGGGGGGTGAAGATGCCACATTACCCATTACCCATCCTCCCCCCTTTTTCCCCCCTTTCCCCTGGTTAAAGCAGATTAATTAAAAGCTCACTGGCGTTCTGTCTCTTATCAGTGAGAGTTGAGCACTTACTGTAAGCCTCCAGGGAGGGCTCAGCGCCGGGCCGGGTGGGCAGGGAAAAGGGGGCGGGGGGAGCCTCCGGGAACGATGCTAATTCCAGCCGGTGGGACGGCGAGGACGGCTGCTTAGGAATTACCGCCGGTGGTACGTTCATCGCTGATTATCTCTGCGACTGTCGAGAAAGAGAGTGCGCTCACAGACAGTCGGTCGGCCTGTCAGTCAGTTTTTTTATGTCTCACCTTGTGAGTTGGAAATTTGAGCCGGTGGCCTGAAGCCAAAAGAGACTCAAAGAGCAGCCAGAATGAAATCCTCAACCTTTATTGTGTCAACAGTAAATCCAGTAATAATGAGCGTAATGAATATAAATATATTGTGATTCAGGATACAAAGAGCGCTCGCAGATTTTTAATCATTTCCAGCTGTGCTCTGCATGAAGATGGCGAGAGTCAGCAATAAAGACTATTAATATTACAATGATTATTAATTATTATGTTTTTCACTTTTTTTTTAAAACATTTTATTCATTTGGTTTCACTTCACAGTAGCCATCACACAGTCATCTTTAATTAAGTAATTTTAGAGACTGAGCCATTTTTCTATTTTTTTTACGCTATATTAAAAAACAAAGAAAAAAATAGGACACAGGGTGTTCAGAATTCAAGATAAATGAATAGAGATAAAAATACAGGGTTTAATTATTATATTCAAACAAAAGAAGGGTGTTTCGGGGAAATAAACATTTTCCAATTCTTCTGAATTTCTTCAAATTTAGTTTCTTGGAGCTTATTGAAAAAGTCATTATTTCCATTACAAAGATTTCATCAACGATATCATACCATTTCTTTTTATTGTTTTCCTAGCAGCTAAACTCAATATTCTAAATCAATATTTTGTTTTTATATTTGTAGATGTTGAGAGTAAAATGCCAAACAGGAGCTCATCCCACTTCAATGTGATTGTTATCCCAAAAATAGTCACTAACTCTGTATAAATCTTACACCAAAAAGCTGCATTCAGCTGCCTCTCACAAGCTATTTCACTCTTTGAAATGTGCACAAACTGGTTTCATTTCTTAAAAAAAAACTTTGGGGAAAAGGCAGTGACCAACTTGGAAAGATATCTCCCACAAATTTAAAGAAATTAGTAAAAATTGACAAGGAATACAACCTGAAAATTAGTTTTAAAAAGGGGGGAGAATTATTAGAAAATTATCAAAAACTTGGGAAGAATGTCTAGAAAAATATATTTATAATCATTTTAATTATGTATGTAAGACTATTTCACAAAAAAACTTTTTTATTGTCAATTCTCTGCGTTGTGTTTTTTTTCATTTTCTTGCTTTTTTTTTTTTTTTTTTTTTTTGCTTATTTTCACGTAATTTTCTTAAAACCGTTTACCTTTTTTTTTTTTGGCCATGTGTCGTTAAGTTGCCCTTTGCCTGCTCAAAAAAAGTTGTATCCTTGTTTAAGGTATATAGAGAAAGAAAATATATCAGTGAATGTTACATTGTCGAAAATACAATAGATAATTATCTGCAAATATGTTGGCTAATCAGTGACAAGAAATGCAGTAAATGGATGGTCCTCTGAAGATAAACAGTATTGATAATATCAATAACAGCACTGACCCAAAAACAGCCTGATTCAGGCTCCTCTTTTTTGAGATCTGCGTGAACTCTCCATGACATTAAAAATTCATGTCATTACATTCATTATCACAGGATTTTATTGTTGACACAGTGGAGGCGAAGGATTTCATTAAGATTACGAGACCCTGTATTTCGGTGTCACGTCTCGTACTGTGTGCCCGCCTTCAGGCTCCAAACTCCAAAAAACAAGGGAAATGGAAATGAAGGACAAGAGAGTGGAGGGAATGAGAAACAGAGACAGTCTCAGTGTCCTCACTGCTGAGGTGAACAGTGACGAGTCATGAACTGTGTGGAAGTGAATGTCATTACTCTGAGACGTTCATAAAATCTACACATTTAATTCTGTTGTGGACTCGGTGGCATTTCAGACTGTTCTTCAGTGTGAATAATGGTCCTCATTTTCTGCAGCCACATGACTCCAAGGTCATAGAGCCTCGCTGTGATTCAAAATAGTGATAAAGGATTTCCTGTCTTTTTAGTGAGCAGTGTTTTTATCACTATCAAGACCTTCTCCTGTTCTTGTAAAGAGTAGGTGGATCTGCACCTGAAGTCCTGATACTGCAGAGTGCTGCAGAGAGGAGTCCTAAACGAGTAAAAAGTTATTTTAGGACTTCTGGTTCCCTTTTCTCAATGCTTTGAGAACCAAGCAAATCGGATTTACTTCTTTCACAAACATGTAAATGTGAAAAAATAGGCAGCTCAAGAAAAAATGACCCAAAATGAGAAAAAAAATATTAAAAAAATAAACAAGGAAACGACTTGAGTGCTTAAAAACAGTAATTCTATAAAATAATCATGCATAATCATGATCATTTTTACCTAAAAGTTAGACCCCCCCGCCACCAAACAATTAAATGAGCGAGAAAAGTGCTTAAAATGCGTAATTCTGATAACTGAGCAACTTAAGAAAAAATTACACAGATTACCTAAAATTAAGTACCCTCCCCAAAAAAAACAACAACTCAAAACAAACATTATTAATAATAATGTAAAATAATTTCAAATCTGTAATTCTGATATTAATCATACTATAACAACAATTCTGATAACAACCAAGGAAATAATGTGAAGAAATGTTTAAAAAAAAGTCTGTGAAGTAATTTAAAATATATAAAAATAATAAATGACAACAACAAACAAGGAAATAGCCAGAAAAAAACTCTATATAGATAATAATTTAAAAAATATTATATAAAAATATATGATTTAGACATTTATAAATACAATTCTCGCCATGTTTCCAAAAACAAAATCAAACCAATTTGCTTATTAAAGGTGTGCATGAGGCTCCGCATCCCAGTTCCCTGTTAAAAGAAAAAAAAAAAAGATGAATCTGAATGAAAAACTCGCATAAGCTTGGGACTGCGTTGATGTTGTGTTGTCGTTTGTTTTGCAGGTTGCAGCCGTTCATCACCGGACAGCCCAGCAAGAAGCTCGCTGTGGAGCAGGTGAGTCCACGTCCATCTTCACCACATCTGCTCCTCGTCTCTGTCACCTGCTCGCCCGCCGCTTCGTCTTCCCGCTCACTCACTTTAGACCCCGCTTCACCCTCCTGCACTTAACAGACACTCTCTCTCTCTCTCTCTCTCTCTCACACACACACACACACACGTGCACACACACACACACACACACACACACACACACACACAGACATGCACGTACGAACACTCAGTCACCTAGTCAATCACTGGGACAGATAACTTCCCCCTTCGTTTTTTCCTCTCTAAAACACTCACTCAGATATTCACTCACTGTGTTATCTTCTCTGACTCACTGTCTTACACACACACACACACACACACACACAGACACACACACACAGTAGCTTTATTGTCATGACTGGTACTGTGTGTACCAGAAGTTGCAGAAAGCAGCTAAAAAGAAAATATAATTAAACAAATTATGATTTTTACGATGTGAAAGTTTGGAAATACAGAACAAATTAAACCGGCAAAAAGCAGCAAAGGCAAATCAGCTGGGGAGCAGTACGGGAACAAGCAGGCCCATTACTAAAACGAATAAAATACACAACATTAGTACTACTGCCAGCCATACTCTCTGGGAAGCTCATCAACTCATAATGGGCAAAAACCTCAATGAACTCGTTGGAAAGTACTGATAAAAATGTGATATAAATCTAAATTTATGTTCTTAAAGGGATAGTTTGGATTTTTTGGAGTGGGGTCATATGAGGTACTTATACACAATCAGTGTGTTAACTACAGTAGATCTCAGTTGTTATGCTCCAGTTTGGAGAAGCAGGTAGCGGTAACGACACTGAAGCTAATCAGCGTACTGTCATAGATGCAGGCAGCAGCAAAACGTATTTCAGCCACCTAAAAAATATTTAAGTACACACCATGTTTTAAATATTTTTAGTGCTTTATCTTGCTGTCAGACAGTGACTTCCCATTGGGAACTAAGCTGCTATATGCAAAATGCATGGAGGCCAGTCGCGGCAGTCCCATACATGTTTCTGGACATTTTCAAGATTTTAGGATGTTTCTAGGATTTTATAGTGTGTCTAGGATTGTAGGACATTTCTGGGATTTCAGGACATTAGGGGGCTTAGCTAGGACCTCAGTCTAAGGGTGTGGGGGATCTTCCACTGGCACTTTTTTTGATAAACCAGGCCACGCCCAATCAGGGGACTATGCTAATCACGCTTTTTGTTTTTATACTGGTACATCGTCAGGGGCGGAGTTATGCTGAGTATTGCTCCAGTGTGTCATCGAGCTATGGTTTATGGCCCGCCCAAAAAATCTTAAAACAGGAAAATGGTGAAAAAACAGTCAACCGTCTAACTCCACAGTTCAGTGCTTTACAGTAAAGGGTCTCTAACATGTTTTCAACAATCAGTTTCCAACATTTATAATTTGTTTTTGAGACAAATCTCTAAATTCAATTTACACGGACTTTAAGAAAAATATCACCAGACTTTAAACTTTTTAAGAAGAGATCCAAACCAGGAGGCTTCCCGTCTCCACATAATGAAGCTGTGACTGTAACGGACCTGGAGGCAGACTGTAATTCCCCGTCAGTCTCTCCGGGTCGACCATTAAAAGCTAACTGCTGATTGCTCAGATCTCCTGCGGAGCGGACGAGGGAAAGATAAATCTCCGCTCAGGCCGTGTGAGAGGTGAGCCTCACTTCGTCTTTGTTTGCCCTTCTGTTATTACTCCTCCTCCTCCGCCCTCCTTCTCCCTCCAGGGCGTTCACTGCTCCTAAAAATCTCTGACAGGGTCCTAAAATAAATACAGCCTTAAACATAGACATAAAAATGTCTAAAACAGCACTTTTAGAGGTCTTTTTTTACCACCCTGCAGTGATGGGCTTCTGTTGGCCTGCCGTCAGCTTTTAGATGAATCCAGAAAGAATACAATATGTTCCCTATCTGCTCAAACCCAGTCGGACGCCGCGTCTTTGAACACCATGTTCTCACTCTGCTCATTTATGGCTTCACAGCTTTCAGCAGCCATTTTCAGGGCCACTTTTTACAACTTTGTGTCTTAATTTGATTTTAAATTGGACCCAAATTTAATCACAGGTAGCTTTACATCTTCAGAGTCTTAAATTTGGCTTTCTTGACTTCATATAGACTCTTTTTATTGGCCCGTATCTCGTTTTACACATTCCTAACTTCTTACAGACTTCCTGTTTCACAGTACTGCTGATCTGTCTTATTTCTAACGGTTTACTTCTCTTTTTTGTCAACACCTCTGCCATATTCTCCTTCATCACTCCATAAAGGAGCAAACTGGCAGCAGTTATGTTGAGGATCTAATGTTTAAAAGTCACAGTCGCAGCACTTTAGGGACTCATTTAACCCGTTTAATCCCCCAATTTTTCCAGACATAAGAATATATAAATCGTCTTGCATTAGTAATGCTGATAATAGTAATAACTGATAATGCTGTTACTGTCATGATCTGTTTGCATAAGATCATGATTCAAATTTTAACAGCCTGGCTCGTGTTTAAGTGTGATGCACCTAGATGCACTGTGTTATCCCACCGGTCTCTGTTGTTGTCTTCAACATGTTCATTAATTTTATGACCACACTGAACAAAGTTGAGTTATTGCAAAACACATACCAGTACAAGACACCTTAAAGATGACGTTTACCAAAAATTTCTGTTCTGTCTTTATGTTAACACACTGTATATGTAAGCTTTTGTTTTGGAGCTTTGATGCTCTCCTCGTGTGCAAACGGTAAGAAAACTGCTCTGGTCATGTGACAATTTATGCTGAACATGTGACACTGCACATATTTCATTGAGAATGTTTTTGATTTTTGTATTTGCTTGAAATGCATTGATACATCATTCAGTAACTGTTTTAAACTTTTTTTTTGCAATCACTGTTGTGACCAATGGGATTAAATGGGTTAAATGATTGATAGTTCATGGTCTAAAGCGCGTGACACAAGTGCATCATTTAGGGTGTGTGCAGTCCCCTTTGCAAGTTAAACAGTGCATAACGGGGGCAGAGGGGTTGTATTTGGTCCTTTAATTAATCATAGGAGTATTCTGGGTGAAACACGAATTCAACCAATCAGAGTGTCAGCTGCAGTTCGCTTTTAAAGCCAGGTGTACCTGCACCTGACGCACTGCTGTGTACTTAGCAGACTCTGCAAGCTGGAGAGGGGAGAAGTTTTCTGCTAAAAAACACGGGCCAGACATGGAAATTGAACAGAAGGACTGGCACTCTGCCTCGTGTTTTTGCATTCTTCATATGGGATGGACATAAAGTAAAAATGTAGGCTCAGCATGCTGATCAAAGGTCCAAATGTGTAAAGCAGAAAGCTCTCCACGATGAGCATGTGAGTCTCCTCCTTATGTTCAGACTTTGAGACGATTTCAGTGTCAGAAAGGAGAGCAGAAGCCAATCTATGTGTCATTTTGGTCTTCTGCAGCAGTGAGAATTAGATGCTGGAAATCAGTGCATGTGTCGAACCCCCTTCTATGCCGTAACCACATCTGTTACATAAACACCAGATCGTGTAAGAGGCCATCCCATGTAAACAGTTGATCTGAAATCTCCAATCAGATTGAGAAAGTGTGCATGTAAACGCAGCTACAGATCTGTGTAAAAAGATGAAACAGACGCTCAGACAGGCGAATAATCTGCAAGCTGCCTGCACAGCCACCTCCATGTTGAGAGCTGTGTGCAGACAATCCAGGCTCAGGATCTAAATCATAGATATGCTCTAACTGTAGGGACGGCCGCCTCGGCACTTTGACCTGCAGCACACGTTTCTCTGTAGTGTCACTAAATTACGGAGTAGACTCAAGTGTATCTAAACAGAGAAAAGTAAGGATCACTTGAAGAAAACTTTACAGTGGGTAAAAAAATACCTTTAATTCAAGTGATTTCTCTATTTCTCTCCTTCATTACTCCTCCAGCCGCCTCCTGTTTCTCTTTTTTAAAACTCCCTCTCTTTTTCCTTCGTTCCTCATCATCTCACTTTACGCTTCATTTCCTCGTGTCCTTCTCACCTCTTCCCGTTAACGCTTCGCTCTGCTGCCATTCTCTTTTTCCCGACTTTATCCTTTTATATTTCCTCTCTCCTTCTCCACATTCCTTCCCATCATCCCTCCATCTCTCCTCCTCCTCCTCCTCATCCTCATCCTCCTCCTCTCTCAGTCTTTGTCTCCCTCTCCATCATGTGCTGCTGGCAGCTCTGAATGGACGAGCTCTGGGAGCTCAGGCTCTGTCAACCAGGAAGAAAACATTGCCACGAGGGGCCGGGTCAACAAGGCTTGTTACTTAGCAACCCCCCTCACCTCCCCTGGGAACTGGAAGCAAACGGCCGTCGCCATTGGCTGAGGCTGCTCGGCGCTCTCTCTCGCTCTCGGCTCCGGTTATGTAACGCTGCAGCGACAGGGCCAGATTGAAAAGAGATGTTTGTGCTTTGGGTGTCTCTGGCTGGGCTCGTTCTGTTGGTTGCATTACAACAAACTGATTTCATTCCTCCTCTCTTCAGTGACCCAGCAATTAGTCTGTACATTTTTCAAACAAGCCGAGGGAGGAAACGATCACTTTACAAGACAGAGGAGGAGTAACAGGGTTATTTCTGCCAATTGAAAGTGGCCCAGCTGTTCTCTGCTGCCCTCTCCCCTCTTCTTCGGCTCCCTTGGACCACATTTAGACCGAATCTCTGGCGGAGGGAGCCGGCAGCGCCGTGTGAGACGTAGGGATTTTCACAGAGGCTTAGAAATCTGAAAGGGGTGATGAGGTCACGGGAGAGGGGCTTTGAACTGCAGACAGTCGCTCTGGCGTTGCAGCTCCAGTCTGCTTATGCAAGCAATAGTCTTGGCAATTGACGGCTGAGTCTATTTGAAGTTGGGCTCTCAGAGAAGCTGTCAGGCCGTGCCGGCGGTAAACCACATGACATGCAGCGTTCTCAGCTCGTCCTGCAGAAACGCACTGACCTCCTCGATCACCCCGATAAAGCTGAAGCAGAGTGCTGATGGAGCTCTGATCGCTCAGCGTCTTAAAACAGACAAGTTGTGAATGCACAAAGTTAGAATTTCTAAAATCCTGAGAACAAACAAGCAGATTTAGTTTATTTAAGGTCATGTTTAGACTAGAGCAGCCCTACTAAATAAGGAAAAGTCTTTCCTCTGCGTTTTTAAAAAAAAAATCTGCATTCATACGATAACATTGTGAGAACGATAATCATGTACATGGAGCCACAAAAACACTGATAACACTGTCAAAACATGGAAAAAAGGCAATGAGCAATGTAACAAGTAATGACCCAAAAATTTTCAAGAAAATAATAAAAAGCTATTAGAAAATTACCTAAAATCTGCAACAAAAAAAAGAACAGTAAAAGAAGAAAAAAGGAAAAAATAATAATTGTTATATTTTTTTCTGTAGCCTAATTTTAAACATATAATTATAAATATAGATTTCTTGACATTTTTCCCTATTGATTATCTCTCTCTCTCTTTCTCTATGAGCTTTCTACTTCTGGTAAATGCATTTAGGCTTCAAAAATCATAAAAACAGGGTTCATTTGTGAAGATTATCTTGCTAAACAAAACGTTTAAGTATGATTAATGTTTGTTTGCCACAGAGCTTATTTTCTACAATAATCCAAAATCCAATAAAAAAATCCTTTTGTCTTTTTGATGGGGAAATTGGGGCAAAGCTAACTTCAGCATCAACAGAACAACATCACACCGGGTGCACTCTATATGTCAGCAGATTCAGATTTTGCTTTTGTTTCCATTTGCATTGTGGCAGTAAATGCTTTTTTATTGCCACTCTGCTCTGCATCGTAGACATTATTTTAATGCTGATTAATGCATCGAGGCTGTTAATGACGCTAATCACGGCTATAACCAATTAACTGCTAAACAAAACATTCTGCTTGTGATTTATATTTGGAAAAGGTCATTTTTTCATACAACAGGGACATGATTAACTTGACTTAAAGTTTTCTGTAAGTTATACTTTCTTAAAGAAATGGCTGATTATGAGCATGAATCCAGACTGCAGTTTGCTCTCAGTAAATATAGTCCTGCCAGTTGTTCCATGCATGAGTAACTGCAGGCGATCAGATGTCAACATCCTCACACTCATAAAACCCTCTGAGCGGTTGTTTCCTGTAGTTGGTTGGAGTTCTCACTCCTAACGAGCCGTTTTCTCGTTAAAGCCCCGAGACTCAGACAGCTAACAGCGCAAGTACTCCAGAGTTTGAGTCTAACATGCAACAAGATGTAGTGCAACATTATCTCTGTATAATACGAACAGAAACACGAAAACATCTTGCTCGTCCGTCTGCGCAGCTTTATCTCCTCTCACACGCCCTCGCATTACCAGCTCTCACCTCCTAATTAGTCTGGAGCACCGTGTTTATGCTGTTATGTTTTCTTTTTAATTATTTTTTTTATGTTTTTGTATTGTTGCCTGTGTTTACCGGCAGTTAATGAGGCGTCCAGCTCCTGTGATGAGGAGCCTCGTTCAGCCCACTGAGGTTAAAGTCAGCAGGGATCCGCTCAGGGGGAAGGGAAGGACAAAAGAGAGGGAGACAGGAAAACACTGGTTTTCGGTATCATCATTAGGTGTTCGAGTGGTCCACATGGCCAACAGTATGTACGTCCATCTGTCCCATGCTCATAAACGCCATATTTCAAGAACATCGTGAAGGAATTTCATTTCTTCAAAGTCAGCACAAACGTTCAGTTGGACTAAAGCATGAACTGATTCGATTTTGGTGGTTAAAAGTCAAGGTCACTTTGACCTAACATCTGTCTCATTCTTGTGAAAGCGATATCTCAATATCACCTTCAAGGAATTTCTTTAAATTTGGCACAAATGTTCAAGGTGACTCAACAATAAGCTGACTGAATTTGGTGATAAAAGGTCAAAGTCACGCTGTCCTTGCATCTGTCTCATTCACGTGAAGCAATAACTCAAGAACACCTTGAGGGAATTTCTTCAAATTTGGCAAAAACATTCACTTGGACTCAAGGGTGATCTGATTAGATTTTGGTGGCCATAGGTCAAGGCATTTGTCTCATTCTTGTAGAAGCAATATTTCAAGAACACCTTGAGACAATTTCTTCAAATTTGGCACAAACGTTCGAGTGGACTCAAGGACGAGTTGACTAAAATTTGACGTGTAAAGGTCACTGTTACTGTGACCTTTCATGTGTCTCATTCTTAGAAACACAGTATCTGAAGACTGCCTTGAGGGAGTTTCTTCAAATTTGGCACAAACATCCACTTAGACTCTAGCATGAACTGATAAAAATCTGGTGGTTGACATTCAGAGGGTAAGGTCACGGTGACCTCATAAAATGTGTTTTTGGCCACTAATCAAGAATTCATACGCTCAAATTTCACACAAATATCTGATAGGATGTAATGATCTTTTTTAAACAATTTATCAACAGTTTTAAAAACAGTAAATTCACTGGTCAGTACAAGCTGTTTGTACAAGCAGTGGCAAAAAGTGATAAAACTGTACAAATAAAAATAATTTGACAAGTAGTTACAAATCAGACAAATCAAATAAAATAGACACAAGTATGAACATGTGCAAGGGTTTACCTAATTAATTTTAAAGTTGTGAAATTTGCATAAAATCATAGTTGAGGTAAGTTTTTTATTACAAATTTGTAAGTTATTGTTTTTAGACATGTATGCAGACCTGACTTTTGAAAGTATTATATGAGGGCAATTCCCTTTAACAATTTATTTTATCAATGTAAAATCTGGCTAAAATTATGAGCATATATAGGTCATTGGATCCATGGGATATAAAGATGAAGTTCAAAGGTAAACTGTGACATAATGTTCTACCAAAATACTTTTCTGGCCATTATTTGGTGTCAAAATCCAGGAACAAAAGAGGAAACATTTCACAGACATGGATGTAAACTGCAAGTGCAACTTGACTGATGCACAGAGGCGTACAACGACGTGGCGGTAATTTTAGTTGTGGTGGATATTTTAACCTTTTTTTATATTTGTATCTTTTCGTTGTGTAATCGTTGGAAAACATTGAAATCTGAGGATATAAAAAGCAGAAGAAGTGTAGGAAAGTGGGAAGGAACAAGAGAGAGTCTGAGCCAAAACGAGAATCAATGTGCAGAGGCACAAAGGAAGGAGAGAAGGATGAAGTGAGGAAGGATGTGGAGGTAGAATAAAAGAGAGGAAACATGAAATAAAAGTAAGGTGGGAGGAAAGGAAGGAGGCAAATCTGAGGCAGAGATGGCAGAAAGGAAAGGCCCCAGCAGGGACTCCAACAGGCTGTTGCTGAGGAGAACAGAAATATCTCCCCATCACACTGTGGACCCTCCACCTGCTTCTCCTCCAGCGTTATAATTAGCCCTGGCTGAAAGGAAAGTGATAACATGCAGGTTTCCTTTTAGTGGAAAAACTGGAGGTGATGGGTTTCCTCGGTAAAAGTCTCCATTTGTTTCATTCCAAAGCTAAAAAATCTGCAGTTAAGATGAAAAAACAAAAAGTCTGGTTTTAGATATTTTATTAGTTTCCTCCGCTTTAGGCAGGTAGAAATGAAATTTTCCACACCATGCACGCCTGTCGTCCCCGGTGGAAGAGTCTGTTTGCCTTTTGATATCTGTACAGTTCATCACTAAGCAAAATAAACAAAGCTCAGATTGAAGTGGTTCTTCAGAACCTGATGAGTGTTTTCCGAGGGGAAATTTTCTTTGTCCGACAGCAGCACGATTTTAAAAACAGACCGTCATCAAAGGCAATAAGTTTATGAATTGATCTGGTGCCACTGTAGTGGAGCTGCATCGGTATGTTATATGATGTTTTATGCCGTGGTCACAAACAGCAGTCTGATTGGCTGGCAGGTGTCCGAAATAGTCGGATAACCAAGTAAAGATCTGGACAATAGTTTATCCTCAGTTCTAATTAAATGTTGAGTTACCAGTGCTAAAATATCCTTTTCTTCGATTAAAAAAAAAAGTTAAAGCTGCAAGCCTGTGTACTGTAACAGAGCGATCACACAGAGACAAATCGCCAACAAAACGTCGCCAGCAAAACCACTGCGTCCCAGTGTTACCGCACGCCTGTCGGGCTCTCCTCTCTTGCTGCTGCGTGCTGCATTTTTCAGGCACTTTTTGGGCATGCACAAAAGTGAAAATATTTTCAACTTCTCCGTTCAAGGCGCAGAGTTGTAACGCTTGTCAATGTCACCTTTGTCACGTGGCCGCAGCCCCCCTGCAGCTCCACAGCCGCTCCCAGCTGTTTTTCCAGATGCATTTCCGAGGCAGAATTTTTTCAAGAGTAAGACCTGACTCAGTCAACAGCACTACTAAAAACCCATATATATTTCTTTTTAGCTGAAAAAAATTGGTTTGGGGTTTAGCCACTCTTTCATAGGCTGGTACAAAAAATGGCATTGGTCTCTATCGATAATTTGAAAATACATTGCAACGACATTATTAAAGCAGAACGTTATGCATATTGAAGGGCGGTACAAAGTTAAGTCAGATCCGCCCCTCGATCCTCCGCAGCTGCAACCTTTCATCCAAACTTTATCGACTTCTGGCTAAAAAAAAACAAGATGGAAGCACACAGATAACAGTTCATGATACTGAGCAGCTGGCCCGAGCATAACATGTAAACCACGCTGTGTGCAGGAAAATGTTCCAGCAGAACTATTTGTGTCAAATCATAATCTACTGTTAACTAATAAATGACGCTTGTTGAACTGTTGTATAAAAGCAATATCACACTCAAGTTAGTGCTTATGTACTGTATATCGTCATGGCTATGATTATCTTATCTATCAAAAACTGCAGAACTTGAGGCTCTAAAACGGCAGTCCACAAATCAGTTTGTGACGTCCTGGTGGCTACGTCTATTTTTGTACAGACAAGGAAATACAAGGCTTGTGTATGAGAACAACAATATGCTACTTCTTGACACTGGTTAATGGAGCTAACTATGCCTGAAACAGACTTCACTCAGAAAAAAAGGGAAAAAACAAGACCAAACTTTAAAAAAAAAATACATGACAGTGTCAACAAAGTTTCTTTTTATGCCTTTATAAGTCTCATGTTTTTAGTTTATATCATTTGGTGAAACTTTTTGTGCGAGAACATACTAAAAATATATCTTGGAACATTCATACTTGCAGTTTAACTCTGACATTTGTTTTCTCATCGTTTCCTTCGCTGGAAAATTGTCCCCTCTCTGTCCTGTACAGCCTCTGCCCACTTTTTTATTACTCCAGTTGTTTATTTTCTCTTTCTGCTGCTGACGTGCTGCGG
This sequence comes from Plectropomus leopardus, assembly GCF_026936395.1. Taxonomy (NCBI): domain Eukaryota; kingdom Metazoa; phylum Chordata; class Actinopteri; order Perciformes; family Serranidae; genus Plectropomus; species Plectropomus leopardus. The sequence goes on from NC_142189.1 coordinate 4,997,485, forward strand.
ACAATTCCTCCCATTTCACGCAGCTTGTTTTCTGATCAAAACCAGCTTCAGTTTTCTCTCTCAGCACGCAACTGGAAAAATCTCCTGGCTACACTTGAATCACCTGCAGTTGTCTCGTGGGGGAAAAGAACTTTTGACAGCTAAACTAAGACAATGTGGACGTGGTGCAAAAATTGCAAAAAACAGGGCACTCTAATTACAATTTTGCCCCCTCGCTCACCGTCACCCCTTCATTTTTAATTTCACAGTCTTTTCATGAACTCTGAAGGGGATTTTCCCCCCGAGGCTCTGGTTAATTTCTGACCCTTTTTGCATGATACCATGCACACTGTTGACTATGCAGATTTTAAAAAGTAGAATCCTACATGAGCTAAAAATGTAACATAATAAAGGTTGTGTTCACGCTCTGATGCTGCGTTTAGTCGTATATGAGAAACGCTGCGGCAGATGAAATGTCTCTCCTCACTGCGCTGTGTGCCCTTCAGCTCACACCGACACTACCGCACTACTGTTTATTATTTTTTATCATTTTAAAGGAAGTGGGGCACATGAGATCAGATCCAGCTTAGATTTCCCCGGGGACACTCGTGTGTCACGCAGAGGAAAATATTAAAAATACTCAACGACGCACGCCTACTGCTCACGACCAACAATATATTTCCTGTTTGCCCAGATTGCCAACTCTAACCCCCTGCCGCTGCCCGTGGGAGCCCCCGCCGGCGGCGTGGTGGTGGAGAGCGGGCCGGTCGTCTACGATGATGCAGCTGCTGATGAGGAGGACGACGAGGAAGAGGAGGCTTGTGTCAGCGCCTTGGAGCTGCTGGGCGGCAACGGTCAGTTTAAGCCTCTGAAATCTGGACTGACATTACTTTTCATGTGCTGCGTTCAGACGCCTTTCACAAGGGTTTTAACCCCTTGAATCCTGAGCAAATCGGTTAGTAGTTATACGCACGTCACGTACAGCGTACATGAGGAAAAAAGGTAACACCTGCACACTTACTCCACGCCACAAAACTTTATTCATAATCGTGTCAGTCCCACCAGGATCTTTGTCAGGTCAAAATGTTTGAAAACGTGAAACCACATCTTTATTTATAACTAATACACACCAACAGGCTGACGAGCTGTATGGCGGCAGGTGTGATTATCCATCTGAACCACTCAAGCTGTTAAAATAGTTGACAATTAGCAATTAATAAATTACATTAAAACATACATAGAAATAAGTACATGTACAAGAGAGTCTGAGTCGCAAAGGAGGGAGAGAGGAAGATTTTTTACAGCAGAATTAATCTTTGTCTCAAAATACTTTATATTAAAATCCATCTTTGGTCAACATCACGCACATTCAAAATTGTATTAAACATTAAAACATCTACATCACCTACGTTCAAAATGTTATACAATTTAATGCTTATTAAGATTAGATTAGATTATTAAATAAAATAGATAGAAAATAATAAACAAAAATTGACCTGGAAAAAGTGCTTGAAAATTATAATAATTCTACAGAATTTTGAATATGTAATTGTGATAATTAGCTTTATATTTAGTGTTTTTTTCCCTTTTTTTCTGTTTCAAAGTTTCAAAGGCTACAAAAAGGAATATGAATGCAGCACAAGAAAAATGATGTCTCCAGGTTTCAAAGGGTTAATTTACAAATAAGTTATCCTTAAATTCCTTTTTGTTTCTTAAATTAGACAGAATCAAGACAAGTGTAACTAAACAGTTAAGCAATATGAAACTTAACTTTTAAAACAAGTACATTTGTGTTTGATGTCTGAGATAATGTCACCTCGTCTAAAGAAAACAAGTCTTTTCAGGTTCAGTGACTTGATGAGTCAGATTTTTGCATGATTTAAACATTAAATCGAGTTGACAGCGGCAGACTGCGCTGTCCCTTCTCAGTCGGTCACCGAGTGCCTGGACTGTGAAAAAGTTTGAGTGACTTCTTTAATGAATCTGCCTCTGTTTGGGCTCAGACTCCTGGTATGTTTTAATGAGCCCTCGCTAAGATTAAATTTCTTCACTTTACGTCTCTGGCTGTTAAAATTTAAGGTCTCTGACTCTGCCGCAATAAAAGACAAAAAAAGTCCTGAGCCACTTAATTGATTCCTGAAGGGAAACTCTTTGTTTGTACTCTTGCCCTCTCCGCATTGAGGTCAAAGGTCAGGGTCAGCCTCAGAGCTGCACCTCTGGGGCTGATTGAGACTGAAGGACAGAGGAGCAGGACGGACGCCTGCCGCCACCAGAGATTAAACCAGTCAGTCAGTCGGTCAGATGATGGACAGTCTCTCTGTTCCTCCTGCAGGGAGCCAAGTGGCACTTTTCACATTTTACAAGTCTGACCTGTTGTTGCTCTTCATGCAGTCGCACAACACAGAGCGTCTCTGCGGACTCCAGTGTTTTAAAATGTGTGAAAGCTGAGCGTGTTTACTTTTCTCCAGCGACACCTTGTTTCAAGTACATGCAGTTTCACTCACAGCAACACATGGGAGCTGCCTATTAAAATCAAAGTTTTGGGCTCTTAAAGGCATAGTTTGGATTTTTTGAAGCGAGGTTATATAAGGTTTATTATCTATATTAGAAGTTTGGAGAATCAGGCTGTAATCTGACATGGAGGCAATGTGCTGCTGTGAAGAAGGAAATAGCAAAACATGTTTTAGCCACCTAAAAAAATCAATTTCCCTTCAAATGTGTGTTTTATGTAGAATATTTCCACGGCTTTATCTGACAGACAGCGCTTTCTAACAGGGAACTGAAGCTGTCATCGATGCTCTTTTCAAATCCAGACTCTGTTGACAAAAACATTTTACCTTAACAGAAAATGAACCAGAACATTAGGCAGAAGACCATGTTGGCGTTGTGTATTTCTGACCAAGCATACATTTTATTTATCATTTTATATTTATCATATCAACATTTTTGAAGTGATGCACTATAAGAGCTGAAGACCACTGTATGAGACCATCAAACATAAAACAGGTCGTGATGAAGTGAGTCATTGCTCCAGCAGCTTTTTAAGCACCAAACATGTTTTTTTAGTGACCCATTGCTGTGCTTGTAGCAGAGATGGTGCCACAAAAAGCAGTTTTTTGTACTGAAGTATCACTGCTTCTTCTTCTAGGATAGTTCCACAAAGCGGTTGTTTTTTAACTGAGATATCGCTCATTTCCAGCCATTATAGTGTGACGAAAAGCGGATTGCTTTTTGCTTTTTTAGTTGCTTTTATGGCCTCCAGACTGTGGTATAACAGCTTCAGTTCCTTGTTAAAAATAAGTGTCTGATGGCAAAGTTAAACTGTAAAAAGACTCTTAATATAGCATATTCTCCAAGTGATACTGATTTCTTTAAATCTGGCTAAAACATATTTTACTGCTACCTTCGTCCACAGCAGTACATTGATCACTGCCATGTCAGTACTCTTACCACTCTAAAAACTGGGAGCATGCCAACAGACAGCTACTGTCTGTAATATACTGACTATAGATAAGTACCTCATACATCCTCGCTTAAAAAAGTTCAAACTGTTCCTTTAAATCATCCCTTGCAGTACATCTATTATTGCAGCAGTGATATTAATCCGAAAGCATCATATTAAACAGTAAAACGTGTGTCTAATCTCTCCCTCTGCGTCTCTCACCCTGCAGATTATGGCAGCGATGGTGATTACGATGATTGATTCTGGCAGTGGTCTTCCCGGGGTTATCACTCCCAACTGGTACGAACTATTTTGAATCCTTAAGTGTATCAAATGTTTACTACCTGAGACACAAAGTGGCTGCAGATACAGATGCGAGCTGTGAAGCAAAGAGGAATAAGGACCTCCCATTAGGGAAAAACTGGGACGTGCGTGCAAGAAAAAAAGCTACAAAATCAAACACCTTGTGCTCCTCCATTTGGCATCCCAACTGGAGTGAAGTGGAAGGACTTGCTGCTGGGATGCTGACAGAGATGGCGAAGCCGAAATGAGGGATACGAGTATGTTAATCAGTGTGTGTCAAGGTTGTATGTAGTGGTGATACTGCAAAATCAGAGGTGAAAAGTCAAATATTCCAGGAAGCATTGATTTGAAGACATTTAGGTTAAAACTGGGACAAACTTTTAGGCATATTGCTTCCATTACTGTCGATTCAACACCATTTAAACGACTTTATTTCAATGTGTAGTAAGGACTTGCCTCACACTGAAATATCTGCCATTTAAATGCTGCTGAAACAATTGTGGTGTAGATGTCTAAGAAAACATTGCTTTCTTGCTAAATTAACTCCAGTATTAAATTAGATCTTTTTCCTGCAAAACTTCAAATCAGAGTTTGCTGTGAAGCACTCATCAGGATGATTTTTAACATTTTAATAACTGTGTCGCCTCATGATCAAAAACCTCTCCACTGTGGTTCTGTTGAGGCGTAATGTAGCAAAAAGAAAAGCCGAACATAATGCAAAACATAGTATTACCTTTAAACATGCACTTTGCATTAATAACACTCGACTGTGTAACAGTATGCGACTTCCTCAAGTACTTTGCGATGACTTGTGCTGTCTTGAAAATAATCGTGTATCTCATGTACTTAAAAACAAGCAGCTAAAAATCAGGTAGTGTGAGATCAATCATTATTTGGTTGATCAATATTTATCAATGCCTTAGGTGATTTGTGGACGGACAAATGCTGTCTTAAGTCAAAGTATTACAAAGATGTTGCCTTTGAACAATTTAAGCAATCCCAGGTTCTTTGCCAATGTTTGCTGAGATGTTATTAAGTATGTTACTTAGAATTAGTATCTAACCAATTAGTTTGGTTAGATTTCAGGTAACTTTTGATTTGGTTTGGGTGTTTCTTAATTGTTTATGATGGAATAGACTCTCTGTGATTAATTTATGAGATTGTGTCATTTGATTTATGTTAAATATCCTTCACAATGTTCCTTTCATGGCCCACAGAGGCATTTAAAGCCGGGATGTAAATACATTCTCTGCAGTATTATATTTTAGGAATGCGTGAGGGAACCAGATGAAAGAAGAGATCTATTTTGTATTTAAGCTTTTATGATTTTTGTGTTTGAAAAATGATGCTTGGGAGGTGAAATACATTGTGGCCTTTTCACTGTGTCCACACAACAGTATTTAACGAGGCATCCTGGTTAACCTGGACAGCCTCTGTGTTGCTGCTACACGTTATGATGTTACATCTGAATATTGTTGTGAACATTTGCTGCTACAGTAAAGATTTTCCCTGAATAGAAAAAAAAAGTTTCCTTCTTTTTGTACTTGCGTTATTAAAAAGATGCAGTAGATTAAAAGTATAAAGTAGCAGAAAATAGAAATACTCAAGTGAAGTATAAATAAAAACAACAACAACAAACAAACAAAGAAAAAAACCCTGACAAATTGAACATACAAAAAAAATTAAAAAATTAGGTAAAAGGTACAGCATGGGTAAAATAATAAATAGATAAAATATATATCTTAAAGATTCAAATAAAAATGCAATATACAAATTATAAAAAAAGTTATAAAGGTTGAATAAATAGATAAACAGGAAACAAAACAAAATATACAAGAAGAAAATAAATAAACAGATGTACAAACAGACAGATATAGCTACAGTATTCAGTTAGAGGATTTGAGGTAGAAAGAGACATGTTTTTCCACTTTGTTATTAGGTTTAAGTCACATTTATACATACAAAGATAATATTGCATACTCTTAATCTGTCACCTTTCATTGTTGAGAATATGAAGAGCTGTGATTGGTTCAATGGTTGAAAAGGGGCGTTACTAAAACCAAATACAGGTGTCTAATTGGTTAATTACTCAGACAGCTCTGAGGCCTTTTAGCCTGGTTTTAGCGCAGCAAACAGTTAGCTCGGGAGGACTTCTTGGAGAAGAAGCTGGACCATGAAGAGAAAACTGGAAAGTCGCACAACGTTGGCGCATTTGTGTTTATAAAAGGGAGTGAAAGAATAACGCTAGACTGTGAGAATTAAAGAAACGGCCGTTACAACAAGTGAAAGCAGCGAGTTAACAAGCTACGGCTAACGTTTGCTTCGTTAGCATGACGTTAGCTTCATTAGCATTACGTTAGCCTTATTAGCATAACGTTAGCATGACTTTATCTTCGTTAGCATAACATTAGCTTAGTTAGCATGCTATCTTCGTTAGCATAAGTTAATCTAGCTAAATTTAGAGGAAGAAGGCGACAATAACCATGGAGCTACGGACTTGAAGACCAAGTTTTCAGGACTACCGGATTTCTAAAGGTAAGAATCTTTTTTTGTTTGTTTTCTGGTGTAATAACTGCTGTAATTTTTGATTTAAACATTTACAGGGCTAGCTAATTAATGCGTGATGTCTACATGCATTTCAAGTGTAACATCACGTTTTGTGGTGTGATTTTTTTATGTCTATTAAGCAAATCATATCCGCTGTGTTCTGATGTGATTGTCTTGCTGTATTTCTTAGCATTGTTATAATATGACTGATGGTGGTGGTGACTTTTGTATACCTGAGTTTAAGGTGTGTGGATGTTTTGGTCACGAAAAGGCAGAGCTACTGTGTGTTGTATATACCTCAGTATTTCTCTAAACACTGTGTTTACTGAGCAGTTTTTACATCTCTGATGTGTGTAGTGATTTTGTCTACATGTTTGTGATGTGATGTTGAAGTGTTGTGGACGTGGTTTCGGTCCATGCGATCCCAAACATTGAGGAGTTTGTGGTGTTTTTGCGTTTTAAAGCCACAGTCAGCTGTTCAAATGTCCTGCTGTTAAACTTGGAAATTTACATTGTCATAAATTGATTGCTGCAGTGATTTAAGTGTGTCATTTGGGTATGACATGCAGTTTTAGCCAACCAGGCCAGTGGTGGACTTTTTAAGTACTGGTACTTCACTTGAGTATCTAATATGAATGTTTTATATTCTATTGCACAACCCTTTTTAAAGTATTTTATAGTGAAACTTGATTAGATAAGGCATCCTGGAGCTTAAGTGCATATGATAAGATAAGACAAAATAAGATAATTACTTTATGGATCCCCAAGGGGAAATCGTGACCTGTTGGTCTTTTCATAAACATAGAGAAATGCTTAGAAAATAAAACTAGAGAATAATAAGGTTGTCAATAAAAGTGCACCATGCAACATACAATTTATAAAAAATAGGAGGTAAGAAATAAGATTTTCAGAAATATTAGAAATATGGTCAAATATGTACGTCTAAGGCACCTACCATACAGTAGTAACACAAAATCCTGGTTTATTTTCAGTTCAGGACCAAAGGGACCTTTGTTTCACATATCGTTCCCATATATTTCGTCATATTTCTGATACACTGTCAAGTCTCAAACAAAGGCAGAAATGCCATCTTTAAAAAGTGTTATCTGCTGTTTGTGAAATCTCTAAATCACCAGTAAGTGTGTATGAAGTTTCCTCCCTGCAGGTCGCAGTCCAGCTCAGGTGTAAATCTCTGAGTTTATAGTGCTGTCATTTCACTTGTCAGTTTGTGAGCAGCTGCTGTCAAAACGTTTTATCACAATCTACTTTAAATCACAGTTGGCCAGAACAATCTGGAAGGTTTTCACAGCCGGCTCTGTTAACTTGTCTGTGGAGTTAAGTGCTGTTTATTCCTCCCACATGCAGCGTTTTGGTAAAGAAAAAAGTCAATAAAATGGAGAAACAGAATGTCACCTACAATCATGTGTAAATCTGCTGCAGCTAGGAAAGAATCCAATTTTTTAAAGATAAAGGAGCAGTATGAGAAAGTCAATACGCATTTTAGGTTCTCTTTGTTTAGGTAAGATTAGTTGTGCATCATACGCAACTGTAGATCTGTCTTCATGGAGATCTTATCTTGTTACTGTCCAAACACTGAAAGCAAAACCTGCAGGAATTTGATGTTTTCCATCATGTCATTGTCAGGGAAAATAACAGCTCTGTTGCTGCATCACAGCAGGAGAAAAGGAAGCTGAGTGAGGATGGGGGTGTCAGATGAGGAAAGGTGTAAAAACATCCAGAGATTAGCACAGATTCAGACAGGGCTTCATCTCCTAATCCTTGCCCTCCCCAGCAACTCTTTGAGACAATGACAGGGATTTGGGTAGTAGCTTTACCTGGTGTGGTGTACGGAGAGCCTGACAGGGTGCAGATAATCATCACTTCCCCTGCTGACAGGAAATCATTCGCGTCCTCAGGAAGTTTGTCGGCTCAGACTCGGTCAATGTGTCGTTTTTAGGGCTGATGTTTGCAGGAATCGTGACATCCTCAGGTGGTCTTGGGAAACACTTGTTCCTTGGCTTCCCATCAGCATGACTGTAGAGCAGCCCACAGCCACATCTGGCCCCTGATAGGGTGCTGTGTGGCCCCCCAGCCATTTTCTAATTCACGATACAAATAAAGTGATTCAAACTGCAAATTTCTTTTGTACTTTTAGTGTACATAAGATGCCAGAGTGCATAAAACAGCATCAAAATAGAGCTTGCTTATTAAAAAATTCCTGCTCTCACCGACATAGGTCCTAGCTAAGCCTCTAATGTCCTAAAATCCTAGAAATGTCCTGAAATCTAAGAAATGTCCTCAGTATCCAAGAAACATCCTAAAATATCAGAAATGTCCTGGAATCCAAGGAATTTCCTGAAATTTGAGAAATTTCCTGAAAATCCAAGAAACATCCTTAAATCCTAGAAATGTCCTAAAGTCCCAAAAGCATCTAAAATCCCAGAAATGTCCTGAAATCCCAGAAACATTATTAAATCCTAGAAATGTCCTAAAGTCCTAGAGACATGTATAGGGCCCCTGAGACTGGCCCCTGGCCTCCTGCCATTTTGCAAAGGTGGCCTCCAAGCAAAGCAAGTTAAATAGCCCTGCTGTACAGATGATGGGGGGGAATAATACATCATAGGAATAGAATTAATAATAAATAATCAAAGTTTTTAAAAAAGAAAGAAATTGAACGTTTCACCTCTTAATTGTTCACATGTTCTTTGTGTGAACTTCTCGGATGGTTGTTCAGGCAACAGCAGAGAAATTGTTCACTGGTCTTGTTTTTAACTCTCCAGGGAGCTTCTCCACACATGATGAACTCTCATGTGCAAACAGAACTGCAAAAAATGACACCCTGCTACAATATGGAGACTTTATCCCAGATAGAGTTTACATTATTGATATCTCTGAAAAAATCATCATAAAACAAAGAGGGAAGAAAGTGCCTAAGATGTTACAGCAGCACAGGAAAAAGAATAAAGAGTATGGAGAAGTGATATGAAAAAAGTCATGATTTGGAAATGTCAGTTTTTCTGTAATCCTTTCAGTTAAATACTTGACAAACCATGGGCCTTTATCACATTGATATATGAAATATTACAGTACAGTAAAGCCTTCAGCAGTGTCATGACTCATGATTAACTTTTTGACTCACCGGCCAAGGTGGCTGATGAAAAAATTCCCCGGCCAAACACATTTTTTTACTGGCCAAAATAGTGCCTTTTTAGTTTCACATATACATTTGTTTCAGTAAATTTATTTGAAATAATAATAATGTATTTCATCAAACTCAACCTAAGAGAAGAGGCCTCATTGAACTTTGACTGAACTGTGGCTCCCTAAACTGTGGTACGAACTGATCCGTGACTTTTATGAACCGCTACACCCATAAATTTGACTAAAAATATCCAATGAGCGTGATGAATCTGAGCTGGGGATAAAATGTGACGTTTAAGTTTTTCTTTTTTTGCAGTACACACACACACACACACACACACACACACACACACACACACACACACACACACACACACACAAACCACAATAATTCAACAGGACAGACTGTCTGAGTGAGAAGTCTTCCTCTTAGGCGTGTGAGCCAGCAGGCCTGGTGACAAATGAATATGTCAGAGACGTCGCCCTGAAGATGCTGCAGACTGCTGACTGTAGCATCGCTGATATGGAAAAAAAAAAATCCCAAAAGATTGGTATTTTGTCACCTGTAGCAGAAAAAGGCAGCGAGCAGAGTCCAACTCCATCAAGGTATTCATGGTGACTATACACAGGAGAGAGAGTCAGGGTTTAAGGGGATACAACCTGAACTCCTAATGTCATGTTTGGCGAAAAATCAGCGGGAGACAAACGCTGAATAAAGTCTGGGGTTTATCTGTGACCGGAGGGGGTCGAATGAGCTTTGTTTTCTGTCTGTAATGAAGGAGGATCTACAATGGAGCCTTTCAAAGCTTTTCTCCCAAATATGCATGAGATGAATATTTCATGTTTCACCAGGAGGGCACGCAGGGAGGCAGCAGGCTTTGTGTCGCTGCAAATGGCTAAATGAGCTTTTTTTGCTCTCTGTTTCTTCCTGTGTGATCGTCTTAAACACATCCATACACCTCCGCACTCCTGCTGTGGGACACGAGTCGTTCGAGTTGATAGAGCTGTCACTTCACCAGCACCTCCTTGTCAAATCACCCTGTCATGCTCTACTTAGTGTCACAGCCTGCTAGAAAGAGAAGGGAGAGGTCAAAGGTCATCGCAATCATTTCTGTCCTAGGTAATGTACTACACTGAAGAGAGACATGAAACAGGAGGCAGGGTTCCCACTGTCATGGAAAACCTGGAAAAGTCATAGAATTTAAGAATCAGATTTTCCAGGCCTGGAAAAGTAATAGAATCAGTAAAAATCATGGAAAGCTTTGAAAGAAAAGGTGAATTTATTTTCTGTTGCTGTATGTTGAGGTATGATGATTTGTTTATGTTATATTTTTGTTTGTTTTTCCATCACGTACGTTTCCTCATTTTCCCTGCGTTCTGTATCTCCCTTCATGTATGCCCATAAGGCATGTCAAATTATTTTTCAAGTACTTTTGGCTCCAGGGCAGAGGCATACAACTTTGGCTGTAGTTTGTATTTATTTTACCTCTGATTTTTGAAGAAAACATGCCTTTCAAACTCGCAGGCTTAAAGTTTGGAACGCATGTTATCTCAAAGAATTTTAGAAATTTTTCTCTTTTATTAACAACATTTTTTGGCGCCTTTTAAGGGAAAACATAAAGGTTTTTGGCGCCTTTTTTTATTGTTAGAGATTTCGGAGTTCTTGTATTCTCTTTCCTTTTTCCCCCATGAAAACTGGTTTGGAAAACCTTTTTTTCTTTTAGATTTTTTTTGGCAATTCTTTATAGAAAACTTTTTTTGAAAGGCATGTTTTCTTTTTTTATTACACCATTTCTTTTTAAATTACACCATTTATCATAGCCAGAAATGATAAAAACAGAAATTATCATTGGTTTTCCAAATGTCCAACTGTCCTTGAATACTTCACGTGGGACACTGAAATTACACAGTTTGAATCTTTTATGCTTGAAAAATGCCAGAAAAGTAGGGCATGAAAAAAAAACAGTCTTTTTTTGGGTCCTTGAAAATTTATGATCGTTTTGAAATTTTATCCATGACAAGGTGTGGGAACCCTGAGGAGGGGGAACAAAAGGGGAATACACAGCGAGCTGAAATGTTCTGTGCAAAGGTCAAAGTTCATTCGTCATTTCATTCTAAGAAGAATAGCTTGCGTTGTCAGCTTTTTTTTGCAGATATAGAAGGCGAAAAAGAGAGCTGGCAGTTTTAGTGTCACGGATACAGTTGTTAACATTTGAAGTTGCATGTTGAGGTCTAAGGTCATTTGGATGAGAGCAGTACAGTATTTCCTTTTATCTCCAGCTAGGACAGAGAAAGCTGTGAGAGCTCAAGGCTCGATGAGGCATTTTACCCGACAGAGCCAAAGGTCGTTCTCTGTAAAGAGACAAAGGATTTTCATCGAAGAAAAATTGTTTTATTATGGATAAAAGCAAATATTAAAGACTGACAGAGGTAGAAGTGTAGCAGCAGACTCAGAGTCTACTCCGCTGCTGCGATAATCTGAGTCGAGTCCGCTGGAGCCGACTTGAATTTAAAACACGCTGGAGAGGAAGAAGGAAGACGCTCTGAGCATCAGAAATAGATGCTTCTCTGTCTGGCATTGACATGTGGCCTGAGTCACGTTATCTGGACAGAAAAAAAGTTTTCTTTGTACTGATGCAGAAGTTTGTCTAACTTTGGTATAAGACACAGAAAGAGAAAAACTGCATTGAGAAGAGAAATTATCTCACTTCAATGGCAAAATATTTTTCTTATGTTAAAAATTATAATAATAGTAATACTCATAATAATAATAAAGTTGCAAGTAGGAGTAAATGGGCCCTCGCACCTTCCTGCGCGTTGGGGGTGCTGGCAGGACGCTGTTTGTGCGGCTGTGCATTTTCGCAGCCGTCAGTAACTGCATGCGTGGGATAGACATTATTTCCTTTGAGGAGGAACTGATGAATGACAAATACCCCCTCCATGTGGCGTTTAAGAACATGTGCTAAACTTGCATTAAGTTGCTGAATTACAACAAACAACTTGGTGAGAAATGTCCTACAAAATCAAAATGCAAGAAATTAGAAAAATGTTTGTTTGGTAAATGTCAGGTATTTTTTAAGTTATTACTTGTAACTTCTCCCTGTTTTTTTTTTTTTTTTTTTTTTTTAAATAAACCATGCCAATTTGGCCAGGTTTCAAAGGTTTAAATTTCATATATCACCTGTAAGTAGGTTTATTAAAACTTTGTAGGGGAGCTGTCAAATAATTTTTGTCACACCTGGGCACGATACCCATAAAATGTCAAACAATTTCATGAGCTCTGATGCATACGCAAAGTTTTATGAACATCTTTAGCCTGTTATAGATGAAATTAATTTAAATAAATAATAATAATTCCTTAAATTACAATATGATCCTCGCATAGATCAGCACTCAGGCCCTAATAAAAATCTCAATGTGAGGTTTGGGACAGAATTACTTATCAAGCTGAATGTTTTATTCCAGTGGGAAACCAATAATTTAGATGCAGTCTGGTTGAGACATGTTAGTGTGTTGAGGTTTTAAAAACAGGATGTCTCATTTGCAGCTTTCATCGGACTGATGAGTCTCACACCTTTTTCCTTCTCACTTCTTCTGCAAAACAAATTTCCCTGTAAAATGAACCTTAAATGAACTGAAAGGAAGCCAACACACGCTTACACTCAAACTAGAGTACCCATAATTCCACAGCGCCAGGCGAGTGGCTGTGTGCAGAGGAGGCAGGCTTGACCCAGATGTCCCAAAGAGCCATTTACCAGCCGATAGCGCTGACAGACAGCCCACATGCTACGGCTAATTCTAAGCCATTAGTCACCCACACGTCCACGCAGGCCGACGTGCTCATTTGGCACTGAGCGCTGTTTTATTTACGGAGCATTGTAACCAGTAATTTGGCTTCCGAGCAACTCTTCATCCGCCGAGCCGCCATCTGGACAATCATCTTTTACTACGAGAAATATCAACCTGAGCATCTCACTTTGCATACAGTCTCTGCATGAATTTTCAAGCTTCTTCCCAAGTTTCTGAATTTAAGTGTAAGAAGTGACCTAATTTGCATAATTTCAAGTCAATCACTCACTTTAAGGCAATTATTGATTAAGTCAGATGACATGAGAAACCAATCTGAGCATGTCTCGCCCCTTCTTTTGATATTTTAAGTATTTTTCTAAAATAGAGACCTGAAAAAAAGACTGTTAATCATGTTAAGAGATGTTTTAGCATCAGGGGTAAATGAGGCATTTCAGTTAAAGGCACAGTTTACCCTAAATTTAAAAATGCATGTTTTTCCTCCTACTTGTTGTGCCATTTATCAATCTAGATTGTTGTGGTGAGTCGCCGAGTGTTGGATTGGCCGTAGAGGTGTCGGCCTTCTTTCCAATATAATGGAAGTAGAAGGCATTTGGCTTATGGTGCTCAAAGTGCCAAAAAATACGCTTAAAAAACTCAATAGCATTGTCTCTTTCCAAAGATCATGAACCAGTTATTCGAGATAATCTGCAGATCTTGTGAGCAGTTTCATGCAGGAACTATTTTCTTTCTGCCGAGCCACACACAACAGCTGTATCTTGGTGCAGAAGGAAGCCTGCTGCTAGCTTACCTACTCACCTCCGGCGAAACTCTCGAAACGGCAGAGTTTCTCTGGCTCTTGGGTTGTTGTCCGAGCTATGGGCTGTATTTCCACATTTACTTATTGCCCGGCACTCATGCAGCCACCGCCGACGCAAAAAGTATAGAGCTGGATACCACACCCCTCTCTGTCTTTCTCATACTCGGACTGAAATCGGATCAAATGGTGAAATTTGAAAGTGCTGATCGAATATCAGTCAGAACTTAGTTACTGCACTGCCTTTACCTCTTCTAATATGGTTTTTGGAAACATATTTTAATGCCTTGTTTAGATGTAATAGCGAGATTATGAACAGGAAGTTAGCATTATCCTGCTAAGACGCTGTTACTGGGTTGCATATTTCCTGCCTCAGATGTTTTCAGAGACATGTTTTAGCTTCCCGTTTAACTGTGATACGCGATCTGGTTGGCTACTGTTGTTTGACACGGACCAGTCCTCATTATGTCACCCACCAGTGGGAGCATTTATTGGTCTGGTATGACGCACTGCATTCTGGTAGTTGTAGGTCCTTCCTCCTGAGCAAAAGTGTGTCTTTCTCTGTTTTCTCTGATTTCTCTGGTCACGTAGCATCAGATACAAAAGTATTTTCATCTTTCTACTGCACAGACAGTTTAATGATGAAATACTTCTTTAATGTCTCCGTCTCATACTGTCACGAGCATCTCGTCCATGAGTAGATGCGTGCTTCCTTGCAGCGGAGGCTGTCTTTAAAAGCTGAAAGTTTTGGATATAACTTGCAGATGTATTTTGCTAATGATGCTGCAGTTATTTTGCTCCACTTCAAGTATTTTTGTGTGTGTCTGTGTCTTTGCTTTTTTCAAGTAGAGCCACACAACTACTGAATATCCTACAATCATCAACTGAAGTTGTGATACTTGATTCACACCCCTCTAACTAGAGAGAAAGAAAAAAAATGTTTTGGGGGGAAACTCTGTGTCACAGTAAAGCAGGTTTCTCACTCTTCTCTCACCCAGGAGGTTATCTCAGTCGAGCAGCTTAAAATAGAGCAAAGTCAAACTTGGCACCGTGACGCTTCAGGGAGTTTTTTCAAAACGCTGAATTTACACTGCCGGCTCAAATCTGCCTTTTCTGCATCTGTGACACAGTTTGGATCGTTGAAATGTTGTCCAAACAAATGGAAAAATCTGACTCCATGTGGGTTTCCATATTTAGACGGCAGTGCCAGAGTACAGGGATGGGGGCTAAAGTTAGATTTTTATGGCTGCTGCCTGATAAGGTAACAGCAAACTTTATCATGTTGTTGGAGCAGCACAATTAATAATTTATTGTGGAAAAACATGTTTGCACAGTTAGATGCAGTTACCAGTTAACCCAAATTCAACTATTGTATGTAAATGAGTTAGAAAAAAATGCAGCATTTCTTTTACACTGATCTTAAACAATACCAGCTTCCAAATCCCCTCTGCTCATTGCAAAGAAATAACAATAAACATAATGTGAGGTCTGATCCGAACATTTTAAAGCTTCAGTCATTGCCATGATAATCAATGTCTGAATCAGTTTTTGAATGCTTTGATTTTTCTGGTGGAGGACATTGAAAGGATTTGGCCAGTGCCTGACAGAAATGAGGCCAGAGTCTTTAGCACGGTCATTGATATTTAATTTTCTTCATGTAATTTGATTTGCTGTCTGACAAGGAAAAGGAGCAGGTGAGAATAATTGTGTAGGATTATCAACAGGGTTGGAAATTAGCATCAGCCACCAGCCAAATGCTGGTAAAATATGCAAATGACTGCTAGATTTGCACTCCTTACCAGCCAAAAAAACAGATTGATTATCAAGACAGGAAGTTCAACAGGCTTTGATGCAAATTTTACATAGTGGCCAAAAGTGGAATTACACCATCAGGGTCGGTCACATGATGCCTACTGGCCCAAAAATTCTTTTCCCCATTAACTTACATCAGGAAAGAGACGTCTGTAAATCAGTAAATATTTTTTTGTGTGCGTAAAAATCCCACCCCGTCTCATCTCTCTGTCTAGATTTAAGGCATCTGTTTCGATAACATTTGGAAAGCCATATGGAGTGGCAAGATTAAATATTTTAACCGCCATTCAAACCGGTTAAGCGCTAAACCGGAAGTCAACAGAAATTACCTGCTCGGGCACACTCTTTAAGTTGCTTGTTTTGTCAGAGCCAATAGTCCAAAACCCAGAGATATTCAGTTACCAATGATGTAAAACAGTGTTCTGAAACTTACATTGACATGTGGAACCGAAGATCTATTAACATTTTTAACTTATTTTGATTAAAAAGTGATTAAAATGATTCATTTTGATAAATTAAGCCTGTTTCACATGGATGCAGCTGAATAAAAAATAAATGCATAGTCTTAGTAGTGGGGGATTCAACTTCCTATAATTCATTTACCCCAAAATGCAACAAATGTGCTTCTTCTGTTTCTTAGGGTAGTTGTAGTAGACGCTCTGTGCTGCATATCTGGTTTATATGGTCTTCCGAATTCTTTGTTTGTAATGATCTGTTTAAAAAGAATAATATGTTTCTATATTGGTTTAAAGTCCAGTGAAAGAAAAGATTGACAGTTTTGGTATTAGGGGATTTTTTTTTCTTCTCTGAGGGTTCAAAACTCAGTGTCACAAGATTTACACATTTTGACCTCATGGCGCACAAATACACAAAATGTGTGATTTTTGGATTTGATCCTGGGGTGTAAATCCGTCTGCAGGGGCTCCCAGCCCGGTGAGCCGCCACGCTGTCAGAAATCACCACTAATTACCGGCAAGGTAAATCCCCCCGTAGAAACGGCTTAAATCAATTAGCCCACACTCCGGACGGCTGGGCTCAATCCTCGCCGCCTTTCTCACGATCCTGCAGAACTGTGGGAAGGCGGTCTGATCGCCTGCCCTCTCCCCTGAGGCCTCATTTCCCCCTCCTCCCTTCCTCCTTCTTTTTCTCATCCCTCCGTCCACTGCAGATCCAAACACTAAACAAACACTTCAGCTACTGTTAAAGTATTTAATAAAGTTGTAAAAAGATCATTTCACTGGTCACACACGTCAGGTGAAATATCTCTTTTTTTAATAATACAGCGTCTCTCCTCAGTGACCCCTTTGCTGTTGCCAACTTGGCAATTTGTCGTCAGGATTTAGTGACTTTTCACACTCCACCAACTTAATTTCTCCAAAGTGAACAATGACAAAGGGGCAGACGGTTATATTGGTTTGCTAATATATCAGGCAGATTTTAGCCTGATGGCAACCACTGGATTTCCGCCAAGTGCTGCTGATAATGATGGAGTATGTTCCCTGACAACAGCTACATACAGAGGAGTTTGTAATACCTCTAATGAGAATTTATCTTCATTATGCATCTCTCTCTTAATTTATGCATAATTATGCCTTTTGCCAAGTCATTATTAAGTTGTGACTAAGGTGGAGTCACTCTGTCTTGTGGAGCTGGTATTCATAGGTGGGGATCAGTTTTGAATCTTTCTATACATATTTGGGACTTAAAAATGATCACATCTAAATGTAGGGCTGTACCCAACTCAGAATTATGTCAAACTGGATGTGGCTGGTCAATGTGAATATTTGTACTATTCATTCCTCTTTTTTCTACTTACAGTTTGCAAGTTTGACCCAGGTTTGGCAGAAAGAAAATAAATCTGAAACTTGAATTTTAATGTAAAGTTTATTAATTAGATAGTTGTCTCTCCCTCTCACTTTCATTTAGCTAATTTTCAGTTTGCTTTCTTCTCACCTTTTACTCATTTCTTGTAATGTGCAGGACATTTCTTGCCGCGTTGCTTATTTCCTCTTTTCCTATGTTTGCGAAAGAACCAGTTTGCTCGGGTTTAATAGACTTAAATGCTTGTGAAAGGTGTCCGAACGAAGCACAAGGTTTCAGTCGAGGTTACAAAGAGTTAAGGTTGGCAGCGGCTGCTCCAAAGCCAGTACCACAGTTACACAGTCATCAATTAACTGCATGTAGGAGGTGTACAGTATCTAATGTTGGCGGCACATTTGCACTGCTACTTAGTCCAGTCTAAAGAGGTCTTATCACAGTTTTCCCATGTAGAGTGTTGAGAATGGTTGTAGCGAGTAATTACAGTGCACTCTGTAAGCAGCCTGTTTGGGCAGTGACATGCACTATCATCTATTGTATTGGCTCTCTGCTCTGATTGAGTGGAGCTGAACTGAAACAATGACTGTGAGGTTAAAGAGCTGACTTACAGCTTTAATTTGAGGCTGTTAACATCCACACTCAGTAAATACTGCAGGAATCAGAGCCAGTTTTACACATAGTTTTATCCGTGTCTGAACAGTGCAACATGACAATGTGTACTGCATGTTAACCCTTTGAAACCTAAATAAATAAATAAAATAAAAAAGGACAAGAAAATTCACTGAAAATTAGTGGTGAAAAAAGAAAAAGAAAATTTAAAAAAACAGACAAGAAAACTACCTGAAAATCTGTGAAGGAAAAAAAGAAAATTGCCTGAAAATAATTTATTGGAAGAAAAAAAAAGGAAAAGAAAATAAAAAAAACCAAACAAACAAGGACCTTCAAATGACCTGGAAAAGTGCTTAAAATTCATATACATAATTTTAAATATGTAATTATGTAATTACAGTTCTTACTAAGTTGCTGGTTGCCTTTTTCCAGGTTTTTTTTTTTTTTTTTAAATCACACCAACCTGACCAAGGTTCTGAGGGTTAAAACTGAGAGTCAACACTTACAGTCATTGTTTCATGTTAAATCCAACATGCTTATTGCAACAGCCGAAATATGTTTAAATGGTCAAATGTTTATGGACTTTTATGCAAATAAGCATCTGAGAGACTGCAGACTTTGGCATTATTATATTTCAAGGAGTCCATACTGCTTAAACTAAAGTTTTGCAGCAGCTTGTAGCAGGACTCAAACGTCAGGGTCTTTTTAAGGTTTACATGTACCTCCAAGTTTAAGCTCCAGTTACCCTCCACTCAGCAGCTAAAATTCTTCTGGGTGCCAACGATTTAACCAGCAACTTCCTGTTTGTAAATCCAAGATTAAATCTATCTGATCCAGGCAGAGGAAAGATTCGCAGCAGCAGAATAACAGGATTCAACAGGGGAAAGAAACCAGAATAGCAGCACACAAATAGAATGTAAAATAAGCAGGAAAACAGAATACAAACGATTGGGGGCTTATGTAAACACATTCTGCTGAGACTTTCAATATGTTAAGTAGGCTGCAAGAGTGGGAAAAATATGGAAGACTAATATTTCAGGATTTACCCCCACATGTTCCCACTCAGTTCTACCTGTTCTGAGCAAATGAACAGTGAAGGAGAAAAATAAAGCTAAAGGGCATGTTGGCAGAAACAGTGAGCTCCGTGTTTTTGGTTGTTAGTCCGCCTCTCTACCTCCAGGCCAAAATAAATCCTAAAACCACCAGAATGGCACTGCCCTTGTTAGCACAGATTTTAAAACCTAAGCCCTTCTTAACCATCAATTGTAGGAGGCAAAATTAAAGTAAAAGGCACCCATCCTCCCCACCAACTGACTTAAAATAAGTGAAACAGAGACCAGTTACAGATGAGAAAGCCCTGAAGAGACTAAAGCACACTGTTAAAATAAATAAATAAATAAAATGTTTTCACGGAACAAAACTGGCAATTGTGGTTGCCAGAATAATTATATAAAAATACAGTTAAAATGTAAACAACTATAAATAACAACCTGTTAATATTACAGTTTAAATCTGTTTCAATTCATCTGTAAAACTGTTGTAATTACAACATTTTAAACTGTAAAATTTACACTGTCCATTTGGAGGCAATTCCTTCTTATGAGTAAAAATCCCCTAAAATTCAATTAATAATTGAATCGACATAATTTTGAAAATCTACACATTAGAAAATCCTAATTATTTTTCTTTTAACTTCAAATAGCTGTTATTGGCAGGTAATATAGCTTTTTTTGTCATTGTCCCGATATTTATGCCAAAACATGTATTTTTAGAGTGACAATCAATAGGAAAATCTAAGTTTTAAGGAACATTCAAATGTAGCACTTACATGTTTTAAAATCAATTGTTAAATCCATTTGTAGGCTACATATTTATCTGTAAATCATAACATATGAATCTTTAAAATGTAAAATTAACAGTTTTATTTGGTTTATTGCTTTGCAAAATCTTACTGTAAATTTAATACTGTTTCATTGTTTTTCTATTTACAGTTTTGTGATGTCATGATTTTACAGCATTTTGCTGTTAATTTTACAGACATTTCTTTTATAGTGCTCGCTGAGATTTTTAAGAAACCCTCCAATAATCAATTCAAGTTGTTGTTTAAGGTTTTAGATGAAGATGCATCTGGACTCTCTGCTGCATAAAGATTGCAGCCACGCTGGAGGAATTTTAATTTTGTCTATTGTCATACTGCGAGATGCTGGATCTTTAACTGTGCTGCTGAAAAATAAGTAATAGATCTTAAGCGGCAGGATTTCTTGGGCGAAAAAATAATTGAATCTGTCACGAGTTTTATCAGACCTTCTCCCTCCAGTCAGAAGTAATTTAAGCCCAGACAGAAAACAATGGCACTATTAAATTCATATTAGCCCTGGAAACTTTTTGGAGAATGTATTGACTATTTCAGCCCTGGTTTCATAGCAGAGATAAAAACAGCATCATAAGAAAACATCATGTTGACTTTAGGGACTTTAAAATCATGTTAACATGTTAAAATCATAAGTTACCTTATGCTCACACTTGACGTTTGGGGCAAATCCTAGTATGGTATAGGGTAGGGGCAAAAAAAACAATACAGCATAGTATTGTGGTATTTTGTGTGGCAATATTATATCAATACAGAGATGCCAAGAATCAATATTTTATTATATAGATGATGACAAACTCAACTTTACATGGAATTTGCTTTTTCAGTCTCCTGGATACATTATACTGCAAAAAACTTTATATTTAAAACTTTATCCTATTAGATGAAACATGTCAACATTTTTTTTCCTTTGGGGAGATTTAAAATTGCACTAATATTGTACTGTGACCAATTTATCTTGATGATATCATATCATGTAACCTTTGGTGATAAAAACTGGGCTGCTAAGAAGTTTCAAAATATCTAAAAATATGAAACTTTTGACCAATTACCTCTTGTTATATTGCAGCGATACTGTAGGGTTGACTCTTCGCACTTTTAAAAAATATTAATGATTTTTTTGATATGTAGTTGTCAGTATTGTGGATATAATGACTAGGTGGGTACAGGCAAATAATTGAACAGCTAGACAGTCTCATAAGTTTTGAAAATTACATCACTTTTTTGCAGTACGCCTTCCCCCCTCATAATTAAATTAACGGTCCCTATCATTAATCACTGACGGAGGCTGGAGCAGCGACGAGGAGCACGCGCAGAACACCAAGTCCAGTTAAATTTGAGAAATTCGATTTCGTCCAATTTCACTCTGACTAACATGTTTACATGTATTTTAAAAGTCCAGTTTTAGTTGGACTAACAGTATCATTTGACTTTTTCTAACATAAACATATTGAGCCCTGTTACACTGACTAGCTTTATGAAGGTCATAATATACAGTTTTTGCTGAAGCTGTTGTAGAAGTTGAAATTTGTTGCGGTGTTGACTTGTACCGTGTTGTACTGAGAGGTGTATTTACCATCATTTATTTAAAAAATGCTGTGACTACATGAGCATGAAGTTCTCGCTGTCTGAACACAGCCAAAATGTTTGTTGGGAAACATTGTAGGGGTTGGTGAGTTTCTCCTTCCAGGCATGGCTGCCTGTGTTGTCTCTGCGTGAACTCTCCTGTACTGGAGCTGCTGGTTCAAACACAAGTAACACTTGGCATGGAGGATGTTTACTGACATCCTGGCTGGAAGCTAATTTTCATCCCTTGTTAAAAATAAAAAGCAGGCATGTTTCTGCTATTCTCCTCTTTTACAACACGTCTTTCGAATGTGTGTATTTTCAACCCCGGGGGCAGAAACGCTGAAGCTTCCCCTTCGTCCAGACAGACAGACAGCGTGGGAGGGGAGCAGGGGGGTGTGGGCGTTGGGCTTACCAGTCTGGGGGTCCCGTCTGCAGGGAGATAAATTGTTAGCTATCTAGCCATCAGAGCCCCTGGCATGTTCTATCTATGGCAACACAACAGACACTTCAGAAATCCAGGTTGATCCTCTCTGCTGGCCTCAGAGGGCTACTAGTGTGGGAGGAGGAGGAGGAGGAGACCCGCGTCCTGGCTCTCCGAAGCTCCATAAATATCAAATATGTGGGCAGCACGAAAGGGGAATCATCCAACCTCCAAATAGGAAAATAATATCTGTTTCTTCGGCTTTCTCAGTCTCTTGGTCCTTTCAGTCTCCGTGTTTCTCTCTCTATTGTATCTCAATCCTCTGACTCCATTTTTGTCTCCCTTGTTTCAAATGTTCCCCTGCTTTGTTTCATATTTTGTGAACGTTGTGTAACAGGTAAAAAAAGAAAAAGGCAGGTTGTCCGGGATATTTTGAATGGAGTTGCGAGACTGCCATTTCTGTTTTGGGGCTCCAAATGCTTTTGTTTATTTATGGAGACCAAATATACGAACCCTTGAGACTAGAGTGAGCTCCCAGTCTCTCTGCTCCCCATCTTCCCTCCACCCTGTCCAGCCTCAGCAGCTGTGCACACAGAGAATAATATCCAGCCGGCCAAATCCATTCTGCTCTAATTAATGAGAGAGTCAGGCAGGATACCTGAGTGCCTGCAAACAGCTGCTGGTTCGCCACAGCTCAATTATAGTAATAATACTACAAATAATATACAGTCATTGAATTTAGTAATGAATTTGAAACTTATCTATATGACTCACTAAAGTTATAGCAAAACCCCAGTGTCTTATTGTCTCCTGCTCGAATAATATATCACGCTAACAGTAAACTTCATGATGTGCCATTCAGCAATTAACCTATCGCTAATACACGCCCCCTCAGCTCGATTGGACAAACAATCAAGGCACTGCCTAAACTAACAATGGCAGCTGTCAGTGTCAAAGACATATCCGAAGATGCTATACAGAACTTTTGGGGACAGAAGCTATTTATTTCATACAGAAGCCATGAAAAGGGTCTTTACTATGTCATGGTGTCAGCGTTAGCCAGCCTTTGCTTTCTTTGTAACATTACAGCTAAGTTAGTGGTTTTCAGTTGGGTGGGCTTTAACTACAGCCGTTTGCTACAGTTAACACTAATGTCCGATTGTCAAAGAACAAAAATACTAAATTGAACAGATGACCTGATGAGCTAACATTACAAAGTTGAAGTTGGCCATAACATTAGCGGCCGTTACCTAACTAAAGCTAACATTATCAAGCTGACATAATGTATGAGGTTATATATAATTGTCACTTTGCAGCAAATTTTGTTAACACTGTGTTGCCTAAACTTAGAACAAATGTAAACATCCTTATTTGTTTATCTTCTTCATGTGCCACACATTTTAATCCAAAGGAGACACTTTGCTTTGTTTATGTGAGGTTTTGGGATAAAATACACTCCATTTTTGGGCCTCTCAGGATACCTCGTATCAGTGTTGCATCTACCCATGCACATCGTTTGACCATTAAAGTCATAACTGCAGAAATTTAAATAAAACCGCAGGAAAATTAAAATTTCTGATGCTTTTTCTATGGAGATCTACAAGCAGGATGCCTGAGTGCATTGTCTGGCTTTACGAAATGTGATTGGCTCGTGGCTTTTGGGGGCAGAGCTTAGCGATAGGTCAACAGTGCTCTTAAGAAACGGTGCAGATTCAGAGATCTAGAATTGGGATAGCTCCACAACTTTTTTTCACAACTAAACACACATTTGCCCCACTGGTTTACTGCCCCTGCACACTGCTTGACTCTAACCTTTGTCTACAGCATATGGAAGTGATGTTTAAAAAAAAAAATACTGTATATAGACTGGTATGCATAGTCAGTTGTGCTACCTGAGTTTGAATTAATGTTGTCCAGTAAAGGTGTCGACACGCTCCTGCATCAAGCTCCTCTGTATTCACTGTATGAGGTGATGGAAGAAAACAAGTGATTGTGATTCTGACAGGCAGACAGACAGAAAAAGTGACAGACTGACTGAAGGATGGAAAGACAGAATAAGGTCAAGGCAGACAGAGACAGCAACATTCAGATCACATCTGCAGCTCAAAAGATAAAGAGGCAAACAGGTACACAGGCAGTGTGATGGATTGATTTAGTAGAGGCATAAAGAAAAGGACGAGTTTATTGAGGGAAGAAGTTGACAGGATGACCTCCTGAGAAAGAACGTCCTCTACCGAGATCATAATGTGTAAACTGCCAAATCAGATAAAGTCCATAATATGCAGTATAAGACAGACCAGGGAGTAAAAGACTACTTGGTTCGCCTATATTCCAAACTTGTTGAAAATACCCATTATGGTGATCATAAATTTACTTTTAAGTGATGAAAAATTTTAGATGTCTCACCCAACAGATTTTGATGACAATTTGCACGCTGGTGGTCTAAAATGGCAGCAAGACGAATCGGGTTAATACTGGACGCTTCATTTCCCTGCAATTAGGAGTGATTATAGAAAAAACAACAACCTTTAAACCGTGTTTTTCTCAGGATCTGGTGAAATGGTGAAGAGTTTCAGTCGTTTTTCTTGTTGGTGAACTTGGTCAGAGTATGAAGAAAAAATGGCATGTCTTTGTTTTCATCACACCCTGATATATCACAGATCAGTGAAGATATCTGAGCACTGGAGCCAATAATTGTGATTTAGTCTTTCTAAAAACATTGAAATCTTTTCTAATACAGATCTAATCAGTAACATACTGCTAACAGACAGATCATCCACACATACAGTAAGTATACAGAACTGTTAACTAGCTGCTCTAATCTCTTGTTATGCTGTTTGGAAATTCACAAATATGAATTATTCCTATTTTCCAGACGGTTAACAGTGAAGACAGCTAATTATGTGAAAGTCAACACGGCCTGGATCACGACAGGCTGACAAAGCTGGAGGGCAGATGTTTAGATTTGATTGAGTGATTATGAAAAAAGCACGGTTTTGGATGGAAAGCTCTGGATGGGTGTGCTCCTCATCAACATGTTTTTTTCCCCCTTCCCTTTGTTCCGTGTATCTAAGGGCTTGATAAACAGACAGACGGTCAAACAGACCGATAACACCAGTCATAAAGACAAGCAGATGGAGTAAGACATAAACACACAGACTGCAGCTCTAATTTTGTTAGATTGCCTTTCTTCTAATTCAGAATTTTCACTCCTTATTCTTCTTTGCTCTTTTCTTTCTTTCTCTTCTTATCTGTTGTCTATAATCATGCTGGTCTGGGATTGGAATTCATGTCAAGGAAGTGTTTTCATGATTTTTAGAGCAGAGTTTCAACAAAAATCTTTGGTGAAGGTGTGATAATCTTTTGCTAAATTCTGGAAAATCATTTCATTTGCTTTTTTCATGGCCTTGGGCGATATCACAGTATCACAGTGTACCAGGATATTTAGAAATCCCAAAAGAATATTTTCAATACTGTCATAAATACAGCGCTCCTCATTGTATGTAGTGCACAGCATGCACCACCAAAGCTCAATCTCTACTGGTGAAACAGGCAACTGGGGCTGAATGAAACAGTGACCCCTTATGGTGAAGGGTTAGGTTACAGGACTGTAAACAGCTGGCGGCCAGCAACAGCAGAGAGAGACCATGGGGATTAACAACACGTGTTTAACATCTAACTTAGTGAATTAAGAATTTATTTTGACCAAACAGAGGCTTGTGATTGTCGGAGCAGTGGACTGTCTAACTAGATCACTAAGAAGAGTAACCAAGACGGTTTGGGTGAATTTTATTTTGTTTCTGTTGAGTTTGAATGAAGTGCGTTTCATCAGTCTTCAGTGACCGAGAGAAAGTTTAATTCAAAAAGTGTACAGTTGTATTTCTTTGTTTGATAAAGTACGAGATACAAGGTAGATATATTATTCACTTTAAATTACAATATGTCCTTGATTCCTATACATCTTTGGAGTTGAAAGATGAGTTGGTTAATTCACCAGCTACTATGAAAATTCCATCCAGTTGTTTGGGCACGTTGCTGCTAATGGCACCATATAATTTCCTGTAGTGCATTTTTTGAATTTGTATATGAGTGTTGTGTCCTGTTGGCTGTGAACAAGGTCCAACCACAAGTGCTTCTCTTTCGTAGAAAAGTCTTGCTGTAGCAGAAGGGGCCACAGAGTCTAAAAATAGCACAAAGGAACAAGGATTTGAGGAGCTTCATGTGCTGCCATTGTCATAGCAAAGAATAAAAGGTTCAAGAATTTAACTTTTCATAACATTTTGTGGGTTTTAATTGTGTATCTGTTAGTCTGAAAAGCTGAAAGTAAGTAGTGCCACACACCTATTGCATATTTTGCATACCCCGGTGAAATTTCAGGAAGGTTTGAAGGGAATCAAATATTATATACTGCCCAAACCTATTCTAGAGTCATTAGTATGGATGAACATTGCTGTAAGACATATAATTTTGTAATTTGGTCTGATCAGGCAGTAAAAACCTGCTTTCACATTTCCCTTTTATGTTTTGTTTATCTCCCGCACACATTTATCTCCACAGTAATTTGATTGTTGGAGGGGGTTCGGCTTTGCCATAAGTGAGGGCTAGCACTGGTGTTCCTTTATTGTTTGATTGTTACAGGACATTTTTGGTTGTACATTAGATAAAAATCAATTTAAAAAACATTTGATCACAAATTGTGCTTTATTTTTAATCTCTACAAGTCCAGAAATCAGTTTTCTCCCTTGCTCCTTTCTCTGTCTCTCTCTCTGTCTCCAGTTTCCTTTCATCACATTTCCTTCCTTTCTTCCCTCCTCTCTGTCTCCATTTCCCTCTCTCTCTCTCCCTTCCTCTCGATCTCTTCCAGCCAAGTCTGCCAACTCTCATGCAGATCTGAGCTTGGACAGATGGTAGCGAGCAAAAAGTGTTTACTTGCACACAGCTCCTAACAAAACGAGCAGATGCCTGCAGAGCCGCCGCTCCCCTCCAATCACCATGATACCGAAACATGCCCGACAGGAGGAGGAGAGATAGTGTTGTGCTTGAATAGAAGCAGGCGTTTTAGCTTTTTCACTCAAAAATACACACACACACTTCATTACGCGCTCACAGTCGGCACCAAACTTGACTTCATTGGGTTTCTGCTGCCTTCTCACCTGAGTCTGTTTGTCATCTTGATTTTTTATCCTCTCTGACTCTTTATTCCTTTTTTTTTTTGCAGTGAGATGTTTTCATACCTCCTGGGGGTTTTCTGGGTATCGCAGGCACTATAGTTTGTCATTCGTTTTTCAGTGTCTGCTATTTTTTGTCTTTACTATTTGCATGTGCAGAAATGCAAAACCTAAATTTAGAATTTACTATCTGAGTGAAATAAAAATCATTTTCTGTGGATGTGGATGATCTATATTCAGAGCTCAATTAAAATATTTACAAACAAACAAATATGCAACATGAGCAACCCAGCCATCTAGAGGGGGCTCCCAGTAGACAATAATTTGTTGGTAGATCAAAAGATGTCTAATCCTCTACAGTCGAGTGTAATAAATTTGCTGAAAATGAAATAATTACACTAACAAATCAAGCCTAGTTCTAATAACTCAAGTTTATAAGTATATATTGAGTATCATAGGAGACATTTTTGGTTACAGCAGTAGTTATTTAACAGTTTGACTTCTTGAATTTTACTTTCAGTATGCATCATGAGTGAGCACTGTAAATGAGGCTTGGGGTAATAAGGTTTCTAGTGGTACAACTTTCTAGAAAGCATCAATTGTATGTCTAATATTTCAGTGTATATGTGACATGTCACGTGATGGAAATCTCAGGCCTATCGTTTAATTTGTTATCTTGAGATCTCAAATTAATTAAGCCATTATCTCGGGAAAACGGTTTCATTATCTCGAGAAAATTATCCCGTTATCACGGGAAAACAGAGGAAACAAAATTTTGTGAATGTATAGCCACTTAGGGCGTCATTACTATCAATACACAGAAGCAGTGTATATATTTTTTTAATCATATACATTTTTTATATTGCTACTACAAATGAAACTTTTGGTAGCCTACTAGAATAATAAAATTGATCAATTCATTAGTCCCTAGATAAATGTTGCTGCAATAGTTAGTTGCTGCAATAATAGTTGGAACCCATTTTGATCCTTAGCTTTGTGCTGGACAGCTGCAACCCTGCAATGATACCTATGATAAAACTCTTGAACATGAGTAGCTGTCATGATTACAATCAATGACATATGATTTAAAAAAATACCTGAATAATGACATAAAAAGACTGTTAACTTTCATGTAATCTCGCTGTCTCTGGTTGGAAAACATTGTGGAACTCCTGCTACCTATTACTCACCTGTCTCTTTCTATCCTTTTCACTTTATCCACCTCTTTTTGCCCTTACACTCACACACCACCATACGCCCAGCTCCCAGCATCCTTGCTGAAGTGATCCTAACCAGTTCCTCTCTGTAATCATGTTGATTGGCACCCATGGCAGCGGCTTTGATTAACGCCAAAAATCCTCATTAGTGATGCAGGAGTTGCATGTTCAAAACGCAAACATTCAAATTCAGTTGTGAGTGGGACATGACCCCTCCTCCCCACCCTCTACACACACACACACACCTACATTCCCAATTACTCCAGTGTGGATGTTGGTGTGGTACTCAACATAGAAGTGGCTTTAATGAACCGCTAAAAATAGATTTCATTTTTGGTTGGCGTGGAGGGATTAATTTGCTCCTGAGAGCAACGAGAAGGAGTCTAGATCACAATGTCCTTGAGAAAACGTTCACATCTGCAAGTTTCTGAAAATGCTTGGGGCGTGAATCGAACCTCTTATGGATTATTGTGTCTGCTCTTTGCTCTGATATCGATACTTACTAAGAAGTGTTATCACCTGCATGAAATCTTCTCACTCATCGACTGACATGGGTGGAGTGATTCTGAGCACATATTTTAAAGCATCCACCAGATGTTTTTTTGCAAAGTGATCCATTTTCTCTCTGCAGCACATTCCTTTACATATTATCTGGGACTGTAAGCATATAAACTGTAGTAATAACAGTCTCTCGGAGGCAGAGTTGGTTGATTTTCTTCTCTATTGTTGCCTTGAGAAAAGCACCTAGTGGCTATCCAATTCCCTCCGCTCGCCTAATTTGCGAAGCTGAATTTGTGCAGAATATCATTAGCAGCCATAAATATCTTCTCTCTGAATATTCATGACTGCAGGGAAAACATAAGGGAAAATAAAGACAAGACAAAAATTGGCAGACCAAGGTAACCATAACATCTATTTTTCTCAGGAACAACAAAGCCTCAGTACTCGCCTGTATCATTTGCCCTGCTGCATAACTTATGTTGTGTCAAAACTGATTTTCTTAAAGCAGAATCACTTTCAATTATGTACATTTCCATATTATTGTCCTTCCTTTTAGATATAGTTGAATGGAGATATGTGTATGTAACCTGAACAAACTACATACACAGTAGTATCACATGGACATGGCTGCTGCTAACAATGTTTTTAATTATTGACTAATGAGATTATTAGATGCTTAATATTCCATTGGTCAAGGTATCATTTTCTCTTTAAAACCTCAGAAAGGGCACTAAAATGACTATATTTTCAATAGAAATAAAGCAAATAGTTTCTGTTGTTAGGTTGCTCTATAAAACAAACGTGATTCATTGTTACAGGAGGAAGAAAGATAGTAATTTGGTGGATTTTTTTGTTTAAACATCCAAGTGCTGATACTAAAAATAATACCACCAATCACTCGTAATACCAAAATGTATCAAAGGTTTTTCTACTTCCTGCATAAATGTCTACATGCTGTACTTGATTCCTCATTTCTTTTGTGCTTGTACTTTTGCATTTCCTGACTAAGCAGAAGTGATACTCCTCCAGTGTAATCTGTAAATGTACAGTAAGCAGCAGAGTATTTGTTAACAGGCTACGCAGGTCTCGCTATCATTTCTCTGCAAGCCGCCGTTGTCAATTAAGCGAGCGGAAAGTGCTGAGCACAGGTCTGGAGGAGGGAGATATCAAAACAACAGCCTGTAATGAGAACCCTCTCCACGGGACTGAGCAGCCAATCACAGAGCTCCCCGGGTAGATATCAAAATGATGTCAACCAGGCTTGGTCTCCACCAAGGAGCTGAGCCACAGCCTGATAATTTACCTGTGTTTCCCTGATGGAAATCTGCATCAACAACCCTAAATTTGGGGAGATTTGTGTCGATGCAGAAACATAACCATCACTTACAGCAGCTGATAGTGCAAAATCAGTGTGAAACATTATTAATAAGACACTACACTGTCAGCATCACTGAGAATGCAGTGTGTGTTTAACATTCAGTATTCTACAGCTGTTGTGTCTATGTTATGGTGCTAATTAGTAAATGTTATAATGCTAAAAGGCTAAACTAAGGGGATGATCAAAATAGACACAATACCTGCTATATATCAACCTGTTGGCATTCAGGCTGTCAATTTTATAGATATTAGGCCTAAAAATACATTAAATTGTCTCAAATTGTAATGTCTAAGGTCATAAAATGAGGCAAGGTCTTCTGCATGAAAGCACAATCACTGATGTTTGAAAGTCTTTAAACTAACTAACTTAATTCTGTCTTTTTACTGAATATCTGCACTTACCCTTTTGGCAAAATGCAGATTAACTTACCTCATAACCATATTCTTACATAAAACCTTCCACTGCATGGGGTGACAAAATACTTCATACTCTTACACTTACCGGCAATGCTTGAATGAGAATAAAAAGAAAAAAAATTGTTTTTTAAAAAAAAAAGGTCAAGATTATCTTGAACATTTTTAAGAACATTTGCAAAAAAAAAAAAAGTCAGAAAAAAAAAATTCACTTATTTCAGTCAATAAATAAATCAAAGTTATTATTACTTATAAGAAATAACTAACCTTCATCAGAGGTGGATGGGCCAATTTGCAGCCTCAATTTTTGATTCAGACAAATTAATTTAATGCAACCGCTATGAAAATCTCATCTAATGCAGCTTTAAGAAAACAAAGGGCAATTGTCCTTTCTCTTCTCAGGTCTATTTTCTTTGACCTTCACTTTTTTAACTCCACCGCATTGGATAACAAGACTGTTTTATCACATCGCCTGTAAGCTGCTGTGGGTTCGTGACTAAAATCTAAACTGCGGTTACTGTGTGCTGTTAGAGTGAGTGAGAAATGAATGTAAAAATACAGTTTCCAGGGATCCTGTGTGTGTGTGTGTGTGTGTGCGTGCGCGTGCGCGTGTGTGCATTAAGACCTTGCTGTAAGTGAGGGGGGAGTTGCTCTATCACTTTGTACATTCATATTGCACTCAAAGCTTGTGCTTCATGACTAATTGCTCAGTAAATAATGTGAACCCAAACAGATGCAGCTGGGAGTCTAGTACGCTCATTAGGATGAGTGGCATTGCTGAACGAGGCGAACAAACACAACCTGTGATTACTCAAATCAAGACGCCGGTGCTCCAATCAGAACACAACCAGATGTCATTTACATTTTGATGTCTTTAAGACGTTTACTTTAACACCCTTATCCAGAGAGAGAAGATACTTAGAGTGAAGTCACTGAGAATTGTAGCAACCAAAAAATATTACTGTAGTCATTTTTAAGCATTGAAGGCTACATTACATCTTTACTTTCATAATGAGATCGATTTTCACTGTAAGAAACTTGTTAATGGTGGTATGCATTCTCCACTCTCTATTCTCAACTGGAAGTAGTTGTCACCATGGAAACCGATTTTGTAGATGCCTTGATTGCTCAGTTTTATTCACGTTTTTCAAGTTTTATAGGATATTTCCACTACATTTTTGTACAGTGGAGGGAATTGGAGACACTTTGTCATTTTTTATATTCAGTCAGTGGAAGAAAAAAAGTCAGAGGAACAATATTTTTGAAGTTGTAACAATGATTGAAGCAACATTGTTTATGCAAAATGTATGAATTTTGAGAATCACATGTAACAACAAAACCACTGGCATGAGATGGACAAACTTTGAGGGGTAGCAAAATTGTCAACTGCCCAAAAACAGAAGACTCATTTTTTAAAAAAATGGCTCTTTGTTCTCACTCTTCATTACTTCTGGCTTCTAAAATGTTTACAGACTGAACAGTCTGAGAGGGAAATCACTATTTTATTGACTTCTCTCTGCTCATACATATTTCATCTTATGACCAGACACAGAATACTCAACTTTATTCTTTTTTAACGTTATTGACATTATAAAACCCCACTGTACATGTATCTCCCACACCTCCTCCTCCAGCTCCCCTGAATCCTTCCCTCATTCTCATCACCTCATCCTCCTCTCACATGCATGATTGTTGAAAGCGTTGTAGCATCAGAGGACCGAGCGCCAAGTCCTCATCTGCTGAGCCCTGCAGGGTGGCAGTATAATAAAGCCTCATTCCTACACAGAGCAAACTGCACAAACACAATAAAGCCAACACGCCTCCTGAGCATGAATCAGTTCACACAGAGGGAGGAAAAAATGATTTTTGAGGTGGGGGGTGAGATGAGGAAAGTTTGAAATAGTTCATGGGGGAAACGTGTTACTCCCCACATCAAGGCCTGCTGGAGACCAGCAGGAGGGGGAGTGTTGTTTCGGCTCATCTCGTGGTGCTGTTTTGGTTCTATTTTGTGAAGTCTGTCTGTCAATAGATGATTTTGTATTTGTTTTCATGCACACTCTGTGTTTACAGTTAAATCTATGTTGCATTATTATTCCCCAGCTTTCCAAGTATGAAGATGTTGATTCTGTAGAATTCATGTTTTGTCTATTTATATTTTTTAAAACACTGCCGAATCCCGAATACAGAGCAACTTCATCATCTATTTTGACTTTTATTTCTGCCTCTTTAGCTGCTAAACGCTCATTTTTGTCCACCAGCTAGACCTGTCTGGTCTGTTTGGTGCTGGGCAGGTAGTGTACAGTGGGTTTATGAAAAGTTTATTAACCAAAAAACTCCATTGATGAAAAGCAGTACTTTTACTTTGCAGAACACTGGAGTAGTATGTAAGGTAAAGCAGACAAAATATTCAAATACAATGTGCACATGTAGCTGATATTGACATTTTTTGCCCACATCCACAGCAGCACACAGCACAAACAGGTCGATTTGGTTCATTAAGGATGCTTGCAAAGCAACACAGTACATAAAATATGCACAGCAGAAACATCAGACAGGTCAAGCTACATT
Source organism: Plectropomus leopardus (assembly GCF_026936395.1). Lineage (NCBI taxonomy): Eukaryota > Metazoa > Chordata > Actinopteri > Perciformes > Serranidae > Plectropomus > Plectropomus leopardus. The sequence continues at coordinate 5,030,844 of NC_142189.1, forward strand.
GTTTAACAAAATATCTTTAAAGGTCACAGGTATGGCTATATATTGAGTCCAGATCTCAATATATGTGCTATAAAACCAAGACTAGGAGCTAAAAGAGGTTAAAGAGCTCTGTAGAGCTGCAGAACTATTTGGCAGTACAAGACGTCCCTCACAGTACAAGTTGAAATATGATTTAGGGCCAGTTTAATAAATGTTGATTAATGCAGGTCTTATGTAACGTGACCATCACTGTTTTTAATGGAAGTGCCCTGAGCAGAAACTGAACCACCTCCAGTGGCAGTGCAAGTATTATAATACAGTCATTGAGCTCCATTAACGGACCAGTCACAACTGCCAAGCAGACACGATCTGGCCCTCAGGCTTTATCGCTCCCAGATGTCGGGTGTTATCTCTGCCTCTGAGCCCCACGGTGGATCTTCTACAGGCTGACAGGATCAACAGGATCCAGCAGCAGGGAGCCTCACCGCTGCTGATGAGGAGCCAAGCTTCAGGCTCTGAGTGTTTCAGAGCATCAGTGCTGAGCAAGGATCCTAATTTTATCCTGGGCGCATATGAGCAGTCAACAATAATGATTTAGAGTTGAGAGTAAATTTCATGAATGAGGGCACTTAAACAGAAACTACTGTGCTCATTTATTTCATTTTCATTTAGGAATTTTAGTCAGTTTTTACTCTAGTCAGTTATTCACTTCAAAAATCCCAAACTGTCCCTTTAAACATCACACTACCATTTTTTTGAGGCTGCTATGGTACTGTGCTGTCAGGAGAGATGACTTACCACCTTGACTATCCAATAAACAGCAGACACGTTCACTGTTGTGTCGTACACAATTAGATTAGCCTGAGCCCTGAAAAGCCCTGTGTTGTGCCCCTGTGGCGGGCGTCTGACACTCGCCTCCTCCTGGACACAGTGTCCCTGATAACAGCTCGCTCCACACGCTCAGGTAGGAGAGCTGTGATCATTAATTGATGACACAGCGGCCCAGCCTCCTGCTTGCGGGAGTGCGTGAGCCGCCGTGGTCATTGTCTGGAAAACAATTCATGCAAAACAGTGGACGGAGGAGTGATGAGGCTCGCCACAGAGTCAAAACAACCAGGCATTCACCGCAGTGTCAAAACAAGGTCATGTGGATGTAGCTTATAGCGCAGCGTTCCCACGCAAACATGGGATTGTGCAGCAGCATGCAGAGCTGCAGAGCGCCCGGCCGCCCGGGGATGAATGATTTATCTGCGGAGAGGGAGGCAGCTAATGGAGCTGCATGTACAGCTGCAGAGGATGGAGGGAGGAGGGGAGTCAAGACAGACAGACAGACAGACAGACAGGAAGCTGGAGCAGATGGAAACTCTCACTTCTTCCTTTGTCATGTGTGGCAAACAGGCCAGACAGCTGACGTGTGTTTTTGTCTCTGTGTGTGTGTGTGTGTGTGTGTGTGTGTGTGTGTGTGTGTGTGTGTGTGTGTGTGTGTGTGTGTGTGTGTGTGTTAGGTCAACAAACAGAATAGATATACCTGGTACTTGCATTTGTGCATATGAATTTGTAACCGAACTGTAGACACAAAAGACTTGTGAACATGTTTGAATTAACCGTTTGATAACTTAACACATCACTTTGGTGTATTCAGACACTTTCACAAGTATCTAAACCTTTGAACACTAATCAAATTGGTTTGATTTTTTTCGAAAATGTGGGGGAAAAAAAGTCAGTGGGCACTCTGGCAAGAAATTTTCCACAAATTGCAAGAAATTAGTTAGAAATTAATTAGACTTAAAAATGTATTTTTAAAAAGCAAGGGAAAAATGTCTGGGGAAAAACAATATTTATAATTATCATAATTACATATTTACATTATTTGATATATTTATTACAATTTTAAGCACTTCATAAAAGCATTTGCTTGTTTGGTTTTTTTTTTAACTTTGGTGTTTTTTTAAACAAATATTCAGGTGATTTACTTGTACTTTTTTCAATTTTCTCTGTATCTTTTGTGGTAATTTCTCGTTTTGTTGCTCATAACCTTATACCCATGTTTTTGAGTAAAATCAAGCCAGTGTGCAGAGGTTTTAAAGGGTTGAAATAATAATCAGCGTACTAAGTTTAGGGGTGTTTTAAGCAAAAACTAAGCAATCAGTGTCTGGTTTCAGCTTCTCCAACGTGCTAATTTTCTACATTTGTCTGTTTTATATCATTGCTTACTCAGTATTTGGGGGATTTTTACTGTTTTTTTGGACAAAACATCTGAAGACTTTGACCTCTGGGAAATTTCAATTTCATTATTCTCTACTTTTTTTTAACAACCAAATGGCTGATTGAGAAAATTCTTGGTACCTTAACCTACAAAGAAACAAATGTAACCCTGAATCAGTGATATAATTATATGAATAAATACCCATTTTGAAACTACAACTGAGACACTAGTGATCCAACTTACATCCTCTTGGCTAAAATGTGCAGATGCCCACTTCCTAACAGTTAGAGAGGTGTTACATTGAGCATGTTGTCAGGAGCTAGAATGCAGATAAACAGATTCGCAGGGATAGACCATCACTGAGTGGGAGGTATGTGTTACTTTTAGCCAAGCTGGTCGTGTAGTGTGTAAAATATTGTGGATTACAATGAAATTGAGTGCAGATGTTTATGTTACCCTGAGGTTGAGTCTTAATGGCTTTGGTGATCCTCTGACAAGTGTCAAATATGACCTGCAGATAACATGTCAAACACTTAAATCTACAACCATATTTACAACCTTATTTATTTATTTGCTTACTTACTTCTCAATTTCAGTATCATAGAGCCAGAGGGAGTGTTTCCTCTTGACAGCCAACTTGGATCAAAGACTGTCATCCTGTAGTGAGTCCTGTGCTGCTTGTTAGGAGTTGCAGTTTCAGCAGGGGAGTTGGTAGTGTTTTGTTCAGGACTTGGACCAGCAGCAAGAGCGCTGCTAGCAGTCTGGCTGGTATTTTGACTGGCGGCAGGGCTAACGTTTTCATCCACGCCACTGATGCTAGTTTTTCATGTTGTGTGTGTCTAAAAAAATGCAGATATTTTCACCTGCTTTTACAACGGTACTCTCGAAAGCCACAGTGCGCTGCAATAAACCTAACGCAACACGTGTAGAATCTCTCCTCTTCTCCGCTCTCGACTGTGGGTATGTGCACGTGTGTGTGTGTGGGTGCATGTCTTGAAGCGAAATAACATAGACTTATTTCATTTTTTCTTTAAAAAAAAAAAACAGGGGCTAGACTTATTCTATATGAAAAGTGACCTTCGATGACTTTTGTTGAGATTCGGTGCTATGTATAAAATATAATAAAAATGATTTGACGATTCCCCTCCCAATATAATGGTAGGGGAAACACTGGTGATACGTTATTATGCTGATGGGACTTTAGATTGCCCAGTATGCTCCAAGAAAATTGCTCCTTTATACCCCCTTTACTCAAAAAAATCAATTAATACTTTTCTGACATTGTATATATATCCTTTATTTACCCAGGTAAAAGACTCTTTGAGATTTAAAATCTCTTTTCCAAGAGTGACCTGGCCAAGAGGGCAGCTTAAAACAAAGTTGCTTCAATAAATTCAGACAGACAAATACAACTATCACACAATGCAAAGAGCGAGCACAATCTCCAGTTAAAAGTCCAATCATCAAATTTCAGTTGTCACTGGATTGCAGACACATTGACCAATAGTGCTATTTTCTCGACATTTTAAAAGTGACTTAAATTCCCCCATAGTGATCAGTTCAGACAGCTTTAAACGTCTCTGCCCTCATACCTCCATCCGTCCTTTATGATGGCACAGATAAATCCTGACCTGATTTTCAGTCACTTAAAAAAGAGGTGATGGTATAGGAGGTCATATGTACCTTTTAATGGAGGACGTTTTTCTAAAAGGCTGGTCTGTGAGGCCATTAAATTCATTTTTCCAATTGTCTCCTACTGACAAATCTCACTTGAACTGCACAACACGGTCCCCAGGATTTCTGGTGATACTGCTCTGTTTCTCCTGTAACCCTAATTTTTAAGAAAACATGCACAAGTATGGACAAAATGAATGTAGAGTACAGACATACGGCTCAGTACATGCCAGTACATGTAATGTACAAGTAATGAATAAATGGATGCATAGATGGCTTTGGAAACCCCTTAGCACAGATTGAATCAGCTATAAACACTCTTGCATTCTGACTTTGTTTATACAAACTATTTTTTAGAGCATAATTTGACCCTAATGGACTGCTCATGTTCGCATACAGTTTAGCCTTCAGCTGGGGCTGAAGACGACTTGCAAATTGCTGAAGGGAGATAGCTTCCAATCTTTCATCATCATGCAACATGTAACCTCTCCACTGGTTTTGTTGTTTATGATTGCTTTGGTTTATTCATGCATAGAACAAGTAACTAGCTCTTCAGGTTCAGCTATTTTTGTCGACCACATCACCATCACTGTATTTGACCTCAGAGCCTTTCAGCTGGAACATTGAGGGATTTTTTGGGGGTAAAAAAAGTGAAACAAAGAACTGCGTAGTTAGTGTTAGAAGTGACAGACACATCCATGGACACATGTTTCAACCGCACTGTTTGACTGACTGTGATCTCATGGAAATGTAGAGCAGAAACAGCCGTTAGCGCCTAGCAACAAATTATGTTGATCGAATAACAGAACAATACAGTATTTGTGGATAACCAGAGTAACTGCAGACACACACAGCTGTGTGGTGCTGAGGTTTTCAAACCTTTGTTCTCAAGGGCGCCACTGACAGGATCAGCCATGAGTGATGGAGGAGAGAAGAGGGCAGCAGGGAGATGGAGGGGGAGGAGGATGGATGGAGGGAGTCAGCCAGGCCGGCCTGACCGACTCTGGGCAGTCACACTGCAGCTCAATGAGCCAAAGCTTCTTGGATGAACTTCCATCTGCGCTCCACTCTGTCACCTGTGATCATAAACTGAACTGTGGAGAAGGAAACTGATTTAAATACAGCATTTGTAATACAAGTAGAGTGAGTTTAAGTACAATTTGTTTTGTAGGTTTTATTACAATCTTAAAAAAGTGAGGGATAAAAGCCGCAACTGCTGTCCTTTGTGCTCACAGTTGTTTACACTGCCTCCAGTGAAAACCCCCCAATGGATTCATGAGATTTTGTGGGAGGGAAAACATATATTTTCTCCAGTATATTAACATATTTGCTCTCAGTTGTTGTTATTGTTCAGCACTTGATCATGTCAGATGTGACAGCTGGTCTTTGTGGTAGGCTATTGATCCCGCCCCTTCTCCACTGTGATTAGATGACTGGGTAAAAAGTGAAAGTGATGAGCTCAGTGTTCAACCTGAAGTTGAGCATTTTTCACATCTTGGTAACCAGGGAAAACACCCATAGTGCCGCACTCAGCACAGAATAGATGCTCAGCACCTCGTCTAGCCTGTGTAGCATGGGGTAAATATATACGGCACTCCCATGGTAGCTGCAGTTGCACTTGTCACTGTCTTTTACATAAAGTTGTACTAGTAGGCATTCTTGTTCTTTCTTTGGCATTTAAGAGCAGACTTGAACACTTGTAGGTGTATATGCAGGCCTCTCAGGTCTAAAAAAAATGCATCTCGACTGCCAATAGAATACGAGAAAAATAAATACTGTGACGTTTTCTGAACTTTGGCAATGCCATTGTTGTGGTGACAATCCTTACCAATTACTGCTCTCCAGCTAATATACTCTATCAAAAAGTTCACCTTCACTAGGACTAATCAAATATCTAAATTTGATATTTTCATTTCATTTTGGTGCATTTGGAAAGACCACCATCTGGACAAAAGAGAGGAGATGATCCTGTTCACAGTCTGAAGCTCAAAACTGGAACATTTTAACAACATTCTGGTTGAACAGAGATGATTCTCAAATCCAAATGTTGCCTCTTTGTTCATTGAATGTTGCAAGCTTTAGACAAATACCATTTAATCATGACCAGGATAACCCCGAAGATGAGATTTTTTTTTTATCTATATTGGAGTCTCTTTGGCTGCATAAAGGTTAAACTGAAAAATAGTGTGTTTTGCTCTATAAAGCAATGTAAACAAACAAATGTAAACAGTTTGGGTTTATTATCATCACTGGGTACAAAGCTGGTGTTAAACGTTCACAGATCTGGACATTTGGAGAAGCTTGAGTCGTATTAAGGGTGCAAGCTGAATCTGTGAAAACTGTAAATCTGTCGTGTGAGACAAGAGGGAACTAATCCCATAAATGTGACTGCACTGATCACATGGCCAGCATCTCCAAAAACATGGAAGTCCATTTGTTTTCACTGAAAAGCTACTGCAGTCTAATTTGTTCCTGGATTGAAAATTTGTCAGTTTAAAAACTCTTTAGCAGGCAGTTCTCCTCCCCGCCTACGTTAAGGTTACTGGTTGACATCCCCACACAGCTGACAAGAAAACTAAATGAGGTGTACCATTTTTATGGCCCTTGTCTCTGTAAAATATAAAAATCTCGTTATTGGTATTCAGCACCTGGGCTTTGTGCTGGTTGTGGCTGTGCATATCCCACTGAAGCCTCTCTGAATTGGAGACACCACTGACCAGAGGAAAAATAATGGGCCGCGGTGTACTGGCAGAGTTTCCAGGCCATGAGGTTGGCAATCATGCAGCCGGCAGAGGGAACAGGCTGGTGACTGAAGCTCAAAATGAGTTTGGCCAACAGAGAGGGCTTTGAAAGGTAAAACAAAGTAGGCTAAAAAATAAGACGAATGTGTTCCAAAATTAGAGTGATTTATAATATTAAATTAGATACGGATGATAAAGGGAGTACAGTAAGTCCTTGGTTGAGGACATTTCTCTGGATATTTAAAAAATTAAATAATCTTTTCTTAAACAGAACTTTTGTCTTTTAGCAGCAGTTTGTAAAATGGTCTGTCTATGTTTCAGTACAATGTAGCCTGTTTTTACTGGCTCTGGCAGAGCAGTGCTTTGGTCTCTGAGGAACAACAGACAATGCTCATATATTGTCCAATGGAAATAAATGGGCACAGAGAGAAAGAAAGCATGTTAGACAAGGGATACATGAACAGATCCCAGGTTTTTGTAGCTTAATTTGGGCATCTGTAGTGTCTTGTAGTTGATACATCATTGATGAATCGGTGTGGTACAGTACATGGAAACATGGAAAACCAGCATGTGGTTTAAAAGCAGCCCATGCTGTTGAGAAGTGTGAATGTACGCTGCGATTTGGAAGGTCCTTGACTTTTACTAATGGTGGCCAAGCTATGTTGTTTTTTTTTATTTTGCCTTAGGTATCTGTCTCAGTCCAGTGCCTTCTACTTTTTCACAACTAGGTAGCGTGTGCACAATGTCCTTTTCTTTGACTTTGAAGTCATCCTGAAGTCTTCCTGCACATTCGGTGGCTTTCCTTTTTGGCCAATATATCTTTGCTAATGAGTAAAATGAACTGTGGCTGCACCCTCTAATGACACTGACTTTCTTGTCTGTTTTATCAGTGCACATCAATGCTGAGTTTTGCTCTTTAAGCTCTCTAAGGAGGCTTTCACACAGACACAAGCTAGTTGTTCCCATGTATGAGCCAATTAACCTTGTTTATTGTAACGCTGGAGGGTTTGTCGCATAGCAACAAAGTCAACAATGCAAAACAGTGTTCAACTTGTGTCATGTTGCATCATCATCATCATCATCTGACAACAGGTTACTAATCTAGTTTAAAACACCTGAAGCAGGTGCTGGTTTGATGTTGACATCTTGCAACAGAAGGAGCCGTCCAGTTTCTTCCTGGAGAGCCAATCACCCCCCCCCAAAAAGCTAATTAGATAGCTCCCAAGATGTTGTCAAACTTTGAGTTGCTAAGCAACAAGGATGATGAAGCAAACCTCAAGCCCTTTTAGGTCTCTGATGACCGACAGTCACAGCTGAGACCTGTGTTGGAAGAGAAGAGAAGAGAAGAGAAGAGAAGAGAAGAGAAGAGAAGAGAAGAGAAGAGAAGAGAAGAGAAGAGAAGAGAAGAGAAGAGAAGAGAAGAGAAGAGAAGAGAAGAGAAGAGAAGAGAAGAGAAGAGAAGAGAAGAGAAGAGAAGAGAAGAGAAGAATCCCCCTCATCGTCTTTTTAATCTCCATTATGTTGCCTCAGATCCTGGGCCAGGTGTTCAACCTGCTCTACAGTCAGACCCTCCCTCCCTTTATCTTCCTCTGTCTCTTTCAATCTCACTCAAGCTCACTCGCCCACCCTCCATCGTTTTCTCTCTCTCTCTCTCTCACACACACACACACCTGAGCATGTGTGTTTATCTTTCACACCCAGAGACACAGAAATAACTGCAAAAACAAAATGTACAACTTAAGCATACAGTTTTTGCAAGAGGAACACATGCAGATGCTCATTTTATACATTAAAACATACACAAAAGGACAAAAACCTACACAGGTGCATACACACACGTATACACACACACACACACACACACACACACATGCAGGTGGGCTGCAGCACAGCTCCCACCCTGTAATTAAATTCTCTGTCTCCCACCTGTGTTACAGAAGCAAATCTGACTCAAGGTAATTACAGGGCTGCAATGGAACAAAACAACAGAGAGGGTGTGCACACACACACACACACACACACACACATGCACACACGCACACACACATACACATGCACACACATAGACATGCACACACACAGACATGCACACACAAACCTCTTATGAGACGCCACAAAAGAGGGAACACGCAGTCGTACAGATGCAGACACACACCTGCTACAAAAGCAACACCATGAGGCCAACACACACACACACACGCTATAAATGAACACAACAGGGGACTGACGTCACACTGCTCTGTGCTTCCCATCAGGGTCTCGCTGTAAATCTGCTGCCTGTCATATGTTTCGACGTCCCGCTGCTCTTTCCGTGTGAGGTCCTGTTATTTTCAGTATCCAGTTCTGTATGCATCCTGAATGCATTTATACTCAGTTTATCATGTCCAGATAAAATCCACGTTAAATTTTTTTACTTCCATAAATGCATATAGACGTCACCATTCCATTTTCATTTCGCCCCTCAGCGTGTAATAACGCAAAAGGCATCCTTTAGTGTCTGTATGAGATGCACTGGGTTTTAAACACATCCTTTGTAGTACTTGTCCCTGAGAGCAACTTAGGTCGTATAAAGAGCGAGGAAGTCTGTGTAAGGTTGAGTAAAGGGGAGGTGAATTGGTTTCACAAAACCACACTTTCATCCAGGAGACAGAGTTCTTGTCCTGTACGGAAGCAAAAGTCAATGTTGTTCAAACATAAAATTATCTTTAGGTGTTGTATTGGCAACCCTTTTGAGCCAGGGGTCTGGTGAAGTTGTGTGTGGTGTATTTGACAGAATTAGCTGTTCAGTATGCCAAAATGCCACCAGAACTTTTAAAATTATACCACACACCACTCCATTCACATTATCATCATTTTAACGGCACTGGTATCATAATTTTCGAACGATAACCAATCCTAGTTATGTTGCTTATGTACATCGATTTAATGTGAAACACTAAGTCAACACTTTTAATGTAATGTTAAGCAATCGGGCACTGATGGCACCCATGAGGGGTATTCACTTCACGTCATATTACATAACAAACATTTACTTTAACTCAAAACACGATCATTTCATCATCACAGTAGTTTAATTAATAGCAATGAATGAATTGATCTGGTCATTATTGCATTTGTGTCACTGATAAAAGGTCATACGTTAGCTATCTTAGACCAAACAGGGATTTATATTCAGCTGCTGCAGCTGCCGTGATCTGTTAGGAGACCGATAACAATTGAAAAAAAAAAAAACTTCAGCAAGTATCATGTAATATAATCTGGTGTTAACACTATACTGTTGGTTATGTGTTATTTTGTTTCGGTGCTTTTATGTAGCACTTTTCATACAAACAACTCTGAATGCTTCACATAGCATCCTTTTGTTTGTTTTTAGTCTCAGTCAGTGAGGCAAAACTGAAAATGTTGAACTATTTAATGTATACCCATGCTTCTTTAATTTTTTTATGGATTTTCATATAATATTGCAATTTTTTTGATGATTTTGGTACTACATGTCAACTTGTATTTGGGACCTGTTGTACAATGATATATGGTCTGTTGAAACACCAGCTGTATGTAACTTTCCAACCCAATTTAGGGCACTTTTAACTAGATGTCTAGACATTGTGCCTGCAAATCACCAAATCGATGTTTACTGCTCGCACAAATTAGATCCCAAGTTTCATTGACTTTGCTGCATGCTGTTTTTGTCTTGGCCCACTTGCACACTCATAACACACTTATACTGGTGAGTCATGGCTCTAAATGTGACTTTGTTGTGTTTGAGTCATGCACATACATGTGTTTGTCCTCGCATGTGAGTTTGTGTATGTCAGCCAGGCTGTGGTAAAGATTAACACTCGTATATTGTCTGTATATGTAAATGTGCTCATGTGTCAGCTATGTGTGTGTGTGCGTGAGGGACTTTGTGTGTGATGGCTGTCATGGGAGTCGTCTCCACAGATGGGGGTTCAGTTATTCCTTAATGAATTCAATTACAGAGATGGGACCATACATCAAAACAGAGCTCCAAACTGAGCACCAAACTCATCTGTGGCTGCAGAGAAACAATTTGGAGCTTCCCGCTCCTCCTCTGCGTGTTTACCGAGTCACGCACCGAGCCAAAAAACGACCAGGATTTATGTTTGCGAACCGGGGGACGACAGGAGCTCGGCGCTCCACGGCGGCGGATTTGGCTCTGCTGTGGAGCCAAGAGGCTGGACGGCTCTGCAGCCAAGACTAATTTCTTCATTTTCTACGCAGTTCAGACTGATTTGGTTCAGCTCTCTCTCTGTAGCTCTCAGCAGAGGGCAGAGGCGGCTCGCTCAGTGTCACGCGGTGGCATTTTCCCAGCTACATTTCTGAGAAGATGCAAACGTTGTCTGCAGTGGCCAGGGCCAGTTCCACATTATGTGTCTATTTTATGTAAGTGCTGCGGTGGTGGTTGCCTATTCCCGCTCAGATACAACCGCCAAGCTGATATATAGTCACACCAAATTACCAAACTGTAACTTTATAAAGCGCTCCTCTGAGCAGCAGTAACTCACTGATGCTTTCAGCGAATGCAGAAACATCAGGGCTGTTTGATTGTGGTTCAAAGTAAAGAGTACAGAATAGAGAAAAAAAGAATTAATGGAAAGAAGAAATTTGCCAAAAACAAGGATTTGAGCCCTAACCTGGATTTGACCCTTTTTTTTTTTTTTTTTTTTAATAAGCTCCTTTGAAACCCAGTAACCTTAATAGAGAGCCCCTGTAATGAGTGCTAAAACCCAGAAAATACTTTGCAATTTAGCACTCCTGGTTCCCTCAAGTTAATTGGCTTTTTGAATGGGATTTTGTGTGATATCTGTGTTTAACACAAGCTTAGGAGACTCACGTTTTATTCTACGACAAATTATGTCAGTAAATACGCCGCTTGTGAACTTTGAAGCCTTTTAAATCTTATAAAAGGCAGTTACTAACAAGTGGTTAAATGAGACTACAGAATGTCATTACACTGAACAGGACTTTACGGCCTCATTGTGGTGACGATGAGAAGTCATGAAACCACAGTGTAGTTCGTTAATCGCTTAACATTAGCTTTTTACTCCTGGTGATTACGTTCAGGCCTTTCCAGGATCGTAGGACATTTTTAGCATCTTGGGACACTTCTTGGATTTGAGGACGTTTCTAGGATTAAAATGTTTTAAGGATTTTTTGGATGTTTCTGGCATTTTAGGACGTTTGTAGGATCTTAGAACTTTACCAGGATTTTAGGACGTTTCTACAAATTTAGGACATTTCTCTGATTTTAGGCATTTCTAGGATTTTAGGATGCTCACACCATTTTAGGATGTTTCTATGATTTTAGGGTGTGTCTTGGATTTTAGGCGTTTCTACAATTTAAGAATGTTTCTATGATTTCTGGAAGTTTATTGGATTTTAGGATGTTTCTAGGATTTTATGACGTTTCTTGGATTTTTGGACATTTCTGGGATTGTAGGACATTTTTAAGACTTAAGGACATTTCCAGGATTTTAGAACTTTACCAGGACTTTGGGAATTTTCTTGGATTGTGGGACATTTTGGGGATATTAGGACATTAGGGGCTTGGCTAAAACCCCTTTTTTGATAAACAAGCTCTGTTTGGCTGCTTTTTTTGCACCCTGGCACCTTAGGTATGCTAAAAGTACAAAAATAAATCCTAGTGGCAATCACTTTTTTTTTATTGTGAGTGAGAAGATGGCTGAGGGGCCAATGGATACCCTTTCGGGGGCCAGATTTGGCCAGCTGGCTGTAAGTTGAGTATCACTGCATATTGTGTCAGCAGACATGTTAAATATCTTCCAGCAGTGAAAAATTAAACTCCCACACTTCAGCACCGCTGCTAGAAACAGTCCTCCAGGAAACACTGAACATATGGATAGCTTATTGACAACAGCTTTTCTATGTGCTTGGCAGTATCAGAAATTTAGAAATAATGGACCCCAGAGAAAGTTGACGTCAGTTTTCTCGTCCACACCAAATGCCATTCTGTCATTTTCAGATTTATTCACTCTGGAGACAATTTCAAAAGCTCTATTTTGGGAAGAGAAACTTTCTGGATTTGTCGGGATGTAGAAAACTATGATGGGAAAAGTTTTCATGTGAAAAAAGTGTTCAGTCATCTGTATTTTTAAACCTGATGGCTTTTATGTCCTTCAAAAGCTCCCACTGGACCATTGTTACAGTCGCTGTCGTCCAGAGTAGGAATACTTTAACACCCGCCGCCCCTCTTAAGCTACCTGTCGGGAGCACTCATCCTGATGCCGGCACAGAAAACAGGCACCGAGGGCAACATGAATACCTCCATGTATTTATTACACAATGGACGCCGTCGCCTACAGTGAAGGGAAGGTTAGCGAGGAGCGCGACTACAAAACAGAGCGCCGGGGTGAGAGAATCCCTCCAAGCTAAGGTCCCGGGAAATAATTGGGGTGAGGAAGGCAACCGGGAGAGAGGCTGTGGTGTTTGGGGAGGGATGCGGATCGGGGCGGGGTGAGTTTGATATGCTGATGCAGGAAAACGCAGTGCGGAGAAGGAAGGGGGGGAGGAGCGGGGGGGAGGAGAGTTTGAGGGCAGACAGGATGGGATTATTAGGAAAATGGCTCTGGCAAGAAACAAGGCAGCCTGGTCCGGGCCTGGGAAAAGAAAAAAGTGTGTGTGTGTGTGTGTGTGTGTGTGTGTGTGTGTTACTGTACTTCTGTCTTTGTGAGGACCAATTTCATTTTTTGACCTTGAGAGTTGGACATTTTTAGAAAGCAAGGACATTTCTTGGAAGTGCAGACGTTTGTGAGAACAGTGATAGAAAGTGAGGAGAATATTAGAGAGTAAAGCTGTTTTTTAGAATCAGAGTACATTTGATGGGATGAAAGCTCATTTTTGGAAAGTAAGTATATCATTGGGACTTTTTTTTTAAATCCAAGGATTGTTGGAAATAAAGAATATATGTAACTGAATGTGGACATATGTGGTAGACCATGACATTTTCACAAATTGGGGACATTTAGGATTAAGATCAAAACGTTGTCTTCAATAAACTGAGTGAGTGTGCAGGCTTTATCTATTTCCTCATGTACGGTGTTTTTTGAAAGCCTTGCACCTACGTGATACGTGTATTGTACCACTCTGTAAACATGCTTATCTCAGCTGTAAAGTTGAGTTTTTACATGAAGGTAAATGGCGATTGACTCACTTCTGGAGCCGGCCTCAAGCAGCCTTTAGAGGAGCTGCAGTTTTTCTTACTTCGCTTTGGCTTCATTTATCAGCCCTGGAGGTTTGGTCTTAAGAGAGGACATGCTTGAAGAGGTTTTTTTTTTTATAAAGCACAACTTTCCAAATTTAAGGATAGTTTATTGATCCTCGCTTCTTCACAGGGCAGTTTCAGATGGGGTTTAGTTTAAGAAGTGAGGTAAGAAGTAAGGCATGTTGTGACAGTGATTGAGGTGCAGGGAGTACATTATGTCAATGATGGGTCCTCACAAGTATATAAGTCCAAATGTGTTTGAGGGAGGTGGGCTCACTTAGCAAAGGTGCCTTTGAGTGGAATAGCAGCTCACACACAAACAGAAACACACTCACAGCCTCCAGGGAGAAGTTAGCTCAGTTACTAAACTGCAGCTGTCAGAGGGAGGCGGGGGAGAAAATAAAATATGAGGGGAGAGAGAAAGAGATGCAGGGAGGAGAGGAGGACAAGAGGAGAGGACAGTGAGTGATGGGACATCAAGAGGAGAGGATGGAGGGATATGTTGGAAAAGGTTTGGGGTATTAAAGCAAAGATGCAGGAGGAGAGCGTGAGGGTAAACAGGTTGGTGTTGGGTTAGAGGACAGGAGGGAGGAGAGCAGGATTATTTCATATGCTTTACTCGAGGGCCAGGGGCCAGCCGCTGCAGCCCGATACGTTTCTAGGATTTTAGGATGTTTATAGAATTTTAGGACATTTCTAGGAATTTAAAAACGCTTCTACGATCTTAGGACATTTCTAGGATTTTCAGACATTTCTCAGACTTCAGGTTGTTTCAGGGATTTTAGGACATTTATAGAATTTTAGGGCGTTTCTACAGTTTTAGAATATTTTGCAGGATTTTATGATGTTTCTTGGATTTTAGGACTTTTTTTGGATTTTAGGACATTTCTAGGATTTTGGATTTTTTTTTGGATGTAAGGACTTTCCAGGATTTCAGGACATTTCTAGGATTTTAGGACATTTGCAATCAGCACTAATTAGCAAGGACCACTGTCATGGGGTGTGGGGGATCCTTCACTGGTAATTTGTTTGATAAACAAGCTCCATTTTTATGCTGTTTTATGCACTCTGGCACCTTATATAATCTACATGTACAAAAGCCATTCCCTGTGTAAATCACTTTATTTCTATTGTGAATTAGAAAATGGATGTGGGGCCACCTGGCATCCTATTGGAGGCCAGATTTGGCCTGTGGGCCGTAAGTTGAGTATCACTGGAAGTAGAGGGACAAGGGACATAAACAAAGGACAAAGAGAGGGAAAGAGAGAGAGACAAGACTTTGGAAGAATAGAGAAGTAAGAAAAAAAGGTGGAAAAAAATTAAAATGAGCAGATATTCAAAAGTTGTGAGGGACTGGAGAATAGAGGGATGCTAGAAAAAGAAAGAGTAGAGAGGGAGGGATAGAAGGCAACGAAGCAAGATAAAGGTGAGGGTAAGAGGAGCGAAAAGATGTGAAGAAGTATGTAAGGCGAAAGAGAGACAAGAAAAAACACCCCAGGAACTAAAACAGCTTCTTTGTAGTGGCGGAAACAGGAAAGTGGAGGAGAAGAGAGGAAGTTAAGGGAAGGAGGAAGAGGAGAAGGACTCTCTTTTTAAATTTCTCCTCGGAGTCATGCTTCAAGCCGAAATAAGAAAAAAAAAAATCTAGCTCAGCTCAAAACACCTTGTGACTCCTGTTTTAATCATCTTGCATAAAGGACATTTTTCAGAGGCGGAGGGAATCCTTGCGCCTGTGGCTCCCTCTCACTGAGGAAGGGCAGCGAGGTCACAAACACCGCAAAACTAAACAGCCAACTTTATTTTTATTCCTTCCTCTGTCCCTCAGCTGCACTGTAAAGGTTACTGTAAAAGTTTGGTGTCAGAGGAAGATTGAGTTTCTGTAAAACTTTGAAGGGGGGTTGCGGAGCTGGCAAATACCGGAAAGCTGCGTAGGTACAGTCGGCCCTCGGGGAGAGGAGAGCGAGCAGGCGAGAAGGGGTGGGTGGAAAACTGAGAGGGGGCCTCAGAAAGCTGACCTGACAGCACAATTACATAGCATCATAAACCATGAAATTATTTCCCGGGCCGTGTTAGGAGAAAAGTCAACTTTAAAAGGGACACTGGTGGAGGGTCATACGGAGTGTAATTTAATAGTTTTCTAAAATCTCTCTGTTCCAAAAGGCCCGAAGCGTCTTCTTGTTTTAAGTCGGGTTCAAATGTTGGCGTTGTATGAAGGGACAATAATTCCCTGAGACAGCTCGAGGCTTACGCATGACATTTTTACGCCGTCTAATGATCTTTTAATAGGACCAATTCAGGCGTACTTCAAATGAGCCGATCATGGTAATTGAATCATGGGACTTATTTATTTATTTATTTTATCAGCCTGACTTTTCCATGACCAGAGTTTAACAAGTTAAAGGTTAGGAAATCACGAAAGATGAGCCTCAGTTAATTATCATTGAAAAGAAAGTTACAGTTGAAGCCAGTTGGACAAAATTTAAACAAATTAAGGCACAGGTAGTCCTTGGAAGTTTTATCCAATTTCCCCACTTGGGTCATTAAACTTTAATCAGATCTCATTTAATACTTTTCTAAAGGGATATGTACTGTAAAATGTAGAAGATTAACTTTATAGCTATAAAACATTTTCCTAATGTTGTAAAGTATTATAGCTTTAATGGGTTTAATTCAAACAGAGAAATTTGCAGATGTCCAGACACCAAAAAATATCTTATCAAAACTTGAATTATGCTCTCACTAAATAGAAAATTTTACATATTCAATACATCAGCACTATTTTGATACAGTATATCAATGAAATGATAAACTATTAATTTACAAAAAGTTTTACATCTACTTTTAAGAAAACTAAATCTTTAAAGGTATGCGACAGGTCTGTGTAACACTTTTCAGTTCAGTTTTCAATTAAAACAAAAATGACAATTAGGAATTGGAAAACTGAATTCAGTTCTCTTAAATTGTAGTTTTTGTTTGTCAGATCAGTGTATAATGGAGATTTTAAAGTCGTTTTTTATTGAGCAGGAGGAAAAAGCTAAAATAAAAACTCTCCACTGTTCAATTATTCAGTTTTTTATTTTTATTTATTTTTTTTTTTGTCCAACATTGAACTAACAAACAATTAGAGAAAAACAACTTAAAACCCTTACACTTTTATATGCATTAAATGGACCATTATGCAGGAACGGTTGGTTATTGTTTGTACAAAAATATCCCCAGAGAAAGTGACGGCCACCTTTGGATTCACTTTCATTTTGGAGCAAGATTTGTCTGCTTGGCATTTTGCCATTTATTAGCATTTTTTGGTGCAGTGACCTCGATTTTTGTAGCTACCTGTAGCTCTTGGATAAGATCCCAACTTGCACGCTGTTTACAGAAAAATTCCCAGACATGCAAAATAAGACCAAAATAAGTCTCTGCAGATCAATACACTGCCACACACTTCCAGTGAGTAATAAATGATATTTGAGAGTCTGTATATTGTTTTTGAGGGAAAATCCCTCCTAGCATTCCTTTCACTGGAAGATCGTCATTAACGATATGTAAAAAAACTCTTTTTGATAACATCTTTTGCCCCAACATGAAAAATGATTGCGTGTTAAGACTCAGCGTACATCATCTGACGTAAGTGCCTCCTCAGTGTCAGATTTCCTGCCGCTCTGAGGAGTGACTCATCTTTCTATAGAATCACTTCACACACACCCGGAGACACCTAATATCTCTGGAAACAACAATACCCTCAGAAAACTGTAATACTGTGCAGGCGTTAAATGATCCAGCCATACCAGTGAACCGCCTTATCTGATCAAAAGCATTGTTGCTGATGGTGGAGGGTGTCGGGTCATGAATAGACCTGACGCTGTTGTCTGTCATGAATAGAGTTCAGGATGAGTTCAGTTCTACACAGAGATGATGAAAAGAGGGCTGAAAAAATAATTACAAACCGTGTGGGTGATACAGAGAAACCCCACAGGACTTTTAAAAAGTGCCTCACCCCAAAGAACGAAAGGAGAAAAAAAAACACAAAGATGATAGAAACAGGTGAAGCGAGATAAACGCACCAAGACGGCTCAAGACAGTGAATATTCAGGCAAGAAAATCGAGAAACAAAATGGATAAATTAGACTTTTTTTCATTCCCCAACTCCCTGTTGTATGTCTCATATAGGTGTTCAGTTTTCAATAAATAACTTTAAAAGAAAAAAACATCAGTCTCATCACATCTTGATCATCTCAGAAGTAAGTGATCATGAATTGAAGATATGATGAATTTCATGTGAAGTTTTAATTCATAGTAAAGTCACAAGAGTAGCTATTTGATTCTGTTTAAAAACACAAAGATAGCTCAAAGAAGACTCTGTAGCGGCTCTGTAGTATGATCTCTGTAAAAAGTGGTATTGTGAGCGTCTGACTTAAAGGACAAATCCTCTTTTGTCTTTTTTGCAGTTTTTTTCCTTAAAAATTAACTGGTCAGTTAACAGATGTCAGCAAAATTAACGGTCATCTGTATTCCAGGCACCTGAATTGTTTCTCTCCTTATCATCTTATCTTTTTTTAAAAATCATTATTTATTTTAGCAATTCAAGTTTAGGGTAAATATACTATAGTAATAATAATCGAAATGAATTCTTTCAAGCCATCATAAATAACCTTATTGAAGTCAAGCACTCAGTTCCTGAGATGACCCTCCAAATCCCTCCTGGTGGTGGATCTGTAATTGCATATACTGTAGCTCTAAAACAATAACACAAGCATATGGCACTTAATTACATGTGATTCTTGTTGTTTGAGGTGCTTTCTTTTTCCCTCTTAATGTTTGCGACGTGTTTGTTGATAAAACAGAAGACATGAGCAAAGTAAAGACTAAAAAATAATTCCCTGGTTCTTGAAAAAGTTCGAGCAGTATAAACAAGCTATAAGCAGTAATATAAGACACTCAGTTGGGATTTAATGTAATTTACGGTTTATGCTTCAGAACATTTACCACCTTACCTCCAATTACCGTCTTTACTGAGCCTCAGAGCATCTTAACTTTCCCAGACTAAACTTTTACTTTGCCAGATGCTCTTGCTGCATTTGGGGGCCATCAACAAGCAAAACTCCACAATAAAAGCTTTAACAAGTAAAAAATAGAGACGGGTTGATTAGCTGCCACAGTCACTGGGAGAATTTTACAGCATTTGGCCTGTGGCTGGAAGCAATTTTCTGCTCCTGGATTTCTATCGAGACGAAATCTAGATGCATCTTTTGTCAGTGTCGGTATTCTGACGCCCGGAGTAAATCTGACCATGCAGATAAAGCTAAATAAACATACTGGACGTGAGTTTGTGTCTGAGAGCAGCAGTCAGACTTACGCCTTTCAGTGTAAATACCACATGTACAAAAACACACACAGGAAGTATCCAGGAGGAAGTGTGGAGGAGCTGTGGGGTCACCTGAGGTCACTGCCACCTGGGAGGCAGCTATTGTGCGTGATTGATGTTTCGCAGCAAACAGAAGCCGTTTACGCGCCCACGGCTGTCATCTCAACTCTTATCATGGAAATGTGCACTGAACCTGCTGGATCTTCCCCAGGGGAGCAGCGTGTGTGCGTGTGTGCGTGCGTGTGTGCGTGTGTGCGTGTGTGTGTGCGTGTGTGTGTGTGTGTGTGTGTGTGTGTGTGTGTGCGTGCGTGTGTGTGTGTGTGTGTGTGTGTGTGTGTGTGTGTGTGTGTGTGTGTGTGTGTGTGTGTGTGTGTGTGTGTGTGTGTGTGTGAGTGATTGAGTGGGGTGGTGAGAGCAGCGGGGGATTTTATTGAAGCTGCAGAGTAACATCTCCCTGCTGGCAAATAAGCAAAAACACTCACAACTGTTGTCTTTTTTTCTTTGTCTTCTTACCTGCGCTGAAAGTTTACACAGCCATTTAGACGCTGAGTGTTTCATTGCTCCTGGGCTCTTCTAACTAAAACTGCTAAAATCCCACTGTTTAATTTTAATAATATGTGCCATTATGATGGAAAAACGTATTGTTTAGAAAAACTTATTGTTTTCCCTTCTATAAAAAACCTTTAGCTTTGAAAAGTAGGTAATTTGCAAAAAAACAAGTCTGATACGAGCACAATCCCTGCATAATCCCGAGGCTAAAATAGGAAACACAAGACGAGAGTATAAGACTATTTTGGCTGTAGTTTGATGGAGAGCACTTATGTTGAGATGTCTGATTTGCATCAATTTATTGAATTATTATTAAAAGAAGCTGCATTGTAAAAGTATGAAAAACTAACATTGCATTGTAAAAACAAAAGAAAAATCTGCTAAATTAAGCAGCAGCATATTAGAATAAAATGAATTATCTATTTAATGAAATATATATTAAATAGTATAAGAGGAAGCCCTTGAGTAAGCTACAGATTTGGGCCAACTGTGGCTCAACGTATTACTGCTAGATATGACTTTGTTTTAGGGTTGTGGACTTGAGCTCATACAGTCAGATTCAGATCCAATAGCAGCTCTTGGGTCAACTTGAGGCCAGTGTCGTTCCATATACAGGGCTGGACCCAAATATTCGGCTATTGGAGTACTTGTTGATTGGATAGGTATTCGTTTTTCAAATGTAGGCATTTGGATATTCTTTTTTTCTTCCTTCTTTTTCTGCAGCGGACAAATGCTATTTCATTGTTTGCCTTTCACACACACAGTGACAGGAATGATCATTTTATCCACCCGTTACTCGAGACATTTCTTTGTTGGTGTATGCAGCACCCCGAACGCAAACCTCACTCATCTTACGGTGAAGCTCTGGGGCTCAAGGTGTTGGCACGGTGTTTGTCATCTGCCAAGAACAAGATGCCCACAATTTGTAAACTGAATTCCTTGAAGTATTCAGAAAATAAAAAAAGGAAATTTGAGAATCTACAGTTCGTTGACAACTTGGTATCTCCATCTGCTGAGGAAGATCCTGTGAGACATGTTGCAGTGTTTCTCTGAAGGAGGCTGTGTAAAGCTTTGGACTACTTTTGGGAGCCAGAGGACAGTTGAGTTTCTGAATTTCTCTGTATAGCAGTATGCAGTCAGCATTAATGGAGTAAGATATGGCAACACTCTGGAGCTCACCAGCTTTATTGTGCAAGTTTGTGGGGCAGCGTTCAGTTTTTGTCACCCTCTGCTGATCCCCCTCGGCGTTGTTACTGGATAAAAATGTGAAGCGGCCTGTCATCTCTCGGGCCGGGCAGCCTGGAACAACACATTTGAAAAATACACCTCTACTTGTGTGTGTATAGCTCTTTTATTTATGCTGTCTTCTCTTTTTGTCATGGTCGGAGCAACACTGGAGCTTTCTGTTGTCAGCTTATGGCTTGTTCTGAGTTTGACCCTTTGATGGAGCAACTGTATCCTCCGCAGCTTTGTACAGGGTCAGAGCTGAACATCACCAGCCAGGGAGAACAAGGGACCTATAACTCTGGATAGAGCAGGCCCCCATGTATAAAGGTTGTATCCTCGCTGCAGCAGCCGCGGGTTCGATTCCGACCTTGGCCCTTTGCTGCATGTCGCCCCCTCTCTCGTTTCCTTTCACACTTGTGCTGTCCTATCAATTAAAGGCAAAAATGCCCCAAAAATATCTTAAAAAAATATACTATACACATGTATCACCAAATTTAAGGGCAATGGAGCAGGGCAATAATCCTACTGGAATAGACATACTGGAAGATGACTGAGGAGTTACTATGGCCAAACAAAATTTAAAAACACATCCCCCACCCCTCTTCCAGACTCCCAAGAAGTAAATACATTAGAGAAAAAAAGAAAAGAAAATGCCAACAGCAGAAGCACGTGGGCACATTTACATGTATCAAATCAAAGGACTGACTAGTGTTGAAATAATCAGTCGTCCCATCACTATGATGAAGGTCATGAGATGCCATTGAAAGCTAAAATCTAGTAAGTGGAGCTTACTAGACCGCCACAAAGTTAATTTAAAAGCTTGATCCAGGACTTTTACTCATTTCACATGTTCCTCACCAGCCTGTTCAGTTAAAACAGCACTAAATTTTCACTTTCTTTTGTCCACTTTTTTTCAATATCTTAATCAAGTTGGTGGACAAGTTCACCTTAAAAGTTCATTCTTAACCTTGAAAACAGCAGTAAACTGCAAGAGAGCCACACACATCCAACCTCCAACCTGCTGTCCTCAGCTGCTGGTCTGTAGGAGCAGTCTAGATGGACATGAAGAGTTTATTTACATTCTGAGGGCCAAAATATAGATAAAGCCGCATTAACTTTGACAGAAGCTTTCACCATATTTATTTGTTCAATGTTTGTTCAAGGTTTACTAATTGCAGTTAAGTGTTTTAAGGGCAACCAAGAAATTCAGTTTCATAAAACAGTAAGTTCTGCTTTCATGCCAGCAAACGTTTTCCAAGTGTAGGCGTCACTGTGGAGCGAGACTGCTGCCTCCTCCAAAATATAACTGCTCAGCAGAGAGCTGCTGAGCTTCACTGCCAGAAAACACAACAAGCATCATAAAATTATTTGAAAATGGGTGAAAATCTCAGTTTGGATTTAAACTCATTTTCTCTTTCAACACCGCTCATTTTTTGGAGGAGCATTGACTTGCTAAATTCCTATTCAATTTATGCAAATCCCCTTCACAATGGTTACTGTTGCAAAGTGTTGCATACTGTAAGCCAGCTAAAGCGGCATCCTTGAGCCCAAAGCAGCGCTCCCTTCAGGTTTCACAGCGCTGTAGCTGCAATGGTAGCTTGACACCAGGGAGGCAGAATGAATAATAGATGTGTGTTACTTCACCCAAACGGATGAATAATTCAGGAAGGGGCAGGGAGGGTGTGGAGAGAACAGAGACGCACAGAGATGACCGAGCTCAACGTGCCACTGCACGCTGGCTGGGTTTCATCTGAAAATACAGACTCACATGTACTGTAAGAATGCATCAGGTCACATCCACAATACTGCAAGGAGACAATGTACATACATACAAAAACATGCAGATACACTGAACTACCTACGCACATGTAGCCAGTAATACAATGCACACAGGCACTGTCACATGTCCCTCAGCGAGGCCTGGATTAAACAAGCTGAATAGGAGGCTGGGAAAAAGGAAGAAGACAGTGTGGTGTGGAAGTGTTTCTGCACAGAGACTCAAAATTACACTGTACATCTAATCCGGTGACCAAACCGCTCAGAGAGTGCATGTCGAGGCCAAAGAGGTTTTAGGCGGTTTAAGAGTTTGGCATTGTGAATGCTAACTCCTGCACTGTTGTCATCCCACTCCATTTAAACAGACACATGAGAAGAACTGTATTCAGTGCAACTCCTCTTGCAATCACTTCTTAAAGTCATGCACAGCAGCTGCAAAGAAAGCCAAAAGTCAAGCTTCTAAAACCCAGTCCTGCCATCAATAATGTTATTGAGCTCTGTAATCACTAACAATAACCTCAAGTACTGACAAATCCTTCTTTAAAGAGCAAAGGTATACAACTCCTGAATGTTTAATGCAAAACTGCTGCATGAGTCATCTTATCTGATGCATGTATTCATGCATAATAGATTGTGCACTCAGCATATTAAATAATGTATAACATCAGGTTATTGTTCTTAAACTGATCATTAAGTGCTCCCATGAACAATTAGTGCCTCACTATTTAAACTCATGATACATTGTGCATTGTTCTACACATTAGGTCATGATGAGTGAGGCATGAGTAATGTGTTGGTTTTGTAACCTCATAATGAAACTGCTGCTGTTGGCTCCCAGTGCTAATGATGCTCCCTTTAGTAAGATTTCAGCATAGCTGAAGATGCAGAGGATTGTCTTTGTGTTGGTCACTGGACCTCAGTGAAAGGTCTCAGACATTTATGGTTCCCAGAGGAGGAATCCTAATGACTCTGGTTATCCTTGAACTTTTCATCCACCAACTAGTCAAAATTTTCACTTGTCTTATGCTGTATTTACACTAACTAGCAGCCGTCACTTGTCGCTGTTGATGAGCGTGATGTGGTGTTATGGTGCTGTTAAATTACTGCAAGACTGCCCCATTGATACATGTGCTTGCTTCCCTTTATGTGCAGTAAGTCAGAGAGCAAAGACTTTTGTGACTGCAGTGAAAATGCTGTTTTTGAAAGGCTAAATGTCGTAAACATGGATTGAAGCGGGATGTTTCTTGAGATAAAAACATGGTTTGAAGTTTGGAGATGATTGCATCTATATTCCCCTCAACAAAGTTTGACTTTTGGACTTTATAACAGCGTAAAGCAAACCCTGTCATGCAAAATTGCTTTAATACCATCTCAAGGTACTGAACCTTACATTCTTACATCAGCATTCAGCTCATGAACAGTTCACCTTTCCAGTCCCACTCAGGGCTCATTTATGCTCAATGTCAGATACAAAGGGGCACGGACGAAGCCTTCTGTTTGTACTCCGCGTTCATGTTGTCAGTGTCATAGACTGTAATATAAGCAGTTATTTATTTTTATCTTATTTTGTTCATGGTTTAAGGTTTTCCACTGCAACATGTCTCTTAGGTCACAATCATATCACGTGTACAGTTATCTGTCCTACTCCTACTCTATTATTGCCATTCTCACCATCAGAATACTCATATTTACAGCTATACTTTTGGATATACTGCATATATATACTTTTTTAAAAATGTATGTATTTATTTTTTATTCCCGTTTATTGTTGTTTTCCGTAATTGTCGTTAAGGAAAGGGCTAGGCCGTACAAATTGCCCCTCGGGGACAAATGAAGTGTTTTAATTGAACTGAATTGTATAGACGTCAGTATTTGTAATTGAAGATGGAGGTAGGCGTGCTATGGGAGCGATAGTGGAAAGGCCAGCCCCTTAAACATGGTAGCGGACACACATGAGGGATTTCTGGGAGGTGATAGTCCGCGATTTCAGAGAGGAATTGTGGATTCAAAACTTCCAGATAATTAAAATAAAAAAGCAACATCTAACCTCTGCACTGTGGCTGCTTGCTAATGGGAGTATTTAAAGCGCAGTGAATGACTCCTTCGCTCCGACAGTTTGAACTAATATTTTGATATTATTAGTTTGGAGGAATGCCAGCACAGAGCTGTTAACCTTGGGTGTTTTCTGTTGGTGTTGTTGTTGAGATTCGCTCCGCTGGCTGTTCTCTCCGCAGAGCTGTTGTTGTGACTCATCTGTCTCCTGTCAGCGGTGACGGGGAGAGAAATTTCATCTCCGTAAGAAAAACCCATCCTTCAAACCTGTCAGCAGAAACACTCATCAGCACATCTCGTCTTACACCTTCCCCCCCGTCCTTTTCCTCTCCTTTGCTTTTCACTTCTTGGCCCGTCCTTTCCCTTTTCTTTTCTATACTTTCCCTTTTCCTCTTTCCTATCCTTCGTTTACTATTTTCTGTCCCGGATCTCCTTATCTTTTCCTCTTTCTTGTCCTTTTCTGTCATTTTGTCTGTACTTTATTTTCCTTTATTATTTTTTTCCTTGATCTTTTTCCTCTTCCTGTAATTTCCATTACCATTCTTTATCTCCTTTTAATTTTGCTTTGTCTCTTTTCATTTGTTATTACTTTTCTTTGCTTCCCATGTTCTTTTTGAGCAAATTTGCTGGACTTCTCTACAAAAAACAACAACAAAACATGAGAAGAAGACAAGGAGTACTTTGAAAAGAAATTTTCCCCAATTAAGCCAGACATTTAAAAGAAAATTTGAGAAAATTACCGGAAAATCAGAAAAAAAATCCCCCCAAAAAACAACAAAAACAGAAGGAAAGTAGGAAATGGCCTGATTAAAAGTGCTTAAAAATTATAATAATTCTGTAACAAATATTTAAATATGTAATTATGATCAGTTATAACTAAAGTTTTCTGGATATATTTAATTTTCTAAATCTACCAATTTCTTGCCATTTTGGGGATATTCTGTGCAAAGTTGTTACTTGTCTTTTTTCTTCATGTCTTTGAAAGAAATCAAACAAATATGCTCATGGTTTAAAGGATTTAATATTTGTGAAAGGCATCTGAATTCATCACAAGAAAATGGATGTCAATCCAGATTTCAGAGGTTTTTTTTTTACTAATACAGTACAGTATTTTTTTACTAATTACAGCATTTTAGTCAAGTCATTACTATTGAATTACAAAATGGCCACTATTTAAAAAAAAAAAAATTGGATTTTCTTTCCTTTTGCTGTTTTCTATTGTGGCCTGAAACTGAACCAAAAGTGAAACCAACAGACTTTGTTTAGAGTTCAGTCATAAAATTAGTGCCACATTTCAAACAATTAACCTTAATAATATTTTCTTTTTATTGTTATATTAGTGCATCATTCGTCTTCTTTTTGTTGGAAAATTGACAGGTAATAAAGAGAGGTGGGTGACATTTAGGAAAGGTCACAGGCAGGATTTGAACCCATGTTATCGTGTTATGCACCTTTGCCCGGGTGCCACCAAAGCTAAACCGAATCCTCCCCGTCTGTGACTGACTGACTACTCCTCTGAAGGTCACGGGAAGATTAATGAGCTGATCGCTGACAGAGGAAATGTGTCTGACACTGCGGCCTCCCCGTCTCCCTCCTCCTGTAATGATCATCATTTTCTCTTATCTACACAGCCGCCGACTCTCTCGCAGCAGGTAATTCGGAATCAGTCTAGAGGACGTACCTGCCTTTCACCCCCCATTTTTCTTTCTGCCCTGCTGTCTCTCATCCCTGTCGTGAGGTGAAAATCTCATTAATCCAAATTTGGGTACCACAGGGGATTTGGGCATAAAGCACAGTCTGCTGTGAGCTTAGTAAATGTGTAGTCTTCAGAGATTTTCCGTTGGAAATAACAAGATTTTTTTTAAAGCAGCCGATCAGTTTAAACCCATTTAACCTAGACTTTATTCCTCAACAGATCCAAAATATGCTGATTACAGCAATTTACAGTAAACACAGTCTTCTTAAAAACACAGCAGCACAGACATTGAGAGATTAAAAGTGAAGGTAAATTCACTTAGATTGAAAAAGGTAAGACCAGCCTGCCCTCGTCCAAAAAGAGGTTACAAAAGTAGTCTGTGCAAGCAGATTGATGCGCCCCATATACCTCCAGTGGCCTTAACACCTGTGATGACATTGATTTCTAACTGGACATGATGCAAATGAGTGAATATCCGATTGTTGAAGTTATTCCCAATGAAGATGCCCTGCTCTGTGTGTCAGTGAAGAGGCTGAGTGACATGCCGCTTCTTTGAAAAATAGCCTGTCCTGGCTTTATTTTCGCAAGGTTTTGCAGCTCCAAACTATCTTCAAATCTACAACAAGCTCTTTGTAAGCTTGATCAGACCTCAATAGACTCTCTGAATGTTGTTGTTACTCATAGTATTTTTGGACAATTTTTTTTTTTTGTTTGCCTGCTCGCTATTTGTTAGGAGGAGGTGTAAAAAGCGACAGAGTTGGCCGAGGGAGGAGGTTTGGTCAAACAAACACAGGACTTTCTCACAGCAGACAGCAGATCGTGTCCTTTATGAAACAGATGGGCTGTTTAAAAAATGGACGTAGCCACCATGATGTAATCTGTCGATTTGTTGAAATGAGCTGTAGACACCAAAACTGTTTTTTTGCACCAGGCTGTAAACACGTTTAATTGTTGTAGCTTGGGGTCAACAGTTGGATGTTAGCGTTCGCAGACAGTTGAATTGTAACTGCAGTATGATGTGAACAAATAGTTGCAATCTGAGCAAAACAATTTATACTCAATTTATACATGTAAGTCATCTTATTCATCGCACGTAGAAAAAGCCGCTATAGATCAAGTATATTCAATTTATCATCCACCCCTAGGCTGCTGTTATATAATAAAAAAATTACAATTTTAACCAATTTCATCACAGTTTGAAAGACATATATAGTTTAGTAAAAGTGTTCCTTCACTGCTGTTTTCTTAAAGGTGGGTGTTGTATCTTCTTTTTTTTTTTTAGAATTTCTAAGTTCTTCTTGTAATTTTATTAACTTGTGTATTAATCTTATATTTGATCCCATCAGTTTTGCTTTTTGTGGGTAATTATACACCAGTGAGTGTGTATATATTTATATATATATATATATATATATATATATATACACACACATTTATTAATGCATTATATAAACCTACAGCGAAATGTAGTATTCTGTCTTTTATATCACACGTGTCATCGCTTTTATTGATAATTGCACCCGATGAAGCAGACAGGAAACACACAGTTTGCTCTTCCAACTTTAAATGAGCTCTTTGATTTGCATCAGTGCTTTACCATTTGAATACTTAAACATTCCCAGCGTTTGATGGCTGCCAGCTGAATGACACTTCTGTACATCCTAATTTCCACTTGTTTCATGATTTCAAGACCATTTTGGCAACTTCCATTGACACACTCAAAAATAACATTTATTTACATAAAAGTGTCTCAAATTATTAGAGAAATGACATCTAGTGGCATGTTTATTTGCTTATCACAGTGTTGTTCATGTCATTTAACAAATTATACATCATACAGGCAAAAATAACACATTAAAAAGCTCCTCTTCCTGACATGCTGACAGCTGGATGTGGCAGCAGAGAAATTATCTCTGATCCTCTTTCTCCTCTTTTTCCTTCCAGTTTTCGCTCGTTGCCTCAGGTTTCTCCTCGCTGGCTCGATAATTAGCCGCACATCTCCTTTGAATTACACTTTAAAAAGAGTCAGTGCTGTGGGTCCAGGTCGGGCTTCTCTGTGCTAATTACCACTTAGCTCCAAGTGCCACTCTGTGTTGTGTTTGTCCGGATTGGGGGGGTAAAGAGTGTGTGTCTGTGTGTGAGACAGAGAGCATGTGTGAAACTTGAGTGTGTGTGTGCTGGTTCTCTAGGGTCAAAGTTTTAGTTTCATGTCCATTTCCTTTGTTCTTAAAAAGCATCATTGACAAAGGCCCAATATCACACAAACTAACACACATGACTTCTCATTGGGCAGATGGAGGAAAGACTATGTGTGTCTGTCAGTGTGTGTGTGTTTGTGTGTGTGTGTGTGTGTTTCAGAGGGAGAGAGTAGTTGGGAAGACGATCAAACAACTACAACGAGACACAAAACAATAACAAAAAGACACAAAGTAACAGCAGAGAGACACAAAACAAGTACAAAAATATGCAAAACAGCTACAAAAAAATATGAAACAGCCCCCCAAAAAACACAAACAACTAAGAAATGCTAAGCAACTACAGAGAGATGCAAAACAACTGGAAAGACATACAAAACAACCATACAGTAACTGAAAACAACTACACACCTCTGAAAAATGACGACAAATGAGAACAAAATAACCATAGAGATTAAAAAAAAAGGTAACAAAGACATGGACCAAACAAAGAAGACATATAGAGACTACAATTCGCAAATCAGGTAGAAAGAGGTATAAAGCAACCACAAAGAAACACAAAAAGACATAAAACACAATGCAAAACAACACTCAACAACTACAGGAAGACACAAAGCAACTACAAATAGATGCAAAATAACTGCAAAGACACACAAAACAATCATAAAAACAACCCAAAACTACTACAAAGAGACACTACACAACCACAAAAACACCTAAAAACACCAAAAGACAAAAACAACATTGAGATGCTACACTGATGCAAAGTGACTACAAAGAAATGCTAAACAACCACAAAATGACTGAAAAGAACAACAACCACAAAGAGACAAAAAACCACAGAGATGCAAAATGACGACAAAGATACACAAAGCAATATAAAATATCCACAGAGGTGTGTGACTATATAAAGACACAAAAAGATTACATCATAAAATTGTTATAATTCGGGCAAAACAGCCAAAAAGATAGCAAAACACCACATAGAGATGTAAAATAAAGCTACAAAGG
Organism: Plectropomus leopardus; assembly: GCF_026936395.1. NCBI lineage: Eukaryota > Metazoa > Chordata > Actinopteri > Perciformes > Serranidae > Plectropomus > Plectropomus leopardus. The sequence continues at coordinate 5,060,555 of NC_142189.1, forward strand.
GATTCAAAACAAATACAAAGACACACGAAAACACACAAGTCAATACAAATGAGCACAAAGGGATGTACAACGACCACAAAAACACACAAAATGAAAAGACCCAAATTGACAGATACACAAAATGATCACAAAGACATACAAAAATACAATAAAAAGACCACAAAGAAGAGCAGAAAACACATGATGTAAAAATACTCGACGCAAACGGTGAATAGGAGACAATTCTGCCACTTTGAGGTTTACGCCTCTTTCAGCCAGGGGTTCTCACTCCTGTGTCAGAGGGGTGGGGGGGCTTTTAGATATCCACAAGTCTGTTGTGTCATTGTCTGTCCATGATGTGTATGTGTGTGTCTCAGTGTGTGTGTGTGTGTTTGTGATTGTGCGTTGGTGTGAAGTTGTAGTGTCGGCTCACTGTGCAAGTTTTCTTTGAGGGTTTTTCTTACTTCTGTTCTCCAGATGTCACACTTGACTGTGTAAGTGTGTAAGCGCGCGCACACACGCACACACACACACACACACACGCACACGCACACACACACTTACTCACACTCACTGAGGCACACGTCACACTGTCTTTACAGTAAGTCATTAGTGAGTTAGCATCACACACGGTTATCATGCGAGAATCCTCCCATCTGCTCACACTCCTGCCCAGCCTCATTACCGGGGGCTCCTGTTGATAACAGACTCCTGCTTCTGTTTTTTTTAAAGACTCCATAAATTATTCAGCAATTAAGAGGTTTGTGCTGTTGGGTTTATTCTGGAAATCTGCCCGGCTACCACCTCTTCCTGTTCCTCCTCCTCCTGTACCGACTGCTGACAGCTCTGCAGGAGGAGACATGACAAATGTAGCAGGAGTCGAGCAGGAGTGAACTTTTCTTCTTCTCTCTCTTGATCTCAGAGATTGTAATGAGCAGAGAGTTATTGACCATTTGCAGAATTTTGTTTACCGCAACTGGGAAATATATTGACACAAGATTAATATTGTGGTGTAGAAACAGATATTTCCCGGGACTTTTTGCTCATATAATATTACTTCTGCCGAGGAGGTTGTGTTTTATTACTCAGCAGAATATCTCAGAAACTTGTCAACAGATTCTAATGAAACGTGGTCGAAAGTTTGTGCCACGTGCCGAATACAAAGTGTTCTGATGCAGATTAACTCTTTGAATTGTGGATCGACATCACTTTTATTGTACTACATTAAGATGCCTTTTAGAAGGAATTAAACCTTTAAACTCTGAACAAATTGGTTTGATTTATTTCACGAACATGGGAAAAGAGGCAAGAAATGTCCTGCAAAGTACAAGAGATTGGTAGATATTGAGAAATATTTTTAAAAAGCTGTGGAAAAAATGTCTCATGTCTCATCATCAGAGGCCCCATGATGCAATAATATCATGATAATTTGTTCACAATACAATTGTATTGCAATTTAAAGTGCTTTGCGATATGCTGAGTATCGTGATAACATATGTTGTGCTATATTGCGATTAATTATCTTTTTTTTAACTGCAAATTAAGGAAAAACTTGTAGGCTAACAAAAGTTAAATTTCCAATATAAATAATTTATTATTTATTTATTTTTTTAAACTTACTGTATTAATTGTATCGATGTGAACTCACTGAGTGCTTCATTTGGTTTTGTCCAACATTTATGTCATAAATACAGACGGAACTGGCTTTTAGTAGAAATCCTAATCTTCCCTTTCTTCCCTCCTATATCTGCCACACCTTTTCATCATCTGTCATGTGATTTCCTTTTCCTGTTCCTGTCCTTTTTTCTTCTTTTAGAAAAGAAGAAAAAAGGACCCCCCCACAGCCGATGATCAGTGTTGACAGTGATACCGTAGTCGGGTTATGACCTGCAGCAGAGGTCTGCTCCCTCATGCTTGGCTAAGTGTGTGTTTATTTGTATGTGTGTGTGTGTGTGTGTGTGTGTGTGTGTCGGGGGGGGGGGGGGGGGTTTAACCCCCGGCAGCAGCGTTCAGCCTGCTGCTCTGTGGACTCAGGTCAGTGCAGGTCAGAACGGGGGCGACTGATACCTCAGCTTCCTCTCTACCTCCATCCCTCCATCTTTTTTTTACATCTTTCTTCTGTATTTCAGTTATTCTCCTTTCTCTCTCTCTCTCTCTCTCTCTCTCTCTCTCTCTCTCTATCTATCTATCTATCTATATATCAATATATCTATCTATATATCTATATATATATTATCTCCCTCTCCTTTCTTTTTCCTTCATCTCAGTTTTTTAATCTTCTTATCTCTCTTGTGCTCTTTTTCTCCCCCCTACCTTGTCTTTTCAATGTCATTCCCTCGCCCCTCCTTTTTTGCCATCCCTTCTTCCCCACCGTTCTTTCTCTCTGTTCTAGCATTTTCTCTTCCTTTCATTCCTGTTTTCACCCTCTCCACCATCTGTCTTTGTAAGCACCTTCTCCCTCTCTTCTGTTTTGCTTTCTTCATAATTTTACATCCTCTACCTCTCCGTCAGTCTCTCTTTCTCTGCTATTCTCTCCTTCCTTGCCTTCCTCTCGTGTTTGTCCCCATCTTTCTTTATTCTCCATTGTTTTCTCTTTTGCACACAATCCCTTCTTTTTGTCCTTTTTTTCCCTCTCTTCACCACCCCTCTGTCAATCATTTTTTCCTTTAATTTCCTTTCCTTTACGATTTCTCCATCTATTTTTTCCTTTTTCTACTGTTTCTCTGTCTCTCTCTTCTACTTTTACCTGTTAGCTTTGTACATTATCTACATTTTCCAACCTTTCTCACCATATTTATTTTCCTCCTTCATGTCCCCTCCTTACATTTCCTCCATCTCCACCTCTTGCTCTTTCTGTCTCCCTCTTTCTGCATCTCTTTCTCTCTGCTTCTGTATTAAAATCTCCTATTTCACTGCCTCTCCCTCCATCCTCCTCTCTCTCTCTCTGGTCGGGGTCATGGAGGCAGAGCTCCCCAGGGTGTGGGTTATGTAAGAGCTTAGCGTGCTGATGTGATGCGAGGGGAAGTGTTTAGGCGGCCGAGCTGCTCACACCCCCACCGCCTGACTCTCTCTCTCTCTCTCTCACACACACACACACACACACACACACACACACACACACACTCAGGCAAGCGAGAGCTGCATGCAAGCTGGTATTTTAGCATGAGCTATACTTCTCCTCGGACATCTTATTATCTGTGTGATGTGAGAGCAGAATATCTGAGCAGTAACACTGACTGCAGCTTCAACTGCAAGCACACATCACACACAACAGTAAAAATAGATAATAATAATAATAATGTTGATAATAAACTTTATTTATATAGCACCTTTCATACAGGAGGTGCTGTCCAACGTGCTTTACAACAAAGAAATTACATTCACCAAGTGCTTCACATCAAAACACATAGAAGACATAGACATAATGAAACCTGCATGTATAAAAAGATAAGATGAGAATAGAAGACATCTTCACATGGATAAAACCCACTTGATAATACTAGTAAAAGTAAGATAAATTATAAGAATAACAAGAGAATGCACAGAATGCATAACATAAGATGGAAAATAAAGCCCATTGAGATATGTTAATAAAAATAAAGCTAAAAATGGTGTATGAAATGCATAAAATTTACATTTTAAAGAGGTGCATCAATGCGTAAGTGCAAAGCGAAATGCAAAGCAGTTAATTCAGGGCTACTTAAAGGCTAAAGTGAAGCGATACATTTTTATATTCATTTTTGTGCTCTAGTTTTTGGATTTGGTAGAAAGTTGTTCATGATCACTCATTTTTGGACTGTCTTAGACCACAGAAATAGTATGTGTGAATTTTGAAAATCGATGTAGTTCCCTCAAAGTATAACCACTAACTAGAGTACTTTTTCCTGTTGTTAAACTAAGCAGGTTTCCATTAACCCTTAAATTGTGCAAATTAAAATTGCGAATATAAAATACACCTAATTGAAACATGTCAGTTTTGAAAAACCGCCCATTTATCACAGAAACATTTTCACGCTCGCATGAAGTGGTACTTCAGGCAAGTCAAAAAAAGCCATATTTCGCAAAACTGCAATGGAAATATTTTTGGTGGGGCTTTTATAGGTCACATGATGCTTTGGCTGTGTGCTTGTCAGAAGGATCTGGCTCCCTCATGGTGCAGCAGAAGCTACAAGAGCTGTTATTGCATCATATAACTCTTCAAAAGTTGAGCGGATCATCCGGAAGTTTTGAATCTACAAGTACTCTGTGAATTCATGGACTATCACTTCCAAGAAATCTCTCATATGTGGCCCCTCCCACATATAAGAGGCTTGCTTTTCCATTATCGCTCTACAACACGCCTATAAACCTCGTATCCTAAATACTGACGGTGCGGCGGCTGCAATAGAAATAAAGCTCCTAATGTTTTGAACATCCATCGCCATGTGTCTGGCAATGTTATAGCCAGAGGAGAAGTCGCACAACATCACTCAGTGGAAACACAGTCATCTCGCAATTGTGCTCTATCGACATTTCAAAAATATTGCTCAAGTCTAGCTCAAATCTGTAATGGAAACCTGCTTACTGTCTTTGCCCTGGGATTGTCTTTGTCTCATCAACACACAACGGCAGGCGACCTTTTAAAATCTTCACAACGCCATAAATCCAGCCATTCTTTGGGTTCATGGGTCCACTGCACCACTCAAACTCTAAAACTTGGCACCTCCGGTGTTGTGTGTCGCACATTCTCCTTTAAATCACACAAATGTGACACACTAGTGGAAGGAAGGAAGCAAATACTGGAAACCACGACTGAGGCTGCCTGGTGACCATACGGCCCCCATCCCACTCTAATAGACCAATTAGTCACAGAAACAGACTGAGAGTGATTATGAGCAATCAGGCTTTTCAGAGAAAGACCACTAAGGGGAATGGGGAAGCGAGGGGAGGGCGAGCAGGGAGAATGGGAGATGAAGAAAGGGGAGGCAGAAAGAAAAAGAGAAAGAGACTGAGGGAACGGTGAGATCGCAGGAAATAGAAAGAAATATTGAAGATGAGAGCAGGAAGAGCAGAGGGTCCCTGAGCTGCTATTATCACCCCGCACAAAAAGGTTAATTAAGTCATTCAAGGAGGAAAAAAAAAATTAAACATCGACCAGCCTGGACGCACTTCAGCCTCCCACCATACATCAGACAAATCAAATGAAACCGGCTGGACCCGTGTATTCAAAGGAGGACAAAGCTAATAGGCCGCGCAGCTAAAGACGCTCATTTGTCAACATCAGCATGGCACGGCAACATAGATCCATCTTTGACATCTGTGTGTGTGTGTTTGCGCGCATGTGTGAGTGTGTGTGTGTGTATGAGTGTGCTGTTAAACCCTCCCACCACTGAAGCAATATGGCTATGGTCGCCATGGCTACGGTGAACGCAGCTCCAGGGTTTGTTCTCATTAAGTAGTTAATTACCTGCTGTGGAAATATTTTTCACCTTCGGCTGACGAGGTCGTCGTCAGGAGACGGCTGAGGGGCAGAGCTGCTATTCTTTGTCGGCGAGCGACAAAATATTTCATAACATTACCTAAATAAAGGGATAAAATGTATGCAATAAAATATGTCATAAAATGCATAAAATGTAAACATTTGCGATTTTTTTCTAGAAAATGTGTATGAATATGTATGTAGATTTATGTAGATCAGGGGTGTCAAACTCAGTTTGGCTCTGGGGCCATACGCAGTGTAATTTGATGTCAAGTGTGCCAGATCAGTTAAACCATTAGATATTTTACAGTTTAACAATCTTTGACACAGTAAAAATAATTGATTCACAGTATGGGCATAGTTTGAGATGTCCTGAACTCAAATATTTCAGTTATTATCTGAAATTGTAAAGCAATGTTTTTTATGTTGATTTTCAGATTAGAAGTCATTTCAAGATAGAAATGTGGCACTTTTACTTTGGAATTTCAAAATGTATCGCACTACAAAATGAATAAAACTCCATCTATCTGTTTTTCTGTCCATCTGTCCATCCATCCATCTGTCTGTGTCTGTGAGTAGGGGTGTTATTGGTCGGGTATGACACAATGCATTCTGGTATTTGTAGGTTTTCCTACCTCTTGAGCAAACACGAGCGCCACTGTCTTTTTCTCTGTTTTCTCTGGTCACATGCCACACATTTCAGAAGTCTACTGCATCTACTATCTACTGCATGGTCTGTCGAGTTCTTTGTGAGGACCCTCTTAATATCGGGGAAATTCTTGAATCGTTTAACTTACTTGTGTTCTTCCATAGTTGATATCTTTACCATCATTTCATGCCACTCAATGCCACATGGTCTGCCATATTTTAACTATTTATTTATTTTTGTATGTGGACTTGGTACTTGGCATTTTGCACTCAGGCCTAATTAGAACCAAGTTTTGGTTTTATTGTTTCAATTATTTCATTTTGTCAGTTTGGTTCTACTTTTGGAGCCACCCTCAAGAGGAGGTTCTTGATGAAATGCTTGCTTTTAAGCCAGTAACTTGCCGCCTCCAGATATTTCAGTGAGGGGAAGGCGACAGAGGGAAAGCGGTTTTGAACAATGCTTCAGGTGTATGAACTGAGTTGCTCTGCTGCACAGAGTTGCTTGTTGCTCTGCTGCACAGAGTTGCTTGTTGCTCTGCTGCACAGAGTTGCTCTGCTGCACAGAGTTGCTTGTTGCTCTGCTGCACAGAGTTGCTTTGCTGCACAGAGTTGCTCTGCTGTACACAGAGAGAGTTCCCATTTTGAACTTCTGTTGGTTGCTGCCTGGATTTGGCCAATCAAATAGTTGGGATTGCAGAGGCAGAAAAAGAAAATACAGGTTAGCTGGTAAAGTTTGTTTCTGAATATCTGTGGTTACAGCGCTAGCAACTTATTAGGACAACCAGAAGAGAAACTGGACCTGGGATAACATTTCAACCAAACTTCAGATGACTGGTAAATGATCTGAATAAGTCGAAAACTTTGGTAATTTCAGTAATTCCCCTCGTCCTGCTACAGTGTGCAGCTTTGAGCTAATTTGCAGTTCTGCAAGTTTTACCGAAGCACCGAATGTTCCTCTATTGAGTCAAGCTGAAGAACCCTACATGGTTCTAGTTATCCACTTTATTTCTAAGAGTGCAGTCTTTCTCTTCTTTTTCAAACCAATCTTTGCTGACAATAATGCATGACTCTAATGGTTTTATGTTCTTTTCATTTTGCTCTGTGGTTAACCCTCCCCTGCAGTTTTTTGATTTTTCATAGTACTGTATTTTACGTGCACCCTCTCAATCTGGTTGTGCAATAGAAATAAAGTCGACTTACTTACTTTGTCTTTAAAGGGATAGTTCGACCAAAAATGAAAATTCAGTCATCAAATTTTCCCTGTGAAACTCCAGCAGTGTTTTGTAGACTAGAAAACTTCACCCGACTTTCCATCGGCGTGAGGGTGAGTACATAATGACAGAATTTTCATTTTTGGGTGAACCATGCCTTTATCCTTTATTTATCATGCAGCCCCCCTGAGGTCAGAATCTTTTCATCTGATTCTCCTGATCAGGAAAACAGCATCGTGTCTGCTGCAGACAAACAAGCTTGTATACAAACAACGATCAAACTCTCATTTAACCCTGATCAAAGTGAAAATACCCATAAAACATTAACTCTCTTTTCATCCTTTTAACATTCTTGCTCACAGATTGAGGTGTTTAGTGTGATGTGTCCCACTTCAGCTCCTTCTCAATGAATCTCTAACTGTTCCCCAAAATTTACAGCACCTCCTTCCCTCATCAGTTGTGCTGTATCACGGTGAGGCAGTAAGTAGGCAGCAAATAATCACTGTAAACATGATCACAATAATAATGATGGTAATTGCCTCCGCTAACGCTGCCAGCAGCTCTCTAAAGCCCTGTTTGTTTTCTGATCCCTCTTCACAGGAGTCATTTTGGTCTAATGGTCCGTTTAATCTCTCTCTTTCTCTCTTCCCTCCTCCCTTTCTCTCCATCTCCGTTCCCTCCTTCTCTTTGTCTGAAATGGAGCGTGCGACACACTAAATGGAGATAATAGAGGCTCCATTTTGCAGCTAAGAGGGTAATTTGCTAACTCTTTGAAAACATAATTCTCATAACAGCATAACAGAGCCGATTGTTCCTTTGTTGCTCCATTTGTCACAACTCTAATTCAATCTTCTTTTGCAGTTATTTTAAGTATTTGAAAGGGTGGTTTTGTAGTTTAAAAGTTACAAAATGTGATTTCAAGCTTCCGAAAACTTAGCCACTTTAAATCCCGAAAAAAATAAAGTTTGAGGATGATTTTTAAAGTGAGAATAATAGAGAGAATGATCCATACTGTTGATATATTGTTGTTTTTTTGCTTTAACAGGCATAGAGATAAAGCTATGAAGAATTATAGGCCTAGATTGTCAGATTTTAATATGTTGCTTTGGTTTAAGGTCAACAAAACAATTTAGGAACGACAAGTAATCTGCAATAATCTGCTTTGTTATGAATTTAATGTGTTTCAACTAGTGGTGAAAGTATCCAGATCTGTCATTAAGTGTAGTAAAAGTAGACTTAATGGAGAAAAAGTAGTAAAAAGTATTAGAATTAAAATATTACAAAAGTACCAAAAGTAAAAGTGCTCATGATGACCTACTTCAGAATAATGGTTATTAATGACAGGATTATGATTATGAATTAATTAATGTGTTCCTCACCTAAATGTTGCAGCTGGTAAAGACGGAGCTAGTTTTAATACGTCATATACTCTTGGGTAGCTTAAAGTCCATCATACTTTATTATTCTATTATATCAATGATCTAAAGTAACAAACAACAGCCTTAAACTCAAAGTAGTAAAGTTAAAAAAAGCACATTATTTGCCTCCAAAATGTAATGAAGTAGAAGTATGAAGTAGGATAAAATGTAAATGCTCAAGTAAAATATAAGTATTCTTTAGAATTGTCATAGTAAGTAGTTGTCAAAGTAGTAAAGTACTTAGTTATGCTCCACCCCGGGTTTCAACTTTCAATTTTTTGTACATAATACTCACCTCCTCTGGTGTATGAAGGAGACAGAAGTGGGAGAGCTGGGCTGAAGGCTGTACGCTCATTATCTGTGCACTCTTGTAAAAATCCACCTCGCTAATGAACAACAGGTGAGCCGGTAAAAGATTTTAAAGCCCAGATGATGTTCGTGAATTAAGACTCACATTAGTCAGATGCTTAATTAAAGAGTAATAATGTTTGTTTTCCATGCACCTGCATTTATACTCCACGTAGTGTCTGATTTGATAATTGTTGATTTATAATTTACAGCAGAGGCTGGACTGACATGCACACTGACCTTGTAATTAGAAGTCATGGACAGAATTAATCAACCAATAGAATAGTCAGGCTCAGTGTGAATCATCCTGCGGTGGCTTTAAGTGGATAAACAAACTAAATGAAAAGATCATAATGAGTAACATGGTGTCTTTACAGGGACTAGAAACAGATGGATTTATATGCGGATAAAGCCACAGCAACAGCCCTGTGAGGCTGTGATGCTCCATACACACACAAATTATACAGAATATTGTTGAATTTAGAGAAAACTAAAATTGCATCTGTTTTCACTCTGACTGTGGGTCAATTCACACCTGCCACCTCAAAAAACGCATGTAAGGACAAGCATTTGCAAGCTTTCCAAGTGAACCTGATTTTTACATAAATTAAAAAAAAACATTTTTGGAGTCCATCTAAAAAGTAAACACAAATTAGCTCTTTTAGCTATTGTAACTAACATTATAAAGATCTACTTCTGGGATAGCTTGCTATATTACGTTGTTTTACCACATTTCCTAAACTCGCATACAGTGAAAGTGGTGAGTGCAAAGTAAGCATGACCCACAGTTAGTTGCAACAAACAAAATTAAGGGATTAACACCCCCATCTCCCTTTTTTACCACCAAAATAGTTTGAGTGATGCTAGAGGAGAGGCTGTTGTAATCTAAACCTGAAAGGGTTTATCCTTTTTGTGATGGCCATTTTTAGGGCAAAGTCAGTTATAACACAATTTATTTCTCACATAAAATCAATACAATAAAGTTCCTGTGAAATGTAATTCTATCAGTTACTTCAATGCGTGCATGTGCTGTCAGAAGTGGCTCAATGTTGTCAAATTTCACTCTAAGCTGCATTTTATAAATCTCAGCTGGACTTGGGCTCAGCTGTGTTTTGAGTTTAGGGTGTAAATCACAGGTTACATCATGATAAGCTGTGTGTTTCTTTTTTTTAATCTTTCTTCGTCCCCTCTCTAAATTTGGATGTTTCTGCAAGTCTGTGAATGCAGCGTAGGCGGATCTCTTCGTGAGTCACTTTTTCCTCAGTAGCACTTTGTGTCGTTTCAGTTGTGGAATGGATAATTGATTTGATCAGATTTATGTATGAGAGGAGCAGCTGCTGGAGAGGCGAATGAATGCAAACTTTCAGACCCAGTACAGTTAGATTAGGTTGTACTTTCACTGCGCCTGATGTTCTGCTGCTCTGTCTGTACCCTGAGTACTCTCTGCAAGGTTGCTCGCACTGTTTGAACGTTGAGAAGGAAGTCTGCTTAGGTGAGACAGATGCAAGTGGAAATTTTGCCATTAGCATAATTCCCCAAATGCACGTAAACATGTAAACAATCAGTCACCATTGTTTGCACATTAACATGCTAATATGCTATATGTTGCTAGAAAGCCTTAAAGTGTACCCTGATCATGGGGCGCCCGTGCACAGAAGCTGTGACCTCACCACAGGTTCGACTCCAACCTGCAGCCCTTTGCTGCATGTTATCCCCTCCCTCTCTCTTCACGCTCAATCTGTCCTATAAAATAAAAGCAAAAGCCAAAAAAAAATCTTTAAAAATAAGTAAACACCAAGTAACGGTACTTGAATAATTTTTATCTACAACTATAATTTATCACTATCAGGGGAAAACAGATTTGAGCAAAATGAATCTGAGCGAAAGGCTTGTTAGCTTTTAGCAAGACTAAATGGGAATAATATTTTTTTGGGCTTGATTAGAAGCTTTTAAAGGCAGGGAGACTAGAAGCACTGGTGTATTTAAACATTTAGACCTAATTGCAGAAATAACTGAACAGCTAAATATGAAAACCACCAATGTTCAAAATTGACTTGTTGGTTTAAATTGTCTTTGTATCTGTCATCGACTTCCATCATGCTGGCAGGAAAAGACACTGACTGCCCTGACTTTCAGGCAATCAATACTCTGCTCTGACTTCACTTAATGAAAGTGAGCCCTGAACTGTGAGGTTGAAGCCACTTTTTTCAGAGAGGACGCTCTAATATTCTGCAGACACACCGCATCACTTCAGAGGCGCTGGAGCGGAGCTACAGGGCGACTGACAGACTGGCAGGCTGGTTTCTGTTTTTTCCCCCAGGGAGGAAACTTGTCCCTAAGTCAAATTAGATCCGCTGACATCTCCTCAGCTCTCCCCTTTTTCTCTCCTCTCGTATGTGAGGCTGAGCCGGCGGTACATCTGAGGCCTCAGAAGACGAGCCGTGGGAACGGTAGAGCCGAGAAAAAAAACGTGCGGCGCGCGCTCTGTCACAGATGGCACCGCCGAATGCATCTGAGAACATCATGCTCTGCTGAGGAAGCGTCAAATTGAATTTGTTGGAGGAAAACCGGTGTGCTGAGTAAGGTGCTGTCGTTTTAATGTGGCTGTCTGTCTCGAACATACACACACTTATGCTCATGGTAGCACACACACGCAGGTGAACTTAGACTTTAGTATTGGCTAAAAAAATCTGTTTACTGAACCCAAAGTCTTATTGTTTATCACCAAAACGTAAAACTTTATTGAGTATATTTAGCTTTATTTTTGAGGACACCCCTTTAATACTGCCCCTGTGCTTTTCAAACGATGGCGGCATCATGACGCTCCAGTGTGTGATCATACACTGCATCACAGCATCCTTCAATCAAAAGTGCCATGACGGGCGTGACGTTAAACACACAGGCGTCTGCCTCTAGCATGACAAATAATACACGCATCAGTAGCGCTTTCTAAACAATAACAAAGGCATAACATGTCAGTGACATCGTTAACCTTCTCTGTTATCTGATTACGTGCTCTGCTCGGAGGGTAAGGAGCTCCTGAATCTCATTTTTTCACAGTTTGCAGACATTTTACGGCCACTGCTCTTCTTCTTTGAATTAGCCGATATGCTATCTACTGCTTTTTAAATCTCCAGCGGTGGGTCATATGCATAAACACGTTGTCAAAATGTCAAACCCGTGTTGCCCATGGTTTCCTTCTGGCTTTCCGTTATACACAGACCTCATTTCAGGGCTGTTACTACCTTCTGTCCCGACTCAGAGGCGAGACCACTCTGCCCCGTCTTTCCGTGATCAGACGTTATATGCAGAATGGCGAGGTGGCATAACGGCGAATATATTAAATTTGAGCCTGTCAAAGGCAAAAACAAGCACTTTATTGGATGTAAAATGAAAGTTTGAACATACACTTAGCATTTACATTCAAGCCTGGCCCTGTCAGCTACATCTCTTGTGCTCAATATTGGACCAGTTTTTTTAAAAAAAAGAACATAAGGCATGAGAAAATAGGTGTGGAAAAAACACTAAGTCTGGATTTTTAGGTGCATTTGATGCACAGAAAGCCCCACAACTCTTCAGCATGGTGGTGAATGTTTTTTTTTCTCCCCCGGCGTAAAAGCATGTGATGTTTTGTGGACGTTTCCATAAATGTGGACTGTATCTAAACCACTAGTGATCAGTGTCCCATAAACAGGCGTGTATGACGACACAGAGGTGACTATTTGTTCAAAACAACAATGACGGTTCCTAAGGAGGTTAATGGTGATAGTATCAGTTATAGCAGAACTAGAGAGTATTTCTTAATTGAAACAAGAGCAAAGAACAGTACCGAAGGCTTTTTTCAGTGGAGAAGATGCTTTTTGGCTCTTCTCCCTCCTCTCTCACCTGCCAATATTTTGCCCTTTTCTAAACCGTCTCTAATGACGGCTCCTCAGATGGTCCCGTGTAACAAACCATCTGCTGCGTCAGGTTAGTTATGACCACAATTAGCATGCAAAACACAGACCACCAGGCACACAACTATTTTCATTACCGATTTTTTTTAAAAAAGAAGAAAGTTTAGTCAACTCGAATATCACCTGAGCCCAGAGGGACCTCATCATTACCTCCCACCCACACAGGTGTTTTGAGTTATTTTGGCTGATTAGAGCTTGTTCTTCAGTGATGTGTGGGACTCTTCGCTCCACCCAGCTGAACCTGAGCAGCACTCTAATCAACCAAAATAACTCAAAACACCTGTGTGGGTGTGCAAGAGCCTGTTTCTTATTCTGATCAACAATCAAGGGGATAAAAACAACAAAAAACGTGGAATAAGAAAGTCAAGTTTATCTCAACACCTGAAGAGCTGCAAGGAAACGTTTGGTGTTTTTATGTGATAAAGTACATGAAAACTTTCAGAGCCAATATTAGTGCGATAACATTTCCAAGCATTTAGCTTCAGGCACAGCCAAACTTTCCTCTTGATATCTCTTTTCTTCAGTTTTCAAACAGATCCAGTGGTTACATATTTAATGAAGCAAACTCCATCTGTTGATAAAGACTTTGTGATGCCTTTTAAAGCACAGGAAAAGAGTGAGTAAGGGCATTGGGTAAAAGAGGAAGTTTTTTACAAACTGGACTCTCATTATCTTATGTTTTTGTATCTAAGTTACTAATGGGAACAACAATTTTGTAAATCGGCCCAGTATTCGGTGAGAGGGCTGCAATGTAACCACTCAGGGTATGTTCGAAATGTCAATTTAAGTCCACTAAAAGTGTTTCTTTTTGCCACTGACAGGCTCAGATTGTTATTCTGAGTGTCTGACAACATTATGGATCCCTTCAGAGATAGACGTTTTAACAAAAGGAGTAAGACCCTTTGTTTAATAATAAACAACCTCAAAAGTATTATTGTTAATTCCACCAACCTCCTCATGAAGAAACAGGAATTTTATTATTGTAAAACACAGTTTATTTAAAGTCGACACAAGCGAAATAAAAAGTTTTTCCAGCAAACACCAGCTCTGCTTTGGTTGAAATAAATGCTTAATTCATCCAGTTAGATGTGAAAATATGCTGGCTCAATACACACAAAAATGACTTCCTGTTTACATTGAGTATGGTGGGTTTGGCGATGTCAATTTTTGGGGCTGTTTCTGTTTAAACAAAAAGGATCATACTCTTCAACAAAAAGCTTTATCTCTGTGGGAATCCTTTCCATGGTGTTGTCAGGAGGTTATTTTAACTATCTGAGCCTGTAAGTGACAAAAACTTTTAGTGGATGTAAATTGATGGTACGCACCAGCCTCAAGTGGTTACATTGCACCTTGTTTCGCCGTTACTGCAAAAGAGCTGGACACATATCATATAAAAATAGGGACCAGGTTTACAAATACCAAACATAACACTAAAGGCGTCTTAGTGCCTTTTTTTAAGAGTATGCACAAGACTCTGCAACAGACAAGATTTTATTGAAGTTTTTTGTAACTGGTGTGGAAAAATAGGGTCCATGTTGGAAAATACAGAACGTACGTTTAGAGATTTTTTTGTGAAACTGCTGTTTTTTGTTTTGGATCCATCTCCATATGGTTGAGTTGGGATTTTGTGAATTGTTTATGCTCAATGAAGGAATTAGTTCACATTTAAGGAAACAGTTACAAGTGGCACTTGGGTTTTTTGCATCTCCATCTGTAAGAAGCACAGTAATTAAAGCAGTTTTTCTGTTTAAGCCTCAGATGCTTGTGTATTTAATTATTAAATAACTTTAATAAACCAATTAAGAGGAAGAGGGAGAGGAAGGGGGAAAATCATGTAGAGCGTAATATGAAAACATGGCTGTTACATATGCTCCCTCTACCTCGCACCTTGTTGGTATTCAGGAGCTCCAGCAGCCGGTTCAATACATGTCAAGATTAGCACGCTCCCGTGAGTCGGCCAATCACGGTTCATGGTACATGACTTGCCAAACTGAACCACCCAATCCGGAACGGGACACGAGGCTGAGTGATGAAGCAGCAGTTGGGGTCTGACGTTTCTGTGTGTGTGTGTGTGTGTGTTTGTGTGTGTGTGTGTGTGTGTGTGTGTGTGTGTGTGTGTGTGTGTGTGTGTGTGTGTTTGTGTTGCTTCCTGTTTGCATTGTGTGTGTGTGATTGTGTGTTTTAAAGCTGCTGCACGTGTTTTGTTTTCAAAATTTGCATTTCTTCTCATTCATATTCTTAGTGTGCATGTATGAGTTGGAATATTTTGTGTGTATTTTTTGGCTCGTGTTGTATTTTTTACACATGTGTGTTAACGCATGAATGCAGGCTTGTGTGTGTGTGTGTGTGTGTGTAGCCTATATCTTATGTGCGGCTGTCTGCCTACAGATGGGATGTGTCACATGCTGAGCGGACAGGCTCAGTGAGGCGGGGGGAGGGGATGGATGGGTGGATTGAAGGGAAGATGAGGTGTGTGTGTGTGGGGGTGTGTGTATGGGGGGGAGGTGGTCATTTTAACGTGAGTCAGCGTTCCTTTGACCTTCACCATACGACTGATGTCTGATGTAGCCAGAGGAGGTCCGCTTCAAAAGGTGTTATGAATATTCAACGTTTCCTCTCTCCTTCCTCCACCAGGCAATCCATCATTCATAAACATGCCTTCACAGCCGGGTGGAAGTGTGTGTGACTCTCAGCGTGTGTGTTTCCTATTTTTTGCCAAATGTGCTCATCCTAAGTCAGTGTGAAATATTCCCTGGCAGAGATATTGAAGTATTCAGGTCATTTACTTAAAGGATAATTCTGTTTTATTACAGTTTGTGTCTCATTTTTGTGATTTTGTCTATCATCTCTGTCAGTTATGTTCAGGGCCCCAACAGAGCAGCCCGACTATCTATCAATGTCCAGGTGTCGGTGATTGTCTGTCCCCATAGTTTTTGCGGTGTGTCCCACACCATTGGTTCTGACCATCCTTTTTTTAGCTGCTTTTTGGCCTTTTCGACAACCTTTCACACATCCACTGCAGAGCTAACAAGTTGAAAGTAGCAACCCTGCCTTTGGCAATCAGACTATACAATACAGAACTGAGTAAAACAAAAGATTGATAGCTGAAGTTTTTGGGGTTCTTCGGTTGTATAACGTGTTGTATATTGTTCTTTTAATGTCATTTGAAATGCATGCATTCTTGTATATAAGTATATGTTGTATAGTGTGTATGAGTATAAATGTATGGGTGCATGTGTGTAGATGTGTATAGGGCTGAAACATATTTTTTTTAAATACTTATGTAAAATGTACATGTAGATACGGTGCTACTTTTTTATTGTAAATTCTGAATTTATTGAGTTGTTAACCATGAGCACGGATGTGTTGAAGAATGTCATGATTCATGTAATTAATCTATCTATCAGTAGAGATTGTGTTGGAGATATCAGTCGTAGAGACGTCTGCCGTCTCTCCAATATAATGGAGCGAGATGGCACTCGCCTTGAGGTACTCAAAGGGCCATTTGAAAAACTCACCAGCAATGTCTCTTTCCAGAAATCATGACCTGGTTACTTAAGCTTATCCACAGACATGTTGTGAGCAGTTTCATGTAATAACTGTTTCCTTTCTACCAAACTACACCGGCCAACTTTCAACCAACCACACAGGAGGAAGCGTGCATCTACTGTGTCTCACCTAGCACCACAGAGCGAGCTAATGTTGCAGCTCAGATGCGTAGGACGCCATTGATGATTTCATCTTGTGCTATCCCAAGCACGAGCCTCTCGTCCATGAATACATGAGACTGCTCACAACAAGGTCTGTGGATTATCTTGAGTAACCGGGTCATGATTTCTGGAAAGAGACATTGCTGTTGAGTTTTTCACATGTATGTTTTTGGCGCCTTGAGCACCACAAACTAGTGCCATTGATTTTGATTATGTTAGAGAGGAGGCTGACAGCGCTACCGCCAATATTTGCAGTACTGGGCAACTCACATTAATACAATATAGACTGATAAATAGCACTGCAGCTGAGAGGGAATATAGTATTTTTATATATGTAAACTGCCTCTTAAGCTTTAAAGTAAATGGACTTCTCTTTGAAATGCTGGCTATTGGTAAAGGGTAAGTACAAAGTCACTCAGCATTTAAGTAAACTTACTATATTTCACAGTAGATACTTCAATAAATGTTTTGTTCTATACTTTTCTGTATACAGAATATGTATACCCTTTTGAGTCAAAGATAGGAATTTGTTTTTGTAGATAACAGAACACTTGAACTGCATAGTGACACTAATTATTTCTTTTACTTGCCCTTTTTTTGAAAATCCCAACGGCAGTACAGGAAGCCAAAGATAAAACATCCCAGCAAGGAGTCTGACTTCAGGATATGTTCCTTAAATATATTATTACTTTGCCCAAATCTAACTCTGGGGTGAAATATGTTAACAGGAGTAAAATATAAGTGTGTGTTAACTTTACTGTCTTCAGGGGTCCATTTGTCAGCAGCACCTCTGCAGAATAGCAGCGTGTACTCACAAAGTATGCAGGTGTGTGTGTGTGTGTGTGTGTGTGTGTGTGTGTGTGTGTGTGTGTGTGTGTGTGTGTGTGTGTGTGTGTGTGTGTGTGTGTGTGTGTGTGTGTGCGCGCAGGTGTGTGTGTGTGTGTGTGTGTGTGTGTTCATGCTGTATTTGCATTATTTCTCGCTGCACTGAGCACTGCTGCAGCTGATATATTAGCTCAGTAAATCTTTGCACACAAACAGACTAAAAGGTAAATCTGTCCCCTCATCAGCGTAAACAGAGCACAGGGAGGTGAAAATGCAGCCGCTGCTATCTTTGGTTGTCCAAGACAAAATAATAATACCTATTCAAACACAATAACACCACTCTGTACTTTGAGATAAACAGCTGCTGTTTTCTCCTTTGCTTTATTTTCGGCTGCACTTGACTCAGTATATGCAGGTAGATGGTGCATTTTTGCCATTTACACCAATTTCAAACCAATATTTACCTCAGAGATAGGTAATGTTGTCATCTCAGGTGAATAGATAACTCACCAAATTGCAGTGTTTTACCTGAAACATTGTATTGGATGTATTTTGGAGGATGCTTTCTGACATGTTTCCTTTTCTTAGATGCTGTTTGTAAAAGAAGAAGAAATAAGATGAAGAGCAGATGTGATGTTCACTCAGTCAAAAGGTGAGTTTCTACGACTCTTGTTTTTTGCAGAGTTGCTGTAGGATTTTATTCTGAAAGGCTGGTTTTCATTGGTTTAGGTAATAATAAAGCCAGCACAGAAACATGTTAGGGTTTTATGAATTTGAAATGAGTCTGTATTCTCTGAAATTTCCTCTAATTTTGAAATGACATTAAGACAGTTGTACGCATGGTTATTCAATCAATCAAAATGCAGTGTAACCAAGAGAGTCCTTTAGTCAGCACACATCATGTCAGCTAAACCTGCAAAATGTGAAATTTGTCTAAATGCTCAGCAGAATTCAGATTGTACAATTATTGAAAATTATTGTAATTTTGACCCGATGTCAGGTGTTCCTCTGCAATGTTGATAAAGAGGAATATATGGAGAGTTGGATGAAGTGACAAAAACACCACCTACATTTAAGAGGAATGGATATTGGGGTTTTTTTCAAGACTCGATAGCAGCTACAAAATTACTCTTGAATGTTTTCATATTGGTTGTATAGGATAAAACAGACCTTTCTCATTTACTGTTTGTACATATACCTACAAAATACACTGCACCACATCACCAATCACGTGACCGTAGTTAATGAAAAAGTAGCAAAAGAACCATAAGTCAGTGTAAACAGGCAAGTTGTGGAGGTGTATGGGTAAAACAGAACAGGACTTTCCTCTGGAGGGTCAGTGTTTGTGTCTGATGAAAAAACCAAGTGAACTCTGTTTAAGGGCTAATGAACCGTTTCAATTTCAAAACTACCACTGGACTCAACACAAACACACAGTGACAGCAGAGCATCTTTCTTTTGACTTGAAATGAAACAGAATTGAGTGTGGACGCGACTTTAGTGGACAAACAAGCGAAGAAGAAGCTGAGTCATGTTCCTGGTCATGTGTGACGAGAACCGACACGACTGTCAGGGCTCATGTGTGTTACGGTTTTGGAGATGGGTGGTGTGTTTTTTTTTGCAGTCACACGTGTGGTCCGGAAGAGTCTGTACAGTGTGCGACAGAAGATGAGTGTTTTTTTGTGATGTTTTTGCTTGTGTCTGAAAATGTGACATGGAAATGAGTCTATGTCTGAGAATGTGTGTTTTATTACTGTGTCTGTGCATCTGCTTTTGTAGCGTGTGTCGAGAATTTTAATTTGTGTGTGCATGTGTGTTTGTGTGTGACACAGATAGGTCCTGACAGCATGCAGAGAGCTGGCACACGGCTGTCCTCTCCTCCACCCACAGTCTTGTCTGACACAGTAAACGTATCCTCATTTTATGTCTGTATTCCCCAATGAGACTCTGGACGACTGCTCAGAATCACACACACACACACACACACACATACACGGTTAAGATGGTGCAGAGCCAAACAGAGACCCTGGAACGAAGTGACAGAGCGTGGACTGTAGACTGTCCTGTTCAATTCCCACATCGCCATCACACTGAGAGCATTGCTTTAATGGAGACGGGCATTTCTGGTAAAAAAACAAAACCATGACACCTCCAAAAGTCCGAAAAAGTTAAACTTGATTTTGGATTGGAGAAAGACGAGTTGACTTTTTTGGCTGACACCCAGGCAGTCATATGCACAGATGGGGCAAAAATGAAGAAAGGGCCGCCTGTTCGCACGCAGAAAGTTTCGTTTTCATATTCAAGTCACACCAAAAGGGCAGTGAGTCGTCACGTCCAGGTTTCAGAGAAGTTTTAAGAAGTTTTAAAATAAATTAAAAAAGACTCTTTGTCCTCAAATGCACACAGCTACACCCAAGGATGTCAAATTGAACCGAGGGAACAACATTTAGTTTCTGGTCTGTATTTCTGAAAAGTTTCTGCTTCAGGGGCCGTGTTGCCACATTTGACAGCTGGCCAATAGGCTTTTAATGCCTCTCCACCTGGGTTAGCAGTGGTTAGAGGCATTATAGTTTTGGGTTGCCTGTCCGTCCTTTTGTCCGTTCTCGTAAAGATGTTATCTTAAGATCTTAAGGGTCTATTAAAAGTTTCCTGTTTAACATAAAAAAAAGTAACTTGTGGCACCTCAGTATCTCACCTGTTAGAGCAAGAGCCACATGTACAAAGGCTATGTACTTTTATCAGGTTTGATTCCAACCCATAATCCTTTGCTGCATATATCTAAAAAAGGCAAAAAGCGATGACAAAAAACTATGCAACTTGAAGAATAAGAATTTATATATATATATATATATATATATATATATATCTACTGTACATTGTTAATTATTATGATTACTATGGCTCCCTGGCTTAAGTTTATACTATTTATATTTTTTGTGCACTGATGTAATGACTCTTTAGGTTACACACTGGCATTGACACACTACCTAAGTGGTGCCTTTGTTTTGCAATAATTAAAAAAATAAAAAATTAATATATTTTTGTCCCCCAAAAGTTTTCGCTCTAGCGGCAGTGTTGCTACATTTGAGAGTTTTCAACTAGCTTTTTTTTTTTCTCTGCGCTGATGGTAGCAGTGGCATTATGTTTTCGGGTTGCCTGTTTGTCTGTTGGTCCCATTCTCATTAATGTGTTTCCTCAAGAATGTCTTGAGGTTTTTTTTGTTTTGTTTTGTTTTGTTTTTTTCAAATTTGGCACAAACGTCCACTTAAACTTAACAATGAACTGATTTGAGTTTGGTGACCAAAAATTAAGGGTCAGTGGGATCTTACATCCGTCTCATTCTTGTGAATGCAGTATCTGAAGAAGGCCTAGAGGGAGTTTCCTCATATTTGGCACAAATGTCCATTTGGACTCCAGAATGAACTAATTAGAATTTGGGGGTCAAAGGTCAAGGTCACTTTGACATTACAAAAATTGTTTTTGACCATAACTCAAGAATCCATATGTTAACTATGACACAATGTCACATAAATATCTAAGAGGGTATAATGAGGAATGATGACATTTTATATCCAAGAGGTCAAATGTCAGCTTCAGTGTGACATCATAATGATCAGTAAAAACACTTTTTGGCAATTACCAACTGGTCAGTGTTGTAGCACAGGAACAAAATGGGAGGCGTTTGGTCAAAAACTGAATTAGTGATTTTTGATATTTTGGGCTGCTGGGAGGAGGATATTTGTGAAACATTCACGTTTTTTGACTTCTGGAGACATACAACTGTGAGGCAGTAATTCTGATTTGAAGTGGGATTTGTGAGGTTTAATTCTTCGTCAGTGTTTTACCTACTGTAGATGTTGCTCCCTGTTGAGATGGGAATTTTTTTGTAATGTGACATTTAAACAATTTGGCTCCCAAATAGTGCTTTTACAAATGTTATAAAAAAGTAAACATTATTGCTAATTTACCAGAAAGAGGTGAGGGGTTCAGCTCGTCTTGTCACGTTCAAAAATACCACCTTCAGTCTACTTTGCCTGAATCTTCTCTCCAAAAAGGTTTGTCCAAAATGAATTTTTAGCTCCTGATTTATTTCCTGAGTTTAGCTCCTGGCACTCCTGGGACTATTTTGTTGAAAAGGGGTCAGTAAGCTCCACCAGTCAAACTTGTGTTATTCATGTGCCCAAATTCTCAGTAAAATTTTCATGCATGCGTAACAGCTGAAATGTACTTTTGGGTTGTAATTTTAATGGAGTGGTTCAGTCCTTGGGTGTAATCTTGAACCGCAGCTGTTAGAAAACATGCGGCGGGGAACACACAATTCAACGCTTGGTATTGTTTGAGATTCCACACATAACAAGTGTTTTCAGAGATTTTGTCTCCTTTTAGTTGTCGAAGCCCACACACAACATGTTTTGACAGAGCGCAGTCACCAAACCTTACACGATAATACGAATCCAGACTGACCTCAGAACAGTCACTCATATCTGTGTCTCAGGGAGTCTCTGAAGCAGCTGCTGCTTCTTCTGCATTTGGAAATAAAATAAAACCACAGAGAGGAGATCTAAATGAAGCCGTGGCTTTCAAACAAACTGTGTTGGACATTTTGCAGATTGAACTGGAGATGAGCAGCGCTGCAGCGTGCCAGTTTTCTGCAGGGCTCCTGGTTCTGTTTGTGTGTGTGATCAGTAGACGCTGTGCTCAATGTGAACTGCTGGATTTATTACAGAGAGAAACATTATGGATTATTAATGTTACCTTTTACCCACCTTGTTAGTCTTTGTGTGTGTGCGTCATCATGGCAAAATGTCATCCTGGAGACACCTTTTGTAGCAGGAACTAACTCAGAAGCCATTTTTTAAGTACTTTAACAGGCGCTTATACGTCTGTCTGTCTGTTTGTGGACAGATTTTTGTTAGGTGATAGTGTTAGTGTCCCAATTGTGTTAGATGTGGTCATGAAACTTAACATATCATCATGGAACCTATAAAAGCCGAAAAAGTGTTTCCATTGCAGTGCTGTGAGATATGGCTTTATCAAATTGCCTGAAATACTACCTCACGCAAGCATAAAAACTTTTTTTTCAAAATTGACGTGTTTCCATTAGGCGTATTTTATATTCAACATTTCAATTTGTACAGTTTGAGGGTTCATGTAACTAACTTGCAAAATATTGCGTTGTTATCGAAACATGTTTTTATGTGTTTAAATCCCACATAATATAAATCAAGAGGAGCAGCCCATATGGCTAGAATATTTACTGTAGTCCCATTTTATTGCTATAATTTAGTACAGTGCTTATGTTTTAATGCACAAAATCTGTAAAGGTAAAAATCATTTTGAATTTCAGCAAAATGTGAGTTATGAAAAAAGTTGACAATTGATTCTGGAAGAAAGCATGAACCTAAAGTGCAGATCTGATACACAGAGCATGGTTACCATGTTATTATGTGCTCTGCTGGTCGTAGCTGCATGTGTTCATTTTCCATTTCTTCACAGACATGCTGTTTCAATCATGAAACCTGAAAGGCACTGTGGAATCTATTAAATCCTCTCAGCGTATTTACTGCCCAAACCAGAATGACAAATCGTAAAATCTTGAACAGTCCAGTGAATTTTATTATTGGGATATGACTGGATGTTCCGATATTAAGCGGCATATTCTGGCATGTAAGCCCCGTCCCATTTATTGTTTGATTTTGCGAGTGAGTGAGTCGCATATGTTTCTGTGATATTTCTGTGAAATACAGTAGGTTTTTAATGTTTCCTGGACTATCCCATAATGCATTTTATCAGAGGCTATTCAGTTCTGTCAGTTCTGTGTTGTATAACTGTCCTGTAATGTGTCAGCAATAATTAACCAAGTCTGTTTCTGCATGCAGCCTTTGTACTCGGTGATTAAAGCGATTCTGCTGCTGATCAAAGAGGAGAGCGATCAGGGAGGAGGAGGCCGAAGCGTTACAGTGCTTCCTTTTATCCTCTCCTAAACTTCCACTGTTCAAACTTCCTGTGACATCTGCGGATGGTGAATGATCTGAAAGATAAAAAACCTCCTCCGGCCTCGACCAACGAGTCAAAATCAACACTGTTGAGACGTTTTGATAAAATAGCATTTGAATAAAACATCGCCGAGAATTTGACCTGGAATACTCAGATGACGGCTCTTATTAGCGTCAGCTTGAACACAAACTTTGGCACATGAAGAAGATTCCTCGGGAAACAAATTGAGTTCAACAAATAATAAAGACTTTATTCTGAAATAGTGACCTCTAAATCTTTTAATCAGGATAAAGCACCATGTAACTGTCATCAACAATTAGATCCTTAACAGATATTCGTCTTAAAAGTATGAATTGATTAAAATTAGTGCCAACAGGCCGATGATGTCTCCTAAAATGACCTTTACAAACCACCATATTGCAGCGACAAGAGGTGGAGTAAGCCATTATGGTTTTGTGATTACGGTTTTATTTAGTTTTGTGTAGAGTATACAATTATAAATCAGATATACATAGCCGCATCTCATCCATACGTGCCTATATATTTCCAAATTTTGCGGGTATTTATCCTCCAGAGTAAAATTAAACTTTTTGCTTAACCCTTCCCTCTCCTCCTCACCCCGGCTGGCTTAGAATGACCTGAGATGTCTAAGTTGTGTAAGATAAAAAAACCCCCCCAAAAAAAAACAGAAATAAGTGCGACAAAAAGATGATTACGAAAAAATAAATCACCAAACATATCTAATCTTCTAAATTAAACCACAGAATATAATCTGACATCCCAGGGGTTAAGGAGTATGGCTTGGATTAAAATGCGTGCTTGGTTAATGTTAGGAAAACATGCTTTGGGTACAATAATTGCTTTGTTGTGGTTAACTAATCAGTGTTTTCCTTTTGGAGAATACAGAGTGCTTCTGTAAAGTCTGGCCAAAGTCTGGCTGACACCCGAAAACTACAGTAATCAACTTTTCATCTGGCTTTTCAACAGAAATTAGTATACAAGAAAAAAATACTCTATATTGTAGTAATTTCTATCTTTTATAGATTATATTTTATCAGGGCCTTACTAATTCTCTCATGAGAGGAGGATTCCCTGCAGTAAGGATGATTTAACTTACAGCTAAAGAAAGAAGAGGTAAAAATGTGGATGAAAGGTTTCTTTCGGACGAGGTGATGTCGAGCTTTCAAACATCACTTGTGGTTTCAGCTCACGAGATCTGACGACTGAACGTTTTGACAGAAACATCCGCACGCTCAGTCAGAGGAGAAATGGTTTTCCTAGCTCTGTTATTTCAGACTTTAGATGTGGTTACGGCACAATGTTTTTTTTTTTGTTTTTTTTTACACAGCTGCTTATTAGCTACTGGGAGATGTTTGCCTGCCGGGGCTCTGACAGCATAATCCTGCAGATGAAAACCGATCACTCACCTTATAAAAAACTGAATGATCGTCTCTAATTTGCTGTCGGGGGGGGATGCGCCCCGACCTGCTTGTCCCTGGAGTTTACAGAGAAATCAGACCTGCCCGGGCCTGATGATAACTAGGCCATGACTGGCTCGTTAAAACAGACCTGGGTGCAGAGCGAGGGGGGAGGAACACATGCAGAAATCAAAAGAGGCATGCACACACAGCACGAAAGAGAGATGATGAACACATGCTTCATATTAACTTTTTGGATCATGAGCCTAAAGGAGCTACCAGATTCTTTTAGTTTTGGTAAATGAAAATACAAATAACTGTAACTTAATATCACCCAACAAAAATCACAAACAGACGAGAAAAACTAGGGACATCTTTCTTTGTGTCCAGTATAATTTCAACCTGTCTGTATACAACTGTTTAAATGATACATAACAGCGCCCCACAAATGATATTGTCAAGTTTTATACTTAACGTAACGTTAACCCTTTGAAACCTGGAGTGACATCACTTTTCGTGTGCGGCTATTTGAACAAATTGGTGTAACTTCTTTAAAAAACATGAGAAAAAGCAATGAAGCAATGAGCAACTTGGTAAGAAATGTTCCACAAATTGCATGAAATTGGAAAATTCAGAAAATTAGTTTAAAGCAGCTTGGAAAAACCTATATTTAAACATTTCACAATTAAATATTTCACATTATGTGATAGAATTTTCTTTTTCTTTTTTCTCTTTCCAGTTGTCATTTGGTTTTGTTTTTGGGTTTTTTTTGTGTCTTGTGTTATTTTTTGTTTTTATTTATTTTGACTAATTTTCAGGTAATTTTCTTGTACTTTTTTTTTTTTTTTTTACTAATATCTTGCATATTTTTATATTTATTCTTTCATTGCTCATTGCCTTCTTACCATGTTTTTGAAAGAAATCAAGATGATGTGCACAGGATAAGGCAAGTCAAGTTACGTTTGTTGGGTTTAGGAAAAGAAGTAAAATTCTTGTTTTTTTTGGTAAAAGCATGGCTGGAGATGTCCTAAAATCTTTCAGAAATACCTGTTTTGTTATCTCAAACAGTTGTATTCTGCAGCTGTCTCGCTTAGGTCTCATGCCATCCTCTATCCTCTCCTCCTCCTGGTGAAAAACTCAGCTCATATACATGTAACCATAAAACAGCACTTAAGAAACACAGAAATACTGAGATACATATGTATTCGGGCCTGGCTTTAGACTTCTTTTAAATACTGAACTAAGAAACAAAGTATAAAGCCAAATAAACCTTATTAATTATTCATCTAAAGTCTGTGTAAACAAAGTGGTATCAGAAGACATGAAACAGAAATAATCAACATAACCAAGAGAAGATACATTAAAGGGAGAAATAATAAATCCGTAGAGCAAACACAAGACAGACAGCATGATTAAAGTGAGCCGGATTAAACTAAGTCATTAAAGCAAGTCATTAAAAGTCTGTTTAAAGAGCAGATTTAAGAGATACACTGTGCAGAATCTACAGTTTGACTCAACATGTATAATCCTACCAAACCGACACCTTTATTCATGTATATCAAACCAGAGTAGGCTGACTCTTAGCCTGGGTACTTCCCCACATGGCAAGAAATATTGTTTTTATTACCCCAGTTAAACAGTAAATTAGATTTGCTTCTCGTGTACTTGTTCATTCAGATCACATGGTTTCACTAAAAGAAAAGGAGAGTTTCAGCCCATAAGCCTGATTGCTTTATTAGTTACAGTTATGATGCGGGTGGAGGCAGGGTGGTCTGAGAGACTGACCGAAAAAAATAAGAAGTCAAGGGTTCAATCGGTGCAGCATACGATGTGTTTGAGGCTTGCAAAGTGCTTTTTCACCAATCGTATTTCATTTGTATTGCACTTTTAACTGTAACTGTAAATAAGAGGATAATGACAGGATAATAGCACAGAGTAAAATAATAGATAAATATGTCAAAAAACATAAAACGATATAGGAAGTAGTAAAACTATGAAGGACTAAAATGTATAAACAAATAGTCACTTGATAAATAGATAAAGTTAAATTAAAAGTCAATTTAAAAAAAATAGGTCTTGAGTGAGCCGAAAGTCTTATGTTTTTGGGTTGTATGTCCGTCCCGTTCTCGTGAACACGATATCTCAACGCCTTGAGGGAATTTCTTCAAATTTGGCACAAACATTCACTTAGATGCAGTGAAAGGTCAAGGTCAGTGTGACCTTGCATCCGTTTCATTCTTGTAAATGCGATGTCTCACAAATGCCTTGAGGAAAATTTCTTCAAATCTGGCAAAAACATCCACTTAGTCTCGACAATGCCCGGCTAGATTGTGTTGGTCAAAGGTCAAGGTCAGTGTGGCCTTGCATCTCTTTCATTCTTATTAACATGATATCGCCATATCATCTTGAAAGAATTTTGTCAAATTTTGAACACAAACACCCACAGATTAGAATTTAGGTCTTTGGTCAAAGGTCAAGGTCACTTTGAGCTCACAAAACACGTTTTTTGGCCAAAACTGAATAATTCATATGCTAATTATGATGAAACTTGACATAAATGTCAAATAGCATAAAATAAAGTGATGACATTTTATACCCAAAAAGACAAAGGTCAACTTCAGTGTGACCTCATATTGTTCTGCATCAAACACCTCTGACTGTTATTAAGCGTCATACACAAGTAAATGAAGGGGAGACATTTGGTCAGACACTAAACTGGTGACATTAGTCTTTGGTGTCCACCTTGAAACTGTGAAGCATCCATGTTGTCACAGACATGGATGTAAACTGTTTCAAAATTATAACACCATTAGTCTCCAGGTACCGTTTATTACCAGATCAGCTTCGTTTTACTTCAGCCCGGTTAGTGCGTCATTTTTATTACATCTGCTGTGTGAGTTTGTTATATTATCCCACTATTAAAATCAGTTTCTGCAACCCGTCTTTTGAAATGCAAAACCATGCATGTCTCGTTTTGAAAGAGCACGGCCGTAATGACACTGTTTTTGGTGAGAAAACACACAAAATTGGAGCATTACAGGGTTTTCAGGCAACAGTGTGCTAATATGTAGCGGGTACATGATGAGGAGGGAGGATGTGTTTGCTTGTTTGCTGCATTACAGATGAGGTAATTGAGTGTAAGAGGAAATTGAGTGCGCCGAGCAGCGTGTTATATTAGAGAGCCGTTTACAGAACAGTTGACGTGATTTAATTAAAGGGGGGAGGTTATCTGAGGATGCTGTTTGGCACACAGTCGCCACTCAAATTTAACTTTGTCATGTACAAAAACACATGACATATTTTATGATCCTGTCTTTTTTTATTCAGTTAAAGGAGCAGTGAGTAAGATTTAGAGGGATTTGGCATCTAGCAGTGAGGACTGCAGATTGCAGCCAGATAAAACTTCTCCAGGTTTGAATTCCTTCAGTGTTCAGGAGGTTTTGGGTGAATTATCTGCAGAGGCCTCTTCCTCTCCCAAACAACCAGATCAGGTGATTTTAACTCGTAAAAACACTGAATATAGCAGTTAGACGTTTAAAATCAGTGTTTTTTGGAAGCTGTTTGGCATGTCGAAGATGGGCCTCGAGTCCAGCAACGTGCTAACGTGTACTCAGCATTTTTTTCTCTGATAACTTAAGATCCAGACGTTCAGGAGGTTTATACCAGGAGCCGAATGATCTGCAGAGATCATCTTTTCTCCAGAACAAATGGACCAGGTGATTCAAACCGGTAAAAACAATGAATAAAAAGTTAGGCCTACAAGATAGGGAAATAGAAAAAAAAAAAGAAGTAAATGAAAAGAGAAGAAAAAAGAAAATGACCTAAAAACATCTATAATAATAATAATAATAATGTGTCCTTGTCAGTATTATATAACATTTGAAAGATTTTGAATGCATGAAAGGCATCCAAACGCAGTACGAGAAGACTGGCGTCAATCCAGCTTTCAAAAGGGTTGGAGAACATTTTTTGACATTGTAATCCTCCCGAGGCCATGATGTGTTAATTTATGGCTTTTAAAAATATCTAACCCAGATAACTGAAAAAAAGTGGTTTTGTTGCTTAATCTCAACCATACTGATTTGACTCAATATGGACTTTTTCTAAATACCTAAACTTGTCTTAAATGACTCGAGTAGTAATTTGGACACATCTTAAATATTTGAATATTGTATTTCTGGTGACCTGATCCAAAGTGAACGAGGCGAGTGAGTGAGTGTCCTCAACTTCAGGAGTGTGTTTGTGTGTTTGTCTGATGAGGACGGAGTCACGGTGTGAAAGTCAGTCTGTGTTTATTTATTCTTTAAAGGTGTGAGAGTGTGTATGCCTATGCCCGTGTTTGTGTGTGTGTGTGTGTGTGTGTGTGTGTGTGTGTGGCTGTCTGACTGGGAGGGAGTCACAGAGCGAGCGAGTCAGTTTGTGTCTATTTTCCTGTCGAGGAGACGACTCTCTCCAAGACGTCTTCGCCTTATCTCATGTTGACTCACAGTATGGCCCGACTGCAAGGTGTTTCCACCTGGGCTACACACGCACACACACTTATATATACACACACAAACGCAAACAAACTCATCCTCGACACCCCTCAGACGTGACACAATCACCTCAGCAGCCGCCTCATCGAGGGAGGGAGAGGAGAAAATGAGAAAGAGATAAAAGAAAGAAGACGTTTGAGGACACAGTCATCAGAGAGGAATGGATGGAAAATATTCACTCTGTGTGTGTGTGTGTGTGTGTGTGTGTGTGTGTGTGTGTGTGTGCGTGTGTTCGTCCCCGGTTACTTCCATGATAATTACCTGAGCAGCTCTGTGATTAGACTCACATCAGAGCAGAGCGCCACGATGGCAGCAAATGACAAGCAACTGGGACTTGTAAAAGCACTAACTCTCACAGACGCACAACATAAAATGCACAGATAGCACACAGTGGACTCTGAGTCCCTCCCTGTTCCCTGTCAGCTAGATTAACAGAGACTTTTAAGACGCATCAGAAAGTGGTAAAGCAAAACACTTTTGGATCATGACGCTTATAAGCAGCTGCGCAAGTTAACAAACCATATAACACAAAAGATAACCAAATAAAGATAAAGATAAAGCAGATAAAAGGGATGGTTCACCCAAAAATGAAAATTCAGTCATTATCGACTCTCCCTCATGTTGATGGAAAGTCGGTTGAAGGTTTATAGTCCACAAAACACTGTGGGAGTTTCATGGGGAAAAGGCATTGTACTCATCTCCCAAAGATTTGAAGCAAATGGTGACTGGGGTTCAAACATAAAATAAATACATAATTAAACCACAAAAAGCCCTGACTTGCCAAGTTGTTTTGAAAAACATCATTGGCGCCATGTTTTTAGCCTTGTTGTAGCCTGTAGCTCTTCGTGTGGGTGCTGCGTTTATCGACTGAATTGGTGACAGTAATCTTGGGTGACCACCTTGAAACTGGGCTGGGTTTATCTATAGGTTGTTTGCAGTAATATCCATATTTGAAGTATTGTCTACTGCCATGGCTCCATACGAGCCTCGACAGACATGGGTATAAAATGTCACGTGACTGGTTGGTGAAGGCATATGACCACAAATTGGTAATTCTAGTCTTTTGTTTTGATATACTTGAAAAAATAACAGAAATCATGGTTAAGCAATATTAAAAATGTACGATAAATGCACTTTAACTTTGTGAACCTCTGCCCTGCACAGTATATCTGTGTGGTGGTGCATTTGCCCTGGTCGGATAAAACTTTCATGATTCATTATTGAGAAATATTTATCAGGTTGGTGGGATGGTACATCTCCAGCTGACGTGTAACTTCACTCATGGAAAAACATTTGTGTTGCCTGGAAAGTTGATGACATTATAACAGTGAAGTAACATCGATGAGCTCTAGCTCCACGTGCTCTGTCCTGTTTGCAGCAGTTTGAACGTGCAAAATGTTGCACATCACTCTTTGAAAGAAGCAAACAGCAACATAAATGGCCCCTGTTACCAAAAAACAAACATTTTTTGTCCCAGATATATGAAAAAAAACAGGTTGCCACAAGGACAGAAGTACAGAACAAGACAGCACATGCAGACACACACAAACACACACACATGCACATAAAGCAGTTAAAGTTTGTAGTTCAATTAGACGGGGACGTCCTCAGTGTCCCATTGTGGCTCCACTCAGTGAAGTAAAACAGAACGATCCACAACAGAGTCAGAGCCCACAGCATCTGTCTCCTGTGTTTATGGTAAACAAAGGTTACAATGAGCACAGCATGACCAGCACACACACACACACACACACAGCAGTGCATGTAATTAGACAACTACACGCACACACACAGACACAAGCACACACACTGCTCGCACTCCCACCTACAAACAGATGTGCTCAGGATGAGTCACACACTGAGAGCTAATTCTCTCCTACATTTACCAGAACTGCTGTGTATATTGAATACACATATTACATTACACTGCTGCAGCTGGCGCGCGTGTGTGTGTGTGCGCGTGTGTGTGTGTGCGCGTGTGTGTGCACTCGCGCATATATATAACAGGGAACATACTCATCGTTACACAGTCACCAACAGGGAACGGCAAAACTAACAGGGGACATTTTTTAAGTCCCCACTTGGACATGCTCTAAATCATCATAAAATCATGTGTTATGGCCTCTGGTGAAATTTTTCAGATTTTGCCAAGAGGGGACCAAAGTGTGTGTGAGTGTTTATATCCATATTCAGAGCTCTCCCTCCTGGTTGGAGCTGGTATTTGAACGACCCATTCACACACGTCGCTTTTAACACTCCTCTCCCCAGCAGCCTTTCAGACTGCAGATGGGCCGTTAAACAGGCTTTAGTAATGTTAATGTGGGTGACATGAAGGCCACAGAATGTAATGTATCAAATATGATACAAATAGCATGATAGGGTTAATAAAGACACCAGTCTCCTGAAAAGTGATTTGTTATTAGTCTTTGCATTAAAATTCAAGGCTTGGCTTTAGGTGATTTCATAAGTTTTAAGCTCTATACTGTATTAAAATAAAGGCTACCAGAAGGCAGGAGAGAAATCAGTATTTTAGAGCCTTAAAAAGCAAGAAAACTATAATCCAAGCAGAATAAACCTTTACATAAAATGATCAGCAGTAAGATTTTTTCTTTTTAGGTTTAATTATGTAAAATGATGTAACATCAGACCTTGACTAGACCTTTAAAGTTGTTCAGTCCCTGACGATACTGACCTGACCAGTTTTCACGAGCACTGAATGTCAATCAGTTTTTCAATATACTTCAATATACACTCTCAGTCTGCACGCATAGAAATGTAATTTGTTTTGTGGGTGCACATTATAGAAAACATGTCCAAACATAGGATAATGCAACATGAGTCCACTGTTGGCTGGTACATAATGACAATTAGTTCCCTCTTGGATAGCATGGAGTGACGTTCACACTCCACCATGTAAAGAATAAATAAAATGAGATAGATAAGACTTACACAAAAAGAATCTCACCTAAATAATTCAAAATTATTCCTCAACTATGATTACAATGACTGTGATTATTATAATTATAACTAATATTTTATAACAAACTATAAAGGCTCAGTTTTAGTGGATGGCTTAACCATCTAGCTTGACACTGTTTTACAATACGGCTTCCCCAGAGGGCAAGGAAATATTTTAAATCTAAAGAAAGGAGAAATAACAATAACAACAATAATAATAATAATAATAATAATAATAATAATAAGGGTAGGAAGAAAATGTGGAGAGAAAATACCAGCAAGATCTTTACTAATTTTAATGAATTGCTTAAATTAGTTTATTATCAGAATTTAACTTAACCTTGAGATTAGCTCAATCCTCCAAAACTCCTTTGAGTTTTTAGATGCACTAGAACACTTTAGATTTCTGTCAATCTTTACAATGTACATATGTTTTTCTCTATAATCACAGGAATGCATTTTATTTGCTGATCTACTCTACAGGCAAAAGAGGTCCACACTTGTGTAGTATAAAGCAACAGGGGTCCACAGTTGGCTGGTACATAATGACACAAGTTACTTGTAAATATATCTAAACTAAATCATGTAAATTTTTTTTTGCTTTTAAAAGGATCTGTAAGTATGTATTTTGTAACTGAATATAAAGGCTCAGCCGTTGTGGATGTCTTTACCATTTTATAGCTTGACACTGTTTAAAAAGGGAGCTACCCCAGTCCATTCTCATTGTTAACTTTTCAAATACATTCCCTCTGTCAGTGCTTTTGGCATACCTGCATCAATCTGGATCATGGCAGGATGATGTGAGATGAGAACATAGCCGGACAGAGCCAGCGGCATTGTTATTATTATCGTCAGTAGACAGCCAGACAGCACGAGGCACATCTGCATACATCTTATGCGTGGCTAGCATCACTTGAGAATATGGATGGACATACTCAAAACTTCCATTTAACAGTTTTTACAAGCAAAAAATGCCATGCAAGTTTTAGGTTTTATTTTGAGGATTTAAAATTTATTTTTCTATTGGGAAAAGAATATTAAAACAAAATGTTATTTTTTTTAAAAAGGAATAAAGTTTCATCATCATTGAATGATGCCTTTTCAGAGCCAATATTTGCATAAAATGAAGCAAATAATTTAAAAAATAGCTTTGCTGGTCCAAAGTCTTCTTTGTAAAACATCAGAGCCACTCAGAAAGACTTAGAGGGCAACTGAGGAACTGGAGTGGATTAGTTGTGGGCAGACATACAGTGAAAATCAGATTTTAACCGGTTTAAATAGTTAAGAATTCTGTATAGTTGCAGTGATTTGACAAAATTGCAGGGTCTCCCAGAATTCACAGGAATCAGCTGAATTTGGCATTTATTGTTATGGTTGAAATCCAATGTATGTGTGCCCATCTATAGAATCCATTTTATTTGTCGCCCACATTACAGAAAAGAGGTCCACACTTGAGTTGTATAAAGTGACATGAGTCCACTGTTGGCTGGTATATAATGACACAAGTTCCATCTTAGATATATAGTATAGAGTGACATTCCCATTTCAACATGGATAAATGACAAAGAATAGGAAAAAAGAAGTTAGATGCATTATTGTTCAAAGAAATAATCTTACAAAATGTAATAATAAAATTATTTATTTTTTTAGGAAATTGGAGATAGAAATATCATTTTAGTTTTTTTCGTACATTGCTTTTTGAATCGTGCACCTGAATAAGTTTTTTGAGTTGCTGTTTAAGAGTGCTCCTTTTTACCTTGTGTTGAAACACATTGACAACCCATCATGATATAAATGACTAGAGCAATCTTTAATGGTATTTATAATATGGGAGGTTTGTGAGCAATCAGTTTGTCTCAGTTACAGGGATAAGTCAGTTAGAGGAATGATTAACCTCTGAAACCCTCTGTTCAACTGCTGAGATGAACTATTTCAAATTCTATAGGTTTTTGGCTGTACTTTTGGCTGTACTTTAACTTTAAATTCTAAAAAGGAAAGTCAGTCCACACTTTGTCCCCTCTTGGCCTGTACAAAATGACACTTCTTGTTTTGTTTTGTTTTGTTTTGTTTTATATTTTTCTCCAATGTTTTAAATTAATCTTTAAATCTGCATTAGACAGACAAATTGTATATACACATTACTAGATCTCAAGAAAACCAAAACAACTACAACTACTAAAACAACTAAAGAAATATAAAACAGCCAACAATACAAAAACTGCAGAACTAGGATCAAAATAGGATTCACTTTCAAGTAAAATAAAAAAATAACGCTGAGAGATTTGGATTGGATTGTCTGCTGTGTACGACCTTTAAAGTCTTCTGTTGTAGGAGAGAACTGAGAGTTTTTAAATGGGTGTACTGGCATGCAAAATTACCAGCACATTTATGGATTGTGTCTTTAACAGAGGCTGACTACTCATTTTGTATTGATTAAATGATTTGCCATCTCTCTGTGTGCATGCTGCAGTGACCAGAGGGACTTATTATTATTCAACACAGTTTTGGTTTATATGAAGAATTTCAAATTCCTTAAAGGGTTTTAGTTTATGATGTAAGCATTAAACAATCCTCCACATTGACTGAGTGGAGTGTCCAGCACCCATGTGCCTTTAAGGTTGCCTCTGAGAAATGAGTGACTTGGAGAGGGTGAGGGGTCAGCGTGTGCAGCTCTGTGAGCCTTGATTCTCTGCAGTGTGGGGGTTGGTTTCTTTGTTGTTGTTGACGATGGTCAATAGGCCATTCCACATTAAGCTTCAGAGATGCTAATTTATATTAGCTAGAATGTTACATCCAACTCTGACTGCCTGAGACATGGGTCTGTCCCCTGTCCTGGGTTAAGCAAGTGGCACACAGTGCTTATTTTAGCTGGTACAACATCTCTGGATTATTGGGAAGAACATCCTAAAAGTTTACAGATTGGGCATATAATTCTCCACTCAAATTCCCACTAGCTTGAATACTGATACAAAAGTAGTACTTTTTTACTGGATAGTTAAATATTTGAACATATTTAATCACCTAATAATTACATGAATTTCATGGCAAAACCATTGTGATGTTACATAGTTTATTGTGCCAAGTTAACATTTAATTGTTCTAATCATAATAAAAGGTTTGGTTTCAACTATAGGAGTAAAACAAAACTAAAGAGTAAGAGTGATCGTCTGATCATCATGTTAAACATATTCAGGAAACAGAAATAAAATGTCAGAATGCAACATTGAGCCAAAGAAAATACATATGGTGGATTATTGTAGTTTTGTAACATAGGTTTTGTTATTGATCTGTAATGTTGAATTTATGTAGTCCATTTTCACCTCCTGAACCCTTTTCATTTGAGCTGCAGTGATATAAATTTAAAAAGGTTTGGTCATAAATCAGTTTGAACTTATATATATGAAAATAAATAGTTTTCTAACCTATAAAACATTTAATGGGGGCAAACGTATGCATGCTTAACACAGCGCTGAGAAACAAAGCATTTTTAAGTGACTGTAAGATTTAAAACAGCAAATGCAACTTTAAAATGGCCTCCCAAATAATATGTCAAGATCCACTACATGGTATTT
Organism: Plectropomus leopardus; assembly: GCF_026936395.1. Lineage (NCBI taxonomy): Eukaryota > Metazoa > Chordata > Actinopteri > Perciformes > Serranidae > Plectropomus > Plectropomus leopardus. Next base: position 5,096,588 of record NC_142189.1, read on the forward strand.
TTTAACAGTTTAACAATATACCATCAGTATTGTATCAGTGTATCAGCTGCATACCATCAGTAGTTGCAATTTATTTATTAGTTATCAAGTAGTATTGACAAAAGTGAAATTAACAGTCTGTTAACAGCCAGCTTAGGAAAGATGACACTGACATGTAAAATTATCAGCACATTTATGGAGCGAAATGCATCCCAAAGGAGGTTAAATATTCATTTGTTTGTGAAAAATTGTTGTTCATCTCTCTAAGATGTTAAACATTTGATTCAGTGGTGCTCTGCATTATTAAGTAAGCAATCACATGGTGTTATAGATATATTGTTAGATTTATGAGCCTTCAGTTGATGAAGCTGACAAAAATGTAATTTCCTCTACACTGAAGAGGTGGAGTGACCAGCACCCATATGATTCTCAGATCCTAACTTTGAATGTTGAACAGTGGAGACTGCTGCCACTGAGAAGTGAGTGACCTGCAGTGAGTGAGGGGTTTGACTCTGTGCAAGTGAGTCTGTGAAAATCTGTCAGGCCTTGATTCCCTGCAGTGCGGGGATGGTTTCTTCTAGCTGATGGTGGTCGTTAGCACATGACACATTGAGCTAAGGGGTTGCTAACTTCTCATCTCCAAGATGCTGTATACGATTTAGACTGACTGAAACGTGGCTTATTCCCCCATCCTGGGTTTAACAAGTAGCACACACTGCTTATCTTGGTTAGTACAACATCCCTGGATTATTGGGAAGAACACCCTGAAATTGTACGGAGTAGGCATACAATTCTCCACTTTAATTCCCATTTTAAATACTTTTTTTTTTTCAAAACTTGTACTATTATGGATATTTAAGTAGTTGAACATATTCAGTTACCTAATGATTACATCTGTTATTTCATGACATACCATTTTGATGTTGCACAGGTTATTGCCTCAAGTTTACATTTCATTATTCTAATTATAATAAAAGGTTCTGTTTTAACTAAAGAGGTAAAACAATACTACAGAATTAGATACTCTGTAAAGCATCTACAAACATTATTTAGATAGTTAAAATGTTGTCAATGGTTATTGATTGTATGGAGTAAAACTAATTTGGCCCTTTTAAATGTTTTATAGGTGAGCTACATAAAGAGTACATGTTTGTGTCCTGATTGTGTGATTATCATTTAAACACATATATGAACAGAAAGTCAATGTTGACATGCAACTTTGAGCCAAAGATAAATGTAGTGGGTTATTGTTGTTTTGCAACTTTTGTAACCTATTAAAAATTTAATGAAGGGCAAACATGTATGTATACTACCTTACAAAGTGCTTAGAAAGACATTATTTATTAAGTGACTCAAAAGATTTAAATAGCAACTGCAACTTTATAATGGTCTTCCAAATAGTATTTCAAGATCTGCTACATGGTATTTGTTAACAGTTTAACAGTTTATTACCATTAGCAGTTGCAACTTTATAGAAACCATCCAAACAATGTTTATAAACAGTTTTCAAACCAACTATTAATAGTTAACAAAGTGTTATAAATATTTGGTCTATCTATCCAAGAGATATTTATATTGTATAATTTATTTTTTTTGTTTTTACAAAGGTTTACAAATTAGTTGGAAACCATTAATACTTAGTTTATGTATTTATACAAGACTGTATAAGTCTTGGTATTTGACTAATAAAATAACAATCTATAACATTACTTATAATGGGTAAAGTTAATTAATTATCATTTCTTCATTGGTTATCAAGGAGTATTGACAAAAGTATAATTAACAGTCAGTTAAATTATTAATGATGCCTATAATACAGTATTGCCAGCTTCAGAAAGATGATACCGACACGTAAAATTACCACATTTATGGAGTAAGATGCATCCCTAAAAGAGGCTGAGTATTCATATGTGTGAAAAAAAATGTTATTCATCTCTGTATGATCTATGTACATTTGATTCAATGGCTTTGTGCATTCTTTAGAAAGCAATCTGTCTTTATTACATTCACACACAGTTTTATAGATATATTTTTATATTTACTTGGCCTTCAGTTGATGAAGTGGACAAAATATATAATTTCTTCTACACTGAAGAGGTGGAGTGACCAGCACCCATATGATTCTCAGATCCTAACTTTGAGCGTTGAACAGTGGAGACTGCTGCCACTGAGAAGTGAGTGACCTGCAGTGGGTGAGGGGTTTGATTCTCTGCAAGTCAGCCTGTGAAAATCTGTCAGGCCTTGATTCCCTGCAGTGCGGGGATGGTTTCTTCCTAGCTGACGATGGTCGTTATGGTCGTGAGGACATTACACATTGGGCTTCAGGGGTTGCTTACTTCTCATATCCTAGATGTTGTATCTGACTGAAACATGGCTTTTCCTCTTTCCTGTGTTAAACAAGTGGATGTTGGGTAAGATAATGTTAAACTGTAAAGAGTAGAAATACAAGCAGAATTCCACATTTGTCGTCAATTGCACAATTGACTACAAGCTATTCAAAAAAAGGAGTTAAACATGTTTTTCACATGAAGAAACATCTGCTGGGAAGTGACATAATAACCACATGTATGTAATATCACTGAAATAATTGAAAGGTAATTATTTATTAAGTGGCCCTCTAAAGCAATAGGGCATCTTGGCTCTCAGTGGCTCTGTTTGTCTGAATTTTTAACACCAATGGCCATCAGAAACACATTAACATTAGTTAAACTTTAAGTGCTAAAGAGTTGTTTCAGTTGACAACACTGGAATGTAAAGACCTGTAAAGCTGAGTGTCAATGTAAACTTATTTTAGCAATCTCACATGCCTTCATGCACACCTCTGTGCCGCGAGTGACAATGCTGTATACCAGCCCTGTATTTGCCAACTAATTTACAACTCTATGTATTTACCAACTATAGTTATCAAAACAACCAAAAAAATAGATATAACAATAATAAAAACTTAGTTCTGGGTTGCACAAACCTCTTTGAATGGGGTCAACAGAAGATAACTAGTGAAGGCCCATTCATAGATGTGTATCCTGCTGTGATGGTTTTGAGATGAGGTGTTGGTGGCTCATCACCATTTCAATGCCCATCAAAACACTAACATACCAGTTAAACTTTAAGTGCTAAAGAAAGGTTTTAGTTCACAATACTGGAATTTAAAGTCCTGTAAAGCTGAGTGTCATTGTGAACTTATCGTATTATATATTATTTATTATGTGCCTTTCACTTCATGCACTCTTTGTGCACTGTGACAATGCTGCATGCCAGTGTGTGTAGTATATGTTATAGACTGTAGTCATTAAAAAACAAACATCTTTGAATGGGGTCTAGATTAGATAATGCTAAAATACACTTACAAACACAGGTGTTTCATCCATCACTAAAAAACTATTCATTTTGAACACAATGGAACACATTACAAAACAAGATATTTGGTGTTCAAATCCATTACCTATCATAATAGCATGAAAAGGAGCCTTGAGAACATAAAGAGACAAGGCTAAAACCAAAAATGAAATGGCCATGACCTTTGACCCATAAAGCTGCACTGCATTAAATACCAACATGACTGAAGGATATCACAAAATGAGCCTGGGGACACTAAAACCACTGACAGTGGACACAGTTTATCACTGTATCTATAAATGCAAATTAAGACTTAACTATATGCAAAGTGAAAGCCAGATATCAGCAAAATCCAGAACACTGCCAACTTCCCCGGACCTGAGCTCATCTGTCACGTCACAGTGAATATTAAGACAAGTTATAATTGTGTTCACATTATAGCCTTTATTTTAAAAAGCTACAATGGCAACATTTCTGGTGCCAATTTACTAAACAATGAGAAGCTTTACTGAATAGATACATTTTTGTATTAGTTATTTTTTCTCTTTACAAAATGCACCTTTCTATTTCTTTTTCATTAATCTATGGTGGAGTGTGAATATCACTCTGTCCTATCCAAAAGGGAACTTGTGTCATTATGTACCAGCCAACTTGGGACCACCGTCGCTTTATTCTATATGTGTGGCCCTTTTTTCTGTAATGTTGATCAACAAAGAAAATGCATTCTTATGCATATACATTGAAAGCACGCACATACATTGTAAAAGAGATCCCAGCTTGTAATAACTCTTAATGGGAATTTCAGTAAAAGTCTGATAATAAATCTATTTTTATGATTAATCAGCAAATACTGTTGCTGACCTTTATATCGCTTTTGGTCCTTTCTGGGAAACCCTTCATTGTAAAGGTGAACATCTAAAGTAGGAATTCCAGTATGTTTTTCCATGGCCAAGGGATCAGCCAGTATGTGTGATATCTCTGATCTAGACACTGGAGAAAGAAAGTCTCAGACTTGTAATGTCATGAAGTATAAAGTCTGAGCTGCTCCTTCTGCTCATCGAGAGCCTAATTTTGGGGACCAACAGAATGTTTTGTTATCCCTTAAACCCAAAATGAACTTTATTATATTGGTGTTGTCAGTTCTGTAACAGAAAATGTTCCCATATACTTATAACATTGTTCTGGCTGTTCTCAGTGTCATCTAGAAAATCTTTCACAATTTCATATCAATGGAGCAACTCTACACTTTATATCACATGACATCACAAGCACTCCAGTTTTGGATATGGGAGCGAGTTGCCCATGTTTACTAATGTTTTTAGACTGCCTTAGATCATAGAAATAATATGTATGTATTTTAGAAATGGGCATAATTTCCCATTAATACAGTATCAAGCCATAAAAGGTTAAGCCAGCCACTAAAGTTGAGCCTTTATATTCTGTTACACAAACATACTAACAAATCATATTTAAAGAAGAAATGTAACATTATTCAGATGAGATTTTTTTCACAAGTATTATTAAATATGTTTGTATGTATTTTACATGGTTGAGTGTGAATGTCACTCCATGCGTATATCTAAGAAGGAACTTGTGACATTATGTACCAGCCAACAGTGGACTCATGTCATTATATCCTACTCAAGGTGGACCTTCTTCTGTAATGTGCACCAACAAACAAGTTGCATTTCTTTAAGTACAGACTGAGAACACAAGTATATTGAAAACTTGATTGACATTCACTACTTGTGAAAACTGGTCAGGTAAGTATTTTGGAAATTGAACAATTTTAAAAGGTCAAGTCAAAGTTTGATGTTACATAATTTTAATTTAAAACTCCTTTTTAGTTTTCTTACAAAAGGAAATGGAGTGTGGACATTTTTTTTTCTTTTTAGAGTGCAAAGTTCAAAGAGTACAAACAGAAGTCGACTTATGAAGGCCCATTCATAGATGTGTATCCTGTTGTGATGGTTTTGAGATGAGTTGTTGGTGGCTCATCACCATTTCAATGCCCATCAAAAACACTAACATACCTGTAGTTAAACTTTAAGTGCTAAGAAAAGTTTCAGTTTACAATACTGGAATGTAAAAGTCCTGTAAAGCTGAGTGTCATTGTGAACTTATCGTAACATTTATTATGTGCCTTTCACTTCACGCACACTCTCTGTGCACTGTGACAATGCTGCATGCCAGTGTGTGTAGTATGTGTTACAGACTGTAGTCATTAAAAAACAAACATCTTTGAATGGGGTCTAGATTAGATAATGCTAAAATACACTAACAAACACAGGTGTTTCATCCATCACTGAAAACTATTGTGAACACAAAGGAATACATTACAAAACAAGATATTTGCTGTTCAAATCCATTAACTATCTGCCATAATAGCATGAAAAGATTTCGAGAACCTTGAGAAATCTCTGCATAAAAGGGACAAGGCTAAAAACCAAAAATGAATGGCCATGACCTTTGACCCATAAAGCTGCACTGCATTAAATACCAACATGATATCACAAATGAGCTTGGGGACACTGAAAACCACTGACAGTGAACACAGTTCATCACTGCATCTATAAATGCAATTTAAGACTCTACTATGCTAAGTGAAAGCCAGATTCAACAAAATCCTAGAAACGCATACTGACTTCTCTGGACCTGAGCTCATCTGTCATGTCACAGTTTGATTTCTTGCTGTTGGAAGCATGCAGCTTTTAAGGATTGGTCACAGACTTGTGTTAAATCATTTTATAGTGATTAACTACTCAAAATAAACATATTATTTATTAATATAAGTAATTATATTGCTGATCATTTTTATGTATAATGTTACTCGTTTATAGATTTATTTTTCTGAATTTTTGGTGATACATTGGTAGTTACAATTGGTCTGGTCTAAATATACATATATATATATATATATATATATATATATATATATATATATATATATATATATACATATATAAACAAAGACAACAATAAAGTTATTAACAGTAAATAGTAAGATAAAACTGAATTCACAGGATTATGGGAGCCTTCTTTAAAAGATATACTTTGCTTTGGCAAGTATTATTTCTGTAATATTTATTATCACAAAAAATGTTGATATATTGCAAGCAATAAAGTTTACATACCCATTTTTAAAGATACAAATGAAGTTTTAGTGAAAAAGAAGCACTCTATAGGTGAGAGAACCAGGATAAACCAGTTTGACTGCAGTATATGGATGTCCCCCTTTGATAGGCAGGCGTCAGCTCAAGGCTTCAGGTCCCCTCTTGGCAATTTCTTTAAAAAATTGTAAAAATCACATTTGCAGTAATATTGTGAAAGAAGACCTCAAAAGTAAATTTTCAATTCTAGTTTTGTATTTTTAAAATGACTGCTAATAAAGGTTCCCTCTTGGATAGTACACTTAGATAGTCCCCTATTATTCATGTTCGCATGTATGTGTGTGTGTGTGTGTGTGTGTGTGTGTGTGTGTGTGTGTGTGTGTGTGTGTGTGTGTGTGCGTGCGAGGCTGCAACTGAACCACTTCTTCTCATCTACACATTCTCATTAACATGCAGGTATTTTTCTGTAGCAAAATTCAATTTGCTTGAAAAGGACGTCTGAATTAGGAGTGCGATCAAATCACTTGTTTACTACAAACATTTCACAAGGAGATATTCTGTGTGTATCGCTGAAGTGGTTCAGATGAAGAGGCTTTTTTATAGATGACAAAATTTCTATCAGTCAGTGATGACGCAAAATGATGGTGATAAGTTAGTGTTTGGCACAATCCAAATACACCCACTGGCCCTGCCACCTAGCCCTTACAGGGGATGGGCATTATAAGTAACTTCCATACTCAAGTACTTGCACTGAATTATAATGGCGTGAGTATATGAATTGCCCTGAGAAGCATCAGTGCTTAACTTTTTGGTATTTCTCTTACCTTTAGTTATTCTTGTTATTCTAGTTTGGGAGGGCTGTGTTTGATCCAGTTTCATAATCACATCCAGTAAGAACTCATGTCTTGTTTTTTTGTTGGAAGTGTGTTTAGCTCGTGTTTGTGCACCAACACGCTTAGTGACTTAAGAAGAAAAACACTCACATGTAGGAGACGTGACTGTGATCAGGGAGGAATCTCCATCATTCCAGTTGGTTTAAAATCTTAATAATCTTGATTTTTATGGATGAATGCTACAGTGGTTTAACCCACGTATGCGTCAGTGTATTACACAGAAATCCATCCTTTGTGTTTCTGCAGTTGTTATGGAAAGAAAAACTATGGAGCATAGAAATAAGTAGACTCGGTAGGTCTACTTTGCTAGAAAGAAAATATGTAGTTCTTACATGATCAGGGTTCCTTAAAAAGTCTTTAATGGTATTGAATTTTATCTTTAATCTAAAAATAAGGCTCTAGTTTTTATTAAAATGTATGAAATCAGTCTTTCAGAGTCTTCAAAATGCTAAGATATTATGAATCTTTATTTCTGACGTGCTTTGTAAAATCTAAAAAAAATAGTAATGTGTATTTTTTTACCACATCCAATCAAATAACAAATTAACAAGCTCTTTACAATACAACCAAAAGGATACTTTCATAATAATATAATGAGTTCATTGTTTTCGATTGTGTTCCACTCCACAGAGTTTTTTTGTTTCGTTTCGTTTCGTTTCGTTTCGTTTCGTTTCGTTTCGTTTCGTTTCGTTTCGTTTCGTTTCGTTTCGTTTCGTTTCGTTTCATTTTTTTGTTTTGTTTTTTGGGATTTTTGTTTGGTTTTGTTTCTGTTTTTTGTTTGTTTTTAAATTGGCATCTAAAGTAGACCTTGTAACTTTACAACTTGACCAAACAGGTTTCTTTTATGTTAAAATGAATGTTTCGGCAAAATTTTCCCTCTTCAGTTTTGTCAATTGTAAAATGTATCATAAATTTATCTTCTAATGCCATTTCAAAAGTCTCAGATCGAACTTGCCTTAATTTGTATGAGCCCTAATGAAACTGTTCAAAACAAAATCTGTGGATTATCTTGAATAACCGCATCTCAATTTCTGGAAAAAGACATTGCTGCTGCGTTTTTCAAATGTATTTTTTTGCCACTTTAAGCACCACAAGCAGAGTGCCTTCTAGTATCATTATATTGGAGAGAATACAGACATCTCTTTGGCCGATATCTCCAACAGTCGATATCTACAACAATCGATACCTCACCGAAACAATCTAGACTGATAAAAAGTACTTTGTTGTCCACCTCGCTGTCAGAGTAATGTAGGCTTTTATCTGAGTGTCTAACTTTGCTGACAGGAAAATGCAAAAGTGACTGTAGATGTAGATATCTTTTTAATACTAACAAGCGTCAAGAGACCAGTAGCTTGTTAGCTGCAGGCCTGTAGTACTCCCTGAGGAACCCGAGTGTGTGTGAGATAAAATAAGATGCAATGAGATATGATTAACTTTATTGATCCCTGAAGGAAAATTCAGTCATTGCAGCAGCAGACAGTAGACAAGCAGATTGGACTACTGAGACTAGCAAGGTAATAAGAATCAGAACATAAAACTTAATAATCCCTGAAAATAATATTCACAATGGCGGTGTCTCCGCCATGCAAATGTTATGTTTCTCCCCAGTGAGCGAAATGGGATTTTTTTCTATGACTGCAATCAACAGATTGGCATATACACAGTAAGAATGAACAGGTATCACACCCTCTTCCAATCATCAAAAAGCTCAAATAAATAACATTTCTTCGCCCACAAATGACTTTGTGTTTCTCTCCAATCACCAAAAAAACTCTGTGGATTGAAAAATAAATTCCAAGAACACAACATGTGCAAAAAATGTTAAGTAATGATTTCACTGAGGGTGTGATGACAGTAAAGGTGGTGGGATATGTGCAACACATGCAAGTTATTTTTCTAAATCTGACCACTGGTTTCAGTATGGAGTGGGCCCCCTGGCATTGCTGCATTTATGAGATGTCTGAAGGTCGTAGTTTTTTAGTTGGGAGGTTGACTTTGTTGTTTTCATGAGCTTTGAGGTCGTAAAGTGGGAACAACATGGAAGCTACAAAGACGATAATTTGCATTTTAATGCTGAGAGCTAACTATCTTACCAAGGCCACTCTACATGGCCTGCAGTTTACATTAACTCCATATTACTATTTACATGTCATCAGAAATTGATATTTAATATGCGAATAAATAAAAAGTTTCTCACCACTGACCAAACATTGACTTTTGACCACCGTGTTAATGCATTTATGACGTCCAGTCAGTATCTCTTATAAAATTTGATATAAAATTATCTCATAGTTGCTGAGTTTTTTTGACATGAAAGGCCGTTTTTATGAATTTTCCCATTGGGAGTGTCATCATTCTGATTATTCCGACATCACAGGAGCGCAGCATATATTCCAACAGAAATACTGCATTCACGTGATATCGGACGGTTGTAGTTTCTGAGTTGGGAAGTTGTTTTTCTGACTTTGTTGTGTTCATGTGCTTTGAGGTCGTAGAGTCAGAGCAACATGGAAGCTACAGAGAAGATTGGTTGCATTTTAATGCTAAGAGTGTTTAAACAAACGGTTGATAGCTGTTTCCTGTTTATATATAACTTTATATATTATTTTATTTTTGATATATTCTGCATAATAAATCATATATTTTTTGTCTTATGAACAAAAGACCAAACTGAAACAAAAGTTTAACATTTCATATAAGAACCGTTGCTCTATAAACGGCCACCAAACTGCTCTATACTCTTCCTCGCTCGCGCTCGCTCTCTGTATCACTACTCAAACAACCAAAATGGGGCTACGAACGCTCTGTTATGATTCGGTCCGGTAGGTATGTGTCGTGTAGGGTTTGGTACCCAACCCAAATAGTAGGTCCCCTTTGAACCTGAGTTATGTAGGTCTGAATATGCATAGCAACTGAGCATGTTTTATAATCATGTTCCACCTCTGGGACGGGTGAGTTTCTGAGGTTCATTCACCTAAATAACAATCACATTAAATATTGATTCAGTCCAATTCAGATACTTTGGTTATTTTCACATTACACCGCATGTTTCTCTAATAAATCTTTATTGGCAGGTGACCCTTTAATGCCGAGCCTGACTCCCTCTGGAATATCTGCTGCTGCTCTCTGATTGGCTCAGAGCAAACGGAGGTTATCAATGACATGGCAGGCTGTTTCCATTCAGCCCAACGTTGCAAATCCCTGCCCACATATGAAGCGTGTATCTCTATAGCTGAGGTCAGAGGTCAGCCAGTCACTCTGCCTTCTCCCGCCTCCTTTTGTCTCCTCCAGGGACCTCTGGTGTTAAACTGACACATCTGTCGGGCCCCCGGCCGGGCCTCCTCTCTACCGGAGCAGCAGAGCAGAAGGCAGGAGAGGAGGAGGAGGAGGAGGAGGAAGAATGGAGCTCGTGCCTCCACACAAGTATCCTCACACCCTCCATCTGGCCCGTGCCTCAACAGATGCTCCTGAAAGAGACCTCCTACACACACTGGAAACACACAGGTAGACTACACACATGCACTTCAAATACAAACAGATGCATGCTGATACACACATCCTAAAACACACATATACACACACACACACACACACATACACACACCTTGTGGCAGCAGGTTTGTCCTTTTCATACCTCATAAGTCAATCCATCCCTCCCACTCACCCAAGAAAAGCAATTAAAGCCATTCACAGTCGGCTCCTTCTCCTCTCGCCAAAACACCATTACCTCCCCCCCGTCGCCTCCCTCACCTCGCCTCCCATCATTGTGTCGCCTCCCCCAGACCCCCAGATCGTAGGCATTATTAGAAACCAACAAAAGGCTGCTATGCAGAGCCAGGGCCTCTTATCCGTGTCTGGTTATTGTGGCTGCACACTTTGCCTCCACATTCCTGCATTCGTCAGGGCACATGTGCACACACTCATAATCACTGCTGAGATACTGACATTTAAAAACACAAGTAACCTTTTTCCACCATAATACTGTCGAAGCAAATACGCAAGGTTATATAAAATGTGGTAAAACCTGCTAAAAATAAGACTCCTTTCCCATCGCCAGACGAGCATACCATAAAACAGGTTGGTAAATAGTAGAAAGCAGCATGGAGGCCAGTGAAAATGTCATGGTGGTTCCTTTATTTTATTTTGTTACTTAATCAGTCTCTCTCTGTTAACTCGGTGCAGACTAATTTGGAAAACAAATGCAAAACAAATTCAGTAACAACAATTAGAAGAACCACCATATATCCAATAAACACAACAAGTTCTCCAGGAGGAGCTACTGTACATAAATCTGTTGGTCTTTGTTGATATTCTAGAAAAAGTACTACCATTATATTTCGTCATTTTAATTTTAAAAAAAGTTTTCCATCTTTTCTCTATCTGGTCAAAAATCAACTTTTATACTAGGCACCTCCCCCTAGAGGCCTGGAGGACTTCTATATGGTTTCTGTATTTGCAGTGTGTTTGTTCTTCGTGTGTCTGTTTTGGCTCTCTGCAGCATGTTTTTTTCATTGAAGTAGTTGTATTTGTTTTGAATGTTCACATGCCTTTTAATTGGCATTGTCTCTAAAACTGCTGCATGTTTCTCCTAATCGAAATGTTTTAGCTGTTAAGTGTGTTTGCATTCATCGGTCACCGTACACTTCAGTCTTTCCAAAATGCCTTTGTAAAAGCCCTGAGGTGCTCCCAAAACCCAGCAGGCGTACAGTTTACTCATAGATGAGTTATAGATCCCACTACTATACCAGTAGGGCTGTGTTATGACTGGCTTGTACTGTGTGTTGTGATTTAATAGAACCTGTCATGTCGATGTAGCAGGTGGTTAGCGTTAGGGCAAAAAGGTCATGGTTAGGGCTAGTACTAGCCAATCACAGCACAGCAGGGCTGGACTTCATAATAACACCACATCTACTCTATAAATCAAAATGCTGACCTCCGAACAAGTGTTCTTTTTGCTCCAAAGATTACAGTCCAAAGCCCAAAGATTGAGCTGCTGGCATCCATTGTTGTATCTGCTGCTGATGTTTGTGTGTGTTTTAGAATTGTCATCTTTTCTGAAGCTGCAGCATGTTTCTACTAATGGGTTTATCTTGGGTCGTTGTAGTGCGTTTGTCCTCACCAGCCCCAGTAGCAGTGCCCTCTATAGGCCCTGCTGCACGTCAGCAAACTGAACCAATTTAAACCTAGTGAGAGCATGAACAACAAGAACTGCAGTCACAACAAGCAATAATGAAACTACATGTTGCTGTCTTGTTGCTGGGATGATAAAAACAGTGATTTCTTTTCTTGTTCTTGGCTTTCTAAAATAAAAAGCTGTGGGTACATGGTGTTCTCTCGAGTAGAAGACAGCACTGGCACATTTATCATCTCATCCGGCCGACATTTATCATCTCGTCAAAGGCGTTACCCACACAGCAGCCACTTCGAGGTCTATTTTTGTCTGATATAGTGAAGCAGTTCATCTTGTGAAAGTGAGAATGGTGGTAATGATTTAACGTGCAGCACAGCTGAAGTTGTGCGACTTGAAGTGCAAACAGACACTTCCAAAAGTCCAAAATGTGAATATTTATCAGCAACTACATTCAAAGCATGTAAAAATAATCTGAAAGAGTAAAGTCCCGTGTGTTAGTTGCCTTGAGAGTTCAGTTCCCTCTGCTGCGTTGAGTTTTGTATTAATGTTGCAAGGATTCATGTCCCACTGGGGCTACCCAAGCTGAAAATACATGCACTGATAGTGTTGTAAAGAGGCTTAAAGCAGTGGAAGAGTTGATGTTATTTAATGTCTGGGTGGGAGAGAAATGTAGGAACAAAGAAAAGCCTGATTTATAGCAAGAGAGCACCACAACTGTGGGTTTTTTTCCCTCCTCAGTGTGGCTCAATTAGCATGCTGCAGCAGGGTGAGAGCGAGGCTGTTACATGCTGAGCATCTAAATGTAGGAAATGGAAGCTTTAGAAGTTTTAATGGAGTGAGTGTGTTGTGTGTGAGAGGGAGCTTAGTGAAGGGGGGGAGGGAAATGGAGAGATGAGCGATAATGCTGAGTCATATTGTACCGAGCCGTTCTGACCCAGTTCTCACTCACATCCTATTTGCCATCACAATTTATTCATTCGACACAGCGCTGGTACTTTCTCAGAGATGCAGCTCTTAATAATGCATGTCGACCTAAAGTGGAATTGGGAAAGCGGAGCCCAAAAGGCTGAGAGATATTGAAAACACATCCGTTCCTCTGTTTTTCTACACTCAACTAGCACTGTTAATAAAATCACAGAACGCTGCGTCGATCTGGGGGAATATTTTTTTCTGTAACGTGAAATTGGCGAAGGTCGTAGTCTGAATTGTTTCAGTTGTCATAGATTTACTCTCACTTTTACTTTTGACAGTAAAGCAGAGAAACAGCTAATGCATGTTACTTGAACAGAACATGTTTCGTTTCAGAAAATTTTCAGATCCCTTACTTAAAGGGATAGTTCACCCAAAAATGAAAATCCAGTCATTATCTACTCACCAACATGGTGATGGAAAATCAAGTGAAGTTTTGTAGGTGAAGTTTTTTCGCCGTTGCATTCATCTCCCAAACAGTTGAAGCAAATGGTGACCAGGATTCAAACGTTAAAAAGTACATAATAAAACCACAAAATGTCTCCATACTGCTCGTCTGAAGTAATCCAAGTGTCCTGAAGCCCCATCATGCCAAGTTGTTTTTAAAAAAAAAAAAAAAAAAAGGCCTGTAGCCTGTAGCTTCTAGTGTGGAAGCGGCGTTCATGTATTCAGGATCATGCAAGACCAATGAGAGCTGGTGGTATCTGCACACCCGTGTTTACCTGCTACCTGGAAGCCTTCCCCACACACAATAGTTTTGTAATAGTTTTAATCTGACACAGGGACTTGTTGCTCTCTCTCTGTGTGTGGAAACACAGTGTCAGGTCCCTTAACGGGCTCCTGATTTCAGAACATATCACTGCTGGAACATGTCTGGTTGTGTTTTGATGCTTTTATTGGTGATTTTTCACGGCAGAAAGTGCTGCTGTTTTCCGTTACAATCATTCTCCAGCTGCACTAACTGCAGGGATGCCAAAATGTGTAAACGCTGACCAATCAGGGCAGACTGAGATTTTTCAGGACGGGCACTTCAGAGGGTGAATACAGATGTTCAAGCATAGACCATGTGATGAAAAATAAAGTGGTTTTTAGCATTAAAGTGTATAATTATGTTAGAAACCCAGAATCCATGTATGAAACTGAAAATGAGAATAATAAGTCCTCTTTAAAATAATTAAAAGGGAAAGCAGCAAATCATTGATGTTTTTGAGCAAAATGTCTGTCAATCAATCAGTTGTTTAATCTTTAATATTGTTTGGTAATTAAATCTTTAACCAGTCATTTTAAAAAATAATTTTCATAGTTTTTAGGATCTTCTTGATGGTTTGTGAACAGACATTTGCTTTATTAAATTGTAATTAGTAAAGCAGTCATAAATGTAGTAAAAAGTGCAGTATTTACCTCCGAGGTTTGGCAGAGGAGTATAAAGTGGCAGAAAATGGAAATACCCAAATAAAGCAGAAGCACTTGAGTAAATGTACCTTGTGACTTTGCACCACTGGTCACCTCTGATCAGATGCAGGTTTGATTAGTGATTCAGTGATGTTGATGGTGGCTGGTGATGTTAAATGAGTCAGATCTTATTCAGACTTTTCACTCAGCACATGGCACTCTGGGTAAATGTGTCAAAATGGCTGCAGTGCAGAATGAATGGAGAAGAATTGGGACGTACGCCTCCCACGCCTCCCTTATCTGAACATCACTATGAAGAAAATCAAGCTGACGCATAAAGAAGCCGCTGAGGAAACAAGACAGGCGCATCATATCGCTGCTTTATTCTCGCCGGGTTCACATGCAGGTCTGGAAAGTCTGAGAAACCAGGTTGATAACTTGAAGGGTTTGAAAACTTTTGGCATCTCACAATAGAGACATTATCACCGTCTGCATGCATGATTCTGCAGACTCTTGAAACTAAAGGTAACTGATGGGGGCATGAAAATTTGTTTAAAAAATGAAAAAGAAATCAATTTTTAAATATAAACTCTGAAGGAACTCTGATCTTTCTGGATCTCAGAGGCTCCACAGAGAAGCAGTGTGTGTCCGAAAATGGTGTTGATCTAACGTTCACTTTTACAGTGTGGTGGTTACATGGGGAGTCAGCATAGCTACCTTTCATATCACTTACATTTTTTATCCATATTAGCTCTGTCACAGTTTATAGCAGTGCTGTAACATCTAATTTAGACACCACAAAAGTTTATTCTCTTAATTTTTCATGTGATAAGATAAAATAATGCTGAAGCTGATTTAAAGAACAGCTTTTTAGTGACTTGGCCTCTGTCTTTTAAGCATGCTAGAAGCGTGGACAAAGGAATAGTACTGTCAATCTTTTAGTCCGTCTCTTGGGTTGAGACAAATACAGCACGTTTACTTTCTGTAGACGGTCATGGTGTCCAGAGGATGACTCTCACTGACTTTGCTGATCCACTAACTCACTTTTGTAAGCGTTTCCATGAGGTTAAGATTTTTGTTTTTTAGTTACTGTCAAATGGATTGACACGTAATTCCGTACAAATAGTCATGATCCCCAGAGGATAAACCACCGGAGCGCCGCCACGACCAGTGTGCGATGCTCCAGATAACCCAATGGTACCTTTCAACAGTGCTCCAAATTTATTAATGGCCCAGTTTGTACTAGAGAGCGCTCCAGCACTCGGAGTGAGTATTTCCATGTACCCTGAATTTGATGAGATTTATGTGAACCTCGTGTTTGGTTTTGATATTCTGAATTAGGCCTTTTTCTGAATGTAGCATTTTCTTATCAAGACGTGGGTTGTGTTTATATTTTTCAGGTTTTAGGAGCATTCTTTGGACAGGTATACAGCGCTTTTTGCGCCTCAATTTAGGTTTTTAGCCAAGTTTATGTCGCATAGCTCTGTGTGTTGTCATGGATCCACTGTACACAAACCAGTCAGCAGCATGCAAGGATGATGTAGAAATGCATACCCAAAACTAAATGTGTTGCGCATGTAAACGGAGCCACTGCTTCTGCACTTTTTAAAAACTTTCTTTGCAATCAAAGCAGACAAAATAATTGTTGAAGAAAATGCTCAAACATTAAAATGAAGGACGACCTGTGGCTTGTGATCATAAAGAATATCCTCTCAGTTAAAGAGCGACAGCTCTGATCTCACACCCCTCAGTTGTGTCCATCAGCAGCTCTCTTCACCTTCACAAAGGCCCTGCAGCAACACTTTGAATCCCTCACCTGCATACTTTGGATAACCACGTCAGCCAAATGCTTAAAATGTAAATGTGGCTCAGGAGTTATTCTACTCCCACCAGTGTATTTTTTATTCATCAGCTTCCAGCTGTTTCCTCTCGGCTGGTGGGACGCCTCAGAGGAATTGGCCTCATAGTTTTGGAGCCTTTGGGAACAAGAGATTTGCCTGTTATAGAGGCCTGAGGGAGCTTTGCTCAATAACATATTGTGCCATATTTACTGAGAGATTTAGAAGTCATACCAACTACCCACGCAGCTTCACATTAGGACTTTAAAACTGAGAGGAGGCAGTTTGAAGAAGCTCAGCCGGGTCAGAAATTTGTTTGTCATACTCAGAGCGCACCTTTGTAACTTTTAAATGACTCAAGGTACCAAGGATCTTTTTTATTGTTGGGCAATAGGAAGCCAGATTTAATTTACTTTCTCTAGTTCAGCAACATTTGAAATCTCCTGAAGTCTGTCTCCCTCCTGCTCCATCATTTTTGCAGGTCATTAAGTTTAGCGTGTCGTCTGACACGTCTCCAAGTCATGATGAACTGATCCTACAGAGACCACTTACACCGGGTATTAACATGCAATCTGTATCAGTTTACGTTATCTGAATAATGACATCTTATTTGCATATTCACCTCATTATCGTGATTCTGTACACATCGTGACCAAAGTTAATATGCAAATTATGAAAGTAGAGCTGGTGAGCTTTTCTACAAACATGGTGTCAGTGAAAGTGTAGCAGGATACTCTGGAGAGACCGCCATGATGTGCAAGGCGAGGGTAACCTGCAGGCCACTTTTTGGTAGCCTTACTAACTGGGCTAATGTTAGGTAATCTGTATCAGTTGAGAAGCTCGATGTGGCACAAGAAAGAAAGTAGGTGGAGTAAGATGATCTTTAACCTTCTGTGGATGGATGTTTTTCTCGAGAGTGGTGACCCAGCTGTGCAGAAGTCATTTACACCTCAGCTGACACGAGTTTTTCTTCACTCAGGGTGTGAATGAAGCCTTGGAGACAGTTTTGAAAGACATATGCTGTGTCTCAGTTCAGATGCTTACACTTCCATGTAGTACACTGTGTGCAGTATGTACTTTCTTGTGTATTGCGTGAATTTCGACAGCAGCCAGACTGAGAATTCCCACCAACTTTTGACCCTGATTTTTACCTGGCAAAATATTACCCAGCTAGTTTGTTTTTTCACTCAACTTGTATTTAATCCCATCAAATATTAACACCTTGTCATCCCCCATGGCATCTCATAGTGACACACTGTAACATGTTGTTAATGTACGAGGCAAGATTAAGAAAAAAGATCATGTTTTGGGTTTAAATAAGTTTGTAATGTGACGTGAGTGACGTCAGTGCACCACGACCATATGTGAACATAATCTTGACTTTTGGTTATTATGGGACACAAAAATTGGCCTGGGACAGTGGTTTTAAACTGGTCTGGCCATGGGGTCCGGATTTTGTCTGTAATCTTTAGTTCCACTCATAAGACAAATAACCAAATATTCAGTTTTATTTCACAAAATGTGTACAACACATGGGCTTCGAATACAATTAGATAGAAAAATATAGGAATCATTCTATAAATGAAGAAAACCCCGTCCGTCAATCTGTCTGCATCCATTTGTCTCCTTGATGGGTCACCCAGTCAATCACAAATTGTG
The DNA here is from genome assembly GCF_026936395.1 of Plectropomus leopardus. Classification (NCBI taxonomy): domain Eukaryota; kingdom Metazoa; phylum Chordata; class Actinopteri; order Perciformes; family Serranidae; genus Plectropomus; species Plectropomus leopardus. Next base: position 5,114,895 of record NC_142189.1, read on the forward strand.
CATTTAGAATTGCCATAGGTATGAGGAAGCCCTTTTTTCTCATTCACCCACTGCCTGTGCCTGTTTTGTGTAAAAATACTTAATAAATAACGTTGACTTTATTCTTCCTCTGTCCGTGGAGCCTGTTTATTTGCATTTTTGGCAAATTGTGCTGTCTGTGCAGGGTTGTGGGGCGCAAATCCCTGGGTACGGACTAGTAAAGTACAATTGATTAAAACTTAGTATATAAATAGCACCGCAACCAAAAAAAAAAGCATCTTACTGCTTCAAGATCAGAAAAATAACAACAGGCAACAGTAGTTGCTTTTTTATTGTCTTGTGAAGCTCATAACTTCACTAACCCTTACAAACAATGTCTGAGTCGTATCAAAGCAGAACAGAAATCTTCTTTAACCCATCGTCTTCTTTCTTCTCCCCTGGATTGAGTGGATTTAACCTCTGAAATCGGTGTTGGATCAGTGGGATTCCCCTGGTCAGTGTGTTTCATAAGAAGAGCAGGTGTTCTTTGTGTTTTCTCTTTGGTTTAAAGCCGACTCTTATCTGCCCTACAGCTTTAACGCCTCGTCAAACGGGACTCTATCTGTCGCTTAATGTTTTCGGGAGTTTTTGTTTTTTTTCTAGTGTTGCAAAGCAGACCACAGAGCAGATCCTTTTCTTTCAAACCTGCTGCACAAATACAGTTTGACTGATTGTCAAAAGTTGTGGCATGCGGCCCCCTCAGGTCCAGCCAATCAGTATTCAGTTGTAGATGTAACCTGTCAGCACACGCTCGGCGGAGGCGTCGGACATTTGATCCGCCTACATGGCAACCGAACATTCGGACATATTCAGGCGTGTTGGGTGGATTTGGGATAACCCTCTGTGTGTGTGTGTGTGTGTGTGTGTGTGTGTGTGTGTGTGTGTGTGTTTTGTTGTGTGTGTGTATGTGTAGGAACAGGGAGTAAGTGCACTGTTGTGCTTTTCACAATGGGTCATAAATTCAGGAGACTCCCCCTCAGGCCTCGCTCATGACCCACAGCTGGTAATACACACACACATATACACACTCAGTTTGTTGCACATGCCCACACACCCTCCCATGCATGCACGTGTCCACACAGACACACAGACACACACACACACACACACACACACACACACACCAGATGACCTCAGAAAGAAAGAGATCAGGCTGCAGATGTCTGTTTGTCGGAGGTGGTGAATATGTGTTTGTATGTGTGTGTGTGCTACCCCCTGACCCTAGCACACACCCTGCAAACACACACTTTCACCCCCTGTAACCCCACTGACACACACCCGCACAAAAGCCGCCCACCCCGAAAAGCTGCGGGGACTTTGTGTTCTTTTCTGCTTCCCGTTTGGGTCAGTAGAGCCCAACAGGATTCTAGTTGAAGGTTAAGCTCTTTTGTTGTGATTTCACTGCTATGAGTCGTTTATTTTTAAAACTCATTTGCCAGTTGCTAAATTGAGCAGGCATGCTTTTAAAAAAACAATTTTGTTGCTTAATTTTTATATGGTTCAATGGAGTCCTACAAAGGCTGTCAGAATAAATTTGAGTGATTTAATTTCAATCAGGTGTAAACAACAAAAAATAAAGGGACAAACTAAGATGCTTTAATGTTGATTTTCATAATAGATTTATAATATAGCTGCAACAATTGGTTGTATTATAATTTTGCAAATGCAGGCCCACAAAAAAATAAATATATATGTATATATTTATTCAGTTGTTGCAGTTGAAACATCGTAACATCCTTGAGGGGCTGATAAGAGTTATTTCCACCCTCTCATCAAATTGTGTTCACTTCTGGCTCCAGAAATCCAAGTTGGCAAACTCTTGGCTTCAAAATGGGAGTCCACAAATCAACGGGTGATGTCACGATGGCTACGTTCATTAGTTCTGTACAGTTAATGCCAATTATCTGCAAAACTGATGACCTTCCCATGAGCATCGGCTGCTTTTTGTGTCATGTACAAAGTAGCTAATGTGAGCATGCTACCACACTAAATGAGGTTGATAAACGTGATAAAATTATACCTCTTTATCTCTAACATGTAAGCATTGCCATTCTTCATATGTTAGCATGCTGACATTAGCATTTAGCTCAAAGTACAGCCTCACAGAGCGGCTGTAGACTCTATCCATAAGTCTGTGTATCTGATATAAATAATAAGGGAAAGAAAAAAGTATTTAATATCATGGATTATTGCTTTAAACATGAAACCCCTTCAAGTAAATATCTTTTCTCAGGTGAACATGTTCAGTGTTTCTCAGATGTGCAGAGAGGATCTTTTTTTCTTCTGCATGCATACGTAACACACACACACGCATGTGAAGAGGAACTCATCTCACACAGAAGAGCACTCATAAATACTACATCAGAAATACCCACGTACACGTGTTGCCTATAAATATGCAGAACATCGCTGCAGGGGAATACACTGGGTCACAGTACAAGTGATGGTGGGGGATAGATATGAGTGTGTGTGTGTCGGTGTGTGTGTTGGTGAAGTGATACTCATCGGTGATCTATGACCTTTCATGTTGTGGGATCGCTGCGAGGCAAACGATTTCTACCGTCATAAACATTACGCGCTGTGCAAAGTGTTGTTCAGAATCATCAGTGTTTCATTTTCTTGAAAAGTGTTTTATTTCATTTCTAAGAATTAGAAGACGTACTGGTTTACACATATAATGTTTATTTTAAGCCGTTATGACGTTTGAAATTTTACCTATGTTAGATTATACAGTAATATTATCAGTGGAACAATTACTAATCATTACTAATCATTAATCATCAGTACATAGATCTCTGTTGTATACTGTATATATCTTGTTTTAGTTTTTGAATCTTTTTATCCAATCAGCTAAATATGTTTCAATGAGTGCATTTACATGCACAAAATAGTCCAGTTTTTGCCATTATTCTGAAAAAGACAGTATTCTTACTATGCTGTTTACATGGCTAATGAAAATCAACATTACACTAACAGTCCTGTTTACATGCATACTCTAATTAACGTGCCCTAACATGTCAATTATCTTTTCAAAATATGGAAAAGTTAATGCGTACAATCAGCATTTACTTCCGGGTCAAATGACTCTGCAGTAGACACAGGTTTTTGTCAACTCCGGCTCCGATCGGCATTGATGGGAATACAACACCCGGGTGAGAGCAGTAATTTCAGCTCCCTAACCAGCGAGATGCAATGATGAACCATCACTAATTACTGTCCATGTCCTCCTAAGCAGCTAAAACCAATCCGATCCGAACACATCTGCACCTAAGAGATATATAAAGAGAAGAAAACACTGAAAAGTTTGAAAAGACCTCGGCTCCTGCTGCTGTCTTCTGTTTACCTGTTCTCCAGCCTGTCCGTGATGTTGTACGGACACACACACACACAAACACACACAAATGCTGAGAGGGCAAACTGAGGGAATGCGGTTGATTGCCCGTATTTAGCCAGTTTACCCGTGTTTGAAATACATGTGTGCACGAGCTAATTTTGGTGGTAAAGAGATATACGAGTCTTTGGGCTTTGTATTACTTACTTAAGTTAGAGAGTTGTGTACTTAATCCACCACTAATGAATACACAAGTTAAGGAGGGTGTTATTTTCAGGAGAAAGTGAGTACACAAGATCTCAACTCCTGGTTTTAATGCTAGTAAACTCCAATATAATTTTAAAACCTCAGGTTGAAACTATTACTGCAAAAACCCACAAAACTTCATTAAATACCAACATCCCTAGTATCTGTCTGTGTAATTGTCAAACATTGCAGCGTTCATTAGCCCGGTTGCACGCTGCTTCGCATATTTCCACACACTTTGGACAACAAGTCTCAACTGTTGTGGGTGATTATGCGTCTGTGTTTAGAACCAGCGGCAGGTTTGCCTTTGTTAGCCGTCAGTCCTCCGGGGGTTAATGACCTAGAATCCGTCATCTTCTTATCCTTGCCGAGATGAAAAGAGACATTGTTTACATACATCTGCCTTCAAAGGGGAAGGAGCCCAATTTAGAAGCAGCAAGTCAAACAGTATGCAGATGAGGCAGCTGAATGGGGTGAATAGACGCCTCCCGACTGAAGGCACGCACGCACGCCTTCGCCCTCCTCGCCAGTCATGTCCTGTGGGTGAGGACAGGGAGGGAGCAGAGGCAGGTGCTGTGTCCCCCCCTGCAGAGCTCCTCCATTGTGGTTCCTCGCAAAAAGGACAGCTGTTGTGTCTCGCACCCCCTCTGCGTGTGTGTGTGTGTCTGGATGTTTATCAGAGTGTGTTTTATAAAGTTCGTGTTACGTGTCAGCTGGCTGTTAAAGTCGTTTCTGCCCCCAGCTGTTTGAAGTTCAGCAGTAATTAATAGTTTTCTTCTCACGCTTGCTGTCATACTTCACTGTTTGTTCACTTCATACTCATCTATCTGTTTTCACTTATTTAACTACTTCCTCTTTTATTTCATTGACCTCCATGAATTTTGTGCCCATTTGGCTGCCGTTCTTCCTCTGTTTTGCTTCTTAAATTCAGTTTATATAAAACGCTGTCTCATATTCAGAGCAGCTCAGGAGCCGTAAGTAATTATAATTCACTCACTAAATGATTGTTCATATATAAATTACTTTCCCTGTGTTACATTGAAAACATTAACCCTTTGAAACCTGGACAAACATTACTTTTTTTGTGCTGTATTCAGAAACCTTTGACAGGTTTTTAAAGATTTCGACCTGGAGATAAACTGATTTGATTTCTTTTGAAAACATGGTAAAAGGAAACAAACAACTTGGCAAAATAAAAAAGAATTTAATAGATTTAATTATTTATTATTATTTATTATTTAGATTATTTTAAAAAAGCATACGAAAAAATTCCAGAAAACTTTATTCATATTTATCATAATTATATATTTAAAATTATGTTGCAGAATTAGATATATTACTTTTTTTTCAAGAAATGTCTTCATATGTTTGCCTTTTTTATTTCCTTCAGTATTTTTTTTTTTTTTTTTTTTTACAAATTTCTTGCTAATTTTTGGGTAGTTTAAGTTGTTCATTCCATTTCTCCAGTGTTTGAAAGAAAACACTTGTGTAAGTTTCAGTGCATAAAAAATGTTTCTGTTTTTGTCAGATGCCTCCATGGTAAGGAAAAATCCCAAAATGGAGAAAATTCCTGATGATAATATCTTTCTCACAACAAGCAACTTCCCCTTTCACATTACATATTTATTTAATCCATTTCATTAAGAAACATATTGATTAGTGTTGACTAAATAGTCATTGATTTGTCCCAATCTGTCTCTTCCTTCTCAAATCGCCCTACCCATCCAAAAAAATCTACTTTATCCCATCTTTCCTTTTCTCTCTTCCTTCTGCCACCTCCTCTTTAAAAAGCTTTGGGGGTAACAAGCGTGTCCGGGGTTAAGATGAGCCCCCAGCGGGCCGACAGTCCGCCCCTTTGTCTCCTCCCAGAGCCCAGATGCCTCCGGTTTGTCGGAATGACCACATCGGCATCAGAGGAATGGCACCAGGAATTCTTTTGTGTCCACCCTGTTTAGCCTCCCCACATGCTGGCAGCTACCATCCCCACCCCTCCACCCTCCACTCTGCACCCTCCACCCTGCACCCTCCACTCTGCACCCTCCACCCTGCACCCCCCACTCTGCACCCTCCACCCTCCACTCTGCACCTCCACCTCCACCCTCCACCCTCCACTCTGCACCCTGCACCTCCACCCTGCACCCTCCACCTCCACCCTCCACCCTCCACCTCCACCCTCCACTCTGCACCCTCCACCCTGCACCCTCCACTCTGCACCCTCCACCCTGCACCCTCCACTCTGCACCCTCCACCCTGCACCCTCCACCCTCCACTCTGCTAATTCAATCAGCTCAGAGTCGAAAAACACACAGCCATGATAAGAACGTCATTGTTTGTCCTGAATGTGAACAGACAGCTGATGGGGTAATGGTTACATGTCTGTGGGAATGTTGTCGTGCTGTGACGCTTTTTGTGGTTTGAGCGAAAAAAGTTTTGGGCATATTTGTATTGTGTGGGGTTCGACTGCCCAGTTACAAGCCAAGTAGGACGACATGATTTTACATGTAAACTTATTGAACGGGAGAGTCTGAATTATATATTTACCCTCTAAGATCAACATGAGTTTTGTTGTTTTTTGTGCTGCATTCAGATGCCTTTTATGAGCACTTAAACGTATCGAACCTCAGAAAATTGGTTTGATTCATTTCAACATTTCTGCAGGGAAGTAGATTATGAGCATTTCGGACCCATGAAGACCTTTACCTGTAACCCCATGAACTCTGATTAGGTTGATTTTTCGATGTATGTCAATAAAATATACTGTATATTCAATCAACACTATATTATTTAAACCCTTAGTCTTGATATTCCAATACGGAAATTATTTCTTTAATATGATTAAGACAGCAATAAATGTTAATTGCCATTACATTTTAATACTTCAATACATTATTGTGAATTTATTATATTAAGAGCTGTAATGAAGCTTTACGGTCACTGTGAGCTAAAAGGCTGTAATGCACAACACATACACACATCATTACAGCATATTTTATTACAGAAATCATTCACATTTTCAGCACTAAATTACAACATAAATTACGCCGGCAGTGCAGCTTCATTGTGTTTAGTGTTTAGATGAAAGCTGTCATTTTCAGGACTCAGTTTAGCCTTCATGTGTCAAAACACCATCCGCCTCCCAGCCACACGACCACGCCAGCCCTCATCCACCGCCGTCCCTCATGATCGTGTCTGACAGGCTGATGGTTGACGTGTAAGCAAGCTTATCGCCCAACAATAGCTTTTAAAACGGCCTCACGTGCAGCCAGTCAACAGTGCAATCTAAGAAGTGTGTGTGTGTGTGTGTGTGTGTGTGTGTGTGTGTGTGTGTGTGTGTGTGTGTGTTTGTCACAGTGGACAGTCTTTTTTTTTTCTTGATGAATTGATTTCGGCCAAACGTCCGCCTTCAGCATGTGAAGTGATGAATGGGTGATTAATGTGGCCGGGATACAGAGCAAATCAATTTCTGGTGACCCGCCTTGTAGCGCTGAAGGTGCGTGGGAGTGTGTGTTCGGGAGGTGAGGGGGAGGGCGGGGACCTGCAGGAGCTGCACCTGCATTAAAGGACTATTTACATTTCTAACATTTATTGTTTTTATTGATTGAACAGCAGGGGGAGGTGCTGCGTTTGTTTCAGCCATGAAAACACATCTAATGTAGTGCGCAGAATGAACAATATAAACCTTTTTTTTCATTTTCTCCCTCCCGCTCTCTCGTTGGATCAATCCTGACTCCCATCAGCCATTAATAACCAGCGGTCACTGCACTCACACCTTTGAATTATGTCCTAACCAGAAGTTGCAGTGGTTGGTTTGCTGTATAACGTGTTCTCGCTGAGCCTCCTGTCTGTCTTCTCGTCCATTTTGGTTTAGAACGTGAAGACGATCTTTCTCTGAATATTTGTTGCTCACAATCAACCGAAACTAAACTCCGGAGGTGGAAGGATTTGTTTTAGCAATAGTTACAATGTTCATTTTGCAGCCGTGTGAGAACTTGTTCATCAACAAATCCTCTTTTTTGAAAGGATAGTTACATTTAAGGGGAACTCCAGTTTTTGTTTCAACCTGTGCATTTTTTCCATGATTTTGTGACTTGTTATTATTAAATTATTATTGAGAGAGTGTTAAAGCAGCACACACTCGGGGCAGGTGCGCCCTGTCAGTTTACACTAAAAGTGCTTGTTTTTACCGCTGACAGTCTCAGATTGTTATTATGAGTGTCTTACAACATTAGGGAAAAGACTCTACAGAGAAATGAAATGAATGACGTCTCTTTCAAGAGGTGACTGACTTCCTTCAGGAAGGAAATGGTGGAAATGTTAGTGAGAGTTAGAGAGAATAGTGTCAGTAAAAGGTGTTGAAGTACAGACAGTGTTATCTAAAATATTTTCAGCGTTGTGGCTGAATATTAAGCTGATTTAGCCATTGTGAAAGAGTCTGTATGATTTCTAAATAAGACTTCTCCAGCAAAGGTAGTCTTTGGCGATGTCTTTTTTTGTACCCCCTCCTGAAACTTTACTCGGGTATAGGGTATATGATGGTATTTGTGTGCGTTGTTGGCCTCCCTTGAAATTGGTGAGTTTGCGACATTTCACAAGCCCTCTTGGCTTTTTTCAGTCAAATAAAAAAAAACAAAAATGTCATATCAGAGGTTGTTTTTGCACCAATTTTCAAAAAACTACTGTTAAAATACAGGCACACACCCTCTGAATTCATCATTTTACTGAATGGAGGCGAACATCAGCGTAATTGCCTTGTGAACTCATAAACATACTTCATTCAAACTTGAAAGAAACATAAAAATCACCAAATCATCTTAGTTATTCTTTAAACTTTGAAATTGTACAAGGCGATCGCAGATAATAGTTGTTCTTTTAATGATATTTATCTTGAGTTGAACAGCATGAATCATTTGTTTTGTAGCCCCAAAAACTGTTGGTCTGAAAATGCAAACTTGACTTCAGCAGCCCACAAAGGGACTGTGGAGCTTTTACCTCTCCCTCCCTTCATTAACTAGTATCAAGGTGCCCTTGAGCAAGGTACTTAACCCCCCACTGCTGCAGTGCATCTGCTCAGTGGTCAACAGTACACGACTTTGGCTGTACTGGGCAGATCCCAGATGTAGGTGTTTGTGTATAAATGACTCTAATGAGCATCGGCGTTACAGAAATCATTCACAGCTACAGGCTGTAAGAGAGCGCATGTTAACTGTAAAAAAATCCACATACAGAGTCTGAAGCCACTTTATTAATGCTTACAGTTATTTTACACTCCGTTTAACTGATTGGAAGTTTTGGATTAATGCATGAGCTGATGAGCCGTCCTCACAGCCAAAATTTAGACTTGTCATTGTAGGAAAAGCACAGGTGTTGCCAGTAACACTAATGATGGCTCTGCTCTATTCAAGTGTTCCCATGAGAGTGACAGCGAGCCAGCATGCAGGATATCTGGACGCTGAAATCAAAGCAGCTAAATGGAGTTCAGCCGTCATTAATTTCATTATTTACACCTGTGCTTTTCCCACTGTGACAAGTCAAAATGTCCTCTGTGGAAAAAAAAAAGGCCTATCATGCAATAATTAGTTATTGCTAAGCTAGTCTTTTTATTTATTCAGTTATTTAATTAATCATTTAAATTTTACATTATGTATTTTCTCACCTTTTCTACCTTCTCTCTGATTTATCATCTTTCAAATAGCAACATAATTTCATGATGGCGCCCTTTCATGCTATACTTGTTGAAACATGTATACCTTTTTAGACAAACATATATAGTTTCAACACATATTTGTTCCATTAGAGGAATAGTTTAACATTTGAGATTAGACTGAGATGGTTAGTCTTAGATTTTGGGGGGAAACGTTGAAACGTTAAGTTCATTGCTGTAATTATGCATACATTTGCATACAGTTATAATTAACTATTGTTATTAAATAATGATTTAATATTTAACAATGTGACAGTTACTTGCTGTATTTTTTTGAATGATCAGTTCTTTTTCATTAAGAGCAGCTGCTTGCTACAACTAAAAAAATGTTGAAATGAGCAGTGAGACTAAAGTTTTATGATATTAAACCAGAAATTGAGCAAAAAGATGTCAAACCTAATTATAGAGCTGAGGGGGACTGTTCTCCTAAGTAAAAAGTAAACAGCTTTTGTCTGGTATGAAGTCATTAAACTGCTAAAATGAATCATCAGATTTGACAACGTCTTTACATTGCAGCCTATTTTTAGAGACTCCACTTGTTCCTTTGTTAGCACTGGTCGTACTCTCCCCGTCCTGTCAAGACTTGGATTCAAACACCTCCTCAGTGTGTCCTCTCTTTCCACTCTGCTGCTCCTGCCGACACAAAGCAAGAGAAATCTGCACTGTGGGAGACGATTAATGGGGTTCAGGTGCTGTTCTCCGTCTCTCTTTGTCTCCCCTTTGACTCATGACCAGAGCTCCGCCCTGCCTCTTCACCACAAAGGTACAATATGGACACGAGCCGCTTTATCAGAATCACTTTATATTTCAAGGTCAGAAAATGTAAAATGACTCACCACTGAATATTTCTCTGTGAGAGAAAAACTGCAGTGTAAATCTGTGCTGCTCTGAATCTGCAGGTGACATTGAAATTATGTTTTCGGGTGTTTATCTGTAAATACGTCCCACTCTCGTGAGTGTCATATCTCAAGAATGCCTCGAGGGAAGTTCTTCAGATTTGGCACAAATGTCCACTTTGACTCAATAATGAACGAGTAGATTTTGGTCGTCAAAGATCAAGGTCACTGTGACTTTGCATCCATTTAATTCTTGTAACCGTGAAAGCGATGCCAAAAGCACCTTTTTGTGTCTGTATGAGTCTCACCAGAGGGGCTGTTTACATGGCAACGCTTCTTGCACGAAACATTAAACTAAACATGGATCTTGATAAACTTGCATAGGGCGTTGGTGTATGCAGACTGTATAATGACATCACCTACTGAGCTGCGGGTGATGACGTAGGTCCGTCAACGTCAGTGCACAAGAACAAAACGTCGGCATGCCTCATTCATCTACGCCGCTGCAGTGGTAAGAGCAAAATGTAAACAAACAAATTGAACCCTCGCTGTAGTGGCATTTATGCGTGATGAAAAAAGGTGGAGGAGAATGTGGATGCGGTCGTGGCTGGGGAAAAAAAGAGCAACACGGCACACCGATTTTGCAACAACAGCTCAGAATAAGTATTAGCATCTTTTCGCATTTAGCAGCTCGGCGCTGATCAGTGCACCGTTTAATGCTGCATTTCTGTTGGTTAGTTAGTGGACGTCGGTCATAACAGCCGTCCCGCAGTGAGATGCTAATCCCAACTTTCTGACACTGTGGCCGTCCTTGAACCTCGGTTTTACTGTACGACGATGGAGTGCCGTTTCAGAGCCACGACTAAAGATATCGTCACATTTCTGTCACAATGGTTATCTCTCGTCTGAGATGGCCCAACATCACATAGTACTTAGTACAAATCAACATATTTCAGGAAGATTTTTGATACTTTGCATTAAAATATCTACATTGTCAATAACTGAACTGGCAGGTTTTGTGACGTGTTTAAATAAATGGAGATAATATGAGTTTCCGCAATAAAAGGCAGTAAGGAGGCAAAAGAGCACCATAGCTGTCTCTCTTTCTACTCCCCCTCTTTCCTCGTTCACCTCTACCTCTCACCTGAAGTGCTGCTTTAATATCTCTATTCACCAGCCGATCTCTCTCTCTCTCTTTACACCCGCTGTACTCCATCATAAATCCTAGAAGATTAATATTTCACCTGCCACCTCACAGTGGCAGCTTTGGGGAGGAGGAGGAAGTGGGGGCACCTCGTTGGTCACGTGGTCTCGTGCAGCTTCAGTCATCTCATCTCAACGAGTCATTCTGCTCTCTCGTTATGCTCGTGGCAATTTAAGCGAGTACATGTACGAAATCTTTTCTGTTTATTTAAACTGTTGATGACCTGATTATGTTCTGCTGTTTTTCAGTTGTTGAGCAAATTATTTCTTGGCCTGAACTCCTTTGATGTCAGTTTGGTGTGTCAGGGCTTTTAGAGCGTTTATGTTGTTCTTAGTGTATTTATTTATTTATGGGTTTTTTGCGTTTATGTATAGGATAGCTTCAGAGTGAAAGGGGAAGAGAGAGGGGATACATGAGCGTTTGTTACCTCCATGTTTGACATTTCGAAAAGGAAAAAGGAAACGTCACGTACGGAAAAAAGTCTCATCACGATCGTTTTTTTCATATCAGACGATATCGATATATATCACGATATACACCAAATCACTACTTCTGTCAAGCTTAAAGGTTTCCTTTTACTCCTAAGTGAGATATGAAGATCTCATGAGGTTAATTTTGGTTTAAATATTTATTTTCTGTCAGACATTGAACATAACAAACTGTAGAACAGGCAACACCAACGGGAGGACCTATTTTACTAAAATTCATAGAGGTCTAGTCACTTAAATTTTCTCCCAACAAAGCTCTGAACCTCAAACCCAAAATCAGTATTATATGTTAATCAAGATTACTTGAATATTTTACTTCAATTACGATTAATGAACGATAACTTTTCTTTTTAATGTGTTTTTGTGGTTTGTGTTTTGCCCTCATAGTTCACTGACACAGTTTTATGTGACCATAGTGTATTGGAGTGTAATAAACATATTAAATATTAAACTTTCCAGCATTATATAAAAATGAAAAGCTCCATCTTAAACAAACTTCAGGAAAATGTTATTGATAGTAGTAGTTATAGTGATAATTGTAATAATAATAATTTAAATTGATAATAGGCCAACCTCTCCTGACTGCAGGACTCTGACTTCAACTTCTGTAAACTTAGGGAATATTGGCAGGCTGCCAACATTCACAGTTAGAGAAAGGCTGAAAATAAGGTCATGAGCTTGCGGCCCCGGGCCCCCAAAACATTACATCTGCCCCTGGTAACAATAATGAGAGCTCAGCGCGAGCAGCTGGATGAGACACGGAGCGATGCGTCCTGGTGTTTCTAAATAATTCATCCAAAGTCTGAAAAAACCTGAAACTAACAGAAAGTAGTCTGTAGAAGTCTGAAGAAGTCATTTTCCACCTCTGCAAATGTGTCAGTTTCAGACACTTTGGTGCTGTGAGGAGAAGCTGCGCTCTGTTTGTCTATCTCACTGTGTTAGTCGGAGCTGTTTGATCCTGATAATGAAACGCTGTGGAAGCACATACGACTCGGTTGTCAAACACTCAGCTGTTTTCTAGAGTCAGTGTTGTTCGCTGCGTTTGGTTCGCTGCAGCGCTATTGTTATTATCATTGGCTGTTCGTGTTGTCTGTGAAAACATGGCTGTATGCGTTCTATCGACTTTATCTCATATTTCAATCGAGGAAAAGTTATATCACGATTGATATTGTTATCGTTTTATCACCCAAACCTAGTCACATGTGATAAATGTTCATGGGAGCATCTTCTAGTGTCCGTACTCTTACTTTTAGTAATTTTGTGTCTACTTCTGCTCTGTACAGCACCGAGTATTTAACACCACGTCTCTTTACTTGTGGTGCCCGATCTACCAGATGAGCTGCTGTGCGCCCCGAGCTGTGGTCGCTTGATTCAAAGTAACGATTAGTGGAGCTCTGAGGACTACTTCAACCGTCAGCTCATGTAAAAACATAAGTGGTTACAGAGTGGACCTCCAGTGTCAGCTTTAGTTTTTTTTTAATGGCAGTGGTTTGAGAAATGGCCTCGGCAGCAGCACGTGAGGAGCCAGGGAGGAGCGGATAATTCTGTGTAATTGAGTTAACCTGGAACATGAGAGTGAGGTGTTGTGTTGAAGATGGCGAGATGAGGAGGAGGAGTAGGAGGAGAAGGAGGAGGAGGGAGAGTGAAAGGCTACATTAAGGTTTTTGTATCTCAGAGAATGAATCAGAGAATCAATCTCTCCTCTTTGAGACGACAACAAAGGAGAAAAGAGTCACTTATTTCATCGTTATGAAGCCGCCGTGCCCTCCGACGGGCCAAGAGTCAACCCCACACTGATATTATCTCATAATAATGTCCACCTGTAATTAAATTTCCAGCCCTGTGCACGTATTTACGCACATTATGTTTTGTTACCGTGGAAACGTAGATTCCAGGAGGCACATTAATAGTTATATCACAGTGTTAATATTTTTATTTTTTAATGATAGCACGTGATAAGGAAGCAGTGATAAACAGCTCACTTCACAGAGCTATTTTTTTTTATTATTTAAGAGGCAGGAAAAAAATTATGGAAAAATGTAGTGTTTTATGCCACATGCAGGGGAAATTAGATAATATCATTTGGAAAGTTAGTTAATCGTTGTAATGTTGGGTGACGCATTTTAAAATTAAATAAAATAAAAAAAAGTACAAGAAAATTACTTAAAAATTAGCAGAAAAAAACAAATAAAAAAATAAAACAAACAAGGAAATTACTTTTAAAAAAAAAACTTAAAATCAGTAAATGTGTGAAAAATATATATGATAATTTTTGTATAAATATAGTTTTGGGGATGTTTTTCCCTTGTTAAAAAATAATAATCCAAATCTAGTATTTTCTTGCAATTTGCAGAACAGTTCTCGCCAAGTTGCCCATGACCTTTTTTTTTTTTGCTTTCAAACAAAGATTTGAAGGTTTAAATACTTGTAAAGGCATCTGAAAGCAGCACAAGAAAAGTGATGCTGATCCAGGTTTCATAGAGTTAAATTAATGTTTTACCAGTATTTGTTATTTCAGTCAAAAAAAACTGAATTACCTATTAAAGTTTGCACATTTAGGGAGGCAGGTTGGGGTTGGCAGATCTCGCTAAAGACCCTAAAGAGGCTTGGCTGGGCCCCGCAGTAAAAACAGAGGCAGCAGCAGCAGTAATTGTAATGGTGGTTGTGTATTTTTGGCAGCACTACCTGTAGCAGATGTAACAGTATAAAAGCAGAGGTTTGTCCTGGGTCTTCTCCGTCCATGATGCCCTATTACATTTTCATGAGCCTTTTTTAGAATCCAGTTCATCAGACCGAACCCTGAAGACCTGTAGTTTCATATCATTTCCCATGAAAACTTTGAATTTAAGAAAAACTCAGCAGCATCACAGGATATTATTTATGTACAGCTACAGTCAAAAGGTACCTTATTAAGGAGGCAAGGGAGGAGGCACTCAACTCAGCTAGAAATATGATATAAATTTATATTTATGCTTCTTTGTTAACTTATTAATTTATTTATCTTATAGTGCACATGTAAGAAACTTTGTATATGTGTAATGGAAGTTGGAGAAAGACCCATGGGGAAGTAGTGGGTTAGGGTCGGGGACCTTTGAAAAGATGCAGGTGTTTATTTATTTATTTTGCTTCTTTGTATCTGATGTTGTCTCTGTCATAGTAATAGGCCTGCATAATATTTATTTTGTTACTCTATTTGTTAAGGGAATGTAAAATATGTATTTCATTAGTTATTATTGATATTTATATCAGTCATATTGACAGCATTTATTGCTCGATTTATACCTGCAAGTTGTGTTAAAAATAAACAATTGGTCACAAAAAAAGTTAACTTATTGATATTCCCAATTAAAACCTGCCACTTGTCATAGCTGAGCCACATGCAGCACAGCTTTTTTTAAACACTGTGTCCTTAAATAACTGATAAACTGACAAACTTCACTGCATGCCATCAGCGAAGGTGAAATATGATAAATTATTTATGAACGATTGGTCCGATGTGCTTCTTTATGAGGGAATGAAAATGAGGAGAAGCGGGGAGGCAGCTGACCTGAACGACCCCGCGGTAACAGAACAGGGATGGTCAGTCGGCGCCATCCAGTGGCGGAAATACGATACTGCATCCTCTGAATTTGTATCATCTTTTTCTTTGCTCCTCTTTTACTTTTTGACCAATTATTCAACTTAAAATATGTTTTATTTTACATGAAGGTGTTACTACTGTTGTTACAAAGGAAAAGATATGATACAAAGTGTGAAAAAGAGATTAATGGTGGATTTTTATCAGTCTTCTGTCTGCCATTCTCCTTCCCCCTTTTCTAACTATTCCCTTTGTCTTTCAGTTTGTCTCTCTCTGTTCGTGTAATTTTTGGCCTTTTCTCCTCCTCTTTCCCCCTTGTCTTTCTTTCTTTCTTACTTTCTCTCTCTCTCCTGTCCTCATAACAAGAAAAGCTGAACCTGATAAGTTTGTATGATGTAATTACAGGAAACTATCTTGTTAAAACATGAAAATCATCTAGTTATAATTACAAACTTCACGTTATCACTTGGTACTGATCTTTTTTTTTCTGGTGTGGCAGCAGGACGCTTACATTGATTAATAAAATTTATTTTAGAAGTTAAAAAAGTCTTTCTTTCTTCTCTTCTCTTCTCTTCTTTTCTCCCAGGTCCCTCCTCCTCCTCCTCCTCTTCTCCCCTCTCAGTGTATATATAAATCAGAAGCACAGGAGCACCTCCTCAGGCTGCAGAAAGAACAATTAATTAAAAACACTAATAACCCTTTCTCAGAGCATTTTCCTCCTCATACATTATTAATGCGGCTCTGTATGATCATTTGCAGGTGTGTGTGTGTGTGTGTGTGTGTGTGTGTGGGTGTGAGAGAGAGAGAGAGAGAGATTCCTAGCTTACCCAGTGCTACTTTGAACAGACGTGTGTGTGACTCAGGCGGTGCTCATTAAAAGCTGACCAGCTGAGAGTGAGTGAGTGAGACGATCTGGGTGTATATGGTAGGGCATGTCATTTGCATGCTAAGCGCTAGTCAGTGTGCGTTTGTGTGTGTGTGTGTGTGTGTGTGTGTGTGTTATCTCATTTGCAGCCCTTGTTACAGTAAGTGGTGGCTGAGAGGACCCCGGGGCCACTCAGATGCAACGAGGGAGGGAATATCAAGTTAAGAGGTTAATGAAAAGGTTTTGCGATCCTGATCTGTTGACTGCAGTGTTTCGCTATTGATTTGATGCACGGTTTGAGAAAAAAAAACCTGTTCTTTGTTCCTCATTTAAATATTTTGTCAGCGGTACAGTGAGTCATTCTAATGAAGCTGAGGACTGTGAGAAAAAAAACTAATTGGCAAATTCAAACCAAAAGGCGGAGCAAAGGCAGGACAGGTGAGCTTCAATTCAGACTCCTGAAATGAAACCAACAGTTTGTGAAAGCAGCAGACGTACTGTAGTTTATACACCTGTTTTTGGTCTCTTTAAAGACAGAATACAGTACACTCGGTTTAAAGTGTCTTTGTGAGCTAGACGACAGCATCTCTGCACAACGGTGAGTACAGCTAATTTTATCTAGTGTTTTTAAACAACAAGCATTGCCACATACCTGCAATGTGCTAAAACAGGGCATGTTATTTTTGTCATTTAAAACAACACTTATGTGCAGTGTAGATATATGTAACAAAATTGTCTCCTTACATTGTACTAATCGCACTATGATCATTTTAAACAAATAATCAATACTTTTGTAATTCTAGTTCTGCTTTTTCACATTCAACTGTGTCTAAACAACCAGCATTACCACATACCTGCGCTGTGCTCAAACAGGGTGTGCCTTTTTGTTATTCAAATGTGCCGAAGCAAATTTTCACTTAGGTGCTGCTACATTACAAAACTGTCTGTTAACACTGTAATAATCATACTTTGATACTTTTGAACAAATAATTAAGAATTCTTTTGTTGTAGATTTGCTTTTTCACAGTTTCGCTTCTGTTCTCATGGCACAGATATGGCTGCTGCCGGCACGTCGCTCTGTGAAGATCAGTTTCTGTGCTCCATCTGTTTGCATGTGTTAACTGATCCAGTCAGCACACCATGTGGACACAACTTCTGCAAGAAGTGCATCACTGAACACTGGGATAGTAATGTCCTTTATGACTGTCCCAACTGCAACAGAAATTTTGACACGAGACCTGAGCTGCAGGTTAATACTTTTGTCTCTGAGATGGTTGCTGACTTCAGACAGTCAACCCAACAAAAATGCAGCAGCTCAAAGCAACGAGCTGCTGAACCAGGACACGTTCTCTGTGACATCTGCACGGGAACCAAACTCAAGGCTCTGAAGACCTGCCTGGTGTGTTCGGTCTCCTTCTGTGAGACTCACCTGGAGCCTCATCTGATAGAGTCACACCTGAAAAATCATTATCTGATCAACCCTTGGGAGAAACCTAAGAGAAAGAAACGTAAGAAGCGCTCTAAACCTCTGGAACTGTTCTGTAGGACCCACCAGACATATGTCTGCACGATCTGTCATGTCTCAAACCACGAGTCACATGAAGTTGTTCCTCTTGAATATGAAAGAAAAAAAGCCAAACTGCAGAAGACAAAGGCGAAAATTAATTATGTGATTAAGGGGAGGCAAGAAAAGATCCAAGAGTTCAAACATTCGATCAACACCAGCAAAGAAAGTATGGACAGAGAGCTAGCAGACATCAGTCGTGTCTTCACCAAGCTCAGGAAGACTCTAGAGAGAAAAGAGGCCAAAGTCATTAAGAAGACTGAAGAAAAGCACCGAATGACAGAAAAACAGGCTGAGGGCTTCATAGCGGAGCTGGAACAGGAAACCTCTGAGCTGAAGAAGAGAAGTGCTGAGCTGAAGCGGCTCTTGGACTCAAAAGACCACGTTTACTTCCTCCAGAACTTTCCATCCACGAAAAGCCGCTTCAAGAAGTGGACAGATGTCAAAGTCTGTCCTCCTTTATATAAGGGGGATGTTCAGACAGCTGTTGCTAAGATGCTGAAAAAGGAAACGAAAAG
Organism: Plectropomus leopardus; assembly: GCF_026936395.1. Lineage (NCBI taxonomy): Eukaryota > Metazoa > Chordata > Actinopteri > Perciformes > Serranidae > Plectropomus > Plectropomus leopardus. Next base: position 5,133,243 of record NC_142189.1, read on the forward strand.
GTTTCTCAAAGAGACCAAGCTGAAGACAGTCCAGCAGTATGCGGTGGATGTCGCTCTGGATCCTGATACAGCAAATACTCAACTCATCCTGTCTGAAGATGGGAAACAAGTACATCACAGTCCTTTGTGGAATAATCTCCCAGATAACCCAAAGAGATTTCGTACTGGTCTCTGCGTCTTAGGGAGGCAGTTTGTGTCTTCAGGAAGATTTTACTTCGAGGTTCTGGTTAAAGGGAAGCCTAACTGGGGTTTAGGAGTTGCCAGTGAGTCAGTCGACAGAAAGGGGCGACCCACCTTTAGCCCTAAGGGTGGCTACTGGACAATCCGTTTGAGAAGACAAAATGTCTACAGTGTTTTTACAGAGACCCTTGTCGATCTGTCTCTGAAGTCGAAGCCTGAGAAGGTCGGGGTGTTTGTAGATTATGACGAGGGTCTGGTCTCCTTTTATGATGTTGATGCTGCAGCTCTTATTTTCACCTATACTGGCTGCTCCTTCATGGAAAAACTCTTCCCAGTCTTCCTTCCTGGTGCAAATCAGGGTGGTAAAAATGCTGTCCCTCTGATCATCTGTCCTGTCAACCCTACTTAAATACAAAAACAGTTTTCTGGGAGAAGACTCACGTTGAATTAAGGTAGAACTTTATCAATCCTGAAGGAAAATCTCGCAATTTCCACTTATTAATGTAACAAATTCCACAATTTAGTGGTAATGAACAGTGTTGATTTCTTATCTTCTGATTATAATTATGTGGATTTTGCTATCTGTATTGAGGTTGTACAATATGAAAAGCTACAATAACCGCCTTGCGTTTGTATGTGTCTACACACCAGTCAAGTGGCACTTACAGTTTAAATCCACGTCTGTGAAAACATGAATGCTTCACATACATCTTCCCTCGGCAGCGCAGAAGATTATACAATCAGGACAGTTTCATGATTACTGTCACCAATTCAGTATCTGACCAAATGTCTCTCTTTTTGTTCTGTCAATAGTCAGAAAAGTGTTTTTGCACAACATTATAATGTCACTTTTGACCTTTGTACTCTTGGATATAAAATGTCAGAACTTCATCATTATATGAGACGTTTGTGTGAAATGTGAGAAGGTGTGGTACTTTGCACTCTAATAAATGCATGGTATGAGAGGCGGAGCAAAAGTCAGCAGGAGCTGTTTTAAACCAACATGACACTCCGGAAATGAAAGTGAAAGTTTGTAAACTAGACCGGAGCGCTGCAGTGAAGACACGTCTGTCTGTTTCTCTCTGAAGTACAAAAAGTGAACTATTTCACGTCTCTGCACACTGGTGAGCACTAATAGCTAATTAATAAAATAGCTAATTTTATCTTCTGTATTTAAACAACCAGTGTTACCACATACCTGTGCTATGCTCAAACAGGGTGTGTTACTTTTGTCATTTAAAATCAAAACTTGTCAAATTACTTGTCAAAACTTTGACCTATGTGCTGTGTAGCTATATGTTACAAAATGTCCTACTACATCAGAATGATCATACTTTTGTAGTTTTTAATAGTTAATAAATCATTCTGTAGTTTTGCTTTTTCACAGTTTCGCTTCTGTTCTCATGGCACAGATATGGCTGCTGCCAGCACGTCGCTCTGTGAAGATCAGTTTCTGTGCTCCATCTGTTTGCATGTGTTAACTGATCCAGTCAGCACACCATGTGGACACAACTTCTGCAAGAAGTGCATCACTGAACACTGGGATAGTAATGTCCTTTATGACTGTCCCAACTGCAACAGAAATTTTGACACGAGACCTGAGCTGCAGGTTAATACTTTTGTCTCTGAGATGGTTGCTGACTTCAGACAGTCAACCCAACAAAAATGCAGCAGCTCAAAGCAACGAGCTGCTGAACCAGGACACGTTCTCTGTGACATCTGCACGGGAACCAAACTCAAGGCTCTGAAGACCTGCCTGGTGTGTTCGGTCTCCTTCTGTGAGACTCACCTGGAGCCTCATCTGATAGAGTCACACCTGAAAAATCATCAGCTGATCAACCCTTGGGAGAAACCTAAGAGAAAGAAACGTAAGAAGCGCTCTAAACCTCTGGAACTGTTCTGTAGGACCCACCAGACATATGTCTGCACGATCTGTCATGTCTCAAACCACGAGTCACATGAAGTTGTTCCTCTTGAATATGAAAGAAAAAAAGCCAAACTGCAGAAGACAAAGGCGAAAATTAATTATGTGATTAAGGGGAGGCAAGAAAAGATCCAAGAGTTCAAACATTCGATCAACACCAGCAAAGAAAGTATGGACAGAGAGCTAGCAGACATCAGTCGTGTCTTCACCAAGCTCAGGAAGACTCTAGAGAGAAAAGAGGCCAAAGTCATTAAGAAGACTGAAGAAAAGCACCGAATGACAGAAAAACAGGCTGAGGGCTTCATAGCGGAGCTGGAACAGGAAACCTCTGAGCTGAAGAAGAGAAGTGCTGAGCTGGAGCGGCTCTTGGACTCAAAAGACCACGTTTACTTCCTCCAGAACTTTCCATCCACGAAAAGCCGCTTCAAGAAGTGGACAGATGTCAAAGTCTGTCCTCCTTTATATAAGGGGGATGTTCAGACAGCTGTTGCTAAGATGCTGAAAAAGGAAACGAAAAGGTTTCTCAAAGAGACCAAGCTGAAGACAGTCCAGCAGTATGCGGTGGATGTCGCTCTGGATCCTGATACAGCAAATACTCAACTCATCCTGTCTGAAGATGGGAAACAAGTACATCACAGTCCTTTGTGGAATAATCTCCCAGATAACCCAAAGAGATTTCGTACTGGTCTCTGCGTCTTAGGGAGGCAGTTTGTGTCTTCAGGAAGATTTTACTTCGAGGTTCTGGTTAAAGGGAAGCCTAACTGGGGTTTAGGAGTTGCCAGTGAGTCAGTCGACAGAAAGGGGCGACCCACCTTTAGCCCTAAGGGTGGCTACTGGACAATCCGTTTGAGAAGACAAAATGTCTACAGTGTTTTTACAGAGACCCTTGTCGATCTGTCTCTGAAGTCGAAGCCTGAGAAGGTCGGGTGTTTGTAGATTATGACGAGGGTCTGGTCTCCTTTTATGATGTTGATGCTGCAGCTCTTATTTTCACCTATACTGGCTGCTCCTTCATGGAAAAACTCTTCCCAGTCTTCCTTCCTGGTGCAAATCAGGGTGGTAAAAATGCTGTCCCTCTGATCATCTGTCCTGTCAACCCTACTTAAATACAAAAACAGTTTTCTGGGAGAAGACTCACGTTGAATTAAGGTAGAACTTTATCAATCCTGAAGGAAAATCTCGCAATTTCCACTTATTAATGTAACAAATTCCACAATTTAGTGGTAATGAACAGTGTTGATTTCTTATAATTATGTGGATTTTGCTATCTGTATTGAGGTTGTACAATATGAAAAGCTACAATAACCGCCTTGCGTTTGTATGTGTCTACACACCAGTCAAGTGGCACTTACAGTTTAAATCCACGTCTGTGAAAACATGAAGGCTTCACATACATCTTCCCTCGGCAGCGCAGAAGATTATACAATCAGGACAGTTTCATGATTACTGTCACCAATTCAGTATCTGACCAAATGTCTCTCTTTTTGTTCTGTCAATAGTCAGAAAAGTGTTTTTGCACAACATTATAATGTCACTTTTGACCTTTGTACTCTTGGATATAAAATGTCAGAACTTCATCATTATATGAGACGTTTGTGTGAAATGTGAGAAGGTGTGGTACTTTGCACTCTAATAAATGCATGGTATGAGAGGCGGAGCAAAAGTCAGCAGGAGCTGTTTTAAACCAACATGAGACTCCTGAAATGAAAGTGAAAGTTTGTAAACTAGACCGGAGCGCTGCAGTGAAGACACGTCTGTCTGTTTCTCTCTGAAGTACAAAAAGTGAACTATTTCACGTCTCTGCACACTGGTGAGCACTAATAGCTAATTAATAAAATAGCTAATTTTATCTTCTGTATTTAAACAACCAGTGTTACCACATACCTGTGCTATGCTCAAACAGGGTGTGTTACTTTTGTCATTTAAAATCAAAACTTGTCAAATTACTTGTCAAAACTTTGACCTATGTGCTGTGTAGCTATATGTTACAAAATGTCCTCCTACATCAGAATGATCATACTTTTGTAGTTTTTAATAGTTAATAAATCATTCTGTAGTTGTAGTTTTGCTTTTTCACAGTTTCGCTTCTGTTCTCATGGCACAGATATGGCTGCTGCCAGCACGTCGCTCTGTGAAGATCAGTTTCTGTGCTCCATCTGTTTGGATGTGTTAACTGATCCAGTCAGCACATCGTGCGGACACAACTTCTGCAAGAAGTGCATCACTGAACACTGGGATAATTGTGTTTTTTTTGACTGTCCCAACTGTAAAAAAAAATTCTACACAAGACCTGAGCTGCAGGTCAACACTTTTGTCTCTGAGATGGTTGCTCACTTCAGACAGTCAACCCAACAAAAAGTCATCAGCTTAAGAAGACGAGCTCCTGAACCAGGAGATGTTCTCTGTGACATCTGCACGGGAACCAAACTGAAGGCCCTGAAGTCCTGCCTGGTGTGTCTTGTCTCCTACTGTGAGACTCACCTGGAGCCTCATCTGACAGTGTCACGCCTAAAAAGACATCAGCTGATCAACCCTTTGGAGAACCTGGAAGGAAGGATATGCACAGAGCACGATAAACAGCTGGAGCTGTTCTGTAAAACTGACCAGACGTGTGTCTGCAGTCTCTGCATTGTTTCAGAGCACAAGTCACATGATGTTGTTCCTCTTAAAGAGGAATATGAACGAAAGTTGGCAGATCTGTGTGAGACAGAGGCTGACATTCAGCAGTTGATCAGCAAGAAACAACTTAAGATTCAAGAGTTCAAACACTCAGTCAATGTCAGCACGAAAGCTGCAGACAGAGAGATAGCAGAGAGTATTCAGGTCTTCACCAAGCTGAGGGAAGCTCTAGAGAGAAACCAGGCCAAAGTCATTGAGACGGTGGAAGAAAAGCACAGAAGGACAGAAAAACAGGCTGAAGGTTTCATCAAAGAGCTGGAAGAGGAAATCTCTGAGCTGAAGAAGAGGAGTGCTGAGATGAGGCAGCTCTCACACTCAGAAGACCACCTTAACTTCCTTCAGAGCTTTAAATCTGTGAATGCTGTTCAGCCAACCAGAGACTGGAAAGATGTCAAAGTCTGTCCACCTTTGTATGAGGGGACTGTGAGGACAGCTGTTTCTCAGTTGGTAAAGATGCTCAAAAATGAGATAAAGAGGCTGCTCACAGAGATTGATCTGAAGACAGTCCAGCAGTATGCGGTGGACGTCACTCTGGATCCTGATACAGCAAATCAGCAACTCATCCTGTCTGAAGATGGGAAACAAGTACATTGTGGTCTTGTACGGAAGAATGTCCCAGATAACCCAAACAGATTTTATGCATTTCTCTGTGTCTTAGGGAAGCAATTTGTTTCTTCAGGAAGATTTTACTTTGAAGTTCAGGTTAAAGGGAAGACTAAATGGGGTTTAGGAGTTGCCAGAGAGTCAGTTGACAGAAAGGCGCTGTACAGTGTTTGCACTAATAATGGTTACTGGACAGTGTGGTTTATTAATGAAAATGTCCACCATTCTCTGACTGAGAACTGTATCGTTCTCTCTCTGAAGTCAAAGCCTGAGAAGGTCGGGGTGTTTGTAGATTATGACGAGGGTCTGGTCTCCTTTTATGATGTTGATGCTGCAGCTCTTATTTACGCCTACACTGGCTGCTCCTTCATGGAAAAACTCTTCCCAGTCTTCCTTCCCAGTGCAAATCTGGATGGTAAAAACTCTGCCTCTCTGGTTATCTGTCCTGTCAACGCTACTTAGTAGAATAACCGGTGGTGTTGTAGTCGTCGATGATGTGAGTGCACTACTTGGTAGAGGGGTAGTTTATGAAGGGGAGCGTGGGTATATTCCAATGGCTTTTTGGCTGATAGGTTATCTTGTAAAAAGCCAGAAAAAGAGGTGCATATACCCTCCATAACCACATAATTTTAAAGAAAGATACTCATCATAACATAAGGTAAAATAAATGAGATGGAACATCATTAAACCCAATGGAAATTGTTGCATTTTCCACTTTTTGGTGGTAACAAATCCCATAATTATGGGTGAAGGAACATTGTTGATTAATTTTCCTAAACTTGTTATTCGTCTTGATATTGTCTTCTTTATTAGGGCTGCACAACATGCAAGAAAAAACATAACAGAAAAATGTTGCAATTATTTTTGACAGATTGCAGTACTTTTTTTTTTTTTTTAGTTTTTAATGGTGATATTTGAATTTAATTTTCACTGAATTAAAAATATAAAAATGATGACATATCTTTGTACCAAATGGGCATGTGCCCCTGTCTGGAATATTATTTGTAGGCTGGCATCACATTGTTTTATTTATAATGGTATATTATGACACATTTTTCTTTTGTCAAAAATGTACACCTTCTGAAATTTAGGTATTGGACTTGGTGATAATGCAATTTTGAATTAATCTTGACTAATTGCACTGATCTATTCTTTTTTATATACATCCTGTTGCTACTTTCTACTGAAACAGTGATTTCTTAACGACCAGTTCAGGTGACAGTAATGTTTCTTAATGTAAGTGTGATACCTGTCCTTGAAAAAATATCACCACACGCCTAGCTTGGTTATTTTTTGGGTTATTTTTTATGTTGTTTTGGGTACTTTTTATGTAAGTTGACTTCTATTTTTGTGTAATTGCCTACTCGCCCAAACAAGTGCTTTGTGTGGTTTTATGAAAATAATTAAAACTGAAATTAAACAGCAGGGGAATTTCATGCCTCTAGCCTGTGTTTCTTATCAGTTGTCCAGTTAACATCAGTTTTCACTGAAATAAAACAGATACTAAAATGCTGACGTCTTGTTGTAGGTGAAATTATGAGCTGATTGGTGTCCAAGGAATAGGAACTTCTCATTTCAACATTTTAAAGAGTTTATAACATTTCAAACAACAGTCGTGCTTGTGTCAGAGCAGAAAGTATCCACATCTGTCTGTGCTCATTATTGGTAAGTTTGAATTATAGAAAATGTCAAGAGTGAGATAAATGGGATTATTGCGCCTCTGTGTGGTGGATTAAAGAAATGAGGAAAACTAGTGATGAAGCTGTGAGAAACAGGTATGAGTAAAGAGATTTGAGGTTATAAAACGTATTGCTCTTACCTGTGTATTTACACTACTGTATCTTGTTTATTTTTGCATTTTAATGGTGTGTTGTGTTTTGTGTATTTAAGTGCCTCTGCTGTGTTCAAAGGTAGTCAAAGAAAAATTTCTGCTGAGATGGACAATAAAGTTTGACTATCTATGTCTGTCTTTTTTTAAAATAAAAACCAAAACCATATCCAACCTTACAGCCATGGTTAAAACAGACAGAGACAAAACAAGTTGGATGAGTTCATAAATATTTATGTATATATATATATATATATATATATATATATATATATATATATATATATATATATATAGTGAGTAGGTCAGTAATAAATAGGTACATAGATTATTGTCAAGTGAGATTTATTTATAGAGCACATTTACAAAATGATGACCAAAGTGAGTAAGAAAAAGAAAGACATTAGAGAATTAAAGTAAATTGATATAGGCATGCAATATCTTCATAAAATCATAAACAAAAATGGCATTGCACAAACAGCAAAATAAATAATACAAGGGATATTTACTAAAAGAATAGATAAATAAAAAATGATTTAAGAACGAAAATTTTCTTTCTATATTTTTAAATTGCGTCTATATTATATATTATATCCATATTATTCATATTATATGTAAATGTGCTTTGCAATAAAACCGGATTCTGGTTCTGGTTCTGATTCTGATTTTGGGGTAGATCACAACAAAAAAGGATGTCAAGAATTTTTTGTTCTGTTTTTGTCAGGCAGTAATGCAAGCAAAACTCAATTTCTGTAGAAATTGATCTCATTGTCATTTTTATAATAAGATTTGGTATTTTATTTGTCATATTTACAGATATTTTGTATTTTTGTTGTCTTTTCTTTATGTAAACAGCCTCTTCTTCCCTTCTCGCCTGTCTTTCCTCAGATGAGTGAAACAGCGCCCCCCTGGTAATGACCTGTAATTTCCATAAAGCCCGTGTGGTCAAACATGGTACTGCACCCTTACCGAGTCAACTGAAGACAGGTGAGTTAACGTCGTTTGATTAATAAATATTGTACATAAATCCGGTCAAACTGCTGTCAAACGGAGAGTGGACACATTTCTGGGAAAGAAACATTGAATTTAGTCGCACAACGATTCATATGCTTGTTTCACAACCAACAATAAAGAGTTAGAAACAGTTTTTTAATTAAATTAACAGGAGAGTTAGCTTGTTTCCAGTGTTGCTAACAGTGCTAGCTAACGTTTTATGGTTAACAACAGACCGAAGACATCAAAAAACATCACGGACACAAAGGACAGAGGGACACTTTATGATGTGGACATTTCATCTCCACAACAGAGAGGACAATGGACTTTCACACCAAATAACGTGAGTTAAATCTTTATTGTTGACTGTTTCTGTGTGTTTGTCTTACGCTGCTAAAATGTCTCGCACAGTTGTATAACAGTTTCTCGGTATTTTACTGTTGTTTTGGCAACAAAAACAGCAGAGTTTAAATTTGGGGAGAAATTAACAACAAAAGTTTTCATTATATTTGTTTGAACTTTCACAGAAAACATGAAAACTTACTTGGAAGTCATTTAAAAACAACAACAAATAGTAATATATTGCCCAAATTTTCTTTTTGCCAAACATTTTTAATGAAATCACATTTTTTCTTCAAAAATTGCCCACAAAATTGGCATGCTTTTTTTTTTTTTTTAAATTGGCCAAAATATTTAAAAACAAAAAAATTGCCTTTTTTTTCCTTTAAAAAAACAACCAATATGGAGTAATGATCGTTGTTTCAGACAATGTACGGTCTTATAAATTTGCCTTCAAGTCATAAAAATGTCATGCAAATTTATTTCAATTTTTTAAAAAATTGTATGAAGCCTGACCATGAATGTTTCCATGGCAGTCCATGCAATAATGATATCTCAGTCTGAAGCAAAAGCAGACTGTAAGGCATTAACATGCTTAAAGCTACACTGCTGACATGGCTTTAAGTTTCTTACCATTTCAGTTTTTTATTGTGCATGCATTTTACCAAATGTGGAATTAATCAATTTGCCACAGAGTAATTGCAACACAGATAATTTCAGGTCTTTTCTGCACCGAAGTTGCCTGATATGCTCTGTCCAGCACTGGCCACAGCCACTGCTGATTTGCAAAAATGTATACGTTTTTTCTACATTTTCGTGTTCACACACAAACTCATGTATCTTCCTGATAATGCACAAACTCCATCACAGATTTAAAGGAATAAATATATCCTGAATGGAGTGATTCAATGCTAGGCTGCAATCTCAGACCTTTTTCTTTTCTCTCTTTTCAATTGTCTTATTGCTTTTCATAGAGAGAAAAAGTGGTTGTTTAATCCTGAATGTCCCTCGAAGGCTACAAACTGTGATTCAAGAGGATGTTGAGGGGCCCCGAAGGGGGCTTGTCTGGTCTCTTCGCCCCTTGTGAGTCAGACTAATCCAATATGACGGCTAATTAGATCATTCAAGTGTCTGCCACCCTGTCTGCGGTCCGTTAATGCATTACCAATACCTGCCTTTACTGTTAGGATGAAGGAGCGCTTCTGTGACAAGACAGGAAATGAGAGAGATGACGGGTTTCTTTGAAGGAGCTGCAGAAAAGAGGAAGGGGGAGGAGGAAGAATTTTTCTTGAATTAGTTGTTGTGAGGATGAAGATTACAGTCACATGATGGCTGAGCGTTTTGAAGCAAAGCCACGGCTCTGTAGCAGAGTCACAGCTATCAGGACGTGAGCTCTGAAGTTTTCGTGATACGGAGGCCTCGTGTGAGAAGATTTCATGTCAGGATGAGATTCAGTGATCTTGTGGTCCTTCATTTTATATTATAATATATATTTTTTTAGTAATCTGGGGAGTGTTTTTGCTGAGTTGTTACTCTTTCTCCAGCACTGATCTGTTAACCCTTAGAGACTGTTTGACACATTTTACACGCTTTTCATTCTTCATGTTTTCTTAATTTTGGCTGTGTTCATGCGTATGGCATACATTTTGGCAAGATTGTGTAATTTTGTGTAATCTTTTAAATCTTTTTTAAATTTCCAGCCCAGTTCCTACAATAGGTCTAAGATAGTGTGTGAACAAGACTTACATTCATACTGTGAAGTGCAAAAAATGCTCCATTGAAACCCATTCAAATTGCAACTTTGATCCCACAGCCATCAAAGTATAAAAACACGCATTGTATTATTCCTGGGTGTCATTCAGGGCTTTTGCCTTGGAATTTGTCATTTTTACTTTTTTTTCACCGGATTTTTACCATATTTGGCATATAGAGAAAATACACCGTCACAGTCAGTGTTGCAGCAAATCATTGACATTTCCCAGGCTACAATAATAAAAAAGTAAGCTACTTAGCATGTAGTATATTGATAAAAAATAATTTTTGTGCTTTTATTTGTAATCTAAAAACAAATATGCAACCACCATTCCATCAAGTGAAAATATTTTAGATTTCTCGTGCATAATATCATTCACATTCTCCTAAATTCAGGCAGATTTGGTTTCTTCTTCAGGTAGTTTTGGATCTCCATTAGAATTTAATAAAGGTCTGTGGGTTATAACAAAGTTTGGTTGCAGAGCAGTGAAAGTGGTTACTTTGCTGTTGTTTTTACTGACATAATTTAGAAAGATATCTTTTATTGGTAATAGTGATGCAGCTTATTGGTCGGTACTTGGTTAATTTGCATAAATAGAAAAAAATCAATAAATTAAAAGTAAAATCTACATACCTTTGTTTTTCTCTACAACCGTGTGGAGTAGAATTATAAAGTAGTACAAAGTGGAGATACTTATTACGCAATTACTTAACAGAAGTAGTAATTTGTCTTTGTGCTGCTGCTGCCAGCAGGTGGCACTGTCGCCTCAGCAAAGGCTGTCAGGTCACATGGCGCTGATTAGTGTTTTACTTTATTCAGCCTCTGTGAATTCATCCATGGTGCACACACACACACACACACACACACACACACACACACACACACACACACACACACACACACACACACCGCTTGCTTGTTGTCAGGTATCAGGTGTCAAACTACCAGCCACACACACTTGAGGGAGTGTCGCCACAACACCTGAGAAGCTGAGAAACCCCCTCAGAGCTCAGAGCGCAGAGCAGGACAGACGCTGCTGCACAGAAAAATAATAATGTTTATTTGTATCTTGACCTTTTTAAAAAGATAATGGCGATGATAATTTAAAGAAAATGAGATTTGTTTACTCCAACCAGAATTAGTGATTATATTAAAGTAAAATAAATGAAACATTTTTTAAGGAGATTATTTCTCACATTTTGAGGAAACCTTCATTGATATTAGATTTATCTTACACTGTAAATTCAGTTTGACATGAATTTATATCACCTGTAAGTTGTGCTCTGCATCTTTCTTCTCTGTTCAGTTTACTTCCTGACTCTTTTTGTGTTTGTTGTTTATAAGCAGCTGTTTCTGCCTCCGGGTGATGAAGAAAATATTCATTGTAGTTTTCACAAGACATTTACCAGAGAAAAATACTTATTTAAGCAGCTTATATGAACTATCAGCTACTGAAGGTTGAATCATAAACGTTCAGGAATTTAGTTAATCTTTAACAGCCCTGTTTTCTCTTAAATTTCCCCTAAAATAAATTTAGAAGAATATTATAGCTCAGTCAGTAGGGCAAAAGTAACCTTGATGTTATAAAAAAAAAAAAAATAGAGATATCATCATTTCCAAAACTGACATCATGATGTGATTTAAAGGGACGTTGCTGTAGTCCATATATGATGCCATTTAGACTTTCAAAAACAACATTTTCACTGCAGCCCTAATGACTGAGCATATTTCCCATCATGCCTAGTGCAGGACTGAGTAGTTTTTAGTTTGCAGTTAAGTTTACTGTTTTATTCGTTTGTTATTTGTTCCATAACACAAATGTCCGTTTTTTGTCAGAGTTTATAATATCAGCGTTTATGTGTCTGTGAAGAACATGATGGTTTATGCTGTTTTTTGTGTTAGTTTGTAGTTTACACCTGCACTGAGTGGGCTGTTACCTTCATAATTTGATCTTTAATTCACTAATGCTGTGGAAGTTTTTTTGACACCAGAGCATTTTAATACTTCCCTGAAACGCTCCTCATCACCCAACTGATGAATATTTCTCAGTTCTGAAAATTTTGTAAGTCACTTGCTTAACAAGTGGCGGAGTAATGTTTTCAGTGATGCTGTCATGCTGATTTGAGCACATTTGAAATGTCTGGTGGACCAATCAGAGTGCTTCAAACTTGTTGTATAATGATCTCTAAATGTGTGTGTGTCTGTGTGTACAGTGCACGCACAGTTCCAGTGGAGTATGATTTCTTGTTGGCGTTAGTTATAGTGAGTTTATACTGTATATTGTTATTCACCTTACTACAGTTGACCACCACGTGAAAAGCTGAATTTCCGTTACTCTGTGAAAAAAGACAACAGACTTAATCTCACACACTCAGGCCTACCTGCTGTCGCCGGGCGAACGCCACAGCGAACGTACTGATTGGCTATCGGCCTCCGGCTCCATTGTCGTGGCCGCGCTTCTGTTGTCTCATACCTCAACAGCTGTAATGAGAGAGGGGAGGCAGGGAGGTGGGGGAGGCCTTTTTCCCCTCCTGTAGGGAAGCTGTTGAGCTTAATGTTTAATAAGCCACTGGACACAGAAGGAAACCTGATCCTCTCCGGAGAGGATGGCGAGTGTGTGTGTGTGTGTGTGTGTGTGTGCGTGTGTGTGTGTGTGTGTGTGTGTGTGTGCGTGTGCGTGCGTGTGCGTGCGTGCGCCCTCTCCGTGCATTTGTTGTGTGAGTATCCAAGCGTGCGGCATTATTCTCTGGTCAATGTGTGAATCAGATGCACTGTGTTGATTGGGCTCTGTTGTAATCGACTCTTTATTCAACTCAAGGCTGGATAGTATTTCTCCTCAGAGCCCAGCTCCTGACAACACACAAGACTCCTTTTTCTGTTTGTATTTTCAAGCTCAGTTGACCAAGAGTTATTAACGTAAATGATCACTAACTGTTTTGGTTTTTTTTTACTGCATGTGTAGATTGCATTTACACCTGTTATTAGTCTATCTGGATAAGAGAAAACAGGAATTCAAATAGACACGTGTTTTTTGAGAGATGTAAATGCAGGATGTAAAATCTGATTGGTATGGGATTTGGCTGCCCACTTCTAGAGGTGGTCTGGCTGCCGTTGATTGGATCCTTGCCAGGTGTTTATGAGGGCTGTACAGTTTGACTATATTCTTGTGAAAAAAAATTTGTCCAACAGCTTGACAGTAGGGATATGTGCAATAGGTCAACCAGTCGATAAAATGCTGCTGCACTTGCGAGTAGGCCCCAGAAATGCTTAATAGTTAAAATATTATGTAAAAATGTTATTATTGCAAATACAGTATCAGTAACCAGGAATGTTGGCAGAAGTTTTATTTCCCGAAAGAACATTATTTTTAATGACTAATATCAGTTTTTATTTCGGGAGTTTTTGTCATCTCTTGGATAGTGGGTGATGTTCATGATGCACAGTGCAACCTTATCGATTAAATTGTGCTTAATTGACCCTTCGCTAAGTCCAGCTGCTCAATGCAGACTGGCCAATCAAAGCGTAGCAGAACATGAGCAGGTTTATTTTTGTTGCAGCCATCACACTAGCCGTCATTATTTCCAATTGAAGGCGACGTAGACGTGTTATAGAGCGATAATGGAAAGGCGAGCCCCTTATATATGGGGATGGCCACATATGAGGGATTTCTGGGAGGGGACAGTCCACGAATTTTACAGAGGAATTGTAGATTCAAAACTTTCAGATGACCCGTTCAACTTTTGAAGAGTTGTGATGCAATAACATCTCTTGTAGCGCCTGCCGCATCAGGAGGGAGCCAGTTCCTGCCGATAAGGACGTAGCCATAGCTTTTTATAAACTAGCTACCTGTGCTGAGTGCGGGGTAGTGCCTGAGATGTTTGAGATTCTTTGTTGTACATCACATGACCTATACAATTGAAAAAGAGTTTCCATTGTAGTTTTGCCAAATATGGCTTTTTGAAATCACCTGAAATTCCACCTCATGTGAGCATAAAAAGTTCTTTCTAAATTGACGTACCTCCAATAGGCAGATTTTATATTCACAACTTCAATTCGCGTAATGTGAAGGTTAAAGGAATCCCGCCGAGTGTCACAGACACAAATGTGTTGAAACATTTGACAACAGAAACCTCACAAACAGTCTGAACTCACGGCTCCAAACTCTGAAGAGCCAGCAGGTCACACACATCGCTCTCCCTCCACAGCTGTGTGCAGCGGAGCAGCTGGACGCACACTGAGGCTGCAGTTGTACGCACCAGCCAGCTAAGCGTTCATATCAACCACATGGTGTTTGACTGGCGGTAATAATACAGCTTCTACTCATCAACGGTCACACTGAATGGCTATTCTGCTGCGGTCACGTGTCCCCTGTTGGCTGAAGCCGCTGGCCTGCCTCCTGTCCTGGGACTCGGGTAGAGTTACAGGGCAGCTAAAGCCTCTGATCTATTATTCATCTACTCATGTCAGATATTACAGGGGAACAGGGTGACGTGGGGAGGGGGTGGCATGCACTGCTGCTCCACAGGGTCAGGAAGTGGACACAAACAGAGTGGCAAGTGAGCAGGCTGGCAACCAGATAGATGAACAGGCAGCCAGGCAGGGACTGTAGGGCTCTGTCACTTACAGTGCATCTGTCACAGTGTCCTCCAAAACACTGTTGTCCCTCTTCCACAAATGTCCCATCTGTTTCCCTGTTGTTGCTCTCAGTCCAAACTTAAAGGGTAACTGTAACCTGCACTAGGCAGGTTTCCATTGCAAATTTCTGCAAAACTGAAGCCATATTTTTGAAATGTAGATGAAACACAATTGCCAAATGACTGTGTTTCCACTGAGTGATGTTGTGCGACTTCTCCTCTGCCAAAAACATTCAAAGGAGCATGGCGATAGATGTTCAAAACATTAGCAGCTTTATTTCTAATGCAGCCACCACACTGGCCGTCATTATTTCTTATCAAAGACAACGTAGGCGTGTTACGCGAGTGATAATGGAGGGACAAGCTCCTTTTTCTATCTGATGATTTGTTCATCTTTTGAGGAGTTATATGATGCAATAACACCTCGTAGCGCCAGCTTTACACAATTTGAGGGTTAATGGAAACCCACCTACTCTTAAGTTCATTAAAAATCTACTGACTGATCACTAGCTAGTGTACAGCAAACACAGTTTCTGGGACTCTGATTAACGCTCTACCTGATTAATCTGATCATGGTTACACGAGTGTTTTTAAAAAAACACATGCAGTGGCATGTCACTGCAAAGTCAGAAATGCATTTGCTAAGCGTAATTTGTAGTAATTTGTAAACTTTCTTTTTCCATCAAGTATGTGAAGTAGGTTCTTTATTAAAATAATTCGCTACAAGTCCCCCTATATAAATTATTAGATTAACCCTTTAAAACTACAGATGCATTAAACCAAGATGGATGAAAAAAAGTTCAGAATTTTACTTTGAACAGCCGACCTCCAATAATAGCTTTCATACTTGATCCCAAGTTCGTCCCCAAACTTTGCTCCAGGTTTTGTGTCCATTCAGTTATTGCTTAAACTAACATGATACAGTACAGTACACTTCAGTACAGTACATGCATTATACTGCAATACAGATCATTTTTAAGTAAAGATATTCTTGCTGTCTGGTTTGGTGATTAGGGGACAACAGATCTTAGAAGATAAGGATTTCATTACTATCATTGTGTTGCATCAGAGCATTTAGCAGTGGAATTGAGTCCTCTGGATTTTGGTCCAACAACTAGACAGGCTGCACACCAACCAGACGTCCTCCGGTGTTCCCACTGAGACCTGAAATTAGCAGAGCGCCCGTTGCGGGTGTGATCCATTTCTCAGTACGCACAACATGAGGAGGAGGAGGGGGAGCAAAGACGGTTCTGAACAGGGTGAAAAAAAAAAAAGAAGAAGTTAAAACCTGACCCTGTCCCTGCACACAAAGCCTAGGGGTATGTGAGGGGTATGGGAGCAATAATAGCCCTGCCTAAAAATAAAAGGGGCAAAATGACAGTGGAGGATACCGTTACAAAGAGCTCCAGTGGACAAATAGGAGGGCCAGTGCTTTGAAGAGTTTCTCACAAAAGACGGACCACACACTCCCCCCCACCACCTCCGCAGCCCGCGCCGCTCTCCCTCCGATCAGGTTCCCATTATCGGCGAGGCCACACGGTGGAGAGGGCAGGAGGGGTTTGAAATGCCTGTCAGAAGCCGCTCGCCTGTGTCCAGCCTGCACGGCTCATGTGAGGCACGCACGCACTTGCACGTCCTTACACACACAAAGGCAGACAAACAAACACGCATGCCAGCCTGCTAATACTTTAGAGTAGTAGGACTTATGGAGGACAATATGTTTTCCCAAATCTATTTCAAACGTAAGCCAGATTTTACCTATAACACCCTTTTCTTATTTTTTTATTTTTATTATACATTATGTTTACTTATTTCCTGGATTCATTTGCACGTCAACATATTTTTTTCAAAGTGAACTCAGTTGTACTTCACACAGAAGGCTAATATTACACGGTGAAAAAGTGACCTAATATTTTGTTTTAGATAAAGGTCAAGCCCACAGGACCAGCGTTAGGCTTTGAAGCTATTTTGGCAAAGTCCTGTGGCCAAACCATGGGATTATAACTCGTGTGTCCATCACGTGATGCCTTTGACAGCAAAAATACTGTTTTCCATAGAATTATATTGTTAAAGAGACTTCTGTAAAACTGTGCGTACATTTTTGAGCCTCACAACCCCTGCGAAATAACTTGATTTAACACTTTGAGCCCTGAGAAAAATGACCTCAAATTGTAGAGCAAGTTCAGAAGAAATGACCCAAAACTTATTTTTGAACATTCGGAGAAATTGGTGGAGACACCTGTAGAGAATGAGGGAGGAGCAGACACCGGCGGAGACACCGGCGGGGAGGCCGGCGGAGACACCGGCGGAGGCCGGCGGAGGCCGGCGGAGACACCCGTGGAGACACCGGCGGAGACACCCGTGGAGACACCGGCGGAGCCAAATCTCGTCAATGGTGGGAAAAGAGTTTAAAAAAAATTAAAGAAACAATGGGGGAAACCCTGCTGCTGACTGATGACATGTTGTGGACTGATCTAGCAGCAGTTTGACACGCAGCATAATGCAGTGTGTGTAGTACTGGCGGAGCGAAACCATGGCAACACAGGCGAAATCAAAGCAATTTATGCTTATTATTACTGGTTCTAATTATCGGCCAAGCATTTTATTGTTGGAATTATCCGTATAATGTCATAAGTCCCATTATGGGGCCGATAATTATCGCGCATCCCTTTGCATCAGCTTTTTGACGAGTGAACCAGGGCGAGGTTAGCTCTCAGGTTGGCCTCCCTGGGGCGCTGCATTTTGCCGATAATCTGCATCAGTGTTATTTTAATGATCACCAGTATAAATGAAAAAGTGTGTGTATACACTCAACCAACAGCAGGGAAGGCTATCCTCCTTTCATGCAAAGAAAGCCTCAGCATGGGAGGAACTTTTACTTTGTAAAACCTCAGGGAGCAATTTTTATTCATTCATTTCATTTTATCACATTTCAAATTCTAAATTTTGAAATAAATATATTTATTTTTTTATTGTAAATGCATCTCAGTTCCAAATACAGGTTGTTGGTCTCATTAAGTACTAATTATTGGCATCAATAACGGCCCTGAAAAAACAATATCAGTCGAACACTAGCTCTAAGCCCACATGCTGTTTATATTTTGTGGAATAAAATTGAATATGTGGTAATTTATCTTATTTGTGGACCTTGAACTAATATCTAAGGAGTAATCTGGACGGGAAACACTGGAATAAAGCGTAGACATCCTCGTGGACACATTTTGGTCCCTGTAAGCAGCCTACAGTCTGTCACCTCACGGGTTCTGAATAAAACCGTCTTGTGCTGCATTAAGAGTCCCGTCAGGCCAAATTAAGTGCAAGTGACCCGACTCTCGGAGCAGCTGCAGATTTACAGTTATATTCATTATGTAGCTCAGAATCAGATGGGTGGGAGTTTTTCGGTGTTTAAAGCCAGTTGTCACTCACAGGAAGGTAAACTGAACAAAGTGAAACAATATTTTCCTGTGATTGAACACTTCACTGCTCATTGTATTCTCTAATGTGGTGAACCACTCCCATTTAGCATTTCAGAAGGCTTAAATAAACCAAAAAATGTTTTTCATACTCAAAGACGTAGTGACTGATGGACTAACTGTACTGAGGCCCACCTACAGGTGTGTGTGTGTGTGTGTGTGTGTGTGTGTGTGTGTGTGTGTGTGTGTGTGTAAGTAAGTAAGGGGGGCCTGAGTGTTGGACCACGTTCACATGTCCAGGCATGTCTCTCCCTCGGTGTGTCCCACAGTTGGCCTCTGTAATTAAGATCTAAGAGGGTAATGGCCCGGTGCTCGACCGCCCAACACTCGCACCACCAACTTTTTCTTGTTCTGTCGTTTCAGTTCAAAAACAGCAATAAATCGTTTTTTAAAAAGGCAATAAGTTAACATCTATTTTCACTGTCTTGACATTTGAGTTAAACCACTCTAAATTCCATGTATATTTAATTTTCTGTGTCAGATTTCATCCTCATGAGTCCTACTTAAACTGTGACAAATGTAATTTGTACACATAACTAATGTAAATGTCCAGCTTTGGCCGTGGCTGTTTGGTCACGTTGGGTATAAAATTGTGAGAATGTTTAAGAAAAAATTAAATTAACTCTTTTAAAAGCTCGACCCTGGCTGACACGAGATCTCCCTCTTTGGTTGTTTTGTAGCCACATCTGTATTATAGAAACTAGGGCTGTACCCAAATTATGTCACTTGAATCAGATTAATTAAATACGAATATTAGACGACTTTTTTCCATACAAAGTTTAACAGTTTGAACGGGGCTCAGCGGGACATTCAGTGTGACTGTGACATTCATGTGATACAGTAAGCAGTGCTAACAGCACATCCCAAAATGTGCAACAGCATTTTTTTCGCTGACACTAGATATCAGACAAGCCCAGAGACTGTGTCTTATTGAGTTGCTGTCAGATTGGATTTATGAACGCAGTCAGAGTCAGAGGGCTGGAACAGATCGGGATGTACCACACCGCCTCTGCTTTGCTCCATGTAGGGGTGGCCGATGATTATACTCGATGTATCACGGCTTGTTCCGTGTGTCATGTAAAAAAATGACTTTATTGCGACCATCAAGTATAAATTATTATGCTGTTTTTGTAAGCCACCTGCATTTTGGTTCTCTCGCTCTCTTCTACAGCTCTCTGCCTCTCACACACACACACACACACACACACACACATACGCAGAGCAGGGCTTCTGCAGGGCTCCGCTCACATTTGGAGCATCTCTGCGATTTGCAAATACTGTTAATATATTATCTGGAGAGCTGCATGTTTACAGCTTACAGTGAATTTAATGAGTGTTAATGGCAGCAGTGAGGTGTGTGTATTTGCAGCGCAGCGCTACTATTTAGTCCCATTTATTTTTTGACAGTAGCTACTTTAACTTTATTGTCATTTGTTTAACTCTGTTGTATCTGCAGTTTATTCAAGATTGTTTTATTTTAGTAGTTAACATTACTTTAAAAGACATTTAAAAATACCGCGATATATATTGTGTATCGCAATATTATTTTTAAGCCATATCGCTCGGCCTTAGCTCCATGGCTGTCATGGAGACGAGAGACAGTTGACAACGGTGGGATCCATGGAGGTGTCAATCAAAACGTAATCTGCTGCGCTCACACAGTCTTGAGAAATGTTATCATCGTCAAAATGAGCTGTTTTCGAATAGTTTGGAAAAATTTCTTTTCAACTTTGATATAATATGCGCATGCTTAATATTTTCAGCCACGTTTCCAGAGGCTGTAGATATTTGCATTTTGTTGTGTGTTCATCCGCTGAAAGGATGCAGTACTTCTGATCTGTTTTGTCTACCTGGAAGCGTTACTGATCTTAAGGTGAACCATTTTTGTAGTAGCTGCTCACAAGTTCCCTTTATTTTCCCTTTAAGTCACTTAATCTCAGGAGGATTTGTTGGTGGGTGACGTCATGCATGTGTCAGACACGGTAGAACAGTTTGTACCGCGGCGCTCCGCTTCTCCTCCTCACAGCCTCATGGCAGGTGCTTATCGGGCCAACCAGTCGGACCACTCCTGCGGTTCAGAACCGGGCCAGCCAGGGGAGGATAACGTGGCCCACTCCCATTTTCAACACGGCATTGTTGTGCCTGGCAGCACGCTCGGCCAGATTGAGATCTTGCGGGAGAAAGTGTCATTTCCTTGAGCTAAACCCACCCGAGTGCGGCCCGCTGCCACCTTCCTAAGAAAGCCGGGAACTCACATTTCCAACCCGTCTGTCACTCAGTGAAACACAAAATGACCGTGTATTAACAATGCTGCTGCACCCTCTTGAGATCCTGACCAGCGATAAACACACATCCACACACCCACGAACACATGTAGTCACAAAGCTTTGGCTTTTTGACCTTCAGCTCCCACGATTTCTCAAATCCTAACTGCTGAATCTGTCGTGTTTTATAGTTTAAAGAAGAGATCCTTTTATATTTTATCTTTTTGGGAGTTTTTTTTTGGAGGAGGAGTGAGTGTAAGACAAAAGCCGGAGGGAAATGGGGAAGTAAGACAACCTGAATGCAGGTGGAACTAAACATAAAGAACAAATTCCAGTAAATACAATGTACATTTACAGAGTACAAGAGCACTCAGCTGTATTTTATACTGATGTGGACCCATTGTGGACCTAATGTGAGCTGGCTCGTTGGGCCCGAGTATGAATTTGTCGAGGTTTTGAGGATGTGGTATCAGCTAAAGTTAGTAGCACTCAGGCCAGCTTTGGGCAACCAGAGTCAGACCACTGCACTTGATGACTGATGTCACTTATATTTCATCTGGAAACTTGTGCAGGGTTGAAGATGCTGTTGGGCCAAAAATACCCCAAAACAATTATTTTATCAAATTATTATTATTATTTTTTTATTTTTTTTTCCTTATTTGCCAATATTTGAAGCTTTGTGTGCCACTTATTGACTTATTTTTTGCCTCTACTTTGAATTGTAGTAATTGTGCCTTTATTTGTACAGTTAATAACAGTAAACAAATTTTTTGTGTCATTTTCAAGATTTTTTCTCTTTTTGGTCTCTGTTTTTTTATTTTGACTTTTCTGTCCTCTTCCCTCTTTTACTTCTGCACAGACTCTTCATTATCTGTTACATCCCTTTTTTAAAAATAAAAAAGTAAAGGTGTTCAACCACCAGTGAAACTAATCTGACTTTTTCCCTACATTTTGTAGGCCTAATCCAGGACCCTGAATGCTTTGCAAAATCAGAGATGGAAGTGGATTTCTTGCCCCGCCTCGGACTGGAGAGCGTCTCAGCAGCAACGTGATACCATCTGAACTCCACCGATGCTGTGATCCATCCGGTACCTACGCCACACAAACTACACATCCTTCAAAAGTTGAAAAAAACATTATATTGACATCAAGAACCAGAAAAACACACACGAGAACAAATGAAGTAAAATGCTACACTCAATCTAATTTAAGGTCATCTTAGTTTTTTAGAATTCCTGGGCATGTCTGCTCTCTATATCACATCCTAATGGGGATTGAGAGTCACAATAGGTTGGTATAGACCTTTATGTGGGGGTCCCCTCCCTCTGAAGAGACATATTAACAGGCCTCTGTGACTAATGGATGTAGTGGGATCTAATTTAAAGCCAGGAGGGTATCAAATCCACGCGTGCACAAAGACATTAAAGGAAGTCCTCCGGGAGGCCGCAGAGTTTTGATCCCGGCCGTCTCTCGTGGGACGCCTAGCCGTTCATTATGTCGGATAAAAACCAGGACACAGCAAAAGAAAATACAGTACTCTGTGCCTCTGATGTCCCTGTAATTTATCGAACGATTCACAGTGTTTGTAGTCTAGAATCGTCATCAAGTATCATGTCTCAGACAGGAAGTGCAGTGGGTGTGCGTCTGTGTGTCGCACTTTGTTTTTGATGTCTGGTTGGGCAGATTACAGCTTTCAAAGAGTGGAGAGCTCAAAAGAAATCAGTCAAAAATGATGGTGCCGTTTTAAGATTGTTTTTTTAACATTCAGCAAACAGTTTAGCAATCTCCACCTGGCTCTTCTTACTAATTGTCGCTTGTAACCTGAGTAATCCGAGATTTCCTGATGGTTCAGGAGAGGTTTTTAATTAGCAGAATGTTTTGGAAGAGTTGTGATATGTTCTTGTTTCGGCTGTTGTTTTAAGATATGTTCATCCTATATCGGCGTGGGGATTGTCTAACTTGTGAATATTGTCAGAAATACTAGCAGTTTGCTTTGAAAATGTACGGCCTTAAAACGACAAATATAATACGTGGCTCAAGAGAGAGGCAGACCGTAGCTGCACATGTCGGAGGCTGTGCACCAGAATTTTTGATGTTTTGTGACCGAGTGAAATAGCGGCACAGTTTGGATGTGGGGGGACAAGTGCACGTCCCTCTCCACATTTTGAAATGCGCTCTAATTCAAGATGCTTGTTGTTGTCCAGGTGGGCAATTTTTAACTCATTACAGTCATGAAAATGGAGTAAAATAGTACAGAACTAAATTGTTTTAATAGAGTTTACCATTCCTTAAAATATATTGGAGTACAGGGCAGAGAGTGGGTGGCCCATGTACAAGGGCTATGTGCTTGCCGTAGTGGCTGCGGGTTTGATTCCAACCCGGGCCTTTTGCTGCATGTCATCCCCGCTCTCTCCCCCTTTTATGCTATGACTGTCCTGTTGAAATATAGGCTAAAAAAGCCCTGAAAAAAAGGTTAAAAATAAATAAATGAATAAAAATAATGGAGTATGCCAAGATCTGTGAGAATAAGAGACCAAAAATAAAGACTGCGCTATTGTACCTAAATTCCCCGCAAATTTTAACGTCACCTTAAACTCACAACTTTTGCCCACAAGAAATATTAGATTTTGACTTTTTATCTTCCAAAAGGATATCTTACTTTAAAAGGCTGCACAGACATTACTGCCTTCACCCAAATTACCACTGGTCAAGCCAAGATAAGACTGGTCTCCCCCGAATGACCAGTTTCAGCTCCTGAGTTGGCATATTTACAAATTACCAATTAATTTTTCTTAAATTTGGTGGCGCTGAATGTTGTAGAGCAAACATTATAACCGTTATGAGTCTCTGCCTTCGCTGCTGGTTGATGTGAAAGTGTGGATATTTCAATGAGGATAGTTTTTTCCTTTTAATGTCAAAGATGAATATCTCAAATGAAACCAAAACCGCCTTTGTGGACAAATATTATAGGGAGTGAGAGAGAAATTTTGCATTTTTGGGATTTTTGTAAACTGACCTTTTGATGACTTAAAATGACTCATCTCTAACCAATTCAAGTGCTGCTGTAAATTACAGGAGCACATCCATCAATATTGTCTGCAGGCTGTCATTCACCATCAAACGCTCCTAGTTACAATCTTATCATAATTCCACACACCTGCTTCCAGCTGATTTGAGCAGACTGTAAATCAGAGAGGACTGCAGGCCTCCACACGCTGCTCACTGCACCAAGTTGTAACTGAAGTGTCTTTGCTTCATTCTGTTATTTTAAAATGGTTTTGATTGGCAGAATATTTGTTTACATATTGGGATGTAAAAGCAGTGATGTATACCAGCAATAAAATGACACAGAATGGCCCCGGGGGGCAACTAAAAGATTAAATTCTGTATGAGGTTTATAACACAGGGACTTAATTACTTGCAACACATCCAAAATATGTAATTGAATTTGCACTTTTAAAATAAAATTAAAAAATAAATAATTATATATATATAGAAAGAAGTTATATATATATATATATAGAAATATAAAAAAATATAAAAAGGATATGAAAGAATATATATAAGTGCAGATATTTAAGTGCAGAATAAAAGCCATGTGTTTGTGATAAAAATAAAAAAAAATGATAATACATATACTACTGTTTAAACTGCACAGTGCAACCTGACTTAACAGATTTAAGTGCAAACAGAGCCCCTCGGCTAGTTAAATAAATAAATAGTCTGTCTGTGCATCATGTGCTTTACATCATGTAAAGTCAAAAGTGGTTTCCTGCTTCTCGGCAGCAATGTGCGTTGTGCTGGGTCAAAAAAATGGAATTATTACATCAATTAGATGTAATATATGGAGTAATGTTTCTGGATCAGTACCCTGTACCTTGCACAGATACTTTGGATGCATCGTACTGCTAGTAGTTGTCGCATTAACTTGATAGAAAATCTGCATGCCGGAGTATTTTCCACTGTGGTAACTTTTATATAAGATTTTATTTACTTTTCCCACCACTGATGACAGCTGGCATCTGCTGCAGGTGTCTGTGTTTGCACAGTGCATGATAGCAACTACTCCAGAGTTTAATCATTTGCATGTAGTGATGAACTGTAACCGTATTCTCTGCATGTGAGAGCCTGTGGTGTTTAGCGCAGTGAATTGTGGTCTAGAGCAGTTATGACTTTATGGTTTAATTGCTCCTCTGCCCGGCTGCTGCTGCTGCTGCTGTCGACAGCGACACGCCCAGCCCTTCCCTCTGCAGTAGGATATTTTCACAGGAGGTGGGCACCTGCCTCAGCTTCCTCACTGATTGTTTCCAGGACCGGGGGCCTCTATAGTCCTGACATTTTTTGCACTGAGGTAACGTTTCCTTGCATTATGGTCGCAGAATAGCTCCCCTTCTCTATTGTGCTGCACGTTAAAACTCCTTATGGATTCGTGAACAGTGATGGTGGAAAGTGGAGGGAGGGAAGGGGGGAGATTCCGGGGAATTCCAGCGGCATTCCTATCAGATTGCCTTCCTCACTCTTTTCTTTTTTCTTTTGGTATAATCAGTGCAGCTCTGCAGTGTCAAGGCCATGTCAGAGCTCAGAGCTTGACACACAATATTAGCAAAAACCTGCATGCCTTTGCAGCTCGATGAGCATCTAAATAAATGTTAATTGGAAATTTAAGAATTGAGAAAATCAAAGAGAGAAATTAAATAAGGATTCACTTGTTTTCTGAATGTTTTATCAAACTAAAGGGGCAGATGTGAAGATGATGTTTGATTGAAGAGCATTTTTTAAGCAGTTTAATTTCTTTCCAGTGGAAAATTTTCTTTAATTGGTTGAAAATTAAATCAAATTATTCAATTATTCAAGTGCTACCACAGGCAGACTCCTCTGACAAACAAGTGCATCTGTTGTTTTTTTTACATCCTAATCACACACTTTAAGTGAAAACACTAAACACTTTGCCACTTAAAGTATTTTGAGAGAATCACACAGCGACGAGAGTACGTGCTGCATCGAGTTTCAGAGCGATTAGACCAACAATCCTCCAACAAAGTGCAGCTTCTCGGCTGGAGATCCTTTTATCCAAAGGAGAAAAGAGACAAAAGAAAAACAAATAAACAGAATCAAAGTGTGAAAAGGCTTTTTATCAGTGTTGACGGTAAACAGAGAACAGAGAGCGTGAAGTCAGAGAGCAACAGAGATGGGAGGTCAGTCTGAGTGCTGTTGGGCTGATGACGGTCGGTTAGTTTACCCCGTGCTGCTTGGTTTGACTCGAAAGCTTCAAAGCTAAATCCCCCCGTCTTTGCTGCTTTCTAATCATCCAACCATCCGCTCATCGACCAATTCATCCGTCATTAACAGGACAAAGTTCTCTAAACTTACTTATGCAGTAGTACCACAATTTCAAAATATTCCAATTCTAGTAGTACGTTTTTTATGTGATGTTAAACTTTAGGTTACAACAGTCACAAATATTTATTTCCCAGTACTCTTGTTACAAAAATACAACCACAACATACAGGAAACCTGCATTCAGCATTAAAAACACAAATATTTCAGAATAAAATGACTTCAATCGGTTGAAGCTGCAAGTTTTAGTGTGGCCTCCTTTTCCACTTAGCTTTTAGCTGCCACTTCTGTTTTTTTTTCACATCAGGTTGCATTCAAGACATGTCCAAAGCTTAATATTGATTGTTTTAGCTACCTTTTGCTACGGGTGTACGATTCCATGATTCATATTAAATATTGACCTCAGTCCAAAGTCTCCAATTTGTTAGTAATTGTTAGTAATGTATAGATACATACATACATACATACATACATACATACATACATACATACATATCCACATTACAGCTTTGCTAAAACAACAATCTGTGTGGCCTAAGACTTTTGCACAGTACTTTATATATATCAAAAGCAAAAGTAGTTATTATGTAGCAGCTACAGAAAGTTCCTCGTACTCTGCTGTTGTGGCACATTTGATGCCAAAAGGTGAGACTCCTCCGGTGTTCTTCTTCTTCTTTTTCTTCTTCTTCCTTTTGCATTTAACGGCAGATGAGAACATTGATAGTTGTACATGCTGCCTCATCAGGTCCAGATGAATTGCAGAAAAACAAATGTCATCATGTTGTCAGATGTTTAGTATTAACTTGGCACAGAAATTCTGAGTTGTTGTGACATCCCTACTAGCTGGCAATCTAGAAGACGACATGATGAAAGCACTTTCTAAATATACTTTTCTTTTTTTTTTAATTTTCAGAGTATTGCATACATCATGTTTTTTTTAATCATGATCAGTTTTTTTTATATTGATTACAATCTTACTAATACAATCTTGATATGACTGAAACAGTTTCAAACCAGCATTTCATCAGGAATCCTCTTTTTGTTGTTGTTTTCTCTTTTTCAAACCAGAAAGTATATAAAGAAAAAAAAGAAACATTATAAAGAAACAAATAATAAAATAAATGTCACTATATATTTATATACACATGGTACAAATACACATACACACCTACACTCCTATTTTCTAGATATATTTTCATCATCATAATCAGTAGAGGAAGTACAAAACTTCTCTTTAGCAGGTTGGATTTATGGAGTTTTAAGCTGCTGTAAGTTCAGATATTTCTTGATTAAAATCATTATTTGATCATTTTCGCTCTGTTTTTGATATCTGACCAAATCAGATAAGTTCTGTAGTTGCCACTGAAACTTACGTAACCGACACAAGGTTCAACACTTACTTCAGGCAATTTATCTTCCACCTTAATATCAACCCTACCTTTCCTGCACGCACAAGTAAACTTCACGAAATTGCATCAGATAACTTTGAGTAAGCGGTGCAGCTCCTCGACTGCGACCGGATTGTTCCGTGTCCTTTGTAAATAATAGAGAAAAGCTAAATAAAGAAATAAAAAGCTGGCAAGGAAAGCGTTTCTCTTTCATAAGACGAGCCGGATCAGATCCAAGATCAGGAGGGAGGTTGGACAGAGGGAAGTTTTTGGAGGAGAAGGCCCCTGCTTGGATCAGCTCCAAAGCTTCATGTCTTTAGTTTTCCAGCAGTGCTCATGACGTTCATCACTGCAGCCTTAATTCATCTTGGCATTGACTCCTTGTTATATCACTTCTCTGATTAGCCCAAACACCACCGGCATGAAAATCCATGCCTCAGGAGCGAAAGTTGACGCATTCATGAGTTTTTGTCTGAAAGTCTCCAAGTTTGATGTTTTTTTTTTTGTTTTGTTTTCAGTATCTGTGAGTTCGCTTGGCTCTTCCACATCTGTATCGAACGTGTTTGTGTGCTTGTGTGTGTTCTGGTGCTCCAGAGAGCACACAGGAACATTTTCCCACTGCTCCGTGGAGCCGCCGTACTGTTGTCTCCAACCCGCAGGCGCGCTGGTCATTGTATTTGTGTCCTGTGTATCACTTCCTGCGTCAGATTGTGGATTGTTAGCGAAACAATGGTGTGTTTCGCCTTGAAAGGACACCTCAATCATTTACCACTAGGCTGTAAACGCAGACGTATACAGCGCTGTTACTCTGAGACAATATGTATTTTTTTCCCCTGTGCTGTCACTTGAATGCAGCCTAAGCCCACAGTCGACGTAATGAATCATAATTTAGATATGAGCATAGCAGTGATTTTTTTTTTCCTGCAACATCTACATACAATACAACAAACTGCAACTGGCGCTTACTGTGTTCCCCATCAAGCAGCAGGGCGCCAAGCTGCTAAAGCCCTCCCATTTCTGTTGATAAATAAAGCAAAAACAGAGATCTTCTCAAAGATAATAACGGCGACAATCTGTATTTCCAGTGAAAAGGGGAGATTTATGAAACAGGCTTATTTCCTGTTAATTCAGCCAGAGTGGGCTATCACTACTGTACTAAACCAGAAATATTCGTGTGAGCCAAGGCAAACATGCCCACCTCCACAAATATGCAGTCAAGCACACACTTGTTGCTCCTGGTTGTGGTTGTGGTGATGGTGGTGAGAGTGAAGCCTCTCCCGCATCCCAGCTCACCACCCACCGAGGATGTTGTGCATAGTAAAAGAAAAAAAAATCAAAGCAAAATAAAGGCCAGTGCAAGACTCTGTCAGAAAAACCCAACGTGTTTAGACCAAATGGCATTCTTCAGGTCAGGAAGTCTGACTTTATTAGGCTCCAACATGTTGCTGCTTCTGCTGTTGCACGACAGCAGTCATTTTAGGCAAGGGAAGTACTGTAACTTACTTTCTCAAGTACTCTGGCTATGTACAGTATGAAAGTAAAGGTATTTTAATGACATTTTACTTTTGATACATATGTTTTTAAACTCATGTCTTGGCTGTACCTGTTAGTCACTTTGTTTATTCAGCTTTAACATTCAACATGAGATAAGCCCAAAGTCACTTTCTGGAGAAAAGGTCTAATTTTAGCTTCATTACAAAATGATTTTTGACATTTCGTTCAAGGAAATGGTCTGAGAGTGGAGAAAACTCTTACTTTGTTACTAATTATTTCTGATTCTTAGGGTCATGCTTACTATAAGCATTTTACAGTTCCTCCGATTTCAGATTTTACTAATCAATATTACAAAATTTTACATGAAACTTCTACGATGTAGCATTAGGGCTTATAGAGAGAAAAAAACGGAGAGTCGAGTGGTAATTTTACAAGAAAAGCCACAACATATGAATAAACATGGAAAATTGCAACTTTATTAATGTAATATTATGGGTTTTTTTAAATTACACCTTTATTAGCGTAAGTTCTGACTTTTTTTCTCAGAAAATAACTAGGTCATTGGCTTGATATTATGATTTTTTTCTTGAAATAGTATGAATTTACATAGAATTACATCTGTATTCTCCTATTATTATTATTATAGGATATATTATATTATATTATTATTATTACAGTGTTTTCCCTTGAAATTACAGCTTTTTTCTTGTAACATAATTATTCATTCTCAAAACTTCTTTCTTTCTTTCGATGACACTACTACCTTGTTGTAGACTTTAAAAATGCCAGTAGTGCTGTAATTGAAACTATACAGCATTAATTTAGACTTGCAATGAAGAGCCTAATTTTTATTTTATTGTAAACTGCAGTGACCAAAGCCTCGCTATATGTGCTGGTTTTTTTGGGGGGGTTTGTGGAGCTGTGTTAATGATTTTTGTTGCTCTCTCTTGGATGTGCGTTGCTTATAGTCAGGCACCTGCTTACTACCTTTTTAAGAAGTCCTGACCTCATCTGCACACTGTCATTGACTGAAGGCTACATGCTCTGACACATCCTTAACACTAAAATAAGAAGAAAATAAGAAAATACAGGCAGAGGGCAGCGTTTCTGCAGATAAATACACCGCAAATACTTATTTTGGGTCATAAGTGATGATTGAGAGGGATTACTTTTGTGTGATTCAGTACATTGTTTTTTAAAGAAAATCCTGCAGTTAACCCTTAAACTTATCTTAATTCTTTGGGCCCTTAAGTTTAAACTGGCCACAGATGACAGTAAAAACAAAACAACGATCACACTTGTTTGAATTCAGTTCGCACAAAGAATTTCTTATTCACCTGTGAGGCTACCCACAGCCGCGCTGAGATCTTCATCTTTGCATCAAAGAATATATTGTGTTCATTCACACTCACAGTCCGTGGCAGCGAGTGGATAACAGTCGGAGAAAGTGGTGGTTTCTTCCCCCCGCTATCTGCTGGCACAGCAGAGGGCCATCAGATGAACGACACAAAGGCCGCGCGCAGATAAAACTCAAGAGACTCAGATCGGAGTGAGATACGGATGATGCCTGCCATCCATTCAAGTGGTAAATGTGAGGATTTGACACCTTCAGACCCCAGACCGCCTTGCTCAGACCTCCAGGTCTTTGTGTTTAGAGCGACATCAACGGGTCACAGAGAAAGACCAAAGTGCTGCTCTGTCCGCCCCCTCTGTTGACCCCGTGACCCTTCACGGCCTGCTTAAAACCTCTTTGAGACATTTATTTCCTCCATATTTGGATGTTCAGGACGTAAATATTTGATCCACGTGCTCACTGATGTGACACCTCAGGATGCAGGTAGCCTGGTCCGTACCTTTTTAAAAGCGTTCACAGAGTTCAGAGAGCCCCTTGAGCTTGCGCAGGTATTAATTTGCAGTGATTACCTGTAGCTTCACAGGACCTGCAGCACCTTTAGCCAGCAATCTCAGACAGGAGTCTAATTGACACTGTCTGTGGGGGGGGCTGTTGTTTTGTCCCTTCCTTTCAAAGCTGAGGGCTCCCCACCCTGCAGAGCTTAATGAGATGTTTACATGGAGCTGGGTGTGGGAACCGGGGCCCATATGCTGCTGTGTAAGATGACAGGGACCTGCTTTGTGTTTTTGGCCTTGTTAAGAGGTTTTAGTGTTGAAATCAGAGCCTTCGGCCTCCATCGACCTGCAGCGAGGTGAGAGACACTCGCTGCTGTCAGTCACAGTGCTGAAGCAGAATGGAGGAGAAGGGCTTCCTTTATGAAAACCAGATAAAGCCCACTTTGGTTTGAGCTTTTTGCATGTAGAAAAACTCAGGAAGCGTGTTTAGTTTAACAGATACACAACTTTTTATTTTGTTGCCTTTTTAGTGGATTTAAGAGCTGCAGGTTTCCCTGTAATTTTTTTGATTTCAGTGCCAACACAGAACCTGAGTTTTGTTCAGCAACTTACTTTGAGGAATATGAACATGCCTTTTCTACATAACCCTTTTTTATTTGAAGGCAGTGTGTCAAAAATGTTTGGAAAGTTACAGAAATTGGTGGTTTCACACTCCCAATTCCAACATATACAATTAGGGTATAGTCAGTCTTTTCAGTGTGCTCGTTTGCATATGCACAGAAACCCTTTACAGAGAGCTGTCCGTGAGGTGTAGGGATGAGAATGTCCATGCACCTCATAATCCGATTTATTCAAATTCAGTCACATTGTGATTATTAAATGATTATCCATGCATCTTAATGCATAAAGATTTTTGATTTCAACACACAATATATTTCCACTCATTGTGATAACTGAAAAACAAAGCATATTTAATGATCTATAATTAAAATAAACAGATGATTTTATTTGCATTATCTCTAATTAATACAAAAGTAGAAGAATGTAAACGTGACACAGATGTTTACGTCCATTAACTTTCATTATCCAGTTGATACAGCAGAGAGAAACACATAGCCTGGTCTAACAGAACGGTAAATTTATTAATTTTTATTTTATTTTATTATTAATTCAGCCATTTGGTTTTAAATTTCCAATTTGTGTTGCTGTCGCCATGATACCTGCAGTATTGCAATATAGGGAAATGGACAAGTCAGTCACAGGGGACAGCAAGCAACCGCCACAACAGCTGTGTTCATGTTTTTTTTCTGTGTATTTACAGTCTGCTACAAGCGCTGGCAGCATGATGAGGCACTGAGCGTCTATTCTACGCTAAGTGCTGCGTGTTGCCTGTTTTTTCCTGGTTCCCGAGAGTTTAAAAATATACAACTTTGGATAAAACACTGCAGCAGCTCACTTTGACTCTAGGATATTTTCTATCATAGCAACCAGACACAGTGAAAGCGTATGTAATGTGCTTTAAATTAGAGTCTTTATCATTTAAAAAGCAACAATATTACCAATAACAGCCAGACAGTAAAGTCAGGATAATTAAGTCATGCAAAAGGGACAAAAATTGGCACTAAAACCACAAACCGCACTGCTGAGCCGCCCTAAATTACTGCAAGGTAAA
Source organism: Plectropomus leopardus (assembly GCF_026936395.1). NCBI lineage: Eukaryota > Metazoa > Chordata > Actinopteri > Perciformes > Serranidae > Plectropomus > Plectropomus leopardus. The sequence continues at coordinate 5,165,652 of NC_142189.1, forward strand.
TACCTTCACTGCGACAGCCCAGCTGATTTTCAACACGGAGACATAATCTTTCAGGAGACGGCTGTGATGCATCAATGAATCTTCTTTCCCCTCACCTCAAGAGGCACGCTAAGCACATGCTCGAAACACCTCGACTGACTCGTGTCAGTACGAAAGAGCAGCTGTTTGTCTCTGAGCTCCGTTCAGAGGTCGGAGGTCGCCATCCTGTCTCTGTGGATGAACCCAACTCCGTCCTCCTGCTCGCTGCTGGTGATAAAAGCAGTAAACCATCATGGCTCCAGTGTTATCAGACACACACCTTTAGTTTAGAGCTGCTGCACCTGCTGCTGCTCACACACACTGACCTCAGCTCAGAGGACCTGAACACACACCTGCTCACCTGCCACCTGCCCTGTGTGTGTGTGTGTGTGTGTGTGTGTGTGTGTGTGTGTGTGTGTGTGTGTGTGTGTGTGTGTTTTTGTTCATGGGTGTGGGCTGCTTATAGGGATGGTGTCGAGATTTTTGTGAGACAGTGTGTTGGAGTGTGTGCTGTTTTATTGTGTGTGTTAAGAGGAGGTGTGTGTTGTGTGGAGTTGCCTTTGAGGTTAAATATTTGTGGTTTTCAGGAGAGCTGTCAGAATTCTGCATAGGAATGTTGTTCGCTGGAAAATCACAAAAACGCACTCCCATTTCACATTTTAGGCTCTGATTCAAACTTTTAACCTTTCAGACTAAACCAGCAACAAGTGTCGGTTCATAAATCCTTCAGTCTGCTGAACCATCGCTGTGAAAAAAGATGTCTGTAAATATATCAGAAACTTATACCACGGACACTGGTCAGAATGCTTCACGCTTAGTTAAAGTGGTACATTGCTAATTTTTAACCAGCTTTGTATCATAACACCTGAATGAGGTCTTCAGGGAGCAGGTCCTTGTTGATGGAAATCTCCATGTTGCACTGCAGTGTTTCTCCTGAAGCCCAGAACAGATAAACCAAACTCTGGCTCCAGGATAATAGGGACAATTCTCGTTTTTGCATTTTGACATTTTTACATCAGCCACTGTTGTAAGAAGCCCATCTGCAATGAGCAGTGCTGAAGTAAAATTAATATTAATAATAAGCTTCATTTATAAAGCACTTTTCAAGCTTAGGCAAAAAGGTGATTCCCAAATGAGTTTACAGAATAAAATAAATGTCAGACACCCATGCATCGAAAACCTCCTGCCGCAGTCCTGCATTCATTGAGCTTTAAAGGGCAGACGGGTTTTACGTTTTTTTCTTTTCGTTTTGCTTGCATTGAACCATCGTTACAACTTCAGATTTAATCCACTTTAACCTGAAGTCTAAATGTAACCTGATATAAAATTAAACAGCTCACAGTCGTTGAAAAAAGACACGTAATCCCAGTTTACTGCATTGTAAGGAATGTCTCCACAGTCTGCATCAGAATGACGTAAACAGGGAAAATATGTGTGAGTGGGGGTGTGAGTCAAACACACACACGGCAGGACGAAGGTTAAAGAGGTGAATAATGCTTCATTTTGGAACGCCTGTTCCAACAGTTCGCTCGTGTGTGTCTGGCTGGTATGTGCAGAGGTGGAGAGTGCTGTCAGGTGATCAAACAGTGTTTCCACTGAAGGTGTGAGCGTTAAAGCAGAAGTGAGAGGAAACAGAAAGACAAAGACTGAGGTCAGAACGGGTTTCTACTTTCTTGAGCCTGTCTACCGTCAGACCGTCACGTCTTCATCAAATTATGACAGTCCAGTTAACATAAATTATTACCTGTAGGCCACGATCTAGAGAATACAGCCTGCTTGAGTCAGTATTCATATAGAAAGTGATGGATTTAAGGCCACATTTAGATGAGATTGGCACATTAAAAATGGAAAAGTATTTACTTTGCGTTTAAAAAAATCAGCGTTCATTTGATAACATTGTATGAACAATCATCGTGTACACAGATCTGCAAAAACAATTGAAAAGCTGTAGTGTGCATGCCAGGACAGCAGTTGGCAGTGTAATTTTGTTATGACATAGTAGAGAAAATCACCACACGCACCGGACGGTGAGGCGGTGATATCACCGTTTTACAGGATCCGCACTTTGCCAGTTTACTCGACCACAGAAGGGGCTGCATTTTTAAAACATTACTCTCTGGGATCCAGTTTCAAAAGTATCTTAACTTCACTATGACATCATAATTTTCTTCAAAAACGCTTTTCTGGCAGTTACTAAATGTCATAACTCCGGAGCAGAAGGAGAGACTTTTGGTCAGATACCGAATTTGTGACCATAATTTTGAAACTGTGCTGATTGTATAGATCTTCTGTGCTTTGTTTTCCCAGTTTGTTTTCTGACTATGTTGCCTGTTGGTATAATGCTTTTCAGTAGCCGACGCTGAAGTTTTCAGAGGTTTGCTGCACCACAGACAGACACGTGGACGCAGAGCAGACGGCGCTCGCTTGTCCGACAACATTCGCGATTACTGGAGCTTTGCTCCCAGACGCTGATCCACATCTGGGTATGACGCGCTCGTGCCAGACTGCCTGATAAGTTCCCTGACATAACCTGAGAGCTCCTGCTCGTCCAGACAGCTCACAGCTACTTTTTGACCCAGACCTTCACCCCACCCTGTGATGAGCAACAGTGATCAGTCAGAGGGATAGTCGCTGCTTTGGGAATCGAGCATCACACATTTGAAATCCTGCTGGGAACAGGAGTGTGAATCAGTTACCGTATCCACTCCCTAAACAACATCATTACGTATGTTCACATGCCCCTGAGCAAGGCACTGAGTGTGTGAATGTGAGTACTCCTCTCAGGAAAGTACCACCTCCCAGGCTGCTCCTGTAAATAAGGGCGCATTTTTATTCAGGTTGTTGGGTTATGCAAAAAGTGAAAAACTAAGACAATCAGCCATTCTGAGAAAACGATCCTCCACTGTGCCGTATTGTCGTTGAAAGACCACACAGGCAAGCCGCAACAGGACTGTCTAAAGTTTACTCTTTTGTCAGATAAGAGCTCGACTCAGTTCTGTTTGCATTCTTCAGGACGGGACTTGTAAACGTTTCTATGGCAGCTCTCTCAGCCCTCAGCCTGTTTTTGTGCTGTTGTACTCAACATTGTGTGCAGAAGCTGAGGGTGAAGGTGAAAGCGATTGTGTTTTTGGAGCGTATCCCTTCCTGAAAAGCCTTTGATTTTCAACAAGATCCTTGAAAAACAGTAGCTGCTGAGTCATAAAGAAAGAGGAGGAAAGAGATGAATGTTGGAAAGGGAAGTCAAAAAGTTCATTGAGACAGAAAAGCAAAGACTTTAAGACTCTAAAGACAGATTAGGAAACTGATACTCTGTCCTAGAAAGTGATGTTGTTTACATATCAGCAGAGTTCTGCTTTCAGCATTTAAACTCTACATTTATGAGGCTCATACGAGCAGAGATTCTGCAATATTGGCAGGTAAGTTTGAGGAAGTGAAACAGTTTTATAGTATAACAGAGGGAAGTCAGTGACACTCATGAGTTCAAAAAAGGGCTTTATTTTTCTACAGCTGGTCCTACATACATTTACGGTCAGCTATGATTTATACCCCTTTCCACCAAAATTTGCGTGTGCAATGTTATCCATCGTAGTTTGGGAGAAAGAAAATAGTTCTTACATGAAACGGCTCACAACACAGACTTTGTATTATCTTGAGTAACCAGGTCTTGATTTCTGGAAAGATACATTGCTGTTAGATTTTTAAATTTTTTGGCCCTTTGAGCACAACAAGCTGAATGCCATCTACTTCCATTACATTGAAGAGAAGGCAGCCGTCTCTGTGGCTGATATCTCCAACACTCTGCAACTCACACAGAAACAGTAATAAATGGCACTACAGATAAGAGAAAAAATACGTATTTTTGATTTTTTTTAAACCTAGTTGTTATTCGGGTTGTTGTGTTAAAAGACCTAACAACAGTTTTCAATTGCGCATTTGAATTTTTGTGTTGTGATGACCCCTTTGTCTGCACATGGAACTGGGATTATAACTTTGAGACAGGATTGCATAAGTCAAAAACTCTTTCAGTTTGGACCTCTCAACCTGAGTTATGAAATCAATCCTGTCACATATAGATGGTTTAAATTTGGAAAAGATAGATGCAGTTGTGAATCAGTCTCATATAAAGCCATCAGATTGACTTAATGAAGCAGCGAAAAGTGAAAGGGAGTCAGAAATCACTGACTTTTCCTGAGCAGGCCGGCACACGTCGGGCTGTGCTCACCTGCAGAGCTGACTCAGGATTTCTAACAATGACAGAGTGAGTCTGAATATTTCATGTCCACTCAGATTGTAAAATACAGTCATCAGAGGCACGATTACTTTAATCACCAGGTGTGTGATTAATGCGCAGGAATTTGTGTCAGTGGGATCGGTGCAGAGACAGACCTGAGCTTGTAAAGTGGTGCAGGATACGTAATGGAAGATATGTTGTAACTCAATCGACACTAAACAGTGAATCTAACTATATAAAGACAACAAACTATGGGTGCATCGCAAGTTCAAAATAGAAACCAAAAGAGAAACCAACATGTTTTAGATCTAAATGACTGCTCTATTTGAACATTTCCAGTCAGGATCCTCCTTTTTCTTCATTATGAATAAACCCAAAATATTTCAAAAACAATAACTTTTCATGCCCGTAGAGAAAACACTTGTGGATGGAGTATTTGAAGTGGTGCGGTGCTCGTAAACAACAGCATCATATCTACACTGCAGCACATATCAGATCAAGTTGTGTAGACTTCGGCAGGGCTCTTGTTTAGTCTTTGCTCAGCATTAGAGGCCCCAGCAATGTGAGATGGGACTTTATCTCCGGCTGAGTTTCTTAATCCTTCAAACATTCAACTGCAGAATATGAAAACAGGTTTTTTTCTGTTTCTACTCATCCATCTCCAAACCTAAAGTCAACAAGTACGGTAGATCTATACATACTGTACTTTACAGTGTTCTTTTTAGTACCAAATGTGCACATGCATGTTCATGTTCTCAATTTGGTCCAGACTGAAATGTCTCAATGACTATGGATGGATTGCAGTCGAATGTCGTACAGACGTTCATGGTCCCCTGAGGGTCAATTTTAATGGCTTCAGTGATCCTCTGACTTTTCTTCAGTGCCACCACGAGGTTGGCATTTGTGTTTTTTTTTGTGAAATATCCAAACATTTACTGGTTACACTGGGATAATTTTTGGAGCAGCCATTCATGAAAAGTCCCTTCTGGACTGCTCGGGGATTGTTTTGAATGATGAAGCCGTTTTAACTTAATAAGAAGTTAAAATCGGATGCTGCAATATTTTCATGCATCAGACAGAAAGTGTTACTGCAAAGTGTTTTTTGTTAGCAGTAACTGTATATATGTATAGATTATTTTATTTATTACAATTGTTGTGACCAAAAATGTTAGATTGCAAGGCAGCTTGTCTATACAAAATTGTAATGCATGTTGCAAAAATAGGTGATTTGTTTAGATTCTTTTATGTATAATTTATTCAAAACTGAAGGCAACTTCTCCCAGTAACATTAAAATAGCAATGTCATGGTTTTAATTGTTTTTCTACATTAACGTTACCACTATCCATGCATATTTATTCTTATTCCCCTAAGTTCCTTCAGCAGGTGCGATAGATGTGAATGCATCATGCACATGTTAGCATGCTAAGTAGCTACTTGTATAATATATTGTTTAAAAATACTCTACGTTCTTTTTGAGAAAACACTCCATATTGCAATAGTACCTCCAAATCCTTCGTAGGAGTGTCACACCAATACCAAAAGACAAAAGAGAATTTCAGAAATTGTATCGCTGCCGTAGTATTTAGGCAAACTATGTCAATATGAGAATTAAGGAATACCTTACCTACATGCTTTTGTTTGTTATTTTATTGTTATTGTTTCTTATTATCTGATGCACATAGCAGATACCAGTATAGTCACATTTTGATTTCCACAACAATCCTTTTTTCATTAGTTATGTATCTTTACATGTTTTGCAATTCATTTTTCATCAAATAGGCTAGTTGTCCTCAAAAAGACAAATATGCAGCTTTAATTTGAAGGAGTACATTGATTGGAAAGAACAAAACATGTACTGGGAACAAGACTTTTTAACAACTAATTTTTTAACAAGGGTGGTCCCGTCAGGATGGCCGTGGTCCCTCCCTGGCCATCCCTTAGCTACACTGTTGCTATAGAGCAGAGTTGCCAGCCCCAGCTTTTAGTAAAACATTATTCAACTGTTGTAGTTTTGTGTAGCACAAAGAAGCCAACTTTCTGTCATCAACCACGTTCTCTTTAAACACGTTTGGCTCTCAGTGAGGCTGATTACACAATACAGGTGTTGTCAGTCCCATCCTCTTATAAGGAAAGCAGGAAGGAGCAAAAATGCACGTTCTCTGAGCTCAGCTCATGTTGAGTTTAAAATAATAGTCTGCAAAACTGATATTTGCTCTGCAAAGTAAATGGCACAGGACTTTAATCCGAAATGTGGAGGAAAAATCTCCTAAACGGAATATATGTAAAATACAAGTATCTCACATAAGTACTGTAGTGTAAGTACTGTAGCTTACTCCCACAGTCAGACCTGTCTTTATACGAGGCATTTCCATGTTGGGCTAACTGAACTGTTACATTTTGAAGCGATCAATGATCTTGTGCTTTTGGTTGAAGTAGAGGAGTCAGTTTTGAGCAGCTAATTAACCTCATTACTTCCCCAGTTTATCTGTCTGAGCTGTGTTTCCCATACTTCCTTATCGCAGCTGATAAAAGCCGTCGTAAAGGGATGAACACAAGACATTTGTGTCTGCGTGCAGGCATGTGAATGACTCATATATACACAAGTATGTACAAATGACAAAATGTGTGTATGTATGTGTGTGTGTTTGTGCGTGCATGTGTCTGCACCTGCTTCACTGAGAGGAAACATCTGCTACAGGGTGTCAGAGGCCACCTGTCGGACTCTGTCCTGACTGACCAGCCTGCAGAACTGATCCACTGTCTGCACCAGCCAGAGCTGCAGCAGGATGATGTGTAAGGGGAGAAACAGCTGTCTTATGAGACCGGCCAATGGCCCGCCATCTGAGACAGCGTGTTTGGCCCTTTTGCCTAAATGAAAGAGTGGTGTGTCGGATCTGGAAGCAACAGGAAATCTTCTCTGCATGCTGGATGTAACAGATTGACAGGGTTTTCATGCATGCTGTGAGGCTTGAAATTGCAGCTTTCCAATCTGGAATAGTATGAAAGATTGCAACATTGCCAAAAATGTCCTGCAAAAGACAACTGTCTCGACAAGAACAAGATTGATACAACACTACGATGCAAATTCTGATCATTAACAACTTATTTCTGCTTTACTTTGCCTGGCTAGGAGTGCCAAAATCAGTCTGTCCGTCCACCACTTTTGTCCAGACTGAGAATATCTCACCATCATCTATTGCACCATCATCAGGCCAAACTTGAACACTGGACATCACTTGACTCTGATGAAGATGCAGTGTGTTGAAATATTAGTCATTTGCACCTTTTGATATATTTGAGTGAATCATGTGTTTTTTTTTGGGGGGGGGGGTTCAAACCTTGTGAAGTGGCCCATTGAATTGTTTGCTGTAATTCAACCATTCTGTGAGCACCGACCACTGACTGCGTATAAAGATAGACGATGTGCCCCTACTTACCACCGCTGTGCTTAAGTGAAGCTAAAATATCTAAAATATCTGACGACTGTCTTGTGCTGGTGATGTCATTTGGAGCCGGAGTGTGCGTAGTAACAATATCCGGAGTGGGGGAGTTCCCACCAAAACACCAGTACGACCAATCACGAGCAGCTCCACTGAATGGATTGGCTGTTAAGGTTGTCAATCATGACGGAAAAGCCCCTTTTTGTATAATTGGATAACTCATTAAAATGGAACTTGTCATAAAACTGATACCTTGAAAAAACATCAAGATGATGAGAACTACCTTCAGTGACAGAAATCATCTTTGGGGAAATTTTTTTTACTTTGAGTTTTTAGTTTGGCCTGTGTCCCATTTACTAACATGTAGGGGCAGGCTTTATGACCTATACTGCAGCCTGACACCAGGGGGCGGAAGGGTCGAAATTAAAAAGCTACGCTTTGTGGGAGCTCTTATGTCTATGGTGCTGACCTGCACCTGTGGAGGGGCTAAAGTGAGAGAGCTCCCCTCAAGTCCAAAATTTCAACATTGTCTTTGGTTTCTACTAAATATCTGCAGAACCAATGATGTTCTCATCAGCTGCAGCTGTACTCTGGAAAAAATCAAATGCTTGTAGAAACACCGCAAATCGCTCCTGCAGGTAAAATCACTTTGATGATGTCTTGCATGCTAAGTGTATTTCAAATCCTCTTGGGATATCATGAGAACTGATACTTAGTAACCAAGTCAATGCCTAACTTCTGAAAACGTGACAGTACTCGTTTATCTCCAGTACAGTCGGTCACAGGTATGCTGTTCTTTCAGACCTGAAGGTGCAGCATATACGCCTACAAGTGTTCTAATTTGCCATTAAATGCCAAAGGAAGAAGAAAGCTTGCCAGCACTAAAGAACATAAAAAAACAGATGGAAGACAGTTACAAGTGCAGCTGCAGCACATCTTAGCCTCAACTCTTCTAAAAGAAAAGCATTTCCTCATGAGGCAGATTGTGTTAATTCTTTGCAGTGGCATCGCTGCATATTTACACTTTGATACAGATGCTAGCAGCATATCGGGGCACTGAGAGTCTATGTGCCGTTGTAAGTGGCTCTGGCTTAGGTGGTAAAGCGGGTGAACCTCTAGTCGGAGGGTTGGTGGTTTGATTCATGACTCCTCCAGTCAACATGTTGAAGTGTCCTCGGGCAAAACATTGAGCCCAAAATTGCTCCCAATGGCTGTTCCCATTGGTGTGTGAATGTGTGTGAATGGTTAAAACTTGAGTGGGGCGCCCATTAGCTCACCTGGTAGAGTGGGTTGATACCATTTAGTATTGATACCAAACTCTGGCCTTGTATGTAGATAATGTTTGCAAAAACATAACTCTGTGGAAGATAAGAAGACTGACCTTTTTTTTAGTATTGTGGCTTTTTTAAAATAAAATTCAGGTGTATTATAACCATACAGCAAACTGTGTGTGCATAAAGAGCACCATTGTTGTGAGCAGCTTACAGGTGTCCAACAACATTATTTCCAAATTTCTGGCAATTGCTGGGAGGCTGACATCATTTAGATTTCCCAATGTGGTACTAGTTCCAAAAATACAGCTACATAAACAAGAGCACAGGCTCGTCACCTTGATGTCAGAGATTAAGATTTTTAGGTTATTAAAAGCTTAGTTCTTAGCTCACCTGTCAGGCAGATGAAGGTGATGAGCACGATGCCAAATCTTGTATTCTCAAAACCAAATATACAGGCTTGTGTTTGCAGACAGTTTCTCTCTTTTTAATATCTAATGAATCAATATTATTCTTGCCTTTCAGATTCTGACTGACAGAGAGCAGAGAATTATCGCTAGTTGACACTTTTCTGGATTCATCTCCATCATGTTACGTTCTTCACTTTTCATTCTGCACAGACACTAAAGACGACAGGTACCTTTATCAGTTTTGTAATGTTTTGTTGTGCTCTGTCCATGTTTGTTAACCCTCTGACACAGCCTCTGGCAAATTGGTTTAAATTGGTTTCTGTCAAAAACATGAGGAGAAGGCAACGAGCAGCATAACAAGACATGGCCCCAAGATTTGCAAAAAATTAGCAAAAAAAAAGTCACAAAAAAACCCACCTTGAAAATAAACAATATAACAAACAGGAAAATTAATTAAAAGTGTTGAAAATGAAAAAAAACCCCCACATATTTATGTGTTTTTTGTGTTTTATTTTTTTGTCTTCTTTCACAGCTCATAAGCAAGCTTATATTGAGAAAACTGATGAATACTTGGCGTCTACATGAGAACATAGTAAACTGCCGCTGCCTCAATCAGTTTGTTATTGTGTTAACTCCAAACTTAAACCTTTTGAAGTAACTATATAAATGAGAAAAATGAAGTTATACTTCATGATTTCAGCGTACCACTGGGTTAGCTATTGATTCACAAATAGTCTTTTAGGAAGGTGAAATATTCCTTTAATGCTTTCTAACTTTGTTAAATGCTTCATAGCCTTTGTTGAGATGTCCATGTGTTAACCTCTTACATAGAGTCCTGAAAGTGCATATACAGCCCAATATGTCCTCAAATTGCTATATGCAACCTTTCTTTTCTGTATGCAAGTGTTAAAAGGTTTCTGTATTCTGGTACATGGTGCTTTAAATCAAACATATCCAATAAAAAACAGATCACAAAAAATCAAACATAACCTCAAACAGCATAATATTCAGTTGTACTGCACCTAAACCATTAGTTAAAAATGGAAGAAAAGCAGAGAAGTATACCATAACAAATTTAATTTGTGCAGATTTCCATTTCAGTGTAGACGGACACGTTATAACAAAAATCTTTTTTTTAGATCAGTTGAAAAAGGAGGGAAAAAATGACTAATTTAGTGGATAGAAAGCACAGAAAAACCCCACAATGTCACCTTTGAAGTGGAGAGGAGGAAAAAAGACTCTATTTTCAAAATGGAAATGCAAAAATATTCCTTAAAACCTACAGTATTTGATTAGATGAAGTGCAGCATGTTCCTCTGACCTCCTCGCTGTATGTGGGTGTTGCTGAGCGGTCAGTAGAGGGCGCTGACAGCCATGTTTCCTCTGCCTGCAGGTCAGGGAGGAGCAGCTCAGGTGTCCTGCACTAAACAAATCATGTTCCACACTCTGCATGCTTTCATTGATTATTTGTCGGTCAAATTTAAACTTAAACTGTGTTTGTGTTTTATAAGAATCTTCTGAATCAGGATTCTGCTTAAAACCTGCGACAGAAACATTTTCACATTGATGAGTCTGAAAAAACAAACAAACAATTTATTCGAATGTGGACAGAAATATATCTTCAATAAAACATCATTTTACGGTGTGAGTGTAATAAAAATAAAAATGCAAGCTCCTGTGTGAGAAAACTTCCATAATAAATCCATCAGCGGTCCTCCCCTTACTCCTTATCCCGCCTCTTTCTCTGATTGACTCACAGCTGACAAACGTCCCACCCAGGCGTCCTGCGATTGGTCCACGCTGCTGTCCATCATCGGGGGAGCGCCCGACTCTGGCTTTTGCCAACAGAGACGCGCCGCTGCTCCCCTTCTCTGCTGTTTAGTGCGTCGAGCGGCGGAGGGAAGTGGAGTTCGCGCGTCTTGTTGTGCGTCCGTGGACCAAACAGCAGCAGCAGCGGTGCGCTTTTCCTCCTCCAGAGCCGCAGGCATCCCGGGGAGCAGCCACGCCGTGCATGCCTCGGACACCAGGAGGAGGAGGATACTGCTTTTTTCTTTCATTATAAATTTGACTGATTGAGACAGACCTATTTTTCAATTTTCCCTCATGGTAACCAACACCGAGCAGCCGGAGACATGTGGAATAATCTGGGGAAACTGCACCGCTTCTCACTAGTGTGTCTTCTCCTGACGCTGTGGGCTGAGGTGAGAACTTTATCATCTCAAAGGGAGGTGATATTTTTATTGGTGCTTTAACTTATCAATCGACTTGGAAGTTTGCTTTTTGGAGGGGGTTAAATTCCAGCCTTAATAGGATTGTCCGCCCGGCAGCTGAATCATATGACCTCGGAATTTCTAAATTTGCGCTTCCTGCGAGGAGATAAATTAAGTTTACGGACAATTTTTAAAAAACATCTTCTCTCGTACTGTACAAAAATACAGTTATCATGTGCATCTTCAGCAATATAAATCTCAAAGTAATGACACGATTTCATGAAAGTTATCTTTAAAGTTTTGTCTCCAAAAGATCGGTGCCATTAAGTGCGTTAATTCGTGTTTTACGCATATTCTAAAAATCTTTATGACGCAAATATTTGGGAGAAAAAGCTTCAGGTTTGCAGTCCAGCTTCACCTGTATGCATCATTTCTAGTCTATATAATTTGCAGAACTCAGATTGCGACCAAATGTTCAGAATTTCAGCTCCTCGGCAGATTTGTTTGTCTTATTTTCCGTGAGATGTTTCCGCTTGTTTTGAGAAGAATCCGGTTCTGAGGTTTTGCTCAGTCGGATCTTTTGTCAGCTGCAGCCTGATACGCAGACTGAGCTGAAGTGGAGTCTTGTTAAGCAGCCCTGAAGTTCAACTGTGCCAAAATGTACAGTAGTGAGGGCTGCGGAGCGACTGCTCACTGCAAAAAAGTCCTACTTTCCCCTTAAATCAGCTCATGATGAGATGATTTCACTTGTTTCCAATAGAAATGCATATATATTTTTTTAGATTTTTGGTTCATCAAGTGGCATTTTCTTGATAATTTTTAATTTCTATTTCACACAAACCCCTTAAAATACTATAGTAGAAATAATTAACCTTTTTCACCAAATCAAAGTTGACCTTTTAAGGATTGAAAAATGGACATTATTGTACTACAAGACTTTTCAACTTCTCTCACCTTCCTCCTCAGGTGTCTCATTCCACGGGTTACTTCGAGCTGCAGTTGATTTCGGTGGAAAACCCCGAAGGTCAGCTCCTGAACGGCGACTGCTGCGACGCGGAGAAGAGCGCGGCGGAGGGCCACTGCGGCGCGGACGAGTGCGACACCTACTTCAAAGTGTGTTTAAAGGAATACCAAACAGAGGTCACGACCAACGGACCGTGCACCTACGGCTCGGAAACTACTAAGGTTATCGGTGGGAATACTTTTCAGTTCAAGGGCGGCCAGAAAACCGGACAGAACCGGAACAATGACGCCGGGAAGATCATCATTCCCTTCCAGTTCGCGTGGCCGGTAAGTGGATCACGGTATTGTGCTGTCCTGATGGAGATGTTAAAAAATGTATGCGTTGATGAAAGCTGGATTTTATTGGGGGGGATTCGTAAAAGTTGCAAAATATTCACCTGGATGCACCAACAGAAGTCAAAGCTTTTCTAAAAATGTCATTATAAAACAGGATTTAATCTCAATAATCTTTCATGTTGTGTGCAAAAATGTCGACTTATCAAAGGGAGTTTGGATGATTGGGTGGTGAATCATGATGCAGCCTGAAATGGCACATCCCAGCTTGCACAAAGTGTAATTTGGCACATTTTGGCACAGTTTTCTGTTACAAGTCTATCATTGCTGTCTGGGTCTCTGCATGCCGCTCATTCTTCCCTCCGCGTGGCAACTATTGGCGTCTCTACATGATCAAACAACTCGTGAGGAGCAGCGCATTCCTCTCTTGGAGGTTTTGAGTGGACGTCTGTGTGTTTCTGATCAGGCCAAAACCTTGGGCGCGCATGACGCATGACTTTTACGCACAGCGGCGGTGCAGTTGTGTCTTGGTTTGATGAGTTACCCAACAGGCTGCTGTTTGCGTGGCTTCAGTTACAGTGTGTGGAGGGCAGAGGGAGGGCTGCGTTGCCAGTGTTTGAGGGGGGGGGCGAGGATTTCCAAGCGAGTGTTGATTAAGAAGTGGCAGGTAACTTATTATCTTATCTAAACAAAGCAGCGGAGCCAATCAAAACCTGCTCCCGCGCTTTATTTAGAGAGCAAGCGTGGGAAACAGGAACAGTCCTGACGGCCAGAGCTGCTGTATCAGAGAAGTTTAATGGTGAGAGTGACGTCGTGTTGAGGAAACGTCACAGGTTTGATTCCCATAACAGCTTAGTGAGCTGTCAAAATAAGAGTCATTGGTCATTGTCAGTCAAACTGAAAGAGAGTAACAGAGATGAAAGTTCAGATTGATCATGTCTTCACAAATATTTTCAATAATCAGGATTTTATTTTAGTTTGCTGGCTTTTAATGGACTAGTAGAGAAAAGTCCTTTATGACTCCTCAGATAACGATTTGTAAGAATTTCAACCTACAGTCATTTTGAGCTTTCATTGAGCTCGTAAAGACATCTTCTTAATTCAAGTGAGATTTCGACCTTTTTCAGAAGGTTGTTTTAAGTATTAACTTCAATTTCGCATCATTTTTCTTGATTGCACTGTGTTTAAATGTGTTGGAATTTCCAGATAGTGACATGCATTTTCAGAAAAAAAGCTTTAATTTAGTTTATTTTCATTGAAAACAGGTTGAAATATGCAGAAAATAAGACTTTAAGGAATCGGTAACAGTGGGTTGGAGACATAGACTGAGTGAGAAATCCTGGTTACGACTTCTCTAGTTTAAGGATTTCTCTTTTTCTCTGCCTTATAGACATGAAAATGTATATTTTGGGTTATTAATGGTTGCTTACATCAAATAACACATTTGAAGACTTGGCTTGAGCGCTGGGAATGAGTGATGGACATTTGTCTTGGAGACAAAAAATAAATATCAATTAAATAATCATCAGCTGCAACCCTGATTTTTGCATACTTGCAACAGCAACACATTTAATAGCTTGTAGAAAAGTCAGTGTTTGAAATCAATGATGGATACGAAATTCCTGGAGCTTGCAGTCATGCAACTCAGAGGCTCATTTCAGACATTCTTGTTGTGAAAAAGCAGAGAGCCCGTCTGTGTGTTCATGTCAGAATGTACATATCGTACATATCGGGTGCTTTGTGTGCCCGGCCGGCTACGTGACCTCTCCATTCATCACTCCTCATGGTCAGCTGTCAGCGGAGGGGAAGATGGAAGTAGTAAGTTGGGGCCCTGCGGGTGGATACGGTTACCACTAAGTTGTGTGTGACACAGGCGGTGGATATCAGTGTCACCAACTACTCAAACAAGTGAAGATCCTCGGTCAATCTGGGCCGGGGGATGCCTTTACCTCGCCGCCTCTCAGGTTCACGCTCTATCCGTTATTGGGTCATTGTCTCACTCGGCGTGTGTGGGGTCAGTATTTTCCACTATCCGCCCGGGAGGGGGTGGAGGAGTGTGTGTGTGTTAGAGGGGCACAAAGGAAGGAGGGTATCAGTGTTCAGCAGTGTCTTCTGATGAGGCTGTCAAGGTCGAAGCAGTTGGAGGCTTTTTAAAAATGTCATCACACTTGACGTTTTTTTTTTATCAGCTTATAAAAGTTTTCACTGGCTGGTTGTTAAATACCTGTGGTACGAACCTCTCTGTGCATCAAACACGGCTGCACTCAGGAATTCATACACACTATGTCTTTAGCCTTTACCAAATATTTAATAAAAACTGAAACCTTCAACATCATACACAGCAAGTTCCCTGCAACTTGTGAAGTGAAAAATTCAATAAAAAATAAATAAATATAAATAGCTTCCTGAGGCTTTACAAAGTCAAAGTTCCTCCCATGCTGACACTTTTTTGCACTTCTTAATCAATAACAAATATCGGCCCCAATAATTGGCCAGGCTGATAATCTGTCAACCCTTAGTGTGTTTATCATGCAAGTGGACATCAAAATAAAGATTTTTTTTTTTTTAAATATTTATATATATAATGTGCAGCCCTAATTTAATGCATGCCAGTCAATCATGGAACAGCTATCCCTCCTCTCTTGCTCACTGTGAGGTTTTCCTTCTTTCATTGAAGAATCTTCTCAGACAGACCTCTAAATTAAATGATGTGTCCCTCCCACATTGATCAGAGGTTTATCAAAGAAGTGAAATGTCTCCGTCTCTTCTTACTGTACAAGACCAAACCTTGCCCTCGTCCCTCCACAGACTGCAGTCTCAGTGTGGCGTGCTGCCGGCCGACAGACGCGCTGACAGTCACTAACAGAGTGTGTTTGTGTGAGGCCGTGGCCTGTAGCCTCTGGTGCTGCTATAGTGGACTCCTTCGGTCGGCCCCAGTATCTGGGCCACTGGTCCTGACATGAATTAGCTGCTGGAAAAAATAAAAAAAAGAAGGACATTGTTCTGCCCTCTCCTCTGCCGATCATGTCCCCTTCATGTTAACCCCTCCGGCTGTTTGGGTCTTTAGTGACATCTTTTTTCATGAAAGGGACCAGAGGAGGAGGAGGAGGAGGAGGAGGAGGAGGAGGAGGAGGAGGGATTGACTGATAGAGCGAGGGAAGGAGGGATGATGGGGAGGAGAGAGGAAGCTGCTCCCCCTTCAAAATAAAATAAAAATCCACCAGGCTTCCTTGTGAGGATTCTGTCACGAGGGAGGTGTATTTTTAGGACGCAGAAACTTTAGATGCTTTTTTTTTTTTTACAGTAGTGACTGAAGCAAAAACAAGCATTTACTTCTTCTCCTCTTCCTCCTCTATTGCCCCCCCTCTCACCCAAACCTTCCCCAGCCTCTCCCTCTCTCCTTATGGGGTATTTTTAGAGCGTCTGTCCTCCCCTCACCCCTCTGTGAGTAAATCAAGGATCAAGGGTGCGTACTCCTTCAGTTTCATGGCCCGTTTTTTTTTTTTTTCTTCTCTTCTGCCCTCACTCTTGCCAGAATTTCCTCCTCAGCCTGGCAGATCTGAGAGGACAGAGGTGGAACAGCTGTTGTTTAGAGACCTCCTCCTCCTCCTCGAATAAATGTTTTAGTGAAATAGCATTAGGAAAACAGGCTATGATTACAGCGGCACCGAGCAAAGATCACCTCACTCGGAGGAGTATCACTGAACAATCACAAAGTGCAATGTTGGATGACTACGAGTCGTCGTCTCCTTCGGTTGTTTCCTCACTGCCGTCACTGCCGGCGGTTGGCTCGTTTGGCTCGTTTGGCTCATTTGCCGATTGCGTCCTTGGCGCGCTCGCCTGCCCTTCCATCAGGAGCTCTTCTTGGTTTGGTAACGCTTTTACGGTTGATTAGTTTTTGGGAACGGGTGGAGGTGTAGGGTTGGTGTGTTTTAGGTGAGTAAGCGAGATGATGTGGTGTGTTTGGATTCCAGTGATGATCCTGCAAAATGTGGAAAGACTAAAATGTCATATTTTTAGGCCTACACATGCAACACAGCTGTGGATCAACAGAACCACATGCTGCAGCTAAGTAAAACCATCATATCCAGTTAAATGAAGTCGGTAATTTATCTGCTCCTGCTGTTGGTGCGTCTGCTGATGTCATCAGCAAACATTGTGCAATGTCTTTTTTTAGGTGATTGTTCGTTAAAATATGAGTAGTTTTGCAACATGGTTGTTGCCAGTACTTGTACTGAAACTAATCATGTCTCAGTTTATGTGACTGTCCTGACTGTCCTCACTATTAGACCGTCAGGAGAACCCTTTTACTTCCTGGTAGTGGCCTTTTCTAAAGGCCCCCCAAAAAACTGCTGTTTCTGTTCCTTCAAGGGCCATTGTAAATGAAAATTATAATAATTATATAATATTGTATACTGCCAAACTGTGAAACCTTGAAATTTTATTAGACCGTTATCGTACCATGAAAATGTCACACAGTTCAACTCTTCCCAGAACCCAACATAAAGTGTTATATCTAGAGCCTTCTGTGAAAGGTACCACCTAGAACCCAATATGAGAGGTTCTACAGATAATTAAGAACCTCTTTCATCCAAAGAGCCCTTTCTTCAAACAGGGTTCTTGGTAGACCGTCAGCCCTTTAAGAGGAACCTTTATTTGTAAGAGTGATGTGATGTAGTCAGCTATCACCAGCTGCCATTTACTTTTTGACTGAAAATATCATCATGTTTGCTTCACATTGTTTGAACAGACTTTATTGGCACTGAAAGATGCAGAGCTGCTTCACAGAGCGATGAGACTGAAGAGCAGGATTTAGCTCTCCTTTTCTTTGTGCATTCATGACTTTGCAACATCAAAACTCCAATGTTTTTATCCTATGAAGTAAATACTGTAGGTCAACCATGTTTCTCTTTCTAAAACAACAAATTCAGACCGCAAAATGCACCCCGCTCCCCCTGCACCCCCCTCTGCTCCGTGTGTCTTTAATAAGCCTGAGAGCCTGCAGCAGGCCGCAGCGGGGCTCTGTTGCGTGGTGTGTGCCGGCCAGGCGAGGCGGTTGAAAGCTCTCTGCTCGGTTAACTGCGGTCAGGACGGCCTGCTCATCTTTCCCACGCTGTCGCTGGTTGCGTGTCAGCTGACCTGTTTCTGAGGCGTATAAATGTGTGATTACCTGCTCAGTTTGTGCAGCTGATTGATTGTTGACGCTGATGGTGGGGTTGGTTCAGTTGTGACTGATGTGTGTCTATACGGGCAGCTTTGTGTACTTGTGTGTAAATCTGTTCTCACAGTTACATTACAGGCAGGTCCCCACAAGAACTTAAAACTTTAGGTTTGGTTTAAATCTCCAGAGAATAAACGTAAGCTCTTTTTAGCATCCTAAACTGGACTAAATAAATCTGTTTGTGTATGTGAGTGTGAGAGAAAAAGAAAAAGAGAGGACGTGTGTATGGAAACTGCAGTCAAAATCTATAACGAAAATTTCAATTTATCATCCCAACAAGTCAATTTGAAAGGTGTTCTTTTGCAGTCAGGAACTCATATTGTTGCTAATTGACTTGGAAATAGTAGTTTTACAAAAGGATCAAGGTCCATTTACTAGCTTTTTCCCGATCTTAACTTGTAAGCCGGCGTGAATGTGAAGTGCGTAAGTGATATAGAGCAAAATCGTCACAGCTGCTGAACAAGCATGTCTTCATCACTTGATGATGACCATGCACAATGGTTAAAAACCGTGGAAAAGTGGGAGTGAGTTGACCTTGAATTGGGTTTATTTTGGGAACTTTGAAAATGTATTCATTTATACATTAACTATAATGGGCAAATTCAGTATTTTATATTCTGGACCACATTTTCTTGTGTTTTTGTGACTCATGGGAACACCAGTTTTTGAAATCGGTCCAGTAATGAGCGAGAACGCTGCAGCTGACAGCCACAAAATATCCTTCAATATAAGCAATTGAGGCAATTATGCATCATCAGTGTACGATGTACTGAAAGTGCTTCTTGCCATCGAAAGGCTCAGATTGTTATTCTAAGTGTCTGACTACATTATGGAAAGCATCCCCACAGGGATCGACTTTTTTTTTTTGCTAAAGAATCAAATCCTTTTTGTCAAACCAGAAACAGCCTCGAAATCATCATCACCAAATCCCACCAGACTGCTTTTAAGTAAACAGTGATTTTAGTGAGTGTAGAGCAAGCATCATTTCACCCCTAACTGGGTGAATTAAGAGTTTATTTTGACTAAGCCAGAGTTGTTTTGATTGTTGTAACAGTGGAAAGATGATGCAAGATGGCTTTTGTGAGTTTAATTTTGCTTCTGTGCACTTTGAAAAGTGGGTTTTACAATTATGAATGACTGAACTGTATTTTAATGGAGTCTGGTGGGTTTGGTGATAGCGACTTCGATGCTATTTCTGGTTAAACAAAAAGTAATCTTACTGTGTAACAGGAAGGTCTATCTGCAGGGATCCCTTCCATTAATTGTCTGGCACTTACAGTAACCTGGGCCTGTCAGTGGCAGGAAAAAGCACTTTTAGTGGCCATAAAGTGACTGTAAATACATGCTCCAAATTGTTTAATTGCAGCGTGTTTCTCTCAATACTGGACCAGTTTCAAAACTTATTGTCCCATTAGTCACTTAAACACAAAAACATGGGATTATAGGGTCCAGGTTGCAAAAAAATGACCCTTTACCCCATAATAATCTCAACATGAGACAGATTCATTAGAAGTGACAGTGTCCTTACATTAAAGGGGCAAACAACACCTTTTTCATCAAGTCCATTACTTTTATTTCAACAGACTCAATTATCATGACCTTGTAAGTGCTGATGTTGCATGGAGCATTAGTGTGGTTGCTATGGTTACCTTTTGTTTATCCTACACTGAGTGCCGATATAGAACCAGTAATCTTGCACTATGTTTAAGATGTCCTCATATACCGTTGTAATGGAGACCTGCCAGCCAATCGGGGACGAGTTCTTGTTTTTTATGTAGCTATGGTAAACCATTGAATCATTGCCAAGGCCAATGTGTTCAGTATGTACAGATCAGTTTCATGCATGTGTGTTTTTATCACAGGTGAAAAGTGTGCAAGCTCATCTTTATGGCCCATTCACACCTGTTATTACACCTGATATTAATAAGCGATGAGCGTCCTGTCATTTCAGTTGTGTACAGTTGTGTTTGTGCATTTGTTCCTCAAGAATATAGACATCTTCTACACCTGATAAGATCTGATTACAGTGTGACTCAGTTCATCTCCATATATGATCTCGCTGATCACATAGCGTTCCAATCGCAGTCCGTTCTGCATTTGCACCTCGTATTAACATGCTTTTTCCCCCCTCGTCAGATGACATATCCACTTATAGATTACATGCTAATACCAGGTGTAAATGGAGCCTGTGTGTATAGTCTTAATGCATGTGTGTGTGTGTGTGTGTTTAGGAGAGGCAGAGGTAATGAAATGCATGCATTGTGAGCACTGAGGTGAGCAGTGGTGATTAAAGCATCACACACACACACACACACACACACACACACACACACACAGCTTAATTTCCCACTTGACTCCCAGTAAATGTTCACAGGGCTAATGGAGCTCAGCTGGACCTCACTGAGAGACGAGAGATTAAACAGAAAAAGGGCAGGATGGGAAATAAAAAGCAAGCTGGAGGTTGTCTATAACCAAACCCTTCATTGTTGCTCTATTTGTTTATCTCCCTATATCTTGTGTTTATCTTGTCCATCTTCCCCCTTCTCTCTCTCTCGGAGCACCTACCAGGAGAAAACCCTGTAGCTACATATTTTGTGCGTTAGGAATCATTTGGCTGCTGTGTTCCAGTTCTGTTAGCTTGTTTTGCTAGCTTTGAGGGTGTGATCGCACTTCCAGTTTGCTTTCTTTGGTTCGGAACAGAGTGGGAAAAGATCTTCGTGTTGTATTTTTGTATCTGGCTCATTCAGGCTCACATTGTGAAGCCGCTCATGAACCAAAGTTGCACAAAGTCAGAAGCTGAGTTTTGGATTCATGCACAAGGTTTTGTAAGGATTTGTAAGCCATGGCCTGATTTTTATGGTAGTTTCACAAAGTCAGAAGATCTTTGTGTTTAAGGGGGATTTTTGCAGAGTGTTTTGAGCTAACATGAGAGCATTCCTCTCTGGTGTTCATCCCAGTAAAGAGCACATGATGTTTTAAATCAGTGATACTCAGTCTACGGCCAACAATCCAAATCTGGACCCTGATTGGGTGCCAGGTGGCCCCCTTACCATTTTCTAATTTTCAGTGAAAATAAAGTGATTCACATTGGAAATTGTTTTGCCAGAACGCTAGAATTGTTCTAAAATCCTAGAAACGTCCTGAAATCCTGAAAATGTCCCAAAATGCTAGAAACATCCTAAAATCCTACAAACGTCCTAAAATACTGAAAATTCCCATGTTTTGAGAAAGATCCTAAAATCCTACAAACGTCTTAAAATCCCAGAAATGTACTGAAAGTATCAACATAATTCAAGGAACGTCCTAAAATCCTTGAAATGTCCAAAAAACGTAGAAACATGCAAAATCCTTGGAAATGTCCATAAATCTTAGAAATGTGCTAAAAACCTTAAAGTTTCCTAAAATCCTCGAAATGTGCTGAAATCATGGAAACTTGTACGGGGCTGCTGTGACTGTCATCAAAAGTGGCCTGCAGGCACAGTAAGTTGAGACTCATCGTTTGGCTTTCCAAATAATGCTGAAGAAATCAAACCGAGCAAATCTGAAGTATTACTACAGCGTTCCTCTCCTAGTGGTGCAGCCTGTGCTAACCGTCCTCTCCAGAGGGATTGGGTGAAGGTTCAGCAGCATTTCTCAACACATCTGGGGCCAAAACCTCTGTCAGTAACCTCACTTACCCAACTCCCACCTCATGGAGAAACCCCCGTAACACTCTCACACACTTATTAATCTGCAGCGTGTCTAAAGTCTCTGCTGGAATATAGAGAAAGTTCTGGGTTGAGATTTGGCACATAGATTCATCTTAAAGGATCATTCTGGTCATCATTTCTATCAGCGATGATAATGTTTAAAAGCTCCTTGAGTTGGAATTTTACAATCACGTAGTCCAGGCCAGGAAAAGTCATGGAATTCAGGAGTAATCTTCTGTACATATCTTTCCATTCAATATAGCTTCAAATATATATATATATATATATATATATATATATATATATATATATATATATATATAATACACTTTCTCCCCACGCTCTCCCTTCATGTACGCCAGCTATCTGAAATGATCGATTATAAAATCTGGTATGTTTGAAACACATTTTTCATATCCAGAAAAATGTGTATGAACCCGGATTTTTGCTCAATGGCGCCACAAAAATAAAAAATGCCCTGAACTACATGATAATACTTTCCCCTGTAGTTCTCTGCGGTCCTCTTCCTTTGACTTGATGTATGTAGGCGGGTTTCTATGAAACCTAAAATTGCGGAAATTGAAATTGCGGATATAAAATACACCTAATAGAAACAATTCAATTTCAAAAAAACTCAAATTTATTGCAAAAAAAGTTTTTTATGCTCACATGAGGTGGTCCAAAAAGTCATATTTCTCAAAACTGCACTGGAAACTGTTTGTAGCTTTTCTAGGTCACATGATCTTATGGCTATGTGCTTGTCAGTAGGAACTGGCTCCCTCATGATGCAGCAGGAGCTACAAGAGCTGTTATTGCATCACATAATTCCTCAAAAGTTGAGCAGATCATCCTGAAGTTTTGAATCCACAATTCCTCTGTGAAATCGTGGACTATCACCTCCCAGAAATCCCTCATATGTGGCTACTCCCACGTATAAGGGGCTTTGCTTTCCATTAACGCTCGCATAACACGCCTACATCGCCTTTGATCGGAAATAATGACGGCTAGTGTGGTGGCTGCAGTAGAAAAAAACCTGCTAATGTTCTGAACATCCATCGCCATGCTTCGTGGAGTGTTAGGAGTCGTCTTGCAATTTTGTTTTATCAACATTTCGAAAAATTTCACTTAAGTTGTGTGCAGATCTGTAATGTAAACCTGCCTTGTGTCTCTCTTTCGTGTTCACACTTAACTGAAGCGTGCATGTGCTCGACCACATGACAGCTGTAAGACTGTGCACCCAAACCGCTGTCACGCCACTTGAACTTTCTCCTCCCACTTAAGAATTTATGTTAAATCAACAGTCGGAGTTTATGTTGCACGCAGCAGACTTTCCTCTCTCCTTCCACTTCATCACAACATGAAAGAGTTTTACTTGTGTTTGCTGTTTGGTGCAGGAGGGCCGTTGATTCGTCACATCTGCGCTCAGGTGGATCAGTGATGAAGGAGCCGGTCGGGGTTTTCCCACGGCGTGAATATCACTTTCCCGGCGGCGCTGTGGAAAACGAGGGCTGCCTTAACCTCTTTGTCACCGCGCCTTTCAGCGGGAACAATGACTTTATACCTCGGCCTTTGTGCCCAGATATTGAGTTATCACGACGAGCGCAGGGAGGGGGAAATGGAGAGCTTGAAGAGAGAGATGGAAACAGAGAGAAACGGAGATAGAGGAGGGCAGCTGCGCCGGGCAAAATGTCAGGAGTGGATTTGAGAGCGTTTACATAAGGCCTCTCTTGTGCTGCTCTCTGGAGTGCAACATGCTGAATCTGGTATTCACGCCTGCTTCAGGTGTTGGTTTCTCGCTTGACACGGAGCTCTGAATTTATAGCTGCATCCAGTTGTTAGCAGACGGGGATGAAAAGCCTTATTTAGGATCCATCTCAGCAGCTGATGGTATTCTTGTGTCGTCTGCTGGGCCTCCCAGAGCGTCCCATCCACCTGATTCGTAGATCTTTCACTACTTTTCAGAAACTAGAGCAGTCCAAGAGATTACAGGGGAGCATGTAATACAATGTCAGGCATCAAATGTGAGTCCCTCTTGCTTTGCGGTGACATTTGAGTTCTCTTGCCTGAGCCCAATATGTCATCCTCTAATCACTCTGTGTGACTTCAAGTTAAAAGTCCTGAAGGGAATTAATTAATTTTGATAATATATGAGATAGAGAAAAGCTCCATATCCTCACTGTGAAGAGGCTGAAATTTACAAATGTTTAGCATTGAAACATGATTATTTACTCAAAATAATCAGTTCTGTCTTCTGTCGATCAATTTATTAATCAGCTAATTCAGCAGTAGTTCAGACATCTTTCTTTTGCATATTTGCTTTTGGGAATGTCGTTCCCTGTTAGCTGATGCTTCCTGTTGTTGAGGGACATTTGCAAAACTTAAGAAAATGTGTCATTTGCAGTGTGGAATATACATTCAAAAACAACTTCACACACAAGACATCTAGCCTAATCTGTCGGGTTAGGACATGTTGATACCTTTACGAAATAAACGAGAAAGTGTTTCTCTGATGGGGGTGCTTTGGGGTACTGTTGGATAAGGGTGGGGAAAAATGGACACAGCACAGTATCGTGATATTTTGTGTAAACATTTAGAATCAGAAACTGTTGGCACAGGGCTCTATTGTACTATTTTTTTGAATCATCATTTTTTTCCCCAAACTGTTTGGTGGCCACACCTTTTGCAATGGGGGGCTGAAATTTGGCAAATGAATGCTTGTTTTTCTACCAAAAAGATTTTGTGCTGGTCAGCAGGTACTACTTGAGTTAGATAGTCTGGATAGATTTCTAAACGCTCCCATACAATTGAAATTTGCGTTGTAGATTGACAGGTTGAATCTTACATTTTTTCCTAATTTAAAGATCAGCTCAACCCTTGAATAAAAAGTGATACCCATTCACGCCCCCCATTCACAAAAGTACGGTGTTAGTCAGTCTACATTTAAAGCTCATGTATGTAGGATTTAAGGGCATCTAGCTTTGCTGCCTTCTCCCGAGAAAAAGAGGAGGACTCGCTCTTTAGCAGATGTAAACGGCTCATTTTAAGGGAACAAAAACACAAAGACACTTCGTTTCAAGTGGTTATAATCTAAAAAAATATTATATACAATTTCTGCCAATAGATGGCCTTATGTCCTGCACACTGGACCTTTAACATTGATGCTCCGCTTTGTGCCTGTTTTTATCTTGACACCTGTGCTGCTGTTGCCTCCTTTTGCTGCAAGTTTCTGTTCAAAAGGTCTTCAGTCCTCTGCAGAATTACATATACTCAAGAGCCACTGTGCTGCACACACATTTACACACATCCATGTCGTTTCAATCATAAAATGTCAACGGCTCAGCCAGGTTTTTGAAAACCCACTAAATCAGTGAGTCACTGTGGACTTGTACGGTCATGCTTGGTTTGAATTTGTCTCTCCATCTCTCTCTCTCACTCTCTCTTTCTCTGGTCTTTTCTTCCACTTCACTCTGTTTACAGCCCGTTATCGAATCAGTAGCTGCAGCCAAGCATCTGAACTGGTCACAGACTCGTTCCCAGTATTACACGAGTTAGTAGGAAATCTGTCAGACGGTCCACATTTTCACAACTGTTGTATAAAAAAAGGGCCTCATATATCTAGAAGACAGTTTTCACAGTCATTATGGGGACTACTTTGCAACAGTGAAGGCGGTGAGCTTTTTCTTAGAATTAATGCTGTAATGTGAAGCCTTTTTTATTGAATTTTGGCTTTTTCATGTAATTTTCTTGCTGCTCCAATTATTCTCCTTTCTGATAAGCGTGTGCTGACTGCCTGAGCCCTGCTGTCACTTTGCTATAAAGCACAGATGCTAGAATCAAAAGCATGTCACCTTTTGTGTTTTATGTGCCTCCAAGGAGACAATACATCCATAAATGCCTCCGAGTCTGAGATTACATGTTGGGAGATGAGTGATAAGTAGTTCTGGTTGTATTAGGAGGTAAAGTAGGAAAGGACAAGATGACATCTCTCCTCCTGCTTTGTGGCTGCAGTATACTGTGGTGTATACGCACAGTGGCTGGGGGAGTGTAACAGTGGGAGTGTGTGCAGCCAGAATCCCGGCGGCAGCATCTGATTACAGACGATTTGACAAGGAGGTAATAAAAATCTGAGCACAGTGTTGTACTCAGATTTTATCTCTGTATGTGCTGTGACTTACTGAGATCAGCGGGCTTTGTTTGAAGTCTTTGGCACCTAAATTTGATAAAGAACAGACTGAAATTGTGGAAACAAGCCCCATGTAGAGTGGGAATACTCCCATCATGAGTTAGAGAAACATCACCTTTATCTTACTGCGTTTAGCCTTGAAGGAGTCATTTTTCTTTTCAAGTGTACGACTGAGCCAGAGGGCTAACTAATGGATTTAAGGCGGTGTTTTCACACAGTACCTCCTTTACCGAACATACATCGATTTACTATAAAAGATTCTCAGAATTCCTCTCCGTCGTTGGAGGAGCCGGCGTAACCTGGAGCGACAGAAATAGCTTTTCATGCGTTTGGTGTGGGAAAAGTGAATTGGGTCATTTTCCCATTCTGCAGCTGAGTATAAAGACCTGATTAGATTAGCTTTGATTAGATTTGCTGTCTGAACGAGGCCTCCTGGGGGAGGGTTGGTGCGGTGGGGCCTCCTTAGAGAGACGAGGTGGTGCTGGTGGTGGTGGCGGCGGCGGGTGGAGGAGGCGGAGGGGCAGTGGGCTTGTTCTGTTAATAATGTGCTAAATTAACCATCCCAGCTCCTCTCTGCCGGGAGCGACATGTTTTATTCATGTCAATAGACTAACAGGTGTGACGTGACAGGTGTTGCTGCTGCTTTTTTTTTTTTCATCTCTGATCACAACTCGAGAAAAGTTGTTAATTGGGTCTCAGGATTTTTTTTTTCTTTTTTACCATTAACGATTCCCTGCTGCTGTGAATTTCAACTAAAGGAATATTCTCCTTTAGTCCACCACAAAGTGTAAGACCTGAGTGTTTTTGACTCTGTGCATCGTATCGATTGGTTTTTGACACCTCGACTTCTTGCAGTTGAAGTTTGAGTGTCTGTAGGTAATGCTGTTGTTGTTGTTAGTTGTTACGCCCACAAAAGAGCCACCAAACACATGATTATGAGCTTTAAAATATTGATTTTAGCAGAATCATTTCATACATGAGTGCATCTTAAAACTAGGTACAGGACAATGTAAAATTGTATCGTGGATTGTAATTAGGATTCCTGTGAATCCTTAAAAGGTTTTAATTGCTATTAAAATGTCTTTCAAAAGTCTTAAAAAGTCTTTCCTTCAATATTGGCTCTTGTAAAATTGGTCTGAATGTTAATTCCCAGTGGCATGTAAAAAGTCTTAGATCCTACTTGCCTTAAGTTGCAAGAATCCTAATTGCAATACAAAACACTAACAGGTAGTTTATAGTAGTTCATGTCCATTACCGGGATAATCATAAAGAAATGTCAAGCAGCATAAAAAGAGACTGCTGGGAAAACCAGTAATAAAAGAGGCGAGCCAGAGGTGACCATATCCGGGTGGAGCTGTGGAGGAGTCCGAGGTGGATCTGACTCTTAGACTTTTACAAACACTCACAGTGACATCACTCAGAGCGACCATGCTTTAATTATGTGTAACTTTTAATCTTAATAATTAATAATAATATGTAAACGGGTGAGTTACATAAAAAATTTAGCCCCCTATACAGTTGTCATGAATTAGCTCTAGAGACCAGGCTGTAAACATGTTTCTTTCTGCTGTAAAGTTTGGCGTTTTATCATAGAAGTTTATGTGAGGGGACTGTTTTGGAGTCAGCTTCAAGTGGCCAGTCAGTGAACTGTTTCCTGGTTTTTGGAGTTTGGAGTTTTGCCACTTGGCAAAAACAAGCTGCATACATACCAACTTAAAAAATGCAAAAGATCTTAATCAAGGATTGGCATATTTTATATTCAAAGGTATGATGCCATTTCAAATAGTTACAAACCCAGCCTTTTTTAACCCTGTAAGACCTGACTGATTGATCTGACTTCTTTCAAAAACATGGATGCAAAACTATGAGCAACTTAATAAGATGGCTCTGAGATGGCTCAAAATAAGCAGGATATTCGTTTAAAAAATGAAGAAACAAGAACATTACCTGAAAATAATCAAAAAAAGGAAGGTAAAAAACAAGAGAATGACCCACAAAATCCTGCAACTTTGAAAACAGATGTGTAGAGTTTTTTTTTAACATAATTTTAAATATATGTTTATATGTAATAATTATAAATGTCGTTTTTCTGGACTTTTTTTCAGGTAATTTTTACTGATTTCTTGCAATTTGCAGAACATTTCCTGCTAAGTTGCTCATTGCGTTTTTCCTCATTTTTTTTGAAAGAAATCACACCAATTTGTCCAGATTTCAAGGGTTAAATAGCCTGTGAAAGGCATCTGTACAGAAGAAAACTGATTTCGATCCAGGCTTTAAGGGGTTAAGACTGTTTTTAACGATGTTCAGTAAAACCAGATGTCTTATCTGTAATGAAAAAAAACAACTATTTGTCAGTTAAAACAAATATGTTTAGTTGATGTGATTGTTTTTTTGGTTTTTTTTTAGCATATTTTGATGATATTTTGGATCGTATAGGACAGGATAGTGTATCACAACCATTTTGGCCAGAAAAAACGTGACATTAAATTTTCATATTCACCCACGCCTACCCAAAACTACCAAATACGGTACACATACACACAGATGATGCACTGATCAGTTGAATAATCATTAGGTCTCTGTCACCTCCAAACTAAGACGTGTGTGTGTGTGTGTGTGTGTGTGTGTGTGTGTGTGTGTGTGTGTGTGTGTGTGTGTGTGTGTGTGTTTTCCATACGGAGAGTTATCAGCTGAATCTGCAGCTCGCCTCAGCTGCTCGAGGATCCTCATGACAGAAACTTTGAAATCTGTCCATGTCAGCGCTGGTCCTCAAGGACGTCTCTGTAGACATCCAAAATTTATGACTGCAGGACTGCACATGTGGGCCGTATGCACCGACTACACGTGTGAACATTTCCGCTTATGTGTACAGCCATTGTAGTACAAATACTGAGTGTACTGATGTGAATGCCAGTGCTGCAGTTAACTATTATTCTCATTATAATACAGTAGCTAAATTTATTTTTTTAACCTAATCACATGGTAATTTGATTATTTCTCACAATAATATTCATGAAATGACTGAAATTATTTAATTTGGTTTAATCATCAAGTATATCTTTATTAATGTGATATGGTCTGTTCCCAGCGGTAAGTTGTTTTTTTAATTTTTTAAATGTGATTTATTATCCGAGGGAGTGTTTGATTTGTATTTAAGTGGTTTTTATTGTGGTTAAATTTGCCTCATCAGTCATTGCTTCATGTCTAGTAGTTCCCCAAATCATGAAGAAGTGATTTGTTTGCCTCTTCATGACTGCCACACCCAATTTAGCGGCCACCATCTGACAAAAAAAAAGAAAACACTGCACGTTTTAGGCCAGTCACGATGCTCCAGAGTCAAATATAGAGTTTTTTTACTGACAGTAAATCAAGAAATAAAGTGAAAGTGACTCAGAAGTGTCGTAGCAGCAGCAGTTCTGGAGAATAAATCTGATTAGCATGTTTTGAAATCACATTTCACAGAGCAGCTCTAGACTGTACAGTATATCCTCAGTAGAGCTGTGTGTAGCTGGCGGCTGTTCCTGCCGCGCTGGAGCCGTAATTTATTCATTGAACAGGTGAAGGCGGCGAGGAGTGGGCTGGTTTCTCCTCGCCTAATGAAAACTCAAATCCCTCTGACTCCTGTAAATTGGTTAGGAGGTGTCAAGTGTCTTCCAACACGTCCCCACCCTCCCCACCCCTCCCACATATCATACACACACACTTAAAGTGCACACACACACACACACACACACACACACACACGCACGCACATGCACACAGTGACAGAGTCGACTCATAAGGTCGTCTCGCTGCAGACAGCAGGGACGTGACACTTTGATCCTCCAGCTCCTGTCCTTCAAGGACACACATACTTCACGCACACTTTAGTCACACACGCTCAAAAATGTATACACACACACACACGATACACACACTGGTGTCAGGCTGCTCTGAGGCCGTGGGACAGCCCCATCTGTCTGAGAGCCAGCGGCGGTGACATTTAAAATTGATTACAAAGGGAAAGATTGATTATGATAATGTCCACTTATTTTCACTCATTATGGAGTTAGTGCTGCTCACTGGGCTCATTAATCACTGCGCTGTCAGAGCAGCCTCAGTCTGAGGTCATGGTTTTTGGGTTAGTAGTGATTGGAACTACTCTGAGCTAAATTTTCAGAGTCTTTTCTAACTGGTAATAAGCATACAAACCTGTAACATCGCCCTCAACCTGCTTAACTGACCAATCATGAGTCTCACGTCCTCTGTCATCGCTCCAGTTGATACGTGTCATGTGATCGGGAACAGACACCCCGCTTACACTCAGTTTGAGAACCACCTGATGAGATTCACTTGATGTTGTGATCAATTATCAGCTCCACAGGGCACATCATCACATCTGTTATTGCAAAAGAGCTTCCCTTGACATATCGTTACACCCTACAGCTGCATTTTTTAGTTTTATAAAATCGTTTTAAGTTAAAGTCTGCAGGCATATTGCACAAGTCAGTTTTTCAGACTAAACATTGTCATGGTAACATCTAGTAGACTGACAGGAATAATTCAAAGCGTCAAAGCTTTAATTGCTGACATGATAA
This sequence comes from Plectropomus leopardus, assembly GCF_026936395.1. Lineage (NCBI taxonomy): Eukaryota > Metazoa > Chordata > Actinopteri > Perciformes > Serranidae > Plectropomus > Plectropomus leopardus. Next base: position 5,196,199 of record NC_142189.1, read on the forward strand.
TCGACGTCCAAATCAGTATTTGAATACTTACATTTCTGTTTTGTTTTCTTCATCACTAAAATGGTGGAGGAATTTGAAAGAAGGTGGCAAATGTCAGACACGAATGAGGCTAGTTGTCTCAGCGTGGCCATTGTCTTTGTGTGTGTGTGCGTCCCTTTTTTATCATTCTGTGTCCCCTCTCTGAATTCAGACTTTTTTGGGGGGTCTGTGAAAGCAGCACGACACTCTTCACAAGTTCATTTTTTTGTTCCTTAGCAAAGGGGTAGGTGATATATTGAATATACTTGACGTGCCGCTGCTTGTTCCACGAGACATATATAAAATGACAATATAAAATGACTATATTGCAAACATAGAGTATGAAATGTCACATTTTTTTAAAAGCCACCAGGGTTTTCGGCTCCAAAAAAAGAAAATCTCTGTGGCAGCAGATGTTTTAGTTGTAGCTGGTAGATAAGCAGGGAGATCTGGGCACTTTAACCACAGTTTATCTACACAAACTACCCACATTGTTTTGATACAATCTGGCTGAAAATCTGGAAAATCTTAAATATTTCAAGCAGTTGCTTTTATAGTGCATAGAGGAAAAGTTTCACAGCCACCACAGCGCCCCTATCATGTCGTATTGTAGTGATGTAACTGCTCACTCTGGCTGCCTCTGTCTCTTGGTGATGGTGTAATACGCTCTTACACTCTCAGGAGGGAAAGATGGTAAAACACGAGATTATAAAATGCTCCCGTCTCTCTCTGGAGGTTGCATGAAATTACGCGACGCCACCAGGCTCACGAAACTTCTCAGAAATATTCACTGGAAACATTTTTCCTACATTTGATTTTGTTGTGAATTCACCAGCTGTGCCTCAGATTGGTCCAGCTTTGTATCAGCAACATTTCAAACTATCTGAATCAGTGGGGTCGATGAGGAAACGAGGGGAAGAGGATACAGGACAGGGGGTCTTGATTTGCTCCATGTTCAGGTCTTTGTTAAGATGCTGAAGAGTTGGGTTAGTGTCTGTCAGGTCAGCGGGTGGAAAGGAGAGCTCTGCCTGCTTTATATTTCTACAACTATTATGTTTTTATTACAGCTGCATAAATGTATTTTCTCATTTGTATTCATGAATTTCTTAGTTCCTCTCTGCTTCTTTGGTTTGTTTTTTAGCTTTGACATTTAGCGTCACATACAGCAGAACTGTCAGCACACCTTGTTCACTTTCCAGTGAGATCTTTGACAATATCTGTGTGCTATTATTGGTGAAATGCAAACAACAGTATGGGTATCATCATTACAATTACGGATGGAATCACCATTGCTTATACTTTTTCTGACATTTTATAGATTAAGCAATTAGCCTAAATTGAAAATAATCATTAGCTGCAGCTCTAATGACCATAAAGCTTTACACTTTGGGTTTCTTGTGGACAAGTCCTGCTGTTTCAGGCATCTGTCTCTGCAGTTTTTTTAACAAGTGAATGCTAATACTAATTTGAATATAAAGCTCCAGACTAACTTTTTCCACCAGTAGCACTGGTGCTTTTTATTAAATCGACATGCAAGGCATTTATATTTTTTCCATCTTAACAGTTTTACTGATAAATGAGTTGGTAAGAAATAAACACTTTTCAGATTTACCAGAAAAATACATTTGGCTGTTTTATTTTAAAGGGAAAAGTCACAAAGTCTTAGCTGCTTAGCTCTGGCGTTTGCTGGGAATTGCCGCTGTTTACACCTCAGGTATTTGGTAATGTAGCTATTTCTACTTTAATAGCTTTATTACTTACTTAAATTACTTTAATTTAACAATTTAATTTCAATTTTCCAAATTGATGATGTTTGATTTTCCATCTCTATGCAGTGAATTTCATTTGTCATCATTTTTACAGCAACGCAAATTGTAAATGTTTAAGTGATTCCCCTCATGATTAAGTGGAATTTCTTAATTTAAAAGGGGCAAAGGTAACATGTTTTATACTTCATGTAAATACATTCCAATCAATGTGACATCTATATATGTATTTTCTATATATACGCTGTGTTAAGACCTCATTTTGAGAGGTGGATGTAGTCACATGTGTATCTGTGGCCATTCCAATGCATTTACCATAGAAGTCAGAATATGGAGACACTCAAACTTTAGTGATCAGATGCTGCCTGTAGATTACTGAGAAACACGCAGGAACAAGATCTGTTCCAGTTCTGCTGACCGAGAATAAGACCGCAGTCTTCTCACTGTCACTCACATCTCCGTGGTCAAACCAGTGCAGTTTAAGTTAGAGACAGACAGGCAGAAAAGGGCCAATTCCTGGAGAGTGAAGCAGATGTAATGTTAGTAATGTGGCTTGTAAGGCAACACACACAAACACTCATATTCTCACTCCCTCCTGCTGTTTTATTTGATATGCGATGTTGATTTAAAAAACAAACAAACCAAAAATGAGGGCATACTTTGTAAATTGCTCTGGTGTTCCTAGTTAGAAAATTTAGTTGCACTGTCTCCAAAAATGGTCGCAAAATGGGACGACTAAATGGCTGGAGTCTGGAGCCCTGCAGCTCCAAACCGACTTGATGTGAACCCAAAAGCAACTACTAAATACTTGTAACAACATGGTCTCATATCTGACTCATGACTTTGTCCCTCCTGCTTCTTTTCTGTCTCTTCTTTTTGTGAACGACCCAAATCAGAGCACCATAAAACGACCTTTAAAGTGCCGTAAAACACTTCAGCTCTCTACCTTTTCGTTTCATGTTCCTGTCTTCTCTCTGTCTCTAATCTCTCCCAGCACCACTTTGTAACCTCCCCTGTAATCTTCCCTGCAGCCCTCACTCACTCTGAGTCAGACTTGGGTCATGGGAACTCACAGCTGCTCGTCCGGCCCCATGCAGTTGACAGACGGCGAGCTCCATTTCGGTTTGTTTGCTGATGCCCGTGAAAAAAAAGGAAAAAAATAGCCCCTGCACCTGAAACAATCCAGAGTTTGAGTTTGTTGCTGTGGGATGGCGGAGTCCTTCTCCTCTGGGAAGTAGGGCATAGTGTGCAGGCATGCTGCGCTTTTACACACAATATCCTCACAATACTCTGTCACTAAAGAGTATATGATGATGAATGTGATTGTAAGTATTGATATGCACAAAACAGAATAGGCTGCAGTAAACTTATTAGAACGGCAGCAGTGTGTCCTTTTGGGAGTTCATTCATGAATATGTTAACGTCTGTCACTGAAACAGACCTGCTGACAATAATCTGCTGAACTGCAAACTCACTCTAGCTCTATGATTTATGTACTAAAGTGTCTAACTGGTGGCCTTGAAGCTTTAAAGGTACAGGTTACCCAAAATCAAAAACACATGTTGTTCCTCATACCTGTGGTGCTATTTACTAGGGCTGGACCAAAATTTGGTTTCCCACGCATTAATTTATTTGTGGCGGCCTGCGACTAATCATCATTTGCCGCCACAACTAGATTTTTTGGAGCTGGTCTGTTCATTAGAAGCAGTAATGTAATATCTATTCAGTTTATTTATTGTACACTTGGGGCAGAGACACTGCAGCAGGCGCATTGAAAGTGAAACCTAACTGTCCATTCTGCAGGTGATGTGATCAGCAGATCAGTTATCCACCCAGCGAGTGTTAAGTGCTGCGGAGGAGGAAAAAAGTCACGAAACTCCACCTGCTGTATGCATTCAGGGACCACAAAACGACAGATTGTAGAGCAAGTCCACAGAATGATGTGATTCTACGATTATGATTAAAAAAACAAAGAAAAAATAATTACAAAATAATCGCCCCCTCATTGTCAGCTACCGTCACTGATGCGCTATCACTCCATGGGAAACATGGGCGGAGAGAAGGCAGACATTCATTTTTCATCACCATTCATCGTCATCATACCTGTAGGCAGTCTACAGGTAAGATGAATAATATTTTGACTTTTGGGTGAACTGTCCCTTTAAGAAAACCTCAGGCCAAAAGGGGTCCTTTGTGTTGAATACAAATACTCTATATTCCCCAGACAAATACGCAGTAGTTGTCATTTGCTTGCAGACATAGTTAAAAGTATAATATTAGTATAACTATACTATATATAATAGTATAAAAGTTTTCTTAGATTTTGATTTTAGATTTCCGAAAATTATAATACTTTCTTCTGACATTAGCTGAGACGATTTGTCACAAGAACCGCTGAACTCTTGATATCGATTCCATCCTCCCAAATGTCTCCCCTGCCACTTGAATTAAAAGGCACTCTGAGTCCTAACCAGATCCCCGTGGAGAAGGCAGGAAAACTGGATTTCCCCATCGGAAATCAATACATTACCACTCAAAGTGCCCTTGAGCAAGTCATCAAATCCCTGCTAGTTCCAGGGGCGCTGACCTCCCCGTGGAGCCGAGGAAAAGACGAACGTACGCCCTCTGGGATCAATACGCTACGATCGAGAGAATCAATCTCTGCCTGATCCAGAGGTGAAAAACCGGATTCAGGTTTGGGCTGTGAAACCACATTATCATAACAAAGCCGAGCTGTGTGGTGAAATATGAAAAACGTGTTCCAGGTGAATGTTTTGTTCCTCCGCAGACCTTTGGCGGCACTCGTTAACCAGCCCGGGGCACATGGAAGCTAATCAGTGACAGCAGTGTGGGAACAAGACGTTTCCCATCGTTATTCAGCTTTTATGCAGAATATGTGTGTGTGTTTGAGAGTGCTCATGTGTGTCTGTTTATGAGTGACGGCAGCTCGTATCTCAGTTTCTGTGTAAATGCCACATCAAGTGCACTCTGCGTCCTGAAGCAGACATATCTGACTTTCTGTGTGTGTGTGTGTGTGTGTGTGTGTGTGTGTGTGTGTGTGTGTGTGTTTCTGTATTAGCGTGCACTTTGATAACCTCTGCCCCCCCTCCCTCTCTGTGTTTCAGCGAGCGTACACTGTGATAGTGGAGGCGTGGGACAGGGACAACGGCACACACAGCAATGGTAAGGATCAGCCCTTTGTACTGGTTTTAACTCCTCTGAATCCTGAATCACTCTGTCCTTTTCTCCTGCCTTAAATTTGCTCAGATTTGTTTCTTTTTAACATATCATAGCTCTATTAACTCTAACTTTATTTCTCAGAAAAACATGAAAAAAAGACAATAAGTAGCCTAACAAGAAATTACCCCCCAAAATAACAAGAAATTAGTAAAAATTGAAGAGTAAATTGCCTGAAATTAGTACAAAAAGAAAAGCTAAAAAAAAGACAGGAAATGATCTAAAAAAAAAAAACAGCAACAAGATGAAAAATAATAAATATTAAATATACAGTTATGATAATTATGAATATAGTTTTCTTGATTATTTGATTATTTTTTTTCTTTCTTTTTTTTAAGCTGATTTTTGGGCCATTTTCTTGTCACATTTCTGGGAAAGTTTGATGCCAAGTTGCTGAGAAATCTAACCAATTTGTTCTCGTTTCAAAGTTTTAAATACTTGTGAAAAGCATCTGAACGCAGCATGCCAATCCAGGTTTCAAAGGGTTAAATGTCTTATTGCTGAGGTCACAGTATTTGTTTCATATTTTGGCTTGCTCGGCAGGTTTCTATGGCGTCCAGATAGGCTGCTTGTAATCTCAGGAGCACTCATATCTGATTATTCACTCAGCAAGAGACGATATGCTTTACCACTCTGTTCTGACTGTTATGATCGGCCTGATTTTATATTCTGAAACCTTTACAGCCGCAGCGGATTTGGTGAGCAGCCATTCGCTTGAAGAAGAATGAGAAACAGAAAGAAAAGTGAAAAGATCGCCAGCCTATTTCATATTTGAAACGCTTGCAGCAGGTTAACCGAAAAACACGTCATGTTTTTGGGTTGTTGCTCTGTGTGAGCATATCACTTTAATGTTGACATCTTATGGCCCGTCCACAAGTATATAGCTTTATTTGAAGCCAGATATATTTCGCTGCCATAAAAAAAAAAAAAAAAAAAAGAAAAAAAGGTCCACACAACTACTACTTTCCAGAATATCTCTGTCCACATAAGGGCACAAAAACAACTCCAAACGTTCGTTAACATAACCTTTCTTCCACAGCCGGACCTTTTGCACGAAACTGAAGTGATATTTTCAAAATGTTGATAAAACGAAAATGCTAGATGACCTCATTTTAATTAAGTGATGTTGTGCAACTTCCCTCACGATAACGCTCCAAGAAGCATGGCGATGTTCAAAACATTAGCAGGTTTATTTCTATTGCAGCCACCACACTAGCCGTCATTATTTCCAGTATAAGGTGATATAGGTGTGTTATGTTGTGATAATCGAACCGCAAGCCCCTTATACGTGGAAGCAGCCACGTATGAGGGTTTTCTGGGAGGTGATGGTCCACGATTTCACAGAGGAAATGTGGATTCAAAGTTTCTGGATGATCTGTACAACTTTCTCAGAGTTATGTGATGCAATAACAGCTCTTGTAGCTCCTGCTGCATCATGAGGGAACCAGTTTATACTGACAAGCACATAGCCATAAGATCATGTGACCTATAAAGTGAAAAAGTGTTTCACTTGCAGTTTTGCAAAATACGGCTTTTTCGAATCCCCTGAAATACCACCTCATGTGAGCGTTAAATTCTTTTTGTGATAAATGGGAGTTTTTTCACTACTGACATTTTCCCATTAGGCGTGTTTTATATTTACAGTTTCAATTTGTGCAATCTGAGTGTCAGTTGAAACCCGCCATGAAACCTGCAGCCATCCAGAAAGTCACCTGTGCGCTGATCTAACTTGTGACTGACAGGTATTTGTGCTCCTCCACCACCTTCTCCCCTTTTCTCACCCTCTTCAGGGTCACTCAGACTGTTTTTGGCACTCCTATATTAAGCCCGTGAGAGCATTGCATCGTTAAGCCATTAATTACAGACCACGGCGATCTTTTTTTGTCCCCCCCTGCTCTTTCCTCTGATGTCTGTCTCCTAATTAGCAACCCGACAGCTGTCCGGCTACCGCACGCCACTTTATTATCCTGAAACACTTTGACAGGCCGGCATCCAGACTGCCATGCCTCGGACGGGACGGCAGCTCTGCTAAAGTCTTTGCTTGCTCAGCCACCTGTAGATGTGTCCGCGTGGCGGCTGGAGGGATGCTTTATAAATCCTCATCGGGGCGCGGCTGGGAGGCAGTGACAGGCAGGCGTGAGGTGCTGACGTCTCGACCGCTGTGTCCCGTCTTGTAGACTGGGGCTGGGCATTTTCTCATTGCGTGATCACAAGTTTGATTCCTGAATCTGTCAGCGAGTCTGTCAGCAGCCAAGCGTCAAAGTGAAACATTACTTGATGCTTTAGAGCAAGTCATACTGGATCAGCTAAAAATACAAACATAATAGGCTAAATTCCTCTGTGAAAGTTTGTCTGTGCCGGTCAGGAGATTTAGGAGGTAGTCAGAAATTCAGTGTTATTATTTACTTCTCTATCTACTTTTATGTTTTTGGGATTTCCTACATTTTCGGGAATTACTTAAAAACGTCAGAGAGCAGGCATGAACCTGTTGCATTAGTGATACTGCAGCATAATTAGAGAGTGAGAGTTGTCATCTGTTATGATCCAGGTGTGCACAGGAATAAGAATCTCAGGATGCCCCGAAGTTTTGTTTTGCCCGAGAGCCCATTCCCCGTCCTCTGATAGTCTGCCAACACGATTCCCCTAAACGCTGCTGCATTTTCGTACTGTAACAGCTCATGGCACGGCAATTAATCTAGATTAAAGTTAGTAAAACCGGGTTTGACAGCGAGACCGCTCTGCACCTCAAGAACACTTTGGAAACTATTTTTGTTTTTTGAAACTGTTTTTTGTTTCCTTAAGTGTTTTGTACAATACACAACTACAGAGAGAGGATTGTCATTAGAGGTTCGGACAGGACTTGCACTGACACATTTAGTCCATTATTTTGGTTAATGGCAGAATATTCGCTTGATAACTAAATTGACAATTAATCATTTAGGTCATTCATTAAGAATAACCACCAGTCATTTGTGTAGTTTCAACCTTCTTGCAATGATTTGCAGCTTTTCTCAGTTATACCTTTCTAACTATTGATAAATCTGACTATTTTCTTGATGAATGGATTATTTATCAGGAAAATATCAGAAAAAACATGACATTTTTTAAATCCCATTAGTCAAATGAGTTTTAATTTATTACATTTACAATCAAAGACAGAAATTACAAATATTTACACTTGAGAAGCTAGAACCAGGATTTTTTTGTTTGCTTTAAAAATTAATTAAACAATTCATCAAAATTGTTCCTACCGATCGGTAATCAACCTTTTTTTTTTTTTTTGCATTTTAGCCTTTATTCGATAGGACAGATCAGAGTGAAAGGGGACAGAGGGAGTGGGGATGACATGCAGCAAAGGGCCTCGAGCGGGGGTCAAACCGTCGTGACAATGAGAATTAGTTTTAAATTTCTGATTATTGACTTCCCTGCACATAACGAGATTTAATCTTTCAACGGAGAAATGGTGCATTTAAGAATTGATATTCCCCATAGAAAATGCCTTTTTGGCCCCAGTACTGTCTGTGAGATCAGGACATCCTGTGAAGGAATAGTCTCCAAAACAAAAACAAAACAAAAAAAGGATGAGGTCATCACAATAATTACATAGATAATGAGATTACAGAGAGGTGGCTCCAGGTGAGGACCTGCAGGTGGTTTCAGTGTGTGTTTCTGGAGTGAACAGGTCTGGGCAGCAGCAGGTTGAGGAGGCCTCAGGAAAAAAATGGCTCTGTGAAGGCTGTTTACGCTTCAGGAAGCCCCCGCCTGCTCAAAACAAAACACAGAGGGCAGGAGAAAAGAGGACGGAGCTGTTGTTGACTCTGTGCATCGGTGGATTGTCGGCTGGCGTGCAGTTTCACCGGAGGGCAGAGATAGACCGATACTGGCATTGTGTCAGATACTGGAGATTCCCCCTCATCAGAAACCAGGAGTTTAAGTCTGGGGATATTCTTTATCTTTGTTTGTAATCAAATCAAATCACATAAAAAGACAAAAACAACTATATCTGCTGTTTCAGCTAACATTTCCAGGCCACTTAGTCTGCAAGGTGTCTCGGTTTTGTCAGGTGTTCCAGCTCCACTGTGAAATCCAAGTACTGGTGTGATGCAGGAAAGATCTTTAACAAGGTTTATTATGGAATACAAAAAAAACATACAGCAGGAAAAGTCCTTCCATTATCACATCTCGTCTGGTCTTCTACCAGCTTGAAGTCCTACTTCCTCACATAAAATGGTCAAACGGGATCCTATGAAATAAAGCCCTTAAAAAATGTATATTGTTCCACATTTACGCAGATTTCTTGTCATCCTTGTCGCACAGCCTCATCCTAATTTCTTTTGTCATTCGTATTAAACTGCCCGACAGCACCATAGCTGTAGTACGTAACTGGCATTCTAACAGAAATAATATAAGCATCAATGAAAATATAAACACAAATTTAGTCCAGTCTAACTGTTGGAAAAACTTGAATGCCATCCAGATGCCTAAAATACTCACTAGAGCACCACACATGGATTAATCCTCCGCTGAAAATAGTCCCACAGAAATGCCCCGTTTCTTCTGTTTCAGTAACATTAGATAAAAAACGACAGCAGCCACCAGTTTAGGAAATCAATAAGCCTCTGATTAAATGAAAACATCAAGGGTATCGGATAAGGTGTTGCTACCGAAACTCTGGCATTGTATTGGCAAGAAAAGTGCACATAAACTGCCCACTCTTGTGTCAGATACTGATTTATGTCACCGCAAACTGGCAACTTATAACTGTACATTATCGGAAAATTAAAGTGGCGCCCTGCTTATATAATGATCAACATTGACGCGAGCAAAATGAGGTAATTTGCATCTTTACTAAAGTGGAATGTGCACCGAGCTGCATGCAGCAATAAAAAGATTCATTATAATGTTTTGGCAATCCCAGGACAGCATTTCAAAGCCGATTAAGTGCAATTTCTTGTGCCGTATAATTTAAACTCCACCCAGCTGAAGCACCAAGCAGGTTAGAACAAATCCACAGACAGAAGAGAGGAACCGGTGGTCATTTCAGCCTCTTTTATCTGCTCTTATAAACATTTAATGGTAAAATGATAGAAGATTGGTTTGTTACAGTTGCTGTAGAAGTTTGTTTGAACCACCTGGAGGAGGATGCCTCCCAAAACAAAATAACCTCTTGACAACCATCGCTGAATCACTGCAGGTGTGAGAGTGATGCTGTGACGCTCTGCTGTAACATTGAGCAATGAAATGTGCACATGTGCACATGTATGAATTGAAAATCTGCTTAAAAGGACAAAATAAGACACAAAGGCAAAAAAGGAAAAAGAGAGTGAAAAAAGTAACTAAAAAATGATTTATTTTTTTTATCCTGGCTTTTTGGAAAAAAAATCTTCAGCGTTTGCAACATTTCTTACCAAGTTTTTTATTGCCGGTTCCCCCATGTTTATGAAAGAAAGGACATCAATTTGCTCAGGGCTCAGGGGATAAATTAATTGTAAAAGGTGACTGAAAAACATGGCTGTGGCCACCTCTTAGGTCTCTATGCAAAGAAATCCTCGTAGTTTTGTGTTTTGGTTTGTGTGATGAACATTTAACATTTTTGTCATTTTAAAGATGAAATTATTATTTTATTTACTAAAAATACAAAAAAGTACTGTGAGGTAGATCAATGAAAAATTGCTTCTAGCTAAGAATTAAGACTATTGCAATAAAAAAATTATATAATTGTTTGTGCAGAATGAAATTAAAACTGTGTATTGAAAATTGGCAAATACCAAAAACTGATTACTTTTTTTTTAATCAGTCAGTTTTACTTACTTTACTTTTTTTCAGTGTTCTTGCACACCTGCTTGTATTCGGACAACATTTAATACTTTAATGACATGGGTTTAAAAAAAAGAAAAAGGTTGGAAGTAAGTGCATGTATTTATGCAAATAAGAAACTAAAACACTATTTCAAATTTTAAGACTTTTTGTGGATCATTTAGAAACAAATGTGACGTTAATTCTCTCTAAAAACCTTGAGGTGAAGTAAAACAAAATCAACGGATACACTTTTACTGGCGGTGTGAAGACAGCCTTAAGTTCAGTTCAAAGATCACCGCTGTTACAAGCGACAAGCTGTAAAGAGGTCAAAGGTCAAAGCAAAAGTGCTACAACCCCCAAACTAAACACTCCAGTTACAAGCGGCTGAAAAAGTGTCTGTAAAAACCAGTACGCGCTTTGTTTCTAAACTGCATCTTCTCTTCACACAGACAATCATGCCACTCTCGACATGATCAGCTGCTCAGATCTGAAGCCCCTCGTTGTTTATATAAGCCGGTTTTTATATGGCCCACTCTCTGCTGCTCTCCCTAGTAACAACGGCCCCTCTTAGCGCGTCTCCTCCAGTACAGAGAGCTCATGATTGGTCTATATTTTTATATCTAATTGCTGGAGATGAACAGCAGTGAGTGAGTGCCTGGGTGTTTCAGGTGGTGGGTGTGGGACTGAAATCTGTGGCAGTGTGTTAGATCGCAGAGAGACTCAGTAAATCAGGACAACGTGGAAACTGAGTCTTTTTCCACAGTGTCAAACTTCAGCAGTCATGATGATGATATTAGTATATACAGAGGGATGAGTTTTACATTTCTCATAGATGATACACTGAAGGTTTTTGTCATGATGCCATTATGTTTTTAGGTGAAGAAAAACACAAAAACTTATTATTATTTTCAGTATTCTACAAAGTATATACAATAACTCTGCCTGCTTTATATATACATTTTATTATTATTATTATGATTATTATTATCAGAGCTGTGGATGTGTCTGCAGTAACACTGATTGTAACAGTGCACCTAAAGTGGAAATAGCAAGTTTTTTCTCCATATGCCAGATGTGGTAAAAATGACATCATCAGGTGGAAAATAAAAATGACAAATTCTGAGGCAAAAATAATACAATGCATGTTTTTAAGCTTTGATGGCTATGGGCTATTTGAATGGGTTTTAATTTAGCATGTTTTGCACTTAACACTATAAATGTAACAATTTTCTCTCCACTGTGTATTTTAGACTTATTGTAGGAGCTGAGCTGGAAATTCCAACATCAAACAAAAATACACAATCTTGTTAAAATGTATGCCGTATGCACGAACACATCCAAAATTCCCCAAAAAACTGAAGAATGAATAGAGTGTAAAATGCGCCAAACAGTCCCTAAGGGTTAAACCATAAACTCTGGCTGTGTTTGGCGCTCTGCTTAACCCGCTGAGGAGAGCAACACTGTGAGCAGTGAGGATGAGCTCTTCCCTCCAGCTCTGTCTCATCCAGGTCACACGCTGCTCCGCAAACCACGGCGGCAAAGCCTGCGGGGTCACGCTTCTTCTGTTCCTTGAGAACAAGCTAAAGGGTCTTTCCTATGTCGCCCTTCCTCGTCAGTTCCACGTCTCTTATTATTTCCGGCCTGGCTCCGATGGAGTCGGGGCTGGATATCCTGAGAGGGAGAAGCGCTGGGAGGAGGAGGAGGAGGCGGGAGGGCAGAAAAGCATTTCACCAAGCAGGAAAAGTGAAAAAGCATTTAGGTTATCAAGCCCTCGCAGACCTCGCTTCTACACCCTCTGTTTGTGCTCGCTTCATTTTCCTATTCTTTCCCCCTTTTTCCTCTTCTCTTTTTTCTTCTTCCACATTCTTGGTGGCACAGAGAGCTTTGAGCGGAGGTTACACCTTCCCTCTGATGTGTGCTAACAACAGGCATTCTTCGAAGTCTCATGCTCTCTCTTATCTCGCTAAACACCGGGTTGTTGGGTCAAATCCCATCCCTGGAGCCAGCCCTGCTCCTTGGAATGTCATTCAGAATTTTTGTTGTTTAGACTTTCCTATCTAACTGACCCAAATTCTTGACCCATTGTTTTGAGTTTTTTTCCATACTGCTAAAAAAGTAGTCGATTACTCAGTCGTAAAGAATTCATCAGCGTCGCTGTTTTAACACTGATCTGTTTGTCTTTTTTGTCCAGATGATGAGCTGCTGATCGAACGCAGCATCCACAAAGGGATGATCAACCCCGGAGAGGAGAAGCAGACGGTGGAGTATAAGAGCTCGATCGCCAGGCTCGAGTACACCATCCGCGTACGCTGTGATGAAAACTACTACGGCAGCAAGTGCAACAAAGTGTGCCGTCCACGTGATGACTACTTTGGCCATTATGTGTGTGACCAGTTGGGAAACAGAGGCTGCATGGAGGGCTGGACAGGGCCGGACTGCAAAATAGGTACAGCAAAGACATCATTCACACTGTGAACCAGGGCTGAAACTCACGATTTGTTTCCTTATTGACAAATATCCTGACTATTTTTATGATTAATTAATCATCAGTCTATAAAACGCCAAAAAATTATGAGAATGCTTATTGCAGTTTCCCAGAAACCAAAGTGATAATTTCAAATATGCTTCTTTTGTCTAAAACACAAAGACTCTTCACTTACTATCATAAATGACAAAGAAAAGCAGCAAATCTTGTATTTTAAAAGCTGGAACCAACAAGTGTTTGACATTTTTCCTTGAAAAATAATTTAAAATATTGACTTTCTTTCGATTGACAAATTAATTAATCAGCTAATCTTTGCAGCTGTACTGTTAAAACATGCAGCAATATACAGGCTGATGTGTGTTCATGAGACTCCCCACCCTCACTTTTTACTGATTTATACTGAAAAATAACGGACATGTTTTAATTTACTAAATATGCTTACATACCAGTTCTTGTAAACTGACATAAAACAGTGTTAGGTTATCAGATAAGTCAAAAATATGACCGATAAGATCAATAAAAATGACTGATAGCTAAATGATTCAGTGATAAAATAGTATCTCCTTTCCATCCAATAAGTTTTTTGACATTTATTTTACTCCTCTGCTCCTAAAAACAAAATTTAAAAAAGCAAAAAATGAGAGAAACAGATTTTTTTTCAGTTGAAGCTGTAGTTGGTAATCTTAAAAAAACAAAAACTGTCATAATTGCTAAAATCCACACAGTACATGAGGCAGGTAATCTGTGAAAAACTCCTCTGTCTCCTCATAGTACTTTTAATGGCATTTGCATGAATTTACTGCACCTGAAGTTCTCGGCTCTGATTGGTTGTTGCTGACTGAACGGCGGTCCGATTTAGCGAATGCCATTCGAGGAAGCAGGAGGGGAGGAGTGACGCGATTCTATTCACAGATTATCTGTCATATGTACTTCTGTCAGGATGTAGTGACAGTTTCATCAAATGGGACAAAGTTGTTTTTATACAAGTTACCATCTGTAGCTTTTAGTGGAAAAGCAATAAATGGTTAAATGTGCTGCAAATAATATTTTTAAGATCTGAATCTCACTCAGATATTTGTATTTCTCACTCGCTGCACCTCATTTTCTTACGTCCAAACGTTTGCGATCACATGGAAGAAGCTCCCTCTGGTTTTACCTCCTTCCAGCCGTTTACGGAAAACATTTGGAAGTTCGTTGAAGTTCATGTCAAGTGTCAATTTGCAAGAATTCAAAGAATGTTTGGAAACTCTCGTCTCTGCTGGAGACACCTTCAATTTTCCAAACAACAACTCGCCATCCATTGTTACGGCAGCAGAGATTCTTTTTTCTTTTTCACAAACAAGAAAACAGGGGAAATGAGATTTTAATGATTTGACCATCTGCAAAAAAAAAAACCCAAAGAAACAAGGTGCCAGACAAGAACGTAGAACTGATTGAAAGTTGATAGTTTCAGAGATGCTGATGAAATGGTGACAGATTGAGGAACTAACACAAACTTGTCACTCTCTGTTTCCTCTCCCAAAAGCCATCTGCAAACAAGGATGCAGCCTCCAGCATGGGGCGTGCAGCGTGCCGGGCGAGTGCAAGTGAGTCACCTCCCCTCCTTTTTTATATTTGTTTGTTTGTTCCACCTTGTTCCACCTCACAGTGCGGCTGTCAAGTGATGTAAAATATGCTCTTGTTTGGATGGAAAGAGTTTAATGAGGTTAACAGTGGTGACACAACAGAGCAATGAGGCGCTGAGGGAGTGAGGAGGGGGTTGTTGATAACATACCAAGCAGCCTAACCCCATCCTAGTTCTGTGAAGTGCCCCCCCATCCCTCCACCTCCATCCCTCAGCTCCACTCTGATCCAGAAGCCATTGTTCTGCTTCCTGTTCTAAAGCTGGCCTGCTCCTGCCCGCACACACAAACACACACACAGGCCTGTTTTTTTGCTTTATGTTTCCTCCCTTGTCCTCCTCCAGCAGCAGAGAGGCACTGTGGCCCCCCTCCCCTCCTCCCCCTTCTTTAATGTCTGCAGCCCACATCACCTCTTCCTATCCTCGGTCTTGTTATGGCTGGCATTTCACCCAGTGAGCTGCAGACAACAGGCATGCAGGGATACAGAGAGAGAGGGTGCTAAAGTTAAACTGACACCTTTTAATAGGCAAGACTCATAATCCAAACTCTGACCCTGATCCCACAGTGGACACATCGAGTGTAAATTAATAATATTTATCACTATAATCATATCCAAGTTTAGCTTGGCGGGCCGCGAGTTGCTGTGAACTAAATAGATCGAGGGCTATTACAGCTCGTGATTAGGACACAAGACCGTAGTTGCCAAAACCTCACTTCAACATCATCGAAATTTCAACAGTTTATTTTGGATTTAACAGAAAACTTAACATGCAGCATCAATTTACTCTCCCTTCATCTGTCCTCCTGAGTTCTCCGTTTGTTTACATGATACTGGGCGCGCCCGCTGCGTCACATGAATGTCTGCTGCATCTATTGATGCAATGACGTTCAGAAAAATCATGTGTAGTGTCCCAAATGTCTTTGGTTACTCTCTATATAGCTCAGTATTTAAGATACACTACACAGAGAATAGTGAGGGAGTGAATGAGTGAGTGGTTTTGACCACAGCTGAAGGCTAAGCTTACATGACCAAAATCTAATCCAAAAACAGATGGATTTCTTCACGGTAGTGTGGTCACAGATAACCTATTTTTATCCATGAGATCTGGGCCTCTTTCATATTTTATTTTATTTTATTTTACTTTTATTAAAACAGGGAAGGCCATTGAGTGCAAGCTCTCTTTTACAAAGGACATCCTGATTACATTACATATAAAAACAACAAAAGCACACTACAGTATACATCTACAAAACATGAGAAATGTGGCCGATACTAAAGTGCACATTAATAGCGAAGACACACAATAGCCACTGCGTGCATCAACAAATAGTCCAAACATCAACACATGCAGTCACTGTGCTCTGTCAGTCAGAGATTTATGTCGATTAAAAGAGATTAGTGCGTCTAATTTTAAGAGTTTCTGCAGGTTGTTCCACTTGTGTGGAGCATAATATTTAAAAGCCAATTTCCTCATCTCAGTACTAACATAATGATTTTTGAAGGCCAAACAGTCTTGGGACCCAGAGCAGCGTGACATTGTTCTATACTCTGATTCATATCTGGCCATGTGACCACTGTGAGAACAGTCATATCGAAATTAAAGTGTTTTTCCCATAAATGCACATGCCAAAAGCTTGCCTACATAATAGGTTCCTGCATGAAACGTAAAACTGCTGTTGCGGTTTGTTTGACGTCACGGCCGCACTTTGCACATGCGTGTTGTGTTCTTCTGTGTGTCATCACAAAGTTACACCATCAGTCAGGAGATGAAGTTTGCACTGCTATGTCTTTTTTTTTTTTTTTTTCTTTTTTGCGTGTGTGTGACATCATTGGCAGAGAGCCGTTCACACCAAAGTCAGATATGGATGACTTCAAACATAATTGTGACCAGTTTAGACAGAAAGATCTGATCTGGGGGAAAAAAAGCTGAATTGAGCACTGAACCCTGTGATGTCACCAGAGAACTCAGAAGGAAATAACTGATTATGAGCGTTACCTGTCAGTTTTATTATGAAATAATGAGATGAGTTAAGCTGATTGCCAAATTGTGTATGCACTGCACTCACAAGGAGGACAGTCCAGTTAGACGCAGAATTGTAATGTGCTGCACTGTGGACCGTGAGCGTTTAACAAAAAAGGCTGACCAGGCGTTTGTTGTAGCAGCTCTGTGAACAGGAGAAGAGGCTGCGGAGGGAAATTTAGATTTGATTACATGTGGAACTGAAGTGTACATTTAGACAGACTGAGGAGCTTTAAAAAGCCAAACTTCACTCTCACTCTCACACACAAATGCACACACACACACACACACAGACTGGTATTTGGGATTGGCAGGAGTCGAGAGAAGAGGTGGGGGTGGGGGGTTCATACAGAGGCAGGTTTGATTTAGTTAAGATCTCGTAAAAAAAAAAAAAAAAAAGGGGGGTAATAAAGCTGACATTTCTTATTGGAAATGGCCGGAGGATTGGAAGAAAGAGGAACACCCTGGAATGTGCCTCAACATGTGATTTGGAGCTTCATTGCAATCAGGGGCGCGCGCACGCACACACACACACACACACACACACACACACACACATACACACACACACAATGCTGAGAAACAGGAAGACGAACATCCATCCAAAAAGAAGATTCAGGGTGAATAAAAGCCTTTTTCAGTCAGTCACAACTTGACACAATGACATCATCATTGTGAATGTTCAGATGTTCGTGCGGGCTCGTTACCACCCAGACGTAAAATAATATCATGAAAACACATCACACAATCACATTTTCTCGATGGCTTTCAGGTCAGGCAAAATTTAAGCAGATCTGAAGCAACATTGTGGATCACAGATTTTATAACTGAAGTCATAAAAGTCAAATTTCACTCTTAATCTTTGAATTTGTTTTTTGATGAAATAATTTTTAATCAAGGTAAATTTACAAGTTTTTTTTTTTAATCCTTCAACTTGTCATGATCAGCAGGTGGAGTTTGCCCAGTTTTCATTCAAGTGGCTTCAGTCAGATCAGATCTTTAAGACAGACTGTCTGCACTGTTATTTGCAAGTTATCAGATTGTATTTGTGCAAGATTTGTGTCCAGACATAACCAACCTCTCTGCGTGGGTTGCTGTGGTAACGACAAAGGCGCTGGTAACTTTGTAGCTACACTGGGGACGCGGCTTTCCAAAGCAGAAGCATGAGAAATAGAGGTCCATCAAGATGTAGAGTGGGTCGTTCACTAATCGTGAGATTGGTGGTTTGTTCCCCGCCTACTCCACTCCAGGTGTCGAAGTATCCTTGAGCAAGATACTCAACCCCAAATTTCTCCTGATAACTGTTTCTATTGGTTTGTGAGTGCATGACAGTGATTACTGAGTAGCAGGTGGCACCTTTTACCATTTACCGAACACATCACTCAGTTTGCAGTTATTTATTTCAATTTTTCAGCGTTGTCATCCAAAGCGCTTTGCCGGCAGTAGCATGGATTCTTCTCAGCACCTCAGTCACGCTTGATTTTTTGTTATTGTCATGTGTTGCACTGCAAAAGACACTTTGAATCTGATTTGAGCAGCCTGAGCATCTGTACAGATCCGAATGGAATCACATTGCAAAACAGCTCCACATGTGGTTTTAAATAAGTTTGCAAAAATTGCCTTTTGTGTTCTTTGTTGTTGTTGTTCTTGTTGTTGTTTTTTTTTTTTTTTTTTCGAAAAATAAATCTGGATATGTCAAAAAGTATTTTTGGGCTGACAGTTAGGCCTGAAATGTCATCATGTGACTTATGGATTTAACTTCAGTCATGTGACAGCAGTTGGTCACATTCATATATTGAAAAGCTCCAGAAAACGATAATAAGTCGATCTGAAATTAAGATTATTCTGTCAAACAGCTTGGCTTGTTTCACTCCAATTATTTTAAAAAAATGTTAGAGCTGAACTACACAAATAAGAGTTTTCCTTTAGGTTAACAATAAAATAAAACCTCAATAACAGATTCCAAGCAAATTATGTTGATGGAAGAGAAAGTGAAAGAGAGGCAGAGAAGCTGAGAGTGAAGGGTTAAAGAAAGAGAGAAAAGCAGTGAGAAAAAAGAAAGAGAGAAACAGCCTGGCAGAGGAAAACTAAAAATGTGTGTTTGGTATCTCGTTTCCTACACACAGCGCATTCACAACCTACGCTCCCTCATGTGACACTACTAAACATGTAGCTAGGCAACAGTGGGCTAAGTCCGTCCTCTGGATTTGGGCGCGAGGCCTGCCTGTAAATAATTCAGCGGTCCCACACACACACACACACACACACACACACACACACACACACACACACACACACACACACACACACACACAGGCCCCTCTACCTCTACCCCTGCCCACCGTCCCGTCCTCTGGGTGTGGTTTGTCTGAGGGGCAGCAGCAGAGCGGGGGTTTGTGGGCAGACGGGATATTTTCGGCTCCGGCTGGCCCCCGCGGCCCCTTCCATTGATGGGACGGCAGCAGCCCGGCGACGGGGCTTGTGGGTAATGCCACCCTTGGCCTGTGGCTGCCCGAAACCATTTCCCTGCTCTCCCACACTGCAGCCAGACAGACTGTCCACGCTGCCACCGCTGCTGCACGGCTGACAGTGTGCAGGGCATCGCCGCCGACCGCAGTGCCGGACAACACCACATACTGTAGTAAACAATAACAGCGCTGTCACACACACGCACAGGCGCACAACTGGGCTTGCCTCACCGAGCAGCATCAGATTTAAGTTGTTGCGGTTGTGCATGCAGTTAAAGGCGTTTCTGCTTACAAATTGTGCATGAAGCAAAATGTGTTGTGCATGTTTTAACACAAGCAGAGCACAGTCAGGGCTGCATTTTTACGATGCAAGTCTTTGATAAGTGTCTTATAACTACCCATATTACAAATTCCATTTTCCAAAACTGAAAAACAATCTGTTTTACACACTGGAGACGGTTCATGCTACAACAATAAAAACACTACACACACATCAACAATAAGTAACAATAAATCATTCTGCATATATTTCAACAACAAAGACACTGTAAACCAGAGGTGTGGACCCCAGCCACCTGACTCACCTCCCATCAGAGTCACATGTTTGATGATATAAACTCAAAAAAAGAAGAAAAGATTAGTCTAAAAATTGTCAGAAAATAGTTTTTAAAAAAAAGTCCATCTTAATATCTCAAAGTCCAAGGTGATTCTTTTATATATTTTGTTTTGTCAGGCTAAAACCCAAAGTTATTCAGTTTAATATGATTTATAACACACAAAAAAAGGAAATCTCTTTGCAAGGCTGAAAAACTGCATTTTCTGCAATTTTTGCATGTGAAATTTCTTCAAATATGAATCGATTTTTAAGATATTTCACTATTATTTTCTGTTGAATGACTAATAAATGCTAATTGAATGTTGTAGCTTCGATGCAAAGATTTGAGACTTCAGTGTGACTTGCAAAACAATACCTTGGTCCCTCCACTGCTGTAGACAACAGCTAATAGAATCAAGTGCAACAATAAAAGTTTTACTATAGTTCAGGGTTAATGGCAGCAGTTGATTCCAAAAAAGGAGTGAGGTTCAGACCCCGGCCCCCCCAGCGTGGGGCTTCCAGTCTGTCACTGTCTTCAGTTACTACTGCAGCTCACTACAGCGCAGCACACCACTACTGGGAAGAGAAGTGTTTGGTCGGCATCCATTTTGAAGTGTTTGTGAGCTGGAGTGGAGGGACGGTGGTGGTGGAGGGGGGGCGTTTGGGGTGGGTCGCTCCCTAAAATAGCCCCGACAGAGAAATGACAGGACAGGTGGGGCAAGGTTACCACTGGCCTTGGAATAACAGAGTGCTGCCATAAACCAACAGATTAGCTAACCCTTCGCTGGCCTCTCCTCCGAGACGACTAACCCTCGTTCCACAAACCCGCCGCTCATTCCAAGTCTGACCTCGACGGAGCTCACGACACAGGAAGAGGGCTGAGAGACGACACGCAACACATGACACAAAAAACAGCCTCTTAGCAAGTCATTTTTGTCTGTAGTAGAGTACTTATTACCTTATTGTTTCAGCATTTTTTAAACAACAGAATTAGAACAAATTGTTTATACTCAAGTAATTGGTTTGGTTATTTTTCAAGAAAAAAAAGCTAAAACTTCTCTGGCTTCTCCAATAATAGGATTTACTTTTCTTTTTTTTTTTTAACTGTTATTGAACAAAGCAAGCAATTTAAAGATGGCGACTTCAGATTTTGGGACTTGTGATGGACAGATTTCAGTCACCCAGGTGGAATTTTGTCCACTGACAACAACAAAAAGAAGATTAGAAGTTAATAAAACAGACGTATTGGCATGATCATATTACACATTAAAAGTTCATGGGAAGGTCCGTCTGTGGCTTAAATCACATCTACCACTTTGCTGAAGTTTAAGAACAGATGAATGAAAATAATAGATATTTATCAATGATAACAAAAATCATTACCTCCAGCCTTATATCAATAAAAAAAAGACTGCAGCCCATTTCCACTGAAAATCACATAGTTTTAAGTTTTTTCTAAAAGCTTAATTGTCCTGAATTCAAGGTTTATTCATGTTGTTTCAAGATACACACACTCATTTTTAGTGCATTTTTTATCTGTCGATTGTTCAGAGCTTATTGGAGCAAATCAGAGCAGATCAATGGATGAGAGGAGCAGCTGATGAATGCAAAATGTTAGACCCTGCAGAAGGAAGGTTAAGTTTCACTTTCACAGTGCCTGGCGTTCTGCTGCTCCCTCTGTGCCCAGAGTACCCTCTGTGCTCTGAGAGTGTAAAGCAATCAATAACCACATGGTGTGTACAGTCCAGCAGCAGATGTGTTAATTGTCCAGCAGCAGATGTGTTAATTGTCCAGCAGCAGATGTGTTAATTGTCCAACAGCAGATGTGTTAATTGTCGCAGGTGTTACAGTTCTTTTTTTTAATCTATTTTTTAAAGATTATTTTTTGGGCGCTTTTTATGCCTTTACTCTGATAGGGCAGCTATAGCGACAAAGGGGGGAGAGAGGGGAAGACATGCAAGCAAAGGAACGAGGAGAGAATCAAACCCACAGCTGCTGCAGCAAGGACATAGTCTTTGTATATGGGGCCTCTGCCAGGTGAGCTCTTGGGCACCCTGAAAAGTGTAGAACCTCATTGAACCCTTTATTTCTAAGAGTGTAAAGACAAGTTGACATCAGTGCTTGCATGTGTTGTAAGCAGCATGATGGGACACACGCATGTTGTCAGGAATGTCCCCTGGTGCCGTGTGTCCTAAGATCAGGAACTGCAGCAAACGTGTCATTCACCCTGATGAAGACGTTCTGTCCAGCGAATTGCTGCAGTGACGCTCAGCCGCGACTCGATCAGCTCCGCTCTGTTTTCTGAAACTGTCCGCTCAGCATGTGTCCTGCATTAACAAGTCCCCCCCTTTGTTACACGAGTTGAAACTGTTAAAAAGCACTTTCCCTTTCCTTGGCACCTACAGGATTCTTCATGTTTACCCGGGGACGTTTCGCTGGCACGCTGCCCGACATCAAGCGCTCCTCTGTGTTTTCACACATTGTAACAGTATTAAATTACTTGTTTGTTATCACTACGTAACTATCACTGTTTTTTCATGGCCAGCTCCCTGTGTGTTATTAAGTGCATCTGTGTGTCTGATATTCCCTCGGGCTGGAGCTGTAAATAAGAACACACTCTCGCTTGTGAAAAAAGAGGCCCTTATTTTACTCAAGACTATACTCAGCCACTGTTGCACCCACTGAACCCTGTTCTCTGTCAACTGTTGTTTGATTATCAGCCATGGCGCAAGCTTTTAAATATTTCACTGAAATAAAAGCAACAAGAAAACAGTGGAAAACATATGACATAACATGCAGTTACAGTAAATGTTTTTGTAAAATATAGTTGAGAAGATGTGAAGGAAAGTGAAGTTTAAATTGGCGTCAAGAGGAAATATTGTTCCCCTTATTAGAGATTTCAGATTTCTTAAAGAAGGAAGGAAAGAAAAACTGTGGTACAGAAGAAAGGAAGGAAGAGGAGAAGGGCGAAAGTAAAGAGGGAACAAAATAATTCAGGAAAAAATGAATAAGGGAAAGGAAGAATGGGAGGAAGGAAGTAAAGAAAGAAAGGAACACAGAAGTACATTAAAGTACTATATCACCTCTTAGGTGTAGAGTATTTATCACAGCTAAAAACATTCATTTTTTTTACACTGCCCACTCCACATGGTAATGACTGCAGTTATTTTTAAACTGGATTTTATATCATTTCAAATAATCTATTTATTGTTACACCTCTTGCCTGCACTTTTGCTATTTTATATGGTTATTTTTATTTTGAACTTTGTAATTAATTTGACCTTTTATATCTTCTTTCTTTACTCTTTTATTGTAAATCGGTTACATTTTATTGATCTGTAAAGCACTTTGAAGTGCCCTGTTGTACAATATGTGCTGTACAAATAAAGCGGCGTTGCCAGTGTTACACTGTAAACTAACTGTCCTCTCCGCTGTGTGTTGCAGGTGTAACTACGGCTGGCAGGGTCAGCTCTGCGACGAGTGCTTGCCGTATCCCGGCTGTGTTCACGGCACCTGCAACGAGCCGTGGCAGTGCACCTGTGAGAAGAACTGGGGAGGTCTACTCTGTGACAAAGGTCAGATCTCTTATTCACCCACATTATATTTACACATCCATCTTTTTGGTTATCTACGAGTACTAAAAGTCAAGTTCATCTCTCATCTTTAAAGTATTTTCAGGTCATTCTCTACAGGTTTATTTTAGTATAAATATGATTTCTTCTGTAAATTTACAAGTCTAGTGTAGTGGTTTGTCAATAGACCTTTATCTTTTTGACTCATCACAGTTGGAAAAGAACAGGCGTATTTATTAACATTAATGATGGCAGCATTGCACTTTGGAAAGGTCCTGGTTGTGTGCACGCCGGCTCACTGGTGTATCTTACTGGGACACTTAATGAAACTGAGCCATTAATGTTATCAGTTCCACCTCTGCTTTTCCTACTAAAACAAGACGAAATGTCTGCTGTGAAGAAGGTCTGTCTTAAAATCAGTCTGATGACAATTTAGCCTCTTAGGCCAACGGCAAATATTTCCAGGGTTCCAGTGTAGCCGGCAGATATCCGAATAACAGATATCCAAGCTGACAGTACTTCCTCACTTTGTGCACCTCTGTCATTGTTTACAGACAAATTAGAGCCTTTTTTTGGGGTGTTTTGGTTCCAGATGACATCTGAGCAAATCTCTATGAATGAAAAACTGCATATTAATTGAGATCCTGCTGTGAATAGAGATTATAGTTTCATAATCTTAGCTATAATATTTCATAATTTATATTTTGTTTAATATTACTTGTGATGGTTTTCCAGAGCATGCTGTAGAGTTTCAGATTTTTTTTAAATGCTTTTCTTTCTTCTTGTGTTTTGTTTTTGTTGCTTGAGTATCTCCATTTTTTCCACGCAGCCTCAAAATCAATAAGCAGAAACTTGCTTGAGTTGTTTTAATGTGAATTAATGTGTACACGATTTTCTCCCCCAAACAACACATTTTCAGGAGTTTCCATCTGAAATTGATGCTGTGTGGAAATAAATTAATGGAAGCTGATGGTGGCCAAGAAGGAAAGGGTGAAACAATACAGTTTGATTTGCAAATCAGATAAAAACAGAGCTATTGTAAAGTATTTTTTGATTTCCAGTATGTGAGCTAAAAACCTCTGACGCCACATACAGTAAGAAGCATGAGGACAGAGTGTGATTGGTAAAGCTGCAGGGGACTAAAGTAGAAATTACATTTTCCGTAAATATGTTCTTACATTGTTTTCCTGGTAACCCACAATCAGATGCTTCTGGGAAAAAAAGAAAAAATGAAATGGAGCCTGTAACAGCAAGTTATTGTGTATGGCTGCTAAACTGAAAAAATCTGCGGAGGGATGAGAAGTAAAAGTATTGCATTAATATTTAAATTTTTTGTACATGATCATTTTATCCATCTCTGAGCACAGCTGTCAGGTGTCTTCTGCCCTGAACGTCACTCTGGCAGGTTGTGTATGATTTGTTAACCGAGTGTTTAAACAGACACACACAGAGTGCGTCACATCAGTTTTGTTTGCTGTGCAGATCTGAACTATTGTGGGACCAACCGGCCCTGTACGAACGGAGGGACGTGTATGAACACAGAGCCGGACGAGTATAACTGCGCCTGTCCAGACGGCTACTCTGGCAAGAACTGCGAGATCGGTGAGTCTCTAAATCAAATAAATTCAGGTTTCCAGATACACATTTTTGTGCCACGTCACATTCAGGACAACGATTTCTGATTTTTCCTGTTTATCTGTTCATTTTTCTCTCTAGCGGAGCACGCCTGTGTGTCCAACCCCTGTGCCAACGGAGGGACGTGCCATGAAGTCCCCTCAGGCTTTGAGTGTCACTGTCCTGCAGGCTGGTCCGGGCCAACCTGTGCTAAAGGTGAGGGGGGTCTTACAACCTATTTAAGTCTTTTCTTTCTTAAGTCAAGATCAGATGAAACAGTGAGATCTACATGTAGTCTGTTTGGTCGCATACAGCTGAAAATGTATAATAAATGATCGTTTTTTTAGTGTTACGTCCCACCTTTTGGTACGTCTTTTTCCTTTTCTTCTCATCAATACTGAAGACATATTTGCTGAAAAGCTTCCTAATTATAAAAGATGTGTTTTCAGTGACCTGAAATGCATTATGCATGCAGAGGAAGTACCAAAATGCATAGAAAAAGTTTTCAGATTCACCTGTGCATTAATGTCACCAATGTTAGCTGAAGTTTTTAAAGTGCTGATAGCTTCAACATCAGTGTGGTTTTATTACATTTCAGACACAGATGAGTGTGCCTCCAGCCCCTGTGCTCATGGCGGAACCTGCATGGACATGGAGAACGGCTTCGAATGCATCTGTCCTCCACAGTGGACAGGCAAGACCTGCCAGTTAGGTACATCTCACTGACTGATTGATTAATATGTTGTGATCAACAATAATAACACAAGATGCTGTACAAATGTTGTGTGGGGTCACTGGTCTGTGCCAAAATTTTCGTCAGATCAGGAGGCGTATTTTGAAATTTGATTCAGAGTATTTTGGAGGGAAAACATTTTATAATGTGTATATTTTTCTAAAATCCCTGAAAAAGTTGTTGCATGTTATTTTGCTCTGGTGTGTTTTTTGTGTGTGTTGCATCAACAGCGAATGCCATGCGTCCGAACTCATTCCAGGAATCCCATTTGCTTGCAGAGTTACAGCATATCTGGGTGTCTGTTTATCCTGCTGTGTCGTTTAACCAGTAGTATTACTGCAGGAGGGCCACTAATTTCAAATGAGTGTGTGTTTGTGTATATGCACGCCCAACGGAGACACTCGCTGGGTATCATCTGTAACTCGAGCCAGGTGACTTGAGTAAAGCTAAAAATAACCTCCCGCCTGGCAACTGCTAGCCTTGGGACAAAATATACTCCAGCGGGGGGTTATCTTTGGCTCCAGACTGGGCGTAACAGGGTTGTATGTACGCTACGGTGAGGCGTCTCCCCGACATAGCGGAGCCCTCACCCCCTTCGACCTCAGCCAGGAAACGCTTTATAACCTGTAAACATGCGCCAGGAGCAGACGAATTGCTTCGGTTTGTGTTACGGATTGTGTTTTTCTCTGGACGCTGCCCCTTTCAGGGAGCGGGGTGGTACCTGGGAGACAGTGGGTGAGGAGGAGGGGTCGAAGTAGTGGGGGAGGCTGGGTTTTTGGGAATGGGTCTGGGTGTTTAGTTTCAGCAGGCCAACAGGTGCCGCTTACCTCCTGGGAGTAGTATTAATGCACTGTGTCGGTTTATAGTGAGCGAGGCGGCGTGGCGGGCGCGGCGAGAGCTGCCTCTGAAACTGACCACTTGGAATGCCGCAGGTCGGCCTTCAGGGAATGCAATAGAGAGACATTAACCCCGACGGGAGGGGGGTGAGAAAAGAGCCATGGAAGACATGAAACCCTGTCAGACATGAACTTCACCCTGTAAATGTTCTGGCAATTTTACATGTTTGAAAAAGACCTCCGAGTCGTTTACCCATAAAAGTCATGAAAGCAATCTGACGGCATAACAGAATCCAACCACATTAACAGAGAGGCTTCACCACACACAAGCTCAAATCTGCACATGAAAGACTTTAATCATTCCACATTGAAGTAAACGTCTCATATATTTTTCATTTGTAATACACAAGGAAATCAATTTAACAACCCATGAAATACTGTAAATGAGCCCATTTTCATTTGTAGTTCCTCTGATGTCAGATGAGCTATTTTTAAGAATGTGTCTCCATTGAAGGTTGTTTTTCCTCATGAGGAGGAAGAAAACAGTTATTTAGCCGCAAAGTTATTTTTAAATTCCTTTACTGATGCACCATTTGCTGCAGAGCACCAAAAGTCAAATCTTGTGCAAGCATGACAGCGCAGTTATTATGGAACATTTCTGTAACAGAGACCTTGGTTTGAAAGCTCAAAGTATGTATTGTAACTGGTAGATAAAACCAGCAATGTTAAAGATTCAGTGTCTGAAATGGCCTTTAGTTAACCAAAGCTTCACCCCACAAAAAGCATAAAACAGTTGGAAGTCAGAAGCCGCTTTTACACTGCCTGTTCAGGGCGGGAACACTGATAGCTGAATGGAAGGACAGATGGTTTGGCCTATAAGCCGCCACAGGAGGAAGTACCAGCGCTGAAACGACGTCTGTATAAACAGAACGATTACCAGGACGGGATCATGGGAAGTACGCGTGTGATGTTTTGATGACGTGTGACCCACCATGGAAGATTTTTAAACGAACTGTTAGAAAAACAGGGGCCGTAAACGTCCGCAAATTGAGAAAACAGCGAGATTCAGGAGCTCATAACGCTGCTTGCAAAGGGCGAGATCAGCCGCCAAATAACAGAGATGATAAACGATTGTTTTTGCCAGGTGATGCCACTGTTGTTGTTTACAAAGCGTTGCTGACGCGCATGTTTTGTGTCACACCAGAGGCAGGATCTGTTGTGTTTCATCCGCCTTTCTTTGGTTCTGTGCAAAAATGCAAAATAGGCACAAAAGGGACATGGCAGCTGCCCTGCAGTGCGATCTCTGTAAAAAAAAAAAAAAAAAAAACGCTAATGTTTAGAGAAAAAGTCATTTTAGTTTGCTGTGCGACGTGAAGCTACGCTTGGTGGCGGGGTTTCTGAGCAGGTCCTCGGCTCTCTGATTCATTCTCTCTGTGTCTCTCGTCTCCATTTTGCAGATGTTGATGAGTGTGCGGGGAAGCCTTGCAACTATGCTTACTCTTGCAAAAACTTGATTGGTGGATATCACTGTAGCTGCTTTCATGGATGGGTGGGCCGGAACTGTGAGATCAGTTAGTATCAATCCAGAAAATCATTCAGTCTTCAGCCTCTTTCTGCTCACCTGTAGTCACACCGTCAGACCCGAGGCCGGTCCTCTTCGCTGGCTACCTTCTCTTCCACCAGCTTCTTCACACGACTCATACTTCTCAAGTCTCTCTGAAGAGCTGACACATGTTTCTGGGTTTTTCTGTCCGTATTTTAAGATAAATTTGAATGTATTATTATACTGGATAATATATATATATATATATATATATATATATATATATATTACATCTTATTTTACCAGCAATTTTCATCTATGTCTTCATAAGGCTTTGATAACAAAGGATTGGCCATTTTTTGCTCGTAATGCTAGCAAAATGATCTTTATTTAACTTAACCCTTTAAAACCTGAGCAAATTGGTTTTATTTCTTTCAAAAATACGGGTAGAAGGCAATGAGTCACTTCAGAAGGGAGGACCCAAAAATGACGAGAAAATCACCTGAATAAAACACACACAAAAAAGGTGAAAAACAAAGACAACTCAAAAATTACCTAGAAAAGTGCTGATAAAAATGTATTTATTTTATTGTTATTTCACTGTATTTTTTTCTGTAACATATTTTAAATATAGAATTATTAAAATTGTTAATATAGTGTTCGGGACATTATTCAATATTTTTTGGATAACTTTCTAATAATATTACCTTTTATGTATTTGTTATTTGTTTAGAATATGGACAGAAAACATCAAAATGTTGTGGCTTTTCAGAGAGGAGTGGATTTTAAAAAACACCCATATGAGAAAATCTTTTAAATTAAAGATACTAGTGGAACAGAGGCTAGCTAGTCGAGTCATCTGGACTTCAGCTGCATTTATTCCTCTTTCTCCTGCCTCTCAGATGGCTCTTTTTACCTGCCACACCCTGGCTTAACTCTTCCAAGTTATAAGACTAAACTTTATCCTTTTTCCTGACTGTTGTAAATCTTCTAGAGAAAAATCTTGAGGGCTAGTTTTGACTCCTGCAGTTTTGTAATTGCATGTTCTCACCGCACCTGTGAATCTGCGTCTGACATTTCCTCGGGCGTGGACCCCCTTTGCTTCGGTTGTGTCGACCCCCTCTCTGTAGCAGCTGCATGCTCCAGCACTGATGCATGTTCCACTTTCCCAACTTGTCAAACACAAACCTGATGTTTTCTCTGTGTATTTTCTGCTCAGATATAAAAAGCTGCCACGGTCAGTGTCAGAACGGAGGGACCTGCAAGGTGAGATTCACAAATGTCAAACGTGGACGTTTTTACGGCTTTCAAAAACACTGAGGTCTTTGTTGAGTTTAGACACATGTAAATGTGACATGATGCCGTCATGGAGTTGGAACACGATCATAGCTGTTAATCACAATACCTGTCAGAGCATTCAGTCTGCTCAAGGGTATTATGAAACACTGGTTACCAACGTGTTCTCCCTGAAAGGTTTTTTTTCATTTTCTGATATTAGTTCTCTAGAGAATAAAATAAGGATCTGTCAGGTGCAAGCGCAAGTAAATATTTTGACACAAACATGAATACAATGAATACTACCTGATTTAGTGTTAAACTATCATAAACACAAGGCTGAATTGAAATGGCATCAATAGTTGTCCATTGCTTATTGACCCATTTATCCCCAAAATAAAAAAACATGGGAACATTGTTGTAATCGACAGTGCTTGGCTAAAATGTATTTATTCTTACAATTTCAGATTGAGCACTATTACATGGACATGTTTAAGGGGTTTATCCAGGTTATGGTCATATTCAGGCATTATGTTTACATGAGCACAAAGTAACCCGGTTATTCATATTCCCCATATACAACCTGTTTCTTTTAGAGTTTTTAAAAACTGAATATACGTGCTCAAACACATAAACAGGATACTCCAAAAACCTGATCATAAACAGGTAGGGATGCACGATAATGGATTTTTTGTTGATATTTGATATGCGGATATATAACAACTCATTCGCCGTAACTAATACCATTATCACTATCGATATATCCACTTTTTTCCTTACTTAATATTAGTGATCATCAAGTCTCTTCTGCAGTGGAATTAACATCATATTTTGCATACTCTTATCATGATGGCCCAACAGCAAATGGAGACATGAAATGCAATGCTTTTCATTGTATGTAAATTTCATTTATTGTGGAAATGCATTTGAATACTATCAGCATGTTGGCAAGTCCGATGTCATTTTAAAAAGTTCATTTTAACTTCATTTTTAAGCCAATATCAGCTGATAGCAATGATATGCCTCACAATAAATGAATTGTTTAGGTCGATATAAATGCATGAATTGTTCAATATGCTGCCTTTGATTTTGTTAAGCTTTGTTAAGATTTGTTGTTTAGCTCAGTGTTGGAGTTCTGAATCCAACGCGTCTCATAAAAGGATGTCTTAGGGATTTGCAAGTGCTATTGGGTGCTTGATCAAAACCAGAATGTTTTTATTTAAATGACATACAGATAGATAGATAGATAGATAGATAGATAGATAGATAGATAGATAGATAGATAGATAGATAGATAGATAGATAGATAGATAGATAGATAGATAGAAATTGTTTGGGCTGCCACTTTGATCATCTTCATCTTACTGAAATCTGACAGCAGACTTTTTTTAACTTCTTGCTCCAGGAGATGGCCAGAGCATACCAGTGTGTCTGCCAGGCAGGATTCATGGGTCGGCACTGCGAGTTTCAGAGAAACCGCTGTGCCAGCAGTCCATGTAGGAACGGTGGCCGCTGCCACACCCTGCTGGACGGGTTCATGTGTGAATGCTCGCAGGGCTTCTCTGGTACAACTTGTGAGGTGAGGACTGGATTCAGCTAGTAAAAGTAACAGTTTAGTGCTTACACTTCAGATTTATTTCTAACTCCCTGTTTTCCATCTGCAGGTGCAGAATGACCCCTGTAGCCCCAACCCATGTCACAATAAGGCTCAGTGTCACAGTCTGATAGGGGATTTCTACTGCAGCTGCCCCGACGATTACGAGGGCAAAACCTGTTCAGAGCTCAAGGACCACTGCAAGACCAACAAGTGTGAAGGTAACACAGCACCTGGAGCATCCTTTTATCTATTATTTTAAGATAAAGTTTACAGGAATACTTCACCCCCCACCGCCAAATAGACATTTGTATATAAATTACTCAGCCTATGTTATGTTGAATTTGTGCAGAAAACTGGAAAAGTAGAATCTATTTTTTGTTCTTTACATTACTAAGTTGAAAGAATGCTAATCACAATCCCTAATTATCCCCATTTCTGTCACCTCAAGTGATTGACAGTTGCACAGTAGCAGTGGCCACCAATGACACCCAAAAGCGGGTGTGGCACATCTCATCCAATGTGTGCGGTCCCCAAGGCCACTGCATCAGCCTCCCTGCCGGGAACTTCAGCTGCTCCTGTGAACCGGGATTCACTGGCACCTACTGCCACGAGAGTGAGTCATTATTAGCTCTCCACACACACACACACACACACACACACACACACACAAACACAACATAACACACAGACTATATTTATCTTCAGTTACCATCACTGGGAACCACATGATTCTTACGGTAATTCAAACTCCAGTTTCACTTAACATCACTCTTGGTTGAGTGTGCAGCAGACGTAAAAAAGGAAATCCAGAGGAAAACATAAACGGGAAATTGCTAATTTATTTTCCACATCTGATTACAATTTTTGCTTTTGTAGTCTCACAGCACACTTTTGAAATTTTTGTTCTTGACCCTTTGAAATTTCAGCAAATTGGTTTAATTTCTGTCAAAAACATGGGGAGAAGGCAACATGCAACTTAACAAGACATGGCCCAAAAGTTAGCAATAATTAATAACAACGTTACAAGAAAATTACCTGAAAATATGCACAAAAAAATAAATAAAAAACAAAAAAATGACCCTGAAATGTGCTGGAAATACAAAAAATGTCTTTGTTTTATATATTTTTTTATTTTATTTTTTCCTGTAACATGATTTGAAATATAAAATTATTATTTTTTTAAATATATAGTTTTCAGGATATTTCTCCCTTTTTTCAACTACTTTTTGGGTAATTTTCTTGTGACAGTTTACTTATTTCTTGCAATTTGAGGAACATATCTTACCACGTAGTTCATTGCCTTTTTTCCCTTTTATCGAAATAAATCACAGCAATTTGCTCAGGTTTCAAAGGGTCAAATGGCTTATGAAAGTTACCTGAATGCTGTACAAGTAAACTGATGTCAATCCAGATTTGAAAGGGTTAAAACTTGAGCAAACAAAAAGTTCATGTAGGAACAAAATAAAACAAAAATTGTGAATATTTGGAATTCTTTTACATTTTTTATCCTTCTTGAAAAAATGAATCACTAAGTGCAAACATTAAATTAAATAACCTGAAATCTGTGAATATCTCCTCTTTGCCTGCAGACATTAATGACTGTGCGTCATCTCCCTGTAAGAACGGAGGCACCTGCATCGATGGCATTAACTCCTTCGAGTGTGTGTGCCCAGGTGGCTGGGAGGGCAGTCTATGTGATGTTGGTGAGTCAGTGTGTGTGTGGGTGTGTATGTCTGAGAGAGCAGGGTTTTTTTAGGGTCAATGTGAGCAACAGCACAGACATGCAAATTTCAGGGAAGAGTCTTTCTAAGTTGTGCTGCCTGTGAGTCAGAGATCCTGGGAGAATCCATCACTGGCCTCCAGCAGCAGAGGAAAGATCAGCAGTCTGACAATCTTATGGAAGACAAAACAATGGAGAATTTGTTTTGGGGATAAAAGCAAACGGAAATGTGGCAACTTAACCAGCTGCCTGATTCTAAATCTTTTTGTAACTAGTATTTACATTGTTCAGTGAGCACATTTGCAGATGACGCAGTTACTTATATTACCATTTAGAAAAGGAAAACTGATCAAAAAGCAGAAATAATTCAGTGGGACTTATGATTTATATAAAATATTTTATGTTTATATTATAACAAGCAAATACTAACATAGCACTCTTAGTAATATTCTGCATATGTAATTTTATTTAGACAGGGACACAATAAAACATTAGCCTTATATAAAACAAGGTGAGATGCATTGTACCAGGTTCTAGCAGAGCTGCTAGTAGTATGTTATTAAAAGCTCAAATGAACCAGGAATCAATAGCTAAAGGGATTACACTGATCCACTGTTTGACTTTGTTCCAGATGTGAATGAGTGCAACAAGAACCCCTGTCAGAACGGAGGCCAGTGTGTCGATCTGCTAAATGACTTTTACTGCCACTGTGTAGACA
The DNA here is from genome assembly GCF_026936395.1 of Plectropomus leopardus. Taxonomy (NCBI): domain Eukaryota; kingdom Metazoa; phylum Chordata; class Actinopteri; order Perciformes; family Serranidae; genus Plectropomus; species Plectropomus leopardus. The sequence goes on from NC_142189.1 coordinate 5,229,818, forward strand.
ACTGGAAAGGAAAGACCTGCCACTCACGTGAGTTAGTGTGCATGTGGGTGAGAGATAAAGACATCTGTGGTAATATTCTGTGAATTTGTTGATGCATTTGTTAATAATATTATAGAAAAATAATATGAAGTGTGCATATGTGTTACATTTAAATGGACATTTTATCCCCATGCTTTGTTATAAGATGGATTTTAAGAATTTGCATAGTTTGAATGATTTAATCCCAGCCATTTTGTTTATCTTTTAACAATATATGCTAAAAAAACACATTTCTTAATATTCATTAATCTGGGGTTGGATACTGAAACTGGTTCCTTCTCCTAAATGACGGGGACTTATTGGACAAAATCGATACACAGATTTTGGTGGCTAATGACAGTGCCAGGTTGTGTGTGTAACATTAACAAGTGTGCAATCAAAAGAAAGTGGGGGAGTGTAACGTGTATACAGCGTAGTCTGTATACACGTTACCAATATAAGACCAATATATTAAGTAAAAGAGGATTAGATATTGCTAGAACTAAAGATGGTAGAAAATGAATGTTGAGCTTATTTTGACCGTGAATAAATGCTACAACTCCCTCAAGACCCGAGCCATACTCTGTACTGTTTAAAAAGTATCGTTTTAGCATTGCTATTGGAAAAAACCCAAATGTTACCCAAACATATTCCCTCAAAATCAAAATTCAATCATGTTTTCAGTCTGTATAAGAAAATATCACGTGCTTACATAAGTTAGTACCAATATATTTCAATCAACCAGTTTCAACGAAAATAATCAATTAAAATTTGTCTCAACATTTTATCCAACCGACCTGTCCTGTTTCACTCAGATATTCAAAACAATACAGAAGCTAGATACTCTCAAAACGTCTTTCACCGAGACTTTTATAGTTACTGTGCGGTAAGTGAACAAAAATCCAAGTAAAGCCCATGAGAAGTGTCTTTGTCCTCAGTTTCAGTGTTCTCCAACATGTCAGGTCTTATATTTTTTAACAACCTCAGCCTCTTAATCTTCTTTCTGAGGCACGATGTCCTCACTGCTGGCTGCTGTGCAGGCTTGTTCTCCCTCTCTGACGGCGTCTCTGAACTGTACTCCAAAGTACAGCTGAAGTAATCGCTACTCCACACTGGCAAGGAGTCAAATGTTTGAAATCTTTTTCCCATGCGGCCTCGTTTCAGGGGAGAGCCAGTGCGACTCCACTACCTGCAGTAATGGAGGGACTTGTTACGACCACGGAGACTCCTTCCTGTGTAGCTGCCCCTCAGGCTGGGGTGGCAGCACCTGCAACACAGGTCAGGCTCTGACTGCACTCTAATTACTCTGTTATGACTCTGGTAATAATAGTGTAATAATACGATGATATAGTGTGTCTTTATGATCTGTCAGAGAGTGATCGCAGGTCACAGAGCAGCACTCCCACTGTGGGCTGCTCAGAATTAAAACATTAAATAAAAGGCAATCTTTTTTTGTGTTACAGCCAAAAACAGCACGTGTGACTCGGGTCCGTGCGAGAATGGAGGGACGTGCGTCGGAGGGGGAGACGCCTTCACCTGCATCTGCAAGGACGGCTGGAAGGGACTCACCTGCGCACAGAGTATGTCACTGTTGGATGCCATCTTCATGTTACGATGGGTAGATCGCAGAGATGGGATCAATTTAAAAGCCATCATGTCATCGGACAAGTCGAGACAGTTGCATGATAAATGAAATTATAAATACTATTATAATAAAACGTTATTCATTAGACTCAAGTTTCATCACCTTAACTTTGGCAGAGTGAAGCTCCGAAATGATTTAGTGCCAAGTTAGATAAATCAGGGATATCCGACACATCTTATTTTCCCTTTCGTAATGACGACACCGATGTTGACGTGAACTTGCTTGTAGAGCTCCTAAAAGTCGCGGAAATATCTGAGAATTTTATTTAATAATGAGCCACTTTTTTTGGTCAATTTTATCTATTTTGAGCCTGAAATAGTTCATTTAAAGTAATTTATTCTCAGATCTGAGGAATTTTGGAACTCATTAATTTGTTTATCTATGTCTCTCTTGCAGATGCTGACGACTGCAATCCACATCCCTGGTGAGTCAGAATTTTTGTCATTATCAAACTGAATTATTATTATTTAAAAAATAAATAAATAATTTTTGGTTATTGTCGTGGTTGGGGAGAGGGTCCATTGATGCTGTTAGCTGCAGTTTTCTGACATGGTTTCCACAATCTCTCTCTCATATAGTTGAATTCTTCTAAACTGGTGCCACAAACAGCAGAATTTCACCTGTAGAAACCTGTTTATGTTTCAAACATCTTTTTTATTGATCATTTGGACCATAAGGCATTCAGTACAGAAGCTGTGCGGACAAATCTGCACCACTTAATCCATTTTTGGTGTTGAGCATGACTCACTTTTCTATGTTATTTAATAGAAAGTTCAACTTGACCTCACTTGATCTTGAGAATTGATTCAACCAAGGTGGTCTGAACTGCAGCCCTAAATTCTACTGACTATTAATCTCTGCTGGGTGCGGCATCTTTGATTCTCGCTTCGCTGCCATTAATCTTAAAACAGCAGCCCAGTTGACATTTGCATCTTTGGTGAGTCACTCTGGATAAATTCCAACAACCAGAGATGCATTGTTTCGACTTGAAAATATAAAACAGAGCTACAAGGTCTCCGAGTGACTCTCACGCTTAAACATCTGATTTTATGTCTTTAAGATTGTAAATGAAAATGTAGAGCATTCGCTGGTTTTTGCTTCTCAGATTTTAGGATTTGCTGCTTTTTTCAGATTATTATAATTGTAAATTCAACGTCTTTGTGTATGGACTCTTGGTTGGATAGAACAAGCCATTTAAAGAAATACTTCTACCCCCAAAAGACCAATTTCATATCGGTTACTCACCCTGTTATGTTGAATTTTTGGAGAAAACATGATTTTCTAACATGACTACATTGTAAGTAAAATATAAAAAAATGGAGAACATGCTTGGAAATATATCTGAGTCATTTGCTCAGTATTTCCCTCAACAGACTGCTCCTTCCAACTGAGAACTGAAGAAAAAGTCTCTATGCTCTCTTCAAACTCCACTGACAAAAACAGTAATTTAATCATGCTGAACACAGGAGCTGCTGGTTACCACTGCCTCGATCCGTAGTTTGTTAATGTTATTGTCTGACTTTGGTAAATCAGAACTAAATTTTTTAAATGCCGAAGTCACACAAAAACAAAGAACTGATTGAGGCAGCTGCAGATCAGCAGCTCCTGTGTTTAGTAAGCTGAAATTAGTAATTTTGTCAATGAAGTCTGGTTTCAAAGAGCACATGATAGTTTTATTTTCAGTTCAGTGATATATTGTAACGTTTGAGCGAGAATGCATTTGTTTATGAAGTACTGAGCATACGACAGGATAAATGAGACTTGGATTCTATTGCACGAGTTCTTTGGAAATTTGTTAACAGACGTTTTTATGTATTTTCAAGAATTTTCTCCATATTTTGATTCTTCATTCACCATAGAGGATGTGAAAAAAGTTTTCTTCACACATTGAACATAACACAGGTTGAATTATTGATAAATAAATGTCATTTTGTGCGTGGAGTATGCCTTTAAAGACATAAACTTGAGTTTTAGGAGATTCTGATTAGTGTTTTTATCTTTCATTCATTCAGTAACTGTAACTAATTATCCAGTCAAGGGTCACTGGGTGGGCTGGAGCCTTACCTAGCCAGTTTTTATTTCTATTTTTTTTTATAGTTTTTTTTTTTTTACAAAATTGCTACGACACACAACCAGAGAACAACCAGGGACTTTTGACAGCTTCTCTGGATCAAATGTGCTATCCAGGACAAAAGCCTCCCCCTCTTCTCCTCCTCACCCTCCTCTACAGTGACTGACAGGTGGATTAGTGGTGGTTTAGAGAGGGAGAGGGGGGGCAGGAAAGTGTGAAGAGTCGCCCCTCTCACCATTCACCGGCCTCGACCTGGGGGTAGCTGTGAGGAGTGGAGGTGTCGGGCGCTCAGTATGTGGTCAGCGGGGATTTACATATGAAGTCTGGACATTGATCAGGGATCAGCTTCAGCCTGCTGACACTCAGAGTCTCTGCAGACTCTGCGGGAAAAGAGAGTCTGATAGTTTGTGGCTCAGAGGGCAAAACATGAGACAAACTATCAGAGTTACTGACCTCAAGGGGTTAATGTGGCCTTACAGCCACCTGTATAGTGTAGATGTTTCAGTAGTTGTACTTTGGTGTAAAGATGGTTGTTAAAGCAAATAAATATAAAGTTTTTGTCAGAACTAAACCAACAGAAACCCTGGGTAATAACTTCACCTCTCTGCTTTCATGATAATTTCATGATAATTATAATTTTAAGTGTCATTTCCAAAGAAGTTTTCTTGAAAAGATGTAATGTTGTGGTAATTGTAGTGAAATGATGTAAGAGCGCAGTTGACACAGACGATAAGTTTCTTAAATTAGATCTTAGACAGAAAAGGGAAGTTATGTCGATGAAGTTGAGTCATTGAAACTTTATGAAACTTCTTGGAGAATTACTATTTCCACATGAACTCCTTTTAAGGAACTATTAGAATATGAGGGAACCCGAATTATGACAGTTGGCTGAGTTTACATCATGCAGCACAGTGAGCAGGATGAGACACAGTTAAAGGTCTAATTTCCACTGAAATTCTGCAGGACTTTTTTGGTTAATCCAAAAATAGAAATACATATTTTGTCTTTAACCTGTTGCACTATTTATCAGTCTAGATTGTTTTGGTGTGAGTTGCAGAGTGTTGGAGATATTGACTGTAGAGATGTCTGCCTTCACTTCAGTAGAATGAAACTAGATGGCATTCAGATTACGGTGCTCAAAGCACCAAAAAATCTTTTTAAAAACTCTGCAGTAGAGCTGCAACCATTAGTCCAGTAATCGATAAGTCAGTTTTTTAAGAAACTAAATCGTCAACTATTTTATTATAATTTCAGTCACTTTTCAAGCAAAAAAGTCAAACATTTGCCTGTCCAGCTTCATAAATATAAGAATTCCCTGCTTTACTTTGTCGTTAATGATAGTTAAGGGATAGTTTCTGGGCTTTGGGCCGTTGGTTGGACACCGAGATGTCACCTCGGGCTCTGGAAAACTGCGACAAATTTTTGATAATGAAAATAATCATTAGTTGCAGTCTGACTCAACAGTTATATTTCTTTCCAAAAATTATGACCCGATTATTCAAGATAATCTACAGACCTTGTCATGGATGAACTATTTTTTGTTTTTCCCAAACTACACCCACTAACAGTATCACCAACGATCTAGAATAATAAATAAAAATAAGACCGCAGTTAAGAGGAACAACACACATTTTTGCATTTGGGGTTGAACTGTATCGTTAAAGAATCTCTTAGATGGCAGGTTATCAGTCCACACTGATAACTTTTGAGCGGTTCATTGGAGGCGTGACAGACATGAACCGACATTACTCATCCTTTAGAAGTTTTTCCAGCTAGAACGTCAACACCAGGGTTCTCAGTATCAAAGTTATCTGCAAATGAAGTTCCCATGAAATGATTAAGTGTTGATTTATGTTTTTCTAAAAGCCCATCTGAAAGGGGGGGGCTGAACATATTTGCCCTCAAGGAGGAAACTTAGAAGGAATTCACTATTTCAGTCTCTTTAAACCTGCTGCAGCAATGATTCACATTTTTCCGTCTCTCTGATTTCCACAGCTACAACGGCGGCATCTGTGTCGACGGAGTGAACTGGTTTCGCTGCGAATGCGCCCCCGGATTCGCCGGACCCGACTGCCGCATCAGTGAGTCCCTGGGAACCAGAGGGGGGCGTGTGGAGGGGTCAGGTGGGCGGGGGGTCAGAGGTGAAAGGCCGCTGCGGGGGAGCGTGAGCCGATTGTTTCAGGGCGACAGATTAGGAAGCCTTTTAGGAAGACGGTCTTAACCTCTCGCCTCAGCGCTGAGCCGAGGTCAGAGCTGAGGCTCGGCAGACAGGTCGGTGCGCTCTCCTGCAGCCCTCTGGGAGAAATCTCTTCATAAAAGCCTTTTCAGAGCCTGAGTGTTATCCAATTGAAGCGTTTCAAACCAAACTGCTATAAACCTCTTTGTGCAAAGAGCGATCCCCTGAATTCTATCACTCATTGAAGATATTTGAATACAACATTCAAACCTCTCAAAGCTCAGTTTTTTTTTCTCAGCTAAAGTTAAGCTCGGAGAGACTTGAAGGAGAAATCAACAATGCAAATAAGACCTGGGTGAAATGTATGAATTAAGATGGGAGAAATGTTGTTGTGCTACTGAAAAGGCACTCTTTCACTCAGCAGGGTCGTCTTTTCTCCATACGATGAGCAGGTACTTCATCACTAAAATCAATGACAAGATCACAGCTGTTACCTGTACGCTGTGTTTCCAGCTGCTGTACAGTAGATAGCCGTCAGCATGCCCTCAGTTTGGAGAAGCAGGCAGAAGTAACGACACTGAAGCTTAGCACTTTACTGCTGTGGACAGGGGGGCAGTAGCACATTTTAGTTAAACTGTACACTATATTTAGAATAGTTTCACCTCTCCTCCTTTCTGTCATACAGCAATTTCTGATTGGAATTTGAAGCTGCTATATTGCTCTCTGGAAAGCCAGACTCCATTGAGAAAAACAGTGATATATCATCATTCAACACGTGACTTTCTAGTCTACTTCTGGCTCGATTAGCTCGTGTTATAATGTGACCTTTACATTCAAAAGGTTTAGTTTGGATTCACTAAAGTCTCACAACACAAACAAACACTAATCGATGCAGCGGTAGACTAGCAGCTCTTGTGTTTGATGAGCTAAAATTACTATTTTTCTCAATGGAGTCTGGCCGGCCGATGCTCCTGCCTGCTTCTCCAAACTTGGGGGCAAACAGACCAACATTTACTGCAATAAATATGCTGACTATGGATCAAGTTTCTCATACAATCCTACTTCAAAAGATCTGATCCCTTGAAGGTCCTGCATGTTAATAAGATAAGATTCGATCATCCTTTATCAGTCCCACAGTGGGGGAAATTGTTACAGTAGTAAAAATACAAGTTGCAATCTCAACATTTAACAAAATTTTACATCAGTTGCACATGGAAGATAATTGCACTTTATGCTCTACATACTAATTCAGTTTAACGGGTTTGTGTTTTTTTTTACAGATATAGACGAGTGTCAGTCTTCTCCGTGTGCTGAGGGTTCAACGTGCATGGATGAAATCAATGGCTACCGCTGCGTTTGTCCTCCAGGACACGCCGGACCTCGCTGTCAGGAGTGTGAGTACCAGAAGGCTCAGTCACAATATTGGTGTTACAGTGACTTTATTATTTGGTTGATTTCCTGCTGCACATATATGGTTAAGTTAATGTGAAGACAACGGGTCCACTTCCTTTTGTTCTCATCCTCTCTTTCACTCTCTCCAGTCATCGGACTCGGGAAGTCGTGTCGTCATGCCGGCCTGCAGTTTCCTCACGGCAGCAGGTGGGAGGAGGAGTGTAACGCCTGCCAGTGTGTCAACGGATACGTTCGCTGCTCCAAGGTCAGGCTCAGGGAGGACTGTTATTTCACCAAAATAATCAATAATAATGTTGAATTCTGATCATTGTTACACTGTTAGGCAGCAAGTTTTGTGAGTGACACACAAGTTAAAACCAGTGAATGACTTGAATCCACGATCTTCCAGGTGAGGTGTGGTCGCCGGCCCTGCCTCCTCCCGAAGGCTCTGCCTCCTCCACCGGACACAAACGCTCCATCCTGCCCCGGAGGTCACGAGTGTGTGGAGCATCAGTTTCTCACCTGCTTCTCGCCGCCCTGCCACCAGTGGGGCGTGTGTTCGACACCCGACCCCCCGACACCCCTGCACACCCAGTGTGAGCCCAACAGTGGTTACCTTGACAACAGCTGTGCTCGCATCACGCTCATCTTCAAAAAGGACAAAGTGCCACAGGTGAGGGGCTCTCCGTGTAAGACGTGCAGTTTTGATATGGTTATTCGTTATTGTATCTTTTACACGTCTTCAAATATCTTAAATTCAATTTTATAAATATAAGCCTTTAAAAGTCATTGAATTAATGACTTTTAAATTTGAATTTGTGAAGATTTAATCACCACAGAATTTTCTCTAATGTAATTTCTTCATCTTTTGACTCCTTTTTGTAAAAATGAGTCAAGCTCCTCTGCGTCAAAGTCCACATTTCTGATACTAAATACTTTCTACTTTATACGTGCACTCACTTTTTGACAAAATGTACATAAAACTAACTCACCCTAATGACCAAAGAAGGAAAAACCTCTGCACTGGACCATATATATATTTACATTTATATTTTCCTGCAATGCTTGAATAAGAAAAGATGATTTTTATTAAAATCAGTCTGAAATTTGATTACAAATTATCTATAAAATGTCTTTTATGCTGTTGGTCAAACTACAGTAATTCGAAAATGTTACTTTGGACATTTTAATGTGTGTTTTTCACAATTTTGTGACATTTTGTACACAATACAATTAAGTGGCTCTACCATCAACAACAGGGTCAGTTAGGCTTCCTTTGAGCAAGGCACTTTAACCTGAACATGTTAATAAGAATATTTGTTGATGTTTGAGACATGACACTTTTATGGCTTTGATATTATATATTATATTATCAAAGCAGGACTTTAAATCCAGAGGGTGTAACTCTGTTGTAAATTAAGAGACAGACGTTTAATCAGCCCTGTGAGTGCAGCTGTGACCAGAGCGTGTAAGTCTGATATAAGGAGACAGTCGAAAACCACCAGCAAGCCTCCGATCCAATCATCAAGTCATTTTTCATCCTTGTTGATGTGTCACGTCATAACAACACATTTGAAATCATTTTCCTCCCACCCTGGATTGTTAACATTTGATAATTGCTGGATTGTTAACAATCTGGGGTCGATAGAAAATAACTTGCAACCACAAACACACACACACACACACACACACACACACACACACACACACGTACACACACACGTGTCATTCTTCACTGTATACAGATGTGAGTCAGTTTTTGACTCTTTGCAGTTGACACATCGTCCAGCCTTCTGCCATGCATCTCGTAACTTCCCAATCAAGACGCTGATGTTTGGAGGCTGAGAAAACAAAATCATGGAGGGAGCAGAAGTCAGTGAAGCTGCAGTTTTTCAGATCAGATTTGGACGTCTTCTTTGTTGATGAAAAAAAAAAAACTTTGAAAGTAGTGGAAAAAAAGCTGAGAGCGGCCGTAAATTGACAGCTCACCCCACATAAAAGATCGCATTTTTCCTCTTACTGTTTGTACTGATTGTTTTGCTGTGAGTTGCCGAGTGTTGGAGAGATCAGCAGTAGTCTGTATTAGTATAATGGAAGTAAATGGCACTCAGCTTGTGGTGCTTGAAGTGCCAAAAATACGTTTGAAATACCCCAAGGTGAGCTAGCAGTAGATGGAGGCCTCCTTCTGCTCAGAATTTGGAGCTCTGGATTTCCGTGCCTCAGAAACAACATTGTATCTACCAAACTACATCTTGATGCACAGAAGTAAGCGTGCATGTACTTCTAGCTTTACAGTCTACATTACAGCTCAGCAGAGAGGTACGCCATACCAATGTTTGGTGAGCCTCTTGTCCCTGAGTAGATGCACTCTTCCTTCTGTGCAGTGATACGGTTCTGTTGAAAGAAAATAGTTCCTACATGAAACTGCTCACAATAAGGTCTGTGGATTTTCTTTAGTAACTGGCTCATGATGTCTGGAAAGAGACATTGCTGTTGAGTTTTTGAAATTATTTTGGCGCTTTGGGCACCAAAAGCCGAGTGCCATCCATTTCCGTTATATTGGAGAGAAGGCAAACACCTCTCCAGCCGAATCTCCAACACTCTACAACTCACACCAAAACAGACTGATGGCTGACTGATCAATAGCGCCACAAGTGAGATGGAAAATGTGTATTTTTGATTTTTGGGGTCACCGGTGCCTTTAAAATGGCGAAATATCAGTCAGGACTAGTTTTACTTAAAGATGCCTCTCCTGGCCATTTTATGGAAGTACATTATTGGAACTGTAGGGAGACATAACCTCCATAAACGTCGTGTTGAAGAGTCAGACGTCTTCTGTCTCTAATGAAGCTTGAGTCTTCTCCCTCTTGTTAGTCCAGATGGTGTTTTTGTTGTTTACTGCTGTATCATGAAACCTTTACCGGCCCCCTGCGGCTCGTCTGAATAAAGTTTTATGAATGGAAATGAATCTGTTGCTCTGACGAGATACTGATCTGAGATCTGAGCCACAGTCTCCCCCGCTGGGATCTCTGATTGGCTGCATCGGAAACAGACTTAGGAGGAATTAGAAGCTGATTGTTCCTCGCCAGCAGTGCAGATACTAATCTGTCTTATCTGTGTGTGTGTGTCTGTGTGTGTGTGTGTGTGTGTGTGTGTGTGTGTGTGTGTGTGTGTGTGTGTGTGTGTGTGTGTGTCGCAGGGCACCACTGTGGAGAACATCTGCTCCGAGCTGAGGTACCTTCCTGTAACTCAGACGCTGGCCGAGGAACGAGCGCTGCTCATCCTCTGTGACCTGTCGTACTCCAACAGTGACGCTGTGGAGGTCGCCATGGTGATTATTACACGCAAACACACACACACACACACACACACACATGCCTGCTCACACACACACACACATAGATGTAGTATAGTATATAAAAATGTGACTGTCCTTGTGGTGGTCTTACATTATCTAGATACACAATCCACCATCTGACGCAGCAAAAAGAAACATTTAGAATCGTAACAAAACTCATTTATTTTAATTTGGGAAACATGAGGAATTTGGTCCAGGTTGAAAAATAACTTAACTTTAAGCAAACCCGAAATTATTATCCATTGATAATGTACATCAATGCATTTGATATATAAACACTCACAGAAAGCAAATGAATGTGTGCATGTATATTGGGCACAAAGTAACACACACACACAAACACACACCTCCAGATTTGGAAGCTGCTCCCTCCTCTCCACCTCACTTTCTCTCCTCTCTTCTCCCGTTTTGTCAAATCACACTTAATTTGTCACTGCAAATCGTTTCCAGAGGAGACCAGTAAATGCGAACGTTTTCTGTTTCCAGTCCCTTCCCTCGGTGTTTTAATAAAAGAAACGAGAGAGAGCAAAGAAAAGAAGAAAGACAGAGGAGGGAGAGGCGTTTGAAGCTTTTAACAACATCTGGAGGAGATTTAGCTTTTCTGTTGGGACACCTTGCTGATCTTTGTCTCTGCTCTCCCTCTTCTTCCTCTTCTTCTCTTTTTTTTTTACCTCTTGCCTTCATTTGCTTCCTTTTTTTTCTTGTTCTCCGTTACACTTTGTTGCTGTCTTTTTTTTAATCTCTCTTCATGCTCTTTTTATTTTCTGTCTTCCTCTCTCTCCTCTTTTCTCCCTCTTCCCTCCTTCTCCGTCTCTCGGCCACCCAGACTCGGGGGAAATCAGTCACTTCGGGGCTCTAAGCTTTTAATGGAGGGGATTAGTCCTCGCTCCTCTGATGTTTGCAGGCCTGTTCTGAGCGACAGATACAGGAAAAGGAGTGGCGAACCTGACATCCACCCAAACCCCACAACAAGGTTTTCATAAAAAACCTCACTCCCACTCGCTGCCGACTCGTGTTGCAGCAAAATGTCAGCGCTCATTTCCAAGTGTGGGTGAAATCTCTATAATCCCAGCGAGCCTCTCGGAGTGCGGCCGCTTGTGTCGATTTATTCTCTTCCAAAAGGCTCTCGGTGTGTTTGTAAACGCCTGAAACGCTCTGCTGCGAGGCCTCCAACCTGGGCAAGAAACAAGTGGTTCAATATGTTTCACTGTGTGTGTGTGGGAAAGAATGAGGAGCGCTCGGTTTGTCTTCGCTCGGAGAGTGAGGCGTCCCTGTTTTATCTGACATGTTGAGGCTGCGTCAAGCGTGCTGGAAGGAAAATCAACAGAACTTCAAATAGTTTTTAAAGTAGCTCTAGCAAAAATATTTGGAAGAGACGGTGAGACATGAAACCTCAAGGATCAAGTTAGATTTTTTTCATCAGGCAGGACAGTCAAAACGTCCTCTAAACAGGACAAAGTTTAAGTGTACTTCGGGCTGCAGCAGTGTGCCATGAGACTGTGTACTGTGGTGTGAGGTCATCATACCGTGTATTTACTCATCTACAGTACTGGAAAAAACAAAAACAAAAAAATAGATGCATCTCTTCTCCTTTTAACTGCCTGACAGACTTTATACACATTTAAAAATACACAATTTAAAAAATGGTTTCAAACTTCAGTCATTATTAAACATTTGTTCGACCCAAATTAACCTTCTCTTTTCATTCCATTAACCTTATAAAACCTGGAGCTTGATTTTTTTCAAAATCACAGGAGGAAGACAACGCAACTTAAGAAGCAATGACACAAAAAGTATCAAGAAATTAAAAAAAAAAAATTACCTGAAAATTAGCAAAAAGAATATAATATAATAAAAGAATATAGTTTTCTGGACATTTTTCTCTAAATTCAAAGGTTTAAATACTTGTGAAAGGCGAAACTGATGCAGGTTTCAAAGGGTTAAAGGTCATATAAGTAGTAATAATAATAGTGTAGTACCACATATCACATTGTAGTTTATTTTGACTCAGTCCCACATTCATTGTTCTTCTGCTCCAAATACCCACTAGAGCACCAAATGTGGATTAATCCGCAGCTGAAAATAATCCCAAACAAATGCTCTTTTTTGTTCTGTTTGTTGTGGTTTGGCAACAGTGAAATTTCTTTTTTTTTTTTTTTTTGTTAACTGCCTGTTTGTCCCTTTGTATCGTTCTGTGTTTCCTCTCTAAATTTGAGTTATTTTCGGGTCCCTGACACAGTTTGTGAAGTTTGAATCACAGGGATGATAATTGATCGATCTGTTCTGAGATAATCAGATCAGATCAGATCAGATTGATGGATGCAGCTGCTGCTGAGTGAATGCAAACTTTCGAACAGCAGAATGAACGTAAAGTTTCACGTTCTCTGTGCGCTCTGCACTTAGAGAGTGTGGTGTAAACTGGAAATACCTTAATGGTTTAAATATCCCAATAGTGCTTCTAACAAACAGTCCAGCTCCAAAATGAGAAAATCTGTTTGTGGCGGCAGATGTTTTAACCGTGACGGGCCGCAACACGTATAACAATGTGTGGGCGAAACACTGGCATCTTCAAAAATTTTACTCTAATATCAATTTATGATATGAGTTTATTATGATAAAAATAAAATAACATTAATGCTAATACATTACCTGTGTATTAAAAACAATATTTTCTTCACTAGAAATAAACAGTAAATTCTACAAAACACTGCAAAGCTTTCAAAGCCAACTTTCATGAGATGATGATTTTGGTTACTCAAACACGAACTCACTGCTATCGTCTGACGACAATAAAGCTTCTAAATTTCCAGATCCAGTATAACCAGCAAATATCCCAGCCAAGACCTCCTCTTCATTGTTTACAGCTTGATGAGCAACATGAGACAGATCCAGAGACAATTCGGATGATTTCTGTAGCAGATATCTGCATATGGATGCAGATAAATTTTAAAATCGCTAAAAAAAGTGAGAAAGTCATCAAAAATAGCATTTCGGCCAATGCATTTTGCCTCTTTTGCTCTTCACGTGGACTGATTACCTGCAGGCAGCCACCGCCCGCTCAAACTTGATTGGTCAATAATACCCGGCTACAAAGGAAAACCAGAACGCTTCCGAAACCAAAATCCTGTGCCGTTACCGTCAGAATCTGCATACATGTGCAGATATGTGTTTATAGAGATCACTCAGACACGCTCTGAGACATACTCTGAGGTCGGACGCTCGGCCTGGTGTCGCTGTGATGTGGTCTGTCAGTCAGTTTGGGGGCGGGATTAGAGGTGTGTGAATGAGCTGCTGATTTTCTCAGGAGAAGAAAAGAGGAGTGTTTGTCCCCGGCCGAGCGGGGAGCACAGCTGGCCTGTTCTCTATTGTTTGTCCTAATTGAACTGCACAGCACAGAGCTAATCCCCCTCTGTCCCCCCGCCACCTCCCTGCTCTCACCCTCAGCACCTTATTAGGCAATTAACTCCACCCTCTGTGGTCTCAGCGGGGGGGTCCGCAGCCTGCCAGATGTTAGGATGAGAATCTCTTTATTCTGACGGATGAATGTGTTTTTTTCTTTCTCTTTTTTTGTTGTCCTGCGTAGCCTCGAGCCAGACTCTGACCGTTTGCCAAATGGGCTTTATTTTCTTTCTCTACTGTCCTGACTGATCTGTGCTGTCAGCTTCTTCACTAAACTTCATGCTTCTGCACTCATAATCTTAAAATTGACTTTTCGTTACGTTATTCAAGCATTTGGTTCCCTTGTCTTGAAAATTGACTTTCAAATGATCTAAACTTCCTTAAAAAAGTAAATCAGCAAAGAGCAGGGATTCTTTTCCAACAGGCTGATCTCAAAAAGCAGTTAAAGTACCGAATGAATAAAGTTTTAGAAAATATGAGTTTTAGAAAATATAAGAAAAAAGGCAATAAAAGACGAAAAAATATGAGATAATATAAGAAGACGATGTCACATCAGTGGGATTAAAACAAGAAAATGAGATAAACAGATAAATAAGAGATAGATGAACAACTAAATCAAATAAAACATGAAAAGATGTCGAGAAAAGGACGTCAGAAAGATAAAGAACTGATAAAGTAAGAGCAGAAAAATGAGTAGAGGAAGAGAGATAAAACATAAATAAATAATGTAATAAGGAATTTTTATTGTAAAATATAAAACAAATTGATTCCTGCCGTTCATCTCTGTCTCTCTGTCTCTCTGTGCAGTCCTTTGAGCAGGACGGGCGGTCGAAGGACAGCGATCGTGGACAGATCCAGAGAGCGGCCAGCGCCATCATCAATGCCCTGTCCAAACGCCACAACAGCACCGTCATGCTGTCTGTGGTGGAGGTCAAAGTGGAGACACAGGTGCAGCCGCCGCCTGTTGGTAAGTCATTCATTCCTAATTTTGATTAAATAGTTAAGTGATGAAACCATAATTAAATAATTCGGTCCTGTAGGCCTAAAAAAGACATATTTGCAGAAAGACATTTTGTTGAGTATGTGCATGAAGCACAAACACTTGTCTCACGTCTCCTGCGACTTCCTCCCTCAGGTTACCTGGTCCCGGTGCTGTGCGTCGTCTTCAGCGTCCTCTGGATCTTCTGCATCGTTGTTTGCGTGTGGTGGACGCGCAAGAGGAAGAAAGAGCGCGAGAGAACGGCCCGATCCGAGGACACGACCGTCAACAACCGGCTGGAGCCGCTGCGGAGCAACGCCCTCAAAGACAACCGCGACAAAGACATTCAGTACGAATGCAAGAAACTGATGGGCCCCTCGGACAGGACGTGCGACGGGGCCGAGGGCGAGGAGGAGGGGGAGCAGGAGGGGGAGCAGGAGGAAGACGAGGAGAGGGCGCTGGGCATGGGGGAGAAGTGTCCGCCACAGAAGTGCTCCATAGCGGGGGCGCAGGACAGGGGGGTGATGGGAAAGGGAGGGGTCATCTGCACGTCACGCAGCGGTCCGGTCAAGGCGCCGCACCGGACAGCGTACAGCCCCAAAGACAACCGGTGTAAAAACCTGAACGCCGCCAAGCTCAGCGAGGACATTAAAGACCACTATGTATGAGCGGAGGAGGAGGGACCTTCCTGAATCAAAGAAAAAAACAAAAACTGCGATGTCTTCAACGTCACTGACTTTTCAACTCTTAAAAGCACCAAAAGTGAAGATTACAGATGCTTTAATTTTCTATTTTTGTTCGTCACACCTTATTTAACGTCTTTGTCTGCAGCACGGAGGCTTAATTTACCAAAAACTGACAAAAAAAATGCAGAAAAACGACAAAAAAAGACAAGGAAAATAAACATCACTGCTTCTGGATTTCTGGATTTCTCGTCACACTGCTGAAATCAAGAAGAATTTTCTTTTCTCCTGATTTTATTTTTCTGTTTACAAACTGTTTTCATCCGAACTAACGCTTCCCTTTTTTCGGAGATCTAACTGAACGTCATCGGCTGGCAGCTGTTAACTTGTTTCTACAGTTTGGTGCGTCCGGCTCCTGTCTGCCTTAGCCCAAACCTGCGGGCCTTTTCTACTCTGTCTTGATTATCATGTCTTTTTATAAAACAAAACTTAAAAAAAAGAAGATTTTATACACTTTTAAGTCCTTGAAAGTTGGCACAGAGAATCCACTGTATGATACCCGGCATGGCATTTTTTTGTTTACATTCATTTCCATTTTGCGTTGAGGCTTAAAGGTTCTTAAGTTTATCCATTTTAAATAATTATGTTACGGCTTCCTGCGAGTCCACACGATGATTTTTCAGTATTTGCGTTGGTAGAAAAGTGCCTTCAGCCCTTCTTTTTTTTTCTCCTCCTATAGAGTTTATGCAGAATTTAAAAACATATAAAGGGAAAGATGTCCTAGTAACAACTCTTCACACCACAGTAAAGGTTATTTTCTTTGTACATATGTAAATATGGAAAAAAATGGCTGTGTATATTTGAATTTAGTAACTTAAGTGATGCTTTGTATCATAGTTATTCTAAAGACTGTTTTTGTGGTTGTTTTTTTTTAATGATGTCATTCCGTTTATTAGTGTCTGTTGACACTAGGACAGGTTTTATACAGATTTTCGGACTGTGTCCAGGGTCCCACTGAATCATGAGCATTGGTTTAAAAACAAAAGTGTTTGTCTTTATGTTTTCTAAGTTTGGAGAGCTGTTTCTTCGGCCGGTCAGTCGCTGTGAGAGGACGTTTGTATCTGAGAGGTGTTGAGCACGAGCTCAGTCGTGCTTTGACTAGAGGAACCTCCTCTCCAACAGTCCTGTTCATTTCAATGTCGTTTTGATCCCTAAAAAAACAGATTCTCCCTCACCTACAATATTTCCATAACAGCTGTTTAAGTTTTAGGTTTCTGAGAGGTCAAACTATTTTTAAAAAGCCTTTCTGCACCTACAAATCCCTTTGTCTTCTTGCATAGATCACCTTTCTAAAACTGTCATAATCCATAACCTACTCTTTGAAACCTGAGCAAATTAGCTTGATGTCTTTTAAAACATGCAGGAAGAAATGATCCAAAAATGAGCAAGACTTGTTTTTTTTTAAGTATTGTACACGGAAATTTGTTAAAATAAGAACCAGGAACGATAACCCGTGAAAAGTGCTTCAAAAATAATAACTATGATGACTTTAGGACACAGAAAAAGGTCCAGTGTGCTACCGAAAAACAGCCAAAAGTCTATATACTAAAATACTAAAGATACACTAAATACAAAACAAAACAGGAAATACACAATAGTATGTTTTACAAGTTTATATAAAAAGACGGCTGATAATATAATAATTTTGTAACAAAATGTTAGAGAATCCAGTTATGATCATTTAATTTAATTGGATAATAAGTATATTTTTAAAAATAATTTCTGATTTTATAATTAATTTTATAAAAGTACTAAATTCTTGCAATTACTGGATCATTTCTCACCGAGTAAGAAATGACACCAGTTTGCTCAGGGTCCAAAGGTTAAATACTGAAAAGGCATCTGTTACAAAGGGTTAAATGGTTCGCGTATTTCATTGTGCAAATTATGTTTAGGAGTCCGTTTACCCCTACAGATTTAAATCGCGGGTCAACCCTCCAAAATGCAGTCTGAGAGCCTGTTTATACCTGCTGTTAACACACATCTGGGTGATCCGATCACAAGTGGAAGGCCTTTTCTTTTTCTTTTTTTATCACATTTCATGCTGTTTTTTTTATGTTCTACTGGCTGTGTGTACGTATGTAGATATCAAAAACACCCTGTTAGCATCCTGTTCAAAAGCAACAAAGTATCAGTGCACAAAGAGTTAAAACTGGAGTTAATACTTTGCAGACTGTTTTTTGTTTCCTTCAGTGTAAGATATTTGTGTCTTTCTCAGAAAAGTGACTTTTTTTAGCTTTTATTTTGAAATTATGCCACAAGTTGAAAATTTCTGCACTTTTATGTCCAATTTAACACAGAAAAAGAAAACAAGAAAAAGTCAGCGGCTCTATAGTGAGTGATATTGAGATTTATGGACTCTGTGGGTTGAACTGATGCAGATTTCAAACACAACTTTGTGATTTCACTGCATCTTTTTTGTCTCATTTTCGATCCGTCTTTTTTGTCGAATCATTTTTTATCCCTTCTAAATTTTCACAGAGCACCGGATCAAAAGCTCTCCAGGGCTCTGTTGCATAAGCCATCACTTGCTCTAGATTAGGGACTCCAAATGGCTCAAATAAAAGTTGCTGCATCAAAGAGTCGGGTCTTAAACCAGCGCTGATGCATCTGATTTCTGTTTTCAATACACACTTTGACGGGTCACAGGGTCCAAACAGCTTTAAAGCACCGCTGCCTCTCGGTCTCTCTCTTCAGCCCGCTCGGACTTCGGTTATAAATCTACTATTTTACAGTGTGTCGACAGTGGAGATGCCGCGCAGGGCAGCAGGGTGTTTAGTGAGCATGAAAACCCTTCTTACGCTGCGCTCATCCTCCTCAAGTGCCCCGATGCAAGACACTGAATCCCCGTCGTAGACAAGTCTAAAGGTGTGTGGCGTGAGTGGGAATCGACTCGCAGCGGATGAGTGTGAATCCTAAATGTTTTCTCCCCGTTTCGCCCCCGCCTCTCCTCGTGTATCTATTCTGGTCTAATGAAGGGAACAAGTTGTATTGTTGTTGATGTTGTTGTGCTTGTTGTCCAGTGTTTGTAAAGAGTCTGTTTCTGCACTAAAAACACACACAGGAGAAGAGAAACGTTTAGCATTACCTCCACAGCGGTAGTGAAAACAACAAAAAAAAGAGAAAAAAGTCAAATATTGTCACTATTTGTGGATGAACATTATGTTTTCAATAGTTTATGTTTTTGTTAATAATGCAAATCCTGTAAAACCCAAATTCATACTCTGTCAGTAAATCTTACATTGTGTGAGTCCCACAGGAGGGGCTGAATGTGCAGAACATTGTAATTATTTTGTACAAAATTTGGTAAAAGTCTTGGTTTGTTAGTGGAATTTTTTTTTTGTTTGTTCTTAGAACAATCCTATTATTTATTAAAGTATTTTATACCAAAGTTTATTTTGTTTAGCGTTTTTTTTTGTCTAAGTTACTGTTGCTATGCCAATCAAGCTCTCCATAGGTACGACGTTTATGTGCACCAAATATGTTTGTTTTTTGCTCTGTATATAAGAATGTTTCTAAAACCTTAATATTGTGGGCATATTCCACGTCTGAATCAGAAAATGGAATAATGAATTGAAATGAAATTTGAAATATTGTCAAAGTCAGGAATCATTGATTTAAACGTGTGATAATTTTTGAAAGTCTTCTTTTATTTCAGACAGGTAAACAAAAGCAGCTTCTCACTTTTATCTGGTGACGGGCGCTTGCAGATTTTAGCAAGCTGGCTGATACCATTGTCCTGACCCAACAGCGTTACCGTGGAAACCCTGGGCCCCCCTCTGGTCTCCCACCAACTCACCACAGTGAGTTAACAGCTTAAGCCGTAAAATCTGTTTAGCATTGTTGATTTTGTTATCACTGTTAGCTCTGTTAGCACCATCAGCAGTGTCACCAGGCTAGAGGTGCTAACATACTTGACAATGCTAAAGGGTTTTTTTTGGCTCACTGCATCACCGCACAGAGGGAAGCATGCATCTACTCAAGGCCGTCCTCCTCGGCTGAGCTGTAACATCAGCTAGTTCACTGGTGCTAGGTGAGCTAGCAGTAGATGCACACTTCCTTCTGCAAAGTTATTTGATTGGCAGGTGAAAATAGTTCCTGCATTAAACTGCTCGCACCAAAGTCTGTGGATTGAGCACCACAGGCCAAGTGCCACCTACCAACTGCATCAGAAGGAAGTGTGCATCTACACTTCTGTCAGAGGACCGAGTGACTTCCGCTGTAGTGCTTCACTAGCTTGAATGGCGGTCTAAAAAATGTAACCTTGCTGCTCTTTTAGACTTTCCAAATGTTATCAAACTGGAAGGCTTAAAGCTCGATAGTGAAATGAATCGTTTCCCAGGGGTTTTGATGCTCACAAAAAATCATCCACCGATTTACAGATGTCTCTTTCCTGATGTAAGTCAAAGCGAAAAAGTCTCTCTCGGCCTGTGGGCATCACGTGACGGATTCACACGGTATAATTCCACTTTTGGCCACTATGTAAAATTTGCACCAGAGCCTGGAGCACTTTCTGGAGGTTTGTCAGGAGCATGAGCTTCTCGCCCATGAGTAGATGCACTCTTCCTTCTTCATGAATCAAAATGACATATCCAGCTGTTGCAAAAAATCCCATGTAGTCTTAAAAAATGTTCTAAGGTTGAAATTCATCAGTTTGAAAATTAAGTCTTAATACCCTTCCCAGGTAGCCTCTCAGCCTCCTCTCCGCCACCCGCCTCATTTAGCGCCAGACCAATGAGGTGCGTCCTTGGCGCGCCTCCATCTGCCCCGTTAATGACACTGTGGGAAATGATTAACATTAACCCGCTCTGCATGAAAGCCTCCCAACAGCTGTGCGGGATATCCATAATGCTTGGTGGGACGTTATGTGCCGCGCTGTGTGTGTTCATTAACCCGGCAGTTGTTTCGGCAAGTATGGGAAACGTGTCTGGAATCCTGGATGGCGCGGCGCTCGGGTCACATGCACGTACAGGGCACGCTCGCTGACCTACTTGGAGAGGAGTACAATGAAGGAGAAGGAGAGATGATGGCGTAGCAGGAGGTGGTGGCATTAGGATCGCGTGTCATCCTACAATGCGGCGAGTAAACTGATGCCAGATTCCTACAGGAGCTGGTTAGAGTGAAGGTTCATTTCCCATGTTGGGCTTCTTAGTGTCAGAGTGTTTGGAGGTTTTAGGTCTGAGCGTTACAATGCAACACCTGGATCAATTTTACAGAGCTTTAGATGCTTAAATTTTTGTTAAAAGACAAGTGTTTTGCTTTAACCCTTTGAAACCTCGATCATCAGCTCTTTTCTTGTGTTGTGCTCGGACACCTTTCACAAGCATCTAAACCTCTAAAACCTGAGCAGGTTGATTTGATTTATTTTGAAAACATGGCAAAAAGGCAATGAGCAACTTGGCAAAAAATGTCCCACAAATTGCAAGAAATTAGTGAAAGGTGACAAGACAAAAATAACCTGGAAATGAAGCAAGAAGGAGAGAGAAAATTATTAGAAAATTAGAGAAACAATGGACATGTTATTTATAATTTTTACTAATGAATTTATTATAAAATTGGTTGGGTTTTTTTTGTTTTTTTTTTCAAATTTTCAGGTAATTTCTTGGCAATATGTTTGGTAATTTCTTGTAAAATGACTCATTGCTGTCTTCATAAGCTCTTAAATCAGCTCAGTTTTCTCCTGTTTCAAAGGGTTAACTCATCATTGTGATGTAATAGTAGTTAGACTGTCTCCCTATAAGCCTCAAATAAAGAGAATAAAGTCAGAATTTTACGAGAAAGGGGATATTATATTATGGAAATTAACATATTGCCAGCAAAATCCTCAGCAACCATTGTCCACGGTTGCCAAGGCGGCTTTAACTCTCGCCTGTTTTATAGTTTGCTGGCAATATGTCATATAGAAATGAATCCTTCATTCATTTCTATATGACTTTATATGACTTTGATTTCTGTATGATTTTATTCTCATAAAATTCAGACTTTTTTATCGTAAAATTTTACGATAGTTTATCCTTATAAATTTACTACTTTTTTCTTCAAAATATTAAGACTTTATTCTCATAATATTACGACTTAATTCTCAAAATGATGACTTCATTCTCGTAATATTATGATTTTATTCTTGAAATCTAACTTTTGTTTCTGTACCATGGCCCCATCGAAAAAAAAAAAAATTTACAGACAATAATATATTTTTTAAAAAAAGGTCAAACACATGAAGACTTGGTTTACATATTTGTAAAACGTATTTAATCCCACCCCTGCTCCATAAGTCATTGAATTTTTTGTCGTCGATAACTTCTGATGCCTAAACAAAAAACAAAGTTTAAATGACTTAAGACATTGAAAATTGTCAAAAATACAACTTCGTGCGTGTCATTTGAAGGCAGCTGTCCAGACGGTCACTGATTGGCTATCTCAGCTGTCACTCACTCATATCTGGTCCTTCATTGGCTCTCCTCAGGCCGCATGGCATCAGGTCAGCCAATGAGCAGCCAAACTCTTAACAAGCGGTTGACAGGCAGCAGATTTGCGGAAATGGCCTTTTTTGGGGTGATTTCGTGATATTTTAGGAAAAATAAGCGTGAGTTTAGCAGGTTTTAATGTTCCTGTGAATACCTGAGCTGTTGAGGAGGCTGCAGCAGTGATTTGGTGAGTGTCTGGTCGAGTTTCATGCTCACATTGTTGGTTGGCACATTTGGAAATTTGTATTCAATCAACAGTTTTTCCATCGTTGTATCAGCTGCGCAGGAAAAACAAGCTGTCAGGAGGTTCAGCTTTGGGCTGAAATGTTACATTTAGCCAACAGTTGCTACAAAATGTCACATTTTAATGCTGTTGGCTCCAAACCCTTTTACTCCATTTGAATGGACCCAAGCTTCACTAAACTGATGTAACATGTAAAAGAGCCGCTGAAACACTAAAACTGCTTTATAGCGTTTATAAAGTCACGTTTATTGTGTCCAGCTCTCGTGTCTTCCTCTAACAGTTTAAATTGTGACTCAGACTACGAATATTTTTAGCTCCAAAGACTACAACAGGTGAATTTCTTGATATTTACAGTTAAAATCATACAGGAAATGACTTAAATATTTTGTAATTTCTCTCTTGTAATATTGCTCCACATACAGTCGATAGTATAGTATAATATAAGTATAGCTCCTTTTAATTCCAGGTGGAAGCACAATGTGCTGCACAGAGTATAATATATGTGTCGCACGCTAAAAACAAAACTTTAAAATCCTAAGAAAACACAAGTCATAAAATAATAATTAAGATGAAAAATAAACCAATAAAAGATACCAAGACGTGAGTCAGAACTGATTATAAAAAGTTAAAATGAAATAAAATAAAATAAAATAATAATACTAAATGTAGACTATTAAAAGAGGTACATATGAATTAAAAGAATATATTAACCAAAAAAAGGGAAGAAAACAAGATAAATAGACCAATAAAAGATAATAACACACAAGTAAAACAAACAGATAAATTAATATAATAATAAAAATAATAATAATAATGATAATAAAATAAAAATAAAACCAGACTATTGGAATGTGCAGCCAAATAAAACAATGTTTTCGACTTAACTAAATACGATGATACTGTTTGGGTACTTCTTATGTCATCAGGTCACATGGAGCGTAACTGCTATCGGCACTTTAACTCATATTCATGGACTTTTTATAATTTCTTTAGTCTATTAATATGTTCCAGCACTTCCTTGTAGTTTTTTCTATTATCACCGTATTTCACACTAAAGTAAGTTAAAAAAAAAAAAAGTGTGACTGTCACCTGGATGCTGCACGCTTGAACAACGCTCACTGATGTGTCAAACTTCATGACGGTTTCGTGGCCCATTTGATGCTCGTCCTCTTGGATCATTTGAACGACCAACACAAAGCCGTTTCCATGGTGACGTGATGAAGGTTCAGCTTGATGTTTAACTGAAGGTCTCACATCTTCTGCATCCACACAGACGACGCACTGTGGCAGATAATCCGCTCAGAAGATGGATGGCCGACGTGCCGCGTCACCTGGTTTCAGGTAAGACGAGCAGAGACACGTGTCATGGATGGATATAAGCAGATCAGTTACAAAGTTTTGTTTTTTACAAAGGTTTTGACATTCAGAGCATTAATGTAGCAGCAAAACTGATGTTTGTGTTAATTGACTGAATGAAAAAGGATTTACTGTTTATGGGATGCCCTAGGATTTTGTTATTTGGGGAAAATTTAATTGAATATTTGTCATAGATGGTTAAAAAGAAATATTTAATTGAGATCCAAAATTTGTGGAAAAAGGAGTTGATTACATTTGTGGACTGGAGAGGTTGACTTATATAACTGAAGGGACACAGAAGGAGTTTGATTTTGTTTTGGGATTCATTTGTCTTCTTCTTGGCTAACGAGGCGTTAATATCTTATGGATATATATTATGGACAACATGAAAGTATTGATTCTGCCTTTTTCTGAAAAATCTATGTCATCATTATTTTAAATTAAATATCATTATTGTTACTGTTATTTTATTTATTTATTATTTTTATCTTATCTATCTTTTACCTTATTTGGTGTTTTTTTTTTCTTTTTTTAAATTTCATGTTTGTCTTTGGGAGTGTGTGACTGTGTGATGTACATTTCTGTATTGATGTGGAATTTTTCTTTTTTGTGTGTGTTAAAATTTAGAATAAAATATTATTAAAATATATAGCAGCAAACCACTATTTGCAATGTAAATATATTGGAGTAATGGCATCCTAAGTAGAAATTGAAGTACTTTTGCGTGTGTTGTTTTCAGAGCTTCTCTGTTGTTTGTTGTGGTAAGACGGTCTGGCCACTCGTGCACGTTATTGCATGTGTGTATCTCATTGATTGGCTCATCGTCGGTGCTTTGCAGTGCGCTCATTTGGTTACCGCTGATATCAGGACTCAACCTCTGTTTCCCCCGGTTGACTCTGTTAACTCTTTCAGCATTGTTGTTATTGTTTAGCACTGTTAATGAACAATCGTGCGTTTCTCTGTCATTGTTATGTTCATAGTCGTGTCATCTTGTTGTTGTTGGTAATATTTATGATTATTTTGTTCACTTTCACAAATGATATTTCTGTCATTACCGTTTGTCTGGTCATCAGTCTCTGACATCGTCACTCTGTCGTTAGTCGATCAGCAGTCTGAGCTGTCGTCACTTTGCAGCTCAGTTGATGTGATGCGTCTTTTGCTTTGCACAGGATTTTTGGTCAGAATAACCAGAAAAGCACGCTGGCTTACATTCTGCATCTTTGGCATGCTGCATTTGACAGATTATGTATTGGGACATACTAAATGTAAACAGTATGCTAGTATCTTTGGGTATAGGACCTTCAGTGTGTCTTTTTAGGATAAAACCTTATCCAGGTGAGGCTGTAGCTCATATTGAGGATATGTTGTTGCTTGTATACCTCCTAACTTCAGTTAATCAATTTTACTTACCTTTCAGCCAACAAAATAATTTCTTTACTATTTTACTTTTTCCCCAACAGAAGATTGGCTTTGAAAATGCATATAGAACCTCATGTGGAGAAAAAAAGAAAAAAAGTAAAAATTAAAAAAAAAAAGATGTATTTGAATAAAATATGAAAAGTTAAATAAAAATAAAAATATTTTAAAAAAAATAGACTCACAACAATAGATGAGTAAAGTTTAATTTTGAATTGTTTAATACACTTAATTTGAAAATTAATTAACAGAAAATTACTTGAATGCGAATGTTGCCTCTCTCATTATGAAATCCCACTAAGACAGTTTTTGGTATTGTGCATTTAGGTTTATAGCATAACAGTCAGAATAATTTTCTTTTTATCTATGCAAATAAAATAAAACCAAGATAAGTTAATAATTTTGAATATTTCCTATACATCATTGTATTTAATTGTATTAATATTTTAACATTACCCCCTTTTTTCATTTCTTGGTATAGTGTTGCTTTAAGGTAACATAACCAAATAATTTTTTTAAAAAAAATAATTTTAAAATGTCTTTTCATTATGTGAACTTTATCTCTTATTACAAAAAACAAACAAACATTACAAACATTTTTTATCAACTGGCATCAATCTGCGTACCATAGAGGGTTAAATAAACTGGCTCGAGCAGGTGAGGTTTAGTCACCCGAGCAGCACCGGCCTCGTCGGGGAATCACAGTAAAATCCAAGGTATTCCCCGACCTGCTGCTCTGGCGCCGCTCAGCTCCTAAACACAATGACCCAGATATAAAGACGCTGAGAGGCTCAATGACTTCGCCCAGCCTCCTCCTGCTTCTCACACACACCCTGTCTGCACACACACACACACACACACACACACACACACACACACACACACACACACACACACACACACACACCTGTTTTCACCGGATCACCAGCAGCGTGCTTTAGTCTCACACACTCGAGCGATGATGAAACCGCTGCTGCTGCTGGACGCGGTCCCTGTGAGTGTCAGTGTCCATGTCTGCATCACTAATAATAAACTCTGGCTGCTGCGCTCGGTCGGTTTCCAGTGAGAAGTGGTGCAAGTCTCAGGTGTGTTTCTGAAATTCTGGCAAAATAAAACGGAAATTACTGCATCTGCTACGTGTTTGGCAAATATGAAGATGATGGCATGATTACGTATTCGGTTGAGTAATAATTAAACCTTTAACACCTGCATTGACACACATTTTTTGTGCTGTTTAAACCTCTTAAACATGACAAATTTGATTTTTCAAAAATACAGGGAAATAATTCAAATTGCAGGAAATTACTAAAAGCTGAGAAGAAAAATACCTACATTTTTCAAGTGGAAAAAATAGGAAAAATGTCCAGAAAACTATATTCAGAATTATTCGAATTATATATTTAAATTTATGTTACAGACAAATATATATATTTCGCATCTTAAGCTGATTTCAGGAGGGTCCTTTCTTCTTTTTTTTCTTTTTAAATTTTAGGGTAATCTTCTTATATCTTATTTTTCCTTATTTCTTTCTAATTTTTGAGCCATGTGTTGTTTAGTTGCTCAGTGCCTTCTCTCCATATTTTTGCAAGACTTTCAACCAATTTGTTCAGGTTTCAAAGGGTTAACTGCTGCTTCCTGACTAAAGAACTTTTTGCAATTTTAAAAAATTGATTTTTATTACTTGCTTTTGATCCACGTGCGTCCTGTGTAGTTTGTATCAGCTGTGGTGATGGCGTGGAGGGCTGACATGACATTAGGGCCCTTTTTAGGGACTGAAGGGGGACTCTTGCTGTAGATACGCCCCAGCAGATTTTCTGTTTGTGTCTTGGATGGAGAGGTCTGTGACAGTGATTGGCATGTAGTGTTGTCAAAAATATGGATGCATATTAATTTTACAGTAGTTTCAACACTTGTTTTTCGCAGTCACTGTTACCAGCTTTTCTTTTTTTCTCAAATTGTTAAAGTTAATGACAGTAAATCTCCTGTTCTCTGCTACCAGGCGCCGCAAGCTGCGTGCCATTTAGACAGACATCTCTACGGCCAATATCTCCGACACTCTGCACCTCATCCCAGAGCTCTCTAAACTGTGTGTGTTTTTGACTTTGAGGGGAACTGTCCCTTTAACCAGAGTACACCTGATACCTGCTGTAGCTCCTCAACATTCAACATAGTCGCTTTGCCTTAAGGAGCTGCTAACTCGAAAAGAATTTAATCAGATGAGGTTTCCGAGGGTGGAGGATGATTTGTGACTCTGGCAGGAGTAAAACTTCAGTGTATAAACACAAACCTCTTTAAGACCCCGTATCAGCTGAACCCCGGTGTACCAACGGGACGTGTTTGAAGCAGATACGGGCTCAGGGTTCAGCAGCGTGTTAGGAGGAGGTGAGGGGAAACAGCACACGGATAGGGAGACGGGGAGGGAGGCAGGAATGCTCGGCGGAGCTCCTGAGGACAGCAGGAGAGCCGGATTCCTCCTCGGAGCGACCACGCCTCGGCTTCTCAGCTGGCGGTGAGCCCTCCGACTCCTCCCAGGGTTAGGGCCGAGTCCACATGTTCAAACGGAGATGAAAGGCCCCCGGTAGGAAGGTTGTCGGTGCCAATACCAACCGCCTGCCAAGTAAGCCCTGCTTAGCGGCGCTCTCCCAGATGTTCCCGACACTGAATATTCTGCTGTTCACTTCTCCCCCAGGGACGAGGAGGGAGCCTCCGCTTGACCCCTTCACATCAAAGTGTGGAGGAGGACTCAAAACAATGAGCACTTCCAGAGAGAGAAGGAGTGAAAGTTTGGTGTGTTTGTGTGTGTGTGTGTGTGTGTGTGTGTGTGCGCGCACGGAGAGAGTGAATCAATGATTTAGGAGGGTAAGAAGTGGGTTGGGCCCCTCATCAGAATGGCTGACGTTAATGCCTATGTCCTGTGGGTATGTATTCAGAGAGCAGAGAATAGGCCAACACATACTTTTAGCCCACACCCGCATCCTTTAGCTAACAGCCCCATCCATACTGTACTGTATACTTACTGTACTGCAGGGAGAGGCGCCGTCATCCTCACATTTTTCACCTTTCAAATTGAGCCTGGCGCCGGCAGAGCGGCAGCAGCTCGTACGTATGTGCAGCTTTGTGTAGGTCAACTGTGTGTCAGTGCCCCCTGTTATTCTTTTAATAACAATAATGATGATATAAACTTTATCCATATAGCACCATTAAAAGCAGAGTTTACAAAGTGCTTTGACAAAACAAAGCAAAGCAGAAGTAACATAACTTTAAGAGCCGAACAATAATGCTGAACGAAGACCAGACAAAAGTTAAAGTAGCACCCTTTAGGACTGTTTGGTGCATTTTACACGCTTTTCATTCTTCATTTTTTTGATAATTTTGGATTTGTTCATGCATATGGCATCAATTTTGGCAAGATTGTGTATTTTTGTTTAATCTTGGAATTTCCAGCTTAGCTCCTACAATAAGTCTAAAATATGCTGCACTAAATAGTTACATTCAGACTGTTAAGAGCAAAAAATGCGCAACTGAAACCCATTCAAGCTGCAATTTTTGATCCCACAGCCATCAAAGCATAAACGCATGCATCATATTATTTCTGGTTGTCATTCTGGGCTTTGGACATGGAATTTGTATTTTTACTAATTTACACCTGATGTAATTTTTTAACCTTTTTATTGCTTACGGAGAATATACGTGCTATTTCCACCAGGTGCACTGTCACAATCAATGTTGCTACAAATTACTGACATATCCCAGTGGCATCATGACAAAAACCTGGCATTTAATGGTTAAAATTCTGAAAATTAATGAATATTTTTTATTCCAAATTAAATTTGAGCTTGCCTTGGGCTCATCCATTGATCAAAAGCAGATATTTTTATGACCAAATACATATGTAAGATGTTTATTGAAGGTGGTTTGTTGCGAGTAGCCGACACACACAGTCCCGTCAGGACTCATTCACAGGCAGCTCTTGAATGGCAATGCTGTAGTACTATACCCAGGGCAAAAAAAAAGACTTTTTAACTTTAAATATACAGCTTGGGTATAACAATACATGTCATTATCAGAACTGGATATATGTCAAATAATTGTAGTGGAGTAAAAAAGTACAATATCGCCCTCTGAAATATAGTGAAGTCGAGGTATTAAGTATTAAAAAAAATGGAAATACTAACTGGAAAAAATTGCAAGTGAGTTATAAGTTGAATTTGCTGAAAAATCACAAGTAGCCCAAAAACCTCGATAAACATCTGTTGCATTTTCTCCAAACATGGAGACAGGAGGCTGCATACATTTTTTTCATTAAATGCAGTCAAATACTTTGAGTCATTGCCTTTAGAAATTGAGAGGAGTTGAATGCGGCACGCCTGGCTTACATGTACACCACCTAAGGCTACACATTTTATAGACAAGCCTCAACTGAGAGAGGAACGCCATAACTCCAACATCATCCACCTATTCATCTCAACAAGTGGTCTGGATCTGTTTGGTGTCGGAGTTTTACTGCTCACAATAATGAACGGCGTGGAGACGCTTCCACGGGGCGGAGAAGAGTGGATCTTATTGTGTTGCTGTAAAACGCATTATCTCGATATGCTTACATAGTTGTGCGTGCCGCACACTGTTAATTTGTCAAATGATGTATGTCTGTGAGTTTTTATAAAGCTGCAGAAACAGCCTGAAGGTGAAAGGAAAAGTTGGGCAACGGTTGATGATCATAAAACTGAAACTGTTGTTTCTGCACTCACACGTACAGACAGCATGTTTTTTTTGTTTTGTTTTTGTTTTAAATGAATACTATCATTTAAATTAAACTATGTGAAAGAAAATTCAAACACAAGTGATATGATTTTACAACTTAGATTTGACTAAATGTATCAGTGTGTGCTATGTGCTATATAAACATACATGCACCTACAGAAATTAATTAATTATATATTTTACAAATGTTATGTCATATAAACCACTTGTTTATGGTTTAGAAAAGATCATGTTTTGGTTGCACAATCCCAGCAGGAAATGCAGTGATGTCTTGGTTGTCTTGGCAGCGATTTCTGTATAAATAACAATCCCTTGTGGCTTTCTCCTGGCAGCAAACAGAGTGATGTCTCTGTAAAATGTCTCTGTCGATTTTGGTGGCACTACGCTCTGAAATGCAGCAATGTCTTGGTAAAAAAACGAGCGCTTTAGGCGGTGCTATCCATGCCGGAAAAACAGCAACAGGTGTCTAAAACACATCCACGTTCGGTATCTAAAAAGCTGTTGTTGTTTGTTGGTGTTAAACAGAGATCTGCAGGTTGGCAGATGCCTCGCCCAGATGTCACACCATCAACCATCCACTCCACCTCTGGATTACAAAATTGGCTCATAAACTACGTCACTTTATAACTGTTGATATGATACATATCAAACATGCAAATTTAACGTGTTCATGGTTTTCAGAAACGTCATGCCAACATATTCTGGGCTGTATATTAAATATTTTTGACCTTACAGCAGCATAAACCAGATCAACAGGCTGACTTTCTGACCTCTCACTCCCCTCTCTGCACAACACACACACTCTCTCTCACACACACACACACATTCCCACACACGCTCACTCACACAGACATGACAGCGGGCGAGCCGGACCTTACGTCATGCCATTTGCACGCTGTGAGGTCGAGCCCCGGGGTGTTTGGGTTGAGACAGCGTGGTGGTCGGACCACTGTGTCATCAGTTGGCCGGAGGTGCAACAATAAGGCTTAATGCGTGATTAAGTCCCAAATCAGCTCTCATTATGAGTGAGCACGTCAACCGTGAGTGCAGCGCGGCTCCCTTTCAGAAAACTGAACCCTGCATCCAAATTACCCCCCCTCCTCACCCCCCTGAACTCGCACTGTGGCTCCACCGCTTTCTGCTGTTTTAGTCTCTTTGCATCTTTGACTCTGTCGTCATGAGCCAGCGTCTGTCTTCTGATATGTAAAACTGCAACACGCGACCTTTCATCGTGAGTCAGCACATATCGCTGGTGCCGCCTTTTAAGTCCTCTCTCCAGCGGCCGTCACTCAACTTGATGAACTGTCTAATACATGTCGCCCGAGGCCGAGGTAACCGCCATCCCAAAATCCCTCACACAGACTAAAGACACACATTGTAAACGTGCCAATCTCAACCCCGAGGTTGAGTTTTTCAGTGATTCTGGTCTGTGGTTTGTTCAGCTTCACTGTTATAACTGGTTTTTTTTACTAATTCCAGTTTGATTTTGGGCTTTGACATGTGACTTTTCTCTGCGTTAATAACATCTAACCTCAGCCTGAGCAGAACTGAAAACACAGAACAGAGAAGGAGGCTAAAATCGTCAGAATGAAAGGAAACTTCAGTCAGCTGCTTGTCTTGGCAGCGTTTTGGTAGATAATCCAGAGTTTATGACCATAGCTGATTAAGCAATTAGGTGGTATATCATCATGCAGTAAACTGAATATGTCAGGCTCCGAAAACTCAATT
The DNA here is from genome assembly GCF_026936395.1 of Plectropomus leopardus. Taxonomy (NCBI): domain Eukaryota; kingdom Metazoa; phylum Chordata; class Actinopteri; order Perciformes; family Serranidae; genus Plectropomus; species Plectropomus leopardus. The sequence goes on from NC_142189.1 coordinate 5,261,571, forward strand.
GAATTCGCTACTACGTGTCCATAAATCAGACTCAAAGCCATTAAGTATCTGGTTGAATAACTGAAGGTGTGTCTATGAGGAACCACCTCGTCCTCACTCATGACTGATTGTTTTTATGGTTCTATCGTGAGTTTTTATGGTTATTTTATTATATCATGAGGAGGAAGTTTTTCTAATTGAGCTTAGGTTGTAAATATTGTGGTGTGTGGGATTGGTCCATGCTGGTCCAGGCTTGATTTTCACTTTTATCATTTTGCAGTTACTGTCACTGGCTTTTACTTAATGATCTGCATTAATGTAAAGAAATCAGTTTATAGAGATACGCTGAAACAGCTGGCACAGGGAAATTAAGTTTGGCCCAGACCTCTGCTGGATACAACCGTTCTCTCTGAATATTGAACACTGTCCCCTGAGGTTTGTCCTCAAACCGATAGCCCATGGGTTCCTAGATTTTTTTGTTGCTATTTTTGGTGGTTAGTTTGCCATAAGGAAATCTTTGATTGGTCTAAAGTTTCTTCAATCTGGGAAACAGCTCTCAATGATGCCACAAGTTTCATATGAGTTGCTGAAAAAACACATATATTTACAATGTGGGTGGTGATTATCGGAGCCAGGATACAGCTCCTGAGCTGCCCCCAGAAAATCTGCCCAAGAGGAGAGAGTGACAGACAGGACTGGTGATGATGAAAGAGAGTCCTGAGTTCACTTCACTGTATGTTACGAGACAAGACGAACACTCGGTGTTCTGCCATCTTTATAATTCAAACATAATCCCAGAGACGACGGCTTTAAGTGTTGAGGTGGAGGCGTTCACCTTCAGGTCTGCAGGCACATTGTGTTCCAGTTTAGTTCGATGCGACCTGTGGGCTCCTCCCTCCGCTCACTTTGATTGCCAGAGGCTAAATGTACTGCGACTCATCTCAGTGTTGTTTGCAGCTTACAGATATTGTTACTTCAGGTTGTACAGCAACACATTGAGACCGGTCTCACAGTGAAAGATACATTATTGTTGGGCTTTTTTTAACAGCAAGGCAAAGTTGACCATTTTTGAGCAAAAAAAATCTTAGAAGAAATCAAGTCCTTTATCATAAAATGTATTTTTTCTGGCATTAGTATAATGTCTTTAAATTGGTAAATTTACTATAAACAAGTAATTTTAAAAAGAAGTTTCCTTGCAAGTTTACTTGAATTATTAACATAAATGTTTGCAGTATATATACTGGCCAACTGGTGCACGATGATCAAATAATAATGTTATTCTCTTATGCAAATGCCAAAAAGGGACAAAACGACTGCAAAGAGAAAAACCTAAAGACAAGAGACAGAAAACAAAAACAAAATGACCACAAACACACAAATGTCTACTTACAGACACAAAACTTTATTTACAGTAACTTAGGGGTAGAAAACCGCTGAATCACGTACATTTGATTAAAAACTGCCTTCCTTTACGAGTTTTAAGCCACCTGAAAAAATCAATATCAGTTAAAGTAAAGAGGGAGGGAGCGACGAGGAGAACGTGCAGATCATTGAGTCTAGTTAAAGTCCGACTGATCTGTCAACTTGACAAAATAGCTCAACTTCCAATTGCACTATCTGAGTGTGTTACTCCGATTTTGAGTAATTCGATTTAGTCTGATTTCAGTCCGACTAAAATGTTTATATGTACTTGAGCAGTTCAGTTTTAGTCAGACTAACACAATAATTTGACTTTTTCTAACATCATGTAAACGTATACTGACTGTCTTTAATGCAGCATGTCTGCTTTTCTCCTCTTCTTTACCCCCCTGTTAAAAGTTTTTCTTCTTCTCTGACATTAATCCTATCCAAAATTCCCCAAACTGAGACACCACACTCGTGTGTACAGTGCACTCCTGCGTTTGCCTCGTTGGGCACGGTGATGTGTCTAACACTTTCTCTCCCTCCTCTCCACACACTCGACTTGCTCGTGCTTTCATCAGACTCCAGCCGTCCATCTCCCTCCACAAAAACTGCTAGATTTTGGTTCCTGGCAGGCAACACCTTTGTAACATTAACTCTGCCTCCGTCTTTCTCTCATTAAACTCCGTCCTGGAGAAAAGCACTGTATTGGACTTTATATCTCTGCTCTCGCCTCCCTGGGCGCATTTCACTCATACCACTTTATTCTACCTGTCTTTCAACGTTACGCCACAGCGCGCCATAGTACGATCTGATCAAAGGCTGATGAAATGATAAACCACGCTCTTTTTTTCTTTTTCATCCCGAGCTAATCATTAGAAACCTCCTCCACTACCCTCGGGATTTCGGAGGAGCTGAATTGGCATTTTGCATGGCATTTGACATGTTGAGATCTGCCTGTTTGAGAGCGCAGCGAGAAACGAACGAGAGTTTGCAGGGGAGAAAAAGTTACCTTATAGCTGCTGTCAGACGAGAACACGGCGCTGCAGTTTTGATGACTTTCAGCGTGCTTCTGCTTGAGTTGAAGGATTAATTGTTTGGGGTTGAGGGGGTTTTACGACCCTTGGGCTGATGGAGCCCTTTGAACGCTCAACGCTAAATTTCACAGATTTATGGCTGTCAGTCCAGAAGCTGCTCTTCCAGAGTCCCAATTCTGCAGAGAGGCGAATTTAACCCAACATCAGGGCAACACTTGAGTTTATAGAGCAAAAAATGAGACTGCAGATATTCATAGATACTGTATATTAATCTACCATGAGGACAGAGTTACACAACGGACACGAGGATCCTGTCCAGATTACTGTAAGAGGCCTTCTCTGATCACCAGCACATGTTTTACTTCTATTTAGGTTTGCTCCTTGATCCTATTGGACTTGAGCCTCGGGGCGTTATAACAGAGGCCAAATCCATATTCATGCATGATGTGACTTTTCTGCTCACATACAAACATTTACAGTTATGATAAACATGCGGTCTCTGATGATTAACATGTGAGATGCTGTCTGTATCCCTCTGGTGTCCATCTGTCACACCCTGCACACTCAGACAGGTCTGCCAGCGCACAAACTGAACTACACAAGTACACACAGGCAGTGGTGGAATGTAACTAAGTACATTTACTCAAGTGCTGTAGTTAAAGCCTCTGGAAACATGCTTGAAATAGTATTTCTATTTTTGATTTCAGACAGAAGTTGACAAAACCAGCCTCTCACTTTTAGTTAGTAGCCATCCATTTTGCATTCTCAAACAGAAGTGTTCAGCACAGGACGATCAAATCTCACGCTCAACCAGCTCCCATTTGCAGGACGTCGTGTACCGACGCTTGGTCACGCCCCTCAGCGTCTCATGGCGTCGCACGCGGCACCCTTTAACATCTCTACGTGACTCACAGCCGAAGCATATTCTCACACACAGTTAATGTACGGCTCATTTTTAGGATAGTAGCATTTCTCCAGACTGTGTTGCAGATCATTTTGATTAGCACCTCTTTGGATCCCACCTTTGTCAACTGTCTCTCGTCTCCACGACAACCATGGAGCAAAGCAGAGTCAGCGTGGTGCAGCTCTATCTGTTCCAGCTCTCTGATTTTGGGTACGTTGGTAAATCCGATCTAACGCTCTACACTAAAATGAGAGAGTTCAAAGCTGTGGAGCTCAGTTAAGTTAATTACAACTTCACTGCGTTTGATGCTTTGCTGCTTCTTCCCTCCAGACTAATATTCAGATTTTGGGACTTCGCATGCTTCAAACCAGCAGGTGAACACCTAATTTGTAAATCTCCAAGTGCGGTGAAAATGTTCTCACAAATCATTAATCGTGATGAAATCTTTTGCGAATGGCACTCGATGATTCACAGACTCTCAGGTATGAACGTGGTGTTGTCAGCGATCAGTTTGGCAAACCCTCAAATGTGTGATTTACTCGACTTTGGTATGAACACGTCATCGCTGAGTGTTGAGCTTGTCAAACCCTTTTTATAATCTGCACCGGAGGAAACAGACAAGCGTCAAATTAATTTCATCAGGCGTCCTACACAATCGAGGATTCATTGGAATTTTTGGTATCAGCGCTGAATGGATACCACTAAGTTTAAACTATTTGTTGTTCTTCACTCAGAGGTTGATTAACATGACATCCGCACTTGTATAATCTATAACTCTGACCACAGCAGCTGTCAAAGTAGAGAAAAAGTCGTGTGTAAACACGGATCAACCTGACAGAGGAGCACCACCGGCATATTAATCTTCTCCTCTCAGTTCCTCGACTTTGATGTCCGACAACAGAACAGACGAGTGTTTTTCCTCCCAGCGAGTGAAACCAAAGACCTGAGCGGATTTTGGGGAGGTGGTCGAGGACTCGTTTCTGCTGACCTCGACTCAGAGAAAGCCTTTGAACTGAACACCTCTTAGCAGGCTCGATGTCCTCCTCGCTGCTGCTGCCTCTGGATGGATGGATGAGGGGCGGGATGGATGACTTCTCCTGAACGGAGAGGTTCGCCACTCTTCAGAGGGAGCTGAGCTGAGACGACAGCAGCTATGCTAAGTGGTTCCTGTAAAGAGGCGCACAGACGCCCAGACGGAGGTTAATGGGCCACTTCACCTCTGAGTTTCCAGGTCACATCTCAAGATAGAGATCAGCTCCGTGACGCAGGCAAACCACAACCAACCCAAAAAGGGAGACGATATCTTTGTCTTGAGGACAGGAATGTTAAACCCTCTGAAGCAAATTCCTTTTATGCAAAAACCTGCTTGACAACAAAACCACATTCTGATTTAAATAAAATACCTTCCAATTAATGCATTTAACAAGCACTTATAATAATGCAAGTGTATTAAATAAGGTATTTTTTGTTAATTAGAATAAACATTATAGCTATTTCTAACACTTAAGATAACGACTAATAATTCTGTTTCAGTTTGTTAGGTATTAGAGCCTGTTCAGCCACCAGCTGATTTGATAATCAATGAATCATTCGTGTAATTTTTTGAAGAAAAAAATTACTTTGTTTCCAGCTTCTTAAGTTAGACTGTTTTCTGGTTTCTTTACTCCTCTCTGACAATAAATGAAATATCTTTGTCTTGTCTTGGGTTTTGGGAAACATTGATTAACGACTGATTTACCATTTTCTGACATTTTAGGACAAAATAACTATCGATTAATCAAGAAAACTTTTGACAAAATAATTGACAATGAAAATAATCATAGTTGTAGAACAGTCCAATCTTTCAGTTGTAATAGAAAATGTAATCTATCTTTCAATTTATAGTATTTTATTTCCCAGGATTTTCCTTATTTAAAGGTGAACATCTAATCCATCTGTTCCCTGGTGCAATGATTTTTACCCTCCACACTATCCACTCCCTTTAGGTAATTTCAGATTATTATACTATTGTATTGTTTATTAACCACACGTGCAAATTCCTAAAATGATTTCTGTTTTTTCACCTTTATTCCTGCACAGATAAGACAAAATAAAACTATGTAGTTCTGGAAGCACTCTCAAAGAGTAAAATGCTCCCTTAATTATGCTGTCAAGCAGATAGCGGTGCTCATGTACTCTTTGCATGCATTTAAATTAGGTAACATGTATATATTTGGCACAAAATTGGCCCCTCTCTATGCAAATGAGCCTCATTGTGAAAACAGTCCTATTAACAAAGATCGGTGCTAATAAGAACACACAGTTATAGTGAAATTATTAGTGTCTTCAGAGAGTTGATGATAACTGAGCACAAATTCAGCTCACAGTCGACATCTCAGTCGCCATAAGAAAATTTTGATATTGTATTTTTCTGCAAACCATGAATATGATATGTACAAATAATATCAATGTTTCTAAAGTGGCAAGTATAAGAGCTGATTGTACCATTAGGCAGTGGAGGGGATGGTGGATGGCATGTCACCCAGAGGAGACACCTGCCTCGCTGCAGACCGCTGTTCGAGAACAACAAACGACAAAACCAGTTGTGTTTAAGTGAGTCACTGCTGTTCCAGTGGCTTTTTAGCCATCAAATTGGGCTTCTGTCATGACTCTTTAGCATCTTTTCCACCAGGGTTAGTGCCATGAAAACCGGTTGTTTTTGAAAGAGACAGCTGCATTTCCTGCCAGAATAATGCCCAAAACATTGTTTTTAACCAACACATTGCCAATTTTCTTGTGGGGATTGGGCCGTCAAAACTAGGTATTTCTAGCCAAAACCAGATTTTGTTTTGCTTGTTTTTGTGCCTTAACCTAACCACAAGCTATCCACAATGTTGTTGAAACAAGTTTTTCCTATCTGCTACATAATAACAATATTAAATCCCAAATAAGGTTTCTCTCTTTTACTGTTTAAATTTCTCGCTCGAGGTTTTGAGGAATGTTTCTGCACCTTGTTGGTCATAACTTGTCGCTCGGTTTCTGAAAATTTCATTTCTCTCTGACGTTGTACTGCTGACTGCTCTTGGCACAAAGGCAACATTTATACTTTGCGTCATGGATAGAGTCCATTGATGAGATGCTCTAAAGGAAAAGACGGCCTTGCTAAATGCAGTTTTCCTGAGTGGGCTTGTGCAGTCCCTCCTTGCCGCACCTCTTGTAACTCTGTGATAGATTTAAAGGTGATAAACCTGGACAAAGGCGGAGCTAAACATGCATTATCAGATTTTATTTACATTTTAACAGTATAACGGACCTCTTTTCTGCGTCCGTGCAGGTAAAACATTCAGATCTTTGTGTTTCGACACGGCCCGCTGCTTCTTCCACACATAAATAACCAGGATGCATCTTCTAACTGCAATGGAATTTTAATGCCTCCTGTAAACGGATCCATGTGACATAAATCATCATACTGCTTCAACATGAGGAACGTGAACATCCCGGTCCTCACAGTGCAGAAAGTGTTAAAGTCTGTGTGACAGGACATGGGCGAAAAGAGAGAAAAACCACATCAGTGTATGTAAATCAAGACATATTTCTGTTCTTCCTGTGTGATCTCCACCCCCCTGCAGCCATCCTACACCTCAGCCTGGCCAGTGCGGGCAGGTCGGTGCGTTGGCCCGCGCTTCAAAGCTTTCGACTCTGCTTTTAACCAAAGTCTGACAGAGAGAGAGTTTGAGTCCCAGATGCTTCTTGTGGAAGTCCAGCAGAGTGCCAGGGGATCTGAATAACTGACAGACAGGCGGAGAGACAGACAGTCCGCAGATCCTGGTTATCGCTCTCCAAGCTGCTCGACAGTCCTCTCGCCTCAGAGAAACATAACTCTTATTTTAACACCATGATCGACACGCAGAGCTCGTAACACGAGGAGCAAACACTCACTGCAGAGGTATGCAGATGGGAAATTTGGCCTCAACTTTAAACGTACTGATTGTTTCCAAAGCCAAATGTATTAATAGAGTCCACTCTAAGTTACATTTATTAGTTGGTACAATATTTATATAGCCCGAAAAATACTCATCATTATGTTGCAATGAATGAAAACATCGGCCATGATCATGAAAAATTGGGAAACCCAGTGCCAGTTGGGTTTGGTTAAAATCAACACCTCAAACGTAACTTCAGTCAACTGTGATATCATCAGTCTGAAAACAGAGTTCGAAGTGCATCTAACTGCAGGTAACCACTGCAGCAATACTCACAGTTAACTCACAAGTGAATGTAATCCAGCCATTTCAGCCAGCACTTATTTTGTTAATTGCAGAGGTGAAACTAAATCACTGATTATTATCCTGGAGTTGCCACATTATTTTAAGGAGATAACGCTGCATTTCCTGTCAGGATCATTGCAACAAAAGCAGTTGTAATTATCTGAGACATTGCTGCATTTCTTACCAGGATATTGCCACTGAAAGCATTTTTTTTTTATTATTTCTATCAAGACTTTGTTGCATTTCCTACCAAGATCATGACGCCAAAAGTGGTTGATTTTTGCAAAGACATCACTGAATTTTCTCCTGGAATAGTGCCATGAAAAGGTTGTTTTAAATGCAGCATTACTGCATTTCCAGCCAGAATTGTGCCATCAATTGTGGCGCATTTTCTACTACAATAGTGTCATGTTTTTTGTTTTATTTTACCATGACATGACACAATTATGCAGTGAAAAGCATTTCTTTTTTGCTGTGACATCACTGCGTTATCTTCCAGGACTGTGTCACCAAAAATATTTGTTTTTTACCTCATCATCACTGCGTTTTCAGCAGGGATTGTGCAACCAAAACCAGGCCTCGTAAGCCAAAACATGATCATAAATTACAATATTCAAGTGTACCTTTACATTTACAACATTTACAACAGTTAACCACAGTGCCGTTGAAACTTAAAGAAACATAAAGTTTTAATGTATCTGCTATGTAACGTAGAAATGTAACTACCTGTTTGCAGAAACATACAATGCCAACATTTTTCCTACCGATTGAGTTAGATACACCACAGTTGTGCATGCATCTCTCATGTAATGACAGCTTCTATAGCACTGTCAGAGACCTTCACAGAATTTACAGAATCTGTAAAATGCACTTACATTGACAAGAAAAAATGCAGCATCCTCATTCATTTGAATCAGGCCATTTTGACACAGCAGGGGTCTGATTACAAAGGGCTTAGGCAAAACAATGCAGGGCTGTCTATCAGAAAAATGTAACCTGACTAAACTTTTGCTGAAGTGCAATGCGACCTAATCTGCCATGACTGATGACCAGTCAAATATCTGATCATTTGCAATGTGAACACAGTAATTCTATGTCTAATCTCTTATGAATATTGCTGTGATAACTTTCTAGATTACTGAAGTCCTTGCATTTCATTGTCTCACTGGTACCTGAAACAACATGCCCCCGCCGACGCTACCCCTTTGCATTCTTTAAATGCACTTTGTGGTCTTAACGCCCACTCATGTTCTGACTGTAGCGATGCATTCACTCACATAACAGCCTTCATCCTTACACCTTCAAATATTTAGGCCCTGAAGTATTTGTCTTCCCTTTTTTCCTTTTTTTATAGTGATTCCTTATAAGTAAAATCTATTTTAATACACTTCAAATGCTGGTACACTAAAAAATGTACCTGTAAAATTCCACTAAACCACTGGCAGCTGTAGTTGCCAACATCCTGCTGTTATTTTACAGTGTCATTACAATAAATTACGTAAACAGTATACTACCATTACATTTATTACAGTATTTTACAGTAGAATGTTAGGTTTACAGTGTAATATTGGCTTTAAAAAGCAGTGAAGCATGATAATGATTATTTCAACTGATACCGATAAAGCGCTAATTATAAACAGACAGTGTAGGAAAAACACCTGCTGAGACACGTGTCGGACAATGAGAGCGGAGCGGACATTCGGAGACACCGGCAGAGACACCGGCGGAGAACGAGAGCAGAGCGGATCAGTCAGCATCAGTAACTCATCCCCGACTTTCTCTTTCAGTCTGCGGCGCCGTCAGGTCTCACGGTGCAGGCTGGTCAGTTAGAATTTGGCTGGATTTTTAACAGCAATTTATGATTTGTTGTCTTTACCCAGTTCAATTTTATCCACTGAGGAGGTACTAAATTTTCTCTATGAATAGTTTTCTCTGATTTGTTTAAAGCAGCAGTGCTCAAAAACCATTGTACTCTGCAGTAATCTATGTTAAGAAGCCCAGCTTGTGTTTCATGGCTAATATAAACAGCTGCCTTCATTTCTTGGTCTAAAGGATTGTCATCAATATTGTGGGTGATTAGCGCCTTTATAATGCTGCCGACCCGACTCTCAGTGACATCTTAGGCAACCGAGCAAACCTGTCGAGCACCATGTGATATGAGCATTGTTCGGCTGCAGCTCAGGTTTCCACACTGTCACCTTTCCACATCCAGCTGGACACCAGCTCTGCACTATTTTTACCAGCGAACACACACCTGCTTCTGATCCACACACACATGCTGCATCAGGTCATCCTCCCAGAGAAACGTCCGCAGCAGAGGAGGGCTGGATCCACTCATGGGGTAAAAAATGAAGGCTTTTATTTCAAAGCCGATCCGTTTTCAGGAATTCGTCAGTCAGAACTTCAAAGATGCAGATGACCGAATCCTCCAAAAATGTTAGGATTTGGTTGGTAAAGGGCAACTCTCTTGAGTTTTATGCTTTGAAATGGGGGTGATTCTCATATGTGCAGTTTTGGAAGTAACACTGGAACTTCTTTTCATGCAAACTGAGAGGCAAATTCACAAAGAAAGGATTGCAAGTGCTAACAACACCATGAATTGTGCTTCACCTGCAACCTCTTTCTGCCCCATCGCAAGGTCCGACTCACAAAAGATGTTGTGCACATGATTTTACAGTGCAAACACATAAGGTTGCGCTGCTGAGTGCAATTAACCTTCATCCATGTTTGCAAAGTATAAATACTGCCTTTGTGCCAAGAACACAGTAGGCAGAACAATGGCAGAGAGAAACAGAAAACTGACATTTTCAGACCTGAGCAACAGGTCCTGACTGATAAGGTGCAGAGGCATTCCTTCATGCAAGGAATTTATATGGGAGAGATGCATTAAAATTACTGTAACTGCATGTATGTGCTGCCCCAAATGAAGGAGTTCAAGTATCTTGCGTTTAGGAGTGAGGGTACAATGGAGCTTTGGCATGGCGTCTGCAGTGATGCAGTTACTACGCCAGACCATTGTGGTTTAGAGGGAGCTGAGGTTGAAGGCAAAGGTTTTGATTTATGGTTCCATCTCTGTATCAACTCTCATAAATGGTCGTAAGCTTTTGGTAGTGCCTGAAAGAATGAGACTGTGGATTCAAGCGGCAGAAACTAGTTTCTTCTGGAGGATGGCTGGGCGTAGAGCTGCTGCTCTTTCGTTACAAAAGGTGCCAGCTGATGTGGTTCGGGTATCTGGTTAGGATGCCTCCTGGGCGCCTCCTGTCAGAGGTGTTTCAGGTGCTTCCAGTTGGTAGGAGGCCCGGTTTAGCATTTCACCAACTTAAATTGGGATAAAAGGAATCATGCAGCTCTTCTAGACTCTCCAAATGTTAGCCGACTGAATTAGTTAAATCTGGAAAGTGAAAATAGTCATTACGCCTGGGTTTAATCCACTGATTTACAGACATCGAGCATCATGTGATGGACCTAGGAGTTGTAATTTTACTGTTTTGCTAATTAGAAATTTGGCTTCAAAGCCCGGCACACTTTCTGGCGGCCTGGTTGAAATTTGCCCAATGTCACCCATTGTCTTTTTCCTGTTCCAAATTTTTGTTATTATATGCACCTTTAACAATCTAATATTGGTCAACTTTTACACAATTGTACAGGTTCAGCAGTCTCAAAAAACACACAATCCTTTTGAGAATTCACCCATTTTCATGTAATACCTGCTATACTGCCCAAACACTGTCTTGTCCTTTCTAAGAATATTGGGTAACTTTAAGGAAAACTCTCTCTTCTATGACCAAATTGTCACTGCATCATGGAGCAGAATTTTTCTGAAGTTTGAATAATTTAGATAAATAGAGGTTGTATAGTTATAGTTGGTGGTTGGTGAATTTAGATTTTAGCTTGTATTCGGCTTCAAATGTTGTGCTTTCACCCAATTCAGACAGCTCTGATCTCAGCGACACATGGCCTTAAATTCGTGGTCTTTTATTGTTGCATGTGTGAATCCCATCAAACAGGAAATAGCCACCAGATCCATGTGGTGAGGAGTGAAAACATTACAAGCCGTGATGGCTGCATACCTCTGCTGATGCCGAGTGCCGTAACAGTTGGAGGCCAAGCGTTCGCATCAGGTGTCATCATCTGTCTTTTCCTTTTTACGTCATTTAATGTGTCCAACTTTGACCTCCGAGGTTTCTGTGCTGACTTTTCAGCTCCACTTACACCCTGAGCCTCGACAGCTGATTTAGAGAGTTACAGTCTTTTGTCAGTTCTGAAAGGTGCTGTGAGTCAAGATTAGTTTGAGCCTCTTTGCTTTCGGATAATTTGATCTCCAACGAAGCATCATATCCAAAGTACTTAAGAGTCTGGTGCAATGTCAAAACTCACCTGACGATTGTTGTGTCTCTCTCAGGATTTGCAGCAATTTCACTGCACATTTCCTCAAACTACCTATACGTTACATTTGCACGTCTCATATAACGTTTATACGTCCCATCACTGCTTTTACCTAAACTTCCTTTGCTGTTTGTATGAGTGAGAATTTCAAAAATGTTAAACTGACAGCCAGACACTCACATGAATACCAGAGACAGTAAGTGTGTGTGTGCTGAGGACATACCATGCCGAATTATTCATACTGTTAAGACAGTGGCTGGGCTTGAGGTCTGCAGCAGCTGTTCATTGTGTGTAGGTGTGGGGGTGTGTGTGTGTGTGTGTGTGTGTGTGTGTGTGTGTGTGTGTGTGTGTGTGTGTGTGTGCATGTGTCAGAACAAAGCAATCATGACAGTTTGACTGTGGTGATGTTCAATTTACCGTATTGAACGTCTGACTGACTTGACTCACTCACACTGACTAGACACAACTCATCAGATAATAAAACACGTCTGCTGAGAGGCGAACATCTCATATCAGACACGTGCAAAGAAAATAATATGACCTTATGATATTTGTACAAGAACAATGTGCTAAGATTTGATGCTTACAAGAATTAAGTCACATTTCTGCATGGTGCATTCAAGAGCCAGATGTTGGGGGATTTAAGAGTTGGCTGTCAAAAAGCATGCCACTTATGACATCAAACTCAAAGGACAAACGATGAACATTTGTCTTTAAAAGGACAATCTGAATTAGTTTGATTCTTGCAAAAAAAAAAGGCTGCAGTTGAATTATCATGTTATCAAGGATAAAACCTGTAATTAAAGCTTAAAAAGTGACCATGAGTGTAAATTAGCCTCTCTGCAGCCGACTGTATGAAGTTTCCTTGGTGTTGTGACCTTTGATCACCAAACAGTAAACCAAGACTACTGGCCAAAATGGTGCATCACCACTAATCCCGTCTCACATCACACTTCCCAGAGAGCGGATTAGTCGGTTCTGTTTGTTCTGTAACCTGGAAACATAATTTCCACCGACTGCCAGTCATCTTTAGAAAAGTTGTAAACTAAGACGTCAACAAATGAATCGGATACAGTCAGACTTATTTAAAGCCCCTATGGGTATTAGTATTTGTTAGTATCATGCTACCACAAGGGCGCCAAAGTTTAAAATAAAAAATAAAGTACTCATATCAGCTTTCAAATCTCTTTTTAAAGTAACTACAGTAGCCAAGTTAAAATTGATACATATATTCTGTGATAGAATTTCATATTTATTGTTTATTGTAGCCTTTTATCTGTTATTGGTTTGCTTGTTTTGTATAGAAAGATTACTGTATTTATTCATTATGGTGAAACTGTCCTCCAAAACATGGCATTTTTAGGTGGCAACCTCTCGTGGCTATTGTGATATAGTTTGGTATTAAAGTCAGAAGTCAGGTGATGTAGTATAAAGAGCAAGAAAGTCGGCTAAGGATAGGAAGGAGGGGCAAACAAGCACTGGACTTTCAGGCAGGAGACTGGGGTTTGTGTCCTGCGTGAAGCCAAAAGTCAAGAATCCAAAGTGTTAGCGTGAAGTCAAAAGAAGCCTTTTTTGGGACTTTTTACACATTCCTGGAAGGAGGAACAAAATGACAAAAGTTAGGGAGGTTTAGTTACTCTTTACCTGTAGTTTTATCTGTAGAATCCATTTTTAATGGCCAGAATATGTTCAGATGGAGGTCTCTGAAGTGAATTCTTATGAAATATGGGTCTGTGTTCAAATGTGTATCAATTTAGGGTTCCTTGTCATGAAAACATTTGAGAACCACTGCTTCATGGTTCTAGGTATTTGTTTTAAAAATGCAGGTTCTGAAAAAGTTTTTTTCTGGTAAAATGTATTGTTTTGTTTTTTGGGGGTTTTGAAAATGTCTGATAAGAGGAGAAAATAACTCCCTGGTAAAACTGCTTACAATTCATGGGCGCACTGCTTGAGGGTTGCAAGTAGATGCTGATTTGTATCGAGGATTCACATCACAAGCTAGAGCGCGTGGGAACCGCTGTTTGTAAAAGCACTTGATTTTATTTGCACAAGTTGTAGTTTTTCATGGGAAATATGTTTCCTTGATCAGTAATCCAGTCGTTGTTCGGACAAGTATATATTTATCTAGTAATTACTCAGCAGTCTTGTCTTAACAACAGGCATCACGATGCATTAAGCATCAGTGACAGTTTGGTGACTGACTGTGTGGGAACCAGCTGTTTTTTCTGTGTTCAGTGTCCAGACAACAGTAATTTCATCTTTGCTGTGGTAAATCTGGCGAAACCATGACAAACTTTCTCAAGGAATTCACCAAACCCGTATCATCGCCTTTCTTAATTGTTGAGGAGACAAATCCTTTTTAGTCATGTTCTAATCTTTAGACAAGAAAACAAGAGCTCTGGTGTCCAAATATTTCTTTACATCCACCAATTATCGTTTCTTCACAAACGGCCTCAGACCAGAACATCAACAGCTCAAATACGCAGCGCTGATCCTCTGCGTGGGAGATGTACTTTTGTATTTCATAATGGATTCTCTTGATTTAATGATGATCCTTTCACACGCTGGTGGGATGCCAACGCAAACCTGAGAGTTTGGTGTAATTTGCCGCTGATCGTCTGGAACATTAAGAGACATTAACATCCTGCTGTTGGAGACAGAAATTTTCTTTGCCATGTTTCAGTTTATCGGCAGGAGACGCTGGTGTGTGGAGATCTTTTTCTGACACTCAGAACTGTTTTGATTGAAGTCTGTTGGTGTTTTTGTACAAAGTTGATGTGATAGATACACGATTGTCAACAGAAACCACTACTTTTTAAGATTTTGTATGATTGGACATTACTAGTCAGCTGATGCAAGCACAGCTTTAGTGCCTGAACTAACTCATTGCTCCTTCTGAAGTGATTTTTTTGGGGGTAACTCACAGGTCAGCTTTGGTAATTTTAACCTGGACTCTATTTTCATGTTTTTGTGTCAAAGTGAATGACCTTTTTTTTTAATAAAAAAAAAAATGTGTCCAGTATTGAGGGAGATTGCTGCAGCTGGCAGCCGTAAAACAGGCTGTAATGTAACCACTCTTGGCATTTGGCACCGTCAATGTGCGTCGTCTATAAAAGTGTTTGAGCTTAAGTCTAAGAGAAAGAATTGTTAGCAGGCCATAAAAGGGTTTGGAAATCTACCAGTCACATATTTTCTGTCAGCATCCATAGACCAGAATTTCAACAACTGAAGCGCGCGAGGGAGACGCAGCATATTTAGATTTTTCTATGGAGTTTGTATTATTCTGGTGATTACACTCATAAAAAACTGCAAACACAAACCGCTGCAGCCAAAGGACTCCTGCGCTGACTTCAACCAAAACCACTTTTCTCTTTTTGTCGCTGATCCTCTTTGAAAGAGAAGGATGACTTAGTGTGACAGAGACTTACGAGTGATTAATACTCTGAGGTGTGCTTCTTTGTTCTTCTTTTGAACATTACTGTCAGCGAGCTAAACCCTCTTCCCTGCCTAAACATGCCACCCTCGCCGTGCCTACCTGTGCTTGTCTGGGCAAACAGCGCGTTGAGGCCGAGCGTGATACAGCGATGGGTGAAATACTTTGGCACAGAATAAACATCTTTTACACGTAGCCGCGGGGGCCCATGCGCTGTTTGAGTGACTCAACAAGAGAACCTGCATGAGTGGGCGATTTGGCTTTTTCTCTCCCTGACTTTGAAGGGAGAGGCTACCGGTGGCACGCCCCTATCCGAAGGTTTCCCTGGCAACTTCCTATAAAGATCCTGCAATAATTGAGACTCCACAGAGGAAAAGAAAAGAACAGTGCTTTAAATGCTTTGACCTTTCATTTGCCTTGACATAAGTTTTAGCTGTACAAAAGGCATTTGAGGTCACATAATCCTGTAATTCACTCTGGAGATGTTATCTTTCTGAATGATGAAAGGCGTCAAAGAATTCAGTGAATGTCTTTAACATTCGAGGATGTTCAAGTGAACCCAGTGACATTTTCCCCTTTTTAAAAATGTTTTCATCTGTGGAAAGTCACAAGACTATCTGATGGTGGAGATAACAGAGGAAAGGTCCTCATAAGGCTCAGAGGGTTAAAGAGTCAGACTGAGATCTGCACAAAGGCAACAAAGAGTGAGATTTCCCAGTGACCAAAGCTAAGAAATGTTCCCTATACTGTAAAATTTGACAAGTTGAGCTGTTAAAATAATCTTAACCACCTTAAAACAGGAAAGAAAATAGAACTATGAATCTTAATTTATGTTTACTTTATATCTAAGTGTAAAGTTTACTAAACATTTGACTGTATTTACTTAAAAACTTAAAAATGCAACTTAAAAATGACAAGTGAAATTACTTTTATCTGTAGAAGTGTTAAAAACTTAAGTAAACCAAGTTAGTCTGACTTAAGTTTGGAGATCTGAAAGTTCTGTTTTCTTAACGTGTATTAGTATATACAAATCTTTGCAGTAGGGGTCAACCAATATGGGGATTTTAGGGCCGATACGATACTGATTATTCGTAGTTAATGAGACTGCGGAGTTAACGACCCCCACTGGCTAACAATCTTTATCCCATACTTGTGGCATCACTGATACCATTTCTGAAAATTAAAAACTCATCCCATTTAGCCCTGTTCAAACAGAATACGTGCTCCTCAAGAAGAGATTTGGGGATTTGCCATTTGCCTTTACCAGATTATTTTAGTTTTGTTGAAACTAATGGAACAGCGCCCTCTTTCTGTGTCTTTTTTTCCATTACGCCCACAAGCGTTTACACTGTGGTAGAGAAGCCAAAAAAGGGGTTTGTTAACTTAATTATGACTTCCCCAGCCAATTTGATGGTGATATATTGCATTTGAAATGCTAAATGTCACACTTACCGCTATTGTTTCCATCTTGATGTCACTCAGTCCAGAGCAGAAGTTCCCAGAGGATGAGAAATCTTTTTAGTCGTGTGGTTCAGAGGAAAAAGTTCCCACCTTTGTGCAGTCGGGATTCACAGGCCTGGCTCTGCTGTGGCTGCTGTGTAATGGCCTCCTCCACTCTTGTTCTCACATGTTGTCTTTAGTTTGGCTCAGAAAATGAATGGGCACTTCCTTCGGCATGAAGCGGAGAGCAGTGCGTGTGCTTTTTCCGGTGGTTTGGTCGGTAATCATCACCTCTCAGTTTCTGAAGATTTGCTAAGCGTCATGTTTGAAAACCACTTACTGCATTATTTGTTCAAACTCTGTCAGTTTTAGATTTAGGAAAGATGGGGAGCCGGCGCCGAGCCAGAGGGAGTGGAAGCTGAGATTGTGTGCGTGTGTGTGTGTGTGTGTGTGTGTGTGTGTGTGTGTGTGTGTGTGTGTGTTTCCACGTCTTTGTGTTCTGTATCATGTCAGAAAGGCTGAGTACTCTGTTATTCATATGAACAGTATGTTTCAGCAACTCTGACTCTGTGTATTAACATGTTTGTGCATGCTGCATATCAGTGTGTGAGAGTGTGTGTGTGTGTGTGTGTGTGTGTGTGTGTGTGTGTGTGTGTGTGTGTGTGTGTCTGCACGCATGCTCTTTCACTGTGCTCCTGATACTTATTTGAATTATAGACCTTAAGAGGGAGGATAATTTGAAATGAAGGGACATGTTTTAAATGTGGGGGCTTTTGGAAAGTCAGCATATTTGTAGGAAGTGGGAACATTTTGGAAATTTCGGACATGTTGGAAAGCGAGCATATTATCGGGAGGCGGACACGTTTCACAAAATTTTGACACATTGTAGGAGAACTTGAGAAGTGGGAACATTTATTAAAAATTAGAACATGTTGGAGAGCAAGCATATTTTTAGGAAGTGGGGACATTTTAGAAAGAGACGATATGTCGGGAAATGAGAATATTTTTGGGAAGTTGGGACATTTTCAGAAAAATAGAATATGTGGGAAAGTGAGCATATTATTGCATATGATTGCTAAGCTGGAAATTTTTGGAAAAATAGGACTTGCATGTTTTTGGAAGTGGGCCCATGTTAGGAAGTGGGGAGTTTTTCTGAAACATGAGGACATATTAGAAAAGATGAGGACATTTTTTGACCTTTTGTAAGATCTTACAATTTTTTGTTGGAAATTAATTTTCTTTTAGACAGTTGGGGACACTGATGGAGAGTGGTGATATTCTCTTTTAAAGGAAGCATGTGAACATTAATGACTTAAAAATTCATCTTTTCGAGAAAGTTTTTTTTAATTTATTGATTGACTGATTCATTGTTCTGATTTTGTTTCTTAGTTGCTTCAGCTTGTCTTATAAGACACTTTGCCACAGGGTTTTAAAAAAAGACTATAACATTTTTATACTTATTTTGAAAAATGGGGCCGTTCTTCAAACGGCTGTGACCTTACCCTTAACCTTATTCTAACCTTGGAATAATTGTAGTATTACCCACTACTTCGGCCTTCAGGGAATGCATAATACACTTACTAAAAAAAACTGTGTGCACACAGTAATCTCAAGGTGAACTGGAGAAATTCATACAAACACAGTCACGATATCTGTGTGTGTTTAGTGACCTGCACATAGTTACTTTGCTGAATTGTAGATTTTGTTTCTGCATACACGGCCATTATTGAGCTATAACACCTGCTGCAACTCATCATGCAACCTCTCATATGTTTAAATGTTTAGCCAAAAATATGTGATAAACTATTATTGTTACACCTTAACCACTGATCAGTCCTTTGAGGCAATTCTGTATTATTAGCGCATACTGTATGATACTTAACTACATATATTTAGAGAGAAGTGCTTTGTAATTTTAGAGGGAAGTGCACTTTGGTGTGCGCATGATTTAGAAAAACAAACATGTTGAGTAGAAATTGTAGAATCTGTATGTGGATAAAATCCCTTCTCACTCTCAGCTTTTCAAATACAAACACTCTGTAAAACATCCTCGGCATCTGCTACTGACGCAAAAGGCACACTTTTTTACATCTGTATGAGGCGCACAACTGTTTTCTGGGTGAAACATATTACGTGTTTAACACTGTGTAACCTTCATCGTCAGGTTTAGGCAACAAAAGTGCTTGGTTAGGTTTACAAAAAAGATAGTTTGGGTTAAAATGAGTTTGTTTGTTGTGGGTTTACAGTTATGTCCTGTGTTTTATAACTCTCATCTCATCCTGCAATAATGTTTCTCAGTTTGTAAGATTTTGTGATTTTATTGTTACTGCACAACGCACTGCTCACTTAACCATTCATTTATTTAACGGCTGAAATAACAATAAAATATCCTTGACTCCTTAGATGTAGTGTGACGTAAATGTGGAAGGTAACTACATGATGTATGCGCTCGGGATGATAACAATTAATCCATGATCTGTTGATCAGTTATTAAGAATTTAATCGAACCTGGGAAATTTAATCAATGAATCAATAGGCTATGCAATGCTGTCAAATCTTAACTAAAATCTTATAAAATAGTTTTACTAATAATCGATTAAGGAAAGTGCTTTCAATTTGCAACCCTACGTAATTTTAAGCTAAAATAAGTCCATGTTTACTTGCTTGACACAAACAGCGGCCTCCTGGATGAAAGTCCTGTGTTTGTTTGACCCGTCCAGCACCCTGACCTCCTCTTTTTGCAGACCTTTCCCCACTCTTTACTGTTCATCAGTTGCTCTGAGCGGCTAATATTGCGGTAGAAGGGCTTGCATTGGAGTTAAAGTTAGTTGAAAGCCCAGTGCATCTAATAAGGACGCTAAAGAGGGCCTTGTGTGTTGGTATCAGCTGCCAGTTGGCATGACAAAGTATTTTTATTTGATGACTGGGAAATGAGACCAGGCTAGTATAACCACTATTGATAAATGCTTAAATGCACCATTAAACAATTGTTGAGCACTGATTTTAGGATATCTAGGTCCGCAAAAGAAAACACCGGTTGTGTGGGCTACAGAAGGCAGCATTTCTCAGTAACATTGTGTGTGGTTTTGAAAATTGGGACACAACGTTTGGCAGTGCTTACCCACCACTCTTAAGGCAGCAAATTAAAAGTACAAATGGCAGAGCAATTACTACTCAGGAGTTAATTCATCACTAGTTAAGAAATGTCCTGTGAAGCATGTTACTCGTTTGTAGCACCAAACTCACAGGTAGGTGAGGAGCTTTGGTGTAGAGTTGAAATTCCAATCGGTGGTTAGATTTTATTCCAAAACATAGTAATTAGTATTTAATCAACATCACCTGCAATGTCCTGCAGATAAACTGTGGGGCAGTAAAACTCTTAGAGATATGTTCCCCCTTTTGTAAATTTTTTACAGCCTGCCAAGAAAAGTGCTCGAGTGCAGAACAGCTCCAGACTGTCTGTGGGAGTGGCAGACTGATGACTGGCTCCTAATGCTAGACACAGACATTCTCATCCCTCACACACATATGTGCACTATGTATACACAGGCGTACATGTGTGCACATGTGAACCCCGACACATATATCAGCCTCACTGGTTCACGCCAAACTGCTTTGCATGCAGACAGAAACATACATGTACACACACACCTCACTGTCATTAGAGCGCCCACTCACACTGACACACACCCTTTCCTCCCTCTCATTATCAATGCTCTCTGGCACCAAACTGCAGGTAAGAGAAGACCAAAGCAAAGCATTACTATCTGAGGCTAATACAATAACTACCACGTGTGTCCCCTTTGTCTCTCTGAGTCTCTGTCCCGACTTCAGCAGTCATACTGACTCCACCCTGCAACCTATGATCATATATTTCTAGTTTTTAGCTGTAGTTGAACATTTTGGTGATTTGTAGTATTTGTCCTATTTTTTCCCACAACACTTTACTCACAGCAACAAAGTAATAAAACAGTCTAAGGATAGCAACATGAGTGGCTGGACTCATCAGTGTTATTATTTAAGAAAGAAAAAAAAACCTTAAACGGTTTGTGAAATTCTCTAAATCAAATTAATTGGATGAGAATATACATAACACTCACACCATATTATTTTCTCCACCCTGCCTGGATTTCAGAAGGGCACTTACAGTAGGTGATGTTTAAGGCTCATGTACTTGAGTTTCAATTTAGGGAATGAGCTTCCCATTTCCTCTCCAAACATGGAAATTACACCAAACGTAATATTTTGCAATGCAGTATTTTGGTTGTAACTTTCCATCATCGCCCTGCAAGTGTGCATGTTGATTCTAAGAGTCGAGGAGAATGGAGAGCCAGGGGAGCCAATGTTCATACTGCTACAGATTTACAAAGTTTCTTTGTGTCAGCTCTTACATAGATTGTAAATTTATCCAGCTGAATGCTGCGATAGCCTCTAGGACTTGTTGATGCTAAAAAGGGATCAGCATGTGTATCAAAATGTGTTACATTGAGGATTTTCAGCCCGTTCTCATTCCACATTCATCCAGTAATGCTGCTTTGTGAATGATTTCAGCATCACACTGATCCTAAAAGCCACCCTTCACAGCGGTATGATATGCTGCCAGATAGCACAAGCTGTGGCAGTATGGTACATTGAAGGGCGCATGATGCAGTCAGAAGGCACACGTTCTGGCCGTATGATATGCCGCTGGACGACGTCAGGGTTAAATGCTGCCAGTAAGAAAGTAATATTAGGAGCTGGAAGGTGGTGGATGGGTCCAACAAACTCCAGACTTTCATCCGGGAGCCAAGTGTTCACTTCCCATATGGATGTAGAGCCAAATAATAATGCTTTTGTCTAACCACATGCTTTTGTTGATATCCTGCTGTTGGTTGCCACTTGCTTTTGTTGCCAAAACCTAACCACGTCAATTTGTTGACATCTTGATCTTGGTTTCCTTGTGCTTTTTCTGCCTTAAACGTAGCCATGTGCTTTTGTTTACGTGCCGTCAGTAGCAGAACATCAACAGCAGAACGTCAACAGCAGAACGTCAACGGCAGATGCAGAATGAAGTGAGATAATCTGTGAAAAAAAATCACATTCCTCGGCTTACTCTTTTGCCTTCGAGCATTTCTTATGGCCTTACTTCATGTGAAAGAAAACAACCAGTTAGCCAAGGAGTCTCCAAAGCAGCCGTCAATCATGTCAATCATTGCTTACAAATTTTAGTTAAACTGTAAAACTGGGCACGCTGATCAAATATGAATCAAGATTTTGTTACTGCATTTCCCATTTGTTTTTTGAAACATATTTTAGTGTACTGTTTAGCTGTAAAAGGAGAAAGTTTGTGACTCGGCTGCCATGTTGGAAACAGGACACCAAATTCACAAACATTGCTTTCTCATTAATATACTGGACAAACTATTTGTGTATTTTAAAAAGTGAACAAGTTTAGGAGAGAAAATTTACATATTGTTCAGAAGTAATAAAATCCAGCTACCAGGACAGATTAAACAAAGCTGAACTGAAAAATGTTGCTGCTTGTTACTTTCAAAGCCGTGAAATTACAGTTTTCATTTGGTTCTGTGGTTGCAGTGCCTCAAACATCTGCCAAAGAGCTTTTGGTTATAAATTGTTTTAGTTCCACTTCCTTGGAACATCACAAAACTATTGGACTAGTTATCCAAAAATACACATTTATCATTTTTTTGCAAATATGTACACGTTAAAATTGGCTGAGGAGATGAAAAAGGTTTATTTTTTGGTGATTTCATGCACTGAACTGAGAACAGAAACACCATTCTGCCAAATGAAGCTCAAACATATAAATCATTGGTGTCGCAGTTTCTGTGGAAATGTCCGAGTTTGATTTGCGGCCTAAAATTCATGGTGCTGAAGTCAAAGGGCTGTTGTTTATACAGTTTGATTTAAGGTGTGTCTTCATAACTAATTACCAAACATAGCTTTAGCCTCAGAGCTTTCCTCTGACTTCTCATTAACAATAGTGAAATGTTATAATTTATTTTATGTAGGGAGAAGCAAAGAACCAAACCACTTATTTCAAAAATATTCACCCTGAGGGTCCCTTTTCTGATAGACGCTATTGTGTTCAAGCACATTGTGAAACTACTAAATTTGGGAATCCCATCAGCTTATTTATTAAGAACAAGTAACTCTAACAAGTTACAACATAATCCCATGTCTCCCATCTTTTTGTGTTTTTTGTGTGTCTTATATTATTCCATACAGTAGGATGTTCTGGCCTTGTGGAGTATTATTATGATTTACCAAAGGATAGTCTCAGTAGTCATAAAATGTTTTTTATTAGCATTTTCTCTGTTTTAAGTGGCCCTCAACACTTTTACATGGTCTGGGCCATAAGTGTCAGTAGCTGAAAACATGTTGATTTTTTTGATAATTTGTTTTTGGTTTGAATAATGAGGTATGTGGGTTTATACAGGACTGGTTGAAAGCCCGGTGTGTCTCATACACACTGTGAAGAGTGACCTTGGCATGATTAGCCTTTAGTGATCGCGGCTGCCCAAGTGGCGCATTTTAAGCGAGACCAGGCTGCAAAAACACACACATAAACTGTTTCATAGATTTCCCTGCTGCAATAAAAGCAGCTAAAAACTAGCTTATACTGGTAGCTGGTTTTAGTTGGTTTTAGCTGGTTGAAGATGGTCTTAGGTGATCCTGACTAAGTTCTTGCTGGTCTTTGATGGTTTAGCTGGCTGGGCCATCAGTTTAGCTGGTGTGACCAGTCTGTCAAGCTGTGCGCATTTATCTTCATGCACATCCCATGACAGCAGATTTAACTGATTTATGCCTTTTGCTTTTCATACTTCCCTCTCAAGACACTGTCTATACTCAAGGACATTAATTTGGTTTTAATTTTACAGGAACTTCACTTATAGTGACCATCACACATTGGTATGACCAGCTAAACCATCAAAAATTATGCAAAACATACCTTCAGCTGGTCAAACAAGCTGGACAACCATCTTAAGCTGGTCAAGCTGTTCTTTTCAGCATTATTGTAGAGGATATTATGAAGCCTAGCTCTCTCGCTAACAAATTATACAAGACCTTAAGTTAAGTTCCTTGCTATTTGTTATTGTTAGCATGGTTATCATTAGCAGTACCACTTAGCCTAGTATTGCAAACAGTCAGCATGTTAGCATGAGAATGTTTGTGTAAGCTACATGCTAATTAAGACTAATTACAACAAAACTGTACATTAAACATGCATGTTAACATGCACCTTTTTGACATATTGAGTCCTGGCTGAAATTCAGTCATAGTCTTCAGTCTTGTTGTAAATTAAAGTGTTGAAGTTAAATATTTGATCTGTTTGTCACAAATTCAAAGTCGAGAAACTGGCATCCATCCTCTGATTAACATGAATATCTGCGCAAAACTTTATAGCAACAGAACCAATAGTTCTTGTCCAAAGTGTGTTTAGTGTTGCTCATAATGCAGTTGTTATCCATTGTAGCTGGTTATCCTAGCCCGCCTTGAAATTCTGTTTTCTTACTTACTGTCTTAACGAGGTCTGATTTGGTTGGTTGTTTTCCCTGTTAGCTAACTCTAAGCTACATTTGACCTTTATTATCTCAAATTTTGGGGGCTTCTCTTGAGTTTTCCATCTGAGACGTACGGTATCAGTTTAAAAGTTTGATAACTGCACTTACTCCAGACTGTGAGATTTGTAGGTTATTTGTAGGTAGGAGATTTGCTCTGTGTAGGTCAAACCGGCCTGACAGATGTTTAACGTTCAGTGTGTGCGCCTACAAAGCGTGAGAATGCTGAGGTTATCATTCGTAGTGTTTTGCATCGCTGCTCTCAATATTCTGACATTTGCAGCCCGGTAGAGGTCAAACAGTGTAAACGCCAACATTGATATAGTGTTGTGTGCGTGTATCTGATTTACTGTGTGTGAGAACGTGGAGCCTGTCATTTCACAAAACCACATGACTGGCGCTCAGAAGACGAGGAGGAGGGGGATGTGTGTGCTGAGAGGGGGGTTAAGACCACATTTGGATATGTTAAGAAGTCCTTGAAGGGTGGTTATAATTGTCAGATATACCAGTCTGACTCATTGTTTACGACTCGCGACAAAGGCCCGTGTGTACTGTAGCCTTCCATTCATCACGCTACCATTACTGATTAGGCCTGTGCTGAGTTATGGTGGGAACCAGTAACATTTCCTCCCTCATGTAGACCCGGGTTCCTGCTGATAACAAACAACTGCACAAAGCCCTGGTGTGTGTACGTGCACCGCAGCCTGTGTTGTGTTGCATTGCAGAGAGAATGGTGCATTTGAAGGCCCCGTTGCATTCATATTGGTGGCGGGATATTAATAGATTTATGAGACATGGAGGACCCTTATATAAACCAGGAAATACACATCACAAGGAGGTTCCTCCCAGTGCCACTTATTCTATTTTCTATTCAGTCACAGTCCATGTCAACACGTGGGCGAACTCTGAGTGTGTACTTCTTAACTCCAGTTGTGGCTTGATTCATATACTATTATTAAACCCCGTATTTCCTTTTGTACGTGACTTCCTTCATACTTTCATTCTAGATTGTTTCCCACAGGTCCAACTGTTTTTAAGAAATCATTTTAAAGGACATTTTCAATACTTAAAGACCCTCGTCAGGGAAAATCGAGCTTTTAACCTTATTAACATTATCATTTAGTGTTTTTTTTTACCTCTTTTTTGGCAATGGCCATCGTTGAAGGCATTATGTTTGTCCATCCATCTACGGCCCATCCCATTCTCGTGAATGCCATATCTCAAGACAGCCTCAAGGGAATTTCCTCAAATTTGGCACAAACATCCACTTGGACTCAACAATAAACTGATTAGAATTTAGTGGTCTTAGGTCAAAGTTCAAGATCACTGTTACCTCGTCTGTATCATTTTCGTGAATGCAACATCTCAGGAACGTCTTGGGAGAAATTCCTCAAATATGGCACAAACATTCACTTAGATTCAACAATGAACTTATATGATGTTGGTTATCATAGGTCAAACATCAAGGTCAGTGTTATCTTGTCCGTCTCATTCTTGTGAACACGACATCTTAAGCGCCTTGAGGGAATTTCTTCAAATTTGGCACAAACGTCCACTTGGACTCAAAAATGAATTTAAGTCAAAGTAAGGTCACTATGACCTTTGAAAACGGTTTATATGCTAAAAACTCAAGAATTTTTTCACTAATTTTCACGAACATTCACAGTATTGTCTCATAGGATTAAATAACCAAGTGATAACATCATAAATCCAAAAGGTCAACTTAACCGTGACATCATTATGTTCTGCAAAAACACATTTCTGCACAATATTTGTTTTCAAATCTCAATCTCAAATCATTGGTTCCCTGTCAACGTTTAAATTTTCAAAAATGTTACCACGATGCTTAGAGTCACATAATCCTCAGGCAAAACCCCATTTCTAATCTCTTCCTCTTACTTATTAAACTTTATAGAAAAAAGTCTGTGCATCTGAGGTGCCAAGTGTGTTTTTATCGAGCCCTTACATTTATTGTAACCGATTTATCAAAGTGGTTTTATAGCTTATGATATTTTGTGTTTACATTACATTTTATTTTATCGCTGCACTCTATCAAAGTTAATTTGCTTTGGTTGCTGCATTGACTTGTTTTTTTCTCCGCAGGGACCAATAAAGTTTCATCTGCTGCCTCCTCTACAGCCGCTGCTACAGGCCGTCTCTGTAAGTGACAACATGTTCTTTCTCGATCGGCCAAGTTCAATAACTATTTAAACTGTATATTGCATTAATGAAGACAAATGGATCTGTGTGTGTGAGAGAGAGCTCCTCTCTCCTTCTGTGTTTGGTTTGGTCTCCAAGCACCCGGACTGTGTTTGAGGGCGGCTTAGAAGGAAACAAAAAAATATCTTTGCACTCAAGGTGCTTTAGAGAGGTTGAGCCCTGTTTGTTCACCTGTGTTGTGTTGTGCCTTTTGGGTACAACAATCACCGCAGTGTCTGCCAGGAACATTAGCTGAGATCCTTTGTAAGCCAGACTAATTACCATGAAAGACCTCCACTGGAGGAGCTGATCACATGTTCAGCTGCACTGTGGTGGGACATGTTTAGCTTCCGGCGAAACTCTCACACAACGCAAACCTGTTTTCAGTCAGTGAGGGTTTGATCACATGTTTCTTTAAGAGCTTTTGCAAAATGATCTGGTGGAGATTTTATGGTGTGACGTGTCAAATGTATATGTATGTGAAAGATACAAAAGAAATGAATGCAGTATGTTTGCATGCACTCTGAGAAACCAGGTTACTCAGGTAATCTGAGAGTAAGTTTATGCACGCTGCAGGAGCATAGTGACTGTAAATCTATACAGGCGGCAGATCAGTAATCAGATTTCTACCATCCTACCAACCTTATTTTTTAAACATAATTCATTGTGAAGGGTCTGAAAATGTTTTCTTAAAGGGACAGGTCACCCCAAAATCAAAGTCATTTTGTGTCTTTTTGAAGAAATGTTCTGTCTTTTTTGGTGGTTTTGTGTCTCTTAGAGGTTAATTTGTTACTTGTTTTAATGGATTTGTTTCTTTTTGGAAAAATTCTGTGCCTTATTTGGTTGTTTTGTTTGTTTTAGAGGTAAATTTGTTTCTTGTTTTGGTAGGTTTGTTTCTTTTTGAGGTAGTTTTATGTCTAATTTGTATGTTTTGCGTGTCTTAGAGGTACATTGGTGTCTTGTTTTGATTGTTTGGCTTTGTTTTGAAGTAATTTTGTGTCTTTATTTTGGTCATTTGGTTAGTATATTGTCATTTATGTCACTTTTTTTTTGTCAAATTTTGGTCAGAATTAAATGTGAATTATTTAGTTTATATGCACTGATGCATGTAATGATCCTTCCTTTCACCCTATCCAAGCTGTTGTCACAGTGATACTCTATACCTTAAGACTTGTACGTGTAACCACTTAGCAGTTACATGACTAAGAGATACAATTTTTACAGGAGATAAAATGTAACAGCAACAGAGGCAACGTATACCAACAACAAATCCACAGCTTTTGGGCAAAAATTGAAGCTTTTTTTCTATAACTTCTGTATGTAAATATCAGTATAATGTATCTGTGTAGCTTACAGCTGTGTGGGAGGAAAGAAGTGTCTGTGGCTGGTAGTGGCTAACAACAGGACAGGCCTGATTAGCGAGACACAGAGGAGCGCTGGCTCTGCATTCCCAGCTGCCTCTGTCCCAAACACACTGTCAACAGCACATCAGCAAACCCCCCATAACCCCACCCTCCCAAAATCACCCTCTAGAGAGGTGACACACATCCACTGTCCTGCAGACCTTTGCAGCAGAAGTTAGCTGCATGGAAATCGGTTCAACATGTTCTGCTGAAGTGCTCCTGAGCAACAGTAAAGGCTGAAGTACAGTCAGTCAGTCAGTCTGGGGATCAATAAAACAATCTGTAACGCAGGGTTAACATCAGCTGAGTGCTTCCTGTCCTTTTCAATAACATCCTTGATGCTTTGAATCCTTTGTGAGTTTGTCATGAGAACACAAGACACTAATTTCAGGCTATTTAAACTCTCAGTAGTTGAAAGCAGTCGCCTAATTGTGTTTACGTCATGCAATTTAACTTCTTGAATGCACAATTTCTCCCTTCGGTTAGGATTAAATGAGGCAGCGGTGGAATGTGGCAGAAGGTTTGAAGCATTTTTGGCAGGATCTTAAAAGTTGGCTTTGTTAAATCAGGAAGTAATTCCTCTACCGTGAACTAAGAAATTCACTAGCTCATCCCTGTGTAGTTCAGAGGTTGGCCGGTTAATTTAATTTCTTCTGCCAAAGATGTTTTTAGTCCCATTTGTCTGTCTTGTGGTGCAAAGTTAGGCCCCAGGCCAAGGACCAAGTGATTATTCTTTTGGTGCATTAGATTTTTTTTTTAAAATTAAACCTGTTTTTCTCATCAGCTTCTTGTCATAAGCAATATAGTCCTAGATGAACACGTTCATCAGCCAAAGAATGATTCTGGTTTATGGAAGGGGCTTTGTTTGGGAAAAGGCAGAGTCGGGTATTCCCAAGCATCCATCACAATTTAAGAATCAGACACCAGGATTTGTTTGGTGTAACTTGAGCTGTGAAGTTGAGTTTTCAACCTCTTTTAAAGGAAAAGTTTCAGTATTTTGGACCCACACATATTCCCTTTCTTGCCAAGAGTTAAATAAGAACATTAATACCACTCTCTTGCCTGTTTGTAAAAGATGGAGCTGGCATTCGTTAGCGGTTGGTTTATCTAAGATTAGAATGGAAGGACTTGCAAAATGTCATTTTTTAAAAAATATTTTTGATTTAGATCATGTTTACTTCGCTGTTTTATATCACACATACACACAAACATTATAAACCCTTTTCCCTCTGTTTTTTAACAACATTGGTATCATAATGCATACCATAGAGTGTTTAAAAACATTTCAAAAGGGAAAACCAAGTTAAACACAATATTGATTATAGCAGAGTATTTTAATTGACTTTTAAATGTGTCTGGAGTCACACTTCATTGGATCACACATAAACAGAGATCTAAAAATGAGAATTTATGTCAGGTAACAAAGCAACGTAAGTGTTAAAATGTCAAATCTAATGAAAAGAGGATGTCAAGGAGCCAGTGTGGTCTGAAAGCAATGATGCCATGGACAAACTCAAATTAGGGGATAGAAATGATTTTAAAATTGATCAAAATTTGCTTTAGAATGTACCTAACTCCTTAAAATCCTTTTTAGAAGATGACTTTTTTAGAGCCGGATCTACTTTTCTAACCTTCACACATGCTTATAGTAAACCTTGTTGTCTGGACCACATTTCCTGTCCGTCACACATCAGTCATCTATGACAGACACGCATCCATCCTGCAAATCTGACAACTTTATTGTCCATTACATTGACAACATATGGACCTCTGTCTGCGGCATCACAACTCGGGGGTTAAAAATAGGTTTAAAAGCGGGGACTGACAGATTTACAGTACATGGCATAAATAACATTAGATCCTCACAACCCAGTGGACACCATATGAACCAACAGGTGTCCCCTTCTGCTATTGTTCACATTGTCCATCTAATCACACTCTGTCTTCTGCTCACATATCCATGTTCAAAGGGCTGCATGCGCACAACTAAATAAAAATAGATTTTTTTAAAAATTACTGCATTACAGGCTTCTGCAAATTCAATTAATGACACTGTAATGGTTTCAGTGTCACTACGAATACGATTATCATTTTCATAACTAAAAATAAATCAGAACCAGTATTGAACATTTAACCTCAGGGGTTTCCCGTCTCTCAAGCAGAGGACACCTAAATACCCTCACTGCTTCAGTT
Organism: Plectropomus leopardus; assembly: GCF_026936395.1. NCBI lineage: Eukaryota > Metazoa > Chordata > Actinopteri > Perciformes > Serranidae > Plectropomus > Plectropomus leopardus. Next base: position 5,291,755 of record NC_142189.1, read on the forward strand.
GACATCATGCAGGATTCTTTCATCTCGACAATCAGTGTTATTCTTAGGCGCTCACTTGTATCAGATGATATTTGTCGTCATGCTCTTCTTGTACCCGTCACTCCGAAAAGCTTTCTTGGAGATGAACAAGTCCGTGTTCATTTCCTCTCCTCTTTCTGCCCTTCTGTTGACAGACTGATTTGGCACTCCAAGCATCTTCCTCATGTTTAAGCTGCACCAGAAGTTGTCTATGTGGCAATTTATTGGCAATTAAATGACAATAGTTGGTAACATTAAGATTAACTTGCTGAGGGTTGATTGAGATACAGCTTTTGGTCAATGTTTCTGCATGTTTTTTTTCACTGTAAGTCTGAGTCAAACTGGAATCTGATGTAACTACAGTAAATCCAAAGTTGACTACAGCTGCCATCCTCCAGAACTGAAACAACTTCAGACTCCCTAAAGCCTCCACACACCTACAGGTGGTGATTATTTGATTCTAAAAAAGAGACATTTTCAGTCGAGTATATCTTTAGCCCTCTGAAACTTGGGTCGACATTACTTTTCTTGTGCTGCTTTCAGAAACCTTTCATGAGCTGTCTGAAACCTTTGTAAATTGGTCCCATTTCTTTCTAAAATGTCCCACATATTGTAAGTAATTTGTAAAAGGAGACAAGAGAATTACTTAAAAATTTGTTTTAAAAAAATAGTGGAGGATTATTAGGAAATTATCAAAACAAATAGGAAAAAAAGTCCAAAAAACGCTTACTAATTATGATAATTTTATTTTAAATTGTCATAGAAAAAATAAATATTTTAAATAAATGCAAATTTTAAAAGATTTTATTCACCTCTTAGGACTTTTTATTTTTATTTATTTATTTATTTTAACATTTTAGCTTGTTGTCTAATAATTTTCTCTTTTATATCATGTTTTGCTAATGTTAAAATTGATGATTGCCCTCACCCCTTGTTTTTGGAAGAAATCAAACCAATTTATACAGGTTTCAAAGGGTTAACCACTCAATGTTTGTAGCAGCAGTTGCTGTAGTAGACGGACTAATCAGACAAAGAGGCCACGCCAGGCAAAGTCAGGAGCCTTGAAGGAGTGAAATCTAATCTGCGTCGGGGTGGAAAGGATGTTCTGCCAGTCAGCCACTCTCTTATTAGGACATGTGGCACCAGCTGTTTGTGTATGTTTGTTCCTGTGCCTCGCTGAACACATGAAGAGAGCGATTCAAATCTTGTTTGGCTTCAGACGGTGCAGAGCCGAACACAAGCCAATGCACAAACACATGGAGGTACACACATGCGTGCACGCAATTTCCCAACACACCGACAAACAAGCACCTGAACGCCAACACATGTGGAAACACAGCCTCGCAGGCTGATCATCACGTAAACACGCTCTCAGAGCTTTTTGCAGCGTCGTAGTAACCGTCTCTGTTTCTCCTGCTCGCGGCTCATTTCCTCTGTTGCCGTTCTGCTGGTTGTGAAGTCTCGCCACACTCGACTGGGCTTTCTGCTGAGTAGCTGGTTAGCTGCTACGGTGAGCGTGTTAGCACTTGCTGACTTGACTTCACATCAGCTGTTCATCCTGATCGTTCAGACTCCATATCACGAGCAGAAGCTTCACATCTTTTTTGTCCGTCCTTTCTGAAAATTTTTGTCACTTGTGGTCATTTTCTTAGTTTTTAATTAACATTTTCAAGGATCCAAAGTTCATAAAACTCTCCAAAGATGTAAATAACCACGCAAATATCTAGAACCAGCAATCAGAGCTATAATGGCACTTTGTGACAGCAGAGATATGCAAACAGCAAAGGAGCAGGAATTAGTCCAGCCCAGTTAACGGAGGAAAATGTTGGCATTGTGTGATTCTGAAAACCATGCACATGGTGTTACATGCACAACCATGTAACATTTATATGTTTCAAATGGATCATGTCAACATTTCTTTAGTGACGTATTTCAGATTACATAGTTGCCAAGCTGCAGACCGCAGCAGAGCCCTTATTGAGACCAACAAACAACAAATGTCAGGTCATTTAAAGCTACGTTTGTGGCGCCAAAACCGAATTGTATGAATTGTAGCGAGACATTTCAGAATTTCCAGCCACAATTGTGGTACCAATACCGCGTCATGTAGCAAGAAATCAGTTGCACTCACAATTTTAGTACCAAAACCAGTTGGTTTTTTGCAAGACATTGCTGCAATTCTAGCCACAAGCATACAGTCAAAAAAACAAACTCATATATGGCGCCAAAACAGAGGATTTTTAGCAAGATGTTAGCATTTCCTGGGGTTGGATGTGGTGACGTAACCCGATATCTTCAGCCAAAATATGATCTTTTCCTAACCCTAACAAAGTGTTTTCTGTGCCTTACATAACACTTTCACCAAAACAATGTTGAAACATAAAGAAACGTAACATTTTAAAATATCCACTACACAATAACGTACAAGTTGTACATTTTCGTTGTTTGCACAAATGTACAAGAATACAACAAAGCCTAAAATGACAGCAGTACAAAGTCCTCTTGGTTTTATTTAATGTGAAAGTTTATTTAGTTAAAAGTTGAAAAGATGATTGCAAGATAGGATTAAAAGTTCCATAAAAACCTTTCAGATGGACCTCGTCAAATAAGTGGTTTAATTGTTTGTGTTGTTGTTGCTATTTTTGCAAGATTCTGATTGGTCCTCAGTTTTACTATATCCTGTCAGGACATGATTCATCTGACTATGTTATCAGTGTATCATGGGTTAGGAAGTCATGATTTAGTGTGACACACCAGTGTTAGCAGATACAAAATCACTTTTTCTAACTGTGTACCTCATAGCAATAAAAAGGGTTTTGATGCACAAATCTTAGATGGCTGCTGCATCGAACCCTTTGTGTGCTGAAGTGGGTTATTATAGTGTTGTTTAAACCTGCACACACACAATCTCAACAGTGCCAGCATGCAGGCACGCACATTAAAGACACACATGCATGTATACACACATGCACATGCACATGCACATACATATACATGCATGCAAAACATTTGTGCACACACACTTGCTCTAGACTCCCTCTCACACACACACACACACACACACACACACACACTTAACACACATGCACTTAACACACACTGTACACATTTTCCTGAGAGCTCCCCTCTGACGCCGGCTGAAAATAGCTCCATCTCGGTGTGTGAAGTGTCCGGGCTCTCACAGCTGATTGTGTGGCCCGGAGAGAAACAGTGTGAGGCTGTGGGATGTGACAAGAGCGCCGCCGTGGGTGGAAAACTTCTCTTAAAGGAAAATTCCACCCACTAATCCACTTCGATATCAGCAAGTGTTGAGGCTCACTCTCTTGGAGCTCACTCTCGGCTGTGGGCTGTACGTGGGTAAAGTTCAGATGACTTTAAGCTGCTCTGCAGACGGTTAAGTCTTATTAAGCACTGAAAGCAGCAGTTGCAGCTTGAACATGATTATTTTTGCATTTATAGGTGCTTTAAATGTTAATAGGAAAAGAGTGATATTGGTCCAATAGTGGTGCTTATTTGCAGTTTAGAGAAGTTTGTTGAATTTGTTCTCAGATTTCAAGAACCTGGCTCCAAAGCCTAGTTTTCACTATTGATATTTAAGTTCATTTAAACAGTTTCCATTTCAGCAGCTGAAAATATGCACATCATGAGAATGAGACAGGCGTGATCAACATCACCTTGACCTTTGACCGCCAAATTCTGATCAGTTTATTGTTGAGTCCAAGTGAATGTTTCCCTAAAGAGAGAACACCTACACGCACTGTTAGATGCATGAACACACGTATGCAAACACATTCTGTACATGCACACAAATGATAAAGTGCAGGCACATGTTTAATATGCTTTCTAAGTTCTGAGCTCTGGTGTGTGTGTGTGTGTGTGTGTGTGTGTGTGTGTGTGTGTGTGTGTGTGTGTGTGTGTGTGTGTGTGTGTGTATGCCATATGTTAATGCAAGTAAGAGTGTGTTTGTGTGATCACGTATGTGCTTGAGATCGGAGGAGTGTTTGTATTTTCAGCATGTGAACAACAGTAGCGCCGCATGCATGTATTATGAAAGCGCGTGTGGGTGTGAAGCGCCTTTACACAACAGAGAGCAGCAGCACCATCACTCAGTTTTACAGCTACAGTTAGCTGCAGTATCATTAGCATTGTTGCTAAAGCGTGAGAACGTCCCCTCAGTGTGTGTGTGTGTGTTGTCCTCCTCGATCCAAACTCCCCCCCAGTCTTTCATCTTCCTGTTCTCACGCCTGTCAGGACTTCCTGCTCACGCCCAGCTGGCCCCGCCCTCTGCATGGCTGACAGCCTGCCCGCTCGCTGTCACTGCAGCATGCACGTTGTTCCATTTAATCGCACCAGCCTCCTTTAATTGGTCTGTGTCTTTGACATATTGTTCTTCATTATCCGCTCTGAGACTGGCTTTATGTTCTCTGTGTGGTGGCTCTTATTGTGAAAGGCGGTGCATGTGTTTGTACACAGTGTGGTGAGTAAAACACAGGAGAGTTTGACATCTGTGGGTAACCATAACACTGTACTGTAAGGAAATGCAAGGGGTGTAATTATCTACAAACATGTCTGTAAGTACAGGCGACGATTTACAGGATAATAAATGAAAGTAATGATGTTTGAGAAGTATTTGGTTAACGATGCGTTATATAATCCTGTATCAAGACTTTGAATTACATTGATCACTAAAACACACAGTTTATAGAATCTAAACATGTAAACAAAGAACATAAAACACACCTTTGTCCATGCAAGTAAATAATAGTTTATTAATCAAAGCACCATTTTTCTAAAGTGTTTATTTTGATTTACTTATCTTCATCAATCATCAACAGTCTTTCACAAATTCATAATAAGTTGTAACCTTGTAAAAACCTGACAGAAACCTTTGAAAGACCAGGAGAACTTGATTTGTCATCATATGAACAAGCATACAATGAGATTGCAAACTCCCTTGGTGCACAATATAAATAAATAAAAAATAAACATTAAGGAAAGACAAGGCACTAATGGTCAAATAGGCACAATAATAGTAAATAATGCAGCATAAAGGGGGCAGTGTCATAAGGGGGTGTGGCATTTTTTTTTTTTTCCCAAGTGCTGTTGTGTGTGTGCGTGTGTGTGTGTGTGTGTGTGTGTGTGTGTGTGTGTGTGTGTGTGTGTGTGTGTGTGTGTAATCGCCACACCAGCCTCACCAGTAATTTAGCATATTTGATGCAAAATAAAGGATAATTAATAGGGAAAATATTATTGACATTGTCCAAAATGTGAACATAGCAGAGAGCAGAGCTGAGCTGCTGTCCGACTCCCAATGAGCTTTGTGCATTTACACACAAGGAGCAGCAAAACTTGATTGATTATTTCAGAAACTAAAGGTTAAGTTCTGTTTCAGCTGTCAAGTTTATAACAACACTTTTTAGTTTCGCTGCTTAAGTACCCCGAGATATTACAAATGTATTTTATGGTGTACAAGTAGCATTACTGACATCTCTCGGCATTACTCGCACCAGGTGCAGGCGTACCTCGCTTTTTAAGTGAATGGAAGATGACACTGATTGAATGACTTTATGTAACTCCCAAAATACACAATATGATTAATTAAGGGACTAAATATATCTCCTTTACCCCTACTGTTTAACTAGCAGAAGTGGAGTTGGAAACACCCTAAACACACTTAAGCTATGCACTTCAGACAAGAGATTCTCAGCTGGTTTATTCATGGGGTCCAGATTTCTCTCTTTCATTCTCTCTTGGTCTCACACGTTATAAATGACCACATATTCAGTAGTGTTAGTTTTTCTTGTAACTTGTGACTTGGTTGGTTGAGTGGTTTCAAAGGGTCAAAGTTTTTACTTTAGGAGATTTGTTTTAAGGGGACTAATCACTCCAGATCTTAGTATTTGTCCTTAAGGTCATTATGAGTGAATATCATTCTGTATTATAACTAAACGGCACCATGGTGTTTTTGCAGAAAGTGTCATTAGAAATTCAAAACCATGTTTTCTTTTTATTGCAACACTAATAGTATCCCATAATAATACACTTTAAAGATCTCTGGCTGCTGCGCTCATCATTTTATCACCTCTTTTTCTCTCTCTTTTTTTTCCTGTGAGAAACTGATGACATGACTCATTGTTGTGAAGGTGAGAAAATGGGTGAGAGATGACTGTAAGTTCACAAGCAGACACACAGCGACCTCATGATTTCCAGTGTGTTTAACGTCTTCATGCAGGCGGCCTCTGCTTTATTGCCCCTCTTTGTGACCCCGGTGTAGTTTGGAGAGGCCGAGGCTATCATTAGCAGGACCTTTGGCCCTCCCCGTCACTCTGCAGCCGCGCAGCCAGCTGCTCCCGCACTCCCTCATTAGCTCCAGTCCATCTCGTCTCCACTTTACCTGCTGGTCATGTTACTATACCCTCCTCTTATCACAAACACCACGTAAGCGTCTCTCTTTAACCTTGCCCCCCTCCTCGTCTCTCCCCCGCCTCCCTTCTATCTTAATCTGTCTAATGTGTGTGTAAATAACGCTTGCGTGGTCCAGATAGCTTTTGTTTTACCATCAAACAAGCCCCGGCCATGGGAACCTGGTCATTAATTACCATGTGATTCATGGTTATGGCTCTGTGTCTCGTCTCGCCACTAGTCTGTCATTAAGACTTTCCCAGACTTCCCATCCCGGCCTCTCCCAGCTAACAGCTCACCCACACCATCACTCAGCCCCGCTAAATCATCACCAGCACTTACACACTATATCAGCACCTTCTCTTCCACCCGGAAACGCACACTTGTTTCCATGCAAATTGCAATTACCACCAAGATAAAATGTGGAAATTAGATCATTACAGCTGCAATAACAGCATTCTGCAGAATGTGACTGAACAGGTTGTACATAGAAATGCAATAAAATTACACACACTGAGTGTTAGAGTTGAACTGGGGAACTTTTTCAGCTGGAATGAAGACAAAAGCTGATAATCTCCTGATTTACCTGAAGTTATGTGGAGGTGGAGCCACTGACATTATTGTGAGAGAAAAACCTTTGAATTCTTACGTCAGAAAAGTACTGTATCAAGACAATGGCTCGTTAGATACTATTACTACTTCTACTACTACTACTACTACTACTAATAATAATAATAATAATAATAATAATACATTTTTGCATTACAACACATTTTGTAATGCAATTTTCATTTAGAACAAATTGCAAAGTTCTACAAGGTGAAGGCATTAGCATAAAACCCAATAAAATCAACTATCTTAAGAGTATATAAAAGTCATTAAAATCAGAAAAGATCTCCACTATTTAGTATACATTGTGTGTTTTTATAACAACAACAACAACAAAACAACAACATCAACAACAACAACATATCAATAATTTGCCAATTTTTTGGCCATGTTTTGTTAAGCGGCTCATCACCTTCTCTCCATGTTTTTGACATAAATCAAAACAATTTGCTCAGGTTTCAGAGGGTTAAAGACCTAGAATTGAAGCAGTCTTCAAACACATTTTTAATCATGTCATTTATTATGCATTTCTATGAAAGACATCACTTACTATACTGAGAGTTTGGCCACAGTTAAACACTTTGACCAGTCATATATTTTCTGTCCACCTCGTCTTGTTCCATGTTGTGTTGAAGCTGAACAGAGGGGCTGCCGTCAGTCTGCTGTCAGTTGCTGTACTCAGTTTGAGGTTTAGTAACAGCTACAGACTGGACGAAGATCAGGCCAAGAGGCTGGCAGGAGTAATCTTACCCCCCCCCCCCACCCCCAACCACCAATCTGCTCTGAGTCTCTGTTTCTGCCACATGTGTCTGCAGGGGTTATGGAAGCTCACTAAGGACAAAGTCAGATGGGAAGAGGAGTTAAGTACGTAAACTAGGGTTGAGCCAAATGCAATGTCCTTCGTAGACCATTTATGCAACAAAATTAGCGTGTGCCTGCATGTTTTTCAAACACGGGTAAATCCTCTAAATATAGGTGATCGACTGCCTTCCCATTGCCACTGAACTCACGGTTAGAGCACACGAGTCTGCCTTTTCAGCTCTTGTGTGTGTGTGTGTGTGTGTGTGTCTTTAGTGTGTCTGTGCAAAGTTGTGGACAGGCTGGAGAACAGGTCAACAGTAGACAGCAGCAGGAACAGAGGTCTTCCAAAAAACTTTTCAGTGGTTTCTTCTCTTTATATATCACTTGCTTATTCAGTCTGTCTTTCAAACTTTGTGCAGATTAACGTGGAATAATGTTTTAGAGCTGCTTAGGAGGAAACGGATGGTAATTAGTGACAGATTCAGTAGTTTTGGCTTTAATGAACCTCCATAGCCTTCCTGGCTGTATGTGTTTGTCTATTGAGAGTGCTTGGTGCTTCTTTGTGTGGGTGTTGCTCCAGCTGCCCCAGACTGTAACTTACTCTACGCACGAGCTGTGCCCACACACACACACACACACACACACACACACACACACACAGAGACAGACACACACCCTGCTTGACCCCATTCGGCCCAAACAGTTGCTCACGTCACTTCACTGAAGGCGAGAGCAGCCAGTCTCTTGACTGTAAACACTGCACGATCATCAAATGTTATTAGCAAATAAATCCTGGTTTCGGGTATCTCCAAAACTAAGTTTGCTCAGTTTGTGAGGTCCTGCTGTCCTGGTGCTGTGTGTGTGTGTGTGTGTGTGTGTGTGTGTGTGTGTGTGTGTGTGTGTGTGTGTGTGTGTGTGTGTGTGTGTGTGTGTGTGTGTGTGTGTGTGTGTGTGTGTGTGTGTGTGTGTGTGTGTGTGTGTGTGTGTTTCAGCAGAGACATTGAATCTTTGCATATCTCCACGCAATGGCAGTATCACCATATTCTTTCAACTCGCAGCAGAAAGTCAAAGCTTTAGAGTTTAAATGTTGCAGCTTTCAAAACATTCTTTTAGTTAACCCTTTGAAACTTGAGCAAATTGGCTTTATTTCTTTAAAAATTATGGGGAGAAGGCAACAAGCAACTTGACAGGACATGGCCCAAAAGTTAGCAAAAATATTTTTTAAAAAAAAGTCAAAAACAAGAACAGGAAAATAACCTTAAAAAGTTCTGAAAATAAAAAAACACATATTGATATATTTCATTAGTGTATTTTATATATTATTATAATTATATATATATTATAAATATAGACTACTGGACATTTTTTTGAATAATTTATTAATAATTACTAATAATTTATTAAACTTTTTTTTTCAACTTTTACTGATTTCTTGACATTTGTGGGACATTTTCTTGCCAAGTTGGTCATTGCCCCCCCAACCCTCTTCATATCTTGCCAGAAAATGATATTGTGATTACGTTTATTTCATCAAAATAGAAACCAAATTTCAAATTAAAGATCAGAAAGACATGATAGAGTTGCGTATGTGCCTTAGTTTTCTCATTTAGTGCAGTGACACACGTGCACATACATGCTCACAAAAACACAATTATGAACACACACACTGTCAAATACAAACAGGAACATGACACACAGGCAACAGCACACACACACACACACCTGTACACAGACACTCTGACGCAACAATGCGCAGCCACACACGAACAGTGATGTGAATTTATGCTCAGCCACACTCGCAGTGTGAAGCTCTGGTTCCAGCAGGTTCCTCGGATCCTTTATGTGCTTCCTCTATTTTTAGCCACCTCATTAAACTGGTGCTAATGATTCTTAGCCGTGTAAATGGTCTGATAAGCTAATTATTGGAGGAGAAAAACCTATTTCCATCCCACCCACATAAAGGCCTCTCTGCGTCGCTGCTCTGTTAAAACCTGTGTGATTAATAGCAGAGGTTTGGCGTGCGCCGGGGTTTTTTATTATCACTGGAGAGAAATTCCCTAAATTCACTGAAAGTGGAAACATTTACACAGTGAATATCATAGACAGACTTTAGCTGATCTCATGGTTTTTATCTGGTCTTCATATCAGTGTTGAGAGGTTTAAATCAATGATATCATTTGACTGACTGAGTTTTCTTTTAGTTCCCACAACTTTCTTCTTAAAATTAGGGCAACATTCTCTATAAACATTAAAACATTATTAACATATTACATTACATAACATTTTCATAAAAATAAATGGCTGTAATTTCATTACCCTCAATAACATGTTCTGGATGTTGATTTGAAAACGTTCTGCCTTTGTTCTCATGTAACATTGTGGGAACGTTTTATAGTAGAACATTATATGATCCATGTCCTCTCACCATCACCAAAACTTCTCCAGAATGTTGCAGTTGTAATGTTATGTCTTAGTCAACATTTAACCTTAAAGGAACATTATTTGAATTAATTAACATCCTTAAAATGTTTTTTGAACGTGAAATTAAATGTTTTCTTTAAAACATTATTGCAGCTTGTAAGTAATGTAAAATGTGGGAAAATTTCCTGCTAGCTGGGTATGCTTTCCTCCTTTCTCTTTTTTAATTTTAATTGTTCTCTTCCTTAAAAAAACGTCCATTATTTAAACCTTTTTTTAAGTTTGTCTTATTCACAATCTCTTTTTTAGTGTGTGTCTAAAGTAGAACTAAAAAGTAAGTAAATGCAAAATACTTTTTTTCATAAATGCATCATGGAGTATATGTCTGTGCAGTAGAGAGACTCATATACTTTTGAAAGTGGCACTACATGATTTCATGTACATTCATATTTGATCAGCACTACTTTTACCATTTGATCTCAGTTTTTTTCAGCCACCATTTTTACAATAAAAAATGTTATTACCTTCTTCCCCTCTTACAGCGAAACTGTACATTAAAGACATCTTAAGCAAGACATGGGCAAAACAGTAACCAAATCTTGAGTTTATGTTTGAGTTTTATTCGGGTTTGGTCCAAAGTTGGAGAGAGAGAGATAGAAGGGGGCTGGCTCTCTCTTGATCCGCTTCTGTACTCTTTGTGTCCGTGGTGGCGGGCATTCAAAAGTGCAGAAGTACAATCTGTAGTTCGACAGCAATAGAGCCAGCAAAGTTGCTTAAGTTCAGCCACAGACCTTATTTCTGGCATCTACGCAAAAACCCCTTGACTTTGAGACTCATTCCTAAAGCACTGAATTGTCATTCTTATTGTCTCACGTGATAAGTGCAAACTTTGACCAGTGGGTGGCGCTAGAGGAAAAGTCAAAGTCATTGAAATTCATCATCTTACGACCATGAAAGTTTGCACCAAATTTCATAAAGATCAGACATCACATAGTTGTTGAGATGTTTCAGTTTGGACCAAAGCGTTCAGACAGACAGACCAAATTTGCATCTCTGTAGGGAGGCTGCTAGTATGGGTAAAAATGCACCTCCATGCAGATTTAACATTGTCTCCCCAAGGAAGTACAGCTTGCAGAGGCCTTTAAATTATATCAAGCAATATTGATATTAATCAAATATACAAATATGTAAAAAAAATTAACAAAGAATCATAGTGGGGAAAACGGGGTAAAAAAAAAAAGCAATCATAAAAAAAGCAAGTTAATGACCCTGAGGCCAATGACAAAAATATAACTGTTAAATTAGAAGCAAAAGATCCAGTTTTTGAAGAGCATCATAGTAGCGGCAGGTCTGTGCTCAATGACCGGACTGCGGTCAAAACCGTGTGCAGGACATAGTCAGAGGACAGGTCCAGGCATGTGAGCTGACCCTGCTGCACATCTAAGGATCCAGAGGAATGCGAGTTGAATGCATGTGTTGAGGGTTGGGGTCGTGGTGGCGGTGGCGGCGGCGGCTGCTGTGGTGGTACACGGTGTAAAGGTCCATCTATATAACTGTCGGTTGGTCGTCATGTAGGTTTACTGAGGGGGTAAGAGGCAGAGGAGAGCTTCGGTTACAGCGCCTTAAATCATGTTAGCATGTTTGGTGTTTACACGGATGCTTCGGTGACATCAAGTCTTCATTTTTCACCGTTCCTCACACACACACACACACACACACACACACACACACACACACACACACACACATACCCACTGATGTATTACAGTGCAACACAACACATGTGAGGGTAACTGTAGACACTGAGGCCTTCAACTGCAGGTCAGAAAATGACATCTTTATCACTGAGAGTGGAGGTTGAAGAAAACCTTTAGGCCGGAGCTATGCTTTTTAAACACGTGCTCATGTAGACAACCAGCTATGTTGTGAACAAAATTGTTCACGTATGTGCACATGTGTAACTGGAGGATTCCCCTGGAGGGTACACCAGCAAACCCAGACAGTATAGAGCTTCCAGATTTGCATGATGTAAATAATAAACATGGCAACACTCAGATAATTTTAGTGTTTATTCTGAGATTACCATGAATCATAATGGAAAAAGTGACAACAGCAACACAAAAAGGTGATTATGTTTCTCCTGTTCTGCAGACGCTGCCCCTACTATGTACATACTGCATTGCATTAATTTCTGAGGACATGCACAATCAATGTTCCTATAAAAACATTTGCTGCCACGAATATAATTTCTATTTTTTGAGCTGGACTGTTCACTAGAAGCACTGTTGAAATACATGTATTGTTCCTAACATACCGTTATTCATTTCACCTCACTCTCGGAGCGCAGAGTGTACTCTGGGCACAGATGGAGTAGCAGAGCATCAGGCGCATTGAAAGCGAACTTAACTGTCTTCCTGCTCCGTCTAAAAGTTTGCATTTATTCGCAGCAGCTGCTTTTCTCATCCATTGATCTGGTCTGATCTGCTCTGAATGGATCAATAGATAAATTATCCACCACGGGAGTCAGACAATGGTGCTGAGAATGTTTCCTAAGGCCCAAATTGATGTCCCTCTCGATTTGTCCAAACCCCAAAGATATTCAGTTTACTTTCATAAAGGAGGAAAGAAACCAGAAAATATCCACATTTACGGAGCTGGAATCAGAGGATTTAAACTTTTTTTTCTCTAAAAACAAATACTCAAACCAATTAATCAAATTAGTTGGCGATTTATCTAAAAGTTGACAATTAATTGATTAATCATTGCAGTTCTAAAGGATGCAAGAATAAAGAAAGGAAAGGTTGAGAAAGAAGGAAGGAAATGGGGAGGAAACAAGGGAAGCAAAGAGGGGAGAAAGGGGATAAAGACAACAAAGGAGAGAAAAAGAGAAATATTGAGTCAAGACGTGAGGGAATAGGAACATAGCTGTAAAATCTGCAGAGGGCTGCATTTTTTCGGTTTCCATCAAGATGTGTGAACACAATCTGACCCCAGACTCTTTAGTTTACAGCTCAGTGTCGGCATACATGACTGTTTTGGCACGAGCAGCTTAAATATGAGCCGCTCTGGCCAATATACGGCTGCCAGTTTGGACAGATTTCTTGTCCCTGAGAAGAGCAGCTCTGTGCCTGATATGTTTGGTAAATCCAGGCTTTAGGCCCTGGCTTCATAAACTACAGGCTCCAGAGGTGTGTCGCACGGCTGAAGTGGCCCCCGGGCAGTTTGGGCTTACCGACTGGCACTGCCTGGGCCTGCCTGCTCCACCAGCAGTCAGTGGCGTGTTTACAGCCTCCCATCAGGCTGCGTTCACTCTCAGGTTGCTAATAAAATGCTCGATTAACTAAAGGTTAGTGAGAAAATGTCACATGCCAGAAAAAAACAACCAAAGCTGCACATTTGCCGCAAGACTGATTCAAAGTGGTGAATACCAATAACAGTCATTTCAAGGTGCATCCATCAATTTTAGAGGCTTCAGCTATGATTAAATGCTTTAATAAGCTGCTTCTGCTGCGAGCGTTCAAAACAAAGTCCGTCCTGCAGGCCAATTTGTCCAAACGGAGCAGTGAAATCACCATTGACGATTACGGTCATCAGCAGCCGGGCAGCTTAACTCTCACGATAAAGGTGGACATTTGGACGTTTGTTCTGTCTCTCAGACTTGTGTTTTTCGGTCACCCTTGCTCCGTCTGCACCTGCTGACTGTGTTTCCCTCCGTGACGCCACTGTCGCCAGTAATCATAACCTCGCGTGAGTAAGCATAAACAGACATTAAGCCTGCTGCTACTCCAGCCTGCACTTAAAAGATTGAGCCTGGACGCAGATTTGCCCCCGTATAGATTTTCCCCCACAAGTGTACAATAATTAAAGAGATCAGCTCTCCTGAGTTGAAGCTCAGCAGGCTGCGAGCTCCACTAAGTTGCTGTCTGTAGCACCCCCAGGTGGAAAAGCATCATATAGAAGCTTTGATATTAAAAAATGTAATGTAATTTTATTCAGACAGGAACAGTGCACAGTAAAACATTAACCTTATACAAAACAAGTGGAGTTGCATTGTACCAGGTTTTAGCAAAACTGCTAATTTTTGCTTCTATTTCCAGGACGGGAATAATGACAGAATCTGATTTAAATAGAAAACAAAACACCAGTTCATAAAATTTTACCAACATTTCCATACCCATATCCCTCCCCACATAATCATGATAAATCATACATAAAAAAATATAATTATAAATATATAAATAAAATTATCAGGGCACAGTCATTCCCACATCCGAAAACCAGTTCCCCTCCCCACTCTGAGCCCCCACCTTTAACAAAAATGTGCAAAATACAAATTATATGTAATAAAAATCACATACGTAGGCTACAGTGCTGCACAATCCTAAATCCTGAATCATTCCCCCCACACACACACACCGATTAATTTATGTAAATGTTTATTTAATGGAGACCTAGCATATGAATGAACATCAGTATAAAATACGAATGTAAATTGTCAGAGTTAGCAGGACTACTAATTTCCATAGTCCTTTGGCAGGTAACAGACAAAAGACGGAAAGAAAGAAAGAAAACAAACAAAAGAAGATGATGCCTCAACAGGAGGAGAGTTTTTAATGTGTCTGAAGTTGACACATAAGACTGTTTCCTGTATGTGCCTCGTGGTTTGAGTTGATTCTCATGGGAATGTTGCAGTTATTGTGTCCCCTATAGTCTTTGTTGGGAAGCGGTACAGGATGCAGCACCTGGCTATTAGTGTGGTCCTAATGGAGGTCAAAGGTCAGGAGGTCGTTGGCCTTTTGACTGAGACGTCGTGCGGCAGACAGCCAGTCTCACCTCTTACTTCACCTCTTGTTGCTCCCAGCTGATTTACAAAGTGTGAAATGTTTAGGAAACGGCAGAGACCTGAGGACTGAGTGAGGCAGCACGAGGAAATCAACGAAAGACAAAAATGTATTTGCTTTTAAATTATCATTTAAAAAGCTTTTTAAATGATCTAAATTATTGTTAATTTGCTTTTTTTAATTATCATTTTGATTCCTGCTGTATGTTTTTTACTCTGTTTTTATTGAATTTAATATACTTTATTTCAAATATTGTATAATAATAATAATAATAATAATAATAATAATAATAATAATAATAATAATAATAATATTTAAGTGACACGAAAAGTCAAGTTTTCTCACCATAAATGTCGGTATAACCTAATGATGGAACCTGGTGACTCTGTTTGCTCAGCAGCACACCGTCCTGTTTGATCTGTCTACCCGACCTCACCCCTCCCTGCTGTGTGGCCGGTGATTGAAGGTGTGTGTGTGTGTGTGTGTGTGTGTGTGTGTGTGTGTGCGTCTCCTTTGAACTTCGCTCTAATAGGAGGCAGGGCTGCATGTTGGCCGAGCTTCAAACCCAGTTGTGTGGCCCCGAGTGGCTGACCTGAGGGCCCGAGTTTGTTTAGCTGCCGTTCAAGTGCTCTTAAATGGAGATGTCTGCTGTGCTCAGTGTGTTTGTGTGTGTGTGTGTGTGTGTGTGCGTGTGTGTTTGTGGTGGGGGCGATAGTGGCAGTATAGACCCTGGGGTGATGAATGGCTTGTCGACCCCCCATCCCCCCTCCCTCCCTTACTTCACCCATTTGCAGCTGATCACCTGTTCTTTGGTCACAGGGAGGGGGGTCTGTGTGTGTGTGTGTGTGTGTGTGTGTGTGTGTGTGTGTGTGTGTGTGTGTGTGTGTGTGTGTGTGTGTGTGTGTGTGTGTGTGTGTGTGTGTGTGTGTGTTGGGGCACAGTAGATGTTATTGATTTTCTCCTGGAGTGTTGGTGGTAACTTGTTGCGGCCGTCTCTGCGGTTGGTGTGTGTGTGAGTGTGTGTGAGTGTGTGTGTGTGTGTGTGTGCGTGCATGTGCATTTGTGAGGATCAATTTGAGATTCATGTCTTGACAGTGTCGACATCCCTGAGCTCATCAGATGGCTTTTTTTAGGGTTAAAATGTGGTTTTAGGGTTAACGTTTGACTTGGGTTCATGGTTAGAAATAAGTTCACGTTTGGGGTTAAGGAATGTAAAATGTCAACGAGGGTCCTCATAAATATAAAGCCTCAAATGTGTGTGTGTGTGTGTGTGTGTGTGTGTGTGAGAGAGAGAGAGAGAGAGACAGAGAGAGAGAGAGAGAGAAGGCAAAAATAGAGATGGGAATATGTGTGCAAGAGTGAAAATGAGCTGTTGAGAATTAAGTTTTCATACCTTCTCTTCAGTAAAAGTACTAACACCACACTGTAAAAATAAAAGTACTTTGTAGCAAATAAATGACCTGACCTTTAACCCCAACCCCCCTTACTCTAACCCAGTCTCGTTAAGTCTGCTTAACCCTTTGATACATATGCAAATTGGCCTGATTCCTTTAAAAAAAACATAGGAAGAGGGCAACGAGTGACTTTTCAAAAATGAACAAGAAATTGGTAAAAAGTTACAAGAAAATATATATATATATATATATATATATATATATATATATATATATATATATATATATATATATATATATATATATATATATATATATATATTTATAAAGAGATGTACATAGTGAAGCTAAAACATGAAAGTGTACTGTACAGAAGTGTGTAGGATGATTGATAATCAGTGTGTGTGTTGTTTTTAGCGGTGCAGCTGCAGGATTTGTCTCTGAATGACATCACCAGAGACAGTCCCGCTTCTGTTGTTTGTGGCGTTTTGAAGGAGTTGTTTATATTTCAAAATTCCCAGATCACAGGCAGGAAGATCATCATTATGCCTGCAGATCACAGGAGCAACGAAGGTGACGCGTGTTTTAAGTTGGATTTTCCCTTTAAGCCTCTTAAGGCCTGCACTTGAGAAACAGCTGTAACTCTATGATCCCGAGCGCTTTGTTTGTATTCATCCTCCCGACTTCCAGCAGGAAAAAAAAAGAGAAAAAAAAGCGTATCAGCCACTTTTTCAGCTCCTTTGTTGTTTGGGGGCTTCACAAGAAATCAAATCTTGTGCGATGGCAGAGCACCTCTTCACAGAGACCTAAAAAAACAGAGCCGAGCCATGGATAATGCTGACACACAATACCATATCAACGCAGCCCTCCATTGTCCCGCACAGAGTAAGGCGATTCTGCTTGTCATCTTCGGCAACAAAAGCTACCAGCTGCCTTTGTGCGGCCAACAAGTGTCGTTATTCAGCCTCACAAACGCATCAGTCAGCTTAGACAGTGGTGGGATGAGAAATCTCTACAGGTTGAGTGAGGCGATGCTCTCCTGGTGGCTGAAGAGCCCCGCGAGGCAGGTTTCCTGGCAGGAGACGTGGGTGTTGTCCTGCACGTCTGTATCAGAAGAATGGGGAGTGCTGTAGCTCCTCGCCCTCACATTTTCATTGTAAGCTTATTGCTTATATTGTCAGCAACCAAGAAATTAATCAAATTAGAGTGTCGTAATAATTTTAAACCCTCTGCGGTGGCTGTTAAAGTGGAGAAAAGGTCATTTTAGCACTCAAACAGCTGTTTTTTTCTCTATAACTCTCATAACTTTCTCAATAAAGTACATTACATCAGTACAGTTCCTCATGGAAAACTGGTCTGTAAGCGCTGGGATCTGCTTTATGCTTAAAATTTAAGTAGTTCTTTATCAAGCTCTTGGAGGTCTGGAGGAAACCTCATAAAATAAATTTGGGTGTTCCCTGAGGTTTGATCCAGCAGTTTAATTCGTGGTAGCAGGACCTCCAGCTTCAGCGGGTTCCAAAATAAAGAGGACATGGCCAAGTTATTAGATGGAAAGTCAGACAGGGGTTTTTGTTGGTGTCTAGGGTTACCCGCTCAGTGAGGAGCAGAACTAAAGGTCAGGGAACACCTGAGATAAACTAGTTTTTGCAAAGTGTTCGTCCGAACTCAAGAAAAGGCAAAAAGGTGTTGTGTAGGATGAGTGCTCCTTTTGGTTTTTCCTCTGTTGTTTCCAAATCTTGCTTTCTAGCTCGTACTCACTCCGAACCCGTCAAATAGCGCCGCTCTGTCAGTGCTTTCAGGGTTAGAGCGTGACGCCAAAAGCCACCTTCCACATCCAACGGGAACGCGGTTTGACGGCGTCAGGTGAGAACGTGCCATGAAAGAACCAGTAGCATTATTATTTTACCCTGGTGGAGGGGTGTGGTCTGGGTCTCTCAGTTGTCCAAGACAAATTTCTCCTAAGGGAGACAATAAAAGCTTATCCTCTCTGTCTTGTGCTGTTGTGTAAACATTAGGACCGTGCTGCTTCATCCCACCATGTGCATTTGTTGACATTACTCTAACGGCATCCTGGACTACAAAAAGCTGATGCAGAGCGGAGTTTGGATGATCATGTTCCACTCTGGAGCAGCTGCTACGTCAAGTGCGACCCCTAGTGGTAAACTTCTGTATACCGGTCTGGTGTTTGGCTTAATATCAAACTGGTTTGAAAATGTTAACACCAGCTATTACAGCGGTCACATTAGCTGTCATTATTTCAGACGAAGGTGACGTAGGCGTGTTATGCAAGCGATAATGGAAAAGCGAGCCCCTTATATGTGTGGTTGACCACGTATGAGGGATTTCTGGGAGGTGATAGTCCACGATTTCACAGACAAATTGCGGATTCAAAACTTCCGGATGATCTGCTCAACTTTTGAAGAGTTATGTGATGCAATAACAGCTCTTGTAGCTCCTGCTGCGTCATGAGGGAGTCAGTTCCTACTGATAAGCGCATCGTCACAGCATTATATGACCTAGAAAAGCAAAAAAAAAAGTGTTTCCATTGCAGTTTTTGCGAAATATGGCTTTTTTGGAATTGTGTGAAATACCACATCATGCGAGCATAAAAAACTTTTTTTCCTTTTCGAAATTGGTATGTTTCCATTAGGCACATTTCATATTTGCAATTTCAGTTTGCATAATTTGAGGGTTAATGGAAAGCCGCCCACTGATGGTGTTGAACGCTCATGCTCTGTGAGAGCGTTTTGATTCAAAGTGATTCTGTGTGTGAGAAGTTGAAAGTGGCATCAGGTGTGATACGAAGCAGCGCTCAGGTCTCGTGTTTCTGGGTCTCTCTTAAACACACACAGCGAGTGTTGGGATTATCTTGTGATCTGCAGAGCAGCGCTGGGCGGCTTTGTGCTGTACAGGAAGTGTGTAAAGATATCCCGACGCTTCCCCGTATCCTGGGGGCTGGAAACCACATAAAGAAGAGAAAACAAAACCGCCAGCGCCGGAAATCCTGCCATCACAGACAGGTGGGGTGACAATGGCTGTCCTCCCTCCCTCCCTGAGTCCCTCCCTCCTTCCCTCTCCGTCTCTGCCTCATCCATCACTTTTTTCTTTCACCTCTCACTTCTCCTCCTTATCTCTCTCCCCCATCACACTCTCACCTCCTTTATTTTATTGTTCTCTCCATGTTCTTTCTCTTTTTCTCCTTCTTCTTTCTCTCCATGTCTCACCTCCTCTTCCTCTCTCTTCCCTATCCCCCTCTTTCTCTTTCCACCCATTATGTATCACTCTTATGTACTTTATTTCTTCTGATTTTCTTTTTCATTAGTATTCACTCTTCTATTCTCGCCTTCACATTTATCTCTTTCTCCTCTTTTTCTGCCTCAGGTGTGTTCAGACTGAATGTGAAGCACATTTAGGAGGCGGCACATTAACATAAAAATTCAATGCAAAGACAAAAATGGACACAGATAGACATAAATTCACCATTATATATTTTTTTAACCATTTGTAGTCGTCAAAGCAATGTTTTTACAAGTGACTCCCTGTTGATTTTCTTTTACTGATCAATGGTTAGGGATGGTAATGGACAAAGACATGCACTGCTGGCAAGGTAATATGTATGTATATACTGTAAATGATCAAGTTTAGAAAAAAATTGCTAATCCCTTTTTCTTTTCTCTGTCTCTCTGCCAGCCATGTCATTCTTTCTCTTCCACCTCTGATTTCTCATTCTTAGCTAGGCTAGGAGAAAAGCCGGCATTGTAAGTTTATCCACACCACGGATATGTTGCATTTGTAGGTTTTATACATATCATATCAATATTTAAAAAGTGTCAGTGTATAAGCTTATCTTGACATCAGCAGGTGGAGGGGACGGTGCATGGCGTCACACCTCTGAGAGACGTCTGCCAAGTTGCAGAATGTTGCAGACCATTGTTCTCGACCAACAAATGACAAACCCAGTTGTTTTAACCAGCAGCATTCCCATTGGCAATTGTGCCACCAAGATTGTGTGTTACATGGCTAGAAATCAGCGTCATTTCCAGCCTTTATTGTGCCACCAAAATCATATGTTTTTAGGAAGGCATTGGCAACATTTTCAGCTGGGACTGTGCTACCAGAACTGGCGGTTTTTAGTGAGACATCAGGAGCATTTCCAGCGGTTGTGGTGCCTTTGTTTTTAAGCGAATATCAAAGGAGTTTCCAGCTGTGATTGTGTCACCAAAAGTGGATGTTTTTTAGCAAGACATTGGATGTTTTTTGTTTTTTTCCAGCAGCAATTGTGCTACCAAAACCTGTTTTTTTTAGCAGGACATGGGGGGCATTTCCAGCTGCGATTGTGCCACCGAAACCGGATGCTTTTAAGCCAAACATTGGCCGCATTTTCAGCAGGGGTTGTGCCGCCAAAACCGGCATTTTTTAGCAAATATTAGGGGCACTGCGAGCTGTGATTGCTTCATTAAAACCAGATGTTTTTGAGCAAGACATCTCCACCATTTCCAGTACGGATTGTGCCACCATCACTAGTGTTTGAGATATCGGAAGAATTTCAGTTGCGCCACCAAAACAGATATTTTTTAGCAAGACATCGGGGGCATTTCCAGTTGTGATTGTGCAACCAGAAGTGGAGTTTTTTAACTTAGCACTGACATTAGCATTTCCAGCAGCGATCGTGTCACGATGTTTGTTTAGCAAGACATCATAATAATGTACAAATATTTATATCCATGGTTTGCAGAAAGGTAAAAATCCATTTAGTCTGGAAACTGAGGTGTCCTACACCTCCATACACTTTTGCATTCAATTTTTATCTCTATAGCATCATTTTTTTCTCTAATTGTTTTTTCTTCTTTTTACTGTTTTATTTTTCTTTATCTCTTGTTTCTCCACTTTTCCCTCTCCCTTTTTCATCCACCTGCCCTCATTTTCTCCTCCCTCTCCCTCCTTTTATCACCTCAATCTTACTCACATGTCACCTCCTCATTTCTAATCTCCTTATCTCCCCTCCTATCCGTGTCCCATCCCTCCTTCCTCTCGGCCTCCTCTTCTCCCTCCCTCCCTGCCTATCCGTTACAGCGTCTCTCTGTTGTTTTGGCTTCGTATCTGTGGTTGCGTAATCGCCATCAGCCCGGGCTCTGCCACCAGCCGATGGCTCGCCTCGGCTTGATTGACGGTGGGAAGAAAAGAGAGAGTGTTTATTTTGATTCCTCGCCCATCTTATCTGACGGGACGCGTAATTATGTCTTCAGTAGAAAGAGGTTTGTGGAAGGAAATGGCTTTTGCAGAGTTTGAAGTGACAGTGGAGAAGATGTGTGTGTTTCTGCTCAGACATAATGTGTAATCATGTTTAAGGGTGTGTGTAAACAGATTTCTCACTGTGACAGTCTTCATATCCTGCTGCCACAACAAGGTGGTTTCAAATAGATGTAATAAAGGAGTGTAGTGTGACAGAAACAGGCTGCGGTCGACACACAGATCTGCGGCTTCCGATTAACAATAGATGTGAACATCGTGATTGCTTTTGTTGTCACAAAACAGGTCAGTTTCAATAAATGTAATTATTTTGTGATTAGATCATAACAGCTTGGGAAGGATCTGTTTCATCAGCCTGAGAAAGAGAATAACTCATGAGAGAATATTTTTCTCTTCTCCTAAACCTCACTTGGCTTCTGAATGAGGTCTGCACGTACAAAAAATTCAAGTCTAAACTGGTCAAACTTTTAAATCACGTTACACCTCGATGGAAACCATCGAGATGTAACGTGAGGTGGTGCAAATTCGTGAGATTTCAGTTTCGCTTACAAAAATGTTACCCAGAAAATGAACTTGACACAGTAACAGTTCAGATCCTTCTGTTGGTAATCAACAGACGAAACAGAACATGTTTGCTGTGTCAGTATTAACCCTTTGAACCTGGGCCAGTTGGTTTGATTTCTTTCAAAAACATGGCAAGAAGGCAATGAGCTACTCAACAACACATGGCCCAAACATTAGCACAAAATTATAAAAAAAAGAAAAAAATTAAAAGAAAATTACCAGAATATAAGAAAAAAAGGAAAATAACCATCAAAAGTTCTGAAAATTATTATTATTTTTTAAGGAATTAAGAATTTTTTATGGGGGTTTTTTTCTAGTGACCTTGCTTCAGGTCCGCTCCAAAATGTAATGAGTTTTTCTTTGGCCAATGCTACGCCCACCAACCATTTTTCATTAAAAAAAAAAATATATACCTTGATAGAAGTAATTTATTAAAACAATGCTCTCAATCAATTCTCACATTAAATTGGCAACAAGGTTTTAATTAATAATTTAATTAGTTAAAGATTAATCTGAGTGTCAGTTTTTCCTTGTACCACTTGGGATTTTTTTTAGTTTCAAGGAGAACATTTCAAATACAAGAAAATTGGTGAATGCAAGTCTGAAACCATTCATGTGTGCCACTTTAGATACATTTTGTTCATAGCATGGATGTATAAACAGAACTGGATACAGCTGCTGATCAGGACTGCTTCTCCACTGTGTGGCTCATAAAGCAGGCGCACAACAGGCATCAATAGGCCGAGCTGCCTACTTCCGGCTGAGCACTCCACAAACTCGAATGGGGATAAAATGATTAAATCTTGCAGGTCTGCTAGACTTTTCAAATGATACTGGATCATAGAATGGATCTACTTGGGATTTTTGACGCTCAAAAAATGTATTCACTTATTTACAGATGTCTCTTTTGCAATGTAAGTCAATGGGATAAAGTCTTTTTGGGCCGCATTCATTATGTGACAGATGTAATTGTATTGTTTGTAAAGTCCACAACAAAGTTTGACCTCAAAGTCCGGCGCACTTTTGAGGGGGCCTGGTTTGTAGGAATGGCTCTAATATATATCATTACAGAAAGTTTCTTTCATTCAACAAGAACATTGTGGTCACACTAATAATGGCAGAGAGGCAGAGCCGAAAATTTTGCAACAACCCCTTTAATTTTCTTAGCGAGGAAGTCTGGGTCAATGGAAGGACACACAAAGTCAGCGGTGGTTTCTTTTAGCCTTAAAGGCGATCTTCCCCTGACCCCGAGTCATTTTTGTTTCCTAAATGTCACCACACGTTAATCATAAGCAGTCATGACTCAGTTTTAAAAGTGTTGGCAGCCGATTTGTTTTGTCCTTTAGGTACAGTATATCAACATGTCCCACTGGCAGTGTCCAGGACAAAGTGTTTGTCCTTTTTGAAGTGTCCGGTTGCCTCAGACAGCAGCGGCTGCCCCTCAGTGGCATCTCGACCTGACAGACGCTCTTTGTGTTTGTCTGGCTGAAGCTGAGAGGTGTGTGTGAGGGAGCCCAACAGGTGACACTGAATCAGCAGTCGGAGGAGGACAGTGTGTGTGTGTGTGTGTGTGTGTGTGTGTGTGTGTGTGTGTGTGTGTGTGTGTGTGTGTGTGTGTGTGAGAGAGAGAGTGAGTGTGTGTATGCATGTGGGAGGACAAGTGAAAATATAACATGTGACTGGAGGGTTAAAGTGTGTGTGTTGTTACCGTGTGAGTGTAACGCATGAAAATTTGTGATCATGTTTGTGCTTTATGCTGTGTGTGTGTGTGTGTGTGTGTGTGTGTGTGTGTGTGTGTGTGTGTGTGTGTGTTTAGTTTGACTGATGACGTGACAGCCGTCTGACAGACAGCAGCACAGCCTCCTGGGAGTGTGCAGAGCAGATGCCTCTGAAATTCGATCCCATTGTCTCATCTTCAGTCTCCTTTGCTGCATTTTCAGTTGTTGTAGAGAAAGAAAGGACAGAGGGGACGGGGCAGGGAGATACGGGGGTGTACAGTTTAATAAGACTGTTTTCACAGTTGTTCTTCTTCTCCTGGAGACTGCCAGCTAACGCTGACCTCGCCGTCAGCCCGGGGCTGAAGGTCAGGTCACCCTGATCTCAGGGGTTCCAGTTCCTCGTCTGTAATCCTCAAATCAGGGTTCATGCGGTCATGAAAAACCTGCAAAAAAAGTCATGGAATTTACGAAGTTTTGGAAAACTAAATGTACCCTGGACGTTTTGGAAAAGTCATGATGTTTTGTTTCACAACACACAATTTGTTCAAGGAGCATCAGAAATGTGAAAATCCAACGATATTTTTTGTTTTTCAGTCTCTGGTTGTGAGAAATTTTTCATTTTAGTGTTTTTTTTTTTAAAGAGAAAACAGATCACCAAAACTTTTTCTTTATGGATCACCGAAATGTTTTAAAGAAATTAAAAACAATTGTCAATATTTTGTTTTCTTTAAACATTGCCAAAATTTTTTAGCAATGGCCTATTTTTTGTTCGCATTTTGCAATTTTTAAAGAATTTTTTTTGACATTTTTTCTTTAAAAATTGCCAAAAATCCCTGAAGAAAAAGGAAATTGCCAGCATTTATCTTTAAAGAATGCCAAAATTTATAATGAAAAAAGCATTTTTTAAAAAAAAAGAGAAAACATTTTTTCCAAGCATTTTTCCTTAAAAAATTATATTGATGAAATTAATTCAAAATACAGCCATTTACAGTTGCCTTTCCCCTTAAGCCAAAATAAAAAAACATAGATCCCTCCTCAGTGCTGAAAAACCTTGTGCAGTATAATCCAAGTGTTTTTTATCCAGTTGTATGCTTTGTGCTTCCCAAACAGACCGCCGTCTTTGAAAGGGAACTGAACAGAAAGTAAAACTCATCTATGCTGTCATTAAAACCAGACTCCATTGACAAAAACTGCTAGTTTGTCGGGTTACTGTGCGACTTTGATGTCTTAAAGTGTTAGTTTGGATTCACAAAAGTCTCACAATAACATAAACGAGGCAGTGGTAAACCAGCAGCTCCTGTGCTCAGCAAGATTAAATTGCTGTTTTTGTCAATGGAGTCTGGCTTTGAGGAGAGCATGGATAGTTTCACTTTTAGTTCAGTTCTGTACATTTCTGTACATACGACTGGATAAATGAGACTTGGATTATGCTGCACAAGTACTGTGAGATTTTGTAAACAGATGTTTTGATGCAGTTTTGCTGTTGTTAAATGAGGCTCTTTGTTCACCATGAAGGCATGAGAGAAGGCATGAGAGAAAAATGTTGTTTTCTTCATGATTTCAGTGATCATTTGGGGGGTGAATTATTCTTTTAAATGGCACAAATTAAAGCTTGAGCTCCGGATGTTAGAATCTAAACAGTTTTTTTTTCTTTTTGTTGTAAAGTCAACACTGATAAATCTCAGTGCTTTAATTCCAACAGCAGACGAGTGTCGCAGTCAGTGACGGGGTGACTGAATGTGTTTGAAATGTAGCGCACCACACACCCCTCAACCCCTCCGTTTTACTGCGTTAAACTGCCTTTTAAATGCACTTTCACGAATAACTTCACCACATCTTGTGTCTTTAAGTGCCGACACTCATTCCAGCTTGATTTATTGATCGAGGCGGTCTTTGTAGAAGAGGCCGTAATTTTTTTTCTAATACAGTAATTACCCTCATGTGGTTATCATTCCATGTCCAAGAAACCTCCAGAGGGTTTTTTAATCTGCGTGCCAAGACATGATGTAGTCAGTCAGAGAGAGCGAGGCGGGGACGACAGGCGAGAGACAAGACGCAAGACAATGTGGAGACACTCGGGCTCTCACGGCGGCTCCAGGCCTGTCAAATCTGCTTTTTCCATCCACTACTGTTAATAAAACTCAAATGTGGGGGGACTTTTTATTGACTTTGGTGTTAATCAGACCTCTCCTGCATCACTCAGCCCTCACTGCTTGGCAGCTTGGTGGCTTTAGAGCCGTAAGAGAGTGATGCTTTTGAAATCCAGGGAGTTTTTACTGCTGTGCATTTATTGACATACACAGTTTCTGAAAATAGAAAGCCATTTTTCTGTTATGAATCACGCCAGTTAAATAAATGAGTCCCTGCACTTCCTTGTAAACATTCATGGATATGACAGCATCCCTACAGCCTGTATCAGGTTTTTGCTTGAGTAGATTGTTGTGACATAATTGCTGTTTTAAATGGATGCACTGCACAATCAAATTTTGGCTTTCCATGGTAGCAGTGGAGGATGAAACATCAAAGTTGTTGTGCTGAAATCATGATAAAACTTCATATAAGACTATGGACTTTGGATTTCTCCTGCTACTTTGTATTTATCTCAGGAGTTTGGACTGTGTGAAGGAATCCTATTATGTTCATTTTCAGGTTTGCTCTTGAAATTTGGGTTTCTACCAGAACATGTTTACATGCTTTAATGTTAAAAAAACACTTTGTATTTGTCATACTGTCTGTGCTGGAACAACTGTATTCACCAGCTGAAACGCTCAGTTTTAGCACCTTTCTCTTCAGGCCTCCCTTCCAAAAAAAACCCACCAGTCTGCTCTGATTTGTCAGCATTTCCAGGTCTTTTGTATCTCTGCGTCTCTGCACCTTTACTTGCAGCCCAGTAGATAGGGGAACTTTCTACGGTGAAAAATCACCAATAACTGCTTTTAAACTCAGTTGGACAAGTAGGAGTATGATCTTAAATCAGGGAGAAATTTAACATGTTGGCAACCTAGATTAAAAGTGCTTTCTAATGTTAAAATAATAAATGAATAAAAGCTTCTAAACTAAACTGTTCACAGTCATAGATGTTCAAGCATGTTTCTGTGATTCTTGCATAAAGCTACATGTAGCAGTGTATGTAATGTTAAGACTAGCAGTAGCGTGCCTGGAGCAGATGACCGTAAAGAAATCCATTACCAACTGATGCCATCTTGTTGCCAAAGGAGAAAAAAAAAGTTCAACACACAGTTTTCAGAAAGGTCTGAAGCCTGTGATTTTTGCTCAAAGGCATTACTGTTACATATGGTTACATACGGTTATTTGACACTTTGGACACGTTTACTATAAGTATTTTTATGTACGATATATATATGTGTGTGTGTGTGTGTGTGTGTATGACAGAGTGAAGTTGCAGAATGAAAAAGATGGAAAGTTGCAGATTGATTTTTTGAGTGCTATGAATCCTTCTTTGTGAAGCTGTGGGGTTCTTGAAGGGTGTGATCCTCACTCTCAGGCCTCAGGGCTCAGAAAACAGTGGCGTAGGAGAGCTGACTCAACTGTGGATAAATCTGCTACGGTCAATTAGCCGACAGAGGCACGCGACTGTAGCTCAATAGTGTGAAAACATTCTGTCGTTAATCTTTTCTTTGCCACCTCGACTGAAGTTTGCCAAGCCAAGGCGTTCCCCAGCTCACCCTGACATGTGGAGGCGGATGATCCTCCCTCCTGTCAAAGGAAACAAAGCTGCAAACTTTAATCTTTGCACCGTGAACGGAAACGTTCCCGTGCTCCTCATGGTCAGTATGGGTTGTTTTGGGTAGCAATGACAAAACAGTTTTGTTGCTAAGGTTTTAGCACTTGTTAATCAAAGAGTTTAAAGTCCTTACTATAGTAGAAGTGTTGTGTTTTGTGGAAAGACACTAGTAGACCGCTCCCATATTAGACAAACAGCAGTCAGCATGGTGAGCGAGCACAGCTGTGATCGGACCGTGTGCTTTTGTCTTTGAATAACACAATTCTGTGCAGCAAGTAGTGCCGGAAAGTCATTAGGAGATATTTAAAGTCCATGAGATCAGCTGAGATCACTGGAGCTGTAAGAAACAAAAACAATTAGCTACTGTTTATTAGCTCTTTGTGGTACTTTACTGATGCTCACGCCCTGTCACAATGCAGCAAACAGATCCTCTTGATCTGCTCACCCTCTGCAGACGTGAAATTCTGCCCCTGAGCTGAATAAAACACTGAAGGAAAATGTTGTGTGTGCACAGAATCAAGTCTAAATACTGTTTTCACTGCTCTGAGACCACATATCCTCTTCAAATTTAATGCCATGGCGAAAATGAGGGTTGCAGTTGCAGTTTGCCTCCACCGTCCACCACAGTCTCCTAAATCATGCCGGGGGAGGAGGGCGAGGGGGGGTTTGTGGGTAAGTCAGCATGTTTGTTTTACAGTGATTAGCCTATTATGCGGTCCGGCGCTGCCAAGCCCCGCTGAGCGCACACGCATGCCTCTGTGACCTCGCTGAGCCGAGTGGGTGAGTCGCGGCCGTCGTTACGGTCGCTGCCCTCTACGGCTGACACTGAGCCGGGCGGGGCTCCTGCTCCGTCGCTGTCGTGGAAACAGAGGGGACGGAGGCCAGAGAGGTCTGTGAGTTCAACGGTGGAGAGGTCACCGCAGGTCAAACGCAGTGTTTCTGTGGTGGCTTGTGTCAACGCTGTTAAAGTGACACGGCACAGGGGAGTGTGTGTTTGCATATGTGTGTGTGTGTGTGTGTGTGTGCACAATAATAAAATGTAGCTTTCGTCTTCCCCTGAAACCCAAGAGAGGAGCAGTTGTTTATAGCCATCAATGACAGCTATCTAATCTGTGGTCGTTTTGGCTTCACCCACTGATGGAAACACAGGATGAGTGAGGGGGACTGGCTGGTGTGTGTGCTTTCTTGGCTGGGTGTGTGTGTAGACTGGTGGCTTCAATTGCGTGTCCATAAAATTGTGAAAGAGAAAAGCTGCATGAGGTCGTCGGTTAGATTTGGCCCGGGTCGTCGGCTTCGTGGATTTCCTAAAACAAACTCAAGCTCTGACAACTTTATGGTTTGACTGGAGGCAAACAGGCTACAACTGAATTTACATAAGAAATATGGAAATCAAACAGCAGCAATTTAAAACCAGCAGTGTCTAAAAGAGTCTGGAGATGCTCTACTTTTACTATTTCCTCATTTAGACTAAACATTATGCAAAAGAGTTGACTGTTTCTCCATGTGTTGCAACATCTGAAGAAGAAAAACACAAGCATCTCTATTTAAATTGTCAACAGTGCTTTTTGTTTTTGTTTTGGATGTGTAGTTCACCGTGGAGGCATGAGAGAAAAACAGTTTTCTTATTGAATTCATCAGAAGATAAGAAACTGACCTGCAAATGGTCATCTGAGGTGAAGTATTTCTTTAAGTTTGTATTACGTGTTGCGTGGTGATAACTGAACATTCAGTTTTCTGCTTGTGAACAGTTACTTGTGTGAAATAACTTGATATCTGTGTAACATGTTGTCGATAGTGTGAACAAAATTTACTGATCATACTGTGCAGAAAACGAATCTGACCTTGGCAGCTTGGTCATTAAAGGTCAGTGAAGCGGCCGTGGCTCAGCAGGTAGAGCGGTTTGTCTACTGTTTGTCTGGTTTCTTGCTGCAATATGTGAAAGTGGACTGATGGCTTTTTTGTTTTCTCTAAAAGCTGTCATGTTTCACGAAGAAAAAAGGCTGAAACATGCTCAGATAGAATTGTGAATCGTATGAATTTTTGAATTATTGTCAGAGTCATGTTTTGTGAGGTTAACAGTGACCTTTATCTTTAACATGTGAACATTCATGCCAAATTTAAAGAAGATCCCCCAAGACCTTACTGAGATATTGTGTTCACAAGAATGAGACAGATGAGGTCACAGTGACCTTGACCTTGAATTTTGACCACCTAAATTACGTTTAGTTCAAGTAGAATTTTGTGCTAAATTTAAAGAAAATCTCTCAAGGTGTTCCTGAGATATCGTGTTCACAAGAATGAGACCGACAAGGGCGCAGTAAGCTTGAACTTTGACCTGTGACCACCAAAAAATCATCAGTTCATTTTTCAGTTCAAGTCGACATCCAAGTGGACAGCCAAAATCTCTGTTTGTTGTTAAGTCCAAGTGCACATTTGTGCCAAATTTGAGGAAATTACCTCCTTCACGTTCATGAGTGTGGCACAGTTGGATGGACAGACACATGAACGATGGACGACCCCAAAACATGATGCTTCTGTTAGCAGCTATGAGACATAAAAACTATGACATTGCAGTAGACATACATTGTGCAAAACCTGAATGTGAAATTAGTCAAACATCGTAGAAAAAATGAAATTTGCCCTTACAGTTTCCTTTCAGAGCCGATGGCAGGAAGCACACACCTTAAACTAAACCACAGACTCTAAAAATCCCGACTTCAGTGTCCATTCTAGTATTAAACGCAGTTTTACTGCAGCAGTTGGTATAATTCACGTTTATTGCGCCACTTGAGTGCATTTGTGCACCCATGAATACCGGCCTCGGTTTCACCATGCAGAGTCGTTTCCTAACTCCTGACCATCCAGCTCGTTTCCAAACAGTTGTGACTGCGACAGTGAAAACACAGCGTGCGTACGGTCTTTTTCTGTTCAGGTCAGTTGTAGCAGTGTACA
Source organism: Plectropomus leopardus (assembly GCF_026936395.1). Taxonomy (NCBI): domain Eukaryota; kingdom Metazoa; phylum Chordata; class Actinopteri; order Perciformes; family Serranidae; genus Plectropomus; species Plectropomus leopardus. The sequence continues at coordinate 5,322,467 of NC_142189.1, forward strand.
CTGGCACGCAGCATGGTACTTCTGTAATATGTCATTATGGCTGTATGGAAGCTTTTGGAGGAGCCCATGTCACCAACAAATAACATAGCAGAGGAGAGGGACTGTTTTTCCTGCCTTCTGCTACATTTGGACACCCCCAACCAACCCGTCCCCACCCCCCCGTTGTGTAATCCTACCACTGTCACATGCATGTCCCTCTGTGTAATTGAAGTGGTTAAAAAGAGAGGAGGGAGGGGAGGGCAATAAGAATAAGAAGCGTGGTTACATTTCAGCCCGGCTGGTGCCAAGCTCCTATTGAAAATATATGGGTCTGGGCCTAACCCCCACGTTTCCATGCCTACCCTGCCATGGCAACAAAACATGGAAATGTGAAAACAATGTGAGCAGTTTCAGCCGTGCCCACCGCCACAATGAGCCGCCGCGCAATTAGCCGTTTCGACCGAGGAGGGGGCCACTTATTGGATTTGAGAGGGCTGAAATGTGGACGCGGGCCACTCGAGAGACGCCGGTCGATAACGCCGGTGCAGGATCTGGTCCAGGATCTGGTGTTCGGCGTGAGTAGAGTGCCACTACCTCCCAGTTCCAAAGGCAATTAGCCTAATGGAGCTCTCAGCTGGCTGCACATTGCTGGTTTGGAAGAGGAGCGGGTGTCACTACTCCACATAATCAACTCTGTTTGCTTTATTTTCTCCTCTCTTGTCCTCTTAAATTCTGTTCTGAATTATCTGCTGAGTCCATTGACCTGAAATTGTGGCTAACAATTGCAAATATAGAGCAATTTTCATTTCTAAAAGGTGGTTATCATTTAAAAACAAACTCAATGTCAGTTGTTTGCTTTATAATTGCTTATGACATGTTGAAAGCTAAACCTGGCCGGTACAGCTTGTTAAAATCGTAACAAAAAAAAAGCACTCAGAAGTATAAGATCATATCAGGTTGAGCTTAGTATATAGTATATTATTTTTGGCAATTTGAGCACCACAAGCCGAGTGCCATGTAGTTCCATTATATTAGAGAGAAGACAAACATCTCTACGACCGGTATCTATAGCACTTGGCGACTCAAAACTATTAGGTAATAAAAAGCAATCCAGATAAGAGGAAAAATATGTTTTTTTAAATATTAGAATGAACTGCTCCTTCAATGAAATTGATCAGTAATTAAAGTAATTAGTAATTAAATTAAAGTAATTAGACTTTTTTCAAAACACCTAAATGCCATTAAAGTGAGGGCTCGATGTGACTGCGTCGTAGCCTGCAGTTCGGTGGGTGATGTCATCGCAGAGTCTGCATACATCAAGCTGAGATTTTGTACCCAAGTTTATCAGATCCATGTCGCAGAGTCTAGCTGCACTAAACTTATAAGATCTCAAAAATCACACAGTCTCCATGAGACTTAAAGATGAACGTAAGAATAGAAAGTACCTCCGATTCCAGTCTCATTGTCTGTCCTCCACTTGCTGCCAGAGGAGGAGGAGGAGGAGGAGGAGGAGGAAGAGGAGGAGGAGGAGGAGAGGTACAGAACGACATGATGTCAGAGATAAACAGGATTGTGAAAGTGTAAATGTGTCACATCAGCTTGTTGCATGTATACCACGCTCCCAGTCCCTGTGGGTTCAGAGCAGTCGCTCAGCGTAATGTTGTAATAGCTTCACTGTGGCGAAAGCCCTCATTGTGTCTTAAGTTTTTTCCAGTATAATTGTGGATTCATCTGCAGCCATGTTGCTGGCAGATTCGCTAAATGCTCCAGCAGTCTCGCTGTGTGCCAAACAGTCGCAGCACTGATTCATGGTGAAGAGGAAACAGTGGCAAAACTGTAAATGCTTCCAAGCTGGAAAAGCTTCAGAACGACATCTGCTAATATGTGCACAATGACAAGTCCTGAGATTAAACAGCAATACTTTTTGGGTCCTTTGTCAGTTTGTTTCAAACTATCTGCCACATTTGGTTAAGTTTAGGGAACTAACTACTGACACTTACACACCTCACTCCTTCCAAAATCTATTTTAGTCCTTTTTTCCCTCCAGTTTTTACATAAATCTTAGTGAAATACATTTAAGATGTGGCAATGGCAACTACAGCAATTCTAACTGCTTGGTTCAGATGAGGGAAGCTCATCATGATGATGAAGGTGAACCCTGCCTCATTGCCTCATCTATTATTTCAGCAGTATTGATATGGTTTATGAATAATTTAGCAAAATTACATTAAATTAATAAAAAAAACTTTAGGTTGAAGTATTGATTGTAATGTGTAAAACTTCGGGGAAAAAGGGTGACTGATACTTTAAAAATACAAAAAACGGGAGAGGGGTAAGAGAAGTGAGCGGAGTGTGAATGAGTGTGATTGTGTACCTGCATGAAGTGTTGAGGTGATTTGGAAAGACAGTGATACATCAGTGATGACAGTGATGAATCAGAGTGTGTAGAGGGATTGCATTATGGTTTTTCTGCTTCAGATTTCGTAAATGTTGAAACTTTGTGGTTTTTAAACATCACATTGCTCCAACATTTGTCACCTAATATCCCAATATAGTTGTAGTTCAAAACTGATGCATTTTTTAGCTTGAGCCTACAGATGGATGCTGGGATGGAGGTGGAGGAAGGGCAGCAGGCAGCAGCGTAGCTTTCGGATGAGCGGTGCGGCAGTAGACATGCAGCAGAAAAATGAGCACTGACGGCTTAAATACACTGTAACACAGAGTTAGGCTGCCTGAACTGAGGCTTCGCTTTATGCACAGGAACAAACAAAATGTAACTGAGGTCCCCTTCATGTTAAGACGTTTGCATGAACATTTAATGACTTGAAGCTGTGACTTTTGATGTCTTGTAAAAAAAACATTTTGACTGAAGAAAAGGTCATCATCATAAGAGTAGCACTGTGATGTTCACGCAAAACCAGATTCATTCAGTTCAATTTTCACAAACAGTGAGACGTGCAGAGCTCATAGCTGAAGCGATCTAAGTTCAGAGCCTGTTTCCTGTTAAAAAATGTCAGCTTTGTTAACAGAGAGATGAGCAGCAGCTCCGGCAGGTGTCCGTCTGTCTTTATTGTCACAGGTAACTGACGGCATCCAGAGGTCTCACTGAACTGTGTGTGTGTGTGTGTGTGTGTGCGCGCGCGCGTGTGCGTGTGCGTGTGTGTGTGTGTGTGTGTGTGTAAAGTGAATCACTTTAACAGCAGAGGTGTTATATGTAAGGAAACACTGCTCTCTGGTGTTGAGTTTAGGTTATTGCACCTCAGTAGATGACCCTTTTCATGCACATCCTCAGCTGGACATATGCTATCAAGTTGAATTATGGGAAATGTAGGACAGTGTTTTTGAAGCTTGAACTTTACAAGGGACTAAATTCAGGTTTTTCTGGCTTCTGATGCATCAGTTTCAGTCACTTTTTTAAATGTCTAAACTAATCCTTTAAATTTAAGGGAAGTGCAACACTACATCACAAGATGTCACTTTAAATGATGAATGAAACGAGATGCTGACTTGTGTTTTTCTGTTTAAATAGACCTATAAATCAACTTGTTGCAAAGTAACATTTTCTATTTTTGGTTGAATCCCAGATGGTGCCGTAGATTTACTAAAATCACACAAAGGACGTTTAAAAACTGATCTAAAGGTTTTACCAACTTTTCTACGCTTGTTTAGGTTACATAAAAGAATTTTGAAATAATAAGTTAATGGAAATAAAACAGATGATTTAGAGGATATAATCATATTCTGTGATTTGAAAATAATACTACCTAAAATGAAAAGGTAATTAAAATTTTATTTATTTATTTATTCAAAATGAAAAAAGTGATAAATAAATGAAATCTAACAAAATAACATAGATAGAATAAATATTCATATACTATATAAAAGAAGACACAAAATAAATCTAATTCTAAGAATAAGAGTGTATTTCAGATAATTCATCAATCTAATTTATTGCCTTCGTTGATAGTCAGCGCTCAAAAAGATGCACACACGTGGCGAACACAAATTTCATGATTTATGACGAGACGTGCTGTTATGGAAACAGAAGCGTGACGAAAGTTTAATGAGTTTTTCTCCTGAAAACCTGGCAGCTTAAATTAAGTTTTAATTCACCGGCAACATTATTAAAAAAGTTTATAAAAAGCCAGAGTTCAGATGAGAAATATATTCCTGTTTGGTTTGATTTGATTGCTCAGAATGATTAAAAGCTGCAGTTTGTTTAAATTGCTGCTGTGATAGGTCAAAATATTCTCATGTGCACTGAAGCTGGATTTCAGTGGATTTCCTGTCAACTGATGCTGAGTGATATGTTTGGGAAAAAGCAGCAGTTTAAGAGTGGACAACATGTATTTCTGTATTTCTCTTTTGTACAGACAAAAAAAATATCTTTTTGCAAAAAAACAGCAAGATCTACATTTTTAAAAAAAAATTTACTTATAACCTCATGAGCAAAAAGCTAATCAAAAATCAGTTTTAATTTATGATCACAGAGTTTCATATACTGAATATGTCCTTAAGATTAGAAAGACAAGATGACAGTGTTGATAAATAAGGCTGCCATTATTCTGTATTTTTCTTATTGTCAAAAAGCTCCATAAAACATCATTTGGACAGAAAAGTTGTGCATGTGTTTGGGACTATTTTCAGTGGTGGATGAATCCACATTTGGTGTCCTCGTGAGTATTTGAGGCAGCAGGTTGGTGTATGTGGGATTAAGTCAAGGTGTGCTGCATCAGACTTTGATGCACGTGTTGCATTCGCTGTTGGTTTTGGTGCTTCGGTACATATGTAGAATAATGTGGTGTTATCCTTCATGGAACTGTATTGAACCCAAAAAGGAAATGAAGCTATTTCATTTTGTGCTCGATATTAGTGATGTTTCTATGACAGACAGTCCATTTATCATTGACAACCTCCCTGTGTCTGTATATAATGCAGAGGAGAGCAGCTTGTGTCAGTCAGGTGAATATTTATGGACGCCAGTAATACTCCAGAGAGGTTCTGGGAAGCACTGCGAGCTCGAAAGCAGCCTGTTGTTATACACAGCTGGGTGCATCCAGTCCTCTGCACCCACTGGTGTTTTAGCAACCCTGTCACCAGAGTAAATGTTGGCGTTGGCATTTCTGCAAACCATGGATACGTTATATTGGTACGTAACTATGAAACATTATGTTTCTTTATGTTTCAGCAGTGCTGGTTGTTAAACGTAGGCAGGGTTAGGCACACAAGAACACTTGGTTATGGTTAGGAAAAGATTACATTTTGGCTTAGATTACCAGTTTTTGGTGGCACAATCCCACCAGGAAAAGTTGTGATGTGTTGTTAAAAACAACCACCATTCGTGGTGCTATCCTCAATGGGAACACAGCACTGGGTCACTGAAAAAACACCCATGTTTGATGGCTAAAAAGCCAGTTAGTCTGACCATGAGTCTGCAGCTTGGTAGGCATCTCACCTAAGGGATAGATGGTTACACCTCTACGCAGCCCATTCATTTCTTAATAAACATGCCTCAAAAGGCATTAGCCTGCTTCTAACTTTGAGTGTTGTCAATAAATTGTAAATTGCAATGTGTCTGTGTTGCAATAATATAACAATATATTTTTTAGCCAGCACATTAATTTAAAATGGTGAACAGAAAGTTTCACCAGAAAGGGAAATTACATGAAAAATTGCTTAAAAATTATAATTATTTTGTAAAATAAATTAAATTATAATTCAGAATTAAGTTCTTTAGAAATCTTTCGCTAGCTTTTTCATAAATAATTTTCTAAGTCTACCAATTTCTTGCAAGTTGCAGGACATTTGTTGCCAAGTCGCTCATTGCCTGTTCCCCATGTTTTAAATAGAAACCAAATGAATTTGCTCGAGGTTTAAGGGTTTAAATACCTGTGAAAGGCATCTGAAAGCACCACAAGAACAGTGATGACAATCCAGGTTTCAAAGGGTTAAAAACTGATAACGGACACCTCTTTGGGCATTATGCCTTATGTTTTCAGCACTCTATTTTGCACAGGCATTTCGTAACATCCGTAACATCTTAATCAGTCCTGCAATTAAACGAGTCCTTTTTCTTTGAGAGTTATAGGTGGGCTTGAGACCTCTTTTTGAGCTGCACAACAATCGCACCCGTCTGATAACGAGGAGAAAGAAAACGTTATTGGGTTTTTAGAGAGGATGCTGGAGCATGTGCAAAAAAAAAGATGTTTGTCATTTTAGAAGAAAAAGAAGAAATTATACTATTTAATGTTCATCACTTACTGTCTCCGAAAAAAACAACGAAGAGATATTATCATTATGTCAAGATTTGAGTTTAGTCATCCTCCATCCGCTCACAATTTGTTTCGATTTAATGCGATCCGTCATTTTTCAAGTGTGGCTGTCACTTTAAATGGAACAGATTTTCATTTTACAACTTTTTCATGTGCAAAATAGAAAAGAAAAGTACGGAGAAAGTTTGAAAAGAAATTTCGAATGATCATTTTTTGGCAGCTGCTCGTGTGATTCTGACAGGATATGAACTTTTCCTACAGATGGACGGACTGCTGCAGGAGTGGAGAAGGAGTCTCAAAAGTATTACAATTAAGGACTCGGATCACAACGTCAAAACAAGTCTTTTAAAGTAAGTCCAGTATTCCATGGTTGTATATTATTATGAATATTGCTAAATGTTCCTTCTTTGACTTAGTATGCAAATGTGAACTGGACATTGGGTATATAATAGGAACTGTATAGAATTTGGGGCAATATTGATCAATCCGTGAGTTTATCTTTCGCAGCTGCCTTTACTGTAAGTAATAATACTGATGCATTAACATGTAAGCAGTATTTTAAAGTGACTTAACACCCTTAAACAGAATTTACGGTGTCTGGTTTGAACCAACTATAGACAGGCTCCAGGACTTTAACCCATTCATGACCTAATTATTTTCCAACACACAAAAAAAATTGTAATGATGGATTTTTACTCTTAATGGAATCATAAGTCATTACAAACAAAATAACGAACTATTCAAAATTAAGTGCAGTGTTGTTATTCACCTCTCACAGAGCATATCTGTTGTTTTTTGTTTCTTTTTTCTTAGATAGGCCTATATGTTTAAACTTTTTTAATGAAAATTGGAATGAACAAGATTTATTATTACATTATTTTTTGAAACATTTTGTTTTATATCTTTAAACTTTTTTTTCTTTGAGAGAAGAACTTCTGACATGTGATATAAACCATTTTTATTTTAAAAGTTCATTACACTTATTAAACCCAGTAGACGGCAGATAATTTTACACTGGAAAAAAAAAGGTTTAAGATATTTTCCAGGGATTTTAAAATTTTAAAATGAGTCAAACTGACCCACAACATTAAAGCCAAATAACTGACCTCGTCTTGAGGCCTTGCCAAACTGTCACACTCATGTTGAGATGTTGTTCAACAACATACTGAGGTCTGCTTAAAAAACAATGAATTTAACATTGAAACTGAGTAGAAAAGCTTTTCTGTTCAACAGATGGCGCCATTCAACCTTCTCACATCCTCCTTTCTCTGCTCGGAGCCAAACTCGAGACAGGCAGAGATCTCACAGTGAAGGTGTGACACGAAGGATCGATGAGCTTCTGTTGGATCATGACCAGTCACTCTCACACACACACACACACACACACACACACACACAGAGTACTCAACCATTACAACTACATGTGTTTCCACAAATCTTTATCCCAACTTTAACCTAAGCCTGATTCTAACCTGAAACCTCAAAAATCAAGTCTTAACCCTAGTTTTGTTAACGTGAACCAAAATTTAAACGTTAACAAAAGCCATGATAAAATCAGAAAATGTCTCGATACTACTTGACCAAAGTAATCCAAGTGTCCTGAAGCCCCGACGTGCTAAGTTGTTTTAAAACTGTGGCTGGTGCCATGTTTTTAGCCTCGTTTTTAGGTGTTGGTTGCCATGTGCTTTGATTGCCTAAACCTAACCACCGGCTTTCATAGCGTAATCCCACCATGTGCTTTTGTTGGCATGCTGGCGTCGGTAGCGGCTTCCCGCAACGTAAACATTAGACACAGATGGATACCTAGTAATATGTAGACACGGAAGTCCACTGATTAAGTGGCAGTATGTGACGCACTGGGATGAGAATGTGTTAACCCATTCAGTAACATGAATCAGGCAGGTTTATGAGCTGTAGTTCAGCAAGCCACCGGGGGTGAACACGATGTTTGCGCTTCACTTTTGAGGAGCTGTTGCGTCATCCATCTTCATATACAGTCTGTACACAGAAAAATTAACATAATATCACCTTAGTATGTGGATAAACAGGAAGGAAATCAAGCCAAATAAAGGAAATTAAATATATATATATATATATATATATATATGTCTGAGTCAATGTCCTTGAAGTCATTGTCATTGACCTTAAGTGTCAGGAAAACAGTTGCCTATTTAAGTGTTGGCGTACAACCAAAACAATGACCTGAAAGACACTAAAGTGCTTTGTAAAGTAGAGAAACATTTCACATTGCATGTAGTTGTTTCACCCATTGTTAATGGAAGAATAACGTGTGTAGCTTCAAATACATTTCTAAAGCTGTTTAATCTGAGGATTTCGGCATACAAAAACTCACTGGTTCATAGGTTTGGCACCATGACAGTGAACTACGCATTTGTTTGCACAGACGTACAGTTTTTATTGTAAAACATGTTGTGACGTCCATACGTGTCAACTTAAAGTGAAACAGGCAACTTGTAGCTCATCAACCTGGTGTTGTCTCATTCCCATCTTACTCAGAAAAGAGAGACCGGGACTTTTCCCTGATTGAATGGCCTCCTCCTTTGTGTTACACACTATTCCCTGATTTTACTCTGGATTTCAATTTCCATCACATCTGGACACTGAAAGGCCCTTTTGTGCAACGAGAGAACAATGAAGAGACAGAGAAAGACGGCGAGTGAAGACGAGGAGTTCGAACCTTTCCGAATATACTTTTCCTACCGCCAAACTTATATTAACCTCCTCCTGTTCCATTGTCAGAGATAGTGCAATGCCAACAGAGAAAAAAAGGTCAGAGCTGAATAGTGTCATTGCTTTGGAGAGGCGAGGAGAAGCCTGCTCTGTGCATTTAAGTGTCTGCCAGTTCAGAGTGAAGACAGTTATTTGGGGAGGAATAAGAACAAGAAAAAAAGAAACATCTAATAAAAAAGCTGAAAGATAAAAAAGAGGAAACTCTACCTTTTTGACAGTAGGTTTACCAGTAAAGCCAGAGTCAAATGAAGGAATTAGAGCTTCTCGGTGGAGACGTCTGATTTGCTTGCATGAGTATTCAACTGTCACCTCTGCGTTTCTCCTATAAAGCCCTCAGGATTTTAAGAGGGCATTTATTAAAAGTGAGCAAACACTCCTCTCCGGTTACAGCTCTGTGCTGTAATAAATTGTGTTTACTGTATCAGTCCCAGAATTAATGAGCCTAAATGGTTGGCTGAGTTTATCTGCAGAGATGAAGCAGATAAGCTGTTCTAAAAATCTGCAAAGTTTTGTGACTCAGCTATCACTGAAATAAGAAAAGTTACAGGACCAGGAGAATAATTGATACAATAATGATTTTAAAAAAGTGAAAAAGACAAAAACTCGCCAGAAAAGCTAAAGTTTTTGAAGGAAAATTTGAGTTTTGGGAATGGGAGTTGCAACTGAAACACTTAAAGCAATCAAAGTGTCAGTTGAAGTTGAGGCACTGGCAGGGCTTTTTGAGAAGTATCAGATAAATTGTTCGAGCCAGTTAAAATCAGTTGAAGTGAAATTAGTGAAGTTCAGTTAATGTTGAAGCATTTAAAGCGTCTGACATGTTAAATTTTAAGAGCGAAAACAGTTGAAGTGTACTTTGTGAAGGTATTACAAAGTTTAATTTCATGTTTAACCCCTATAGGCTGTTGAATTATTAGTTTGTGTGTAAAAACTTAAAGTAGTTAAAGAGTGAGAGCTGAAAAAAAGGTCATGGTCAGCTGAGATCAAAGCAGCTGAAATGTGAGTCATTGATCAACGAAAGCAGCTTAATTGATTTTTAAGGATCCAGAGATGAAAGTAATCCAAATTTGCATTTGAGTGCCAGAGATAGTTAAAGTCTGTGCGGTGTTAATAGTTAAAGTGTTTAAGTTGCTATTTCAGCAGTGACAGCTGCCATTGATCTGTTATGTGAGTAAGTGTCTGCTGATGTGTCGAGGGTAAGTACAGTTGAACAAAAGGGAGATCTTGTGCCTGATTGTTTTCTCTGTAAGACAAGATTGATCTGCTGTAAATGCCAGTTAGCTTTTGTATCTGCTGTAAATCTTGACCCTTTTACTAGTCCTGCACCTGTTGAACATTATCAAAGAAACGGAGAACACGACTCAGCTGCTGAGAGATCTTTTATTCTCAGAGAGTATTCACAAGCAACCGCAGACAATGTGGCAGGCTTTTCCACCTGCACATCTACTCAGCTGTTTGTCATAGCAGTTGATAAAATTCAGATATGTTTCCCAATTTTACACATATCGATTGTATATAGCATATATTTTTTACCCATTACTGTTTTACAGTTAGAATACAAAAAATAAAAATAAAAAATTAAATTACAACATGTTTTCCAGTGGATGTCAGGCAAACTGGGTTTTTTCTCAACCTGGACCATATTTTCCCATGTATTTGTTTATAATTGACTAATAGGAACAACATTTTTTTTAAGTTGGACAAGTTTTGAGCGAGACTGCAGCAGCCGGCAGCTGCAAAACCAAGAAGTGTGGCTGGTTTGGCATTGGCAATTTTGGGACTGTTTCTGGTTAAACAAAAGGGATTGCACCCTTTAAGAAAAAGGTCTGTCTCTGTACAGGTCCTTTCCATAGTGTTGACACTTAAAATTGTAATCTGAGCCTATCAGTGACAATAGCAAGCACTTTAAGTGCATGCAGTGACCTATGGAGACAAAAAATTTTGGTCAAGTATTGCATGAAATTGCTGCAGCTGGTAGTGGTGAAACAGGCTGCAGTGTAGCCAATCAGGGCATGTTTGCTATGTCAATTCACATCGACTAAAAGTGTTTGTTTTTGCCACTGACAGGCTCAGATTCTCTATTTAAATGGAGTCTGGTGGGTTTGGTGACAGCGATTTCAAAGCTGTTTCTGGTTAAATGAAAAGATCTTACTCAGAAACGAGCACTTAAGTGCACGTAAATTGACAGTTGCCCATTGACATTGCATTGCTGCAGGCTGCAGTGCTCTCACTCAACACTGGACACATTTTTAAATTATTGTTTCCATTAGTCATGTTTCATTTTCAGATTGAAAATACTGAAGTTACCGTTAAAAAGAAAATTCCACTTCAGGTCTTTTTCTTGTAGTTTTGGCTATGATTTGATCTGTAATAATAACACTGTACTCAGTAACAGAAATATCCAAAGACATATAATATGTCTAATGTGTATATATATATAGAATATATATACATTAGACAGAGAAGTCCTAGGGCGCCTGGTGGCTCAGTGGATAGGGTGGCGCCCCATATACGGTGGCCGTGGGTTCGATTCTGGCTTCAATCCTTTGCTGCATATTGCCCGCTCTCTCTCTCCCCCCTTCATGCTTAAACTGTCCATTAAAGGCAATGCAAGCCCAAAAAAAAAAATCTTTAAAAAAAAAAAAAAAGACAGAGCAGTCAGACGATTACAGGTTTTTAACAAACCCCTATGTTTGCCAATTTGAAAAGAAAACTGAAAGTATTTGAAGAGAAACTGAAAGTAAATGGTAAACTTTAAAGATAAACCTTCTTTCGTGTATACAGTTTGCTTGAGCAATAATTTATTGCCTACATTTCAGGTGCAACCTCTGTAGCTTTTAACTCAAAAATGAATTGGTCTGTGTAAAGTTTATGACAGAAGATATTTTTATTTTCCTCACAGGCCTCTTTTCCAAAGACTGCATTCACATGTGCAGCATCTCTTCCCCAAACATCTGTGGGTCTTTGGCTCCCTCATGTCTTAATAATCTTGCTCTTTGACATAATTCAATGCCATTTAGATATGAATCCTTTTAGTTAAGGTGGGCATGACTTGAAAGCCGTCCCAAGGTTTAAATGATAATATTTCATAAGTTGGACCTTCTGTGTGTTACTCCATGTTCTTAGATGAGAACATTCGACTATAAATCACCACTCAAGGCTTTTATACCAAGGAGCAATTTTTAAAAATCCCACAAAGTCACATGCAGCAGACACACAGACTTTCTTTGTGAGGGATTGAAAAGAACATGAGAGACTCTCAGAGTTTAAGTTCGACTATTCATCAACAGTAGAGCCCCTCTGTCATCCTCTGTTCTTTTGACTCTACACTATGTCTGATAAAGTCTTCATACTCATTAAAATGAAACATCATAAACTTCTCCACCCAAGTGTGTAATTCTGCAAATTAAAAGAACCTTCCTTCACAAAAGAAGAACAAGTTGCAGAAGTGGTTGCGCTGCAGTCAGTGAGGGATGACACCCTGTCGCTGCACAAAAAGAAAAAAATATTTTGAAAAGACACAAGTTTACTTTAAAAAGACACAAGCAAGTGTGATTGACATGCTGTCCCTGAACTCCAAAACTAGTGCAGGAGGATTCCTAGCATGTCATATTTAGACATTTACATCCACTAATAAATCAGCAGTTGACGAGTTGAGACTTTGTCAGATATAGTTTGCAATTAACTATTGCTTTTACTCTAAGCTTTCGGAAAAGCATGTATAAAACCGCGTGTTAGTATGGGATTTTGGATGCTGCCTTTTAGCCCCTCATGATACAGTAGTTGGGAACTCACACCAAAACAATCCAGATTAATAAATAGCTCTAAAGGGTAAGATGAAAAATGTGTAGTTTTGATTTTGGGGTGAACTGTCCCTTCAGAATATTTTTCTTCAGCAACAACCAGAGAAACCACCTCCGTTTTACCTTTGTCTTATTATTTTAGTTATTTTCGATGTCATTATCCTCTTTGTTACCATGTAAAATGCTAATTTGTGGCTTTTATGCCGTTCTCAAAGGTTGCGTTGCATAGCAACCAGGATGACACTGATACTTGTTGACCTCTTGCTTTTTCTGCACTGGTGATAAACACACGGCAGAACTTTGTGTTTCAGTGTGAGAAAAATGTTCCAAATCTGATCAGAGCTTTGAACAGCGACATCATGCTTGCGTGTTTCTGCAAACTTTGATCAGATGGAGTATTCATCCACTTAAAGTCAGAATTGCGTGAGTCCTCTGGAGAACATGCATTTCTCTATGTTACGCAATGCAGTTAGAGTCATACGAGAAATATTTTCCTAAGACAACAGTACCATAACATATATACACAATGACAAAAATATGGTAGTTTTCCTCATGAAAGCATTTATGAATGAATAAATGAATTATCTTGTAAAAAGGATCAGCCATCTTGTCCAAGTTATGAAACTATCACAGAAGGAGAGAATATATGTTTATAAGTTCACATATATCTAAACTTGTATACACGTCACTTCATCCCAATTGCCAGAAGGAACACAATGGCTACAATGGCTTTTTAGTTACTAATTGTGGTTGTTATGTGGTGACCCATCACTTTGTTTACAGTTTAGGCAGCAAACATTGGTTTTATTATTATATTAATAAATTAATTAATTATATTTTATTATTGGTTTTATTGCAACCCCACATTGTTTTATCAGTGGGGAAAGCGGCAGCAGTTTTAGCATTTGGAGAACTCCTCAGTAAAGTTAATTCAACTGTTCAAAAGAGAAGATGAAATTCACTTTCAATTTCACCAAGATCTCTTTGACTATACAAACGTTCATCTTCTTTAACACCCACTAACACCAGTATACAAGCAGAATCAATGATGACATTTTAAATTTATTCTTATGCACCAGCATCAGCTAAGTTCCTAAAATCTTAATGTGAGTTGTCTTTTGCCATAAGTTAATAACGGAAGCGTATAAGGAAAATATTTGAGAGATGGACATGATTCAGATGGGAGAGGTAGATTGTGTCATGTCCAGAGATGGGATTGAAAACATGGTGAAAACATATCATATCAACACAGAAAACCATTTCCTTGAGATGGAAAAAAACAAGTTGAATCGGTTCACTTTCCTCTACGCCCAAATCCTGGTTTGAGTAAACAACCTCCGCGTCTCCATGGCAGCAGAGTTCTGCGAGCATTGCAGCAATGATGCAGAAACACCTCCAGCTTCAAATGCAGGATTTTACTTTAGTCCTTTGTGAGCTGGCATTTTTAGGAGACTCACCTGTTTGTCCCATGCTAGAGGACAGATCTGATAATTGTGATTTAATCAGATTTTGGTTACGCATAACTGCCCCCGTGCTCTCTGGGCTGGGCCTAGTTGAGAGCCAACAATTCAGCTGCCACAATAGACTGTGATAATCGTGTTGTCAGACAGCTCTTTGGTTTAGACGCTGCAGGTAGATCTGATCTTTATTTTTATGACACACTTCAGTGAGAAGTTGGAGTCCTGTAAGTTTGCTGTTTTGCAGTTTTCAATGTGACCTCTGTTGGTGAGATTATATCTTTGGTGTTCGCTTATCACAAAAGTCTATAAACATGTGACATTCACAATTGCTCCAGAGTTTTGGAAAGTTGGATTTAGATCCTTTTACATCATGTCGTCACACCCGTTTCATTCTAGTCATTTGACCAGACCTTTTTTTCTGCCTCTGCTGTATCTCCTGGTGAGGACTTTCAGATCCTGCTCCCTAGCTGGTTCAGTTTTTGTTTTTGCAGGTTTTTTTTTTTTTTTTTTTTTTTTGCAAAATGTGACATGTATGTTGTCAAATTGCATGTTTTCTGAAGTTGCATTAAAAATAAAGGATGTAGCCAACACAATCTTGAGTTTGGCATTTTGGCTGTCTCTATCTTGGACTTTTGGAGCCAGAAGTAACCATATTTGGACAGGAGCCTCACAGACCCTGTTTATGCCTGGTATTAACCTGCATCTTTGGTGATCCAATCACTAGTGGACATTGCTAAAAACAAATGTAAACAACCATCAAAATGTGTTATCCAGGATGCATTCGTCCATATATCTTGTGTAATATAAACACTAATACATTTTGATGCATCCCCATAAAAGACTACATCATCAATGCAGGATGTTGTGGCTGTTTTAGTGACAGCTCTCCTTAACTTGGATAAGACTCCTTAAGTTGGATAAGTTGTTAAGTGGCTGTCCATCGTTTTGCAATATGAAATCTGCTCACAGCGACATCTCCAGCTGTACCAACATAACCGTGAACATAATGAGTGAATGAACTAGCAGGAATGTGGTTGTAATAACTGTGCATGTGGCCCTTTTACCTTTGTGACGTAGGCTGTAACAAAAATTTGAACACAAGTGGTCAGCTGGTGATGTGTCTCTGCTGTCCACTTGTCTTCGGATCACCAAAACCTATGTTAATACCAGTTGTAAACAAGCTCATGGGCTGTGGTTATAGCTGTCACTCAAAGTGTCTACATCCTTAATTATGCATTACAACAAGTAAATTGTATAAAAATTCACAGTCTGTAAAGTTGAAGAGTGTTGAAATTAGCTATGGAGACCAAAACAGTTTTTTGTTCCAGGCTGTAAACATGTTTATTTCTGCTTTAAAGTTTAACATGGGGGTCTGTGGGTATTGACTCACTCATGGAGCCAACCTCAAGTGGCCATTAAAGGAACTGCAGTTTTGTAAACTTCCTCTATCGGCTTCATTTTTCAGCCTTGGAGGTTTCCGCTTGGTTACATGGCGTTATACCTGTAGAATGAATGCTACAGCTGATGAAGATTTTGGTCTTTACTAACATACAGTCTCAATACTAAGCGACCTTTGCCCAACAACAGCAGCTCCACTCATTAAATACAGAAATATATTTAATGATCTCAAGTGCTCTAAGCTTTATTTCTTGACAGTATGTCTAAGTTTTTACATCAGAAACTACTTAAATAAAAATAAACAGCATGGCTATTCAGCAAATGGCAGAGGACTCTTCTGAATGTGTACTGAGATAATTAAAAACAGATTAAAAAGTGATGACTCACTTTCCAAATTCTGCTGGCTCCCATTCCCCCACACACACACACACACACACACACACACACACACACACACACACACACACACGCTATTTTGTGGGGATGTGGTCCTTATTAACCTTATTTGTGTTATTTTGTCTCTCTGTATGTTTGTTGTTGGCTTTTTAGGTTCGGTGTGGGTGAGTGAAGGTCAAGTGCTAAAAATCCATAGCAACGAGCAGATAATACACAGATACCAGTAAACTTTTAATGGACCTGTTTCTGTTTCTGTCTCTGACGCACTCGTGTGTTTGGAACAAAGTGTGTGTGTGTGTGTGTGTGTTTGTGTGTTTGTGTGTGTGTGTGTGTGTGTGTGTGTGTGTGTGTGTGTGTGCGCTGTATGTGAATCACTGTTTTCTTCAAACTTTTCTTCTAAACTTTTCTTCTATCTATATCTGTCATTCTGTGCCCTCCTGTGAGTCAAGGAACTATTGAACAAACTCATTGATCTTAATACCTTTTGTATAAAAAAGGAGCTCTATGGCACAGAGGAAGAAGATATATAAGATAAGATAAACTTTATTGTCCTGAAGGACATTTGTCTTGGGCAAAAAAGTGATGATTGCAGCTGCAGAATACATAATGGAACAAAAACCAACAAGACAAACAGTGTGCACAAACAGTTTTGATAAAGCAAAAATAAATAAACAAATTAAAACAATGAGGAACTGGCACATACCCTATTATAAAAGTAAACGCATCCCATGAAGAGGATTAAGGACATAATGACTTTAATCTGCAAATTGCATCAATTTACATGTGCAAATATTGGCCTTTTCTTTTAACTCAGGACTCTGTGGCTTTGACACATGCATTTTCTCAGCTTTCATACACTTTAATGTAGGAATGTAATCATGTCATCAGCCAACTGCCTAAAATATAAAATGTCATTTTTGTCACAGAGCTCAAATCCTTGTTAAACGGAGAGTTTCTTATGAAAAACTGCCGTCTGGAGTTTTCTGTCTGGTGGTCAAGGACCGAGAGCAGCCTGTGTCCTGCCAGAGAATTTCGAAAAAGCCCTAAATTTCCCGGACAAGATTTCCACAAGACTGAAGGTACAAGAGTTCAAGGTAACCTCTCCTGCCGCTCCTCCTCACTCCCACACTGCTTCAAATCACAATTAAAAGCCGGCAAAAGCTCAGAGACACTTTGTTACAGATGTGAGGGAAGGAGGTGATGTAATTTGGGATTGTTTTACAGTGTATTTTTACTTCAAGTGTGAATGATAAGTGATAGAAAACAACACAGATGTTTTCACTTATGACAGAGAAGAGAGTTTTAGGATTTTTTTTATGTTTTAAGGCTTAAATGATGAAGTTGATGTGAATATTGTTTTATGTGGTTGAAAAAAGGATAGTTACATGCATATCGCGTAGGTGCAAAGCTTTCAAAAAACAACTTTAATGAGGGAAAAAGGTTACGCCTGCACACTCACTCCATGCTGCACAAGTTTATTGAAGACAACGTTTTGATCCTGCCCGGATCTTCGTCAGGTCAAATGTTGGGAAAGATGAAACCACACCTACATTTATCTATATTATCCACACCAATAGGCTGATGAGCTCTATGGTTGCAGGTGTGGTTCACCATCTGAACCATTCAAGGTAGTTAAACAATTTACAATCAAGAATTAAATAGATTACATAGAAAACACATTGAAAAAATACATAGACAAAAAAATTATGTTAAGGCCATATTACAGAACACCAAGCTGATCTCAGTCAATAAAAACATTATATCAAAAATCTGCATATCACAATGCATCTTTTTAGCAAAAAACCTAATATTAAAATCCATAATAAGTCATAAATCAACTTCACTTACACTCAAAATTGTATTTAATAAGGGTTAAGGGAGAAAACTCCAATACGAACAAATTCTTCTAAAATATAGATCAAATTCTAATAAAGGATCAAGGAAAAAAGACGGAGGCATACTTCAGTGAAGGAATACAAATCTCAATGAGGGGAGACACACACTTATTATATTAACAAGAAATCTTGTATTGATAAATTTGCACTTTTTGTGTGTCAAAGTTTTCAAAAAATTACAGTGACACACAATAAAACACAATGAAAAACAGAAAAAGCCTTCAAAAAACCATAATAATTTAATATTCAGGAAATGTTCAATCTCATATTCTTGATTTAAACCTCTGGGTGTCATGTTCTGGTGTGATGTGTAAATTGTTTAACTACCCTGAATGGTTCAGATGTTTAATCACACCTGTAACCATAAAGCTTATCAGCCTGTCAGTGTGCATAATAAATGTATAAATATAGGTGTGGTTTCATCTTTTCAAACAGATGTGTAAGTAAGCGTGCAGGCGTAACCTTTTTTCCCCTTGTAAATATTGTTTTATGTAACCTGCTCCAGTGTTGTCTGGTAGAAAAGCAGCCGCTGACTCTTTCGTCATCCAGAAATTCCAAATATGCAGAATGTGTCTGCTCCAGTTTTAGTTATCAACATGATCTCATAAGCTCATGTGTCTGCCAGTAGTCCGTCATCTATGACGCAAATAAAGCACTGCTCAATGCTTTAATTACACATCCGGTAATCTTATTATAATGTATGAAAAAGTTTTAAAAATGCATTAACTTTCTGATTGAAGTTGATATTTATAGTGTCAGTGTGTTCCTTTTCCTGCTCAGTCACGTCACATAACATTCATTTAGGAGGAGCTTTTGTCCAAAACGACTGGCAACAAGTGCATTCAACCTCCAATATAGGAACAAGAGCTGAATGTCCGGAAAAACTGAAAGTGCATCCCCAAACAAAAAAACAAATGCCATTTTTCCACGGGCCTGTGTCACTTTGCTATAATTGTATCCAGCCGTGAACACACACACACACACACACACACACACACACACACACACACAGACACACACTCACATATTTCCACTGCATCTTGACATTGACATTGAAAAAATTGAATTCCAATTATTGAACAACTACTTCAACGTACTTTAATCCAAATTTAAAAATATGTTTTATTTGTGCTTAATTTCAAAATAAATCTACAACGAAGAATTTAATTAGAAACCAATTCAGTTCTAACCTGAACACAACCCCAAGTAGACCCAACGAGATGATAAATTTAGTTTTCTCGATACCTGCGCTTTGCTCGGCTCCTCTCTTTTAGAGGATAGCTCTGTATTGAAGCCCCCGGACTTAACTTGTGATTCACCTCCGAGTGCATGCAGCAGAATATTGGGTTTATTACTGGAGTAATAGACAGCGGGGCGGATGAAAGCACTGGGAATCCAGCTCCTTCTCCCCGTCTGTCATTACTGCCTGAGCAGATGAAACACAGAGGGCCGGTGAAACTAATTCAGACATGATTAAGGTTGAAAAAAATGGGCAGAGGATGAATCAACTTACATTTGCAAAAGAATTTGGACTCAAAAGAATCAGATCGACTCCACATTGGTGGAGATGCTCTGTCCGAACACGTGACACGCTTGCTCAAACACACACAGAAATTCACAGCCCTCCCACACACACATTTCCCAGTCTGAGGGGGAGGGCACGTTTATCTTTCTGTCTCTGGTCTCTGTGCTACTGGAGCAAAGGCGAAAGGAGAAGAGAGGACACAAGGAGGAACACACAGTTCCTCCCTTCACTCAGGACTTTTTGAAAAGGAAATAGTCCGCTGGTGCTGCCTCGTATCGCACAACATCAGGCTGCAGTGTGTGTCAGCGACTAATAGAATTATCAGAGGATAAGTGAAGTGGGCAGAGAATGAATCCATGAAGCAGAGGAAGTATTCTGTATTTCTAAAGGACTAAAAAACTGAATGAATGAATCATCCGAGACAAACATACAGAGGGGAGAAAACAAAGCTGGATTCTATCAAAACTCCATTTTGTTCCTGCTTTGCTGCTTTGCTGCTTTGTCCTCCAGCCTTTTTCTCTGCTTTATGCTTCTGCTGGAAATTCTGTTCAATATGTCACTTTTAAAATATTCAAACACTCAAAACAAACTTGCAGCTGCTACAAGATTTGATTTTGATCCACCACTTATGTTGTGTATATTTTACACAAAGATCCCTTTTTTCCCCAACACATATCTATTTTTACTCAGGCGGGGGTGGGGTGGGGGTCTAATTGGAAAAACTGAATATAGAAGCAGATTGTTTGAGATTAAAGCTGCTAACAACTTGTTTTGTGCATTTCATCCCCAAAAACTGAACTTTTGACATACTGGGTCTCAAGAGAAAGATGATACAGAGCCGCCCGGGTCAACAAAAGGTCGTAAAACTCTTGTTCGCGTGTTTTTTTGCTTTTGCTAAAAAAAAAAATCTTGCCTGATATGAGATATCAAAATAAAACAAGAAATGACCCAAAAAATAGCAAGAACGTAGTAAAAATGCATGAGAAAATTACCCAAAAATAAATCAATTATAAAATTTCTAATTATAATTATAAAGCAAATAAACTTTTTCAATTAAAAAAGGAAATTACAAAAAGTACTCAAAAAATTATTATTCAGTAACATGATTTTAAACATGTATTTATGATAATTAGCTATAAAAATCCTTTTTCCTAGCTATTGTCCTTTTACCCTCATCATTTTCCCTTCACATTTACAATTAATTTCTTGCAATTTTTGGAAATTTTCTTACCACGTAACAAAATGACAAACTGCAAAGTGTCTTTAAAGTGCTGACCTTTGATGGAAGAAACAGCCAGAGTATTAACAACTCAACCAAATCACCAGGCAGTGATATTAAAAAATTATGCGAAACCCTAGACATTTAATGACAAATTTTTTTAAGACCGGTGCCAGCAAAAGTACACTTGGATGATGAGTCAGGTATGTTTTGACTGAAACACCTAGTTAATGTTTAGGAAGATATTTTATTACGCCAAAACATACCAAGCAAAAGTGAACTGCAGCAGGGATGCGTGTTCATGTGTTTCAGGTGGTCAACATGACACAAGAGTCACAAGACTGTGTTTACTGGCTGGCTGTCGCTGTTCTCCGGTGGCAGTTCACCACCAAAAGTTAAACTGCCCCCAACTTAAGTTTAGCTGCAATTCCCCGCAGAATCACCCTGAGCCTGGCAGCGTTTCCGCAGGCCGAACTTCAGCGCTGCTTGGTGGATTTTCCGTATTATTATTGATGGAAAGGTGAACGTTAACTACAGGTCTAAAATGTGACACAGTCTCTGGGTTCCTACTTGAAAGTCAGCTGTATGACAAATCCATCCGCCACCCAAATATTTACAGCCATTCTTTCCATCTTACTATATTAAAGGAATACTTCACCCACAAATTGACCATCTGAATATCAATTACACCCTGCGGTACCTCATATTTTTGGAAAAAACAGTGAGTACGTTTACATGCACAGTTTAGTTGAACAACAGTCACAGCTTGATCAGACTGTTTAATTGGACTACTGTCCTTGTCCCAGTTTGCAGTCACCGCGGGGGAATCGATTTATTGACAGAAGTATGTCTGACTTCGCCACAGCAGGCGGAGAAATGCCCCCTTCAGCTAGTTGCTACAGATCTACAGTATATAATTTATATAGCCTACAGACCGAATCACAACCATAACTGTTTATTAGCAATAACTTTGGGGTAGCTGCATTATGTACATATAGTCAAACGGCGCTGAGCAAACTCTGCCTTCATTGATTAGCTATGAGCCACCTAAAAAGTCAATATCAGTGTAAGTATATGTTATATTTAGAATATTTTCACCACTTTACCTCACTGTAAAACAGCCCTTACCGACAGGAATGTGAAGCTTTTATGTCAAAAACATCAATTTACTCCACTGAATGGCGGAGGTGCTGCTCGACCGCTGCCTCCATCAGCTGTTGTGTAGAGAGAGAGGAGCCAGTCCAAAAATAGTGTACACTAAAACTAATATTGATTTCTTATTTATTTATTTTTTTAGGTGGCTAGAGTATGTTTAGTTGCGGCCTCGTCCACAGTAATACGCCGCTTAGCTTCCGTGCTGTTCTCCGGACTGTACTTTATTTATCAGAGGAGGGGGGTGGCTGGGGTGTGACTTTTTTATTAAATAAATACCAAATACTACCATTTAAAGATGTATGTCCCTAACTGAAGCCAACATAAAAAAAACACAAGACCCTCTTTAGCACTTTATTTAAATGCCTGATCAGCTGTGCAGCAGCCCTTCCCCCTTCATAAGTAACAAACAGTCCCTATCCCTAACCCCTGACGGAGACCAGAGTGGCGACTACGAGCATGCACAGAACATCTTGTCCAGTTTAAGTCCGACTGACGTGTTTCACATGACGGAGTAGGTCGACTTCCAGTCAAATTATCCGGGTTGGTTAGTCCGACTTCAAGATTTGTTTTAGTACAATTTAATCGGACATGTTCACATGTATTTTCAAAGTCCAATTTCAGTCAGACTAAAACACTAATTTCACTTTTTCTAACATCATGTAAACATATTGAGTGTTATTCTCTCACAACTGTACAAAACATTTTTTAAAAAAGTAAAAAAAAACATGAATTATTAATCGTATGTTTAGTACTTCACAAACACATACATTTTTGGTAAAATATGATGATTTAAAACATGTTTGGGCATGCCACGTGTAGGTGTAAGTGTTTAAATAGCATGATGTAGGCGGAAATGCACGTGTTTTAGGAAGTACTGAGCAAAAGTATTGACCCAAACAGCTGACCGGCGTCGGATGAGATATGTAGTGCCAAAGGAATAGGCTGTGTGACTGCAAGGTAGGACAGTGAAAATACTCAAAATATAACGTCCACGTAAACTGACATTAACTTTGATTTAGGTAGGCCTTATTTAAAGTGGCCAAAATACATTTTGATATCAACCCCTGTGGGGTGTGTGCCCCGTCTGTTCTGCAAACTGCAAACACGCAACTGTATGTAATACACTTACTTTACATAAGTATCTCATACAGCCACCCTTCAGAAATCCTTAACTGTCCTTTTAAGTCTTGTTTAGTAACCAAGAGCATAACTAGTCACTGCATTCCCCAGCACCTCCTTTTTGCAAGCAAATGCAAATAAATTTTGCTGTGCATCTTTAAAAAATAGATTAAATTAGATTGTGTGTGCATGGAGCACAAGTTCAAGACAAAAGTTAGCATCTACAGTGCAGAGAAATGTACAGAATTTATAGGGCACAATAGACATTCGGACAGGATTAATTGCTAGTTTTCTAAATATTCTATACCTCCATTATATTGTTGCAGAGCAGCACTGTAGTAAGCTCTTTTACAAAAGGTATACATCAGTCTGACTCACCCTTTGTCCTCTCTAGTGGCCTCAGAGACTATTCTAAAAAATGTCAAACAAGCTTTGCAACTCAGCTAGGTTAAATGATCTCATTTCAGTTGTAAAATATGAGACTGTACAACCCCAAACTGGATGAACACCTTCAGCTGCATGCAGATTATGTCTGAAATAAAGCAGGATGACCTTTTAGGGCTGCTGAGAGGAGTTTAGAAAAAATAAATCAAAGGTGGAAATCTAATCAAATGGGCCATCTATCAGCTGTAAATCCTCCCAGACAAAGCGGAGAGAGCCACATCACACTGCCCCAACTTAACACACTCTGGTTTATTCTAATGTTTGTTTATTATAGTGCGTGTGTGTGTGTGTGTGTGTGTGTGTGTGTGTGTGTGTGTGTGTGTGTGTGTGTGTGTGTGAGTGAGTGTGTGAGTGAGTGAGTGTGTGAGTGAGTGAGTGTGAGGTCAGATAAACTTTACAGATAAACTTTTTATTCTAGTTAAATCTGCTCTATAAGCTTGGTTTCACATTGGCAACTCCAAGTGGCAACAAGAGGTAACTGTTTAAAAAGTGTTACACTCTGAATCAGCAGATTTTGGGAAACCACTTCAGATAGTGTGTTAATAATAAAACCCCTTTTCTCTGTTTTTGAGATTAATAGAAAGAAAATAAGTTTCTCCTCAGAGTTTATGATGAACTGACAATATTTGGAACCCGTATTTGACCTTTTATTTAAAAAAATGCTGTACATACATACTACATTACTTATCTTTTGTTATTTTTAATATTATTATTATTTATATAATTTATCTTTCTTACCTGATGTGTGTTATATGTAGAGTGGTGTTTTGTGTTGTTACAGATTCTATCCCTTGATTTGTGTAAATGAATGATTTTCAATAAATAAAATAAATAATAAAATAAAAATGTCTCTTTTGTTACTTGTTTTATTTTTAATTGTTGATTTACTTTATGTTTGCTTATCGACTTTCTTTGCATTTTTGTTCATTTTTATTGATAAAGTGAGTATTCTATTTTTTATTTTTTTTATTTTTGAGGTGAGATTTCTTATAAGCCCCTCAGGGTTTTTTTTATGTCTTCTGCACTTCTTTGTTGTATATCTGTTGGTTTGTGAAAACAAGAAAAAACGAGTCTACTCAATTTTGTATAGATATTATGATTATATAATAATCATAACAATAATAATTATTATTATCATTAGATTTTAGAAAGCTTACTTGATGAAGAGCATGCGCATAAACCTGGAGGCCTAAACCAATCAAATAAGGGTATTCGTCATTCGTACATTCCAGCCAATCAAAGCTCTGGAGTGTCCGTGTGGGCGGGGCCGACCTTTGCCAACCGTTTGAAAATGTTTGTGTACAGTTGAGCTCGCTTTTGCCAGTCGCTTTGCGTACTCGGGCCGGAAATGTCCGAAATAACCCGACTTTCCCGCGAAATTTAATAAAATGCCGTCAGCTAAATTGTATGCTTAAGACGTCGAAGCAAATATGCACGACAAGATGTCAAAGATACTACGTTTTAAATTGGGAGAGGCGTACTAAAAAACGAGTGAGAATTTGGCTAACGTTAGCTTAAATCAAGCTAGCAGGAGAAGGACTGAGTCGCAGTCAACAACCGGCAAGCTCGGTTTTATCGCCAGAAGTTCTCTGTTTACACCGAGCTGAAACACGAAATAAAAACATGGATGTACTTTACAGCAGCCGCCGTGAGATTTAAGGTAAACTCGCTTCTTGGCTTCATTGCTAAACTTGAAATGGCACCTTGCCGGTGGAGAGACTGTTTTCTACAACAAACAGGATTAAACCGGGCATCAACGAAAACTTGACTTTATGGATAAAATCATGGGACCAAAACATCTTCATCTTCAGCTCCAGGCCGCACCGTGTCAGCTGACGTCTCCTCCACACAACACCAAAGGTAAGACAAAAATCCATTTTTATGCCCGCCGTGGCAGTTATGAGACAATAACTAATCATTAATAATGGAAATGATTGTGGTCACTGAAGTGGTGCACTCGATTCTCGAGATTATTATAATGTTTCTCTGATGTTTTATTGTATGCCATGAGGTTCGATAATCCGCAGGAGGATGTAAGAGTTTAAGCCGCTTGATGGTGTTTGTTTGTGTGGTTGGTTTTCCTTTGGCTTTGTTGTTTAGGTCTGTGTATTTACAACATGCTTGGCATTGCGATAACACATTTTGCGATTTATTGCTCTTTTTTCCAACTGCAAATTTTGTCCTTAAAGATTTTTATTGTTGTTTTATCTATCGAAGTGTTCGATCTGCTCATTTGACGTCTTGCAGGAAAATGTGTCGACTCAAAAGGCTATAGAAGGCTACCAAAACTTCATTCACAATGGTAATAGGCTAATTCATACCAGTAATTATCAATGCTAGGCAAAATATTGTCATACAATGCTTTATCGATTTTTAAAAAAATATATAGTCAATAAAAAAAATAGGTAAAATTCAATTAAAAGCCAAACAAAAAGGTAGGTCTTGAATTTGCTTTTAGAAAAGGTCACCCCCCCCCCGCTGCCCTCAGATCAGGAAGACTGCTAATGAAACAGCTGTTAGTAACATTACTTTTGATTACCTTTCTTTAAAAAAAATGTTTAAAGTAGGGCTAAAAAGCTGAAAAGGCCTGAAAAAAAATAAGTGTTGATGCCCAAAGAGAAATGCCTAAATCTGTCTTCATGGCTTTGCTGACCTCCGTTGTCCAAAAATATGCCTAAAGAAGGCATTTCTGCACGGCAAAAAGATGTCAATCAACAGAATTATTGTTATATTCAATATAGAAACTTTTTACTGAAAACATTTGTTTTTCATATGTAACCCCTTGTAATCACCTTGATCAAAATGTATCACAGAGACTCTGATGTTTCCATAAACGGTATCTTCAGAGTAGAAAAGTGGCTGAAGTGAATCATCCAAACCAGAGAAGCAGCAGGGGGACAGATGCGGAGATTTTTATTCATCTGTGTGTCAGTTTGCTCTTTTCTCTTTGTTTAAAATTTGCCAGAGTTTTATATGACCATAAATTGTGTTGGTGGAGACAGAGTGTACTTGCAGGCCCCTTTGGCCTCATGTTGTTTTGGTTTTGTTCCCTCTCTTTTAATTATTAACTCTGAGCGGGTGGAGGATGCAGGGGAATCACGGAGATAGACCGGGATCTATCCACTATACTATTGTTATTTTTAATCGTTTTTTACATGACAAGCTTCTAATGGAAAATTAACGTGCAGCAGTTTATTCTCGGGGTTTTAAAAACAAATTTCAATGAAGTTTCTGACCCTCATCCTGTGCGCAGCGCCGCTGGGCAGCTCTCCAAAAAGGCGTGGCTAGTGACGTCTCCAAATCGGCCAAACCTTAGACCTAAAAGCACTTGGAGGAGTGGAGGGGGGATGAAGGGAAATATTAATGACACGATAGGAATGGAGAAGCACTCGGAGGAATAACGCGAGGGAATAAGCGCCGAGTCCCCCGTGATGCCCGTTTATAGTTTCACTTTTGCGCGTCGCGGCTCTTGTTTTTCTGCCTTCACTGACTGTTTGCAGCTGCAACAGCAGCGGCAACGGAGGCGCTGAAACCCGTCAAAAGTCTAAAAACAGCACCAGATCTTGTCCTCTGATCACCTGCTGGACCGAGTGGCAGGTATTTGACATTTAAGAATATGTTTTTATTTACAACTTTTCCGCCAAGAGAAGCAGAGAGTTTTTACCGCGGTGCATGTAAGAGAAAAAGTGAGCGGTGGTCTCCAGTCTGACAGGTGCAGCTCTGCTCTGTTCCTGAGAGTAAAGTGTTTTATTTTGTTTATTTACAATCAGCTGCTGCTAACGTGATTTTGTCAGAAACCTTAACGTGGTGTTTTGCAGCTTTGGTAGTTTAATTATTTTGGTTAATGATTTAAGTTAACTGTCAGCATGTCTTACTTAGTGTTAATGTGCTGTAAACTGGCAAAAGTTTAAATGTGTAGAAAGCTAGGCATGTATTGGTTTCTCATAAAAGCCCAGTTGCATAATTCCCAGGAATATTAGTGGATATAGTTATAAAATAATTTTTTAAACTATAAAACTATGCAATTTTTATAGCAGTTTACTCCAGAGCTAATAGAGAAACATAATAATGTATAGTAATATGATACTGTGAGCTTGAATGATTAAAAACACACCATAAACTTCTTCAAAGGCTCTATTAGAGACAAAAGCATTGATAATTGAAAGATAAATCTCGTCAAATTTCATGTATCGAGCCTTCATTCCTACCAAACAGTCATCCACAGCAGATGGAGTAGTCACAGAATTGTGTCAAAATCTCCATATTTATGAACACGTCTCTTCAATGTTGCCTTAAAAGTCAATTTTTGTCTACATTGCATTGATTAATTGTGTTTAAAAATGGGTGTCCATAGGTAGAGAGACAATAGACATAGACTGACTGACTGTCCCTCCCTCCTTTCAGTGTTGCCGCATCTTTCTTAGTTCCTCAGAGAAGGAAAAGCGGAGACCTGCAAGCCCTAAAGTTGAGTCCAGACAACGCTGGTTGTCCACCTGCAAAATATTTACATTTCAGTTTATGTTGCACTCTTGATAAATTGGAACAGTTACTGCATGTAACGCAAAGATTGAGACAATCCAGCGATGTAAAGGCTGATATTTGTGCCCAATTTCGATATCAATAGTCTGCAAAGTGTCCAGTTTTTTTTGTCAGATTTCTTTACTTGCAAAGGATAGAAAATCGTTTTTACACACAAAAAGAGCTCACATGTACACAGATGTGTGAAAATTAGACAAAAAGTTTGATTGTAATAATTTCTGTAAGAATTGGTTGTAACCAATATATGCCAAAATACATCATTTTTCCATCCTATCTCATATCTCTGTGCAGCCTTATGTGGATGACTGTTTCAAGATTTCCCTGCCTCTGCACTGTTGCACTGCAGCCAGTTTTCAGTCATATCTTTCTCTGCAGCTAATCCAAGATATGAAATATTTTTCAGACCACAAAACAGCAGGCATAATTCAATCCAATCAGATCTGACAGTTCAGTTTTCCTCACTGGAAATCTAGTTAATATTTCCATCAGATTCCTGCAGGGAGTGAACATCTCTGCAGAACCGTAAAAGTGACTTAAAATGTGTTTTTACGTTTCTACATAAACTTCCTGCGGGTTGTCATATGCTCCTTTACAGTTTATTAGAAAACTACAGTTGTTTTCTGTAAGGGGCATTTTCTAATCTTTTGACGCCATTGGTGAATATTTTATCACATCAACAAAACTGACTCTATCTGCTCCTGTTCTTCAGGATCTGGAAACCAGTGAGGATGTAACCTATCAGCCTCCCCTCCACAACCTTGAGACTGCTCTTGGTGTAATTATAATCTAACTGTTGCTGTAAATATCAGATTCCTTCTCCACTCACAAATAACTGAGCTATGGGGGAGTGGAAAGTGTGTGTGTATGTGGAGGGGAGGATGGAGGGAAGTCCTGCCGTTACCAGAAATAAAAAATCTGACTTAAAGCACATCCCCTTCCGCTCATGGGGTTTTGCCCACATGGAAAAGCATTCCACCGGCCGGCGCCAAAAAACTTGCCAAGGTCACACTGATCAACAATTCCTGATATCGCCCCCACTCCAACTATAAGTCGTCAATCGCCCAAGATACCCGAGTACAGAGTGTAACTAAAACACGGTGCTGCGCGTTTGTTTCCTGACCCTCATTGGGTGTTTCCAGGTAGGACAGAGGAGGGTGTCATGCCTCAGTGGTAGAGCAGTCACTGTGAGTCCAATCAGTGTGAAATCACAAAGTGGTATGTTTGATCTCTGGAGTGTATTCATCCAGTTTGTGCTGCAGCAGTTTACTGCAGACTTGAAAATCCTGAAAAGTTCTCAGACCTCTGAAAAGAAAACGGATATAATTTGAACCACTTTACGTTTGATAGAAGATAACTGAAAAGTTGCACATAAGGCTGTGTTGGTCAAATTTTACTTGGTGAAATAGTGGGACGGATTAATGCTTACAGCTGATTCATGCTGTTATCGTAAAGGACTGTATTAGTAGTTTTGCATGCATATCCTTGGGATGGTTAATGTGCTCCAGTATAGAGCAGAAAGTAACTGATGGCAACTATTTTGATACTAAGTTAGTAATTTTAGTAATTTTTCATATAAATGCAAACATTTTCTTATTCCTGCTTCTCATGTGCACTGTAAAAACAGTTTCTTACATTTAAGTAAATATTTTTTTAAACTTAACATCTTTCAAATATTTTTTATTTTAGTTTAATGAACATGTTGGTATTTAAGTTAGGAAATACAGGGAATACATTCAGTGTGTTTTCTAAGCCCATATGTCTTTCAGTGAGAAGCAAATTAATATAAACAAATCCATGATTGTATTATAGAAACTTTATAAGATGCCTTTGGCCATCTCTAAAATAATGCTTAAATCAGGAGTGTTACATTAATTTTAGTTTGTAGGCCAGACCGGTAAAACTGGGGTTTCCCACTGTCATTTATTTATGGTGGCTCGCCACGATGAAAACGTCTGTCGCTACAAACAGATTTCCTATTTTTGGAGCTGGACCGTTCATTAGAAGCACTATTGGAATATATACACCATTCGGTTAGTTATAGTACCTCAGCCGCAGGGCAGAGATGTAGCAGTAAAACGTCATGCACATTGAAAGTGTTCAAAGTGTGTCATGGCATTCATTCTGGGTCTGAAAGTTTGCATTCACTTACATATTAGGTGTATGAAGCCACTCAGTGGGCCAGATTGAACCCTTTTGCAGGCCGGTTTTGGCCTACGGGATGTATCATTGACATTCTTGATTTAATAGAAACATTGCTTACCCTGCTGTGTCTATAAATTGACCCAACATGCTATTTTGAATGGATATTTAGATAATATCACCGTTGCATAGCTGTTGGCTGGTTTGCTGCTGATTGTTGGATGGACTTTGGAGCTCACATGAACTTTTAAAATATGATTCCAGATTTGTTTTCTTTTTTTGTCATTGGTGGATGGCTTTGTTTAATGTTTGTTTTTTGATTATTGTATATTAAGGGTTAGTATAGCTGCCGTAAGTGTTTGAGGTCAAGCCTCGAGTTTTTTTTTAAAGTGACAGTGCAGGTGTATGTTTTATGTGTAAACCTGTGTGTGTGTGTGTGTGTGTGTGTGTGTGTGTGTGTGTGTGTGTGTGTGTGTGTGTGTGTGTGTGTGTGCTATGTTTGGTTTGTGGGTGGACGCCCAGTTAGCTTTTACACCCAGCAGTGAATTGAGCCTAGACACGGTTCTACATTAACATAGTGTCTCATACACCCACATTAATGGACAGGTGATTCAGTTTGCGATTTAACCAAATCTTATGGATGAATTACTTTTTAAACTAAATCTTGCCTTTGGTCAAACTTACTTTGTACCTTGTGCATGAATGTGTTTTAGCCTTTAGCAAGTACCAATAATTCAGCATTTGTTTTGGTGAAAAATGAATATGATATATATTTTTCTTAAAATGCATGTACTTATGTAGGGCTGGGCAATATAAAGATTTTATATTGTATTGAGATATAAGACTATATATCGTCTTAGTTACTGGATATTGTTATGTGGTGATATGGAAAAGATTGTGTTTTTTCCCGATTTTAAAGGGTGCTTTACAGTGAAGTGATGTACCTTTTTAAATTTATGATACAGTTCTACTTTAATACTTGTCTTCACCCACTTAGTCATTATGTCTACATTAGTAATTATTACTGATCAAAACTGGAATTGTTTTAATATTTTTCCATGCACCAATTGTCAATGCTACAATATTGTCACATTAAAGAGGGAGTTTGGTGGGAAAAAATTGTAATGTTTGATTCTGTCTCCCAGCTCTAGCATTAATGAAGTGCTTTTGAGGAGATTAAAAAAATATCAATATGTATATTGTGTTTTGAGCTTTAGCCTAAAAATATTGCAATATAATTTTCAGCCCATATCGCCCAGCCCTACACTCAAGTTCATAGTACTGTATGTTGGCACCATTGTATGTTTGATTCACATGGATAGATGAAGAAATATAAAGTTTTATTGATTTCTGTTGAAACAGTCGTCATATGCAAGCAGGCCTCAGCTCTCAGGGTAAAGGTCAAAGGTGTCTTGCTCAGTGTCACTTTGGCAGTTTGCAGAATTTGGCTGCTGTCTGTTTGTGAATTAATGCAACACAGAGGTGACACATGAGATGTTTTCACTTTGGTTCAGTGCTGTGGACGTCTCTCTTCTCATTTTTACAACAGCGCACTTTCTCCCCTGACTTTTATACGTCCATCCTGCTGTCACAAAGCTCTCTGAAGGACAATCACTATTGTAGTCAAATCACAGTAAAAATGTGTAAAATTTTCACTCTCGCTCAATACTGGGTTTTTAAGGCTGTAATGATCTATCAGTCAATTTAAATGCCTTTCTTTATTAAATTTGAGCCTAGCCCTATACGAGAAATCAACAGTAAAAAAATAACAGAATTGTTAATCCCATTCTTTATTGCTTGTCAGTGTGTAAGCACAAAATACACTCTGAGCTATTCTGATATCTGCAAATTATTTCTTTAATTTTTTTATTAGTTAACCTATGTTGTATAGGGGTGCAACTAACAGTTATTTATCAACTTAGTTAGCGATTTATTTAGGTCTATAGGTAACATTTAAGTACCAAAAATACAAAAAAAGTCAATAAAATTTCTCATAGTCCAAGGGAATTCATATCTAAGTGCTCATTTTATCTCTCTTAACAGTCCAAATCCCAAATATATTCATATGCCATGGTAATGCATGACAAAGAAAGGCATAAAAAACTAACATATTAGAAACTAGAATTACTAGAAACTTGGCACAACAAATGTAATTTTATCTTAAATCTGTGATATTTTACCTTTCAAGATAAGTAAGAAGCTCAAAAAATTCTCAAAAGTGATGAAATGACTTCTTAATATATGGTGTCTTTTTTGGAGTACAGTACTACAGTAGACAGGACAGATGTGTCAGCAGCAGTGACAGGTACAATTACTCCAAATTGTGACACTTTAATCAGTCTGTCGATTCTGCTGAAGCCTCTCGCTGTCCGGCTCCTCCCGCTCCCATGTAATCTGTCCACCTCTTCAATTCAACACAGCGCCTCTCCTCCAGCAGCTCCTTGTTGGCTTTGTGAGGCTGAGAAAAAGGAAGAGTTGAGGCTCGCTAATGGTTTTGCTGGGGGTCTTTGTGTTTCGGTATGTGCTGCTGGCTGGAAGCCTTGTTCTGAGGGGAGGAGGGCTTCACACTCCTTTATACACAAGAAATAAACAGGTTTTTAATATACTGCCTGCAAACCGTACTCTCTGGAGAAATTGTATTTTCATTCATGTTTCTGTCTTGTTTCATGAAACTCACTTGTGATATTTCTTGTAGATGACTGCTTTGTTAAATCGTAATAGCACTGTATGCCCTCTGGAACTTTTCACGTGGATGTGCTGATTTTTTTTTTAGATATTTGTGTTGGTGAAGACAGACAGACTTTGACCTTATCTTCTATCATCCAGAGGTGGCAGACCGGTGCTATTTGTTGTCAGACACATTATCAACATTTTTTTTTTCATGTGATCTCATTATAATGAGATAAAACATATTAGTTCAGCCTGAACTGGGTCTTGAATGGGCTTTCTCTCTTTCACTGGACTCTGCAGGGAGTTCCAGGTTTTTCATTATTGTTGTTCATTGATGAATCACAATGGAGAACCAGTTTATTCCAACATATTTGGACGAGATGTGGAAATCCATGTACTAAAACACATTTTCTGTTGTAAATAACTGATAAACAAACATCAATCTAACATACATTTATTGCTAAGACCTCCAGTTATGCTCTTGCCCAGAACAATATACCAGTAAACATGTACAATAGATCTCTGATTTTCTGCAAGGGCTGCAAGGGATTGAGTCTGACCACCAGACCCGCCAAGATCAGACCAGGTCTTTATCTCCATGACTTAAATCAGGTTGGGTTCTCACCAAATTACCAGGTTTTTTTTTTGGTTTTTTTGTTTTGCTTTTTAGTTTAGTTTTTCCTGTAACTTGCAGTTCTCCTGCGTAAATGGCATTGGGTGAGTTGCATTGGACAGAATCAAGAGGGAGAAAGAGAGAAAGAGTAGGTCTGCAACTGTGACTGTGCATTCACACCAAATGTGCTAAAAAATTTGTGTTGTGTTACTTGCACATATATGGTCGCTTGTTTTATTTTGGAGCATTTTGAAACTTGTGAGAATTTCGCCCACAGCAGCTGTGGTTGTGCTTGTCTTTCATTGACTTTGTATGTTTTTGAGTCGTGCCCGGTGTGAACGCACAGTGAGAGGGAATGTGACGGAACAAGGGAGCAGCAGAGTACCCCGGGAATGAGTCCTAGAAACCGGAAATGATTTAGCATGTTTACATCACCAGTTCCCTCGTCTTAACGTCAGTTGTTTTGGGTTTTTTTTTCTTTTTTTTTTATAGTTTTTTATTTACAATAGGTTTTTTGGTTCGATGCCTGAAATAAGCTCTTTGGATAACACAAGCTTGAGAGACTTTTCACGTTTTATTCTACAACATAAAATACATCAGTAAATACCCCACTCATCAACACTGAAACTTTTAATTTATCATAAAAAGGGCGGTTGGTGGCTCTTTGGATAGAGCAGGTGCACCATAAGACAGTGTCCCTGCCACAACGGTCGCTAGTAGTAGTGAAATTAGTCTATAGCACATCATCACACTCCAATTCAGACATATGTAGCTGCTGCAAACATTAAGATCCCGATGTTCAAGGCCTAAGATCTTTTGCTGTTAAAAAATATAGTTAAAAACAACCAAGATCTAAAAAGTGACCGTGACATGTTTTGAAACATTGAGGAAATAGTTGTCTGAATTTTTTTTAATGGCTAGCTATCTGACTGACATTTGGCACTTATGAAAAAATCTGGTGACATGTAAACTGGCAACTGTCAATGAACACACAAATGGTTACAGAGGTTAGCCTTTAGGACACTTGGTGTCCTAAAGGCTTTTGATTTTGCAACCACTAATGTTGTTTTTTTTTTTTTTTTTTTTTCAAATTGAGCAGTTGCTATAGCTCCGATGTCTGTGTTTGTTTTCCTTGGTATGTTAGTTGAAAGACCATAATATGTGAAAGAATAAGTATAATAAAAGACAGAGTTGCATTAAGACAGTGTCCTTTGACCCTTGCCTGGCTGGTGGTTTGCCATGGAAGGTTGCCATAACACCAGTCTGTCCAAAGCTCAAACTTCGAATAGACGTTCTGACAAAACAGTTTTTGTACACAGTCGGTGGGTAAAGCCTAACTGTTGAGGCATGCAGCCTGCCTAAGTAAGTGAGTTGTTAAATCTTTTTCAACATGCTTGTAGCTGAACTGTAGCTGTTGAAATGTAAAACTGAGGGTTTTTATATGCAGCACATTAATCACAGACCAAATTAAAATGTAATTAAATCAAGTAAATATAAGATGTTAGTGTTTAATTCTGGCAAGTCTGATATGATTCAGATGTAAAATGTCAAACTGTAGTTTATTAGTTTTACTAGAATTATTTCTGTTATTGTGCATGTTGTTATTCTCCAGCAGTTTAATTCTCTGTTTAATTGCTTGTTTCATAAAGCTTGACCTGGATGTGTTTAGCTTTTTAAGTTCAGTTTTCATGGGCACAATAATATTTTCATTTAGCATATCAGTGAATTTAACTGATGCATTACCCATGACCACTCAACCAATGTACCGGCAGAATAATCAGTGTGAAGCAAAATAATCCTGTATGATTGTGGTGTCAAGGACAAGCTAAGTTAACAGTCTCCAGGCCAATCAATAGCTGGGAATTTTGCTTCTTTCGTGGTGGTTCTGACAAGGTTTTAAATATGTATTCACATTACAGTTACTGGAGGACTGGAGGAGTATTGAACTGGAGTTGTCATTGACAGAAGCCCTATTAGATTTTTTTAGCCCCTTAGTGGTAAAAAAAACAACTGTGTCTTGCTGCTGCTTTACAAACTTAAGGGGGTTCAGGAGTTTTAGTTTTCTTTTTCTTTTCTTGTTTTTTTTACCTGGAGAGGGGTTAAAATTCTGTTTCCCTCTAGGGCTGGGTATTGTCAAGAGCCTCACAATTCAATTCAATTTTGATTCTTTGGTTCATGATTCGATTCAATTTCGATTCGATTTGATATTGATCCACTTGCTACGATATCGATTCCGTTATGTGTTGATGTCAGAAATACCCAGATAATTCATTAGAACACCTTCTGATATCTACAACAGAAATAATCGATTTCAGGATTTTATGAATCGATATTGAATTGCCAAAAAACATATTGCAGTGCATTGATGAATCGATTTTTTTACCCAGCCCTAATCCCCTCCCTAAATTTAGATGTTTATGAATTCTGTGATTTTCCTCAGGAGAAGGTTGAGGAATTTTGGTTGATCCATTGATCTGGTGAGAGCTGATCAGATCAGTAGATGAGAGGAGCTGCTGCAAAGAGAGTAAACGCAGACTTTTAGTTCCAGATATCCAGTCGTCCTAATGAACTGTCCAGCCCCCCAAAAATCATCTAATCCTGGTAGTTTTGATTGTGATGGCCCACTACAGATAAATGAATGTGTGGGAAACCCCGCCTTAGTTAGCTGATTTTCATGGTAGTTCGTAGGTGGTCAGTCTCAGTCCATTCTCAGTGGATGTCTTCCAGACTTATTTCTGATTGTAAAAAGTGTGAGTGTGATCTGATCTGATATTAGCTGCATCCACGGACGTAATTTTAGGGGGGGGCGCAGGGGACATGTCCCCTGCACTTTTTCAAAACGGCGTTTTTGTCCCCTGCAGTTTTTACCGTCCAAAAACAGTGTTACACTATATTAAACTTTCATTTACACTAATGTTTAATTTATGTCCATGTGCTATCTATGTTGTGAATCAATCAAAATTTCGTCCATGGCTGAATCCCAGTCATAGACTGTATAAATAATTAACACAGCTACCATGATGTCACCCATAGCTTAGTGAACTCCTGTTTTGTAGCCTGTGGCATTACAGCCATCACATCATGTTTTTTTTTGGAGCCAGAAGTGACCATATTTGGGTGAGAGGTCTGTGCGGTGGAGGAGCAAGGTGTGGATCTAAATGAGAAGCCAAAAACACTATCTACATAGAGCCTGTCACTAATGCAGTCCGTCCTTAATTATGTATAACTTTAAGCCTCTATAAAATGTAAAGGGGGGAGTAAAATAAAAATTCACTCCCTGTACAGTTGTCATGAAGGAGGGAAATTAGCTATAGAGACCAAAACTAGTCTGTAAACCTGTTTATTTCTGTTGTAAAATCTGCGTTTCTAATATGAGGGTCGATGGGGATTCAGTGGTTGTTCAAAGAACTACAGTTTTTGGCACTTTCGTGTTGACTTCAATTTTCACCCCCCGAGGTTGCTGCTTGATCCCAATTCAGTGGTTAACTTGCACCTTGAACTTGAACCATACAGTCTCACAGAGACCAAAACTAATGATGTGTTCAATTGCTCAGAAGTTTCTAAGCCACAAGGATTTGCTCTCAGAATGAAAACTGATGATTTCCACGAAGCCTGAGTTGACAGTACAAGCTGTGATGTTTACCATCAACACATGATGGACAACTGGCAAATAGTGTACTAAGCTAATTGCAAATATACTGTATCTATTTAAGTCTATCTGTAATTCTTTGAGATTAACTTGTTTGAGCTGGTTATGCACACAGTGTGACTATGTGACTAGCACA
Source organism: Plectropomus leopardus (assembly GCF_026936395.1). Classification (NCBI taxonomy): domain Eukaryota; kingdom Metazoa; phylum Chordata; class Actinopteri; order Perciformes; family Serranidae; genus Plectropomus; species Plectropomus leopardus. Next base: position 5,359,626 of record NC_142189.1, read on the forward strand.
CAATCACTTTTAAGACTCTGCAAGAGAATACAGCTTGTGTCCTCCAAAGTAATGTAAAGGAGTCTGTAAGGCTGCGTGTCTATGATGGATTCGAGGGAGCGCTTTAACATAGGACTGGTCGCTTATTATGACATTTCCAATCTAGAAAAGACAATTTAAGATCCATCCCCTCAGTTAGGGTCTAGTATAATTATGACCTTATTCAGAGGGAACAGGGAAGGGTGCATTGTTTTGCTTGAGAGGCCACTTTGACCTGGCATGGGTGATTCACATGTTGACTGTTGATGTGATTGACCTTGCGACTGTTTGACGTGATGTTCTGTCCACTCTGCTGTCACCTCAAAGCTAAGCTGTAGAATAACAAAATCTGGGCTTTCAACCTCTCTGTCATTATTTCTCAGCCCAGATTTTAGCTGTGCAATGTCGGTAGGCTTCTCAGAATCTCACAAGGAAGTGGTGGTTATCAGCAATCAGTAGTTGCGCTTAACATCTATCCTTTGGTTATGTAATATGTATTTATCTTGATTGTCACATCTGCTCAGTTTAGAATGGACTTCTTAATTTGTTTTTTCTCCACAAGGTTCATCACAACACGATACATAGATTCTCTGGACAACAATATGATATAAGCAGATATCACAAAGTCTGCCATGATACAATTTAGATTTGATTCATGGGCCTGTGATGGATATGAGATAATATCATATGCCATTTTAATTCAGTCTGTTACAAAAGAAGCTGCCACCTTTTTGTGTTTTGCTTTTGGCCATAAGAGATAAAAACATACAGAAATAATGCCAATAATTGCAACTGATTATGTGCAGTTAAGTCTGCTTTAAAATGACTTCACTGACACATCAAACAGCACATGGGATAAGTTAATCTTCGGGACTGTTTTCACTTTAACCCAAATTATGATCTTTTTACTAAAACTCAGTGTTAGCTGGCTTAAAGCAATGACGGCAAACTTCTTCCAACAGTCACAAAACATGGATTAACAACAAGATCCTTTAACAAAAGGATTGGGCTGATGCGATGTTGTCTCTTAAGACCAGTAGGAGGCCTAGCTGGTACCCCAGAGATCCCAGCTGTGTGTTTGGACTTTGTGGTGTCAGAGATTACCTATGCACAGTTTCTGGCTGCTGTGTTGTAGATCCTTGCACTCATTAACCAGAGGATGGCTTCTCCGGCACATTTGGTTGCAGTTTTTATCCAACTGTACGAGGTGATCACCTTGCACTTTTATAATCTGTCTCTGGAATAGGGATCTTCCTAATAGCTAATTTCCCTGACATTTAAGTAGAAGTTGAAAACTTAGACTATTTGTTAAGTCTAAAAGTAAGAAAACACTCAAAAAAACAGTCAAGATTGAGCACAAATTAATCTGTAAGGTTAAACATTGTCTGAAAATTATGTTTTAGCAGCCATTTGTAATCATTCATCACGTTTTTCAGTAACCAAATACATGTTTTAAATGCCACTGAAGTGTGTGGCATTTTGCATTATGAACATTGCATAAATGTAACAGCTTGCTTTCTGACATCACTGCTTGTTACGGTGCTGCTGGCTGCAACATTATTGTCCCTACAGCCACACTGCATGGCCCCAAAAAAAGGTGTCTGCTATCGGCAAGAAGTCATGCTCCACTTTAATGTATTTTCTTTAACAGTTCTCTTGTTGATCAGCTAACAGATTTATTGTACTAGGAGATATGTTTTAAAATGTCAAATCAGTGCGCAGTGGGAGCTGCTGAGTTGCCTGTGTTTGTGATGTTGCCTTGTTTTATTTCAATTTTGATTTAAAGTTTTAACTGTCACACCATGTTTCTCCCCCTCTGCCACAGGTTTTATCCACATTGAAACATGCATTAGAAGGTCCAGCTGCATCATCATATTCATCATCGCTGCAAATTTCTATATTACATTCCCCCTGCCATGGCCTCCTCTCCTGGGTTGGATGCTAACACGTTACCACTGCTTCAGCTACAGGAGGTGGACTCCAGCAAATCCTCAGAGAGGCCAAGCTCTCCTGGTCTCCTGCCCGCCGTGTACAGCCCTCCTCTGGGCATGGACAGCCACGCCATCTGCATCCCCTCTCCGTATAAGAACAGTAGCCACGAGTACAACCACAGCCATGGACCTCTGACCCTCTATAGCCCATCTGTGCTTAGCTATGCTAGGCCGTCCATCACTGACAGCCCGTCATCTCTGTGCCCACCTCTTAGCCCATCAGCTTTCTGGCCCTCCCACAGCCACCCCAACATGCCCTCACTGACTCTGCGCTGTCCTCAGCCTCTCATCTACAATGAACCCAGCCCACATGCACCATGGCTGGAGCCCAAAACCAACAGCATCAACACCAGCAGGTAGGTTCACAGACACTGACCCACAGAAGGAGATAGTTTAGAGTGTTTGCTGACTGCCAGTTGGTGAATTTGAGAGGTAAATGGTCATAAATTGAAAATATTCTGCTGTAGTTGTCTGTCTTTAAGTGGACACCTAGAAGCTTTGGCCCACAACTGTTACAAAACAAGTTTTGCGGCAAAAAAACATGGCCTTATATTTGGATTGGAGTACTTAGAACTGTGCAGTCCAATTTAACTATATGACACATGGCATACATTCTCAAAACTAATCCTGCTGATGTGTGCTTTTGGACTGTGATTGGTTCATTGCAAGATTTCCCGAAACAGCTTTTAATATATTGAACTGAACTGAGCATTTTTTGTCTGTGGAACCAAGACCAGACCAAGTCTGGCTGAAAACAGGAGTTCTGACATACAGGAGTGAGCATTTTACTTTTATTATAGGTTACTGATCTTATGAGACTAGAAGAACTAACCTACATGCTGTTCACTAATTCATATCATGTTGTGTTGATGCTAGAAAAGAAAAATGAAAAAAATACACAGCAGGTGTAACTTCACTATGCATTATTATATACACCCATTATGCTTCAATTATAAACACCGTAGGGTTTTCAGATGCAATTTTCAGTACACTACGGTTGTGGAGACATTCTCAGCAGAAGATTACCTGTTGGAAGACCAGTGATGGCTGAATGACAGGCTAAATTCCAAATGTCAAGTTGTCCCTTTTCACAGAGTCCGTGTTTCCTCCTGCAGCTCCATCATCAGCAGTAACAAGCTGCTGGGGAAGAGATCAGGAGAAGGAGAGGAAGGCGTCAACTCCTCCTTGTGTTCATCCGCAGCAGGCAAAGCTGACATGCACTTCTGCGCTGTGTGCCACGACTACGCCTCGGGTTACCACTACGGTGTGTGGTCCTGTGAAGGCTGCAAGGCTTTCTTCAAGAGGAGTATCCAAGGTATCAGCTCTTTCTTTCTGTTTGTTTATTCACTGTTTATTTCTTCTTCTCTTCTATTAAAGTAATTCTGCAGTATGCATTTGCTTTTCTTCTTAGGACATAATGACTACATTTGCCCTGCCACGAATCAATGCACTATCGACAAGAACCGACGTAAAAGCTGCCAGGCCTGCCGCCTACGTAAATGCTACGAAGTGGGCATGATGAAGTGCGGTAGGTGCCTACTTGATTTTAAAGTAATTGGGATTCTTGGCATTTTCTCACCTCACAACTCCACAAAAAGTTTAAGCTCTATATGCTCTATATGACGATATGGTTAACAGCTTAAGCCGAAAAATGTGTTCAACTGGCAAGTTTGCTGTTTCACGAGCTCTCTAACTTTTTTAGTTTAATAAATAAACAAAATAACAGGTCATCGATAACCTCACAGGTCGTGTGATGGTCTGTTTCTCTTGCTGCCTTCACGCTCCAGGTGTAAGGCGTGAACGCTGCAGTTATCGAGGGGCCCGACACCGCCGCGGTAGACTCCAGCATCGGGTGCCCACAGGCAGGGGTTTGGTGAGGGTGGGGCTGGGTTCACAGGCCCAGAGGCATCTCCACCTGGAGGCTCCTCTCGCCCCGCTCGCCCCTCTCCCTCAGGCCAACCACGCACACAATCTGGTCATGAGCCCAGAGGAGTTCATCTCCCGCATCATGGAGGCGGAGCCTCCAGATATCTACCTCATGGAGGACCTGCAGAAGCCCTTCACCGAGGCCAGCATGATGATGTCCCTCACCAACCTGGCAGACAAGGAACTGGTTCTCATGATCAGCTGGGCTAAAAAGATCCCCGGTAAGATCCAAACTGTCAAGTTCAGTCTTGGTGTTTATCCTCAGTGCAGAGGAGAGCCTCTTCCAGCCTTTTAAAATAAGAATATTTTCACTTTTTAAATGTTATTTAGTTTACTATACACTAATTTATCTGTGGCAGCCTTACACAACATCAGCATTTGGCACCACATATTATTTTTTTTTATTTTTGGAGCTTGACTGTTAATGCTGGAGTGCTATGGGGTTATATATATACCGTTCAGTTATTTAGAGTGTTATTCAGAGACAGAGCGTATCTTGGCACAGACGGAGCAGCAGAATGCCAGACTGGATTTTGGATATTGTAAGTGTTGCCTTTTTCTGGTTTTAAATGCTACTTTACAGTAAAGTGATACAATTTTCTGAACTTACCAGACTGTTCTAGCTGTTCTATTATTAGACTTTACCCACCTCGTCATTATATCCACATTACTAATGATTATTCATCAAAAATCTCATTGTAACACTGCAACATTGTCACAATATCTGTAACAAGTTATTTGGTCAAAAATATCATTGTGATATGTTTTCTCCATATCGCCAAGCCCTAGTTTCAACATGAATTTCAGCTTAAGCTTTTTATTATTTTATTTCACATTTTAATTGTTTCTGCTTGACAAAACATTTGGCCCTTCTTTGTCTCCATGCGGAAACCACTATTCAATGAAAACCTGGAAATACATGACACTATCAGTCTACATCTTTGTTTAAAAACTCCCCATTTCCTGCTCGTTCCTCTTGCATGGTCTTTATTTAGTTTCATTATGGACTTGGACTTAACTAAGGAACTTTTAATTAAAGACTAGTTTACATGTCAGACTGCAGACTTTCTCTGTGTGTCTTTGCTGAGCTGTGTCAAGGTAAAGGTCAGGGTAAACATTAGGGCAGTGTGTTCACTGGTTATGACTCTGGGTCAGTGGAGGCAGCTGGCTTTGTCACGTTAAAGTTGGTCAGGCTTAGTGAACACCAGGAAACAAAACTGAGGGTTATGAAGGTAAAAACAAAGCCGAGGCAACAGTAAACACAACCTCCACCCATTATACATGTCAGTGTGTCAGATGTTGTGTGTGAAAGCTGAATAAACAAACACATGAGATAATGACTGCATGGATTGACTAATCATAGAATATAATCATAACCTTTTCCGTCTAAATGTGTTGCCTTTTTTTCTTTTCTGGACTGATCCTGGTTCATTTTCCTCACCGTCCCATCCCTTTTTATAAGTTTTACTCTCCTTTTTCTCTCCTCTCAGCTAGTGTTCAGCCCAGCAGGTAACTCCCCCAGAGAGGTGTTAATATGAGGGGATCACAAAGACTCCCAGTTTTTTGAATAGACCGTATTCCCTGATTTTTTTTTCCTTTACTCAGACTGAAGTGAAAATGAATGTGCATTGTCTGCTTGATGAAAGATCCCAGAAAGCACAGACAGGTGAGCAAGGCACTGTCAAGCTAAATATATGGTTGCTGCTAAGTGATGTCGTTGTTGTAGAGTTAGATGCTGTGAGCTTTTTGAGATTAGGGTATTTTCGTTTGTGTCTAAAACTCATAAAAGCTTAGTTGCGTGGCTCCTCTAAACGCATGATTGACTGGTTGTTGTTTCTGCAAACACTTTTTATACATTTTTTACATTTTATATCCTTTTTTATACAAAGTTGAGAAGACTGGATTTGATCTTTGCGCATTTAGTGCAACTTGCAGCCAGTGGTGCCAAAAAAAAAAGCCAACGTTGTGCCAAAACTGCACAGATTTTTTTTTAGCTGCCTTTATATTTAATTAAGGTTTTAAGTTTCTCTCACTCTCAATACAAGCCCGCCACCCACCTTGAGCCGGGTTCTGTTTGAAGTTCCTGCCTGTGAAGAGGAACTTTATCCTCCCTAACTTCCCCAAGTGCTTGCAATAGAGGGGATTTTGGGGTAATTGTAAATGAAAGTAAAGTGTTTAGTGGTAGACCTGCGCTATATAAAAAGCGCCATGAGATAACATTTATGATTTGGTGCTTTATAGAAAAAAGTTTCTTGACATAAAAAGGTTTTTGTGATGGTTTTGGGGGAAAGTATAGATACGTGATTTATATGTTAATTCTTGTAAAAAGGTAAAAAGTGGCTGGCACACTGCAGGGCTCCAGTTATCACTTATTTAATGTGCTGAAGTGACGTTTCAAGCACTAAGCTCTTTATGAATTACTAATTACTATTTTTTGCTTCAGCACCTGCTCCAGGTTTAGATTGGGTGTGAATGAATACTTAAGCTTATGTGCGTTAATTCTTGGTCTAAATACAGCCTGTTTGTTTTCTCTGTGTTCTGTGTCTTTAGGCTTTGTCGAGCTGAGTCTAGCTGACCAGATCCACCTGCTGAAGTGCTGCTGGCTGGATATCCTGATGTTGGGCCTGATGTGGAGGTCGGTGGATCATCCTGGAAAACTCATTTTCTCTCCAGACTTCAAACTCACCAGGTGAGCGGTCCAATACGCAGATAGCATTTGTGTGACTGCTCTCAGTGTTTTCATGAAGTTGTTCCTGGGACAGCGTGCAGGTTTATTATATTGTGTAATGTCTTTGTGAGACAGGCACTTTTGTCTGCTACTCCCACATGCTAAAGCTTGTTAGCTTTGTCTTGCAGAGTGTTTTCTCATGTTCCTGCACAGAATGTGTCCGATTAAATGAGTCCTTGATTTGCAAATTATGTGCTGTACCTGCAAAATAGCTTTGCTTGACTTCTCAGTTGAAGTCTTATCATTATTTATGCTAATTGAGTATTTAATCTCAAATTATGTCGTGAAAATATAAAAATACTCTTTGCCTCAGTGAGTTGCCTCGCTGTGATGGGACAGGTAGACCAGCAAACTACACTAACATTACTAGCTGACTACAAGGGTTGAAGTTAGCTCTGCTCTTTTTTACAATAGTATTATTCCGTGTGCTATTGAAGGTTTAATATAAGAAGTAATTTAGCATTTCAAAGAGCATTATCTCTAAAAGTAGGAATGTTTTGATAAACCATCTGCAAGAAGTATGAAATTTATTGAAAGCAGCGGAGCGCAGAGTAAGCCAAAGTTAAATCGATCTACAGAATAAATGTTGTCACTGTTGTAATTAATTCATATCAGATAGTGAAACCTTAGAAGAGCAAAATAAGTAGGTCCGTTATACATTTTTACAAGTTCTTAAGTACCGTTTTTTAACCCATCGTGTTCACTGACAAAACAGAGTTGTTCCCTACTCATATGAAGTCAGGAAAAATCACTCACCAAACGACACCTGCCAACTGTATCATTGTTGCTGATGCGGTTGTCAAATGCTATTTATGGTGCTTGGAGCGCAGAAAGCAAAGGGCCATCTAGTTCTTTAAAATATAGAGAGAAGGCAGACATCTCTACGGCCGATATCTCCAACACTTAGCTTCTCACACTAAAACAATATAGAATGATAAATTGCATTATGGGTAAAAGGAAAAACATATAGTGTTGACTTTTGGTTAACTGTCCCTTTAAATAAATTATTTTAATATATCTATCAAACATGACTGTTTTGGAAAGCAGAAATATATGTCTGTCTCTGATAATAATCTGTCTTATACAAAGGCCTGGATCTTCTTTCTTTGAGATGTATTAAAGGCTGCAGCCTCTATGAGATTTTGTGGTGCTTAAACTTCTCTTCTAAATGTGAGACTGTGTGCAGCTGCCGTGTTTTCCATAACAGTGATGGTGGTTACAGTGCAATCTTCCCACATTGTTACACTCTGATGCATTGACATCACACAATAAACAGGGAGTTCACTCAGACCTTGAAACACGAAAGATATCAGCAGTGCTTGTTGCAGATATATCTCTGATTCTTCTGAGCTGTCAACTCTTTTCTTGCCAAAAATCTTTTATCGCTCCTTGTTCCCTTCCACGGTGACCTTCAACTTTGGCCAGAGAAGGGTTGGCAGTTTCTGGCACTTGAGTTCACCCTTTGTATTCAGTGCAAACATGCTGTAATTAGGCTGCCACTTTACCAGCGGTTTGGATTTCCTTATGAGTCACAGGAAACCTAATCCTGTAATTTGTCAGCAGTTAATAAAACATTAAATCGGTTTGTTCTTTCTGGTGTTCAAAGTGCAGGATGACAAGAAGTCATTCTCGGATTATTGGCTATAACTGTTGTAGAAAGGTGTGCATACAAGCACGCATGACTGTATCAAACATACAAACACAGCTGGCATGCTTTCTTTGTGTGCGGTTGCTTTTTTGTCATGGTGACATGTTTTATAAAAAGATAAATATAATTTCTTTTGTTTGCAGTTATTCTGTAGATTTCCTATTATCAACAAATCCAACAAAATGACCAGAACCAGCAATGTGTTTGTCCATCTTTCTGAGTTCTCATGTGTCTTTCAGCCCTAAGCCCACTGGTTCCTACTGGAGGTAATACTAGTACTACTACTAAACTGAAGAGAAGCAATATTAACCTGTAAAATGACTAACCAGTCAAAAATCTTCTCTGCAGTTAACCGATTAACACGTTGATGTGTTTTTTTCATATTATTTGGACAACAATATAATTCTACAAGACATATCGATCTTTGAATACAAACACAATACTTGTTAGTAGATGCATCCATTGCTGTTTTTTGTCTTTTTACAGATTTGTTGAAATAACAAAAATATGGAATAATGCAGTCTTATAGTGATGGGAAAAAGGAGAAAGCATAGTGAAATACTTTCTATGGGAAGTCTCTCTTCCTCGGATGGTTGGATGATTTTAGTGTTTGACCTTTCTTCTCTCACTACCACAGAAACTATCACTCTAGGCTTAGGTTAACCTTGATGTGTTCTCATAACACAGCCTTATTTCTCTCTGTTGACTGGTCCATTTCAGCCTGTGGTAGCCCTTTCTCCTTGGACAGCTCAGGGAAACATCCTGGATGCTAATCCGTCCTCTTACCCATGTCCACAGCTTTGTCCCAAAGAGTAGTGTGGAAGTCAAGAGTGCACACTCCACTGCAAAATCTGTGGGCCAAAATGTTCCAAAAAGTACACTGCACAGAACAGTGACTAGCAAAGAAAACAAAAAAAAAAACACGACTGCTCAAACTGAAGCTATCTCAGTCGACTGAGGGGTCATAGTGATTCAAATCTTTAACTAGCTAGGGGCAGCCTTAAAAATACAGTAAACTGTACATCCCAGAACAAGAAAAAACAATCAGACCTTATAAAACAAAATTCATGAAAAAGACAAAAACAAACAACAACTGAGAGATAAAGCTAAGAGTAAGCCTCTTACTGCACATATTATTAAATTGAGACAAGTCACTACAGGAGCAGCAACTTCAAAAACGTCTTGGCAAAGGTCCAATTCATTTTGAATACTGGGGTAATCTTCATTGGAAATAAATGTCCTAAAATGTCCTAATTTCATCTGTATTTGTCATTGTCTCAATGTGCTGTCTAGCAGTGTCAAAACAGAAGTAAATCTCACCTTAATTTGATTGGCTGTCCGGCCCAAATGTGACCTTACTCAGATTACCTTTAGATCTTTAAAAGGCTTTTTTTCCTCATCGAAATACCGAAATACTTCGTTGTCTTTAATCATACCTTTGCACTCTTCTACTTTTTTCTATTTCTTCCAAAATTTCACAATCTCTCTCTTCTCTGCAGCTGCTTTTGTAATCCCTCTTTTATCACCTCCTTCACTATGCCTTTACTTTTATCGTTTTACTCTCACCCGTCTCTCTTCATTTTTACGTCAGTTTCTTTGTCTTGTTTTTCTTCCACATCTCCATTCTTGTTTGTAATTTTGTCAACTTTTAATAAGCTTTACAGACATTTTTTTTTAAGTTACATTGTTGCAGAATCATAAATTCTGTCTTCTGTTCTGGTTTTCTTTCTTTGCTAGTGCCTTTCTCTTCCCTCCCTGTGTTCTTGCTTTGACTTTGTCTTTTTCTGCTTTCTCTATTTCACCCTCTCTCTCACTGTGTCTCTGTAGGGAGGAGGGACAGTGTGTGGAGGGCATCATGGAGATTTTCGACATGCTGCTGGCAGCCACCTCTCGGTTTCGTGAGCTGAAGCTTCAGAGGGAGGAGTACGTCTGTCTGAAGGCAATGATCCTCCTCAACTACAGTGAGTTTTGCTGAAGCGGACAAACCGCAGTGTTTTTTGACAGATGAGTTAGTTTGCAGCGAGCAGCAAATCCTGCTCTGTCCTCTCCAATCGCTACATCAGAACGTGTTTTTGGTTTTTACATAACTCAGATGATGTGTCCCTTTGCTCGGTGTGGTTACTGACTGTAATCTGGAACTAAGTGGGTCAATGACACCTGTTACATATCTGTCCCTCTTGACTAAACAAATCCAAAAGCCAGACTGTATATCACTATTTAGTTTAAATTGTTCTCCTTTCGTGAAAGTTTGATAGTCAGAATGATGCCTTCATATAAACATACTTAAAAATCCTGAGACATAAGTCACTTTAATGGCTGCAGTATAGATTTTTGCACATTTTTTTCTGTTAGAATCACCAATCAGAAATACTTTATTGATCCGTGGTGGAAAATTTTGGTTGGCTTCAGTTGCTCGGATGCCAGCATAGAGAATTAAAGCAAGTAGAAATAAGTACCAGCACAAGTATGTAAAAATATAAAATACAGTAATAGTAAACAGTAAGCACTAGTATGTATGTAAATATTTGAAAATAAAATTATGTGTAATATCAATTGTGTCAATGGTGTACAAATATAAATGTAAAGAAATACACTAAAAGACACTTTACCCTCATATGTAAATATTTAAATTATATGGGTTGTAAAAAATATAAAACTGATCCTTATGCAATGTGATGTATAAAACTAGTATGTAGTTGCAGAAAACACTATTTAAGTTGGTGCAAAGTTCAACCATAGGATAAAAAATGTGCGGCAGGTACGTCCACAATATGATCATTTATAAAAACATAACAATTTTACTTATGACTCCTGAACTTATAGGCAAAGAAGCCAAAAAAGAAATTGTATCTAGTTGTCATAGATTTTGTAGCAAGACACTGAAAAAAGTCGTACTTCTTTTTGAAAGTCAATGTCCCGGGTCAAAAGCAGCAAATCATCAAATCTGAATGCAGTATTGAGTCTTCTTTTTCAATCTGAATTCTGAAGGAATTTCCTATTAAATCTAAATAGGTTTCCAGATTTGTTATAAATAATTAAAACTTAAAGTTGTCAAATAACATTTTGTTTGTCTAGAGGGCAGAAACAAAACATTTAAGAGTGGTAGCCTAATCACCATTCACCACCTGCAGCTACAACCCAAAAGTTAGATGCACAGCATAATATATAAAATGTTGATTAAATATGCAAATAAAAATTTGAAATTGCCACCTGGAGCCTATTTATTTCCTCAAGTTATTTTTCAGGTGCATTTTGCTCCAGATACTGAAAGTTCAGAATACTGAGCTCATGATCTTAAAATCTTAAAGTATACTACTTCTACTACGATTTTCTCTAGGAAACTCTGAGATAGTTGTTTCACGAGTGACCAAATCATCCTTTTGTTTGTTTTGTCTGTTTTTGTTGTTTTGGCTATATCTGCTGGTTTGAAACAAACATTATTCCATATTTTTTACAGTTTCGCATCAGAAAAGCTGTATGAAAAGAGAAAAGTTGGACACTGAGTTTGCCTCGGGTAGTTTTTGCGCCTTAGTCAAATAAAAGCTGATGTGCTAAATAGCATATGGAAGCACTTTCTCTTAAACAGCAACAGTGTTGATCACAATGTTTTTTTCATACAAATATGATTTAAAAAATGTATGCACTATATACACTATCATACTTGAAGGAATTTATCACAGATGTACTTTTTGGGCGCTTTCAAGTATTCTTGTATTTCATTCGGTTAAAGAGTAGTTTATTATTAATCAACTTCACATTAAAATCCACTCAACAAAGTGTCGTGTTCGGGGTCACGTTGCACTCGTCGTTGGATGTAGTTTCATTACGTGAAGGCGATCCTCCCACAGAAGTTAGATTGGCAAAACTTTCGGCTTGTTTGAAGAAGATTTCGGATGAAATGACCTGTGAAGATGGACTTTATTGCCACCCTGCTTTTGTTGTTTAACCTTTCACGTGTTCCCGAGCGGTCACATTGTCCTCTCCCAGCACCACCAATAATCACTGCGCCGGTTTCATCGAGGTGACCGACCTCTCTGCGTGTCCTCGCTGAGTTTAACAAAGTTCCTCCCTAACAGACGTACACGGGGTCCGTGCCAAACTCTGTTCTCTCTGTTGACTCTGCTCCACTGCAGAAAAAGAACAAATTGTGAAAGAAGTGAAATCGAGTCTGAAAAGTCAAAAGAGAAAAGGGAGGAATTTTAGGATTTATGTATTTGGACAGATGGAAGGCTGTGGCTCAATGGCTCAGTCTGTCCTCTGTCCTGGTGGGTGGACAGCTTCTCCTCTGGTCTTTAGTTTTTCTTCTGAAGAGTGATTTAATTACGGGTCTTTGGTGAGCTAGATGGCCAGATGTTTACAAGCGTTTGTTCCCGTTACATGAAAGAATCACAGCTTTTACGCGTGTTTTTGGTTGTGTAAACGTCACAGCTTGGATGGAAACGTGGATTGGGTTCTGGTGCCGCATATAATGTTTTGGTTTTCGTCTTAAGACATGCACAGCGTCCACAGCTAGACAGGAAAACGTCAGCAGACACAATTGAAGTTAATGGTTACTGTTAAGCGCTGTCATCTTGACCCCGAGTATTTAAAATACTGTTTATCATCCAGTATCATCCATGTTTAGCCAAAGAAGGTAGCTCTCAGACGAACCTGTGGACTCTTCTACCCGTCGATCCTCTAAACAGTTAAAGTCAAAGGCATAGCTAATCGTAGTGTTTTGAAGATGAATAAAATCAGCCCAGTATTAACCCTTTAAAACCTGGACATCAGTTTTCTTGTGGTATGTTTGGAAGCAATCATTTACAACTTGGCAAGAAATGTCCAACAAATTGCAAAAAATTAGTAAAAGCTGACAAGAAAATGATTTTCTTTACTTTACCTTTTTGTTTTGATAATTATCAGGTAATTTTCTTGTAAACTTAACTAATATCTTGCCAATATTTTGGTTGTTTCTTGTAAAATTACTCATTGCCCTCTTCTCATGTTCTTGTGGAATTAGGCCACTTTGTTCATTTTTCAAGGGGCTTAATAGAAATAAAAACTGTCTCTTTTTACGTAAATTTGAGTTCAAACTGAAAGTTGTCATAGATGCCATAGTTTTTGAAATTTCTTATCTGAGTCACAGACTGAGGAGCGAATCTTTGAGATTAAGACAGGACATGTCCCTCCCTAACTAGCAGTGAGGCGAAAGACAACGTGCAGCGTTGGGTTGGAGTCAGGCGTTCATCATCCTCTCTGGCGGTGCCAAAAAGCCGACCAGAAGATTGGGTTGCAGGTCAGAGTTGAGGATTGAGGATAAAGGTTTGGAAAACTTCCTTCCAGTATATTTCAAGGCTCGGGAAAGTCCAAAACATGTGAATAAGGGAGGCCTCGTCCATTTGTCACAGCGGGGGTTGACATCTGGATAGAAATGTGAAAGTTTAACTTTAGATAAATGGCCTCTGTGCACCACCTTGAACTGTAATAGACATTGACGGGCACAGAACCAGCGTCCCAACCCTCCATAGATTCAGAGAGGCCCAGGATGCGTAGGTTTTGCCGCCTGCTCCGTCCTTCCAGGTCCGTGACTTTAGCCGGTAGCTTGGTGTTATTTTCACTGGAGCATGCGTTTTCCAGCTCACAGACATGCTGGTTTAGGTCTTCCGAAGCAAGCTCGAGAGATGCAAGGCGCTGACCGTGATCCTCGACGATGAACCGGACTTGGTCAAATTTAGTTTCCGGCAAGCTAAAGGAGGTCTTAAAGTCAGCAGCTAGCGCCTGGTGGTGCTGGGCTAGCAGCTCAGGGAGAGCCTCCACCGTCCAACCAGCCAAGTCGTCTTTTTTCCCGGATTTGTCATAACAGAGTTTTGTGATGGTATTAAGGAGTGAGGAGGATATAAAGTTAAAGGTGGGCAGGAGCGCCGCTAAGTTTCTTCTACTCCATGAGGCTGCAAACCGGAAGTTTTTAAAAGTGAGTGAGAACAGCAACCGAGCAGGACTAAAATTCAAAGACGTATTGTTTCTCCCTTCAATCAGGACCAAATAAACCGAGCCTGAGGTGTGAAAGCACCCTGCTCAGTTATTTTGGTCTAGAACAGAATATACAGCTGCCTCGGTGGACTACATAACTGAAAAGGTCAATATCGACCCAGTGCTTCGGCACATTATGAGTCTCCTCTGATGTAAACATGGTAAATGTGTGGACTTGTGGAAATGTTGTCGTGCTGTGTGTTGCAGATCTGTGTACGAGCCCCCCTCAGACAGCAGAGGAGCTGGAGAGCAGGAACAAGCTGCTGCGCCTGCTGGACTCTGTGATCGATGCTCTGGTCTGGGCCATTTCCAAACTGGGCCTGTCGACCCAGCAGCAGACTCTGCGCCTTGGACACCTCACCATGCTGCTCTCCCACATCCGCCACGTCAGGTACAGCCAGAGACGGCAGGAAACAGTTAATCTGCAGAGGAGGGAATCGAAAAAGCACACATACCGGCCAACTTCATGTCTGTTTTATTACTTCACTCTCACAAACATATTCACAGTCATGCTCAACGGATATAAATAATGACAAAAAGAGACGACACTGCACTTTCCAAGGAGCTAGTAAAAACATCCTTGTTCAAGGTGATGGTGATGATGATAAAACTTTATTTATAAACCACTTTTCATACGAGAAACAAAGTCTGTTTTTTATCTTAAGATAAAGAGAAAGCTGACTCTTAAACAGTAATTTAAGACATAATTGAAACAGCTGCATGCAGCTATAATGAGAAAGAGGGTAAGAAAGCAAATCATTAAAATGATTAATTTTGGGAATTATTATTAAATTGGTTTTAAAAGCTTTTATGAGCCCAAAGAAAGTCTTGAGACCACGAAGAGCAAATTTTCATTCTTTTATATAATGTTTTTACCTGAAAGTCTTGTTTTACTTTTGTGAATTTAGTAATATTACATCTAAAGCCTGATTTGTACAGTTTTAGGAAACTAATGTGGTTTTTATGATTAAAATTGCATGAATATCAAATTCAGCATAGCTACAAAATATAAATCAGGGGACTATTTGTTGTTTGACAACAATATTCTAACATGCAGAACAGGAGTAGGAGACAACTTATTAAAAAGAGGGTAATTTATGGAAAATATCAAACAATACTTAATGATATTAGTTACTTTTGCTACAGTGTGTGATGCTACAGAGCAGTTAGCTGGAAACACAAACTCTGACCTGTAATCCAGTCTTTCTGCTCTCTCAGCTTCACTGTCGTCTTCTCGTCCTCTGCAGTAACAAAGGCATGGACCATCTGTCCACCATGAAGAGGAAGAACGTGGTGCTGGTGTACAACCTCCTCCTGGAGATGCTGGACTCCAGCACGTCCAGCAGCAGTCAGCCGCCGTCCTCGCCGAGCTCTGAGACTTACTCTGAACAGCACCAGTATCCCCAACCGCCGTCTCACCTGCAGCTGGGCTCAGACCACACCCTCGCTGACCACACCACTGTGCCTCCACGCGGACCCGCCGAAGTCCAGATGCTGGACAGACACCTGCAGCCGCTGTCCCTCCAGTCCTCGCCTCCATTTCAGAGTTTAGTGGCGGCTCACATGGACACTAACGAGTAAGTCACAGTGATGGAGGAAAAACTGGGATCCTTTACTTAAATTAAAGTACCAGTAGGAAGTGGAGTAATAAAAAAATATGCTGCAGTCACAGTTTTACTTGATTTTAATGTAAAAGAGAATTAAAGACAAAAGGACAATTATAAAGCAGAGAGCAAAGAAAGACTGCAAAGGATGAAAGGGAAAGGAAGGAACTGCAGGAAAAGGAAGACAAAAGACAGATGTAAGGAGAGAAAAGTAAACAAGACAGATGGAGAGAAGATAACAAGGAACAAATAACACATTTTAATCGTGCAATATTTCAACATGTTGCACCATTAGAATTCATTGTGCGCTTTTAATACAGTGTTCGATCTTTAGTTTGATTCTTACCGTTTGCTGTTGAGCCATCATCACAAGAGTTTGCATAATATGATGTTAATTCGACTAAAGAAGAGATGTGATGATCGCTGAAATTAGTTGGACAAAAAAGTAGAGATATCAGTATCAGTTATTGGGTAAATGAGTTGTTATATATCGGCATATCAGATATCACAAAAAAATCCAATATCGTGCATCCTAGTAAGACATAAGGTGGGAAGAAAGGATGAGAAGAATTGAGAAGAAGGTAAGAGGAGAAGAGTAAAAGAGAAAAAGAAATGCAGCAATGGTGAAACATAAATGAAAGAAAATGAATATTTTCTCCTTTTTTTTCTTTCTCGTGTTTAAAATTATTGGTGATAAAGTAAAAATAATGTCTCAAACTAATCTGTAGTGTCTGAACTTCAGTAACTGTACTCATATGATTCACCTCGGGTTACTAATTGTAAAAACTTTCCTCACAGTTATAGCCATCCGGAGCACTGGTCAATGGACACGGGAGACGCAGGTCCATCAGTGGAACCAACAGACTACATCATCGCTGAACGAGTTGCCATGGAAACTGCCTGAGAGGGGGTGACAGGACTGAAAGAGACTAAATGAACCTTTAATGGCTTTCCACCCCCCAAAGATCGAGGAGAGGACATTAAAAAAGGATTTTAAAAAAGTGCTTTTGTGAGGTAAATTTTTTTTCCTGTCGAGATGTTTTTAGTCTTTAAAAAAAAATGTTTTTGATTGATGTATATTTTGTGTGCGTAAATATTTCTTGTGAATGTGCACTACAGTCGGTGTTCGTGAGGACATCGCTGAACCTCTGCCAGTCAGTTTGAACTCTTTTTTTGATAAACAGTATTTGTATCTTGTTTTTCACATTGGTGTAACATCCAGAACAAGCTGTCTACAGTCTGCAGTGCATGTGGTCAACACGGTTCACATCCATTTCCACAAAGGGTTGTTATAGCTAAAAAAACAACAAAAAACGGGGCGGTGTTTTCTATCACACTGTGGTGTTTTTCTCCTTCACTTCTACTGTGTACTTTGGTGTTTTAATCGGTGCCTGTTTGGGATTTTTCTACTCTCTTTGTACAAACTACACGTTTCAGTGGAGTCAAGAAGCGGCACTTCGTGGCCTTTTAACATCATGACTGTTAACTTGAGCTTTTTTGTCTGTTCATCCGGTTAAACTAAGGCTGGATTCACATAATGTGACATCTGTTCTCGGCACCATAGACTTTATAAAAGAAGCGGATGTTAACATCATGGCGTCACCCATTGAGTTGTTGACTTCTGTTGTAAAGCTTTAAATTTGCCATTTTGGCATCTAGGATTTTTTTTTTTTAGCCAGAAGTGACCATTATTGGACGAGAGGGTGGAGCTGTGGAAGAGCAAGTTTTAGATCAGACTGATAACCCCACGACACACATGATGGCAACTTTTTAATTGCAAGTTGTTAGCCACTCCCTATTGCATACCAATATATCGTCAATTTCGTTATATATGGCAACATAATTTACAAAGTGAAATTCATGTTGCACCGAAGAAAACTAAAAACTCGTGATTGAGACAGTAAAGGAATTATGATAGTGTTTACAGAGTTCACCATTTAAAGAGGGATAGACAATCTTGACTTTTTTAATTTTTTTTTACAACCAGTGGATTAGCCCCCTGCTGGCCATTTGGAAGAATTCACAAAATGCCCACAGTCGTAAAATTTACAGAAAAATTCTGAAATTCGAAAAACTCTTTTCCAGGCCAGAATGATTTGGAAAAGTTTAGAAAACATATTTTTGAAAATTGTTTAAAATAGGTTCATTAAACATGTCGTAACGTTTAAAATTATAATTTTAAAATGAATTGTTGATTTAAAATCTGGTGCTGCGTTGTGTGACTGTTAAAACATTATCTCTATCATATGATACACATATATTTATTACATTTTATTAAGGCTTAAAATGATGCACAATCAAGAGCTGCTTTGAGTGGCAGTTTGTCAGGTTCTTAGTTAAAACCATCCCCTCGCTGCTCCACAGCTCGATACTCTCGTCCAAATGGCAGAAAGAGGCTTCAAAATGTTTCATGTTCATAAACTAAAGGGTGATGTCATGATGGGTTTGTCCATTTTTTATACAGTATATGATTATCTCTAGAAAGAATTGTGCACTACCAAAATAAAAAGTTGCTTTACATTTCTATAAAACATTCCATCGAGTTCATGTCTGTCAATTTAAAATACTACTGACTGAATCCGTGTGAGTTCTAACTTTAGACTAAAGAGTAAAGCTAACTCTTTATAAAGCCAAACAAGCTAAACGGCTAAATTTATGTAAAATATCAGCTTTTTATCAAACTGTTTGAAGTTTGTCTTGCTACAAAGAAAGCAAAATGGAGAAAAAATAGGCCACATTAACTTGCATTTGTCATGATTTTAGCAGATTTAAGTGTTGCAAAAATCTAGGGATGTTTATCAGTCTATTTTCTATCATCCTTTTTTTAAAAACACAAACCATTATAGTCAGCACAAATGTAATTTTAATAAACCAAAACACAGCAAGAGCACTTAAAATGCTGTACCAAAGTATACGAAACCAGATAATATTAATTGCAATTATTTTTCGTCCACTGAGCTTCCTCCCATGATTTAAACTAACATCAGTTAGCTGTAACTTGGTGGCAGTGAACATTGCAAACTATTCATTTTTATACTGAATTCAAGTAATTATGGGTATATACTATATCATATTTAAAGTAAACATTCCCTTTTAATTACTCAAGAATTTATGAAAATTCTGTATGAAGTGTACAAAAGAGTTTCAACTTAAACAAGGAAAACAAATATGTATGCAATTTTATTTTGGGTTTGTTTAGGTTTAGTTTTAACAAAGTAACTGATCGTGATGGTATCCTCAGTGGGTTTTTTTGGTATAATTTATGCACTTTCCCAAATGGATAACACGTGAAGAAATAGCTGAATATGAGCATCAGTCCAGAAGTGGCTCGTTTAGTTGTTCTTGGCCTCACAGACCCGAGGAACTGTCGGCTTAAACTATTTGTCTTGTTACACGTTTAAAGCCTCGTGTTTTGGGCTTTTGTGCTGTTTCCGATTATGTTCTCATTAACACACCACTGTTCTCTTGGAAGAAGAAACCAGTCATTTATTCAGTACCATCCAAGTTCGAATAGCTTTGTTTTGATCTGGCCAAACAATCAAAAAGAGTAAATCCTTCAAAATATTGGATTTATGCCCCAAACGCATCATTTAGGTCCTTTTTGGAAGTTTGTGCAACTCGTCTGCCAATGTCAATCCAGCCTTAGTGCCAGATTATCCTGCCACTGCTAATATGTTCACTATCCTTTCTTTTATGATGTCTGTAGCTTGTACATGCATGCAAAAACACACCAACACACACACACACACACACTCATCTGAATCTGATGCTGAAAATGTTTCTTCGTGCACAACACAAACACACACGTTCATGTCCTGTGTAAGTTTTTGCCTGTCGGTCTTTCTCTAACCCAGCGATACAGTAAACATACAGCAGCAAAATCATGGCAAACACAGTTTATTGTCAATCAAAAAAAAGGACAACTATACATCCCATAAATAAGAGTTCACAAAATAAATCAAACTTTACACACTTTTTGTTGTTTGTTTTGTGTTCTGCTGAGTGTGAGTTGAGGCTGAGAGTATGTACAAATTAGGCTCAAACACTTGAGTTTCAAATCAAACACACTGTTTAACATTTAGGATCAATAATTCTAACATTGTAAATTACGGACATTTAATGATCTTTGATTGTGCATGTACACAGCTACATTCATTGCCCAAAGGATCACTTACATTCATGTTCTGCTCTGAGTCTGACTTGTTTTTATCACCAGTCCTTCAACTGCATGACTGAAGAGTTTGAAAGCAGCACTCAGGTAAATCGCTCATGTGCATTACAGTATAAACCACAAATTTAAAAGTCAGTGTTTTAACTTGTTTATGTTTGATGCCTGCAGATCTTCACTCCTCGGGGCTCGGACGACTCAGACATCATTGAATGAGTAAGAAAAAACATAAATTATTCTTACAGGGGTATAATTTAGATAATTTAACATGAGATGAAGATGTTGTGTGCTCTTTATTTAACAGATGCCACCAGCAGCGACTGGATGGAATTTTCACAGCAGCTGCTGATTTTAATCAACTCATCCTTCAGCTCCAAAGATGTGGCAGGATCAAGGACAAATGTAATTTTTTTTTTTTCTAATTTGTTTAAAAAATGACAAATAAATCTACCTTCTACCTTCTTCTACCTTCAAATAGCAGTATGTGTTTGCTGCTGTTAATGTCTGAAAGCAGGACTCCCTGCCAGAGCTAAATAATATTGTTGCATAAATTAACACCAAATCAAAAGAAAAATTCCCTTTAAAACTCATTTAACCTGATGTAACATTGATGTAAATTGCTGCAATTTAAACGACTGAGGGTTAACGCCCAACTCTGCAGCCGTACTGAATTAAAAGCCTGTTAGAGCGAATAATATTGTTTTTTTAGCTGCATATAAATCTGATTGCTGAATCTGTGTATAAGAGGTCCTGACACACCAAGCCTTTTTTTGCTGACTTTGCATTTTTGCAATAATAAAACATAAGCAGGATCATGCTGCTCCAATGCGTGATTTTATAGGGCAGGCTGGTACCGCTGAAACAAAAGAGACTTTTTTGCTTACTTTGCATTTTTGCAATAATAAAACAACAGCAGGATCATGCTGCTCCAGTGTGTGATTTTATAGGGCAGGCTGGTACAGCTGAAACAAAAGACTTTTTTGCTTACTTTGCATTTTTGCAATAATAAAACAACAGCAGGATCATGCTGCTCCAATATGTGATTTTATAGGGCAGGCTGGTACTGCTGAAACAAAAGAAACTTTTTTGCTTACTTTGCATTTTTGCAATAATAAAACAACAGCAGCATCATGCCTCTCCAATGTGTGATTTTATAGGGCAGGCTGGTGCCGCTGAAACAAATTAGACTTTTTTGCTAACTGCATTTTTGCAATAATAAAACAACAGCAGGATCATGCTGCTCCAATATGTGATTTTATAGGGCAGGCTGGTACCGCTGAAACAAAAGAAACTTTTTTGCTTTCTTTGCATTTTTGCAATAATAACACAACAGCAGGATCATGCTGCTCCAATGTGTGATTTTATAGGGAAGGCTGGTGCCGCTGAAACAAATGAGACTTTTTTGCTGACTTTGTGTTTTTGCACATAAGAAAACAGCAACTATATGCCTCTCCAATGTTTGATTTTATAGGGCAGGCTGGTACCGCTGAAACAAATGAGACTTTTTTGCTGACTTTGCATTTTTGCACTTATAAAACAACAGCAGGATCATGCCTCTCTAATGTGTGATTTTAGAGGGCAGGCTGGTACTGCGGAAACAAAAGAGACTTTTTTGCTGACTTTGCATTTTTGCATATAATCAAATAACAGCAATACCATGCCTCTCCAATGTGTGATTTTAAAGGGCAGGCTGGTGCCACTGAATCAAATGAGACTTTTTTTTGCTGACAGCATTTTTGCAATAATAAAACAACAGCAGGATCATGCCTCTCCAATGTTTGATTTTATAGGGCAGGCTGGTACCGCTGAAACAAATGAGACTTTTTTACTGACTTTGCATTTTTGCACATAACAAAACAAAAGCAGCATCATGCCTCTCCAATGTTTGATTTTATGGGGCAGGCTGGTACCGCTGAAACAAATGAGACTTTTTTGCTTACTTTGCATTTTTGCACATAATAAAACAACAGCAACCATATGCCTCTCCAATGTGTGATTTTATAGGGCAGGCTGGTACCGCTGAAACAAATGAGACTTTTTGCTGACTTTGAATTTTTGCACTTAGAAAACAACAGCAGCATCAGGCCTCTCCAGAGTGTCATTTTAGAGGGCAGGCTGTACCACTGAAACAAATGAGGAGTGACGGGCATGACTTTGCCTCTCCTGCCAGCTGTCCTGTTTACACAGACACTGTTTTGGCTCCGTTTCTACCTCTCGTTGTGACTCAGTGGCGAGACAACTCTGTCCCCCCTCTGCTTTTTATGCAGAATATATTGTTGGCTCTTTACCATTAGTTCAGTTATGTGGCAAATATGATTTATACTTTCAACATCTGATTATGTTGTGTATGTGTTAACTGGCCAACTAGCCTCTTAAAGCCATGCAGTCCAGGACCCTGTAAATCTGTGGATGCATTTTTTTTTTTTAGATTTACAAACCTCCACAAAGAAGGTCCAGTTTCATTTCAAAAGTCTAGAAGAGCCCCATGAGTGAATCATTTCATACCCATTTAAGTAAGCAGAGGGCTAAATCTTAATCTTTTAGTTTCCTGTTTGAAAGACACATACAGATTACAGCCACTTGCTGTTATGGAGAGTCATTTATTCTCACACAGGTGCTGAACGTATGTGCTTGTTGGCTGTTGGCCATAGTCTTCACGGTGTGTTCAAGCTTTATTTTAGACAGAGACAGAGGACATGAGGCATTGTAGCAGCCACCGTTCCTCAGTAGTAGCTCTGATGTCAGCTTGGTGTGTCTTGGCCTTACCTAGGCAGTTTCTAATGCTAAACTGTTAGCTAAAAGCACTTGATTAACTATTGTTATGTCAGGATGTGTGTTTTGACACTTTCTGCCTTTCTTTCAGTGGTCAATAATTGCCCAATGTAGCTTTAATTTGGGGATCTGCGTCAGTTTAGTGATCTGCTAAAATACCTAGTAACCACCTCCTAACCACTGGCTATAAAGTTAACATAATCTTAGGAAAATATCTCAAACTACTGCTCCCTGTTAAATTACTTTAAAGATATTCCAGTGCCACACTCAAACTCATACTCAGAAACAATAATTTAGCTTTTTTTTATCAGTAGTTTGCCCTTATATACAAAATCATCAATCATCATCAATAACACCATCAAAACAACATTATCTGATAAAGTTATGGTAGTTCTGTTGGCTATAGAAAGGCATGTCTGCAGATGAGTCACTGCCATCATTTTAAAAAAAAAAAGTCATCTTACAGATCGTCACTTCTTAAATATCTCTAAATTAAGTTTTCTGTACAAAATGTGCTATCAACAAGTGGCTGCCTTCTATGGAAAACAGTACAAATAGCTGCAGTGGTAAAAAATGGCTGGTGTATTTGATTTGTGGATGCTTTGGTAATAACTGTCCTTTAAAATAGATCCCACAGACTGCAGTTAAATTACAAAAATTAAAATATACTGTAGATAATAAAATAAATTGTGAGACCTTTTTCTCTTTGCACCATGTTTTGAAGATGTTTGGTGGGGACGTTAGGTGGAAAATCTACATATAAAAATGACAAAACTTTAAAACGAATCAGTGATATGGCTTCTGTTCTTAAAACTGCGGAACTCCACAATCAATAAATACATATTTAAATACACCAATAAAGTTAAGTCCAAAAAAATAATAAGAGGAGGCCTTCGAACGTGAAGGGTGGTGCTTTTTCTGTGGCAGGGAGAAAGTGTCTTTGCACCTTATCACATGTCACATATGTCCCTCAGTCCTCCTCTCATCAGGAGAACTTGCTGAGCATCGTGGCAGTTTTCATGTGGGCGGAGGGCCGTTGGTGTAGCGCAGCATAGGGTAGAAGGAGCGGGCGAAGTTGTTGGACAGTGTACAGCTGTAGTTCTCTTCAGACAGAGGCACCAGGCAGGCCAGAACCAGCAGCACGAAGAAGAGCAGGTGCAAGGGGAAGGCAGCTCGTAGAACCCGGTAGAAGAAGGGTCGCTGTGGGGAAGAATCCCTCCTCTCCTCCCTGAATGAGAACAGAAATTATTAGTTCAGGGTTAAAGTTAAATCTAAAAAATGTAAAAAGAAAGCAAAAACACAAAATGCAGTCCCAGCTGGTAAAAGTTACCTTCTAGTTGCAGGCTGTCCAACTGCAGCTGCCTGTAGACCTGCAGCCTCCTCCTAAAGCAACAGACAAGTCAAACATGTTCATCACTTGTGTCTACCTCCAACACCAACATTAACAGCAGCAAACAAAAACTGCACTGCTATCTGAATGTGTGAAATGTAATGTCAGTTTTCCAGTGGTCCAACATTAGAGTCTAAAGTGTGGAGGAATCGATCAGATCTTGTACCGAACTAAAAGTAGAAATACTCCACTTTAAGCAAAATGCTGCATTCAATGTATTATCGACAAAACGTATTTGAAGTATCAAATATAAAAGTAGTCACTGTGCAAAGTGTCACATTTTGCAAAGGCACACTGGAAAACTTTTTATGTCATATTATACTGACAAATTTATAATATTCAAATGGCATACAATATTACAGTGGACATTTTTATAAGTAATACTACACATATTTTTTGTGATAAGCGATATACTTTGGCATTTTTGGACATTTTTATGTTGTACTATACTATGCCATTTTGATGAAATACTATTGTTCACAATTTTTTTAACATTTTGGTAGGAAAGTAGAGTATCGCTTTTTACTTGTCATCAAAAATATTGAAAAAAATATAAAGTATATTATGTCATAAAAATATTGGTAAAAAAAGGTTGTACAAAAAAAGATGAATAGATTAGAGACACTACACATACATAAAAGACACAATATGGGGAAGTTACGTAATAGTTACTGTATACATTGATCTGATTCATACCCAGTGTCCCCAAATCAGACATTGGTCCACAGTTTTTATCTGTTTAAGTCCAAATTTTATTTAAGTCATGAGATTACAACTGTTTCTTTCATTTTTACAGCAAAAGATAAGTCCTTCCATCGATTCAGTGTCCTATATTTTATAATATAGTTCATAATATTGATTATTGACTTTAAATCAAGCATAATCTATTAAGTAACAGGAAAAACCAGACCTTCAGTTCTTTTGCCTTAGACACGATCCTGGTTAGTAAATTCTGTTTCATAACCTGCACTGTCAATTGGTAATTAAAACTGACTGAATCGTATTGAAATCTTAGGTCAGGTCATTGACAAGTTCTCTGAGAAAATCATTGTCATTTAGAAGTTTGCACCCATCTGTTCAAATATCAATCGGAATCAGAGGGAAATGCAAAAATTAAAAAAGATGTATGTAACTTTACTGTTCAAGATAACTAAAAACAAAAAGCATGAAAGAGTTGTTATCAAGGCTAAGTAAGGTCTCTGTCAGTCTTATCTGATGGTGTGTTTGCTGTCTTTCAGGAAACCTCCCCAACCAGCTCAGAAACAGACAGCACTGTTCTGGGAACACTCCACTTTCCTCTGCAGCTACACAAAGGTAAGCCTGAATATTTACCGAAAGAATTTCATGACATGGTTTATCGTCAAAAATGCATCAAAGAGGTCATAGTATGTCATCAAAAATTCTTAAAACATGTCAGTATATTATATTGTCAAACATGCCTCAAAAATGTCAAAGTATAGTCTGAGGTCAAAAGTGCATCCAAAATGTAACAGTATAGTATGCTGTCAAAATACTGTTCTATTTCGTTAAAAATTCATCACAAACATCATAGTGTGGGATGTCGTAAAAAACTCCACAAAAATGTCATAGAATGGTATGTTAGCAAAAGTGCCTCAAAAATGCCCCAGTAAAGTATGTCTTTGAAAGTCAGGAAAAAAACATCATAGTGTCATATTTTGTATATTTTTTGCTTTTTTGGTCATTTTTTCAACATGCTATATTATCGTGTTTTTGGCCATATTTGTAAGTTTTAATACTATGGCGTGCATCAACACGCTCTTTTACGACATTTTGAAGTGAAGTGAAGGCAAAAATGTCAAAAAATGGCATGTCCCAAAAACAGCTCAAAACACCTCAAAACAGCATAAAAGAGCATGTTGATGCACGCCATAGTATTAAAACTTACAAATATGGCCAAAAACACGATAATATAGCATGTTGAAAAAATGACCAAAAAAGCAAGGCTATAGTAAGGCAAAAATGTCAAAAAATGGCATGTCCCAAAAACAGCTGAAAACACCTCAAAACAGCATAAAAGACTGTGTTGATGCACGCCATAGTATTAAAACTTACAAATATGGCCAAAAACACGATAATATAGCATGTTGAAAAAATGACCTAAAAAGCAAGGCTATAGTAAGGCAAAAATGTCAAAAAATGGCATGTCCCAAAAACAGCTGAAAACACCTCAAAATGTCATAAAAGAGCGTGCTGATGCACACCATAGTATTAAAACTTAAAAATATGGACAAAAACACAATAATATAGCATGTTGAAAAAATGACCTAAAAAGCAAGGCTATAGTAAGGCAAAAATGTCAAAATATGGCATGTCCCAAAAACAGCTGAAAACACCTCAAAACAGCATAAAAGACTGTATTGATGCACGCCATAGTATTAAAACTTACAAATATGGTCAAAAACACAATAATATAGCATGTTGAAAAAATGACCAAAAAAGCAAGGCTATAGTAAGGCAAAAATGTCAAAAAATGGCATGTCCCAAAAACAGCTCAAAACACCTCAAAACAGCATAAAAGACTGTGTTGATGCACGCCATAGTATTAAAACTTACAAATATGGCCAAAAACACGATAATATAGCATGTTGGAAAAAATGACCAAAAAAGCAAGGCTATAGTAAGGCAAAAATGTCAAAAAATGGCATGTCCCAAAAACAGCTCAAAACACCTCAAATCAGCAAAAAAGAGTGCGCTGATGCACGCCATAGTATTAAAACTTACAAATATGGACAAAAACACGATAATATAGCATGTTGAAAAAAATGACCAAAAAAGCAAGGCTATAGTAAGGCAAAAATGTCAAAAAATGGCATGTCCCAAAAACAGCTCAAAACACCTCAAAACAGCATAAAAGACTGTGTTGATGCACGCCATAGTATTAAAACTTACAAATATGGCCAAAAACACGATAATATAGCATGTTGAAAAAATGACCTAAAAAGCAAGGCTATAGTAAGGCAAAAATGTCAAAAAATGGCATGTCCCAAAAACAGCTCAAAACACCTCAAAACAGCATAAAAGACTGTGTTGATGCACGCCATAGTATTAAAACTTACAAATATGGCCAAAAACACGATAATATAGCATGTTGGAAAAAATGACCAAAAAAGCAAGGCTATAGTAAGGCAAAAATGTCAAAAAATGGCATGTCCCAAAAACAGCTCAAAACACCTCAAAACAGCATAAAAGACTGTGTTGATGCACGCCATAGTATTAAAACTTACAAATATGGCCAAAAACACGATAATATAGCATGTTGAAAAAATGACCTAAAAAGCAAGGCTATAGTAAGGCAAAAATGTCAAAAAATGGCATGTCCCAAAAACAGCTCAAAACACCTCAAAACAGCATAAAAGAGCGTGCTGATGCACGCCATAGCATTAAAACTTACAAATATGGCCAAAAACACGATAATATAGCATGTTGAAAAAATGACCTAAAAAGCAAGGCTATAGTAAGGCAAAAATGTCAAAAAATGGCATGTCCCAAAAACAGCTGAAAACACTTCAAAACAGCATAAAAGAGCGTGCTGATGCACGCCATAGCATTAAAACTTACAAATATGGACAAAAACACGATAATATAGCATGTTGAAAAAATGACCAAAAAAGCAAGGCTATAGTAAGGCAAAAATGTCAAAAAATGGCATGTCCCAAAAACAGCTGAAAACACCTCAAAATGTCATAAAAGAGCGTACTGATGCACATCATAGCATTAAAACTTACAAATATGGCCAAAAACACGATAATATAGCATGTTGAAAAAATGACCAAAAAAGCAAGGCTATAGTAAGGCAAAAATGTCAAAAAATGGCATGTCCCAAAAACAGCTGAAAACACTTCAAAACAGCATAAAAGAGCGTGCTGATGCACGCCATAGCATTAAAACTTACAAATATGGACAAAAACACGATAATATAGCATGTTGGAAAAAATGACCAAAAAAGCAAGGCTATAGTAAGGCAAAAATGTCAAAAAATGGCATGTCCCAAAAACAGCTGAAAACACCTCAAAACAGCATAAAAGACTGTGTTGATGCACGCCATAGTATTAAAACTTACAAATATGGCCAAAAACACGATAATATAGCATGTTGAAAAAATGACCTAAAAAGCAAGGCTATAGTAAGGCAAAAATGTCAAAAAATGGCATGTCCCAAAAACAGCTCAAAACACCTCAAAACAGCATAAAAGAGCGTACTGATGCACATCATAGCATTAAAACTTACAAATATGGACAAAAACACGATAATATAGCATGTTGAAAAAATGACCTAAAAAGCAAGGCTATAGTAAGGCAAAAATGTCAAAAAATGGCATGTCCCAAAAACAGCTGAAAACACTTCAAAATGTCATAAAAGAGCGTGCTGATGCACGCCATAGTATTAAAACTTACAAATATGGACAAAAACATGATAATATAGCATGTTGAAAAAATGACCTAAAAAGCAAGGCTATAGTAAGGCAAAAATGTCAAAAAATGGCATGTCCCAAAAACAGCTGAAAACACCTCAAAACAGCATAAAAGACTGTGTTGATGCACGCCATAGTATTAAAACTTACAAATATGGCCAAAAACACGATAATATAGCATGTTGAAAAAATGACCTAAAAAGCAAGGCTATAGTAAGGCAAAAATGTCAAAAAATGGCATGTCCCAAAAACAGCTCAAAACACCTCAGAACAGCATAAAAGACTGTGTTGATGCACGCCATAGTATTAAAACTTACAAATATGGCCAAAAACACGATAATATAGCATGTTGAAAAAATGACCTAAAAAGCAAGGCTATAGTAAGGCAAAAATGTCAAAAAATGGCATGTCCCAAAAACAGCTCAAAACACTTCAAAATGTCATAAAAGAGCGTGCTGATGCACGCCATAGTATTAAAACTTACAAATATGGACAAAAACACGATAATATAGCATGTTGAAAAAATGACCAAAAAAGCAAGGCTATAGTAAGGCAAAAATGTCAAAAAATGGCATGTCCCAAAAACAGCTGAAAACACCTCAAAACAGCATAAAAGACTGTGTTGATGCACGCCATAGTATTAAAACTTACAAATATGGCCAAAAACACGATAATATAGCATGTTGAAAAAATGACCAAAAAAGCAAGGCTATAGTAAGGCAAAAATGTCAAAAAATGGCATGTCCCAAAAACAGCTCAAAACATCTCAAAACAGCATAAAAGACTGTGTTGATGCACGCCATAGTATTAAAACTTACAAATATGGCCAAAAACACGATAATATAGCATGTTGAAAAAATGACCTAAAAAGCAAGGCTATAGTAAGGCAAAAATGTCAAAAAATGGCATGTCCCAAAAACAGCTGAAAACACCTCAGAACAGCATAAAAGACTGTGTTGATGCACGCCATAGTATTAAAACTTACAAATATGGCCAAAAACACGATAATATAGCATGTTGAAAAAATGACCAAAAAAGCAAGGCTATAGTAAGGCAAAAATGTCAAAAAATGGCATGTCCCAAAAACAGCTGAAAACACCTCAAAACAGCATAAAAGAGCGTGCTGATGCACGCCATAGCATTAAAACTTACAAATATGGACAAAAACACGATAATATAGCATGTTGGAAAAAATGACCAAAAAAGCAAGGCTATAGTAAGGCAAAATGTCAAAAATGGCATGTCCCAAAACAGCTGAAAACACTTCAAAACGACATAAAAGAGCGTGCTGATGCACGCCATAGCATTAAAACTTACAAATATGGCCAAAAACACGATGATATAGCATGTTGGAAAAAATGACCAAAAAAGCAAGGCTATAGTAAGGCAAAAATGTCAAAAAATGGCATGTCCCAAAAACAGCTCAAAACACCTCAAAACAGCATAAAAGAGCATGTTGATGCACGCCATAGTATTAAAACTTACAAATATGGCCAAAAACACGATAATATAGCATGTTGAAAAAAATGACCAAAAAAGCAAGGCTATAGTAAGGCAAAAATGTCAAAAAATGGCATGTCCCAAAAACAGCTGAAAACACCTCAAAACAGCATAAAAGACTGTGTTGATGCACGCCATAGTATTAAAACTTACAAATATGGCCAAAAACACGATAATATAGCATGTTGAAAAAATGACCAAAAAAGCAAGGCTATAGTAAGGCAAAAATGTCAAAAAATGGCATGTCCCAAAAACAGCTGAAAACACTTCAAAATGTCATAAAAGAGCGTGCTGATGCACGCCATAGCATTAAAACTTACAAATATGGTCAAAAACACAATAATATAGCATGTTGAAAAATGACCAAAAAGCAAGGCTATAGTAAGGCAAAATGTCAAAAATGGCATGTCCCAAAAACAGCTCAAAACACCTCAAAACAGCATAAAAGAGCATGTTGATGCACGCCATAGTATTAAAACTTACAAATATGGCCAAAAACACGATAATATAGCATGTTGGAAAAAATGACCAAAAAAGCAAGGCTATAGTAAGGCAAAAATGTCAAAAAATGGCATGTCCCAAAAACAGCTGAAAACACTTCAAAATGTCATAAAAGAGCGTGCTGATGCACGCCATAGCATTAAAACTTACAAATATGGCCAAAAACACGATGATATAGCATGTTGGAAAAAATGACCAAAAAAGCAAGGCTATAGTAAGGCAAAAATGTCAAAAAATGGCATGTCCCAAAAACAGCTGAAAACACTTCAAAATGTCATAAAAGAGCGTGCTGATGCACGCCATAGCATTAAAACTTACAAATATGGCCAAAAACACGATGATATAGCATGTTGGAAAAAATGACCAAAAAAGCAAGGCTATAGTAAGGCAAAAATGTCAAAAAATGGCATGTCCCAAAACAGCTGAAAACACCTCAAAACAGCATAAAAGACTGTGTTGATGCACGCCATAGTATTAAAACTTACAAATATGGCCAAAAACACGATAATATAGCATGTTGAAAAAATGACCAAAAAAGCAAGGCTATAGTAAGGCAAAAATGTCAAAAAGTGGCATGTCCCAAAAACAGCTGAAAACACTTCAAAATGTCATAAAAGAGCGTGCTGATGCACGCCATAGCATTAAAACTTACAAATATGGTCAAAAACACAATAATATAGCATGTTGAAAAAATGACCAAAAAAGCAAGGCTATAGTAAGGCAAAAATGTCAAAAAATGGCATGTCCCAAAAACAGCTCAAAACACCTCAAAACAGCATAAAAGAGCATGTTGATGCACGCCATAGTATTAAAACTTACAAATATGGCCAAAAACACGATAATATAGCATGTTGAAAAAATGACCTAAAAAGCAAGGCTATAGTAAGGCAAAAATGTCAAAAAATGGCATGTCCCAAAAACAGCTGAAAACACTTCAAAATGTCATAAAAGAGCGTGCTGATGCACGCCATAGCATTAAAACTTACAAATATGGACAAAAACACGATAATATAGCATGTTGGAAAAATGACCAAAAAAGCAAGGCTATAGTAAGGCAAAAATGTCAAAAAATGGCATGTCCCAAAAACAGCTCAAAACACCTCAAAACAGCATAAAAGAGCATGTTGATGCACGCCATAGTATTAAAACTTACAAATATGGCCAAAAACACGATAATATAGCATGTTGAAAAAAATGACCAAAAAGCAAGGCTATAGTAAGGCAAAAATGTCAAAAAATGGCATGTCCCAAAAACAGCTGAAAACACCTCAAAACAGCATAAAAGACTGTGTTGATGCACGCCATAGTATTAAAACTTACAAATATGGCCAAAAACACGATAATATAGCATGTTGGAAAAAATGACCAAAAAAGCAAGGCTATAGTAAGGCAAAAATGTCAAAAAGTGGCATGTCCCAAAAACAGCTGAAAACACTTCAAAATGTCATAAAAGAGCGTGCTGATGCACGCCATAGCATTAAAACTTACAAATATGGTCAAAAACACAATAATATAGCATGTTGAAAAATGACCAAAAAGCAAGGCTATAGTAAGGCAAAATGTCAAAAAGTGGCATGTCCCAAAAACAGCTGAAAACACTTCAAAAATGTCATAAAAGAGCGTGTTGATGCACGCCATAGTATTAAAACTTACAAATATGGTCAAAAACACAATAATATAGCATGTTGAAAAATGACCAAAAAGCAAGGCTATAGTAAGGCAAAAATGTCAAAAATGGCATGTCCCAAAAACAGCTGAAAACACTTCAAAATGTCATAAAAGAGCGTGCTGATGCACGCCATAGCATTAAAACTTACAAATATGGTCAAAAACACAATAATATAGCATGTTGAAAAATGACCAAAAAGCAAGGCTATAGTAAAGGCAAAAATGTCAAAAAATGGCATGTCCCAAAAACAGCTCAAAACACCTCAAAACAGCATAAAAGAGCATGTTGATGCACGCCATAGTATTAAAACTTACAAATATGGCCAAAAACACGATAATATAGCATGTTGAAAAAAATGACCAAAAAGCAAGGCTATAGGAAGGCAAAAATGTCAAAAAATGGCATGTCCCAAAACAGCTGAAAACACTTCAAAATGTCATAAAAGAGCGTGCTGATGCACGCCATAGTATTAAAACTTACAAATATGGCCAAAAACACGATAATATAGCATGTTGAAAAAATGACCAAAAAGCAAGGCTATAGTAAAGGCAAAAATGTCAAAAATGGCATGTCCCAAAAACAGCTGAAAACACCTCAAAACAGCATAAAAGACTGTGTTGATGCACGCCATAGTATTAAAACTTACAAATATGGCCAAAAACACGATAATATAGCATGTTGAAAAAATGACCAAAAAGCAAGGCTATAGTAAGGCAAAATGTCAAAAATGGCATGTCCCAAAAACAGCTGAAAACACTTCAAAATGTCATAAAAGAGCGTGCTGATGCACGCCATAGCATTAAAACTTACAAATATGGTCAAAAACACAATAATATAGCATGTTGAAAAAATGACCAAAAAAGCAAGGCTATAGTAAGGCAAAAATGTCAAAAAATGGCATGTCCCAAAAACAGCTCAAAACACCTCAAAACAGCATAAAAGAGCATGTTGATGCACGCCATAGTATTAAAACTTACAAATATGGCCAAAAACACGATAATATAGCATGTTGGAAAAAATGACCAAAAAAAGCAAGGCTATAGTAAGGCAAAATGTCAAAAATGGCATGTCCCAAAAACAGCTCAAAACACTTCAAAATGTCATAAAAGAGCGTGCTGATGCACGCCATAGCATTAAAACTTACAAATATGGCCAAAACACGATGATATAGCATGTTGGAAAAATGACCAAAAAGCAAAGGCTATAGTAAGGCAAAAATGTCAAAAAATGGCATGTCCCAAAAACAGCTGAAAACACTTCAAAATGTCATAAAAGAGCGTGCTGATGCACGCCATAGCATTAAAACTTACAAATATGGACAAAAACACGATGATATAGCATGTTGGAAAAATGACCAAAAAGCAAGGCTATAGTAAGGCAAAAATGTCAAAAAATGGCATGTCCCAAAAACAGCTGAAAACACCTCAAAACAGCATAAAAGACTGTGTTGATGCACGCCATAGTATTAAAACTTACAAATATGGCCAAAAACACGATAATATAGCATGTTGAAAAAATGACCAAAAAAGCAAGGCTATAGTAAGGCAAAAATGTCAAAAAGTGGCATGTCCCAAAAACAGCTGAAAACACTTCAAAATGTCATAAAAGAGCGTGCTGATGCACGCCATAGCATTAAAACTTACAAATATGGTCAAAAACACAATAATATAGCATGTTGAAAAAATGACCAAAAAGCAAGGCTATAGTAAGGCAAAAATGTCAAAAATGGCATGTCCCAAAAACAGCTCAAAACACCTCAAAACAGCATAAAAGAGCATGTTGATGCACGCCATAGTATTAAAACTTACAAATATGGCCAAAAACACGATAATATAGCATGTTGGAAAAAATGACCAAAAAGCAAAGGCTATAGTAAGGCAAAATGTCAAAAAATGGCATGTCCCAAAAACAGCTGAAAACACTTCAAAATGTCATAAAAGAGCGTGCTGATGCACGCCATAGCATTAAAACTTACAAATATGGCCAAAAACACGATAATATAGCATGTTGGAAAAAATGACCAAAAAAGCAAGGCTATAGTAAGGCAAAAATGTCAAAAAATGGCATGTCCCAAAAACAGCTCAAAACACCTCAAAACAGCATAAAAGAGCATGTTGATGCACGCCATAGTATTAAAACTTACAAATATGGCCAAAAACACGATAATATAGCATGTTGGAAAAAATGACCAAAAAAGCAAGGCTATAGTAAGGCAAAAATGTCAAAAAATGGCATGTCCCAAAAACAGCTGAAAACACCTCAAAACAGCATAAAAGACTGTGTTGATGCACGCCATAGTATTAAAACTTACAAATATGGCCAAAAACACGATAATATAGCATGTTGAAAAAATGACCAAAAAGCAAGGCTATAGTAAGGCAAAAATGTCAAAAAATGGCATGTCCCAAAAACAGCTGAAAACACTTCAAAATGTCATAAAAGAGCGTGCTGATGCACGCCATAGCATTAAAACTTACAAATATGGTCAAAAACACAATAATATAGCATGTTGAAAAAATGACCAAAAAAGCAAGGCTATAGTAAGGCAAAAATGTCAAAAAGTGGCATGTCCCAAAAACAGCTGAAAACACTTCAAAATGTCATAAAAGAGCGTGCTGATGCACGCCATAGTATTAAAACTTACAAATATGGCCAAAAACACGATAATATAGCATGTTGAAAAAATGACCAAAAAAGCAAGGCTATAGTAAGGCAAAAATGTCAAAAAATGGCATGTCCCAAAAACAGCTCAAAACACCTCAAAACAGCATAAAAGAGCATGTTGATGCACGCCATAGTATTAAAACTTACAAATATGGCCAAAAAACCGATAATATAGAATGTTGGAAAAAATGACCAAAAAAGCAAGGCTATAGTAAGGCAAAAATGTCAAAAAATGGCATGTCCCAAAAACAGCTGAAAACACTTCAAAATGTCATAAAAGAGCGTGCTGATGCACGCCATAGCATTAAAACTTACAAATATGGCCAAAAACACGATAATATAGCATGTTGAAAAAATGACCAAAAAAGCAAGGCTATAGTAAGGCAAAAATGTCAAAAAATGGCATGTCCCAAAAACAGCTCAAAACACCTCAAAACAGCATAAAAGAGCATGTTGATGCACGCCATAGTATTAAAACTTACAAATATGGCCAAAAACACGATAATATAGCATGTTGAAAAAAATGACCAAAAAGCAAGGCTATAGTAAGGCAAAAATGTCAAAAAATGGCATGTCCCAAAAACAGCTGAAAACACCTCAAAACAGCATAAAAGACTGTGTTGATGCACGCCATAGTATTAAAACTTACAAATATGGCCAAAAACACGATAATATAGCATGTTGAAAAAATGACCATAAAAGCAAGGCTATAGTAAGGCAAAAATGTCAAAAAATGGCATGTCCCAAAAACAGCTGAAAACACTTCAAAATGTCATAAAAGAGCGTGCTGATGCACGCCATAGTAATAAAACTTACAAATATGGTCAAAAACACAATAATATAGCATGTTGAAAAAATGACCAAAAAAGCAAGGCTATAGTAAGGCAAAAATGTCAAAAAATGGCATGTCCCAAAAACAGCTGAAAACACTTCAAAATGTCATAAAAGAGCGTGCTGATGCACGCCATAGCATTAAAACTTACAAATATGGCCAAAAACACGATAATATAGCATGTTGAAAAAATGACCAAAAAAGCAAGGCTATAGTAAGGCAAAAATGTCAAAAATGGCATGTCCCAAAAACAGCTGAAAACACCTCAAAACCGCATAAAAGACTGTGTTGATGCACGCCATAGTAATAAAACTTACAAATATGGTCAAAAACACAATAATATAGCATGTTGAAAAAATGACCAAAAAAGCAAGGCTATAGTAAGGCAAAAATGTCAAAAAATGGCATGTCCCAAAAACAGCTCAAAACACCTCAAAACAGCATAAAAGAGCATGTTGATGCACGCCATAGTATTAAAACTTACAAATATGGACAAAAACACGATAATATAGCATGTTGAAAAAAATGACCAAAAAAGCAAGGCTATAGTAAGGCAAAAATGTCAAAAAATGGCATGTCCCAAAAACAGCTCAAAACACTTCAAAATGTCATAAAAGAGCGTGCTGATGCACGCCATAGTATTAAAACTTACAAATATGGACAAAAACACGATAATATAGCATGTTGAAAAAATGACCTAAAAAGCAAAGGCTATAGTAAAGGCAAAATGTCAAAAAATGGCATGTCCCAAAAACAGCTCAAAACACCTCAGAACAGCATAAAAGACTGTGTTGATGCACGCCATAGTATTAAAACTTACAAATATGGCCAAAAACACGATAATATAGCATGTTGGAAAAAATGACCAAAAAAGCAAGGCTATAGTAAGGCAAAAATGTCAAAAAATGGCATGTCCCAAAAACAGCTGAAAACACCTCAAAACAGCATAAAAGAGCGTGCTGATGCACGCCATAGTATTAAAACTTACAAATATGGACAAAAACACGATAATATAGCATGTTGAAAAAATGACCAAAAAAGCAAGGCTATAGTAAGGCAAAAATGTCAAAAAATGGCATGTCCCAAAAACAGCTCAAAACACCTCAAAACAGCATAAAAGAGCATGTTGATGCACGCCATAGTATTAAAACTTACAAATATGGCCAAAAACACGATAATATAGCATGTTGGAAAAAATGACCAAAAAAGCAAGGCTATAGTAAGGCAAAAATGTCAAAAAATGGCATGTCCCAAAAACAGCTCAAAACACCTCAAAACAGCATAAAAGAGCGTGTTGATGCACGCCATAGTATTAAAACTTACAAATATGGACAAAAACACGATAATATAGCATGTTGAAAAAAATGACCAAAAAAGCAAGGCTATAGTAAGGCAAAAATGTCAAAAAATGGCATGTCCCAAAAACAGCTCAAAACACTTCAAAATGTCATAAAAGAGCGTGCTGATGCACGCCATAGTATTAAAACTTACAAATATGGACAAAAACACGATAATATAGCATGTTGAAAAAATGACCTAAAAAGCAAGGCTATAGTAAGGCAAAAATGTCAAAAAATGGCATGTCCCAAAAACAGCTCAAAACACCTCAAAACAGCATAAAAGACTGTGTTGATGCACGCCATAGTATTAAAACTTACAAATATGGCCAAAAACACGATAATATAGCATGTTGAAAAAATGACCAAAAAAGCAAGGCTATAGTAAGGCAAAAATGTCAAAAAATGGCATGTCCCAAAAACAGCTGAAAACACTTCAAAATGTCATAAAAGAGCGTGCTGATGCACGCCATAGTACTAAAACTTACAAATATGGCCAAAAACACGATAATATAGCATGTTGAAAAAATGACCAAAAAAGCAAGGCTATAGTAAGGCAAAATGTCAAAAATGGCATGTCCCAAAAACAGCTCAAAACACCTCAAAACAGCATAAAAGAGCATGTTGATGCACGCCATAGTATTAAAACTTACAAATATGGCCAAAAACACGATAATATAGCATGTTGGAAAAAATGACCAAAAAAGCAAGGCTATAGTAAGGCAAAAATGTCAAAAAATGGCATGTCCCAAAAACAGCTGAAAACACTTCAAAATGTCATAAAAGAGCGTGCTGATGCACGCCATAGCATTAAAACTTACAAATATGGCCAAAAACACGATAATATAGCATGTTGAAAAAATGACCAAAAAAGCAAGGCTATAGTAAGGCAAAAATGTCAAAAAATGGCATGTCCCAAAAACAGCTCAAAACACCTCAAAACAGCATAAAAGAGCATGTTGATGCACGCCATAGTATTAAAACTTACAAATATGGACAAAAACACGATAATATAGCATGTTGAAAAAATGACCTAAAAAGCAAGGCTATAGTAAGGCAAAAATGTCAAAAAATGGCATGTCCCAAAAACAGCTGAAAACACCTCAAAACAGCATAAAAGACTGTGTTGATGCACGCCATAGTATTAAAACTTACAAATATGGCCAAAAACACGATAATATAGCATGTTGAAAAAATGACCAAAAAAGCAAGGCTATAGTAAGGCAAAATGTCAAAAATGGCATGTCCCAAAAACAGCTGAAAACACTTCAAAATGTCATAAAAGAGCGTGCTGATGCACGCCATAGCATTAAAACTTACAAATATGGACAAAAACACGATAATATAGCATGTTGAAAAAATGACCAAAAAAGCAAGGCTATAGTAAGGCAAAAATGTCAAAAAATGGCATGTCCCAAAAACAGCTGAAAACACTTCAAAACAGCATAAAGATGTTGATGCACGCCATAGTATTAAAACTTACAAATATGGCCAAAAACACGATAATATAGCATGTTGAAAAATGACCAAAAAGCAAGGCTATAGTAAGGCAAAATGTCAAAAATGGCATGTCCCAAAAACAGCTCAAAACACCTCAAAACAGCATAAAAGAGCGTGTTGATGCACGCCATAGTATTAAAACTTACAAATATGGCCAAAAACACGATAATATAGCATGTTGAAAAAATGACCAAAAAGCAAAGGCTATAGTAAGGCAAAATGTCAAAAATGGCATGTCCAAAAACAGCTGAAAACACCTCAAAACAGCATAAAAGAGCTGTTGATGCACGCCATAGTATTAAAACTTACAAATATGGACAAAAACACGATAATATAGCATGTTGAAAAATGACCAAAAAAGCAAGGCTATAGTAAGGCAAAATGTCAACAAATGGCATGCCCCAAAAACACCTCAAAACACCTCAAAACAGCATAAAAGAGCATGTTGATGCACGCCATAGTATTAAAACTTACAAATATGGACAAAAACACGATAATATA
Organism: Plectropomus leopardus; assembly: GCF_026936395.1. Classification (NCBI taxonomy): domain Eukaryota; kingdom Metazoa; phylum Chordata; class Actinopteri; order Perciformes; family Serranidae; genus Plectropomus; species Plectropomus leopardus. Next base: position 5,398,816 of record NC_142189.1, read on the forward strand.
GCATGTTGAAAAAATGACCTAAAAAGCAAGGCTATAGTAAGGCAAAAATGTCAAAATGGCATGTCCCAAAAACAGCTGAAAACACCTCAAAACAGCATAAAAGAGCGTGTTGATGCACGCCATAGTATTAAAACTTACAAATATGGCCAAAAACACGATAATATAGCATGTTGAAAAATGACCAAAAAGCAAAGGCTATAGTAAGGCAAAAATGTCAAAAAATGGCATGTCCCAAAAACAGCTGAAAACACTTCAAAATGTCATAAAAGAGCGTGCTGATGCACGCCATAGCATTAAAACTTACAAATATGGACAAAAACACGATAATATAGCATGTTGGAAAAAATGACCAAAAAAGCAAGGCTATAGTAAGGCAAAAATGTCAAAAAATGGCATGTCCCAAAAACAGCTGAAAACACTTCAAAATGTCATAAAAGAGCGTGCTGATGCACGCCATAGTATTAAAACTTACAAATATGGACAAAAACATGATAATATAGCATGTTGAAAAAATGACCAAAAAGCAAGGCTATAGTAAGGCAAAAATGTCAAAAAATGGCATGTCCCAAAAACAGCTGAAAACACTTCAAAACAGCATAAAAGACTGTGATGATGCACGCCATAGTATTAAAACTTACAAATATGGCCAAAACACGATAATATAGCATGTTGAAAAATGACCAAAAAAGCAAAGGCTATAGTAAGGCAGAAATGTCAAAAAATGGCATGTCCCAAAAACAGCTCAAAACACCTCAAAACAGCATAAAAGAGCATGTTGATGCACGCCATAGTATTAAAACTTACAAATATGGACAAAAACACGATAATATAGCATGTTGAAAAAAATGACCAAAAAAGCAAGGCTATAGTAAGGCAAAAATGTCAAAAAATGGCATGTCCCAAAAACAGCTCAAAACACCTCAAAACAGCATAAAAGACTGTGTTGATGCACGCCATAGTATTAAAACTTACAAATATGGCCAAAACACGATAAAATAGAATGTGGAAAAAAATGACCAAAAAGCAAGGCTATAGTAAGGCAAAAATGTCAAAAAATGGCATGTCCCAAAAACAGCTCAAAACACCTCAAAACAGCATAAAAGAGCGTGTTGATGCACGCCATAGTATTAAAACTTACAAATATGGCCAAAAACACGATAATATAGCATGTTGAAAAAATGACCAAAAAAGCAAGGCTATAGTAAGGCAAAAATGTCAAAAAATGGCATGTCCCAAAAACAGCTGAAAACACTTCAAAACAGCATAAAAGAGCGTGCTGATGCACGCCATAGCATTAAAACTTACAAATATGGACAAAAACACGATAATATAGCATGTTGAAAAAAATGACCAAAAAAGCAAGGCTATAGTAAGGCAAAAATGTCAAAAAATGGCATGTCCCAAAAACAGCTGAAAACACTTCAAAACAGCATAAAAGAGCGTGCTGATGCACGCCATAGTATTAAAACTTACAAATATGGCCAAAAACACGATAATATAGCATGTTGGAAAAAATGACCAAAAAAGCAAGGCTATAGTAAGGCAAAAATGTCAAAAATGGCATGTCCCAAAAACAGCTGAAAACACCTCAAAACAGCATAAAAGAGCGTGTTGATGCACGCCATAGTATTAAAACTTATAAATATGGACAAAAACACGATAATATAGCATGTTGAAAAAATGACCAAAAAAGCAAGGCTATAGTAAGGCAAAAATGTCAAAAAATGGCATGTCCCAAAAACAGCTGAAAACACTTCAAAATGTCATAAAAGAGCGTGCTGATGCACGCCATAGCATTAAAACTTACAAATATGGCCAAAAACACGATAATATAGCATGTTGGAAAAAATGACCAAAAAAGCAAGGCTATAGTAAGGCAAAAATGTCAAAAAATGGCATGTCCCAAAAACAGCTGAAAAAACTTCAAAACAGCATAAAAGAGCGTGCTGATGCACGCCATAGTAATAAAACTTATAAATATGGCCAAAAACACAATAATATAGCATGTTGAAAAAATGACCAAAAAAGCAAGGCTATAGTAAGGCAAAAATGTCAAAAAATGGCATGTCCCAAAAACAGCTGAAAAAACTTCAAAACAGCATAAAAGAGCGTGCTGATGCACGCCATAGTATTAAAACTTACAAATATGGACAAAAACACGATAATATAGCATGTTGAAAAAATGACCTAAAAAGCAAGGCTATAGTAAGGCAAAAATGTCAAAAAATGGCATGTCCCAAAACAGCTCAAAACACCTTCAAAAAGCAACAGCATAAAAGATTGTGTTGATGCACGCCATAGTATTAAAACTTACAAATATGGCCAAAAAAATAATGTATAGCATGTTGAAAAATGACCAAAAAAATGCAAAGGCTATAAAAGGCAAAATGTAAAGGCAAAAATGTCAAAAATGGCATGTCCCAAAAACAGCTGCTGAAAACACCTCAAAACAGCATAAGAGGGTGTTGATGCACGCCATAGTATTAAAACTTACAAATATGGCCAAAACACATATAGCATGTTGAAAAAATGACCAAAAGCAAGGCTATAGTAGTGGCAAAAATGTCAAAAATGGCATGTCCCAAAAACAGCTGAAAAACACTTGTCAAACAAGTCATAAAAGAGCAGTTGATGCACGCCATAGCATTACAAAAACTTACAAATAAATATGGACAAAAACACTATAATATAGCATGTTGAAAAAATGACCAAAAAAGCAAAGGCTATAGTAAAGGCAAAATGTCAAAAAATGAGTATGTCCTAAAACAGCTGAAAACGATTTCAAAACAGCATAAAGGCGTGCTGATGCACGCCTATAGTAATAAAACTTACAAAATATGGCCAAAACACAATAATATAGCATGTTGAAAAAAATCAAAAAGCAATATAGTAAAGGTTAAAATGTCAAAATGGCATGTCCCAAAAACAGCTTGAAAATACGCTCAAAACAGCATAAAGGAGCTGATGCTGCGCCCTATAGTATTGCGTCAAAACACCCCAAATATGGGACAAGCACGATAATATAGCATGTTGAAAAAAAATGACCAAAAATAAAGCATGGGCTATAGTAAGCAAAATGTCATAGAAAAAATGGCATGTCTACAAAACAGCTCAAAACACCTTCATAAACAGCATAAAAGACTGTGTTGATCACTTGCAGCCATAGTAATAAAACTAAAACTAAATAAGGGCTAAAGTATACACAAGAAATGACTATAGCATGTTTGAAAAAATGACAAAAGCAAAGGCTATAGTAAGGCAAAAAAAAAGCTGGCAAAAATTATGTCCCAAAAAGATAGCAAAAACAGTGCCGACGCCAATACAGCATAAACTTATGAAATATGGCCAAACATGTTGATGCAAAAACCACGAAAAATAATTAAAGCAATTATTAGGCAAAATGATACAATGTATGTCCCAGATTTAGCTCCTGTACTTGCAAAATGCTATACACAAAAAAGCAAGGCTATAGTGTACGTAGCATTTACAAAATGTACAAAAATGAGTCATGATTAAAGGGCAAAATGTCGTAGTTTTCAGCTGAAAATGTCCTAAAACAGTTTTCTCAAAACTCTTTAATAGCATAAAAGAGCAGGTTGCATGATGGGCCTGAGAGTCCAGAAGTAGTAATAAATTTATAAAGCAGTTTGTGTTTTATGGACAAAAACACGAATAATATAGCATGTTGGAAAAATGACCAAAAAAGCAAGGTTATAGTAAGGCAAATGTCAAAATAATTCCCTTTTTTAACAGTGCCAAAAATGGTATGTCCACTGTGAACACTTCAAAATGTTTTTGTCATTTAACATGATCTGTATTATCGAGTAAATGCCATAGACATTGCCAAACTTCAATGAAAAAAGTTATGTCAAAAACGCCTCTAATGCACGATAATACAATTTTATGTGCTGTCGACACTATGCACAAAAATGTTTTCAAAAAAAGCAAGGCTTTTCTACAATTTTGAGTTTTGACGGTCATATCGTGATGGCCTTGCTCTTTAAAAAACAGTAAATCTTCAGCTGTTTCATACACCTGCATTTTTTCTAACATTGTTCTGTTCAAAGTACTTTCGGGGGCCACAATTCCTTTTTGTAAGAAATGCACGCCTATACAAAGTAGCTAAAAATGGCCTTACAAGCATGTTAATATGCAGCACGACAACTATTTATGGCGTTTTCTGTTTTAATTTTTCCCAGATATGAGCACGTGGTTTGGCCATGCTGCAGTTTGACTACTGGTGTGTACAAGCCAAAGCTAAAAAAGCAAGGCTATTTTTGTGGCCATTGTTTCACCCGCTTAATGGCGATTTTGACTTGGCATTAATCATATTTTGACCATTTTAAAACTTTCTATGCTATAATGATGCTTTTTATCAACTTATCTGACCTGTCTATAGTACTGCTGATTTTGAAACTTTACTGTTTTTTTCAAAAATGGGTCATAAGCTATTTTACATTTTGACATAATGAGTTTTAGCCTTGTATTGGAAAAATGCTGTTTTCGATGTCTGACATTTTTACCTTTAATTTTCAAATCCGTACATTTTGAATATATTTTGGTAAGCTTTCTTATGCAAAATGGCATGAGTAGTTACGCTTATTTTATGCTCGAAATCTTTCTACAAATGCTCTTGAAAACAGGTCACATATATTGACTGTTTTGACATTTTGCATAATTTTAGTATTGCCTTTTGTTAACCATATTTTTCAATACATGCATTTTTATCGTATTTTTTTGAAAAATTTGCAAAACTTTCTGATGCTATGGCATGATAGTTGGCAGCTATGCTGGTTTTGAGGTGTTTTTGCCGTTTTTAGCCTGGAGATTTTGAGGCATATTTTGACATTACGATACTATTTTCGCCTTGCCTTATTTTGGCCATTTTTTTAACCTTATGCATTTTTTATGGTATTTTTGATAATTTTTAAACTTTCTATGCTATGGCATTAGTAGTTGCGCCCATTTTACACTGTTTTGAGTTGTTTTTGCTGTTGTTTTGAGACGTGTCATATTTTGACATTTTGCCATAATAGCCTTTGCTCTTTGTGGCATGAGTAGACTTTTTCGACATGCATTTTGTTATGGTATTTTTGAATCATTTTTGCAACTTTCTTCTTGCTATGGCATACAGAAGTTGGCACTGTCATGCAACTTTCTGTTATGGCATGGTTTTGATGTTTTATGCTGTTTTTGAGAGATAGGCTCATATTTTGACATTTTTGCCATAGTAAATAGCCTTATTTTTATATTTTGAATATTTTGCAACTTTTGGCCATTTTTTCAAGTAGTATTTCTCTTTTTCAACATGTTTTAATTTTTATGGTATTTTTTGACCATATTTTGACATTTTACCATAACTCTTCTAAAATGCTATGGCATGAGTAGTTGCGCTTATTTTATGCACGTTTGAGGTGTTTTTGCTGTTTTTGTAGACGGGTCATATTTTGACATTTTGCCATACTATAGCCTTTGCCTATTGTTGTGGTCATTTTTTCAACATGCATTTTTATGGTATTTTTGAATATTTTTGCAACTTTCTATGCTATGGCATGAGTAGTTGCATGCCATTTATGCTGTTAAATTTGAGGTGTTTTTGCTGTTTTGAGATCAAAAAGGTCATATTTGACATTTTTGCCATAGTATAGCCTCTTTTTTTTTGGTCATTTTTTCTTAACATGTGCATTTTAAAATGGTATTTTTGACCATTTTTGAAACTTTCTATGCTATGGCATGAGTAGTTCAAGCTATTTTATGCTATGTTTTGAGATTTGTTGTTTTGCTAGTGTTTTTCTTTTGAGACGGCAGTCATATTTTGACATTTTGCCATACCATAGCCTTGCTTTTTGTGGTCATATTTTTCGAACATGCATATTTATGGTATTTTTGACCACTCATTTTTGAAAAACTTCATGCTGTAAGCATGAGTAGTTACGCTATTTTATGCTGTTTTGAGGTGTTTTTTGCTGTTTTGAGATTTGGGTCATATTTTTGAGTATTTTGCCATACTATAGCCTGCCTTTTGTAATATGCTTTTTTCACTTTTTGCATTTTTATGGTATTTTGAATATTTTTAACTTGAGCTTTTCTATGCTATGGCAATATAGTTACGCTATTTTATGCTGTTTGAGGTGTTTTTGCTGTTGAGATTTGGTCATATTTTGACATTTTTTGCCATACTATAGCCTCTTGCCTTTTGTGGTCATTTTTTCAAATGCATTTTTATGGTCTTTTTGAATATTTTAGGTAACTTTTTCTATGGCATGAGTAGTTGGGCGCTATTTTATGCTGTTTTGAGGTGTTTTTTGCTGTTTTTGATCGGTCATATTTTGACATTTTTGCCATACTATAGCCTTGCCTTTTGTCATTTTTCAACATGCATTTTTATGGTATTTTTTGAATATTTTGCAACTTTCTATGCTATGGCATGAGAATAGTTATGCTTATTTTATGTTGTTTTGAGGTGTTTTTTGCTCTGTTTTTGAGATTTGGTCATATTTTGGACATTTTTGCCATACTAGCCTTGCCTTTTTTTTGGCCATTTTTTTTTCAACACTATGCATTTTATGGTATTTTTGACCATTTTGAAACTTTCTATGCTATGACGCACTTGAAAGTGAACACAGCTATTTTATGCTGTTTTGAGGTGTTTTTGCTTTCATTTTGAGACGGGTCATATTTTGACATTGGGCTGCCATACCATAGCCCTTTTGCCTTTTGTGTCATTTTTTCTATTCACTCCCATTTTTATGGTATTTTTGAATATTTTTGCAACTTTCTATGCTATGCGGCAGAGTAGTTACGCCTATTTTATGCTGTTTGAGGTGTTTTTTGCTGTTTTTGAGGCCATTTGGTCATATTTTGACATTTTGCCATAGTATAGCCTTGCCTCTTTTTGGCCATTTTCAATATGCATTTTTATGGTGTTTTTGACCATTTTTGAACTTTCTATGCTATGGCATGAGTAGTTGCTCATTTTTATGCTGTTTTGAGGTGTTTTTGGTTGTTTTTGAGATCGCGGTCATATTGTTTTTGACATTTTTGCCATAGTATGTGCTTGCCTTTTGTGGTCATTTTTCATGCATTTTATGGTATTTTTGAATATTTTTTGAAACTTTCTATGCTATGGCATGAGTAGTTGCGCTTATTTTATGCTGTTTTGAGGTGTTTTGGTTGTTTTTGAGATTTCACATATTTTGACATTTTGCCACTAAATATAGCACTACTTTTTGGTTTTTTTTCAACATGCATTTTTATGGTATTTTTTGAATACATTTTGAAACTTTCATGCTATGGCATGAGTCTCAGCACGCCATTTGTACTGGTTTGAGGTGTTTTTTGCTCTTTTTGAGATGGTCATATTTTGACATTTTTTGCCATACTATAGCCTTGCCTTTTGTGGTCATTTTTCAACATGCATGTTTTTATGGTATTTTTTTGAATATTTTAACATTTTGCAGCTTTCTATGCTATGGCATGAGTAGTTGCGCTTATTTTATGCTGTTTTGAGTTGTTTTTTTGCTGTTTTTGGGTCATAGACATTTTTTGCTGGTCATAGCCTTGCTTTTTTGACATTTTTGCCATACTTATTTTATGCTGTTTTGAGGTGTTTTTTGCCTTTTTGAGATTTGCCTTTGTGGTCATTTTTCATTTTTTGAGACTTATGCTATGCATGAGAAGTTGCGCTATTTTATGTTTTTGACCATTTTGAAACTTTCTTTATGGCATGTTTTGTTACTTGGCTAACATGCTGTTTGACATTGTTTTGCTGTTTTTGAGACAGGTCAGTATTTTGGCTTATTTCCTGCCTTTGTGGTCATTTTTTCAACATCATTTTTATGGTATTTTGAATACCTTTGTGAAACTTTCTATGTTGACATGGCATGAGTAGTTACGCCTATTTATGCTATTTTGAGGTTTTTGCAGTTTTTGAGAGTGTTTTTGCTGTTTTGAGGTGTATTTGCCATATTTGACATTTTTTGGCCATTTTTTTCAATATGCCTTTTTATGGTATTTTGACCATTTTTGAACCCCATGCTATGGCATGAGAAGTTGTGTTTATTTATGCTGTTTTGAGGTGTTTTTTTGCTGTTTTTGAATTCCACATTGACATTTTTGCCAGACTATAGCCTTGCCTTTTTTTGGTCATTTTATAAACATGCATTTTTATGGTATTTTTGAATATTTTTGCAACTTTCTATGCTATGGCATGAGTAGTTACGCTATTTTATGCTGTTTTGAGGTGTTTTTTTGCTGTTTTTGAGACGGGTCTTATTTTGACATTTTGCCATACTATAGCCTTGCCTTTTGTGGTCATTTTTTCGACATGCATTTTATGGTATTTTGAATATTTTTGCAACTTTCTATGCTATGGCATGAGTAGTTACGCTATTTTATGCTGTTTTGAGGTGTTTTTTGCTGTTTTTGAGACAGGTCATATTTTGACATTTTTGCCATAGTATAGCCTTGCCTTTTTTGGCCATTTTTTCAATATGCATTTTTATGGTATTTTTGACCATTTTTGAAACTTTCTATGCTATGGCATGAGTAGTTGCGCTATTTTATGCTGTTTTGAGGTGTTTTTTGCTGTTTTTGAGATTGTCATATTTTGACATTTTTGCCATAGTATAGCCTTGCCTTTTGTGGTCATTTTATAAACATGCATTTTTATGGTATTTTTGAATATTTTTGCAACTTTCTATGCTATGGCATGAGTAGTTGCGCTATTTTATGCTGTTTTGAGGTGTTTTTTGCTGTTTTTGAGACGGTCATATTTTGACATTTTTGCCATACTATAGCCTTGCCTTTTTGTGGTCATTTTTTCAACATGCATTTTTATGGTATTTTTGAATATTTTTGAAACTTTCTATGCTATGGCATGAGTAGTGCGCTTATTTTATGCTGTTTTGAGGTGTTTTTGCTGTTTTTGAGACGGTCATATTTTGACATTTTGCCATACTATAGCCTTGCCTTTTGTGGTCATTTTTTCAACATGCATATTTATGGTATTTTTGAATATTTTTGCAACTTTCTATGCTATGGCATGAGTAGTTACGCTATTTTATGCTGTTTTGAGGTGTTTTTTGCTGTTTTTTGAGACGGGTCATATTTTGACATTTTTGCCATACTATAGCCTTGCCTTTTTTGTCATTTTTTCAACATGCATTTTATGGTATTTTTGAATATTTTTGCAACTTTCTATGCTGTTTTGAGGTGTTTTTGCTGTTTTGAGACGGGTCATATTTTGACATTTTTGCCATACTATAGCCTTGCCTTTTTGGTCATTTTTCAACATGCATTTTTATGGTATTTTGAATATTTTGCAACTTTCTATGCTATGGCATTAGTAGTTACGCTATTTTATGCTGTTTTGGGGTGTTTTTTGCAATTTTTGAGACGGGTCATATTTTGACATTTTTGCCATACTATAGCCTTGCTTTTTTTTGGTCATTTTTCAACATGCATTTTTATGGTATTTTTGACCATATTTTTTGCAACTTTCTATGCTATGGCATGAGTAGTTACGCTTATTTTATGCTGTTTTGAGGTGTTTTTGCTGTTTTTGAGACGGGTCATATTTTGACATTTTTGCCATACTATAGCCTTGCCTTTTTGGTCATTTTTTTAAACATGCATTTTTATGGTGTTTTTGCCCGTTTTTGAAACTTTCTATGCTATGGCATGAGTAGTTACGCTTATTTTATGCTGTTTTGAGGTGTTTTTTGCTGTTTTTGAGACGGGTCATATTTTGACATTTTTGCCATACTATAGCCTTGCCTTTTTTTGGTCATTTTATAAACATGCATTTTAAGGTATTTTGAATATTTTTGAAACTTTCTATGCTATGGCATGAGTAGTTGCTTATTTTATGCTGTTTTGAGGTGTTTTTTGCTGTTTTTGAGACGGGTCATATTTTGACATTTTTGCCATACTATAGCCTTGCCTTTTGTGGTCATTTTTCAACATGCATTTTTATGGTATTTTTGAATATTTTTGCAACTTTCTATGCTATGGCATGAGTAGTTACGCTTATTTTATGCTGTTTTGAGGTGTTTTTGCTGTTTTTGAGACAGGTCATATTTTGACATTTTTGCCATACTATAGCCTTGCCTTTTTTGGTCATTTTTTCAACATGCATTTTTATGGTATTTTTGAATATTTTTGAAACTTTCTATGCTATGGCATGAGTAGTTACGCTTATTTTATGCTGTTTTGAGGTGTTTTTGCTGTTTTTGAGATCATATCATATATTTGACATTTTTGCCATACTATAGCCTTGCCTTTTTGGTCATTTTTTCAACATGCATTTTTATGGTATTTTTGACCATTTTTTTAAACTTTCTATGCTATGGCATGAGTAGTTGCTATTTTATGCTGTTTTGAGGTGTTTTTGCTGTTTTTGAGACGGGTCATATTTTGACATTTTGCCATACTATAGCCTTGCCTTTTGGTCATTTTTTCAACATGCATTTTTATGGTATTTTTGAATATTTTGAAACTTTCTATGCTATGGCATGAGTAGTTACGCTTATTTTATGCTGTTTTGAGGTGTTTTTGCTGTTTTTGAGATCGGTCATATTTTGACATTTTTGCCATACTATAGCCTTGCCTTTTTGGTCATTTTATAAACATGCATTTTTATGGTGTTTTTGACCATTTTGAAACTTTCTATGCTATGGCATGAGTAGTTGCGCTTATTTTATGCTGTTTTGAGGTGTTTTTTGCTGTTTTTGAGACGGGTCATATTTTGACATTTTTGCCATACTATAGCCTTGCCTTTTGTGGTCATTTTTTCAACATGCATTTTTATGGTATTTTTGAATATTTTTGCAACTTTCTATGCTATGGCATGAGTAGTTATGCTTATTTTATGCTGTTTTGAGGTGTTTTTTGCTGTTTTTGAGACGGGTCATATTTTGACATTTTTGCCATACTATAGCCTTGCCTTTTTTGGTCATTTTTTCAACATGCATTTTTATGGTATTTTGACCATTTTGAAACTTTCTATGCTATGGCATGAGTAGTTGCGCTTATTTTATGCTGTTTTGAGGTGTTTTTTGCTGTTTTTGAGACGGGTCATATTTTGACATTTTGCCATACTATAGCCTTGCCTTTTTTGGTCATTTTATAAACATGCATTTTAAGGTGTTTTGACCATTTTTGAAACTTTCTATGCTATGGCATGAGTAGTTGCGCTTATTTTATGCTGTTTTGAGGTGTTTTTGCTGTTTTTGAGACGGTCATATTTTGACATTTTTGCCATACTATAGCCTTGCCTTTTGTGGTCATTTTTTCGACATGCATTTTTATGGTATTTTTGAATATTTTTGCAACTTTCTATGCTATGGCATGAGTAGTTGCGCTATTTTATGCTGTTTTGAGGTGTTTTTTGCTGTTTTTGAGACGGGTCATATTTTGACATTTTTGCCATACTATAGCCTTGCCTTTTTTTGGTCATTTTTCAACATGCATTTTTATGGTATTTTTGACCATTTTGAAACTTTCTATGCTATGGCATGAGTAGTTCGCTTATTTTATGCTGTTTTGAGGTGTTTTTGCTGTTTTTGAGATTTGGTCATATTTTGACATTTTTGCCATACTATAGCCTTGCCTTTTGTGGTCATTTTTTCAACATGCATTTTTATGGTATTTTTGAATATTTTTGCAACTTTCTATGCTATGGCATGAGTAGTTACGCTATTTTATGCTGTTTTGAGGTGTTTTTGCTGTTTTTGAGACGGGTCATATTTTGACATTTTTGCCATACTATAGCCTTGCCTTTTTGGTCATTTTTTCAACATGCATTTTATGGTATTTTGACCATTTTTGAAACTTTCTATGCTATGGCATGAGTAGTTGCTTATTTTAAGCTGTTTTGAGGTGTTTTTTGCTGTTTTTGAGACGGGTCATATTTTGACATTTTTGCCATACTATAGCCTTGCCTTTTTTTGGTCATTTTATAAACATGCATTTTTATGGTATTTTTGAATATTTTTGCAACTTTCTATGCTGTGGCATGAGTAGTTACGCTATTTTATGCTGTTTTGAGGTGTTTTTTGCTGTTTTTTGAGACGGGTCATATTTTGACATTTTTGCCATACTATAGCCTTGCCTTTTTTTGGCCTTTTTTTAAACATGCATTTTTATGGTGTTTTTGACCATTTTTGAAACTTTCTATGCTATGGCATGAGTAGTTGCGCTATTTTATGCTGTTTTGAGGTGTTTTTTGCTGTTTTTGAGACGGGTCATATTTTGACATTTTTGCCATACTATAGCCTTGCCTTTTGTGGTCATTTTTTCGACATGCATTTTTATGGTATTTTTGAATATTTTTGCAACTTTATATGCTATGGCTTGAGTAGTTACGCTATATTTTATGCTGTTTTGAGGTGTTTTTTGCTGTTTTTGAGACGGGTCATATTTTGACATTTTTGCCATACTATAGCCTTGCCTTTTTTTGGTCATTTTATAAACATGCATTTTAAGGTGTTTTTGACCATTTTTGAAACTTTCTATGCTATGGCATGAGTAGTTGCGCTATTTTATGCTGTTTTGAGGTGTTTTTTGCTGTTTTTGAGACGGGTCATATTTTGACATTTTTGCCATACTATAGCCTTGCCTTTTGTGGTCATTTTTTCGACATGCATTTTTATGGTATTTTTGAATATTTTTGCAACTTTCTATGCTATGGCATGAGTAGTTACGCTATTTTATGCTGTTTTGAGGTGTTTTTTGCTGTTTTTGAGACGGGTCATATTTTGACATTTTTGCCATACTATAGCCTTGCCTTTTTTGGTCATTTTTTCAACATGCATTTTTATGGTATTTTTGACCATTTTTGAAACTTTCTATGCTATGGCATGAGTAGTTGCGCTATTTTATGCTGTTTTGAGGTGTTTTTTGCTGTTTTTGAGACGGGTCATATTTTGACATTTTTGCCATACTATAGCCTTGCCTTTTGTGGTCATTTTATAAACATGCATTTTTATGGTATTTTGACCATTTTTGCAACTTTCTATGCTATGGCATGAGTAGTTGCGCTTATTTTACACTGTTTTGAGTTGTTTTTTGCTGTTTTTGAGACGTGTAATATTTTGACATTTTTGCCATACTATAGCCTTGCCATTTTTGGCCATTTTTTCAACATGCATTTTTATGGTATTTTTGAATATTTTTGCAACTTTCTATGCTATGGCATGAGTAGTTGCGCTATTTTATGCTGTTTTGAGGTGTTTTTTGCTGTTTTTGAGACGGGTCATATTTTGACATTTTTGCCATACTATAGCCTTGCCTTTTGTGGTCATTTTTTCGACATGCATTTTTATGGTATTTTTGACCATTTTTGAAACTTTCTATGCTATGGCATGAGTAGTTGCGCTATTTTATGCTGTTTTGAGGTGTTTTTTGCTGTTTTTGAGACGGGTCATATTTTGACATTTTTGCCATACTATAGCCTTGCCTTTTTTGGCCATTTTTTAAACATGCATTTTTATGGTATTTTTGAATATTTTTGCAACTTTCTATGCTATGGCATGAGTAGTTGCGCTATTTTACACTGTTTTGAGTTGTTTTTTGCTGTTTTTGAGACGTGTAATATTTTGACATTTTTGCCATACTATAGCCTTGCCTTTTTTGGCCATTTTTTCAACATGCAATTTTATGGTAGTTTTGGATATTTTTTCAACTTTCTATGCTATGGCATGAGTAGTTGCGCTTATTTTATGCTGTTTTGAGGTGCTTTTTGCTGTTTTTGAGACGTGTCATATTTTGACATTTTTGCCATACTATAGCCTTGCCTTTTTTTGGTCATTTTATAAACATGCATTTTTATGGTGTTTTTGACCATTTTTGAAACTTTCTATGCTATGGCATTAGTAGTTGCGCTATTTTATGCTGTTTTGAGGTGTTTTTTGCTGTTTTTGAGACGGGTCATATTTTGACATTTTTGCCATACTATAGCCTTGCCTTTTGTGGTCATTTTTACAACAAGCAAATTTATGGTATTTTTGAATATTTTTGCAACTTTCTATGCTATGGCATGAGTAGTTGCGCTATTTTATGCTGTTTTGAGGTGTTTTTTGCTGCTTTTGAGACGGGTCATATTTTGACATTTTTGCCATACTATAGCCTTGCCTTTTTTTGGTCATTTTATAAACATGCATTTTTATGACGTTTTTGACCATTTTTGAAACTTTCTATGCTATGGCATTAGTAGTTGCGCTATTTTTTTAATGTTTTGAGGTGTTTTTTGCTGTTTTTGAGACGGGTCATATTTTGACATTTTTGCCATACTATAGCCTTGCCTTTTTTTGGTCATTTTATAAACATGCATTTTTATGGTATTTTTGAATATTTTTGCAACTTTCTATGCTATGGCATGAGTAGTTACGCTATTTTATGCTGTTTTGAGGTGTTTTTTGCTGTTTTTGAGACGGGTCATATTTTGACATTTTTGCCATAGTATAGCCTTGCCTTTTTTTGGTCATTTTATAAACATGCATTTTTGTGGTATTTTTTGACCATTTTTGAAACTTTCTATGCTATGGCATGAGTAGTTGCGCTATTTTATGCTGTTTTGAGGTGTTTTTTGCTGCTTTTGAGATGTATCATATTTTGACATTTTTGCCATACTATAGCCTTGGCTTTTTTTGGTCATTTTATAAACATGCATTTTTATGACGTTTTTGACCATTTTTGAAACTTTCTATGCTATGGCATTAGTAGTTGCGCTATTTTTTTAAATGTTTTGAGGTGTTTTTTGCTGTTTTTGAGACGGGTCATATTTTGACATTTTTGCCATAGTATAGCCTTGCCTTTTGTGGTCATTTTATAAACATGCATTTTTATGGTATTTTTGAATATTTTTGCAACTTTCTATGCTATGGCATGAGTAGTTACGCTATTTTATGCTGTTTTGGGGTGTTTTTTGCCATTTTTGAGATGGGTCATATTTTGACATTTTTGCCATACTATAGCCTTGCCTTTTTTTGGTCATTTTATAAACATGCATTTTTAAGGTGTTTTTGACCATTTTTGAAACTTTCTATGCTATGGCATGAGTAGTTGCGCTATTTTATGCTGTTTGGGGGTGTTTTTTGCTGTTTTTGAGACGGGTCATATTTTGACATTTTTGCCATACTATAGCCTTGCCTTTTTTGGCCATTTTTTCAACATGCATTTTGATGGTGTTTTTGACAATTTTTGAAACTTTCTATGCTATGGCATTAGTAGTTACGCTATTTTATGCTGTTTTGGGGTGTTTTTTGCAATTTTTGAGATGGGTCATATTTTGACATTTTTGCCATACTATAGCCTTACCTTTTTTTGGTCATTTTATAAACATGCATTTTTAAGGTGTTTTTGACCATTTTTGCAACTTTCTATGCTATGGCATTAGTAGTTGCGCTATTTTAAGCTGTTTTGAGGTGTTTTTGCTGTTTTTTGAGACGGGTCATATTTTGACATTTTTGCCATACTATAGCCTTGCCTTTTTTGGTCATTTTTTCAACATGCATTTTTATGGTATTTTTGACCATTTTTGCAACTTTCTATGCTATGGCATGAGTAGTTGCGCTATTTTAAGCTGTTTGGGGGTGTTTTTTGCTGTTTTTGAGACGGGTCATATTTTGACATTTTTGCCATAGTATAGCCTTGCCTTTTTTGGCCATTTTTTCAACATGCATTTTCATGGTATTTTTGACCATTTTTGCAACTTTCTATGCTATGGCATGAGTAGTTGCGCTATTTTATGCTGTTTTGAGGTGTTTTTTGCTGCTTTTGAGACGTGTCATATTTTGACATTTTTGCCATACTATAGCCTTGCCTTTTTTTGGTCATTTTATAAACATGCATTTTTATGACGTTTTTGACCATTTTTGAAACTTTCTATGCTATGGCATTAGTAGTTGCGCTATTTTATAATGTTTTGAGGTGTTTTTTGCTGTTTTTGAGACAGGTCATATTTTGACATTTTTGCCATAGTATAGCCTTGCCTTTTGTGGTCATTTTATAAACATGCATTTTTATGGTATTTTTGAATATTTTTGCAACTTTCTATGCTATGGCATGAGTAGTTACGCTATTTTATGCTGTTTTGAGGTGTTTTTTGCTGTTTTTGAGACGGGTCATATTTTGACATTTTTGCCATAGTATAGCCTTGCCTTTTTTGGCCATTTTTTCAACATGCATTTTCATGGTATTTTTGAATATTTTTGCAACTTTCTAAGCTATGGCATGAGTAGTTGCGCTATTTTATGCTGTTTTGAGGTGTTTTTTGCTGTTTTTGAGACGGGTCATATTTTGACATTTTTGCCATACTATATAGCCTTGCCTTTTTTTGGTCATTTTATAAACATGCATTTTTAAGATGTTTTTGACCATTTTTGACACTTTCTATGCTATGGCATTAGTAGTTGCGCTATTTTATGCTGTTTGGGGGTGTTTTTTGCTGTTTTTGAGACGGGTCATATTTTGACATTTTTGCCATACTATAGCCTTGGCTTTTTTTGGCCATTTTTTCAACATGCATTTTTATGACGTTTTTGACCATTTTTGAAACTTTCTATGCTATGGCATTAGTAGTTGCGCTATTTTATAATGTTTTGAGGTGTTTTTTGCTGTTTTTGAGACGGGTCATATTTTGACATTTTTGCCATACTAAAGCCTTGCCTTTTTTGGTCATTTTTTCGACATGCATTTTGATGGTGTTTTTGACCATTTTTGAAACTTTCTATGCTATGGCATTAGTAGTTGCGCTATTTTATGCTGTTTTGAGGTGTTTTTTGCTGTTTTTGAGACGGGTCATATTTTGACATTTTTGCCATACTATAGCCTTGCCTTTTGTGGTCATTTTTTCGACATGCATTTTTATGGTATTTTTTGACCATTTTTGCAACTTTCTATGCTATGGCATGAGTAGTTGCGCTATTTTATGCTGTTTTGAGGTGTTTTTTGCTGTTTTTGAGACGGGTCATATTTTGACATTTTTGCCACAGTATAGCCTTGCCTTTTTTTGGTCATTTTATAAACATGCATTTTTAAGGTGTTTTTGACCATTTTTGAAACTTTCTATGCTATGGCATTAGTAGTTGCGCTATTTTATGCTGTTTTGAGTTGTTTTTTGCTGTTTTTGAGACGTGTCATATTTTGACATTTTTGCCATACTATAGCCTTGCCTTTTGTGGTTATTTTTTCGACATGCATTTTTATGGTATTTTTGAATATTTTTGCAACTTTCTATGCTATGGCATGAGTAGTTACACTATTTTATGCTGTTTTGAGGTGTTTTTTGCTGTTTTTGAGACGGGTCATATTTTGACATTTTTGCCATACTATAGCCTTGCCTTTTTTGGCCATTTTTTCAACATGCATTTTTATGGTATTTTTGAATATTTTTGCAACTTTCTATGCTATGGCATGTGTAGTTACACTACTTTATGCTGTGTTGAGGTGTTTTTAGCTGTTTTTGAGACGGGTCATATTTTGACATTTTTGCCATACTATAGCCTTGCCTTTTTTGGCCATTTTTTCAACATGCATTTTTATGGTATTTTTGACCATTTTTGAAACTTTCTATGCTATGGCATGAGTAGTTGCGCTATTTTATGCTGTTTTGAGGTGTTTTTTGCTGTTTTTGAGACGGGTCATATTTTGACATTTTTGCCATTTTGGTCATATTGCCTTGCCTTTTTTGGCCATTTTTTCAACATGCATTTTCATGGTATTTTTGACCATTTTTGCAACTTTCTATGCTATGGCATGAGTAGTTGCGCTATTTTATGCTGTTTTGAGGTGTTTTTTGCTGTTTTTGAGACGTGTCATATTTTGACATTTTAGCCATACTATAGCCTTGGCTTTTTTTGGCCATTTTTTCAACATGCATTTTTATGACGTTTTTGACCATTTTTGAAACTTTCTATGCTATGGCATTAGTAGTTGCGCTATTTTATAATGTTTTGAGGTGTTTTTTGCTGTTTTTGAGACAGGTCATATTTTGACATTTTTGCCATACTATAGCCTTGCCTTTTGTGGTCATTTTATAAACATGCATTTTTATGGTATTTTTGAATATTTTTGCAACTTTCTATGCTATGGCATGAGTAGTTACGCTATTTTATGCTGTTTTGAGGTGTTTTTTGCTGTTTTTGAGACGGGTCATATTTTGACATTTTTGCCATACTATAGCCTTGCCTTTTTTTGGTCATTTTATAAACATGCATTTTTAAGGTGTTTTTGACCATTTTTGACACTTTCTATGCTATGGCATTAGTAGTTGCGCTATTTTATGCTGTTTTGAGGTGTTTTTTGCTGTTTTTGAGACAGGTCATATTTTGACATTTTTGCCCTCGTATAGCCTTGCCTTTTTGGCCCTTTTTTCAACATGCATTTTTATGGTGTTTTTGACAATTTTTGCAACTTTCTAAGCTATGGCATGAGTAGTTGCGCTATTTTATACTGTTTTGAGGTGTTTTTTGCTGTTTTTGAGACGTGTCATATTTTGACATTTTTGCCATACTAAAGCCTTGCCTTTTTTGGTCATTTTTTCGACATGCATTTTGATGGTGTTTTTGACCATTTTTGAAACTTTCTATGCTAGGCATTAGTAGTTGCGCTATTTTATGCTGTTTTGAGGTGTTTTTTGCTGTTTTTGAGACGGGTCATATTTTGACATTTTTGCCATACTATAGCCTTGCCTTTTGTGGTCATTTTTTCAACATGCATTTTTATGGTATTTTTTGACCATTTTTGCAACTTTCTATGCTATGGCATGAGTAGTTGCGCTATTTTATGCTGTTTTGAGGTGTTTTTTGCTGTTTTTGAGACGGGTCATATTTTGACATTTTTGCCATACTATAGCCTTGCCTTTTTTTGGTCATTTTATAAACATGCATTTTTAAGGTGTTTTTGACCATTTTTGACACTTTCTATGCTATGGCATTAGTAGTTGCGCTATTTTATGCTGTTTGGGGGTGTTTTTTGCTGTTTTTGAGACGGGTCATATTTTGACATTTTTGCCATAGTATAGCCTTGCCTTTTTTGGCCATTTTTTCCAACATGCATTTTGATGGTGTTTTTGACAATTTTTGCAACTTTCTAAGCTATGGCATGAGTAGTTGCGCTATTTTATACTGTTTTGAGGTGTTTTTTGCTGTTTTTGAGACGTGTCATATTTTGACATTTTTGCCATACTAAAGCCTTGCCTTTTTTGGTCATTTTTTCGACATGCATTTTGATGGTGTTTTTGACCATTTTTGAAACTTTCTATGCTAGGCATTAGTAGTTGCGCTATTTTATGCTGTTTTGAGGTGTTTTTTGCTGTTTTTGAGACGGGTCATATTTTGACATTTTTGCCACAGTATAGCCTTTGCCTTTTTTTGGTCATTTTATAAACATGCATTTTTAAGGTGTTTTTGACCATTTTTGAAACTTTCTATGCTATGGCATTAGTAGTTGCGCTATTTTATGCTGTTTTGAGTTGTTTTTTGCTGTTTTTGAGACGTGTCATATTTTGACATTTTTGCCATACTATAGCCTTGCCTTTTGTGGTCATTTTTTCGACATGCATTTTTATGGTATTTTTGAATATTTTTGCAACTTTCTATGCTATGGCATGAGTAGTTACACTATTTTATGCTGTTTTGAGGTGTTTTTTGCTGTTTTTGAGACGGGTCATATTTTGACATTTTTGCCATACTATAGCCTTGCCTTTTTTGGCCATTTTTTCAACATGCATTTTTATGGTATTTTTGAATATTTTTGCAACTTTCTATGCTATGGCATGTGTAGTTACACTACTTTATGCTGTGTTGAGGTGTTTTTAGCTGTTTTTGAGATGGGTCATATTTTGACATTTTTGCCATACTATAGCCTTGCCTTTTTTGGCCATTTTTTCAATATGCATTTTGATGGTGTTTTTGAATATTTTTGAAATTTTCTATGCTATGGCATGAGTAGTTGCACTATGTTATGTTGTTTTGGGGTGTTTTTAACTGTTTTTGGGACGGGTCATATTTTGACATTTTTGCCATTTTGGTCATATTGCCTTGCCTTTTTTGGTCATATTTTCAACATGCATTTTTATGATGTTTTTGACAATTTTTGAAACTTTCTATGCTATGGCATTAGTAGTTACGCTATTTTATGCTGTTTTGAGGTGCTTTTTGCAATTTTTGAGACGTGTCATATTTTGACATTTTTTCCATACTTTGTTTGGTCATTTCTTCAACATGCATTTTTATGATGTTTTTGGCCATTTTTGCAACTTTCTATGCTATGGCATGAGTAGTTGCACTATTTTATGTTGTTCTGAGGTGTTTGTAACTGTCTTTGGGACGGGTTATATTTTGACATTTTTGCCATACTATAGCCTTGCCTTTTTCGGTGATTTTTTCAACATGCATTTTTATGATGTGATTTTGCAAAATTCTATACTATGGCTTGTCTCAGGCCACTATTTTATGTGGTTTAAAATTGTTTTCAGCTGTTTTTGGGACATGTCCATTTTTGACAATTTTGCCATACTATAGCCTTGCTTTTTTGGTCATTTTTTTGACATGATGTATTATGGCGTTTTTGGCTGTTTTTGCAAAAGTCTATGCTATGGCGTCCATCAACACGCTCTGTTATGCTGTTTTGTGGGGTTTTCAGCTGTTTTTGGGACATGTCGTTTTTTGACATTTTTACCATCCTATAGCCTTGTTTTTTTGGTCATTTTTTCGACATTTAGCCTTTTTGCAAAATGCTATGCTATGGCATGTTTTAAGCACGCTATGTTATATGGTTTAAAATTGTTTTCAGCTGTTTTAGGACATGTCATTTTTTGACATTTGTCAAAATACAGTAATACAGTATTGCTTTACATTCTTCTGCATGCTTTAAGATTGCACTTTGGGTCGGTTTTTGGACATGCCATTTTATGGTGTTTTTGGCCGTTTTTGCAACATTCTATGCTATGGAGTGTCCCAGCATGCTGTTTCATTGGGTTTTATGTGGTTTTAAGCTCGCATTTTCCGTCGTTCTTTTGACATGGTATATTATTGTGTTTTTGGCCATTTTTGGGACATACTATATTATGATACGTTTGATGCATTTTTGATGACATATTATACTGTGATTTTTTAAAATATATTTTTCACTACACACTATTTGACTACTATTTTGAAGATATACTATGATATGAGGGTTTCTAGACTTGTTTGAGCCCATACTATACTATTAAGTATTTGAGTTTTGAGTTTGAGTGTTTTAGGACATGATATACCATGATGTTTTTCAGGCTTTATGGGGGACATACTATATTATGACATCTTTTGGGCATTTTTGTTGTCAAACATTTTTTACAATATTGTAGGTTATATTATTCTGATATTTTTATGGCATACAATACTATGACTTTTTCATAACTTAATTTACAAAATGCTTTAAAACATACTAATGTTTACTTGATATTTAGCTTTTTTTTTACCATGTATTATTGCTACTGCTACAAAAAATCATCCGAACTCTTTCTCCAGCACTTTAGTTTTTCAAGGCAATATCCCTTAAAAATGGCCTTTACCGAAAATATAAATAAACCATAACCTGTTATAGTTATAATTAAAGGTCATTGGTTACTGTATGTCACTGCTACAAGACTACAGACTGCAGACTGTGCAGAGTCCAACCAAAGGTAAATAATCAGGTGTACCTTGTACGGCTGCAGAGGAGAGTGGAGTGTTCCCAGACCAATGCTGTCCATTTCTGAGCTGGTTGAGCAGATTTCCTGAGATACAGACAGCACACAGACCTTCAGATAAGACTGGCAGGGACCTGACTTCACCTTTGATAGCATCTAATTCATGTGGTTTGTTCTGAGTAATCTTAAATTGGAAACTGCAACTCTACTGTTCTGTGTGTTTGACTGACCTGCTGTGAAATGATAATAAAGTTGTTCTTGCTGTTGGGCATTTAAGACTGATTCATTTTCTTCATGCACTTTGCAAGTAGAAAATTTCCACACTATAGCTGACTTGCTGTGCACTGACTGAATTATTCTCTAAATTACACTCACAATTAATTGAGATTTATTTATTGATACTGTGCCAGGTGAACACAGTCTCCATTTTCTGAGAATTTACCAAATTACAGTCTTTTCCGGGAGACTCCTTGGAAATAATTCAGAAATTACGGACCAATTAAATAAAGTGTTACCCTGATAACTGAGTCTAAAAGCTTCAATGGTGAGCCAGGATTAAATTTCAAGACAGATGAGACTGTGCAAAATCAAGGAGCATAATATCAGTTCTGTTTGCAGCTCATTACGTTTTTATCATTTGCTTACTTTAAGGCTTTTTGGCATGAAAAACATTGAGTGTATGAAAACTATACCACAGCACAGTCAAACCAAACTGAAATAAAAAGTCAAAAGGACCCACCAGTCTTTCCTGCAGTGTGTGCAGGTCAGCAGCCACCTGTCGCAGCAGGAGGTGCAGTTTGTTGCCGATGACGTGGACCTTCTCCTTGGCCTCAATGCTGTCTTCTCCGGTGGTCTCCAGCAGGAGCTGAGAGGAGATCTCCTGCAGGGAGGAGACCTGCCGCTGGTGGCTGCACAGCTCCTCCTGCAGAGCCTTCAGCAGGGGGCGACAGAGAGCACAGCAGTCGGTACACAGCTGAGAACAATGTTTCATATGCAGACAGTTTAGCATCCTAAAAATCAAGTTTCAGTCAAGCCTCTTCATTAGCATGAAAGGTTTCTCTGGAGCAGGCGGACTGTCAATATTGTCAGCTCATTTAAGTGTACATATATAAATGTATGTATATTTGTTGCCAGTTCAGTACAGAACTTAAGATACAAGAAACTGATGCAATTTATACAGTTTTGGTCACAATAAAGATGTTGTCACAGTTGTAAATCTGAGACAATAACAGCGGATAAATAGCAGAAAAGTTTTCGTCTTTTGTATTTAAAAAAAAGTGATTCTTTTTTTTTAACCCTATCAAATCAATGAGACATATTTGTATCTTTAAAAGGCAAAACAAAACATAATCAAGTAAACGACATAAACTCAAAACACTAGTTTTGTAAGTGCCAAAATAAAAACTTAATTTTCCATAAAACCTACAGTAGCTGTTGGAAATAATTTTGCTGGCAAAAATAATCTCATGAACACATCGGAACTCCAACATTTAAGAGGATGTTTGGTGAATGTTTCTGGGTGCTATAAAGAAACAACAACTGAAGGGGATACATGACCATGTTTTTAAAAATGTCCATGTGGATATCAATTACTCAGCAGGTCTTATGTTGACTTTCTGAAGTCCTCACCGTTAGCGTGTCTCGGTGCTCCAGCAGAGCAAAACGTGACGACGACTGGTCACTGACATTCACAGCGCTGAGTCTGTTCTCGGCCTGAGAGAGCCACAACAGCAGCGAGTGCAGCGTCTCATGAAACTCCTGAAGAACAAGAGCAGAGGTCAAAGGTCATAGAGGCAGTTTGTCTTTAATGCTTGATTTAAATGTCTATTAGAGCCACACATATTAGTTTAACTCTTTATTCTTTGATGTAAATGTGTTTTGAAGTGTTTCCATGTCTGACCTGACACTGCATGAGTGCAGAGTGCAGCCTCCTCTCCCAGCTCTCCAGGCCGCTGCAGGCCTGCGTCCAGCTGTGATTGGCTGAGCTCAGGGCGTCCTGCAGCTCCCGCAGCTCGGCGCTGTCGCCCCGCAGGAAGTGACGGCTGCTCAGGTTGGCGGAGATCATCAGACACTTGTAGCTGTTGAAGGTCTTCTGCATCTCCTAAACAGGACAAGGAGGAGATAAGGGGGGTCATACAAATTTCGACTAATTTCCATGACTTTCAGTGACTTTTCAGGCAAATTTGAAAAACCATGTATTCTCTGAAATGACCATCGATACTCCTGATCAGTTCTTTTTCATTACTGTATACTACCTTTTTTAAAAAATATATATTATTTTAAAAAAATTATGAATTCAAAACAGGATTAGAACTGAATATTTAAATACAACCACAGCACTAAAGGAGGAGGCATGTCAAAACATTTTTGAGGCACTGGGGAGGGGGATACAACTTTAAATGGCTGTATTTTCAATTTTAAAGACAACATGCTGCAGTCTTAAAATGATTAAGGCCATTTCTTTAAAAAAATGGGGGGATTTTTAAAGAAGAAATGTTGTTTTTTGTTTGTATTTTTAAAGTTTTGGCTTTTTTTAAAGAAAATAATGCTTTTTTGTTGATTTTTTTCTTTAAAATATTTATATATTTTATTACACCACGCATCACAGCCAGAAACTATTGTTGGATTTCAAAATTCCAGACGGTCCTTGAATACATCATAGGTTATTATATAGGGTAGTGAAACAAAATTCCATGACCTTTCCAAAACTTTCAGTGTTTATTTAATTTTCCAAAACCTTTCTATTGCTATTCGCAAATTCCATGACTTTTCCAGGTTTTTCACGACCATACGAACTCGATGAATGTCAGTACAGATGTGACTGTGTGAGTCTTTATCCTTCTTCATTTAACTGTCTCGTGTGATCAGACAGCTTTGTTGCCGTTGTACCTTCAGTTTCCTGATGTTGACTTCGATGTCTCGGATGCTGGTGGACGGTGCGATGCGCTGTAGCCTCTCCAGCTCTGGCAGCACCCGGCCCAACCAGGAAGTGACATCACAGAGGTCAGAGTTCAGCTTCTGCCACTGCTCCAGGTCCTGCTTAATGTCCGTCTCTTTGTTGAACTTCTGTACTTGGAGCAGCTCCCAGCGCTCGATCACACCTGCACAGATACAGGAGTCATAAACACTTGTGAACTCTGTAAACGTGTTTGTGTGTTTGTGGTTTATTTCCCTCCGTCAGGTTACCTGTGCTGGTCTGTTTGTCGGCCGTGCTGCTGGTCAGACCTGGATCCTCCAGCTCCTCGTCATCGTTGAGGATCAGCTTGACTCTCTTCAAGCTGTTGATGCTGCCGCTGCACTCCGACATCAGCTTGGCCTGAACACAGGAAAACACATCACTTTAACCCTTTGAAATCTGAGCAAACTGACTTGAAAAACATGGGAAGACAGAAATGAGCAATGAAAAAAAGAACATGTTTGCAAGAAATTAGTCAAAAGTACCTAAAAGTTAAATCCTTAACGTTTTTTAAAAAGTAAAAAGAAATTGCCTGAAAATCTGTTATAAAAAAAACATATAAATGACCTTGAAAGTGCTTAAAAATTAAAACAATTCTGTTAAAATGCAATTGTGATAATTAGCTAACTGAAGTTTTTTTTTTCATTTTTCCCTACACAGTTTTCCCTGTCTTTTAAGAATAATTCTCTAAATCTTGTTGCTTGCTGCCTTTTTCCCCCCATGTTTTTGAAAGAAATACAGTCAATTTCCTCAGGGTTCAAAGGTTTAAACACTTGAGAAAGGCATCTGAAAGCAGCACAAGAAAAGTGAGGTTGCTCCAGATTTCAAAGGGTTAAGCCAAAACACTCATCTTCGGTCAAAGACAAATTTTCTTCAGACGTGAAGCTTAAGACTAATCCTAAAATGTACATGTTTTCAATGGCCTCTGGTTGCTCATAGTGATTTTAATATTTTATGTTCTTCTTTCTCTGCTTGGTAATCTTTTACAACCATTTTGTTGTTATTGTTTTTGAGCCTTTATAAATAATATCTAATCTATCTAATCTATTATCTATTATTATCTATCTGTGCATCATTCGTTGTAATGTTTACAGCACTTCAGTCAACTGTGGTTGTTTTTAAATGCACCATATAAATAAGCGTAATGTGACTTGAAAGATTCAGAGGTTGTTGGTGTCCTTACGTAGCCCTGCTGGTGGAAAGGAGTGCTGGAGTGTGTGGGGGACGAGCTCAGGCCTTGGATCATTTCTCGGGGGACTCGTTTCCTCTCGGGGGAGCCCGGCTGGTGCCAGCTGGGCGGGTCGGTCACTGACTTCACTGAGCGTAG
This sequence comes from Plectropomus leopardus, assembly GCF_026936395.1. Taxonomy (NCBI): domain Eukaryota; kingdom Metazoa; phylum Chordata; class Actinopteri; order Perciformes; family Serranidae; genus Plectropomus; species Plectropomus leopardus. The sequence continues at coordinate 5,424,772 of NC_142189.1, forward strand.
AGAGAGAAGGAAAAAAGTTTAGTAAAAGTGCTGAAACAAATAAGTAGAAATGAAGGGGTGGAAACAAAAAGGCTAAAAAATAAACCACAGACAGATATAAAGAGACATGGAGTCATATTTTGAAAAATAAGACCATAAGACTGATTACTGAGGCATCACACAAACCTATGATTCACATAAAGTTTCTGACACATGCATGAAGTTTATGTCAAATACATGCAATAAAAAAGACACAAATGGACTGCACATGTAAAGAGCATCCATTATCACATCATGCAAGCTTATAAAGTTCTTGGTAAACACTTGCTCAAATTATATGTGACTAATTTAAGTCGATGATAAGTTGTGCATAGTCACACCTACAGCTGAGGGTAAGAAAAAAAAAAAAAACAAGGTGTCTGTGATTTACATTAGGGATGGGGATGTGGGGTACAGCTGGGTAGGGATGTGGGGTTGCTAGGAGACGGGATGTTGGCCCATAAGCACACAGAGAAGCAGCAGCATGCAGGAGGCAGAGTGCCTACCCGAGGCAGCTTTCACAGCTCTGACAGTCGCTTTAACAATCGACTCTGAGCTCTCTGTGACCTTCACATCTGGAACAGAGAGTGGAGGTCAACGGTGTCTGTAATTACTTGCTGCTTATTTTTTTAAAGGATTATTTTATTAATATATTGTAACTTACTCCTGAAATTGCACTTTAAGTCCTGCACTGCACTGTTTTGATTTTAAATTTAACCACTGATTTTACGTTTTTCTTCCGTGTTGTATTTTTTTTTTTTTTCAAATTCTTCCTGTGCGTTGTATACTAAAAATCTTCCTGTGCGGGTCTTTTGTGATTTTAATCTAAATATTTATAAATACAGAGAGAGAGAGAGAGAGTTTTGCTGAGGAGCAGCTGTTACCTGACAGAGCGCTGAAGAAGGTTGTGTCTTCATCATCCTCGTGTGACGACGAACCGCCCACGTCCACGGTGTGGTCCCACTCCAGTGGGATGGAGTCCACGCTGACGGGGGTCTCTCTTCCTGACCGCTCCAGAGGCGGCACTAAGAGGTGGCACATGACCTGCCGTCCAGCTGAGGCTCCACCTCCTGCTGGTACCTCCTCACCTCCCTCCTTCTTCCTCGCTTCGCCCCAGGAAGTCCCGTTAGTGAGATCAGGTGAGTCTTCCAGGTCTGTGTCCCGGTCTGACAGCTCCCGCTCCTCCTCCAGAACCTTAAAAAACATCACAGAAGAAGATTTAGAAACCAAAAACTCACTGAGATGTCTTTCTGCTAGCAATATGCAAATTTAGAAACAGCCTCAAACACTGATAAAAATAAAAACATGTTTGGAAACAGCGTGTAGTCCTGACCGGGCGTCTGTTGACGAGGCGGTGGTGGAAGCGAGCCACCCTGCCGAACACCTCCTGGCAGTAGGAGTGCAGCTCCTCCAGCTCGTCCTCGATCAGCACGGCGTCCAGAGGAGCGCTCTTCTGAATCAAGTTCTCCCCAAACACGATCAGGGCGTCGATCTTGTTGGTGTTCAGGGTGATTTCCTGCTGGAAGCCCTGCAGAGGGAGGAAAAGACTCTGGATTCAGTATATTTTTTTAGAGACGCTTTAAAAAATGTGTCTTTAACTGAGATAAACATGAGAACCGAGTGCTAATTTATGACATACAACGTTCATCAGAAGCAGAGTGTAACTCACGTTCAGCTGTCTCATCTTGTCTTCGATGTCGCTCTCGGAGAAGTGCTCCACGTTGGTGAGCTGGAGGTCCATCTCCGTCAGCCAGACCAGGATCCCCTCACGAGTTCCCTCAAAGTCTTCTCTCTGAGAGGTAAAGTGCTGCAAGAGGACACACATCATTTGTCATTTCCTCACACACGTGGGAGGACGGTCCGAAATTAAAAGGAGGGCTGAAGAAGTTCTACAACAATGGAATCACCAATGCAGGTCAAACTGCAGGTGTAAACCATCTTAGGTGCGACTGTTTAACTTGGATTGACTTTATTGATCAGAATTTAGTACAATCACTTTCGTCACCTGGATCATAACTCTTTTTTTCTCTGTCTGTGGTGCTCAACTGTTAAAAGTCACAGATAAAATAAATTAAAAGGGTTTGTAAATAAGTGTTGTAGAACTAAAATGAATGATATCTCAGTGCCATAAAATATGGGCCATTCACACCTTTATCTCCAGTGTGAACCCTTTTAAACCTGGGAAAATTGTCTGGCTTTCTTTCAAAAATATGAGAGGAAGGCAATGAGCAACTTCAGAAGGAATTGCCCAAAAATTTGCAAGAAATTAGGAAAAAGTACAGGATAATTACTGGAAAAATTGTTTAAAAAATGCTGCTTAAACTGCTTAAAAATGATAATAATTCTGTGAAATAATTTAAATATTTAATTAAGATCATTTTAAATGCGCAGTTTTCCCCAAGCTTATTAAATATTTTTCTTAATTTACTAATTTCTTATGATTTGCAGGACTTTTCTTGTCAAGTTGCTCATCGCCTTTTCCCACAATATTTTCAAAAGAAATCAAACCATTTGCTTGGGGTTCAAAAGCCTTAATACCTGTGAAAGGCACCAGAAAAGTGATGTTGATCTGGGTTTCAGAGGCTTAACCACTGTTTGTTTTTACTTTCGCATTAAGCATCGTTGAACGTTGCTCTGCTGCATATTCCAGTGAATGTGAATATGGCTTACGGGGGGCCGAGCCCGCAGAGGTCAACCAGCACCAATCGGTTCTTTGATTCCATGCAACCTTTGCAAAGCAACATAAATATTGTCCATCTGCTCAGAGCCACATGCCGCGATGCGAACGGCTTCCCGCCAACGTGACGCCTCGTGCCTCGTCACCGTCTGAGAGGTGACCTAAATCCTGACGGCTTAGAGTTGAGAGCAGCGAGATACCACAGCTCAGCTGGAGAGGTCCGATACATGCGCGTGTTTGCTTTCTGACTGTTAATCTTATTCATTTATGTTGTTGATATTGTTTTTGGCTAATATTCAGATCCCATTTATTAATGTCTTGCTAGTGTGTGAGGAAGTTTCCTAACACAGCTCTAAATATCCTGTGATTTTACCGGCTGCATGTGTGTGATTTGAGGTCTTCTCCTTGCTCCTTGTCTCACCTTGAGTCTGCGGAGAACAGCAGCCACCCTCTTCTGCAGGCTGTCCCACCTCTGGTTCCCCTCGTGGACCATGACTTTGAGCTTGCTGGCGGCATCAGTTCGGTTCTCCCGGGCCAGGCGGCGATACTGTTTGTTGACCAGCTCCAGCTGAGTCAGACGCTCGTGAACCTGCCGCTGGAACGCCTGAGAGAAGAAATATGAAAATGAGGAAATAAGCACAAATGAATCTCTGATAAGGTTTTAGAGAAGGCACATAATTTTTTGGGCTTGTGATGTGCAGAAGTTCAGTCTCGTATCAGTCAAAGATGTACACACAGTATATCACTGTAGCCTTAAACAATGTCACTCAAAAAAAAAATAGTTTTTATACAAAACAAAGGGCATGATTTATCCGTTATGTGAGAAACTCAACAGCAATGTCTCCTTCCAGAAATCATAACCTGGCTACTCAAAATAATCGAGAGAATCGGATAATCCGCAGTTTCATGTAGGAACTATTTTCTCTACTGAACTGCACCCACGAAGTGCATCATCACGCAGAGGGAAGCGTGCATCTACTCATGAAGTCTCACACTCATGACAGCATGAGACGTAAACATTAACAGCGTCCCCCTAAACTGAGCTCTAACATTAGCTAGCTCAGTCGTGCAGTGATATGTACATAAAATAGTTCCACTTTGAGCACCACAAACCTAACGGCATCTCGCATACATCTTTACAGTCGATATCTCACTGATAAATAGCACTACAGGTAAGACGAAAAACGTGTTTTTAACATGGGGGTTAACTGTCCCTTTAAGCTATATTGCGATTTGTATAGAGGTTTGAAAAACATTCATAATTAACATTTAAATCAAATAAATATTCAGTCTGACAAGTTGAAACTGCTCAAAGCACACAGCGAGCCTCCACCACACATCCAGCTGCTCTGGAGGATTAACAACCTTTTCCAGTGACTTTATGGATTTGAACTCTGTGTTGACCATTACCCTCCCACAGCTTCCATTACATGTCTCTGATGGTCAGTATGTAGGTCGCCGGTCCTCCGCAGGACGAAGTGTGTTTAAAAATCAACACCATCTACAGTGGATCCCTGTTGCCGTGGTGATGAGGACACTTCGGCAGAGTCCAGATTACCAAACGCTAATCTGTGTTTCTAAATCCAGACTGACACATCAAAGGTTACCTCTGAGTCTCCGGGCACCAGAATATACCTGAACCTGACGCTGCAGTCGCAGCGGGACATCATCTCGTTTAGCGCTGAACTTCACCTTGCAAAGCTGCAATGCTTTCCTGTCATTTAATTTTCTGACAAAATAAACAACAACAACTGATCCCACATGCTGGTCATCTACCAGCCTCTTAGTGGAACATATGAGTCCAAATTCAACTGTGTAAAGGTGGAAAATATACATATTTGGGGTATATCTAATGAGGAAACAAAACAAAAAGACACAGAGCTGATTCATTTTCTTAAAATTGAAGGACTAAAATCCAGTCGGGACCAAGTTATTGTTCTGCAATTCACACGAGTCTAAAGTCTTTCCACGCAACTCCCAAGTCAAGACTGACAAGCCCCAAGTCCTTAACTTTGAGTTAAAAGTCCTGGACGAGTCATAATGTGCTCATAGTTACACATTAAATTTACCAAAACTTTTAATGCTTTTAAAAACTGTACTTTTCTTTCCATTAGTCTCCTAAATAAATTTATTGTTTTAATAAATACATTTAAAAATAAATAAATATATAAATTTAAATCCAAACATGTGAAGTCCAAGCCGAGTTTCAGGTTGTTTTTTTTTATTTGATTTTTATTTTTTATTTTAACTTTTTATTGTCAAGTCTAAAGTAATCAAATTTTGTGACTTGAGTCAAAGTGAGTCAAAGTCTACACCTCTGTAAAATTTCTATTTGTTGAGATGCTTCTTATGACATTAAAAAGTTAAGTTTAGTTTATTTAGCTCAATATCACAATGTAGTCACATTTTTGAGTGGAGGGGAAGTTTAAATCCTGCCTTTACTTTAAAAAAAAAATAAATAAAATTTAAAAAAAAAAAAAGAGTTTTGTCTCCCGACCTCAAACTTCTTGAGCTCTTCCTTGGCGCAGGTGTAGAGGACGTCGGCAGAGTCCGGGTTCGCTGCAGTGAGCTCAGCTGTCTTCAGCCAGTCTTCAAAACGAGAGAAGTCGTCCAGGAACTTACACCAGAGACGCCACGTCTCCTCGATCCTGAGGTCAACAGAGCAGATCATTTCATTTTTTCATATATTTTTGTGTGATCAGCTGAAGACAGTTCATTAAAAAAAATCACCATATAATGCATGTCTATGTTGTTGTTTTTTTTAAACATATCAAGTAAAGACTGCTTCATTCACATATTGATTTACATGATCTTTTTTGGTCATTATAGAAAAAAAATGTAACTCAATTCAATGATCCAATATACCAATTTTGAAATTTTAAAGATTTTATTGGTGGATTTCTGTTTATTTTGAGGCATAAATAATCATTAGCACTCAGTCTGTGACTCTGTTCCCTCACCTCATCCTCCTTTCCATGGACATGGCACAGATGTTCCTCCAGCGTCGGTCCAGGCTGCGGGTGGTCTGCTGGATCGAGTCATTCTCCGAGTCGCTGCCGCAGGCGTCCGCATCGTGGAGCAGGACGTCACAGAGCGTCAGCACCGAGGCCACGCTCTCCGTGTGTTGCTCAATGTCCCGCTGCAGATCCTGGAGGTCAAACGGCACAGAGAAACTTCGATCACCTCTACAGTTTGTAAACAAACCAGAAATTCACGGTGTCTCATGCAGCTCATATTAGGCATTTCTTCCCATCAACATGAGTATTACTGGTGGAATATCAAAGCTCAGAGTTTAAGGTTGTCTGGTCATTTTGAGCTCAACGCTGTTTTCAGATGCTCAAATAAAACACATAAATTACAAAAGCATTTATTCCCGAATGCAGCAGATTATGCTCAGTAAAACAAAGCATTCCTAAAAGCAGCAGTGAAAGAGAAACAAGAAAAAAACAAGACTTAAGAAAACAATCATTCATAATTTCTTGATGTTTTTCACTGACAGTCGCCGAGTCGTGCAGACTGGGATTACTGCCAGACCTCAACAACACATTGGGATTTTTTAAGAGTGAGTAGCTCCCTCTGAAGCCTGACAGCACTTTTGTTGTTTAAAGTTACCACTCTCTGGGTTGCCATGGTGACAGATGAAAGCTTAAAGAGCCCATCCACACAGGAGTTATTTCACCCGTCCTTCATCCTCTAATGGAGAGAGCCGCAGCCTTTTTTCTGTGGCGCCGTCTCTTTCAGCCGGCCGCGCTCTCTGCTGTGTTTCTTCCTCACTTTTACCAGTTGACTCTTTTTTCTTTTTTCACCTTATTTCTGCCGGTCTGTCATACGCCTCTCCCTCTCTTTCATGGAGCATTTCGTTCTCCAGACATGTACTTTTTACTCCGCCATGGCGCTGTCCAAATTCAGGCACGAAGCTCAAGAATTCAAGCGCATTTACTTTTCTGTCAACTGCCTCACTGCAATCGCAAATATGTGTTTTCAAGAAGACAGAAAGTGATTAGTACGAAGTTATCAGCATCTCAATGCATGATGATCTGACCGCACAATCTATAAATTTAATTCAAGGAGGCTTTATTGGCATGACCACAGTGAAACAGTATTGCCAAAGCACATTTTAACAATTGTTTTTTTTTCATTATAGAACAAGAACATCATTATCTAAAGCAAATTGAAGATATGTTTGGGCATTAACAACAAAAAAAAATAACAATAATGATGATAATATTCTAAAATTAGAATAATAATAAATAATAGATCATTTAACTAAAACAAGAAATATTCTAACTCTCCAAGATCCTGCAGGTACGGGCCTCTCGTACCACACACCTCTCTCCTTTCAGTATAGTAGCAGAAATAGTTGCGGGCTACAAATGGACCAACAGGCTGAAGTCCATTTCCTTTCTTTGGGCCGCTGACTGAGGTCCGGCACTCGATGCATTTACCATCTCTCAGCGCAATGTGACAGCTCCCTCCTTCACAAACACCCCTCTTTCCTGCAGCTTGCTGAGATTTTACTTTGCAGCACACATTACTCCACTCTTCTGTTATTATGCTGTGGGCCACTGCAGGGTGGCCGTAACACAAAGGGCTTTAAAAGCAGGCGTGCATCACTACTGTGCGACTGAGGTTCTTTCCTGCAGTGTCTCCCCTCAAAGTGGAGCCTCAACTCCGCCCTGAGCCATCATGAAGCTTTTTAAGCCTTTTTATACCTGGAAGATGTCTGAGCTTGGTAGTTATTAGAGGCCTGAAACGGGAGGAGGTGCTGGTTTTTATATTTTTAGCTCTGTGAATTACAATTTGAAAGTTTTCTTTTGCTGGTAACTTCCACTGTCCCTCCACATAGAAACATGAGAATTTCCAATTATGTTTTATTTGTTTTACCTTTGCTCCTGAGATCTTTTTTTTTTGTTTGTTTGGTTTGGAAATGTTGTTTTTTCTTTGAACTTCTTGTCTGCACTTTTGCTATTTTAACAGTGATTTTTAATTTATTTTTTTTAAATCACTTAATATTTTATCTCTTTACTCTTTTCTCATAAAGCTGTTATATTTTATTGCTCTGTAGAGCCCTTTGAATTGCCCTGTTGTATAAAATGTGCTATACAAATAAAGCTGCCGTGCCTTAGGAATGGCTCCAAATTCAACAACCTTATTAGTATTTTTCTAAAACCTTAGTATTTAAAACTGAACTGAACTAAAAGTAACACTAATATGCTCTCTTCAAAGACAGCGTGAATTGACAAAAACAGAAATTTTACCTTGCTGAACACAGGAGCTGCTGGTACCACTGCCTCAGTCACATTAAATGTTTGTGTTTTTCTGTAATTTGGGTGTTTTAAAGGGATAGTTTGGATTTCCAAAGGTCACATTATAACACAAACAAACTTAATGATCAAGGCAGCTGTAGACCAGCAGCTCCCACGTTCAGCAGGGTAAAATGATGGTTTTTGTCAGGAGAGTCTGGCTTTGAGGAAAGCTTAAATACATTTAAATTTTAGATCCCTTATAATTAGTCCAAGTTCAAGCAAAAATGCATGTGTTTTGGAGGTACTCAGCATACGACTAGATAGATGAGACTTGGATTATACTGTATGAGTTGTAAACAGAAGTTTCAATGTAGTTTTGTTGTTAAATGCTGTCGCTTATGACTTCAATTCATCAAGAATTTTCTCACTTTCTGGATTATTCGCTCACCATGGAGGCATGAAAGAAAAGCAAGGTTTCTTCAGGAATTCAGTGGAACATGGGTCGAGTACTAAACATACAAATGGTATAATTAAACCCTCAGCACCTGAAAGCTCCACTTTTTCACTCACTGGATATTTGACTGGTTTAAAACTATACACTTTCATGAGGCACTAAAATTCTGCTCAAACATCACAGTAAAACAAGAATCACTCTGTCTCTGCCCACCTGCTGCTCGGCCAGTTTCCTCTGAATCTCATCGCTGTGGCAGACGTTGTAGACCACCGGCTTGGCCAGCTCCGCCTCGATGCGAGACAGCCACGTCCGCAGGTTGCTCATGTTCTTATCGAGCTGCTGCACCGTCACCAGTGTCTCCTTCAGCTTCCTCACCCTGCAGAGAGAAAAAGGACGCGTTGGTCGAAGACCATAAAATCTTCAACTGGTACACTGGTTCTGTTGCTCTGGTCTTCTACAAAACTACATATTCTACATCCTTTTATTGCCAACAAATCCCATGAAAACACAAATTGATCTTCACAAAAGTATTGTGCGTGTATCACAGCCTTCTTTATCTTTTTATTTTGTACCATAGAGCTACATCACAGTCCAAAAACTATTAAAACAAATGACAAGAAGTAACTCTGGGCATCTATCTTTCACTGTCAAAACATAAATAACCAGATTTGGGACACTTTAAGATGCAGAAGGACAGCTTCACTTCTGGCACTCCGCAGTGAGAATTGCACCCATCACCCCGCTACGTTAGCACGGCACTCGGCTCTACACCACAGATTATCACTGTGGCAGCTCATCACAGCGTCTGGGAAGCGCTGCTATCATTCTCACGTATGACACAACAGGAGCCATTATAGCGGAGCTGCAGGCTGACCTACATCTGACTGGGAGCTGGGTGTTGTCTGAGAGAGAGGCTGCATTCCAGTTCAGCTCTCAGGTCAGTGCCCTGCATCATCACAAACCAACACAATACTGAGAGGGGGACAGCGCACTGTCATGTGACTGCAGCTGCTGAGAACTCTGAGGATCAAAACTCTGTTCGCCCGAAATATCACATGTGGAGGTAAGAAGTGTTCACGGGAGCATCATCTAGTGTGCGGACACTATTTTTGGTTATCTCAGCCCACCCAGTGCTGGATTTTTGAGGCTAATTATTGATCAGAGATTTTACTTTAATAGAACTGTTTAATACAGATCCCTTGAATTATTTTTTTGAGACATGAACCAAACAGGACATTTTACAGTTAAAGGGATACTTCATCAACATAATGATCATTTCTTTATCAGTTAGTCTTGCATGTAACATTACATGCTATCATAAATTACATTTATTAATTTTTTATGTCTATTACTATTGTTATATGTTATGTTACTGTTACCATCATTGTTGCTGTGCATCTCTCCCTCCCTCACTTTTTCTAGGGGATTTTAGGGCCTTTGGTCTGTGCTCTAAGAGTGGCTAACTAGTCTGAAAATGTAAAAGTCACCAAATTTGGAGAAAACACAAGTCCCACAGGACACTAACATTGTGCTACATGCATCTTGAGGTGCAGGAAGCAGCAGGTGGTGCAGAAAGACTGAAGCTCAAACACATCACATGATTTAATAGTAATGTTCTTCAAACATTACCACTGATTATTTAATTTTAACTGTCCGTGTGCAGGTGTCATGCCAGTTCAGATACTATTCAAGGTGTCCAGTGTTCATGTTGCCAACACACCTGAGTGATGCAACAAAGCAGCATCAAGCAGCTGTTACTGACGCCATCACGGAAGCTGTGTTTTGCTTTCATTTCTAGCCGTACACTGAAAACTGTTGTGTGTTTTGCATAATGAGACAGAAATTTGAACAATCTCAGATGCTGATGCTGCAGTAACAGAGTGTGGGGGTGTTCTCGTCTATTTTTGGCTCCTGATGCAGCTGCATGCATGTGTTTGTGTTTGTGCATGCAGGTGGGAGCTCGCGCTTGCATGTCTCCACAGTATGTGAGGATGTGGCAGTTCATGGAGGGGCGGAGAGCAACATCAGTGACATCAAAAGCATGCTGCTGCGATCATAGACGGACATAAACAGGCTCACTGCATCCACACACACTCACACTCACACACAGACACACACAGAACTGCTGTCCAAGCTGCCACCTAAATACCAACACACACAAGACGGCTCGAGCTGGCGTCTCAATTGAATCTGCTCTGAATGACTCTGCATGCGTCCGCCTGTCTACATGCCTGCACCGACAAAGCCCAGCCCATCCCCCTTCGCTCCTGCTCTCTGTGTGTCCTCCATCTCCTCCTATTTACACAACAAAACACCCGATCTGCTCCCCTTTTACCCACTTGCCTCCTCAGCCTCATGCTAGTCGGCTGCGTTGGGGCGCGATGTGGCCGAAAGGTACTTACGGGCTGGTGAGGAGGCTACTCCATGGCGATGGCTCATCTACTAGCAAGCAGCCCCCCCCCCAACCTCCTCCATCTCCCCCTCCCTACTCTGCAGTCCGGCTGTCTCCTCCTCCTCCTGTCTCTCTAAACATCTGGATGCAGTAACAGGTTCATTCAAGGTCACAGCAGCTCCCCTGGAAAATTTGTAACTAACTACAACTAAACTGTTTTTGTTATCTGTTCATGTGTTGATGATTTTTATGGTTATTAGTATTTAGTCAGAAATGTCCAACATCATTCTTGCTTTTTCCCCTCTTTTTTTTTAAATATACAGATTTTGTTTTGTTTCATCAGTTACTCACTTACTCTGAGAGTTTTACTCTCACTGTTAGTTTTCTTGCATTCATCCAGTTTTTTTTTACAGACAATTTAAGTTACCATAAAGTGAAGTGGAACAAAAAGTCTCATGTTTGAGATACAAAACCTACAAAACCTCTGTGTGCTGAACTGTTCATGTTAACGTGTTTAGATGTAAAAATGTCCTGAATTATGCATTTATGTTTAGAAGGACAACTTAGCCGGAGCAAAGACCGTCTCTAAAGTACTTAAGAGTGGAACAGTACAGATTTAGGCTGGAAACGAGCCATCAAGGATACTGTAATATCACGTTACACCATTCGGCAACAACAAACAACAACAAGCCAACAAGCAGGAACAAAAAAACAGAAGCCCATTAAAGTCAGTCAGGTCTTGAGCAGATTACAGGTGCAGCTGTTTATTGTTGTTACAGTTTACTGGATACGAGCTCGCACATTAGCGCCGACACTGCTGACACAGACAGACCCAGCGGGGAGCTTCAGTCTGGAAAAACCTCCATCTGCCACCGTCTTACTTTACAAATAAACCAGCTCGGGGTTCAGCGCACTATAAACAAGTCATATATTACAAGGACTGAATAATGCAGACGGGTTAGTACGACAACAGGTGGAGGAGAAAAGGGAAGAACGACTCACAGATATACAGAACGTAAATCTGAAGCCCTTTTCAGACGTGGAATACATATCACTGCCGGCACCGTCTATCTGTAACAGTAATGGCTTCATTCAGACATGAGCCACAATGATCATGTGATGTTTTGCACCTGGTGTGAGAGACGGAGCGTTTACACGTCTGAAAAACAGCAGAGAGTTGTAAAGTAATGATATTGAGGAGTCTGCTCTCTCACAGGCTGCATGAATACCCTTATAAATAATTATCATGAGTCGAGGAGCAGTGTAACTTCATTGTTTAATTAAGGGACTAAATAACTACAACCCTTTGCCTCTTATGCCTTACTCTTTCTTTTTTTTTTCTTTTCTCATGGCAACTTGAAATGTTAGTTATCATTTTTACACCAGCGCCCAGGTTCTGTAGGTAGCAAATGTTGTTCGGTCCATCTGTGGAAATGAGGTGTTTTCAGGTGCATTGTTGGTATATTGTTAATTTAAAGCAGCAGAAAGCGATTGCACCATTGACCACAAAAATCTGGTCGTAAATCAGAATGGTGCAGTATTTTCCTGTTTTTTGAAGAGCACATTATTCAGACAGTAAGACGCTCCTACTTGGCTGGATTCACAAAATGTGTACACATGTGTACAGCCACTTGCGGGTGGCTGAAATAACACATCATTAATATGTAAAATATAACTGACATCCTCTAAAATGTGAATGTAGCAGAGAGCAGTGCAGAGCTGCTGACTGACTCTCTCTAAGAGAGACGCTGTGTGTATTTACTTACAAAGAGCAGCGTAACTTCATTGATTATTTCAGAAGATAAAAGTTTCGTTCTGTTTAAAGTTTATAACTATAGCTTTTAGTTTCGCTGCTTAAATGTCCAACGGTTCTTGCACCACTGCTCTTATTTCTTTACTCTCAGCACAAAACCCTCTCACTGCTCCAAGTTGCTGAAACTCTATCCTCTCACAATTCTTTGTTCAATGTAACAAATTACTGTATTAAGCGAGAAGTGCGCCATTATAACCATGACGACCAGACCTAAGTCTACACGAAAAGAGCGCTGAGGGGTTGTGAGAACTGTGTTGTCTTTCTTTCAGCATTAAACTGCCAAACGACATGATACTAAATAAAATGTAAAAGCTCCACTTGAAATTAAGAACATGATAAACTATTTTAGAAACAAAAACACAATGTGTGGGCGTTAAAGACGTAGATTTGTTGAGCCAGGTGTAAGGAGATGGAGATGGAGACTGAGACGAAGGAGGAGGCAGGGGAGCAGGGACACTGCTTTTAAGGACAAACATCTGCCTCGTGTGCATCTTATTCACACAATGAGGAGAGAGGATGGTGGCCCTCGGTGGCCCCCGAGGCTGAGGGCCCGGTGGCACAAAGGCTCGTGTCAGCAGACGGCAGCTGCTGGGCCGGGTGACGGAGCACCCGGTTTGTTTTGGGGGACAAAGGCGAGCAGCGGGCCAGTGTCAACGCATCTAATCCCTCGGCAAGTCAAACCTCAGCAGTCATCTGCCGTAACTTAGCGAGGCGAGACGCAGACAAAGGCTGAAGGTCAGTCATCACTGACTCTGAATCAGCTCCTCTTCAGCTTCATCAGTGCTTATCAAAACGTGTGACACAGTGCTGCAGGACTGTGGCAACGGAAACACTGACTCATGTCAAGTCTGTGGAGTAAACTACGTCACTTCATGATGTGCAGATGGAAAGAAATAGTGAAAAGGAGACAGAGTTAGGATTAGGAGATGTTGACTTTTAAGGCTAACGTCTGTATTTTTCAACCATGTTTTGTGCCTAATTTACTAATATGAACAACAATTATTTAAAAATGGTCAACTTTTCAGCGAAAGTGCTGCAGCAATGACACTGGCTGCGTGGTAAGCTCTCCGGGCATTTGTGCAGCATCAATTTAAATCCACTAACAGTGTTCATGTTGGCTTGGATTGTTATTCTGTGTTTTGTTGAAGAGTAAGATCCCTTTGTTTAACTAGAAACTGCCCCAAAATCATTACTGCCGAACCCACCAGAATCCATGTAAACAAACATTTTAGAAACAAAATAAAACTAACAAAAACTGTCTTAGTTCATCTTTTCACTGTTCCAATAATCACAAAGTCTAGTTTGGCTGAAATTAATTCTTGATTCAACCAATTAAATATGCAAAAAATGTTGGCTCTATACACGCTAAAATTCCTGTTTTTTAAAATGGAGTTTGGTTAAATTTGGGTTTGGTAATACTGATTTCAGGGCTGTTTCTGGTCAAACAAAAAGGATCTTACTCTTTAACAAAAAGGTCCATCTCTAATAGTGGTCACAAACTTTGAATAATATCTGAGCCTGTCAGAGGAAAAAACAAGAACTTTTAGTGGACGTAAATTGCCATTGCAAACACACCCAGAGTGGTTACAATGCAACCTGTTACATCACTGCTGCAGCCCTCTGATTCCATACCAGACCCAATTTAAAAACGTTTTTATTCCTATTAGTCACTTAAAATAAATAAAAAAAAACATGGGAAAATATGGTCCTGGATAGTGAAATGTTTGGGGAGGGTTTCTTTAGCACTTCAAAACAGCCTGAGATTTTTTTTGTGGTTATTAATGGTACTGCAAATAATACTCAAGCACTTCTGTTTTAGATTCAGCTTTTAACTAACAGTGCTGGTTTGGTGTTACAAAGGTTTCATATTAACTGTTAGGCACACCACTGACAGGGAAGTGCTGGTGGTGAACTCTGCATCCTTACTCTAACCAGCTTCCTGCAGCTCATGTTTCATTGGCTCAGAGGTGTGTCCTCTATCAGCGTGCAGGTGGATTAGGCTGGAGCCCACTGATCTACACAAAGCTACTTTTTACTCATCTCACACACACACACACACACACACACACACACACACACACACACACACACACACACACACACACACACACACACACACACACACACACAGTTCAGAATCAGGAACATGTTATAGTAAAGCTGGTCGTCTGTTTATTTATTGTATTTCTTTTAATTTATTTTACCTTTTAAATTTATGTTTTATTTATTTTATTTCTTATATATTCCTATATTATTTATTTTTACATTTTATTGCTTCTGTTGTTGGTTTTGGTCTATTTCTTTGTATTATTTTATATTTATATTTTAGGTGTTACATCTCACATTATGTGTTCTCTGGTTTTAATCTTATCGTAATTCTACACTAGTTTCATCTCACTTGCGTTCAATTGGACCGTTTGGCTTTCCGTTGTTGTATCGCTGTCTATGTATCCCATTTCTGCTTTGCTTTGCTTGTCAAAGCACTTTGTAAGCTCCGTTTTTAAAGGTGCTTCATATTATTCTGTGAGGTGAGGTGCTGGGCTCCTATAAACCTATAAACACTGAATAATCTAAACTCATCCTGTTTCTTTCACCAAAAACCGCTCTGATGGGTTTGAGGTTGAACAGCGTGGACGGACAACAGATAAATGGTTCGCTGATCATCTTAAGCAGCTTGTGAAGACTCCCCATGTTTATCAGATTAGTGGCTTTTCAGCCCCTCCACTCTTCAGTGGATCATGAACCTCAACTTCCACCACAGGTTCTGGCTTTCAAAATCATCAATTAAACATTATAGATATTCACAGATACACATATAGGGATATGCATACCTGTGTAAACTTTGATTTGGGGGCTGTTTATCTTGGTTTGAATCTTAAAGTTACAGCACGCAATATTTCAGACAATAGCGTTCCAACTTTGTGTCATCATTTTGGGAAAGGCCCTTTTCTGTTTCAACTTGACAATGATGCCCTGCCCACAAAGCCAGCCCCCTAAAGAGATGGTTTTCAGTTATGGAAGAACGTGACTGTCCTGCACAGAGCCCCAAACCCCATCCAGCAACTGTGGGATTCATACCGGTACACCGACACAGATATTTTTGGTGGCAGTGATATAATAAAATCTGAATCAACAATGTGACAACGGCACATTCCATCACAGACACGAGGCTCGTGCCTCAGCGGCGGCTCATTAACAGGCTTAGCCTCGTTATGCTGGGGTGACAGAGGGGGGAGGCAGCTGAGAGGAGGAGAGCAGGGGCCAAATCCACTATTGTGTGTCACACTCCCTCTCCACTCGGGTCCCCCGTCTATTGTTTAAGACAAGTCTCTGCACTAACAACCTGTCAGTCATCATAACGACCATCGTCCACCTCGTCCCTCTCTGTCAATGTTTGCTTTGACTGGAGATCCTGGTAACGGTTTTAAGGCCAAATCCACATTGATACATCCTCATTTCTTTGAAAACGAAAACAATCTCTGTACACGCAAGCTTTTCGAGCACCGCTTCAGAAATAATCTTTTGCCATACTAACGCTCCTAAAAATGTATGTCACATGACTAATCATGTATACTGAGCATGCACATGCTGATGTTAACAGGAAGCAGAGTGTCTACTCTGCGGTTGGTCATTTATTGCCAGAAATAATATGGAGGAGGAACAGCTATGGCAAAGAGTAAGGTCGGAGATTTTTTTGCTTGGACTGACAACAAGCTGGAACTGTTACTAAAAGTAACACATGGGTATAAAGTGTTAAAAAACACCATGAGTTGTTTGTGTTTTCCTTACAAAATAGAGTCGGGAGGGCAAGCACTGGCATTATGATGGAAAAATCCCTGCTATATAAAAAGTCACATACAACTTTAAAAGAAGATTTAAGGTGTAGGTTGCCAGCTTAGAAGCTGTTGTTGCTGTTTTGTGCACAGTGCTAAAATGAAGTGCAGAGATAGATCTGGCTGTGTGAGACTAGTTTCACATAGTGACGGGGATTTTGAAAATGAGGTGGGCTTCGACTTTATACCCACAGTCTACATCCTGTTAGCCAGACTACTGGCACTGTAGCTGTAGGTTAACCCTTTGAAACCTGAGCAAATTGGTTTGAATTCTTTCAAATACATGAGAAAAAAGCAACAAGCAACTTAACAACACGTGGCCCAAAAAAAAGTAGCAAAAAATGTGTAAAAAAATGTTTTTAATGACCTGAAAATATGCAAAAATAAATAAATAAATAAATACAAGTGGAAAAAAAGT
Source organism: Plectropomus leopardus (assembly GCF_026936395.1). Taxonomy (NCBI): domain Eukaryota; kingdom Metazoa; phylum Chordata; class Actinopteri; order Perciformes; family Serranidae; genus Plectropomus; species Plectropomus leopardus. The sequence continues at coordinate 5,441,623 of NC_142189.1, forward strand.
GAAAAGATTTGTATTTATTTTATATATTCTGCTATATATTTTTGACATAATTTTAATCATAAAATTACTATACTTTTCAGGACATAATTAACTATTTTTGATGATTTTCTTTAATTTGATTTCCTTTTTTAAAACTACTTTTGGGGTAATTTTCTTGTCACATTTTACTAATTTCGCGCAATTTGTGGAAAATTTCTGGCCAAATTTGTCATGTTTTTTTCCCCCAGTTACCCAAAGAAATCAAACCAATTTGCTAAGACTTTTAAGCTAAACAAAAGACGGATGTGTAAACCATGTTTCACAAGGTTAAATATCAATAATACCGTTTAGAGAGTATCAAAACATTCATTAAGATAAACTTTGAGCTTAAATAAGAGACATAAACAGTGTAAGGAGAGTCGGAGTAACCACAGTCACTAAACAGTCACCATATGGCAGATCCAAGATCTAAGTCAGTCATTCCCATGAAGGATAAGTCACCTCCACCCCCACCCTGACTGGTTTAACCCATCTGGCTCCAAGACAACAGTCCGCAGTCACTCAGCTTCACTCAGTTCAGCTCAGTTCGCTCTAATATGATGTAGATTTTATGAACTCGCCATCCTCTAAACAGAGTCTTTTACAGTCACCAAGCAGGCAATTATGAGGAGCAGAAGTGAGTCATCAGTTTTAACTCGCTGTCCTGTCATTTGCAAGAGAAGTACCAGTAATTGTTGTGCACTCCACCACCATGCATCCACTCTGCTGCACAGAAAGGACATGGCCAATAATAATTACTGCACTGTTTGACATTGGGAGGCAGAGTTACTGCGAGAGAGCAAGAGGAGTCAACTAACTGTCTGGAAAATTAAGCCAGAACATTCAAACTAAAGCAGCCTCCAGAAAGATGACTCATATTATGGCATCAGTTAAAGAGCGAACCCAAAGGTCACACTGTGATATTAACAGGAGTATTTCAAAGCCCAAATCTGCCACTTTTTATTGTCAGGCTTGTTTTCCCACACAACTGTGTTACAACTGTGATCCAAACAGCAGCCAACTTCTGTCTTTCTTTCCCGACAAAAACCTTTGAATCACACAGAAAAAATGCATTTTGCTTGTGCTGAAAAGAGTGACAACTTATACAAGCACCTGAACAGACACGTAGAGACAGACACAACACGGAAGTGAATTATAGAAAATATTTCCAAATAAATCAATGCAGGTCTGCATTTTGTAAAATAAACCAATCATTGCAACAGAGGAGACTAATGGAAATTTAAGTAACATAAAAATCTCTCAACTAACTCTCGTCCAAATACAAACTATTTGGCTTACAACTCCTTTAACTCGCTGACACCTGAGCAGTTTGACGTGATTTCTGTCAAAAACATGAAAGGAAGCCAATGAGCCAGTAGAAATTACCCACAATGCCACTGTCCAGCCACGTTTCGGTTGAATGTGGAAGATGGCTTTTGGTGTCATGCTCATACACCGAAAGCACTTACTGAGTGGAGGTATTTGACAAATTTGGAGGGAGAACAGGCTGAAAATCAACATCTAAAATTACTAAAATAACTCTATAAAACTCAAGTTGAAGTATATTGACTTTTAATCCACAAAAAAACAACATTCATGACCTTTGCCATTTTCTGCAAAAGTGTCACAACACACTTAGGGGGTTTTGCATACCTCAAGAGGGGGACATTCACAGGGCCTCCTCTTGTAAACACGCCTCCATTTGAACACAGCAAATATCCAAAAGTGTGCATCATTTAAAAAAGTGGTCTGAGGAGGAGGAATTGACTGCAGGCTTTTCAACTGAGGTCAGAAAACTGACTTCTTTTCAGTCAAACTGAGATTTGTCAAATAGCAAAATACAGTCAAATCTGCCATTCAATTCAAGTGAACTAAACAAGAGCACCTCTTCTTGAGTTCGTATTTACAGCGTGGATCAGCCAGTGGATTTATGTCGCTCTCACTGTTTATGCCGACCTCGTATCTATCAGTCACATGCTGCATGTAGATCAGCAGTAAAGCAACACTAAGCTGAAGCATGATCATATCAGCAGCGTCCAGCATACAGCCACAACTCCTCTCTGTATTGGAATGAGATTCGCATTTATGGATTAATATTAATGTCGCTCCATCTTCTGTCGGCTCTGAGCTTTTCTACTTTAATCTGCAGCCACAGTGGAATAACAGCTGTGCTCTGCCTGCTCCTGTTCTCAGAGGTGAAAACCAACACAGATAAAGCTGCACGATCTGAACTGCAGGAGAAAACAACAAGTTTGGACTTCAAAAAAGTCTGCCATGCCTTAAAACAAAAGCAAGAATCAACAGATTTATGGGAAACTGAGTCTTACATTTGAGAAGCATTTGCTGTCAGGCACCTTGCAGCCCATAATACTCAGCGAATTACCTGCACTTTCAAAGATCTAGCAATCAAATTAGACATAAATCCCATTCATAAAAAGATGCTTATTTCCATCTTACCCTTCATTCAGCATCTACAGTCTGACTCAAATATAAAGCTGTTTTCACTGTCGGAGCAGACTGAATCGAGCTCTCTATAAAAGAGAAACTGTTGCAAGTGCAAAGTACAAGGCCGCTGTTCCTCTCCCGGCAGAGAAGTCCTTACAGTTATCACCACGTCTGTTTTCATGACGGGCTGTTAAAGTCGTACTATCAACAGAGTCATATGAATCACAATTATAAAGAAAAGGAGACGTGATTTCCTAAACGAGGGCAGGGTGATGTCGTTATCACGAAATAATGGTCTGGTCAGAATGCCAGCACATTGATTGGTACATACAAATCACTAGTGGTATCCTGCATTTGTGTGGTGTCAGAATAGTATAAAAAAATTGATTTTCTTGTCTTACCTGGCCTCTATGTGGTCAAACAGATGCTGCCAGCGGTCATTGATGTCCTTCAGCTTGTCGTTGATCTCCGTCTCTTTCGTCTTGTTGCTGGCTGTGATGAGCTGTTCCCCGAGCTGCTTCAGATGAGTTTTATTCTCACTGAACAGGTTGATCTCTTCCATGCAATCCTAATGGAGAAACAGAAGAAAGAGGACATTACCATTTTGAAGCTACTAGTGATTACATGTAATACACATTTAATCATTTCTTTACAAGATTATCGTTGCTGTAAGTCTGGCAATAATGACAGGGTTTGCTTTACGATGGCTTTAGTAAGGATTAATAAAACAATTTAACATTCATTAATATTAAAACCAAAATCAGCTACAATTAAGTGATATTATGTCTCATCTCAGTATTTATGTCTCATGAAAGGATTTTTTTATGGAAAAATGTGGGGCAACTTACTTTACTTACTTTTACTGTTATTACCTTAACTTGATCTACCATTAATTTCCGGCTAAAATCACGACAATTTCTAATTTTGGAAGTTTGCCAGAAACAAACACAACTTGGGGAAAGACACTAAATGTAAAGCTCCACTGTCTGAAAAGATTTGAACCCCTTGTCAGGGCAATAAGTTTGTGTTTCTATAACAGCAGTCGTCTTTACTCCCCTCCGCTCCCCTCTCAGTCGCCCCCGCACACAGCGTGACCATGAAAGAAGCCGAGAGTTCAGCACAAAACAAACCCGCGTGGCCCCGCTCGGGCTCAAACAGCTGTCGTCTCTTTAACAATCGGGAGGGAATTCACAGCTTTTTGAAAAGCCCAGACTGTCCCGCTGCCGCCCAGCCCGCCATGAGGGCCACGAGGTGACGCAGCAACAAAATAATTACATCCATTTCCGTGACTTTTCTGAGACTTTGAGAGAAATTTTAGAGGCTGTACATTCTCTGAAACAACCCTCGATACTGCTTATCAGTTCTGTTTTGTACTATATTATAGCTTTTAAAATATATATCTTATTTAAAAAAATACAGAACAGGATTAGAAATGAATATTTAAATAGAACTTAGGGACTGTTTGTTATTTATGGTGGGGGGTACAAAAAGGGCGAGGCATGTTACGTTTTTATTTTGGCATTTTTCTATTTATTTTACTGCAAATTAAAAGCAGGAAAAAATTCAGCAATTTCTTTTTTCTGTGATGTTTTTGGGTGCTTTTTAAAAATTACACTCTCAGTCACACAGTAAACACTGATCATCACTTCTGATGGATTGTGAATTTACAGCCATCGTCACGAGTGACACTGATCCAGTCTTGAAGCCAGGTGAAGTATCTACTGTTATCACACTGACGGAGTTAAAGGGGCGTGTTTTTGCCGCAGCCTCCTACCTTCTTGAGTTTCTCCACCATCTCCTCGATGTTGAGGTCCGAATTGTGCGCCACCTTGTTCTCCATCTGTGTCAGCCACTCGCACAGCTCTTTGTTCTTCTCATTGAAAATGATCCACGCATTCAGACGATCGGCGATCTCCTGTTTTCGCAGAGACACCTGACACAAAGAGGATTGGAGAAAAGAAATTAAATAAGCTTTATTAGTTTAAGACTCTTAGTCGTCCTGTGTATGCCTAATCCGCACCTTAATATTACCTTGTCATATTAATTTACCATCATCTTAATTTAATTTGTGCTGAATTAGATGAGTTATAGAGATGGCGATGTGCGATGGCACGTACAAATGTGTTTATAGATGTTCCAAAAGGCTTTATTTGAATAGAACAATCATTTAAAAGAATAGTTAACTTAATTTCATTGGTTTATCAGTTACTCACGGTATATTACGCTGAATTCAAGAAGAAAATTTTGCCTCTAGAAAACGGAAAATTCCAAAATGGATTAAAATCTCAATGAAATGGAGTAAAAGGGGTCCTCGTTTAACAGCAAAACAATATCAAAACACCTGTTTACAAACTCTCCCACAACTTCTGAAGTATAATCCAAGACTTATTTATCCAGCCGTTTGCTAAGTACTTTCCGTTTCTGCAAAAACCTCACTATTTAAAACGTTTCCGCGTAAGAGTGGCATGCATGGCCACTCGAGTGCTCTGCACTCTGCTCATGTTATCCATCGCACAGACATCAAAGTTTCAGTTTAACAGTAAGATTTGAGTGAGAATACATGTGTTTGGGAAATACTGAGCAAAATGAGACACAAGTTGTTTGAGAGTTTGTCAGTTCATGCTTTAAAAAAGCTTTGTTGTTAAAAGTAGCTTTTGGATTCTTCGTTGATGAGAGGCATGCAAGAAAAACAAGTTTTCTTTGTGAATTCAATGTAAAAAGGGGATGAGAGATTGGTGTCAAGTATTCCTGAAGACTACAACTTAAATATATCTCAGGTGAACTTTCCCACCTCCAGTGCAGAGCAGCACACAGCTGCTTTTAATAGGATGCATGATGTGGGTGAGACCCAAACAGGGCTATAAGTGCAAATACACAATGAACGAAGTCAAACACAAACACAGACAGTAAAAAGTGAAAGTCAGTATGATCACTGCTACTCCCCCTCCCCCAAACTCATTTCAATACACAAGCACTTCTTGCTGAAGCCTCTCAGCTCATTACAGCATGTCTTTCCTGTCACCATCTGTTCCCCACAGTGCCCCTCACGCCCTCACCCCCCCACAGACCTGTTGGTCTCTTCAGACGCCCTAAAAAGACTCACAAGATTTACTAACTTAGCTCCTCATTAAAGGCTTTAACACTGATGACTAGAAGACAAAGACACTGTGAACTCTGTGGTGAAAATGCAGTGAAGCATTAATTATACAGCCTATTGCAGATGTGAGAACTGCATCAGCAACACACTGATTTAACAAAGAACACTTAATTGTTGATTTATGTGTTTTGGTTGCTGCACCAACTTTTCTCACTCTCTCTCCTGGAGCAGTTTGAGGAGCTAAACAGTCTCACCTGACCTGCTGCTGTCCAGAAATACACACAAACACACACGCTCACTAAAAAAAAACACAAAATGAGTGACTGTTTGGGCTGAGCTGGTCACACGTTAGCTCGTCAGTGATTAAGTTTTCACAACCAGCGGTCACATTTAGTTTTCAAACGCAGTCTGTAGTGGAGCCAAACAAGACAAAAGTCGCCTTTTCTTTCTCTCACTGCTCTCAGATCATGATTACGAAGCCAAACTTACCCAAAAAGTTTTGCACCCGAGTTAACTTGAAATGACTTTTCTTACTTTAATTTTCAGTAAAATCAGTTAAAATCAAATCTGTCGCACCATCATGCACATCATCTCATGCTTTTCAGCCACACTTTGATGCCAGCATTTCCACAGATACAAATATGCCAGGCTGTATTTGTTCAGCTGTGTATAAAATGATGAGAAATCTGGATTTCAGATCAGTTAGTGGTGCCATGTGTTCAATCTAAATGTGGTGAAGCAGTTTTTAGTTCTTATTCTGCCCATAATGCTTCTCTTGCACTTAAAATATGCCTTAACTGTAGCCATTTTTAAAACTAAGCTTAAGACCGTTCTTTTCCGCAGCTTTGTATTAATCATTTTTGTGGTAATATCATTTATTCGTTTTTAAATCCATCTGTACTATTATAACTTGCCTGTGCTGTTAATGACATTTTAAAAAAAAAAATCATTTTTTATTTTTATTTTTTTACAGTTAAACTATATAGAACTTGGAATAACATCTGTGTATAATACCATGCTATATAAATAAAAACCTGCCTTGCACAAACTTATTTCAGTTTTACTAAACGGAGCGATCATAAAAAGTCTTTGGTTGGATATTTCACTCACTGTAAACATGCAGCTCTAGTGAAGAGCTGGAACAAGCTGATAAAGAATATATAACATGTTTCTATCAGATATTGTGGAATAAGACCCTTTTTCAACCATTAAATATTAAATATTTGAGAAAAGTGCATGTTATCTTCTAAAAAATGGTCCCCAAGTTAGGAAAAGCTGGTTGTCCAGTGTCATCCACTCTCACTGTGCACTTTATATGAATGTCTGCACCACATTTAATGAAACATATAACTTAAAGTGCAAGATTTTCAAAAACACTTTCAGCAAAGATGTTAATTAACCTGGCGATTCACTCATTTCCTTTCATGTTTTGCCGTTGTTTGAATTTGTTTTGCATTTAAATAAGGAATAAAGTCAAATAAAAGTAGATAAACAGCCGAGGCAGCTTGTTTTAATATGTAAAAACTTCATCAAACATGAGTCCCATCTCTTTTTTGTTTTATTTTGCTTTAGGCAGCAGGAGTTGAGTGTGTGAAACCCAGCAGACTAACCTTGAGGCAGAGTTCATCCCACTGACAGTGCAGGTGCTCCACCTGGTCCTGCAGCAACAGGACGTCGTCGGCGATGATGTACTGGGACAGATCCGTCTTCATGGTGCTCAGCTCCGTCAGGCTCTCAGCCCAGTCCTCCAGGGAGTCCTCGTTCTCCTGCATACCATAACACACCAACCGCCACAACAAACCGTCAGAGACCACCTCTGCAGCTGGCAGCTACTCCCAAATGTCCCTCTATGTCCGTCCCCTTTCTCTTTTTCTCCCTGTCACTCTTTTCTCTCTCTGTCTCTCCGCCCAGAGAGGATTAAGGGCCACAGGCTGCAGGCCGACTGGGGGAGGGGTGAGTGTGGAGGGGGAGGGGACGGAGGGAGCATGATGGGTCAGAGAGGATGAATCGAGTCAAACATGTTTTAAACTTGGCTTTGCTCTTTTAGACTTCAAGTGACCGTTTCCCCTCAATCTCAAACTGTCTGAGGGCTCCAAGTCTGTTTTCAGTTCTTATGTTTCCTGATGTCCTTAGAATTTGTCTTGAGTGGATTATTTTAAAAAGCGGGTCTTATTTGAGTTTGTTTTGAATACAAACCTTTTACAAACAACTGTTACGCCTGCAGGACACTGTGTAGACACAGACTGCTAATGCTGTGAAAAGTGACATGAATGTGAGCATGTAATACATGAACCGACAGATTGGACTCTTTTTAGTCATGATGCTCACTTCAAAAAGAACGCTCTGTAGTGAAAATAATCTTGGTGCAACAGAGTATGAACCGGAAACCTTAAGTCCAATCAAACAATTTTGCCACATGAAAAAGTGAAAAAAATGCTTTCGGCTAAATGTAGTATTTATTTATTTTTAAAAATACAGGTAAATCTGGTGAAAATTAAAACATAAATGATTATTAAAGCAGTGCAGCATTTTTGTCTCCCCTCTCTGGTAGTGACAGTAATTACATAAACTCTGTTAATGTGTGCTGATGACGCATGTCTGCAGGGGAGCTCGCTGCATCTCCACGCCCCCAGGAAACATCTTTTTTTTCACCCCAGAATATTTTCTTCAACGCTTACCAGGATTTTCTACTCCTAGCTATTGTTTTGTGGCTAATGTCACAATGTCAAATGTCCTGAGAAATACAAAGAGCTTTCCATGGCTGTGATAGACTTAATCAGCATTGTGTGAATTTGTTTGGCGAGGGCTTGAGTATAATCGTTGTCATTTATACGCCAAAGTCCCACACTCCAGCTTTAACCTGGTAAAAACAGTGTTTTTGATTTTTTAATCAGTGCTGCTATGGAAATTCCCTCCTACCAAACACAGAAGGATAAACACTAAAAGTAACTTAATACATCACACAAAAGTCACGTGTCTGATCCGCTTTAGATGCAGAATTAATTTTACATGTTGTAGTTTCTCTAAATGAGCAAAGCCAACGAACCACGTTGTTTGAGTGTTAACTGATGGCACAAGGGGAGTCCTGGTCAGCAAATTTAAAAAATATAAATGTTAGAGACTTATTCTAAACCAGAAAATCAGCCTCTGGCTCCACCCACTGAGGTTTAACTCAGCCAGTGAGATTACTGCGGCCTCCAGAGTGGCTCTCCACTGATGGTTTATTTAAGTAAAACTCTGCCAGCAGAGATACATTTTCTAAATATATTCCAGCTGTTTGTACCTTGTTGTTCTTGTCGGCGCTCTGCAGCTCATCGTCACAGCCCGGCATGGACTGGTTCAGTCTGGTCTTCACGTCCTTCAGCTGCAGCATGCTGTCCGCCAGTCCGGCCTCACAGCGCTCCCAGTTCTGATACACAACGAAAAAAAATCACACTGATCAAACAGATCAATGCTTCAGGCTCTTAAACAGCTGATTGGCTTTGAGAACGACCAGAGAGCCATTACACGCCTTTGTCTTTGACTTCCTAAACATGTCCACTGTCATTAATTAGAGCAGATTGGATTAACTCTGCAGCTCTCAGCCAAACAGAAACTGTAAGAGGCTGCAGGGGACAAATGGAGGATTCAGATGTCTCTGAAGTCAGAGAGGACAGGTTTCTGTCCCACTATAAAAAATAAATAAAATAAAAACAATACTTGCATCAGACTTTATCTCAGCGACCTGCAGATGACTCTGGGACGCAGAGAGGAGACACAGTGCAAAACCATAATACTGCTTTAATGTTTATGCAGTTTCTTTCCAATTCCCTCTCTTTTGGCTATGATTTTCTTCAGCCTGCATGCTTCAGCATAGGTTTTCTCTACATTCAAGAGACCCATTTTAGAACTACAAAGCATGCAAGACATTTTGGAAACTGTGGCTATAGTGAAAAAAAATGAAGATTTGTATGACCTTGCTGTGACTTTAACCGTCCTTTGTATTGTATTTTTTTATGTGCAAATATATATAAAAAAAACAGATTGTGTATAACATCCTGACCAGAGACTACTGCCTTAAGAGAAAATCCGTCATTTTGTTACTCACTCAAGTAAAATCTGACAGAATTAGAGGAAGCAGGTCACAAATGGTTAATCACAATTCATCTTTAGTCATGGAAATATGAACATAATATTTTTAATAAATATCTGACAGAACTGAATAAAAGAATAAAATGCTGATGATGTAATTGTCTCAGGGGACAGACAGTGCAGCACTCTGACTGACAGACGTGTCCACTCAACAGATCATGTTTCTAAAGTTGTATTGATTCTGTAAAATCCACTGAAATCCGACCCCCCGACTGAAATGACTGGAGGCCACTGGTTCGCTTTGATGCAACTGAACCTCCAACATGATTCAGCAAAAACAATATTCACAGGCTCTATTACTACCTTCTATTCACTACACTAACTTATACTGATATTATGTACATTTTTGATACCGTCAGATTTTACTTTTTTCAAACTGACCAAAAACATGGATATATATTTTTTATTTTAATTTCTTGAGCTAATTTACAGGAAGAAATTTGTCAATTTCTTTTTTTTGCAACGTTGGACAGTTATTTTCACCATATACCAATTGATTGTCATTAAGTAGACTGATTATTTTTAGGTATTTTAGTGACATTAATGACTGAGTACCTTGACGATAGCCTCGGTGAGGTCCATCCTGCGGCCCAGCAGGCTGTGCAAGTTGTCCCACTCCTCCTGCAGGGTTCCCAGATCTGTCTGCAGCTGAGTCTGGGTCCCCTCGTCCCCCATTGAGAAGAGCTGCCGGCCGACTTCCAGAGTGTGGATGAAACTGCACTGATACCTCTGGAACAGCAGCTCTGTGTGCTGAAGGTGATGGAGAAGGTAAAAGATGGTTTTAAGAAACAGAAAGGGGAGGAGAGACAGAAGAGAAGAGAGAGAGCTAAACAATGAGTTATTCTGGGATCTTTTCAGAGAAGGGCTTGCTCTCGCTCTTATTAAAAGGCAGTTTATTGTATCTTCACTCACAATCAATCCAAATCTCATCTCTTCTTTTCATCAAAGGCTCAAAAAGAATCAGAATGGAAGCGCTTTTCCTCATCTCTTTTGATGTAAATGTAATCAGCAGCAGTTGTTTCTTTTTCTCAAATCAGCCCTCAGGCTGCTGTTTTCTGTTCTGTCTGTTTTTGCCTGATCGTAATCTGAAATAACAACTTAGAGACTATCAGCTCTCTGCAGGGGTGTGGAAAATGTGCATAAAAACTTACTTTAAATGAAAAGACGGCTGAATTTGGTAAAATGTGGACCCCATTTATATTCAACTTAACTACTGTTACCGGGATAGAGTGGAATGACTCATAGGGAAATATGTACATTTACATAGGCATGTCAAGTGCATGTGTGTGAGTGTGGAGCAACAGGCAGAGATGTTAGTTTTTTTGTTAGTTTGTTGTCATTTTTTCTCCTTTTTTTCTTTTCTTTTTTTCTTTTTTTTGGATATATAATTATACAAATTCTGAGAATTTGTTTTCTTTTATTTACATATTCAGTTGTGCATTGCTTCTGTAATCTTGTTTTGTTAGTATTGCCATCAAAGTGCACAAAGTAGTTTTATGGACAGAGGTTGAAAGACACCTTTAGTCAAGAACTGTACTTATACTCCTTGTTCACTGAAATTGGTGTGTGTTTGCTGGTTTAAAAAAAAAACCCACAAAAAATATGTGATGGACTGTTTCCTCACTGCCAGCAGAGCAGAGCTATGCACATGCTTCTGCAGCAGACACGTAAGCCTTGTACGCTGGTAAACATCAGACAGCAGCATGGAGGCCAGTGAAAATGTTAAAGTGGTTACCTCATTTTTATATTTCCCACTTAGTAAGTCTGTCTTTCAAACTTGGTGCAGACTACTTCAGAATGATTGAACACTGCTTGGGCGGGGACAGATGGTATTTTGTGATGGCGAGGTGTTGAATCTCGCCAATGAAGGAGCAAAATCTTCCATTTGATGCTATGAGAATTTATCACTAACCCAAATTTTCACAACCCTGTAAAGTGACTTTATTATAAAGCATTTAATGTTTATCAACTCCCATACAAAATTCATAAAATTCCAATATTTTACCATATCTTGAATTAACTCTTAACTTCCTTCAAGGCCTGCAGCTGTCTGTCTCACCTGGAGGTCCTGGAGGGAGCGGCGGAGCTGCTGCAGGCTGCAGTGTGCAGGTGTGGCAGGTGGAAGGAGGGTCTGTGTCTCCGACAGGAACCTCTGCAGCTTCCTCAGGCTGCGGCTGTACAGGTGCCACTGCTTCACCAGCCCCTCCACCAGGGAGCGCCGCTGGTCGGCCCGCTGCACCGCCCCCTGCCAGTGCTCCCTGAGCTGGGCGAGCTTCAGGATGAAGTCACTCCTGGATACATTAACACAGTTAAAAAGGTTTAAAAATGAAAGTGAGATTTTCCCTGCCAATATCAAACAAATGTTTGTTTTCCTCTTTTTATTTTATGACAAGATCTTCTCACCTGTCCTCCACCTCTCCTTTCTGCAGCAGGTGAAGAGCTTCAGCGATCACTGAGTGAAGGATCTGGTGACCAGTGACCAGCTCTGCCTGAAACCTCTGAAACACCAGCAGAGCTCAGGATTAGATCTCCGTGTGTGCAGTTTTGGTTGAGTCTGTGAGTGAGTGTGTAAATCGAGCATGATACCTTGTGTGTGCAGAGCTGCTGTCTGAGGCCGATGTAAGAGCCGGCCACATCCACAGCCAGGCTGTCCTCCATCCTCTGCAGGAAAGACATCCAGCTCTCACACTTCTGCTCAAAGCTCTGCCGCCTCAGGGCATCCGTCTGCAGCTCACTGCACACCACGAAATAAAAAATAACTGTTTGAGAACAAAACTCCACATGTAATTTCATTGAAAAAAAGTACATTTTATTTTGTGTATAATTAGGCCCCAGTCAGACAGGGTTCGTTTTAGCAGCCTGGGGTGGCTGTTTTTAATAATTTTGTTTTCCAGGAGCACACTGAAAGCCTTGAGCACGAATTTCAACATAACCTGTTGAAACCTTGAGCAACATCACTTTTCTTGTGCTGCTTTCAGATGCCGTTCGCAAGTACAAACAAGAAAATTATCTAAAAAGGGTGCAAAAAATAATAAAATCATAACTACAGTTTTCTCTTTTTTTCATGCAATATTTTGGGATATCACCTTTTATTCATTTCTTGCAATTTGGGGGCATTTCTTCCTCAAGTTGCTCATTGCTATTTTCCACGTTTTCTAAAGAATTCAAACTAATTTGTTCAGGTTTCAGTGGTTTAAGCGCTTGGAAAAGGTGTCTGAACGCAACACAAAACAACTCAAGTTGATCTAGGTTTCAAAGTGTTAAATACGATAAAATAGAAAAATTGTTTTTGTATGAATCACTTTTTTTGTATCATGAAACACAATGCTAAGATTTTTTTCCCCTTTTCAAAAAACCCATAATTTCTCAGCTCACTGGTTCATGTATTCATGCATGGATCTCAGATCTGACCTGCAGGCCTCCTCAGCTCTGGCGGAGGCGTCGGCCCAGCAGCGGTTAAGGCGTTGTAGGCGGCGTGCTGCAGCGTCACCCAGCGTCAGGCTCCGGCTTTGCTCATTCAGCACATCCAGGTCAGCAGACAGACCGCTCAGCTCCAGGAGGCCAGACTGGAAACATATGGTGGCACTTCAGATAACAGGGGATCACAAGAGTCTGGACTACTGCATGCATGACATCACTGCTGAGGAGCACTACATGCTTCATACATGTCCTGTGTTCTTCTGTCCTCATTTAGTCCTCTGTTACATTGAGTTTTCTAGTTCTACTTGACTATTGACTCTTCAGAAATTTCTCCTCTCAGGTGGAGACAAACCCCTTATTATTGCTCACAATTTAAGATTTATTCAACAAATGAAATGAAAAAAAACTGAAAATAAAGTGAAAAATTAAAATATTAGAGGAACATGACTGTTCAGGACATTTACACCTTCTGCTGCAGAAAAAAGGCTCCGAGCGTTATGGAGGACAACAGCCACACAGCACGTGGTCTGATCTCATTTCTTCCCTCAGGTAAACGCCTGCTGAGCGTCAGAGCTCAGAGACTGTTTATATCATCAGGAGGTGAGATTACTGAACAGCAAACACTAAAAATACTCTCAGTGTTGTTGGACATGTAGGACACACATCTAGTGCTTTAAGTTTTAATATGAAGAACTTTAAACTTTAAAACATGGATCAACAGAAGCTTTCTTGTGCTGCATTTAGGGGAAATTATAACTAATTATAACTCCAAATATATTCATAATTGCTATAATAACATTTTAAATTATGTTACATGGAATTACTATAATTTTAAGCACTTCTTTCACTTAAAAGAACTACTTTTTTGTGCTAATTTTGGGTAATTTTTTCTTAAGATGCTCTCCTTCTTCCCATGTTTTTCAAAGAAATTAAACCAATTTGTTCAGGTTTTAAAGAGTTAAGTTAGCATTTTAGACTGTAAAGGTAAAAGACTTGAAAGTGTGTCTCCCAAACAGATAAAGACAGAATGAGACTCTGATTCTGACATTAAATATCTAGAAACAAGCTGATTTCTATGTTTAAAACTGAGTTTCTAACTTCTCCAAAAAGAAAACATTTCCAGTGACAGAATATTTAACTCAATAACAAATCCAGACATGAAAAGTCTCTTGTTGAGAGGATCAAACAGAGAAGCAGCAGCAGCACTACAGTCATTCATAAACTCCATTCATGCCGTCTCACCTGATCTGCTGTCCGGCCCACATTGCGCAGACGCTCCTGCCAAAGCTCCAGGTTCCTTTCCAGTGACTCCAGGATGTTTCCAAACTCCTGCAGCCGCTCGAGCTCCTCCTACACGCAAACATGACATATGACCCGCAGCCATCTGTGTCTTAATTTCTAGGTCAGTGTGACACTTAGTGCAGGAAGCCAGCACTCTGAAAACATCCCTGCATCACAGAGTATGTCCTAAAATAACATCTAGAGCAATAACAAATATGGCTTGCATTATTTTACGCTCACTAAAAAAATTTAATTATGTAAATAAATCACTTTAGATGTAAATAAAATATCAGCTGTGACATACAAATGTTTAAAAATTAATATGTTTCAGCAAAAGACTTAAAAGGCAAAAAAAAAAAATAATTGGTATCGAATTGATCAGCTGAGCCTGTTTACATGGCAGCTCATATAAACCAATATCCTCACGTCTAATGTCTCTTTTTTAGTTAAGTTTATTTTTCTGGGACTGTGCATGTTAATAAACATTACTGTAAATATCCCACAATTAGCCAGGAGGCTAAGTCTGGCAGCCTAAAATGAAGAAACAGCTTCACTGCACTGTATCAGTGTGAGCACGTCTCTAAGTCTCCCTGCTGCACTTAACCAGTCCAGTCTGACTTTGCCGAATCCCAAAAATAGACTCTTTCATTCATGAAGTCCTACCTGCAGCTGAGCCAGCTTCCTCCCCACCCTCTGGCTGAGCTGCTGAACACCACGAGTCAACAACCTGCTCTCTGATTGGACCAAACTGGCAGCTGAAGGCTCCAGGTGACGAATTACATCCTTGGAGGCCTCTAGCACCCCCTCCAGGTCACACTGCAGAGTGTCTGTCCTCTCCTGGAGACTCTGGAGCAGGACAGGGACAAACAGAGATACAAAAAAATAAGGGGACAGGAGAGTTTCTAAAGTGCTGAAGTGAAAAGTTAGATTTTTCTGCAAAGTAAGGCCTGAGTTTGGGTCTTTATTTAACTGTAGTTTTGAAGCTTGTCGGGGTCTGGCCCCCGAGCTACAGAGCAGAAGTGATGACCCCGATATAAGCCAGTTTGCAGTCTTACATTTAAAGTGACCGTACTTTTTGGCTTTGGAACGATCTGCCTGAGGAGATCAGGCTCGCAGCATCAGCGACTTCTTAAAATCCATCTTTATAGACTTGCTGTTATGTGATGTTGCCTTTTTTATTTCATCTTTTAATGGATTTTTTGCATTTAATCTTTTTATTTGTATTTGTTCATAATGACATTTTGTGTCAATAATTTTTGCATATTTTTAAACTTTATCTTAATTTTACCTTTTACCTTTTAAATTTCCTGCTGTTACATTACGTTCTGAGTGCTCCGTTTCTGTGTTTGCGTCGTCTGTCAAAACACTTTGTAAACTCAGTTTTTAAAGATGCTATATACATAACAGCATTAAAACTGCCTATCAGATTAATAAATAACTTTTTTAAAACTTGTTTTATTCATTGTTATTGTAATTATCATATTTTTATGCATTTATTTATTTATTTTTCTTTCCATTGTATTTACTTTTTGGGTGTCCATCGAAGTTGAGGCATGTGTGCTGAATTTTTTTTGTGTGTATATTTGCTGAAGAATGTATGAATAAAGAAAAAAAGTGCTCATCAGAATTAATTAAAATCATTACAGAATAGCAAAAAATAACAATATTAAAAAAAAACTTTGTAAATCACATACAAAATCTGTAATTAAAAAAAGGAAGATTGAGATACTTTGATGAATTTAACTATCAGACAAATTAAAGTTTTCCATGAATTTCAGAAAAAGGATCATTTCACTCTCCAAAACAAAGAAAAGTGACATGAAATAGTTTGAGCTCGATAAAGAAATTTAAAATACATGCACTGGAGATGTTGGGAAACGTTTTGTTCACTTCCTCACCTGAATATTGTTTATCTTGACAGCGACCTGCTCGACTGTGTTCTCGTCTCCAGGCGCTCCGCTCACCGCTGACTTGACATCGCTCTGCAGCGTCTGCAGCCGCTGAGAGAAAGACGCAGCCAGCCGGGCGTAGATCTCCCAGACCTGCAGGACGCCCCGACTCCTCTGGAGCTGCTGGTCCAACGCTCTGGACACCACAGTCCAACTGGAGGACAGGAGGATTGACTGATTGCAGAGGATGACTCTGTGTCTGTGTGTGTGTGTGTGTGTGTGTGTGTGTGTGTGTGTGTGTGTGTGTGTCTGCATGGAGTCTGTCTCACCTGTCTCTCTGTCTGTCCAGCTGCTCTGTGAGGAGAGCGGCAGCATCAGGACTGATGACGTCTCTGAGGGAGGAGGCGGTTTGACTCAGTTTGTCCCACTCGGCCTCAGAAGCTTCTGTCTCCTCATAAAGAAGCTGCAATATCCCAAACAAGATCTGAGTATGATCATTTTCTCTCTGCACGCTAAAACGAGAAAATTCATAGACTTTTTGTATGCTGTATTTGTAGCCAATGTCAGAATCAAACATTTAGTATTCAAGTATTTGAAGATGATGTATGTATATAGATGAATATATTTTTGAGCCAGATGCAGTGAAATTTTGTTTGTGTCTGTCTGGTAGGGAATCTGATTGACCATAAAGGAATCTTGACCTCTAGAAGAAGCTGGTATGTTTGTGACTTGTGGCGGTCTTACCTGCAGCTTTTCATGGACATCTCTGTGAGCCTGCAGGGAGAGCTGAGTGCCGCTGTGATAATCGAGCGTCTGTGATGTTCTCACTGTTTTCAGCAGCATCTGATTCAGTCCCGTTTTCACACAGTTCCACAGCTGCTGGGCCCGAATCAGCCTCTGTTTGACTGAGTCGTGCTGTAAAAGAAAAGACAAGACGCTCCAGTAATACAGCTGTAACTAATGATTACTCTCACTGACGATTAATCGGGGAATTATTTTCTCCAAGTAGTTCTATAAAAAGTCAGAAAATGGTGAAAAAGTCAGTGTTTCCAACAGCCCAACATGACGTCCTAAAATGTCCTGTTTTAGCATCACCTTAACAGTTTATTGTCATAGAGGAGAAAAGAAACCCGAAAATATTCAGATTTAAGAAGCTGGAATCAGGGAATTCCAGAAAATTTAATAGGCGACAGCTAATTAATTAAATGAATCTTTGCGCATCTTTCCTAGCTGTGACGACACTGAGTTAAAAACAAACACCCAGCAATTTTATGAGCATGAATACATTCTGCATAATTTTCTTTTTTTTATGCTGTGTTCAGTTTTTTGTGTTTGTTTCTTCCAGTAAAGAGGAAACAAACACAGCGTTATCTTGGTGGTGACTGAGCAAGATAACTACAAGTATTGGCCACAAAGAACAGAACTGAATCGTGCTCTTGTTTCTTTTTCAACCACAAAAAACACTTCACTTCGTTTTCCTTTGTGTCATTTACCTGCTGCGTGAGAGCTGCACAGGCCTGGATGGATTTATCAGCCTGAGAGATAAATTCAGAGCTGCTCTTTCCTCCTCCAACATCAAATTTGTCTCTCAACTCCTGAAGAGCTGCAGATTTTTGCCTCATCGTCTCCTCCAGATCCTGAAAATCACAAAACAAGCAGAAGAAAACCTTTCAAAGAAGTATAGTTTTAGTCTTTCTTTGAAAAAAGCCTTGATGAAAACACGGCTCTTTACGACTTAAAAATTAAACCTAATATAGAGGATTTGGCTCAGGTGTTGTGATTGTTCATACAGATGTCAGAGGACAGATGTGACCTCTGACCTGGCAGGTGTTGATGCTCCTCTGCAGCTCCGTCTGGCTGCTGGGTGTCTGAGCTGAGTCCATCCAGCGGTTCTGATCTGTGATCCAGCTGCGGATCTGCTGCAGTCGAGCCTCCTGCTCCGCTCTGCTCCTCAGCTTCTGCTCCACCTCCTGGATCTGGACTCCAGACAAACAACACAAACAAACAAACAACAGCTGTTTTTCCTCTGACGGCCAAGAACTTGAGAATATTAGATTGATATTTTACTTTCATAATATTGGAAAAATAAAAAAACTTATAATTAAGTCATACAGGATAAGGATATGCCATATATATATATGAATTTTATGATGCACCATTTATTTTAAAAAAAAAGACAATTTTTTTTGATCTGTCATCTCAACTTAATTTATTGTAATTTTGTTGATACCAGGTACTTTTTCCTAACGGAAAACCAAAAAAGACAAGTAGAGTAGAGTAGAGCCAGTGCCATGCAGTGAAATCACACCATAAGTTTCAATTGTTTTTTTTGGTGTTTATTTATTTATTTAAAATTTTATTTAGTCTTCTAATTTATATACATACTTATTTTTTTTTTATTCCACCCTAATCCTGCTTATTATTATTGTTATTGTTATCAGTGTTCGGTGTCTACTGCCTTTTTCTTTCTGTATTTAAACCGTGTTTTTAAAGGTGCAATATAAATAAAGATTATATTATTATTATTATTATTATTATGAGTGCTTGGAATGAAATCTCAACTGCGACTGAGCTTCACATTATACAATCTTCATGAAAACTGAGCAAACGCCATCTGCTGGTGAAGACTGTGTGAAGCAGCTGAAAGTTTGATGTTTGACCCCTGACCTCAGAGTTGAGGGCTTCCTGCAAACTGAGCCACTGATGGTTGAGGCGACCCTGCTCCTCTGCAAACTGCTTGTGTTCATAGCGCCTCCTGTGACCGTCCTCGGTACTGCAGGTTTCTAACGGCTGGCTCGCGAAGTCCAGTGTGGCCTGATGGGCCGACATCTCTGTCTGACACTCCTGAGAGAAAAACAAGAGACGGAGGGAAAGAGAGAGTCAGCCAGCCAGATTTACAGGTAAACAAACTTCTTCCAGGACCTCAAGATTACATTTTAGCTCAGAACTTAAATTAACCCTCTAAAACCTGGATCAGCAGTTTTATTGTGCTGCGATCAGACACTTTTCAAAATCATTTAAACTTCTGAAACGTGAGCAAATTGATTTGATTTTCAAAAACATGGGAATAAAGGCAATAAGCAAGAGAGAGAATCACTGGATATTATCAAAAAAAGGGGAAAAACAAAAACTATTTTCAGATCTATTGAAATTAGTTGTGTGTTGTTTTTTTCCAGTAATTTTCTTGTGGGCCAATTTTTTTTTTAAAAAATCAGTTTGCAAGTTTTTGGGTCATTTCTTAAATTGCTCATTGTCGTTTTTCCATTTTCCATCAAGCCACTTTACTACAATTTTAAAGGGTTAATGCTCAGGAAATTCAGCAACGGACATTTAAGCAAATTTTTATGGCAGGCCTTCTCTACCTTGCAGTACTTCAGCAGCTGACTCAGGTCGGTGTCGGTGGAGGAGGTTTGGTTGATTCTGCTGCGAAGCTCCTCCAGCTGGGACTCAGCAGCTTCCAGCCACGTCTGCAGCTCCAGCAGCGCCTCCTGCTGGCTCGACATCTCCACCCATCGCTGAGGAGGAGGAGGAAGATGGAATGATGTCAGCCTTTATCAACATATCAGAAAACTAAAACCTTTTTTTACTCCTTAAAACAAAAGTGGTAACTCTACAGAACGTGAGTTCTCTAACCTCCAAGAAATTTGAATTAATAACTTTTTTTACTACACAAAAGATGCCTTTCACTATATTTAAACCTTTTCACCCTGACACAATTACTTTGATTTCTTTCAAAAACATGGCAAAAAAAAAGGCAATGAGCAGCTTGGCAAGAGATGTTCCACAAATTGCAAGAAATTAGTAGATTTAGAAAAAATATTTTTAAGGAAGCTAGGGAAAAACTATATATCCAGTTATAATATTTACACATTTAAAATCATGTTACAAAAACATAATTTTTAAGCACTTTTTGGCTCATTGCTTTTTCCTTGGTCATTGCCTTATTCATGTTTTTTGAAAGAAATCAAGTCAATTTGTCCAGGTTTTAAAGGGTTGAAAAAAAAGTTGGAAGTTCGTGTACATATTGATTAAAGCTAAAGATAATTATTTTTATAGCATATACACACTGAAAAAGGGATTTTTGTGTAGAGCTTAAACTTGAAAATGCCAATAAAAAGTAGGAGGAGAGAAGAAGAGGACTATGCATCAGAGGAGTTGTCAAAAAAAGGAGACGAGGAAAAAGACAAAAATAACAAGAACAGCAGGAAGGAGAGATGAGAGGGAATGAAGAAGAATAAGAGGAGAGCTGAGAGCAGAGGAGGTTGGGAAGATGGGACAGAGAGAAAGAGGAGAGCATGCAAGAAGAAGATTGGAAGAGAGAGGGAAGCAGAACAGACGCGAGTAGAGAAAAGAAGAAAGGAGAAGGATCCAGACAGACAGAGAGATGGATGAAGGGGAGAATGGTTTCACACCAATGAGGGCGAGAAGAGTGCTCAGGATGGCATTGTGCTGCACGGTGGGGATGTTTAAAACTAATTGGTGACAGGAAGACTGCAGCGTGGTTTTTGAAGCTGCTCTGTACTGTAAATGTGTGCGCAGAGAAGCAAATTTAGGTACAAAATTTGGCAATTAGGAAGAAGTAAGGACAAAAACTTCATTCCTTTTATTTTGGTCAAAATAATTCAATAAAAAGGTAAAAAAAAAAAATAGTCAAAAAAGTAGCGGACATACAAACATAATCTGTTGTAAGTGAGCATTGAAAAATTAAAATACAGCAACAAGGGGCAATTAAGAGGTTTAAGCCATCACAGACTATTAAAACATGAAAACTCTCATAACCAAAAGGTTTCATGATGATCTGACGCCCGTTTATTATGACGAAATCTGCACCAGGTCACGCTCTTCGCTGTCACACCCTATCGGTTGATTTCAAAAACGTTTTGGCGGCATGCTTCAGCAGCTTAGTTGAAATGATAATTATTATTAGTTTGATGATGTTTGGACAAACTATCATTGATTTACGGCCAAATTTGGAAGTGGTGCTGCCCCCTACTGAGCAATTTCAAATGAATTTTACACACATGTTTTAACAGTGTTGTAAAACATATCCTGTGAGTTCTCTAATGATTGGACCAACATTTCTCATGTAGACTTATTTGCGTATTGTCACATCCTTTTTTTTCTTTTTTTTGCATTTGTTGTTGCCCCTTTGGGATGCTTATGCTGCAATCCATTACATGTTTGAAGTCATGTGTATAGAAAAATTTGGCGTGTTTACGTCAGCGAACTCGGGCTCGATGAATCTTGCCCGAGTTTCCAACTTGAATTTTCAACTTGATGTTGATGTTGTTGTTTCAACTTCATGTTTTATTGCAGTTTTCTGTTCTGAGTACCGTGGATTTAAAGCATTCGGTGTCCTTTTAAGTCCTTCTTAAGTTCTGTGACAATTCACCCAACGGTGATGGCGTTAAGAGGAGCGATGCACACTTTTAAAGGTCAAGATATCAATGAGCTTTATGCAACTTTTGATGAGCTTGGTCCAGTGATGACTCACAGAAAATTTGGTAGAAATCAGACTTACTGTTCAGGAAGAGACATCAAGAACGTGTTTTAAAAAATTCAAAATAGTGGAAAATCTAGTCAGACTTAAATGCTTCTTGAGGCAAATTTATAGAGTCTGTACTGATGCATGTCTGTCCACAGTTTGGAGTAAATGAACTTTATCAAAAACAACACAGGGAAACTGCTCACCTTATGCAGAGCTTGTTGGACGGCAGGAACATCGGCCAGCAGACTGGACCAGTGCAGCTCTGTCTGTCTGAGCTGGGAGTCGATGGAGCGGAGATCTGGCTCTGACGTTTGAGATGCTGGCGTCTCTTTGTCCTCTCGATTTGAGTCTTCATCTTCTTCTCTCAGCTGAACCAGCTGGGTGCCAGCTCCGACTACAGCCACCTTCAGTCCAGTTTTGGCATCCAACTCTTTGGTCAAAACCTAAAATGGAACTGATATATTATATTCTGATTCGCACAATCGCAAAAATTATCATAACACAGTTGGTCTGTGGGGTCATTGACAAAACATCTGACACTCTCAACTCAGATTTTTTTGACCCATAAACACAGGAGGCAGACCGAGAAGCATTTATACATTTAAAATGTATGCATTTTAGCAGCTGTATACGTTCGTTTAGAGGCCTACTGACACCAAAAAAAGATGCTCTGATTCTATGTATTTCTATATGGTCAAGACTGTGCTCATTGCCAAATGTTATTTTTGAAATTGTATGAGATGTTTAGGAATTACGCAGTTAAAATGATCTCTTTTCTCATTGGAGATTGTTATTTAAAATGACACAGTTTTTGGGTGCCTCTAACACTGCTGCCTACCACAAACTGGAGGTAGAGGTCACGCCTCTGTTCAACGTCCGTCTCCTCCTCTGCAGAGACAGAGAGCTGCCTGCATCTGTCCATCAGCTCTCTGGCCCCGCCCATCCAGACAGCCAGTACAGCAGAGTCACGAAGAAACCTGTTTATTGGTGAAAAAATGACTTTTTTGATCAACGAATTTCAACAGATTTGATTTATTTCAAACATGTAAAAAAGAACATAGAAAAATGATTATACAGGCAGCAAACACAAGAAAAAAGTAAATTATGACTTTCAGAGTATATTTATGATTCAGAGTCTGGGCCAGAATTGGCCACAACGTATCTCTCTCTCTCTCTCTCTCACACACGCACACACACACACACACACACACACACACACACATATGTGTTTTAGTTGGTTGCAATCGGCGAATTCACCGCTAAATCCCACACACTGGACCTTTACTAGACAAAATAATCTAAGTTTAAGTATTTTTCTCTCTTTCTCATCTCTCACCTGTTCCTCAGCTTCCACTTCCTGTCTACACTGGTGCGTTGGTGCTCCACCTTCTTGTGCAGGGTTTTCCAGCGTACCTCCAGCTTGCTGGTGGACACGCCCACTCCTCTACAGCCCGCCATCTGCAGCCAGAGCCCCGCCTCCAACATCCGACTGATCCGCGCCTTGTTTTCCTTCAGAGCACCACGAAGCTCCTGTCACAAAACTAAACTTTGTAAACACTTATCACTGTACACTAAAAAATGTGCCACTAAAACCCATTCAAGCTGCAAATTTGAATCCACAGCCATCAAAGTATAAAATCATGCACTGTATTATTTCTGGGCGTCATTCTGGGGTTTCGCCTTGGAATTTCTATTTTTACTATTTTACACTTGATGACATCATTTTTTACCATATTTGGCATATGGAGAAAATACATGCTATTTCAACTAGGTGCACTGTCACAGTCAGTGTTGCTGCTAATCACTGACGTATCCCAAGCTGTAATAATAAAAATAAAATAAATAAATAAATAATAATAATAAAATTTTTTTAAAAAAATCTTCCTATCATGTATTTTTTTGAAAATGATTTATTTTATGTTCATGTATGTTCATCTAAAAATACAGTGGCATCATGACAAAACCTGGCACTTAAAGGGTTAAACTTAAAAATTATGAATATTTGATATTCATGATTACGACTCATGCTGGTTAAAAAACATAAACTAAATGAAAGTAGAAAATAATATCGATGGATAATATTCTTTTAAAGCCTGAATTTGAAGTGCATTTTGTGGACAGAGAAATACATGTGTGCGTAATATTAAAGCAGGCCCTACGGGTTAAAAAAATGTTTAAAAAAAGTTATTTTTGTTCAAAGTACAGTCAGAATTGATGAAGTACAGGTGAGCTTGACCAAATGTTGAGCCTGGTAATGTAAAACCGAGTGTAACAAGCTCTCCATCCCTCAGTGGCCCCTTCTCCACCTCTTTCACCACATACACACTTCTCTGACCACCGAACAGGCTGCTGCAGCTTCTGTAGTCCTTTTCAGCTGAATAAGAGACACATTTCCAATCCCACAGCAGAGCAACAGGGAATATGAACCAAAATGAATTGTAGCTAGAGGTCTCCGCTCGGCTAATAACTCGCATTGAAGCCGAGGAACATCATGTACCCCTACAGAAAACAACCCTTTCGCTTGTATTTAATTGAGCCAATTAGGTTTTGAGTGCAATGCACAAAGTAGAGCATGGAGAGCGCCCAACGGTCTCCAAATGAGCAGAATGGAACACGGCAAAATGTGCTCCTCGGTCCTGCAGTTGGCTGCATGTTGGTAAATCTCAATTATCCACAGATAGTCGAAAAGAACATAGGTACTAATAAAAATTACCTGGTAGACAGAGAGCTTCTCTGATATCTGCTCCTCAGAATTACCCCCGTCGTGCATCTTGGGAAATGAAGTCTCAATGGTTCTCAGCAGGGAGTCTGACCAGATGCTGTCCTCCTCCCACTGTGACCACAGCTGAGACAGATGGAGAAATGATGGCAATCTCTGTTTATTTAAATGTGTCTGATTGCTTTTAATTATTCTTCTGATTCTGAAAATGATGGCTTAAATTAACTTCACCTTTTGCATACTAAAAAAAATCACCCATGTCATTATATGCATGTGTGTGTTTGCAAAATATCTGAAAAAGCTACAAAAATTTCGGTATTCATGAGCTTGTCAGAAAGTCCATTGTTCTCTCTTCAAATCCTCCCAGTTTCAAAAGTCACAGTAACAAAACTAAGAGTCCACAGTCATGCTAGCAGCTCTGTGAGATGATAGTTAGGCATCGCTTAAATCGTCTTTTATTTGGTGCTGGTCCCTTTTGTTTTTCCCAATGTTGTTTTTGTTTTTCTTCTTTTTCCTACCACGAAATCTTCCTTCCCATGCACAAAAAAAACTTTGCACAAAGGTCCAGTTCTGAACAACAAAGTCCCCCCACACACACACACACACACACACACAATATGCTGGTAAACGGCTTAAAATAATTCTAATTTCTTGCAATGTGTAGGACATTTCTTGCCAAGTAGCTCATTGCCTTTATTCCCAATGTTTTGTATAGAAAATCAAACTGATTTGCTCAAGGTTCAAAGGTTGAAATACATCTGAAATGTGATGTTGGTCCAGGTTTCAAAGGGTTTAAATAAATAGGCTGCATTCCATACACTACCTGTAGCGTTTCTTGCATCTTGGTCCCTTTCTCCAGCCCGTGCCGCTGCAGTCGGGCCACTTCATCCTGCAGGCCCATCATCACGCCCTCCCACCTCTGGCGGGCGCTCTCTGGCACTCTCCGGGTCAGATACTGCAGGATCCTAAAATGATGGCCCAGGAACTGGAAGAACTTCTGCAAACAGAAAAGGGTTGTAATGGTAAAGATGCTTTATTTAAGCTTTTTTTTTTTTTTTTAAATGTAAGCCTTGTAAACTGCGTTTTCTCTGTTTCCCACAGACCGACCGTGTGACTGCTGAGCTGCTGCTGGAGCTGAGCTCTGCAGTGCAGCTCTGTGTCAGGCTGTGTGAGGCGTTCAGAGCCAAAAGCCAGCAGCTCCTCCAGGCTGTGAACCAGCCGCTCGTACTGCTGCTGCACCTCCACACCGTTCTGCAGCTCCTCAGAGCGAGAGCCAACACCACCCAGTGCACCAGCCAGCTCACCCTGCACAGACATTTTCAAGATTTGAACATGCACTGGGCAATAGAATGATCACTTATTTGGTCTTATCTTCAGGGTGTACACTTCCCAAATGTCTTATTGCTTCCTCAAAGAACACCTGACCCAGATGTGCCGTATATCAGCAAGCTCACCTGCAGCTGTGAGGCCTGGTGGATGAGGGAGGCAGGCAGGTTGTGTCGATCAGCCTCCTCCAGCAGGGAGCTCACCTGCTCCACCTGCTGCTGCAGAGACTCCTGCATCTGAACCACAGCCTGGACAACAAACACACACACACACACACACACACACACACACACACACACACACACACACACACACACACACACACACACACACACACACACACACACACACACACACACACACACACACACACTGTGAAAAACACAACTGAATGACAAACACATAAACACGTACTTTCCTAGCTATTTATGTAGTTATTTACATCTCACCCTGCCTGGTGCACACAAAAATTGCTGGATGAAGTTATTCCTCTGAACCACGCTGTGTCAGTGAGACAAAGATAAGAAACTCTGGTGCATGAACTGTTACCCCCTAAAACTAGGGAAAACTACTATTTTGTCAGATGTGGTCTCTTCTATTATTTATTTATATTCATATAATTTATTGCTCCTCCCTGCCTGTTTGCACTATTGTGTCTTGTATCTTGTACATTTGTGCGTTTTTAATGGCGTTTTCTTTTATGTGTTTGCATGTACTTTTGCTGTTTTTAAGTGAAGCCAAAGACAAATTTCCACTGAAGTGGACAATAAAGTCTCTCTATCAATGTATCTATATGTGCATCATATTAAAACGTATGCCACATATATTTGGCCGCATTGAATACATAAAAAATAAGTAATATTATACTTAAGAATGATTCCACAGTGTATTAAAAAGTAGAATTATTGCAAAAAAATGTGTATAGTTAAATGCTGCATCTTGCATGGTAACATTGGAATTGTACAGCTTGATATATATTAACAAATAAATTATAGGTTATAGCTGCTAATAGGTGAGGTAAGTCCAAGTCCCAGTCTAGTGACTCACAGTGTGTGACGCTCTGAAGGAGGAGTTAAAAAAGTTTGATATCCACATACAGGAATGACCTCCTGTGGTGCATCCCACAGGAATGAGTCTTATACTGAATGTATTCCTGTGCTTCAGTGCAAAGACTCAATGACTCATTGACTGACTGCAAAGACTCATGAGATCTTTAGATGTTTTCTTTAATCTGACCAACAGCCTGTAGCTTGTTAACATTAAATATGTCTATGGAAACAGTACCTGTAGTCGTTTGTTAAGGTCCAGGGCTCCACTGAATTCATTAATTATTTGGCGAACCGTCGCCTGGTTAGAAGTGAAGGCTGCATGCAACTCATTAAGTTGTATCTGTTGGTTAAACACACAAAACTGGGGCTTTAAACTGTGACATGCAAACATCAAGGGGAAAGATTATTTCATTATGAGACTGCATTAAAAAGTCTACAACAATTCTTGATGGATAAAAATGTTGGATAACGTAAGTATACGATTTATTATGTTGAGAAGGAGAGTATACATAAATAGAGTAAAACATTTCACACATAAACACAAATACAATTAAGATTAAAATGGGATTAAATTTCAACTTAATTAATTATCCCAGGGTGCATCAGTGATTCTGTTTCCATGTGTGCAGTTAACCCTTTGAAACCTGGATCAGCATCAGTTTTCTTCGAGCTGTGTTCAGATGCCTTTCCCAGGTGTTAAAACCTCTGGACCCCGAGCATATTAGTGTGAGTTTTTATGAAAACATGGAAAAAAATGACATCAAGCAATTTGGTGAGAAATATCCCCAAAAATTGCCAGAAATTAGTAGAAAATTATTATTTTTAAAAAATCTAGTAAAAAATATCCAGAAAACTACAGTTACAATGATCATAACTGCATATTTGAATTTATTTTACATAATTATTAGAATTATTAAGTATTTTTTTGCTTTTCTTTTTAAAATTTTCTTGCTAATTATGGGGTTATTTCTTCTTCAGTGGCTCATTATCTCCTTCACATGTTTTTAAAATAAATATAACAAATGAACTCAGGTTTTAGAGGGTTAATAAAAGTATCTGACCTGTTGCTTTGCTGCCTCCTCCTGCAGGTTTGTGAGCTGCTTCTCTCTGCTGCTCAGTGCAGCGTGGACCACAGGAAGTGCTCTGCACACATCATCGACACACTGCTGACCACGCTGTGAGCCCAGGGCGCTGCTGACCTTTGACCCCTGAGAGGACAGCTCGCTGCCGAGGGTAGTCAGCTCTGCTGACAGACTCTGCAAAAGATGCAAGTTGATCCTGTTTAAAGTGACTTTGCATAATAAGTTGGCACAAAACTGTGGCGAGTGCAGAGGAAAGTTTTGGTCCTTCACACATATCTGGAGAGATTTTTTCTTCTCTTTTCTTCTTTGGTTCAGCTTTTTGGTCAAAAGTGTCAAATACCATTCAAATCAAAGTGGCACAAAATAATTTTACTGAAAATCCGTCTCTGAGTTTGGGCTGTAAGTAATTATTATAATTTACTATTGTGTACATGTTAATTATTCTTCCAGCTAACTGATCAGTTAATATATAGCTTGGTTTATAAAAATATATATATAAACCAAAAAATTATTAATGGACAAACTGAAAACGTTGACCTGAAGATGGTGCTAAACTTGATGCTCAAATCACTTATTTTTACTTTGTTAAAGTGGAAAAAATTGGGTGTGCAATAAATGTTTCTCTTGCTGATATTTTTATGAATCTTGTGTGCACAAGATAATAAACTTTTTTTTTTCTGTGGACATGTTGTTATCTTGTGGAGTTATTGTCTTATGCTCACAAGTTAATTATCTCATGGGAACAACTGCAACTTGAATGCACACAAGATAATAACTTATGTGGACAAAATAAAACATAAAAAATCATCTTTCTGGACTTTAGGGGCTCCGTACTAATGATTACATGTCACTTTTTTTCAGTAGTTTTTTTTTGTCTTTTTTATTGTGAGTTTGTCTTGATGTTTGGTATACTTGGCTTAGTATTGAAACTTGAAAAGTAACGTAAAGTAAAGTATTTTTGTTGTGAATTGTTAAAAGTCCAATAAAGAAATTTGAAAGAATAAAATGATCACTAAAGTTAATAGAATTCCTGCTGAGGGGAACATCAACGTCTAAACCTGGTCTCATGGCAACGCATCTGATGGCTGTTGAGATATTTCACACACAAAAAAATCACTAGACATTTGTGAGGAATGGTTTTCTGTGGTGAGTCCCACCTGCAGCTGCAGCAGCCTCAGCCGTGTGTCTTCTCCATGTGTCGTCTCAGCAGGCGTCTGCAGCAGGTTGTTGACAGAGGACAGGGACAGGGAGACGCCATGCAGCACATGAAACAAGCCCTCGTCCAGCGTCTGATGGGAGCCGTCCACAGCGGAGGCCTGCGGGTCAGACAGGTTAGTCAAACTTTAAACAACTCACAGAAGACAAATTTAAATCATGCACATATTCAGTCAGTCAGTCGGGAATGTTGTTCGTTTTTCTGACTGTTGTTATGATTCGTTTCATGTCGGATCTTATTCACCACAAGACAACATGACGATGGTATTCTCCTAAAGGCTGCTGCTTGAGGAGGCACAACACACGCATCACTTTCTCTCAATGGTTGTCTTTCGTGTTTGATGTTTCCTGCTATTCTTCTTGTAAAGTGTGAAGTCAAAATGTGTTTCCTGTGGTGAGCGATGAAAAAAACATCATACCGGGGATTCCATCTTTCATTTTCAGCTCACTGGATTTCAAACGAAGAGAGATGTGGTTAGAAATCTGATCTATAGAGACTGGACTCAGTTGTGTTTTTTTGTTGTTTACGCCTCAATACAAGCAACACAACACTTTTCAATCTTTATTAAACTTGTTGAACAAAACACAAAACAAAACAAACAAAAAACAAACATGAGAAACTCAACAACATACTCAACCTTTTTCCACAAATCATGGAATCATTGTCCATGTGTAGATGCACTTTTCCTTCTTTGCAGTAATATGGTTGGTAGGTGTATTTCTGTAGAAAGAAATTAGTTCCTAATATATATATATATATATATAAAACAATGTCTGTGGATAATCTTGAGTAATTGGGTCATGGTTTTTTGGAGAGAGACTTTGTTGTTGAGTTTTTCAAATGTATTTTTGTGCCACCTTGTTCCATTATACTGGAGAGAAGGCTGACATCTCTGTAGCCGATATCTCAAACACTCAGCAGCTAACACCAAAACAACCTAGACTGATAAACAGCACTACAGGTAAGAGGAAAAAATATGTATTTTTGATTTTGGGGTGAACAAATTTAAAGGCTAATCATCTAAAGGTTGGGAGCTTCTGGTTGCAGCGGCTGTCCAGTCGGGGTCACATGTCACAGCATACATATCCTCTGACAAACCGGCGCGATAACGACTCCGTACCTGACTCAGAGGCTCTGCCGCTGTCTGTCCCAGCTCTTTCAGATGGCTGATGTGAGTTTGGAGCTCTTTCAGGGTTTGTGTGCCAATCATGCGTCCCGCTGTTCCATCACTACGCCTCATAGATGAGTCTGTCACCTTCAGAGAGAGAGTGAGAGCGAGAGAGAGAGTCACAGACCCGAAGATAGAGAGCGAAAAACATCAGAGGACACACACGACTGTTATCAAGCCCCGCAGGACGTCCCCATAACACCAAAAAGACAACAAAGTGGCTTCTGCTCAAAGAAGGTGATAATCAAGCACGGCGAGAGCACCGATTTTTCTTTTCTCTTTTGTATTTGAAAAGTGATAATCAAGCACTTCAGCGCTCACGAAGGCCGTACCTCAGAGGGAGGAAGCAGCCAGCTCTCCTCCAGAGCCAGCAGCCGACTGTGAAGGCGATCCCACTTCTTCTGAGCAGAGTCCTCCTCCACATCGAACTCAGCAGGAGGCGACCTGCAGGGAGAGAAGAGGCTGAAAACTCACACTTCAGTCCACTCCATCTTTCTTTTTCTTTCTGTCTTTCTTTCTTTCTTTGGCCTTTGATTGATGGTAGGCTGGTTTGAATAATGTGTCCATTTCTCTCACCAAATTATGCAAATAATTGAAAATCTTATTGTACTGATTGGACAAATCAAATCAAACAATCTAAGAAGTATATTTTGTATTATTTTCATTTCTAGTGCAGTCTTTACATGTGCTGTCATGTCAAAGATGCTTACAACCACTTTTTCTTTTTAATTTAGAGGAAAAAAACAAGTTGATTTGTGTTGAATTTTGAAATCTGAGAATTAAATTTTTAAAATTAAAAAATTGCAAAAGAGAACTTGATAAAATAAAGATTTATCATTGTGTGAGCAAAAAAACAGTGAGACAATCATAATAAAATAAAATAAAATAAAATACACCAATATTCTTTACCATATATATTTGGAATGTATACAACAATATATAACAGAAAAATGGTTGTTACCATGGCGACAGCTGGCTGTGGTCCTCTGACCCCTGGCTGTGGAGTCGAGCTCGGCTGCCCTGCCTGGCGATGGCCTGAGTCAGTCCTCTCTGTTCGGTCAGCTCCTGCTCCAACTCCTGCACCACGAACAATAACAATACGGCTCAAAGTTAAATGAGCAGAACAGTAACGTGACTTTAATATACTTCTGTGATAGTTTTAGTTTTTTTTACTAACAGCTGAATATCAATGAAACCAGTGCACTGGTTTGCTTTTACAAAGACGCAGATATTGGCTTTTTATTAAAGATCTAAAATGGTCATGTAATCCACTTCTGATAGGATGGTCTTAGTCTGTAAAACCTGCCATGAGATTTTGTTACTGAGTATTTCAGAGTTCAGTGGAGAGTTTTAGTGTATGGTGGCAGTCTAATGAAGCTTAAAAGGGACGTATATGGTAAAATATTAAGATATGGCATTGATGTAATAGTATTGATTTCAGTTTTGGGGATTCTTCAAAATGTCACATCAGTGAAGTCTTTCACGTAAGCAGTCAGTCGAGTTCAGCACCTTCTGCTGCTGCAGGCTGCTCTGTCTGAGCAGTTTGTTTCTCGGTGAGGAGAAGATCTCCTGAACGCTGCTGCTGCGCTGCAACTTGGACTCCGGGCGGCGCTCTGGCTGAGGTACGGACTTCTGAGGAGAACAAGGAGGAAAAAAATCATTGCAAAAGTTCACATCACCGTCAATGCTGAACCGCAGTATCTGCCAGCACCCCAAAGATTTGGTGCAGTAGATTGAGGAAGTGAAAAAATTCTGATCAGTTTAAAAATATCTGATCATATTTGTGTTTTTTCTCCAATCAATGCTGTGTATTAGTGACTAAAATTTAACTCGCCAAAGTGAGGACTAGAGACTTGACTTGCACTGTACTACTCTGAGACTTGATTTACTCGAGACCTGGCCACCTCCACAACTGACTTGACATGACATTACAAAAACATTAAACTTTTAAAGTTTTGACCAGATTAAACATGGAAAAATAAAAAACTGTTAAGACAGCGACGGGAGAGCCCTGATCTCAGTTATGTTAAGAACACTAAACACAGCCAGCGTGAACCTTTAAAGTCCTGCACTCAGGCTTGAAAGGCTTTCATTTTGACGCTCAATTTGCTCATTAATATCTGTGAATTGACCTGCAGGTATGAAACTAAACAAACCTGCTCCCAGCAGGAAAAATTTAATTATTTAATGATTCATTTGCAAACTTGTTATTAATAATTATCAGAGAGCGACTTTGCCACATGTGCACTGGCTGCTCTGCAGGAACGCAGCTCAGCATCTTTAAACCTGTAAACTACAGAAAAACGTAGACTGAGAGAGAAAACAGTCAAAGCAATGAGATGGATCAAAGGAATTTCACTTTGTGTTTGGCAGAAAGTTTGATTCCATGTTTAAGATAATCAAAATAAATCCTCCTTTTATTTGCATATTTTAAATTTACTGACTTAAATATATAATAATATTATATATATATAATTTTTATTTTTGCATATTCTTCAGACATTGTTCAACATGATCACTACTTTTCATGGTTTTGGTCTGACAGAAAGAGTAAAGTTGCACATTCAAATGTCACATATTAATAACTACACAAACAATATAAGACTCCTTTTTTTGTATACAACAAATTAATTTTGCTGGTAATAAGAGACAAAAGAAAAAACAGAAATGAGACGAGTAATATAACAAATTTTACAATTTTTGTTGGACACTTCAACACCAAGCTAATTTATACACATACAGTCGGAAAGTTTTTTTTTTTTTTTTTTTACATATTGAGCTTTATCTTGTACCTAAAACTTGTTACACCTACACTCAAGGCCTATTGGTCATTTGCAAAGAAAGACTTTGGAGAGATCTTTCAAAAGCTTTATCAAAATTCTCCACCAAGTTTGCTGATGTTTAGACTGTCATTGATTATATGGGCAAATTTTGCGTCAGGCCGTTGCACTTTTTTAGAGCTAGTGGAGAACCCGATTGAATGATTTCAAAATAATTTTACACACGGTTCAACATTGTCATGAAAGATGTCCTGTAAGTTTTGTAATGATTGGACCAACAATTTTTGATTTATACTCTGACTTGTGTTACTCTACACCAAATCTTTTGTAGCGCCCCCCCAGTGTTTGATGGTCCAGGTACTTATGTGGACGTATCCTGCAAGTCTGTTACATTTACTGACTTTGTACTGTTTCAGTTCATATTTAGTCACACAGATTGTATGTACCTGTTGCTGTAGCTGTTTTTGGGCGATGAGTCTCTCCTCTCCCTGTCTGTCCTGTAGCAGCTGCTGGAAGGAGACCAGGTTGGCCTTCAGGAGCTGCAGTTTGGAGGAGAGCAGCTCAGCCGCTTCCTGCTGGGATCCCACAGCTCCCAGTTCATCGTGCTGCTGTTGGTCAGCTGCCTGGCCGAGCGCCGACAGCCCTGCAAACCTCTGCTCGATCTCCAGGAACATCTCCTGTACAGTAACACACACACAAACACACACTTGTGTCAAATCACGTATTCTTTTAACAAGAACGTATGCTTTTATTTTGTCTGTCTGTGTGATGTTTTGAATTTGAATGGGAGACAAGATCTCATCAGCTGCTGTTTGTTTTCCCACAAAGCTTCATTCAAACGTGACGTGTGACTGTGGACGTGTTAAACTGCTGAAACTTTAATGGAGGCTCGAGTTTCGCTCTCTGGGTCAGCGGGAGGAAAATACCTGCCAAAGCTTTGAATGAAGACACAATAATGACGCCTGTGAGGGCATGACTCCACTGACTGAAAACTCATATACAGCTCACTGAATAATAAAGACCCCAACCGTCAGATATGCACAATAAACTAAAGTTTTTCAGCATGATTTCGCTCCCATACCAGTAAGCACAGAGATATAAGTATATCTTCTTAAGTACAGATAAGTTTTAAGTATTGTTTTGAGAATTTAGTGTGTATCCATGAACGGAGAAAATTCTCCTAAATCTTATGCCAAATAAACATTTAAAAACCCACTGGATAATCATAAATATGGAAGCCCAAAGAGGACTTTATAAAATAATAATGCCAACTTGAAATGAAAATGTAATTCCACAACAGCATCATAATTTTACACAAATGTTTGTGTTATTTGTGTAAAAATGAATAAACAATAATACAGTTTTCATTGTCATAAACTTGTATGTGTGATCATATTAAAATGAAAATGGAAAAGCTGTTTGACAATTAATTTTCAAAGTTGTATCTCACTTTACAGTAGAAAACAAATCAAATGTTATTACAAATCATGATCATGTTGTTTATAACAGATTATTAGTGTGTTTTGGTTATTATTAGTGGTTGCAGTGTCTCTGCTGTTACTGCTGCTGACTTCTGCAGCCCGTTTTTACGTGTTCGTTTGGTTAGTGGTTGGAACATTTAGCAGAAATCTGCAACACTTGATGGGTTGATTTTTGCGATCTTTGCCAGTTTGGTCGCCACCTCTGCAGCCAGACTGCACCCTCAAAACAAATACTGACTGTGAACTCTACAAGCCATTTGTTCACTGGACTGACGTTTCCAACCTGTAGACAATAGAACTAAAGATATTTAACACATTAATGCGAAATATATCAAAATGCGCACAAAGACTGAGACAGTCAAAGTAGATTATAAAACGCAGTCAAAATGTTTGATGTTCAAACAAGCCCGCTTTGGGTTAACGTTTAACGAGACGATCGTTTTTTCAGTCCTGGTTTGAATGGACAGTCTGCCATTTACAAGTAGACTTAAAGCAAACTTCAGGGGTAATAAAATCAGAGCAGGTGACAGTTAATGGACTCTGCTCACTGAGACTCGTCTGGGAAATTGATGTCAAGGATGTTAACAGTGGTTTACGTCTTTTTATTTTAAAAAAGGAAAAAATAAAAATAAACAAGCAAATTCTCTGCAGAAAGCATGGACAATTAAAAAGCATTTGTATGATTTTTTTGCTGTAACATAATCTTAAATATATAAATATTATAATTGTAATCGTAATTACTATAAATGCAGTTTTCTGGACATTTTTTGATATCTTTTAAATAATTCTAACCTTTTTTTGAAAATACATTTTCACATCTTTTTCTTGTCATCTTTTACTAATTTACATACAATCTGTGGGACATTCCTCGCCAAGTTGGTTGTTGCCTTTTCTCTCCATGTTTTTGAAAAAAATCAAACCAATTTTCTCTCTTTTAAATTTTAAAGGGTTAAATTGCTTGTGAAATGCATCTGAATGCAGCACAAGAAAACTGATATTGATCCAGGCCTAACTGACATTTCCTGCTGATGACCTTTGACTCCTCCATGTGCAGAGCCAGATGTGTCTTAAGATCTTACATCACATGTGAGACAGCAACAAACCAGCGTAGGAGGGAAATTTTAACCCCTGAGTTGCCAAAACATCCCCAGCATTAAGTTTTCTAATGTTGCGTCTGTGAAGGGCTGAGAAGATGCAGCCACTTGGAAATGATTCATGAGACATATTTCGCTCTTGAAACGACATTGTGCAACTTGATTGTCTGTCAAGTCACATGACTCGACCAGTGACCTATAAAAGTAACTATTCTTAGGCCCAACCGAAGCAGGATTATGACTTCAGACTGCTGTAGTGCTGATCTAAACTAGTTTAACTTCTTGACTCTGAAATATTGTTTCTGTTATTTCAGCCCAGTTTTCTTTATGGATATTGTGAAAAAACTAGACGATTTGTACAGAAAACTATATTTAAAAATTCACAGTCAGATAGTTAAAATTATGTTACAAAAAGAAAAGTTTTTTTTTCTTTAGCACTTTCTTAAGATCAATTCTTTTTTTTCTTTTATTCTTTATTTTAAGGTAATTTTCTTGTCACTTTTTAAAAAAAAACAAAACAATTTCTTTCTATTTTTTTAGGGCCATTTAATTTTCAGTTGCTCATTGCCTTCTTCCAAATATGAAAACAATAAATAATAAATGAAAAATGCTCAAATATAAATGTGTCAGTTTTTGTATCAATGACCTTTAGTGACCTGTATTTTTAATATGTAGTTAGAGCCACCTTCATGCTCATAAACAGTTGCTTAAAGGGCGCTAAAATCAACAGCTGCATGTAAGCTAAATATCTGAATAACACTCTCTTCCACCCAGTTTGAACTCACTGTTGTTATCTAAACATCGTTTGACCTGAAAATCATCGGAGTTACCTGGTTCCCTGGTGGGCGGGGCTTACCTGGCAGGTGAGGATTTGCTGCTCCACGCTGTCCTGCATGGTTGACGCACCGGCAGCTCCCCCGGATACCAGGCTCCCCCGGGCTCTCTGCAGCCACAGCTCCAGCTGGCCGACCCTCTCCAGGCACACATGCAGGACACCTTCCCGGGGGCGGGGCCCAGGATCCTGGGACACAAACACAACACACCCAGCTGAACCTCTCTGCTCCAGGGTTGTAAATAAAGAGGGGTAAGATGAGAGCGTTCTGAGCAGACTTCAGCTGACTCTACCAGCAAAAGTTGCAGCTCTAATGCTGATTTCTGACCTGTAATTCTACTTCTCACTCTACAACTTCCAGTCTCTCTCCACTCTGCCTGTTTATCTCTCTCTCTCTCTTAGTTTCTCTTCTCTCTCTGTCCCTCTCTGCTCCACCCACCTGTGGCAGAAACCACTTCCTGGAGCGGTGGCCGGGCTCCAGTGACAGGGACTCTTTTATCACAGGAGAGAGAATGACAGAGAGAGAAAGAAGAGAGGCCTCAGGCTGCAGGGGTGGAGCCCAGACGGAGGGCCGGGCGAGCTGAGTAAGCAGTCAACGCAGAATACAAACACTTCCCTTTTCAAACTGTTAATGCACTTATTTAACTGTCAGTCATCTGATGTTTTATTCTATAAGAAGTTAATCTGTAAGTATATGAGTTCTTTTCTTTTGTTTGTCTTGTCTTGAAACTTTTTTTTTTACCCTACCAGTGACTCCTTTTCAGAATAAATTATGAGCATTTTGTGCATTTTGTGCAAGTTCAACCTCAAAATGCATCCGGTGACTGATTTTCTGTCATGACTGAGCTCTGTGAACACAGTTGCCAGGAAACTACTGAGGATTTGACAGGAGGTGAACACCAAGAGTCAACAAACCTGCTTTGAATGTCAGGATTAATCACCTGACTCAAACATTCACTGAAGTCTAATGTGAATATACAGAGCCCTCTGTTTGTTAGAGAAGATTGCGTTTTTAAGAAAAGGTTGTCATGAATTAAACATTTTTTTAAACTATACACAAGTCTATACTAAGGACCGTATTTTTAGTATCTTGTACCTTAAAATTACTTTAAAGGTCTAGTGTATTGAATTTAGTGACACCTAGTGGTGAGTTTGGAGTTGGCAACCAATTGAGACTTCTGCGGTGTCCCGAATGTGTAGGAGAACTACGGTCGGTGACACAAAATGTGAAAGAACAAAGCAGGCAAGGACCCGCTCCCAATGTAGACATTAACGGCTTAAACTAATGACCAAAATACATGGGGCACCGACACGGGCACCGACACGGGCACCGACACAGGCACGGCAACCTCAGCATGCCCGCAGCAGACTGTGACTATTCTAATCAAATAAAGCTTCTAAACTCTATTTTTAAGTGTCTGATCTTTTTTTCGCCCTCTGCACGGGCTCTGCAGCCCTCCAACAGGTAAAAAATATATACAACTGTGGAAAAAACAAGTACAATCTGTTATTGTACCGGAGGAAATGCGACACAGCACAGCAACCATGTCAGTTTTTTTTATATTTCACATTAAAATAAATCAGTCAAGTTAATGCATCCTGTTGTTAAAACCATCAGCTTAATTATTCAGTACCAGTTGAGATGGCCTATATGCTTCCAAACTCTCCATAACAAACTGTAAAATCATTTGGAGAAACTCAGCAGCTGCCACACTACAAAGACGGAGTCTGTGTAGCAGGTCAAATCCCTGCTCCGCCCGTCAATTCTGGGCCAAGAGGGGCTGAAAACAACCCAAATAACGATAACACATGGCGTGTTTAACAGTCAATACTCCAAGTATTTGAATTTATCAGTATATCAATAAAAAAAGGACGATGGAATGAGAGCATGAATTAATTAATTTTATCGTCATCCAAGGGCACAAATTAAGAGTTAATTAATTAAAAATAATAATTTTAAGAGCTCACATTAGCTATTTTAGGTTTTATATCACTAATTTCCAAGGGGAAAAAAAACAAAAATTGCTTCTCTTGATACATCCTGGGATCTATATTAAGAAAAATTCAATAATGTAAATGCAAAATGTAATAGAAAAGTATTTATGGTAAATGCAAGTTAAACAAAAACAGCATTCACCACGGTTGATGGTGCAACTTTGTAATAAAGGTCAAACTTAAAATTATTACTCCAGTAAACCAACGAGTGGGTGGTTATCTTGCAACTGCACAGCAGTTTTGTCAACTCAGTCCATCAGTGAGTTATTTAAGTGCAACCAGGTTCCAACTGCATCCACTCCTGCATCGTTAGAGGGTTAGGAGGAGGACGGTGCTTTTGTTTTGGTATCATGCTGGAACTGGGGCAGTAAGTTTGTTTTTTTATGTATTTCTAAGGAGGCTCTGAGGCCTCTGCTTGTTCTGCTGATGTATGACAGAGTTGTGAGTGTGCTTTTGCATGTGTGGTGTCTATGGTTGCTGCCATTTCTTGAGAAATTCTGGATTTTGCCAGAACTTCTTCAGATTTTGGCAGAACCGGGCTTTGAATCTCCACTGACCAGACACACCTCCGTGTCCTCACTGCTTTCTTACATCTTTAAAGTTTTGATTTCCTCACTAGGTGTGCATGAGGCCTTAGAGATATGTTTTGGGTGTGTGTGCAGTCTGCACGTGTGTGTCATCCCCCCTCCATGCAAGCCCCCTTTTCATGAGCTCCGGACACAGAGACAGGGAGACGGAGGAGTGGATCACTGATGTGGGTTTATTTGTATTTGTGCTTGTTTGGATATGTAGACAGAATGGAAAGACAAAAAGTATAACAATGTACAGGTACATCACATGCCATGTAACTTAAGACATCTCAGTACCGCTGATTCCAGGTGAAAACTTTGTATCTCCAAAAATGGCGGCTTCTTTGGTGTTGTTGCCGTCTTAAATTTATATAAATGGAAAAATGAGCCTTTAAGGATCTTGCACAAGTAACATCTGTTTTTGATTATTTTAGTATAATCTTTTAAGTTAAATTAAACTAAAGATAAATTTGGAGTTATATTGTTTTCACCTGCCAACAGTGGCGTGTTAATCAGTAATCATGTCAAACCAGTGCATTTTCATGGCCAACAGTAATCTTAGAAAAAGTAACTATTCTTAAGTACAAAATCTGCATTGTAGAGAGAGAAGGTTAATATGCTGATTCATAACAAAGCGGGAATCTTTCTCCACACTCTCCTGCTGCCAGGCAGTGACTGAGCAATTTTAATGACGTAATAATTACCCAGTTAATCAATCAACTCTGTAAACAACAATGTAATGTTATGTTCAGCTTATGGAAATTTAAAAGCCAGATGCATGTAAGCAAGCAAGTTTATTTTGACAAATATGCTCTGCATTTGCTGGTAAATGAGCTCAGAGAGTAAATGAAAGATCAACAACAAAAGGTTTTAACTATTTTGAATCACCATTCCCTATATGATACATTATAAAAACATGGTTCACACAGTATGACTATTAGTACACTTTTTTGCCTTTTATAAAAACATTTTAACCCATCAGAATTAAGGTCCATGCAAAAGCTTATTTCAGACCAAAAACCATCCACCCACGCATGCTAAATATCACCAGTCTGATTTATGTTTTTGGTAAAAGAGTAACTGTCACCCTGTCAACCACTTCTCACATCTTAGTGGTGACCACTTGTCAATGAATACGCAGAATTATTCAGAGAATAGAAAAACTCAGTAGTCCTTCATGTAAACACACAAGTCTGGAATAAGTACGTCTTTGGCACACACCATTTTTTTTTGAGTACTTAGTCCTGCCCTCTATTTTATACTGCAGGGAGAAACATTTAAATTTCAAATGTAAACAAACAGCTCTGAACTGCTGGAAGCCAAAATCTAGAACTTCTGCCATGTAAATGCACTGACGGTTGAGACATTTCAAGAGGAACCCAGAAATCTGGTTTGGCGCTAGAATATCTCAGGCGCTCTACACATGGTTCTAGGAAACTGAAGGTTCTAGATTTAGTTCTAAAAGTGTATAAGAGTTCTCAGATTGGTTGTCGAGAAATAGCTCTAGAAAAAGTCAAAAGCAAGTTCCAGGTCTTGTTCTACGAGAATTCTAAAGGGTTACTAGAAGTTCTACAGTTAGAGCTAGAAGATGGGAGATCTAGAAAAACAAAATGGTGTTCTTGGTTTGGTTCTATTAGACCAGAGGATGGTGGTTTCAAGGCTAAGGTGGTTTCACAAGCCAGATTGTGCTCTAGATCTGAGTATAGAGGAAGGGTTATAGACTTTGGTCTAGAAGAATTTGGGAGTCCCAGTGTTCTACAGAAAGCACTGTGGGAGTTCCAGTGCTTGTTTGACAAGATTCGAGATGGATTCTTAGATCTAGGCTTGACTCCAGAAGACATTGAGAAAGTAGATTTATTAATCATTTTTTAAACAAAGTTTAATATTCAAGATCTTGGGAGATCTAGAATGGGTTGAACTGTGTCTAGATTAGTGAACTCTAGACTTGTCAATGAGAAGCAGGTATTATAGACAGAGCTCTAGAACTTAGATCCAGACTTGAGTCTGGAAGACACAAAGTTTTATGATTTGATCTACAAGATCTTGGGAGATCTAGAATGGGTGTACTGTCTCTAGATGAGCGAGCTCTAGACTTGTGTCTATGAGAATTAGGCATTATAGATAGAGCTCTAGAACTTAGATCTAGAATTCAGTTCTATGGTTAAATCTAGAGATCTTGGGAGGTCTAGAATAGGTTGTACTGCATCTAGACTATTGAGCTCTAGACTTACACCCGGGTGAACTTGGAATTATAAACTAAGAACTTAAGAAAAAACTCTATTTGTTCGTTCTAGGAGAACGAGAAGTTCAAAGTTTCCTCTATAACATTCTAGAGGAAACTTTAAAGTTAGGCCTCGTTCTAAGGAGTTCTAATGTTGAGTCTAGAAGAGATTGTGAGATCTAACATAGGTTGTAAACATTTATGTTTTAGGCTTCGTTCTAGAAGAAACGACAGGTCTGAATGAAACAGAGATTCTAGAGAAGGTTTTAGAAGAGCTCTGAAGTTCTACGATTGGTTTTAGAATGAACGGAGTCAAGAGAAAACTCAAAGTCAAAGGCTGATTCTAGAGCAGGCAGAGCTATCTAGGTCTGCTCCCAGAGAGGGAGCTTCAGCACACGGCTCTAGAAAAAGCTGGAAGTTCAATGCTTAGATCAAAAGTGAGAAGTTCTAATCATACAAGTTCTACATCTAGGAGACTACACATTTCTGCTGCTGCCCAGAGTCGGGTTTGGAGGAGGCTGTGTTTACCATGCTCTCAGGCTGTGACTGAGTTCTGACTGTGCCCGCAGGTTTTGATAAAGCTTCGGACGAACTTGCTTCTGTGGTGTCAGTGGGGCCCTCAACATCCTGAAGAAACATGAGCAGGGTTAGACGATCAGTCAGGTCAGTCAGTTAAATACATCAATCATTTAGTTCACCGAGGACCACGAGATAAGGGTTCACACAGTTACTAATACACTCTGTTATGGAATTATATCACATTATGTTATTGACATCTTTTAGTTATGTTGTCTTATATATCTTACTGTATGGTGAAACATATTCAATGGCTCTTATTGGAAGTTTTCCATACTTCAAAAATTTGTCAGGAACATGGAAGTTGGCATCAATTACAAAAATCTAAAGAAAGTTAGGCAGTGAGTACAAAATAGCTGTAATCCCATAGAAAGATTAAAACTAATGGTACGTTTGTTGCACTCAGCCCCTTCTACCAAAGACTGAAATCCTTAGAAATCTGTCAAATAGATATACTTCTATTTTTTTAAAAAGGCTAAATAATATCCTCAAACCACAAGGTACTGTTATTTTTAGCAAAGAAAACATAAGTAAATAGTTCAGTTATTGGGGAATATGTGGATTTGTTTTGCTACATTATGTGAGCAGGAATGTATATATATATATATATATATATATATATATAAAAAAATGTCACTGAGTGCAACAGTACAATGTGGCTTATTGATGTGTTTTTTATAGTTTTTGCACAATAGGAAATCTATGGCTTTGGATACATACGCAAAACTTGTGAGTAGGATCAATTTATTGTTGGTTTTGTTATTTTGATTAGTTTTGCCGCCCATACCAAAACAGAGAATTTTAAGTTTCAATAGGAGCCGCTGAAGATGCTTGACGGTGTTGAGAGTTACCTGTCTAACTTCTCCAGTCTGTTCAGTGGTTTGTTCAGTGGCACCTTCAGTCTCTTGTGGGACAACAACCATAGGTTCCTAACACCAGCAATGACACGCATTAAAAAAGTCTTTTTACACAAACAAACCAAAATGTTAAACCCAGAGATGCACCAATCCAATACAGATATCACACCACCACTTTAATATCAGTACTCAGTATCAGCTGATACCCTACGTTCGGTATCATATCTGGACTGAAAAAGTTGGATCAGTGCATCTCTTGTAATGGCTGAAAGACAAATCACTGTTTGTAACCTTTTATGAGTGAACTGATTTTATCATCTACTGTGCCGTCACACAGATTTTAAACACTGTTCAATATTGCCCTCTAGAGGCAGAACAAAATCTAGAAACAGATGTGCAAGGAGGAAAAGAAGAAATCAGAAAGTGCGGTGATTGAAGGGATGTATTAAGGATCAGGAGTTTTTTTTTTGAAGCAGTGACCAGCTGATGTGACAAGTTTAGAAATGGTAGTAGAGGTGAGGAAGGGGAGGGGGCTCATTGCCAGCAGTGATGAGGAGAACAGAACAATATGAAAAAAAAGGTTAGATCTAGGTCATGTAGATGTTAGAAATGATTTAATTGAAACTATATTGTCTGGATTCATGCCATGGGGATCAGTACTACCATCTCAAGTCAATCTAAAACCAGTTTTTTGATATTTTCTTATCATTTCTTTTAAAACTTATGGCATCCAGTGACGTTAATCCATCCCACCTACAGCGTAAGTAGCTCGGGTCACATGATTTCGAGTGAAAAAAATAGGTGACCAAAAGAACAGAGTGAGGATGAGGACAGAGAAAAGAAAATGGATAAAAGGTTTTTCCACAGCAGCTCCAGATCTTTTTTTTTTTTTTTTTTTTTTTTTACCTCTGGCGAAGCGCCCAGGAAAGCATCCCAGAGCCACCATAAAACACCTCCTCCACCTTCTTCCACTCTCTGCTCTTGACTCTCTGTTTTCTCTGTGGCTTCTTCAGCCTGGAGCACGCCCTGATGCTCCCACTGCTGACACGGAAACACGCTCATGTGCAGAGTCACACGGGAGGTGGTAAAAGTGCTGGGACACTGAGCTGCACACTGGCCTCTGTTTCTGTTAATGACTGTCATTGTTTACTTTTGCAGCAAAAACAGTTATAATCTGTTTTTTACCCTTTTATAACCTCTAAAAGAGAGGGCACGTGTGTTTGTTTGTTAATAATAACGTTATTTTAAAAACTTGGCCATTGATTTCAATGAAATTTGGTGAAAAGTTAAGACTACGGACCACAGAAAAAGTAAGTAATATGCTTTTTAAATGCAGATAAAGAAATTATTGTAATTAGAACATCACAACACTGCAAATTACATAAATAAAATTGAATTGAATGTTTTCCCATTTTCTCATGAACCACTTCATTGTCTTCAATAAAAACCGACACATCTAATATAAATATCTTGCATTTAATTCAATATTGTATTTATTGACTTATTTTGGTTCTCAGCTATGTAAGCTCTCTGGGTTTTTATTTAAAATGGTCTATGCAAAAATATTAGTGCAGTCAGAGAGAAAAACATTAAGGCCAGTTTTTGGTTGATTTTTAAAATGTCTTTTTGAGTATGAATGCACAGCAAATCAAAAACTTCAGCTCCATGTCCCACTATACACACTTTTAAAGTAGTATGTACTCTATGCATACACTTATAATAATGTCCAAAGGAAAAAATAGCAGTATTAAGCATGCAAGGGGAAACACAACATTTGGAATATGTTAAATAACTTTGTTAAAAACACATGGAGGAATGGGTTAGCAGGAATGTTAGTACCAATCACTCTACACTTTGTTCTACCACGAAAGAGTCACCGTTCAACACTACAGGTGGTGAGTATTTGATATTCAAAACCCAGGTCTTATTATCCAGTGAGGCTGGTGAAAATAAAACATGTTTTGGAAGCACACCACTGAAAATCACACGTGTAAAGATGCAGCATTCATCAGTTTGATTCTTTCTTACAGTGTTCAGATACAAGTAAGTAAGTAAGTAATATTATAGAGTACCTCTCAAAAGACACAGTGCTCCACGAAATCATTATGGCAAACGACATAAAACTAAAACAACGACTTCTGGGTT
This sequence comes from Plectropomus leopardus, assembly GCF_026936395.1. Lineage (NCBI taxonomy): Eukaryota > Metazoa > Chordata > Actinopteri > Perciformes > Serranidae > Plectropomus > Plectropomus leopardus. Next base: position 5,486,502 of record NC_142189.1, read on the forward strand.
TCTTACCTGAGTGCTTTCAGATGTCATGGACCATCTCTGTTCAGGTGAGGACTGCTCCACAGTCTGCAGCGACGCTCCGGTTCTCTTCAGTAGGTCCTCTTTAACACGGACAATTCTGATTTCGCCTTGGTCCACGTCGTCCTTCTGAGAGACAGAACAAAGTATCGTTTTTGGCAAATTGATTATTTCTTTTTTTCCCTACACATGATGACTTTGGGGCTGAACATAATCTTGGCAATACAGGATTTTAAGTCACTCGTCATTGTAGAACAAGATGAAGCTGCAAATTTTATTTTTTTCATACATTTGAAAAATCTTAGATACGATACAATATACTTTATTGTCTTTGTAGGGAAATTCGTCTTGGACTCGGTGCTGTACAGATAATGCCTCCACAGTTACAATAAAAACAATAATCACACCATTACATTAAAAACACAGCAGTCTAAACAAAAACATCAGATGTATGATTGCATATAATCTCAGTTACACTGTGCATACACTTCACATAACACATATTGTACACACCCAGTAATAAAAACACCTCACGACTATACAGCACACAATTCCTGGCAGCGTTGTTTAAAAGTTTGACAGAAATTATAACATGCAAGTTAAGTTTGCAGTGGGAGACTCAATATCGTGTGCCAGAAGGCAAGAGCTCACACTCGGAGTCTGGGTCACTATCCTCTGGGCCAGCCTGAGAACAGACTGCTCGTATGTGCACTGGAATTGATATTTCAAACACTGACGACATTTAAAACTCCCAAATATTCTAAACCACAACTCACCTCAGCCTCCTCTGAAGTGGGTTTCAGGAGTTGAGGTAGAGAGGTCTGCTGTTGAGCTGATGGAGCTTTGGCCTGGACCGGAGTGGGAGGCTGCTGGATGAACAGAGCAGGGACCTTCTACAAAAAGAGTGAAGCAGACAGAAGGTTCGATGAAAGCTTCTTTCAGTTTAAGCACCTGACTAACTGACTGACTAACTGACTTACTGACCTTCTCCAGTTCCAGCAGCAGAGTCTGGAGCTGATCCACTACACCAAAGACAGTCAGAGTCTCTTCAGCCTTCTCTGGCAGACAAAGACCGGGTTTGCACTTCTGGATCTCAGCTACTGTCCTCCTCATGGACTGGATCTTCTGCTCGACAGCCTGTACACACCAGAAAGAAACAGATACTCTCTGGTATTTCTGGCTGACAAAGTGGACCCCTGCAGAAACATGTCTTTTTTTTGTCCTAAAACAAAACCTGCATACCTTGTTTCTTGTACACACAATCACGCCACACTGATTACAAATGAAAAACAATGATTAAACAAATGTTCTTTCACCACAGCTTACCTTGAGACTTTCTTCTCTGGGGCTGGGGAAAGTCTCTGGAGATGATAAAAAGGTCTTCACCTCAGCTACATCACTCTCCATCCGTTTGACTTCACTTTCAATGGCTTCCACCTCCTACATAGCAAGAGATCAGTCAATATATCTGACCATTTCCATAATTCTAGTGTATTTGTGTTATTGTGTGACATTGGTGTTTTAAAGGTTTAGATCAGATGCACCTCAGTCACCAATAACACGAGCAAACTGACTGATGAGGCAGTGTTAGACCAGCAGCTGCTGTGTTCAGTGAAGTAAAATCACTGCTTTTGTCACTGGAGTCTGGTTTTGATGACAGCATAGATAAGTTTCACTTTCAGTTTTAAATATTATGGTATTAAAGAAAATGTCAAGTGTTTAGGAAGAACTGAGCACATGACTGTATAAATAAGACTTTGATTATACTGCACAAGTCGTGTGAGAGTTTGTAAACAGATATTTTGATATAGTTTTGCTGTTATACATGGACCCCTATGACTCCAACTTATTAGAAATTTTTCAGTTTTTGGATTCTTTATTCACTGTGTAGGCATTTGAGAAAAACAAAGTTCCCTTCACAAATTCAACAAAACACATCAGACTCACATCAGCAGCGTGCCCCAGCTGAGACAGAGGAGCGGTGAAGCTGTCTTGAACGTTAGCCACTTGTTGATCGGCTTCGATCAGCTGTTCCTGGAGAGTTGTGATGTCACAAACTGGTGACATTTCCTTCAGGACCGAGCTGAATCCCTGCAGGGTGGTTCGGATCTGTGCCGAGTCATCCAACACCATCTGCAACACAAGACAGGCATTATTGTAGACAAACATGTTTATATTCAGCAAAGATTCATCACAAAATATTTGATTATTTCCGCTAATGCAACATTTTTTTAATATATTGAACTATATTTTCCAAAATTTACATTTATCACATTTTCTGCAGGATGCTATAATACTTTTAAGAATCGAAGAACATATTAAGTGCTGTAGAAACTAAATACAGAGTGAAAAGGAGAGACCACAGCTGAGTGTACCAACCTGCAGAGTGCGAACATGGCTGCTCAGACATTTAGAGGTGGTGTAGATACAAGGGGTGGCGAGCCACGACTTGGCCTCAGCCATCCAGGTTTTAGAGCTGGTGATCATCTCCTGATGCTGCTGAAGCCACGTGTGGATCTGACCAGAAACACAAACAATATTTAGTCTGAAACCTTCATCAAGAAGCCAACTGTGTGAACATGGCTACACTGCTACACTAAATACACAACAAAGTGGTATTGACTGTAATTGTGAAAAAAGAGAAGTTGTTGAGTTACATTATGCATGTAAGGCAGGCATAATGTCCTTCATCACAATGTTGTTGACTGGTCTGCTAACCAGTGTTGACAGGCAAACATGGGTGATGCATAGTATTAAATATTTGCTAACGATGACTGTAAACAAACAGTATAAGCATTAATTAAACGCACACTTCTAAGCTGCACAATTTGAACCCGCAACAACACATTTGTTGTTTGACATCAAACAAATCTGGAGACACAACAGTTTGCAATTATGACTCATAGTTTCAGAAATGAAAAAGAGGACTGAGGGAATATGACGCCATTCTGACCTTGCTGAGGAGGGTGGTCCTCTGCTCCGCCTGTTTGGCCAGACGGGAGTGAAGCTGCTGGACCTCCACAAGTCTCTCAGTGAGGGCCAGCGCCTCCTCTGGCTTCTCCAAGTCCTGCATGTCCACCTCCAGCGCCGCCAAACACGAGTGCCACACGTCCAGCTCGTCCCACACACGCTGAGCACAGACACACAATCATATAAAGATTTTTTCTTTGATGATTTATTGACTAAACTCTCTCAGTTTTGTGTTTAAGTTTAAATGTAGTCCACATGAGACGAAACAACCAGTGATCAATAACAAACTTTATTTAACAAACTTAATAACAGACTTCTGGTAGAATAAATTTGAGTATATTTTAGAGTTAGGTGTACTTTGTGCTGAAACCAATGTTCTTTATTTGACATTCTTTGCCCATTCTCTAAAACAAAGCCTCAAATACACAACAAACCAAACTGAAACCTTTATTGGCTTTATATAAATGTGGCCTTTCAATTGATGCAATGCAAAAATCAGTTTTCACATCCTCCATCCCTCAACAAAACAATCTTTGAAGCCTGGAAAAGTTTTGTTATTCAGCTACAAGCTTTTGATGACTTACATGGCAGCGTTAACCAGACAGGAGCTCAAAAGTTTGGCTCTATACCTCATTATATTCTTGATTTTTACACATTATTAGTTGTTTTATTCTAGTATCTGCACGAAGACAGTGGTAATAATCCAACCAGGTGCCCTCCATGTCACTACCAACCTTCTGGGTGATCTTTGCTTGAGTCACATTAGGGCTTCTCTGTTCAAGTCTTTTCTGGACTGACATCAGGCCGGCCTGGATCTCAGACAGCTTTGCCCCGAGTCTGTGGACGGGACCACTCTTCTCCACAGCCTCTCCCACCTGATGGATTTACCAAGTACAAATGTCAATTACAGACAAAAAAAAGCTTTTATTCTTAAGTCAGGCCTATAGAAGTCTTGGATTTGTTTGATTATCAATCGTACATCTATGCACATTTTGCAGAAATGTATATTCCAATGTATAAAACCTATCCTTCTTATTGTGGTACAGAGACTGAATGCTAATCTACATTTCCGTACTTTTCATTCATTCATTGTCAATGTTTAAATCACAGGCTTGTGTACCTTTACTTCCACCTGCTGCAGCGACTGTTTGACCTCCTGTAGCTGGCCATTGATCTCGACCGGGACCAGAGTGTACATGTCGGAGTACTTCATCTTCAGGCTCTCCATGATGCGCTGGAGCAAAGCCTTCTGGTTACACAGCTGGCTGTGAACCTCCTAAAACCAGAGAGAGAGAGGAAAAAAAGTGTAAATAAACAAGACACAGACAACCAGATCAGGACGGGAGAATGATGCAGTCTATGCTGGAAAGAGACACTTTGCAGCAATAACAGATAATTTGAATATTTACTGATTTTCTGTGTTTACATTTCATAACAAAGTGAAAAAATGTAGCTTTGTAATGACTATTTGTGAACACTGAAAAAAAATCTCCTTTGATTAACACCTGTTTATGATTTTTATGTAATTGGGAATTTTTCATTGAAATAGTAGAAATCTTGCAGTACTTTGAAACAGGACGACACTGGCATCGATCTCATCTACATCTCTCACCGAACTTACAACTTGTAAGCTTTTCATTGCTTTGTTAAGCAGTGAGCTCTCTCTCCAGTGCTGCTTTCATCAAACAGAGCTTACCTCTTCAAAGTCCTTCAAGTCTACAATAGTTAAGTGAACTCTTTTCACTTCAACAAGATTCCACTTTGCAATAACAACATACCTTAAATATGAAAATCAGTCAAAATGTGCAAGATGATACAGAAGAGACTACCTGGGTTTCTGGATATGTCCGATGCTCTGCTGAAGAGGGAGGTGCATCTTGTTATCACTATGTGAAACTGAGCGTGTGTGTGTGTGTGTGTGTGTGTGTGTGTGTGTGTGTGTGATACAAAGGATGAGAGGAAGAAAGGGTACGGGGGGGGACAGCATGAGAGAGTGGGACATGGTGAGTGAGTGCAAAGTGTGTGTGCGTGTGTGTGTGTGTTTGTCTAGTATGTCCATATTTGTGAGGACCAATTTGTGCTTAGATTAATAGATTTTTTGAAAATTTGCAAAATGTATACATAAAAAAAAAAAATAGATATTTGGGAAATTGGAGAAATCTTAGGAAAGTGGGTACATTTTAAGAAAGTGGGGACATTTAAGGAAACTAACTTTTGGGCGTTTCAGTAAAGTTGTATGCATTTATAAAGTGGGGACATTTTAGAAGAGTCTACAATTTTAGAAAGAGAGGACATTTGGGGAAAATTTGTATATTTTAGAAAAGTGGGAACATTTTAGTAAAGTATATGCATTTTAGGAATGTGGGGATATTTTACAAAAGTCTTTACACTTCAAGAAAGCATGTACATTTTAGGAATGTGGGGTTGTTTTAGTAAAGTCTGTGCATACTGTGAAAGTAAGGACATTTTAGAAAAACAGTTTGTAAACTGAACACATTCTATCTCACTTCTCTAAAGGGCTATTTGGGGTTAAGATTTGGTTTTAAGGTAAAGGTGACAGTCAGGTTTACACTGAGGTTAGAGTCTTGGGGATGTATTGTTTCAATGAGTGTCCTCACAAGTACTGAGGTACAAATGTGTGTGTGTGTGTGTGTGTGTGTCTATGGAATGACTTGGCTACAAAGGCCACCTGGAAGATCCACTTACAACGCTGAACAAAAGGTGTCTGCTACAAGAGGAGGGGTGAGCGGAGTGGGAGTGATGGGGTGAGGGGCTGTTCAGGTCTTTTATCAACACAGACCCTCTGCAAGGGGAAGAGAAGTGTGTGTGTGTGTGTGTGTGTGTGTGTGTGTGTGTGTGTGTGGAGAGAAAGCTGGAGTGGATGGGGAGATGTTGGCCTCTGCTCAGGTTTCGTGACAAAGGGCAGAGTGATTCTGCGGGTTGGTGGGTTCATAGTGAACACCAAACAGCGTCCGGGCCTGAGGCCAAGCTAACGGTTAAACTCAGCCGTTTCATATTTACTGGACACTTTGCAAGACACAACCTCTTTCTCTCTGCATCTATTCAGAACTTTGGAAGCTTTAGATCTGCAGATCTGAGGAGTCATGCAAAAAAAAACATGCAAAACACTATTGTGAGCTAGCTACCAGCTAAGCCCATAATAATCATGAAGACGCCAGCTGTACTGAGACTGAGACTCTGCAATGTATGCAAATGTATGTAAATTAGACTGTCATAATGTTTAGAATACATTATTTTTGGAGGTAGTGAAGATTTCCACTGAATGTTAAGACAAGTGTGTTCCATGTTGCTGATAAAAATAGAAACTATGATGTTGGTTAGAGAGCGTACAAATGCATCATTGTGTTTTCATTTCAGAAGATGAAACTGTCCTCTCTCATTAGAGACATATTATTTACACTCCACTGGCTGGAGGGAGAGAGACACTCATGGGATCTGGAGACACCCAGAGGTCCTAGGGGGAGCTTGATTATTAAAATACTTCTTACATTTTATGTCAAATATTTTTTTTATTTATTTTTTTTGCTACAGGATACATATCTGGTCCAGTAATTCCATCTCCTGTGTTCTTTTCCAAGATAATAACTTATGTTCTACATTTCATTAGTTTTATGATAGTTTCACTATCTTTACATCTATCCATTGGAACACTTTTTCTCTGCCTAAGTAGATGGAGAAATTGTTTCAATTGCCAATCAAATCAATTTTAAATCATGTTTGCACAGAGCAGTGAGGTCACCATGACATCTGACAATTGGTAGTAACAAGCTACTCGTGAGACCATGTGACACTTGTTTTTCAAGTCATGGGTCACAAACAGCCTCGCCAAAACAGCAATTTATATGAAAAGATGGCAGAATGAAACATAATGTTGCAGTGTGCTGGTATTAGTAATCTCGCACAAAATGAATGATGCACTGTGTATTGTGAGGTGATTCTCAGTAGGGCTGAGTCAGGAAAGTCCAACATTACCTGTTCTGCTCTTAGTACTGAAGTTAAAATATTTTCTATTAATGCTGTGTTCTATCTCACCAACCTTTTATTTAATTAACTCCATTTCAAGTTACCATTAGCAAGCTGTTTGTTTAGCTAAAAGTATCATTGTGTTCAGCATTATAATAATGTAAATAATTATAAATACATACATTTAATAACTTGTGGTTTGTGCAAACACAATGCTGTTGTGGTTACTCAAGAAAACTAATTTATATATAATGCACATGAGGTTAAAGCAATGTTTGTTTTCTTTCTTTTTGAGAAAGAACAAAAAGAAGTGATGAGTACTGTTAAAGTGCTGAAATTTTTAAATCACTAAAGAGTAGCAGTACCATTATAATCTTAACAATACCAATCCCAATTTTTCAGAGAATAACAGTGATGTGGTCAGAAATAAATTGTATTGACTGTATACACACACTCAACGAATGCAAGCAAAGACATCTGGAAGGATACTTAATACATAAGTGCAATCTTCTGAAAAATGTTTTCCAAATAAATGTACTGCTGATTTGCTGTAGAATAAAGATGACACTTTTTCATTAGGATTCTGACCAAAGAAAACAAACAGGAGTTGTGTGAAACCCTGATGAACAGTGGTTCAGGAAAGTGTCCCACCTGAAGCTCCTGTGTGCTGCTGCTGTGCTCCATCTGGGACAGAAGACCATCTGCAGCCTGCAGCCAAACCCGCACGCCCTGCAGCTCCTCTCTGACCTTTTCTCTCTCCTCCAGCTCCATCCTGGCTGCCTTCAGACCCTCCCTGCTCCTCTGCTTCACACTGCAAAAACACACAAACACATACGTCCAACAATTTAGCAACTTTTTGATCCTCTTACCTTAAATCTATGAAAGTGTGAGTCTACATTGAGAATAAAACCCATCATCAAATTTATAGCAAAAAGCCTCAAGGCAGTTAAAGTACTGTCAGTTTAAATGTATCTAAATACTGAACAACCTCAGAGGCGCCGCAGTGTTTGCCCGACCCACTTTCCCCTGATAGCTCATTCAGGCGTGGCGGGGCTTATGGGTAATTGAGTTTTTTGTTCTGCCTTGCCAATTAAAAAAAAATCTTTAGAAGAATGAAATTATTATGAATGGGGTTCATATATTCATTAATAAAATAAGAGCACTGGAGAGTTTGTAGGAAAATGTTTCAGCATTTGCAGAAAGACTGTTGGAAGCTGTTTACATGATTTCTAAAAGCATATGATGTCCAACAATCACATTTAATGATGCAAGTAACCAGTCAAAGGATTTAAACTGGACTAGATTTTTACCAGGACTCTTTAGCCATACTAATGTAAATAAAGATATGAAGTGTACATGAAACTTTATCTTACCTGCCATAGCGCCCCTGCATCGCCTGAAGCTGCTGACAGAGTGGAGTGGGAGGAGCCTGCTCCAGGTGGGCGGGAACACACTGCAGCCGGGCCGTGCGCAGTTCCAGTGCGGACAGGGCTCTGTGTTCGCAGTCCAGTCTGTCCTGGTACTGTTCCCAGGACTGCAGCAGGTCCTGAAGGTCCTCAGTGGAAGCCTTCATCCGGGAGCTGTCTGGTAGCTCCGCCTCCACCTGCTCCAGGAGAGTGGAGGCCTTCTCCACCTGAGAGAAGCACCACACAAAGTCTTAATCATACTTCATATTATTATTAATGAACAAACAAAGTAATGTAAAATAAAGAAGTTACATTTGGATAAAATTTTCCATTAAAATGTTCTTTCAGTTTGATTTAACCGGGGACTTAAAAAGTTTTGACTGGACAGATGTCCATTAAGATGTATGCGTGAAAAGGCATGGCTAAGATGTGACTTTATATAGTTGTCAAATAAAGAGTTTAAGCATTTTTTTTTCTTAAAACAGTCCACTGCTCTTACAGAATGTTCATTAATAATTTGCTGCTTACAAATAATAGATTTCTGATCTGAGATATTTTAACAGTAAAGCGCTTTTACTTACACTGTTGGTTATTTCGCTCCATTCTGCGATCCTCTGCTTACTCCGAGTTGTCAGCTCTTGTGTGCAGCGACGTAGTCTTGATACACGTTTCCAGATAGCAGCCACGGTGGCCTCCCTGCCTCCACGACAGCTCTGCTCTGGGCACCACTCTTTAAGCTCCTCTAGTTTCTTCTGCAGGGACTCCACCTCCTCAGACAGCACCTGCACCAAAGAGAGTTAATTAAAATAGTTTTTTAGATGAATTATAAGTGACAATTAAGTGGTAAGAAGCAACATTGATCATTTTTTCTATAAGGATAGAATTTAAAACAAAACCTCAAAATAAAAAGACAAAAAACATTATCTATGACTTTTTGTCTTGAATTGACAACTGGATTGCGACATAACTTTCACTTTAAAACGCTGCAAAGCGGTGAAAAATACAGTTCCCCGAAGGTGGAATTCAAAGACGAAAGTTCTCATACATACTCCAAGCTTGGTTTGCTGGTCAGTGCAGTCAGCGAGACAGGTGACCTTTTGACAGATGAACTGTGAGAGGCTGTTCTCTGCGCTCTTCACACTCTGGATGATTTCATCTTGGCACTTGCTGTATTTTCTGTGATGTTCTGCACAACTGAAAGACAGATTTGTAGATCTGTTAATGTCCAATAAGACAAAAATATGTGTTTTAAAAATATACTGAATCATTCAAAGCTACATGTCTTTCAAAAATGCAAAATGAATGTAATATACCATGAAGGAAGTTTATTAATCTGTACAGCAACCAAAGCAAATTTTCACAGGACATAAAATACTTGTTTGTTTTTGTCATTGCACACACGTACACGCAAGTGAAGGACTCAGACTTCCATCTGTGAGCCTCTTACCTGCTGAGACGCTCCAGTCGCAGGTGGCCCTTCGCCTGGAGTGTAGACATCCTCACCAGGAGCTGGCTCAGAATATTCTCCTGGAGTTGCTCCACCTTCTGGGGGCACAGGTAAGGATGCAGGGCAGTCTGACGCTGGAGCTGCTCCACATGAGTCTGAAACTGTTGCTGCAGCGAAACCAAAGCCTGCTGGGTCTCCTCCAGCCGTTCGGCGCAGAGTCCAGCTGAACCCTGTGGTGGCAGCAGGGAGACCTCGATGTCCCTCAGGAATTGTGCTGCCTGTCTAACAGAACATGTGTAGCCTCTCAGAGACTCCTTGGCCTGGGAGATTTTCTCCTAAAATATAAGAAACATTTAGTTAAATAACTACATGTTACTAATAGTAGGGTTAGCATTCCAGTCTCTGTTTTTCAGTCCATTTTGCAGATGTTTTTTTACACAGAGCTGGCTGAAAATTCGTTAAGTTTTCCTTCAACAAAAAGTCATTGTCAGAACCATAAAAAGCATTTGAAAATCACAAAAAAATACAATAACATTAAAAATACAACTTGCCATTTGTGAGTCACATTCACTGAGGACTGCATTCTTCAAGTCCATCAGATCTTTGGATCCACTTCCTCGTTTGTTTCCCTTCTTTTGCTCCAGAACCTCCAGCGCTCTCATTTTTGAATCAACAGTCTTTCTCAAAGAGATTACTCTCTGGTATTCATTGTCGATTACTGTTTCATCTGGCTCCAACACAGGGAGTTTTTGGAACTCCTTCAGGGTCTTCCGGAGAAACTCTTGGGTGGTTGCCTTTTCTGAGTTGAGGTCCAGATCCTTCAGCAGGTTCCACTCAATAATGCTGAGGTTGTTGTAGAGCGTCATCTCCAAGGTGTCAAGGCTCTTGATGTTTTGTTTCAGTCTCTGTTGCTCTGTGCTCAGCTGTGAGGGGTACAGGTCAGCAGAGATCATCTGGAGCTTGGAGCCAGCGTCTTTCGTCATATACTTAATAAGAGGAAGCTGTGCGAGGAGGGTCTGACAGACTTTGTACTTGTCCTCCAGCTCCCTGCTGTCATCTTTGGTCAGATGGACCTGCTCCTGAACGTTCTCCCTGAGGTCCTCCACACACTGCCTCTTGTTCAGGTACTTCTCGTGACCAGCGGCTTTCATTTCCATGGTGACCATTTTGCTGAGGATTTCAGAAATGACTGAATACACTTCCCTTGACTTTTCCCGGGGAATCCAAGGTTGCAGAAGGTCAACCTGGGACTTGTGCTCCAAAATCATGTGTTTGAAAGGCTCCACAGCTTGCAGGGACTCGCTTGTGATTGGGAACCTGTGTCTGCTCAGATCTACTAACATCTGCCTCAAGCTTGTTTCAATAGTGGCCAGGTTATTCTTGCTTGATTCTACAGTTTGGGTGAGTTTGTCCAGCTCATTTTTGTTGGCTTTCTCGTAACTGCTGATGGCTCTAATGTCCTCCTGGAGGTTGGTGAGCTTGTCATAAAGCTGACAGTTCTCCATGATGCTGAGTTCAGAGGCTATGTCTTTACTCTTCATTAAAAGAGCCTCACAGACAGCGGCCTGCTTCTCAGCCTCAGCCAGGGTCTCTTGGATCTGACGAACTCTACGCTCGACTTCAGTTGGGCTCCTGAGCTCACTGTCCGGACTCCTGGAGACATCTCTATGCAGATGAGCCAAAACCCAGGAGTCCAGGTCAGCAACCTGCTCTGACATCTTTTCCCTGGTCTGCAGTCCTGACTCTATCTCTCTCACAGCCCTGGCTAGCTTCTCAGTAGTCAACTTTGAGAGTTCTTCAAGGGATTCCAGAGAGGAGCGCACCATTGGCACCTCCTCAGCCTGGTCAAGCTGTGGAAGTAGCTCCGTCACCTCCTCCACCAGTGACTCCAGTTGGCCCTGTTTGGCCATGACCTCAGACTGCAGCTTCTTCAGATCTCTGAGCTGCCTGTGCACCTCCTCAGGAAGCAGAGCCACCCTCTTCCTCCTGCCCTCAATGTCGCTTTCTGTTTGCTTTGCCCAGGCAAAGCCGTCCCTCATCACCACGATAATTTTCTTCATGATGGGGTTGCTGCTGCTCTGAGTTTGTGAGGACACTAGTTTTTCTGTGTGGCAAAGTTGGTCTTTGATCCTCTGAAGCCCCTGCTGTATCTTAGTTGTATCCTCCTCCCTTCGTGAGTTGAGGAGTAGCACCTCTGACAGCTGCTGCAAATGAAGGTATTTTTGCTGGGCAGCTTTAACATCAGCATTTGCCACCATCAGCTGCTGCGCCTTCTTGCAATTCCACTGTGTAGCTGAAGGAGATTTGACTTCAAGGTCTTTGCCGATTCTCTCCAAATGTCCTTGAAGACCTGATATCACTGACAGAAGGCTGCTTGTCTCCTTCTTATGGACATTTGTGTGATACAATGTCCTCTCCACAGCTCTTTCCAGGTCACCCCATTTCTCTTGTATGTTCTTTAGTTCAGTCTGTGCAGTTGTTCGTTCAGACCAGCTGAGGTGGAGACATAACTTGGTATGGGTAACAAGTAAGTCCCCAAGTAATGTTCTCTTCTCCTCCATACTTCTTTGTAAGGCGCACAGTCGCTCTGCCTCCTTGGAGCTGCTCTCCTGTGGGGACCTGGAAGAAAAACAGCCAAGTCTTTTAAACGTGCATGGCATTTACAGTGTCATGGTTTAAACAAGATGTAAGTATGAGATTTATATTAAATTAGATGTTAATAAAAATAAACAACCATTTCTTAAGAATGTTGAAAAACTGCTGTTCTTCTGGTCACTTCTAGTGTAAAGTCATCTCAAACACTATTTAAATCTCGATTTTGTAAAATTAAGTAAGTTTTATACTATATATTCTGGAGTAAGAAGTATTTGAAATTAAAAATATATAAATGTAGTTTGGGTTCTTATAAATGACAAAAGAGTCACTGCTTGTAGACCCACTGTACAGTATATTCAATAATACAGCATATTGTAATGCACCTCCTGCTGTTCAGAAATATCAACGACACTCACATTCTGACAGCATCCAGTTCTGCAGTCAGTCTCTCCAGTGTGGTCTTTGCTGCTTGGGTCTGTGTGCAGTAATCAGTCACCAGCTGCAGCTGTGCCTCTTTACTCTGGATGACAGCAGTTGTGTCCTGAACAGCAGTACTCCACTGGTCCTCCACATGCTCCAGGGCTTCTTTGTTCTCAGGAACTGCTCCTTTCAGCTGAGTAAGCCATGACAACTGCGCCTGGGCAGTCTCTCTGCACTCCTGTGCTCAGCAAGCAAAAGTAAAGACAGTTATGCAAGGCCTGTGGTTTATTGAGATAATCTGCACTTTGGCATTTTTTCACAACCTTCTACCCAACTCCACCAATATCTCTAAAACAAGCTGCTGCTATAAATCATTTTTTTTCTCTATTGAAGCATGCACCCTAATCGCACCTGAGCCTCCTCCAGCTGCTGGGCCATGGCTGTTGGATTGAGCTCAGCTGGGTGGTTCTTGCAGCTTAGGACCTTAGATACCAGCCTGCTTAGAAGGCTGTCTAAATCACTGGTGGAAGTAATCAGAGCCCTTGAAGCAGCCTCCAGTGGTTTACCCTTAAGACACAGAAACATATCAGAGCCCAGAGTCGCAAAAATCAACTTGAGGCCCGAAATGGGTCTTGGGGTCATTCAAGCACAATCAAATAAGTGCTGTGTATTTTTCAACATACAGTGGAGTAACAGGAAGGAAATAAAGACAAAACAACAATAAGTTGTATCAAAACCAGCAACACTGACAGTGCAGGCTCATCATACCAGTTTTTGCATAAATTTTTCCTTGCACTTTTACGTCCTGATGTTTACAATTTGACAATTTCTAACTCACTCTGATGACTCCTAGTGGCAGTTTCAAAAAAGACACTGTGGATCATTACTGGTACCTCAGTAAGTTGACTGCTGGGTCCTGTCCCCGAGAGTATCTGAATTTCTGTGAACATGCTCCTCGTGGCATATCCTTCTGGTGCCCCCAGAACAAGTTTCTCGGTCTTGACAACACTTCCAGCTTGACCTTTACTTACTCGAGAGGGCAATCCCTCCAGCAGGCTTACATCACCCCAGATGATGCCAGTTGAGGATTTCTGAACTGCCTGCAGTGATGTGGGTGATCTCTTGTCAGCCTTGTACAGCTGCTCCTATTGTGGACAAAAAACACCAGTATTAATGCTGGAATAAATGTGACAGACACTCGTATATCATTAAATTTCAGCTAAGGAAAGAACTCTGACTCTCTTTGTGAAACAAGTCCATCCTGTTTGAATTATCTCCTTTGGAAGTGTACCAAGCCTTACTCCCTTTGACTCGCAAGACAGCCATAACATTTAAGTTGAAACTCATGTTACTACCCTAAGGCACTGAAACCATTGGTGTCTCAGGTTAATATTCTTTACTTTGCATATAAATGCTAAGAAAATGTAGCTGGATATTAATTTTGTACAGACTGATATGTAAAGTAAATATTTTAAGTATGAAATACATATGGAAATTGTAATTGAACTTGTAGGGCTAGTATAATGACCAGTCATGAATGCACTTTTAAAGAACGCTGAATCAAGTGCAAACAAGTATATGCAAGAGATTGAGCATAATGAGGGTTTAAATGAAGAGCCTCCCTAGGGCAAGACTCTGTTTTTAACCTCCCTTTTACTGGATAATATTTTCTCTCTCACACTGTTCTCTGTCTGTCTTTGAACATGTTATATTATCTTCTAATGTAGTTACAAAGGTATTTGTCATTGTTAAACCTAGACCTTTCCTGAAGGACAAAAATTGAAGAAGAACCAGTCATTTCTTTGACACAGTGTGTATCATGACAACATTTGAGTATGGTGGATAAACCAGTAGAGAAGCATGTGGTATGAAACATCAAAGATATTAAGGACATGTAACATAGAGGTGAGTCATTTCAGTTTCATTATATACTGCTAGAATTTCAACAAAAATGCATCAGGTCTTAACTGTATTTGTAACCATTTAGGATGATCTAAACTGATGATCTAAACTAAAATTATAAGTCATTCCCCCCCAAGTGAGGACTTCCGGCAGCACGAGGATGTACATGGCAGCATGAGCATTTACTTATCAACTGAACTACCTCCAAACCCCTTTAACCCAAGAGATTTACTTAGAACGTGTTTTTTTGGGTACATAATAATACTGAGGGGAGATGAAAGGGTTTTAATATGGCATTAAGAAGTTATATTAAAAAGGACGCTGACACAGGGAATGTAGACTATGACAACCATGGCCAAAGCAATGTCTGAATTGGAAAATATTTCCAAACAGTTGTCAGACTTCCAGATGCAAACAGACATTAACCAGAAGATGAAGGAAACTTAAGGGAAGACAAAAGCTATGTCACAGAGACTTGATAAAGCTGAGCAGCTCATCGGAGAGGCTGAAACATTTGGCGTGTAGGTGAAAGAGGGTTTTACCCAGATGCAGAAAACCCAGCTCAAATTAAAATCAAAGATTACCAAGCTTTAAGGTCAATCAGGTCACAACAACATCCGGATTTAAGGAATCAAGGAAGGAGCTGAGCAGACCTCAATGGTTTGCTTTGTGGAGAACCTAATACAACCTGAACTGGGTGAGAGTACTGGTCTGACTGAGCTGGGCATTGAACCTGCACACAGAGCACTTGGGCCCAGACGATGCATGACTGCTCTCCAAAATCAACTGTCGTGAGATTTCTAAAAAACATATACTGAGGTGAATACCAACAAAAATCCGGGACAAGCTCCACGGATTTCACTGACCAGCTGAAACAGACACTGAAGACTGTTACTTCATCACATCCCAACATAATATCAATGTTCCTCTACTCCTGACCGGGTTTGCATCTTTATTATATGAAGCAGGACACTGACAGTAGGCTGCATTCCCCAAAGACATCTGAATCCTTTTTTTTGTTCTGTTTTCTCTCCATTCTAAACTGTGAACATTCGTTAAGCACTCTGCTAGCATATGAAGGATACGTCTTGATTTTATCTGGCCTACTTTAGGTTAAGAACGACGTCTGCTGAGTCTGAATGACAGCCACCCACACAAACAACCTGACGGGGCCCTGCCACCTTCTGACTATGACTATAACACCCCTATAAACACGGACACTTGGAGGGATAACCTTTTCAATGGAAGCCCAGTTTTCATTTACTTATTGCTTTCATTGTTATAGCTGTTTTTTTCTCAATGTTCTGACTTATTGTTCATTGTTTTTTTTTTTTGGGGGCAAGCTTGTGTCTGTGAATGGTTTATACATGCAAGCCCTCTTTAGAGGAGTAAAATAATATCAAAGATATAATACATTTTGGCAAGAAACTCACATAAGTAACTGAGAACATGAAAAAATGGGATTTAGATATACTCATTATTTATCTTTTAAAACATGATACAAAGGAGGTCTGGCAATTTTGATGCCAAGTTCTGTTCATTTTGAGCTTCTGTCGGAGACCAAAGACAAAGAGGGCAGGTTCATCATGGTGAAATGTAAACTACATGTGACCATGCTGAGTGTGTATGCAACAGGATTTTCTTTAAAAAATATTTGAGTCAACTGCATCCCAAACTGCTGGAGTCATGATTTGTGCTTGTGACCTCAACATACTTTTGGATCCAAAGCTGGACACAACTAATCGAAAAAGTAAAATTACCAGCAGTGAAAGATGGATTGAAAGAGTTCAGGATCTAGGTTTAATAGATACCTGGAGAGATTTTCACAACCAGGACAGACAATCTACATTCTACTCAAACCGACACAACATCTATTCAAGGATCCATTTATTTAGGCATAATTCTGAGAGACACAGGTTAAAGGAATGCAAAATAAGTAGGAGAGACATATCAGATAACTCCACTGTCCTCTTAAAACCATATTTAGAGGGCAGGCATAAAACAACATTTTGGAGATTAAATATTAGCATGCTAAATAATCGTGGGTTTAAGAAAAAAAAAATTGAACTAAGAGCATACTTGGAGAATAACGATGATCGGAATATGAACCCAGTAATGTTGTAGGACATAGCCAAGGCAGTTCTGAGGGGGAAAATTATATCAGAAACTGCTTTTGCTAGAAAGTTAAAATCCAAAAGACTCTTAGACTTGCAAAAACAACTAGCAGATCTTGAACAACACTGTAAAAAGGACTCACAAGTACTTCTGCAAATGAGACCAATAAAACATGAAATTTTTAAGATTTATTAAGACTAAGTGGAGAAAAAGCTCAGATTTAAAAATAACCCAGATATTTTGAAGCTTCCTCTAAAGTTTCTAAGATATTAGCTTGGAGGCTGCAAAAACAGCTATCAGAAAATATAGTTTATAAAATTAAAGATCCAACTTCTAAAAAGATTACATATGAATTGGACTCAGTGGGGTAAAGGGTCTTTCCAAGCAGTAATGGAAAATTTGCTTTCCACGAAAAGTTCATTCAGAGCATTAAAACATATATGTCCCCTGTGGTCAGAATCAAGGTTAATGAAGTCTGTCTGGGACCATAATCCTGCAATGGGACTGTCGCCAGGGCTGCCCAGCCAGCCCAGGGCTCTTTAATTCATTTATCGAGCCATTTGTTCAAGCCTTAAGACAAGATTTCGGCCTAGAGGGTATAACAATAAGAGATACAGCGTACAAAACATGTTGTTATGCTGATGAGGTTTTGGTCAGCCTAAAGATTCCAGAGTCTGGAGTTCCTAGATTAATGGACAAGCTATACCCTTAATATTGATAAAACACAAGCTTTAGTGTACAATTTTACCTCATCATTAGATCTTAAGTGCAAGTTTGATTAGCACTACATCTATAAAATACTAAGGCTTGAAATTAAGAAAAGGACATATCTCAACCTTATTCAGAAAATTATACACATATTAATACACAAATAAAAGAGGACCTCGATAGATGGACCACTCTGGATCTCTGTAATAGAATAATGGTGATAAAAATAAATATTTTTACCCAGACTGCTTTACCTATTTCAGTCCTTACCCATTCATAGTCCTGATAATCACTTTAGAGAATGGGACAAGGTGATATCCTGATTCATCTGGTAAAGCAAAACCCCTAAAATGAGATACAAGAAAGTCCAAGAAAAAGTGGAGGGATGGGCTGACCGAGCCTCAAACACTATTATTTAGTAGCACAGATAAGACCTCTCATGCTCTGGTGTTTTCAAGAATATGTGACAAAGTGGAAACCCATGGAGTTGTTACTGTTCGACAGACCTTTACAGAAGTTGCTAGGAGGCCCACTTGCTGCCAAATCATATGATATCCAGAGTCAGTGTGTTAGGTTTTCTATAGATATCTAGTTCGGGTTGGTGAAAAAAGTCAATTCAGCTGAAACAACTCAATTCAGAACAAACTAAGAATCTTAATGTGGCCCACCCATGACTCCGATTTTAAGATAGCTGTAAATGACAGGGTTCATTAAATGGGGGAGACAAGGACTCATAGCACATTGTCTGTTGGTTGATACTCAGGAATTTATAGACTTTGAAACCATGCCAGAAAGATATGGCCTTGCTCATTGAGATTTTTACAGCAATCTCCAACTCCGACACTATTTTGATGAGAACATTAAAGGACTTACGCTAAGAAACATATCAGGTATCACCAGGGCTTATAATACAAAACTGTCCAGAAAGATTATTTGTGAACTATACTAGTACATAGTTGAAACTAAGAGACTACTCGACCAATTGCATAAAGGCAAAATGGAGGGGAAAAAAAGGACATTTTAATTGCTCAAAAAGAATGAACAAATATAATTAAGACGCAAATCACAACCACAGCCTCACAACTGTGGATGGATTTTTCATGTTAAAACTTTTAGATTTTATTTTCAACTCTAAAACAAAAGTCCAAACAGACTGGTGAACATGCCAAATGCTGCAGAGGATGTTACTACTGTGTGGCAAATCATACAAACATACTCTGTGCTTGCCTCATTCGTAAACCGTTCTGGGAGTGTGTTCACAGCACTGTCAGAGGAGTTTTGTGTTATGATACTCAATTCACATGTCTATCCTTGTACTAAGGGAACATGGACTTAAACCTACCTAAAAATGACAGATATATCTAAAAAGTCATTATGGCAGCTAGTAAAAAGACCATCAACCACTTAGGTAGTCATTATTAAAAATATTTGATGTAATGTCTAGATGTATTTTGATTTTGAAAACAATGCTGATACTGTGACAGTCTATGGCGACCTGCTCGTAACCTCTAAACTGCTGCTGTTAACACTATTGTTTTATGTTGTATGTATGCAACGTAGGTGTAGAACATGCAACTTGATTTACCCTTTTTATATAATGTACTGTTTCATTGTTGTACCTACTCCTTGCTACTGTGCTGATGTATCATATGCAGCTTTTTTCCCTATTTCTTATGATGTACTATTTCACTGCTGACTTTCTCATTGCAATGGTACGGTTTATATTTTGAGCAAACATTTGGAAAAATTAAGTACATAAAAAAAGGCCATGCCCCTCAAAACAAACTTAACATGGTGGCCTCAATGTGAGAAGTCAAAAGAGTAATTTCAAGATATCATACATAACATGTCTGCAGATGAGTGCCCCATGTCATACCTGTGGTGAATCCATTCTCTGCAGCCTCTCTTCAGCAGTAGTTGAGGTTGTTGGAAGGATTTCTACCTTGGCCATCTTTTCCTTTTCGGCATCTGGAATTGTCCTCTTCCTCCCCTCCTTTTCCTCATCATTCTTTTTACCCTTTACATCTATTACCCGACTCTCCGTTTGGGCTCTAAGGACCACACTGGGTTCCAACGGGGATTCAGTGAAGGTTTCTCGTACTTCTACCCTAGTCATCTCAATTGAAGACTTGCCAGCCTGAAGGTTAGATGCGGTTACATCTTTGCTTTCTTTAACTGTCTCTAACTGTTTGATTGATTCCATCCTTGATTCCTTTTCTACTGTGACAGGTTTGTATTCATGTACACCCATGTGAATGTCTCCCTTTTTCACTGACGTTTCATCAAAGCTCTTGGGTGCATCCTGCATGTCCTGTGGTGACATTTCCGCATGTTTTTCGTGGACACCACGATCCTTGACCTCTTTGGATCTTTCCTCAGTCTTCACTTGAACGATGCTCATCTTGACTGCAGCCTTCTCTGGCTGAACATCAGCTGATGTCAGGTCTTTACTTAATGGAACTTTTTCACCCTGGATATTTGTTTGATCTACATCAATCCTAGGTGCCTTTGCTATTGTATCAAATGGGATTTCATGCTCCTTAATAGTAGACTGTGTACCTGGCTGTGAAATGCTTACTTCAGCCCCTTTGTGGACTTTCCCCTTCCCAATAGTCTTTTGATCCAGTCTCTGGGGTGCAACATGCTCGTCTTTTGTTGGCACTTTAGCAGGCAATTCTTGCACATCACGATCCTTGACCTCTTTGGATTTTTCCTTGGTCTTCACTTCCACCACGGCCTTCTCCACGGCAGCTTTTTCTGGCTGAACATTAGCTGATATCAGGTCTTCGTTTTCTGGCACTTTTTTGGGCTGGATACTTGTTTGGTCTTTACCGGTTAATGGCTTCTTTGCTATTGTTACAGACACAATTTCATGCTCCTTAGTAGTGGTCTGTGTACCTGATTTTAAAATGCTTACTTCAGCCCCTTTGTGGATTTCTTGCTTCCCAACAGTCTTTTCATCCAGGCTCTGGGGTGCAACGGGAATATCTTTTGTCGATATCTTAGCATGCACTTCTTGCACATCACGACCCTTGACCTCTTTGGGTTTTTCCTTGGTTGTCACTTCCACCACGGCCTTCTCTACTGCAGCTTTTTCTGGCTGAACATTAGCTGATGTCAGGTCTTTGTCTTCTGGCACTATTTTGCCATGGGCACTTGTTTGATCTTTATCAGTCCTTGGCTCCTTTGCTGTTGTAACAGATGTGATTTCATACATCTCTGTAGTGGACTGTGTAGCTGGTTGTAAAGTGCGCACCTCAGCCGCTTTGTAGACTTTCTCCTTCCCAACAGTCTTTTGATCCAGTCTCTGGGGTGCAACATTCTTGTCTTTTGTTGGCACTTTAGCAGGCACATCTTGCACATCACGATCCTTGACCTCTTTGGGTTTTTCCTTGGTTGTCACTTCCACCATGGTCTTCTTGACTGCAGCTTTTTCTCTCTGTACACTAGCTGATGTCAGGTCTTTATTTTCTGGCACTTTTTCGACATGGGCACTTGTTTGATCTTTATCGGTCCTTGGCTCCTTTGCTGTTGTAACAGATGTGATTTCATGCGTCTCTGTAGTGGACTGTGTAGCTGGTTGTAAAGTGCACACTTCAGCCCCTTTGTGGACTTTCTCTTTCCCAACAGACTTTTGATCCAGTTTCTGGGGTGTAACATGCTCGTCTTTTGTTGGCACTTTAGCAGGCACATCTTGCACATCACGATCCTTGACCTCTTTGGGTTTTTCCTTGGTTGTCACTTCCACCACGGCCTTCTCTACTGCAGCTTTTTCTGGCTGAACATTAGCTGATGTCAGGTCTTTGTCTTCTGGCACTATTTTGCCATGGGCACTTGTTTGATCTTTATCGGTCCTTGGCTCCTTTGCTGTTGTAACAGATGTGATTTCATACATCTCTGTAGTGGACTGTGTAGCTGGTTGTAAAGTGCGCACCTCAGCCGCTTTGTAGACTTTCTCCTTCCCAACAGTCTTTTGATCCAGTCTCTGGGGTGCAACATTCTTGTCTTTTGTTGGCACTTTAGCAGGCACATCTTGCACATCACGATCCTTGACCTCTTTGGGTTTTTCCTTGGTTGTCACTTCCACCATGGTCTTCTTGACTGCAGCTTTTTCTCTCTGTACACTAGCTGATGTCAGGTCTTTATTTTCTGGCACTTTTTCGACATGGGCACTTGTTTGATCTTTATCGGTCCTTGGCTCCTTTGCTGTTGTAACAGATGTGATTTCATACATCTCTGTAGTGGACTGTGTAGCTGGTTGTAAAGTGCACACTTCAGCCCCTTTGTGGACTTTCTCTTTCCCAACAGACTTTTGATCCAGGTTCTGGGGTGTAACATGCTCGTCTTTTGTTGGCACTTTAGCAGGCACATCTTGCACATCACGATCCTTGACCTCTTTGGGTTTTTCCTTGGTTGTCACTTCCACCATGGTCTTCTTGACTGCAGCTTTTTCTCTCTGTACACTAGCTGATGTCAGGTCTTTATTTTCTGGCACTTTTTCGACATGGGTACTTGTTTTATCTTTGTCAGTCATTGGCTCCTTTGCTATCGCAACAGATGTGATTTCATGCTCCTTTGTAGTGGCCTGTGTACTTGGCTGTAATGTGCACACTTCAGCCCCTTTGTAGATTTTCTCCTTCCCAACAGACTTTTCATCCTGTCTCTGGGGTGCATCATGTCTAGCTTTTGTCACTACTTCAGCAGGCACATCTTGCACATCATGGTCCTTGACCCCTTTGGGTTTTTCCTTGGGCTTCACTTCTTCCACAGCCGTCTTAACTGCAGCTTTTTCTGGCACTTTTTCACCTTTGGCACTTGTTTGATCTATGTTAGTCCTTGGTGCCTTGGTTGTTGCAACAGATGTGATTTCAGGTTGCTTTATAGTAGCCTGCATACCTGGTTGTAAAATGCAAACTTCAGCCCCTTTGTGGATTTCCTCCTTTCCAACAGTCTTTTGATCCAGGCTCTGGGGTGCATCTGGCATATCTTCTGTTAATACTTTAGCATGCACTTCTTGCATGTCACCATCCTTGACCTCTTTGGGTTTTTCCTTGGTCTCCACTTCTAACATGGTAATCTCTAATGCAACCTTTTCTAGCTGTATATCAGCTGAAGTCAGGACCTTGTTTTCTGGCATTTTTTTGGGCTGACTACTTGTTTGATCTTTATCAGTCACTGGTGCCTTCACTATTGTTACAGATGTGATTTCATTCTCTTTTATAGTGGCCTGTGTACCTGGTTGTAAAATGTGCACTACATCCCCTTTTGGGAGTTTATCCTTCCCTACAGTCTTTTCATCCAGGCTCTGTGGTGCATCATGCTCATCTTTTATCAATACTTGAGCATGCACTTTTTGCAAGTCATGAGCCTTGACCTTTTTGGATGTTTCCTGTGTGGTTTTCATGAGCTCTAACTCAATCACTTTGCTTGGTTTTACAGTATCTTGCTGAGATAAGCTTATTTCTGCAATTGTTGTCTTTGCTTCACTTGGATGCACTACTTTAAAAGCAACAGTGGCTGGTTGAGTGGATAGACTCTGGGTAACATTCTCTTGCTTTTCAGTGGGGATTTGTGGCTCTTCTATTTTTGTCTTAACTGCAGCTTTCTCTTGTTTAACATCAGCAGTAGTAATGCCTTTGTTTTCTGGGAAGTTTTCTCTTTGGGTGCCTGTTGGTATATCTAGTTGTAGGATGCGCACTTCAGGCTCCATACGGAGTTTCTCCATTCTTATAGACTTTTCATTCAAGCTCTTGGGTAAGTCATGTGTACCACTTGTTGACACTTTGGGATGCTCTTCTTGGACAAGGTGTTCCTTGACATCTGTAGGTCTACCCTTTGCGATTTTCAAGAGTCCTACCTTTGTGTCAGTTTGGCCTGGTTTTGATATGCCTTGATCATAAAAGCTTATTTCTATACTTTCTGTCTCTGTCTCATGTGGTTGCAATGATTCAGAACCAGAAGGGGTGGGTTGAGCAGAATCCTTTTGAGCCACATTTTCTTGAAATCCAGTACTGCTTTCTTGTACCTTTATCTTAGTCATTTCAACTGTATCTTTCTTTGGTTTAACATCAGCAGGAGTAATGCCTTTGTTTTCTGGGACACCTTTGCTCTGGATGCTGGTTTGATCTATCTTTGGCTCTTTTATTGTTGTAACTGATGCGTTTTTATCCCTCTCCTGATTGGTCGGTATATCTAGCTGTAGGATGCGAACTTCAGGCCCCATGTGGATTTTCTCCATTGTAACAGATTTTTCATCAAAGCTCTTAGGGACATTGTCAAAGCCATGCATGGACACCGTAGAATGCTGTTCTTGGATCCCATGTTCTTTGAACACTTTTGGTTTGTCTTGTGTGGTTTTTGTGAGCCTTCTTTGAGTTTCAGTTTGGCTTGGTTTCACCATATCTTGCTCAGATATGCTCATGCCTACAAGCTCTGTCCCTGCATCATCTGTGGGCAATGCTTTACAAGTAGAAGGTTGGGCAGAACCCTGTTGAGCCGCATTGTTTTGACCTTCAGTACTGCTTTCTTGCACTTCTTTTGTAGTCATCTTAATTGCAGCCTTCTCTGGCTCAACATCAGCAGTAGTCATATCACTGTTGTCTGGGACTCTTTTGCTCTGGGTAGTTGTTTGAATTGATCTTTCTTTTTTGACAGGGGTTTTTTCATCATCATCTGGACTTGTCAGTATATCTAGTTGTAAAATGCGCACTTCAGGCTCCGTGTGAATTTTCTCAAAAGGTTTTTCTTTCTCTGGCTTATCAGTAGCAGCAGTAATGCCTTTGTTTTCTGACACACTTTTGCTCTGGATGATTGTTTGGACAATATCTGTCCTTGGCTCTTTTGTTGTTGTGACAGATACATTTTTATCCTTCTCCAGACTAGTTGGTACATCTAGTTGTAGGATGTGCACTTCAGGCCCCATGTGGATTTTCTCCATTGTAACACATTTTGCATCTATGCTCTTGGGTACATTGTCTACCTGTGTCGACACTTGGCCATGCTCTTTCTGAATATCATGATCCTTGACCTCTTTGGGTTGTTCCTGTGTGAGCTTCAGCTGACTAACAGTTTCAGTTGGTTTCATTATGTCTTTCTCACAAGAGCTTATTTCTGAAACTTGTGTCTCTACCTTCTGGGGCAAAGCAGCTGAAAAAACCATAGAGGCTGGCTGAATGGGCTCACTTTCAGCCACAGTCTCTGCCTCTGGCCTACCTGGCTTTATCTCACATGTCTGTGTGACCCCTATGTCAGGCTGATCAAGGACCACGTATCTCTTCTGAACCTCAGCTGTGTTTTCCCATAATTTGTAGATGTAGTCTTGTAGGTTTGATCTGTCAGTGGGCTCAGTGGAGAGAGGTGGTTGTGTTTGAGACACTGTATTTAAGTCTCTTTCTGAAGTGTCTGGAATGACTGTGGCAACTTTCTTTCCTGGAAGCTCCTGAATTGTGCCATCAACCTGAACAGTTAACATCTCACATACTTGACTGACATCCTTGACGGTAGTCTGAATTTCCTCAGCAGGTTTCACTTTTTGACTGACACTTGATTTAACATCATCCTTGATTGGAGTTTGTCTTTCACTAACTATTTCAACTTTCTCCATCTTGGTCTTTGGTGCTTTTAATTGTTGTGAAGCAGTATCCACAATAAGTAGGGTCCCTGGAGCTATGGTAATCTCTGAAGTCTTAGGTTGTTTCTTAGTTTCTTCGGGTTCCATATGCACAATCTGTGTAGTTCCAGAAAGTTCTGGACTCATTGGTTTTCTCCAGGTTGGTGCAAGTTTAGTTCCTCCCACAACAGTTTTAATTTCTTTCTTGGTAACGGACGAAGACGCTTGACTATCAGGCTCTTCTGTTTTCTGTGTTGGCTCTGTATCGGCATCCTTTTGGGAAGATTTTAAACTCTTTGACCTTCTCTTTGGAGGTAAAACTTCTATTTCTTTCACTACAACAATTTCAGTCTGACCTGTGACCACCTCTAAATCAGAGGCATGCTTCGCACTGTCATGTTTTTTCTTAGTATCCTCAAGCTGTATATCAGTAGGTCTTTCAAGTGTCTTTTTGAATGTAGAACCTGTATCTGGAATAGGGGAGACTTCCTCACTCTTTGGCTCCGTCCTGGTTGGTATGGCCTTAGCATCTTTTATAACAGCACCTTCAGTTTGATCTGTCGAATCCAGTGAAGACTTCTGACTGTCAGGGTCGTTCTTAGTCTGAGGCAGATTGATGCTAGCAAGTTCTGTGAAAGGTTTTTGACCCTTTAACTTTCCTTTGATAGGGGAAAGCTTTCCTTTATCAGCAACAATAATTTCAGTTGCTGCTGTGACCACCTCTTGAGTTGAAGACAGTTTCTGACTGTCAGGCTCTTCTTTTGTCTTTGGTTGCTCTGTGGTTGTAATTTCTAGGGAAAGTGGAAGACCTTTTGACTTTTCTTTGGTCAGTGAAAGCTCACCCTCTTCCACAACAGTAATTTTTGTTGCTGCTTTGACCACCTCTTGAGTTGCGGTTGGCTTTTGACTGAGAGGTTCTTCCTTGGTCTTTGCCAGCTCTGTGGTTACAGTTTCTGGGGAAAGTTTAGGACCCTTTGACTTTCTTTTGGTTGGTGAAAGCTCTCCTTTTTTCACAACAGCAATTTTAGTTGTTGTTGTGACGACCTCTTGGGCTGAAGATGGCTTCTCGCAGACAGGTTCTGCCTCGGTCTTTGTCAGCTCTGTGGTTGTAGTTTCTGGGTAAAGTTTAGGGCCCTTTGACTTTCTTTTGGTCGGTGAAAGCTCTCCCTTTTCCACAACAGCAATTTCAGTTGATGTTGTTCTTGTGACCACCTCTTGAGTTGAAGCTGACTTCTGACTGACAGGTCCTTCCTTGGTATTTGTCAGCTCTGTGGTAGATGGTTCTAGGGAAAGTTTAGGACCCTGTGGCTCTCCTTTGGTTGGGGAAAGTTGTCCTTTTTCCACAACAGTAATTTTAGTTTTTGTTGTTGTGATCACCTCTTGGGTTGAAGATGGCTTCTGACTGACAGGTTTTTCCTTTGTCTTTGTCATCTCTGTGGTAGCAGGTTCTGGGGAAATTTTTGGACTCTTTGACTTTATTTTGGTTGGTGAAAGCTCTCCTTTTCCTATAGCAGTAATTTCAGTTATGGTAGTTGTTGTGACTACCTCTTGAGTCGAAGATGGCTTCTGACTAACAGGTTCTGCCTTGGTCTCTGTCAGCTCTGTGGTTGTAGTTTCTGGGAAAAGTTTAGGGCCCTTTGACTTTCTTTTGGTTGGTGAAAGCTCTCCCTTTTCCACAACAGTACTTTCAGTAGACGTTGTTATGGTTGTGACCACCTCTTGAGTTGAAGTTGACCTCTGACTGACAGGTCCTTCCTTGGTCTTTGTCAGCTCCTTGGTAGATGGTTCTGGAGAAAGTTTAGGACCTTTTGGTCTTCCTTTGGTTGGTGAAAGTTGTCCTTTATTCACAACAGCAATTTCAGTTGTTGTCGTGACCACCTCTTGGGCTGAAGATGGCTTCTCGCAGACAGGTTCTTCCTTGGTCTTTGTCATCTCTGTGGTTGCAGTTTCTGGGGAAGGTTCCAGACCCTTTGACTTTCTTTTGGTTGGTGAAAGCTCTCCTTTTTCTACAACAGTTATTTCAGTTGTTGTTGTTGTTGTTGTTGTTGTTGTGACCACCTCTTCAGTTGAAGATGGCTTTTGACTGACAGGTTCTGCCTTGGTCTTTGTCAGCCTTGTTGTTGTAGTTTCTGGGGAAGGTTTAAGGCCCTTTGACTTTCTTTTGGTTGGTGAAAGCTCTCCCTTTTCCGCAACAGTACTTTCAATAGATGTTGATGTTGTGACCATCTCTTGAGTTGGAGCTGACATCTGTCTGACAGTCCATTCCTTGGTCCTTATCAGCTCTGTGGTAGATGGTTCTAGGGAAAGTTTAGGACCCTTTGGCTCTCCGTTGGTTGGTGAAAGTTGTCCTTTTCCCACAACAGTAATTTTAGTTGTTGTGACCACCTCTTGGGTTGAAGATGGCTGCTGACTGACAGGTTCTTCCTTTGTCTTTGTCATCTCTGCAGTTGTAGTTTCTGGGGAAAGTTTCAGACCCTTTGACTTTCTTTTAGTTGGTGAAAGCTCTCCTTTTTCTACAACAGTTATTTCAGCTGTTGTTGACGTGACTACCTCTTCAGTTGAAGATGGCTTTTGACTTGGAGGTTCTTCCTTAGTCTTTGTCAAGTCTGTGGTAGCAGGTTCTGGTGAAAGTTTAAGACCCTTTGGCTTTCCTTTGACTGGTGAAAGCTCTCCTTTTCCCACAGCAGCAATTTCAGTTGTTGTGACTACCTCTTGAGTCGAAGATGGCTTCTGACTAACAGGTTCTGCCTTGGTCTCTGTCAGCTCTGTGGTTGTAGTTTCTGGGAAAAGTTTAGGGCCCTTTGACTTTCTTTTGGTTGATGAAAGCTCTCCCTTTTCCACAACAGTACTTTCAGTAGACGTTGTTATGGTTGTGACCACCTCTTGAGTTGAAGTTGACCTCTGACTGACAGGTCCTTCCTTGGTCTTTGTCAGCTCCTTGGTAGATGGTTCTGGAGAAAGTTTAGGACCTTTTGGTCTTCCTTTGGTTGGTGAAAGTTGTCCTTTTTCCACAACAGTAATTTTAGTTTTTGTTGTTGTGACCACCTCTTGAGTTGCAGATAGCTTTTGACTTGGAGGTTCTTCCTTGGTCGTTGTCAACCCTGTGGTAACAGGTTCTGTTGAAAGTTTAAGACCCGTTGGCTTTCCTTTGGTTGGTGAAAGCTGTCCTTTTCCCACAGCAGTAATTTCAGTTGTTGTTGTGACCACCTCTTCAGTCGAAAATGGCTTCTGACTAACAGGTTCTGCCTTGGTCATTGTCATCTCTGTGGTTGCAGTTTCTGGGGAAAGTTTAGGGCCCTTAGATTTCCTTTTGGTTGGTGAAAGCTCTCCCCTTTTCATAGCAGTACTTTCAGTTGGTGTTGTGACTACCTTCTGAGATGAAGCTGACCTCTGACTGACAGGCTCTTCCTTGGTCTTTGCCAGCTCTGTGGTTGTAGTCTCTGGGGAAAGTTTAAGACCCTTTGACTTTCTTTTGGTGGGTGAAAGGTCTCCTTTCTCCACAACAGTAACTTCAGTTGTTGTTGTTGTTGTTGTTGTAACCATCTCTTGAGTTGAAGCTGACTTCTGACTGACAGGTTCTTCCTTTGTCTTTGTCATCTCTGTGGTAGCAGGTTCTGGGAAAAGTTTCAGACCCTTTGGCTCTCCGTTGGTTGGTGAAAGTTGTCCTTTTTCCACAATAGTAATGTCAGTTGTTTTTGTGACCATCTTTTGGGTTGCAGATGGCTTCTGACTGACAGGTTCTTTCTTGGTCTTTGTAAGCTCCGTGGTTGCAATTTCTGGGGAAAGTGTTGGACTCTTTGACTTTGTTTTGGTTGGTGAAAGCTCTCCCTTTTCCACAACAGTAATTTTAGTTGTTGTTGTGACCACCTCTTGGGTTGAAGATGGCTTCTGACTGACAGGCTCTTCCTTGGTCTTTGTCAGCTCTGCTGCTGCTGTTTCTGGGGAAAGTTTCAGACCCTTCGATTTTCTTTTGGTTGGTGAAAGCTTCCCTTTTTCCACAACACTTGTTTCTGTGACCACCTCTGGAGTTGAAGACTTTTGACCTTCAAGTTCTTTGCTACTTTGTTGAATCTCCACAGCAGATAATAGAACATGGGTAACAACTGCTTCAGAAGTTGTGGAAAAGTCATTATTCTTTGACTTTCTCCTAGTTGGTACAAGCTTTGTTTCTTCAATAACAACACTTTTTGGTTGGTTTTGGTTAATGGAACTCAAAGATGATGTCTGACCTTCAGGTTCAATCATTGTCTGGTGTGCCTCAGTGTCAGCAAGTTTAAGAGAAGGTTCTGTACTCTTTGACTTTCTCTTGGGTGGGATAAGCTTACTTTGTTCCAAAGCAGCAGTTTGAGCTTGCCCTTGAACTAACTCTGGAGTTGCAGTATAATTTTCAGGTTCTTGTTTTGTTTCCTTATACTCCAAACCCGAAATCCCACCAAGGGCAGAGACTGGCTCTGCAACTGTGGAAGCCTCAAGACCCTTTGTAGCATGTTTTGGGGAACGCATTGGATCCTTTGACGTTCTTTTTGTTGGAGAAGGCACTTTTTCTTTCACAACGGTAGTTTCAGTTAGTTCTGTGGCCACCTGTGGAGTTAAAGAAGACTTCAGGCTGCCGGGGCCAGAAGCGAGTGGCTCTGATACATCGAGAATAATGGTGTCTATACGCTTTGTTTCTTCCACAGCTGCAGTTCCTGTCAGATTTGTGGCTGATCCTTGAGCACTGATAGATTTCAATATTTCAGTCTCCACTTTAGTCTGGGTAGGCTCTATATCAGTGGCTGAAGTCTTTGACTTTCTCCTGGATGGTACAAGCGTACTTTTTTCACTAACACTAGGTGCGGACTGTTCAATGACCTTTTCTATCGGTAAAGGTTCCTCAGCGATGATAGATCTGATTTGCTCAGCTGCAAGAAGCTCAGTTGTGGTATCTAACTTCATACCTTTAAACGGTGCCTCTTGAGAAGTGTTGGAGGGGTGTGCTGTAAAAGGTTCTGAATCACATGTAGGACTTTGAGATTTCTTTTCTGTTGATTCAGTTTTGGTTTGTGTAACCCCATGAGTCTTTATGTCTTCCATGATTACTGTCACAACAGGTTTTGATGTTTTAGTCTCAGTTTGCAACTCAGCTGAACGTGACGATTCTTCTTTTAGGGGAATGGTTTTTTGTTGTAAAACTTGTTTTTTCTCAGGTGAGCGCTTGCTTTTCCGTGGTGGTGCCACAAAAGATGTCTTTGTCTCCGGCAGATTACCATGAAGGACATCAGGCAACTTTTGTTCAAGTTCCTTAAAACAAACAGTAAAAATGGCAATAATCATTACAAAGTTACATAACTCTTTCTTAAATATATGTATACATGCAATATTTAATAAATTAGATATGATTTATACATTTATTTAACAAAATTTGAATACCTTTAAGCTCTGGCTGAGAGAAGCCTTATGTTTGTCTGCTTCTCTGAGAGTCTCTGATCCCTCTCTCTCCAGCTTTTCAATCAAGACTGGCATCATACAGTCTTTTAGAAATGGCTTGTGTGAGAGTGCCTCCCGCAAGCTGGCCTGCAACTTTTCACCTTCTTCTAATGTCACCTAACACCAGGAGCAAAAAAATGTTAAATTATTTGTTGTGATGAGAAATCTGTTTATCTATGAAATATCATGAAAAAAAATGCCGGGCATTGCCAAATCAGCATAAAAAAAGGCCACAGACAAGTGCTCCATGAAGTTTAAATGTTAATCTTCACAAATCCCAAGACTCACCTGCTTTTCTTTCATGAAAAACTCGTGAAAATTCTGTTTTCTCAATAATAATGTACATTTTACTGACAGGAAAATTTTACCTGATTGTAGCTAAGGGTAAAAAACATTTGGAAAGAAAAATGACACTTTTCATGTGTCCAACATCTTCTAGTAAGACACTCCTGAGACACTAACAACAGCAAATGACTAAGCAGTTCTCAGATGTCTTCAACTGCACAAATGTTTACTTAGACACAGTACTTATGTTACCTCGCAAAACAGTAAAAGCATTGAAAGACAGAAACCTGCACAGAAGAAATGGACCCGGATGGTTTGTTGAGGTTCCACTCCTGTAGGGTGTGAAGACAGTCCATCAGACAGCGAGTGGTGTTTGTCGAGCAGGTATCCTTACGCTCACTCAGCCTGGACTTTAGACTGTAAACGTAATTGAATCACATTTATTGTGTACACAATATTTTGCATGTTATCTGCATGTATGACACAAGATGAGATAAAAATGAAAACAGGCTAAAATATTTTTTTCCAGCATAAAACAAGAGCAGAATGATCTACTAAGTCATGTTTCTGGTTTGTAGGAATAATTGAAAACTAAACTGAAACAGAGGGATAGCAGCTGAGCTCATCTTTCATAAGGAATTTGTTCAAGTTGGTTTTATAAAGTGGTGATATGGACAGATGTTACTGCATGTCACCTGAGCTCTTTAGGTCAGATGCAAAAATATATGAATGAAACAAAAAGTGGTGAAAGAAGCAAAAACAAAAAAAAAGTGCTGCTGGCTGTCTTATGACTTGGTTAATAATTGAATACATAATTTATAACTCATAATGTGGCGTTTAAGTTGGTACCTGTCATGTTGCTGGCATAAAGACTGCACCACAGTCGTAATTTCTGTTGGCAGCTCATCAGTGGCAGGTGTAGCCTTCACTTCCTGGTCAAGGTCATGAACTTTAACACCCAAATCTTTGAGGGATTTCTCACAGTTCTAACAAAAGAAGGACAACATCATAAGGTAAGTAATATTCACACACCTGCAACAGCGTCACGTTGGAAATACTGACATGCCTGCAGGTAGAACATGGCAGCAGTTTTACATTTATCATATAAACACTAATATTCACTTACGTACATGAGTTTATTTGTGTAAACTCAGCATACTGAGATAAAAAAGGGGATTACATCAGATTTTGTGTCTGGAATAAATACAGTAATAATAACCTGAAGGCTGTTCCAGTGCTGTTGGAGCTGAGCGATGTTGTTCTGTGGCTCACTGTAACTGAGGGCCTGGTCCAGAGAGCGGAGCTCCCACTGAAGGGCTGCACCTCTCTCCTTCAGCCCCTGGGTCCTCTTGGCCAGCTGACCATCCAGCTCCTCCAGCCGCGACTCACAGAATGTCAGACGCTCCCTCACGTCCTGCTCCGAGGTAGCACAGAGGTTGTGGAGTTGGCTGACCTCCAGGTTCAGGGCATCCCGACCTTCAGGGGTGCAGAGGTTCAGCAAACTGTCTCTGGCAGAGTCCAGCTCCTTCATCTCTTTCTGCTCCCGATCCACTGTCTGGAGCAAGGCCTGGCATCAGGAGGGAGGAAGACGAGAACCAGATTAGAGCATTTATTCTCTTCCCAAACTTGACTGGGTCAAACATGACCCGCCGGGCTCGGGCCAGGCTGTAATTTCTCACTATTCCCTCAGGCTTGAATCGGGTCAGGTTCTTGCCAAATTAGCGTTTATGTATTCAATTTTTTTCATGAAAATTATGTGAGCTGTGTCATGCTTGAATGGGACTTTGGCAGGAGTTTTAATGGACTGAATCAAGAAGGAAAGAGAGAGAAAGAGGGTGGACAGCATCTATGCTCTGCATCGCCCTGTGTACTAAGGAAGAGAAGAAGTGGTGTGAGGAAACACACCAGCCCCCAACTTGTAATACATGTTTTAATATTTAAAACATATTCACTTTATACTATATACAAATTATTACAATATTGGCTTATTTTTTACAGTAAGAATCCAGGTTTTTAATCAGGCTGAGGCCCAAAACTGCTGCCGTCGAGCTCAGGTCGGGCTTGGACAGAAACTTTGCCAGTTCATATAGGGTTGGGCCTGATCAAAGCTCTAATCCAGATTATTAAAATGCAGAATGGACATTTTTTTATATCCTAAGAAGAAGATTTTGACTATTTTGTTTAAAGGAATAAAAACTATATTTTAGATATATTTAAGTCAAAAAGTCAAAGATTTGGGGGCACTGGTTGACTCCAGAAATGTCTGACACTTGCCATTTGTTGGTGATAAACTGAATCAGCATACACTGTTCAAACATGAATCAAAATGTTTCTGATGTCTTCCTCAAATGTCTTAGTTTGTTATAAGTAAAGGCATTAGTTCAGTTTGCTGAAATACCACGAGTAATATCAGTGACATTTCAAATGTGGTGCCACTGGCTTCTTTTGATAACCTAACTAATGATTGTGTGTGTGTGTGTGTGTGTGTGTGTGTGTGTGTGTGTGTGTGTGTGTGTGTGTGTGTGTGTTTTATTATCTGACCTTCAGAGTGTTGACAGTGCTGCGCAGGCCTTGTCTGTCTGCTGGAGGAGCTCCGAGGCCTTTAACCTGGTCCCTCAGCCAGTCCTGTGCTGCTTCATGCTGCTCCATCAGCTGGTTGCACTGCCTCTCCATCTGGATGCCCTGCTTCATCTCAGCCTTTCGCTCCTGAAAAAAAAAAACAAGATGTGCTCTGCTTTTGAAAGGGAGACTGAAGGGAATAAAAGGGACTATAAAGTGGGCAAGGGGGAGAAATCTTGTTATTTGGGGCAGGGGAGGACAGAAGAAGTAGATGTAATGTTGGTTTTGCTAAACATATGTTATATTTTTATATTTCTTACACACTTACATACTCAGCATTCTACACATATTTTAGATTTTTAAATATTTTA
The DNA here is from genome assembly GCF_026936395.1 of Plectropomus leopardus. NCBI lineage: Eukaryota > Metazoa > Chordata > Actinopteri > Perciformes > Serranidae > Plectropomus > Plectropomus leopardus. The sequence goes on from NC_142189.1 coordinate 5,520,354, forward strand.
CACACTGGTGTGATAATTGGAGCATAATGCACATATTTTATTTATTTAATCTACTTCTTACTTTTATACTTCTCATTGCTACTTTCTATAATTCTCTATGCTTTACATCAGAGCGACTAGCGTAAAACAAACAATTATCTATTCTGATTGTGATAGAAGCTAAACCACTCATAAATAATGGACGGACACATTATGCTTGGGAAAACATGTCATGCTTTAGCCACTACTGATTAACTCCCCTTTCATTACAGTTTTTACATATTTAGACTTATTTGCATCAACATATTATCTCAACAGAAATATAAATGTAGTATATCATATATTATGAAAAATTTGAAATGAACCCAAAAAAATGCAATCATTTAAAAAAAAAAAAAAACAATAATTAAACTTTTTCTTTACGATTACTGTGTACTATGACACTACTGAGTGCTGAACTCACCTCTAACTCCTTAAGAAGATGAGCAATGCAGTCCGGTGTGATCCAAGGTAACCCTTGAGGCTTGAGGAGAAAAGTGCAAAACAGTGAAGATGTTTTAAACTTTATGTTTCATCTGATTTGGTGAGAAACTTGACAACGTGATTTATTATTTATTACACACTTTTTCAGCTTTATTAAAGTTTTACAAAGTTGTACAAAGTGGCTGTTTCTTGTACTACAGGGATCTTGACTTACTTGTGAACTGACATTGATAAGACTCTGAAAACAAACAGTGGAACTTGTTATCCTGTGATGTCTTTACCTGTGTGCGGAGGTTTGAGAGGCGGGAGGCCAAAGCCGTGCTCTGGTCCAGCAGGGAGCGGACCTGTTCCACAGCCAGCCTCCGCTCTCTTAGGCCCGGCCAGGGGAAGAGTCGCGGCAGGTTTGACGTTTGCTTCTGCACCTCAGACAGATCGGCCTCAGTCTGGTCCAACTGCTCCTGACAAGACGCAAGGTGCTCCACAACACCTTTCAACTGCCTGATGGGGAAAAGCACATTATGGATACCATTATAAACCAGAATAACAACTAATTCAACCTTCAAACTTAAGTAGTCCAAGACTGCAAAATGTCTGTGATGTTATTTGAAGGTGTGTTTGAGTCTATCACTAACCACCCCCACCAAAAAAAAAAAAAAAAAAGATTTTTTGAGTGGTGTTGTGAAGTCAAGAGAATATGAAATTTGAAAAAAAAATCCATATTCAATTTAAACTGAGGACAACTCACATATAACAATAAATAAAAGATAAAGTGCATTGCTGTTAGAGTTCTGATTCTCTGCCCGAACCTGATTAGGCCTGACCTGACCTGTAGGGCTCAGGGCGTGCAAGGCGTAGTTTCTTTTTACTCCCTCCTGCTTGAATTGGGTCATGTTCTCACCAACTTAAAATTTATTTATTTCAATTTTTTTAACATAAAACTGTTGTGAGAATGAGACAAAGAGAAAGGGAGGCTGCAGGCAACTTGGTTGGCAGTGTTTGCGTAACATGCAGCAGAGAGCGGAAATTATGATCTACGTGCTGCATTGCAACCGCTGTGCGTACTAGACGCACTGAGGGGCGCAGCCTGCTGATCCTGTCAGGTATGAGATGACAAACTAAAAGAAAGGGGGGGGGATTCCGGATCAGGGATGACGGGAGTTAAGGAGCTGGACAGCCCTGGGGACAAAGGTTTCCCTTCTCTGTGTCCTGCAACCTGGACACCGAAGTCCTGCAGGGAGTCACTTGGACACCGAGAACAGGATATGAAACCGGGAACAGGATATGAAGGATTATTTAAGAATATATTATAGGATATTAAGAACACTTTAACTGATGCCTGCAGCCGCTGGGGGCTGAACCTGGATAACAAGCTTCATCTTTTTGAGCGTGCACAGGGACATTTACGCAGAAGGGGGAAAAAAAATGATTTCCCCTCAAAGCAAAACAGCTTCCTGTACCTTTGTGTATCCTCAGCTGCCTGCAGGACCGTCCTCCACTGCTGCTCAGTGTCTTTCACCGTCTGCTTAACCTCTTGCTTCTTGTCTTTCTCCAGGTCTTTCTGCTCACACAGACTCTGAGCTCGTTTCTTCAGCTCCATCACCTGAGCCTCACCGTTGGACTTGGAGCTCAAAATAAACTTAAGACACAATCATAAATGATGTTTTTATTAGATATATATAGTGTTGTTTTTTTTAAAATTGTGTGTGTGTGTGTGTGTGTGTGTGTATATGATTTATTGTTATACTCTGCGCAAAACTTGACAAAAATTTAATCACTAAACAGTTAAATATTGCTTTGTAAAACAGCTGGCATGTGTCCTCTGCTAAGATGTTAAAAATGTGTTATAAAAAAGGAATATCCACAATTTGAAAAAAAAATACTCAACTTATTATAATACCATTTTGTTCTGAGCCTATAAGATTTTGTATTTAATGACCTTCCTTGTTATTGAAAATAATGACCAACTAAATATGATTTTAAAAAGCCCCCATGTTTTATGCGTTACCTGTGCTGTGTTAAGCCTGTCCTCTATCTGAGCCCGGTTGCCCTGAGTGCCGCTGCCTTTGGACTTGGCCTGTTCCTGCAGGTTGTTCACCCAGGTTTTGGTGCTCCCTGCTTGTGTGCGGAAGGACTCCAGCTCCCTGGAGAGCGAGTAGTGAACCTCAGCTCTCTTCAGAGTGTCCTCTGCAGTCTGCAGGACTGTCTTCCACTGCTCCTCTGAATCTTTCAGCGTCTGCTGAGCCTCTTGTTTTGTGTCCTCCTCCAGGTCCTCCTGGTCAGAGAGACTCTGGCTCTGTCTCCTCAGTTCTGTCAGCTTGGAGTCTCCCTCCAGCTTACAGCTCAGGATTGTCTGAAGATAAAAAATGACATTCTTAGAAAACGAGGCAACGAATTGTTTTGGAAAAAAAAATTTAATATTTTAACAGGTCAAATAAAATATGATTGTTGCAGATCTGTTGTCCTATCTGACAAAATAGTCTGAACACTCAAAGAAATCAAGTTTTTTCAAATGAAAATTCACTGTCAAGACCAAACCTCATTTTGTAACATACTTATAGCTTTAAAAATGGTGGAAATCTAATGTCTAGTTAACCATCTATCATGGAAATGTGCTACTGACATTTAGAAAAAAGGAGTAACCCACAACAGCAATACTTACATATACCATGACTAGCACAGATAAGATATTATCAAATAATTTTACAAATACTGCACAGAAAACTATGCAAAAATGAAGCTATGGAAAGTTGAGAATTGCTTTACAAAATTTAGAAAATGATTTACTTAAACAAAGAACAAAATCTGTATACTTCTTGGTTAAATGCCACAATTAAATAACTTATGTTTGCACAGATGCATATGTTTCTGCCTAAACATTTTACTAATCATACTGACCTGTGCAGTATTTATTTTCTTTTCCTGATCTGTCTGACTGCCCAGAGAGACGAGGCTCTGCTCCTTGTCTTGCAGCCAGGCTTTGGTGTTGTCTCTCACGGCTTTGTAGTCCCTCAGCTGGCCCTGCAGAGCACACTGCTTCTCAGCCTGATCCAGAGCTTCTTTAGCATTTTGCAGGACTTTGGTCCACTGCTCCTCAGCACCTTTTACTTTTTGTTGAACCTCTTGTTTTTTGGGTTCTTCGAGGTCCTCACTGCTCAAACTCTGACCTCGCCTCCTGAGCTTCTGGACCTTGGACTCTCCTTCAGGCTTGGTGCTCATAATGGCCTGGGATGGGATGAAGAGGTCACATCTCAGTGTAAAGACTTAAAACATAATCTGGCTGACGTTAAGAAAATAATACATTCGCTGAAGCTGAGACTGAACCATACGGTAAATGTAAGAAAAAATGAGCTAATAAATGGTTTAACATTTGACTTTATTGGAAAAAATTGTAATATAACATGACGGCACTCCTCTTGACCCATAAGCTCACCTGAGCAGTGTGCAGTCTGTCCTCAGCTTTGGTTTGGTTTTTCAGTAAGTCCACTCTTTGTTGGAAGTTTGAAAGCCAGTTGTCAGTATCCTTCTGCTGGGTATCAAACTCTTTCAGCTGAAAAGGAAAAAAAAAAACTTACATAATGAGGTTTTTCAAAACGATTCATTTAAACTTCCTTTAAACACAAAGTGGGAGGACTTATGTTTGTTCTTTTTGGCCTAGCGACTATTTATGTGTAGCAGTTATTCATTTGCATAGTCACAATTGTTTATTTTTATTTTACTGCTTTTTGGTTGATGCTCTGACAAATCTGACCACTGTATCAATATTTACTGATTACATATGTTCAAAGTATTATGCATTCATAGTAGATTGAGAAGAGGGGCTTTGTGCCTTTTGGTACAAGTTCTTCTGTATTACATGTACTTTAATTACTTCTACCTTACAGACTAAGAAGAAAGAAAAAGAAAAAACAGAAACAGAAAAAAAGCTGCAAAGAATGCTCCCAAAATGGACAAAGACTTTTGAGTTGTTTGTGCTCTGATGCACGTTTCTTTAAAGGAAAACTGATTTTAAATCAGCTTCATGTCATCATTATGTGTACAGATAAATGGTGTTTTGCTTCCCCTTGGCCACGAGCACCTGAAAACCTGTGCTCATTTGCCCACAATGACACATTCTGTGTCACAGGATGGACTTTTGCCAACAGATGGGCGGGAATATCCAGGTGCTCACAGCACAGGGGGGAAGCCAAACACTGTTCACCTGCACACACTGTGATAACACAAAGCTGGTTCAAATTGTAAGAATTCTCCTTTAATCAGTGTATTACATGCTGAATTTCAATGATAGCACATGGGTTTACACTATTACAGCACTCAGTGTAAGCCATTCTGGATAGCTCTTTTAGATCCACTTATTTTACCTTCAACTTTGTCTTCTCAGTCTTCATGTTGATCTCTGCTTCTGCAGCTGCTTCAACCTGTGTCGCAGCCTGCAGGACTGTCCTCCACTGCTCCTCAGTGTCTCTGATTGTCTTCTGGACATGGGTTTTCCGGCCCTTGTCTGCATCCTGATGGTCACAGAGACTCTGGCCTCGTCTCCTCAGGTTATTCACTGTACAGTCACCTTCAGGTTTGGAGCTCAAGATGGCCTGCAAGCCAAAATACACAATATTTGTTAAATGCAACAGCTGTTCATTCCAACATTGTTGTTTTTTTATTATAAAAAAATTATACAGAAATACTACTATAAAAAAAGTAGAAATACTACTACTGAAATAATACTTCAGAAAAAAATCCGCAAAGCAACAAATTGCAGGCTAAAATGGCTGAGCTTAAATTTTTACAAACACAAAATGCAAAGACAGTTTTATCAGCCAAAATACATTAAACACATTCAGGATGCAGCATGGCGTGTTCATTATAATCAACTAAAGCTGAAAGCATATTGATATTACAATACAGTAAATTCAAACCGACCTGAGCTGTCTGACATCTCTCGTCGGGTGGTGTGTGACTGCCCACAGACTGTAGCTGCTGCTGTCTGCCTCTGATCCAAGACTGACTGTTCTTACTCTGAGTGTCGAAATCGTCGGAAAGACATCGCAGCTCAGCCTGCCTGGCAGCCTGCAGGACTGTATTCCACTGCTGCTCTGTGTCTTTTACCAACTGCTGAACCTCTGGCTTCTTGCTCTCCTCCAGATGTTTGCACAGACGTTCAGCTTGTGTCTTCAAGTCTTGCACCTTGGACTCTCCTTCAGGTTTGGAGGTCATAACAGCCTGAAGGTGGGGAAATTAGATAGGCGTTTTCAATACTGAAACTACGTTATATTTTATTGTAAAATAAACTTTACAAACTGACATATGACTTGCAAACTCACCTGTGCGACCTGTAACCTTTCTTCAAACGGCATGTGACTACCAAGAGACAACAGCTTCTGCCTCTGATCTTTGATCCAGGATTGTATGTTTTCACTTTGGGTTTTAAAAGCACCATTTTCCTTTTCAGAGGCAGTTTCAGTCTCTGCCTTGTTGAGACCATCCTCAGCAGTCTGTAACACTTTCCTCCACTGATCCTCTGTTTGTCTGACTGCGTCCTGAACCTCTCGTCTCCGGCTCTCGTCCAAGCCCTGGTTGTCACACAGACTCTGGCACTGTTGCTTCAGATCCTGGAGCTTTGAATCTCCTTCAGTCTTGGAGCTCAGAATCGCCTGAAGAGAAAAAACATCACTTTAGGACACCACTTTGCCTCTTTGCTCAGGAAACACCCTTTACAAAATGTTTTACACATTAAAAAAAAACAGATCCACAACCACTTTAAACTTACTTTTGCAATCTGTAGCTTTTCATCAACTTGCACACAACCATCAAGTGACTCCATGTTCTGCTCCTGGTCTCTAATCCAGGACCGAACATTTTCATTCTGGGATTTGACAGCGTTTACGTCTTTGTCTAATAAAGCTTGTGTTTCCGCCTTGTTGAGATTCTCCTCAGCTGTCTGCAGGGCCCTCCTCCACTGCTCCTCTGTTTCACTGACAGACTGCTGAACCTCTTTTTTCTTGCCCTCCCCCAGATCCTCCTGCTCACACAGACCTTCGCTTTGTCTTCTCAGGTTGTTCACTTTCGAGTCTCCCTCAGGTTTAGAGCTCAGGACGGCCTGGTGACAAAATGGGAAAATAATGAAAACTTTTACAAAAGGAAAATATAATTTTGTTACGTCAGCAGCAAGCTGTAGGAAGTACAAATATCCATCAGTCATTTATTTGAAGTATCTCAACAACTCTGTGATGAATTAGATGGAACTTAGCATTTACATTCATTGTCCTCAGAGGATGAATCATCAAATCACTAAGAATTTCTGACTTTTTTATCTAGTACCACAAACAGATCAAAACTGCCACTTGCGCAACTTCACGTCATGACACAATACTTCTAAATTTAATGGCCTAATTCCATTAAACCTCAATTGTACACTGAGATTACCGCTAACATGATATGCTAAAATTCCTAGATATGAAAATATGACTGAGCCTGAGCAAATTAACTCTAATAAAAAATGTATGTCTTGTCTTATCAATGCTGCATTCTTTGTCCCGATTTATGCAAATCAACTTTCTAGAAAAGTTCACTGCAATTTCAAATTGATCATGTTCCAAAGAGATCATGTTTTGTTGCAGTGTTCACCCAGCCATAATATTGCCCCCCTGCCTCATCTGGATCCCCACCAGTGTCTTTATTGGTGGGTAATAGGAGCTGCGGGGAGGGGTCCTGAGGGAAACCATACTTATCCCAGCCCAGGTACTGCTTTGCTTTTTTTTTCTAATAAGTTTAACTCAATCTTGGAACCCAATGACTATCTGTCTGACAACAATAAGCCTCTGGGGGCAACAGCCAATATTTTCAGGAGATCCGGTGTAGCCAGCGGATATCCAGGCTAAGACTTCCTCTTCTGTGTGACGGTCATTTCAGTTTATCTCTATAAACACTTATCTACATATGAATCTGATGTAAATGATAAATGTGACCAAAGGTAATATAAGGTTAAACTGTTGTCAAGCGTTAGCCGATTGGTTCCGAGATTGCATTTTTTTTTTGCCTCTCCACGTGGACTTTTTATCTGATGCTCAAACGTGACTAGTTAATATTACTTGGACTACGAACCAGAACACTTTCAATACCAAAATTTTGTCCTGTTGCCTACAGATTCACCAACCTGTGCTTTTTGCTTTATCTCCTCTGTCTGCATATCTCTGTCAGGGGAGATGAGGGGTTGCACAAGGTCAGTGATCCAGGACCTGGTGCTCTTAGCCTGGGTATTAAACTTATCAACTTCGCCCTCCAGGGCGCTCTGGGCATCTGCCTGCTTCTGCAGCCTGGCATCCAGGTTCCTGTAGCTCTGTATCAAGTTATCACCGTCCTTCAGGAGGCTTTCAGCTCTGACGCCTTGTCTGCGCACCGATGCTAACAGCTCAATGAGGGTCTCCGCTCTACCACTGTCAAATGGAGGGCAAAGAGAGGCAAACTTATTTGTATGGCACATTTTTAAAACAGCAGGGAAATCAAATATGATAAAAAGGTACTGAAGCAAGATACAACAGAAAGACAAACTGATATAAAAAGAAGATAAGACAGAAGAACAACAAGACATAAGGAGAGGACCAAAGCATCACACAGCATGTGGTGAGTCTTCATGTTCTAGTTTTTGGCAGTTTAGCTTATTTAAAATATGTAGCATACCAGCAGCAATGATAAAAGTACTAATATGTAATTAATAGTGTTGTCTCAAATTCTACAAACCCTCCATTAAATTGATGAGCCAATTTTATGGTCCAACTTGGTTTCTCATAGACTAATGAATATTTGCTTCTTTAATGACAGATATACAGAAAAATGCAGCACAGATTTTTTTACATGCTGCATGTTTTGCATTTTTTTTCTTTTCTAAATTTATGTTTAATATGTTAATTTTTAGCATTAGATTTTAATTTCCAGTTGAGTTAAAGGTCGAACACTTACTGTTTTCTTAACTATAAAATCTGCACCCTCAGAAAAATATATATTGATCAATTGTGACAGTTCAAAGTTACCAGTTCTCAAATATCAATATTAGTGTCAGAATAGCTGCGAAAGATCACCTCTCATCCTGAAGGTCTTTGAGAATAAGTTTGGCTTTGTCTGACTCCACAGATTGTTTTTCTTTGGTCTGCAGCCAGTCACGGAAGCTGTCATGTTGCTTCTGCAGACTAGAGAACAAAAGACACAATTAAAAAAATAATAATAATAAATTATAGTTACTGAACAGTTCTTTATAGTTTGTGAGACTCCTGAATCAAAAAGCCAGATGTTGCACTTGTGTTTGTTAACACCACTGCTTTACATTAGCAATTACCTGTTCAAGTCCCTGAGGAGTGGCTCCATTTGTTTCTGCCTGTTCTCACAGTGGGTTCTGAACCTGCCCACCTCCTTCTGCTGCTCCTTCAGCCAGTCTGTGAACTCAGACAGCTGCTGGGCAGGAACCTGCTGGCTGCCTCTCTCCAGCTGATCTTTCAGCTGCTCCAGACGTCTCTCTGCATCCCTGGATTTCAGGAAACCCTGACGGACATGAGAGGAACTGTGAGGAGCCATCCATCATCCAAGAATCTACATAATCTATATATCCATCCATAAACTTCTTCATGCACTTACAGTGAGTCTTTGCAGGGATGTTTCCACATCTGTTTTGCTCTCAGGGTTCTCAAAGCACTCATTGACGGACAGCTGCTGGTCCTGGAACCATTCCTCAAATGACTGCTTTTCATCTGGACAAAAATAAATAATTATTTCTGTCATATCTGATTACAAAACTAGATTCATAAACAGAACATCAAAAAAGTAAAAGAAGTGGAATTAAGTGCTGTTACAAAGTTTATCTGTGCTAAAGTACATATACCTCATATGTTGCTCCGCTGGTTGTTCATAATTCACCACTGTTAGCCTTAACAACTTAATAAGCTGATGGTATATCAGAGCTGTGTTTCTGCCTCCTCTCCTAGAATTACTCTAATTTTATTTTTAAACCTTTTAAAAGAAGTCTGTGATTTCCTCTGGTGCTGTTTGTATGTTTGTTGTAATATGTGACTGGCATCACATTGCAGGCCGTCATCACTGTCCTTTAATGTGTTAGTTTTTTTTTGCTGTACTCAGGTCTTTGTTGCTAAAGAGATCTGATTATGGACTATTAAAAAAGGAAATAAATGTACTCTAACCTCAAGTGTAACTCGGTATGTTCAGCTAATATCTTTGGTCTGACCATGGCAACAGCAAAAAAATATTATTTTGGATTACTGAGGACCCTCCTAACCACACACAGTGGATAAATGAAATCAACAACATTTTTCCCCTTTAGAAAAAATTACTATAATGTACACCTGGATCTACTTCCAGGAAATATAATTGGAGAAACCTGTACTGCACCACCACCTTCTCTTTTCTTGTTTCTTTCTTAATTTATTTTGTTTGATTGTTCTATTTTATTTTATTATTATTCTATCTATTAATTTTGTCTACTTATTTAATCTTGTATTTTTTGTTTATTTATCTTGTCTATTTATTTATTTTTTAAAATGTATAGTTATTTCATTAATCCCATTTTAATTCCCTTTTATTTTAAACTTCCTTTTAAACTTGAAAAGTTAAATAAAACCAATATTTTAAGAAAAAAGCTAATAAATGCTGGTTCTTTTTTTCTTTGCCCTTTGATATCCATTTGCCAATGCAATACTACAATGGTAAAAAATAAACACATGGAGTATTTTAAAAAATCACAATTGACCTCACATGAAAGAAAAAACACTAATGTTAGATCTACTAAATTTAAAACGGGAGATTCAACCTCCACACTAACCTTTGATGACCTTGAGCAACCCTTTGTCCCTCTCCTCTCTTTTAAGGTGGATCATTTCCTTGCTGCGAGAGATGGCCTCCTTCAGCCTGTTGCAGTCCACAGACAGTGCCTCCAGGACCTGAGGACTGGCCATACTGGAAACCAAACCCACCTCCTTCAGCGCAGCCTCGGCCTGCTCCTCCTGAGCCTCCAGGTCATCACACAGATGCTGGTGAGCACAAAAGACAAAACAGTGAAAATATTTTCTATTAACAGTAGCATCTGAAGAAGAGTCACGGTCAAACTCAAACGGTCAAACTCACGAGTGTAAGAAGACCAGAATTAAATATGCTCAAAATTTATTTCAAAAATTCTTATCTCCTTTTCTGAATATCGTCTTTTATTTATTTCAATTTTTTCATCCAAAAGAGGGTACACAAGTCTGATATATTAATTGTCCTAATACAGTTATTATAAATGTATATTGCTGTACGTTCTTAATATCTTTGTTCCATTTAGTGAAATACGGACACATTATTATCCTTATAGTTTGTCAAATAAGGTCAAAGGTTGTTGTGTGTTTTGGGTTTTAAAAACAAAATCTGAATCATATCACACAGTAAAATATATACACGTCACATTGAATTTTAAAAGTCTGGAAGGTAGAATATACTGCAGAGTATTTGTAACTTCTAGATGATGGGCTTATCTATAGAAAAGGTTTGTAAAATTACAGCATTAAACCAAAGTGAGTTACAATGTGTAACAGATGTGTACCTGTATCTCGTCTTCCACGGTTGGTTGTGATGCATCAACATTGCTGACAGAACACTGGATGCTCTCTATGGCTGTCTGGCACTCTTCAATCATCTCAGCTAGGTGTTTCTTTACAGCTACCAGCTCCTCAAAGACGTCCGTGCAGTCGGTAAACAGCTCCTTCACCTGCTCCATCCTCTTCCTCAGCTGGGTCTCTATCACCTTATTGAAACATTGAAAAAAATGATAGACATTGTAAAACAAGAGGAGCATTCGGAGAGCTGAGACCTCAGCCAAGTCCAAATGTCTTATCTCATAATGTCAAAGGTGCATTATAATCAGAACCACTATTTGCTATGTAAAGATATAATGAGGTAATGGTATCCAGAGCAAAGACTGAAGACAAACTACTTCTCTGTGTGCTGTAATTGTAATATCCATTCTAAGGTAGCTGGCTGGGTGGCTGCTCGTACATGATAGTGCATGTTAGTTCACGTCTCCACTGGCTAGCTAATTGCTGCTTTGCATTGTGCACAGCCAGAGTCAGGCGAGTGCAGGAGAGTGGTGTTAATATGGCAGTTATCACTAGGCAGGTTTCAATCAACCCCCAAATTGCGCAATTTGAAATTGCGAATATAAAATATGCCTAATGAAAACACGTAAATTTTGAAAAATTACCTTTCATAGCAAAAAAGTTTTTACGCTCATATGAGGTTTTACTTCAGGTGTTGTGAAAAACAGGTCACATGATGCTATGGCAGTGCGCTTGTTAGTAGGAACTCGCTCCCTCGGACATGATGCAGCAGGTGCGACAAGAGGTGTTACTGCATTGCATAGAAATAAACCTGCTGATGTTCATGGGCAAGCAAATCCCAGCCTAGACTATGAACATTATATGTTAGAAATTTAAAGAAAGTGAAAATAATTTATGTATTTGCCCCATTATTGGCATCCACTCTACGATTTACTCCTTGGTCTATGGTATACCCTTTTACCAAGTTTCATTAAAATCAGGGCAGCAGCTTTTTATAAAAACAACAAAAACAACCAAACAGAAATCATGCCCTTCCTGGCAGATGACACTAAACTGAATGAATTAATGAATGAACTGTTTTATATCTATTATGTGTATCATGCGAAACAGATTATTTCACACTGTTTTCTTTCAATTAGTAACTGCAAAAAGGAATAGGATGAAGCCCAAGGCTTATTTTTGCCTATTTCAAATCAACAAAATGATAACACCAAATAACAGTAATACAAAAGAAAGAAAAAATATGAAATAAAAACAAAACCTGTAAGAGTCTACACTCTATTATTTCACACTATAATGAATCATGAATCATTTTACATCTTAAGGCTTTTTTTAAAACTCAACAGAGAGCAACAGAATTTCAACTCATCACTGAGTCCATCTATATTTTACATTCGTTCTCACCTTAAATGTTTCAAAAATGAACAACCCTTTTAAATTATAATTTTCTTCTCTCAATTAAAAAAATGAATACAGACCAGAAGGCTTTTGTGGACAAACTTTAGGAGACAGAATAGAGTATTAGCTCACCTGCAGCTCTAGTGGTGCTTCCTGACTCTGCAGCATCTGCTGGATCTCTACAGACTTCTTGTGGAAATGCTCAATGTTTTCCTCATTGGCACTGATCTCATCCTACAAAGAAATGAAAAGTTAAGTAAAACTCTAGTCTTCTACTTAAAGATCAAGGATGACACAGTCTTAAAGTGTCCCATGGTTCAACGCTTTCCATGTTAATTATAACAAATATCCTTTTGGGGAGGTTGCTCAGGCTAACAATGGAACAATGAGTAAGTTATCTCTATGAAAATCTTACCCTCATGGCGAGGACTTGTTGCTCGTTGTGGAAGGGATGACTCTCTGCAAACATGGCCAGTTTGGCCCCTGCCCAGCTGTCCACCTCTCCCCCCACCATCAGCTGCTTCTCCCACAGCTCCAGCCCCACCTGCAGGTTATCCATGTAGGCATCTGTCTTCTCAGTCACCTGTGAGGGCACCAAAATCAATAACATTCAGTCCCGTTAGCCTGAAAACAGAAGTGTTCCAATCATGATTTTTAAACTAGAATTTTGTCAGGCTTTTTCTTTCTTTTTTTAACTTTTGCAGCTTTGAATTTTAATTCTAATATTTCTCACAGACAGAGCTAGGGACACTATAGTCTCAGCAATGTCATTTTTTGTTTTTACCTGGTAACTGTAGTTTTAATGCTATAATATAAAGCTTAATCTCTCTTCTTCCTTAGACCTGTTAAACGTACTCGTTTCAGTAGAATATCTAAAAATTTGTTTACAAATATGACAAGTACACCATTTTCATGTTTTTATCTCATGATTTCTAAGGAAATAAGAAACATAGATGCTTACATCCAGCCAGCTGTCCATGAGTGTGTTGGCCTCTGTTTCAAAGGACATCTCACTGCAGTCTGGGAACTTCTTCAGCTGGGTCTGCAGCTGTCTGCAAACACCCTTTATGTCTTCCATGCACTCTCCAACACCACCTAGCTTCTCTTTAATATCACTGACCTGGACAGACAGACAGACAGACAGACAGACACATACACACACACACACACACACACACACACACACACACACACACACACACACACACACACACACACACACACACACACATGAACATACAGCATATCTGAACACACAGTGGCTGATCTTACTAAAGAATTAGTCTGCCATCTACTGGTCCATTACATTTACTTACTGCATGTGAATGACATGATGGAACACAGCAAATATAAAGGGTTATTTCTTTGGACTAACCGTGGCAATAGTTCTCTGCAGGTTGTCCTTGCCCATGTAGGAAGTGCGATCACTGATGGTCTGCTCTGCTTTCTGCATGGTGTTGCCCAGGTTACTGCGGCAGCTCTGGAACTTCTTCAGAAGCTCCAGCAGGATGTTACACTGCTTCTTCCTGTCAGAGGAAGAAAACAACAGAGGGAATGTAATGTGATGTCTGATTTGTTCATTCTTTTGGTAAGCAGGATTATGGAAAAAAAAACTTCTGGTTTTTCATGAAACTTGGTGAATGGGTGAAGCTTGTGCCAAAGAAGATTCTATTAAATTAAGGAGTGGATCTGAGTTACGGGGTGGGTACGTACATTTTTTTTGTTTTTTCATTTTATTTTTTTGTTAACAATGTAAGGTAAAGCGCTTGGCCTAGTTAAGAGGTTTATACTCTCCAAGTGCCTTGCGAGTACCTTTATTTTTTTTGTTTACCATTTATTTAGTTACTTGGGCTGAATGTGCTTGTCCTGCCTAACTTACCTGTCAGAAAAATCTCTCTGAATCTCCTTCCACTGAGTCTCCACCTCTTGAAGGAGTTGTTCTCCTCCTCCTTGTTTCTCCTCAAGTTCACGGAGGTTCTGGAGCTCTGCATGCTGAACCTGCAGCTGACCCTCCAAATCTGACAGGGCACGAAGCCTGAGAAATACAGGATTATTATCAAGACATTATTCTAGGAAATCATGTTTTTAATTTTGCATGTTAAAACTTTTCAAACCAATCCTCTCAAGTTTCAGAAGTTTAAATGCTTGACAAAGGCATCTAAACGCAACACAAGAAAACTGATGATGACCCAGGTGTTAAAGGGTTAAAACACACACCTGTTCTGCACAGCAGGTATGGTGGGCTCCTTCAGGCCTTGTGTTTCGATTGTTTCCTGCAGCCTGCTCAGCTCCCCCAGCAGAGTCCTCTTCCGGAGGCCCAGTGATCTGCTCTGAGTCTCCTTCTGGAGGCCTTTCTGCTGCCCGGCCAGCCCACTGTCCGCCTCCTCCAGTCTTCTCAGCAGAGACGTCACCATGTCCAGGCACGAGGCCGGGACGCCATCCCTGGTGACTGTCAGCCGGGCCCCCTGCAGGAGCACATCCAGCTGAGGAGCCTTTTCTTTCAGACTTTCGATGCTCTGCCTGATCACAGCCAGCTTGGAGCGACAATCCTGCAGTACCACAGCATCACTGCAGGGGGCACCTTGGACTCCAGAGATGTCTTCATCCACAGTACGCAGTGACATGAGGAAGCGGTCAAGGGCGCGAGCGGCTGCTTCACTCTTCCGGACTTGCTGTCGAAGTTGATCCAGGCTGGTTTTGTGAGTGTCAACCTCACGAGACAGTGGCAGGCAGTCTCTGGGGTCCAGATCGCTGGATTCTGGGTCAAGACGGGACAGCTGGTCCAACTCGCTCTGGATGTTGTCATCCAGTTCCTGTCACAAGAAAGGACAAAGTGGAAAAAAAGATGAGGCAGCTAGGAATTTTTTGTGTTTTTTTTTACAACAAACGATCTTAATATTGGCTGACAGAGGACCTTGATATCCTTCAGGATGTTGGTGCTGGCCAGTGTGAAGGCAGTGATGTCTTTGGGTTGTCTCAGGTAGCGGCCCAGGCGGTCGGTGAAGTCTACCATGTGGTTTTCGGTGGAGTCGATCTGTCTGAGAGCAGCGCCCAGCGAGCTTCCCCTCTGCTGAAGTTTGGACTGTTGGCTGCGCCATTGCTCCTGCAGCTCTGCTTTCTCTCGCTCCAGACCAGTGTTTCCACTCAACTGGGAACACTGGGAGCACTGGTTTGCATAGTCAGACCATAGAGACTCTGTCTCCTGCCTCAAGAACTGGGAAAGTTCAGCTCAAGATTACTGCCATATCATGGGGATTAATTTACTAAGTAAATAAAATATAAAAAAAGAAATGTTAACTTAAGACACTAAAACAATTGTCTAATAATTACTTAATATCTGTGCATGTTTCTGACAGATAACAAAGTTTACCTGTATTTCCTGGAGCCGTGTGTGCAGTCCTTTCAGAGAGACAGATTCAGAGGGGACATCCTCAATGCTCTGCTCATTTTTAGCCAGCTGAGCTTGCAGAGGCCTCTTACAATTCTCATATCTGGTGATTACATTAAAACAAACAAAGAAAACAAGTTAAACATACTATGTGAGTTATGTTCACTTATCAAAGCCTTGACTGCGCCAGATTCAGTCTACCTTTCTAAAGCCTCCTTTTTGGTGCATTCCTCCTCTGCAGACGGCTGCTTCTCAAACACCCTCTTCTCCACACCGACAGTCTTCACTGGCACTGCAAACACCTGAAAAAAGGGGAGTTGCTAAGTGGCTGTCTGTAGAAGATAGTATAATCTTACAGATAGATAAACACAAAAATGTGAAAGTGTTGTAACTGGAGAAATGTTAGCATGGTCTTCACACATTTACTAGAAATTTGTTTTTAAAGCAGCTACAGTTGTCGAGTGAAGTCGAAATAGTGCATGGTTTCACTGAGGGTGAGTCATACCTCAGCTGAGACCTGAGGTTTGTCACTTGGTCTTGTGGGTTCCTTTTGTGTGGTCAGATCCTCACTGAAGGCAACAGGAATCCTGTGAAGTGGAAATGAGGATAATAATTCCTCTAGTGTTTCCCTCAAATATTTAATCTGCACTGCTGCACAAGACAGCATCTGTCTTCAACCAGCCACAAGTAGCAGTGCAATGTGGCTTATGAAGTTTGAGGGACTTCATGACCCACAAATCTTCTCAAATGATAAAAGGCTATGTAGAAAAAAATTGACATACTTTCATCTCCAAACATCAAATTTAATAGGTCATTGGAACTTCATATTCATACTTTTTTTCAAGACGAGAAAAAATGTGGTAGTGGGCACATATACCGTTGGGATGCTGAGGTCATTTTAGGATACGATTCAATAACAGAATAAGTGTCTTTCTGCTGTTTAGAAGACTGTATTATGCACTTAATAATGTCTTGCCTAGAATCAGGGAGTGGCGCGTCTTGGTCTCCACTGAACTGCCGCTGGATGGCAGCCAGCCTCGTCTCACACTCCCTCAGCTGAGTCTGGGCTAGGCGGTGAGCGTCCTTGGGGCTCAGGGTGTCACACAGCTCCTTCAAGGCCTCCAGATGCTGCCCTGCCTGGGCAAAGCTGCCGTCCGCTGAGAAACAAGCCTGGTGAATGAGGACGGAGCAAAAATGAATAAATAGGCACGTTAATAACTGGATTTGAGGCCAGATGATAAATATTACCAATTCAAACCAACTTAAACTTAGAACCCAATTGTATTAGTTGAAAGTTTTGTTTTGTTTTATAGATGTATATGCATATATATTTTACTTGCTAGTCTTGCTTAACAGCACCTAATATTATAGAATCTGAAATTAGTTTTTGCAGCTTGACAAACTGCAACACACAAGTCAACCCCCAGATGACAGCAGCCCACAGATATACTGTACAAAATAGAGTGCTGTTTTCATTTTAACTGAACATGTGATTTCTTATATAATGTTATTGTATAACTGCTTAGAATTTCATTTAAATCACTTAGTTAATTTCTTTTTTATGTTGTGCATGTTTTCTGGCCCAGTAAGTTACAATAAAGTTAAGATACTAAATAGGGTTATATAGCAGGTAAGCCCATTTCAACCAATGTGATGAAAAATATCTTGTAGGTACTTATGATGAGAAACTTTATCAAAATAATAAGTTACTATCTCAAAATTACAACAAACCTTCTTGAAATAATGACTCCGTTCTCAAAATTAAAGACACTTTCTCAGTATCTAGTTTCTAAAAATACTTTTCTAGTAACTACAAATATTGACTTAGTATCTCAAAATGAGGACTTAGCTTCCGAAAATAATGAAGTAACTCTAAAAAAGTAAAAAAGTAATTTTGTCAAATATGACTTAATTTCCAAAACAATGACTTAGTGCACCAAAATAATGACTTAATTCCCCAAAAATAATGAGAAAAAAAATACCAAAAATGAGCTAGAATTTCAAAATAATTATTTAGTATCTCAGATTAATGACTTAATGACTTGAAACTTTTTCAAAATAATGACTTTGTATCCTTTCTCATAATTTTGAGATATTAAGTTGATATTTTGAGAAAGGTCTTCATAATGGATCTTTTTTGTCAGTCATACCAGCAGAAATGGGGCTCCATAATATGGTATTGTAGACACACCCAACAAAAACAGCACTCTCTTAAAGAGCAACCAGAATGAAGCATTTAAATTACCAAATCCCTTTGACAGGGTATCCTTGGAGGCATAAAAAGATGGAGGAAAAGGGTTAGTTAAGCAGAGGAGATATTCGCTGCAGAATCATCCACCGAAGCACACCTGCCGAGAGCATAGCTCCAGTAATTTAGCTACCTGCGCTTCTTTTTCTAAGCCGGAGCTTAAGTGCATCTCACACTGCAGGGCAGCTTTGTTAAAGTCTTTCCTTGTTACTTCAAAACGTAATTGCAGCAGAAAGCCTGAGATCTCAGCTCTCACAGCCTGGGAGATAAAATAAAATGAATTCAAAACAACCACATGACATGTTAGAACACGTTTTCATTAAAATAATTGTTTATGAGTGCTTTAAATGCATGTGAATAAGCAATCTGTTAACTTCCATAACTAAAGCTCACAAAAGCAGAAAATGATGCAACAGCTTTAGTACATTAATGGCTGACATGCACAAGCAATTATCTCACACATCTTAACCTCAAAGAACGCGATAAAGGCTCATTAAAACTAGTGAATGTGAACAATCCTCCATTAAATGTTACTAAAGTCCCACACGCTGAAAAAAAAATTCACAGTAAGTGAGTGTGTCCTACCTCCCACTGTGTTCTGACAGACTGGGTGAAGAACTCCATGTCTTTGAGTTGTGACGGGGTACAAAAAGCCTCCATACCCTTAGCTGCTCTCAAGAACTCATCTAGCAACTCTGGGTCCAATGTCTTCAGAGTTTCCTGAATGGAAAAGCATGTATATAATTTCAGACTGACTCCTTGAAAATTATTCAAACTTATTCAGTTAGAAACTTTAGTCAAAAACTCTATTTGTAGAAATGCAGTACGTTCATTGTGGCATATTCTATCTGAAATATCTCCCTTTAAAATATTATAACACCATGTAGTTTTGATCATTTTTAAAGGAATATTTTGCCACCCAAAATGAGTAGTTGTATATACAGGGTACCCCACATGTCCTCAAAGTAAGATTTAAGACTTTTTCAAACCTTTTTCATACCACTTAGAATGAAATTTAATGGTAACTTGAAGGCCATATTGGCAAACATCTAAAGGATATAATGCAAAATTCTAGCCCTAGAATAATTATTTACCAAATAATTGAATTTAATAAAACACTGTACATTCATGTGATTTAGGTAGCTTTATTTAAAACAAGACATTAATTTGCTGCGTTCAGAGTCCCAAACCCTTCTCAAGGGCCTCCTATTTGAGCTCCTATAAGCTCCTATTTGATAAGCTCCTATTTGAACTGAAGTTGACTCAATAAAAAGTGACATAGCATGAAGTAGCTTCGGCTCAGAAATGACTCACCCATTACATTATGTTGAATTCATTCATCATGCCTCAGAAAAACGAAGAATCCAAAATTGGAGAAAATTCTTCATGAACTGAACTGACCACGTTTGACACCAGCAACATTATATCAAACATCAATTCACAAACTCTAACACAACCTTTACAGTATAACCCAAGTCTCATTTTTCCGGTTGTATGCTCAGTACTTCCCAAGCAGACAGACATGTCTGACATGGAACTGAACTGAAGGTGAAACTTACCTATGCTCTCTCCACAGCCAGACTCCAGTGACAGAAACAGTAATTTTAGCTTGCTGAACATGGAAGCTGCTGGTCTACTGCTATTTCTATCATTGTGCAAATTTGATATTTAATAGGGTTAGTTGAGCTTCACCATAGTAATAGTTCAGTTCCCCATCACAAAGGGCCATCTTCTTTGGAAATATTGAGCATACGACTGGATGAGACTTGGATTACTACTCACAAGTAATGAGAGAGAGAGTTTTGTTGTTGTTAAATGTCAACCCTTTTGCATTAAAGTCATCAAGAATTTTCTCTGTTTTTGGATTCTTTGTTCACTGAGGGCATACAAGAAAAAAACAAATTTTCTTCACAAATTTGACTAAACACAGACTGCTTAACTGATATGGAAATTGTAATTTGGGGGGCCCAAACAATTTCTTTAATTCTTCAACTCCTGTGTGCCATTAAGTTTTTATTCTCAAGACAGAGCAACCCACCATTGAGCATTTAAAACATGTTCTCATGAACTGGGTATACTATTTAAACTGAGATATCAATTGGCAATGTAAAGTGCCAACATGGACATCTAATTGAATGTTTAAACTTACAAAGTCTACTCAAACTACAAAATTACTCAGTAAGTATGACATTACAATACAGAATTGATAAAATTTACCTCTTTCACTGATGCTGGCTCGGCTGACATAGATTTGTCCTTAAAAATGTTGATGGTCTCCATGATGTGCTCCTGCAGACAGTGCTTGGCCTCCTCAAAGCCATTTCTAGCCAATGCCTGGGCCTTGACGTAAGCCTCTGTATAGGCCTGAGGAGGCGCCTGGGCCAGGGCCGGAGGTATCATGCACAGGTCTGGTGACTCAGCCAGGGACTGAGGCAGTTTTGACTGTGGAAAAGTTTGGGTCTGAGGTCTAGCCTGTGGGGGTGACTGAGCCTTAGATTGAGGTGCAGTTTTGGCCTTGGGTAGTGGGGGTGACTGAGCCTGAAATTGTGGCTGTGGTGGCAATTGTGTCTGCTGGGTGGGTTGCTGAAGTGATTGGGTCTCAGGTTGGGTTGGTGATTGGACCTTGGGTTGAGCTGGTGTTTGAGCTTTGGATGGTGGTGCTGATTGGGCCTTGGGTTGGGTTGGGGACTGAACCTTAGGTTGAGCTGGTGACTGTGCAGGTGGTGGTGCTATTTGGGCCTGTGATTTTTGCTGTTGTAGTGATTCAACTTTGATTTGTGACTGAGACACTGGTTGAGGGGGCAACTGGTGCTCAGGTAAGAGTCGTGGCAGTGATTCAGCATTGGACTTGGTTGACAACTGAACTTTAGGTTGGGTAGGTGACTGAACCTTAGGTTGAGTTGTTGAGTAAATCTCTGGTTGTGGATGAGGTTTGGGTTGTGGTTGTGAATCAACTTTTGGTTGAGTTGGTGACTGAATCTTTTGCTGTTGTTGTTGGAGCTGAGCCTGATGCTGCTGTAACTGAATACTGGACTGAGGCTGCTGAGGCTGCTGAGGCTGTGGCTTTACTTGTACCAGTGGCTGTGTCTGGATGTGTGTTTGGGACTGGGCCTGCAGCTGAGGTTGTAGCTGAGGCTGAGGATGGACTTGGTGTGGTGGTTGCGATTGTGGAGGTACTTGAGCTTGCATCTGAGGCTGAGGGTGACGCTGAGTTTGATGTTGAACCTGGGAATATTGCTGAGACTGAGGTGGGGGATAAGATGGATGATAAGGCTGTAGTTGAGTTGGTGGGTGAGCCCATGTGTGTTGCTGAACTTGGCCTTGTTGTGTCTGGACAGAAAACATATAACCTCCCATCTGAGGTGGTTGCTGCATGGAACTCTGGGGTCTCATTTGGGGTTGTGTTTGAGCCCAAGGTTGAGTTTGTGTTTGCATCTGAGTATATGATGGCCCCATGTGAGAAAACCCAATCGGAGGTCCTTGTTGTGGCCCTGTTTGGGGCCACTGTGGTGGATAAGCCTGAGACTGTGGAGACTGATCCTTTTGCTGGGGGTATGGCTGGGGAATTGGATGCCTCTGCTGCGCAATGGCTTGGCTTTGAGGCTCTTGAGTGGGTGGCCACTGCTGAGATGGAGACTGGCTCTGGCAGTAACCTGGGGGGTAAAGTGGAGATTGCGCAGTAGCTGGTGGATACTGGACAGACATTGGGGATGAGCCTCTAACTTGAGTCCAAGCATGGATGTGGCCCTGGGCAATATGGCCCGGGTGTTGTACCTCTGGCTGAGCATGTTTGGGATACTGAGACCTTGGCTGGGAATGACCCTGAGACTGGATGGCAAGTGGAGCTTGGGTTTGATGTTGAGTTGAGGGCTGGGCGTGAGCTGGCCGGGCCATTGGCTGAGTATGAGTTTGACCATGGGCCATGGATGGAGGATGGGCCATGGACTGAGGATGGGATTGAGTCTGGGCCATAGATGGAGGATGGGCCATGGCCTGAGGATGGGATTGAGTCAGGGCCATTGATGGAGGATGGGCCATGGACTGAGGATGGGACTGAGTCAGGACCATGGATGGAGGATGAGCCATGGAGGGAGAATAGATTTGAGCCTGTGCTGTTGATTGAGCTTGGATTTGAGGCTGGGGCATTGACTGGGCATGGGTTTGAGGATGGGCCATGGACGGAGGATAGATTTGAGCCTGTGCCATCGACTGAGCATGGATTTGAGCTTGGGGCATTGACTGAGGATTGGTTTCAGGATGGGACATTGACTGAGGATGGATTTGAGCTTGTGTCGTAGACTGAGGCTGGATTTGAGGCTGGGTCTTTGGTTGACGATGAGTTTGAACTTGGGTCATGGACTGAGCATGGGTTTGATGCTGGGGCATAGACTCAGGATGGGTTTGAGCCTGTGCCGTAGACTGAGCCTGGATTTGAAGCTGGGGCATAGACTGAGGATGGGTTTGAGGATGGGTCATCTGGGCCTGTGTTGGTGGTTTTGGGGAGGGTGGCCTAACAGGGGACCATGACTGTGGATGACTCCGAAGCTGAATGTGGGATGGCACAGGAGGCGGAAATTGGCCTTGCAGCTGAGCAGGTAGAGGTGAAGAAGGTTTGACTTGAGCCAGTGTCTGCACTTGAGCTACGGGTGGGCCATGGGCTAGATCCTGTGGCTGCATGGATGGCTGTGATCCGTGGGACTGAGTCTGAACCTGGAGTTGTCCCTCTGTCACTGACTGTGCCTTCTTGGGGCCATGGGGCTGTGGAGGAACTTGTGTCTGTGACTGACTCTGGCTCACTCTGGGCAGGGGCATAGTCTTAGGTGGTTGCTGACTGTCTGTGGTAGTGTGGGACACACTTGTGGACTGCACCTGCACTTGCACTTGGACTGCTGTCTGAGATATAGACTGAACCATAGTTTGGGGTTGTGACTGATTCTGGGCCTTTGTTTGTGGGTGACGCTGAGCCATACTTACGGCCTGGGATTTAGGCTTGGTGTCTGAACCTGGTGGAGTCTGTTTTACAATAGGCGGTGGTTGTTTTTCCTGTTGTTGCTGCTGTAGCAATTGTTCTTGTTGCTTTTGTTGTTTTTCCAGTTCCTGTGGCTTTTGTTGTTGAGGCTTCTCTTTTTGTTGTTTTTGCTGATGTTGCAGTTGTTGCTGCTCTAGATTTTGAGGTTGCTGTGTTTGGTTTTGTTGCTCTATGTGCTGTTGTTCTGGCTGCTTTGTAACCTTTGCCTGTGCCTCAGGTTGTGGCTTGGTAGTTGCTGTATGCTGTGAAACAACCTGAACTGACACCAAAGTTTCTTTGTCTGACTGCGACTGAGTCTGTCTAGTTTGAATTGATTCCTGAGTGGAATGCTGATCTGGATCTGGAGAGGGAGTTTTATGCTCTCCTGACGCTGGCTTCTGAAGCCAGGGCCGGTTCTTCATGGCCTGAGTCTTTCTGCTTTGAAGCTCCTGGGTGCTCAGAAGCGGTTTCTTCACAGGTGGTTGTTGAGGTGACATCTGTTCATGGGGCTCTGCTGTTTGCTTGTCGGTTACCACCTGCTGCTGAACTTGATATTGAGGCATTTGTACCTGCTGCTGCTGCTCCACTTGTTGTTGTTCCTGCTTCTGTTGCAGCTGTTGTGGTTGTGTTTGCATCTGCCCCTGCTGTTGCGCTTCTTGTGGCTGCTGTTGCTTGACCTCTTGCTGTTGTAGCTCACCTGTCTGTCTGTTAAGATGTTCCTCCTGCAGTGGCTGTTGCTGTTGTATCAATCCTTGTTCCTGAGGCTGCTGTTGGCCTTGCAAAGGAGTCTCTGGCCAGGCTGGAGCCTGGAATTCTGGTGGCGACTTTGTCCTGGTCTGCATCACAGCTTGTGCATAGGTATATGGCATTGTAGGAGAAGTCACCTTTTCTTGTCTGTATTCCTGCACCACAATCTTTGGCACAAAAGTTTCGTGGCACTGATGAGAAACCAACTTTGTCTCAGTCTGCTTAGTTGGCCATCTGTCTTTGTCTGACTGTCTTGGATATTGGGGATATTCTTTAGCTTGTTTAAAGACTTTTGATGGGGGAGACCCCTCTGGAGGACTTCGGCTTCTGCTCCTGTCTCTTCTGGCTCCCAAACTGCTCAGCATACCTACAACTTCCTGAAATTTAAATCACACACATTAGAATGACTAAAGTTTTAATCACATTAATATTATTTGCTATGCACTTCTTTTTCCCTACTGTCTCAAGTATAAATCTTGCAAAACTCAAAGGCTTACTCAGTGTACAAAAAAAAATACTCGCCTGTGACTGTGCAACAGCAGCTCGCACTCGGTCCTGCATGGCGGAGGCGTGGAGGTACTGAATGGGAGAATTCTTCTGACTCGTCATCACCATCACCTGCAAGTCCTGCTCTTCTGTGACTACCTGACCCTCCAGCTGTAGACCACGGGAGATCAAGACCTAGGCAAATAAATGTGTTGAAAAGCCATCAGCGTTTCCTCACTACAGCGTAAGGGTGTATGGAAGCTTGTCATTGGAGCTTTGACTGTTTCAGAATCAATAAAAGTTAGGACAGAACAAGCTTTCTATTCTGTAGATAATCTTACCCTGGCTCGTGGGTCCTGGCCACGTTGTTGTGTTCGGTCTGTAGCCCTTAGCAGCTGGTAGACCTCACTGGCCTCAGTCTCCCAGTGCAGGAGTTCAGCCAGACGACTGTCCAGACCCGACACACTATGCTGGAGCTCTGCACACACCTGTTCTGCCTCAATCAAGGTCTGCATCACCTGGTGACATTGAGCGAACAGATGTTTAATAGATATGTAAATATTGTACATTCATAAATGGTATTTGTCAGTGGCTATTTAGTGTCAAAATGTGATAAACAGAGGAAGAAACATTAAGACTTGAATTCCTATGAAGTCAGCTGTATGAATGGGGTATTTTGAAGGGAAAGAGATCATTCGTACTTCAGGTACAGCAAACTTCAGTTTCTGTAACTGATCCACTGGGCATTCTGGGGAGGGGGTCAGAGTCTCAAGATCCACTTCTTTAATTTTCCTCATTATGAACTGGAAGAGAAAGCAAACAAGAAATTATTAACTGGTCATTAAAACCTGCGCAAGAAATTTGGGTTATGCTGCGTCGCGAAAGCCTATCAGTGTTGAGATTAAGTTGAGATTTTCTTGATGTCTCTGAGAATCAAAAATGGAGGACAAACTGATTTTCACCATCTGTTAGCAATACAGCTGTTAACGGCAAATATTTACAGTTGCAAAATACTCCCCAAAATACAGTATTGGCATAATGTTAGGCCAACATTTTGTTTCGTTTTGCGTAAACAAAGCATTACACTCTATTATCATAAAGTCTAATTGATATGGTTAATTTCTTTCTTCTGACAAAATTTGTAATTTTGTGATTATATAAAACAGTTCTGCTAGAGTAGCTTTTTTTAGCAGGACGTTGTTACTGACTCAATCTTGTGATAAAATCATTCGAAATCAAAATTTCAAGTTTCAAGCTATTATGCATTACAGAGGTACTTAGCTGTGTGGTAAGCAAGAAACCAGACTTATATTGCTTTTTCCAGATGCTGTAAAATTGTGCGAGTTAGATTTATCTGCTCAGAGCTGTCACACATTATGACAATTCATAGTTAAGTACAGTTAAACCAACCTGTCAAGGTGTAAATTAACCGTCTGTTAGTCCTACCTGTATTCTTTTTCTGTAGGTGCGTAAGGGACCTCCCATGGTCTCCAGAGGCTCTTTGAGAATGAGAGTGGCTTCTTTGATCAGAGCTTGGATGTCCTGGGGTCTGGCCTGGACGTCAGGACTGGGCTCAGCTGTGCTTTCCTGGAAAAAGCAGAAAATAATTGCCTTAATCATAGGTAGATTACATGAAAACACTGTAATCAGTGGGACAACAGAAGCTCATAAAAACCTGATTACAAGCTTTTAGTATGTAAGCAAATCAGAAAAGTGTTTGGACAGTGAAGTTTGAACCATAGCACACCTAAATATTATTGTTGACATGGTACAATTCTGATGCAATAATTTCACTGACAATTCAGTTCTGAGGTATCTGCAACTGGTGTCCAAAATGAAACCTAAGAAATCATATGATAATACAGTGTATTTACAGGCTATAAAAGCTTTGCATTTCTAATTGCCTTCCAAACAAAAAGTAAAGGTGGAGTGCAACTTTCAAACTTGAAGCCACTCCTTCATATCATAGCGTGGGAACAATTATAATAATACAACAATCAAAACTTTAATTCCAAAGGTCTGAGACATTAAGCCACCAAATTCCCTGCTGTCATTTAACAGAAAATAAACAGAGAAGAAAATGGGTCAGCATAACAACAAAGCCACTCACCAAGATGAGAAAATAATCATGCAGAAAATTAAATATATAAAGGGCAATATGATAAATCAAATGTGTCATCTGCACAAATTCTATATAAAAGAAATATGCTGATTAATCAACTGACAAGAAATTAATTGACAACGGAGAATCAGACTGACTGTTTGTCACCAACCAAGTTTTTCTTGTTCTGTAACTCACAAATGTATTTTTCTTGACAAACTCGGCCCAGTGCATGTTGAGCCTGCGCAGCTCCTCTGCCAGGCTCCTGCTGGTCTGACGGTCGGTTGACTCAATCAGGGAGTTACCCACCTCGTTCAGGTGGGCGTGTCGGGAACCCCACTCAGCCATTGACTCAGATGTCACCTTAACAAAAACATGAATTAAATATCTTAATCAGCAGAAAGAGAGAATACAGTGTGTTTAAAAAGGTGTTTGTGTCCGTGTGTTGTGATTTTCTTGCAAAATATTTTAGCAGACTCCTTGGTAGACATTTGCACAAATATTTTTTCCAAATGCAAAACATCTTTGGAGGAATTTGCATACAGTGAAAAGGGAAACTAGCTAGTTTTTTAAAGTGTGGTTCTCCTGTCACTAACTGAACGATATGTAATTTCTTAGAATTTTATGTGATATTAATACCTCTGATCTGTGGCCATGGCTGTGTGTTGCAGAGCCCTGCTCCAGCCATGCCTGCAGGGAGCTGAGGCAGTCACTGTAGGAGTCCCAGGCAGACAGGACCCGTCCCATAGTGCTCTTGGCTTTAGTCACTTCTTCCAAGAGCACAGTGGTGTCTCCCTCTAGCTGCTTCACCTGCTGACTGACCTGATGGTAATCTGCAGCTGAAGAGCAAAAGAAAACAGCTGTAAAACACTTATTAATTCCAAAACTGAATCCATGAACAGGCCTGATCACCAGGGAAACACTTACCAAGGGCAGATTTGCTTGAATATTTCTCAGAAACCTGTTTCAGCTTGTGAAGAGCGGCTTCCAGCAAAGATGGTAGCTCCTGTGTGTTTACCAGATGCTGTAAAAAAAAAAAGAAAAAAAAAGAAAAGGAAAAACAAGTCTAAAGCAGCTGTAACAACTAAATTTCTGGGTGACAAGATGAAACACTCAGAGATGAGCACTGTTATTCTCACACCTTTACCACTTGTGAAGCAATAAATGTTGACTGAAAGTCTGTCGAGATAGAGGGACCAGAGAAAAGGCCACACTATTACCAAAATCTAAAGGGGGTTTCCTCTTTACAGTGGCCAGTTTGCAACATCTCAGATTCAGCTGTCAGCCTCAGCTGTAGACTGTCAGATGTTTAGCATGCTAAATGCATCATTTACTAATGCTAATGTTAGCTATTAAATGTTTAATAATATCTTGGCATTATAGTACTACTGTCATGCGAAAACTAAGGCCTAGTGCACACGTATGCCAATATTTTTGAAAATCATGGCCTATCATCCACACACCAACTGTGTTTTGCATCACTGATAACAGACCTTCTGTAAAAATCCATTCGCGGTTAGGGTTAGATTTCCAGAAACTCTGTTTACAGTTTTTTTTTTTTTAAGATTATGTTTTTGTCTTTTTGCCTTTATTTGCTGGGACAGCTTAAGTGTGAAAGGGGAATAGAGGGGGATGACATGCAGCAAAGGGCAGAGGCCAGAATCGAACCCACAGCCACTGCGGTGAGGATGTAGCCTCGGTACATGGGGTGCCACTTTACCAACTGAGCTACTGGGTGCCCCTCTGTTTTCAGTATTGACTGAGGTTTTGGCTTGTGATGTAAGAGTGTACACCTTTGCGATTCACAAATGACGCACCTTTTTGTGTAATGCTGGCTTTTTATATGTTTACATATAAATATACATTTGCTATATTACTATATTTGCATTTTCATTTTGGCTGAGAATTTTTTTGAACTTTGATGTATTCTTTTTGAGAATGAAGGAGGGAAAAAACTTTTTATTTTTTTTAATACATGTGGACTAGGCCTAATACATGTAATGTGTGAAGCACCTTCATATCACTTTTTCTTCAAACCACTCACAATAAATTAAATTATTCCGCAAAGATGCCAAATCCGACCCAGGGACTACTCACATGCCATTCTTGCAGCAGCACTCTGACGGCCTCCGGGGAGATGTAGGGTCTCTTCCAGACCCTCAGCTTGGTCCTGATCTGCCCTAACAGATCCAAAACTGTGTGCCTGTGCTCCCGGTAATCCAGTTTGATCCCGTGGTATTTAGCAGTCACCCTCACACTGGTGAACCTGGTGAAGCCACCACAGATAAGGTTGTGAACATCATCAAAATGAGAAAACGACAACTTGAAACCTAATCATATTTATAATGTTGTAAATGTCACTCGCCCTTGAAATTTCATACTTCCATGATCCAGAGCCAACAACCCCCAAAATAAACCAGCATAATCCACAGTTAATTTTGCTTCTCTGGTATCAGTATCAAATCAGAGCTGTCTCATTGAAACATTTCATACAGTTCTTTTTTAAGCACACAACAGAATACCAGCCAGCTGTGGTGTGTTGGAACAGTTTCAGGTGATTTTCTCCTTTGCTTAAACAATGGCCTTGATTATGTCCAGGTCATAACATTAAATGTATTACTGGGACATTTAGCTTGTCTGTTGACTTCGAATTAAGTTTGTTTTTACCATGATAAAATTCCTGTCGATTTAACTGGAGTCAGGTAGGTTTGGCGATGGTGATTTTGAGACTTATCTCAAAAAAAATTTATCTAGGTAGGGATCCTTTCCATATGCTGTCAGACACTTAAAATAACAATCCAAACACGTCAATGGCAAAAAATAAACATGTTTAGTGTCCTATGTGGTTACACTGCAGCCTGTTTGACTGTTCGCTGCTGCAGCACTCTTGCTAAATACTGAACCAATTTAAAAAAATGCCTTTTTTGTTAGTCCCTTAGACACATACGCACTGTAAAATAGGGTCCGGGTTTAAAAATACTGCACCTACACAAGCAATCAATTCTAGTTCTGTCCTTAGGATTTGACACATGTACACACATATGTGAACTCACAGTCTGCCTGGTAAAGTGACCTCACCTCCTCTTTAATTCATCCATCTTTTCAGAAGGAACCATCATGTTTCCATATTCATCCAGGTTCTGGAAGGACTGGAAGGTCTTCACATGCTGTGGCATCTCTTCCAGGCACACCTACAAAACAGTGAGCAGTGAGCACATTCATGCACATATTTCTATTTAAATATGATACAGAACTGTCATTTCTGCAAAGTGGAAAGGGTATCAACACTATCTCCAAAACAAATGTATTCAAGGAACTGTCTTGTATACTAGTTTGTATGGATTTTTGTATTCTGTTTGCCAACCTTTCCTGAAGTGAATTAAAAACTGAACACTCAGAATAAAGGGGCTTTACTGCAGAAATTATTTCTATCTTAAATGTGAAAAAAAAAACTGCCTGAGGAACCTGGGTTTCCTAAGTCAGTCTTATTATTTACTTTACTTCCTATAGCTGTATAGTTTAGAGGTGGGATGTGGTAAATATATACTTTGAGGAGCTCCTGTTTCTCCCTGGCATCGTCAGCGGCTCGGCCATGGTCCTGCGGGTCGCCCTCCTCCTCAGCCAGAGCCTTCTCAGTTTTCAGCAGCCAGCGAGCCACCGTGTCCAAGGGAGCCGGGACACTCAAATCTAACTCCACTTTGTATTCACGTAGCTAAATGAAAAAACAGAGACAAGGAAGCCCAATTTTATGACATGTAAACTAAGTGTATAGTGTTCTGTTTTAATATTCAAAATGAAAATTCCAGATGTTTATTGTAACTGCAGCTATACAAGTATTATCTTGTAAAATACTTTTGTTGGGAGGCTCCATTTAAGAAAAACAGCAAAAGTAAATAGAAAAAGGCACATAAAATAGAAGTAAATGAAAATAAAGTAATACATTTCTATAAATATAGATAAGATGGATATATAGATATAGATTTGTACAATCTGAATCGATTGTATTTCTTTTTTTCTTTTTTCTTTTACAAAAAACTCCAAAAAATTACCAAAACCAAACTAAACCACATTTAAAAAGTTAAAATAAACTTAAAACAAATAGTATGTTTATATGTACATTTTCAAGACAAATACATATAAATACATATATATACACACACACACACATACACATACACACACACACACACACATATATATTCACATACATGTATATATTTGAAACATTCAATATTCTGGAGGAGCTAACTCCTAACCTAACTAAAAACAAATAAAAGTAACCGAACTCAAAAAACATTAACATGGTTGAAATGTAACAATATCAAACAAGCTTTACAGTTTTTTAAGGTTTGGATGAGACAAAAGATTTGATTGAAACTGACCTTTTCGGTGAGGGTGTCCCACGCGTCTCTAAGAGCTCGCTGCTCATCACTCAATTTCGGGGTTCGTTTCATTGCTGTCAACAATGGCATGATGGGACGCCGCTGCTCATTAAAGGATACCAGAAAGGTCTGAAACACCTGAGGGGTGGAAAATGTCATCTTTAGTTCCACTAAAGCCTCTCTGACAATTATACAGTGATACCAAAACAATTTTTGACTTATGGTATGTTGATAGTAACTAGCTGGAAACACACATGGTATCTCTCTGAGTAGCTCTCGCCCTCCGTGGAGTCCCATCCCTCCAGCAGCTCGTCGTAGGCCTGAACCAGCCAGCAGGTCACTTCCTGTGCCTTTCGATCAGGTGTTGCCTGGCGACGTGGACAAAAGAAAAAAAAACTTGATCTTAATTTCTGCACACTGAGGTCAAAGAACAGAAGGAAGAAAAAAACTAAACATTGTCTAATTTCACAGGTCAAATGAAGAAACTGCAAGGGTGCTAATAGTGACCTTATTTAGTTATTTTCACATCTATGACAGGTAAGAGCAAATATTGCAATTTAATACCTAAACAAGGCTTTGCACATATATGTATCTGAGCTTTTTTTATTTACATCCTCTATTTGCGGAAGAAAATGTAAGTTATGGAAGCCATAACAGGAAGCAACTATAAAGTTAAAGGACGAAACAGTGTCTGCAGAGAAAGAGCTATTCTCCTCTGTCTAGTGCTCAAAGACAAGTGTGTCAGAATTTTGTAAACAAGTTTCTATTTACCAGGCAATAAATCAAAAGATTGAATCAAAAAGCTTTCCCACAAGGCACCAACAGCAGTCATGAGATACTTTACACAAAACATAATGGCAGCTCCTGTGCCAAAATGTCTGTGCTTCAAGCAAGCCTGTGCAGAGCAGAGTACCAAGCCCGTACAGATGTATGATTTGGCAACAAAGTTGTTGTTTTTTTGGACTTGTAAGATCATGGAAACATGTAGAACAGCCATCTCCTATCCTGCTCTAAATGGAGATGTCTGAGGCCATAATGTTAGATATTTTTTAATTCACTGTCTACGGTATGTATAATGTATAAAGAATTCAGTATGTAGTAGCATTAAGGTTTATTATCAAAATTTTGTGCACTGTATTTTTTCACTATATTAAATTTAATTTACTGCATTTTCAAATGTGTTTCTCAAATTTGAACACACTCCTCTTTTCGCAGAACATTTCTCAGTCTCTGTGCCCTCCACCCTGTAGTGTATTTTGCATAATCATTGCAGGATTAGTCGCAAATTCCAAAGTGAACATCTTAGAGGGTAAAGTAACAACATACAAAGTAGATTAAAAACCTAAATGTCTACAGTATCCACATCCAAACATGCTAATCTTGTGAGAAACCAGAGCCTACAGGTGTTGTGTCCACTGTGAATCATCTGTCATGAGTCCTGTGGCAGGCAACACCAGCAAGAATTTCAGTGGAAGGAAGGAGAATCTGCACGGCAGTGTCACCCGTGAGTGTTTTATTCATCTCATGGGAGGCAGAGTTACACACCCTCGCTGTGGCTTTGGACTCCTTCCCAGAGAACAGGGCAAACTAGTTTCATTCTGCATGATCAGTCCTGCTTTTAACCACCATATGATTTGAAGGTAATCTTCACTCATAGAGAATGACTTTTCCATTTGAGAAGCTGCCGTGCCGTCCCAATAAACAACTTTCCTGGCGTGTCTTTGCAAGACATAATCGTCAGCAGTAAAATTTAAAGTTATTTGCGGGTGCTACAAGCGCTTGATATGGCTGATTTACGTCGTGTGA
Organism: Plectropomus leopardus; assembly: GCF_026936395.1. Taxonomy (NCBI): domain Eukaryota; kingdom Metazoa; phylum Chordata; class Actinopteri; order Perciformes; family Serranidae; genus Plectropomus; species Plectropomus leopardus. The sequence continues at coordinate 5,552,966 of NC_142189.1, forward strand.
CACGGCAGTAAAGAGGCTTACAATTGCAAATCAGCGAGCCAGAGGGTTTCCAAACACACTGCATGAACGAAGAAAAACATCAGTTCTATGAAAACCATAAGGCAGTGACGAGGGTGTGGCACTGATGGAGATGCACTAGATTCAGGCAGGTTTTTATGCAGCGCTCTAGTTTTTTTTGTTGGCTAATCTTTTAGTTATACTTTAGTTATACTTTTAGTTATTGTATTATCTGACCACCTAAAAACTGCAAATCACATAAAACCCTTGTGATTTCATAGAGAGATTTACACAGATATTAATCATAATTAAAAGTGTCACTGAAGCTACTGCAAGGCACTGCAATCGGTAAGCAGGTGGATGAAAGGAAAGAAATAAAAGAGAGGTGGATGGTGACATGAGGTGTACCTGTCGCAGAGGTGAAGCAGAAATAGCAGGAGTGTAGTGAACAGGAAGGTCGACAGGAGAGGGACTTTTAGGAAGATTCAGGTACTGTGTCTAGGAGGAAAAAAAGGAAGGAAAAAGAGAGGAGGTGATGGGAAGAAGCAGTAAAAAAAAGGATGCCAAGAGAGAAAATAGAGAAATCCCAAAGAAAAAAGGAAAGGTTATTGAGAAAATACAGCAGCAGAAGTAACTGAATACTCACGATGAATTTAATACCAGATGGATGGAGCTAAAATACTACAGTTAACAAACTAAATGTTCTCTGCAAGCTGTGATTTGTTTCATTGCAACTTACAAAAACATTCAAGTCAAAAATCATTTATTTGGAATTTCTCCCACGTATATCTGTATCTAAAAATGCAGAAAAGGAATGGTAGAAAAAATGCACCTGAGGTAACAAGCATGACATTGCCTACATTACATAGCAGACTCGAGTTGTTTACAAGACAGTTTGAAGCACAAGAGTTGACAGAAGCTGCGCAGAAGGTGGCGTAGACTCTGTTAAGAACAATGCATTTATTATTCTAGTGGGACATTCCCTTCCTCTGGTTTATATATATAGAACAAGTCTTCAATGACCAAATTTAAAAGATTCCTGCTCAACATGTGCATGATTATGAAAACATGCAGTATATATATATCCATATTTATGCTTCAATATTGATTCAGGCAGAATCATCAGTCAGGGTCTTGTAAACATAAAAATTGAAGCAGAAGAAGACAAAGAGACATCGATGCACTGATTATGCGATTTGTAGGTCAAAAGCATAAAGATATCTAGGTTAAACATGTGCAATATCTAGTTAAACATAATTATTTATTTTATTTATTTTTTTTGGATATCTAGGTTGCATGTTGCAGGACCGAATTAAACAATACTCAGCTGCACCCTAATTGTTGGCACCAGACTGCAGCAGTATGACAGCTGAAAACATCCTAAACTCTACCAGAACTGGCTGAACTACGAGCTACACCGACTTTAAAACTTCTCTGCAAACACTGCCGTAGTGTAAAATGTTGCGTGATGTTTATCTGGAAAACAATTCAGTGATACAGACCTGCATTTCTTCCTCTTGCACCGGCAGGTCTTTGGAGTACTGCAGGAACTGAGCCACATAGGTCATGATGGACTTCTCATCAGGTTCCCGGACGTCCACATCTGCATCCACATCACATTCCTCCATGATCACTCTCACACTACCGTCAGAAGTTTAGACTAACACATGAGCAAGCTCCTGAAGCAGGTGGAGTTTAATACTGGAATCTGAACAATGGAGCTTCCCCTCTTTAAAACATCCGTCTTATAAAAGTACTGCGAACTCACTAACAAGCAGAAGGAAACGACTGAGGGTTTTATGTGAGACTGAAGCAAACAAATGGCAAGCGAGTCAGCAGACTGTCAGATCGCCATCCCACTCGCCCTCAGGCTCACTGGGCATGGCTCAGTCACAGCACTCAGCTACACACACATTCACAAAGATTCACATGGCACCACTTCAATTAGTGCTACACAAGTATGTCAGTGACAAATCAGATGAGTCATATTTGGAAAAGAGTGCTTGTAGCACACCGAAAGGCGAAAGGCCTGGAGGGATGAGCCACAGAGTAAACAAAACACAAAAAGAGTTTTCTTTAGAAAAACGACATGCATTGTATCAAGTCAATGAATCATAAATCAATCAATCAATAAAGTGACACATGGCTAATTCCTGTGAGTCATTGTTGTGAAATTCAAAATGTTTCTGAATTGGCATCAACTTGATGAATTGCAAAGGAATTAAAAAAATAAAAAATAAATGAATAAAAAGCAAAGAAAGCCTGTTGTTATCTCCTGCACTCGGCAGGTTGGAAATGGACTAAGAATCTTTTTTGTTGATTATCTCAAATAAAGGAAATTGGAAAAGACTGACGACAATGATGAAACTGAACTGTATTTCACAAATGTTTGCCAGTTTGAGAAAATATATAAATATGTATTCAACCTCCAGAGTACTTGTTTGTGCAAAAACATTTTCTTTTTCAGTCTCAGCTTTTGTTTTTTTACTAAAAAATAATTTTGAAAACATTGACCTCTTGGCACGTACAAATCTTTTTGAAGGGCTCTTTTCATTTTTATTTGCACCACGTAAGTCTGTTAAAAGTCTGAGTACTGAGTACTCCTTACTTTCCAACTCACTGTTATCGTAGGGTACTGCTACTGCTCATGCTACAATGAGTAAACTAAAACCAAATCAGAGTTGAGTCCAGACAGCCTGGCAGCTACACCAACTGAATGAGACTGAATAAACTATTTTCTCAAAGTGGAACATCTGCAAAAAGTGCAGCAATATCACTGAATGAATGAGCGAGGATTGATTAAATCGGACTCAAGTTGAGACCTCCTCCAGCTACGGGCCGGAGGTGCATTCACACACTCCTCAGATGGTCATTGTTCTGACGTCATTGTATTAATGAAGTTTAAGTTGTTCTGTGAAAACAACATATACACTACGAAGACGATGCATTTTGTTCTATTGTGCAAAGTGTTTAACAAGCAACACTCTCCTATAAAATTTAAAATATCGCGATGATATTTCCTGAGTGTAGTAAAGATGAATTACTAACCATCAGGGTCCAGCAGTCTGGGGATCCTCAGCTCTCTCTCTGCGATGCTGAAGGCCTCCTCCAGGTTCTGCTTGTTGCTTCTGGTTCTGGCTTTGGACAGGTCCACCAAGTCTGGCCGCAGAGCGTACTGGATCGCCAGGAAGGCCACTCCACTCCTCCAGCTCGCTTTGAAGTCTTTCACATTTATTGTACAGCCAGCTCTAAGGGAGACAAGTCATTTTACTTCTATTACAATACAGAACATTCATGTTGCACTTATTAGCACTTGCTGCTGCCTGCTGGAGGGTCTGTTTTGATATTTGATTTGTTTTTTTATTAATTTACTATAGCTTTTTTTCTTTTTTCCATGGACAACTTTCCATATAGCTTCTTAAATTGTTTTTTCCAGATCTACAAATTTCTTACAGTTTATTGAACATTTCTCAACAAGTTGCTCATTGTCTTTTTCCTATGTTTTTGAAAGAAATTGCTTTACTTGGCTCAAGTTCAAAGGTTTAAATAATTGTGACAGATGTCTGAAAGCAAGAAAATTATGTTCCAGGTTTTAAAGAGTGAATACAATTCAGTTGATTTGATGCTTACTTGTGGCACTGTTCCCGGACCCACAGCATCAGGGCCTTCTTGGCAGAAACCCTAAATCGGTTGTGCAGCGGCGAGCCTCTGGGAGGAACAGGACTGCTGCCGGCTGAACGGCTCGACAGCGTGGAGCGGGAGTCCAGACTGGCCAAAGACTCCATGGAGGACTGACGGGAATCGAACGAAAGGCCGCTGGCCAGCTCCTCGATCTAAGGAAACCACCAACACACAGTTTCTGTTTAACATTTAACAAAATTGTATTTAGAAACTTGAGCCACTGAGCTAAAAGGGTGTAAAACATCAGAAAAAAACTCCACAACTGGATGAGCAAGATAAAAGAAAGGAAGGGAAACTATTTCTAATGCAAAGGAAAAAAAATGAACATATTATAACATATTATATTAGAATCTTATAAACTCTGGCTTACAGAAAGCATAATTTTATATCATTAAGCTTAAATAAATGTGCTTAATTTTAGCCTTACAATTGGTTCCTTAACTCCACTAATTTGGTCTAAATTTTGGTTGCCTGAACCACCTGAGGAAATCTACTCAAATCTAATTATAATACCAAATAAAATAAATAAAAATAAAATAAAAATAAGCAAATATATAATAATAATATAAAATAAATTATTAAAAATATAAAAGTTCAGAAAATAAGAAAAAAACTGCTCTAAATTCTAGAGAAACTGGGTTTTTATAACACGATGTTTTATCTTGGTGACTTAAGGAAGAAAACAAAATGATCAAAGTGGAGAACCAACAAGAAAATCTGAAATAATAATGAAATAAGAAGACAGCAAAAAATATGTAAAAAATAATCATGTTTAACTTACATGGTACTGCAGAATGATTGTCCATATGAGGCCGAGGATGATGGATGGTCTACCATCAATAATGTCAGGAATGTTTATGTTGACTAGCTTGATCTGGGGAGAAAACAAGACATTTTTAAAACTGCCCAACTGATGCATAATCAAGGTGGGGAAAAAAAATTGAGGAAAGTGAATAATCTCATTGTTCCCTGTAAACAGTGCCCACTAAAATTAGACAGATGGTGCATCAGTTAATGCATTCTGGGATTTTGATCTGTAAATATAACTTCACTGGCAAAATCTGGTCAAAATCAACAGTAAAGTTCTCACTATATGTTTCATTTCATTTGGCTGACAGAGGGTTATTTTAGTGCGTCATTTACCGATTTTGTCTTCAGAAAGGAAAGGGCTTTCTCAATGTTGCTCCTGTGCTGAAACGTCCCCCTGCCTCTCTCACGACTCTGCAAAACACAACCAGAGAGTCAGTCAGCGGGTTTATTAAAGCTGTCAGCTGTCTGTTGGAAAGCATGTTAAACTTAGAGGGGACTTACGAGGCGCTGGCCGCTCATCACCTCCAGCAGGTCCAATAGTTTGGAGCCATCACGGAAATCATTGAACAGATCCACAACCATACATGGCGGCCTCCGCTGTCACAACACACACACATATTGTTTTATTTATGTTTACATGTGCAGCTATAAAACACTGAGAGCCTCACAGAGGCAGCAAAGTCCATTTTATTAAAATAAAATTAGTACATAGAAAGATTTAGTTACAATCAATCAATTCAGAGCATCTAAGTTCAAGAATTTGGAAAACATTCAACTCAAAATACTTGAAAGTCTTGTTATCACACTTATTAAATTATGTATCAAAATTGATGACATTTCACTGCAACACAATCTTACTTTATGGAAATCTGTATAAGATCGAAATCTGAGAGTCATACAATTTTTGATCTTTTTGTTTATTTGGCTTTAGCTAAAGGATAACTTCCTCCTTGTGACTTCCAATTAAAATCCGTTAAGCTTCAGAGTGCATGGTGGCCAAGCTCAAAACAAGGCTGTTTGATAGTTTCTGAGAAGCTGAGATTTTGGACATGGAAAATCTACTGCAGATAAAGATGGACATTGTACTTTTACAAGTTGCATCTGAAGGGTCACAAATCAACGTTTTAATCTGTCATGCAACAATTAATGATGGCAAGCAATGCACATACTCGTTATAAAAGGTGACTGCAGTAGTATGATAAAATCACTCTGCACCAATTCTGAACCAATCAGGAAGCACTTATTAACACAGCCCCATTGTCTGTCTCAACAACACTCTGTGTCTCTGCCTGAAGCTGGCTAAGGACAAGATTCCCTTGTATATATGTCTGTTGACACTACACGAACCCTTTTAATACATTCATTAAGTTTTTGTGATGACACACGTTTTATACGATCTTAATTTTTATTATTAATTGGGAAATGCTTTGTGTAGCAGTTGCAGTAAAAAGTAGTCTTTAACTATTTGAAACATGGAGCGGCATAACTTTTCTTGTGCTGCATTCAGACAGCTTTTACATATTTACCTTTTTTTAAGATTTTTTTTTTGGCTTTTATTGCCTTTAATTAACAGGACAGCGTGAGCGTGAAAGGGGGAGAGAGAGAGGGGGAGACATGCGGCCAAGGGCGAGGCCGGACTCCAACCCGCAGCCATTGCAGCGAGGACACAGCCCCTGCATACGGGGCGCCGCTCCAACCACTGACCAACAGGAGCCCCATGTATTTACCTTTTTAAGTATTTAAACCTTTGAACCTCAAGCAAATGGTGCGATTTCTTTCAAAAACATGGCAGAATGAGCAATGAGCAACAATTATTTTTTAGAAGCTATGGAAAAATGTCTAGTTGGAAAAAAAGGTAGGGAAAAAACTATGTATTTAATGATTATAATTAAATATGTAAAATTATGTAACAGAATTATGTTCTTAAAATCATCTTAAACACATTTTCCAGGTCACATCTTTGTTTGTTTGTTTTTAACTTTCTTTTTCTTTGTATTTATTTATTTATTTTACTAGTTTTCAGCTAACTTTCTTGTACTTGTATTTTCTTGTACTTCATGATATTCAGCATTTTATTAACAGCAATTTTTCCATTAAAAACAATCCATAACAGCAACATACATCTTATTTCTCCCTCCTATTTATTAGAGTATTTTAACAACAAATCATCTCTACTGGGAACCTATATGTCAATTACCTTAACTGACCTCTGAAAGTGACAATTGGGAGGATATATGAGAATGCAGAATATGAAAACAAACAAGTTCTCTCCTTGCACACACCTTAAAAGTCCCAGATAAGCCTAAAATGGCATAAACAATAGTCATTTGGTCTGTGGAGAAAAACAAACACCTTCCTGAAGAACTTATTATCAGGTTTCTTACACCATATAAATAACCATTGGTTACTAAGGCGGCCCGTTGAATGTCAGATACTTAGCGCATTATGGAAAGAAAACTATCCACACGTGACAGAGGGCACTGTTGTAATGTGAGCTGTTATTAAGATTACCAATTATCTCCACCATTCAGTTGTTTAGCTGAGTCCCCACGAAGTCCAGCACCGAGCTCAGAGCTGGCTGGACGACCAGTGGGTGGATCGAGGGTGTGTGTTTGGTGGGTGGTGGTGGAAGGAAGGGGAGGGGATGTGAGGGTGGTTGCCGTCTGTTGCTGTCTGTCTATGTGCCGTGAACCTTGCTCCTCAACGCTATATTTATGTTTGCGCAGTTCCCCAACTCCACCCCCACGTCCTCCACTGTCACACTCACAGTTGACCTCCAACATGAGAGCTGACGATCTGCTGCTGACTCATGGTAGGAGGTAGTTTGAGAGAAAGACAGTGACCTATTGTGTTGTGTCCTATGAGCAAATTCAGGGGGCGCCCACTAGTTCACCTGGTAAAGCGGGCATACAAAGGCTATGTCCTTGCTGCAGTGGCCGTAGGTTCAATTCCACCCTCGCCTATCAAAAAAAAATTCTGATTTTGAAAATCCCTCTAATGGTAATAAAAAGTAGGATGTGGTTGTGTTTTATAAAGTTTGATATTGCACGTCACCATGGCTCATGGAGTTGCTTGTTTTGCTCCTTGAGGTCTTTCAGGGGAATTTAATATTGTCAGCTGACACAACACAGTGGATGGCATCCTTAGACTAGATGGTAAGTATTTTAGAGGTATCAAATATAAAATCAAATGTGCTATTGTGATTTTTATCCCCAAGATGTACAGTGACAGGCAAATTCACAAAGAATGCATTTCTGCAACTGACAGCACCATGATATATGCATCACTGGCAAGCACTATGTGCCTCCGCTGTCTGATGCGATTCAAGTAAATTATTGCGCTGACGATGTTACAGTTAACACACGCACCATTAAGTTTTGCAGATGACTGCAATATGCCCTTTTTTGCGTCTGTTTGCAATTATCCATGTTGCAAAGTATGAATGTTGCCTTTGTGCCAAGAACATTGTAGGCAGAACAATGGCAAAGAGAAAAGAAAAAAATGACGTTCAGACTGCAAGCTACAGGTCCTGACTGATGAGGTGCAGAGACACGCCTGTCATGATGATGCCTTTGCCAAACAAAAATCACTGCTGCCATCGCTGTAAAGTCTGGGCGTGACAACCATTAGAAATAATAATCAAATAGATAAAAGATATCAGTTTTACAAAAAAAGCTGCAAATTTTAGGGATTTTTTTATTTTTTGTGCACAAATGTGATATCTTTATGACCTGATTTTCCTGCAAGAATTATTACATTGCAACCTATTTTGCATATAATATACAAAAGCATTTTGAATTAAATTATTTATAATAATGATAACATTGCTGAATGTTGCATTGCTGTATGTACATACACAAGAAAAGATGTGTAATGTGTGATTCACTGGTTATAAAAACATGTTTATGGTGAGAGGCAAATAATGACAGAACTTATTTTTATATTAAGGGAATATACAGTATTTGCACATGAATATAACCTGTGATCCCTTAACTCATACCCTCACACGTTCTTGGTTCATCTGCATATTGTCATTACGCTGCATCAACTTAGTTTATGGAGTAAGAATTATTGTGTATAAATTACAATACAATGACTGGATAAATCTCTCAGTGCAAGCTTGGTCATTTCAGTAGCAATGAGGAGCATGCAGCTAAAACATACTGTATGCTGTTACATAAAGCACACTACAGATTAAACAGTCCAAAGCTGCTAATATAAAGGGCCTTACAAATAAAAATATTGAGAGGATGTTAATACTTTATAAAGCTTTGAGACAGGACAGAGTTCAGAGACATGGCTCACCTTTGCCAGCTGGGCGTTGACCCAGTTGGTGAAGGTCTTCTTCTGGATCTGTTCTTGTTCCACTGTTGAAGAAGAAACATACATTGTCAAGTTCAATTCATATCATCACATCAAAGCAGTAAATCAATCAAGAGGTGCAAATTTAAAGCGTAGACATTAAGGTCATGATGCCATATAAGAACTATTTATATTGAGTGCAACGTTGTGGAGTAGTCTCAATATCCTAGATTGCTAATATTATTAGCAACAGTGTGTGTGCGGCTGTATATCTCATTGGCTCAGAGAGCAGTTCACTGCAGGCACCATGGACACAAGTCGATTAAACAGCACTTTCCTCTCCAGATGACAGAAATGATCATTTCAGAATATGAACTACCGAACCCAAACTTGCATAAGAGGCTGGTACAAAAATTGACAAGCCAAACTGAGCTTCCAGGATAGTTGTGGAAGAATCAGCAGAACCAAAAATCAAAGCACACTGCATCATACAATGTTTGTGTAACATGCAACTGTCACCTAAAGGCCTCAAAGTAGTTTCCATTTGTTCTATAAAATCACAAAACCATCATAGTCCTCACAAGGTTAGTGTGCAATTCATTTAAACTGTGACTGAGTTTGTACACCTATTGTGAACTTATAAAAACTTTGTTTTAATAAAAGCAGGTTGTTATTGTAGCTAACACCCAGTGATTTGGCCAATCAGTTTGAAAACCAGAGGTATTTGGCCTGTGTTGCCTGAACAAGCTGAGAGCCTAAGTGTCATAATGAAAGCCACCGAAAATATTTCAGCATACACAAAGCTGCAAGAAAGTCATCTTTATTTGAAACATATTACTATGTATCCAACACAAGGTTTGGCTTAACAGTACTTTCAAACAAATTTGAAAGAGAAAAAAAGGGTCCTGTCACAACTGCAATAATTTTAAAGGTTTTGAAGTAGACTTGAAGTATAGCTGGAGTGCAATTTGACCTGGGGAAGCACATAAGTGCATTTATTGGAATAAAGCCACTGTCACCATGAAAATCCAATATTTGTGTTGTAGCAGCTTTCAAGGTTTTGTTTTGTTTTTTTGTCCGTTTTTGATTATTCTGTGTCACCTCTCTAAAATTGGAGGTTTCCATGCACCCGTGAAGGCAGCACAGGTGTAACTCTTCATGAGTTGTTTTTATTTTTTTCCTCAGGTGCTGTTTTTTTTGAGTTTGAGTCAAAAGGTGGAGAATTGATCAGTTGATCAGTTTGTGGTTGGATTGATCACAGCTGATCAGATCAGTTCGATGGATAAGAGGAGCAGCTGCTGCAAAGGCAAATAAAGTCAAACTTTTGGAGCCAACGCTGGATCACGATATGCAATGTTCTTAAGTAGTTTCGGAAAAATGATGGACAATACTGAAATGAGAGTGCTGAAAGATTCACTTTCACTGCACCTGCTGTTCTACAGCTCCATCTGAACCCTGAGTACTCTGTGTGCTCTGGGAGTTTGGTGCTCTGAATATCTATAATACATTTATTTCAGCAGCGCTCCATATGAACGTTCCAGTTCCAAAAATAAAATAATCTATATGTTGCTGCAAATGCTGAATTCGCCAAAGGCCACCACATATAAATGTATGTGTGGGAAAGCATAATAAGACATAACATACAAATATTTCTACTGACATACTTGCATGCATTGAATATATAATTTATATAATTAAAATGGGTCAATCAAACCATGCAAATTGGGCTCTTCTTGTATGATAAATGCATTTTGAAAAATAATCACTACTATATGACATTCAGTATATGCATAAGTAAGAATTATTAAAATAATCTGCAGGGTGCTACAGACAGGTTTCAGCATTCAAATAATATAAAGACCAGAGCAAGTAACGACAGATTTGGTCAGTCAATTGTTCACCACTCACCATTGTAAAGCTCAATGAAGTCATTCAGGTCACTGACAGAATGAAGAGTCTCACATATAACCCAGTCCTCATTCTCCATTGTCCACAATCAACTTCCCGACTCAATGAACATCTCAGTCAGAGCTTTTCCAAACTTCCAGTTTTGTGACACCAGTTTGTTTTCTATAGAGGCTAAAGGCTAATAGTCCTTTCTCGTTCATGCTGCAATTCAACTGTCCAGTCCAATGAGATGCATTAACAGACAGTTTACGGACTATTTTCTGCTTTAATACATTTAACAGCAGGCCAACTTTGGCTTCAGTTCACTCGCAGTCTAATCTTAATCATAGGGAGCCCCCATGATGACTTGGACATATTATAATTAATCTGGTATCATCAAACACATTTTTGGGAGCAACATGACCCTCTGAGCCGTTTAATATCTGAAGAGCATCACAGCTGATCATTAATCTTCAACCCCGCAAAAAATGAGCAACCTACAGCTTTTCAGAGTTCCTGTTTGGCAAGACAAGAGGATGAAGAAACTGGAGAGCAGTGACACACTTGAGAGTGGGCCAAAAGAATTATTTTAAACAAACCCATTCAGTCACCACAGCACCTTCAAGTCGCTTCCAGGGTGCTACCATTTTAGTAGCTGTATAAGCTCTTCAAATTAATCCCTGCTATTTTAATAACAGAATTCATTAGAAACACAAATAATGACATTTACAGAAGTGACAAAATCTTGGAAAGTACTACATCCATCTCTACAGAAATTAAACATCATGTTATGAATGTAAAATTCTAATTTATGGTCATCATTTGCAATTTAGGTGTTACAGTAACCAGATACTAACCGTAATTGTTGGACTTAATATAAAATATGGGATTATGGATTTTTTTTTAACTTCATTTTGAGGATATCATTTATTGCTAATTCCCTGGCAGAATACAGTGCAAAATTAGAACTCCATCAATCTAAAGCACCATGTACTAATCCTGAACAATCTTTAAGAAGTGGGGTGTCACACATTTTCATGCTGGAGCTGGCTGTCGGACACATCCGTGCGCTGGAGCGGGCTGTCGGGCATTTATGCTGAAACAGGTGATTAATAAGTATAAATACAAAATAGTAGTATATTAGTGGTATCAAAGCCTCCAATTGCTCTCAAAACAGGACCACTCCAAAATTTGTGTCTAGTTAAGCAACAAATGAAGCAGTTACAGTCATAAAGGCATCTGACTGGTGGCTGACACTCATTTTCCCACAGATAATCATGTCTATAATTCTTGTAAGGCAGACATTTATTTTCTCCTTTTAAATGTCACAGCAGAGCTCTGCCTTCAGGGTGATGCTCTCTTGTTTTACACATAACTGATGAAAGGTACAGCCACTGGACAGAAGCCAAGCTCTCACTTTGTGTTTGTTTTGTGTAACTTTTATTCTAACTAGTGTACAACACTGGCTTTTTGAAGCAAACCTATTCAAAGTTGAAAACAATATTTTTTTCTCTCTTTTGTAAGAGGAGGTGCTGCGTTACAAAGCGCATGCCCACAAGTGATCATACCGGTGTATTTCCTAGACTTATATGGTTGACTAAAGCGGTGGATGTATGCTTGACTTGGTAGGAAAAATATTTTCTTCCTATCACATCCAAAACCTATCCTGGCCCTAAGAACAAACTAAATATCAACAGAAAAAGAAGCCCGTATCTGACCTTTGATTTATTTGCTGATAAAAAGTGAACACTGCTAAATAGTGCATTATGGTTTTGAGCAGTACTTATTTTCAAAAGTATCCAAACGTATGAGGAGCTAAAATCTCTCCATTCTAGATTGATCTTGCATTTTATCAACAAATGTTGAAACTTTCAGCATGTACTTTTTGTGTATAGCTGCACTATGGATCTACTACAGAGGTCCACCTATTGTACACAGTCTCCACATGCTGACCATGATACCCATTATAGTATTGCGCTTTCACACAAAGTTCTACAGTTAGTTTTGTCACCACCAAAGAGAAAAATAAAAAACTCACCCCTGATAGGACCACTCATGCTGATTCAGCGGGGAATGCCTCCAGCTCAGCAAACTCTGATGCACATGAATCTAAACGTGACTATCTCATAAACACACAGTTTACCACACTGACTCTGAACACTGCAGATCCATGATTTCAAGTGAAGAGATGCGATGTGAAAACACTTATGAAGATAGTTTTAGAATAATTCCTGTCTAACCAGCTAACAGTCTACATAACATTTCCAGCCTGCAGTGAAGCAGGTGAGATCAGCTGGGCTCCGCCTCTTTTCAATCTGACTCCCAGACTCCCAGGCCTGCTGAAACAAGACCTGCAACAGCCTGCAGCCTCCTGGGTAATTTATTCTGCATAACATGGGAAATGTGGGTCAAATGCAAATGTCAAATGCAGTGAATTGAAATATCTTATCTAATGTATAAAAACAAGTTTAAAAAAAATCTGCACAATGGGTGACCACCTAGACTAATGACTGGACTGAAAAATGAGCGATGCTGAATGAGCGTGATGCCACTTTGAGGTGGTAAAGTGTGTGGAAGCTGTGTCAACAACTGCTGATCATAAATTTCACTTTCTGTTCAAGTCATCTGTATTCTGATATGTTTCTATTTTCACTTGCTGTTAAAAAGGACAGTTCAACCCAAAATACACATTTTCTCTTACCTATTTATCAGTCTAGATTGTTCTAGTGTGAGTTGCAGAGCGCTGGAGATATCTGCTGTAGAGATGTCTGCCTTCTCCCCAATATTGTGAAACTATATGGACTTATTTGTTTTTTGTTTTTGTCTTTCCAGAAATAATCCAAATAATCCAAACTACTGACATTACCTCAATTTTGTGTATGTAGCCTACATATATCAATTACCTTTTTGGTATTTTATAAATGGTAGAAAATTCAAATGTAATTTGAGAATTTTTGAAATACTCAAAATACTTTCTCAATGATTCATAAAACAAAAAAACAAAATTAGCACTAATGGGCTTTCATTTTGAAACAAGGGCTTTTAATTTGTAAATGGAAGTGGCAGCACCCACTCAGTCATGGTCTCTTATTCTAGCACTATGGCGCTACAGCACTGGACCAGCTGTTGTGGTCTAGCCAAAATTGTAAGTAGATATATGTTAAAATGAAGCACAATGCATTTAGACGCAATAAAACACAGCAGAAGGGCCTGCATGTTCTGGAGATGTACCCATTCATCAGTTACTTTTTACTCAGTTCAACACGATTTTTCTGTCTATTTGAGGTGCAGCCGTCAGCCGCTATCAGGTGCAACCTCCACTCATAATAACCATTTGTAAATCCTCCTATCCGGCAGATAATTGGCTAAAATGATGAGTCAGTTGGTCTCTGTTAAAAAATATTCAAGATGGAGTAATAGCCACAATGGTGGTAATATCACCTCTGATCCCTTTAAGAGCCACTGCGTAGCCATGACTCGTAACACATCATTATCAAACCTTCTCAAATCTGTTTTGACACAGTTAATTAGTCTGAAAGCATCTCATAATAAAAAAAGATTACGTGATCACAGTGCAAAGAAGAATCATTCCTAACCCTGCTGATGATACTAACACTGAATACACCCAACATTCACTTACAGTCTGAGCTATCTTTACTGGAATTCTTTCAGCATTACCACTTCAATTATACAGAGATAAACAAGACTTCTCCTCTCTTATTTACAAGCTAGATGGTCATGGGGGCGTTAAGATTACATCACCCATTCTGAACACTGCACTAGCTGGAAATTACAAAGCTGGGAAAAAATGTACAAGACCTTCATTTCAAAAAAACAAACAAACCCTGTGTTGTACATGTGGAGAGGAGATGTGAGGACTCATGTGCTTAAAATAGTTATGTGAAGAACTGTGCAAAAATGGACCTAAACACGAAGGAGAAGAAAAAAAACGGAGGTGGGTGGACAGACAGAGAGATAGCCAGCTGGGATAAAGAACAGAACATGAAGAACATGTGGGAAAGGTGGTCAGAGAGTTGTTAACATCATGAAACAATCCACATGATAAATATGAGATGTAAGAATGGATAAGGAAAGAGGTGGCTGGGGACAGAGAGACACAATACATAGAACTGAAAAAAAAAGACAGAAAGGTTGAGTCAATAAAAGATGCTCGTGTTAGCGGCTGTGCTGCCATCTATTCCTGGTGCAACAATCACATGTACAATGAAGCAGTGTCAGATTTATGGCCTCCTGGGTAGAAATACCTGTCCACACTGTCAGCCTCAGAGGTTAAAAGGTAACTTTATTATTTTTCATTATTTTGCTAGGTGAATAAAGGAGACAGCATTTTTTAAAATTGGTCCAGTATTGAGTGAGATGCCTCCAGACAGCAGTGGCCGTAACAATAATGGACAAGTGTGCGCTGTCAGTGTATTGACCCTATAAGGGCTTGTTTTTGTCACTGTCAGGCTAAGATTATTATTGCTAGTAGCTGATAACAATATCGAAAGGATCCTTTTGATAGTGTTGTCAGACACTTTCGTTTTTGTTTAGAGTAAGGCCTTTGTTGCTTAACCAGAAACAGCCCTGCTATCTCCAAACCCACCAGACTCAATTTAAATAAAAAGTAATTTTATCATTGTAAAATGCAAGTCATTCAAAGTTGTCATAAACATAACAAACAAACAAAAAGGTTAACAAAAAAGGTTATCTATATTTGGATCCTATATTGTATGGATCTATAATGTTGTCAGACATTTGGAATAGCAATCTGAGCCTGGCAGTGGCAAATACATTCACTTTTAATAGACATGCACTGATGGTGCACAAATGCCCTGACTGGTTGCAGCCTGTTTTATTACTACTGACTGCAGGTGAATGGCTTAATACTAGACCAATATTTCATATTCTTATTCCCATTAGTCACTTAGACACAAAAACATAGGAAAATGTGGTCCATGTTGAAAAAGAATCAAATTACCCTTTAACTGCAACCTTGTCTTGCCATCAGAAAATCACCTTAAACAATGAAACAGGTCTCAATTAACAGCCCACTTTAAGTCACTGCACAGAGCTGAAACACAACACACTGGAGATCAAGCAGGAGTCAAAATCTGCGTGCATATCTCACACAGACTGTGAGCCCATTGGTCTGACCATGTATGCAAAACAATAAGATAATAACCTCTAAGACCATCACTAGGGAGACCCCATCAGGAGCTTTTTCTGCAGACAACGCAACCTCTCAGGTGCACACAAACCCTTCAGTGACAATAAAATGGAGATTATCAGAGAGGTACTTTCATCTTAGTTTAGCATGCTAACATTTGCTGAGTTGCACAAAAAGTACAGCTGAGGCTGATGGGAATGCTATCAGTTTTGCCCATATGTGGTCAAGAACCAAAGTAGAGCAAGACTGGTATTATAATTTTTCCAGTAAATCAATTAATTTAGTGCTTGTGATCATTAAGAGGGCTGTAACTAATAACTAATTTGCATTATCAGTAAATGCCTGTTATTTTTTTTCAAATAATTGGTTTGTTTATTAGATGTCAAAAAATAGGGGGAAAAGGTGTTTGAAATTTCCAAGACTCAGGTGATGTCTCAAATAGTTTGTTGTGACTATCCAACAGTCCTGAGCTAAATTACAATGATACTAAACATTTAAAATCTTGCTTGATAAAATGTCTTAAATAGCTTGGCAATTAACAAAACTTTCTGTCAGTCGACACAATTGATTAAGCGGTTTTAGTATTTATCACAGAGTAATAAGACTATTAGTAGATGACTCATTTTGAAGGTAAAAGTCTCATAAAACTAGGGATCAAACAGAAAATCGTACAGATAAAGTAACACATCAGTTGAAGTAGTAGTGTAACTATGTCTTACAGGCAGTGAAAACAGGATCAGATGACGACCCTGGCGCATCACTTCGCTTCAAACATTCAGAAACGCCCTGGGAGATAGCAATTTAATGAGCGAGAAGCGTTTATTATCTCCTCCACCCTCCTGCTCTCTCCCTCTGGATGGCTCTTTGCAATATGATTCATGTGTCTCTGAGAGCAGGGGTTCAGTTTCAACAGCTTAAACCAAGCATGACCTCAGAAAAGTGACAAAAGTGAAACAGGACAGGGCCGGCAGCATACTGAGACGGAGTCATTAAACTGCTCTCCTGAGTGAAACACATAACTAAGGCTTAATAGTTACTTTGTTGCCACAGTAACAAAGATAAAACACTGAAATCAAGATACAGGGCCTTTCTTTTTGCAGTAACATGACCTCAGACTTCTCTTGGGGCGAGAAGAGACCAGAAAAAAATGAGCCTTCACTCAGTTTAGCCTGAATGCTTGTTGAAGTAAATCACCAATTTATAAAAGTCTCACAGTTGCTGTATAATGGCCTAAAAAACTATTCAAAGCACAAGGGCTTTTAAATACCTACAAAAATAAAAACTAAAAACAAATCTTAACGCAATAAATTCACCCAAGGCCACTAACAAACAGCCAGAAGCACTGTACAATGATCAAGAGGGGGAAAGAGACTGACCCTGCAGCAGCAATTGGACGTTGTCGATGTCCAGGGGAAGGGACCCCCTCTCCACCAGATCATCTCTGTAGTAGAAGTCTGACGACATACTTTCTCATCCACAGCCTCCGGGCAGCATGGCACCGCTCTGAAAGAAAGAGAGTGAGTCAGTGTTGGTGCAGTCCAGTGTAGCTTCAAAAGAGAAGCATAACATTAAAGATTTGACGACACTATGTTGAAATTTCTGGCTGTTAAAGCTAACTTTCTGTCTAAAACATAATCTACTACCTATCAACTGAATTTCAGCTTGTGGGTATGAATACATATATATATATATATCCTTTTAATATATATTTTTGATATAATCCTTGGTATTAAATCACTTTATTTGTCACACCTGTAATCTCATCTAATCTAATGGTGGCATAGTTGCAAAAATTACAACAGCATACTTTGCTAACATATCCATATGGCATAGAAAAAACGGGACCATACTGTGCATGCATAGATACACCAGCATGATAACTTATGAGCTGCACTTGAACAACACCTGCAGACAAATTCTGATTAACAGCAGGCACAAGAAAAATCTGATTTTTATGACCTCTGCACTATCTGGTATGTTGCATTTAAAAACATGCATGAAACCAGTGAACAGTAAAAATTGCACCTTCCATGATCAGCATACAGTAGAAAAATGTTGCAATGAAGCAAGAAAAGATGTAGAAACATGCAATAACAAAGCAATCAGTATCACCCATGGTTATTTTGCATAATGTAGATTATTAATCCAACATAAAGTGTCTGCCTCAGATTAGTATGATGTAGATATTTAAAAGCAATGAAAACTATAACTTTATGAACGTTCTTTAAAACTGCTTCAGTCAGATCATAAAAACTGATTAATGGACAAACTGAACAAATTTAAACACATTTTACTTTTATTTTAAAGACGATTTAACAGGGCAGGGTTTCCCACACATAAATTTATTTGTGGTGGGCCGCCACAGCTAAAACATCAGCAGCAACAAAAAGATTTTTCGAGATGGGCTTGTTCTTTAGAGCACCTCGTATTAGCAATGTAATAATACAACGTAATGAAGTGTGTGTTTTCTACTTTGAAAAAAATGTTTTATACTTATCAATAAATTGTTAGTTTTGTAGAATGTAGTCTCTTTGGAGCTTGTTACAGCAATCCTGGCCTGTGAATAAGCCTTAAATGTAATTGTATCACCTTTATTCCAGACCTTTGGCCTTGAACAGAAATCAGATTCGGACCATTGAACACAAAGTTTGAGAAGCTCTGGTCTAAAAGTTTGCTTTCACTTACAAACATCTGCAAACAGCTCCTCTCATCCATCCATGTGATCTGATCAGCTGTGAACAGATCGATAGATCAATTATCCACCCTGAGTGTAACAATTTGCTGCAGAGGCAAAAAAGGAACTCATGGAGAAGTCTGACTGCTGCGCTGCGTTCACGGACCCCCACTCATTTTTAAACTGAGGACACAGAATGATACAAATGGACACACAGGCATTAGAAAGATGCTAAAGAAGAGGAGGTTGTCCCCACTCCCCACCACAGTTCCACTGTCACTCTGTGGGAAAACTGCAGGGACAATGCACAATGCATTTATTTCAACTGTAGGGTGGAGATTATCATTATAATGTTCAAGGAAAATCTCCTGGCATGGCAGCTTTTAATCTTCTGTACCTACACCACTGAAAACAGGCCGATGATAACTGTTTGTACATTTTAATCGAGCACACATGCAAGCAAGTGGTATTTGTAAACTGCTTTTGTTGAAAGATCTTTGTCTAAAAGTGCTTTCAAATCAACAAAGGGGTTTAGACCATAAACACAGATACACAAAGGAATAGGAAACAGCCCAACAATTTCAAGAAAGACCTTGAGTTTGGCAGCTCCATCATACAAAGACACAGAAAGCCATGTACCTCCACAAAGACCTTTTCAACAAACTGGCAGAAAAGACTTTGAACATACAGTCCAGGGGGAGTCTATCGTCTTTTATGGAGCAATGAAACACTGTTCTGTCAGTTTACATTGAGTGCTGGATGAAGGTGTTGGGCTGTGTTTTGTCTTGTTCCATCTGGCCCTGGGATATGAATAAGTGAGCTGAAAAAATGTGTGACATTTAGACACCTCTCCAAATACGCCTGCCGAAACAAATCAAACTGTGAAATCAGAAAAGCGCCTTTGACTTAACCAGTTGTCTGTTTTTTGCTGATCACAACCATGACTGACAGTTTTGGAGAACAGACAGGTGACTGAGGCTAAAATAAAACAGAGTGAAATAGCAGCAGGCCTCACGTACATATCAGAGCAAATGCCAGACCAGGTCAAATAGAAGCTGTTGGTTTGTTTTAACCTGCCTGTGCTGCCAGGGGGGTGGGGTCTCATTGAAATGGACATATCAGATAGTTTTATGTTTTATCAACTTCCTGATGCTTTATTTCCAGTAGCATTCTCACCAGGCTAAAAGGGGTAAACTCTATCTGACTATATCTGACAGAATTGTCAACATGTTTCACTCTGTTGTCATTTTCAATCGTCATCTCAAACTTAGAGGAGTGGGTGGATTCAAAGGTCTTAACCCTGGCAAGTGCAGAAGTCAGAAGGGATGGAATCATTATCATATCTACCTTGATATTTTCTGATATCAATATATATATGGTAAGCCACTTTGCAATATGATCAAAATTTTGACTAAATGTTACTTTTTTTTTTCTTTTTTTTTTTTTACACAGACAGCGCACTTAAGAGCCACTTCGGAGTCCCTTCTTTGTGCTGTCTTTGCATTTTTTCACGGTTAAAAAAAATGGCAGCATCGTGCTGCTTCAGTGTTTGATTATAGACAGAATGCTGGCATTGCAGAAGCAAAAGATGCATGACGAATGTGATGTTTACATCACAGCATCTGCCTCTTTAACGTACAAATCGGCAGCCCTTTCTAAACAACAACAAAGGCATAACATGGCAATAACAATCGTTGACTAAAACTGAAATTGATCTCGGAGAGTAAGGAGCTCCAGAATCTCATAGCTTTCCCAATTTGCAGACTTATATGGCCACTGCCACATTCTTCTTAGAGTTAGTCACTATCTGCTGCTAGCTGCTTTTTAAATCTCCCGCAGTCACATGCATAACACACCATCAAAACGTCACATCCATCCCACCCATGATCCCAACTCACCGGCTGTCCCTTTTACATAGATCTCAATTTAAGCTGTCTCTCCCTCTGTTGCCGGCTCAAAGTCCCCCCATTCCACTTTTGGACTTTTAAAACAAAATGGTGAGGCGGCATAACATAGGCATATTCCCACCATAAACAAGCAGTGTAAAAGGGGCTTGTGAAGTATTAACCATAACCTCCTTGGCAGAGAAATAACAAAATCTCACAAAATAGAACAAAACAACAGCATCAATGGTACAGCCTGTCTGCATAATTTAGGATTTAAGACAGTGAAGGCAAGAATTCAGCCTTAAAATTTCAGACTTGTCCACATTGCTGACACACTTCATTTGTAAAGAAAGGCTGCTGCACAACCTGAGGTGTCTTTGGGCTGAGGAACTGCCAGTATTACATTATGATGCCAAAAGTTCCAGAATTGAACGATTCTGTGTTGTGGCTGCATGGATGCAACAGTGTCATCTCGTCAGTCAACTTCAGTCTGTAAAAGCATAATTAGATTTTAGAAAAAGTTAAAAATACTTAATGACATACGTTAAATCAAATAATTTGATAAGCCCACAGGTTCAAGTGCACTAAAACAAAGCTATGAAGTGTTATTTCCAAAGACATTTTGTCCAAGGTTAGCCCCCTGCTGCTGTTCAACCTCTACACAAGCAATTAACACATGGAAGAAGTGGACCACTGCCCTCTAACATTAATGTGGGCACGTGGACACACACTGACATACAGCTACACTGAGAAATGCAAGTGTGTACGTGGAGGTTAAACCACTATAGCACGGCATCTGAGCTATCCCAAGGCTTCATGTCAGCTGCGGACTGAGCGACCGGGGGGAGGTGAGATGGGAGTCAGTGGACAGGGGTGAGTGAAAGAGAGGCAGGAGAGAGTCTGAGTAAAACTTGTAGAGAGAAACTAATGGGGAACTGTCATGGGACTCAAACATTGATATCATCTAAAGGAAAGGACTGCAGCTTCTTTGTGTGTATCTAATAAAAACAAACTTTAAAAGGTTGTTACATGCCACTGCATGAGTCATGATTAGGGCATAAAACTCAAGAAACCCCCAGTAATGGATCACATGTTCTTTTTCAGTAAATATGAGTTGTTGCCATCAGATTATCATTTGATTGGTAGTTGTTTATTTCTGCTTGTAATGTTTAGTTGAATTTGTCTGACAATGTCAAAAGCAAAGAGGACATTTCCAAAAGAACTAACTAGAGGACATTGGGGAAATGAGGAAGACCATTTAGGCACAACGGATGAAGACAGATAAAGAGCTCAAGACAGGAGGTAGGGGGGGAAAAGTAAAGAAAGGAGAAATGCAGCAGAATAGCAGGGAGGAGAATGACAGTGTGTGGCAGAGAGAGATTAAGCTTAAGAGGGAGAGATAAGAGAGAGTGACAAGAAGATTTTAAGTGAGACACAGAAGAGAATGAAGGGCGAGCATACAGAAGGGCAAGAGACAGAAACAGAGAGCAAGCCCATGACAGTTTCACTAAGCCAAAGTCACAAGTCTCTTCAGTCAGCTCTAATTGTAGCAACAAGGCAGGGGTGATTGAAACACGTAGCACACTGTTGTGGAAAAAGCACAGGGAGGGGGCATGTCATGAGACCACAAAACCCATATAAAATGTTTTTTAAATATAATTATGCAGATTTTTATCCATATATTTTTATTATTTGCTGTACTAGCCATGTGGAACACAATCACCAGAATAAACATTGGCATTGCGGCTTCCTGCAAACTGGGTTTGCACATTATTTGTACATTATCATCAGCATTAACAGAAATGTTGAAATTTTACATTTCATTATGTTTAATCATTTCTGTGATTAATGTTTACTTTGATTTAGGCACAAAACTCACTTGTTTATGGTGGGAAAAGATCTGAAAACACCTGCTGTAGTGACACAATCCCAGTTGACAAGCAGACTATAAAAAATTTTAAAAAACACTTTTCTAGGCACTTTCCTCAGTGGAAACGGAGGAACAGGGCGCTAAGAAACACCCATGTTTGACGGCTAAAACAGCAGCTGGAAATGCAGAGATGACTCACTAAAACTTTTGTTGTTTGTTAGTCTTAGATAGTGATCTGCAGTGATCAGCAGCTCGCCAAGCGTCTTGCCTCGGTAACACGCCATCCACCATATCCTGCACCTCCACCTGATGACAAAGTAAGCTGATACCACCTCCCTTTAGAAACATTGATATGATACATATGATACGAACAAATGTAAGATATCCGTGGTTTGCCGAAATGTACAATGCCAACATTTTCTACTGGCAACTGGGCTGTGTTGACAGGTTGATGAAGGAGAATTGGAGGGATGCATTCAATCAGTGTTCACACCTCTCAGAGCTCCACAAGTCAACTGATTTAACAGTCCAGATCACCTGACAGCAGGTGTGGCTTAGTGTCATATCACATATCTCAGTCTGACCTGAATTACTGATTGGTTAAAGCAAACCAAACCAAAATAAGCCTCCTCCCAACAAGAGGTTGGCTAACATGACCAGTGTCCGACTGAAAAACTGGTACGCTCCCGACAAACATTAAGTACTTTATAGATTTATTACTATTAGTAGCGTCTGTAAGAGCTGGGTAATATATAAAGATATTATATCATAATGAGATATGAAACTATATATCGTCTTAGATAGTGGATATTATGTTGGGATATGTAATGAATGGTGTTTTTTCTCCTTATCTTAAAGGTTGCATGATAGAAAAGTGATGTACTTTTCTCAACTTATCCAACAGTTCTACTTGTTTTAATAATTGCCTTTATATATATTTTGTATCGAGAGATAGCCTGAAAATATTGGAATATAACTTTCAGCCCTAGCGCCTATTTGTTTTTTGGCTTGATTAATTTTCTTCCTGGAGCAAAAAGGTAAGAAATGAAAGTGGACTGAATAGACTGATGTGGATAAAACTAGACTAAACTGAGTCAAACTAAAATATTAAAATGTAAACACTACATGCCAGAATGGATATAAACTGATTTTAAGTACTGTAACACTTTTGACATCCACAGTTTGTACAGTGGATGTAAACAAACACCTGTTGAAACCACATCTACCACATTCCCTTACAGCCTCAGGTTTGACAACTACAGGTTTATCTCGTGATGCTTCCTTCTAATCATCAATGTTGTGACTCACTCTGCTGCAAAAACAATGCTCTCTCATTAGTTCTCTGAAAATGTTTTCCAGCAGGTCTTTGTACTCTGTTTAAGCCCGACAATAATATATCAATAGCGTCTGTGTTGCTGAACCTGACACACCGAGTTTTCACAGACACACCCTGGAAGAAATGATAATAGCAAAAAGGGAGAGGCAATCTCTGCTTTCACTCCATTGACAACACAGATGTGAACTGAGGACAAATATCCTGCAGAAAGATTTTCAGTGTAGTGTCAGTTTTAACATGCATGACCTCTGGAGGTCACTGAGATATGTCTAGGGTGCACTTTAGCTCTACATTTATTTAAAAATCAAAGGGAACCAAGATGCACTAAAGAATAAAACTAATGCTTTGTGCCATTTCTCACCCTCAGGAGCCACAGTGCAACAAGTTAAAGAAAAACAAGTTTTAAAGTAATGAGGATTGGAAATTTCAGAGAAATACACAGGGCAATATTTTGATTGATCAGCTAAAAATGTGAAAAGGTCACTGCCACTCCTTTGTTTCTTCAAGTGACATGAAGAAACAAAGGAGAGAACTTTCCTGAATGGCTGGGATTCAAACCTTGTGATCGGAAGCCTGTCGCTCTAACCTCTGAGATCCTCGGTATGCCGCCAATCAAACCAGGTCATGCTACTATGCATACCGTGATTACACTTCTAATCCAGTGAGCTTAGCAGAATGATTCTCAGGTCACTACAATTATCATCTACATAGGTGTGTTGTGTCAATGTTGCTCACCTGCTTTAACAGCTGGCAGATGTAGATTTATAACATAAGGTAATGAGCGCAAAGGCCAAACCATAACCTTTGTATTTCAGTTTATACATAGAGCTAAGACATGAAGAGAGTGCCTTCTAACAACATAAAACTTAGCCTAAAAAATCTTGCAGAGAGCCTTTGGCAAAACATTTATACACCAGAAAGCAGTAGTTACAAAAACACTGTCAGTTTACAAAAGCATGCACATCCAGGCAAGAGATCATGCAACAGACGAAAAACCATCAACTAATAAAGAGCATGAAGCTTGAATGTCAATGTGGCGGTAATTCAATTAAATATTTATGGGGGCACAGTGTGCCAAATCAGTTTTTTTGTCTCTTACATAATCGGTAGTCTTTTGAATGGCTGGTAGATTTTGGAACCCACAAGCCACAGTGGTAAGTAGAGAATCCCGAATTTAACACTTAAAACCAGCAAAAAAGTAATAAAATAAATAAAATAAAATACAAATATTGACACGGAGATGGAGGAAAGATTATGGTGCATAAAGTTTCAACAAATAAGACATGTCCAAAGTCCAGCCCAGAGAATAATGGACCAAGGGCCATTTGTTGCTGAAAATATACTACATGGGGGCTATCTGACAGTATTAATTAATTCAGCCAGCAATTGCTTCCATTCACTTCATGTTGGCAGGACTACAATTTATAGACATGCAGACAAAACTAATGTGTATTCATAAACAGATGGCAGAAAAGCGAACACCTTTGACCTCTTTTTAGATTATTGTTCTATATTACCAAGTGCTACAAAGTGTGCTCCCTTTGACTGAGGGAATGTGAGATTGTGTCGCTGTTATGAAGCTGTCAGGGCCCAAAAATAGCAGCAGGGAACACGTGCGTACGGCTGCTTTCAGATCAGTTCAGCTGAGCCATATAATGAGTCCTTGAGGAGGACCAGAGGACTTTTTAATAAAGCACATAACAAGCTGTTGCCCTGCAGGTTTAACAAGACTGTTATGAGAAATTGTTCTTTGAAAAAACACACAGCAGAGGAAACACTGAGGATTACAACAATAACATGATGATGCCTGGGATCAATTACAGCCTAAACCTCAGCACTAAATAACGCACCCAAGAGCCAATGCATTTTTTTTTTTTACAGTTGCAGATACTACTCCTTAGCGTGAATTTCAAGACAATCAAGTTGCTTGTACTTACATGCAGAAGTAGTGTGTTCTTGGTGAAGATGGAAGATGCACAGATGCAGGTCCTCCCAATGGTGATTTCCAATGTGGAACAACAGATCTTTCTCTGAAGTGACTTGGTGGAGATGAAACTTGAAGCACAGTTTGACAGATCTGCAGCCTGCAGAGCTCCAGGCCAGGCCGGACTGTCACTGGAGAAGCCAGAGCCATACTGGGGGCTGGGCAAGAAACAAAACCCACTGGGGGACTAAATATAGAAACCAGTCAGGGTTCAACACACACACACCCTCCTCCAGTTTGGCACCGGTGGCTGTCACCTGAGTTTAGTGTTTCTGGACCAACAAATGCATGAAACTTGAAGTTTAATGTCAGTCCACTGTAAAACAGATCCAAAACCTGGTAACCTGAGTCAAACTTCAGTTTCCTCTCGTTCATTCATGACGCCTAAAACAAAGGGGGGAGAATATAGTTACTGACAGAAAGATAGAGACAGTAAAACTAATGCTTGATAAGTGCTGGCTGTAATATTAAGGCACAGTACTGTGCAAAAGCCAGAGGCCACCATAGATTTGTTTAAATTTAGTAATGAGGACATATATATATATATATATGCAAATAAAGTGCCAGCATGAAAGGAACTTTTACATCGTAAAACCTCAGGGGGCTTTTTTTGGGTAAAATGCATTAAACGAAATAGCTT
Organism: Plectropomus leopardus; assembly: GCF_026936395.1. NCBI lineage: Eukaryota > Metazoa > Chordata > Actinopteri > Perciformes > Serranidae > Plectropomus > Plectropomus leopardus. The sequence goes on from NC_142189.1 coordinate 5,579,203, forward strand.
CTTACAGCTGAAGTCAACATTGACCGTGAAACATGGAATCATACAACCATAACAAAAAGTAGCTCAAACAATTAATATTGAACCTGGTGTAAATATGTCAGAACATAAGTACTGTAAACAGCTTGGAACAGTGGAAAAGGATTTCATACTAAATACTTGCAACTTTAGCCTGCTGAAGTTACTCTAAAATATTTGTGTTTTTAATACTGTATACTGTATACGTGTTTCCTGTATGTCCTGGTTGTATTTTAGTAAAGAGACTACGGAGAAATTAAACAGTATGATCATTATAACATTGCTAAAATAGCTAAGTTTAAGGTGGCCCAAAACTTTCGCACAGTACTGTAACTCAGCTAGCTTAATGTAATGCTATCAGCCACCACGGCATTTTTAAAACAATAGCTAAAGTCATAAAATATGGCTACTTCATGCCAAGTAACATTAAAATAAACATATTATTTTTTCCATTACCTGACCATGTACCAAATGAAAAGCTTGAACGTTAATGTAAATAAACTAGCTTTGAGCAATGTTACCTCCAACCTTGACATTTTTAAAACAATATCTAAAGTCACAAAGTATGATTAGCCCCGTTAACTTGATAGTGAGTAAATTAACGTTAAAATTTACTAACGTTGAGTCGGTTTTTTGGCCGTGACTATGCACCAGTTAACATTAGCTAACGTTAGCTAATGTTACCTGTATCATTCAAATGCACCAAACGATAACTTACTTCAGTTGAAAAGCTAACGTTAGCTCCACTTATCTTACACTGAAACAATGCTAACCTTTGGTCGTTTCGTTCAGACCGGAGGGGAAAACATACGCCACTGCGTGTTATTAGACGATGGGAAAACTTCTAGCTAACGTCAAATAATCAAAATATTGTGGTATCACTTGCCAAATTAATGCTTGAATCCAACGAAACTTGTTCCGTCCAAACCTTGTAAAACATTTTAACGGTTTGCAAGACACAACTAAACCAACTCAAACATGTAATTTTGATGTTAGTGTTTGTCAAACACTTCATACTAGAAGCGCTTTTCGCAGGAATCTGTTGACGCTACGTTTGAATTTCACTGCCGTTAGGAAGATGATTTGCGCATGCGCATTTGTTGTTGTTCGGTTTTTGGGGTTTTTTTGGTGAAATGTATTTATATTATTTCTACTCTTTATTGAACACATTTACAAACAAGCCAGGTTGAACACAGCATTAAAATAATAATGTGTCTGAGTAGTGGAAAAAATTAAACAAAATATGAAACAATAAAAAAAATTAGAATACATAAAAATAAATTACATACAGTAAATTGTTGATAATAAAGGTTGGTACGTTGAGGCTCTATCATTTTTTTTTGCAATTGTACACCTCTTAGCAGTTCTTTAAAATACATTACTATTATCATTGTTATTATTATTATTATTATTATTATTGTTGTTGTGTTGTGTCCTTTATGATAATAATAGTTAATAATTATTTATTTGTTTATTTAGTTATATAATTCTCCCAGGGCATTTTGGGGATACAAGCTGGCATGGATCATAGTTTTCAGTTCCCCTATCTCCTCAACTGTAGTTGTCAACTATAGAATTTCAGTATCATATTAAGCGATCAAAATCTTTTCAGATTGAGCAAGTAAAATGACCTTGTGTGTATCAATTTGGGAGTCCTTGACACAAAAAAAGTTGAGAACCACAACTGTAATAACTGTACATAGTATGCTAGCTACTTCACACCTTTTATATAACTATTTAAACGTTTTAAAGTGGCTTAAAAGGTGGATGGAAAGTTGTAGTTAATAATAGGCTTTAGGTGATCAAAATTACCCAAAAGTTTTTATCCTTTCAATGGCCAGTGACTTTGACATTGATTAACAGTCATGACTTTGCACTGTGCCTTATTATTTTTAATTGATACTTTAAAGGAGCTCCACCCAACAATAAAAAAAGTCCTTTTTGTTTTTGTGCCGGGTATTTTTATGTTGGTGCCTACCGCTGCTGATGAACCACAAAGCAAATTAATACATATTCTGCTACACTAATGATCAGTGTATTTCCAGGGTGCCCTACATTGCTGAGGAGCAAAAACAGAGGTCAAAGTTCGCACAGGCTGGCTCAACAGTTCAGAAAAGCATGAAGATTCAGTGTCCTGACAGATTGTACTGTATTAGACGAATGAAGGGATACTAAATATAAGTTGTGTGTGTGTGAATAACAAAGAAATTACCATTCAAATTATTGGTAATTTGACATCATGCAGCACCAGGTGTTTTCCAGGCCTCCGTACAGTAAAACCTTAAACAAACACAATGTTTGGTGAAAAACAAGAAAAATGCTCCATAGTACACAATATTAGAAAGCCAAAAATGCATCAAAGCCAGAACTGATTAAACTGCTGCAACTTGAGTATAAATACTACAAGTGAGCACCAGAGGTCAGCACAGCACCATCTTATTTCAGGAAGAGTGACATTCTGCAAGGAGACAGGATTTCTCTGTATTTACCCTTTTAAACCTGAGCAAATTAGCTTAATTTCTTTCAAAATCATGGCAATGAGCAACTTAAGAAGGTCATGTCTATAATGCATTCATATGTCTACAGGAAACTCTTGGTGCTGTCTGTTGTAATTAAAAGTGTGTTTTGGAAAATAAAGACATGGCTTTGATGATAATTGTGTTTCTTCTGTCTTACATTTTGCTCGCAGCTTGCAGATGCTACTCATAAGTCCTCATAAATGTATTGTAACGTGTCAGTTTGATAGGAGAGAGGGTGTAGTTAGTCGCCATATTATTTGTTGACCGCACTTTTTCTTTTGATCGCTGTAATTATTTTGACTCTAAGTTTGTGCATGTTATAATAAAAAGTTGATTTCCTTTCATCTATACATTTTTTAAATTTATTTTTGGATCTCAGCAAATCTTTTGTTGGCATGTCAGACAATAGACGAGGCCCAGCCTCAGCCTCTCAGCGACTTTTAGTTTGTTTCCTTTAAAGGCTACAGGGATGCTCTCACACTAACATGCACACGTTGGGTAAAGTATTAGGAATCCTTTCGTTGCCCTTGTGCCCCTCAGGGTGGGTTAAATTAAGCGAGGAATTTCCCCTTAAAAGTTAATGAAGTATGACAAAAAATGAAGCCAAAATCTTTCATTTGCAGTCCGCGAATAATTACACAAAAGCAGGATTGTGCAAATCCAGGCTTACTCCCTTTGTACTGGATTACAATTAACCTCATTGTAATCACCCCTGTTATCCAATTACATGCATTCTGTTATTCCGCACCCTGCACATTATTCAGTAATAGCCTGCAGATGAGTAATTCTTCCTGATAGTGAGGAGGTCCGAGAGGCGTATGAACCTGTCCCTGGTTCATCCTCCTCAGTACTTCTTCTAATCTAACTTTAATTGCTTGGCCTCAACTTTCAACTTTACTTTTAAAGATTTATTTCTGCAACTACTTGAAAGCGGTTCTGCTCGGTTGGCTCCACACGCTGCCCGCAGGGGCCTCTGACGATGGTAATTTCTTGATGAGGTGCTTACTCACCCAAATCAATTCTTCCCCACTTTCTTTTCTCCTGCTGTCATTGTCTCCAGAGAGGGCTGACGCATCCTCCAATATGCATCTTTTCTATCTTAACCCTTTATTACCTAAGCAAACTGTCCTGGTTACTTTTAGAAGAAAGCATTGAGCAATGAAATAAGTGACACAAGAATTAACAAGAAATTTGTAAAAAGCACAAGAAAATTACCTGACGGGGAAAAAAACAGGGCAAAAAAGGTGAAACAAAAAAGGTGAAACAAAAAGGATAGAAGGACCTGGAAAAAGTCCTTAAAAATTATCCAAATTCAGTAAAATAATTATAAATATTTATTTTTGATCATTATAATTATTTTTTCCTTAGCTCCCTCCCCCCTTTTTTTCCTGGAAATTTTTCCCAAGCTTTTAGAAAATAATTATATAAATCTGCTAATGTCATGATTGTATCTAATACTCTGAAAATGAAAGTAAAAATAAAAAATCCACTAATTTATTGCAATTTGTGGAACAATTGAAGTTGCTCATTGCCTTTTTTCCTCGTGTTTTTAAAAGAAATTTCTCAGATTTCAAAAGTTTAAATACTCGTGAGAGGCATCTGCAATCAGAGTTAGAAAAGTAAGGTTTTTGAAGGGTTGAGTGAAGCTTTAACATGCCTGCAAGACATGGTATGAGTAATAGCCAGCTTTCTCTCTGTGAGGAAGTGTCACTGGCAACAAAAAAAAGACATAATGAAAAGTATGAGACAAAGTGGCAAAAGAAGGCAAACAGCTAAAGCTCAGGGGTGAAGTGATTACAGTCGGCGTGTGAGAACAGGAGCGGGGTCTGTCTCTGGAGCCAGCTAATTGAGCTCGGATGAGTGAGAGTAGACACACTGTGTTTGACGATGTTGTTCCCCTTCTTCCGTGTGGATGACGATGAACAAAAGGGCACACTCTTTTCCTTAATCAGGCTAATGGAGTGGGAACAAGCTGTTGGGTGAGTAAGATGGGCAGTGACAGGTAGAAGGGCCTCCAGGGGAATTTTGGGGGAGTCAGAGAGACTGAGGTGTGGACTTGTGCCTCTGATTGGCAGGACAAGAGATGATAAAAAGCCCCGACTCGTGCTGTCAGATCCATTAGCAGGTAATTCGGGTCTGAGGAGCACACAGTGACAAGTGCGGAGGTTCATGTTAGTCGTCCTCACTGCCAGAGTGACTTGAGAGCTGAAACTACAGGCCTGCGACTGTGAGAACAGCTACTTGTTGACAGCAGCAACCTGCCTATACTATATTGCATCATAGTATTTGAGTGTTTATTCAATTTTCAGCAAATTTGATCCTTGTATTTGGCTGCAGGACAGCAACGGAGAGAAACAGCTAGGATGACCCTGCAAAGGAAGAAGTCACAGTGGTGAGTGATTTCGGCCTTACTGCCTTATATGGATGCTACAAGGTGAATTTAGTAGTTGTTCTGGACGTTTTGATCATATCCCTTTTTTTTTTTAATTTGATTTGATTTATTTTAAACATGTGAAAATGAAAATAGAGAAATAATTATAAAAACAAGCAGACAGACAAAAACGAGTAATATTTACAGACAATGACAAACAGAAAGAAAAAGAAATGGTCAAACACATGATGACTTGGTTCAAACTTATTTAATCCCACCCTTTCTCCATGAGTCAATGAATTTCAATGAACCAGCTTCCTTAATTAATTAATTTAAACCTATACTCTAATTATCTTAACATATATGCATACACCTACATAGCATAAAATGTATAGAACAGGTTAGATTCAGCCTCTGCTTTTGTGTCCTTGAGCAAGATACCTTTCCAGCTTTTTCTGCACATGTTCTTTTACCCTGAATTTCTTTCCATCTTTCCTCAAATGTAAACACACAGTGTGTGAAAAAGGTGCTTGTGTTTTGTTGCTTCTCACCCTCAGGAGGCCTGGACTGCTCCTGTGCTGGTTTCTTCTCTGTATCTCCCTGCAGACACACTCCCTCCACCCGGTGTCAGCCGTCAACCTGAAGCGCTTCATTGGCTGCGCCGTCAGAGAGTTCACCTTCCTGGCCAAGAAGCCTGGCTGCGGGGGGCTGCACATCACCACCGACGCCTGCTGGGGGCGCTGTGAGACCTGGGAGGTGAGCAGCTGGGAGACAGCTACTGTACAGAAACACACGCGCACACATGCGCGCACACACACACGCGCGCACACACACACACACACACACACACAGGAGAGGAGTGTAAATGTCTGTAAGTCTGCTGTTTGCATCACCTTTGAAACTGAGCAAAGCTAGGATTATTTCTCAAGCAATTCTATTTGGTTTCTTTCCTTGACTTTTTTAAACTTGCCTTTTTGGCTAATTTTTAGGTAATTTTCTTGGCTTTTTTGTTTGTTTTGTTTTTACCTTACTCTTTTTTTGTGCAAAATTATTAGGTGATTTAATTGGCTTTTTTAAAACCTTACCTCTTTTTATGCAAATTTTCTTGGCTTTTTAAACCATACATTTTTTGTGTTCATTTTAAGGTGATTGTCTTGGCTTTTTTTAAAAAAAAAAAAAAAACCTTACTCCTTTTGTGCTAGGTGATTTTCGTGGCTTTTTAAATGTTTACTCTCTTTAGGTAATTTTCTAGGCTTTTTATTTTTAACCTTACTTTTTTGTGAAAATATTCAGGTTATTTTCAGTTTTTTTTGTTTTTTGTTTGTTTATTTGTTTTATTAATTTTGTGCAATTTTTCAGGTCTTGTCTTCTTGAGGTACTCACCACCTTCTTTCCATGTATCTAAAAGAAGTCAAGCCAATTTGCTCAGGTTTAAAGGGGTTAAATGCAAATTCAGCCAGTAAGACAGGCAGATACACAGAGACAGACAGACAGCGAGACAAATACCGTGGATACAGAGACGGAGAGATGTGTGATCCCCATGGAGAAAATTTGTTTTCGCTTTCCTCCCTCCACAGGGAGGTCAGTGCAAGGTCGGCAGCGAGTGCAGGCAGGGTTTCAGCTGCAGAGAGATACAGTAGATAGATGGACAAATATTAGAATGGATGGAGAGATATATATGCATGTCGGCTGTCTAAGAAAAACAAGTTCTGTGGTTTTAATAACTGACTAAGATCTTATTTTTGTCACATAATAATGAGAGGCAGTGTGAAGTATAAATCTTGCATGAGAATGGAGGAGGACGGGAGGCTTTTGGAAAACTGAAATTGAGTTAACGTTCTGCAAGAATGGAAAGCAGCGTGGAACCCCGAGATTGAAGTGACAGCAGCAGTTTCCTTAACAATGCCTCAAGTGCATAAATGACACAATTGGATTTCATAAGTCGCCGCATACTGATTACAAAAAAAACCGCTGTGAAATCTCAAGTTTCATCTGGTACATTGTATTCAGTGACAGGAGGCATTAGGAAGCTCGTGATTTTTGCTGCTTCATTATTGCAGTGTGGCTGGTGAGTGTGCAGGAGGCTCGAGCTTTGTTTTGTGATACTCTGGATCCCCTCAGGGAGGAGACTCATTGTTTTGTCTGCTCTCCCCCACAGGGAGGTCAGAAAGCAGCGGAGGGAGTCTATGTCTTGCTTTAGGGTCGGTCTGTAGGACGGACAGGGGGTCAGGGGTAGCCGGACAGTCTCTAATTACAAGTACTCAGCTTCAGGAGGTACAACATCACCTTCTGTTATTAAAGTTATGGTAGAGATTTTTTAATTACTGCAACAGCAGAGCAAGATTAAGTTCCTGGAACACAAACAGTGCGGGGCGATTAAGAGAAGCTTTGCAGATGTGTCACAAATCTCCCTTCAAACAGATTCATAGCAAAACAGAGCTTCACTGGCAAATGAGTTATATGCAAATAATGAGAAGCTGAAATAAAGAAATTATTAAAAAATTAAAATCTAATAAGGTGGATTTGGTTCTTGTTACTGTGACATTGGAAACTGAAGGCTAGCTGGAAAAGAGTTACAAGGTACCTGGTGAAGTTTTTGAACACTAGTGGTGCTGAAGAGTAATGTTTTGATGAATGGACCATTGTGGAGCCATGGACTTAAGCTTCCATATTTGATGAGTTGGGAGTGAGAACGTGTTGACAATGTGGGTTTTGCAGGTTTTATGAGACTGGAAATGCATTCAACATGTTTCTTAGGTATTTAAGAGAGACGCAAATACCAAAAAACCTGAGTACTGCAAACACAGTAAATTTCATTTTTAAGGTTTTACAACATACCACATGTTACTGGAACATAACTGACATGCTCTTTAAAACAAAAGCATCACAAAAAAAGAAAAGATTCAATTTTAACTTGACTTTGACTGAACTAGCATTGTTAGCTTGCTGGTATGCAAATACGAGTTGGTGGTAAAATTTAACTATTATTAAAAAAAACTAGCCATTGTGCGAACAGTAAAGGTTAGTCAAGCAAAGCTAAGGAGCTGACATTACAAAACACAAAGGTTAAGCGATGTAAAGATGGGGTTTGTTTCAAAATTAACTCAGAAAGAGAAAAGGTGTATATAGGAAAAAGCTCTCTATAGAGAAAATTAAACAGTCAGAGCCTCTAAAGTAAACAAAAACAAATAATCACGTATTAATCATCATTTTTGGATATAAGTTATTGAGATTATTTTTTATCTCTGTGTTTTTCCAGAAGCCTGTCCTGGACCCTCCGTACATTGAGTCCTACCAGCGAGTTTGTACCTACAACGAGACCCGTCTTGTTACCGTGAAACTGCCTAACTGCCAACCAAACGTTGACTCGACGTACACCTACCCCGTGGCCCTGAGGTGTGACTGTGGTGTGTGTCTGACCAGCACCACTGAATGCATAACATCTGTCTAACACAAATCTGAACAGGCAGGAAAGTTTGCTATCAATGTTCACAGATATTTCATATATCATTGCTTGCGTGAAATGCTAAAGCACATAGCCAAATAAGCAGGTTTCCTGCTAAAATTGAACAATGCTAAAAGGATCAGGGTGAAAAAGGAGCTAATAAAGGTCTTCTGTTCCGCTTGCAGCTGATAAAGTGTATTCAAAGCTGGGTTATCTAAAGTTCGGTCTTCAAAGTTCAAAATATATGCGTATAAAGCAGAAGTTAAGAAAAAAAATGGCTATGGTTATTTGACAGATCCTAGTTTCTGATACTGACAAAAATGTAACATGCAGAGGAAAATCAGCTAAACTTTGTTTATGTTGAATGTTTTTTTCCTACTGTATTAGCAACTTTTTCTCTTTTTTTTAAACAAATGTAATAATTTCTTATTTTTTTGTGAAAGACATTGATTTGGTAAACTCATTAGCGATTAATTAATTGATCTGAGTTCTGAGGCCAAACTAGTTAGTCACCAGGCAGAAAAACAAAGTCCTCACTAAGTGTTGTTATTCGTATGATTCCCAAGGAGAGCAGGGTTTATGTAATCCCTGAGAGCTCACATGTCACCGAGGAGCTGCAGGGCTGCGTTTGAGCCCCGGCGCTCAGAGGGAAACAGAACACACTCCTCCCTCCATACAAACCCTCCCTGCTCTTCTCTCTGTCTCTGCCTGGCTTCATTAATACTGCAAGTCTTAATAATTCAGCTCTGCAAACATCTGAGTTTATTCATGGGTGGCTATTAATATGTTCTCTATCATCATGGCTCTTTATTTTCTGTCCATACTTTTCACACAAAAAAATAAAGAAAAAAGAACATCTGAGTTTATGTTTGAATATTAATTGTTGAGTAAATGTCAAGTAAAAAATTAAGTTTTATACAGATCATATCAATATTTCTACGGTGACGTATATGAGCTGACTTTGTCATTAGGACAGGGAGAGATGTGTCATCTAAACATGCAAACCTGCAGACCACTGTTCAAAACCAACAAACAACAAACCTGCTAGTGATTTAGCAAATCATTGCTGTGTTTCCAGTGGCGTTTTATCAGTAGTGCAAAAAGTTGTTTTTACAGAGAAATCGTTGCTTATGCACACACACACACACACACACACACACACACACACACACACACACACAAAAATTAAATTTATATAAATTAATTTAAATTTAAAAAATAAATATAAAATTAAATTAATTTGGTGCTGCTATTTTGAGTTTTCTCTTAATATACTATTATTGAATTTTCTGAGCTGTCCTAAGATCAAGATGACTATAAAATAACAGGATAAGAAAACAAAAAAGAAAAAGAAGAAGAAATGAATAAATAAAATAATAAAAATAAAAAGTTGGAACCAAGAAATAGTTTTGCACAAAAAATAAAACTGATTATGAAAATAGTTGGCATGTTAGTAGTATTATCGGTTCTATCTATCGGCTAAAAATCTTATTGTAGGAATTATCGGTATGCCGTCATAAGTCCCATTATCTAGTTAGTATTGTGCAAACGGAGTAGATTGGCACAGCTAAAAAGAGAAAAAAATGAAAAAAGTTGTTGTGTGTCCTAACTTTACATTTCTAGAATGCAAGTTGTTGGATAATACAGCAATGGTCAAACAAACCATAAAACTATAGCCTAGTCACTGAGACATAGCTACCTGACATATTAATCATTATAAATAAAATCACTGCATTGATATATTTTGTGTAGTATTCTCAGTCTCTCAGTAGGTTACAGGTTTGACTTTGACTAATAGCATTAGAGGATTGAATCTGTGACCTTTTGGCAGTCAATGTCTTCTGGATCATCAGGTCAACTACATGATGCTCAGTGAGAACATGTTACCATCCTGACTGACACTGTGTCAGTTAGATAATCATTAGCTGTTATTGATCCTGCTCCACTCTCAGATCCTGAATCGGTACATTGATTTATGTGGTTCACTAACAAGCTTACTTCCTCGGCTGAGGTCAGTTTCAACACAGTGACTGACATTAGGTGAAATACACCCTTCAGAGTACTGACCCTCATTGATTTTTGCCTGTTTTTCAGAAATATGAAAGTCAGTTAACTCTTGACTGTTTTGCATTTTACATGCTTTTCATTTTTCATACCTTTGATAACTTTGGCTGTGTTCATGCATATAGCATAACATTTTGGCAAGGCTTTGTATTTTTGTTTCATCTTGGAATTTCCAGCCCAGCTACTACAATATTTCTAAAATACACTGTAAACAAAATTGTTGTTACATTCATACTGTTAAGTGCAAAAAATGCTCTGTTGAAACCCATTCAAATTGTAATTTTTGATCCCACCGCCATCAAATCATAAAAACATGCACTGTATTATTTTAGGGTGTCATTCTGGGCTTTCCTTTTTATTTTTTACTGTATTAAGCATATTGAGAATTTTCACTAGGTGCACTGTCTAGGTTCACACTAGATTTTTCTGCTGAATTAAAATTTTGGATTTAAATGTTTTTTTGTTGTTATTTGTTAAAATTTTGTATATAAACGACTTTATTTTCAGTTGCTCATAAGTTGTTCTTTATATTAATAATGATAATAACTTTAGATATATAGCAGCTTTAAAAACAGAGTTTACAAAGTGCTTTGACAAGCAGAGCAAAAGCCGAAACGGGATACACAGAAGGCCAAACAGTCCTACCAAACATAAGTAAGACAAAACTAGGGTAGAGTTCAGATCAAGAAGATGACAAAAAATGCAAGATGCAGGAAGCAAAATGTCAATATATAAAAATACAACTAAAAACACCAAAATTACCAAGCAATGAAAGCATTAAATGTCAAATAAAAAGATCAAAATTACCAAAAGTAATAACAGCAATAAAATGTGAAATAAAAAGGAAATAAAATAAAATGAATTAAAATAAAGAAGTGGAGTTAGAACTGGAGGAAATCCAGTTTTTAGCAAATATTATAGATTTTTTTTTTACTTCAATTGATACAAAGGTTTGACTCAAGCAAAATGCAGCACATGCACATTTATATTATTTGGCTGACACAGATTTTGTGAGCCATTTTAAAAAATTACTGAGTGTTGAATAAACATTTAGTTTCAGTTATGTCCCTGTAGTTTAAGATAGTTTTGTCAAATAGACCTCTCTTCCTTATCCCAAAAACCAAATAAAAGGAAGACTACATAAAACAGGTTATTGTTGGATTCTCTTTCACAACTGCAGCTGATAAAATGACAATAAAGGCAGTTATTTTTTGTCATGCAAATGCACTTGTGTGCAGCCATAAACTCTGTAGAATTGTGCTTATAAGCAGAAAATAAACTTATCCTGCCATAAAAAGAGGATGAAATGCATATGCAAACAGCCATCCAAGTGAGTCCTGAAGAGGCTTTTAGGGGCAAAGAAAAAGTGGAGAGGTTAAAAGGACGGGCAGAGGAGAGGTTAGCTGTCTGGACTGCTGGCTCTCCTGAGACCTCTGTTATCTTCAACAACCCTGACAGGAGAGTCGCTCTGATGACCCCCGCTGCCCTAATCATTCCTGACATTACCACTTCCTCATTTGGCTGTGGGAGGTGGGGCAGGAGGACTATAAGGCAGGAGCAGACAGGGGAGGAGGAGGAGCAGGCTCTAGTGAAACCATGAAACCTTTAACAGAGGTTCCTAGCCTGAGGTCTATGATGTCCTCTGGGAGCTCAGGGGGAGACACTATGACTCACATTAGAGACCAGGGAGAGCTTATCTTTAAACGAGAGCTGCAAAACAATATTTTTTTTTTAGTTTAATTGCAGAATTTCAATGGTTAATCATGCTAAATTGCATGTTTTAATCGCATTTTTATTTCCATTATTTTGCTTTAAAAACAGATATGAAGTCCACATTGACGAGGTAAAGCAATCCCTACCAGATTTTCTTGATAAGAATGACAGTAAAAAACTGCATGGGACGAGCATTAAGTGGGCATGTCTGTAAAGGGGAGACTCATGGGTAACCACAGAACCCATTTTCAGTCAGATATCTTGAGGTCAGAGGTCAAGGGACTCCTGTGAAATGGCCATGCTGATTTCCATCGCCAAAATTGAACTTAAAATTTGAACTTTGGAGCATTATTCCAGCCCATTTTCACTCCGAATATGTCAAACAGCGCTGCTCTGTCAGTGCTTTCTGGGTTCAAGTGTTACGCCAAAAGCCAACTTCTGCATCCACATGTAACATGCACAGACGGGTCAGATGATAACGTAGTTGGATAGAACCGGCAGCATTGTTATTATACGCTGATGGACAGCCGGATGGCAGCGGTTGCTTTAGTGCTTTATCCCATCCATTGTGACAATCCTTGCTGTTGCATTTGTTGACATCACAGTAACAGCATCCCGAAGCGTAAACAGCTGACGCACAAGGATACCTAAAACGTCAAAGGCTGACGCAGAGGGTCCTGCCAGAGCAGCATCATGTGACGAGTTTGGAGTGAGAACTTGTTGGAGGTCAAGAGACTCCTGTGACGTCATGCTGTTTTTCCATCGACAAAAATTAGCCTAACTTTGGAGCGTTATTGCGTCTCCTTCCTGAGAAGCTAACATGACATTGTTGGTACCACTTGGTTCTGTCCTCTAATTTCAAATAACAGAATCATCGCTGTAGCTTTAAAACTCAGCCCAGTACACCCTCTGAAAGACAAGATTGTCAGCCTAGGATTAATGTGATTTAAAAAAAAAAAAAAGAAAAAAGAGAGTTGTGAATGGTGGTGAATGCAACCAACAGAACCCGTACTGTAATGCAGCAGTCAGGTTTGCTTCCTGTCTTGATGTCTGACGCCCGCTGATATAGCGGCAATATGTGACGACTTGGGATGAGAACATGATGAATTTATTTATATTAATATTTATATTTATCCTTCTTATCTTCATATCTATTTCTGCACTGCAATTTCTTGTCATTTATCAGCTGATATATGCATCAATCATGGATGATAGTATACCTGCAATAAGCTAATATCATCCAATATATAACAGCCTAGTTGATTTATTGGTCTAAAATAATTATTTTATTTCTGATCTGGTCTGTGATCATTAAAAATGTTTTAGAATGCACAAAGTGAAATTTGAATTACTGTAAAGCCAGTTAGACACCTGAAATCATTTGACAGCTTTCAGGCTAATCAGAAATAAGTGTTTTCCCGAGCTACTACTGTAAGTCTAGGTCACTAAAACAGGGTCAGCATGTTCTCTCACTCGTAAACTGCAGGTTAGGATTAAGGGCAACTTCTTCTCCACTGCCCCTGAAACAGCCTGACAGGTACCAACTGTGGTTATGAATTATACAGTCGCTCCTCCGGGAACGTGCGGATGGTGAAGGACGATCTGCGAAGACGACGAGGCTTCGACGGAGAGAGTGGCAGAGCAGCTTTGTTGGGTAAGATTTCCCCTGGGATGTACCCAGCTACCTTTGATTGTTAACGCCTTTATTACCATTGACATGTAATATGACGGAGGCGGTGTGGGTGAGGGCTGATTGATGAACTCGCTCGTGCTGGCTGGAAATTCTGCACATAGTGGTTTTCAGTTGTGGAATCATGGAAAGCAATAAATTACCAGTTTCCTTGTTGGGTTCGAACAAAGGAGGAAAAGATGTTTGGAGGCACTCAGACTCAAAACTTTATTACTTTGAAATTCATACTTCTTATTATTGTGATTTTTGTGTGACAATATTGTTTCAATGCACATATGCCAAAAAAATGTGTTTTTTTTCTTTAAATATATAACTTATTATTGCAATTACAAATTCAACTTCTGGTGGCTCGAATAAATAAAATCTATTTTTTTTCAGTCTTCTAGGTAAAATTTGCTGCAATTAAAATTATTAAAGTTAAGAAAATGTATCTTATTACCTAGATAAAAACAGATATTGGTAAATTTTTCCTTTGGGGACATAATTTACAGTTTAAAAAAATGAATGTTGTCGTGATGCTTAGCATAAAAGTGCAGTAGAGAAATTGAATCAATCTCAGAGTAAGAGTAAAAAAGAGAGAGCTTTAAATATATTAATATGAGTACCTCCACAGATACAGTCTGTCAGCCTATCAGCCCTAATTACCTTTGATGTACAACCGTTCAGGGTGGCGGAGAGGTCATAGCACGCCCACCACCTCTGCAGGAGATAAAACAATAATGTCACTACTACACGGGGAGGTCACACCACTGCTACTATGCCACTGTATTAGGCATTACATAATGCCATTCAGACAGAGAAACCAGCAGAGAAAGCAGTTTTTATCTGCTTTGCCCTCACATTTTAGGGATCTAAGGGCTTTCATCCAGAGGTGATGCACAAAATTGAAAGCAACCAAAAGAAATTGAATGCAAATGTGAAGGTATCTATTACCTAATGATCCAACACTAATGGGAACTGACAGTGGAGAAAGAGAAGAAAGTGAGTAGAGGAGCGACTAGAAATATAAATACAGAGAGAAATAATGACAAAAAAAAAAACACTTTCATCTCAGCATACAGTGAAACTGTGATGCGTTTTCTTTTGAGATATGCTAAACACGAGGTTGATTGAGATTAAGTCATGTATATACATGAAACGTGCTCATCAGTTGTAATCTAAAGTGGACACAGACAACTTTTCATCATTTTAACTAAGGTGATGAAGTGTTTGATAGATATTTAAAATTATCAAACATAGATTCTTTACATTATGGATTGTGAAGTTTGCAAATCTAAAAGAACAATTTGCATTTTCTAAAAGGCGCTTATCTGCTTTCTTGCCCACAAAGGTTGAGTCCACTCCACTCTCATGTCTTTGTAAAAGGGTCCCTGTGGAGTTTTCTTGTAAACAAAGTTTCTGTTAGAAATTCAGTGTTTCGCATCAAAACTGACTGTGTGTCCTTGAAGTCCAACAGACATTATAAATGCATTTTCTTCCTCATAACTTTTATAAAGCCAGTGTTTGTTTTCTTAAACATTTCAAACCTGTAATCTTCTTTCCTGCCTCTGTACATCAGTAGAATAAAGATGCAACACTGGCTTGTGGACGTGTATGTGCATGCTAGTGTGTTTGCACAAGAAGAAACAAAACTGACACACACACACACACACACACACACACACACACACACACACACACACACACACACACACACACACACACACACACACACACACACACATGCGTAGCAAAACTCAACAGGGAACCTTTAAAGGGCGCGTCCAACTGTGTTCTTTTCCAGGTCACTCCAACTCAGCCATTAGGAAAAAATAGTGATGTATAGAGCGCTGATAGTAACAATAAGAACTGAAAGGGGAAGTTTGTAGTATTTTTAAGTAGGGTTGTATGACATATTTATCAGTAGCCAGTGTAATTTTTGCACCTCTTCACCTTCACGTCAGACAGCCTTTTCTCACGAAGAACTGAGACTGCTATATCGCTCATCGAAGCCACCAGACTCTGTTGACAAAAACTGTAATTTTACCTCGCTGAACATGGGAGTTGCTGATCTACTGATGTTTTGATCACTTAGTTTGTCTGTGATATTGTGTAACTTTTGGGTCTGAACTAATGTGGCATCCACACAGCTTAGCTCCCATGCTAGTTAGGGGGTTAGAGACGTAAGTGTAACTAATCTGCATGATTGATGATAACACACAATTCCCAAAAAAGGCTTGGCTCAGTCATGAAGAGGCACATTAAGTGAGTTAATATGTAGCACCATCATGATGCAGAGACCTAGAATGTTCGAATTTGAGTACATAAGAAACATTTCTTTTCTGGAAATAGTTGCCATTCATATAGAAATTTGCTTGCTTACTTGTGGAGTGCTCTAGCAAGACCAAAAGGGGCGCAGCCTCAGTGTCGTGATGATGACGGCTCAGAGGGCTTCAGATCCTGGATATCCTCAAGTCTGCTTTGTTTCAGTTTCCTCTTGATGATGTAATCTGCTGAAATCAGACACTTGTCTTACATGTAAGAAATGAAGGCAGAACACATACAGACACTGTAACCAGAAACACACACATACACGCACACACACATGAATGAGTCACACACCCAAACCTGCTTTGTCAAATGTACACACAGAGTCAAAGTCATGCACATACACACCATTTCTTCATCTTTTACTTCAGTTATTGGTAAACAGTGTGATGATGAAACAAAAGCCTTTAGTTTAAGAAACAAAGACATGCAGTTATTTAAAGAGAAAAATCACTGAAATTAAAAATTAATGAAAATGAATTCAAACTAGTAACCACCATCCTGTTCACTTTCTGATGTTTACAACGAAACACAGATACAGTTGATTTTGAAGTGAAATCTACATCTCTCAACACACATGTACTCGTGTACTTGACCTCCCCAATATAGCGCCCATTTACACACATTGCAGCGAGTTTAGAACAGCAGCCAATGAGGTATCTACATTTCTGTATCAATGGTAAATACCACATGACGGGGGCGTTCAAAAAGACTTGTCTCTTGATCATGGTAAACAAGACCCCATTTGAACGCAGCAAACATAACATCAGACAAGGCATCTTGTTGGAGAAGATGTTAAAAACTGCAATTGAAAAAAAGGACTGTACCCGTTCTTTGAAAAAGAAGAGCTGTCATCAAGGGACCAAGAGAGTGGATTTGTTATTGGCAATAAATGGGAGATTATATTAGAAAACTCAAACAGGATGGATTATTTTCTTCTCTATGCTCAATTGACCTCTTCATAACCACACCAACCCTTCTGAAGCTGATAATCAATGGGCTGATTCGATTTTCATTCTAGGTCCACGGGGAGACATTTCCTTTTAACAGTCAATTTTCCAATTTTTAACAGCATCCTCAAACATCCAACAGAATTTTCACTTGATAATTAAAGGTTATTATATAAGTATTCAGCTTCATTACAGTATTTCCACTGATATGGACAGCAGCTAAGGGGAAGGGTTGGATAACATGATTGTAGTCTCCAGTCTGGAGCAAAACACGTTTCATCCACATGAAGCTCTGAGGGCAAACTGCTGCGTTTGATGTCAAAGAAGACACTTCAAAACGTCTCAGTGCCTAATAACTGACTTTCAAGGGACAAAATTAGATATTTCAAAGTAGCTGACGCCAAACTAACACCACAAAGATCAGTTGAGGGGTTTTAACTCTTCATTCTCGCAGATATAAGCTTTGATAAAACTTACTGTATTTACAGTCCCATTAGGAAACATTAAAGGCCATATATTTCTTTTTTTTCTTTTTCAAAAAAGCCAGTTTTGTGTCATTACTGTGGCTCTGCTGTCTTCTGAAAGGTTGTGTAACTGCGTCACTGTAAATAAAAGGGTTCAACTCTGGGCAAGAAGGGGGCTTTTTGCCTTTCAGGTGGTTCTCTTACATAAATTGAATATAAGACTGAGAGACTGCCCCAGTTTGGGTCTGATGAAGTGAAATAACATCACATTGACTATTTGTTTAGAATTTTTGATGCAAGATTTGCTTTAGCTGTAATATTTATCACCGTTGTGGTTGTAGCATGGAAAGAAATACTATTTTCTTTTTACTTCTTTTGACTTCCCGTATCTAAAATTACTCCTGAGAGACAGGAACTTTCCCTGTTGGTTTCTTTCTGCCTAACTGGCTATCACTTTCCCTTTTGAGAGTCATTTTATGTGTGTCTACAGAGTAAACTATTACTGGTATGGTGAGGTTTAGTGACATATCGTTGTAAGTCAGTCGTCACTCAGAGTTCAGTTTCATCTCATAAGATGTGTACTGAGTAAATAAACATTAGACGGATTCATCTTTAGATATGAACTGCAAGTTAAGTTACATATTTGAGGCAGGAGTCACTCTCCCAAGTTTGTAAAATTAAATCTGTGCCATTAAGCTTTAATCATATCACCTCTGTGTTCTTACTGAATTATAGTTTCTAATTCTCCAACTCTCCCTTAATCATCGACATTAAATGAGTCATCCAGCTGAATCTGTGCTGAGAACAATAGAGATGAATAATAAATAAGTCTGAAAGTGGCCTTTTCATCAGGCTGCTCTGAGACATTACATTTTTTAGAGCTTAATTTCTGCATTTTAAAAGCAGAAAAAGCTATGCCTTAACAAATTTAAAGTAAACATTAAGACCTTAGCTGACATAATCTATGACAGACAGAAAACCTAAGTCTGTTCATCCCACGCGTCGTCTAGCCCCTTGCTATGTGATACTGATGCCGAAAGCACCCTTTGGTGTCTATGAGATGCAGCAGCCTTTCAACTGACTGCAATGGAAATCCAGTTACAGCATTATTTGAGACTCAGAGCAACGGATGTAAAATAAACAGCAAAAGGGAGATGTAGTCGATGGGTCAAACAAACACAGACTTTCACCCAGGTGACCGCTCTTTGTTCAGTGTTCATGCGTCTCATAGCAACTAACAGGCTGCAGAGAAACATTACACGTAGTTTATGTTGTGAAATGGTCCCAGTTAGGTTTAGGTGACAAAACTACTTCGTTAAGGACAAAATATCATCATGTTTTGAGTTCAAATAAATGTATTTCTAATGTAATGTCACGTGAATGACTTAGCGTGTGATGACCGTATGTAAGTTGCATACTGACACATTAAAACATCAATGACTTTTGATTGCACCTAATGTTATGTTTGACTTTGGTTTCACACTGGACATGAACTGTGATCACCTCAATCAAAGTCTGGTTTGTTTGACATATCCAGCTCACCACTCTTCTGCCGTACACACAGATTTTTTGCTTGTTGAACTACATCAGTTTCCCTCAGTATAGAGTTCAGTAAAAGACCCGCACTTCTCTTAAAGATGCCACAGGCAGCTTTTGGCATCCATATCACATGCTGAAGTTGTCACTTAGTGGTGGCATGTGACGTCCTGGGAATAAGAACAGGCTGTTGCATCACATACAGACACTTCGAGGGTGCTGCCCAAAGGATACTGAAAGACAGCAGCCACCCCAGCCACAGTCTGTTCACCATGCTGCCATCTGGAAAAAGATACAGAAGTATCCGCTGCAGCAAAACCAGACTACAGAGCAGCTTCTTTCCCCAGGCTGTGAGACTCCTCAACCCCCCCTTTGACTCCAAAAGACGTAGCAGGGTTTAGGATCACCTTAAATTTCATTTCTTCTTAAACTACGTTTACTTTGTACCTTGTACCTTTTGGCATCTGTATCACACACCAAGGAGCATGAGAAAGCATCTATATTTAACCACTTGTGAAAAATGTGTTGAAAATCTCCCCCACATTTTAGACATTTTAAGAGAAATTTTACTCATTAATTAATACTTTTACATATTTAATATTTTAAAGCCAAAAATTGAGTTAAGTTGTAATGTTTGGCTTTGAAAAATGCTCTCAAATACTGAGTGAAACTCCCTCTGAAGCCATTGATTCACACCAAGATAAACTACTAACTCCTCCACATCATGACTGACAATAAAAAGAAGCAATTGTGGAGTAAATGAGCTTCAAAAGCACCTTCACTTCAAACTGCAGCAACTGCGCTGAGAGAAAACGCCTTTCACACTTTCACTTTTCACCAGCAGCAATTAAATATGTTTTCCAGGAGAATCTGCCATCACATACCGTGCTGACGGGTGTCAGTTTGGGTAAAAGAGTGTGTCTCCTCCTCACTATTTGAGGAGAAGCTAATGCGGATAAGCACAGGCTCCATGTCAGCACCAAAATGAGGTTCAGTTTGAACTTTTTTAGAGACAACGGAGGCTTCATGTGTCCAGGCGAGGCTGCAGGTGGGCAGGCTGGAGCTGCAGCAGAGTCTTGACAGGCTAATTTCTCCTGTGTTTCCTTTCGCTCTCAGTCGGCACTCACCATCCCCAGGAAACTAACCGTGATAATTCTGCTGTCTGCCGTTAATTGGCTGCGGAGACTCAGAGCCTTTCACACCACAAACGGTCCCTGATGTCAGAGAAATGCCTGATTGGATTAGTTGGACAGATTAATGGATAGAAAGGCAGACAGGTAAATAGCTACACCGATGAGACAATGGCATCAACCGTTTTAAAAAGCTGAAACAACACAAACTCTAGCAACAATGACGGCACTTAAAGTCTGTGAACATGTCTGAACTGTCAAAGTAATGAGATTCTGTGATGTTGGACTAAAGATAATTTCATATTAGACTGATCCTCTTAGAAAGCAGCGGCCAGGAGCCTGTTATATTAATTCTGGTCACAAAGACAGAAATAAATAGAAAAGTAAAATTGAGGAAAGAAGAGGAGGGAGTGCCAGAGAAGAGGGGGGGCAATGAATATCACTAAAGGTGTCTGAAAAGGTGGAGCCGCAGGACAGAATGGGAAGTTCAAGAGTTGAAGTTTCCAACATCCTTCTCTGACAGAGCAGTTAGCGTAAGAGCAGAGAAAATCCAGTCGTTCAAGTGCATTAAAACGCTGCAAGTTCGCTGCATGAACTCTGCTGACCTGAGTTTCACCTAAGTAGCAAAGCAATGAGAGTGCAAAAATTACATACATATGTAGCAACTCTGCATTAATGATTAACACTGGGAAGGTGACTAAGTGAATTCATAAAAAATATTAACCTTAGGGGCTGAGAAATTGGCTTTGGATTTCGAAGGAAAAACAAAATAGTAAATTAGAATAAATAAACACAAACAAGAGTAAATAAGTCAAACATTCTGCATTAGTATAAATAGGTCAGTGGTGTAATAAAACAAAGTATTATTACTTATGTACAGTAGTAAGTATTTTTTGGGAGTATCTGTACTTTACTTGAGTATTAATATTTTTGTCAACTTTCACTTTTACTCTACGTTTCCCTCAGAATCAAGTATCAGATCAGATTCCTGCTGGAATAAATCCAGTTGTGAACATTTTGATTTAGAAGCTTTTCTTGATGATTTTTTTTCACTGTAGAAAGTGCCACTATACTCCATGGCTGTAAAGTACTCTGCTACTTGAAGCTGCATGCTAATGTCATGAACATGTTTTTTTGGGTTGACAATGCTTTTAATTTCTCCTCAATTTTGGATAAGGTTTTTGCTAGAATATGTATGTATATGTGCATATGTAAAAGGTTTTGGTTTAAAAACGTATAGATTTTAATGTAAGAAAGTGCCACTATTCTCCATAACAGGCATTCCCCCAGTAGCAAGTACAATGCTACATGTAGCTACATGCTATCATCAGGGAAACATGTTTTTTTGGGAGTTGCCAAAAGAGACAGGCTCTAAAATGCAGCATTTCAGACAGAGGGTGAACACAGGTGTTTCAGAACAGAAAGTAAAATGAAAGAAAGTGTTATTCTTTTTTAAACAATAAAGCATGTAAAAATGTTCTGGTAGATACCAAAAATACAAGCATGAACCTGAAAGTTAGCTGATAGGTCCCCTTTTAATTTCTCTAAGAAAAGTTTGTTTGTGTGTGTTTGTTTTTTACTTACAGCTCAACAGGACACCGAAGGTGAATCGCCGTCCTGCAGCAGAGAAAAGCGGCCTCTTTGTGTTGTTCCAGCTCCTACTGTGTGTCAATACAGATCAATAAAAGCTATTGATTACTTAATGCCCCTTTCGGAAAGTGAGTGAAGAGGAAGAGGTTTCTAAAAACAGAGTGAGAGACAGACAAAGAGAGACAGGTAGCCCAGAGAGAGTATCCCAGACGGCTGTTTATTATTCTGACACTACAGTTTAGGTGTGCAACTGTAAAACAATACATGAGTCAGTGTGGGATTTCAGTGCTGCTTCCTACCGTTGCTTTAACAAAACAGTAGAAATTGATCACATTCCTGTAGAAAAAAGAGACAAGCTTTTCCTAAAGGGCCCCGTTTATTAAAATAAGTTTTAGGAGCGAGCTAAAGCTAATGAAAAATTAATCCTGGTGAGAAAATCCTGCAGGTTGCGTTGATTTTTTTGTGAGATAAGTCAAACAATAAAAAATTCTATCACTATCCCAGGAAATGACTTCCATTTGTTTCAGTGTCATCTTCAATGCAATATGCAGAATCAAATCAAGCCGAAGGATAATTTTAATAAACGAGGCCCTGCGGTCGTGCCCATCCGTCCCCAGAGAGGTGGATTCATGGTGTCAGTTGGTCGGCACGACGCAGACAGACCGCACATCATCAGCATGCTGAGGAGAGCGTGATGGAGTTACAAGAGAGGGGAGATCAGAGAGGGGGGAGAGGGCGGAGAGAAAGCGGGATCAGAGGGGTGAAGGTGGAGAAGACAGAGGAGGCCCTCGAGGAGAGAAAACAAACGCAGAAAGAGAGAGGAGGTGTTTGTCCACGAGAGACAAGAGGACCTCCTTCCAGTGTCAAACCGAAAGTGACAAAGGAGAGAAAGAAGAGAAGAGAGGAGAGCTCTCCAAATGTGAAGAAACAAAATAAGCTCCCAGTGAAGATTCAGGAGAGCAGAGCCGTGGTTGGGGTTGTACATTCAAGTGGCAAAGCCGAAAAATCCTGTGCTGAAAGCTGTGTAGGTGTGTGTGTGTGTGTGTGTGCAGGGCTCAGATCACAGGAGTCGCCCTTCATTCTCTTGTCAAATTAATAAAGAAGAGGATGAGCTCTCTGCCGCTCGTGTCTCCGCACAAAACCTGACAAAGGCAGGAAAACTCTCTAACTGGATACGCGGTCGAAGCCGTCCGAGGAGTCTCCTGTTCTGCATCTACATCTCATCATGTACTTTAACTGCTGAGGGAGCATTTCTCAAAATAGAACCACTGTATTGCAAATCTAAAATTGTGGATTTTCTCAGTACTAGATTTCAAAGTTATTCAGAGAGTTCCTTCTTAAGCTCTTCCTGCCAAACTTCAAAAATGGCTCCATCTGTCACAATATTGCAGACATACGTAGTTTATGTATGGAACCTGGAGTGCACCACAACATAGACTTCTATAAGAAAATATTAGGGATACATTTCCAAGTGTACTGGAAATGTATTAAGGGTTTTTTTTTCTTTCAAATCTGCTCAAGACATAAAGGACCTGGATAAAAGTCAAAGTTTTGAAAGGTGGGGAGAAAGTCTACTAAAAGAAGTAAGTCAGTAGAGGTCTTCACGGGTCAAGAAAACGCACCCATGGAGAACGATTGCTGAATCTGACAGTCACATTCTGAGATAATTAGACCAGAGCCAATCTGAGCTGGGTCAAAAATAGTTCTATTTATCAGTCTAAACTGTTTTGGTTTGAGTTGCCAAAAATTTTAGATATACGCCGTAGAGATAGAAGTACGAGGCACTCGCCTTGTGGCAGCCTGGTGAGAGCATCCTGATAACGTGAGCTCAGTATTCTGTTTCTCTGGACCAAGCTCCAAACATCAGGCTCTGATGAAAATTCACACTGTGACCAAAAAGTGGCCACTTGTATCATGGACATTTTGTGTTTCATGTCCTTTTGCTCTGAGCACACCTTTTTCTTAGCTCTTAACTTTGTTTTATTTATTGTAACTGTATATTTTTCTGCACTTTGTGAAGCACTTTGTCACTTTGTTTAGACAAGTGCAACACAAATAAAGTTATTATTACTTATAAAGTGGATTTACAACGTCCGTCACGTGATGCCCATGGGCCAAGAAAGACGTTTTTAATTTGACTTACGTTGGGAAAGAGACATCTATAGACCAGTAGATAATTATTTCTGAGCATCAAAACTCATTTCACTATCTAGATTTAAGCCATCCAGTTCTAAAACATTTTGGAGGTCTAAAAAAGCTGCAAGATTAAACATTTTTGTCTGCCATTCAATCTAGCGAAGCACTTAACTGGAAGTCAGTCACTCCGCTGGCCGAAGTTAACTGCTCGGGCACACTCAGCTGCACTCGGCTGCTCGCCAACCGTGTCACTGCCCAGAAGGAAGCATGAATCTACTGCTAGCTCGCCCAGCACCACTGAGCTATTTAACATTACACCTCAGCTGTGGAGGTCGCCATTAATGTTTACAGCCTATACTGTCATTAGCACAAGCCTCTCGTCCATGAGTACATGCACACTTATTTCTTTGAGTGTAGTTTGGTAGAGAGAAAATAGTTCCTACATGACACTGTTCATAACAAAGTCTGTGGATAATTTTGAGTAACAGGGTCATGATTTCCAGAAAGAGAGAATGCTGTTGAGTTTTTCAAATGTATTTTTTGGCGCTTTGAGCACCACATCTAGTTCCATTATTTTGGGAGGAAAGCAGACATCTGTTTGTCCGATATCTCCAACACTCTGCAACTCACACTAAAACAATCTAGACTCATAAACAGCACTACAGGTAAGATGAAAAATATGCATATTTGATTTTGGAGTGAACTGTCCCTTTAACTTTGGATATGATCTTGCTGATATTTAACATTTTTGTGTTAGCAGGTTGTCTGCAAATTAGCATGTTGGCACTAATCTAAAATACAACTAAATCTAAAAGGAATTTTTGTTTTGACACTATTTTGTCATGAACTCAAGAGTTAGGAGTTTTTGACCTGTTGGTGGCGCTCCATTAAAACTGAACTGCTGAATTGACAGTGTCACTGCTTTCCCTAAAAAAAACAAAGAGACAGTTCATTTTGATATTATGCTGCCCATCATTTGGTAAGTTTAGGTGTCATGTTTGGTTGGTGAATATAAATAACTGATATCTTTTCTGCACACGCAAACAAATCCTCTGTCTCTCCTCTAGATATATATTTGTATTTATGACCCTAATCCTGGCTCGCCTATCGACACTAAATATTATGGAGTTATAAAAGTCCACCAGAATCAGCCTTTAAGAGTCAAATGTTGCATAGCTTTGCATGATATTCTATATAAGTGACATGTCAGTGAGTTAAAGATATGAAGCAAACTGCAGATCTACACAGGTACAGTAGAAGCCATCATGGAAATCCTCAAATATATTAATTTTGCGTTTCTGGTACGGGGGGCCAGATTGCCTGAAACTGCTGCTGAGGCGTCCCTGAGCAAGGCACTTACCCCTGATTTGTGCAGGGGATCCGCTCAGTGGCCAACAGCAGAGAGAACGAGAAGAAACTCTCGGCGGTGACAAAGTGTGAGTGTGAAGCAGGTACAGAAAAAAGGCTCATGTGCTCAGGATGAAATTATTTAAATACGAAAGCCATTAAAACGGCGTTCTTTCAAAAATGTTCAAGCGAAATCAGATTAGCATATTGTGACAGAAATCTTGTGTCTCAGCTCGTTGTCAACTAGTGTGATTTTATGCCAATTAGCATTACAAAGTTATTAATTCTCATCATTTTCCAGTCTGTTGACAGCGGAGAGACAAATCTGAACGAAGTCTAACATCATGATCGACTTCAGACAAGATGGGAAATTTAAATTTCAGTGCAGTGAGTGGTTTGGGGGGAAGTTTTGAGAGCCTGAAAACTGTAAAAGTTTTAAACTTTTTTCCAAGAATAAAAAAACATGTTGACATGACATCAATGATTCTTTCTCATGTATGTGTATGTATGTATGTAGGGTTTTAACCTCTCTTTGTTAATCTTTATGTAGCTACTTTTGTCACTGTTCAAGAAAGCAACTGAGTGCAACATTATTACTAAGTCGGTTTCATTTTCAATATTCTATTATAAGTAATTTCTTTGTCTTGTATACTAATACGAAAAACGTAAACAATCTGATGTTTGCTTGCTCACACAGTATCCAAACAGGAAGAGGTGTGTTTCAGGCGTAAAAAGAAATTAAAGGGACAATCCAATACGAGCTCCAGATTTTACTTGACATCAGCCTGTTTTCTGCCACCTGTCCATTCAACCACACTGTACACATAATAAAGCAGAAATGACGTGAATCTAGTCATTTCGAAATATTTAAGGCTTTCATGATGGCGACTGTACATCTATGCTCTGCCTTACTCTTATTATTCTGCCTTAATAAATATCATGTGTGTGTCGTGTGATGAGTGCTGCTCACTGCAGGTTGAAGGGGGGACAGCGTCTGAAAAAAACCTTGACTTCTGACAAAACCAACTGATCTGCCTCCTGTGAAGAGAAACTCTCCCCGGGGCCATCAGGGTCCACATCAAGAGACGCCGCCACACTGTGTAAGTGTGTGCATGTTAAGTGTGTGTGTCAGCTCTTGCACACACACACACACACACACACACACACACACACATATGCACTCTGGAGCATAAAACTACTCCTTTGCATGCAGATTTAGAAAACTGATATCATAAAAAGTACAGTATTCCATTTTTTATTACTTGAGCTTTTTGCGGCGAAGCTTAATGGAATTCAGAGCGGGGCTTCAGCGCAACGCTCGCTGGTTAAGACTGCCGTGTGTGTGGTGCTGGGGCTGTGGGATTACATGTCACTGTGCTGAGTGGACTTTTATGTGAACTAAACTCTGTGTTATTTCCCCAAAGCCTTCTTGCCGTCCCAGCTTTACCCAAAGTGCATTCTGCCATCCCTGATTCATGCAAAGGAATGGAACAAAAAACAAAAAAAAAACATCCTTCATTCACCGACATGATAACAAAATCTGAATATTTTAGCGACGAACCCGAGCAATGCATAGAGACAAGGAGGAATCTAACAAAATAACCATTGAAGGGTTCACCCAACATGAAACTAAGGACATTTTCGTAATCAAAAATAGAAATTATTATAAGAAGCAAATTGATAATTAATATAAAAACATACCAGAAAGTTCCCTTCATGTGTTCAGGGATACTTCTTCGTCACATTTGGGAATCTGTGTTCGTAGTGGGCAAAGCTGAATCAAACTTTCATTTCATCTCACAGGCAAACAAAAAAAACCCCAACCTTCATCCCTTTTTCACTATTTCTAAATAATCCATGCACGATCCCTTTGCCAGTAAACCCTTTTGTTATTCAATTATAGTGCTACCAGTATGCAAACCCTGAATGTCCACATAGTAAATTATCAATGAAAAATATTTATATTTACAGTGTAGCTCAATAAAATGTCTCTTTAAATTGCATGCAGTCAACTGCATAATATACAGGCAATAAGTACGTTCAGTAGTTGTTTCTTTGGCAGGCCAGAATCCAGCTGGACATGCATAGAGAGGTATGTACAATCACAAAAACGGGACCAAGGTCACTGCGGAGCGACGACTCCCACATGACCTGGAGGTAAAAGTCAGTGTGCAAATGTTAAAGAAGCCAGTTTTCTTTTTATCTTGGAGGATTAAGACCAGTGGCGTAACTGGTGCCCAAAAAATGAGCGTAACCTTGAACTGATAATTGTGATCATTCTAGGACAATGTGCCATGTGATCACTGGATGTTCCCGTACACCACTGGCGAAGCTCTCTTCAGAGCCCCTCGTCCTTCTCTGAGTCTGGAGAAACAGGCCTAGAAACGGTGAAAATGTCCTGACGTTGGATTTTGGTTTTCGGTGTGGCGGCGGCGGACAGTGTCCCCGTGGACGGCCGCTTCTTGTCCGAGAGCAGTTTGATAATTTCGGCTACCTGACTTTCTAGGGCGCCCAGACGGCCTCCCAGATTCTGGATGTCCTCCCGGAGCTCCAACCGGGTTTCATGCAGCGCCGCCTGCAGGGCCTGTTCCGGGATGGGGCAGAAAGGGAGAGGGGACCCCGCTCCTCCGGGGAGAGGGCTGTGGAGGAGGGGGGTGACCGCAGCGGGGGTCCGTGCCTCCCCCGCTCGGTCGATCCGCAGCTCACTTTTAGTGATGCCGCTGTCGCAGGAGTCCGTCTTGCGGAGGGGATTGTTGCTGGAAACCCCACCCTCCTCTATATCCCCACCTCCTCCTGCTTCCTGACTTTTACCCTCTTGAGAGAGCATCTCCACGGAAACTGCCTTCACATTGTTGTTTAGCCCCTCCTTCTTGGCCTCCACTGGAGCCATGTTGTTTTTCAGGCGCATCCAGCCGCTGGCCTTGACGGCCGGCTTGGCGAGCGCAGGGCTGGTATTGATTTTGAGCCTGACAGTCTGCTCACCTCCGCCTCCAGCACAACTGGGCTGCAGCTCCATGATATCGCAGTTGTTCTGCTTGGCGGGGGGTTCGCCAGGATGGCTGTATGCCAGCGAGCTCTGCATGGGCGTGACCTGAGACACGGTCAGCACGCTGCTGCTGGGCGGAGCCCCGTTCTGCATGGAGGACGGGGGGCGCTGCAGGCTGAGCGGCAGGGAGTGCTGCAGGCTTGAGTGGCCCAGCTGCAGGCTGTGGGGGTGCAGGTGCTGGTGGTGCTCCACCTGCAGCTGGTTCTTCTCCACGTCCAGCTGCGAGGCGGCCGCTGCTCCCTGATTTCGGAGCTCCTTCTGCTGCTTGAACTTCTGGAAAAGCTTCCGCACGGGATGGTCCTGCGGGATGGTGAGCTGCACCTCGTTCTTCGCCCGCTGCCTCTCCTCTTCCTCCTTCTTCACCTCACTGATCTTGCGGAAAATTATCTGCCGGGGAAACACACAGAAAAGAACAACATGGCGCTTATCAGAACATTTATCATTTCATATGAATACTATGAATAATAATTCTCGCTCTGGCATTCTCTCCTGAGCGTTGCACATTAATCATCTGAGATAAAGGCCTTTTTCTACAAGAATGAGAAAAAAAGGGAGAATTATTATTATGGAAATCTGTCAGTTTGTCTCAACTCCTTCACTTGAGCACATTCACATGTCAGAAAATTCTCTGCAGTGCACTCAGGTACTGCAAAGTGTAGCTGGCTCCTGGAGATCCGTGTTAAATTATCCATCAGTGCTCCTCCACCTCCCCCTGTATTATTCAGCCTGAGTCTGGCGCCACTCTCTCCTGGCTCCCCTTACACACTAATTACATTGGGAATGACAGAAATCCCTGCCAGGCAGCCAGCCAGCCATTCAACTGGCGATTCAGGTGTTATTCTTAGTTTAAATGATAATGCTCCCAATAGCTCCAGTTAAAGAAGGAAGGGAGGGGAGTCGCCCACCTTGCTGGCCATCCGTGATCTACCCACCCGACCATTTTTACTCTCTAAACTCTAGACTTTCATCCGCCCATACTTCCTGCTCCTCCAGCTCCTTCTGCTGAGATTTTCCTGAGCCAAACTGAGCAAAGTCTCAGCTAGAAGAGTCTGTCATGTCAAATCTGCACGGCTGCCTGAAGGAGTAACCTGCAAGATTAACAGTTCTAATTAAATTACCCCTGACAAGTAGCGTGTGGTTTGATTAAAAGTAATTGAAAAGTTAGCACCGGTGGGTTTTGTTTTTTGTACTTGTCTCTTTCTGAGGAGAACAATGAGTCCACTGTCTTTGTGTATAAATCAAAACAAGAATCCGTCACAAGTGAGTGTCACTTCGTATTAGCCTCAGCAAGTACAGTCCCTTCCTGTCCTCATGTCAAGAACCAAAACACATCAGAAATGTCTTCCAAAAGTGCATCTGAAAAGTAGAGCACTTCAGCATATCAATCTGAAAGAAATACACACAAATATTAGTATACGACATATTACTTATAAGTAAAAGAAAATCTGAGCCTGATTTTTTTTAAGCACACAAAAATGACCTAGAAAAATGAAAATTATAAAATGATAATTTTATAGTTTTCTCTAACTTTTTTGTTTTCCTTAACATTTTCCCCTAGATTCTTAAAAACAATAATTTTCTACATCTACTAATGTGTAAAACATTTATTACAAAGTTGCTTAATGCTTTTTTGAAAGAAACTGCGATAATTTGCTCAGAGTTTAACATTTTAAATATTTGTGAAAGGCATCTGAAAGCAGCGCAGGGAAAATGATGTCGCTCCAGGTGTCAAAAGTTTAATCAGTACAAAGGAATGCTGCTGCTTTTGTCAAGTGAAATGAAGCTTTTTGTCGTCACTATGGTGACTTTGACTGCCGGTCATATGTTTGAAAAACTCTTCAGAAAAATTGTCTGGCCTTGCAGTAATGGTTGGCACTGCAGCGGTTCTTAAAACCACCAAAAGCAGAATAAGACCACGTGGCACCAGGTTGAGTGGCCTGACACATTTCTCACACTCAGCCTAATTTCTCCTGACCCAATTATTCCGTCCTTCTGTCTCCTCGACAGCCAGCGCTCACATACGGAGCCTCATTCAAAGTCTCAAGTAGCCGTCCACTGTGACACATGCACAGAACAACGCAGAGATTTGAGTAATGCCGCTGAATGGCTCTCTTCTGTCAGCATCAGAGAATTGAGAATTCGTGAGAGAGGGTGAGAAAGACAAATGGCTCCTCGAGAGACACTCGGGTGAACAGCTGTCGTATTAACACAGAGAGTCTGTGTGATTACTACAGAGATTATAAA
This sequence comes from Plectropomus leopardus, assembly GCF_026936395.1. Lineage (NCBI taxonomy): Eukaryota > Metazoa > Chordata > Actinopteri > Perciformes > Serranidae > Plectropomus > Plectropomus leopardus. Next base: position 5,609,770 of record NC_142189.1, read on the forward strand.
GTGTGTGCAGCATCGCAAAAGTATGAGGTGACATTTGGGCTGCAGTGGTGCATCATATTACATCACATCATTAATTACCATCATGACATAACACCCAGAACAGGTTGATATTAGGTTACACAAGTTGTGGAGTACTTACTTAAGTGTCTCATGTTAATCAAAATTATTTTCACCTCCAGCAGTGAAACTACTTGTACGTGATTTCATCCTCTGGTGAGTAATTTTTCTTTGAGATTTTTTTTTTTTTTTTTTAAATAATTACAATGCTGGCTAACATCTATTTAACAGAAATGTATTTGAGATCATTTTTCTTTGAAATAGCACTTCATTTTTAGAGTATCTACCCAAACTTTGCACTTTTATGTGTTTGTTAAAGAGATTCCTTTTAGGCCTATTCTTTAATAAAAAACTGATTGGCCTAAATACTTAACAATAAACTTTTTAAATAAGTATTTCACTGCTGGGAAGATGACCTTTTCATAAAGACACAGATACTTTAAGAGTGCGCTTTGTGATCCAAAAAAACAGAGAAAAAGAGCTGTGGCAATCTCTTTTGCTTAAGAGGTGAAAAAACTACAAGTGCCAGAATGCACTGTGCCTCGATGGACCGATTAATACTCCCACCAGTAGGTGCAGCGCTTCTGGTGTATGAGCATGACGCCAAAAGCCACCTTCTGCATCTGAACAGATGAGAATGCACTCGTGCAGAAACGGTGGCGTTGTTATTATACGCCGGCGGACGATTGGATGGCACCAGGCGAGTCCACATGCAACGTGCACGGACGGCGTCACTTGAGACTCTCTCTCATGTTTTTGAAAGAAATCAAGCTAATTTGTTCAGACTTCAAAAGGTTAAAGAAACATTTTAGTTTCATATTCTTTATTTCCTCTACATTTTGCCCTCAGTATCCATTCACCAGATTCAAAATTAAATTGGGCAAATAGCACATATGGCATTTTAATCAGTACAAAACTTTGTTTTGCACTAAAATGTAGTCACCCTGTGCAGCTTCAAAAGACTAAATGTTTTTCTGGAGCTATTTCCACTCAGACATCAGAAATAACAGCACAGTAGAGTAAGTAGTGCCACACTGGAAGTGTACCAAAAACCATCCAACATCACTTCAATCACAGACAAATACATAAACATATGAGCATCGTAGTGGAAGCAGCCGTTATGTAACAGATGCTTCCTGCCAGCTCGTGCACACCTGCGTCCTCTGAGTGTCTCAGTGAACAGCAAAACATGTGTGCTACTTCAAAAAGTGTTTTTGTCTGAAAAAGGTACCAGACAGTGAGTAGTCGGTCGGCTGGATTGTTCCAGCCACAGCAAATGTAGCGTCAAATTTTAGATTAACTCTTTGTTGTCAAACTGTTTTTTAAGCACCAGCGAGCATGTTACAGTAAAATAGTCGATCTTAAAGTATGAGACATTGTTGCTGCCATTTGCCTGTTGTGCATCAGTACAGCAGATCATCCTCTCGGCAGTATGTTGAGCTCTGCAGTATGCAGGTTATCTAAGAGCTGATGTGCATGAAGTCAGTGTGGTCCCTTCATAGCTCACCCTGCAGTCCCCTGAGAGCGCCGCGGTTTCTCCCGCCAGCTCTACATGCAGAATTGAAGATGCAAATGCTAATGAAGAGAAATCAGAAAAACAGAGTCTACCCCCCTACTAAATGAAAAAAAAAAACATCAACCCCCAAATAAACCATGATAGAGAGGTAAGAAGAATTAGTCAAACGTGAGATCACGAAGATTTGGGGCAACGACTGTGTAATTGATTTATAATAGCTTCCACAAACTTCATGTAGGCATTTTCTGGAGTTTTTAATGTCCCTTTAACTGCCTTCTCTTTCTTTAAAAGTATATTTTCTTCTCCAATGCTTACTTTTTATACACCATGTTGGTTTTTATACACTAGATTGTTTTTGCTTTTTTAAAAAAGCTGATGATTTTATGACCGTTTTTTTATTTTGCTGCCTATGAAGCACAGTGTAACATGGATTTTGAAAAGTGCTCAAAAATGAAGATGATGATTATTATTTCTTCTTAAGTATAATACTGTGCCTTGTTATGGCTGCTATAATATGTCCTCTGAGTTAAACAACAAAAAGTGTAGTCTGTAGCTTCCCTTAAAGTAAGACATACTGTAAGTGTTTTCTAATCTGACACCACTATCTACAAACCACACATATTGTATTTGTACATTGTAAATAATATTTGTACATTATTACATTGTAGGTATGCTGAAACTTTACATTTTGCTGTGGTTAATGTGTGTTATGTTTAATAGAAATAAAGTTTTTATAGGGAAAAGATCAATGTGCGATGAAATGAAGCAAACCTCTCTGGTTTTTCAGAACCACATTACAGGCTGATCTGCTCAGGGTGACCACACACTAAAATGTGACAACAGTTTCATTTGGACCAGTGTGTTTGGCAGGTCAACATCCTATTCATGTATACCTCATGAAAGGCTTTGAGATAATCTACGTGAATCAAGCCGAGGTGCAAACAAGCTCTTGAAAAGAGCAGAAAGTAAAAATACTCTCTGCAGTGTGGCTGCCAGTAACCATTGGTAACCAATTTAAAACCAAAAAGGCCTATTGTCTGTGCAGTTACGAAACACATGTCCCTATGTACTATAATTTAATTCCTCTTTTATAATCCTTTTTTTTGGTTCATGTTTGACATTTGATCTTAGATTATTTTTTACATATTCTTATGTGATATTTTATCTATTTCCATGTAGATATGCACATGTTGTCTTTGTCCTCTGAAAACCACATTAAAAGATCCGCCATAAAATTTCTTTCATCCCATTATTTCAAATATTATGTGAAGGACCTCGGCTGCACAGATTGCTGGTATGAAACATAAAGGCTGCACTTTTGCACTCTAAAGCCTTTCTATAAATGACGTGTTTTCTGATCTGAGATTGCAGCATGAAGAACCCCTGTGTCCAGATGACCTTCAGGTCTTCACGTTGCTTCTACAGTTTCTCTCAAAAGATGTGAACCATAGTAATTTGAAGGAGTTGTTGTTACAGAATTATTCATTGGATGGCTGGATTTATGAATACTTTAGATGCAAAACATCACATCAGGAACAAGAACACAGGACTCAGCTGCTAGTTTTTACTCCAGACATCTAATTACGAGCTAATTAGAGATACCAGACAACAACACAATTGCCAGAATAAATCTCGGTATTGTAGGTTTATGCAAATCATGGATATGTTACATTTGTATGTTTCATATGAAGTGAGTATGTTTAAACTTTAAACACAACGTAAACTTATTCTTGTTTTTCATTTTATTTTATCTAAATGCTGTCGTTATCGAGTGGTTAGGTTTAGGCACAAAAAACACTTGCTTAGGGTTAAGAAAACATTATATTTGGGCTTAAAATACCCACTTTGTTCGCTACAAACACAACTGGAACTGTCCAAAACTTGTGGCAAAAAATACCGGCTTTTGTCTTGACAAATATGTCAAACTCTTGTTAAAAATGCCTGCTTTTTGTCACTACAATCATTCTTGTTAAATATACGCACTTTTGTGGCTACAAACTTGACTGACAATGTCTGATTCACATTTAAGAATTTTCCTTTTGTCACTAGAACACAACTGGAAATGTCCCAGATACATGTTAAAAATTATCCAATATTGTTGCAACAAAGACAGCTGTAAATGTCCCTTTGTCAAAAGAATACCTGTTTTTGTTGCTAAAAAACAAGACTAGGGATGTCCCTGCCTCTCATAAAATAGCCGCTGTGGTCACTTCAAACACAGCCAGAAATGTCTCAAAGTCTCCTTAAAAAATACCCACTTTTGTTGCAACAAACACTACTAAAAAATGTCCTAGCCACTTTGGTCATGACAAACAAGGCTAGAAATGTCCCAAGCTCTTAATAAAAAATGCCAGTTTTTGCCTCAACAAAACCACTTGAAAATACCCTAATCTGTCATTAGAAAATACCTGCTTTAGTTCCCACAAACAGCAGAAAATGTCCCAAACTCTCACTAAAAATACCCTCTTTTGCTGCTACAAATGTGGCTACAAATGTCCCAAACTCTTGATTAAAAAATACCCATTTTTGTCTACAAACATGCCCAGAAATGTTACAAATTCTCCTAAATAAATGCCCGGTTTTATCTGTTTTAGAAACAGTGGTTGGCTCTTGTCTGCTGATTGTTACCCGTCTCACCTGGATGTAACTCCAGGTGAGACGGTAATTCATTAGCTGATAGGACAGAAAATCTGTACTTCTTCAGGAGTAAAAAATTGTCAAGAGTCTCAAACATCACTCTGGATTTCTGGGATCTCTGTAATTACGGCACAGGCAGGTGTAATTTTTTTAAAAGGGAGCTGATTCCCTCCTGCTGAGGTGGCTGGTGAACCTGTTCAGACGCAGCTTGACTAGAAAAACTGGAGAGGAACTGGTTCCTTCCTACAGGACGGCTGTTGTAAGATTTTGCCAAAAGTTGATTTAAAACATGCAGAACATTTTAATAGAAAACTACTGATGCACATGAGCTGTTTTTCAGTCATCCAGACTAGTTTGTATTAATTTTTTTTTTTTTTTTTTTAAATCCCTTTGTTGGATCTGTACTCTTGAGAAGATTTCCCAAGCTACATTTACATTTTATTAATAAAAAAAAATAGTGGGCACAAATTTAATTTAAATAACAGTACTTGTGATATATGAATTTAAAATTAACTTGTGTGTGACTGCAGAGGTGGAAGCACTGTGAAAGATTGTTTTGGCCAAGATCCAGCGTGTCCTCCTCTTTACATCAGGAGCCAAATAGACACATAAATCTAATAAAGCATTTTCCAGAGAGATCAAGTGAGTTAGAGTTGACTCATCATTAGTTATAAATTCTGCTCTTGTGTCTTTCGAAATCCACAGCCAGTGTCTTCCCCTAATGCAAGAGAGGCCGTGATTCATACGCTGTTTTAATAGCGGCACATAATATATAGACAAAGGAAGCAGAGACATAAAACAAAGAAAAAGAAAGTGAAGGAAAATGTTAAACAAGTAGTATGAGGAAGGTGTTTCTTAGGAGTGCAATCAGACTGAAACCAGTGTCGCATAAAAAAATGCAATCGATGGATTGGTGATTGTTTAAAAAATTACAAAATCAACAGCAATATCAGTACCCTTACAGGTACACTGTGTCAGGGATCTTGTTTGTTCTCTTCCCTGCAGAGGTCCCTTTCATTTTAAAAATCAGTGTTTTTCTGGCACAGCTTGTTTCGGAGGGGCTTGTAAATATGTTGGCTAACACAAAAAAGTCCATGTTCCTATCTAGAGCCAGTAGGCAGGTTTCCACTGCAGATTTGTGCAAAATTTAAGCGATATTTTGCACAATTGTGCAAGATGACTGCGTTTCCATTGAGTGATGTTGTGCAACTTTTCCTCTTGAGATAACATTTCAAGAAGCATGGGGATGGATGCTCAAAGCTCGCAAACGCTGCACTATCCATCATTATTTCCAATCGAAGGCGACGTAGGCGTGTTATGTGAGCAATAATGGAAACGCAAGTCCCTTACATGTGGGAGCGGCCACATCTGAGGGATTTCTGAGAGGTGGTAGTCTACGATGTCCAGATAATCCAATACATTTTTGAAGAGTTATGCGATGCACTAACAGCTCTTGTAGCACCTGTGACACGTTCAAAGCCATACCATCATGTGACCTATGAAAGTCAAAATAATCTTTCCATTGCAGCTTTTTTGAATTGCTTAAGCCTCATGCGAGTGTAAAACCTATTTTGCCATAAATTAGAGGTTTTTTTTAAACTGACATTTTCTATTAGGGTTGTTTTATATTCACAATATTAATTTGTGCAATTTGAGGGTTCCTGGAAACCTGCCTTATGTTTGGTTTGTCCAATTTGGGCAACTGTAGAAACATGGCATTGCAGCATGGTGATCCACCTATGAGGGTGAATATGCAGAAACATCAACCTTATTTTTGCTGGTTATTAAACAAACTGTTACTGCAGAGGTGAGAATACAATGATTTGAGTGTCAACTGTTGGTGGCATTTTGTAAAATCATGCATGATTTTATGTTTTATAGTGAGAGATATTCTCTCTTAAATATGTGACAAGACCATTTAACGGACACGATTTCCTAAAACAGAGACTAAAGATGAGAGCAGGTATTATCCTACGAGAAGCAGCATGTATACACTTGTGTTTTCTGCTCTCTTTTCCTCAGACAGCTGTGGGCGTAGCGCCGCTCTAAACGCTGTGGCACCCCCCAAAAAAATCTATTTTTGTCTCCGACTTCAAAGCTCTCGTTATAAAGACGGTTCAAATATAAACTGGATTTGAGCGTCGATAAAATCCTTCCCTCAGAACGGGAGCACCAGCAAACAGACAGAACAAATGCAACATTATGTTTACGAGCCGCCTCGAATGTACGTCGGCTCCGTTTAAATATTCAAGAGCAGAGCAGAAGGAGAGTGTCAGGGTTTATTTAGGGTTTCACAGAGAGACGCTGGTTGGGCTGAGTAATGTCTCCATTTCATCCAGGCCATAATATTCTGACTGCAGGAGGGGATGAAACCGAAACACTGCACACTGTAAATCTGAGCAGAGAGGAAGTGAGGAGAAAGAAGGTGGAGGAGAGGATATATTATGCAATATTAGATGAAAGTGCAGACAGACAGTATAATGTACGATACACAGCATTAATATATAGATGTACAGTGTCTGGTAATGTGACGCATACCACTGTTTTACCTGTTAAATGTTTACACTGCACACTGCTTTGGTGATATTTGTTTTAATTACATTCCTGCTAATAAAGCAGATTTAAATTCAAGAGGGAGAAAGACAACAGAAGAAAGAAAAAGAGGGGAGACAGAGGAAGAGAAAATGAAAAGAAAAAGTAAAAAAAATGGGGAAGAAAAGAGGGCGAAAGAAACAGAGGAATGAGAAGGAAATAAAATATATGTAGTGGCAAAGACTGGCCTGAAGATATGGAAAAACAGGACAGAAGCAGCATGATCATAAATTTATGTGTATTGTGATGAATACGGTTGACAAAGAGAGAGATAGAAGAATCAATTCTTAGCTGAAATGGATAACAAGGTAGAGAGAGGAAGAAAAACTAATCCACAATGTATGAAAAGGAGTAGAAAGACAAAGAGATAAATGAGAAAGGGGGAAAAAGAAAGTAAAGTACTTTGTATGATTATGAAGGGCATATTTAAAGTCTATTTCCAGTGTCAGTGCAGGAAGTGATGTGTTTTTTATGTAGCCAAGCAAAAAATAAGTCCTGACTTTAATGTCACATCACAGACCAACAATTAATTGTATAACAGTCAACAAAATCTTTTCTGAACCTTAAAAAAGTGTTTAAGTTGCCCGACTATACTATATAAATCTGTCAAACATCAACATTTGTGTCTGTCACATAAGTCTAATGCCACATGTGCAGTTTAAACTTGTGCGCTGCTGTGTAGGAAAATTTACGACAATTTTAGAAATGTATACACACTGTGCATAGGCAGATCATGAGGTAATGGCTGTTTTGGGGGCCTGAAGAGGTAAACTTTTGAAACAGGGTCCCAGAGTGTAATCATTTGTAAACACAACCCTATCTGATGTAAATCCTGTGAGAACAGTGATGTCATGGCTGCACCTCGCACATGCACACGGTGTTCCTCTATGATGGTGGCCTGGCACACATACTACAGCATTTTCAGTTGTTTTTGTGGATCCACGTACGCAAGGATTGTTTTCATAATGTTATCATATGAGCATTTTTTTTTTAAATGCAAAGGAAAGACTTTTCCTTTTTAGTATGGCTGTTCTTGTCTAAATGTGACCTGTGTCATACAAAGACTTTCTTTTTGTAAATTAACTGGTTTATGTTTAACCTATCGCGTATTTCTAGTTTGCACAGTTATAACCATCAGTGCCATGCTTATATGTCTGGCACCAGAAAGATATTTTGTACATGAGTTGTCTGTTCACCACCAGTCACATTTTTAAATCTGAACATGACCTTTCACTATAAAAGTGATGCTACAAAAATTAGATTTAGAAGATTTTGAGGGCTTCATATAAAAGTTTAAGACCCCCTGAGACCCTCTGTCTTTACACAATGGAGGATATAAGTTACAGTAGAGACTGGCCTGAAGAAATATACAGAAAGAGGAGAGGAAAAAAGAGAGGATGATTTCTGCCTCCTTATCTACCAAACTCATATCCAATGTGGCCTCTGAGGAATTCTCTGCAAAGCATTGTGGGTCATGATTACCTCCAGCCTCTCTCTCGCGGAGCACTTTTTATTTTGATATTTCCTCAGCTGATGTCACTCTCCTCCATCACTCTCTCCGTGCCGTCGAGGAGGAAATCACTCTCTCTTTTTATGGTTTGTTTTTTATGCAGAGCTGCCGGCGGTCGCACGGCGCTCCACCTCACTCATTCATCACCGTAATCGTCCAGCAGGAAGCGGCTGCGCGTGTGAATGTGGTGAGAGAGCGGCGTGGCGGCGTGCGGGAATGACAGAGGATCCCATTAGACGGGAGCGTGACTTGTTTGTGTAACAGGTCACATTCAGATAAACCACAACACAGACCAGCAGAGCAGAGAGAACCGGAGGCACATTTACCTTCGCTGAGGCTGCAGACGGGGAGGCAGCTGGTGTGGAAACCACAGTCTGAACTCTTATTTTGACTCACATGAAGGATATTTAACGTCAAAGACTTTAAACACAACAAAAAAAAGGCAATTTCAACTCAGAATAAACTAATTTTCTACATAATTTTGTCATATGCTGTTTCAAACTTCAGCTTTTAAGCCCACATATTTGAAAAATCCTGAAAGTTCCCAGAAAACAAACGTGAACATCTACAACTCCAGCACAAGTGCCATAAAGATCACATGATGTAATCAAAAATCTAGATGGTAGATGGAAGATGTTGGGCTGGGTATCGTCAAGAAACTCACAAATTAATTTGGGTCACGATTCGATTCGATTACGATTCAATTGGATATTGATCCAGTTGCTTTGATATCAATTCAGTTGTGTGTGTTGATGTCAGAAATACCCAGATAATTAATTAGAAAAAAGTAATATTACTTTGCAGAACACGAGAGTTGCTGATCTACTGTGGCCTCGATTAGTTAATGTGTAAGGTAAAGCAGAGAAAATATTTCAAATAAAGCATACGCTTAGCATCTTTCTGATGCCCTTGTCCACAGCGGTCCAGTCTGGTGTTAGACTCAGTTTATCAAAGACGTTAGCAAAGTCACGCAGTACATAAAATAAGCAGAACAGAAACATCAGAAAGCTCAGGCCACCGTGTCTAACTATTTATCTTTAAACGTTAAAACCTGTTTAAACAGTTGTGACTGAAAATTACAAGAGAAATAAACAAGTCTTCTGGTTTTACATCTCTGAAATTCAAAACAAGTGCCAGTTGTCTACCTGGAAGTCTAGTTAATTGGTTTTTACTTCAAGAAATAAATGAATCACCTCCTCTAAAGCATAAAAACAGAAAGTCATCATAGTGCCTTGGGTTTAAATAATTTGCAATAATATTAAGGTTGGTTTTGGATGACCTTATCTTAATGTCAATTTATTTCCTGGTTTTATTTCAATTATTTTAATTCTGTTAAACTTTTTGGAATTGCAGCTTTGCGCCAACATTTCAATAAAACCACAAACTAAGTCTGTACATCTGTCTCAGGTTCCTCTAAAACACAAGACAGACACATGATGACTTTGTAGATCAAACATGTCCTCCTAATAAAGTGAATCTAAAAATACTCTCACGAACATCTACGCCGATGGAATTAATCAGCAGACAAAAATGACACAGTCACAGAGAGCTCAGAGGCCGATGACGACGGTCGAAACCGACTGTAGAGGTCACACGAGGTCACGAAACTTTAGATTGGAGACTGGGAGCTTAATCAGAAGTGAGTAATGTCTTCTGTCTCTTACAATTATGAGTTATTACACACTTCTAAAATACATGCTATCGATAAGGGAGAAACTTTTAAATGAGCTCTTTTGATTAATTCAATATTTACTTTAATATTAAATGAGTTACTGAGTTTAATGTCTTCAGCATGACTCTGCTTTTTAGGAAGACATCCTACAAGTAAAATTAAGAAACTGAGACTGTGGTATTGTCTAAAAACATCACTTTTTTAAACACTAAGCTCTTTAATCGAATAAAGTAATAACTCCAGGCTCTTTAGATCTAAGAGTCTAAAAACTGAGAAGCTGTGGACTTTAGCAAAGAGAAGAAAAAAGGCTGATAAGTTTTTCCATTTTGAGTCAAGAAGAGAGCGAGTAGAGAGGGAACATCTGGGACACTGAGAGGAAACGACAACTATTTCTTGATAAAAATGAGTTTTGAGCTTGAAACAGAAGATAAGGAGGAACTCTGCTGTTCTGACTGAAGTGAAGTGCGATTAAAGAAAAGTCTGCAGGTATGAAGTTTCACTTGATTCACTTAAAGTTGTAATCCTTAAGCTGTTACTGAAATCAGACTCCTGTTTTTGATGCTGTGTATGGTCTGCATTTTTTCAGCAACAGCCATGAATGTGTTTAGATTCAGTAGTTAACTCTGTACACGGTAGTTTTCAGTGTTTGTGGCATGATCATATTGGTCTGCGTCTGCTGGATGTGTCAATAAGAAACTACTGGAACAAGTTCAATAAACCAACGTTTAAGGTGATGATAAGTAAACTTTGTGTTCACAGCCATTTTCTGCTGAAAACATGTGACCAAAAACTCGAAAACTGCAAGCAATTGCAGGTTTATGTGCAAAGAGAATGAAGCAAAGGCTAAAAACAGGTGAAACAACGTCGTGCTTGTTTTCTTGTGTTCAACAGATGCATTTCCACCTCAGATACTCAGATTAGATGTTGCTGCAGTGCATGCTGGGTGTCAACATTAGCTGTAATGAAGGCCAGGTGTGCGCTCGTCTTTTCCTATCGGACTGATAATGACGAAGATGAGAATCAAAAGCTGTGTTAATTCACTTTGCTCTGCAGGCTCTGATGTACAAAGAGTTCATATAATTAGCAGCAGTGCGGCTGCACGGAGCCAAAGCCAGCTCAGCACACTGAAACACATCCAAACACTCGGATCTGCAGCTGCCAAACAGCAGTCCGTCAGACAGCGTAAATTATACAAAGTACTGCGAGTAATAAAACATGATCTCACTGCAGTGGAGGCGTTTTTGCTTTTATCCCACATTAGCTGCAGCTATGCAATAATAAAATAAAGAAAACGGTTTGCAGAAGCGGGAAGTGGAGGTTTAACAGCTCTAATAACAGGCAGCAGGGAAAAGGATCCAAATGCACACACAGCTGGTTCAGTTATATGTTTATGTAATTCAAAAATCAATGAACAGGCCGAGAGTTGTCAGAGGGCGGCTGACAAATGTGAGTGGGCTGAGGCAGGTAGGCAGGTGCAGAGGTGGGCACGCATAACAATTACAGGACTGATTACAGCTCTGATTTAAGCTGTTAAGACAAAACTAAAGTATGTAACCAGCAGTGTTTATTTTCTTAACCGAAACTCTGACTAAACAAGATTGCCAATTACATTTTTTCCCATTACTAAAATGAGACGATAATGAGACAGCTTGGCGCTTCTGTGACTATATCAATATGCAACTTGTTCACGAAAAGAGGACTAAATATGATTTAAAAATCTATTTTGTCAAAAAAAAGAGGAGATAAAATATAAGAAGAATCATAACAATCGTGACAGTCTGCACCATGTGCATTTGTTGTCATCATAGCAGTGGGCTGCTTCATCCCACCATGTGCATTTGTTGACATAATGGTAACGGCATCGCTGAGCATAAACAGCTGATGCAAAAGGATACCCAAAACGTCATGAGGAGATGTGGAAAACCACTGAAAGAGCGGCACCACGTGACAATTGGGATAAGAATGTGTGTTGCTTACGCTCACTTAGCAACTTCAGGTACAACCTGCATCTGTGCATTTGAGTGTCAGAGAACCCAGCGCTCGACCTCGAGTTTTCAGGTGGTTAAAGACGCGGCGTGTGTCCCGCCCCTTAGATAGTCAAATGTACAGGTACAGACAGGAATGAGAAAAGTGAGCCAGAGAGAGAGGGGTATGAATGCAACTAACGTCCTCTGCCAGCATCGCGGAGGCTGTGCCCATGTAGGTGTCACGGTGACAGGTGGAAGTCGGGTAATACCTCAGCGATGGCGTTTGTGTGGGACGTTTAATCCTGAATGCTGGAGGAGAAATAGTGTTTGTGTGTGTGTGTGTGTGTGTGTGTGTGTGTGTGTGTGTGTGTGAACATGTACACAATATGTGTGTGTGTGGGTGACTCAATCCTGCACATGATTAAATCCTTTTTGTTGAGTTGTAGTTCTTTGTCTCACACATGCGCGCACACACAGACACACACACACACACAGACACAGACACAGACACACACACACACACACACACACACACACACACACGGGCAGCAGTCAAAGTGATGGATAGAAGCTCATCTGGCTCACACAACAATAGCTGGACTGAATAAAAGGATCTAAACTGGACCGCAGGCTCGTGTGTGCTGGATCTGACTATCGACTGCAATCCTGCATCAGCGGGAAAATGAAATAACAATAAGAGCGAGCGGCGGAAAGCGGCGGTGAGGGGGGAACGTTAGCTCTGTTCTGGCAGACATCGAAGGAGCTCGTATCATAAAGTTGCTAAAAATAGAAACAGTGAGAGAGAGACTGCTGGGCAGGAAACAAGACTGCAAGAAGAGATACAATCTACAGACTTAAGAGAGGAAAAGAGACTCAGATCAGCTTCTCTGAGGTACTCCATGCTGTCTAATGACTTGCAGATAACCCCAGTGGTTACTAAAGATAAGAGGTTAACCCTTCCTTGAAAAGATTTGCATTTTCATTTCATCTGTTTTCCGCAAAAACATCTGATCTTATCATCTTTAGGCACTCAAAAAACTTGGATAGGGAAATATCTGAGTTTGGTTTAATACAATTACGCTGCAGTATCCTTTGACTCAAAGTATTTAGAAATGTTTAACTGAAACACTAATCTCTTCCAAACCTGAATTGTGTGCTTTTGTTACTTAAAACTAACAACACACAGAGCTCAGGATGTGAATCTCGGACTCCTGCGTCACAGTCCACCAAATGACCGAGACCACGTGAGGGTGCATTATTTGAGTTAAAACTCTCATTATTTTATTTTGACACTGGAAACTTGTCTGCGGTATTGTTTGAAAAGGCCAGCATAACCCCAACCTTATTTATTCATTTTTACAGATATCTATTTATTTATTTTAAACGGAATTGAGTACTTGACGCTTTTTATTACACTGAGACTTGAGTGCTGCATGTAGTTCTTTTCATGTTTTTCATGCTCATGTTTTGGACCTTAACCACTTACAACTTTCCACCAAATTGGGATACGGCTTATGCCTCCAACTGGATAAGCCATCCCCACTTAACTGGTTTGTAACAAATAATGCATAAAAAAGTGCAAACAGGTCAGACATTCATACTTGTTAAGTGATGTATTTGCTCTATGTGAGGATGTGCTGCAACAGTATTATCGATATACAGCCCAGCTCAGCAGAAAAAAAAAAAGTGCTGGCGTTGCAGATCACTGTTCAAGAGCAAAAAACAACTAAAGCGGTTGTGTTAAAGTCAGTCATTGCTGTGTTTCAATGAGCTTTTTTGGCACCAAACCCCACCTGGATTGTTCTGCTGCACTCACTGCTGCATTTCCAGCGGGGATTGGGCCCCCAAAAAATTGATATTTTAGGCCAAAATATGATCTTTTCCTAACCATAACAAAGTATTTTTTGTTCCTATCCCACATTAACCACAGTGCTGTCTAAACGTATCCACTAAATAATAACATGCAAGTGTAACAGATCTGTAATTTTCAAAAACATGCAATGCAAAAGTGTCAACATTTTTTCCTGGTAATTGGGTTAGATAGTGATGTATGCAGCAAATAAGTCAATAAATCAATTTGAGCTGATGAGATTTGAGATTTCAGATGAAAGAAAGTCTACAAATGACATTAAACTATGAAAAGAAATATAAAAAATAATGAGAAATGTCCTTCACAAGTTGCAAAAGCCAAAGTAAAGTCTTCAAAGTGCTTATTTTGTAACTGTAAGAGTAAAAAATAACCCCAAAGTTATTAAACTTCAATTAAATTAAATGAAAGGAAGCAGCAGATCGTCACATTTGGGAAGCTGCAGTAAATTTGTTCATGTTTTACTAGATCAGTCGACTCATTACTTAATCAGCTAATTGTTCTGGCACTTGCGGCACATGCAGTAAAGTCAGTCACACGTGCACAGGAGCCTCTCACTGCTGCAGCAATAGAGCAGAAGCCTGAAGGACAACATGTGGACTCAGCTGCGTCCACTTCTTTTAAGAGCGTGTTAGTTTTCCTCTTTTCTGGCAACTAGTCCACAGAGAAAATCCTCCCTCGTCTTTCTGTAATGCAGCTCTGACTTCTCCGCAGAGACAAACACAGGAGGGAAAAAAATGGGTTACTTTTTCCTCTTAACTTCAGCGATTCATTATTAACCAGACAGGGAGGAGAAGAAGGAAATGAGACTGTGTGCATGGATGACTTGTTCTCCTTTCTGCTGCACCTCGTCCCTAATGCTCCTGCCGACTCCCCGCGGTCCACCAAACACACAAAGGTAACATATACACGCACACACGGGCACACATGCACACAAAGACGCTCCCCTATAGGCACATATGAGACTCTGACACGCTTCAAAGCTCACATTCATTTAGACACACACACTCCATACGTACTGAGTTTCCCAAATTGAATGTGATTCAGCAGTTCACTTCAGTGACTCCTTTATTGGAATTGATTCATACAAATTATTTTCATGCTTTATAAATATTGAAATACTCTATTCTTTCATGTATGAACTGTGAGATTACTAGTGTGCAGTCAGAATAAAGAAAATATTTAACTTCTCATTTTCAGCTTTGCTCTGAAGGTATTTTCATCCCCACAGTTACTGTGGGGTTACTTTAACCCTTTGAAACCTGAGCAAATTGGTTTAATTTCTTTCAAAAACATGTATAGAAGGCAATGACTAACTGAAGATCACTAAGAAACTAGTCAAAAGTAAAAAGAAATCTACCTGAAGAAAAAAAAAGACCCAAGGAAAAAAGTGCTTTTTTAAGCTATCTGTATGCATTTTTCCCCCCTGTAACATAATTTTTAATATGCAATTATAATAATTATAAATGTAGTTTTCTGAATGTTATTCCCTAGTTTTTTGTTATTTAATATTCCCCTTTTATTAAGCCAATTTTCACATTCATCTTTTGTCACCTTTTACTAATTTCTTGCAATATGTGGGGCATTTCTTTCTATGTTGCTCTTTGCCCTTTTCCCCATGTTTTCTTAAGAAGTCAATCCAAATTGCTCAGGTTTAAAGGGTTAAATAATTGTGAAAGGCATCTGAACACAAACAAAATGATCTATGTTTCAGAGGGTTAAGTAAGTTGTAAGTTAACTTTAAGGTTAAGTAATTTTTACTTTTTCTTTCTGTAATATCTGATCTCTTTTTTTGGGCCAGAAATGTTCATGAGAATATACAATTTTACTGCTGTAAAATCTCTTTCGGTTTCTTAACTAGGACACATTTTTAGGTATTCTGTGCCGCACACTCTGTTAAGGACAAGTTAAGCCTTAAGGGTCATCCTTAAGGAGAAAACTTAAGGTGTTTTCTGCAGACAGCCAGATGTTTTGTTAACCCAACCATCCGCCCTGACCTCTTCATGGACTTATCTATAATAACATCATCCTACTTTTTCCTTTGCTCCTGCTGGACTGGAGACAAAACTCCGTAAAGTCCCTACAGTGTACGACAGAACAGTATTAATATTTTATTCTATATATGCACCATATATTCTACTTTATATATAATTTATATTATGAATTTTTTGATCTCTTAGATTCTCATTCCTACTTGCGTGATTTTCTTTTATACATATTGTATGAGCATTGTTAGAGAGATCCTGAGAAACAATGAATCTCAACGACTTCCTCGCTGATAAAGAACTTTAGTCGTTGTTTTATTGTAAATTCAGTCTTTTACTTTTTATTAGCTATGTTATATAGTATATTTACATCCACCTTTCCCTTTGTGAGACTTTCGTCCGCCATTACTCAGCATTTTCAAGTCAGTTTATTAAGTTAAATTAAAATATTTAAGAATGATTATGCTGTTTCATTGATAATAACTGAGGACTGAAAGTCTGATTGATTTTTGAAAATGTTGATACTAGTCTGCTGGCGTTATAAAAAAAATGAAATGATATTCTGATTAACTGATTAGTATACTGGCAGAAAATTAGAGGACATTTTTAAATACATTTTTATTAATGATAAATATTTGATTATCAAGCAAAAATGACAAACGTTTGCACTTAAATGTTATGATTTTCGGCTGATTTCTCTGTTTTATCTGATTGTAAATTCATTGCATTTGGAATTTGAGCTGCTGGTTGAAAAAAAAACCACATTTGATGGCATCACATTGGATTCTGGGATCTTGAAATAAACATTTTTCACACTTTTTAACATTTTAAAAATGAATTGTGTGAACACCAGTTAGTCATTTTTCTATCAAAATACATAAAGAATTATAGTATGTTACTTGGAATCAGCTACACTACTAACTAACAAACGCTCATCTGTCCCCGCCTCTCGCTCGACATCATCTTTGTAACATACTTGCACTCCAACACGCCCCCCACCCATAACCTTGTCCTTCATCACCCAAACATTCATACACATGCACACGCACACACGCACACACACACACACACACACAATGTATGCGTGAATGCACACACAGCGAGTTCCTCCACACTCCCATGCACACACATTCGAGTTTATTCATTATTAAAAATCCAAACTCCTCAGAAACACTTGGGAGCGATGCTGAAGTACAGACGAGAGCGAGGTAACACGATGTATAAAAAATAAAAATTAAAATACATCTCACAGCATTATTATGGTAACAATCTGAGCGATGAAAGTCTGAAGATAGAATAAATACAATTAGCGGACACGTTTCTTTGTGCACTGCTGATCAGGTCGTGACTCATTTGAATATAAAACATGTCAGCCGCATCTAAAGAGTGCTCCCTCTCTTTGTTTTTGCTTTGTGGGCGCTACACATGATCAACAGTTGCAAAGCTTAGCGTCAATTTTGGACTAAAAGAAAAATCAAAATGTGTCACTTTGTGTCTTTGCCCCTCTGAGGTGGAGACATGAAAGAAAAACTGAAAAAAGTGAACGCTGAAAAGAATCCGCACGGATCAAATGATCTGATTTGACTTTCATTCTTCAAGGTCGTGGCTGGTTTTTCTTTACAAGATCGGGTTTCCTTTCAAGTCTACGAGTGATCTCACAAAAGTCTAGCTTGTGCCTGAGCAGCTGGATATCTTTTTTGCTCCTTTGTTTTATTTGTTTTAAGTTTATTTAGACTCCCAAACATGTTGGTGTCTGCTTTAAATTACATTTTTTTTTATTTCAGCTGTTGGACCGAGAGACCAATTTATAACTTTGGTTATGAGTGAAATATCTCAACAGCTATTGGATGGATTCAAATGAAATTTTGTACAGACATTCACGGTTTTCTGAGGATGAATTTTCATAACAGCTCAAATGTTGACTGCTCAACAACTTATGCCTAAATTCTTATCAGCATGGTTACCGCACACGTTTATATAATAGCATAAGCTTATGCACAAACACTTAAATAAGCACATTTTAGTGCTAATAGTAAGGTTAGCACACTATAAGGATGATAACACTACAGCAGATTTATCATTATCAGTATTTAGCTGATAAGTAACAAGTAGAGAAATAAAAAGATATGTCTGAATCATTTAGTGTCACGGTTACATCATTTTTCAGCTGTAATATGCATATATACTGCGTTGAAAGGATTGATATCAAAAGTGTTCATTTCCCATTTGTGTTACAGTTTGAAAAAATCTCCGTATAACTCTCAAATATTGATTTGTTTCAGGCTCAAAAAGTCAGGGCCGTTTCCTTTTTAATGTAATTGCCATCACTACAGTCACGACATATGTGTCACATACGTCAACTTACGTTAGTTCATGTAACAAACATATTTATTTTAACCCATATTTGATACGTTGAGAGTGAGAACTTAAGTATCTGACAGCTTAGACTGATGAAAGTTGAGCCATGTTTTACAAAGTGGAGCTGAGCCTGAAAACCTGAATCTGAGATGTCCTGACACTGTACGAAGGATAAAGTATTTTCCTAACAAAAGCAAATTAATCGCATTTTTCACCGGGCATAAATTTTGCCTTTTGGAGTATAATTAGACTAACAGTCTCACGGGGCTACAAATGTGGCTACAAACATTTAAACTACTTAGCTTCATTAATTACATTGTGGTCTGGAGAGTCATCTAAAATCTGACTTATGAGAAGATGAGAGTGAGCTTAATTCATTTTCCACTAATCACTGTGATCATGTGAGAAGTGTGTGAACTGTTTAAACGGCCTGTGGACATGTCGTTCTGTGAGCTAACATTTATCCTGCAGCACTTCTTCAGCCCTCTTTCACAATAAGCCAATTCGCTTGCAGTTACTTTTTAAATTTCTATTTTTAGCTCTGGAAACTTGGGGCTAACCCTGCTGCCAAACAGCCTACTTTAGATAGAAACACAGTGAAGTGATAGCCACGGACGACACGACCCTCAGGCTTTGGATTAATATAGAATGTCCCAGAATGCCTTTAGCCCGAGGCTGCATGTAATAGATACAAATATAGACACAAAAGTTGCTGAAATCTAAAACATGGATTTTAATTAGTTTTCTGTCGCTGTGCAAATAGTGTCAACACTAATGTGAGCCGACATTATCTGTCTGTCAGCACAATGTAATTGATGAGAATAAATACACTTAAAAATGCTAAAAATAACAAAACAAGATGTTGGTGGAAGAATAAAAAGTCAGCTGTAGCCCGAGAGCACACAGATGGCCTCTGTGTGTGTGTGTGTGTGTGTGTGTGCGTGTGTGTCTGTGTGTCTGTGTGTGTCTGTGTGTGTCTGTGTATGGGAAGTCATGAAATATATTTTGCATAGCGTGTGATGAACAGAAACAGTGCGTGTGTTTTTGTGATGCAGATGATGCTTTTTTAAGAACATACATCTGCAGCTCGGACGACCTGAAGTCCTCAGTTTCTCTGCCTGCTGGTTTAATCCCAGATGTGAACAAAATCCAAAGTTACATTGACGTATTCACCCCCAAAAACTTTGTTCGACACAGTGACAGTCTCTATAAAACAGCAAGTTGTGGAAGTTGAACAGCAGAGCTTCCTCCGCGCCGTCTGGCTGTCAATAATTACTGACTTTCCAAAATGTCAAAAAATAGAAATCTCCAGCAGAAAGCCTGTGGCGTGCTGCGGCGGCGCCAGCTCCAGAGGTGGCGTCCCGCAGCAGATCGTGACCTCTAACATTTAAAAATATGTGCCGCTCCTGCTCCACTGACTCTTCACTAAAGTGCTGAAAAAGGCACAGAGGAAAGAGATCCTCTGCACACATCGATCGTGGAAAAAAAACAATTAAGATGAATCAATAATTATTCCTGTGTGTTAGACTCCATTAGAGCGCACAAGTCTAACACAGTCTAAATTTGGGGCTTTGAGGGGAGGCAGGGGAAGCAGAAACAACTTCCTCTGAGCGATCGGTTAATTATAACGTTAAACTATGTTCCGCTGCGAGTGAGCAGAATGAGGATGAAGGTTTTCGGAAGCTGCGCCCTGAGCGAGCTGCTGGTCAGCAGCCTGTTATGAAGAGCTTCTGACAACTGCGCTGGCCGCTCGCTGATTACAGCGGCATCATCAGATGAAGTGTGAGAGTGAGCACGTGCACACAGATACTCACAAACAGTCGTCGAAGTACTACTTAAATCACAAAGGAAAAATACTGTTATTTAAGTCCCGTATTTAAGCTTCAACTTAACGGAGATTAACTCAATCAAACAGCACTCAAAATAAAGAAAAGTTTATTTTCCTTGTTTGTCAAAAACCTTGAGTTTCCTGTTTTAAGGATTTTTCTTAAAATGTTTTGAGATAATTTGAAGGATTATATGAACTTGTTATCACACAGTATGAACTGGTTTTTTTTTTGAGGTTTCACTGGTTTGTGTCTAATCTCTCTTAAGGTGGAAGGGGGCCCAAAATCACCAGCAAGAGGGAGATGGGAAGTTGTGGGGTCCTCAGCTAGAAAATTTTGAGCATCAAACACTGAATTTCCTGCTTTCTGGTGAAATTTTATGCACCAATATGTGCATTTCTGCATCAATTTATGATATAAATGTCTTTAATTCCACTACTTTATTTAATTTATTTTTTTACACACATGTTCTGAATATTGAATGTTACGGGTCACCTGTCCGAAATCTATGCACATGATTTCTATATATTTTATTTCTTGTTTGCTAAACTTTTTGATGTTGGTGTATATTGCATCACCATTTTCGGTGGATCTTCCTGCTTTGAGATCACTTTAAAAGAACTGAACTTTCTCTACAGGTTGACAAAATCACCTAAAAACGGTTTAGATTACGTTGAGATGCGTGCTGTCAAGACCAGCTATGTTATCTGAACTTTTTGTAATGCTCACTGCGAAATTTTAAACTTCACAAAATGTAAAAATACAAATAACACATTTGTAACACAGAAACGGTGTTAGTTACAGATCTCTGAATTTCTGCACACATTTTCATTTTTTTTCATCAATTCAAATATAGTTGGTGTTTGACTGCTGTTGAAACGGCTGGAAAACAACCGATCAGAGTTGTTGTTGGTACCTAAAATAAGAAAGTCATCGTCCTGTGCCAGAATCAGAAAAATATTGAGAGAGAAATTGCTACAGTTATGTGGAGCGTGAATGAGATTGATGCTGCTGCACATGCTGTGGTTAGTTGACTCATAATGAGTTGTTTTGTCAGAAGTTAATGTCAGTAAGACGGATGAGTCAGTCCTTCGTCTCCTACACAAATGTAATCACCAGATTTGCATATTTGCCTACTTTCATATCAGTTTAATGATTGCATTTTCTCAAAAGGCTTGGTGTCCTTGAGATTAAATAATATGTATAATAATAATATATAATCATGTTTTTTTTAAGTTTCACATCATCAGAATCTGCAAAGAAGCCAACTCAGACAGTGAAGTAAGAGCAGGAAGTAGCAAGGTGAAGGATTCCCATATCCAAAAAACTTTTACATGTGCTGGTTGAACAATTGACTTGATAATGCCTGAAATAGATCTGTTAAACTGAAATGTAATTAAAGTGACTGGGAGCTTATAATACAGTGTGTGGACCTCCTGTCTGATTCTTGCAGTAAGAACAACTGAGTCAGCAGAATAAAATGTGTGTTTATGCAAATCACAGATTTGTCCCATTTATACAATTATTATGTATTCTATCAATGGTTGTAAAGTGAAGTCGTGCTGTTTACATGTGATAAGCTGACTTTGTGATCGGGAGGTGGAGGGGATGTTGGATGGTGAGACGGTGGCCAAGTTGCAGACCAATGCTTGAGAGCAACAAATAACAAAACCGCTTGTTTCAGTGAGTCATCTCTGCATTTACAGCAGCTATGGTGCCACTAAAAGCGGGTATTTGAAGCTACAACATCTTTTCCTTTTTCGTTTTCTAACCATAACTAAGTTTTTGTTTGTACCTAAACTTAACAACACGTTAACGTGAACTCAGCATTGTTGAAATGTGAATAAATGTTAAGTTTCCACATATTGGCTATATAATAATGTACAAATTTAATTTAGCTGAGGTTTGCAGACACACACAATGCCAACATTGGGTAGAGTTAAAAGTACAATATGTAACTATAGTATTTCATCTGTAATTACGTGGATAACACACACACACACACACACACACACACACACACACACACACACACACACACACACACACACACACACTCCTGCTTAGTGAATGTGCTTCAATGCACAGAAGGAAGTGTTAGTTGAGTGTAGCTAGACACACATAGAGACACACACACACACCCTGCATGCACACTTTATTGTCCGTCCCATGAATAATCCAGTAGAGGGCTGGTAAAAGCCTCCCAGTCTGCAGGCTTTAGCCCTGAAGTCTGTTGCTCCCAGCACACAAGCTGTCCCAAAAAACCCAGAGCAGCATGTGAAGCCTCCCAGCAGACGCCGTTAACAGTTCCCCCTCATCCAAAAACACAGTTACGAGCCTGTTTACTTGTTTATTTGGGTTTCTAAAACTCTGCGGAACAAGGATGAATACCCCAAAGATGAAAACATGGCGAGTTAACTGCAGCCAGTTCCTCCTGGTGTGGATTCAGAGCAGTTTGTCAGCAGTGGCTCTCTGCTGGCATTGCAGGCTGGCACGTGGCCACGTCAGGAAATCAGAATTCAAATGCCAACTGGAAATATATTCTGGGTTTTATCGGGGAGACACTGAGGCAACAACGTACGGCCTAAAGCACTGATACTCCAGTAACGGCCCGCAGGTCAAATCTGACCTCCTATATGATGCCGGGTGGCTACCCAACCATTTTCTAATTCACAATAAAAATAAAGTGATTCACACTGGGAATTGTTTTTGTATTTTTAGTATGTAATGTCAGAGCATCAAACAGCATCAAAAAAAGTTTATTCATCAAAATAGTGGCAGTTCATTTTAATAAATTTCCAGAAATGGCCATAAAATCCAAAAAAATATCCTACAATCCTAGAAATGTCCAAAAATTCTAAAAATGTCTGAAATCAGAGAAATGTCCTAAAATCCTGGAAAGGTCCTGAAAACATAGAAATGTCCAAGATATTAGAAATGTCCAAAATTTCTACAAATTTCATAAAATCTGGGAAATGTCCTCAAATCTTTGGAATGCCCTGAAATCCTAGAAATGTCCTGAAATCCTAGAAATGTCCTGAAATCCTAGAAATGTTCTGTATTCCTAGAAATGTTCTGAATTCCTAGAAACATCCTTAAATCCTAGAAAGTTCATAAAAAGCTAAAAACGTGCTGAAATCTTAGAAATGTCCTTAAATACTTTAAATGTCCAAATTCCTACAAATATCTTAAAGTCCAAGAGAGGTCGAATAGAAACATCCCAAAATCCTTGAAATGTCCTAAAATCTAATAAACATCCTCAGTCCTAGAAATGTGCTAAAATACTAAAAACTTAAAGCTGCTGCTACTGGCCCCTGGCCCTCTGTCGTTTTGCCAAAGGGGGCCCCAGGCAAAGCAAGTTGAGCATCCCTGCCTAAACACAAGGGAGCTTTTAACAAAACTGTATTTAACGTTTAAATTCTAACCAGAAAGCTCATATTGTCTACATAACATAAAGGAAATGGTGAGGGGCAAAGTCACTTAGCATGTCAGTGGTGCTCTGCATGTTCTTAAACCATGTCAGAAAATGCTGAGCTCGACCACTAAAGTGATTCTGCCTGTGATAAATAATCATTGGAATTTCCCTGCAGAAAAGAGGGAGATTCCTCCTGACAAAGAGAAAGCTGTCGCGTTTGGACTCGAGGATAACAAGTCCTTAAGTAACAACAGAAACAGCAGATCTGCACTTTTTTCAAGAGGTAATGCATCTCTTTTAGACAGGTGAAGAGGCGTTTAACGGCCTTGGGGAAGCCGCAAAGAGACACACTTACAGAGTATTTACGTACTAAGAGCTCTGGTGACTGGAGGTTTACTACGACGGCGAGAACCCGGCTGTGTGCCGGTGCATCTCATTATTCTTCTCTGAGTAAATCTAAACCTAATGGCTGCTCTCTGTCACAAGTCTTAATACAGGAGTTCTTTCAAGACTTCTTTCTTTTGACTAAAAGTTTATGCAAGGAAGAAATGTGTGTATAAAAACTGAGGCTATGACAAAAAAACCCAAAAAAACATCCCTATTTCATGAAGCGCTACAAACTGTGGGGCCAAAATGTCAAGACAAATTCAAACTTTTGAGGAAATGAGTGTGTCCAACTGTCCAACAAATCTGGACACAAATTATGGCTGAATTCTCCACCACTTTCTCTGCAGAGGAAGTAGAAACAAAAGCAGATTTCTTGCAAAAATATTTCCAAGTGAAACCGGGATGAGGATCCTAAACAGAACCGTCTTTAAAAATCAATGCTGAGGCTCATGCATCTTGTTAAATGATCAGTTCACTTAACCTTCCTCACTCCTTAAACAAGTGCCATTTGTTTGTGTGATGGGATGCTTGTTTGCCCTGAAGTGTAAATATTTAATACAAGTAATTATGTCTAAATAAGATCTTTATTTCAGGCCAAGTGATTTGCCTCAACTACATTTCCCAACGTGCTGATGATACTGTAGTGTATTCATTTATTGTTTTGCTTCTGGCCGCATCAGGTAAATTTAAATAATTCATATGGCAGAGTAAATTCATATAGCCCCAGAAGAAAATGTTGGCATTGTGCATTTCTGCACACCAGATACATTATGCTACATTTGTACATGGAATATGCATCATCATATTAATGTTTTCTTAAGTGATGTAACTCTGATCAGATGTATATGAGCTACAGGCCTCTGTTCCACAACCACAAACAACAAAACTGGTTGTTTTTTAGTGAAGGTCAGTGTTTCTATCCAAGATAGTGCCACAAAAGCAGTCCTTGATTACCAAGACATCACTGCATTTCCGGCTGAATTAGTGCCGCAAAATTGCTTTATTTTTACCAAGACATTTCTGCATGCCAGCCATGTTAGTGCCACAGAAAGCACTTGTTTTTTCACAGAAATTTTGCTGCGTTTCTAGCCAGGATAGTGCCAAAAACAGTGGTTGCTTATTTAGACAGATACAGTAACTGCATTTCCAGCATCGACACACACTGCTACAAGAGTGGCTGTTTTTTCCCGAGATATCACTGTGTTTTCAGCTGAGACACTGTTGTGTTTAAGTACCACGAAAAATGATTATATTGGCCATGACCTTTTATTTAGTCTATCCCAGTGTTTCTTATTCCTAAACCTAACCATAGCGTTATTGAAGTGTTAAGATATACATTGCAGATAATATACAAATGTAACATATAGGTGATATGCAAAAACGTACAATGCCATTATTTATGCTGGTTTCGTTTGTATTGATTGTGATCTTTCATTAATTTAGACTTAGAATAAGTCTGTGACTGTGACATCAAATAGCAAAAGAGCAAACATGCTGTGATTCAGGATGCCTTTATAACAGACAGTTTAAGGACTAAAGCACTATCCGTTCATGGTCTCTGTATTTCAGACTGGACAAGTGAACTCTCGTCAGTAGAGCCTCATAAAAACCCTAAATGGCCAGTAACTTAAAGAAGCTGAGGACCTATAGATATCACCAAATATTTATTATCTTGCTTTACTTGTAAGCCTTTCTGCATCTTAACGTGTCCTCTGAGATTTAAACTGCAGACTTTGCTGTAATCACTCAGCGGTATCGAGCTGCTGGCTTAAGGTCTAGACTGAACTGGTGTGACTGACATAAACAACCATTTCTACCTGCTGCAACTTTCAATTACATCCGTGAGTGCAAATTTAAAAGTACAAACAGACAGGAGCAAAATTCTACGTGCTCTAACCGCAGCATCTACAGCAGTTAATCATGTAAACAAACCTTTTGTGGATACAAATCTCATTAAATGCAATGTGTTGCTCTGCTCCACCACTGAGGGCTTTTATTTTGAAAGAAAGCAACCCACACAAAAGCAGTAGAACAGTCTCATCAACATAGGCAGATGTAAATAATAGTGTTAGTAATAACTCCCTATGTGCTCAGATGTGGAGAGCAGTTAAGTGCTTCACAGACAGCTTTGATGTATACCTGATGGCTTTAATTAAAGGCGCTATGAGAGGAAAACAACCTGATCCCACTCCCAACTCATTAATTAACAACACTTGGGCAGTGGCCAAAGGTCCAATAGCCAACCAAGCTGTGCCAATGTTTCGATACTTTGAAAAAATGCAGCAGTATTAAGAGCAAGAAAATCTATAGGTTGGTGGGAGCGTAGGTGAATGTGTCAAACAAACTCACGACTTCACCCAGGGGAGCACTGCACCTGCAAGACAACCGATAAGTTATAATAATGTGTTTAGGATACTAGTGATGGATGTCACATGATGTATGCAACAGGTTACTCTAGTAAAACATGTATTTATTCTAAGTAAACCTAGCCCCGTACTTTTGTTGCCTAAACCTGAGGAAGTAAACCCAAAAAAAACATGTGCAACAATGTTGGAGGTTTACTTGAAAATAGCCTGTATGGATTTAATGAATGTAAACTGTCCATTCTGTGAAAATGGAAGTGTATTTTGAAAAGTCAAAGCATGTAACAAGTGTAAATTGACACACTGACCCTGAGCATCCAAAACACTGAAGGGGTACCACATATGTCACAGTTTGATGTGTAAGACCTCTGAAGTGCATCTTTTTATTGCTTTTTTTTTGATAACTTGTACATTGTGTTCATAGATGTAACTTTATTCCTGACTGATGACTGAATAAACTCGGTTTAACTGCTGATAAAGTGGAGCTTAAGTGTTTTCTATTTTAATAAGTTCAAAGTTTACACTCTTATCTATCAATTATGCTACAAACTGTCCTTTGATAACATCTGTTAGACTCGGTTGTTTCATGGTTCATTTTAAATCACACTGCTCTCTATATTTTTGTACTTATGTTTCACAGCAGGGATGTATAACAGACCTCTCGAGTGTGTTCGCTTTCAGCCTCACTTTCTCATAAGAGGAGATAAAGAGATAAAACAGATGTGATTCAGGTCTCGAATTAGATGTGAACTCCCAAACGGCTGCTGCGCTCGTGAAGTGCACGGCTCTTTACCGCTGCATTTGGGATTCATGATGGCTCAGCTACTTCAACTTTCTGCGGGGCTCGCTGTGTGACCATGGCAACCACAGAAACCACAGTGAGGGGTAAAACATAGGAGCTGATTTTTTACTGGACTTAAGTGAACGATTCACGTCTTCACCAGCAGAGAACAGACGGATCAATGACAAGAAAACAAGACTCTACTACCAAACCAAGCACCAGCACAAAAGTTAAAGTACACAGATGAAAAGAAATGAATAAATGTTTAAAACATCCTGCTTCTGCCACTCTAAATGGTAGAAGTGCTGTACGAACACAAACTTATTTTTGAAAATTACTAGTAGATAATCACTTATTTTGCTGCAATCATGCAAACGTGAACATGATTTCACTAAGGGGTGATGCAAAGTATAAATGAGTGCACATGACTATGTATGTGCACGTGTTTTCAGGACAAGAGAACGCTGCATGAATACTATGGTTGTTAATACTTATCACTTGTTTTATGTTTTTGTAAACCTGTACCATTTTTACTTATTGCTTAATATTTCTTTTATATTCATATTTCTTTTTTTTCTCCCCACCTCTGGCCTGTCTGCAACTTATTTCCAGTTACGGTATCCATGTGCTGTGTAATAATTTAATTTTATTTATTAATTTCATAATTTTTTTCTAAATACATATATTTATATATATTGTTAGGTTTCAATATTTAGCACCCTCGCTTGTAAAGCATTTTGAGCTGCATTTCATGTATGAAAGGTGCTATACAAATAAAGATTATTATTACCTCAGGTAAGATGGGAACATTTTTTAGACAGGTTTGGGAAAATAGTATTTTGATACTAAAACATACAGACTTGGACCAAAAATTGAATGTTTGCATATGAATACATAACAAATACTAAAGGGAAAAATAACAAAAATAAAAACCAACCTTTAAATATAACAGACCCTCCCTTTAACCGAAGCAACACTTGCTTTCATGTAATAAGAAAAGAGACTGAGTTTTAAACGCTCCCTCTCAAATACAAACAAGCATTTTGCGGCTGAGAAAAAGAGATAGAAATTAGATTCAGAGTGTAACAGAGAGAGAGAGACACGAGGAGGGAGAGAGGCGCTGAGAACGAGCTGAAGAGAGAAAGGAAAGTGCTTACAGAGGCAGGTTGGTAGCCGGCCATTATTGCATGAGTGACAGGGTGAGTTAGGGCTGACACACATTCTGCTCTCCTCAGAGTCCCACAGGCCACGCCAGATCTCCCAGTAGAAGTTGTTTATCTTCATCATGGCGGCGCTCTAGCAGCTGTCGCACGTCCCGGGAACAAAAGAGCTAACTGAGGAGAGGAGAACCGACTCTGCCCACATCTCTATTTCTGTTCTGTGTTTACATGAGGGGACCACTGGGTCACTCTCCTGCTGCACGCAGCAAGAAAAGTGTCCATCCTCACAATTAACTCAGATTGGAGGAAGTGGCAAAGACGTGAGACTGTTTCACTGGTTCCCAGAGCAGCTGAGCGCTTTTCACGGCGTGTTCATGAATCAAGACACATTCTGGTGAAGCATGTGGAGCTGCTGACAGATGATAGAGGGAGATTGTGTTCGAAACAAGAGCCATTATCTCATGGTAATGGTAGTTTCACTTTTTAACTCGTTTTAAAGCTTCACTTAGCAGATTTGTGTGTGAACTGCCGCTGTGTAATCAGCCTGAATCACACGCTGGGGACAAAATGCAAATGAGCATCTCGTCCTTTCTAATTAAGAAGTATTCTTTTTCTGGAATAAATCTGTTAACTAAGCCTAAAGTTTCCTCTGCGGTTGATGAGGCCAGTCACATCTCAGAGCAACCAAACAAAACGTTGCACCTGCAGAAATGATAGACTCCAAGCCTATTTTTCGGCATGTTTACCAAGGCGTGATAACCACCAGAGACCGCTGATAAACAGAGAGACAGCCCACTTAAATGTCCTTTATCTATGTCCCATGGGTTTCACCACTGTTCTGTCCCTTTAGAAGACTCGCGGTGAGTCCATTCATTCCCATAAAAAAAGTGAGTGAGTCCGGATTATGACCAATTCTTTCACCCCATTGTCACTGAAGTAAAAATTGGACCCAATTTTCAATATTTCAAACATTGCAACCCTAAAATGGCATTTTTCATAAACACAAATATAAAGAAATTAACACTGTTTGAAAAAAGTCTCTGTCCCAGAAAACTGCTCTCATGACATCTCGCAACATTATGAGTGGAAAACTGTTGAGTTGTGACGTTTGTGTGACATTTCAGGTCAGCAGAAATGGTGGAAAGCATGGAAACAGTGCCAACAATTGATGGTAAAAGAATTATATATTTTGTTATTATGTTCCTAGTAGCTATCATTCACTTTTAGTAGTTGCACATTTTAGTATATTTATCTATTAGCTGTAGCAAGCAAGCAAACTTTTAACTAAAAAACATGCCAGGACAGTATAATAACATTGATAACAACGTTATTTTATAACACGAGTTGCTGACTTGACGTCATAAATGCATAAACACGGCAGGCAAAGGTCAATGTTTGGTCAATGGTAAAAAACGTTTTTACTGATTCACGTATTAGACATCAATATTTGATCACATTTGAAGTGTAATATGGTACAAATGTTAACTGCTGTCCATGTAGAGTGACCTAGATTTAATATAAAAATATAATATATAATGTATAAAAAAATAAAATAATATATAAAAATATAAATAAACTGGAAAAAGCTATAAACCCTTTATATAAACACTCTTAGAATTACACTGCAACCTTAAAAGCACATAACACAATGGAGTTGGAAGAACAACTTTCCAACCCGGAAACTACGATCCTCCGACATCACTTGAATGCAGCACGAGTACCTGAAAACAACCTCACTTCAAGAAATCTGAATTGTCCCTTTAATGGACAAATGCCACATTCCATTGCATTTATAGATCTAATTTAAAAACATGTCACAAAAAAAGCTAGTATAAACCTTTCCAGTCCAAACTTTTATTGCTTGCTTTGCTTTTGGGAACTCAAAAGTGAGTTATTAGCTAAGACAAACACAGAAAAAAATGTCCGCCACAGATCCACTATGAAAAATCTATTTTGAAAATCCAATTTCCAGAAATGAAATGATTGACAAAGCAGCTCGAGTCTGTTAAACTTGTGCGCATGGAGAGCATTAACAGTACAGAGAGATCGATCAGCCATCCCTTCCTTCTGACGTGGACGGATCTCTGCAGCCTGCATTTGTATAATTTCTTTAGAAAACCGCAATCAATATATATTCATATGCGTTTCATTTCAATTAATATCTGCTGTTACTGAAGAGATGGGGCCAGGCTCAAATCAATGTCTATGCGGAGTCAGTGGT
The DNA here is from genome assembly GCF_026936395.1 of Plectropomus leopardus. Lineage (NCBI taxonomy): Eukaryota > Metazoa > Chordata > Actinopteri > Perciformes > Serranidae > Plectropomus > Plectropomus leopardus. The sequence goes on from NC_142189.1 coordinate 5,640,084, forward strand.
TTTGCACATTTGAATGAAGAACCAATTTTCTCCATTAATAGATTTGGACATTAAAGTGTTAACTCGTGCTCACAGAGACATAATACATTGCATGAACACATATATTATGGTAGAAAGACTTGGAAAAATACTCAAAAGTTAAAGCAAGGAACAACAGAAGCTTAGAATAAAGTAAAATTATGGAATATGCACGCATAAGGTCATGCAGACCAAGATGCAGTGCTAAGCAATATATCCATTAATAAATTATAATCCATAAACTTTGAACTTAAAACGCAGACAAACAAACACACAGCTCAGAGCGAAGAGACTGCCTGCTAAGATGTCAGTAAGGGCGTCAAAAGGGCACAGGACATAATGAGTCCACCGGTATGTATAATTTATCACGTTCGACACACGCTGAGAAAAACACCTATTGAGCGGAAGAATAAAAGATGAAAAACAAACATAAGGACAAGTAAACAAAAGATTTAAGTGATTATTGTTGGTGTGCTCGAGCCTGTATTTGTATATTCTACTGTTCTCATACACATGAAAAAATCACTAAAAACCTTAGTAAATCAAAAAAGTAATTTCTCCCTCACACATTTCAACCCCTCAATCCCTGATTTTCCTCTCAGATTTCCCATCAGACATCTCAGTCCTCACTAATGAAGTCTGGTTCATTTTCTCATACACACTGTTGGGTGACTGACAGTTCAAGCTCTTCCAGGTTTGTATGAAAATGTAACTTTATCCAAAAGATGAACAACTGTCTTAGAAAATATCGGGGTTCTTTGATAGAAAGTCAAAGGTACAACAAGCCTGTGGAAATGAACACTGAAGGAGAGAAGTCAACTCTAACTCCCAAAGTGCAGCTCAGTAGAAAACACACAATCACAGGGTGCCTCCAATGATGGATTCAGAATAAATATCACACTCTGCAAAGACAGTTTACATCAGCTCACTTTTGGATTTTGGGGTTAAATTCAACAGTTTTAGTGCAGCATTTTTCCCCCAACTGAATAAACAACTCTTTCTCTGAATGGCTTTTCCTTCACAACAACAACAACAACAACAACAACAACAACAACAACAACAACAACAACAACAACAACACCTGAGGGCTCATAGACATTAAAATATATAGAGTCACCCACCAAAAACAAACAACCAGGGGAAAAAAGGATTTCTACAAAACCTCTGGCTGAAATAATCAAAACTGATGGCCACAACATGAATCTATTGTGTGTTTCTTCAACACTGTATCAAAAATCATTTGCTCATTTGCTCACTATTGAGTTGAGAGCCAAGTAGTTTACAAAAAGGCTGAATAAGCCCTAAATTGTGAATCATCGTTCTCAGGTGTCGGATGGCACTGCCATTAATTTTAATGTCAGTATTTTAATATTTTTTTTTGGTATTTTGGGCAAAGTGGTGTAAATAAATGCAAACAAATAAAATGGCTGACACAAGCTAAATGATATAATAGAGTATTCTGGACATAATGAGAGAACTTTCAATTATTAATTTACAGCAGTCAAAATACAGACACAGCCTTTAACGCCTCCTCGAGTAAACTCTTGCGGATCGAATACTAAAACTTATCCAGACATACCATAAACAACAACATTTAGAGAGCAAATCATGCTCTGATTAAACCTAATCAACGGCTTGTTGTTGCTCTGAAAATGAATTGGAGGTGCATGAAGCAAGTAGCAATTTAGGACAACTGAAAAAATCCAACGTTCACTTGTTTGCATCAGGTCCAGTTAGGAATTACTGTACGACAACAAGCTCAGCTGAAGACTAACTGCTAGCTGGCTACATTCACTAAAATTTCTCCTGCTACTAGAGTTTACATCTGGTTTTACATCAACATTTTTATAGTGAAATTTCAGTTAAATGACACACCCAGCCAGTTTTGATTAAACTGTAAAAAAAAAAAAAAAAAATAGTCACCACAAATTAGCAGCTCATAAATTAGACGACTTAAGCTAGTCAGCAAAAGCTTAACCTGGAAACCCAGCTAGGCCTCCATCCGACTCAATAGTCACACACAGAAACAGGACACTCTATCAGGCAACTAAACACATTTTTCCCCCTTTTGTACGTGGATATTATGGCATAACCGTGATAATGCATGTTGATAAAGGACAATAAAGGACTCAGAAACAGTTTACGCTGTGGAAATCTTCAGCTCTTTTGACTGTAGACACTGTATCATCTTTGTATAGGCTAGTAGGGCTGTGAGCCCTGTGCTGTTGTTTCACTATTAAACCAGCAAATTGTCTAAATTCTCGATATTGATTTCAATTCTCAGTAAACATCCTTAATAGGCTGACTGTATGTGAGCTAATGCAATATAAGTGTTGGCTGAAAATTAAAGATCTACTTGTCCAACATAGAAAACAACTAGCAAGAAGGCAATATCACGGTGAATAATGTAGCGATAACCATACTGCAATTGAGAAAATCAGGCTAAAAATTATGTGATTTGTGAATAAGTTTTGTGTAAGACGCATGATCAGGAATGCTTAAAATGGTTTATGTTTGGCTTTCATAGTCATTTACGTAAATTTGAGGTCTTTGTATTTGTATGTGTCTGTGTCCACAGAGTGAGGTACCTTACCCGCTTGCGCAGGTTGCAGGTGAGGATGAGGTTGCGGGAGAAGGAGTTGGCGAAGGCCGTGTAAAACTCCAGCACCTTGAGCAGGGCTTCCCTCTTAATGACGTGGAGGTCGCAGTACGTTAACGCTCTGACGTTAGCGCAGGCATGAGCCAGGGTGGTTTCTTTCCAAAAGACGTCACCAAACACGTCGCCTTTACCTGCAGACACAAGAGATTTAATTACTGACACAGCAATGGTTTGATAAAAATTACACCTCAAGTAAAACTAACAAGGGCCAGACTTAAATAACCAGTGTCCAGTTATTTATATCAGGTAAACATTTCGAAAAAAACTGAGGGAGACAATTAAACAGCATCTTTTTTTGGATAATCGATCATATGTTTAAGTCATTTGTTTCAGAATATATGATGAAGTTTATCAACTGTGAGGATTTGTTGCTTTTCTTTGTCTAATAAACTGAATATCTCTGAGTTTTGGACTGTTGGTCAGACACATTTTTTTTTAAGAGGCATCATTTGTTGTTTTAGGCATTTTATGATGGATAGTGATGGATATTCTTCACAATTTTCTGATAATGTATAAACCAAAGACACACCAGATCAACCACAAATAGCTGTTAGTTGTAGCTTTACAAAATTGCAACAAAACTATAAAGAATTACATTGTTTGGGGATATAAAATTCATCAATCTCTCTTTTATTGTGACCAAAAGTTTAAAAAAGCCCCCACCACAGGGTAACAGTTTCCTATTTACAGACTGTCTCATCTTTTGACAAAGGTAATGTAAAGTAAACCTGATTGCCAGATTGATTGTTCCTGAAAGTTACAGAAATTATCTGATGCAGCCTCACAAATGCTGCCGTAGGAAAGGCGGTTTCACATGTTGTTAGAGGATACTTTGTAAAATTCTGAGGCCTTCACACAAATTGGACGTCTCAGTCTGGTAAGTAGAACAATTCAAGTATATCAAGTCAATTCGGAGGGCTTTTGTTTGTATATGGACAGTTTCTCCAGCTAAAGCTCACTAAATAATGTATTTTTAATATTATCCTTATAAAGCCATATTTTTATACTTTCACGAATGTTTGTTTTCATCTATTGTGACAGCTACAAGACCACAGAAAACAACATGCGGGTAGGAGAACTGAAGGTACGGTAGCTGGGATGTGCTAATTGAGAGAGAAAATCTGACTAAGAAGTCTGAAAATAAAATCTAATTTTATTGGGCTGTGATGACAGCAGCATCCTCTGCTGTGGACCAACACATCACATCATATCCACTGTCAGCTTAGTTTATGTAATGTTAGAATATTAGGAGAAAAGAGGGACATTAATTAATTACAGGACAGAGCAGATTAGCTGCAGGGACATAACGTTGACAATAAAACAATAAACATAAATCATCTGCGTCTATGCATAAAGCTCACACCTACTCTCCTTTCCTTTCCTTAGCAACAGTTTTACCTGGCCAAGGCCTTAGCAACAAGACTGCTGATTTCACCATGTGCACAATCACACCTTATACGAAGTGGCAAATACAGGTACAGTTAGGGCGATTTCATCGACTTCAGATGCAACATAATCCAAGTGGAAAGAGAATGTAAGTCAAATTACTGCCTCACGGTTGTATGCCCCCGCCAATCGGTTACCTTTACATCCATGTCTATCGAGACTCACATGTAGCTATGACAGCAGACAATGCCTCAGATTTGGATGTTGCTGCAAAGAAGCTACAACTCCTAAAACATGGATGCATCACACACATCTTCAACCAACAGATGATCTATACATTCAGCACACTTCAGGATGGACACCAAAAATTACTGTCACCAATTCAGTATCTGAAGAACTGTTATGGCGCTGAGTAATGGCCAGACCTTTTGGGTATAAGGTGTTGTGACTTTATAATGTTATGCTAGAAGGCATTTTTGTGAAATGTCATCATAAAAAGCCTATAAATTCTTGTGTTATGGCTCAAAACGCTTGACCTTCAACCACCAAAATCTAATCACTTCAATGTTTAGTGTAAATTTATGTTTGTACCAAATTTAAAGAAATTCCTCAAAATTTCCTTGAGACGGATATATGAAAATGAGATGGACACAAGGCCACAGTGACCTTTAACCACCAATATCTAATCAGCTTATTCTAGAATTTACGCAGATGTTTGTGCAAAATTCTGAGAAATTCCTTCAAAACTTTCTTGAATTTTTCCATAGAGAAAAATGAGATGGACCAAAGACCACAGTAGTCGCTGACCACCAATATCTAATCAATTCATTCTAAAGTTTAAGTGGATGTTTGTGCCAAAGATAAAGAAATTCCTCAAAATGTTTCTAAGATATCACATTTATGAGAATGGGACTGATGCAATGTAACAGCAAAGCTTTCCTGAGACATCCCATAGATAAGAATGATATGGATGCAAGGTCATAGTGACTATGACCACCGAAATCTTATCAGTTCATTCTTGAGTTCAAATAAAGTTTGTGCCAAATTTAAGGAAAGTGCCTCAAGGTGTTCTTGAGAATAAGACAGACACAAGGTCAGAGTGACCTTTGACCATCAAAATCCAATCAATTTATTTGTGAGTCCGAGTGGGCATTCGTGCCAAATTTGGGAAACATTTCATTGAGGCATTTTGACTTTTCATGTTCATAAAAATTAGATGGATGGACAACCTAAAACCGTATTACCCCAGGCTACGGCTGCCGTCAGTGCGGAGGCATAAAATCACGGCAACATAAAAGAAATGCTTTCTAAAAACTTTGACTCACAGCGAGTGATGTTGCACCCTCGAGGTAATTAATGCTGTGATGAAAAGAAACCTCAGTAGAGTGAAGTGTAATGTAATTCAAAAATAAAGTGATGAGAAGGAAAATGCAGGTGGCGGCATGTAAACTATGAGCAAACTGCATTAAGAGGTCGGTTGTCTAATAGCTGGCTTTATTCGTCTAGTTTAGCTGTTGGAGGTTTGGCAGGTTTTTTTTTGAGAGCTGTCAGTCAAAGTGAACACTGCTGGGAGAAAAAAACAACTGACATTTAAAAGTGTGTTGCACTTGTGACATTTCATGCTGCCGATCAAACAGCATGTGTTTAACATGTTGGGTTTTTCTTGGATTTTAGTTAAATAAAATAGTTTAATAAGGGAGATGTTAAGTTCTTGCAAAATAAACCAAAATCTTGTGGAGCTTGAAGCGCTGACCCACTCAAATTGATCTCCTTTCCTTCACTGATTACAAGCCAACTGCAGCCACCTGGATACTTGACTTATCAACTGCCAGCATAAATTCCCCATGCTAATCACCCATAGCAGATGAACGCGTGTTTACACTTGTGAGCGTCTCCTGGGCAACGACACAGTTGTTCTGACAATAATAAAAGGGTCATAATTATAAACATCATCCAATGTGTCATATGTCATCAAACTTTGCTGAGTTATATCAAGAGAAACTAATCTGTACTGGATGTTGCCCACTGTTTTACCCTTAAAGTGGAGAAGAAACGCTGAACATCACTGTGGTTAGTGTGATTTTTACTTCAGGCAAGATGTGGCACTGCAATCAAACTTTACATTCATGTAGCTTTGCTAGAAAACTAGACAATAATTCACCTTTTCACCCATGGGGCGCAGCCATTTGCAATATTTTGACTATAAAATCAAACTTTTTATGGTAATATGTCACAGTTCTCTAAAGTATGTTAACCCTTTGTATGTGAAAATCAAAGACAGAAATTGTTGGGTTCACCATGCTTTTTCCCTCTTTTTGCATGCCTATAATTTAACTTTAATTAACTCTCGTGCTCTTACAAACATAAAAAAAGCAAAAGGTTCCCATGATATTGTAAAAACATATTTGATGAAGACCCCTAAAGTCAAGTGTTCTAATGTTGTCATTGTCATCGGATGAATTACTCTCATTATTATTACCAGGGGCAGATGTAATGTTTTAAGGGCCTGGGGCCTCAAGCACATTACCTTTTTTTCACCCTTTCCCAAACTGGGAATGTTCGCAGGCTTTTGGCAGCTATAGGAGAAATAGGCCTACTCAAAAGTGTCTAATTTCCAAATAAAGTTATCAACAGCACAGAAGTTTAACAGAAGTTGAAGTCCTGCAGTCAGGAGAGGTTGGCCTATTATCAGCACAATCTGCTTAAATTTACCTGAAGTTCGTGTAAGATGGAGCTTTTCATTTTTATATAATGCTGCAAAGTTTAATAAATAATAATAATGAGTTGAATACCCCCGCTGTAAACCATCTTCAAGGTGATACCACAATTACCATCATGGATCATCAGACCGATTATTGATGATTAATTAATAGCTCTGACATTTACACAGACTTTTCAAATTACTGCACAATTCAGGATAAAATAAAAAGACCATGAAAGGGGAAATAATGGCTTAACTGTGTAAGATGAATTAAAATTGTGAAAATAACATGATATTCTCATTCTGATATTATATCCGAATGCCAGCTCCAGTGTGTGGACATGTCCACAGCCTGCTCCAGCACGGACATGTGGGACAGCCCGCTCCAACGCATGGACAATGTCCCACAGCCCGCTCCAGTGCGCGGACATGTCCGACAGCCCACTGCAGCGCGGACATATGAGACATAGTTATATAGCTAAATAAATGTTTGTTTAAAAAAATGTGGAAAAATAGAAAAAACTGCCTTTTTCAAATAAACTCCAAGAAAGCCTTATCACTATTTTTCAACAGCATAAGGTGAGTCATAAAATACAAAAATAGAGCAAGTAAGAGAAAACAACATCACATAAAGAAGTTTCGAATATAATGGTGCTTTTATGCCACTTTCCCCTGAAGAGATCTCTGCACTCTGGCTGTAACAGGCACAAAAAAAGTAAAATCTGGGCTAATCAGGACTCAAATCTGTGTCAAACCTGCCACAACCATCAGCTCAGCATTTTTTGGAGCCGTCCACACTGTCCACCAGCTGTCACAACACACTGAGTAATAGACGTATCCGGCATGCTGTCGCAAAATGCCGACAGAGTGTGTGTGTCACTGCGAGTGTGTGAGTGAGTGGATCATCATCTCGACAATCCCTCCTCTGCACCCCACCCCCCCCAGGGCCCCTTTCTCTCCGAAACATCCAACAGTGACTCAGGCAGCAGGACTCGTCTGGAACGAGCTCCCCAGAGAGCCGAAGCTCCTCGCCAATTAGCTGCCTGGATGTGGACGCGGTCACACGAGCCAGGGGGTTGGTGGAGGAGGTGGCAGCGGTTGTGGTGGCTGAGTGTGACACTTACAGCAGGGTTAAAAGTCACAGCGAGGACTGCTACAATTGGCTGGGTGGAGATGGATACAGCAGTACCGTGACCCTTGTCGTCAGGCTTTGTAATGCTGCTGATTACTCACCCACAAGCGGGACCGCTGCTCATATTGTTCTGCCTGACTGCTCACAGGGGTTACATGTTTATACACTATTACACACTGAATATGACGCACAAAATGCCCCGTGTACCCACTGTTATGTACTGAAATAACACAGACATACTAGCATATACAGTATGAGTCTATTCTTGGTTTGTTGCCTCGGTCCATGCAATGAGAAAAAGCTGCCAAAGCGAGGCGACTGGGTGTAGCATGCTAAGCTTCAAGGTGAACAATAAGGTTATCAGTAGGGTCCAATTCAGTTTTACTGTAACTGTCCTAATCACCCAGGTTAACCTCCTTCCTTCAACATTTTTATAGCCTCATTCCCACTCTTCAAAAACCCACTAACACCCACTAACATCTGGCTTTTTAATGCAATGAGAATCTGTATGATCAGCATTCACACTCGGGTCAAATGACTTTATAGTGATCATAGATTTTTATTGTCTCCAGCTCCGACTGGCATTGATGGGAACACAATATCCATTTGAATGCGCTAATTTCAGCACCTTAAATGGCGAAATGCAATTGCGCACTGTCACTGCTTACTACTAGTCTCCTCCTAAGCAGCGCTAAAATATTTCAATTTTCAATACCAATAGTCACAGCTGTCTGCAACTGATACTGAAATTAATATTGAATAAATTCCCTCGAGGTGTTCTTGATTTCTCATTTAGGAAAATAAGATGGATGAAAGGTCACACTGACCTTGACTACTGACCACTAAAATATAATCATTTAATAACAAGTCCAAGTGGATGTTTGTACCAAAATTGAGGCAACTCTCTCAGATATTCACAACAAGGCAAAGGACAAGGTCACATTGACCGTTGACCACGAAATTCTGATCAGTTCATTGTTGAGTCCAGCTGAACATCTGTGCAAAATTTAAAGAGATTTCCTAAGGGTGTTCTTAAAATATTGCATTCACAACAATGAGAAAGACCAGGTCTCAGTGGTCTTTACCTTATACTACAGAAATCTAATCAGATCATATTCGAGTCCAAGTAGGCGTTTGTACCATATATGAAGAAATTTCTAATTTCTAGATATTTTGGTTAGAAGAATGGGATGGATGGACAACCCAATAACACAATGCTTCCCGCTCTGCCTATAGTCGGCACGGAGGCATAAAGATATGCCTCATATTTCTCAGATCTTTCATTGAACATATTAACATACTGGTTGTATCATGACCCCATGCTCTTGTAGCTGTGGCAGATCATACAGCAGATGTACATTTCTTCTCTACTAAATATTGCTGCCAAAGGTTTGTTATCGGCGTATCATTTGAACCCCTGGTGACACAGTGTAATACTGCTTTGAATCCACGGAAATCACGCTGTGTAGTCCCATGTGTATTCTTCACAACATGGGCAGTTTAAAGGGATGAAACCACATAGAAAAAGAAGAGGCTTGAAGGTCTGATCGCTGCTTTTCTTGTTCATTTACCACTAAGAGGGACGCCTACTTTTATTTATTATTATATTTTCCTTTTATTTGGCTACATGAGGATCAATTCATAGTCAACATCCTGACAAATGTGGAGACGACACTGAATGCTGCCTGTAAGCCCCCAATCAGCAGAAAAAGAAATTGCATGTGGGTGGGGGGGCGGGATGTGTTCCCTTGTATTGCTTTATCTCGCATTGCAGCTCATCACACATCAGTCCGGTAAGAGGCATCTCAGGCTGATACTTTTAGCTCTGTGTGTGTGTGTGTGTGTGTGTGTGTGTGTGTGTGTGTGTGTGTGTGTGTGTGTGTGTGTGTGCCCCCGCCAGGCCATTATCTCTGAAAACTGAGTGGGTGGAGACAGTTCTACAGCTGCTGTGACACTGATCCACCGGCAGCAGCATTAATGGTCCTGATTGTATTAGAAACACTACTATTAGCATTTGAAGCACCCTATTTAATAATTGTAGTACTCCAGACTCCAGATAGTTACTGTGCAGTATGTCAGGCACAGTTTTAATTTGTCCAGTTTTAGACATGAACTGATGACTGATTAATGAAAGCTTCTCGATGTGTTCACAGTAGAAAAAAAGCAATACAGAAGTTTACTGGAGCTCATTCTGTTCTCAACAAGAGGAACTTGATCCTCCTCAAATACCCAACATGATGAGCATGATATTAATCATAACCACTAATGAGACCATTAATTAAAACAATTGATGTATTAATTATGCTGCTGCATCTGGTCTTTGCAACATATGGGCAGTTGTTTCCCTCGGGGTAAATAAAGTTATTTCTTATATGAGCTTCAGATCACCCGTGAGTTTGCAAAAATCTCTTTTTTGTAAATGATGAATATGCCAATGTGTGCAGAATGGTCCTTCAAAATTCGATAAATAGTAGATAGTTTGTGTTATGCAAATACAAGTGCACACATGGATTTATAAGAAAACAAAAATATAGTTGCAGTAGTGAAAAAATAAATAATAGCTACTAATAAAATGTGCCACAAAAACAAGGCTCTCATACTAAAAACTCAGCTCAATGCTGTTATTGACAACTAACCAGCAGAAGTCATTTGACATCACCATGTTTCTGCATACCACAGCTACATTACATTTGCTACATTTGATCATGTTTTGGCATGTTTTGTGGGAGGCACAATCCTGGCAGGAAAAGCAATAAAGTCTCGGTTAAAAAATAACCCCCCAAAAAAAAGCTTTTGTGCAAATAATCCCGGCTAGAAAAACACAGACAAGCTGTTACAACACACTCCTGTTTAGTATCAAAAAAGCAGTGATGGAAACACAGCGATGACTTAACAAAACACATCACCCTCGCCTCCACAAAGTCAACACATAATAATTCAGAAATGCTAATTTTATACATATGACACATACAAATGTAACACATTTGTGGTTTGCAGAAATGTACAATGGAAACATTTTCTTGATGTGGGTTAGGGTGTTGATTGTGTTGATTCCATAGTTATTTGATCAATTAATTAGTAAATTAACGGTTTTGAATATTATCTATTATTGCCTCTTTTTAAAATAACAGTTATACATTTAGTAAAAGATGTGTTTTTACATCTTCTAAGAAAGCCTAGCCTTCATCATTTGTGCGTACGCACAGTCTGAGGCAGTTCTCAATTTGTTTGAGTACAAATTTAGGTAAGAAAATATTAATGAATCCCAGATTTCTGATTAATTGTTCTTATGCACAGTTTAAGCACAGATTTGTGTGTTTGCAGTGTTTGTGAATGAGGCCCAATGTTTTTCACAATCATATTTATTTTTGCATTTTGCTGCTGAGATCCAAAATAAGCACCTCTCTCATTCTGCTCTGCACACAAATGTATAGTAAAGTAACAATAAAGCTGAATAAAATCAAACTGATTTATAGTTCTGTTAAAAGAATAAGTTGCAGTCAGTTAGCCTAAAGACTGAAAGTAGGCTGATACAGCGCGTGGCTGTGTCCAAAAGTTAAAAAAGATCTTATCTTTATGTTTGTTAGAAAGACCGTACATCCTGTTTGGTACATAATAATGTCAAAAAAAGGAGAGAAGATACTTTTGTATGAGGTGATGTGTCATTTTCAAAGGATGATATCTGAGTCCTCAGATGGTCCTGAAAAGCAGCGCTGCTTTAAGTCACTTTACAAGAATCTCTCTGGTTAAAATTGCCTTTCATCCCTCTTCATTTAACCTGCACTCTTAATAAATTCCTCCTCTAATGTATTCCACATCAAAACAGCCCTGCACTGATTCTTATTACCGGATCTTGTAATGCAGCCACACTCATATGTGGTTGGAGGCTCAGTTCCTCCTGTTCACCGCTGACGTACTGCTTGCTGGGCCAGAACATATTGCTGTGTGAATAAAAGGCCAGACCAAAATCCCTTTCTCAGAACCAAGCATGAATAATGGATTAAGAAATTAATCAGCTCACCATTTTGGCAAAAACAAAAAAAAAGAAAGCTGGTGAGTGAATTTTCTTTGAGCTGAAGCAGAATCATTAATTGATAATTTAGACTAAAAAGCTGATGGTATCTGGTCATCTGTTCCTCAAGCTGTTTTTTTTTCATCCCCAGAAGGCAATTTATTCAAGTTTTTATAGAAACAGGTAACTTTCAACAGAAACGAAACCACGTAAGAACCCCATAAAAGCTAAGTACATGAGAAGAGACTGAATGTAGATGGATATTTCTTTACTCAATATATTGTTGGAACAATTTAACAGACAACATCTCAGATTTCCATCCCCAGCATTTGCAAGTGGTTTTAGTTTTGGCTCCGCTTCTGCAAAGGCAACCAGATTGCTTTTCCAATTTCCTCAGAGCTTAGCAACTACCAAATTTACTTTGGTTGCTCCATCGTCCGTCTGCTACTTCCGCTACTGAGAATAGTAACTACAAAGAACTTACATAATTAGTCTGTGGTAACTGGGGATTACTACCAAAAAGCTGAGCGGAGAAATTAAAGCGCTATCCTCTTCCTGTTTATGTTGTGCAATAGTTGATGGTCTTCCTTCGTGCTGTAAATTGAACCTTCATTTTACAATACCTGGTGTCAGACACAATTTCAGAGTTAAAGCGAGGCTTATAACTAATCTAAATGCAAACAGTGTCATTACTCGACAGACATTACATTCTGCAATCTACAGTTACTTGAGAATGACAAGTTGTTATTGCATGCTGGTGGAGAGCCAGGAGGGACCGGATACACCGGCTACACCGGTTTCCCGTGTGTGTTTGTGTGTTTTTCCTGCACCTTACCATGCGCCTCTTTTGTCTAAACCTAACTGTCCGGCACTTTGTTGCCTAACCCATCGTGACAGTCTGCACTGTTGTGTAAACATAAGGACCATGCTGCTTTCTGCATGCTGTGACATCACAGTAACGGGCTGCATCACCCCCCTGACATCACTGTAACGGTATCCCCGAGTGCAAACAGCTGACGCAGAAGGATACCTAAGACGTCATCGGTAGATGCGGAAGGTCCTGACAGAGCGGCACCACATGACGAGTTCAGAGTGAGAACGTGTTGCAGATTCAGTAAACTTTGCCAAGTGGCATGTCCTTGTTGTTGATCAGCGATCAGAAAATTGTGCTGCTCTGACAATTCCACAAATTGCTCCCGAGTTACACTTTTTATATTCTCCAGATTGTCAGTCAATGTAACAAACGACTTGGTTGCCTTTTTATCTTTTACAAAAACCACAAGGAGTATTGACCTCTATCTGGCTGCTGCAAGTCTGATGCAGCGTCACATTAACGGTTTCTGGACGGTTTTCAAGCTTCCAGAACCTTTTAAATCAAGACAAACCTCGTCCACTGCCATCTATGTATATATTACTGACTCTGAGATCTACTCTCACTGTTACACATCACAGCTGCCTCCCACAGTCGCTGCTGAATGAGTCTGATACAGCACACAGTGAGCCAGGTGGATGATGAGAGCGTTATTACTTATGAGTATTTACTGGAGCTGCCACAGTATTGCCTTGTTACTGTGGGAGAACTGTTTTTGTGTGTTCATGTCTATGTGTGATCTCATCTGCACGTGTGTATGACTGGTTGTGTGTGCATGCATTTAGATACTTTATTGTCCCCCCAAGAGGAAACTCATTTCCACAGCCTGTACATGGAAAGATTAAAGAGCCGTAATAAAAAATACACACTGGCATTGCTACATGTACCTTTGCTGCTCGAGTGTGTGTGTGTGTTGTCAACCGGATACCGCTGGACACTAATGAGAGCAGAGTGTGTTACAGCCTCGGGGAGCAGCCTCACTCCTCAGCCTGGGGAAATCAGTAGCTTTAAAAACCACAAGCAACACACTCTCCCTCCATCCTCCTCTGTTCCTTTTACTCTGCCTCATCCTCCGCCATCCTTCGATTCTCTCTCAAATTCTCCAAACCTCTTCCTCTATCAGTTTTCCCTCTTCTGTTTCCTTTTTTAACTGTCTATTTCCCCATCTTTCCTCTTCATCTACTCATTGACAGTACCACCTCTCCATTTTATTGTCCTCTTTTGGATCTTCTGTTCCTTCATCCTTCCCTTGTTTCCTTCCCTATTCTCTCTTCCTCAATTCTTTCTACTAAGCCATCAATTTTCTCTCCTTTTCTGATGCCTCCATCCTCTCTGCTTCCCATATCACTCCTCTGCTATTGTCCTCCTCCATCTCATCTTACCCCATCTTTTCCTTTTCCTTCCTCTTCCACAACTTTATTATGTTTCAAAATAAATAAAAGATCACAGAATCCAAAAATCACCCTTCCTTCCTATTCTTTTCACACCTCCTCTTCTCCACCTTTTCATCCCCGGATGTGCTCAGCAGCTGCTCATTATTGCAATCAGTTCCCCTCTCCCTCGGCGTGTGTGCGTGTGCAAAACAAATATATATTATTATCACTAATGATATACATAAGTCTGACTGAGTGGCTACAGTGAGCACTTATTGCAGTCATGACTTTGCAAAAAAACAAGAGTGCCACCAACAGCAACAGAAAATCAACAGAAGCATCTGGCATGCCTAGTCCCACCTATATCTTTTGATTGACAGGTGACAATGAATTGAACCTGGCGACTAAAATAAAACCAAAAATGTAACTGGAGGCTGAAATTCAGCCACGCTAGTGTCTTATTGGCAATATTGATTATGAATTAGAAAACAAAACCTTTGGGTTGATAGATAATTGAGAGAAAACAAATGAAACCTCAAGTTTGTTCTGAGAGAGGCACAGGAAGTAAGACCACATTTCAATATTTCTACAAAATCTAAAGCCTGTCAGTGAATTTGTTTAAAAGTTATGCACCAACCGTTTCTTATTCCTATTTCATCAAATAGTGATAATTTGTCATTGCCCTCGGTGTCTTAAAGCATCACACAGGGCATCCTTTGGCACAAATATTTGACACCTAGCTGAAACACATAATGACTCAGACTTGTTGAAGAAAAACTTGAGCCACAATGTGACGCCCGTTTTTGTGAGGGACGCATGCCATCAGCAGGAAGAGACTGTGAACACGGTGTTTTAATGGTCACACTGACTTTATATCTCCTTTTACTGCAGTTTCAATTTCTCTGTCACAGACACGAGGAAATACAAATATATCTGTTTTACTCAACTTTTTCCTGTTCCCATTTCAAAATAAAAGCCAGAATGCCTTCAGTTTACTTTAAAGTGTTTGCAGGACCGTGTTGTTAATAATGCCTGACCTTGCACGGCTCCATAAATAGTGAAATATTTGCTTATGATTATGGAACTAAAGTACTGAAAACAGCAGGCAGCCCTGCAGCAGCGTTGCAGCAACAGCGCTGCCAGTGTGAACACCAAAAGCGTGCAATATGGCGAGGTTGCTCACCCGCTGGTCATGAATGCAGCATGTTTCAGGTGTGAGATAGAATGAGAGTCGGTTGCTAGCTGCTCCTCCTGAAACTATTTTCTTAGCACCCCCACGTATCGTTCCTTAGCACAGTCAGTGAAAAAAATCCAGGTACCGTGCCTGGCAAAGAGTCACAACAAAGCATCTGTATTTGACGACCTGGAAATGAGAACAGGCCACTCCCACTGCGATGCCTCCTTAATGTGTATAGGCATTAACAAACACACACATTTTCACAAACACAAACTTGACCTACACACCAAATTTCAGCCTCCTAGGGCAAAAACTGTTGGGACAAAAAAATTGTGATGCTTCTCCACATCAAAATCCTCCAAACCACTGCATATTTGGAGTAAAAGATAAATTGATGATTGAAGTTAATTTCTGAATATCTTCTCAACATATATCTCTTTAAAACATCAGTGTCTTTTTGAGTTTGAGCCACGAAGAATGTTCTGGAAGCTTCAGCATCTTTCCTCCATCCTGCTAATGTCCCTGTGCAATATGGGCATCCCAAAACTACATTTAAAATGCTGACAGCTTTTAAATGAATACTTAAACATGATAAATGATGAAAACATTCAAAGCAAATTTTCTTTTATTGTACCTATTGTCTCTTACCCCCCCTCTCTTTCTCAAGCTCTTTGTGTCCCAAAATAAGCTCTGGTTCTGGCAGAACTTTGTTTTCTTTCTCAGCACAACAGAAAGAAATAATTTGGCTAAATGCAGGATGTCTGTCACGAGGAAAAGAAAAACTTTCAAGGAGTGAAACGATTTTTAGAAAGAAGCCTCCTTTTCATTCTGTGAACACACACAGACAAACTCCTTATCGTGCTCCCCCTTACATCCACTCTCTCCTTCAATCCTTTTCTCACCCTCGTTCCAACTCTTCTCCCTCCACCACCTCGTCCTTCTCCACCCATCTACGGCTAACCTCCCTCCGTCCCTCTCTCCCCGTTGAGGCCGTGATCAGCCCGCAGCTTTGTTCTCGTGCTCAAACACAAACTGCAGCTGAAAGCGTCGTCGTTAAGCACCGTAACATCTCTCTGGTTGCTATGCAACATAAAGTTTGACAACAACTTGCAAGCTATCCAATTAGCGTCTGGGAGTTTATTTGTTTCCCAAAATGGAGTCTGTGGACCTCAAATAGTCCTTGAAAAAAGAGTTCATAGAAATTACGCAATCATTTCTCATTGACGACATGTGGAGGGACTGTTTGGCTGGGTGAAGCAACCTGAATTACAAAGTCAGTTACATGAAATAAAATCAGCCAGAGAAGTTAATGATTGCTGTACTTGAATTTGACGAGTGAGTGAGAGACTCAGTTTCAAAAGAGGCTGTAGCATAGTTGACACTCATCTGTAATGCAGCTTCCAAAATCTTTCTGCAAACTTTTAAAACATTTTTCTTTTGCAACTAGGCAAAAAATTGTAGATCTGTGAAATATAAAAATATACAGGTGTGTCTTAGATTTGTTGATTTGTGTCCAGAAGGGACTGCTGGTATGGCAGCTTAGGGGGGGTTATAAAAAAAAGGTTAAATTTCCTTTTGGAGTATCAATAAGTGCTGCATGATTTGGGAAAAATGTGCGATTGTGATTATACTGAACAATATTGTGATTTGCGTTTGGGATTTCAATAAAATAAATAAATAAATGATATCATGAGTCTACCTTCTTGGTTATCAAGGAAAATGCAGAGAATAATAATAGTTTTTAAGTGTGCATTTCTTAACTCAAAACATACAAATATTAAGTAGAATAAGAAAAATACAAAACCTTAAGTTTTTACAGTACTGTTTTCAAAATAACTTAATATTTTGCAAAAAAAAGTAAGTTTTTCCATTAACTGGCTTTCTTCTTGGCTTTGGCTGCAGGTGGACTTTCCACATCCAGGATATCCTCCTCCATTAATACGCAAATCGCAGCCTTTTATGTGGTTATGTAATCGCACAGCCTGAAATTGCAATTGTAATTGCGATTGGATTAATCATGCAGCACTAGTATCAACATCTGCAAAATTTGAAAAACATATGGGCACATGTAGATGAGATGCAGTTATGTATTTATGATTTGTTATTATACTTTGCACAAAACTAAATAAAAAGCCTCTCTGTGTGACACTGACGCTGCTGAGCCCTGAAAGGCCTGAAGTCCAGTGAATTTAGAGTTAAATGGAAAACAACAGCAGGCATGTTGAGAAAATATTCCTCTTTGACCCTGAACATCTCTCCACGGCAACAGCAGCTCCCAATGACAACTGGCTGACAATTCATTGATTAATGTCCTCAGTGTGATGAAGCAATTTATCAAACATCTAATGTGCTGTTTATGAACCTCTGACTGCTGCCTCATCCGACTCGCCCTCCTAATGAAGTTACGGAAGTCGGGAGGCAACACAAAGGAGAGGCTGCAGAGACGGGCCGAGACAATCAGAGGCTCACTCTGTCATGCTTTTACTCCTCTCTTCCTCCCTTCTCATTTATTTTTGTCTCCCCCATATTGTCTCTTGCTTTTAAAATGTCCTTTCCTAATATTTCTTTTCTATCATAATTTTCTTAAATTCTCTTCCTCCCCTCAATCTTTTTTACCCAAATTATTCCTTTTCCATTTGTCCTACATTCAAAGATTATAAACTGCAGCTGCAGCTTACCCTCACTATCTGCTGCAGTGGATCTATAACTCGAACATAATGGATTACTATCCTGCATGCCAACAATGAGCATCACAGATCACAATCCTGCAGCAGTTTCTTACAGTCCAGTCCTGGATCACTATCTTCCATTATAATGCAACACTGATTTATTATAGATAATATGGTCTATCTGCACTAAAAAAAAAAAAATAAAAAAAAACTATTTGCAATATATTTTATCAGTGACATAGATGAACTGAAGCTGATATGTCATTCATCTGCAGCAGGGAGCAATGCTGTTATAAATGAGGCGAGGAAGCGCACAAGCTCATGTGAACAGCAGGTTTTGAAACCACATTTGGATATTAAACCTGCATTAATAAATGTAAAAGAAATAAAAAGACTAACGTAAAAGGTAAAAGTAAAAAAATATGCATATTTTTAAAATCCCTACCCTACAGCCTGCAAATTGTGAAAGTAAGAGTGATAGTTATCATCAATGGGGCTTTTTAGCCTCTTTTGAACTCTTGTTTTGGTTTTACAGAACACATATGGTTCATTCACTGAAATCACTTCAACGGTCACAATAAAGCCAGAACACAACCTGCTTTGCAGCAAAGCTCTGCAGAGCTAAAAGAAAAGTGAATATAATCATCCTGGACAAACACCATGCTGCTTGCTCTGTGTCTGCTTGCTAACATGTTCAGTAAGACTTTAAAAGGCACTAATATATGAGATGGTTTTAATGTTTTTCTGCTTGTTCACAGAAGACTGACTAGGCTTAACTGCCTCGTTGAATTCAAAAGGTGTGCAGTTTTATTTCTCTGTTTAATGAGGAAAAAAAAGGTGTAAGAATATTACTTTTCCCAACATTTTGTGGGTTTTTGGGAATTTACTAGTGTGAAAAGCTGAAAGTAAGTAGCACACTCACTTTACACTGCGGTGAAATATCAGGAAGGTATGAAATATTACATGCCGCTAAAGCCTAACTGGCAGTTGCAGTTTGCCGAGTCTGAAGCATTATGATGGTAGTAACAGCAACTGATAACGGCCATGTAATGGGCTGACAACATTCACAATTCAGCTAATCTGCCTAATTTACTGGCTTGTTTACAATCTTCTAAAGGTTGCTCTATATTACCCATTTCCAGAGATGTTGTTGTGCTTAATATTGCTGCCATTATTTATTGCTGAGTAGAATATCATATTGTAACAGGCAGATGTATTTTAGAAAGCCAGTTTTTGAACTCTAGATAAATGACTCCTTCTGGTTAAAATGGCCCCCTGTCCACAAAACAAATCTTAACTGTTGTTTTTAAGATTATTTTCCCACCATGAGCAAGTAAGCAGCACCAATGAATGCCTAACTTTTAAATTTCACAACAACAGACTGTCAGACTGACTTATTTTGTTTTCGCTAAGTTCGTGTGACAGTTTAACGGCTTCTACCTCAAAACTTCCAAACACCAAACAACATATGCAGCTTTGCACTCGCTCTCTGTTGTAATAATCTTTCCTTCTTGTTATTCGGTGTCAGTAAACGCTCATCTGGGGCTTGCTGATGGTGATGAGAATATGCACTACACTGGCTGCTGCAGCCATTTTTGCCATCAATGCTATCTGTGCTTGTCTCGGTAAAAAGCAGTTTCAGTGACATTATCTCTTCTTGGCTTCTTAGTCTTCCTCTCCGCTTCCCTCATTCTTCTCCTCCTCATGAATATTACAGTACGAGGCTGCGAATATGTGCACCAGCAGATAAGAGTCTGACTGTTTGTGTTTAACACTTGAAAGTCAGAAACGATGTCAGCTGACGGGCGGTTTCTAATGTAACGCTTGAAGTGACTCAGCTTTTATCCCTCGGCTTTCTGCGTAAGCAGCGTTTCCATTTTCAAAAAGGAAGTGTACAAATGTCAGATATAATCATGTCACCGTGGACTGATTCTGTTCTATAAATGTGCTGTATAAATAACTCTGACTTGGTTTTCTGTGTTTTGTGTTTTCTGACCTGTTGGTATTATGAACACCTTTTCAAATCAGACAAGGTTAAAATGTTTCACCAACAACCAAAGAAAAACAACATGACAGCTTGTCTTGCTGCACAGAAAAGTGACAATTTGAGGATAAAATATTTTCAACACATTCATTCCTCACCTAGGTAGAGTTTCTCTCAAACAGCCCAATAACCAAAGGGATGTTTTTGTACAATCTAAGAATTTTTTTTTAGTTGTTTGTCTTTTGCTTTATTGTGACATGTTTCACTATCTAATGTTTTTGAGGTCTTTATTTTGACATCAGATTTCAGGTCATCACGAGCTGCATGGTTGTTGTTTCTTCTTGGAGATTTTGGCTTGGCGGCGTGATTGGCGTGTATTGATGATGGCTCCCTACATAAAAAGTCAAGATAGCATCGGCTAAGCAGAAGTGCAAAAGCACATCTTCCAGGCGACCACAATATCATATAACACATTGCTGTAAAAACATATTCTAACTAACATCTAACAAATAAACATTGTAAATCTTCCATTTTTAGATGTAAAACTGAGCTGACAATGTTAATATTGAACCACGAATAAAGAGTGATTGTTGTTTATACTGCGTGTCCCCAGTTGGACTTGTACTTCTACAATTTAAGACATTCTAAGACACCCTGGACTGTAAAAGTCCAGGCTGTCTGAATGTCTTGTTTTTATCCAACCAATAGTCCAAAGGTCAAAGTTATTGAAAATACACCGGCACAAAACAGAAAAAGTCGTAATTCCTCACATTCCACAGGTTGGAGGTAGTTTTTTTTTTTTTTTTTGATAAAGGACCTACACAATTATCTAATCATGAAAATTATTGTGAATTTATGTTGTGTTTATTGACTACTATCATCACTTAAACACACAGCTGCTGGATACACCGAGGTACTGACACTTTAAGGTTTTTTGGGAGTTTTGGGAGTCACAACAAAACACTTCAGCCATCTACTAAATCACATGACCACATACCTAAGATGGCGATGACCTCATCATCCTGGATGACCTCCAGTGACCCCGACACAACAAAGCAGAGGGTGTCGACGCTCTCTCCAGCATGAAAGATCAGGTCCCCTGGGGCGCAGTGAGTGGTCTGAAACTCCACGGCCAGCGAGCGGAGGCAGCCGTCGCTTGCTAACCGGAACGCAGGATGTTCGTTGAACACCTGAGTGAGGGGACAGGAAGTTCATATTTATTTTCTGCTTTTTAAAGGTTGCTTCTGTAGCAGCACAGTCTAATGATGTATGATTACAGGCACCTAAGAAACTTTGCAGTTACCCCTGTAGGCCTCTATGAGTTACAAAATGGTCAGTTTAAAATGACTGTTTACAGTGTGAGAATGATTTTTTCTTCTTAAATACTGCAGCTTGGAGAGGACACTATCAGGACTTCCTCTCATTTTAAATTTTCGACAACATGCTTGATTGTTTTTCCTATCTACAGAAAAAGTCGTTTGCTGATATCCATTCCTGAGTGCAAAAAGAAACAAAGCTTTCATCGCAGTAAGATGAGGCGAACGCTCATATCAGCACTTCCTGTCAATCACCCGAAGCTCTAATGCCTAAAAACCACGTCCCTTACAACCGTCACTGTCACATCTGTGTCCTTTGTTCGGCTGGGACAGCAGGTGGCTCTCAGTCAGCAGTCCTAAACTGCAGCACAATGTGACTCAAGTGTTTGAAGTTTGAGGGCTACAAAAACCCAAAATCCTCTAATGTGACATTGTTAAACGGCACACAGCATATTTATGAACCTGGCAGGTTTGTGATGGTTTACATCAAAAGGAATTAAAAAAGGCAAAAGACTGTTTGTGAGTGCACTTTTCTTTGGATGGAGCGCTCACATGCCGCTGTTTCTCAAAAACATTTTGCATTTCATGTTTTCATTCATGAAGCCTCCTGTCTATTATCATAAAGTCTTTTGTTTTTATCAACTTATTAGCATACTGCTGGGGTTCATTAATTTTGTTTTTTTTATTTTTAAAAATCTGCAAATTTATACGTTTTTACCAAATTTTATCAAAGTACTGAAAAGGAGTGCTTAATGAGCAGCTGATTTGCATTTGGTATATTTTTCTCTCACTTTTTATTACTCAGCATTTTCTGGTGCGTTTTCTTTGCAAAAGGACCTAATTTATGATAAAATGTGGAGAAAAGTATCTTTTTGCCTCGTAGAACACGGGAGTCATTGGTCTACCGCCTCCACCAGTTAGCTTGTTCATGTTATTGTGTGATGTGGGGAAATCTAAATTAACCCTTTGAAACACCAAAGTCACACAATAACATAAATTAACCAACTGATTGAGGCAGCAGTAGACCAGCAACTCCTTTGTTCCAAACAAGTAAAATTATTATTTTCTGTCAATGGATTCTGGTGGCTTTGAAGACAGTATTAATTTCATTGACAAAAACTATTTTGAAAATTATTCGTAAACAACCATTTTTTTCCATGACAAAAACAAGGCGTTGACAAACTAAAATGGATTTTGACTATAAAAACTGTCAGTGTTGTCTGACGTCTGACAGCAAGTAAAGTGGTGAAAATAATCTAAATACAGCGTGCACTTTAACTAATATTGATTTTTTTAGATGAGCCTTTTTGAAGTGCTAAAATATGTTTTGCTGCTGCCCCCCGTCCATGTAGCCTCAGCATACGTCTCCAAACTAGCATGTCAACCGCCATTTACTATAAGCAATACACTGACTATGGATAAGAATCTCATACGACCCCACCTCAAAAAAAAGGAGATCCAAAATATCCCTTAAAAGATCATCTATCTATAATATATATATCTTTTTATAACTGTAAAGAGGCCTTGTTTTAATTCCTTGGTTTTATTTACATTTATTCAACACCATCAACATGCATTTCGAGTAAAATTAATTTAAAATGAAAAGCTTGTACTTGAAATTGAATAGAATTTGAAATAAAGTTAATTGAGGCACCGTAAGAGGCAGCCGCTCTGAATGACAAGACTAATTTTAGAGTATTTTGTCATTGGAGATGGTTGTTACACAACTAAAGGTGTCCTTTATTCAGTGCCAGTTCAGCAGTTTGAGCCTGCCAAAATTTTGGGACCCATATCAGTCGTGTCCAGAGATGCCCAGGAGCTTCTGATTGGGTCCGGCTAACCTGCATTTAGTTATGTAACAAGTGCACTCAAGGACTGCTGCTCATTATGTTCAGTGAAATGTTCTCCTCCAGTCTGTGTGAATACGGTTCAATATGGGTTTAGAGGCCGAATCAGGTGTTTGGAGAATGTTACCTGCTTTTTGTTTTAATATGGACAACCATCTACATGCTTTCTTATTCTTAGATTTAGTGTTATGTAAACATATGTGAGTGCAAGTGCTTATAGCTGCACTTCCATTTTGCACAGCAAGCTATTAGTGTTGTCAGTTTACTGGGATTTCTGATTTTGATACAATACCTTGAAAAACATTGATATTCTGAAGCATTTTTGATACTATGGGGAAAATCAACATTGAGGACAATCAATTATTAGTATTTTTTATTAAAAGATAAATATAAAAAAGCTATAGAATGTTAACAACAACTTTACTTGTCTTGATTCGTAGCAGAAAACAGCAGAATGACCGTTGTAAATATTAACGATGAGAGAGACTGAGAAGATGCAGCTGGTATCAGTGTATGGATACTGCAAAAAATGAGTACTGAAACTGTTTCAAATATTCAGTATTGATATGCATAGAAAAATCACTATTTTTACACAAATCAAAAATATATTAAAAAGAAAGAAAGATGAACAATTTCTCTCCTCTTTATTAAAACCCCTCATGTGAACAATTTTAAAATGTCATACTTCAGTGTCCCATAATGCACCATACAAAAAGCCATTAATGTCCTCTTGACTTTTTCACTTTTTACCCATGTCTAATTTTTCTCTAAACAAAACTGAGTGCGTTCAGAGAAGTCATATAAACGTTGAGACAAAGTGGCTTTAAATTTGTTTATGTGTTACAAACTGTGAGCTGCCTGCATTATTAACCCCTTTTTACACAAAACTCACACTAACCACCCCATTTCATGTTGTATGCAGTGAAGTGTGATGATGTAATGTGTGTTTAAAACCATAGCTACATACCTTCCTGTTGAGGTGGACACAGATGTCAGCCCGCATGTCCTTGGGACAGATGGATAAGACCTAGAAGACAAAGACGTAAGGGGGTCACACTGCTGTTAACAGAAATCAAATCTGAGGATCTAATCTGGTAAAAAAAAAAAAAAAAGAAGAATAAAGAATCAAAAACCCAAACTTCCAAATGAAGAATTCTTTCTCTTCAATAACCCACCGAGCTTTGCAGCACGTTACTGTCTTTACATCACTGCAGCTTATTCTGTTGGAGCGTTCATTAACTCCCTCTGGATACGACTGTGTACCAAAAATTGTAATCACTTTGTCCAGCTCATTACACCAATTCTGAAATCCAGCCTAATTAACTGAAGCATTTAGGTAAAACACAGAAAACAAAATATTATCCCATCTTCCACAATCCTCCCTTGTTAAATGCGAACAAAATCGACCAAAGGGAAGACAATAAATCATCTAAAAGCTTCTGCAACATCAAAACACAACACAACAGGCTTTGAAAATCTTCTCTGCTCTATTTAAAGTAGAGGATATTAGTAGCACCGAGACGCTTTTGGGAGCCTGTGGTCTTTTTTGGGGTGTGTACTCGCATAAACAGCTGACTGTGTACAGTGTAACGGGTCCCAGAGTGACAAAAAACATCCACTAATTGGCCCCAGCTCTGACTGTGAGGTATTTATACTGAGGGCAGCCTTGGCTTATGTCTCTTCAAGAGCGTATAATTATCTCGACAAAAAATGTGGAAAAGGGGATTGATGGGGAGGAGGAGGTTCATGATCTAAGGAGAGAGAAAGAGAGAGAGCATGAATGTCAAGGAAAAAATGCTGAGGAGATCAATCGGATGGACAAACAATCTGTTCAAACACAACAGAAATAATGAGGGGATTATATGAAATAATGAACCAGGTCTCCAGTTTTAGCCAGCATTTTTTGTTTTGTTGTCAGATGATAAAATTGCCTAAAATTATCATAATCCTCTTTGCAGCCATCTAAGGTCATGATTTTATGACTGGCCTGTTTCCAATTCACAAAGTTCATTCACATTTTTACCCATAAATTTCCAGGACTTTTCCATGACTTTAAGGAAAATTTTAAAGACCATATATTCTCTGAAATGACCATCAATACTCCTTATTAGTTCTTTTTTCCTACTATTTAATAGCTTTTTAAAAAATAGATTATTTAAAAAAAAACTAACAAAGAATTCCTAATAGTTAGGGACTGTTTGTTATATATGAGAGGGGAGGGGGTGGTGCAAAGAAAGGGGGAGTCAAATCACTTTTTAAGCACCAGGGAGGGACTAATAGTTTTTTATTTTGGCTCAAAGGAAGGGAATACAACTTTAAATGGCTGTTTTTTTTATCCATTTTATTTCATTTTACCACCATTTTTCTGTCTTTAGAATTTTTAAGCAATTTCTAAAGAAAATATGCCAAACTACATTTTCTTTAAAAAATCAACAAAAATAACACAATTTATCACAGTCAGAAGCCATGAAAACAGAAATTATTGCTGGACTTTCAAATTTCCGATGGTTCTTGAACACATCATGTGTTATTATAGTTTTATTTAGTTTTTCCAGGCCTGGAAATTGCTATTTTTGAAAATTGTATGACTTTTTTCAGGTTTTTCATGACTGTACGAACCCTGAATTCAGCAAAAAACTTCTGCACTGGAAACTAAATTGTATTCTTAATATTCCTCCAGATGTGACAGAGAGAAGATAAGAATAAACAGAGTCAGACATAAAACTAAACGTAAAGCCGCAGCAGCGTTTGATTAAGAGGAGTGCTATCAGAGGTCTTTACCAAGCTCCTAAATTTACACAGACATGACAGTTTAAAGTTTACTTACAATAATTAATGTTTACAACACTTTTTACAAATCACTGTAGCTCTCTGGGTAATATGACACCTGTCTGATAAAAGTAAGGGACAGATACAAAGAGAGGAAGAAAAGACGAAGAAAAAAGAACTGAGCCGTTTTTAATCAAACACGGAGAAAAAAAAAAGCCCCTTAACGTGTGTTTGCTTTCATTACATTCTTCTTTCTGCTGCCTCAGCCACCCTGCAGGCTGCTTCTGCTGCAGGTGATGCATTGCTTAATCAATGGCTTCAGGACTTCACATGTGAGGAGACGGCGTTGAGCTCGGGTGCAGATCAGAGCTCAGTTTGAAGTAAGAAGTGGATTCTGAAAACATTAATCATCTGAGCATGTCAGCGTTTTCTGTAAATGTGTGATTTATTTTTTATCCATTGTTCCTTCAGTTTTGAGCAATAAGTTTAGTTGAGCTAGATGGTTGGTCAACATCTGAATTCCGAGTTTTATTTAAGGAAAGATGGTTATGCTCTCAAAAATATGATAACAAAAGGAAAATACAATGACTTAAGCCCCTTTTATACTGCCTGTTCAAGGTATTCGTCATTATTACTATATAAAATGTACCAACACAGAATTGGGGAAGTTATTTGTTATTTTGCCGTTAAGCCAGCAGCAGAGGTATGAACAGAGCTGAATCGACATCTGTTTAAAATGACACTTGATGCTGTTACACCTCAAGTCAAGCCAAGTCAAAACTGCAGTAGCTACAACATAAAAAATACTACAATAATCATTTTAATACAGTTTATGATGGATCTTTTGACATCTGTCACAGGCCAAATAAGTTTTTAGGTATACAACTTTAACAATTGTATTTTGTATTTATTTTACCACCGATTTTTAAAGAAAAAATTTTGAAGATTTTTTTATTTCTTTACAAAAATTATAATCAAAATTGCGATTTTAACATGCTTTAACTTTCAAAATTTTAGGCAATTTCTTGAGAAAGATTTTGGAAATATCTGTTATTTCTTTTAAATATTTGGGGGTACTTTTTTTTCTTTAAAACTTTTTGGTGATTTTTAAAGAAAACTTGCCTTTCAAACTTTGTTTTCTTTTAAACAAAAATTACAGAAAATAACACTATTAATCACAACCAGATTATTGTTGGGTTGTTAAATTCCAACAGTCCTTGAGTACATCATATCTATCTATCTATCTATCTATCTATCTATCGATCTATATATCTATCTATATATCTATATATATATATATATATTAGCCTTACATTCAAGCCTCAAACATTCACGCATTCAAACTGCAGTAGCTACAACACATTAAATGCTACTTTAATAACTTAAATACCAGATCATGCAGTTTCTAATGGAACTGCCACATGGAAAATCATATCCAACTCAAACCAAGAGAGCAAATCCACTGAAGTTGTCAACAAAATGGTGACAGTTGTCATGTTATTTAAAATGTAATTTAGTTTTTTGTGATCAGTTTAGTGCCTTCCAAGGCTAATGTTACTGCAACATTTAAGCACTCTGGTATGTCGGTTGATCTTATGATGCATTTGTTTCCTTTCTTTTATCATGTACTTTAGATTTATGTCAACTAGGCTAATGAAATTTTAAACCCTTTTTCCCCTGTATAAAATAACAATGATTTTTTATAATTTTAATCGGGAAATCCATAATTCTTAATTCACAAACAAAGATTTTTAGGTTCAGATCCCTCTTTCTGTCTTTTCTTGATTGATTTGAACTCAATGCTTTCGTCTTTTGCTTTTACAAATAACAAAAAAAGCGACTGATTTTTAGATTGTTACACAATCAAATTTTTGAAACCCCTTGATGTAAGATGAATATGAATTCTTTTGCTTGCTTTTAATTCTGTTCATTTCTATGTTTGACTGACATATTTTGCACATATGTTTGTTAAATAAAGCAGTGGTAAAGAAGTATTAATTCCTGTGTCATACTGTGATAAGGACCTAGTATGACCTTTTATGATGTAACGGATGTGGAAAAATATAGTCTTGCTGCATGTTGGAGCAGTTAGATTGGGGATTGTTTGGGGGAAAAACACAGGAGAAATCAATGGATTATTAAGAAGACTGTAATTAAGTAATTACATTTAAGTTTTATGTATGAAGTGAAGCAGCAGCAGCAGAGCTTAGAGCACTAAAGTTCCCGGGTAAAACAGAACCATCACTCACACTAATCTGTTTTTAATAACAACATTTTTAAAATATAATTTTAGAATCTAAATTATGTGTGCACATAATTGCAGTCTACGAGCTGTGTGATATCTTTGGGTGCAGAGGGTCAAAAGTTCACCATTCAGAGTGTGTTTGGGTAAATTAGGTCGGAACAGCGTGTGACTGGTGGCTGGCTTTAAGGCATTTTGTTAGTTTCGTGTTTTGTTCCTTCTTTATGCTTGTCTCAGTATTTCTTCTCACTTGTTTTGTTATGATGCTATGTTTATGGCCTTTTTTTGTACTTGTGACACGGCTTTCTGCAAATATAATATTCTAGTACAGCTATATGTATGGTTACAGCATCCAAAACTGTCGGCATCTACATTTTTCTTCACATTTTTTTTCTTTTGTAATCAGTGTGGATGACAAAAAGCTGCAGTGTCTGGGTTTTTCTATGCTAGCCAGGGTGATAGCAAACTAAAATTAACGCCTCACAGTTGTACACCTCTGCAAACTGGTCAAGTTGCACTTACACTTTACATCCATGTCTGTGCAAACATGTCATCACTTCATTGTATAAGACATTTGTGTAATATTTTGTAATAAGCATATGAATTCTTGAGTTTTGGACAAAAACATGTTTTGTGTGGTCACACTGACCTTTAACCAACTTATTCTAATCACCACATTTTTTGAGTCTAAGTGTATGTTTCTGCCAAATTTGAGGGGATTCTCTGATGGCCCTCTTGAGATATCACATTCAAGAGTGGTAGGAAGCGGGATGCAAGGTCACAGTTACTTGACCTTTGACCAACAAATTCTATTCAGTAAATTTTTGAGTCCAAGTGGAGGTTTGTGCCAAATCTAAAATATGTCCCCTCAAGGTGTTCTTGAGAAATCAAGTTCACGAGAATAAGACAGACAAGGTCAAATTCACCTTGACCTTTGACCACCAGAATCTAATCAGTTCATCATTAAGTCCAACTGGACGTTTGTGCCAAATTTGAATTACCTCAAGGCAATGATCTATATTTTAACCAAACCTCAGTGTGAACACACAAAGACTTATACTGGCTCAACCTAAACTTTGACCACCGAGTCTCACCTTCTCTGTGTCGATGCCTTTGGACATGGACCAGGTGGAGACGATGTAGTCCATCACCCGCTCGCTCAGCCCCTTGGGAACCTGGTAGAGCTTCAGGAAGTCCCTGACATTATTGAGCATCTCGTGGTAGCGGTTGGTGTTGGCGTACATCTGCTGGAAGATGGTGGTCACGTTTCCAAAGATGGTGGCGTAGAGCAGAGCTAGAGAGGAATATAGAGAAAAGGAATGAACACATGCAAGGCATTTTCTCCCTTACTATTGATTTGAACCTTTTTTCTCATTTCTTTCTTTCGGTTTCCCTCATTAAAGCGTTTCATGAAAGTAATTATTTTGACTGGAAGAGAACATCACTTACACTCTCTCTCACACACCCAAAGGCCCCATATCCTTAAATTGGCAGTCTGCTTTGTTTTAATTTTCGTTTTTCTTCTTTGTGCAGAATAAATTTGCGAAGGCATTTAATTGTGTTGCCGTGCTTTCTGTCTCCCAGGCTGCAGACTTGTTTGGAGGTTAATCAGCAGCATGAGGCACACCTGGACCTGGTCTGCCCTGTGCATGAAAGCCAGAGCAGCAACCAGTCCTCTGTAGGCAGATCTCCTTCGCCACATACCTTTGTCTCAATTCTTTTAGTTCTCTCTTGTTTTTAAGCACAACAGCAATGCAGCACATTTTCACTCATCCACGCTTTATACCACTGCCTTTAGAGATTCCCCCCATTTATTAGTTTGGCCTGTTTTGAAATGGCTGTTGCCAAATAAATTCCATTTAAATGGATAGGATGGATAGGATCCCTATCAGAGACAGATCTTTTTGCTAGAGTAAGATCCTTTCCGTTTAACCAGAAACAATCAGAAATCTTCATCACCAAATGCACCAAGCTCTATTTAAATAAATACTAATTTTAGCACGTATAGAGCCAGCATATTTTCACAGATACCTCTTTGAATCGAGGGTATTTCTTAACCAAATAAGAGCTGATGGTTGGTGCAACAGTGGAAAGATGAACCAAGAAAAGTTTTTGCGAGTTTTATTTTGTTTCTTTCGACTTTGAGGGAAGTGTGTTTTTTGAAGAAACAGACAGACAACACAGGCAGACATTACGCTTAGGCCTTGTAACCATAGTAACTCACTCACTCCTGACTGTGTGCATGAGAGAAGAGGAAGAGGGCGCTGTTCTGCTGTCAGAAGTTATACATTATTTATTTTTCACTGTGAAAAAATGTCAACTACGTAAATCTTATGGTCAGTTCAAGACTTGGCAGCGCCTTTCAAGTTACTATATTCAGAATTTGTGCGCATGTCACACAGCTGCTCCGTTGTACATGCGTTGTCGTCATGCGTCGTCAATCAGATTGACAAAAAGTGTGCATGTAAACACAGCTATTGTCAACTCTGCCTACAAAATTCTTTGCAATTATTCCCAAAATACCACTAAAATCATGTGGAAACACCCAGTCACCCAGTAACAACCCATGCTCTGCCAGTCACCAAAAAAACCCAAATCCACACTCAGACCAAATAACCCTTTAGTATTAGCCCTGCAAAATATATTCTTGGCAAGTTCTTTTCATGCAAAAAAATCAAAAGATCAGGTTTAGAAGTATCAAAATCAGTTTCACTCACTGTAAAGGCTTTTAAACATGGAAGATGTTTCTTTTTTCCATGTGATTTATTTGCACGTCAATATATTTTTCTAAATATTTTTTGTTGTGAGCACTTCTATGCCAAACGGTGATAAAAAACAAACAAACAGCTTTTTCTTTGGAACAACGCAATTTTCTGAGCTTTTATACCACAAATAAAGGCATCAACCAATCACACCATAACATCATGACAATGGCAGACCTATTGCAAATGTCGCAAATTTGTGCAGTTTTGATGTGAAATGTTTGCATACGATATGTTTGTATGCCAACATATCGTATTTTTGTGTCCTTTATTCGCCCTCGGTGTGTAAAGGCCTTGAGCTACATGAAGGTACGAAGAGGAAAAACTAGATGAAGAAGGATATGGACATTGTTTAATTGGCAACTGTGATTCAATTTCCAGATGTGCAAAGTAAAGAAGCACGGAAAAGTAGGACAAAGAAGATTGTTATAAAACAAACACACATGACGTCTCTTGCTTTATGACAAGCTGTATTAATAGATGAAGAGGTTTTCAAAAGGAGGAAGAGGAGTGCTCTTTTCCCCTCTTTCAGACTTAAAGCCATTGTGCCTCTGTACCCTGCTGCTACTGTTTCCATAGAGACCTCACTCGAAATAGTCCTCCCTCTCTTTCCCCTCCGCTGCCTCCTCCCAGCAAATAAAAATGGTATGAAATAATGAGTTTAAAGACTTTTGGGTTGAAAAAATGGGTACTGGCAAGGGGTGAAGTGATTTGATGATGGCACATGAGCCACAAAATAAGACAGATGATTAAGAAAGTAAAGAACAAGTGATTTGTCTGAAAGAGAGGAAAATTTTGGACGGACAAAGTCTGAAAGTGACAGTGTTTTTGAGATAAAGTGTGAATATGTATTTGACAAAGAGTGAAAAAAAAATGGAGGGAGAAAACCTGGAACACAGTGAAAGCAAAGAAAAGTGTGTGTGGGAAATCTCGCAGAAGCAATGAGTGTCAGAAATAAAAAGAAAAGGACACAAAGACACAAAAGGAGAGTGTTTGGATGAGAGACAAAAACAGAAAAAGGCAGAGAGACAGCCGTGTCAGCAGTGAGATAAACAGCATTCCAGTTTAGTTCTTTCAAAGTCAGCACCCTTCCAGGACCTTTCCAGGACCTTTCAGCTAGTAAAGAAAGACCCTGACAACACTGCCAATCTAAAACCGAAAGCTCAGAGACACAGCTCTCGCCTCCAACAAACACAAGACTCCTAATTGGACGACTTGTTGGCACAGCGGTTGGCCGATGTCACCTAAGCGCAAAGAACGACAAAGGTGTGACCCCCTGGGAAGTTTCTGTGTCGAGATAAAACGACCTCTCTGTGTTTGCCAGGATTTGAAGTGGTTAGTTCAAACTCGCTTTCAAATGATCCTCTAGTTCGGTTCATTTATCCAGGCGAGGGAGGAAGAGACACCTGAAAATGTCTAACAAGAGAAATGTGGACTCAAAAGGTTTAACCACAAAGTCCAGCGTGACGGGTGTGAAATGAAGCTTTGAGACGGATTTTAAGCAAACAAACTTAACTTAAAACTAATGATTAAATAATTACAGGGTTTCCACATATTCTCATGGACAAAATTTCAAA
The DNA here is from genome assembly GCF_026936395.1 of Plectropomus leopardus. Taxonomy (NCBI): domain Eukaryota; kingdom Metazoa; phylum Chordata; class Actinopteri; order Perciformes; family Serranidae; genus Plectropomus; species Plectropomus leopardus. Next base: position 5,672,579 of record NC_142189.1, read on the forward strand.
ACTTTTCTATGACTTTTCAAGGGCCCCAAATAAAATTTCAGTTTTGAAAAAAAACAGGTGCTTCATTGTATGCGTAGCTTTTGCCAGCCCAGTTGCTTTTGTACACACACACACACACACACACACACACACACACACACACACACACACACACACACACACACACACACACACACACGTCCTTTGCTATTTTGATCCGTGTGTCCATCGCAGTGTTGTTGCCAAAACTATTCGTCATAAAATCCTAAGTCGATGCACATTAAAGTTAAGTCATACAACAGTTAACTTAAAAAAAATAAATTCACTGTTATTCTACATCACGTTAGGATATCCCCAGAAGATTACTGTAACTAATTTCATTAGACACAACAAAGTTCTCTGATTTTTCCAAAACTTCCAATGATTTTTGCTAACATCATGACTTTGCCAGGCCTGGAAAACAAGATTGTGAACATTCATGATTTTTTTTTTTTTTTACAGGTTTTCCATGACCACAGGAACCCTGTAATTTGTCAGCTGTAAATTAACTCTGGCTATTTGATTTATCAAAGCAGCTTGAGACAAGAAACAGAGCTCCAAAGAAAAAAAGCACCTACAGAAAATGACCCACCATTACAGGAGCAGTACATGCAGGAGTGTTTCAGTTTCAAGTACTTCCTCTTCTATTCTCGGCCCAAATGCAGGGAAAGAGCATATGCGACATTAATGTTATTTGAGATCTAATTTTTCTTGACCTCCTTTGCATGACTAACGCACTATAATGACAGCTCAACACGTCTCAGCTGATTCAAGTACTTTGCCTTGCTAACTTCGCGTTCTGTCTGAATAAACCAGATTCAACAGATAAATACTTCAACAATCCTTTGAACCAAAGAACGTGCAAAACTGGCTCAATCACGCTGCATATCAAATACACATAACTTTCAACTGCATCACACAGTCTTGAAAAAAACTTATGTCCGTGTTGACCTGGCACATGCCCTCAAAAAAAATGCCCTGTTACAGGCCAAGTGGTTTTGCCCCTAAAATTATAAAATCCCAGACCTGCCAACATGATTCTGCATCAGTCCCTAAAAAAACACTTTTCTAGTCCCATAGTTTAGACGTTTCATTCCAAGTACTGAGGCTACAGTTTATAGCTGTCATTTTAATACCATATTTGAAATCGAATATGTCCCCTATGGCTCTATTTATTTAAACATGCCTCTGTTTTCCTGCTCTGGTGGCCAGGGAGAGTTGGGCTGTTTGGGGAGCGACGGTCAGGACAGGGAGCAAATGAAGAGCTTTATTTCCTCATATTTATTAGCTGATGGAGTTGCCTGGGGGACAGAGGACCAGATGCTGTCAAAGTGAGGCTCTCATCAACTGGAGTGAATCTTTGGAGGAAGTTTGTCTCCAAATTGACTGTGACACTAAAAAGGAAAATATATCAACATGATCATTTGGTTGCATTTTGTCGGTCTGGTTTGGCTTCCTGACTCTGCAGTGATCTCATCTTAGTGACAAAAACAGCTTTTAGTTTCCTCTGCACATTGTGCTCATCTTTGCTGTGATTCTGTACTTCTCAGAAATTACCAGAAAGTCACACAGCGTGGGCGGGTCCGGGACGCCTTTCTATTCGAATCTTGAGTGTGCGTTTCTTGTTTTGTGTGCCGCCACATTAGCACCTAACTACCCTATTAAAATAAAACAGCTTTTAGAAAGAACTGAGGAGCCGCAGAGCTTCACCTACAAAAAGATACATTCTTAATCAATTACTCACCCCATGTTACAATTAATTTGTCTAAAAAACATTGTTTTAACCTGCATGCCTCCACGGTGAACAGAATATCTAAAAAGTGAGAAAATTCTTGATGAGTTGAAGCCATAGGGGCCCATGTTAAACAGCAGCAATTCTGGATGCTTGCAGTGTGCTGTACATGTGTGTGACATGTTGTTCAAGTGCAGACAGCACAAAAACAGTGGAGAAGCAAAAGGTGCATGCACTTGATATGTTCACGACGACAGAATTTTGTTTGCAGTTTTAGTTTCGAAATACAAATTTGTACACAGAAGTGAGAAACTAATCCCTTGATTTTGTTACCGATCCCATCAACACTTGAATTGATCTTCAAAAATTAAAATGCAGTATCTATAGTATCAATATTTTGGTACTGATACACTGACCACTACTTCATGTTAGTTGCTGATCACGCCAATACGTCAGTACTGCATCCATGCTCATATATCTTCTCTTTATCAAGTTACCAACTTTTCCACCCAAGGAAAATTGCACAGTTACCAGAAATTTGGGTCCTTGCATGTATCTTTTCTACATGTAAATTAATAATATGCTTTTAAATATATGTGGAAACTAATCTTTAAGGTTGTTCCTTATCTGCTCAATCATTTTAAAGGTGTGAAGACAATCGTGATTCTGACGTCACCAGATAAAGAAACTGTGTCTTTTTGTGTGAAACTGAAAAACTAATCTGACATCCTTCTCAAAATGTCTCTCTTTGATCTTTTCAGCTTCTCTTTCAGGTGATGTAAAATATCTCAAACAAGGTTTTTTCACCTTGATTCACCTCACTATTCTCCTGTCATTACTTTCTCTTGAAGGTTGTCTAAAACGAGACTGGATGACGAAATAAAAACTACACATGTGCAAAGCGACGTCAAAAACTGGTGATGGGGTCAAACACAGCACAAACATCTAAATCCAACAGCAACAGTGTTGCTTTTAAGAAATCAGGAAAACACAGAAGCCGCCTTCCTCTGTGTCATGTATATTTTCCCTTTGCAGGTTTCGGACGTTCTGCCGGGGGAGTTCAGGATGATTTGTCAGAGTGAATGATGGTGAGGGACAGAAATCTGTCAGTCCTGCAGGAGAGCAGGAGACATAGTGTCACCGCCCGAAGCCCAGACACCCGGAAAATATCAATCACAACACTCCCACATGAAGAGACAGCTGGCACACGCACAGACACTCAAATACAGTAAACTACCACTCACACACACACACACACACACACACACACACAGGAAATATAGAAACAGAAGCACCTACAAAAAGGTTCGAGTCCACATAATCTCAGTCTGAACGATCTTATTTGCAGTTTTATCAGCAGCAAGGCGAGAAGATTTTTAAAAATTCATTTCATATTTGTGTGTGATAGGCCATGTGTTTGGCGAGATTAGCACAGACATTAAAGGCAGAGGGAAAGCAGCTAGCCTCTGTCAAGAAAAGAAAAGTACAAAGCAACATCTTACTGTAATTCAATAAGTGTTTTCTATATAAATGTTTATGACGTTAGCTTGCAGAGTAATCACCAAAACATCCAGGAATTAGCCGGGATTTGTAGGTTTGCTTCAGATTCAGAAAAAATGAGCAAAGCTCCAACTTTACTGTGGGAACATGCAGGATGCGTTGTGTATGCTTGGGATGTCAAGAAAACCGATACTCTGGTACAAAGTCAATGCCAAAATCAACAATGTAACTCATTTTTCCCCAATTTCTTGGTACAGGGCATGCATGCTCTAAGTGTTACAGTCTGTTGTCAGAAAGGAAAACTATTAGATTTGTGCATGAAATAATTTGGGATTGGGATTATTAATAAATGCACATAAAACAGCATGCTAACGATGCTATTGAACTTTTCAAACAAAAACAGAAAACAAAGAAAGATGCAAATTTATAGAAAGAATTCAAGGGAAGTTTTATACAATGAAATAACTCAATAACAAGGTATCCAAAGTGTTATCCTGTTTAACCTTCTCCTGACATATAGGGACGTTAGTACAGCATTATCTGTTTACGTATCTAGCATGTTCTCAGTCCAAAGTCATCAAATACCAGCATTTTTACAGTCCTTTAATCGTAAGATCTCAATGCAAAAGCCACATTTCGTAGCTGGATGTCATCAGCTTAGAACGTGGCCGGACAGAACCATTCACAGTGTTATTATACGCCACCAGATGTCTGGACAGCATCTGCTGCAGCAGCATGACACGCTGACGATTGTCATCAGTAGAAGAACGAGGCTAGAAGGAACCCGTCGCATCCGCATGATACACCGCTGGATGGCGACAGGTTGAAACACTGCCGGTGACAACATAATATAAGGAGCACAGAGGTTCCTAAAGCGCAGGTGGAGGAGGTGGTGGACTGATCCAACAAACACAGACTTTCATGTGTGAGTCTGGTGTTCACTTCCAGCCTCAATATGATGGGGGGTTTTCTACACCTTACCATGTGCCTCTTTTGCCTGATCCTAACCATCCGTGCCAGCATTTTATTGGCATCCTAATGTTGGTTGCTATGTGCCTTTGTTGCCTAAACATAACCACATGCAGCGTAATACCACCATTATACCAATACCATGGCATCCTGGAACGTCGACGCAGAAGGAAACCTAGAGCGCAATATTTAGAGGAAGATGTTCACTACAAAATGACGATATTTGATGACTTTGGATAACCACACCACAGTCTGATCAGTAGCCGACAAGTTAGATGCAATCAGCCCATGATAATCTGTAATTTCAGATTTGTCTTTAGGTCCCTTCAAGAGCTGCACATGTGAAAGCTTTTTTGCCAGCCTCTGTAGATAAAAACCTGAACACACCTCTGCAAACACACGAAAATAGCAACGCAGAGTGAAAACAAAGCAGCCCAGGTCTTCAGAGGAGCCACCGCCATCACGAGCCATTGAGCCCAGTCCATTTGCTGCTCACTGAGCCAAGTCGGCGTCCAGGCTGCATCACAACACATTACACACTGACAGGACACTGCGCCCTGCCAGCCAAACACTGAGAGAGCCAGTCAGCCGTATCACCGTCCAAACACCCCAAAAAAACAGCTACTGTATAAATCTGTTTTGACAAGCAGTAATTGTGCATCAAGCGCTCTCTGCGTGAGTAAAACATTCTGCCTGATTGTCTCCACATAAATATTGACTGAAAAATCTGCAGAGGCATCCCGCCACTGGTTACAGCCCCCTCCTTAAGCCATACAATCATTTCTGTAATCGTGACTCTCACTCTGCAAATACTGTTCTTGTATCATCGTGCTCCTCATCATTGTGTTGTTTACTTCTCATTAGGTCAACCTAATAGACTACTCATTGCCGTATAAAAATGATAATGGCTTTTGAAGTGAGTGGGCTGAGCTGCAGGTGTGTGTGGGGGGCTGATGGGTGTCAAATGTCTGTGCCCACCTAAATCCCAAACATCAGTACGTGATGCCACATTCAAGACATCAAGGGGGTTTAAAATCTACAGCCATTATCTGGAGAAAAATTCTGCAAGATGAAAAAATAATGCAAATCTAATTAAATCCAAAAACTTATAAATGACAAGTTGATTTATAAGCATCAACCTGCACCAATGCCAAATTCCCTCAATACAGCGTAAATGCCTTTGCACACTGGGGACATATTTTTTTACGTGCAATAAATTTGAACATTTTAATATATTTTGAAACTGTTTTTTCCTGTTGAGTAATGAGTATTTTCACACAAAAAGTGAATGTTAAGTGACAAAAAAGCAACTTTTTCCTATAGCTCAAGGCAAGTTTGATCTAATACTTTTTGATACTTTTAATGCCACCTGGGATAATATTAAAGACCTTTTAAGAAAAAAAACATTTTACTTATGGTTAAGGACAATTTTGGCCATTTTTTTATTGTTAGATAAAACTTTCTGGTCCAATGAAAAAGTTCGATCTGGTTAAAACTGGGACAATTTTTCTTAGTGATTTTGGTTTGTTCTCACACTTGCAGTAGAATTGTCTCTTTTCGAAATTCGATGGTACCATTTATTTTGAGATTTTACAATGCAGCATCAGAAAAAAATGACTTTCAAGAAAAAGGTTTTAGGTCAAAATATGTGTCCATTTTGGACATTCTTTTGCCAATACATTTATTTTAGTTTGGACACTGAATTGAACATATTTAATATTGTTATACTCCTTCTCCATTTTGACAATATAGGGAAAATAACACCAAAGAACCCCCCCCATACTAAATGATGATAATGATGAATGGACTTTCTAGTCTTCCGAACACTCAAAGAGCCCTTACAATACATGTCACATCTGATAATATACATAACAGTTTGCATATTTCATGCTTTTCTCAAAAAGTGCACAGTTGTTATGGTTGTCTGCTGCACTAATGATGTTGACAAGAAAGTTTCCAAAAACTGAAATGCTGAGTTAGATGTCTCACTGAGAGTTAAAGATGTGTACAGAGACATCATCAGACATCAGTGACACTGATGACAAACACTTTTGGCTCTGAGATGAATCAGCACCCTCACTCTTTTAATCACTCTCGTAAATCTTGATTAAAATAATAAGGTGGGGACGGTCGAGAACGTAGCAGGGTGACTTTACTGAAAGGGAGCACAATGTTCAGTCCACATATCAAATCTCTCTACAAATCATATCACTACTGTTATCTTAACTCAACTCTAGCCGTCTGCATTTGGGAGCAAATGTTTTGTTTTGTAGATCCTTAATGCATTTAAACATCATCTTTTTTAATTAAATATTCTAGTTTTCAGGACCTTAGTTTTAAAAACAATGTTTTGTCCTAAGAAGCAGCTTTCTGGGTAAACATTTTTTCCATATTTTTATCAAATACAGCTTGTAAATAACTGCTGTGCTGAACACGCATATCAGTATCAGTTTTCTTGTGCCGCAGTCAGACACCTTTAACTAGCATTTAAACCTCTGAGAAAATTGGTTTGAATTCTTAAAAAAACACATGCAAAAACTTGGTAAAAGGTGACAGGTAAATTATCTAACCATTATTAGATATTATAAATTATATATTTAAAATCATTATGTTACATAAAAACAGGGGAAAAAACTTATTTTACTTTTTTAGCACATTCCTCAGATAATTTTCTTCTTTTTTTTGCCTCTTTTCAGGTAATTTTCTTCTAACTTTTTTTTTTACTAATTTCTTGCACTTTTTCTTAAGTTGCTCATCTTTCCATGTTTATAAAAGAAATCAAACTTTGCATTTGCTCAGGTTAAAGCAAAATGATGACTAAGGGCTTTTGCATTTCCTTGTAAGGTAGCCTGATAATTGGCAACAGTAGTTGTTTGTGCACATCCATAAAAATCTGTGTACTTCAGGTGCTGCAAACAAAGATCAATTCCATGAAAAAAGTCACATTTACGTACACACAGGAATCAAAGCTCCCCTGTCAGATCAACCAATCATGTCCTCCTTACACACATTGTCACCAATAAAGCCAGTTTCTCTGGAGCTTTAACTCCAGTGTTCAGATAACTTTCTACTCTTCACAGAGCTGAGCTCATCATAGACAAAATCAAATTAGGATAAAAACAGAAACACTGATCAAACCAATTCAAACTGTCTTGCTTACTTGCTCACTGTTATGGCATTTTTCCAGGTTTTTGTAATCTGGATTTCGTTCGCCAACGGTGAATGACAGCGGGGGGCTTTTCTGAAGGTAGAAACTGATTTCTGCAGCTGTGCCAACTGTGTGCAGACAAACCAGGAATAATGAGAGGGAGACGGCTAACCTTGATTACTGGCACAAACTTGGAGGAAAAAAAGAAAGGATTATCATTTCAATTATTTCACAGTTTCACTGAGTGTAAATCCCTCTGAAAAAGAACATATCAAACACACAATCCATAAGAACTAATGAATTCTTGTCTTGTTTTCTTTGTTTGTGCACAAATGTTTTTCATCTCCTGTTTTGAAGTCAAGAAGACAGAGTGTTGCAGTTTCACGAATAGGACGTGAATTAAAAAGGCACAAATAAACCAGCTCGGTTTCGCTGCTGAAGGTAACAAGGCCAACAGGGGCCGAGCAGGGCCGAGCGGGGCCTCCCTGTGGGCCGGGGCCGGGCCTCTGCAGGAGTAATGAAGTCAGGGAGGACCACTCATATTGAACCACAAGTGCCTGGTAAACAATGGGATGGTTTTCATAAGGAGGGACAAGCAAAGCAGAGCAGGGGACACATTAACCTCTGAGCTGGTTGTGCTCAGCGCTGTACTCATGTTGACTGTGGAATACCAGTCATTATGAAGGAAAGCGATGCTGTCGTATGGCGGCGTATGCTGGGTCAGAAGGTCGTGTTCACATGTGGGCAGATGAAATGAGGAGCACAGAGGAGGATAAGTTAGCGTGTAGCAGAAGTTTAAAGGTCAGATAACTTAGCTGACAGTCCAGACATTTATTGTAGGTTTGTACTACATGTTTGCATGCTTTAATGGTCCAAAAACTATTTTTTTCTTCATACTATGTGCTGGACAACCAGTATTCACCCTCTGTCTGAGGGGCAGTTTAGACTGCAACGGTTCTTTCATAAAATGTTAAACTTTTGCTGCAGTTTGGCCTTTCGTTCACACGACAATGCCGTTTTAGGGACCGTAAACTTTTGAAACCAGGTTCTGGCGTGTTATGTTTTGAAAATGCAACCCCCTCTGTCGTGCGTAAACTGGCAATGTGCAGATCCTATGAGAACGGTCACATCACGGATGCACTTTGTGTGTGCACAAGATGTTCTTTCATGGTGTGTCATTACAAAGTTACAATGCCAACTTCTGGCCTGGTATGTATTCTACAGGGTTTTGGTTGCTTTTGCAGATCTGTATACACGAGGATCATTTTCACAATGTTATAATGTGAGCACCAATCTTTCTTAAAATGCAAAGGAAAGACTTTTGTGTTTATAGTAGGACTGCTCTTGTCTATATGTGGCCTTAATAAGGCGAGTTTCTGATTAATTAAAAAAAAAAAATCCTCAGGCTAATATCTTGCAGCACGCGCTGCAGTTTTTTATACATTATCTCCTGAGTAACATGTCTGTTTGTTTTAATTTGTTTGCTGCTTTTTGTGAATATAACCTATTCAAGTTGAAACCACATGTTTACTGTAATTCCTAATGAAGGTCATGGGCCAAAAACTTTGCATAAGGGCCTGAAAATGTGCTATTGATTTACAATTTTTTTTTTTCGGTGCAGAGATTTTTAATTTTTGGGTTCACATCCTGTCCTGCACTCTGTTGTGGAACAAGAAGGCTCAACCAGAGGAATCTGTCATTCAGATGGTGAAATAAACCTTTAAAAGCAGAGTGTTCATGATCTGCTGCCTTTCACAAATGGAGTGTAAAGAGTTGCCGCTCTTTGATTAGTCCTTGATGGTTCATCAGTCAGTAGCTCTCGGTCTGCCCTGTACAGGGCGTTAGCATCAGATGACACCTGCAGCAGACATTGATTGACCGTCCAGCTCCTGGTTTCATTTGACTTTCGCTCAGGGAGGAACCGAGGTCGCGCTGACATCGGTTAGCAGACATATCGGGGGATCTAACATCTGAGGGCATTACTCACACTCTCTGCTCCGTGAAGTGGCTGTTTAACTGCGCCGGTTTGGATCAGCAGGTGAGACAGGTACAGACTGACAATGAAAGCTCACGTGCTCCGGGACTCGTGGTAATCACAGCTTGGCCCAATTTGCTGTGCACTGTCAGCAATTAAACTTGAGGAGGACCGATCCATCATGCCTGGCACCTGCTCGATTCAATTATCCCCATGCTACACGTCTGATTGCGGGCTACTCACTTTCTGCTCTGGCATATATTGCACAAGCAGAAATTAAAAAATTATAATGAAAATAGGAGTGATTGCCTCCTTTAGAGACTTTTCACTGCGGGGACGATTGAGAGATTGGGTTCATAAGTGAATGAGCGGGGAAGAGATTCACCGTGAGGACGATTATAACTGGCGATAATTATGGAAATGGGATGTGAATCACTACACACACCCAAACTCCCGGGTGATTTACACAGCGCATGAAAATAGACGAAACCGATATTAATTATTTATGGCTGATCTCTTGCGTAATGTTGTGAAATTTGTTACTGGTAATGTTTTTTTCTTTTTCTTGCGAAGGTGTCACCAACAGCATGCTGGCAACTCAGCACCCTTTCCAACATGTGCCAATGAATGTGCTTTAATATTGAAGCATTAGCACATACTGTATATATCCACTCCCACACACACACACACACACACATGCAGATACACTAATCCATATATGGACACCTGCTGTGCACTAATCTGTGAGCACACAAACAAATGAGTGACAAATCAAAGGAGCAAAACAACAGACAGTGAGGTCTCAGTAAGGTGTTAATCCACCACAAGCCTCCAGACCAGATCAGTGCTCCCTCGCACACATTTCTCCAAATCTCTAAAACTCTACTGGAGGTATTCAAACTATTCATCCAAAATATATTCATTCATTTGTTGTGATGATGATGGTGGAAAGAGCTATCCAAGATGCCAGCACAAGCCTAAGTCCTAAAACCACCCCTACCACTCAGCACTAAACCCTCTGTTCTGCATGTTCACGTCTTGGGGTAGCGTGTCCCAATTGTTTTTGGGTTAGAGGGGTAGAGTGAAGTGTAAGGGCTGCATGGCCCTCCAGACAAATGGTTTTCTGAGGTATGCTCTAAACAATATGAGAAATCATCGACAAGATGGCTGCACAAGCAAAAAAAAACAATTTATTAGTAAATTGTACAAATTATTAGTAGTTAATAAGACTGATACACGATACTTGGAACCGATATGCCTTTACAGAAAAAAAAAAAATCTACCTGTCAATATTTAGAATTTGGAATATAACAAACTCCAAAAGAAAATTCTGTTTAAATTTACATTATTTCCAACGGAAGGTGACGTAAGCATGTTATGTGCGATAATGGAAGGGCAAGCCCCTTATACACGGGACCAGCCATGTATGAGGGATTTCTGGGAGGTGATAGTCCACGATTTCACAGAGGGATTGTGGATTCAAAATTTCCAGACTGTGATGCAAGATCACCTCTTGAAGCACAGGCTGCATCATGCTCGAGGGAGCCAGTTCCTACCGACACTCTTTACTGTACATCATGATGCCTATAGAAGCGAAAAAAGTATTTCCAGTGCAGATGTGAAATATGGCTTTTTCAGTTTGCCTGAAATACCCCCTCATGTGAGCGTAAAAACTTTTTGTGTGATAAATGGGAGTTTTTTTAAAAAAATGATGTGTTTCCATTAGTCACATTTTGTATTCACAATTTGAATTCTCGCAATTTGAGGGTTAATGGAAACCTGCCTATTGTCCTTCTGGAAGAGACTACTACCGTTATGGGATAAAGATGATCACTCAGAATAAGAAGCAGTCACTTAATTCATTTCAATGAGACCACTGCATTGGCCAACATCATCTGGTAATGCAGTGGGTTGGCCAATCAAACACACACAAGCGCAAATTCCTAGTAAATTAAATTTCAAATTTCAAATTTCTATAGTTTCTGTTGGAGAAGCAGATTGTTACCATGATAACTTGTAAAATCTCGCACATCATTTGTCTCAGACTGGACTTCCTGCATCACATTTTATTCTCTTACTGGTACCTGAAACAACACACCCTCTATTTCATTTTTTAATGAGGTGCTGGAGAGAGAAACTGATCTGAACCATGCCAGAAAAATAACCCCCATAGCATAAACTCACCAGCAGACCCACTTAGGGTGCATTCGCCAAATCCATGAAGATGATGGAGGCTGCCTCCTCTGACCATATAACTTTTTTCCACATCTCAGTGCCTTCACTTTTTGCACCACTGAACTATCAAATTTGCTTTTATCTTTGTAATGAGCTCTTTGTACACTGCAGACCTAAGAGCCCGACACACTGTAGGCCACTACGGAGCATTATTGCTGACACAGTGTGATTATAGACCATTTGCCATTTGTTTTTCAATTTCTGTTTTGTTTGCATTGACGTCATTTTCAGCTGACACAGAATATGTGATGGTGGTTCCCATTAACATGTGTCATGTAGACTGAGGTAATGCAACTGAAAAGGCTTACGAGTCGGCATACGATGAATGTATTACAGGACATATTGGCATAGACACCGCTGAAACAATGTGACCATATGCGGCAAAGACCACCTCCGAATGTGGTGTGAGTGATTAGCTTTCAAGACTCATCGATGACACATTGGGTGCCTGATTACCAAAGACACGTTAGGGCCTTTGTAACACAAACCTTTGCCATCCAGGCCCAAATAATGACCGTCTTTCTTCTTCCATTTTTGTACATCAAGCTCAACTTCTCCTGCACAGCATTTCCATACGCCACAGAGCATGATAATTAAGTGAGCAGGGAACTAATTGCTTAGTTATATCATGCACTACAGTCATTTATTCAGATTTCTGCTTTCATTTGTAGCCTGTCTGGGCAAAAAATGTTTCTCCATTCTTTTCAGGAACATAGAAAAATCTGCCATGTTTTGATGCATTTTTAACCCATGCACACTGTTATGAAAATGTTAATAAGTCCAACAGCTGCAGATATCTCTCTAGTAAAGAAGCACCTGCTCCTTCAACTGAAGTAATAACAACCCCCCCAAAATAGGAGTCACAAGGTTTCACTCGATGACAGCAATATAAACTCACAGCGTGCGCTCTTGCTCTTTCTGCGGTTGCCATGTCAACAAGTTAAGCGAGGCAGGTCAGGGTGAAAGAGGATTGAGGTTCCCCTTTCGTCTGCTGTTAAATGTCTGGAGAGCAGACTTTCCTGACAACCCTCACTCTGCCCGAGGAGCCGGAGCAGACATCTATCTGCCCATCTGTCCGCCCGGCTGATAGCTGATATCTTTCCTCTGGTCGGAGAATCACCGTATTTGACAGGTAAAAGAGTAACAGGCTGTGTGTGATCTGTGGCCGGCGGGTGTAAGTTAATTTTCTGCCGTGGTCAGACCAGCATGTCAGGGTGTAAGAGAGAGCTGCAAGTGCAGCAGTGTGGGTTCATTAAAGGTCATGTCAGTCAATCCGTTCAGGAAATGGTTTTTCAATATGACACAGATCTTCAGCTGGGTGTTCAATGTCTTCACAATCCACTTTTCTCACCACTGCAGGCAACGACCACCCCAGCAGGATTACTCCACAGGTTTTTAGCAGTCTTAAAGGGACACAACACTAAAGCTGGGCATACACTGTACGATTTTGGAAATGTTGTTGTTTAATTCCAACTCGTACTATACGAGTACATGATCAGCGATGTAAACCCAAAGCTCACACTGTATGGTCCGATTATCAAGCCATGACCTGAGAGCTCACACTCAATGGCCCGTCGGCTCCTGAGGACTGTCCTGGCTACTGACAATTGTCAATAAAGATTAGTTTGAAAGCTCAGATGCAGGTATTAGCAACAATGCTAATAAGGCTGAAGCGTGCTGCCTAATGTTCCTTGTTGTGCAGTTGCTGTAAACCATAAACTGCATTTTCTAAATTATGATTAATTGTTGCTAACACTAGTTTTAATCAGAACGTCCAGTGTCGTGTTGCCATGGCGTTTTCAGATGCTCAATTTGCCACTTTGAGAAGGCGCGGTGAGAAAAACACGGTACTGACGTTGGGGAATCATCTCATAGCTCTGCTTCAACTGTGCGAGAGCCTGCGTCAGCCAACCAAAATTTCGGACATGTCAGAAATTCATCCCACTGTCCAACAGCCGTTCAGGAGCAGATGATCTGTCCTCGCTCCCCCCTGCACACTGCGTGGCAAACAACGCCAAATGAAGCTGAAATTCACCCCGAGTCATGCAGCTCAAAAATCAGGTCAAAAACAGGCTAAAATTTTAGTGTATACTTGGCTTAAATTTTAAATGTCAAAGCATGGAACAACTACAGATGACAGGAAGACGCTTTCTCATTCAACTTCTTCATTTTTTCCTTCTCCAGCCTTTTTTTTCCTAACCTGTAGAATGAGACACGCCCATTGATTTTGTCAGAGTTTGCACTTCAGGTCAAGAAAAATCTGCTATTTTTCAGCTGGGAACCAACTTTCTGAACCAATTCTTTTTTTGGTCAAAATGCTCTGATAGTACATAATTAGGTTCACAAACCAGAGTGGAACCTGATCCATATTGGTGAAAAGGGGGTATCCATGTCTCTGTTTCAGCAGGCATAAAGACACTGATGCTCAGGATTGAAGCATCCACAGATACATAATGAGCCACCTCGGTTTACATAAATACAGTCAGACACAGAGCCTGCTGGCTTGTCACTGTTTAGAACCGTTTTTTGACAGATAAGCACATGGTTATACTGCATAGATTTGCTTCCTAAGGTTTTTCTAAAGTCAACATAATGATGCTGAGTACAACTTCTCTTCCACAATGCACATGTAAATGGACAGAAAAGCAGATCTGCAGGGTGAATAATCACCAAAACAACCGTGTGCGTTCTTTGTTTTGCTCAAAGCATCTCAGTGACAAGATCCGTGTTCGGCGAGCCGCTTTGCTCAAAGACCTTGTGGTGAAAGCACTGCAAGGAAAGCAAGAAAATTATACCCCTCCCTTTACATCTATTATTCAGAGTGCCAAGGTGCCCAGTGTGCTGCCTCTGCCATGTTTAGCATTCTGTTACGAGTAACGTCATGACTTTCTAAAGCTGCCGAGGAAAGGATGGCATTGTGATTAAAGAGAATAAGACCATGAGGCTGTGACCGGTAATGCAACCTCCAGAGGACAGAGTGATGACTGCGCATACAACCAGGAGATCTGCAACCACTCGTGCACTTACTGTATCGAGGCCCAAAACAAAGCAGGCTGACAAAGTTAAAAGTACAAATGCCAAAAGAAGGTCACTGCAAATAATCCCTGGACAGGTTTTGGAAAAATGTGGGTGGATTAAGTAAACAAATAACACTCTGATCAACCTCAGAAGCTAGTGCCGAGTTGTCCATCCACGAAGTACGGAGCTGTATTTAAACACAGCTGAGCTGCTGAGTGTCCAACTACAGAGGACTGGAGTTGTAGTGGGCAGCTCCCAGGAGTAAATGTGAGGAAGTGTATGAATACAAAGCAGGCTAAAGCTGAAAAACCGGCTTGGAAAACTTTTGAAAAGTTTTGGAGTTTTGCACAAAAAATAAAAAAATAAAGAGAGATGCAGTTCAGGCACACCAAATATTCCAAAACAAAACTCAGAGTTGGAATGAATACCAAACAAGTTTTGCAGGCATGTATGTCCAAATGCATTCACCAGTGCAGCTTCCAATACTTTTCACATCTATTCTGTATGACATGCAGCCACTGTCATTTCTTAAAAAAAAAAAAGAAACAGCAGCCAAAAAAACAAAGCAATCCCACTGACTGAGTTAAACCCACATGTAGCCATAAATCTAGTGATTAGGCAATCAAGGCACCTTCACCGAGGCTGCGCGTTCCTCTTAATTTATTTAATTTGAGTGATTAGAAGTCACGAGTCCACTGTTGTCCAAAATTTATTAAAAAACATAAGTGAGCCACACAGCTGCAGTGGGTGACATGTTCCTTCATTACCGGGAACATACACACTGCAATTTATTGTGACTCAATCCCACATACACCATCCCGCTGCCAGAAATACTCCAAGAGCAATATAGATTAATTCGCTGCTGAAAACAGTCCCAAACAAGTGCATTATTTTTGGCTGTTTGACTAACATTTTTTAAAAACTACATTTACCAGTCGTCTTAGGAATTTAGTGAGCCTTTTTTGGAACTGAGTTATTTTAAAAACATCTTCATTTTTAGCCTTTTTTTGTGTAATTTCTTGATAGTTTATTTTTACACTTCTCCTTTTTTTCTTATTTTCAGGTAATTATCTTGTAACTTTTTTATTTTCTTTGAAACTTACTTGTTGCTAATTTTGGGCTATGTCTTGTTGAGTTTCTCATTGCCTTCTTTCCGTGAATTTGAAAGAAATCGAACCAATTTGTTCAGGTTTCAAAGAGATGATTAGGGGCCACTTGGATTGGAGGTGATAGCCACAATCAGGGTTAGAGGGTTTAAAAGTACTGCGACAGAAAATTTAAATTTACATGTATCTCTGCGCTTTAAAGGTGATCTAACTCATTACTTACAGTCGCTATTTATTAGCCTACATTAACATTTGTCATTACAAACTTTGTGTTGAAAAGAGGAACATATTTACACAAATAACACTGGATTTAAATTGTGAATAGTCGTCAGAAGAGGACAAAAAATGAAGGAATGACGCCAGTATTCTTCACTGGAAACCTCAAGGTTTGCTGATATGACATCAGCTGATGCAGCATTGTGTATCTCCGGGGCAGTCAGCCTGCAGCTTCATGCCTATGACCAAATCACCACCAAAGTACAACAGCACTCCTGCTTATGTGATATTGCTTAATTGCAGACTTATCCTGTTAATTTGCATTTAAGCCTAATTTCCATCAAGTTTTGCAGAATCTCTCAACGTATGTTTCATGCAAATGTCACCACAATTACACAACGTGTCCAGTAAGTATGGCAAGTCCAAAGTGGTAAGATATCCAAAACTACATCTTACAAAAATGAGGTACAGAATATTAAATTCTGTTGTAATCAAGGACATAAAGGACTTTGTTTCTCAAAGTTGAGGAGTCATGAGTAAAAAATGGTACTGTGATGTAGCTGTCTTCAGCAAACATTTATGAGTTTACTTTAATCTGCAGCCCACGGCTAAACTTTTATTGAAATTTGATTGGTAGTTTATCCTGCATAATAAACCACAAACAGGACAGAAAACTTGACCTCGGAGGAGGAGGAGGAGGTGGTGAAGTAATGGATCTAATTTCAGGGGCAGACGGTTTTCAGAATTGAGCTACTTGATGTTTGCAGACTAATTGTGACCCTGATGAGTCAGAGGAAAAAGAGAGAGGAACAGAGGGAGAGGCAGAGAGGCTGGGCAGATATAATGAGGGAATGCCTCGAAAAAAAGGGTGGGAGGAATACTGAGAGGGCATCAGAGAGAGAGGAAGAAAGAATGGGATGGAGAAGAAACAGTGACAGAGAGCAAGAGAGAGCAAGATGGCTCTTTATGGATTAGTGGACTAATCGCCTCACTGTGGCTGCTGTCAGATAGAGAGGCCACACACAGCACAGCCTCCCACAGCATCCGCCAAGACAATACAGAGCTCTCCCTCTCTTTTTTCCACTCCTTCACCATGCAGTTGTTTCTGTGGAGAAAGAGAAACACATACACTATGTGTTGCTTTCTCTCTCCAGTGCTTGCTTTCCAAACTAATCAGGGCATCTCAGCTGAGAAGCCAGAAGGGAAAACGACACCCTGAGCTGCTTCCATCCTTTTCCTTCCTTCCTTCCTTCCCTCCTCCTCTTCTTCTTTTCCTTTTTCATCCTCTCACAACCCAATCTTATTGTCCTTCCTTTTTTTTCAGACCCACTTCTCTTTCCCTCCAGCCCCTCCATTTTCTCCCCCTTCCTCCACTAATTCTCATTTTCATCTACCCGTCTTCTCCCCTCTGTCTCACCCCCTTCAGGCCTCTGCGGAGTGTTGGATAAGTGGGCTGCAGCGGATGGGTGGGGGTGGCGGGTCAGGAGGACTTCCAATCCACTCAGTGAAACCCAAACTCGTCTTGGGGATTGTGTGGAAGCAGCTCCGAGCTCCAGGAGAGTCCTCGCTGGAGCACTTTTAGCATCAGGCGGGGTTTTAAGTCAGATAAATACTTGGCCAAGGGCGAGAGCGTCAAAGAGGAGATCTTCGAGCTTCTTTCTTTCCCTCTCCCCCCCTCCCCCTTTTTTTCCTCTCCTGCTGAGTCTGGTAAGTCTCTTCTGCTTAGGATACACGGCCATCAAGCAGGGCTCCGCGGGCCAAATCGGCCGCATCCTTCCGCCCGGCTGCGCGCATCACTGGCACCGCCAAACCCTTTTGAGCCCAGGTAATTCCCATAATTCCCTGCGAGCTGGAGCCTGTCGAGTGAGCCTCGCATTCTTGATACTCCCATCCTCCTCTTCGCACTGCCTCACCCCACTTTTCTCTTTGCGCAACAGAAATTTCACTCGATATCAAGTCTCAAAAATCTATTCTCCTTTTAGGAAGTGTAATTATGATTTCTCATCAACGAAACATCATCACTTCCAAGGAGTTTAACTGTTGTGAGTCCTGAATGTCCTGAAATGATCTTCGTTAATGGAATAAAAATCCTCATCTGATTAACCTCCAGATGAAAGTGTCAGCAGCGTCAAGTTTTGATATTCTTTAGTTGGATAAAAATTACTTTTGGGGAGATTCTATTTTGCAAAGAGGTCATTGAAACCAAATGACATCGCCTCAAAACAATGACAGTTTATGTAACAGTTTCATTAAGAAAATAGAAAGGCCACTCAGAGAGCACAGACCTCTGCCAGAGCCAATGGTCCAATCTCCTATGATATGCAAATCTGCAAGCGCAACCACTTTATATGTCTGGATATATTTCCAAATCTTTTAGAATAAATGACAAAATATGTTTATGGCTGACTGAAGCCCCATCATCTCAGCTGGATGTTTATGATGTACTTCTAAAGTGGAAATATTTGGTTTTACATGAATATCTCTGGTGGAGTTTATCGCAAAACATTTACATTTGGATGTTAGTAAGAGTATAATTATTCAATCATCCATTAAATCATTAATTCATTAACCATGGTGGGGCTCGAGCTTATCCCAGCTAACACTGAGCGAGAGGCAGGGTATACCCTGGACAAGTCGCCAGGCTATCAGAGGGCTGACACACAGAGACGGACAACAATTCACGCTCACATTCAAAGCTACGGACAATTTAGAGTCATCAATTAACCTGCATGTCTTAAGACTGTGGGAGGAACCAGAAAAACCACGCTGACACGGGGAGAACATGCAAACTCTGCATAGATAGATCACAGACTCAAACCCAGAAATCATGTTGCAGTGAGGCAACAGTGTTAACCGCTGCTTCACTGTGCCACCAAAGAGAATAATCAGTTGCATGCTATGTGTGTATATACATTTCCAAAGCCACACGTCAAAAAAACTTGAGGCGGTGTTACACTTGTACTGGTTGTCCTAAAAAACAACTGCATGTATACAGACTGCTCTCTGTATAAGGTTTGAGCAACTACAGTCTACTTGCCAGTCAACCCAGAAATGTTTTATGTTTTATGTAATAAATGGATAGTATAAGTCCCCAGCATTAAGAAACTGCCAGATGCTAACTTGCATATGTTGGGCAATTTGTATAATTTACCTAATTTGCAGAATGTTTACTATGTGTGGCAGTTGCCCCAGAGGATTACTGATACCAGTGAATGTGGATTGTGATTGTGATTAGCGGCTGAAAAGTGAAGCCAGCGGGAAAATGCCAAAAGCTGCAGTTCCTCTAATGGCCACTTGAGGCTGACTTCATCAAAAAGTCAGTCCCAGTAACAACATTCAGGGAACCTATTAAGCCCTAATCGAACCCAAGGAAGGCTTGCTGTTGCTCTGAAAATAGGGTGAAGGTCCACAAAATCTTGCATGAATAAAGTGAGTGTCTCTTAGCGCGCTCGCTGATGCACGGAGCAGGTTAGAACATCTTTGTTGGGAAAAAACAAAACAATCTGGTGTTCAAGAGGTGTAATGTCAGACTGAATGACGTTTCAGCATGGACGTGTCTTTGAGACTGCAGAGCTTTACCTGAAGCTCAAAATACAACAGGATCAGAGCTACAGCTCTTTTCCATCGCTTTGTGGTTTTAACCCATTCACCTCTGTGATCCAGGTGTCCTAATAGAATTATTTTCACTCATTTCTGTTCTGCATCATGGGAAACACTTCCAGGGAGACACTGACATCGGGGGTTGAGACTGCTTTTCTCTCTTCCGTTATCGGCAATGACTTCTTTTTCACCTTGACAAGCAAAAAATGGTCAGAAAAGGAATCATCTCTCTCTGCCAATTATATTGTGAGGCAAACTACAAGTGCCGAGGTTAACACTGAAGAGGTTTGAATACACTCTGAAAATATTTTATAATTCATACTTTGAGCCAGAGCTGTGCTTTCTGTAACCTTTTCAGCTCGCCGATGTTAGTGTCAGGAACAAGAAAGCGCTAACTGGCAGTGTCAGCCAGAGCGGGAAGATTATAGGAATCAGACAGACGAGTTTTGCTGCGATAGAAAGGTCTGGAACAAGGCTTTTCAGATTGTAATCACTGTTATTTCTTAAGTGCATGTTACAACCAGACGTTTCTGTGGAACTTTAACATCACTGCTGAATGAACATTTTGTCAGGTTAATATTTAGTGATTCTTTTCATTTAGGATGATGAGGAAACTGACAAGTTCCTCTTTGGGTTAAAAATGCTCCTCCACCTCAGAAAATGCGCTCAAACTCCAATGAATAGACAACAAATATATGGCTGTCGAGATAAAAGGAGAGCACTTTTTCATAATTTTTGAAGATCTTAGAAACACAAGTTTTTTTGTTCAGTGTCAGCCTGACTTTTTATTGTTAATGTGGCTTTATGCTGCCAAATTAAGAGATAATATAATCCTTTATTGGTCCCACAGTGGGGAGATTTATAGTTTTACATCAGCAAAGGGGAAAGTGCAATAACAAGACGCATCAGTAAAGAAAGAAAGTGAGATGCAATAAATAAGTAAACACTAAAAAAATCAAAATATAATAAGAAGACAGACTGGTCTTCGATGGTTGAATTCTAACAGCTAAAAGGTCTTATGAGTATTAAATAAAGACTGATTATGAATAACCCAAACTGCAATTCATAAATCTGCTATTTAGTCTGCACTGGATGGATGTAGTTAATATTCTCATGTTGTTACAGAAACCTGAGGGCTAAAATGTTCTTGTAATATTTGCCAATCAACTGCATATTTTGTCTTCTGAGCAGGACTGAACCCCTTGGTCTTGTATCTGTTTTGGCTCATCACTGTTTCCGATACTACTCGAAGATGACTTCAGTGTTTACACATTGATAAGTTTAGTGCTGATTTATCACAGAAAAAACAGACTCCCTTATGAGCTTTAACAAGCATTGTTTGTTTATTTAAGTTTTTTGTTTTTGGATTATGTGAGGCCTGGAGCACACGGTTACAATTAGAGCTTTTAAATAATTAAAGAAGTATTTCACCGATATAAAGACAGTCCTCACAGAAAACTAGGCCGTCTCTGCAGTAGAAAAACGCTAATACTTTTGAAATTGGTGCTAAATGAACAGAAAAAAACAGAGAATAAGGGTGCTTTTGCTCAAGATGAAAAAAACCTACAACTACCAGAATGCAGTGTGCAACTGGAGACCAATACACACTCCCACTACTGGTTGACGTCACACATGGACTGGTCTGTGTGACACAATGGTGGCCGGTGAACTCATGTCTTAATTTAGCCCCAATAGTTCCACTGAACTTAGTGTTTAAATTCAGCAAGATTCCTTTCAAATGAGTTTGTTCATTTATTTTATTTCCCCATCTGTTCCAGGGTCTCCCCGTACACAGACATGGACCTAAACGTCATGATCATAGTCCATCTACAGTTCAGTGCAACCCCTACAAGACTAACGATGCTGTTATCTCATAATCCATTTTATGCCGAGATCCGACTGCATGATATTTTCTGTCTTTTGTGAGCTCCGTCTGTTTCTCTCCAAGTAGGCGGGTGAATGTGGGTGCTCTGCATATATACACAGAACAAAAATATAAATGCAACCCTTTTGTTTTTACTTTGAGTTATCTCCAAGTTGTTTCCGTGGAATTTGGCAGTACATCCAAGCATCCTCACAACTGTAGACCACGTGTAACCACACTTGGACCAACACATCCGGCATTTTCACCTGCTAGATCCTCCGAGAACAGCCACCTGACAGCTGATGCAACAGTTGTTTTGCACAACTGAACATTATCTGCACAAACTGTCAGAAACAGTCTCAGGGACATTAATGTCTGTGGCTGGTGTCAGATGATGAAGCTGAATGTGGAGGTCATTAGACTGGTTAGATGTACTGCCAAATTGGTATATGGATGATAAAAAGATTTAAAGACTTACTACCTTCCAATGTTTCAAAGCACTTTAACATCACATGTCACATGTCACATTCACCCACACATATCCACACTCATACACTGGTGGCTACCATATTGCAAGATGGTTTATTATCTTGCTCAAGCATGCGGGCCTTACAAATAGTGGACAACCCGCTCTACCTCCTGAGCCACAGTGGCCCCATTCTCTGAAACAACACTGGAAAAAGCTAGAAAATAAAATGAATATTAAATTCATGGACAACAGCTCTGGTGGACATTCCTGCAGTCAGCATGCCAACAACACGCTCCCTCAAAACTTGTGACATCTGTGGCATCGTGTTGTGTGATCAAACTGCAGATTTTAGAGTGTCCTTTTATTGTGACCATCCAAAGGCACACCTGTGTGGTAATGATGTTGTTTTATCAGCATCTTAGTATGCCACACCAATCAGATGGAAGGATTATAGATTATAATAGCAAAGTGGTGACTAACACAAATGTAAACACATTTGTGAATAAAAATTAGAGAACTGTGCACATAGAAAATGTATTAGATCTTTACTTCATCTCATGAAAAATGGGAGCCAAAACAAGTGTTGCACTGAGCCTCTAACCAGAGGGATAGCAAATAGTTATAGGTTTACTTTAAGGTCTAGTGTGTAGGATTCACTGGCATCTAGTGCTGCATAACAGGAACTATCTCCTGTGTGCAAAGAGTGTATCAGAACTAGGTGGGTGGCTGATGAAAAAAATGAGAAAGGCACTATCTAGAGCCAGTGTTTGCTTTGCCCGTTCTGGGCTACTGTAGAAACAACATGGTAAACTCTGTGAGAAAGGACCCGCTCTGTATGTAGATATAGCCAGCTCATTTTAAGATATCAAAAACAACAATTCTTATTTTCAAGTCATTACAAACTAATAAAAACATAGTTATGCATCTTGTATACCATTTCTGCCAAAACATTCCCCTAAATTCTACAAACTGGCCCTTTAAATGAACTAACAGCTCCTACTCCTTTCGATTAAACACATTTACAAACAGAAGGGGAGCCCTCTGCGTTACTACTACTGGAGAGACTGTCAAAAGGCAAAAAAATGTACTATGATGGTAGCAGAGTTACAGTCATGTCCAGCCCTAGTAATGCTTCTGCAGTGGGAATAGTCAAAGTGGGAGACATCAAGATTTTGAGCTTTCAGCAGATTTTGGTGATCATAGGTCAAAGGTTAAGGTCCCTGTGGCTTTGTCCATCTCATTTTTGTGAACACGATATTTCAAGAACACCTCAAGGAAATTTCTTTTTTGGTGGTCAAGGGTCAAGGTCTCGTGACCTCGCATTTGTCTCAATTGCGTAAACACAACATAACCAGTGCACCTTTAGGGGACTTCTTTGAATTTGGCACAAACATCCACTTGAACTGCAGAATGAAGTGATTAGAATTTGGTGGTTACAGGTCAAGGTCTGTTACTCCACAAAACATGTTTTTGACCATAACTCAAAAATTAATCTGCAAATTAAGACAAAACTTCACACAAATACCTTATAAGATATGCTAATGAAGTAATCACATCTTTCATCCAAAAAGTCAAAGATCAACTTCACTATGACAACATAATGATCTGCAAACACATTTCTGTGGTCATTATTTAACATCAAATCTCAGGAACCGAAGAGGACACTTTTGGTCAGAGACTGAATTGGTGACACTAATCTTGAAACTGAGCTTAGTGTATACATCCTACGTACTGCAGGGGGAGAAGATATGTGTGAAGCATCTATGTTTTAACAGTCATGGATGCAAAGGTGCACAGAGGCATACACACGCAGGGCGGTTATACTAGTTTTGCCTCTGGGCCTTTATTGGACTCGTATTGTAGTCACATCACGGGTAACCTCAGTGACAGACAAGACCGCAAGACAAGATCAAGTATCTTGCAATCTGTAATTCGATCATATTCCATCACGCCTCTAAGGTAAGTGGTGGAGCAAGATCAGAGCAAGATCTCTATTCTCAGCCCCAGTGAAAAAAGAAAAGGCACGGTGAGGAAAAAACCTTCCACTCAGTTCAGAATATTTAGCACTTGAAGCTGCGTTAATGCAGAATAGATGAAGCGATCCACCATGACTATCTACTGTATCACCGCACGCTACAGCGCAGTACAATTGTGCGCTTCAATAGTGCTGCATGAGCAGAAGCATAAGGGCTGAACAAGTGCTTCCATGAGCCTTTGGCATTTGTGTTGCTGACTTTACAGCATCACAGAAATATTAAAAAGAACAGCGTCCCTTCACATTACATCACAGCTGCTGCTCTATGAATGTTTTAGAGACTCTATATGTACTCTAAAATACCTCAGGAGGTAAAAGACTTCATCCTTTAACCGTATTTACTTTGTATTTTGCTATTTGGAACAGATACTTTGTTTTTTATTGTCTTTTCTTGGAGTAAAAAAGTGATCTTTTGTGAACTAAAATTTAGTATTATGATATTAACGCCAATGCTCCACAATTATTAATGTTTCTGTGTATGTTTTAGGGAAAAAAAACATTTAATTTGGTAAATTATCTAAGCAAACACACAAGAGCTGAGGAAGGGAGCCCTGTTATTTATGTATGTGTTAATTATTATGATGAGTTAAGCCTCTGATGTGATATCAGCGCAGATGGAGGCTGTTTCTTGTTCGGTGTGAGAGAAAACAGCGAACCATAAATATTACTGATAATGTGCGAAAAAGGTGTTTTATAATCCCATGTTGGGGGGGTAATGCGTGCAGAGGACAAATATATGCTACTACAACTTGCTAATGCCATTATGTAATTACATACATTGAAATGATATGGAAATTATTCTGGGTTATTATGCTAATCGCTCTTTAGTGGTGCTTGATCAAAGTTTTATTGTTCTATGTATGTCAGTGTGGAGTGCTGTGTGTTCATGCGTGTGTGTATTTCTTCAGATCTTAGTGCACGTCTCTTCTGACTGAGTGGAGCGTGATGGCGAACAGGGAGGTGTGTGTGCCGGTTCAGAGAAGTCTGTTCAGGTCTCTGCTGATGGCCGCAGATGCAGTTAAGTGGTCGATTAATCTTGAACTGTTTTGTGACGAACGAGGTGTGAGACATGTGGGAGGACAGCTGGGAGAGATGGACAGAGAGAGGGGACAGGGGAGGAGGAGAAGTCGGAGTACAGATCGGCCTCCGTCAAACTAATAGGAGGAAGAGTCATTCAGATGTCAGTGTGCACGCAGTCCTCTGGTTCAGTTCGGTCGAGTGTATGAGATGACTGCAGACAGACAGACTGGCGGACAGAAGGACACGCTGGGGACAGAGGGACAGATTGTCAGATGGGGAGCTTCAGAATCTTGTGTGTTAACCCTTTGAAACCTGGGGTTTCTTGTGTTGCAGTAAAATGTCTACACAAATTTGAAATCTAAGCTAATTGGTGCGATTTCATTTGAAAACATGAAAAAGGCAATGAGCATACTGCAAGAAATTTACAGATTTGAAAAATTATTTTTTGAAAAGCTATAGAAAAATGTCGAAAAACACTGCATTTATAATTAGCATAATTATATATTTGAAATTATTTTACAGAATGATTATCATCATTTTTATGCACTTCTTTCAGGTTTTTTCTTGGTGCTGGTTGGTGTTTTTAGAAAAACTTATGGCCCCTATGAGCCGCTTCAAGAGGAGTGAGGAGTCTGCAGTCAAAGATGGCATAAAATAGCATTTATTAATCTGAACACAAAATATTAGGCTGATCGGTCCAGTAGTTTTCAAGATCAACTGGGGACAGACAGATGCCTAATGGATGCCTGACAGAGGTAATACTGAATGTACTACGTCTGGCCCAAACTGGTAATTTTGTTGTCCAGCAGCAGCAGAGTGTCTAAATGCTGCAGGTGTATTGGTTTTTATCAGTCTGTCAGAAACAAAGAAAGTGTTCTGTCCTTGGAATGATTTGTGCTTTTTCTCTCTGGATGGATAAAAGCTCCCACTCAAGTCTGGAGACGTTGTCAGAGTTTTGTTCTTTGGGCTTCTCACACGTCAAGATAAGACATCTGAGCCTTTGCATCATTGAGCTACAGTGAAGGATATTTCATGAAGGTACTGTCACGTCACATGGTTGTCAATTTGCTAACAACTGGTTGCAGAAAGGTTTTTTTGTCCTAATACAAGCTTGTCACAGGCAGAAGCAACGAGAAGAGGGACAAACAAATGCAAACTCCTTTTGTAGAAATGTTGATGGACAAATACACTTCACCTCCATAATAGTATAATAGGCCTAACTACCCACATATCACTAACTATCACAAGACTTATACACTTTTTCAGTCACTTGCAACTATAGTTTTACAGCCTGATAACTGGTATAGCTCAAAGATTGTGTTTCAATTAATTCCTTTTGACATATAACAATGTAACTCCAGTAATACCTGTGTTGCACTGAATGTATGCATGTTTTTGTGATCTTCTGTGGTTTAACTTTTAAATTGACTGCTGCATGACATCATGCTAACATATGTCATGATACCAGAAACTCAGCATTTGATGCAAATATGACTGAAATTCCCAGATTCTCGATACCCAATTCTATTCTATGGGAAAAAAAAAAGAAAAGTAAAACAGAACTATAAATCCAATGTACTTAAATATAGACTCCTTCATAAACATTTAAACTAAAATAAAATTTCTTTAATGATGAATCCCTGACTATCTGCCTTAAACGCAAATTTTTAGACTTTATGGGTTCATAAGATTTCTATACATTGACATATAGCCCACAGTATGTTAACATATCTCTCCTCTAATGTTGTTTTACAGACAGACAGTGATGAGCCGAGCATTTCAACCAAAGTTGAGTGTTTTTTTTAGCTCTCTGCGACCAGAAAAAAAAACCCAAACTCACAACAGTCAGTGCAGAATAGGCAATCAGCAGTTCGTCACACTGCAGACATTTGTGGCGCGGGAAAAAAAAAGAAATAATTTATTTTTTCTTTTTTAAGATAATAAATTACCATGGACTAAACAAATTGACAATATTGTATGTACAATTTGAGGGTCAGTTGTACGAAAAGTTGTAAATGTTATGTCACCAGATGTAATTCGACATGTTCTGAATGCTTTAGTTCGGTCACAGCTCGATTGCTGTTCTGTTATTTGGTCTAATGCTAAAATGAAAGAGATAAATAACTAACGAGTTGCTCAAAATAAAGCGGCTCACTGCGCCGCTTGTTGCTGTCTTCCTCGTGTTGTTGGTCCTCCATGCTGGTGGACTTTGTTCCTCTTCTTTTGGCATTTAACGGCAGACTAAAACACTTGTAACTGTCTTGTCAAGCCTGAAAGAACAGTACATCTGGTACCTATGATACTGACAAAAAACATGTACTGTCAGATTTTCAGAATTTTGACATTGATACCAAAATAACCTTTCTTGTAACATCCCTATGCAAAAGTGGTCTAAGACTGTTTAATTTACTTTTTACTTTTGCTAGGCAAAAGTAAAAGGGTCAGATATTTTCCTTTATTTTTTGCTTTTTCCTTATGTAATAACTTTTGTATATATAATACCTGTTCGGGCTGTAAAAATCCTTCCAATTAAACTGTCAGAGAAAGGAAAAATCACTCTTTCAGCTTGTTGAGTGGTTAGAACTCACGTCCACAATGACGCTTTGACATTTTAATGGTTTGTCAGCCAGAAAGGTGAAGAACCACAGTGATTTATTGTATGTGCAATGCAGTTTGGAGACCTGCAGACACTGTGAACGCTGCTACAGTAACTTTAACTCTCTAACCGACTGCATATCTGTCTGACCGATTGAGATTTCTTAAGATATTGTTTGTGTTGTGTTGTATTGTTTATCTAAATACAGCCTGCGATTGAAAAAGCGAGAGGATGCAATGGGTCGACAGTCAGTGCTTTTGAGATTTGTCTGTTTAGAGAGACGTCCCCACATGAAAAGCATCGACTGATTAACTTGTCCAGCTCAATTTCATAATGCCATATCCGTTGCCTCCAAACTTGGCATGTCAACGCTTCACCACAATCAACCACAGGAGCCAATCAGCACTCACCAGGACTGAGCTGTCTGCCATTTTCCCTCAAGACAAGACATCTGTGTGGCGCTCGGCCTCTTGTCGCCAACAGAGAGCATTTGTCAAGAGAGATTAACTCTGAATTAAAGGAAGAGGAGACGTCAGAAAAGAGTTTAAACAGGCAGAAGACCTGGCGTACAACATCTGACCCAGACTTTGTCTTTATCTTTAACTCGTCCTTGTATCCCTCTGTCCTTCACTTTCCCTCCCTCCATCTCATCTCTTGATATAAATATTTGACATCTCAACATAAACAATGTATTTCTATAATGTTTTTCTAAAAACATGATTCCTCACTGTCTGAAAGGGACATATTTGAGAGGAAAGACATCTTTTGAGAGCTGATAAGTTGAAGTGAATGTATTGTCTGTAAGCCTAATCAATCAATCACTGCGATCAGCTGAGACAGACAGATCCTGACACCATTCTGCGGGATGACAGTCTGAACAATAGCTTCTACCCTTATTCACTGAAGGTTAGGGTTTCACTCTGCCTCTGCCTTTGTTATAAACAGCTAAAAAAAAGCCCTGACTTCCATCAATCACAGGACGCTGCGGTATAGAAGCAGCTTGTTTTGACTTCTTCTGACTAAACCTACAGTCAGTTTCTAAAAATATGTTCTCCTTAAAACCTATACAAACATCTTGATGCATCTATAAAATATTTCCACTTAAAAATAATATTAAAATAATTATTTGGAACTTTCACTGGTGTTAATCCTCCTTTAGCATGACATTGTTTCATCTTTTACTGTCAGTTGGCTCTTTCCAGGTGGATTGCTTAAATGAACCATTTGACAATTCACCTTCTGGTAAAGTGCTGCAAGGCATCTGCACCAAAATCCAAATATTAACAACTGATTTACTTTTGCTGAAGCCTATGTAACAAAAAACAAACCCATGACCTTTTCTAAAATAGCAAACTAAAGGAGTACTGCACTATTCAGCATCGCACTCTCAGAACTTTGTCGAGATGGATGGGATAAAAAACAAAAAATCAAAATTGATGCAGCAGAACCAAAAATACTGTCTTTTTCATTCCACACCTTGTGCCCTCTCAATGCCTACAGTATCCGCAATGCAACAGAAATTGGAGCGTGTTATGCCAGTAGAAGCCTGCAGCGGAGACAAGGAACAGAATATAAAGGTCTGGTTACACACTCTCTCTCTGGTGATTAGACAACAAATCAGACAAGAATTTGCTCGTTAACCATCCTACAGTCCCTCCACCTCGCTGTCCTCCACTGTGGACTACTTAACCACAGGGCTGCACAATTAATAACCAAAGTCTTGATACAGTCAAGTGAAACATCCAAATTCAAGGAGAATTGTTCGATAAATGTAAAACTTATCACCACATGCCATAATAATTAAAGAATTGGGGTGTTAAAGAGGTCCCAAATCATATTCCTCGACGTAAGTCAACATACTGTTTTGGTGAAGATGCCAGCGACCCTCAAGCAGGACCTTTGGTCAGTGGCTGTAGCAGCTCAGATTCCTCCAGTGTAGGTGCAGGTGTCCAAGCAAGCTGATGACCAAAAAGAGCACGATGTCTAACTTGTGTAACTGCAGAAACAGAAAGTTTGCTGATCTGGCAGTGAGTCAGTGGTTTTCTGATCCTGCGGAGGTAGGATTCATGCTGGTTGGATTTGTGTTGCCACAACATCTGACTGTGGGTCCATCTGAAAAACTGCTTCGGAGGAACACTATGATCTGAGGCTGTAGTTAGTGTAATGGGAATTCCCATTTCTCATCATCATCTCTCTCTTTTAATCATATCATCATGAATAGCACTCTCTGTTTGATCACATTGTTAGTGTCTTGTGACAAACCACCACGATTTACACTTAAATGTGAACTTCAAGCTGTGAGCCTTTGGCTCCAGTTAGCAGAAGGCAGAATTATTAGCAGTCTAAAAAAAGAGTTGAGGAGAGGTGCAGACTGAACACTTAAATAACAATATTCTCAGTTTATTATGGGATTTTTGCCCAATGATGTCAAAATAAAACTACTTACATCAGCTTTATTATTCATCTGACGTGCTACAGCCTGGTATGATGCTACTCTTTAATGACTTGGTGGCTTATAAGACAGTGAGAAGCTCATGAGTCTTTAATGACTTACCAATATTTATTATAGCAGACAACTTTTTTCGTGATGCATTAAATTGCAATAAAGACAAAGCTAGTGCCTCACTGAAGGAGGATAAACACACACCCAACTTAGTATGCACAATCTTAAAATTAGTGCTCATTAATGGCTTGTAACTGACCTGGAAAAAAGGCAGTAAATGATTCATCAACCATGAACACAGTCGTAATATTTCAGCCGTCTCAAATGGTGCCTTGTTAGAAAATGGTACTAAATCATCTTTTCTCTCTGCAGCAGCTATACTGTGTTGTAAAACTGATAATTCAGATTGTAATGCTCACAGAAAAATCTGGAAACCCAAATGAATGCCACCCCCCCGCCACCGGTTCGTCTGCCTCACTATCAGCTCACAGTAGCTCAAATTAGGAAACTGCCCACACAGCCTGTGTGATGGTCTGCCACGCCAAGAAGACTATCAGTCACAGCCAGACAGAACTGACACTGAAGAGCGTATCATGTCTTTGTATTGTTTACTACCGTGCTGAGGCTGTTTACTGTCCAGTCGCCAGGAACAAACAATATGGAGGACAGCCCAGGGAGGCTCTGCCTTGGCCCCGATTCTAAGCTCCGGGGCAGATACAGATCGGACCAAGACAAAGGCACAAAAACACTGTTGGTCCAAAATGAGATTCGGCAATTTTAAAGTGCCTGCTCTCACCGAGTGACTGATATTGAAAAAAGGCTTCACGGCGCTTTAAAAATGTCTAAATCATAACACTTTCCACAGATAGGATGCTCTGGAGTTCTGGCAAACTGAAAAATTGGCTGGAGGATTTGTACAACATGAGAAAAACTGGTGACTCCTGCCAAGCACTTTAAGGAAAGATGTGATAACACTTGAACAAAAACTAAGAACTGGCTATGTGCCTTACCAGGAAACATTGGTCGGGCCATGATTTTGTGTCCCTGGCCATAAAAATAAAAAAAAGGTTACGGTTGGAAGCCAAAAACTGCAACGTGCTTATGAGGCAGACGGCCAGATGGTGACGTTGTTTTAACATCCAATAATAATCCACTCAGACCCTCTCTTAAACACCAGGAATTATTGATTATATTATTACAGAAAACAGCAAATGCATGTTTCTGTGGTGTTGTTTTGAATGCTAAATGGTTGTGATCAGAAATCCACACTGAGACATCCAACCAACACCCAAATACTAGTATTACACAACTAGGTGCTCAGGCCCTTATAACAGAAAGTCTCATGGTAAAAAAACAAACTGGAATAGAAATGTAAGAAGACACAAAACATAACATCTATTATTATCTTCCTCCTGATAGGCCGCGCAGACATACTGCATAATTCTGAAAAATAAATGGCCTATAGAAACTGAAACATATTCCTATTCTCATGTGTAACAGAGCTTTCTAAGAGCAGTTCCCATGCTTATCGAGCAAAAACACAAATCTAAAAAGGTTCCATATGAGCAGCCTCACAAGTGGGGACCTTATTTGCATGATGAGATCAAGCCTCATGACTGTTCAAGCATGCAAAATGTGTTGAATAATGTACAGCCGCTTTGGCCCGAAGGCAAGAAGCTTCGAGGAAGATATGCAACTGATAAACAATCTGTCGCCAGGTCAAACAACTGCGAGATACAAGACAGGTACACGAGTGCAGGCTCAGGTACGTCTGAAATGCTAAATAGTCAGTGGGTAAACAGCATACACATACTTTATAAACCACGTCTGCAGAGATTTACCCAAACAACTGTACCTTGAGAGTTATTCACTTTTAAAATATTCCATTGTTTTAAGGGAATCATTAATGTAACATAAAGAAGATGTAAAGAAGATTGCAGAAAAACTGCATTTGGGATAACATTGACTGACCATGTTCTGTTATTCAATAAAAGGTCATTGCAGGCTGTAAATCATTTTAACCCAAATACCAAAAGATTGACACAGCTGTTGTATTTGTTATTCCTCCGTCAGAGCCTCCAGGGGACCACTTGGTAGAAAAAAAGAAGTACTCACTGTAAGAACGTGTACTCTCAGTTTTGCAGACTGTGCATACAGTTAAATAATTGATTCCCTGAAAGTAACTTTTCCTCCAGGATATAGACATTGTTACACAAGCTCCATCAGGCCAGCAGAGACAGCAAGAACACCAGAGAGATCGACTTTTGTAACAAATCTCCACGAACAGACTGGAAGGGTTTAAACAATGGACACAGGATTTAAAACAGTGCATACACTCAACCAATATTTTAACGCCTTCTTTCCCACTGGAAGCTGCTAACATCCCAATTTCTTTGACCATCAAAACTTGGGATGCACTCATAGTATTTGTCACATTAGATCTTCAAAAGCTCTGTCATTACAGTACAATAACATAAAATAAGAGATGTAACAGAAACTTTATGCAGTAGGACTAAGCACACAATCTAAACAGAGCTTCATAAAATACCAACTGGTGTTGTTCCATCAGTATGTTTACGTGAACACTGAGTATCCAGGTTTTTGAAGAAATCAGTGTAAAATAAAATCAGAGAATGCCACTTCCTGTATTTGTCAGTTATTAGATTTACCTCTGACCTCTCAGAAAAAACGTCAGCAGCTTAAGGATCTTAAATCATGCCTCTGTGCACTGCTGTAAACAAAAATGTATATGTATATATATATTTATATAATATAAAAACCAACAAGTTTTCCTTCTCTTTTGCAATGTTTTACATGTGAAGTGTTGTTGCTGCTGTGTGGAGAGTCTACTGTGTTTACTGTATCTCTATTCCCATTTGATGCAACACTGAATAAATACATTTCAACAGAAAGAGAGGAAGGAGAGCAACCCCATCCCTGGATAAGGATAGAGGCATTTTAAAAATTCTGCAAAATCCTAATTCTTTCTTTCACCTCAATACTGTGTCTGCAAATGGCAACCAGACTGTTATAGCTGTAAGCCACAATTACTACGTCATGATTGTTTACCTCAGCGCACCAGTTACAATTTACATCCACGTCTGTGACGACAGCACAGAAGATCAAACGGTCTTTATACAATCAGCAGCTGACGGAGTTGAAGTTTGTAGTGTTTGTAGTCGATTGTACTGCATTTTGGTTTAGTATTGATGTGCTTGGCCATGGAGGTTGTTCAGCTGGCATGTTCAGCCATCCTCACAGAACCAGATTTCTAATTCGCTTGGTTTAATACCTGTTGACATGCAATTCAACTGTATGCAAAAACTTTATTAGACAATTGATGTATGCAGACCAGTGATTGGATTAAAATGACGTGACTTGACTTGAGATGTGATGTTATTTTAATGCACACATGGGCCTGGACAGCATTATTAATTTTCAGGTTTTTAAAAGAGCAGAACCTGGTCCTCGAAAGGACAGAAATATCAATACAATCAGCAGTTTCAAGGTGGACACCCAGAATTACGACACCAGTTTAATATCTGAGTCATGTTCACAATAAGACAGACAGAAGGTCACAGCTTTGACCACCAAAACCTGACCAGTTCATTTTTGAGTCAAAGTGGACATTTGTACCAAATTTGAAGACATTTTCTCAAGGTGTTCTTGAGATATGGCGTTCACAAGAATGAGAGTTGGGATGAAGGGACATACAAACATACAGTCGTGCAGACAACTCAAAAACAAAATGCCTCCGGCCACAGCTATTGCCAGCACAGAGGCATAAAAACATTGTGGTTATGGCAAATGTTTATGGAGAGATTATTGTTATGGGAAATAAAAAGAAGACAAAAGGTGCAGTCATGGGTTCTAATCCCATAAACATTTTGTCAAATTCAACGAACATCTCATGGCTCACTAGCTGTACGTTCTGTGTGTGAGATAATAGAAAATCTGGTGTTTGTACACAGCTCTAGCTCTGTAAATGGGAAACAAGCAAAGTGGCTCAAACTGTGACTTGCTGTGTAAACCGGCAATGGGCGGATCCTGTGAGAACGATGACGTCACAGCTGCACTTTGCGCATTATGTGTTACACAAATAGCCATACACGAATAGGAGGACAACAATAGCAACAATGGCGGACTACCGAGCTGTGTTTGTGCTGCCGACTCTACAGCAAAGTGTAGATTTGTTGCACCACTACTGTGCGTTAGCTATCATCTTCTTGTTGGTTTAAAAAAGGCATGTGGTGTTCTTCTATGGTGTGTCACAAAGTTATACCACCATCTACCGGCCTGGCATGCATACTATCTGTGTACACAAGGATCATTCTCACAATGTTAGCAGGGCCGTTCTCATCTTAATGTGGCCTGAGTCACATCAGACTACCAATCACACAATCAACCAATCAACACATTGCCCTGGCAATAAGCGTCCTTGAATTTGTCTGCAGAGCTTCTGGAGGTGCACTGACAGGAGGGGTGTATCAACAATTTTTTATACAGAATCGCTGGCTCCACCTTAGTGCAGGACTGGGACGAGACACAAACACCAGTCTCCAATGCTGAAAGACGTGATTAAGCCTGCTGAGCTGACTGTGTGAAGAATTCTTGCTTTTTAAATGTAAAATATTTAATTGTGTATAGCTGTTGTAATATATACTGTAGAAGAATATGTTTCCCAACTCACAGTTAACTATAAATATGTTGTTGCTCCCTCATTTGTTCAGATGATTTCTCACATTAACCACAGGGAGCACAGTTTACCATTAATTATTTGTGTCACATGCTCCTTCTATTATTCTGTTTAGTTTTCTGCAGCTTTCATCATCTGTATGGTGTCGCCTGCTGCGCAGATCTGTGTGCAGCCTCTGAACACTGTAAAAACAAATTAACAACAGTTCTCCAGTTGGCACTCTCCATTAAACACGCTGCAATATTTCCATAAAGAGAGATCAATAATAAAAATAAAGTTTATGGTGTCACTGTCACAAATATTCTAATAGCATTGTGATTTTTCAGGGTACCTAATGGATTGAAAAGGTGTTGAAGCAGCAAGAGCGTCGTGGTGGTGATGGTCATCAGGATAAACTGTGATATGGAACAATTAAACTGAACCATGGCAGCGTTCATTAAACCTCACAGTACCAAAGTTCTCAACAGAACAAAACAACATACTGATTATTTTGCTATTCTCAAGGCTCTGGTGCTTCAGAACAAACGTGCTTTATACATGTATTGTAAGTGTTTATATTCACTGTACTTGGCTTACATGTGCATGTTTTTCACTTGTGCAGTTGGCACGTACCGCTCCCACTATCATAAATACTGGCACGCAGATATATGCCAATGTGACAAAATGATTTAAATCACTTGGACGTTCGCAGCTATGCAGAGGTTACATACAAGTTATTTATATAAAGTTACACATAAGCTGAGATTTTGAGCTTTAATCTTTTTTTTCTTTTTTTTTTAAAATCTGAGTAGCACTTGATAGATTGATCTAGAATATATATCATGATGATTTGTGCAAAACTGAAATTTTAACCTGATGGGGCTACAGTGAAAAGCCCATGGAGAATCCAATAATGCAACAGGTTTATTTTGGTCCAGAAAAAATAAAAATGTCATGATAAACTGTAAAATGCAAGTTCTGTGTTCCCAGTTCTCTTAATACATCCACTGTTCATCCTCTAAGCAGCATGAATGCAGTCTTTACATTTCATAGAAATCTGCACACTATTCAGAGTGTACAAGAAGAACTTCTGTCCTGCTATTAGTACAAAACGAAAGGCCACAGCATCACCTGATTATTTTAATGTTCAGCTTTCAGAGGGCAGCTCTACCAGTCACTAAGAATCATTCACTTGGGCTCATGAATACTCAGCTACATTTTGTGGCAATTTCAACAGCAAAGTGTTGGACTGATCAATCTGCAACGGTGTCCTCACGCTCCACCACTTACATGGCCAAAACCAGAAAGCACTGAAACTTCCACACAGCAAATCAAATGCTTCAAAAGTCAATATATCATCAAAACTCCTCCACCAGCATTTCCAGCTGCTCCTTAAGTGGATTTTCTATCTGTATACACACATTACAAGCAAGCAGAGTGATATCTAGTGAAAGAAAATGGCCCACTGCGCCATTTCACCCTTCAAAATACACCAAAATCACAATAACAGATATGGCTTCCAGCAGGTTGCCACCACAGCACAGTGAAAAACAAAAAACAGCAGCTTGTACTTACATCCCACCATCATCATGGCCACAGAGAAGATCTTCTCCCCGTCCGTGGTGGGGGCGATGTTTCCAAACCCGATGGTCGTCAGGCTGGTCATGGTGAAATACAGAGAGGTGATGTACAGAGAGTCCTTGCCAGGGCCGCCCTCCCATTGGCCAGAGCCACTGGCGTTGTAGCGATAAGGCGATCCGATGCTGATAGCCAGCTGGTAGAGCCAGCTGTCCATCTTGATGGTGTTGGTGGCCTCGTCGATGACCTCGTAGTCTCCGATGCTGTACCTGTTAAGGATACAATCTCAGTTTCAGTGTATTTAACAGGCAAGACAGCCAGGCTTTATCAACCACATGCATCTGATTGAGACCTGAAAATGCTGGTTTTAGTGGAACAAACATTAATATCCACCCCAAGATCGACTTAAGTATCAGAATCTGTTGGATTTAAGGTATTACTAAAAGAGACCTATCATGCAAGTGTTCAGGTAACTTGTATTTTGTATTTCTGCTAGAGCATGTTTACAAGGTTTAATGGCCAAAAAAACTTGCTTGGATTGGTTAGCATTTCGAGGTTGCCTCTATCTAAGCATGTCTGCACCATCTTTGCAGCTGGGGAATGGCTGTAATGCAGTACAGCAACGCTTTAAACAGTGAAAAATACACCCTATCCCAGCACAGAGGTATGAAAACATTTGAAACAGAGTACTCAGAACGGTCTGATGCCTCAAGTTTTTGCTCACAGGGATAACTTTTGAATACATTTACCTCGTTATTTAATACCTTGGCCACCTTTGATATGAATATCCAACATTGTAAAATTATACATGCAATAGAAAATATGGTCACTAATGGGCAAAATTCCCCAAAAATACATTTAAAATGCTTTAATCCTTGAATTATGTCTGCACACATACTACAACATATGCACTATCTCTAAATTCAATGCCTCACATATGATGGGCTACTTCAGCAAACCATAAATATGGTGATTAAAACCATTAATTATTCATGTAATAGCAGACTGAGGAGCATAAACAACATTTAGGGCTTCACTTTGGTCTCTCAAAGCTTATAATTTGTGATTAAGGTACCTTACTTTATGCACTTTTCTCTTTCATTTTGATGTGAAAAGCTAATGCAGCTTTGGAGGTATAAAACTGAGGTGCTCTGTTTGGCAAAGTATGTGAAGTAAAACTGCATAAAAAAATGTTTAAAAAGGGATTCTGTGTTTGCTATAGGGCATAAATACATTATCATATCACTCGGTGTATAACTTTGAGGAAACTAAACAAAGTTTGTAGTAAACAGAACTGCAGCAGATGCTTTGTAATGTACAGAACAGGTGTGGAGAGCAGGAGCAATGTTCAGCATACACAACCAATTAGGAACAGTTAGGAAGATGGATAAATTCCCAGCAGCCAGCAGGAGCTTTTGAATGGCACTAAACTGTGAGAAAATGAGAAAGAGTTCCCTCAGTGAATGTAAAACGCATGAACAAAATGCAGTTTACCAGATGCAGGCGAGCCAGTGAGCCACCAGTCCGAACACGCAGACCAGCAGGACCAGAACGGCAGCTCCGTACTCCAGGTAGTGGTCCAGTTTCCTGGCCACCCGGCCCAGACGCAGCAGGCGGACCACCTTCAGAGAGCTGAACAGACTGCTGATGCCCTGAGATGGAGGAAGGAGGGAGATAACGGAGGGGAGAGAGTGGACAGAAGACAGAGAAAGAGAAATAAGAGAATGTATATGATGTAAACAATAAAAAAGGGGTAAGGAAAGGGAGGAGGTGGAGAATGAGTCAGAAAAAGTGACAAAGAGAAAAGTTCCTCACAGGTGAAAGTCTGGTTTCTGCAGAGTAAAAACTCAGCCAACAACTGACTGTTTGACACAATGTTTTCGTGTCTAAGTGACTAATGGAAGCAACAATTTTTGAAAGTGGTTTAGTGTGAAACAGGAGCACTGCAGCCGGCAGCAGCACAACAGGCTGCAATATAACCACTCTGGGTATGTTTGCACTGTAAATTTACGTCTAAATAAAATTGCTTGTTTTTGCCACTGACAGGCTCAGTGTTTGACAACATTATGGAAATGATTACTACAAAGACAGAACATTTTCTTGAAGAGCAAAATCTTTTTTTTTTTTTTTTTTACACCAGAAACACTGATCTTACTGGTCTTTCTCTGTAGAGACCTTTTTAATAAGTTGTCAGACACTAAAAAATAATAATCTGAGTCTGTCACAGGTTAAAAAAAACACACATTTAGTGGATGTTCATTGACACTGAGAACATTTCATGAGTGGTTACGTTGCAGTCTGTTTCACTGTTGCAGGCTGCAGTA
Organism: Plectropomus leopardus; assembly: GCF_026936395.1. Taxonomy (NCBI): domain Eukaryota; kingdom Metazoa; phylum Chordata; class Actinopteri; order Perciformes; family Serranidae; genus Plectropomus; species Plectropomus leopardus. The sequence continues at coordinate 5,711,100 of NC_142189.1, forward strand.
GTCTCGCTCAATACTGACCCAATTTCAAAAACTGTTATTCCTTTTTGTCATTTAGTGATAAAAACATGGGGAAAATAGGGTCCAGTTTGGTACATTTCAGTTACTCTTGAAACCTTTTTTTAGATATTGTAGTGAGGCATTTTAAAGGGTTTTATAAAATACAAAAGCAAAAACCAACAGTGTTATCAGCTTGTTTGCAATCCACCCACAAATGAATACTTCCTTTTCAAAAAGTGCTTTATATTTACCTCTAAAAAAACACTACCAATATTTGAAATACACAATGAGTCTCTCTGCAAAAAAAAGACACCTACACACACAGTGAGTAAGAAAGGTGGGAAAATACTTATATATATAGCAGAGGCTTCATTTCCCTGTCCAGCAGGGCTTTATAAAGTATTTATTTATTTATTTCATATCGTACATTCCTAAATTATTGAGCCCTTTGGAACCAAGCTAAAACTGGCACTACTGCATTCAAAGCCACACTTCAGCATTCATCAAAATTGCTCCTAAATGTCATTTCGACCATGTTGTGCAGCTCTAAGCTCAAGAGGAATCAAGAAAAGGTCTCTGCAGCAACTGAAAAGACAGACAGAGTATAGTTGTTTACATAAATCCATACTTTTCTGTAAAAACACAGGAAGTCAAACTTAGAAAAAAAAGAGAGATGACTGGTTGCTCTCTAGGCTATGACCAAATGTAGCTCAAAAACTTGCGTCCGGTGCTCATGGAAAATGGAAACCAACAGGATAAACAGGAAGAAAATCCAGGCAATCCATGGATTTTTTGTAATTCCACTTTTGGCCACTATGTAAAATTTTTCATCAGGGGGCTTTGGGCACTGTAAAACAGGGAGGAATTACATTAAAAAGCCTTTATCGCAGTGGCTAAATCATTAAAAAAAACAACAACAAAAAAACGTTTCGACCACTGCCGGCCTTTTTCAGAGATGTAAAAACATATTTTTTAAATCCTTTTGACCGGCAGAGGTCCTCCTGTTATTCCTCCTAGTTTTTCATGTTTTTCAAATTTTTGGAGTGCCTGGATTTCATTCCTGTTTATCCTCCAGGAAGTCACACTGTTGGGGTCACAAATCCATCTTCAGGTAAAGCTGCAAATAAGAGAGGCACACAAGTTTAAAATTGGGACTGTTTTTTGTTTAAAAGTTAGCCAGTAAAGTGAAACAAATGGCAAAACCTTCAGTGACTTCATGATAAAAAATAATGCCAGACTCCTTCTCTAGAGTCAGACCAGGTCTAGTGGGAACATGACATGTTACGAGCTCACAAACATTCACTCAGCACTGGTAACTTTAAAAGGGTACGACTGGGAGTACGCACAGAGACTCAAAGGTGCTTTTAACCTCGTTTCCCATAGCAGGTGCCAACTTGTGTTTGACTGGATCACAAAGTGAACTCCCGTCCTGTGAAAGCGACTTGTTTGTACTTTCCAACCCCACAAATATTTTTAAACATACTGTATATACACACAATTATGGTTGCCAGTGTTGTGATGTTTTCCTGTGTTTGTGGTTTCCTGCAGTCTGCAACTATGTGTAACTGAACCAATGATGCTAAAACAACCCCAATTTTACACCATACTCACAGGAGCTGTGTGATATAATCAGAAACACCATGGAACGACTATAATTCGTCTACAGTTTAGCTGTGTCTACAGTATCCACCTTTTCAATTCTCAGGTTGAATTAGACTGCTGAGGGCAAACTATTATCATCTCTCTCAGTTCACAACATACTTTCAACAAAAAACATGGCTCACAGAGCAATTTATGGCCCTCTAATAAAGCCACCCACATTAAAGTGCAGTGTACTGTGTCAAATACATTTTAATCACAGGCCATAAAATATAAGAGCTTTTTGAAATTAGTACAAAAAGACGGTGCTCTTTGGTGAAGGACATGAATAAATCTAGAAAAAAAAAAGGAAGCAACTAAAGTGTAAATCTTTAGGAGAAAAGATTAAATGCCTTTATTACATTGGCAGGTTTTAAAGGTGGAATATAATTAAAAACTATTACTTCTTTGACATGTTTCAGTGTCTAGCCTTCTTCAGGAAGTAGCTTCAGTAATGTTAGCATGATGTCATTTACAAAGCTGGAGTACAAGATTGTTCCTACTTCCTGAAGAAGGCTGGGCACTGAATATATATATTACCGCATATTATTGTCTTGTATCTTTGGACCTACTGTATGTCTTAGCAATTTTTGGAATATCCACTCAAATATGACAAAGTTCTGTGGGCAGAAACTATTTTTTCTTGCAAAAATGAGTTATGAACCACTGACGAGACCAGCAGAGGTTAAGGCTAATAAAACTGAATTTAAAGACTGTTAGTAGAAATAAAAATAAATAGCCAAACGTTGACAAAAAACAGTCTGTTTTGGCTTAACAGCTAATTAAATTGCTACAATGTTAGAAGGGCAGAATTAAAAAATAACTGACATGATGTTCAGGTATGTTTATTTAGAAACAAATGCTGCAGATGGGACTTTAAACCCTGAAGCTATTTTAATAAAACAAACTGACAAAAACAATAATTCTCATAGATCCACTGTCAGTCAGGATGAAATACGAACTCTCATGGACACAAAATAATATTAATGCACAACACCACAGAGCCTTGACACACAGTCTGTCGGCCCTGAGAACATTTTCAGTGCATTATTTTCCCAGTGTAGCTGACCTGTGTCCTCCAAAAGAGACTGGATCTTTATATCCTGCTCCATAAAACAGATTCAGCAAACACATCAGCGAAGAAAGAAGCTCAAAATAAACAAGAGTGATTGTTTTCAACCACAGGAGCAGCAGCCAGCACCCCAAGGCGTCAGCATGCTCTGCACTGTCTGTTTGAACACAATTAACAAAGCTGAGCATTTGGAGCAGCCGGGGACAACACTGTACAACCTGCAGCTAAGTATTTACCAGCATTTTTTTAAAAATAAGAATTTTGGAGCACAGGAAGAAAAAAAGAGTAGCTGTAAGCCAGCAGGGTTATCTAATAATGTAGGCTATGATGTTATGTAATTAAGCAGGAGACAAGCTGCTCTCAGTTTAGCCTTCACCTCCAGCCGGACGCTCTGCTCTTCAGCTGCAAACCAGCTCCATTCAGCCACTGACCTCATTTTAACCCCAGTAACAGTCCTGAGCTGCTCTCCTCTGCTCCACATTCAGACACGATTTCACCCCCGGGTCTAAAAAGTCTGACAGTTTTCATGATTGGAATACTGATATTCAGAGTTTGACTCTGTTTTGCACTCTTCAGCATCTTTCTGCCCTGTCTTAATTCTTGCACGTTCTTCCAGTCCAGATTACGCCCTCCTCTCAATGTAGCCTCTGTTTCACTAGTTTCTGTAACTCACTGGATTTTCTCATTAGGCTTCATAAAGAGATGTTCCAGAGGTACTCTGTCCATTTTAAGATACATTCCACTGGGGCTGTGCGATATCAAAAAATACATCACCTGATTAAAGGGGGCATCTATACAATGCACGGCACAAGAAAAAAGGCCAGTCTAATTTAATGAGTGGTAGTGGAGGTAGTGTGAGCAGGTGAGGTTTTGTGTTTTTCTATCTGCAGAGCTCTGATCATGACTATTTAGTCACATTTTGTAAATAAATTGATATTTTAAAGCTATATCACCCAGCCCCACATTCCACTGCACTGCACAATAAAATCCAGATATCGCTTAGATAAAACAATTATTTTGTAAATATTCAAAAGCTATAACTCCCATGAAGCTCTGACAGTATACAAAGAAATCTGAGGACATAACCTCAAGTTGTTCTTAAGAAATCACATTCACAAGAATAAGAAGGCTGCAAGGTCACAGTAACCTTGACCTTTGACCAGCAAAATCTAATCAGGTTATCTTTGACTCTAGGTGGACGTTTGCACAAATTTAAGAAAGGGCATTCTTAAAATATTACACTCTTGAGTACGTGATGCACCGACAACCTGAAAACAAAATGCCTCTGGCCATGGCTGGCATGTGCAGAGCAACAAAGACCCATTAACACACACTGTTTTTTCTGTTTTTTGAATTCCTCCAAAAAAGCTCACAGAGCAGTGCTGTAAGCCACCACTTTAGTAAACAGCAGAGGTCTGCAGTGGGACATTTATTACAGCACATTAAAAGAACATTTGCTTCACACAGTCACAGCATTGGGATTGGCAGTGATCTCAAAAATCAACAAAGTGACAACTGCTCCTTGGATTGCGACGAGGGAGACTTGTTAACTGGAGTCTTTCCAGTGAGGTTGTCAGGTCAAGTACTTTAAATTAGTCTGATTGGAAGTATTTCAGCAGTTAATCACTGCGGCTACTAATGAAAGGCTATTTTCTTGGGAACTGAAGTTACTCTGAAACTGCCTGTACAAAAAGCCAATTGCTGTATAACCATTAAAAAATCAATAAAACTTTAAAAACATTTGTTTTAAACATCCTATTATAATCCTATGATATACACGGCCTCTTCACAAAAGTTTCACATCTCTACAGCTTTCTTCAGACTGCCAGTACAAATAAGTTTTTAGCATATCCAGAGTAAATCCAGATTTGTTTTAGAAATTCTGGACAGCAAAATTTTTGCAAATCATTTGGAGGTGGTTTAAGATGCAGATGCAGACAGACACCATGCCGACACCTTGCGCCCCAGAATTTCAACGTCAGAAGGTGAAAGAGACACTGTGCGCTTCACAGCTTCAGCGTCAAATGGGGAGAGACCGTGCGTCAGGTGAGAGAGAGACACCGTGTGCCATGGAGCTTCAGTGTTGTCTGTTGAGAGACGATCCGGTGTGCCTCCGACTGCTTGAGAGCTTTGCAACACTTTATAGCTTGTAAAGTTAAAAAAAACTCTGACAGTTATCAGTGCAATAATCTGTGTCCAGTGTTATAAATTAGACTGTTAGATTTCGTGGTGCTTCTGAGATGAAAAGTGATACGCTAACTGTTGGGTAAAATGATCATTCCTGTCATTCCTGTGTGTGAGACAGGTGCAGCAGCATGATCATGAACACTGGTGTCCCATGCAAAAAAAACCCAAAAAGATCTGAATGCTGACATTGAAAACGAAAAAACATACCCAATTAAAACTAAAAGTATTTTTTAAAAACTTCTTTTTAGCCATATTTTATCAAATGTTTTTATATGGGTAGTATATTCAACTTTTTTAATAACAGTAGCTACTTAAATTAACTTTATTGTAACTGCAGTTTAATAAATAATTTTGTATTTTAGTAGTTAACATTAGTTTAGAGAGGATATAAAATTATGGAGATATATATCGTGTATTGCGATACAGCCTTAAAATATTGCTGTATTATTCTAAAGCCATATTGTCCAGCCCTATCTGGAAACAATCTGATATATGTCTAAAAATAGTTTGGGGCTGGAAAGTCTGAACAAGCCCTGAGCCTCCCCTCCTGTCAAAGCCAAAGTGTGACCTGCATCACACCACAGTCCCATTTTTTAGGCCCAGTTCTTATCACAACAACATCTCCTCGTGTCAGCAATTATAGATCCCACAAATAAAGTCCCAAAACATGGTAAAGCCTGGTTTTCACCTCCAAAAGACTGCAGAGGTCTTGGCTGCACCTTTACCTCAGCTCACACTCATGCTGCAGGATCTTATATCCTCCTCTCTCTGACGCCACAAGCCCAGGCAGCCCTCCCCGTCTCTCTCCAGCCACAGCTTCAAAGGCCTCTCCTGGGACTCGGACGGTTCCCAACTCATATGTAAATGCCCCTAAATTAAGTAGCCACAGGACAGAGCAACACAGATGAAAAGAGCATGAGTCAAGAGCAAGCAATGCATGTAAAATCGTGTCTCATAAGCACCTGTTTATCCAAACAGAGCCCGGCAAAGTGAGACGGCATATAGACGGAGATTACGCGTCCGCGGGGAAGCTCTTTTCACAGCGCTGGCTCTTTCTCTCATTATTTTCTAAGCAGAGGACGCACTGTTGCATGTTCCTGACAGCACTGGGAGCTTAACGCGTTTTCAGCGCTCAATCCGGTGAGCATTAAAAATTTAAAACGTCTCGGCTTTTAGCAAAAGAGCGCCATGCTTCAATTGAGTTTTCAATTGTCACTCTCCACCAAAAGCAGAACCTTCCCCGAGCTGCCAAAGCTGAAAAGTAAAGGTGCTTTTTATACAGTTTTTAATCCTGTCAACATTAGAAACATGAGGATAAACGTCAAACTGAATATGTTTTTAGAAGAACCCTAAAATACATCTGGTTCATTAGCTTTTGTTTATCTGTCTTTGACACATGAAAGACGTAAAATATAAACAATCTGTGGGGATTAGTAGAGTCAGACAATCAGCGACAGACTGTAATATGTTGAGCCGATGAGCAGCGGAGAAGTTTTGTTTTTCTCTAGCTTCCCCTCATCGCTCCATCTCCTCCACACTCCAAAACCATCACTTCAGGCTTTTATCCATCTCTTCATCTCTGTTTTAAAAAGCACAAAAAAACACTAACAATGACTCTGTTCCATGTTAAAGTCCCAGTAAGCACATGACAGTTGGCCAGCATTCATAATACCAGTTTGTACTGGTATTATGCACATACGGGCCCAGTTGTTCAAAAAGTTTGGTTTGGAGCCGAATGATTCAGATTTGGAATTACATGTTTTGCTATCCAGGATCAGCTAATCCATCTTAGTTTTGTGCCTGTTTATTCAGAACAACATCGGAGTGGATCACCCGGATCCAGATATAAACTATTCAAGTTTACCAAAGATGGTAGCCAATAATCTTTGTAATAATCTCACAGGTAATTTGAGATTCATGGAGGATTATCTGAGGAGCCTTTTAAAAAAGGAGTAAAAAACCCACCTGTTCAGACATTTGGGTATCATATAGTGTTTTTTTTATCCTGTGTTTTTATCTGCTCTCACTGTATATTTTATCTTTGGTTTTATTTCACTTTTTTGATTTTGATTTTTTTGTGTTTGTGAAGCACTTTGTGAATAAACTTTGCTTGCTTGCAAAAGAACAACGGGTTATATAGCAAAAGTGGGGTCATGTGGGGGACACAAACCTTTACCATACTGAGAGGTTTAATACATACTTTAATGTCTTCTTTATATACTTTATTACTGTGAGGGTTGAAAAAGTGCAAAATATAAATGAATATATAGTTCTATAATATATATTTGACTGATTTAAAAGTTTTATTGCATTTACTCATCACGTCGAAATATGACACACTAGGTGCCCCCCTGCTTCAGATTTAGACATTCAGGGACAGATTGTCAGTTTACACTCATCACTTGTCATTGTCTTTTTTTTTCAAATAAACTTCATTTTCACAGGAAATGTATCATTTCTTCTTGTTAAAAACATGCATTTCTTTTTGAAATAAACTCTAATGTACATCACTGTACATAGGTTTATTTCCTTAAAGTTAGGCAACAAAAGAACGTGGATAGGTTAAAAAAAAAAAACATCATGATTTGGCTTAAAATTAGCACTTTTGTTATGTATTTAATATAATGCCCAGTGACAAACATCACATGACAAACATCACTAGCATAGAACGCTTTACATACCAGCACACTACTTGGTTATTTTAGTTTCACACAGGAAACAAGCAGCAGGTTCGCAGGTGGAAGTCTGGATGATGTTTGACTCACCACCCTTACCATACACACTATGTGGACTTTCTTACTCTTTATACTGCAGAAGTTGCCCAGAGCTTCAACAAATGCCATTGCTTGCGGCATCTCATGCAGCTGCTAAAAAGTGCCTCTGTGTGGCACAGCCTGACGCCGACAGGCAACTGACCAAGTGTTGGAGTTCAAAGTGAAACCAGGATTTATGACTGGCCTCAGGCGTGAGGTTTTTGCTTACAGAAATTGCTTTTACATATGTTTATCTCATTATTGGAACTTTGGCCACATTTACTACAAGCTTTTGACACTGTAACTTTATTTAGTAGTGTATATATGATAGAAAATAAGGAAAAGCATAAAAAGTTCCCTTTAAAATAAAAAAAACTGCTGAGAGTCTGTGCCGACACGTATAGGAAATACACACAGTATTACTCAGATGGTACACAGTTAGTGTACCATCTGAAATGTCATTACTCTGCAGTACACGCAGAGAGCAAGCTCTTACAGTAGCAAACACCAGCAATTGGACCCATCCACTGGAAATAACAGCTAAGCAAATAAACGTATGTGCTTTTTTCTGGTGTAATTTGTGAGAAGTAAAAAAACAAAACTAACAAAGACATCTCAAAAACTGCAGCTTTTTAACTGCAAGAGACACTAAAGAATTGTAACCTCAACAGAAATATTGTTTCTTTCCTCCCACTGCCGCTCTCCTATTCTACAGTTTCCCGTTTTTAATCATTTATTTTCACCACACAATCCCTCTTTAAGATTTTATTAAGCCAGCACTCTCATCCATAGCAACTCCATCCTTCTCTTCAGTCCTCTATCACTCCACCTTCCTTCCCTCCACCAATTTTCTTTTGACTTGTACATTTATGTTATTCAGCAGACTCGTTCAGCTTCTCCTTTACTTTCTCCCTCTTCCGTGTTACCATGCAGTGTTAATATCCCACCCCCAACAGCACGGTGCACAGCTTCCTCCCGGCTCTGTCAGCTTGGCTGGCTATGGCAGAGGCAACATGCACGCCACGCAGAAAGGTCAGGCTGGATTAGACCTTTCTGAGCCGCCGCGGCGCCTGCAGACGCACGCTGTGAGCCCCAATTGGCCTGCCGGGCTCCTCAGTGACAGCAGGTGGCTTCTGGACCCGTGGGGAGATCCTCCCTTCCTGACTCAAACCCCCACCACCACCGCCAAAACCTCAACACACACAAACAAACACACCGACTTTTCACACCGCCTCTGCTGCAACGTGACGGAGCATCAGCAAAACTCCGCATGAGACTCTTACATCATTTCTTTGCTGTTTTACAGCCGAACCACTTCAGTGGTGTTCTTGATGTAACTGCTGACCTGTATGTGTTGGTGTAGGTGTTGCTTTATCTCCAAAATGTCAACAGAAAGAAACAGAGAGAAAACAGTTTTTGTAGAACGTGTCTTCTTCTAAGCTTTTGTACTGGATAAGATAAAACTGTACCCACAATCTTAATAGCTGAGATTTGGGGATGTGCTTATATCACCAGAACAGAGTCTAACAGAACAAACAGCATAAGCAGACCAATGACCAACAGACAGGTTGTAAACAAACCCAGTGACCAAACATTTCATGATAGCCCAACATGCATTCTCCTCTTCAAAACATAAAGTTAACATTTTTTTTTCGTTTTGCAGTGAAGCAGCTTGTTATCCAGCCTCTGAGCGTGGCTTTGAAAGCTTCCCATACAACTTGGAGAGACTGGCCAGAATTAAGACCAATGGCAATAAATTCAGACATCCTCTCTCGTATTTGACTAATAAATCATTCATCTTTAAAAAGGGAGTTATTGAATTTCTATTGTTTAGTCTTGTGTAAATTAATTAGGGGAGAGAAAAGTGCGTGGGCGGAAATAACACTGAATTTGGGAATGTAGCACATTCTCCATTAAGGCTTTGTATATGAGCAGGAAATCAATTTGTGAATATGAGTTATGAACCTTGGAGTAAAAGCTGTATTCACGTATGTGAGGGTTCTTTAGGTGCCAAATGTCAGTCAATGTCAATGTATTTTTAAGTTCATTAAAAGCTATAGATAGAGCTCCATCTGATGGGAGAGAACGACTCGACCGGTCCAAAATAATAATAATTACTAATAATAATAATTATTAATTAACTGTGGTCATTAAATCTGTCTGATTTCTGTTTGTTTATATGTTGTTTTATTTTACTTTCACAGTTTTAACATAAGGCTGGGGAAAACAGAAAAGAGGCTCATTTCCAGCTCTTCTTTTTTTCTTGATTAAAGCACATCGTCCCTGACAAATAAACTCAAATCAAAATAACGACTTCTCTGTTGTGGAAAAAAATTGAACACCAAATGCCTTAATCTGTTTAAGCCACTAATCAAGCAAAAGCATTTGTTGCTGACTATGTTACGATTTTCTAATTTTGTTATATTTGATAGCATTGCAAAGTGAATATCTTCAGGTTTTGGGACAGTTTGACATTCAAACAAGCAATCTTAAGACATCACTTTATAAAACTGTATACACTAACCATTTAATTGCTAAATAAAATAATTTTTCAGTTTCAGTCCTTGTGACCATTTTTCACCGTCACTGACACTATTAATAAAAAATAAAAAATAAAAAAAAAAACTCTTGAGAAATGTCCGAATTGGGGACACTGGATGTGAATCAGATTGATGTACAAATAGTCATGATTTGACCTCATCATATTGTGTCTTTTACTGTCTACTGTCTTTTCTTTTGCATTAATGGACCAGACAGGAAATGCTATCCAGTGTTTTGGTTTGTATGCTTGTTTTTGTGGGTAAAAAGTTGAATAAAACGAAAGAATAAAAGAAAGGAAGAACACAGCAAAATAAGATGTAGCTGTAAGAGCCATTGCTTACTTTCAACTGAGGCTGAACATATAAATTAAGAGGTTTTCACCTGTGAAAACTGTTGTTATGACGTCAGAAAGATGAGGGAGGTTTTCGTTAGGAATTCGCAATGACTTGTAAGGTCCTCACAAGTCATGCATACATATGTGTTTGTGTGTATTTTTGTGTATGTGAGTTGGCAGTGCCTGCATGTCACCAGCTTGGCACAGCTTGAAACCTGCATTAAAACACAACTAAAAATACTTCCTGCCTGCTTCAGCCATCAGAGACGGCAACAAGGCAACAGCAATAAGTCTATAATAATCTCTGCCATTTTCTTTCACACGGCACCTTAAGCCTCCTACACACTGCCCTCAGTCAGCATCCATCTATTCTTCCAGCCTGCTAATACGGGAAAGCGGCAACAAAAACGTCAATTTAGCAAAGAGGGGAAGAGAGACTCTCACTGCGTCCTCTTTAGTAGCTGGAAATTTACGTGCCATTGATTTCCTCTCAGCCTGTCTCCCCCGCTCGCTGCTGTCTGCTGTTTAAAAGACAGCAGCAGAAAACTTCACCCAGCGGGATCTCATGGAATCCATGAGCGACCGGCAGTGAGGGGCCGGAGGACGAGAGACACCTGAACGCAGACGCAGCGCCACTCCAGACACCAACCGGAGCATCCACAATTCAATACATTGTTCAGTCTGGTTGAGGAAACAGTCTGCCAGCAGCAGGAGAGCGCGCACACACACACACACACACACACACACACACACACACACACACACACACACACACACACACACACACACACACACAAACACACACACACACAAACACACAAACACACACTAAAACATGCTGGGAACTATATTTAACACCTAATGGACATCAAACAAAAACATGGTAAGAAGGCAAATGAGCAACTTAACAAGAAATGACCAAAAAAATAGCAAGAAACTGGTATAAAGTTACAAGGATTTTACCTGAAATTAATCTAGAAAAAGTGATAAATTTAAACAAAAAATATATATATATATTTTTTTAACAAAATTTCAATTGTAAGATAATAATAATAATCATTATCATCATCATCATTATCATCATCAATTATCATCATCATCATCATCATATATTTTATTGATATTTTTTGATAATTGTCTAATGATTCTCTCTTTCTTTTACAGATTATTTTTAGGTTATTTTTTTGTCACTTTTTACACTTTTTTTTTTGCGTTTTGCATGACATTAAATGGCAAGTTACTGATTCTGTTTTTCCATGTTTCTTGAAGAAATCAAACCAATTCGCTCACATGTCAAAGGTTTAAATTCTTGTGAAGGGCATCTGAGGGCAGCACAAGAAAACTGATGTCGATCCAGGTTTCAAAGGATTAAATACAAATATTTCGGCCACAAAAATCACATCTCAGCTATTTAAAAAAAAAACAAAAAAAAAAAACATCCATGGCACATTATGTTTATGCACTCACAATTTCTTTCTGTATATTTAAAGAGGTAATGTACCCCTTGAGGGCCATTATGACTTAAAGTACTTCACGGCCTGTTAGATAATGTTCCAGGTTGTATTATACCAGAGCCACGGGGAATACTAGTTTCTTACTGGCTGAAAGTTGTTGAAAAAGGTACATCAGGACACGTAAAAACACAGATCTGGGCACCAGTTTAAAGAGACAGCCTGGATTTTTTGAAGTGGGGTCGTGTGAGGCACTTATTCATAGTCAGTGTGTTGTATATCGTGGGTGGTGGTCAGCTCGCCTCCAGTTTGGAAAATCAGGCAGAAGTAAAACAAGCTACACATAGTATGACATCTGTGTTGTACTTACAAGCTGAATTACTGTTTATTAACTGTATATTGTGTGTCTGGTTGTCTGCAGGTGCATTCAAATATGTACGCATATTGTGTTAATATGTATGAACATGTATGTATGTGTAAATGTGGGTGTGTTGGGTGAAAATTTAGCACAGACTATTTTTTATCTTCAGTTTGGTCCACCTTTGTTATACTTTTAAGAGATGCTAAGAACTATTTAAAAAAAAGTTTTATTGTGTTTTGTTGATCTAAATGTTGTTCAGCACAAGAATAAAATGCTGAAGGAGGTGTGGAGTATTTTTTGGCATAAAAAAATAATACATTTTGAAAATTCAGCTGCTGGCAGATTAAAGACTGGTATTTTTATTATTATTGGCATTCAAAAAGTCATGTAATTAAGCCCCCACTTGGCAGACACACATGCACACACACTTGCAAATGCAATAATGGAGGTCTGTGCACAAACACACACACACACACACACACACACACACACACACACACACACACACACACACACGCACACCACACACACACACAGCATGTGTGTACACTCCCACTCATGAAAAGATTAAATGTTCTACCATGAAAAACAGACAAATGCATCGTACAATATTTGCTCTTTTTGGTCCTTCCACTTAGACTGAGGTCTAATTAATTCAGTGGGAAATCAAGTGGAAAATCACCTCCAATGGACTTGCAGCCATATTGATAAAAATCCTCGATATCTGATGAGTGCAAATAGCCGTGACAAATACTGTGAGTGGACCTGATCCCTCACAGAACAAGAAGAATCAAAAATAACACAACAGGTTCAGGATCTAAAAACTCTCATTCCCAAACGAACAAATTCAACAACAGTTTTTTTCCCTCAAATTAAATAGACACCAAAATGTCCACGATTAACATGCTCTGTGAAAGATTTTGAGGCAAACACATTGACTATATGGTGAAGGAAGCAAAAACAGCTGATTATTCCCTCTACAAAACCTGAAAACCGTTAACACCTGACAAAACTCATCTAATTCACAATTGAAAATCATTACCGCAATCCCATCATCATTACACTTAATTCTGTTCTTTATGCAAGCAGATTTAAATACGTCCACATGATCTTGGAATGAGGGCATTGACTTTTAAAGTGCTTCAATAATGAATTTAAAGCTCTTAAAGGTCTGCTGAAGGACCACTGGAAAGTTAGAAATTCCAATTATTCGCCACTTTCACAAGCAAACTGCCATCCATTATATCAGCCTGAATAAAAACAGAGCACCATCAATTATTAATCAGTAAACTTAATGAGCTTATTAACTAAAAACAGCACCTGCTGTTGTGTCTCATACCAGACAAACAGCCACACCAGCTGCTTTGTGCGGTTGTATGTGGACATGGTAGTGCTTCCAGCTATAGTCGTGTATGGAAACATGTTCACAACAACAATAACATGCTGATGTTTCGCAGGTACATTTTTCTAGGGCTGACCTAAATGCTTTGAAGCTTCGAAACTTCAATCGTTGCCATGGTAATCAACATCCAGATAGGTGTTTTAATGCTTTTCATTTTCACCTGTAAACCAGAAAACGCTGTTTCAGCATTCCTATTGCCAAATGCATAAAATGAGCCCTCGAAGGTATGTCGTTCTTGGAGTAGCTCTCAGGTTCGCTCAGGGACTCCAAGAACTGTTTGGTCCCAAAAGGTCCACTCTGGAAAAACTGATCGGCAGGCGCTTATTTGACAACATTGTCCCCATATCAGTGTTAACTGCTGTATGAGCACAGCTCAAAGCGGCAGCAGAGAGTTAGCCAGTGAAATACAATCACAGAAATCATATGCACTGACATGCACAGACAGCTGATACAGCTACCACAACAACTGCAAGAGAAGCTCAGATTTCAACACACACAGAGAGAGCATGACTTTATTCCCTGCTCCATTATTTAACTTTATCTTTACATTGTGGTGGCCCACATTAGAGAGACATTCACCAGAGACTGCTGCTCCTTTAAGAAGCAGAGTTGAGAATTGAAAGAGGGGGATTCTGGGAAATGAGGTTTTGTTGTTAGCGAGAGATGTCATGTGAGCTTGTTTTGGCATATGTTGTTGTCGTTTTGAAGTGAGAGTAAACAAACGCAAATACTGGTTTGGTGCTATAAAACTGCTCTGAATGCTGCTCATTCACTGATGGCATTACGAGGTCTGTGAGTTTTCAGCCAGCAGAATACAGATATAAAGCACAGTGGTGTGGTTTACTGAAGTTGCTTAAACTTGGAAAGAATGATTTAATTAAACTTCCATATTTATGTTGCAACACTTTCACAAAATTAAGAAAGTATGAGAACATTTTAAGTAAGCTAAACAATATTGTCAGATTTAACAGTACAGCTCCAGTATAAAATCTAACGATAATAAAAAAGTCGTTAGTGCTATAAAACTATTGTGAATGTTGCATATAGCTCCTTTAACCGCAGCAGTGGACTCAAATGGCCTACCTTAACATCCATCAAGATTGTGTTAAGCACATCCATAGCACCCTTGTCGTCCCGTCAACAAAACACTATTTAGTTCTCTCAAAACACATTTTGCATTTCCACATCTCTCATTCAGAAGTCCCTGCTAAAGAATGCTCTCTTGCTCCGTTGTGGCCTAACTGAACCTAAGCGACAGACTATCACACTATATCGCATTATATCGCACACTCTGCATCTGTTAAAACTGAGCTCTGTCACGTCATGTAAACAAACCACTTACCTATCAGCTGTGCTCTCAGAGACATAAACACTGAAAATGCGTGCGAGTACTTACTTCCTCATTATTCATATTCACAACAATCCTATCACAGGTAACTTATGATTTCATTGTTATATCTTCCACACTACATCATACCACCATCTCCACTTTGTGATACAAAGCTAGGTTGCTGGCATCCCACACAATATTTACAGAAACATTCAGCTCCCTGGTGATCTCCCTATAGCCAGATTCCAACTTATTGTAGCAACGCCCACATTCCCATCATGCCCAGTGCAGAATGAGTAGTTTGTAGTTATGTTTGCTGTTTTATCTTCTAAAACACAAATGTCACTATGTGTCAGTGCTCATAATGTGTCTGTTCAGGACATGATGGTTCATGATGGTTATTGTCATGTTTTTGTTAGTTTTTTAGTTGACATCATTCGTGCGTTGGCTGGAAACTGTGCAGGCAGGTAGTGTGTTTGAGACCACTCCCTTACATACTAAAATGACAGAGATAATAACTCACTTGCAGATAAAATATGTTGTCCTCATCTTATTGCAGGTGAATTTTCTCTGTTGCCATCAGGGTGTCGTTATGCATTACCTGCTTGCAAAGCAAATCGCCATTCCAAATCTTTTGTCACTACAGCAGTCAGACTTTTTAAATTCCCTGTAGGTGTTTTACACCTGTATACGGTGTGGTTTATACTGTGCATTATATTTATCACTGGTACTTTATTCTTATCCCGGTTATTAAGCTCCTGGTGCATTTGTCTGGTTGTATATTCTGAATGCTGCTATGTGCGTATTTGTTTTGTAGTCTTAACATGCTGCTCATAACTAATTGCCCTTATAAGGATTAATAAACTTGTTTGAATTTAAATTTGAATAGGGAATAATGTAAATAAACAGATTTACTTAATGATGCTCGCTTGCATTGCATGCAGTTAGAGAAGAGCAACAGTTTGACAAATCACATCCAAAATCTCTCCTATATCTGTCCTTTCAGCCACCAAACTTAATCTCAACCCTGCACATTTTCTTCCAAAGCAGTGTCAAGTAGCCTTACACGAACAAACCCTATTCTCTTTTTCAAGGACTCATTTCCACCTGCTATTATATGATCTTTTATCTGGACAATAAGATCTGATCACAAGTATTTGCATCTTGGTTTCTCAGTTCTGGGGACCATTTCGATTAGATTTGTTTTTAGAGTGAGGCCACATTGCACAGCTGTTAGTTACACCTGTGTAAGATCTGATAACAGTGAGATCCAGACCACCTCGAGATGAGGTTCGGCCAATCTGATGGCATCCTGCATGCACTCACACCTGCAGCAAATGAGTTTTTCCTGATACAAATCACATGTTAATGCCAAGTGTAAACGGGGTCAGCTGGGCCCAGCAGCTGAAAGTTGGACCAATCAGCAAAGTGCAGCAAACAGCTGACATCATCACCTCCTGAGTGCAGTAATCTACACACTGTGGATATAACATACTTAATTCTGCAGTGTCATGACCTTTTTCTTGCCTTCATTCAAACTTTGATAAATAACTTTAATTTAGCTGATCATTTAAAGGATTTACAGAACCACTGAATGAGATTATATCACAATTTAACCCTTCGAAACTTGAGCAAATTGGCTTGATTTTTCTCAAAAATCGGAACAGGGTGTCAAGCAACTTAACAGGAAATGGTCAAAAAACAGATTTGTTAAAAGTTACGAGACAATTAGCTAAAAATAAAATAAACAAGAAAAAGACCTCATGAATGTGCTAAAAATACATTGTTTTGTCTTTTCTAATTTCTAATGTATAATTTAAATAATTCTAAATATAACTGCCTGGTAATTTTTTTCACCTAGTTTTTTTTTATTAAATCTATCTAATAATCCTCCACAGCTAATTTTCAGATTGTTTCCTTGTCACCTTTTAGTAATTCTTTGCAGTTTTCAGGAAATGTCTTGCCAAGTTGCTTACATTTTCTGATATCGATTCAGGTGTTAAAGTGTTAATCCTATTGGTCACAACTGTAACTGACAAGTCTATAGCATTAACGTTTTCATTCTCGCTTAAACATTATCACCTCCATGAACACGTTACTTCAAACCACTCACAGCTGAGAAAGCACTTAAAAAAAAGACAAAGCGTACCTCATCCACGTTCTCGAAGGCATTGATGATGTCATACGGCAGGCAGGACAGCAGGTCGATGACAAACCAGGTCTTAAGGTAGTTCATGCGGATGAGCTTGGGGTCGGAGATGACCTCTCCGCCGGGCCCCACGAAGGTGGTGTGAAAGTTGAGGACAATGTCCACCAGAAAGATGACGTCCACCACGCTGTCCAGCACCAGCCACACGATGTTGTTCTGCTTGGTCTTGAAGGAGACGTTGTAGGGCACCATGATGGCCGTGTAGAAGGTGAGGATGAGGATGACCCAGTCCCAGGTGGTCTTGAAGGTACAGTAGTGGAGGATGATGTGGGGAGGCGTCTTGGGGGCCTCCTGCTTGTACTGAGGGAGGATGTCGGAGTTAAGCTGCAAAACCTGGAGACACAGACGAATAGTCTACTCAGGAAAACTGTTTATTATGTTCCCTTTTACCACTTTTGTCCCCAGAGTTAATTTAAAAAAAAAACATTATTAATATGCATTAAAAAATAATTAAAATTAAGAGTCAGAGTGTCCACCGACTGAATTCAGCATCAAAGACTCACTAGAGTCGTCTCGGTGTAACGGTTCAATCCTGCCAACTTTTAATCTAATTTTATTTACCTTTTCATGTTTACCTTATTTAATGTATTTTCATGTAGTTTGTTGAATATATTAATTGTAATTTGTAAAACTGTACCCTGCTCTTTTGAAACTGTTTCAGTTTTTTCAACTTTTACTTTCATTTCATTTTTACTGTGTATATACACTACAGTAAATTATTAGATATTATTATATTGTATAGATATTTAATTGTAAAATGTATGAATACAAATGTATGATGTGTATACATGTATTTTAATACATAATATATAATGAGAGTCTTGAGCAAAGTTTTTCCCCAAGAACTAAAATTAAACCAGTAAAAATATTAACAAAAACTTTTTAAAAAACTTATACAAAATATCAACCAGTCACATGAGCCCTTGTGGTCACTTTGAGGGTTTTGTTTTATAATTATTGTTATTACTATTTTTATGTATAAAAAAAAAGGATTTTTTTTTCATAATGCTGGTCCTTCTTTAAAATATGTGAAAACAGCTGATACTTTTTACAAATTATTCTTAAAATATATCTATTTATTTTTCACCTGTTTTCACAAATTAAAGAAAAACATTTTTCCTGTTTTCAAAGATGGGGAGAGATAAAATAAACATCTTTAAAAAATTAAATTAAAAAATAAATTATCACCAGGTCGTCTATAACAAACCGACCATTCCTGTATCTTCTTTTAAAAAACGTATACATTTCACACATATAAAGATGTTCAACAAGAAACAAAGCATTTTTTTTTAACAAATTCTATTTCGAATGCTTTCACTCATCTTCAAGACTCAACAATTTAAACTATTTCATCTTGTTTCATTTATCATGATTTCTTGCCCAGTTTTCACTCTATACAGAGATAACAAAACTGATTTATTGATTTTTTTCACACTTACTTCAGTGATGTACATGGAGAAGAGTTTGATTCATTCTGTCAATTATATTTCTAATAGTCAGTTATATTTGTAACAGAAGCTTGAGAAACAATTTTGGCATGTAAGTGCACTTTTCAAGTGTTTTGAAAAAAAAGGCAAGACACGAAAAAGAAAAAACAAAGAAGAAAGAGATTAAATTACTAAAATAGATGAAAGCAATTAAGGAAAAAGTAATCCAAAACCTACTTTATTTCTCTGTCTAGTCATTATTACCTTCTGTGGTTAGGTGTGTGTGTAGAGAGAGGGGAAAATGATGCCAGAAAAGTATATTAAAATTTGAGATGTTTTTCTCTTCTGTTTTCATCTGCATTCGTCTCTTCTGTTGCTGCGTAAAGCTCCCTGTGACAAAACTGCATAATGAATAAATCTGGCTTGAAATGAGACAGAAATGACAAACAGAAAATCAGATGAGAAGGACCGAAGAGTTGACCGAAAAGAGAAAAAAAATAACCGGTCATTACACTTTGCAGTGCAGTGATGATAACTCCTGCTGAGCTCGGCCTCCTCTGCATAACACAGACTGCATTAAATCCAACACACAGCACTTTGATTTGCTCTGCAGGCCACACACAGATCACACATCAGCCGTTCAACTCATTTTACACTAAACTGCATATTATTCTGTTTGTATCCAGCTGCTAAAGAGATGAACTGTACTATCTCCTGCAGCCCCAAATACATTATACATGATTATAAATCATACTCATTTAAGCACTTCCAGCTATTCAAAAGAAAAACAACACTAAAATATATTTAAAACAGCTACAGTATACTGAGAGGTACTTTATATGCAACTTTAATAACTAGTTCAAGTGGTGATATTGCTGTTACACAATTACTACTTATACAATAATTATAATAATGAGGATACATTTTAGTGCAACTGCAGTTATTCACACTTCTGCAACCGAGTTACTGCCTACTGCTAGTAGTACTGATGATGCTGATAATAATGAAGCTATCGCTGCTACTGTAATCAATATAGCAGCTAAATCTACAACTACAATTAAAAAAAACATCCTGCCCCATTAACTATCAGTATCGATACTAATTATAGTATTATTTGTAATACTTTTTTATTTATTTTTTGCTACTTATACTGGCTACCTCAACAAACTGCTACTACTACAACTACTTCTGATGTAGCCACTGTTAGTACTTGTATTGATGCCATTTCGTTTATCACTATTGCTACTACATCTCCTATAACTACGTGAATTTGTACTTCTGCTACTACTACAACTTCTACTTCTACGACTACTGCTAATACTGCTACTTGTACTTAATGCTACTGCTAATCATTGAAAGCCTCTGGAAACGTGGCTTGAAACAGTATATACAAAAATCAAAAATAAATGTTCACAATTATTAGAAAACCCAGTTCAAAGCAGCTCGTTTTGAGGATAATAGCATTTCTCAAGACTGTGTGGGTGTGGCAGATCACGTTTTGATCGACACCTCCTTGGATCATACTTTTGTCAACTGTCTATCGTCTCCACGACAACCACGAAGCAAAGCGTGATACAGCCCTATCTGTTCCAGCCCTCTGGCTGCACTCATAAATGAAATCTGATGCTCTAAGTTAAAATGAGAGAGCTGTTGTTCGAAAGCCACAGAGCGCTCTATTTCTTCATGAAATAACAACAGTTATGTTCATGACGCATTCACGGCCATATCCACAAAATTTTGGCTTCATTTTTGTACAGTGGGAGGAAGTGGAGATGAGTTATCCATCTTTAAATGCAGTCATTGCTGTTAACAAATTAATGGTGCTTGTAAAACTGTCGTATAACAACAACATCAGGTGGGACTGCTGTTGAGTGATAGTAATTGCACTACTGCCACTCACTTTCACACTTGTACTGCTGCTCCTTTGGTGCCACCACAGCGTCTTGCATTTCTAATGCTGCATACCACTGTTGCCACAACCACACATACTTCTTTAGTACTGCTTACATCACTTCTAATGCTACCACTAGTACAATTACAGAAGTTAACTATAATAGGCCTAGTATTAATGGGAGTAAATCTATCAATATGACAAAGTTATAACCACAAATACCAATAAACAGCAGTATATTTTCATCACAGTCTGAGGAGTTAGCCTCAGTTAGCCCCATTTATCCTCACAGTGGGACTCAGTGTGATGTTAAGTAACAGGGCGGGCCGGCAGAGCTGAGGATCAAGAGCCAACTTCATAACGGAGGAGCCGCATCTCATCTACTCCTCATCACCAGAGCTGCCAATTAAACAGCCCGCGGTCAAGAGCTGCGCCGCCGTTCAAAAATTAGACTGCCAATTAGCAGCCCAGCAGCTTTGTGGGGGGAAGAAAACTCTGCTTATGTGACACTCGACAGTGTCCTCGACAGAAGACGCCAGCTGTGCCTTTCAGGCTGCGGAGCATATGCATCACCTGCGATATCTATTGAGCGCACTCAGGACGTTACGCAACCCTCTCCCATCCAGCGCCAAGCTGAGTTTTAGCTTGTAACTTATTTTGCCTTTTTCTCCTTCCTGCCAACATCTCTGCTTTCTTGTCTTTACATTCTCCTCTTCCTTCCCTCCACATTTCTTTCTCTTACATCCTTCTGTCCTTCTTTACTTTACACAACCTCCCTCTCTTCTCCTTCCTTTCCTAACTTATTATCTCTAACTCCTCCCCACCCCAATCTTCCCCTCCTTCCTACACAACATGCCTTCCCTTTCAAAGAGCCAAAATTAAACTTCACCTTCTGTTCTAGAAGTAAGAAAAACATATATTCTTAATCGCCTTGACTTTTATAATAATGCAGATCACCAAAAATCCAACTTTGGAACGGCTCACTCCAAAGCATGTTGTGTGGCTCTCTCAATATTTCCCATAAGCCTCAGAACATCCCACTTTAAGCTGTGATTATAGTGGAGTTATCATAACAGTGAGTTTTTGTTTGGTAAATATTCTTCGCATCAATATCCAAGTCATATTTACAACTGAGAAATACAGATTTATTTCCAAACTCTGTGCTGAATAACTCAGAAGTGCCTGAAGACCAAAATAAACACCTCACCTCAGACAAAGTCCACTTTTCAGCGTGACTAAAGTCAAATTTAATGGATATAGTCCTATACTGCAAATGCACTGTATTTTTTAAAATGAGAATCTTTGCCATTTTTAACCTCCATCCTATAAGAAGTCTATATGGAATTCAAAGTCACTAACTTGACAGGAAAGGGATCTAACATTAAAGTATAACCCCCACCTTTATCATCATTTATAAGCAGTAAAAAAAACATCAGGCCAGGATGTATTATTACAGGAGGAACGGCCGTCCCTGGCTGCTTAGCAGTGAATATCTCTGCGGTACAGTACTCAGACATCTTGGACATAACATCAAAGGTGTTACTCCTTCAGCCTCTGTTGATAGGGTTCATTTTTGAATGTTTTAAACTAAAATTATTCTCAAATCTTACATATTGCTCCTTAAGAATATCCATAAAGTTGGTGGACCTACAAGACAGACTTTTTAAATGAATTATCTAAATTGAGGCATCAGAAACTAAGATATTTTGATTTTTAGTCCTGAGTATGGGACATCTGTCATTACACACACCCCCAAATACTTCGTCCAAACCTCAAACCTCCAGTTTGTATGCAGACTTTCTAGTAAATGTTTGAAGTCTCAAGTTCCAGCAGGTTACCACTCCCGTCTTTCCCTCCTTCCACTCTGCCTTCCTTCCTTCCTTATTACATCCATCTGTTTGCATCCCTCCTGTTCCTCGTCGCTTCCCTCCCCCCTACATAATTTTATCTTACTTCCTTATTTAATTCATTACTTCCCCTTTCCTCTCTTATTCACCGACCCCTCTTTGCCCTTTGATTTTTTACCCCTGCTCTCTCATTTCGCTGCATCTCTCCTGCTTTTCCATTTCATCCTCCCCCTTCCTCCCCTTTTTGACTTTCCATCCTCTCATCACTCATCCCCTTTAAACAGCCCTGGAAGTAACATTTTTGCTAAAAATGCACACCGCTTCTCGCCTCATGTGCTAAGCAGGAATGAAACTCAAACAGATTCTGATTAAGGCGATACACCTCACTCAAACCTTCATGAATAAAACAGGTGGGTGCACTCTGGCACAAAAAGAAAAACACGAGCCATCTTCTCCCTACCCCGAAATCCATTTTCTAAATTTCCAGCAGCAGTCACAATCATTCAGAGTGCCCACAGCACCCTGCTTCTGTCGCCACGCCCACCATGAAATATTAATGACACCCGCAGTCCACAGGAGCGCAGCGCTCCCGGGAAGAGAAAGCACCGCTCGCTGTGTCAAACATCTGCAGTTCCAGGGAAGTTGGCATGTGCGTGTGAGTGGAGGGAGGGCAGAGTAGGATGGATGCACTGAGGGCGTGGTTGTGTGTGACAGAGCACAATGTGCCTGCATGGCTGTGTCCGTTTATTAATGCATGCATCTGTGTGGCTGCCTTAACTTGGCATTAGTAAATATTTTGAATGCAGCATTTAATGTTTTATATGAGGATTTATCTGTGCAGAAATAATGATAAGAGCAGTGAGCTGCTACAGTGGTGTATTTGCTGTGTGTGTGCAGGCCTGCAGCAGCGCTAACTCCCAGATTAGCTGTTGAGTTTTTTAGCGTATTGAAGAGGCTTTTCCTTAAGATCAATATTTATTTTGTTTTTTTGTACCCATTTAATAAAAAAGCACAATTTTGGTAAAATGTTTGTCACCTCCAGGATTACTTCTTACCTTTTCGGAGAGGCAAATGAAACTTGTGCTCAATGGGAGACTGAGATTAAGCAGCTAATCATTCAGTGGCTAGACAGGAAGTGACATCAGGACTACAGCTATCAATAATACTTTTTTTCCACAAAAATTAAACATGCATGCATGCATGTTTTTTAAAGCCTCTGGGAACCAAAACCACATAAAAAAGGTTCTTAATATATAATGTAGGGTTTTACATGCATATAAAAAGACGTGGTAATGTAACGTTATATGTGCAGCACACAGTGTTTGTGTGTGTTACCTGGTTTTTGCCAGTGTTAAACAAATCAACGTTAGAATGTGGCAAATGGGAAAGAAATAAAATAAGAATAAAGTTAATAACATGGCACTAGAGTAAGCTAACCCTACACTGTCGTGACTTATCATTGCAGTCATAGTTTCGATAACAAATGTTTGCATCTCAGCTTGTGTCGCATGTGCTACATTATGCTAACTGTGTCTAAAGTAATATCAAGAACAAAGCATCTTGTAAACTCGCCATTCTATGACAGGGACACGTGTTACTTTGAAAATCTTCTGATTCTGAAAGTTTACGGGGTGCGTTTGGACTCATTCTGATTGCGGGAGCGCACTCTGGCACAAACTGGGCGTCCAGAGCGCGGCACTCTGGGAGTGTCACAGCGCACTCTGGGCACTCTGTGTGGGGAGGCAAAGCAGCAAAGCGCCAGACAGAGGGCATGTGTAATAATCTTAACTGTTTGTGAATTCATGGAGAAACTGATTGCTCCGTGGCTTTGAACAACGGCTCTCTCTTTTTAGTGTAGAGCGTCAGATTTACGAACGCAGCCAGAGTCAGAGGGCTGGAACAGATTGGGCCGCACCACGGCGACTCTGCTTTGCTCCATGGTTGTCATGGAGACGAGACAGTTAACAAATCAAAACGTGATCTGCCACACCCACACACCCTAAAAATGAGCTGTTTTCTAATATTTGGGAACATTTACTTTCACTCAGATTTCTGTAGAAACTTAATGAGACACTCAGCATTGACATAATAAGTGCTTTCTTACTATTTAAAGCCACGTTTCCAGAGGCTGTAATATATCTTGAAGACTGCTTCAGCGCTACAGCAAAGAACAGAATGACCTTGATATCATGTATGAAGTGTATACGACTAAGCATGTACAGTGTGTGTAAGTCTGCACGTGCTCACCTCGGCCAGTCTGGACTGTTTATGGCTGACTTCATGTTTGTCTATGGGTGTCAGCTTCGGCAGCTGGTTGCGGTTGTTGGTGAGCGCCCGTGTCAGCCGTGCAAACTTGGTCCATCCTGCAGGAGTGAGACATGAAACCCAGCTTAGATCACATTCATCACAACTTAACAAGATTTTAGGATGCATGTCAACTGCACACAATCAGCACCCACTGTTGATACGGTTCCCAGTTCACAACTCCAATGGGGACATACTGGAGTTTCAAAATATTCCCACAGCTTCCATTTGTACTTGCCACAAGAGGCCTGTTAAGATCTGTTTTTCCCAGTTGGTGGTCTATATTTACAATAAACCAAGCGTGATGTGAACGCAGCTCAAACCCTGGTTTCATGGCAAACACCCTGCAGAAAGTGTCCTTGAACATGACTGAATCTCCACCAGCTGCAGGGTGTTTGATGTGCTCTGACCTTCGTGTAGAGGCAGGAGATGAAGGAGAATTTCTCCTTGAGGGGATCAATATCACAAGAACTACACATTTAGCATATGTTTGTCTTGTGAATATGAGAGCTGAGGGGGGAGAGCTGCTGTCTGTGGGTACAATTTGATCTTCAAACCATGGACAATTCATTCGAGCCATGTCACAGTGAGGTTAGTGCGTTTACCTCTTATCTGGCTGGCTGAGAAGCCGAGGACAATATCGGCAGACAGCCTGTCGCTCATGAGGCTGCGCCTTTAAATATACATAACTTTGGGACTTAATAAAATCCATGCAGGTAAGTTACTAGTAAAAGTAAAACAATAAACACCCCTTGTACAGTTGTCATGACTGCTAAAATTAGCTAAAGAGACCAAAAATGTTTTCTTTTTACCAGGCTGTAAATATGTTTATTTCCGCTGTACATTTGGGCATTTAGGCATTTATTTGGGCTTTAAGAAACTTATCTAGTCAATGAATTACATAAAGTAGTGTTCAGCTTAATGTCAAAGAAGGATCAATTTGGGTGCAGATCTACCTGTCAAAAGGTTCACGCTACACCAGTTATATAAACTCATACTGAATAACTTTAAGTGGTGTTTACGTCACAATCACAGTTTTAATCTGGTGGACGTAGAAGAAGAAAAAACCACAGAAGTAGAAGATGACGATAAAGAACAAAAACAAGGAGAACAAGCGGAAAGAACAAGAAGACAAATAAGGCCAAGGACAAGAAGGAACAAAAAAAGGAAAAGAAAATGAAGAAGAGGTTAAAAACATTTGAAATATTAAAAATGAGAGATTAACTGTAGATGTTTATAGAAGAGGTGTGATGAATGACTGGTGTGGGGAAACAGCTGTGGAGTCAGTTTTGGCATAAAAGTAGTTGAGCCATTAATGGCATTTGCGGCAGCAGTATTAAAAACCTCTTTTTTACTATAACTCTTTGGCAGTTTTCTATTTTTTTATAATAATGACAAACTTTAAGTAAGTTGCGAAGTATAATTAAAATATAATGAAAATATCAGATGTCACTTGAAATGATTGCGTTGCGTTCTGCCTCTAAGCTCTAAATGCAATTAAAACGATGTCCTTTAAATGCGATTTCCTTTATGGTATTACTGAAAGATTTCAACTTATTATCAACTACCCAATGTCGTGAGCTGTCAGTAAATACTCAGCTGCCATCAAGTAAAGACACATATGGCAGGATAATGCCAGTCAAAATAACACTAGATCGTCTGTGAGCAGACACACTCACCGCTCTGTCATTCAGAGCTGCTGATGGAATTAAAATTAAGAAGCTTGCTGAAGCCTTTGAAACCTGGATCAGCATCAGGTTTTTGGGCTGCCTTCAAATGCCTTTCATAAGCATTTAAACATTTGAACTCTCAGCAAATTGGTTGACTTCTTTTAAAAAATGGGGAGAAAAGGCAATGGACAACTTGTCAAGAAATGTCTCACAAATTGCAAGAAATTAGTGACGTTGACAAGAAAAATGACCTGAAAAAAAAGAGAATTATAAGAAAATTGCCCAAAACTAGAAAAAACAAAATGGAAAACGATATACATTTTCTATTTAGTAATTATTTTATTATGATTTTAGCATTTTGCAGGTTATTTGCTTGATTTTTTTTCTTTTAATTTCCTTTTTTTTCTTTCTTTTCCTTTTCTTTGTTGATTTCCAGATAACTTCCTTTTAACTTTTATTAACATCTTGCTGATTTTTGGTGACATCTTGTTAAGTTGCTTTCTGTCCTCTTATATTTTTGAAAGAAATCAGGCCAATTTGTTCTGGATTCAAAGTGTTGAAGCTTTATAAAGACAGATACGTTATATTTCAGTGTAACATTGTTGCCTTCTGGATCAGAACCTGTATATACTCAGTTATATATTGTGTTCCTGAACAATATTCCTGTATTTTAGTCTATTTTTCTTGTAATTTTAGCTTGCATGTGACCTTTTTATTTGTCATCTTTAAGCCAGTGATTAATACACTCATATTTTGCTGGCCTATAAGCATTTTATCATACTGTTTTTGAAAAGGGCTACTTGCTTAAAGCTAATTATAAATGCATTGGGAATGCATAGCAAGCATTATGAAAAATTACTGTTTGAGCCAAAGTTGTGCTTCATCCATTACTGTTTATCACCAAAATCTGCGCTCCAGAATTTATTATCATATAAAAACCATTATTGCTTGTTCAGTGTCTGTCTTTCCAAAATAATAAAGGCCTGTCCAGTAGTGGTCATTTTCTGGCAAGCAGTTTTCAGAGGACGGGTTCTCCTACTGTACTGCTCTAAAAATAAAATCAAATGTTTGAAAGGGCATAGAGTAGCACAACAGAGGCACACCACATACAGTAGTCACACATCATGATCGACCTGACCCTTTGAAGGGACCATTACAAGTAAAAAGTGGACTTTGAAATAGCTTTTAACCCTCAGGTCTCCAGCTGCCTGAACACACCCGCCCTTTCATTTCAGCCATTCACCCCTATGTGCAGCAGTGTGAGAGAAACCACACACAGCGCTGCACTGAGACCCATATAGGATAAATATCAACAGAATATGTTACTCCGTGTCGCAATCACTCGACTCCCCTCAAGGAAAACTGCTGTATTGGCTTTTGTGTAGCTTACTATACATCTTTGGTTGTAGAGGCACTTCTTTTATGGGATTTTCTATATGCTAATACATTAAATTGGCTCTATGTCGCTGTAGGTAATAAGTGTAGGTGCTCTTACCCAAAGTGGAGCTTTTTTCAGTTTTTGTCCTGGAGGAAAATTGCTGCAGTAGATCTTGTATAACATAATTTATATTGTACAGTATATTGTTGGCTGCTGAAAGCATTGCTTTAGATGCCTCTGGGCTTTTTGTGAAGATATCTGTCTCTTAAATAAGATGTATGGGGAGAGGGAGGAAGTTTCCATGCTCTCAAGAGATATGCTTAAGAACAAAACTACTGCAACTTAACACGACTTAACATTTTGAGAAGCTTTTGAGTGTTTTCAGAGCTAAATTTCACATAAAAAGGGTATTTTTCTTTACCCGAAAGCTTTTATCTGACTGATGTAGTTACTAGTTATTTTACAGACTTGAATTTTACATTTAAACAAGAGAAAAGTTGAAACACATATTGCGTCCACTGAGTAAAATATTCTATGTGCTATATCATAGGCAACTGGACTTGCTTGGGGTTCTTGAGGATGATTCACTTTTCATCCGAGTAGTTTCTTTACTTTTTGAGAACACCGCACGGATGAGAGGCAAAACATTTTCAAGAAACAGTTGTCTGCGATATAGCACATAGAGTTCCCCTACCATGGATGACTGAAAATCTTCACCAAATTATTGCATAATCTATCCATGAATTCGATCGGTAATCAGTTCAACATTTAATCAACATTTACTCAAATGTGCCAAATTTTGCGGAAATCCCTCCAGATGTTCTTGAAATATCCCATCCAATTCAAATGAACATTTTGACAAATTTTAGGAAATTCCCTCAAGGCCTTCTTAAGATTTTGTGTTCAGGACAATGAGACTGTAACAAGGTCACAGTGACCTTTGATAACCAAATTCTAATCAGTTCCTCCTTGACTCGAAAAGGCAGTTTGTGCTAAATTTGAAGGAAATCCCTCGAGGTTTTCAGGAGATGTCTTGTTCACACGAGTGAAACAAATGACGTCACAGAGAAGTTCACCTTTGACCACCCAATTCTTACTTCTTCATCATTTAGTCAGTGTGGTGGAGTAAAGTGGACGTTTGTTCCGAATTTGTAGAAAAAGATGCCTAAAGAAAGACCCCAAACTGTGTCTTGGGCACCCTTAGGTCTATAATACTTAAAAATATATAAATTCAGGTATAAGTATTAAACAAGCGTGCCTTGATACATGTAGCTCACCTTGTTTTACTCTGTAATAAAACCATTGAAATATTGATCTGGTCCAGGCTAAAACAAACAGAGAAGCCAATAAACTCCCTGAATCCCATCTGTAACAGAAGCAATTCACAGAAGTTACATTACATTACCCGACCAAGAAAATTTATTTGTAAAAGCCCTGCATCTGTTGTTGTGCCTGCAAATTCAACTTTTCATTTATATAATGTAGAAGTGCTGTTTCTTCATTTTTAAGGCAGAAAGGCTGACTGCAAATGCTTGTTCACTTCTGCTGAAGCAGAAATTTGACTGCAGGACTTTTATTTGCACTGGCATATATCCATCACTGCATTGCTCCATTTACTTAAGCAAAGGTCTTAAGTGCTTTCTCCATATTGCCTATACAGTAGCAGAGGTTGCATTGAATTGTGTGCATGCATTATAGAGTACCATGCCCTGATGTGTTTGAAAATAACAGCGAACAATTGGCTTGAAAAGTAAAGCCAGAGCCACTTTCATCATGAAGAAAAATGGAGGAATTTGTCTTGGTGGCGCTCATGTAAATACATACTGACAGCCTACAGGCTCCCACTGTACATACTGACACAGGAGGACAAAAGAACCTCACAGAGAGCACCAGGTGAAACTGCAGAGTAAATAGGACCATTGATAGTAATGCTGCTGCTACGGTTCCCATCAGGAATGCAACACTGCCTGATTTATCAGACTAGAGCACAATGTAAGTGGAAATTTTGAAAAAAAAAATTGAAAAGGCCTGTGCTAAAAATAACAGGGACGCAGATCTGGTGCACGCACCACCAAAGTGAATTCTGAAATGAGATTTTGATCAGTGGTTCCACACCGAGGACAGCTGGCACTGAATTTACAAAGTGGATTGTCCTCAAAGAGACAGACAGACACATGTAGGACACCTGATCAGCACGCAAAAACTGCCCATTTTGAGCAGCTTTCTTTAACATCTAGTGGTTCAGGGTGGAAGTGGAAAAATCAAGCTTGGATATTTGGGAGTCAGAGAGTTCAATGTGTCACTGAGGTTATCACATGAGCACACATGTTTGGTTGAATTAACTTCACAACACCTGTGAGGTCCAGATACATTAACACAGCATGCAAAATGTTAATTTACAAGTGTGTTGCTGAGAGATAACAGTGTTGTTCTTTTTAAACAAAAATGATGTTTGGGATCTAAAGCTGCGTTTGAACCTGTTTGGTACAATTTGTTTTGATTCATTGACATACAATATGGGATAAAATATTCTTAGCCAAGTATTTTATTCAGTGACTAGGAATGTAGCTACTAAGATTGCACAGTATTGATTTTTTGCAGACAAGCCAGTATTTTCCAATTCATTTTGGACTATTAATGCTGCCAATACCAAAAACTGCAGACATTTTTCCCACATGATTGCATTGAACATTAAGTCTGTCGTCGTAGTGGCCCACTGGCAGACATAAAATACAATGCTTTTCAAAATGTACACGTTCACTGGGTGAAATAAGAAAACTACTGTAAATGCATGCTATTCAATGCACACCAGGTGGCCGAAGTGCTGCCTTGAGACATTCTGCATATCAAGATCTTAAAAGATCCAGCAGATCTCTTTGAGTCGTCCTTTCACTACCTCGGTCATGTTGTTCCTCTGACCTGGAGGATACCAGGCGAAGATACGATGGCTGAGTTCCTGCGTGATCTCAATCAGTGCTTCAGCCCAGATGCATTTAACAAAGGTTGCATCTAAAACATGCCATATTTATTTTTATGAAGCATTTTCAACAAAACTGCAAAATCCATCCAAACCTAGCAGTCATATATGATGCTCCCTCTGAACCTACCCAGACAGTAACCACAACCAGGGCAAATTAGACCTATTTCAACTAATTAAAGACATGAAATTAAAATATCACCTTATCAGCCCCTTCTTCTAGGCAGAAATGTTCATTTCAGATTGATGCCATCTGCCGGTAATGATGATGTGATGATATTATGTTGCATCACCAGTAGCTACCATTTAATACCCCTTTTTGCAACAAAATTAGTGCAAATATTAGAGTTTTTTAAACACGGGAAAAAACATTTAAAATGCAATGTATTCCGTGTGAGGGGATGAGAATACACAGAAAATGAAATCATTTTTTTTCCTCTAGTTGGTGGCCAGCCACAACTTACCAATGTGGAGTGTGATTTAATGGGGGAAATTTTCAGTATGACTTCTATTGTAAAAAGTCACAGTGGAGCCTAGATGGACTTGAACTAAATTGGACAATGGATCTGTTTTTTGGTTTAAGCCAAAAAGGAAAGATTCATTCACCAAATAATTTCTGCCTCTCTGTCTGATGCATCTTGTTGATGGAAATGTTCTGTCACAGGCAGCCAAAGATGTCTTGGCCCAAAGCAGGCTAAAAAACAAGCAAGCCAGAGGCCCATTTTACATTTGATTTGCAAGCAAATTATAGCAGCATCAAATTTCAAAAATGCAGAATGAGTCTAGGAGGCTCTCACATGATGCTGAATGGGTTGCAAGTGTGGGCGTTTGTTTTGATTGGTGCAAGCTGCTAAATTTGTCTTGAAAATGTGATAAAACAGCCCCCTGGTGGGTGAACTAGTGATCTATGAACCAAGTGCCAAGACTAGCTTAAGTGTTGGTCTAATTCTGGGGGGCAACACTGGCCTGCAGCCTGCTCAAGTGGCAAAATAATAGGGCAAAATCATTTTCTAATCTATCTAATCCTCAATAACCAGGTTCAAGACTTCCATCATAAAACTACTCAGTAGTTTTCTGGTGTATACAGTGTGGAACAATCTTTGAACTACAACTCTACTGAGTAAAATCATAGATTTTGCAAGTTAAATATTTTGGGCTCGACGCCTGAGGCACCGGTGTTTTTCCAACAGCACTCGTCACTCATTCTGATCAGCTGTCGACATGAAATGATGTTTCGCCTGAGGCTGAGGCAACTGCCATCTGTGAAGCTTTTACAGGTGCTGACAAAGCAAACTGTTGACACTGCCACTCTGAAAGGAAACAACAACATGATGTTCATCAACAGTTTTTCATTTGCCGCAATGCTCCAATTCACACGTTTGCTCCTGCCACATGTTTGGCTTTGCTCCTCTTTGTTTTCCTTCTAGCATGCACACAACAAATTTTATTCAATCTAAAATGTTCTGAAATCAATAAAGGCTCCCGTCAAATCTGAATCAAGGAAAGATGATGGAAACGATTTAGTGTATCCTCTTTATGATGAAAACTGCCCGTTGACTCACTCCACGTGCAAACCTATAAACGTGCTTACAGCCGTGCAGAATGCCAAGCACATTAAGAATAGTAAAATTATCAGTAATTTTCGGGCAAAACAGGGGCGTGAACACAAAGGGTCACAGGGTGCATTTCATACTTTTAAAATCTATTTCAAGCCAAGGATTGAGATCTTTAGCAGATCTCTCTCCCACTCAGCTGATGCTGACGTGCTGTGGCGTGCTGAGCCGGCGGAGCAGCCGGAGAAGAAGCTGAGAGGAAAGTTTGCAGCACGAGCGAACTCAGCTGCCAGTGCCTGCAGCAGTAAATCTCCCTTCCACGCAGCCTCTCCCACCCCTCCGATCACTGGGTGGTTTAAACGGCAGCCCACAATACGCTGGTCTGTGACACAGCAGGCGAACGATGCATCCTTACTGCGGCCTCTAAAAAGCCGTACTGTACTGACATACACCAGAGTGTATTCAACATAACAGGTAGCATGTCAGTCAAACCCCAAACAGCAAAGACCAGCCTTGTTGCCAACGTGATTTCGTTTTAAGAGGTCTCTCCATTACTGGGTATATGACAACAATAAAGAGCCATCTGTTTAACAGCTCAGTATATATTTCATTTTCACCACTATTTCATTTCAGACTGTCTGAGAATTTCACAATAAAAGAATCAGGGGCCACACTGAGAATTGAAACAACTCTTAATAATATGTGACCTTTTAAACTGACCACAAAATGACTGGTTGCAGAAATAAGGCTTATGTAGGGGAATTTGCAAGACATCTGGGACCTTATCTTACACCTTGAGCAGAGTGCAACACTCATAGTCAGTTTTAGAGCGATGCAGTTGCCATTTTTATGCCCAGCGCCCACATTGTGTAAGTAGCAAATGTGCCTGCACTCATCTGTGCAGCCATGGGCATGTAGTTCTTAAAATAAGGTGCGGTCAGGTGCATTGTTAGGGTTTTCCTATTTTGAGGCAACAGAAAGCAACTGTGCCACTGAGAATCTGTGACTCTTGAGAAATCCTGCTGATAATGGATCTCAAAACCTCTTCAGAAGCCTCCCCAAATTTGTGGATGCTCACTGCCAAGAAAACAACAACTGGACTGCATGTATTTGCTGCCTAAAAGGTAAGTAAGCCTCAGATAGTGACATTACACAGGTGAAAGCGTGTAATTCCAAAAGAATGAATGCAACGTGTTTTGTTGCAAGCTTACAAAGTAATATTTCTGATTTATTTCAGTGTTTCTCACAGAATTGGTTTCTGTGTTATAATAGGGGGGAGATATGGACTCATTAATAAGGAAAGATATAAAAGGACATGCAGTAAAATGTAAACGTAGCAGAGAGCAGAGCAGAGCTGCTGTCTGACTCCCCATTAAGAGAGATGTTATGCACATTTACACACAAAGAGCAGCTTAACTTCACTGATTATTTTAGGAGCTAAAAGTAAAGTTTCCTTGGTCACGTTTATAACTGCAGTGAAATATCCCACAATAATTCCCGCACCGACATTACTGCTCCTATTGTTTTACCCTCGGCAAAATGATGCATTTGCTGAATATGCTGATGTAAAAAGCATCAACTACAGGTGCGCCTAGCTTTAAAAAAAAAAAAAGGGACACTCTAGCACACCCAAAACACACCTATGATTAACTAAATACTAACCCAACCCAACCCAACCACAACCCCTCTGCCCCTTGCAACTCACTTTGCACTCAGATTATGCTCCCTTTAACTTGCAAAAGTGGAGTTGAACAGGCCTGAAAGGCCCTTGCACCATAGCCTTTAGATAATTTATATAGGCACCTTTAAGGTCATGGAGTGGCTTTTGTGCTGTTACTTTGACTTAACTGTGGCTGACAGACCTCTGGTAGTTTTTTCAAATCACAGAGGATCACAGAAGAAAATCTGAAGTTTGTCACATCATCAGCAGAAGCAGCAGCTAACTGAAAAAGACGTCAACACACTGATGTGACAATGTTAGGTCCACTCAAGCTCTAAGTGCATGTTGAGCCCATGTTGTTTACGTATCGGCGAGCACACATGATAAATGAATAAACAAACTGCGCAACAACTCTGAGCAGGTCTCTGCAGCAGGGGCGATGGAGGGGGGTAATTCACTGCGTGTGAGCACGCGTGTTTACATACTGTTTGTGTGTGCGTGAAAGGGGGGAAGGGTGAAGGGTGAGGGATCCTTGTCAAAGGGCAAAGACACCCGCTCAGCAGCGCCAACAACAACTCCCGGGGCAAGAAGCTGACACTGTGCATCAGTCAGGGTGCAGAGGACAGCACCGCCACCCACATCTCCTGTGATTCCTGACAGCATCCCAGCCTCCTCAAACGCAACCTGACAGCTCGAGACGTTCCCACATCGCAGGGAAACAAGACTTGACTCGCTCTTTTTTATCCAGCTGTGGCTTGGAATGAAATAAAGAGTGTAGTAAAAAAAGATTTGCAGCGAGGAAAAATGTTCAGAGACTTCTCAGTGGGAAAGAAAGGACAGGAGAGGAAGAAGGGTGAGAAGGAGGAGGAAGAGGAAAAGATGAAGGGGCACAAGGAGGAAGAAAGAGAAAAGGGGTTAGAAAGAAGGAGGGAGAGGAGGACAACAAGTGAGACAAATTAAAAGATAAAGGAGCAGATAAAGAGCACTGAGGACAGGAGTGTAAAGAGTTCCAACAAGAATAGAAGAAAAAAGAAGGACGGGATGATACAGAGTCAGAGCATGAAAATATCAGGGAGGAGGAAAATGAGTGAGAGAAGAAGACAGAAAACCAGAGGAGCATGCACTAAATAAAACAGGAGGTGGAGGACAAGAGAGGAATGTAAAGGAAAAATAAGCTGAG
Organism: Plectropomus leopardus; assembly: GCF_026936395.1. Taxonomy (NCBI): domain Eukaryota; kingdom Metazoa; phylum Chordata; class Actinopteri; order Perciformes; family Serranidae; genus Plectropomus; species Plectropomus leopardus. The sequence goes on from NC_142189.1 coordinate 5,746,262, forward strand.
AGAAGAGAAGATAAAGAGAAGGGTGAGGAAAGCCACTGAGGCACGAGGCTAAGGGCCCTGACACACCAGACCGACTGTCGGCTGTTGGTCAATGTTGCGTTGTCAGTGAGCGTCTGTCATTGTTGTTTTTGCTGTATATCCCACACTGTTGACACTAGTCAAGTCCAGTCAGCGCTTGTCAGCGATTTTTCGTCTGATTCGGCATGCTGAATCCCCGGCAAAGTCTGCAGAGCCCGTTGTTGAGAGAAATCACTCTGATTGGCATTTCAGCTCAGTGACAAGAAGAGATAAGGAAGTGAGGTAAGCAAAAAAACAACTGAAATCAAGACAGGTATGAGATTGAAATAAACTTGTTATTTTAGGTAAAACATTATTATTATTATTATTATTATTATTATTATTATTATTATTATTATTAATAATAATATTATATTATATTTTTAGCCATTTAGCTCTTGTAATGGTTTGTGTTATTGTTCCCCAGCGCACAGTTAATATCGTTTGGTCTTTCAACACTGGGTTTTGTCAGACCCTTCTCATTCCAAAGTCATCAAATAATGCCACTTTGTCAGTGATTTTAGCACACAATACCACCCCTAAAACCTACTTTTCACAGCAGTATGATAACGCTGCCAGAGGAAATAGTTGGAAGGACCCTATAGGGCCAGCAGGAGGGTGGTGGATGGGTCCAACAAACCCTGGACTTTCACCTGGGAGCCTGGTGTTTGATTCCTGTGTGAATGTTGAGTCAAAACCATGATGGTTATTAAAACTTAACCATTCATCCCGTGTGTCCTCTAGTTTCTCATTTAAATGAAAAATACAGGGTACTGCCTCCTGCTGGTATGAAGAGTTATTTCCTCTTATGCAGGTGCAGAACGTACAAGCTTAACGCCTGTTGGCTGTAGTTTTTGCAGTGTCTTCTAGGGCAACTTTTAGGCCAAGGCTAAGGTGACGTGACACGATGCAACAGTCAACCTCAGTCACCACTAGTTCTTCCATGTTAGTTTGGTGTGTCTGAGTCTACAGCCATGTTGGTAGCTCTGCACAGTTATACTTTGGCACAGCTGTGCTTCTAACCATGTTCACTATCTTATCTATGTTAGCACTTTGGCATGCCAAAGTACAGCTACAACTAGAGGGAGAAGATGATGAAAAAAACAAGAGGAGAAAATGAAGACAGAGAGGAAGGTAAAGGTGAAGACTGAGAATAACATCAAACAGAGTGAGGAGAACAGGCCAGAAAAATTACAGAGTACACAAAGAAGGAGGGGGAGAATAAAAAGCCAGAGACTGAAAACATCAGGGAGGGAGACAACGATAGAAGAACAAGAGTTTGGTGGAGGAGGATGAAACATAATTTTACGTCCCGTCAGATGCCAACTGGCATTACATTATGCAGCCATGTACTCATTTGGTTCCCACTCACAAATTTTGTCATATGTCATCCCCCGTTACTGCTCCTCTCCTGTAAATCTTTACTGTGCACTAAAAAAGACACCATGAAAATCATCTCCTTAGGTGGCACGGTACACTAAGCTGCACATCATGTACTCAGAACATCCGTCAAAGACCTGTGGTCCCACATCATGTCTTCATCCTTTTAAAATTCTACTGTGAATTATCTAATAATAAAACACACATAGCTCAAAAATAATCTTAAAAAAAAAAACAGTGTGTCATTTGTGGGAAGATGCTTTTGAGAAGCTCCTCGTAGTAACAGCACCTGCCTGCCGCAGTGAAACACTCACCTTTAGTGGTTTCATCTTCAATAGGCTGCTTGAAGAGCGTAATGTCCTTAAAAGTGCAGAGGAACAAGACCACCTTGTCGTTCTCGTTCCTGATGGGAGCCACTTGCATGTAGAACCAAACTGGACTTCCTGTGGAGACATCAGAAAATCTAAGCTGTGTTCTCCTAAAAAGGTCTGTAGATAAGATTTTTTGGATTGTTTAGTCTATGTACAGTGTGAGAAAACAGTGCAAAAAGCCCATCAAATCACCCACAGCCCAATATGACGTCTTTAAGTGCATGATTTTAAGGAGCATGAAGGTCCCTATACGGCGGGCAGAAGGGGCAGGATGGATCCAACAACCTCAGTGTTTGCTTCCTGTCTGTATGTGACGGATTTTCTTCGACACCTTACTATGTGCCTTCTTCTCCTAATTCTAACCATCCGTCCCAGCATGTGTGTTTGTTGAAGTCCCGGCATTGGTTGCCATGTGCTTTGGTTGACTGAAAATAACGATGCCCAGTGTATCCCACCACGTGCATCATGGTAGCGGCAACCTGGAACGTCAATAGGACACGCAGAAGGATACATAGAGCATAATATGTAGATGCGCAAGTCTACTGCAAAGCAGCAACATGCGATGACACGGGATGAGAACTTGTTAGAATTGCTCGATTTTCCAAAGTGCTGTGAGTAATGGAAAGACTAGAAAGACGCTATACAAAAGTCTGTTTACAATTCTTCTGGGAGTGAAAACCTTCTTAAATCCTTTGTGCATTGCATTGATTGACAATAGTGTCCGTGGACAGCAGAATATTTATATTTTGAGTATACTTTATTTTGTCAAGTTTCCAGTATAAGCACACTACGTTCTCAAAATCTGCTGAAAATTACTGTGCAGTTTGGAACTCAACACACTATAAGTATCCGATTTAACAAGAATCATAAACTGTAGAAAGGAGCACTTCCTGGACTCAAAAAAGACTGTTTGAGGTGCTCTTTGGCATGGCATTCAAAAATTGACAGCTAGAGAGAGTAGAGAAAAACAAGAAAAACTCCAAGGCACTCTCTTCAAACAATTACAATGCCTTTAATATCACGGCATGGTCATGCAAACCTTTAAAAACAAACTTCGACCTGTTTCGGCATCAAGCCTTCATCAGGAAGTCAAGCATTAGACTTTTGCTTGACTTCATGATGAAGGCTGATGAGGGCTGTTTTTCTTTAACAAGAATCATGTTCAGTAAATGAACTGTTAGGGGACATTTTAAGATGAACATAATGAAAAATGAGTCATTTCATTTTGTATTACAGATCCTTCGGTGTGTTCAGTACCAGTAACAGCCAAGTACGTCACCTGATGTACCAAATAATCTTCATAAGGAACAATTTGATCCTTCTACTCTCCTCACTGTCCGCATGCATTACGTTGATTTGTTCTGCTGTTTAAAGTACCAATATTCAAACAGATGTGGTTTAAAAACCTAATGTTAAGGTCACTTTTAGGGAACTCGCTGTTCTTCCTGAACGAGGTTTCCGTGTATTTATTACCTCCTCACACACTCTTAGGGGAGCCAAAGTTCAACAAAGTTGCACACACCTTATTGCCATAATTTCTGTGGATACGAGTAGTTCATAGTCATCATCCATCTCATTTATAACCAGCGTCCATAAGAGCCCTGTTCTCCTGATTTGTCAGCAAATTTGAGCCATTTTAAAATTGATCTTTCGTTTTTTACTGTGTCTCCCTCCCCCGCCTCACATTTTGCTCTCGTAGGTGATCACTCTCAGGAGACAGGAACATTTGGGACTATTTTTGTCTGCACACTTTGTCCATTGTGCTCCTCACAAACACTGCTGATCAGCAATTTACTGCTCAAACTACTGCTGCTCTGTCACACTGGACAGAGGAATATATTCTTCTACTCAAGTTGACCTGTTGAAGTTATATTTTTATGTTTCATTTCACTTTTTCATTTCCCCATAAAGGTTTCATCTGACCTCCATACATCCATCCATCCATTATCTGGCATTTTAAAATTGGCAGTGCTTTAAATCACCTGTCCTCAAACACGTAGTGTGAATATAAAAATGATTTGAAAAAGGTGCACAAAGTCCTTTTCTGAGAAAGTAAAATAAAACACAATATGACAACGGAAAAAACAGCAGCAAGACATTAGTGCTGAAAATGATAAATGACAATGATTAATAAATGACTCAGTAGTTTAGCAAAAAAAAGTTAAACATCTGCTGGTTCAAGCTCCTCAAAAGTGATGATTTGCTGTTTTTCTGTTTTAAATTCATGAAAATTGAATATATTTGTTTTACACTGTAAAAAAAAAAGACTTCACCTTGGACTGTGAGAAACTGATGGGCATTGTGCACCATGTTCTATGGAATCAATTTAAGCGAGCACTCATTCAATAACGAAAATAAAGCCACAACGTTACATCCTTGTGTCAAGTGGCAGCAATAAAGTAAATGAGCACTCACTGTTCTTTCTGTAAAGCAGGATTTCGAAGCAGTTGGACTCATAATTGTCGAAAGTCTGTCTGACCTTGTCGATGGTCTTCTTGTCCGTCAGCTCTCCGTACATAAAACTAAAAAAAGAAAAACAGCATGAGAAGCAGCAGCAACCAGTACTGATCTGACCTTTTAACCTTTTCCCCCGTGATACAGTAAATCACGTGTTTCTGTAACAGCATTGTCAATGTGTTATCTATAAAGTCTCCATTAACGTTTATGTTTGGTTTTTATAGTTTATATTGACGCAGCAGCAGCATAAATCGTGCTCACACTGAAGGATTGAGGATTGGTTTTGGATTGGTGCAGCCTGCATTTCCTGGCATGGTTGTAATTATTCCTTAAAAGGCTGAGGACATTTTAATCTGTGGTAATATAATTAGTCTGAGTGATTACTTTCCTTCCCCGGCTGCCGCAGTGTCTTCAAGGACTGATACACACACAAAGGTGCAATTAAGTGGTAAAAAAAATATCCAGTTAACAGTATGTTTCCTCATTGCAGATCACAGAGAAAATCACAGACATTTTATTAAATATTTTCCAGTTTTATCAAAAAAGAAAGAAAGTGGGGAAGAGTCTTAACTCTTGTTCTTATTCAGGATATTCTCCCTCCTCATGTAATCAGCCTCATGTGTTTGTAGTTCACAACGAGGTTTTAAAAATGGATGAGGAATCCAAACATGGCCGCCACTTCAGTGTCGTCACAAGTGCGTATGCTGGAAAAGTTCCTCCGCTTTAAGGGTGCCCACGATGCAGATACACAACATGTGGCACAAAATCTATGTCTTGATTTGACTCTAACTGGCCTTTCAATAGTTGTTGGACATGTTGGTTTCACCCACTGATACCTGAGCAAAGTGGTCTGATTTATTTCAAAAAGATGGGAAAGGGGTCACAAGCAACTTCACAAAAAAGTGGCCCAAAAAATGGTACGAAATTATTAAAAAGTTACAAGAAAATTACCTAAAAATTAGCCAAAAAACAAAAAAAGGATATAAAATTTTTTTTGAAAAAATAACTAGAAGTGTCTAAAAAATCATATACTTTTTCATAATATATTTTTTTCTATATTTTTTCGGTAACATAATTTCAATTATATAATTTAGACATGCAAACAGTAGAAAATGTGCATACCCATAAAAACATTAAAGAAGGTGCTGGAATCACATTAAACATTGAACAGTCTGAAGAAGAGCATGTAGCTCGAAACATCAATGGGTTTCTGAGTATCTGAGCTTCAGTGTGGGTACCTTCGACTATTAAATATATAATTAATACAATTATAAATGTAATGTTGCAGACATTTGAACCCAGTTTTTTGATAATATCTAATTATCTCCTCCAGCTAATTTTTCAGAATTTGCTGGACTTTTCTTGTCAAGATGCTCATTGTGTTTTTTCCCATGTTTTTGAAAGAAATCAAACCAATTTTCTCAGGTTTCAGAGGTTAAAATGCTCGTGAAAGGCTTCTGAATGCAGCAATGCAGCATATTAAAATTTGATGTTGATCTAGGTGTTAAAGGGTTAAATGGAAACACTCCAGAAATGTTGTTCAAAAGGCTACATCTTACTTGAATTATTTGTAATGGTGAGTGCATTTACAGAACAGCTGAGAGCAAAAACAACCCAATCAACAGAAAAAATGTTGGCATCATACAAATCTGCAAAGCCTTGATACATTACATTTGTACGTTATTATGTAGCAGCATAAATCTCTGTCTCTCTCTTTTTTCTTAATGTTGCAGTGTAACACAGCTTTGTTTTCTCTTTATTCTAGTGGATCTCCACTTCACTTTTTTATCTTTATTTCACACTTGCTTCAGCAGTGTATGCATATTCCCTCGCTAAAAAAGCTCCTTTAAATTAAATTGACTGTGGTGACACCACACCCAGTCACTTCAGGCAGCCGTGTCCTTTATTATGAATTAATTTAATCCTTAATAAAACGTAAACAGGTGAGTTATATTAAAATTCACCCTCAGTACAGTTGCCATTAATGGAAAATAGCTTTAGAGGCCAAAACCATTTTTTGTACCAGGCAATAAACATATTTCTTTCTGCTGTAAAGTTTAACATGGGGGTCTGCGGGGATCGACTGGCTCTTGGAGCCAGCTTTAAGTCGCTATTTTAGGAACTGCAGTTTTTGGCACTTCCGTATTGGCTTCAGTTATTTTAGCCCAGGAGGTTGCTGCTTGCTTGCTGACAAAAACTTGGCACCACTGGTGTATAGTATTTGTTTGTTTGTCCCTTTACAGTTCATGTGACCTGCAGTAACCCCCGTGTCATTATTTTAATGTGTCAATACACCTGCACTAATGTCACAAAGTCGTACAATTGTGTGCAGTCAAAAAGTCGAAAATGACTCCCTATAAATGTCATTGGGCTCCATTAACGAGCCTCCACCTTCCATCACTTTGGCAGCGGCCTGTATGTTTAAGCTCTCAGTGGGCTCCTCTTGTCCTCTTGAGTGTCACGTCTGAGAGGATTGTCGGTCTCAGTGTCCTCCTCAGCCCAGAGCAGCAGGGAGTGGACGGATAAATCTCAGTGCCCCTGTTCTTACTTAGCTCGGTGTCTGAGAGAGGCTTTTTAGCCGCCGGCTAGTCAAGGCCGTCACCCCCGGTCAGATCTGAGAGGCGCCTGAGGAGAGGAGTCGTCCTTTGGAGTCAAATTTTAAAACGTCCTGACTGACAGGCGAGCAAGACACCGTCCTCGAGCTGGACCGGGCAGAGCTCCCCTGGCAGCTTGAAATTGGATTCATTTCAGACTCTCACTCAGTGGTGTGCCATCTCGCCATCTCTTCTCTCTCCCTCTCTCTCAGACCAAGTGGAAGTGCCAGATGCTTTTTTGTGTTCAGTGACTCTGCTGAGCTTCACACTTTTTTCTTGCATGATACAGAAGCAGTGATCACAGCAAATGAAGTCAGTATCATGTAAACAGTTCTCCAGAGCAGCGGTGTGCAGTTTTAATGATCACTGGCGGGAAAAAAAACGCATGAAGGTACCAAAGATTGTCACTTTCTGATCTTTTCCCCCTCTCTCTCATAACAGTGCTTAAATAATGGATGTTACTGAATAAAAAAGGACATATTCGGTGATTTCTGAGAGATAAATGGAGCACTTTAAAAAGGACATGGTTTTCGTTTTAAAAACAATGACTCATGGCTACTCTGGTGTGGTTTTATCTCACTAAGAAGTGGGAGCTGTGAAAACATATTGGCTTTTATTAGTTCCGCTTTGAATGAAGCATTTAAACCATTAAAAAACCATAAAACTAAGGTTTGAATAATGAAATTTGCCTACTATAGATCCAGTGGTAAAGTGTATGCAAATGTAAAGAAATTACACACATGAAATGACTGCATATTTAGTGACGCTTTGAGTGCAAGCAGCAAAATCAAAGAGTCATTATTGCTCAATTACAACAATGTAACTAGTTTGGCTCTGATCTTCCATAAAACAGTAATAATTTTGCATTTACAAGCTTAACTCTTTGATACCAGGCGCATTTTACGGGTATTTAAACCCTTGAACCCCGAGCAAATTGGTTAGTTGGATTTCTTTTTGAATTTATAAATAATAATTACAAGTTTTAAAGTCTGTTAAATCATTATCATTTTTAGGCACTTTTTTCATTTTCTTGTTTTTTTTCTTTCCTCACTCTCTTTTTATTTGCCAATTTTTAGGTATTTTTTATGTAACTTTTTCATTATTTATGGGGCATTTTTTCCTAAGTTAGTCATTCATCAAAGAGTTTAAATGTTCAGTAATAATGCAAAATATGAGCATGAGTTTGTACCTGCATGTGCTGCTCTTCTGCATGACCTCAGCCCTGTGGAAGCCAGACAGCTTGCAGAATCCGTCATTGCTGTAAACTACAGGCCACTCCACGATCTGGGCATTTCCCAGGAGGAAGCTGGTCTCTGACAGATGGACAGGACAGTAAAAAAAAAAATCAGCATCAAATATGAGAAGCAGATAAAAGGCTGCAAAGCTTTTTAACCTCCAGAGGACACTGTATAAAGATCTGTGAGACCAGCTGAGGCAGTAGTGGAAGAAATATTCAAGACTCAAAAGTATCAAAAGTTAAAATATTCCTTGTTCAATGGAATGTTTTATGTCAGTGTTTTACAATTATAAATGGTGGTTTTGCATTATTATTATTATTATTATTATTAGGACAGTTCAAAATAATAAGATATTTGCTGATATCAAAAAATCTGCCAATATATGATTTTAATTTGATTTAATTAAGGGACCTAGAGTCAATAAAAGACAATATCAGTCAATATTGTGATTGCTGTCTTTTCAAGGGAGGAGTACTTAGGCGCATATTATGACAGATGTGCTGTGGGAATTTCAAAATAAAGGTGTATCTTAAAATATAATGATATGTACTGTTTTCAGATGGCATGGATGACACTGTGTCATTGATTATGCAACACCGAAGGCATCGCATCTAAATCTAATTTCATCATTTTGCATGAAGTTAGTTAAACAATGATTAATTTTAAACTCAGGAAAGTAAAGTAAAGTAAAGTAAAGTAAAGTAAAGAAAAGAAAAGAAAGAATAAATGATGTTCCCAAAAACTGAAGGAACAGAGAGAAGGAAGGAAGGAAGACAGGAAGAAAGGAAGGTAGAAAGGTAGAAAGGAAGGAAGGAAGGAAGGGAGAAAGGAAGGAAGGAAGGAAGGAAGGAAGGAAGGAAGAAAGGAAGAAAGGAAGGAAGGCAGAAAGGAAGGTAGAAAGGAAGGAAGGAAGGACAGAAGGAAGGAGAGGAGGAAGGAAGATAGGAAGGTAAAAAGGAAGGAAGGAAGAAAGGAAGGAAGGAAGGAAGGAAGGAGAGGAGGAAGGAAAGAAGGAAGGTGGAAAGGAAGGAAGGAAGGAAGGACAGAAGGAAGGAGAGGAGGAAGGAAGAAAGGAAGGTAGAAAGGAAGGAAGGAAAAAAGGAAAAAAGGAAGGAAGGTAGAAAAGAAGGACAGGAGGAATGAAGAAAGGAAGGAAGAAAGCAGGACTTTTGACTTTCAACCACCTTTATTTAAATGTCCCCTTCTTATTACAGCACACACACATACACACACACAGACACAGAGAGACAGACAGAAAGAAAGAAAGAATCAAAGGAAATGGAAAGGAAAAACTGAAGGAATGGAGAGAAGGAAGGAAGGAAGGAAGGAAGGAAGGAAGGAAGGAAGGAAAGAAAGAAAGATATTTTATTTAAAAAAACTAACTGTAAAAATTCCTCGGAGTCAAAAGGGGAAAACAGTCGGTGTGCAGAGCAGGAAAGATTACAGCAGTAACTCTTTGAAGGTGAGTCTTATAGCAGAATAGATATAGATGTAGCTGCAGCCCACTGTGTGCCCTTTGGCTTTAAAGTGCTGAGTAAGTTTTACTTCAACAGCCAGTTTGAATCATCTCGACCTTTCTGCTCTCCTCTTTCATGCCAACCAAATACTTATCTGGATTTTCAGCTAAAAGCGGTCGAACATTTGTGATTTTCAACCCCAATTGAAATCCTTTTTTTTTTTACCTGACTGCCGGTACCTTGTTCGGTTATTTAAACCTCCTCCTCTCAACACTGTAAAAGTTTAGATAACATTATTCTTATCAGAGCTGGAAAGCCTCTCAAACAGCGTATAAATGATTAAACTGCAGTGAAACCACACTGATGAATTCATCATTTTCTTTCAGTCTCTTCGGCTCTGGTTAATGGTAGAGAGGACTTTTGGAAATGTCAGATTTTACGTTAATATGAATGATGATCATGTGCCAAATCTTAGATTAAATTCACACACTGTCTTGACTCAGCAGTTGATATCAGCTCATAAAAGCATTAATTCCTGTCCTGCTCCTGTTTTAAACCTTCACGCTGCCTCTCAATCCGACCCCAAATCAGAGAGCTGATATCTTGTTGAATTATTCAATATGAACCAGAATCAGAGTTACTATTTTCTGTCTCAGACCTTCTACTTGTTCTGAGGGTTCAATCAAAGGTTTGATGAAGCAGCTTTCAGTTTTTGTGGTCCCAGCTGCTTGAATACATTGCCAGATTGTGTTAGATGTGCTGAATATTCACATTATTTTTTTAAAAATGTCTGAAAACTGTTCTCCTGTTTATTAGTTTGCTCTTATTGTGTTCAAAGTGTATTTGTTTGTTATTTTTGTTTGCTTCTAATGTGTCTATACAAACATGTTTACGCTGTATGTGTATAGCATAAAACTTCAAATATAAGCCTAGTCCCTTTTGCAAACCCGGTACGGCTTCACATTCTGACAAAAAATTAGCCCCAGCCAAATGCAAAAATATGCAAGTGGCTGTTAATTTTGCTTCACTCACCAGCCAAAAAAAATGGTTATCTGGTTGGTGGACTCCAAAATCTACCAGCCACACAATAAAATTTTTTTGTGAAAGAAAAAAAAGCTGTGCTATTATAGACGCCCGTCCCAAAAATAAGCCTGTTGAGTTCAGTGATTGAAGCAAATAACAGCCCGGGCTGTTATTAAATTTAAGTTTTATAGGCTACATTAGTAATGTATTTCAGTCCAACTAAAAAACGCTATAAACCTCTTATTTAAAAATCTCTTAGCATTAAAATGCAACCCATCATCTCTGTAGCTTCCATGTTGTTCCCACTTTATGACCTCAAAGCACATGAACACAACAAATTCAGAAAACCGACTTCATCAAATGTACACAGCTAAAAAACTGAAAAAAAGAATTAACCACGTCTCAAAAACGTGTTTTTAAGTCATTTGAAGGTATATTATTATCAACTTTTTTGTCAAGCTGAAAAATACTAAAGCTGGTAATTTCAGCTGTTGACAGAAATTACTTGAACATACTTCTTAATGTACATTTATTTCTGGAATGTAAACAGCCGCCTGCGTTATAGTCCTATTTAATTATTGATTGTACATTTGTTGTGTGATTGTGTGCTTTTATTTTCTGCCAGTATGCTTCTTGTTCTTATTAATGTTCACATGTCACTCTTTGGCTGATGGCTGCTTTCAACAACAGAAACAGGTAAAAGTGTCACAGTGTTACATCATGTGTTGGTTTTGTTTATTTGCTGAATTTTGGATACACAGCAGGCTACAGTAATAGGGAGGACCAAATGTCGAAAACAAGTCATACTAACCTGATCCTTAACAAACTTATCAGCCAATAAAATAAAGAGGAATTCATGCAGAAAATCAGTCTGCACGCGTCTGCCGAAGGGCTTATTTGTATAAGGATGAAATGGATATTATCAAAAGATGATCACCACCCCATAATTTCTCTCCTGGTCAATCCCATGGTTAAACCAAAACGAGCTATCGGTTACAGCAAAGTGTAAATACAGATAGGCGGCCTGGTTCACACCACACTGGAGAAACATCTGCAGTGTTAAAATACCACCAGCAGCTCTTTTATAATCACACAGATATTAATTATTCATTTGATATATTCTACATGTTTAGCTTGGTCACCAGGGACAACATTAAGAGTGGTTTTAACTGTTTAACAATTACCTACAAATTGCATAAGCTTTACGTTGCAGCTGTCAACCGTTCTCAGTTGCATGAAGTATATTTTTAGATGCATGAAAATCAATTTACAGACACTTTTCTTTGGCTTGAATTGGGTAATTCATCACAATAAACCCTTGGTTGTCTTTGTGTTGCTTAATTAAGGGAAAGTTTCAGTTTAGCTCAACTGGGGTCTTGTTAATGTACCATCATGAGGGTGTTGCTGCGGAAAAGGACATAAAAAAAGGTTATCCAGATGATCTGTTGTTTGGAAGTAAAACTGAAAGTGAACTCTCTTATTGCACAAAAAAAGTGTACACACACGACTACGACAACTGCATTAGGTCACAGCTGAAGTGGGAACTGGTCTGTAAACTGTGATGGATGTTTACAACAAATGGGAAATAATTGTGCTGGTTTGTCCTCTTTTTCTCTTCTAAACAAGTTTGACTAACTTGGGAATTTGTTTAAACCCTGTGTATCTTGAGACTTATTCTGGCTTATTTTTAGTGATTTTAGTAATTAATTTAGTGTTTATTCCTCCAAAAAACACCAGAAAACATGTTGGCATTGTACATTTCTAAAAACTACAAATATGTCACATTTGCAGGTTTTAGTTAGTGGATATGTTGAAACTTGTGGGTATGTCCAGGCACAAAAACCACTCCATTTTGTTTGGGGAGAAGAATATGTTTTGGCTTAAAATCCCCCATATGGGGAGCACGATCCCAGCAGGGAAACAGCAATGTTTTGGTAAAATGCAGCATGAAACCCAGCAACAAGTCCCTAAAAAAACATCCACATTTGGGAGCTAAAAAGCCGCCGGAAACACAGCAATGACTCGCTAAATGACTGGTTTCACATTTTGTTAGTCTTGACCAGCAGTCTGCAGCTTGGAAGCCATCTCATCTAAGTGTGTATGTTATGGTTTGAAAAAAATAATTAAAACTGTGTTTACACGTTCAGGCATACAATCCGCAAAGATACCAAATCCCTTTAATGTATTTTCTTTTAATGCCTAAAAACTGACACATTTTAAGCTATTTTGCCTAAAATATAGTGCAATGAGCCTCAAAAATCCAACATTTGTTAAGTTATCAGTTATCTTAAAGTTATCATAAAATATGAACTCTCTGTCAGTAAATCCCCAAAGTCCCAGAAATATTATTTACAATATGACCTCAGTGTCCTCTACATCAAAACTGATACTAAACCAAACATACAAAAATAAGATCCAAAAACCAAAGGCATCCTCTAAAATAACCTTTTATACAGTATGACAGCACACAAGTAGAGACTGCCTCAAAAACTGCACTTTCTGTGTGTTTAAGGACTCCAAAACATTCAGAAGCTGACAGTCAGCTGCTGTATAATGAAACCCCAGAAGGTTTCGGCAACTGACTGAAGTCTCAGATGTTGTCCTTGAAATCACCAACAAGAAGACCCAAAAAACAAAACACAAACATGGACACGGTGACAACTACTTTTTGAATCCACTTTAATGGATTCCCTAAAGCTTAAGCCGTGCAAGTTGGGTTTTTCTAAACAGCAAACAGACACAAACTGGACCTCACAGCTCCTCGAAAGGTCAGAAAACTATCAGCTGCTTTAGAGGATGTTCAGCAGTATATAAAAGGGTGTATCTACTTTGTAATTAATGAGCTAAAACTGCCGATAACGTCCTTCAACACGTGCCAAATCTGCTGTGCTCGTAACTTTGGCAGGTAATCATTCATCACTAAGAGAAGCTCCTCTTTTCCAAAAAAGCTCTTGGTTGATGAAAGAGTGAATTTTGGGATGAAAAAATACTGCAACAGCACTTCAAATCTGTGAATGCACAAAAACATTACAAGCATACAGTGTTTCCTACAGTGTGTTTTACAGCAGGAAGGAAAAACCCAAGACAGCATTTAAATGATAAAAAAGACACTAAAGTTTCTGCAGTGAAACACAGACACGTGAATTCTCGAAGGTGTCAGCATCTCTTTGCTTTTTACAGACTGTTGAGTGAAACCACTCGATTGATTTTACTTGGCAGCCCTCTGATGAAAAAAAGTAGAAACTATAGTAAAAATGTTCGAGCTGTTGTCAGGGAAAAACCTTACAGACTTGGTAATATTGGGTTCATAATAAAACGATAAGTTGGTTCTGTGTATCAGTCAGTTTCATCCAATGATCACGTGGATACTGAGAAAAACTTGCATGGTATTTCAGACTAAGCGAGTATATTTTAAGCTTGTACAGTGGCCTTTTATTCAATGTTAATTATCTGCATGAAGGTGTAACGGGAGTCTGACAGAATGACACTAAAAAGAGAGCAAAGGAAGAAGATGCTTAATTTTCACCTAAATACCATCTAGATGTTTTTAAAAAAGCAAAGTTTTTTAGACTGATTCACCTGGATTTTATGTCCTCATGCATTCACTTTTGTCCTGCAAGAAAACTCAGTTTACTGCAGTTTACAGTACGTGAGGTGCTCTTATGACAAGGTCAAATCTCAGAGTGCTTCCACTGATGAAAAGTATAGAAAACACGACCTGCTGGTCATGCTCCGTAAATTTAATTTCGTTGGTACTGGTCAAAGCATCAAAAATTACTTTTAAAAACTCAACAGAGATGTGTCTCTCCCGGACGTCTCTTATCCTATAAGACAGAATAGGTCTCGAACTCCACTTTTTTCTAAAAAAAACTTATATGACAACATTAACAGTTTTAAACCCATCCTTACTGTTTTAAATGGTTACCATTACACTATAAACTTTGTGGTTATATTTAGGCAATGTCATTTGGTAGCTGGTTGGTTTGGCTTTGAAGTACTTTGGATGATATTTTTTGTAGGTAACCTGGAAGTTAGCATTGCCCTGGTTCTCTTGGCATGATGATGGATAAAAAACATAAAAACTTAACACTTTACAAGTGTGATATTAAGTCTCTTGAAGTCTCTGTTAACCACAGACCCTAATTCAGGCATCCAACAAAAAACCAAGGAGAGGAATCAGGTGCTTTGATATTAACTCACCTCTGGGTTTTAGGATTCATTTCTGCAGCCCTCTATACTCTGCAGGTTAAACAAAAATGAAAACAAACAGCTACATGAAGCCCAGAGAATCATGTTCAACAAAGTCCAGCTCAGTTTGATCAAAGTTGAGCCAGTACTGACCCTGTAGAGCTGAGCCAGACAAGCTAAGTCTGAGACATCCCATAATGAGCCAAGACTAAATCCTTTAGACTTAAGCAACAATATGGCATTTTCTGCGGCGCCACCCACAGGTCAAACATTAATTTCCTGACCCACTAGTAATGAGACCAGAAAAGTTTTCTCTCTATATTTCATCCCAGAAATGCTGCTGATTCAGTGGTCTGACTAATTCACACAAGTCTGCAGTGCTTTTTGGGAAAACTGTGGGTCTCATCTTTAACGCAGAACAATCCAGAACAATATGAGCCTCATCTGTTTCGTGCGTCTCTTTCCAAACAATTACTGACGTGATTTTTCAGCACAAAAAGGAAAAGGAGTTACTTAATCTCAGTCTTGTTTTAAGCCCAAAAACCTCCAGTGTGCCCCTCTGGTATTTAAGAGTAAGACGTAATGCAACAATCACAATCATCTTGCCCTTTTCTGCTCTCGTCTTTCATCACAACCCATTACTTTACTGAACCGAGGTTCCTGAGGGCCGACAGCAACAGAGTGCTCAAAGAAAAGTGTCAAACTTTCTGAAACAGTGTTCAGACCACTGAGGGACTCAAACTGAAAGCCACTGATGAGATTATTTACCCTTTACAGCTCATTCAGTTATCAGGGAAATATGTAATTCTGTTCTATATAAAACATTTTAATTTTTAGATCTAATTCTCATTGAGTGAAACAAAGAATGCATTCATGCAGAGAATATGTGTTACTGCAGGTTTCCCAGTGAGCACGATTTTAGAAAAACTGAGGTCATGAGTCCCACTAACACACTCTAAACACCCTCAGGAAACAGGAAACCTGACTGGAGCCACCGAAGACTACTTTAACCCCTAAAACTCAAACTGAATTCATAAAATAAAAAGTTGCAGATTGTAGATAGCGGATCATTCATTCATTCATTTTATACAAAAATATTAATTATTCCAATGCTGTTCTGTCATTAGATATTGAAAAAGCATGTAAACAGGTAAAATGATGGTATTTATCTTCAGTTATGGATCACATAGGTTTAAAGAGGAGGTTCATTAGTATTATTAAGACTCTTTATAACAATCCTGCTGGTTGGCAGCAGACTGGCAGCACTTTGGTTGTAATTTATTGCTCAGATTGTCCACAAGTCTACAGGCCAAAACCATCCCAACTCATCAAATATTGCCGCTTGGTCAGTGCCGTTCAAAACTACATGTGACGCGTTAGGTATCCTCCTGCGTCTGAAGCTCTGGGATGCTGTCAATTTACAGCTGCTATATGCATTGTGTAATTTTAAAATAACCGTCTGTTTTCACAGGAATTGTTCAGTTTCTGCTCATTAGATGCATACAGTCTTTTTCTAAATAAACTTACATCCAAAAAACACCTCATAATTATGTTTTTCTCATATTGCTGCAAAAGCATATGGTAAGGTTTAGAAAAAAAAAAACACCATAGTTTGGCTAAACATCATATGGAAATCGGACAGCAGGCTCGCGGGTGAAAGTCCAGAGTTTGTTGGACCCATTCACCTCCCTGTCCGCCCTTCAAGGACGTTTACTTTTATTACGTTGTGACTAGCAGCATTTCTAACTCACGCAGTCCGGTGGCTTATGATTCTGCTGCAACAGGTTCCATCTGGCTGCGCTATAAACGGACATACCACCTGAACAGGTGCCGTCCAGCCGACCAGTGGCATATCATACCAGGGCGCCATCCAGCCGCGCTATAAACTGATGCCAACCAGCTTTATATCATACCGCCACAAAAGGTTGCTTTTGCCTTTGGTGTCTGACACCCAAAAGACTGACCAAGCGGCAGTCAATTAGTAGTATATAAAGATGTTTTCTTGCATACTTATAGTAAAACTTACTACTATGTAACAGATACTGTTTTCATTACCTCAAACTTCGGCTATCTTTGGGATTTCTGTACTGAAATGTCTTGTTACTCATCGGCCCACACAGACACTCATACTGATATATATGTGTGATAAGATAATATGATTACAGCATGACACTGGAAAGCAGCTAAAGCTCAGGATTTCACTGATAAATTAGATGCAATAATAGAGATATCATCTTATGAGCATTTATGCTCAATAGATTAAAAGGTGATTTGGAAGATAGGATCTCTTTGTGGAACCGATGGTATTTTTTATCAAAGTTGACAGTCTGTCTAGATTTAGATAATTTTATTCTGAACTTATTATCCTTATTTATTTATTCATGACAGTTTCTACACCATCTTGTCATCCTGTGAACAACACCGAATTATCAACTCGGGAGAGCTGCAGCGTCAACAATGGCTCCATCCCATTAATTGTCCCAGTAACCCATCATTACTGTCAGTAATTCCACCCACTGACCGTCCACCGAAAAATGACCAGTTGTTTATCATGTTACCTTGAATTCATGAAGAGAACTTTGTATTTCTGGCATGCCTCCACAAATAATGGTGAACATTTATTGATTGACTGGGGGCAACACTTAACAACAGGAAACTATGTCAAAACATCTGTTTACAAACTCTCACACAACTTTGTGCAATATAATCCAAGTCTGACTTAGCTTATCTGCTCAGTGCTTCCAAACACATGCATTTTCACTAAATACTTTCTATTTAAACCCGAACTGAAAGTGAAACATATCTGCTCTCTTCAAAGCCAGACTACAGTATTAGTATTTGGAAGGTTTTCTTTTGTTTTTTAGCTAAATGCATGTGCTGAGCATATGACTGGATTGGATTATACTCCACGCGTTGTTTAAGAGTTTGTGACCAGATGTTTTGATATAGTTTTGCTGGTATCCAGTGCAAAATCAATCAGTAATTCAATATGTTCCTTGTTTTCCATGGAGGCATACGAGAAAAACAATGTTTTCTTCACAAATTCAAGTTGACACAGCATGAATTGAACTGATACACACATGGTCATTTTGTGGGTCAAGTATTCCTTTAGGGGTCTAATAAAAGTCCCAAAGGGATTGTGTCTGTTGGTTTGTGATAAATTGATTAACTGCATGTTTGTTTTGAGGAATGTGTATCCCTATAAGCAAAAAATATTAAATAAAACAGATCAAATTAATCAGAATCCATCTTGTCTACTTGTTTTAAAGTATAAATGGGACATATTCCATGACTTTGTGTTTCAATAGACAGATACAAGCAGGGGCCATTGGGGGCCTAATTAGCCCATTTTTTGGCTCCAGCCCTGCCTGTAACACTAAAATTCAGTTTATGTTCAGTTGTATTTGCTGCTATGTACAAAACACTACACCTAAATACTACATTTTCTAAAAAGAAAACATAAACCTTTTGAATTTTATCAAATATTTCTGTTGTTTGGTATAGTGAAGGACAATTTCAAACACTGTATTCTATATGTTATTAACCAACTTTTGATTTAGGGAAATATCATATTCATACAAGTTCTCAGTTCTCAAACTAAAAAGCAAACTTAAGTATACTTAATATCATCTGAATCTGTTTGGATGTCTGCAGTGAAAGCTTATAATACATTTTCTCTGCAATAAGTTAGAACAATACATGCCAAGGAAGAGTGAAAATATTCAAAATCAAAATAATCATTAGTTGCAGCAGGTTAAAACATGTCTAAACTTGTGATCATCTCTGTGGTCCAGTTTTGGTCCCAAAGATTCCCCAAACTGAAAGGCTGCAGAATCTGATCTGAGGCCATCAAAACAATCACTTCACATCATCCAGCTAATTGCTTTCGTGACTTCTCCAGCAGAAAATAATAAAGACACTACACCAACTGTACAACCAATGGCTCTCCAATTAGCGCGCAAAATCCCACCGGAGGAATCCGCACAAAAGTCCCGCGGCTCTCCCGGAGGCACAAACACCGGCGATGTCAGACAGAAAACACTGCGCACACCATCCCTCCCACTCCATCCACAGCTCTGACTCTCACTCCGGCCAATTACTCCGCTGACTTTTCTGAGAAGATAAAGGAATCAATCTAATGGCAGGTGAGAGCGCGTATTTCTCAGACCGGTGCCAAGTCCGGCGCACTCTATAGCGCAGATGGAAACAGAGAAAACATGATGATAAAAAGCAGCTGGGTAATCCTGAGCACATTAAAATGATGAATAACTGTGCAGATATTACTATTATGCCCAACAGATCGCTCATTTTACTTCACCTGTCACAGTTTGTTTCCACAAACAACGCGGTATATTATATAATGACGGAGCGCATTAAGGTGGTTTATTGATTTCAAAGGCGACTCCCTCCTCGTGGAGGGACGTCCCTAAAAATAATAGCCTAATATTATGAAGAGGCGGAAATGACAGTTATTGATCAGGTGGATCCAGGATCCATTGTGAGCGGCTGTCGATGTTTATTATTAAAAACTGGGGAGTTAATGACTAAAATAAACTTTTAATCTCCTGCTAAAAACGCGAATGTGATCAGTAGCGCTGCTTTTATTGTCATGTTTTGATCTCACATCATTTAGAGGCATAATTTACATCATAAAATCCCGAAAAAGTCGAAAACCGTGGGGAATAAAACGGTGCGTAATGTGACTCCTGGGGAGCATCTTGAGGCAAACAGCTGCCGATATGAATAAAAATGCAACCATATTTTCCTCAAAATTGCAATGCACGCATCTCCCAGTGGAAATAATCCATTGAACATGTAACTTAAATCAGTCTAATGTTACTTATTATGATGCAACACACTCGTGTGGCTCAGAGAGGGGGGTAAACTCCATCACTGCAGAATAAATGCGGGTGTAAACTGAGGTTATGTGGGTTTATCCTCCACCAAACCTCCGTGGTTGCACCAAAAAAAAAGGCACACTGTATTCCAGCAGAGTCCGGATCCAAGGCTTCCTGGTGAAACCATACCCAAAAAACAAGGGTCGCTCCGGCGCGCGGACTCACCACTTGAACGCCGGACGATGTTCTCCAGAAAAGTGTTCTGCGGTGCCACAAGCCCTCTCTTTCCCCCGGGCATCCTGCTGCGGGCGGGCGAAGCTGGTGTCGGTCAGGGTCTGCGGCGGTGTGTGTGCTGCTCGGAGGTCGGTACTGACGCTGGCTCTCAGTCGGACCGATGGAGAAGCTCATTGTAACCGTGCGCTCTGGCTGCTCGGGGCGCACTGAGCCACGGTGGCGGCGCTGCATCCCGCTGCCTGACCGGAGCGCCAGGACGCATGCGTGTCTGCTGCTGTGGGCTCGGTCCACCAAATAATGAAGATTTTACATGCTCAATGTCTGTGTGTACTAAACAGAAATATTTTCATTTAAGACGGGTGGCATCTTTACAGCCTAATATGTAATAGTTTAAAAATAATTTAAAAAACAATCCATATTTTTTAACTTTTTAAAAAATTAAAAATGTATGTAAATCTATGTGCGTAGATGGTACCAGAATCTTAGTAGACCTACATTACAGGTCTCTCTGTATATCTCTCACTTACACACTGCTGCACCTCTTACAGTTTTGAATTGTACTTAATTTTATACGCTATTTTTAGCTTTATTTTTTATCAATATTATCTTAGTGGGTTTTATTTTCCATCTTATGTTATGCATTTAATTTTTTATTATTTTTTTTTAATCTTCTATGTATTCTATTCTGCTCTTTTCCTTTTGTAACATGCAGGTTTTATTATGCCTTTATGTCTTCTACGTCTTTGCTATACAGATGCTATACAAATAAAGTTTATCATTATTATTATTATTATTATTATTATTATTATTATTATTATTATTATTATTATTATTATTATAAGGGTTTAGAATTGTTACTGTTTTTATACTATACGTATTAATGACTAAATCAGTCAACAAATCGTTTACTAATGCTTTACAGAGATATATCACGATCCAAGATCAAGGTCTTGGGTTGTGAAAAACTCTTGCCATTGAGAGAGCAGCCAATTTAAAAAACAAACTAGTGATTAAAATAAAGGATTATAAATGATCAGTTGTAGGTATAAGTGTTGCTGAAGTCATTAATAAAGGGTTTCTATAACAAACCATGAAGTCTGTGGTTGTAAAAATAACAAGGAGCTGATGAATTAATTGTTTGGATGCTGTTCAACACAGAAGGATGTAATGATGTCTTTTTGTGTGCTGTAGCTTTCTTGGCGAACATTTTGGACATGTGGCTTCCATATTCTTGTCAGGGAAACTATAAAATAAAGATAAATTATAAAAAAAAGTATTAAAGTTTTTTTTTTAAATGTTGTCTTTGACTCCTGTTGTGCTGTGAGGTCTCTAGGCAACCAGCAGGGCTCAAACATTTATGGAGAACTGGTTATACTCCAGCCCCCAGGAAAGCAGCTCAGCATTGTTTCCAATTTTTCCCAGTGGCCACTCCTGGTACTACAGCGAGAAAAAAAATCCCTTGCAACTGGAAAAGCATTTTTCCGTATAGACCCAATACGTATAGCTTCACGAGGGGTTAACGGGGCTCAAAAGAGCTGAAGGCCCAAACCAGGCGTCACATATCTGCACTGGCTGTCTGCTTGACCTGATGCCAACGTTTAAATTATTGACTAAATAGAAAGGACGCTGAACGCTTATTTATAGCTGTAAATCATCTCATATGCATTAAGTTGGTGGCATTGGCTTTTTTATTACAGCCTGTAATGACTGGAGCACATAAAGGTAGAGTGCAGGCCTGATGGAAGGCATCAGGTTTCTATATAAACTTACTTGGGCAGGATATACAAATGATAAAGATTCAGGTGACACTATAGGCGGGTTTCCATTACAGATTCCACTCTCACAATAACGTTCAAGAAGAATGGCAACGGATGTTCAACACATTAGCAGGTTTATTTCTATTGTAGCCACCACACTAGCCGTCATTTTTTCCAATTGAAGGTGCCGTAGGCGTGCTGTGCGAGCGATAATGGAAAGGCAAGCCCCTTACACATGGGAGCGGCCACGTATGACGGATTTCTGGGATTTCTGGATTCAAAATTTCCAGATGATCTGCTTAACTTTTGAAGTTATGCAATGCAATAACACCTCATGTAGCACCTGCTGCATTATGCCATTTAATCGCCTGAAATACCACCTCATGCGAGCGTAAAAACTTTTTGCGATAAATAAGAGTTTTATTGAAACTGACACGTTTCCATTAGGCATATTTTATATTTGCAATTTTAATTTTCTTAGTTTGAGGGTTAATGGAAACCTGCCTTATGAGGCTTCAGGAGTCTGACATAGTCAAATTAACTATCTAGCAGCTAATGGTGCTAACTCCAAGTGGTCAAGAATGGTGACAATGCTGACAGAGCTAATGGTGTTAACCAGAGGAAACTGGAGGGTGAGTGCTACTCTTCCACAATGATACCTTCCTCATATTATTGGTAACGGGGATATTAACAAAGTGCAAAGCAGCAACAAAGAGATATCCAGTGGGATACAAAAGTGCAAGAATATGCATGAATATGCATGCACAGCTGGACCATTTTACCACAACAAACCACAGAGAAGCTCAGAATACAACACACAGAGAGGTAGCATGGCTTCATTCTCTGCTCAGGGCACCATTATTCCAATATATCTTTACATAGAAAATAGTGGTAAATAGTGGCTATATCAATGTTCTGAATGTCAAACAGCTCCTTTAAGATGGAGTTAAAAACAATGTTAACCACCTTTCCTTCAAAATGAAGCATAATCTCCTTGTGACCCCTTGTGGGTTAAGAGTCCTCTAAGAATAGATTTTTCTCCCGTTTTATGAAAATAATTCTGGTCCTAAAGAGTAAAAATTATCCAGTTATTAACAAGGGGGGAGGTTGCAAAGATTAAAGAGAAATGTCAAAGAAACAATTTTGTGTTGAATTAATGTAATTTTCTCTCACAACCCCACACATCTCTAACTCACTTGCTCTGTTGCTTGATAGTATCTCAAAGTCTTATTTACAAAGCTCTCAACTGCATTTCTGCACCTGTTAACACCCGCTGATTCCCATCTGATGCTGTCGACATCACCTCAGAGAAGATAACACAGCATTGTGTGTGTGTGTGTGTGTGTGTGTGTGTGTGTGTGTGTGTTTTGTCAGGTAACGTGCATGGTTCAAAGCGCTCCTGTGGGACGCCTTTAATTGTCCCACTTGCATCATGGGGTATCAAACATATGTGACAGTGCAGGTCGGACAGCTGTCGTCCGCTGTAACAGGCTCAGCTCTGCATACGAGTCTCTGTCTCACAATAAGTGAGTGTCTCACGCTTCCTCTGTCACTGCACGCACAGATATATGGAGGCTCACTAAAGACAAAATTGTTGCTGGAGAGGACTTAACAAATGCTGAAGATGGCATAAAACAACTAAACTGCCAAAAAAAATAGCATTGTATTTTTCTGCAAACTACGGATATGTTACATCTGCACATTTAGTATGTAGCTGATATGTTGAAACTTAACATTTCCTTTTATGTCACAACGATGTGTTAATGTGTGGTTACAAGCAAGTCTCAAGTCTTAACCTTCAAGTCTCAAGCAAGTCATACGTTGCTGTATTAGAATCGAGCAAGTCAAGTCATTGTGGAGTTCAAGCAAGTCACAAGTCAAGTCAAATGAATTACTTAAGCCAATATGTTGGCCAAAAAGACACATTCACTTACCTTTCTTTGTGCGTTTTTTTTGTTACAATTGATGCTGGAGGTTGTGGTGGTCTCTGTGAACATAAGACATAAATCTTGAATCCAAATTTTATCAGGTTTGAACCATCCCTCTTCATAATAGCAGCCTCATACTTTTGCCTCCGTTGGTCTTTGAAATTTGCCCACATTGCACTGGAAATCACCCAATCATGAAAAAACAAAAACAAAAGAAACAAAACAGAACTTCACATTAAAAGGCAAATATTTATTTATTTTTTAAAGCAAGTGGCAACTTCTGAGGAAAAAAGTGCCAAAAACTGTAGTTCTGTGAATGGCCAATTGAGGCTGGCTCCAAAACGGAGCCAATCCCCATAGACCACCATATTAAATGCCCAATTTATTGCCAAAATGCCAAACTCTAGGCTTCACAACTGTTCTCAAACCAATGAGTGATGTCACGATAGCAAAATCCATCATTTTGCAGTCTTTGGTCTCTCATCTAAGTCAAGTCTTTTATTAATGTTAGTCAAGCGAGACTCGAGTCCTCGAATTTGGGTTTGAGTCCCCCATCATAACCTCCTGCTCTTCTATTCAACAGCAGACTCTCACATCCTGACTTGCAGACTAATTCAATGTTAACTGTGATTTGAACTGTAATAGTTTTGTCATTGATAAGCCTCCATACACTGTGTGCTCAGTTTGACGTCTGTCAGAGACGATGATGAGTCAGTGTTTGTGTTTGTGTTCGTGTGACTGTATTCTCTGCGCCACTGATCATATCAGGCTCATTCGGAACAGCTGGATGTGTGTGTGTGTGTGTGTGTGTGTGTGTGTGTGTGTGTGTGTGTGTGTGTAATGGAGGGAGAGCTTTTCGCCCGACACAACCAGAAAATGAGCCTCATCACTTGGGTAAAGTATCTTGTGTTCAGGTCCATTACACAGGCTGTACTGAGGCTTTTTTAAAGCGAGAATCTGCTTCTAAGGCAAAGAAACACCTCAGACCAGAGTAAACTTGTGCAGGTTATTTTGATGATTTAAGAATTTAATGTTGTTGTTTTGTTGCACTCTTTGCATTTATTCTGGATGAAATATAATAAAAATGTGTGTGTTTATGAACCCATGAGCGTCACGAGAAGTATTTAAGCAGACTGATCCTATAGAATATTTTGCATCTGGCCGCGACACTGCTGCACGTGTCGCACCGGACCACAAGGAGAGTCTCCACGGGGATTTGACGACCGTAATCACTCTAATAACACTGCATCACTAACCCTCAATTATGCCCAATCAGCATTCAGCAGGCGGGCCGGCATTGTTCATGTGGAACAGACGCTCATGACCACCAGCATCGGAGTGAGCCGCAGGCCGGCCGACGAGCCTGACAAATGAATTTGACTCTAAAGAGATGTGTGCAAATCACCTCATCAACAGAACAAAGCGCTTGGCTCCTAACGAGCAACAACAGTTAACCGCAGCAGAGAATTAGTTTTTCTGCAGCTCTGAATCAGAGTTATTTCTAGCACTGCTGCTCATCGAGTAGAAACGAGTAAATGTCACATGGTGGAGATCAAAAGCAGCAGTGGGACGACGCGGACGCCTCATTTGAGGAGGGAAAGTGGGAAGAGGCGGGGATGGAAGTATCGAACCCCCCCCAGCGCCGATCAATGCACCGCCTTCACATCTGGAGGGGGACATAGCTCCATCCCTCCTCATTGATCTCAGAATTAATTAGTCCAGCTTCCACCAGTGCTGCTGTCTCTCACTGGCCTTAAAAAAGAGAAGGGGATCGAATATCAAAGCACTGACCCCAGAAACCAACCGCCAGCGCCACTGCGCCCGCCAAACCTCTGACCCCAGAACAAACTTTTATCCCCATGAAAAGGTTGAAAAGGGTAAAAAAAAAAAGAAAAAAAAAAAAAAAGAAAGCTATTTGGTGGTGGGAGTCAGTCAGTGTTTAACGTCTGATGGTGAAGCGGGCAGGAGCGAAGGGAGCCTGGGAATAATGGAGCCGAGGGAGTTGGTGGTAAATGGGTTTTGTCCACTACAGACATGTCTCAGTTGTATCACCAATCTGCTGCGTCAGGGGAGCAGCGAGAGGTTTAGATTGCGGTCAATAAAAACAGCTCCAGTACTCTCTCTAGATAAAGGCTCTTACCCGTCCTGGATTAACCTGCTGGGTTAACATTCAGCTGTTGGGAACCTGCTGACCCTGTTTCTCTTATCGTCTAGCTACCTTCCATCAGCATGAGGGTGAGTAGATAATGACTGAATATACATTTTTGGGTGAACTATCCCTTTAAAGCTAGATTACACCAAAGAACACAAGTCTTAGGCCCCAAAATGTCACCAAGACACACTGCAAGAAACACATTTCCAGCAAAACCGTTGTTTTCCTATGACACAGTGCACCTGGCACTTTTTTTGCATCGTGCGTCACATTTTGAGACACACATCAAAGTTAAAATGTTCTCAACTTTTTGCACTGCTTGCTCGGGGTCTACAGATCCGGCCTGGCCGATAATTTTGGCCAATATTAGGCATTTTGCTTACTATCTGTATCTGGGTTTTATTCTAATGATCGCTGATAAAAGGATGTAATTAAAAAGTGAAAAGAAAGTGTCAGCATGGGAGGAACCTGCTGCTTTGTCAGACCTCAGGGAGCGATACTTATTTATTCATTTTCAATTGAATGTTCACTTGACTTTCTAAAACAAGTTGCTGGAAACTTGTTGTATTTGATATTTAAGTCTCAGTTTTGATTAAACATTTGCTAAAGACATTTGAACATTTGTGTTATAGTTTGTTATATTCCAGATTCTAAATATTGCCAGATAGATTTTCATTTTTATTGTAAATAAATATACAAAAATATAAATAAATATACCAAATACCGGTTATCGGTCTTACTCACTACTAAAAATCAGTCTAGGTCCTGAAAAACCATCATCATTCAACCCCTACTGCCAGTGTCAGTGGCCCAGACACCAAGTCCAATTAACCAAAATGGTTTTGGAAGCGGTGGCCGCAGTGGGACAATTGTAAATCCAGAGTAAAGGTTGATATTAGCGATGTTTAATTACAGTGAAAGTTAGGCTATTATCCAGATGCACTGCACTGTTTTGCTCGATGTCCTTGCCAAGACATTTTTGAAAGCGGTAGAGCCTGTAGCAACACGTCTTGGTGTGATGGGAACTTAAAATGATCCCATACAAATATGCAAATAATCAAATTACCACAATGAAACTGACATGCAGCGATCCTAGGGCACTGGCACAGTGTCCTGTTTTATCTGGTTAGCAATCTAGTTGTGGGACTTCCTGTTTTTCTGTGGTGCTGCTGAGGGACAGTTAATATCCATGCGGTGTCACCTGGTGGGTGAATAATCAGCGTGCTGTGGCATCGTGCAAAGCCTGCTCCACTGCAGTTTAATTACAGACCACTTTTCTGAATCACAAACGTAAATGTTTTTTTATCTGCCAGACGGGCAGTGTGGAAGCTTTCGGAGGAGGTGCCTCAGGTAAACCCGCCTGTGATCACTTTGTCTCGCTGTTATTGCTAATTACAGCCGTGATGCTCCTGCTGCAGTTTGTGTCTCTCTGAAACCCTTTTCCTCCATCTGACTGTAGCAGCCTGAATGGGCTTATTTTGGAGCAGTGATTCTGTAGCTTTTAGTTAATCAGCCCCCTCTTAATCTCGGGTACACAGTGGCAGGGGCATAAAGACACACAGGATACAGTTAAATAACGGCCTCAGGAGCCGGAAATAGAAGCCTGACTAAAATCACAGCCATATTTAAAAGGCATAAGGGAGGAACCATGACGCCTCTCTCTAACTAAAAAGAAAAAATCCACACACAGCAAACACAACTACGGAAGCTCTAAGCAACTATACTTTCCTATTTTTTTTCCCCAGGATGATGGGATAATTTTCTCAAGATCTCGAGATAATGAACCTGTGTGTTCCCGAGAGAACAACATAATTAATTTGAGATCTAGAGATGGCAAAACAATACCATAAAAGTTGGCTATTCATTGAAAGGACTTGTTTGAAACATCATACAGTGTAGCAACGTCAGAGGTGAAGAAAATCAAACTCCATATCACATGTGGTGGACGGCGCGGTGAATATTTGTGTCCAGTTTTGACAAATTGAGTGAGAGGAGCAGACTGATACACATTGTGAGGTCCCGAGCCATCAAGTTAGCTCAGCAGACAGCAGCTGAAATATTAACATTTATGTTGTAACATTCACTCAATTTGTCTTTAAAATATTTTAGAATAAAAAGTCTGAAAGACCAAAGCAAACTGCTTATATACATTTAGTGTCCAGGGCTTTCATCAGTCATGACATGTCACGTGTGACGGCCCATTACGTTTCATTTTTATCTCAAGATCTAAAATCAATTATGACGTTATCTCGGGAAAACTCAGTTTTGTTATCTTGAGATCTTCAATTAATTATGTCATTATCGCAGTGAAACACTGGTGAAAATTATCTTTCCATCTCTGAAAAATGGAGGAAAATGTATTATTTTATGGTCCCTTAGGGTTTCCACACAAATAAACGGGGCATGCAGGAATAAAACGTAACTTAAAAAAATACATCATTCGAGCCAGAAAAATGGCAATGTTCATCTGTCTGTCTAGGACCTCAGTTCTTAACAACCGAACAACCCCCCAGAGGGCTGATTATAATTATTTTGTGGTTCCTTGATATTTTCCATATTGCAACTATAAGATCAGCTGCTCCAGGACAAGATATCTTAAAAAAAATACTCCCTCGATTTCCATAAAATTTGCCTCTAAATTTTAATGTTTTTGGTTACTGTCTAACCTAAGAAAAGACCAAGTGTGTGTTGAAGTGTGTAATAGCTGGTTTGGTATGATTCAACAGTGAAGGTTTTTGGTGACCTCACCTGGACCATTTAGCAAAAATTCAAAAAATCCACAACACGATATCTTCGATACTATTGCCCAGATTTTTATGAAATCTGCAGTATGTTCATGATCCACAGAGGATGAATCCTAACATTTTTGCGACAGCCAGACTGTTTCTCTAGTGCCCTAATCAGGAAATTTCTGGAATTTTCTAAACATTTCTGCTTATGGAGTATGAATCCACACCTTAGTGACTCGATTACCAAACTTCTTCTGTATTGCCACCATCAGGACAAAATTTCTACGAAACAAACTGGTCCTTGACATGGTATCCTGAAAATGAATGCCCCGTGTTCCCCGTGTTGGGATGTGTATTCATGTTCCCCAGAGGAAGAGTTTGGTGACTTCCTCAATCTCAGGCAAACGAATTGTATTCTCAAAGCCAATGCCCTGCTTGCCATTAAGTTCTCTGTACATTTGTGGTCCTTAGAGGAAGTACAGTAAAGATTTTGGTGACCTCCTCACCCTCAGACAAAAAAATTCTCTGAGACCAATTGATCCTTGAAATCGAATCCTGAAAACCAATGCCCTGGTGGCCGGTAAATCTGATTTTTAATCACGATCCCCAAAGGATAAGTCATGAATCACCATAAAACGTTTTAAAAGTGCAACCATAAGAACAAGACTTCTCCTAAACTAAACTTTACATAATGAGTTATCTGGGGAACTGAATTCCAAATTTCAATAACATTTGCATTAAAGCTCCCAGAGGAATTATCCTCTTACTTTAACTCTGGGAGATACAACATGGTATATTCGAAGCTTATGCCAGGATGTCCATGAAATGTGTTCATACTAGAACATACCTGCAGATATGTGCACTGCAATTACATGCAGACTTCAAGGGATGTGCACGCCACAATCATGTGCAGAGCACAGACCTATATAATGGTGCAGACTTTTTACCAACATAGGTTGTTAACCGCTGAGAAAGGATGAAAAACTAGTGATTTATTTCTGTCATTTAAGCTGCAATTCCACCTTCAGCCAAAATGTGGGTTGCAGTGGCAGAGTGGTGCTGTCCATGTTTTCACTCTGACTCCACGGGCAGAAGAAAAAGCAAGTCAACGTTATTTATGAAGTATTTTTTATACAAAACAGGCATGGGAAGTGGGTGAATCAAGGCCCAAGGATGTGCACCAGGCTCTGAAGCAAATTTTACATTGCGGCCAAAATTGGATTTACATCGTCCGGGTCCGTCACGTGATGCCCACATCCCAGAAAGACTTTCTTCCATTGACTTACATAGGGAAAGGATGCCTGTAAATCAGTGGATAATTTTTTGGGGAACATCAAAACCCCACAAAACGAGTCATTTCACTATCGAGATTTAAGCCATCTAATGTGATAACATTTGGAAAGTCTAAAGAGCTGCAATATTATTTTTTTTAAACTGTCATTCAAGCTAGCGAGGTGCTGAACCAGAGGTCAGTCACTCTGCCAGCAGAAGTTACCCGCTGTGGCACACTCAACGGTGATCGGCCACCTTACGGGCCTGATAATGCAGATGATCTGGGTACTTTCGTACCGCAGAAATAGAGCTTTTTTTTTGCTTCATGTGTTACTGAGCAGCTCTCACAGGAGAGAATGGGGCCCCGCCTCTGTGCTGTATCCTGAGCTTTTTGATACATCCATGGGGTGAATGAGACAAAAGGCTTTGTCATTCTATACTTATGGCGACGGTCAGTGCCCACGTGCAATTACAGATTGATTGAGCAACCCCATTGGGAAGAAAAATGGATGAAGACGTTTTAGACCGATGGATAGACGGAGTTTTCTTCATTTTATGACGGGGATCAGAAGAGGATGAATCCTTCGAACAGTATGACCCTCCTGAACTTTCTCTCGTACAAACATCAGGTCAAAATGTATCCTTGAACAGGCCAATGAAACTGTTCAAAAAACAAATGCCCAGATTTCTCTGAAATTTCATGAAAATATTCATGAGCCCCGGATAAAATCCCAGAAAGGAGTATTAAAACTTTAAAAGCTTTAAAGCATCTGTACAAAATTCCTCACATGTGCATTAGAAATATCAAAATGTAATGGCCGCGGTGGCATTAAATGTACTGGTAGGCCTAATATTTAAGCTCTCGAGAGAATTACTCAATTGATTTTTACTGTGTTAGAGTTTTAGTTTCGGCGCAGATCATCTGCTTTAGCCGCCTGCCTGCGGAGACTTCACAGACTCTTGTCACGTAAAGCCCGATGACAGCGTAAAATACTCTTCACCACCTCCAGGTGCAGAAACCTGAATTTCAGATATACATTACTTCCTCATTTTCTGTAAAATATACGAGCATGTGGTGGTGCTTTTAACAGACCTTTGGATGAGTCACCATCCTGCATTTCTTCCCTCAGTGACAAAGTCGTGGTGCTGAAGGTGAAATCTCTCTAGTTTGAAGATACCGTCACTTTTCTCCCATAAGACGAAATTATACTTCAAGATCAAGTTCTCAAATGAATGACTTGATGAGGTGATAACTAGTTACAGCAGCACAGGAACAAGCCTCAGTTGGTCGGTTGGTAATCAACAACAAAAGCTGCAGACGAAACAAATCTGTTAAGTTTTTCAGGGAGAAGCACAATGAGTCACCCCGTCAGCCACAGTGGGCTATTAACGGCTCCAGTTTCCATGTCAACTGTGTGGCTTGTGTAGGTTTAATGGACATAAGAAAGGTGTATGACAGTAAGGTGAGAATGAGAATGGAGTTGAGACTTACTCTTTTAATGAAGGATGCTTGATATCTCGTCTGTAAGAGAGGACAAGAAAAAAAAATCAATTAAAAGACGTCTAAGAGTTTAAACTGAGATTAAATTACATTACACAGTTTGTCAAAAATGAACTGAAACATGACAGAGACGATATGTGAGGCGACCCAATATGAGATACCCGAAGTAAATTTACATTATATATTTATTCTTTCATATCTATTTTTGCTCAGTCCAGCACCTAGAGGGTCCAAAAAGCTGCTAAACAGCAATAAAGTCGGCATGTTAGAAGTCCTCTCCCCCCGTCACCCTGGGACCTTAGATCGTCTTGTTCGTTTGTTTTTTGGACGTGGAAATGTTGTTTTATTGCATAACATCCATAACAGTGTCCCCTACACTACAGTGAAAACACCATTGACAGAAAACCTCGTCAATGGCGGGGAAAGAGTTAAAAAAAAAAAAAAAAGAGAAAGAAACATTGACGGAAACCCTGCTGCTGACTGATGGCATGTTGTAACTGATCTAGCAGCAGCAGTTTGACACGCAGCATAATGCAGTGTGTGTCGTATCGCCGGAGCGAAACCATGGCAAAACGGGCGAAATCAAAGCAATTTATGCTTATTATTATCTATTCTATTTATCGGCCAAAAAGTTTATTATCTATTAGAATAATTGGTATGACGTCATAAGTCCCATTATCGGGACAATCGTGCATCCCTACTAAAAACATGGTGCCTGTGATGTTTTTCAAAACAACTTGGCATGTCGGGGCTTCAGGACACTTTGATTACTTCGGTCAAGCAGTTTTTAATTTTTTTAAAATATTTAAATTCTGGTCATCATTTGCCTCAATTGTTTGGGAGATGAGTGCAGCATCTTTTCCCCATGAACCACAGGTTTTTGTGGACTATAAAACAACACCTGACTTTCCATCAGCATGAGGGTGAGTAGATAATGACTGAATTTTGATTTTTGGGTGAACTATCCTTCTAAAAAAAGAAAAGTACATGCAAAACGGCTGACTTTTGGTGTTTAGTGTATGACCCCAAGAGAGTTGTTACATGTGCCTTCGAATTTTTGGACATGTAGGTGGAACACACCACTGGGACTATTTTGGTTTTGTCTTTTTTTTTTCTTTTTTTTTTTTTTTTTACCATTTTAGGTGTATGTGCAAAGTTCCTTAGTTTTGGAGCACCTTTAGCCCGTCGAAAATTTGACTCATTTGTCCAAGTATTATTAGTAAATAGAACAATTTGAATAGGCTCCTTCAGGCTCAAAGCAAATTAAATTTATCATGGGACTGGATGGGGTTTTGTGACATCATATGTTTTGAAAGTTACATAAAATGAAATGAGGTGACATGATATGGCAATCGACAGATGAGGGGATGAGTACAATTGAAGAAATGACATAATATAACATAAAAAGAGCATTAAAAGACCTGAAATAAGATGAGACATGGGTCCGCACGTTGCCATAGCGAGACAAGATATATAGATTACCTTTAAAACAGAGGCAAAGCATATTATTCACAGCACAAACGTGATTCATCCTGAGCAGAAACTCAATCACGCAGCCAGAAAACACAAACAGCGGCAACAATTAAAACAAACAAAAAGCATGAAAAAACTCACATGACCGCACCTGTTCATGTGCGTGCAACTGTGCATGAACAAGCTTCGGGATTGATGGGTCAAGAGGTTTTGTGTTGGTGCTCTTCCAACTACAAGTGAGGAAAAAAAAAATCGGACTATTTCAGAAGAGTGAAATCAGGCTTTTAAAACGCTCGGGCCCGCCACCTTAGTCAGGGAGTTAGAGCGGCTGTGCGAGAGGTTTTTACACGATCTGACAGTCTGTTTCGCAGCATGGTGCATTAAGTCGTGTTAAATATTTAGCTGCGCTGCCTTGAAACAGGCAAAATGGATGTTTAGAGTCCTCGGTGGATTTCCAAGGTCTTCTGGCCTCCCAGTTTCTCTCCTAATAAACAAGCCGAGCTCTGTCGCAGCATCTGCTATACGTTTACTGGGATTAATTAACTCCACAGACGCACACGTGATGAAAAGTGATACATGAAAAGGTCCCAACTGAATATTTATGAGACTGTAAACATGCATATGAGACCAATTTTAGGCTTTTTTAAATCTTTTTTTTCCTGCAAAATCGACAAGAGAAGATGTGTTAAAATCATCCCTGACCAAATTTAAAAACAGATTGCCACAAATTAATATAAATTAACGAAGCCTGTAGGGTGGCTCAGTTTTCCGATCTAAAAATACAGCTGCCTTATAAATCACAAGCTGCTGCAGTTACAAAACTTCACACCCCAAATAACTGAGGTGATTTTGAGCACATTGGCTTAATCTCAAATTAAAAGCATGAAAGGCAATGGACAGTTTTACAAGAAACTACCCAAAACTAGCAAGAAGTCAAAAAATTACCCAAAATTAGCACACAAATAAAGGAAAAAGAAATGGTTAAAAACAATTTTTAAACATATAATTATAATTAGATATTTTTTTATATTTATTTCTGTCTTATTTATTTATTTACTTATTTATTACTAATTTTCAGTTCATTTTCTTGTCAGCTTTTTCTAATTTCTTTTGCTTGTTGGTTCGCTCAAAAGAAATCAAATAACTTTGCTCAGGTTTCAACGTTTAAATTCTTGTGCAAACGTAACAGGAAACCTGTCGATCCAGGTTTCAAAGGGTTAAACCTCCAGGAAAAACTAATAACAATTATAAAAAATAAAATAAAAACTAAACAGAAGGAAGTGCGTGAAATCTGAACTCAAACTGTTGATGAATGTTTTGTGGAATTTGTGTTTTTTCTATCACATTTCATTTTCAACCCATGGTTATAAAACCAAAGAAACAATGAGAATTACAGGCTGCTGGGATTATTGTTTTTCTTATAATAAAACGTGTTTGTTTCTGGTGCAGAATCGGCTCAGACGTGCTGTTTGCAAATGTGTGGGAGAGTGTAATGACTCTGTCTCCTCACATCTGTGAACCTCCTCTCGCTAATAACCTAATATCACACTGATGAAACGTGTAGGAGGAAATCTTAATCATCTGTTTGTGTCGACGGATATAAACATGCGGGGCACTGATATTAGATAAGAGGAATCATAATTTAAATGATATTAGTACTAACTTTATTTTAGCAATATTTTGATGACTCGGCTCATTGAGGAGGTAAGTTTGAAGGGAAATTATGCCCATATTCAAAATTCATACATGTTATTCTTACGGTCTAAGATGGTCCAAAACCCTGTCCCAAAGACTACAGGAAAACTCAAATTTGTGATTTCTATTACATAACAAGTTTGAGACTTACTTCTCTGGTTTCTAGCTTTTAGAAAGACATGCCACAGAAGTTTGATGACAACATTTTCATCAAATCACAATGTCTTTTTAGGTGTCTTTTTGTATTGGAGATTACTTCCGGTTTCCTAAACTTTCGTTTGATACAATTTTTAACGCAGGTGATGTAGACTGATGATGAATTTTAATACAAAGTATTTCGGTATAAAGAATCTTCATACCATGTTTTTATCAGCTGATATTTGTTTAACCCTTTAACTCCTGGGTCCACATCAGTTTTCTTGTGTTACATTATGACGCCTTTCATAAGCGTTTAAACCACTGACACTTGAGAAAATTGGTTTGATTTTTATTGAAACTGGAAAAATTTAATAAGCAACTTGTAATGTTCCACAAATTGCAAAAAATATATAAAAATTGACAAAAAAATGATATGAATGGAGGGGTTGGGCAGATATAACAAAATAAACTACAGAATTCTTAGAAATATATATTTGAAATTATGTTAAAATTTTATCCTGCTTATTTTCAGGTAATTTTACTTTAACTAGTTACTAATTTCTTGCTAATTTTTGGTCCCTCTCCTGTTTCACTGCCCATTGCCTTCCTGCCTTGTTTTTGAAAGAAATCAAGACAATTTGTTCAGGTTTCAAAGGGTTAATGTTTTACAATATGACCTAAATTTCACTGTTTTCTTTCCGTTTGTATTTCTTCTATGTAATTTATTGAATTGTTGCTTGTCAACAGCTCTGAACCCAGTTTGTGGATCTTAATGTTGGTGCTCCAAACCTCCCAGAACGTCCCCTGATCCAAAAAAAAAGCTCAGTAAATATAAAATATGGAACCAGTCGCAGCAACAGGAGAGCTTTTATAAGGCGACATGTGCCGCTGGCATCAGAGGAGTCGGGTCCTTCTGTTACATGCACACATTAACGCGGCTCTGTTGTGTTTCACAGATTCATAGCTGCAAGTTTGTGTGTGAGTGTGTGTGTGTGTGTGTGTTAGTGTGTGTGTGTGTAAACATATAAACAATAGTTTGAATCAAACATACTGTATATGATTCAAATGATTCAAACAACTTCAGCAGCCCACATGACTGAAAATCCAACAATAATTTCTGTCTCTAGTTTCTGGATAAAACATGGTATCATTTTGGAGAAACAGGCAGAAACAGGTTTATTTTTCTTTAAGAAAAAAAGAAAGAAAAACAAAATATCCAAAATTACTAATAAGAAAGTTAAAAATGCCATGTTTTATTTATTATTATTTATTTATTTTTATTTTTTTATTTATATATAAATTTACTGTTATGTTACATAAATGTGATTTAATTAATTACACAAATCACCAAAAAATTATAATTAAAAAAAACACTCACCAAAAATTACTTATTTTACTGGAAGAAAAAAATACCCCAAACTTTTAAATAAAGCATACCTTTCGAACCTGTCGGAAAAAAAAAATACAAAAAATCTAAGAAAGTTTAAGTTTTCCATGTACATCGCAAAAATTTGTTTTTTTAAAAGAATAAACTAAAAAACTTGTGGGCTTGGAGGGCATGTTTTCTTTAAAAAAATGGTGATTCTTTATAAATTCACTGTTATGTTACATTAATGTAATTTCATTTATTACACACAACACATTTCCATGATTTTAACAAAACTTTCATTACTATTTACTAGTTTGATGACTTTTCCAGGCCTGGAAAATGTGATCATGAAATCCCATGACTTTACCAGGATTTCAATGACTGTGGGAACCCTGGTGTGTGTGTGTGTGTGTGTGTGTGTGTGCGTGCGTGCGTGCGTGCGTGCGTGCGTGTGTGTGTGTGTGTGTGTGTGGGCTCGGCACTCCTCCAGCATTATTTATGACAGGGGAGTGGGAGGTTTTTATACGTTTTAATAGCGTCTTCATTGACTACAAGAGAGAAAGAGAAGCTTTTATCTCATTCATGTTACAGTGAAACAAACATGACTTTTTTGGATCTCATTAACATTAGAAAAAGGTTCCTTTTATGAAACGTATGTCCTCGGTGGATTGATGGTAAAATCCCTATAGGCGCTGCATTACCACATCACAGAGAGCTAACGTGGATTGAACTCTTGGCTGCGTCTCTTGTTTTTATATCGAGAATCACAAAACGGCAAAGATTAGCCCGAGGCAATATGGCATTAAGAGGCTTACATTAATATACATGCATTCATTACTGCACGGGGATTAAGGTGCAGGAGGACGGAGGCAGAGAGAGGGAGGCTGAGTGACACCACAGAAGAAGAAGAAGGGAGAGAAATGATTGTGTAATGATTTTGGTGAGAGGAGACGAGAGGCAAGGAAAGAAGAGGAGGTTAGAGGAGTGGAGGAAACAAGGAGTGAAAGAACAAAAATGACTGGAGAGGGAGAAAAAAGGGGGAAGAAAGAAAAGGAAAAAGAAATGAAACAATGAAAGGAGAGGAAAAAAGGAGAGTTCAGAGGAGTGGAGAAAAGGAGGAGGTGAGGGAGAGAAAAAACGAGGAGGAATAAAGGAGAGAAGAGAAGAAAAACAAGGAAAGAAGATAAAAGAAAGAGGAGAGGAGACATGAGCATCAGAGAAAACACTGAGAAGGAAATGAGGAGAGAGGAGAGGAGAGGAAATGAGGAGAGAGGAGAGGAGAGGAGAGGAGAGGAGAGGATAGGAGAGGAGAGAAGAGGAGAGGAGAGGAGAGGAGAGGAGAGGAGAGGAGAGGATAGGAGAGGAGAGAAGAGGAGAGGAGAGGAGAGGGGAGGAGAGGAGACAAGGAGATGAGTGGAGAGGAGAGGAAACAAGGAGAGAACAGACAAGGTGAGAAGAAAGAGAAGAGAAAAGAGGGCATGAAAGGAAAGGAGTGGAAAGGAGGAGGAAACAGTGAGAGAAAAAAGAGAAAAGGAGAAGAAAAGAAGGATGAAATGAGGATAGTAGGAATGACAAGGACAGGCAAGTAGAAAACAAGGAAAGGAAAGAGGGAAACCACATAGGAGCTTAAGAAAAAGCAGAGGGAGGAGAGGAGGAGAAGAAAAGATTAGAAAAAAGGAATTAAGGAGAAATGAGGAGGAAAACTAGGAGAGAGGAGACGAGGAAGAAAAAAAAGAAGACAGACACTTTATTGATCCAAAGGGAAATTTAGATGAAAAAAGGAGAAAACAAGAAACAAGGACAACAGGAGACAAGAAAAATGAAAAAGATTAAGAGGACATGGAGGTGAAATGAGGAGAATAATAGACGAGGTACAAAAAAGAAAAGATGAACAGCAAGAAGGAGACAAGGACAATGAAGAAAAGAGGGAACAAGTAGGAGATAAGGAGACAAGACAGGGAAGGAGAGGAGAGGAGGAGAGGAAAAGAAGAGAAGGAATGAAGGAGAGATGACAAGTTGAAACAAGGAGAGAGAGGAGAGAAAATAAAGAACAGAGCAAAAGCAGAGGGGACAGTGACATAAGGAGGAGAAAGAAGGAGAGAATATGAGAAAAAAGAGGAGAGTGGAGAATAGATGGGAAAAGAAGGGAAGGAGTAAACAACAGGATAGGAGAAAAACAAGAAGAAAGAAAATGAGAGAAATGGAGGGATGAAGAAATAAATACTGATGTGAAAGAGAAGAGAGACAAAAAGAGAAAGAAATGTAGAAAACAGAAAAGGGAAAAGATAGTAGATAGGAGGAGGAGGACAAGGAGGAGGAGGAGGAGGAGGAGGGCTGTAATGACTTGGCAGCAGCAGAGAAAGAGGAGAAGAGCTGCAGACAGGAGGAGGAGGAGCAGAGGATGATTTCTCTCCTTGTTTTAGTGAAGGAGCGTCAGAAACAGAAGGAGGGGAACTCTGTGAACTCCAAAATAAAAGCGTGAGGAGCGTGACAGAGACGACATGACTCAGCCTCGACAAAATATAATAACCAGTCGCTGTGACTCCTTCGGCGAGGAGACCGACTTCTGCAGGAGAAAAACAACAACATTAACCCTCAGGGACTGTTTGAAACATTTTACGCACTTCTCATTCTTCTTTTTTATATAAATATATAACTGTGGCTGTGTTCATGCATACAGCAGGACATGCATACACATTTCTGCAATGTCATGTATTTTTGTTTAATCTGTGAATTTCCAGCTCAGCACAAAAAGTCGAAAACACACTTTTGTAAACAAAATTGTTACATTCATACTATTAAGTGCAAAAAAATGCTCCATTGAAACCCATTCAAACTGCAGTTTTTGATCCCACAGCCATCAAAGCATAAAAACACGCATTGTGTCATTTCTGCAGGTCATTCTTTAAATTTTATTATCTATTTTTTTTTTTACCATATTCTGCATATGTATGTTGTTCTACTTCTATGCATCTTAATGGAAATATTCACTTTTTGTCTTTTTTTCACCATAGCTGTTATTGATTGTGTGGAACCTTGATATCTCCTTTTCTCTTCTTTTTCTCTACTAAAAGCCGAACTAGGGACTGGAGTTGGAAACTAGCAAAAGCTATAATCTCTATATGTGAAATATCAGTTAATATCAGTTAGCGGAAGTTATACTGTTTGTATTTATATGGAGAAAATACGTGTTATTTCCACTGGGTGCGCTGTCAGCATAAATGTTGCTGCGTATCATTGGCATATCCCATGCACTTTCTTTCTATGTTTTTTAAGACATAAAGCTAATTTGCTCAGGTCTCAAAGGGTTAAAAAAAATAGTTTTACAGTGCAACAGTGCACAAACGCTTATTGATTCAATTGTGCCATTTAAATCCCCAAAATAGTAGCATGTGAAGAGGAGAAACAGCAGCAGGTGTGGATTAATATCCTCCATCTTCAGTGTGTCGACAAATATCAAACATTGACATTAACGTGCGGCGTTAAACACGCCTCTTGTTTTATGCAGTTAAACTGTGAAAACTTGTGTTTTCAGATTTTTAACAGCATTTCACCGAACCTCTGGGAACGAAAATCACTCAACTTCAGCCAGGACGCTGACATTTTTGTCTCAAAGTGCAAACGTGACAGAACAGAAGGAGCTCCTCGTTTGTTAGTCGGATTCACATCTGCTTCTCGTCTTTATGCTAAGCTAGGCTAATTCATCCCCCTCTGACTGAAAACCAATTTCCAAAATGTGAAGATATTCCTTTAAGACAGCCGATAATAGTGATTGCACCAGATCAACTGAAGTCGGCAGATAAGTGACGCCATGCTGACCTGCTGACGGCGAGCTGAGGACGTATGAACCACAGTGAAAAGCTAAATGCACAGGTCTGTAAATAAAGGGGCGGGTGGGCAGCGTCGGGGTGTAATCAGCTGAATTATCGGCGCTGTGGGTTAATTAACGATGCCAGTGCTCTCAGCATGTCACCGCCTTTGTTATGAAGAGCTCGGAGCCAAACGTGTGCAGAGGCGTTGAGAAGCTTCCAGTAATTACACCTGGACCAGAGTCTTCTTCGCTGCGAGCTGTCAAGATTTGTTGGGTTTAATTAGATAAATGGTGACCAGCACACCTCCACCCCACACTCCTAACTACAGTCCACGCTGTCTCCTGTGCTTTGCAACACCAACACAAGACCCCGACTGCAGTGACTCGCCAAAATAAAACGATTAAACTCGCCGATCAGCTCCGACAAGCTGCCGATTTTTCATTTTTGTCTCAATGCACCATATGACATTTCAAATTCAGCAAACTGGACTTTCTGCTTTAATTTGAGGGTGTTTGCATCCATGTTATGTTATTATCAAAAGGTAAGTTTAGTATTTTTCATCCTGGACTGTTTTTCCAATGTTTGCATATCGAAGTGACTAATGGAAACAACTTTTGGAAACTGGGGATGCTCGTTAGCTCACCTGATACAGAGGCTGTGTCCTCACTGCAGCGGTCTCCTTGTATGTCATCAGCTGTCCTATCATAATAAAGACAAAAAGTATCTTTAAAAAAAACAAAACTTTGAATTTGGTCCAGTACTGACTGAACAAAACATAGAAATGACAAATTCACCATATTTTAAAAATTAAAACTTTAAATGTTATTTTTTTTCCCTGTAGGTGGCCAGTGTTTTCCACGTTGAGACACCAAAAACGCACTGAATCTTTGATCTTTGATTACAAGGAAATTCCCTGAAAATAAGCAAAAAGAGAGAGAGACAAGAAAACTACCTTTAGAAAGAGCAAAAAATAATTAATAATTAAAAAAATGGAATTTTGTCATATATCTAATAAGCTCCCCACAGATCATTTTCAAGCCGTTTTCTCGTCACATTTTACTATTATTTTTCTGCAATTTTCTGAACATTTTTTGAGAAGTTCCTTTCATGTTTTAAAAACAAATCAAACCAATTTTCAAAAGTCCCATAGGTATAAATACCTGTGAAAGGCACCTGAACGCAGCACAACAAAACTGCTGTCGATCCAGGTTCTAAAGGGTTAATAGCAAATGTGATCCAACACAAATGTATATGTAGGTAACATCATCTGAATCAAAGTAGCTATAATTATATACTTTATTTCCAAAAACTCAGGAGTCAGTGCAGCAAACAATCTTTATCTTTACAAATCTCACTTCTCTGAGAAAATAAAGCAAAGTTTCGTTTAATTTCTATTGTTTTTACCAACATTTGACACATCATGTGCAAACGGGTCTGATCTGCGGGTCTTTGCTGACCTCTGGTGGCAGAATCAGGAGCTGCACTCTGTATTTACATTCAACGCACAGAAGAGGACTGTGTTTAACCCTTTGAAACCTAGATAAACATCACAGTTTCTGTGTTGCATTCAGGTGCCCTCACAAGCATTTAAATCCTCAAACTTTCCTCTAGCCCCTTAAAACCCAATCAACTTTAAAAAAAGAAAAAGAAAATACTACAAAAAATGCCCTATTCTCTGAATTTGCAATATCATAATTTTTTTTTTTTTTTTGCATTAACGAGGTTATTAATTCAGAGAAACAAGCGGGGAAAAAATCCTGGCGACAAAACATTTATTTCACTTTATTATTATTATTATTATTATTATCATTCGGAAAACATGGGAAAGCTATTTGGTAAGAAATGTTACACAAATCGCAGGAAATCAGTGTTTTTTTCTAGGTTAAATGCCCATAAAACTACATTTATAATAATCAAATTTATAAAATGACATCGTTTTAAATAAGTATTACTATTTTGAGCACTTAATCTTTTGCCATGTTTTTGAAAGAAAAAAATAGGTATTTTTTTAGGTTTCAAATGGTTAACATTCAATCAGCTTTAAATAAGAAATACTACCAAAAAAATCTGAATTTTGATTGATTTGGTAGTATACACAATTAAAATAATAATAATTTCAGGAGTTAAGTGTCTGTAGTTGGCTTTAACACTTTTAATAATATTGAAAGAAAACGTTTTGGGGGATTTTACGACTGAATTTTCCTAAAATCCAACGTCTTGTTTTACGACTATATCATCTAGCATGTCATGATTTTATTTTATTTTATTTTATTTTATTTATTTTTGTGCTGGCTTTAGAGCGAAATGTACGTATCAAACAGCAGCAACATCAGTAGTGGCTCTGATAATGACTAAAAAGCCAAATACTACTAAAATACCTGCTATAACACCATAAATACCCAAACTTGCTGTAGCATTGCACATTTAGTATATTCAGTTTAGGTTACGGCAGAAACTCACTTCCTGAAGACTTCAGTGTCTCTGTGGCCAGTTTCGACTCCGGTTTTCACCAAAAAAAAAGCATCAAAACATTCACAGAAACTTCTCCTGCAGTAAAATCCACTCCGCCTCTGTCCAGCTGTACAATCTGCATCTTCAAAACACTAATGTTTTCCAAAAAACTAGGTATAAAAACTCGCGCGGTTTCTTCAAACCGCCAAACACGGCCCTGCAGAGCTCATTAACACACCTGGCTGATCGTTAGTCCCGCCCCCCTCCTGCTCCCTCATTGGTCACGATGTTTGAATTTGACCCAATCACAGCTCACAAAGTAAAGATGTCACTTTTAAAGTCTCTTAACCCTTTGAAAACTGAGCAAAATGGCTTGATTCCTTACAAAAAAGTAAAACATTAGCACAGAGGAAAAAAACACAAATGTAAAAAGAACAGCAAATGACCTGAAAAAAGCCAAAATAAAAATAAATAATAAAATGTATTATAATAACAATGATAATGATAAAAATAATAATAATAATAAAAAGAATAAGAAAAATAATAATCAAAATAATAAAAAATAGAAATAATAATATTATTTATAAATATAATTTCCTAGACATTTTCTTCTTTCTTTTTTTAAACAAAATTTTCAGGTAATTTTCTTTTAGTAATATCTAGCAATTTGCAGAACATTTCTGCCAATTTGCTTTTAAAAAATGCCTTAAAAAATGAAAAAATCAAATAAAAACAATTCGCTCAGGTTTCAAATGTTTAAATGCTCATGAAAGGCGTCCAAATACAGCACAGGAAACCTGATGACAACACAGGTTTTAAAGGGTTAAAGATGTACAGGAAAACATTTTGTAGAAGACCGTGCAAACCCTGTAAGTGTCTCTCTGTTAATTTTAGTGCTTTATCAATAATAATGATCGCATTTTTTCCTATTTTACGAAGTATATTTTTAAAAAATGTAGGCGAGTTACTGCTTTTTTTAAACTCATCTTTTTTACTATGTTCCAAATGTTTAGCTCTTAATTTCATTCTGTTTCAGTATTTATTTATTGTTTTTACCATAAAACACTTTGCGTTTTAAAAGGTGCTATAACAATAATATTAAATTTATTATTATTATTATTAATGGTGTTATGTCCCCTTTTGTGTTGCAGAGCTGTTGGTGTCTGGAATTGGTCCAGATTGCCTGTGTAGATTTTCGTTTCTGGTTTTTTTTTCTGTTTTTAACTGTTTTGCAAAAGTTTAATAAAAAAAAAATGTTTGAAAAAAATGTACAAGTGCTACTGTCTGTTCACAAGGACAAATATCCCGTTTAAATAACATTAATGGAAGGCTTAGCATATTCTCTTTTGATTTATAAAAAATACATGAATAAAACAGTTTACTCTAAAAACCCGTGAAGGCCTCATTTCTTTTCTCACAAAGATTTAAAAAATCAGGAATCAACAGGGGAACCGATAAAGACCCAAACCGATTAACCAGAATCTACAGTGGCATTGCTATCAATAACATATCGACAATTTCCACGCTCAATTTTTCCCTCTCACATATTCACACTCACACACGCACACACACACACACACACACACACACACACACACACACACACACACACACACACATACACACACACACACACACACGCACACGCACACACACCCTGTGAACCCAGTAAATAAAGCAATCCAGCATCTGGGCTTTATCACAAAACAGGTTTAATTTAATATCTCTTTATTTTTTAAAATAATTAAACATTTGTATTTCTCCAACCCTTTTTTATCTTTTTTTTTCTTTTTTTTTTCAGTTTTTAAATCATATTATATCCGGGCCGTTCTAAAGCACACATTAATTCTGCGAGGGAGGAGGGGGAGGTTCACCGTCACACTCCCAACAAAGTGGTCTGCTCCATGCCTTCCCTCTCGACTCCCCTCCTCCTCCTCCCTCCCTCTGACCCCTGACTCCTGCCTACCTGCCCTCACCTCACCCCCTCCCTCCCTCCCTCCCTCCCTCCCCAACTAAAAAAAATATATCCAATGGTCAAAAGAAACTTCATCAAAATATCCAAAATGAGATAAAAACCAAGAGAAGAGGGAGGAGTGAGAGACAGAAAAGAAAAAACAGACTAAAAGGGGGGAAACACTATCATAAATACCAGGAAGTCTTGTTCCATAATACCTCTTTATATACTGGATACTCCTCTCCACAGTTTCCTAAGCAAAAACATAGGCTAAATTACTACAAGATACAAGATTATCAGTGTACTGCATTCAATAACAATGTACAGGGTTGTCTTTTTCTGTTGTTGTAATACTGTGAAGTCAACGCGGCGCCCCGGTGGGCGGAGGGAGGGTGGGTCGGGGAGGTGAGGTGAGGCAGGGGCGCTCGTCTTTTTCACAACAGGAGGATTTTTTTGGCGCTCCTCTGAAGACTTTTTTTGATGTTTTTGTTTGAAAGTCCCCGTTATGGCCGGAGGGTACCAGTGCCAGACTGATACCAGGGACACCTGGTACGGCAGGAGAGGAGACGAGGGAGGAAGGGGTCAAAGGTTAAAAAAATAGAAAAGAAGAAGATGGAGGGAAGGA
Source organism: Plectropomus leopardus (assembly GCF_026936395.1). Taxonomy (NCBI): domain Eukaryota; kingdom Metazoa; phylum Chordata; class Actinopteri; order Perciformes; family Serranidae; genus Plectropomus; species Plectropomus leopardus. The sequence goes on from NC_142189.1 coordinate 5,790,955, forward strand.
GATAATCAAGTGATGAAGAAGTAGTCCATTGTTTTGGAGAAGAGGAGGAAATGGCGAGTGCGTTTACATGCGGCGCTCTGGTTTTTTATATTCTGGTTTATATGAAGCCACATCACCACACAGGTCACAAAAGAAGGTAAAAATAAACGACAGTAAACAGGATTTGGAATTAGCAGGATGTGAGCTCATCCGAGCAACAGCAAAACAGGAAATGACACTCGACCGTTCTTTGAAAAATTAAAAGTATCTGAGGTGACGTCATACAGGCGGTTTTTTTTCCTCAGGGGAAAAAAATGATGTTAAATGTGACATTAATTTAATCATCTGTACACTAATGCCACAAGACATAATTATTTTTATTATTGATTATTATGATTGATCTGCCATTTATTTTCATGATTAATAGTTTACTTTATAAAATGTCAAAAATACACAAAACAATTTACAAAAGCCGAAGATGATGTATTAAAATTGCTTCTTTCATTAAAGTAACGGTCCAAAACCTTAAGACTCAACATTTACGATGATAATTAACAAAGAAAAGCAACAAATTCTCACTTTTAAGATGCTGGAAACAGCAGATGTTTGATATTTTTGTTTAAAAAGTGATTAATTACATTAAAATGACTTCCTATTGCATCTCTACTGGGCATTTAATATAATTGTTTTTTTTGTCATTTGTTAAATAATCATCATTGTAATCACGGCATATGTATTTTTGCATCATGCCGACTTTCTGTGTGCTGTTTCGTCGTGTCACTCTTTATACGACCACCAGATGGCACCAAAGTAAAAGGGGAAAAAAACCTCCAAACCTGCACATTTAGGTAAAAATTATTTTCATGATTTGAAAGTCAGATTGTGATTTATAATGAACATTTATTCAAAACTCTTTCAGTGTATTAACATTTCTCTCAATTCAAAGTATAGTCATCATGTTTGTGGCGGAGTCCGCCACACTGCTCACAATTCAATGATTTCACAAACTCTTAATTTAACGATTATTTTATCTAAATGATGAAAGATTTTGCCTTTCACTGATTTTTTTCACTGTTAATGCAAACCGAACTTGAGCGATACTATGCAGGGTTGTAGGTTACTGTTTGAAAATGCGCCAGCGTAGAAAAGTAGATAAAATTCACCCCCAGATTCACTCTCGCTTTGTGTTTCACCTCGTTATATTTGCAATTTTCGGCATTGTGTTTCTTGGATGCCCTCAGCTTACAGTCCGGCATCTGGTCGCCACTTGTTTTTTTCTTTTAAAGCCCCGGCCTCATCTGAACGCTGTGGGGTTACACGCCCATAAACGCCCCAAACTCAGAAAATAAAGAAAACAAAGGCAGAGTTTCTGCTGAAAAGTACATTTTCTTCCATTGAGAGTGGTTCATAAGTGCTGAATGAGGGATTACTTCAGATAGTTTTTTTGGAAAATCCTGCATAGTTAATGTTTAACCTACTACGGGCTTTAAGAGTGAAAAAGCAACAGAAAATGCCGTCACTGAGGTTCAAGAGGAGCTTGTGGTCAAAAACTTGTGACTTTAAACCCAACTTTGGGGCAAAAACACAAACAATAAAACAAAAGAGCGAGCTGAATTTCCTTTTTACTTCTGCTGCCTTCTGACTCAAAGACATCATTTGTTTTTCAGTATTTTAACATTGCAACACGAATCTCGAGGCCAACGATTGTGTATTTTAAAGGTGGAAAAGGCAAATATGGAACTGAGAATTAGAAAAAATTATACTGAACACAAGACTTAACACTCGTACAGTTAAATCTTCCATGAACACGCATGTAAACGCACTCAAAGAGGAGACGGTTTGTTTTTACTGTTGTTTTTAAAATGAGATTTTGTTCATTTTTTTCCCATTAAAAACAGGAACCTGTAGACAGGTGGGCGGGGCCAGAGAGGAACCTTAAGGAGGGAGGGGGGGGGATCCATAATCAGTCCAGACGTCCCACACGGGGACAAAAATGACAGATGCACCATTAGAGAGGAGGAAGGGAGGGAACAGAAAGATGGAGGCAACGAGAGGAGAAGCAAAGAGGAGAACCAGGAAAATAAAAATTACACACGGGACTGTACTGAAGAAGAAGAGTGGGATGAAGAGTTAAAATCAATCTATCTTCTCTTTTTTTTGTTGTTTTTTGTTTTCCAAGAGTTCGTTTCACGTCCTACAGTCCAAAAGTTGTTTTTTTTGTTTAATTCCCCCTCCCACACAAGTCATTTTCTCATTTTCTATTTTTTTCTTCCTTTTTTTTATTATTATTATTGTTTTGTTTTTCCGTTTTGCAATAATATCAGCTTAAGGGAAAAAAAAAGAAAAAAATAATTATTTACAGTGCTGTTGAAATAATGAAAACAGACGTGATGAATCTACTGTAAAGTAAGTCGCACAAACACAGGAGGAAAAAAAAACATAAGAAAAAAAAAACAATTAAGAAACCAGCGGCCGCTCCGTGTTGATCCAGAGACGATGGCCTGTATCGGGGATTTCTCGGAGCTCTGGGCAGACATGGCTGATGTGGAGGAGGGGGGAGTCGGGGTAAGGATGGAGGGGAAGGGGAGTCACAGGGGGAGAAGAGGGGGGAGAGGGCAGAGGGGAGCGCGGCGCTGTCTTCGTTAAGTTGGGATGATCCCGTCGCTCCTAAGGCCCCGCTTCAGCTCCAAGTCCTCCAGCTTCTTCCAGAGCTCCTCCCGCTCCTTCTCCTTCTTCTTCTCACTGCACAAAAAACATAAAAAATGTGTGTTTGAGATGCTGCAGCCCGGTTTACAAACAGGAAACTGTTCCCACACCTCTGACCTGTTCACTGACAGAACCACATCCACGAAAAGAGGCAACAAGTGCGGAGGGGATCAGCGCAGCTCAATGTCCTGTTTATAAACCCGACGTGTCTTAAAGGGACATTTTCTTTGCCGGACATGAACGATCTAAGAGTCTACAGTCTCTTGCGATGTGATCTCATTAACTGTGTCTGTCGCTGCTTTTAGATTTGTTTTTATATTGTAAAAGCCTTGTATTTTTCTGTTTTAATCATTGTTATGCATGTACGTCAGCACCATTTAAAATGAGGGTCCACCCTCAATGTGTTTTCAGAAGCTTTGAAAGATCTGTAAGATTTCAGCAGTATGGTTACGAATAATGCAGTATTGACAACATTTTTCTCCTTCATATTTGTAATGATAGGAGGAGACGGAAACATCAAGGAGCACGTATGCTGCTGCCAAAGCCCGACCAACCTGGCCTGCATATTTTCTGTCCAGGCTGTGTGTGGGGCAACTTTGTGCAGGTGCGGTGAGGAAAATAAAGGTACTGATTTTGAAAAAATTACCTCGTGGCTCTGCTGTAATTACGCGAGAGCCTGAGCAAAAGTTTCCAACATCTAAAAAATTCTTATGAACGTCAGACAGCCGTTCAGGAGCAGTTGATTCAGCTGTGATGGGTCCTCTCTTCTCCCTGTGCACTGCACACCAAACAACTCCCATGGGAGCTGAAATTCAGTCCATCTCTAACCATGTTTAGATGAGAACGGCTCTACTATAAACAAAAAAGTCTTTCCTTCGTGTTCAAAAAAAAAAAAAAAAAAATCCACATTCATATGATCCCGTTGTAATAATGCCCCAGTGCTCATGTGAAGAGAGACCGTACGCTTCACAGATAACGGAGGATAAGGGAGGTGAAGGAGAGACGGCATCCCGACCCCCGACAGTTTCAGCTTGTGCCACGGAGCTTCAGTGTTAGGTGAGAGAGAGCCCGGTGAGCCTCAGTCTGTTAGTCAGCAGTTGTGGCACTTTATAGCTTTAACAGTTTAAAAAAATAACTAAAAACCCGACAGTTACGTAATACAATAATCTGTTTCCATTGTTCAAAATGACTCTTAAATTTGTGTGTCCTCATTATGAAAGTGTGACAGGCACAACTGCAGTATCACAAACACGGAAATGGTATTCATCCTCAGCATAAAAAAAAGGAATATCCGAATGCCTACAATAAAAACTAATTAAATACCCACTTAACGAATACTCAAACAGCCAAATATTTGGATCCAGCCCTAGTTTTCCACATGAAATGTACTGAAAGTTTCAAAAACGTGTGAGAGATATAAACCCTCTCTACTCCTTCCTTTTCCAGTGCTGATAGTAAAACTATCACTCATTAGCACTGCTCCGTTTATAACCACAGCTAATATTAATCCTGATATTTGCAGAGTGTGATGATAGTAACACTGCAGCTCCCCGCAGGGCTCATACACATCCCATAATTCATGAATGTGACGACGATGATGTGAGTGCGAGCAGCTTCTTACCGCTGGCGGTCCGACTTGTAAGTGGCTGTGAGTTCATCGAATAAGGTACTGTTCATCTCCATGAAGGCCTTCAGTACGTTGTACACCAGCGCCACGATCGCCCTGCGAGGAGGGAGGACAGAGAGGGATCACAGTTCACGACTGATGACGAAAACAGACAGTTTTACAGCATCTATAAACTTTTATCATCACTGAAGAGTCCATGTGGGGGAATGCATTTAAAGAGCAACTTGCAGGCTACATTTCTTACACAATTTGTACTTTAGGTTCACCTGAAATTACGCTTTGAAAAGTTAAAATATATGATTTAATATTTTTTTATTATTTTGCAGTTGCACAAAGTCCACAGTTTTTTCCACCAGGAGGAAGAACGGTGCTGACTGTACCGCAGGTGTTTTACAAGGTGAAGAGCATTCACTTTCTCCAAATCACTCCTTTCACACTACGACTCAGTTTCTTGCTGCTGGCTGCTATGGTTTCTCATTTTTGCCTGCTGCTTAGTTTTCTACCCCTAAAAATCCTTGGTCAATAACATGGATAAGTACTCTCAACCTCATCAGGTGGCATTCATATTCACTGTTGTTAAACTTGTCTTAGCTCGGCCAAGCCCCCTAATCACTTCCATATCATGTGTCCAGCTTCCCCATAATAGGGTTTAAATTATGGCTGCAACTCATGAATATTTTTAGCATTGATTAATCATTAATTGTTGTTTTTGGTTTAGCTTTTAACTAGTAGAAAATGTCGAAGAATGTCTATCAGTGTTTCCCAAAGCCAAAGACGACATCCTCAAATGTCTTGTTTTGTCCTCAACTCAAAGATATTTAGTTTTCTGTCACAGAAGAGGAAAAGAAACCAGGAAGTTTTCACATTTAGGCAGCTGGAATCAGAGAATTTTTTTTTTCTTTGAAAAACAACTTATTATTATTATTGCAGCTCTAGTTGGCACGCAAATTACAAAAATAAGCCAAGGTGTCACTTTAATACTTATATAAATATTTCAAAAATACAGTTCAAACATTATTTTGCCGATCAATAATTCACAAAGGACGTCAACTTAAAAGCTGTTCCTTAAAAAAAAGAATTTGTGCAATTTAAAAATATTTTTAAGACTTGGAAATTAAATCATATTAATTTTCTAGAATTTTTCGAAACTTTCCAGACCTGTTAGAGTTGAACACATGGATGCAGGAAGTGTTGGGCCTGCAGTTTATCAGAATTATAAAAATCATCCATTTAAAATAATAAATGTTTAAAGGTACGTCATGCTTTTCCCCACATTTTCGCGGGATATACAGTATGTGTAAACTGCCCATGAGCAGCATTTGGTGTAAAGTTACATGGCATGAGTTTCTCTCAGTAACCCTTTAAATGAATATTAATACTGCGATGTAAGACAACTGACAATGAAGCAAGAACATTTTTTTTCAGAAGACTAGTTTTAACTAATTTTCATCTGAAACTATTTTCTCATGCAAGGTTTTTTTCATCATCATTTCTGCTGTTTACAGTAAACACACACAAGCAGCTTAGTTTTCACTTCAGGGTTAAACTCATGAGAAAAACAGGAAAAACCGAGGAGAGCTGCTGATAGTGATGCAGATCAGCAAAAATCCAAAGACACCACATGACTTTGTGTGGAAACATGAAATCAGGGTTTTGTTTTTTTTAGTCACTCACGGGTTCCAGTGCTCTTTGGAGATCCTGTAGAGGCTGGCGAACATGATGGGCAGGATGACGCTGGAGTTCTCCTCGATCAGACTCATGATGTACTCGTTGTTCCAGTAGTACAGAGCTCGCTCTGCAACCTGCACCAAGGAGACAAACAGACAGTTTAAAGTTTCATTTTTATAGCACTTTGAACAACCAGTGTTACAATGTGCTTTACACATAAAATCACAATGATACACACACACACAGGAATTTGAAAAAAAAACAAGAAAAAATACATCACAAAGGAAAAATATAAAAACATACACAGGAAAAACTTTAAAAAGCAAAAATATGATAGAAAAAAACAAAACGATTGATTCTCAAATAAAACAGAGCAGTGCAAAACAATAATAATAATTATCATCATCATCCTTTAAAGAGAAATTAAGAGAAACTACCTTCTTTTAAATCAAAAGTGATTAAAAAGAAGATGTGATATAATAAGCCGGAGTTCCTCGGGCAGATCATTCCACAGATGAGGAGCCCTAACAGCAAACTTTTTAATTTTTTAACTCACGTGTTCCACTTAAATCCCAAACATCTTTTATTATACAGAAGCTTGTTCCCCTGACACCAAACCGTGTTACACAGTCCTGAATAAATTCTGTTCATGCTTGCTTCAACACCACACTGCAGGTAAATCACACTGATGCTGAATCAGTTATTTGCATCCCGATTGGTCATCGGTGCTGGACGGTCACTGACCTGGAAATGTGGGCTGGAGACACATCTGGAGATCTGTTTGAAGAGCGGCTCCTGGATCTTGACGAACTGTGTGGGTTCGATGACGTCCAGGATCTCCTCCAGCTCCCCTAGAAACATCACCTGCAGCGCAGCACGGGAGGGAAATGTTACCACACACACAGAAACACAAAGAGTTTACACACACTTCAAACTGTAAGAAATGAGCCTCACCTCTTTTTGACTGCAGGTTTTTGGCCAAAACTTCAGTAAGCCTCTGATGACCTGAGGAGGGAGAAGAGACACAGGAAGAGACAAAGACAGACTGTTAGTTAGTTTTTCACCAATTATAAATATTCTCTTTATTAAGACTCCAATAGAAATGCAAAATTAACAAAACAAACAAACAATATATAATAATAATAATGAGAATAATAAGGAGCAGATAAAAAGGCAGACAATCAATCATTAATGTTAACTTCAATATAATTTATTTATTTATTAATAATAATAATAATAGTAATAATAATAATAATAATAATAATAATAATAATAATATTTGTTTTTACTCTTATTAAACTCTTCTTTCACCTACATGAGGCGCTGTCTGCAATATTTCTGATTGAGCTACACCTCAGTTATCAGCTGTAGTGACAACATTATTGCAGGAAAAGTAAAAAATGCAACAACAGTGGAATATGACTGGCTGGTGATAACTGCTGTCACCCAAAATATCAACTTCAGGCAAATTAACTGTGTGGAAACTGATTAATCAATGTGAGTGTGTTAGAAAACAAATGCTCTGTGTAAATATTATTATAATACAGTGAAAGGACATTTGTCTCCTGCTTTTGGTGTTAATGGATACTTACTGGTTCTGTTAATGTTGGGTCTTTCTCTAGGAACTGTACAATGCAATACGCCAACTGCAGAGAGAGAGAGAGAGAGGAAAACACGTTAGATTATAACAGCAGCTTAGATAAACTAAAACTTTAAATGTTTTGTTAAAAAATATTCTTTAATCATTCCAACCTGCCACAGTTTAAATATATGTCAACAAATCTCATGACAACTCCTGCACCTGTTTTTTGACTTACTGGCTGCGCAGAAACTTAAATGCTATTCATCTGTTTTTGTAATTTTTAAATCTTACTTCAGTTTTCCACATTTGAAAGTGTCTAAGAACCTTAACACAGCAAAGGCATGACAAATAAATGACACAAAAATGCAAAATCCTCCAAAAATCCAATGCTTCTCCTGCATGCAGTGTGTTCCAGGCGAAAGTCTAGGGCTTTTATTGTGAAAAGTAAGATCAGAAGGACTGGATCTGTTGTGTGCCGCCTTTGTCAAGGTTCAAAGGAGTGATAGAGAGTTTGCTGTTTTGGTTCGGACTCCAGAGCCTCTGGGTTGTTGTTTAATAATACTAATAAGTTCAGGCACAACATGATTGGCTAATGCCTTGCTTGACGTATGAAAGCTCAGAAAAACCTCATTCCAAAAATAAATTAAGAAAAAGTACAGTGCTTTTTTGCCGAGTAATATTCCCTTTTTGTGTGAAAGTACATGTCCCTGCCCCATGTGCAACTACAGATCGTTAGCAACTCTGGATACATGATATACAGAATTTCAGGGAGTTCATGGGTATAAAATGACTTTTCAGATCTAAACATTAAGAAATGTGAGGAGTATTACTGGAAAAACACTGCGTAAAGTTTCAGTCGCTCTCTGGCTCATTTGGGTAGGAAGAAACATATTTTACCTGTGCGTGGAAGAGGGACAGACTCCTGACAGTGTGGAGGGGGATCAACACTTTGACCAGAAACTGTTTATGCTCCGCTTTCAGTGGCAGAGCGAAACCATTGATTATACTGGGAGAGAGAGAGAGAGAGAGAGAGAGAGAAAAATGAACATAAATTAAGCATGAACACATGAAAGAGTTTCCTTGTGACCCTCTGAGAGCAAGATGAAGATCAATGAGCAGCAGACAAAAAAAGACTGTTTATACAGAGGATGGAGCCTGGAGGAGAAATAAAAAGAAGTAACTGATGCTTTAACCTTCAGGCTCACAGACGTGACGCCTCCTTTAAAGCTCAAGACACAAAATAACAACCACAATCCTGCACTGGTGTGTTTACATTTTATCGTTTTTCTAATAAACTGTTTTTGGTAAAAGGACAAACTGTAAAAAAACAGACTAAACCTATTATTGTTAGGATTATTAATTAAACATTTAGGCTGAAAATGTCAAAAATATTGTGTTTACATTATCACAGGTCAAAGTGATCTTAACCTCCATGGGTGAATTTTGGGATCTGATCTCTTAGATTAAAGTGTTTGAGCCATTTGTTTGAGGACATTTGTGTAGAATTAGTCTACATCTATCATATATATTGACGCCAGTTAAATGTCTGAAAGATTATGCGGTTAAATGTATGTCATTTAATTTGTTGGAGTTCTTGTTTTTGAGCGAACTACTTGCCAGGAAGCTCTTTTCAATTTGGTCTCTTTCTTCTCTCTCCTGTTTTAGTTTTGTCATTTATTGAGTGTTTTGATTCTATTTTTAACCAGGATTGGTTGGCTTGTTATTTTGGCTCAGGCTGACTCTGACCTTCAATTTAAGCTTCCATATTCGGCAATAAAAAATTCAGAAATGTCACAACTGTACTCCACATATTCTACGTGTTTTTATGTCACTCTATGCTTTTATTCTATTCAAAAGTTTTTGGCATGTGACCCCCTGAAACCAAGTTAAACACACATACACTCTCAGACTCTGTGGTGATACCACATTCATGTGACCGGTTCAATGTCTCCTTGCTAAGCTGAACACGGAGGTGCTTTGGGGCGCACGGGAGCTCCGCGTGAATCTGTGTGTGTGCATGTGTGCGTGTGTGTGTGTGTGTGTGTGTGTGTGTGTGTGTGTGTGTGTGTGTGTGTGTGTGAGTGAGTGAGAGTCAATTTGCTATGCATGAGAGAGTTACAGCAAGTGTGGGTCACTTTTTGAAAGGAGATGAGTCTGGCCGTTTAACACTCAGTAAGTAACTTATTTGTTAACTTTTCTTCAGTGAGTTTTTCATGTTCATGTTCACACATTTTTTGACAAAGTTTAACCTTACAGATTAGATTGTCAACAAGTCTTAGTTTAAAGATAATTAGTTGTTAGGAACATCTCTTCGAGTGAGAAAGTAATTAAGCCTCCTTATTTTATCTAAACTGCTTTAAGAGGCCAGAAGAGTAAAAAAAGTAAAAAAATAAATATAATCTACACACAAAAAAGTAAAGATTAAAACAAAGCTTCAACCAAACTGGGGTTGTAAATTTCCATTATGGAAAAACAGTTTACTATTATTATTATTATTACTATCATTATCATATCATATCATATCATTATTATTATTATTATAAACCACTTTTATCCATCTCATTTTCAGGGGGTGGGGGCCATATCATATCATATTTTCAGTCAATCAACTAATCAATCCATGAACTAATGGCGGTGCCTCCTTCACTGTTGCTGTAGTTATAAAACATTTCACCTCCACTGTGTCAGGAAATAAACAGCGTAAAGCATGCATGAGCTGAAAATTAAATATGAGAAAATAATAGGTTAATTTTTATCTGTTTACCAACTAAGGGACTAGCTGACCAGTTGCTTTGGCTTCATACTGAATCTTTTCAGTACCTCAGTTTAGTTCCCCAAAATTTCTTATTAACCCAAGAACATAAATTGACAAGGTGTCATTTGAACTGGCTAAAGCTGACACTGAATAATAAGGAGAAAAGAGGCAGCAGTATGAAGATTATGCAGCTATTTCAAAAATATCTTTCATTTATTTTTATCAAAAATATGAGCAATAGCTGTGATCGGTCTCCGGAAATTGCTCTGAACTCTGTCTGCATGTTGAACCCAAACAGCTCCTGACACACAGCTGATAAACTGTCTGTGTAAGTCAGGTCTTTTTTATGGATTAAAAAGAGTGTTGAGCCAAGAGGATTAGCTTTTTTTTCCTTATCTATAAGTCAAACTCTCCTCCTGACTCTTCCCTGAACTTCACATCTCTATACTCAGATTTAGGTTCATAAAAACACGATTTTAACACCCAGATTTTGAGTTTTCATCATTTGTTATCAATCTGTTGCGCTCTGGGTCTCTCGTGAAAAAGATCTGTATCTCCAAAAGAGTGTGTGAATAAATAAAAGATAAAATCGTCCTCATATTGTTACAACTAAACAAAAATAGTTAGATATCAGCGTTGAGCTCAGTCCTGCTGCAGCTCTCAGGTCTCTGGATAAAAACATCAGCTAACAGCAGAGAGCGTAGATGTGCGTCTGACAGTCAGAGGCCTCCACATACCTCCCCAGGATCTCCAGCAACTCAGCCACCCCGTTGAAGTGCTCCGTCTCATAAACAAAACTGCAGAGCAGACAGAGAAAAGAGGAGACAAAAGACAGGAGACAGAAATGAAGTTAAACAACCAGAACAAATGAGCTGAGACGGCAAAACCAGATGATCTGTAAATGAACATATCTGCTGAAGACTGTTAACGGTGGGCAGAACATCAACACAAGAAATGAAGAAATGATTTGCTAAAAGGACATGAAGTCCACATGTGTTTAACTCTGTCGACACTCAGCTCTAAAATCACTGGAAAAAAACATCACTGTGGGCTGTTGAATGCAAATTCAAAGCAAGATATCGCATGTTTTCTAATAAGTTAGCTGAGAACACAGTGGTGTACATTGTGGAAAAAAACTGTACCTGCTTAAGATACAATATTTGTTTTTCTTGTCTTTTCCTTTTTCAGTCATTTAGTGTTTAAAACAGTGAAAAAAATCTCAGTCAAAAAGTTAACGGACATTGTAAACAGTCTCAGGGATTTCTTTGGAGTTCCCACCAAAAATCTTGTTTCCTTTTCTCGAGAAAATTATCTCATCAAATTGGCTTGCTGTCTTCCAAAAACATGGGAAGAAGGCAATCAGAAATTAGCAAGAAAACAGAAACACACACACACATTAAAAAAGACTGGTGGCTGTGGACAGCAGCAAAATAGATATTAGTCCCAAAAAGAGACTACAAAAAAAAAAAATAAAATAAAATATTAAAATATTTTACACAGTTTACTTTTAGGAGGAATTGCTGTTTGACTCAACCAATATGAAAGAATAATTTGAGTAAAATAAGTGAAATCGACCCTGTTTTTACTTTTCTGCTGTATATTTAGAACTAAAGGGAGAAAAAGCTAAAAAAAAAAAAAAAAAAAAAGTGTCAAGAAAATATAAACGGATAAATGGTGCAAGAACCCTTTCATTTGTGCAGTAAAAACAAGTGACCAACACCTAGTTAAGCACACACACGACATTTAAGGAGCTGATATCTACTCACCGTAGAAAAATATTATTGATCTGTTTTCGTATAAAAGCCCTCAGACCCAGGAATTTGCCGTAGATTCTATGCAAGACTGTCTTCAGGTAGTCTCTCTCCCGAGGATCCTCACTGTCAAACAACTCCAAGAGCTGGACGCAGGGAAGGAATACAGAAAGAAGAAGCAAAATCAGAGTCAGACAGAAAGATGGCAGAAAAACATCGGAGCATAGAGACACAATATGGACAGTAGGGAGAATAAGGAGAGTCAGATAAATATATTTTGCAGATTGAATGAGTGACTCACCTGTAGGACAAACTTCTGGTCTATGTACTTTTTGGCAATGCTGGGCTGGAATTCCTGACTCTCCAAGAACCGGATGAAGAACTCGTATACCAACTGGAGAGAGGACGAGAAGAAGAGAAGGACGGATGAGGGAGGGACACAAGGAGGATGAGAGAGAGTTGTTTTTGTTAAAACAAAAAAATTGCAAAAATATAAATGCTCATCTTCTCTGATCAGCTGCTGTGCAGGAAGATTGGTCACTGTTTGTGCATGTTTAGTTTTAAATTCACTTAGTAAAAACTCTGATTAACACAAATTAGTCAAACTTCCTGCTGCACAACAACAAGCTGATCAAGAAATACAAGAAAAATCCAAAGACTGAGAAAGTCCTGTTAGAAATATGATCCCTAAAACTAACCCTGCAGACACTGGGACTGGACTGGATTTAAAGGAGAGGTCAGAAAGGTCACAAAAGGTACAATGTAAGGCAGGTAAGACTTGGTAAAAACTTTTTGGATTGGCCAGGATGTGGGTGAAAAAGGGGACTTTGACTGGGGGAAAAATAATTGTTTATGACTTTGGAAAAATTGGGCAAATGAGACCAAACAAAAAGAAAAAAAGGTTTTACCAGGAAGCTTCTCCTTGAGATTTGCATCTCATTTCTAAAGGAGTCCTGGGCAGCAGGCACACAGAGAAGGAGGAGGGGAGGTGAGAGACCAGAGAGCCTGGCTCTAGACACGGACCCAAAACTGGACCCGAAATAAAACCCACCCGACCACCAGGAGCCAATGTTACTGATGTCTCTGATTTCACGTCTAGCTTAGCAAAGAGACTAAAACAAGGCGAAAAAAACAAGCCTGGCTCTGTTTGTCAAAAAAATGTGTCTACAAATACCTCAGAAGCTCACTAATTAACACGCTGTGCCCTGTTTGTTTAATCTGTACACAAACTGAAACGCATGACAGACAATTTGTGTGTTCAGCCTCTGTGCACACTGCACACTCTTTGCAGACAGAATACCATCCACATTACTCCATTTTAAATGTAAGACGCATCAATATTGCCACATTTCAGCCCGGCATCCTCATTAATGTGGCGTTTTAGCACACCTAAAACGGAGCAGTTTATTTCAAAAACTCCAGCGCTCGTTTTACTGTGGCGGGCAGAAACAGAGGGGTTTGGAAACACTAACACCCCTGTTCGCTCTCTGATTGGGGATTACAAGCCATGACGTGTCCTTCTCTGAATGGTCACAACAAAGTGATGTGACAATTTTCCAGAAGAAAACAGGCTGTGTTAGCCTGTGTGTATCTATAAGCCCACTGGTGTTAGTTAGACAAGGATAACTAATTACAGGCGTTGTGACCTTTTAGTCTCCGGTGGCAGCTGTTGTTCTGAAATTCTGCATTTCATCATGCTGCTACTGCTAACATGTGCAGGAGGCAAGCTATTATTTGAGCAACCCGCAATAGTTTCTTCTTTTCAGCAATATTTCCTGTTTACACCAGCCTGCACAGGCGCAGTGTACCTGTACGGTCCAGTTATATGTGTTCTAAGGCGTGTTAGTACAGATGGAAACTAGAGCTGCAGCAGGGATCATTTTTGTTTTAAGACTCTGTGCTAAATTTAAAAGAGAATAATGTGGATGTAGCCAGAGTCTTGTTGTCACAGTGAGGCTCAATAGAGAGGCTAACTTCCAGAGGACCACCATGAAACCTTATTTTGGAAAAAAATATGTACAGTAGTTAAAAGATGCCGTTTGAATTTTGCCTTGAATTATATATATATGATGTTTTGAAAGATAATTTTGCTGTTCAAGAAAGTCACAGTTTGTTTTAAAACTGTTGGAAGTATAAGACTTTGTGTAATTAGAAGGACTACATAAGTTCATAACTTTCTCTCTTCCGGACACAACAACAACCGTGTGATTTTTTAAATCCCCTTGCTCGTTTTTCGCCTCCCGGCTAATTAAAGACCGGGAGTCCCTCGATAAAACACATCAGGTGAGATAATGTAGAGAGAGACGTACTTTACTGAGCACTTTCACACAAAACTAACAACAAACTGCAACTTTCTTGACAGGTAGATTCATCTTATAAATTGACACATAAAATGTGAAATTTATAGCAACATTCAAACGGGATCAAAAGATCATTTGTCTCTTGCCACTGACTACCATTCATATTTTTTCAGTCCATCAAGATGAAAACATATTAGACAACTCTACGTTTTCGTCGAGCTTGCCTTTATCGGGGTTGTACCCTGATAGAGAGTGCTGCAGAAGAGCTGTGTGATGTGTTTTCATTTTGATGATTCAAAATAACAAACTGTCACAGCGATGTTGCCAGATTTGCCAACACCATGCCCGTACAGAGACTAAAAGCTGCGCTCACCGAAAGTATCTGGCAGCCCACGTTAGAGCTAGAAAAACACTGCTGGCCGAAATGCTGGCCGTATTTTTAAAACCGTATGTGAAGACAGAACTCCTCCTAAAATTTGTCTGTTTTGTGTACCAATTAAGCAGGACACAGCATGTTTATTAGTGAAAACAGAGACACTTTTCTGCGGCTGTGTTTACCTGTAAGTGTGGCCAGGAGGCCTCGAGCGTGGGCTCATCTTCCTCTGGGTCAAACTCATTACTGTCACTGGGCGGAAGGGTCCGGAAAATGTTGTGAGACACCTGGAACAAAACCACAAAGAGAGAAATGTGTTTCAGTTTGATGCAGGTGAGTTATGACTGTGTTCATTCAGTAGAAGGAGACAACAAACCCACAGTGCAGACAGTCTCTCTCCTTTTCCATCTTTGTGATGGAGCCTGATTTATTTTTTTAATTTACAATGATGCATCTTTGCTTTCACTGGCATGTTTTTTATTTACTCACATTTTTTTCCAACCACAAAAATCTGAAGGACATCACACTTGACCAGGACACCAGTTCTCTGTGGCTGTTTTCACTCATGTCAGAACCTGAGAAATATTCACGGGACTAAAATCTATTTACTTTGTAGAGAAATGTTTTCATTAAAATCCCTATTTGTTTACAGTAAATTCAGTTCATGCTTTTATTTTGACACAGACTGGTGACATCAGTAATTTGTGTCTTCACCATTACAATGGCTCCCACAGTAAATCACTTATTTTACATGTTTACAAAAAACTACTGAAATTGTATTTTGTTGAAGCTGCTTCAGTTTCTCTTTTTTCTTTTGTAAGAGGTTTCCTCTCGAACACTCTCATGTGACTGAGTGTGTGTGAGTGTGTTTGAGTGTGTGTGTGTGTGTGTGTGTGTGTGTGTGTGTGTGTGTGTGTGTGTGTGTGTGCATGCGTGCGTGTCTGCACAGCAGGGTCATAAGATACTGAGAGTGGTAAATGGGTCAAAACCTGAGTACACAATATGCAAATGAATATAACTTTTTATCTGCAGATTCTGGAAAAAATGCAAAAATTAATAATAACCAGTTGGCAATGTAATTCATTTTTTAAGATTTAGGCAAACAAACAAAATCTAATCTGTTTTTACCTGGTTATTAGTGTGATGCTGTGTTGGCTTTGTCTTAAAATAGTAAAGTAAATCTTAAAGGAATACTTAATTCCCAAAATGACAATTTGTAAATCAGTTAATCTGTCTATCTTTGCATGCCACCAGTGGACAAAGAATTCAAAAACTGAGAAAAATGTTGATGATTTGAAGTCACAGGGGTCTGTCTGCAGCAAAACTATATCAAAACATCTGCTGACAAACTTTCGCACAGCTCGTGCAGTATAATCCACGTCTAATACATCCAGCAGCTACTCTTTTCATATCTCGAATTAAAAAGACTCAGCATTAAACCCACTTCTTAGGTTTGAATCATATGTACCGTAACTGTGTAATACATTAAATAAATGTGGTTTCACTCTATTGTCTTCTTTACAGAAGCTTTTTTATTTGCCTTATTCCCAGCAAGAATCGAGTACTCTGATGATTAAGACAAAAGGAAACTTGGCTGCATTCTCTGTCTTGTTCCTTCAGCAAAAACATGTAAAAACATTCAAGAAAATAAAGCCTTGATTAAAGCAGTGATTCTCGGTCCCCTGGCAGGTTGGTGGGAGGATTAATGGAATTGGTAAGAAGAAAACGTCTACTACACAAATCTAAATTCTTGTCTCCAAGTATCTGATAGTGTTATCCCTATGGGCCTTAAAATAAATGTATTAAAATGAGACAAAGACTTCTGACACACGTAATAAGAAGCTGCAAGTTGGGGTTTTTTAAGAGGTCTCAAGCCAAAAAGGTTGGAAAACACTGGATTACGGATTAATTTCATTTCCTGCACCACAACTGGATTATCACACTCATTGTTTAAACAAAACGTGGTCTTAATGAGACTTTTTTGGCTCCCTGTCTTCAGACCTCTAGTGTGTGTGAGTTCATTGTGAGTGTTTTAAGCACGTGTTCCTCCCTCCTCACCATTTTGACGACCTCGGGGTAGGCCTGCTCTGTCAGGTAGCCCCGGCTGACGGTCACGTAGTCCACCAGCTCGTTGAGCGTGGAGCGCTTGTACTCCTTCATCTTGAGGTCTGACAGCGTGTCCATGAAGTCAAAGACAGTACAGCACTGCTGCAGCTTCTTCAGGAACAGCTCCGGCTGCTCCGGCGCTGGCACGTCTGGATGCACAGAGAAAGAGGAGGAAAAAGATGAAGAGAAGAGTCAGTTAAATTGGTGTAGAAAAATTAACCATGCATAATGATTATTTCAACCGATACGATAAACCAATAATTTCTAGCTTCTCCTGGCTGATAAGATACCAATAGATAATTTCCTTTTGTTTGTTTTTCATTACCTGAGGGTATGAAAGGTTGAGATGAGGTGAGTACAGAAGAGACACCGGCGGAGACAGTGACAGAGACATTATGAGACATCGGCGGAGAATGAGAGCGGAGTGGACACCGGCGGAGTGGAGACACCGGCAGAGATCGTCTTGTTCGTTTGTTTTTTGAATGAGGAAATGTTGTTTTATTGCATAGCATCTGTAATAGTGTCCCTACACTACAGTGAAAACACAGATTGACGGAAAAATCTCGTCAATTGCGGGGAAAGAGTTCGAAAAGAAAAAGAAACAATGCGGGAAACCCTGCTGCTGACTGATGACATATTTTGGACCAATCTAGCAGCAGTTTGATACGCAGCATAATGCAGTGTGTGTAGTACTGGCGGAGCGAAACCATGGGCAAAACAGGTGAAATCAATTATTATCACCCCATTTATCGGCCAAAAATATTTATTATCGGAATTAACGGTATGACTTCATAAGTTCAATCATCGGTCCGATAATTATCGTGAAACCTTACTTTAAACTGTGTCAAATATTAAGAATCAATTTATTATGAATATACAAGAATATGAATATGTGCAAATTCCATCTGGCAAAGGAGACTATGAGATGTTTAAAGCCCCACTTAATTCTAATTTAATAATTCTGAGTTTCAGGCAGCTGGTCACACAAAACAAAGTATTTGAAAATGCCAGACTGTGCTTCATAAACTCAACAATTACAAGAAAATATTTATTAGATTGATTAATAATGTAAATAATCCAGTGCCCAAAATGGAAAGAAATTAAGGATAGGCCCAGTTTTCTCCATGATTTTTTCATCTAGTCCATGAAAGTAATCTAGATTTTAATTAATTATCAAAAATAATTATCCATCCATGACAACAATCAATTTTCAAAAAAATGAACATGCAAAAATTTAAAGTAATGTATACATTGTGCACTATCCAATTATAGGAACATAGACTAAAGTTTAACTGAAGAACAAATGTGTGAAGAGGAAAAAAAAGACGACTGCTTTCCATGTTTAGAAGCCTGTCATGAATTTGTTTGTGATATATTTCACACTTCCAGCAACAGTAACGTCTGTGTGTTTGGTATAAATAGAAGATGAACAGGGTGGTTAACACAAGCAGAGATAGCCACAACATCTAAAAAAAATACATATGTAAGATATTGCCCGTTACAACTTCAAAAAATGTGAATTAAGCAGAAGCTATTTATGTATGGATTTCACTCATTTGTCAGTGAAAACAAAGGATGTTACAACTGCACGCCTCAGGTGAATAACTCTGTTTCCTGCTCTGCATTTGCTTTTTACTTATTCATCTTTTCTGCGAAGCCTCTCTGTACGGAGAGGGTGAGTACGACAGCCTCATTATCCGGCAGCGAGTGTGTCGGAGGCTGAGCTGTCACAAACCGTATGGATGTTCAGGCAGAACAAGTCGGCAGGTGTCTTTATTCTGATCCCACAGTGAGAGACGTGGTAGAGGGTCGCACAGAGTTCAGACCTGCAGGGAGAAGCACGACGCTCTTCCCTGATCGCCAGACCTGATGTTCCCGTCCCAGCAGGACTGGGCCATTATTATGTAACAGATAAGCTGCTCCGAAAGGCAGCACACCAGTAGCACTGGGTGTGTGTGTCTGAAGTGTGCTCCCAAATTACACTTCAAAGTGCTCGTTTGTCATTTTGAATTCGGCTGCACTTCATGTTGAGTGAGAAACTGCATACAAATGAGTGAGAAACTTTTGGAGTAACAATTAAATGACTTTTTCACCTCTTCATAAAATGCAAAGTGATTAGTTGATTCATTAATTTGGAGACATTACCCTGGGCTCTAGGAATCCGTTTTCTAACATTTTCGGATGAAATGATTAATTGATATTTGGAGCAAATAGTCATTACATCAATGGAAAATCAAAATAAATGTTAGCTGCAGCCCTACAGCTGTTCAACATTATTATTTATTAATATTACTTAAGTTTGGTGGTTGCTTTAGATGTTGACAAAATGTTCAGACCATTAAGATTAATGCATAATTGCTGATATCCCTGAGCTGTCATTGTGTCTGCAAAAGGTACTCGCGCATTTAGTGGACTAGATGAATAAATGCTGCTGCTCTCGCCAGAACTACTACCAGGGCTTAAACACATTTTCATCCATTCATTTCCATGAATTTTCCATGACTTTTCCGCAAATTTTAAAGACCATACATTTTCTGAAAAGACTATAGACATTCCTTATTAGTTCTTTTTCATTACTATATAATAGCTTTTTTAAATATATATTCATTTTAAATAATATATTTAGAACAGTATTAGACCTGAATATTTAAATACACCTTAGGGACTGTTCCTTATTGATGAGAAAGGAGGGGTTGGTACAAAAGAGGGGAGACATGTTATTTTGGTTTGGCTTAGGGGATGGACATACAGCTTTAAATGACTGCATTTTGTATTTAATTTACTTTATTTTATTTTATTTTATTTTATTTTATTTTATTTTATTTTATTTTATTTTATTTTATTTTATTTTATTTTATTTTAAAAAAGCCTTTTAAAGTTATGTTTTTGAATTAAAAATGTGGGCCTATTTCTTCTTTAAACATTTTTGGCAATAAAAAAAAATGCATTTTTATCTATTTACTTTTTTAGTCATTTGTAAAGAAAACAAGCAATTTTTCTGTATGTAATTTTTACTTTCTTTGTCTTTAAAAAGCGATCTTTTACTTTTCTTGAAACATTTTAGGTTTTTTGGGGGTTTTTTTTTGACAATTTATCTTTTACATTTATCATAGCCAGAAGGTGTACAAAAACAGAAATAATCGTTGTTTTTTTCAAATTTCTGATGGTCCTCCAATACATTGTGAGTTATTATATTTGTTTGTTAAAATTCCATGACTTTTTGAAATTTTTAGGGTATATTTAGTTTTCCAAAACTTTTCCAGGCCTGGAAATTGCTATCTATTCAGTCAATGAATTTTCAAAGTTTTTTATGACTTTACGAACCCTTTGCTACTGAACCTGTTGAGCCAACCAGAGGAAAACGGGAGGAATTTAGATCAGCGTGCGAGACAAACCAGCAGCTCGGACCACCAACAGCTCTCTTTTTCACACACACACACACACACACACACACACACACACACACACACACACACACACACACACACACACACGCACACACACAGACTCTCAGACTCTCAGACTCAATGGATGGAACCACGTGCATGTGATTGGTACAAATCTGCAGCTGTCCGCAGACGTTCGACATGGAAAGAATGTCCAAGCCATCATACACACTCGTGCCGGTTGAATATCCTCCTGCCAGGCTGAACATGAGAGGTGATTTTGGAAACACGGAAGATTCCATCAAGCCTGGACTTGTGTACATTCGTGTGTGTGTGTATTGTAGTTGGGATGTTAAATACACAGTAAATAAAGTAAATTTGTTAACTATTATTTAGTGAGCTGTTGTGTAATGGTAATGCCTGATGCAAAGTGCCCTACACTTCAGTGGTTTTTAAAGTATAATTTAATTATTGAAAAATGTGATTAAAAGTTTTAAATGGCTACTTTTAATATTCTCAATATAACCTTATCACAATGTTTAACCATGCTCAATTTTGACTGTTTTCTGAGCTTTTAGACTTGTCGACTTTTTACTTTTTTTTAAATGAAACATCAGGAAAGTTAGTTGTTAGGAACATCCCCTGATTTGCAGACTTTAAGAGTGTTAAATGTCAAAGACACTTTTCAGGATTGAATTTACAAATATTAGATTTTTGGACATATGACAAATAGGTTTGCTGTTGTAGTTCTACTGCAGGTTAGACTTAGACTTTATTTTCTGTACTGTAACAGTGAAGTGTACACATAAACATGTTACGAACCAATCTACCGTCAAATATTATACAAATAGTGTCTAGAGGCTATGAAACAGAGAAATCTGCTAATTCTGATGAATAGAAATGGATCATTTCTACTTTTCAGAACCCAATAAACTAATTAAAACAACCTGTTTACGTGTAAGACTGTATCTGCGTATTGCATGGAGATATAACTGTATTTAGGTTGTGCTCTTGGCCTAAAAATTTAGGTGGAAGGCCTTGAGCCAAGAGCACAAGCTAAGCTAAGCTCATTAGCACTATTCTCATCCACTGACGTGTGGCAGGTTACCATTTGAAATCACAGATAAATTATTTGGTTGTATCATTCACTATGACGAGATGATAAAGTTTTCTTGATTTGATGAGATTAAAAATGACCCTTTCAGAAGTCACAACACAAGCTCTCCTCTGAGTCAGAAGATGGCTATGAGAAAGAAATGTTTTAAATGAAGATATTAATGCTTCCCTAAACACAACTTGATAAGACTCTGCAGGCCAGTGGGTGCCCCGTTACAGTCTTTTTATTCTAAATCAAATTGAATTCAGCTGGTCAGAAATTAATAAACTCCTGAAATCCTCTTTCTGAAGATCAGACCCTTCAGACACAAAGTGTAGCTTCCTGTCCTGGGAAACAGCCCTCAGCAGATCTCATCAAGCGCATTTAAAGTGATTATTCTGAACGTTTTGATCCAAATGCCACCGGTTACTCACGACCTGCTGGCCTCCTCCTTCAACTCAGCTCATTGAGGCCGAGTCCAACCAGGCCGGTCACAAACAAACCCAAACCTCTGACTGACTGGCAGGAGTCCTGCGCTCTGCAGGCTTTAATCCCCGCTACACAAAACCTGTTCACTCCCACAACACACAATGATTTATTGGTGCAAAGGCATTTAACTCTGCTGACTTTTAGCACATTTTTTCATTTCAAGATGATATATTAAATCATACAGGCAAGATGGAAAGTAATCTACAATCTGGGGAGGATAGTACCTCAGTGTTAACCTGCCAACAAGATCAAACAAGTTCCTCTTTGCCCTGCATGTGATATGATCACTCGCTGCTCCAAATACCTAAAAAAAGAGCGTTGACCAGAATATTAAGGTGGCTGCAAAGTCTACATGTCCTTGAGCAAGATATGCAGAGTTTTTCTTGCTCTTTTTTTTAAGTTGCTCTGAATAAGAGCGTCAGAAATTCTGTGATAGTATGAGAACAGAAGAAGTGTTAAAGCTGCTGTAAGCAATATTTTTGTATAACAAATGGATCAACTTAGTGCATGTGAAAGGGGACAGTTTTAGTAGTGGAAACACAGAAGCTAATCAATTTTACCTTCTTTCAGGTCATTGTTTTGTTTTGTTTTTTGTCACAAGTTTACAGTTTTGGTTCATTGTAAGCCTTCTCATAGTGATTATTCCAAAAAACATTATTTTTATAACTTTATCATGTTAGATAAAACAGACGTTGACCAATTTTTCCTTTGGGGACATAATTTACAATTTAAAAATAGGTAATAAATTGCAATACATCACAATATTTGTTAAAGCAATACAATACCACTAAATGTTTAAAATCACAATAATATTGTATTGTAACTAAAGTACTCTAATAATATTGTATTGTTGCCCCCCTGGTTATTCTCAACCCAACAGGTGAAGCATAAAGATGAATCCACAAACACTTGACTATTAAAAAACACTTTTAAGGCTAATTTTTATTCAAACTGATCAACTTATAAATTATAGATTTTGCAGGTCAGTGGACCCTGCATCAGTCAAGGTCTTTCTGTAGTTAGAAAAACACCTAAGATGACTCAAATGAATATTTAAATTTGTTGAAAACATCTACAAGATGTAACCACTCAAAGAGAAAGAAGGAGTTTTCTATCCTGCAAAAACAAACCCTGACAGATCAAGCACACCTAAAGTGTAAAATTGTATTGTACTACAAAAACATTTTGTACACACTCGAGTGCACGTGTGCAAATCTGCAGGGTGGTGCCAAGTATTCACAGAAGACTAGACGAGACTGAGGCTATACAGAGGTCAGGGGACGGAGAAGAAGCTGGAATAGTATCTGAATAATAACACATCCTTTTATTGCAGTGCAGTGAATATGTGCATGCTTGTTGCCCACAGTGTGTGTGTGTGTGTGTGTGTGCAGATCTTTGTGAGTAAGTACAGTAGTGTACAGTACGCTGTGGTTCATTACAGTAATTACTGGCTGCAGGATCCCGGGTCGGCTTGTGTTACGGAGCCCGAGGCCTCGGGATCCTGCAGCTCTGCCGCTATAGGAGCATGTGAACGGCCTTAAAGGAAGCTATTAATAGACAGATAATCACACAGGACACAGTAATCCCTCTACAGAGACACACAGAGAGCACAGCGAATGGGCCCGGAGCAGGGCAAGAGAGTACGAGTGTGAATGTGGGAGAAGAGCAGAGTGAGAGAGAGAGAGAGAAAGAGTGTACATGAAAAGTGTGTGTGTGACTGTATTTAAACATGTGAGGGAATAAGTGTGAGAGAGTGTGTGTGTGTGTGTGTGTGTGTGTGTAGCCCAGAATAACCCAGAAACTACCCATCATACACATCAGAAAGGAAGAACCCTGGAGTGGAAGTACTACTACTACAACTACCACACACACACACACACACACACACACACACACACACACACACACACACACACACACACACACACACACACACACACACACACACACACACACACAATCTCAGGTCAGTCATCATGCCTTTTCCACCACATATCAAACCTCTGCGCAGGATCCTGCACCAATTTAACCAATTTACTGATCATGTATCCCAATTTTAAATTAATAAGCTTTCAACTACAACTAATCTTTTGATTTTTTTTAAATTTATAACTTTTTTTTTTATTCTTGCCTATATCTAATAGACATTGAAGAGGAAGGATTATGACATGCACCAGCCAGGGATCGATATTTGAATGTTGCAGTTATGAGGCACGCACCGTAACCATTAAGCTACTAGAGCTACAATTCATGGATTAATTGATTAGCTGTCAACTGCTTAATTACCCGCCGCCTGATTTAATAATTGATCAGCACAAGTCATTTTTTAAGAAAAGTCAAGATCCTCTGATTCCAGCTTCTTAAATGTGAATATTTTCTGTATTCTTAAATCCTTCTCTCCTTTTTATACATAGTTTATATTTTTAAATATTTTACACACTGGTGTGAGAATTGAAGCATAATACATTTTTAATTTTATATTTTTACTTACTTTCATACTTCTTTATCTTACTTTATTTAATTCTCTTCACTTTACATCAGAGAAGCTGTAATGTATCACAATTTCCTCCCAGGGATCAATAAAGTATTTTGATCCTGATTTTATAACAATAAAGAGAATATCTTTGGGTTATGGACAAAACAAGATATTTTTAAAACATCATCTTTGACTTTGGACACTTATTACAATTTCTCATCTATATCTGACTTTTTGTAGACAAAACAACTAAAAGATTATTCAAGAAAATATTAATCAGATTAATAAACAATAGAAAATAGTCGCAGCCCTATAGGCCACCAAAGTGCTTGTTTTCATATTTTATTTATCAATAATTTTATCCATTAAATGGCAGGAAAGTATGACAAAACGCCTGTCAGCAATTGCCTGTCAAACCACAAAACACCTCAAAGACACCTGACTTGAGGTAACTGCTGGCTGTTCATGCTTATATACCAAGAATCAGGCATAAAAGCAGAACGGAAATAAATAAACCAGCCGCAAGCAAAAGGCTGACAGTTGTCAAGGCAACCACCTTCTTCCAAATCACAAAAACTCTGTATGTCATTGCAAAGGACAGAAAAGCGAATCCAATGCCTTGAATCGAGAAAAAAAGCTCAAGAAGTGTTCTTAAGTGCTATTATCCCATTAAAACACACAAACTTACTGCACATTTTTTCAAGCTGCATAAACTTGAAAGTCACAACCATGTTTGCAATCATGCTTCATTCATAAAAACATCAGATGATCTTCTTTTTAAAGTCACTCAAATGACTGACCGGACCAATTTGTCCTAAGACTTAAACTGAAGCTCTTTCATATTTCAAAGTGCCCATATCATTGAGAGCATTTACTTTTACCATCCATCTTTATCCCCAAATCCATTTAGCTGGTACAAATGTGATCTTTTTTAATCCAGCAGCCACTGTGGGCAGCGGATGGAATCAGGGTTGAAATGAGTGTTTGGCAGTTGCTGATCTACTCAGTCAGCCTCTCTGTGCATAAGCCAACCATCATGTTCAGGATTATTTATGGCTGCATCACAGCAGCAACAGCGAGTAGAAGTCAGTGAAGTGAAGGGACTGTGCCAAGTGGCAAAGACGAATTTTCTGCAGCTGCATGAAGGTGCAGCTCCAAATGGCAGCAGAAGGAAACTTGACTATGTTTATGTTAATGCTAATGATTTATTGGTTGTATTTGGTTTGCATGTTAAAGATTGGTTTAAGGAACTTCTGTCTTCGCATTGGAAAATGCAGAATAATGGACCACTTACATGTTGCTTCTTATTAGGGCTGGGCAATTGGGTTTAAAATATGATCGCAATATCTTAAGGCTTTATTGCGACACATGATATTTAGCTTTATACTTTTAAATGTCCTTTCAACTGTTTACTACTAAAAAAAAATACTGATTGAACTACAGTTACAATAAAATTAAAGTTGAATACACTATTGACCCATAGTGCTTTTATTTTTGAAGGACCAAGCGCGTCCCAGCCCGGAAGTGTCGATGTTTTCGCTGTAGACTTTAAGCTTCCAGTCAAGAGTTCATATATTACAAATATTTGCAAGTCGCACTGGTATAATAGCAACTGGAGCTCTGCAAATACAATACGTTAACACGAGTATATTCGATATCATGTCGACCCCTGATTAGTAGCGCTATATTTATGGGAATCTATGAAATTTTGCACAATACCCACAATGGCTTTGGTTTGATGCAATGCATAGAAGTGGAACATGAATTGATGAATCTTCATCACCGAAGCCAGAATTGGACCGAAAATTCTGCTGCACAAAACGTGTCCGTTACTATATACAAACCTGTAGTGGTGCAGATTTAGTCGTGCCTAGTGTTCTAGGAAATGGTGTTCGAGGGTGACTGTTGACACCAGGTCAGAGACCTATAAAAGCATCAGTATTTCTTATGAAGCTAACTGGTCTCATATCAACACGACTATTCTGAGATGCTTTATGAGTGCGGCCCCGTCCTGTGGAAACACTGATGCTCTGCTCTGGCTTCAGCCTCACCCTGATTTTCTCCTTCCTGCCTGCCTGCTCTGTTCTGTTTCTCAGCTTTGGAAGAGACTCTCATCTGGGCTCCCTTGGCAGAGGAAGAGAGAAGTCGCTGCTGCTTAATTAATGGTGGAAAAAAGCTTAACGAGTCACAGCATGGGAGAGAGAGCAGTCGGATGGCTCACCACAGGAACTCCTTTAAGTTGGGCTAATTACATAACAGCATCAACCTATTGCACACAGGGTCAGGATTTAGCTGCTTGAATATGTACGCATCTCTTTTTGAGAAAGATTTCAATGGCGTTTAAAAGGCTTAACGTGATTAACAAATCTTAAGTGGGAAGTCTCAAATCAGCCACTGATTATTTTAGTAGCCAAACATGATTTGGCAGTTTTTACAGAGCTCACATGTTCTGTCCACAGTGAAGAGCTGTCATCAAAAGTAAACGCAGGCCTTCTCCAAAACTGCAAGCTAACAACACGTTTTTAAAATGTCACTTTGTACAGATTGCAAAGTAATTTTAAGGGTGAAAAGAACTGTCAAATTGTGTGCATGTGCTAATGTTGATGCAGTAAAAATACACGGTAGGGCATGAAAACATGGTTTTGGAAAAACGAGGCTGGAAACCAAAAAAAGAGCAGTAATTGACATAGATCCTACAACTGAACCAAAGCCTTCGCTCTCACTTCTACAAGAAAAAACAAATGAAACAAATAGAGACAAGGTCACAGTGTAGCTTTTGGGGTTCTCTACAAGGCGCTGCCTAAGTCAAGAGACTGCAGAGTTTTCTGACAACATGAGTTTCAGTCTCACAGAAAATGACTTCGCTGGACACTGTGGCCAGACCACAACTCTTCATCACTTCACACAGTTCATACTGTGCTGAACTGAGCCAAATGCTGGTAAAAATCTGGGCAAATGTTATGTTTTTCTGCTAGCTGCAGGTTCGGCAGGTCAATAGCTATTACTGGATGTTTATTAAAAATTATGTTGCATTAAAGCTGGAAATTCCAAGGATTTGGGGGGTGAAGAAGTTAAAAAAACATCATTTGCAGTGTGTAATTATAAGTATCATTCTCTGTCTTAATTTTCATAGTGTAACCACACTGATTTGTATAGAAAATGAAGAAGTTACTGGGGATGTAATTTATCAGCTCGACATTGTTATTGTCCGATATTCGCTTTGTTGACTGTCATCAGCAAATTAGATTTTAATAAACATTCACAGACAGCAGTGGCAGACGTTTTACTCTTGTGTGTGACGTCAGTCTTGCATGTGCTTAAAAAGTAGGGCTCGAGACTAATGGCGTCCTGTTTGTGGACATACAGTCCATACACAGACATGCACAGTCTTCCTGTGGTCATCGTCTGGACGCAGTAAACTCACTATCAACACTTCCAGGGACGCACCCTTTTGTTTCCCTGATAAAGCTACACAGTGAACAACAAATCCAAGCTGAAATCAGCTGGAAGAAAGCGAGTTAATGTCAAGCGCTATTTAATAAAAATGAGCATTGGGCAAAGGTAGATTAAAACGTTCTCATTGAAGTGTTCAAATCTAATCTTGTAAGATGTTGTTTTTGATGAAAAATAGATAGTTTTAAGGACAAATATGTTGATGTATCCACAGCAAAATAATTAAGATATTATGGAGGAAATTTGGATATATGGTGAAAAGGCTTTTAAAGCTGTGTTTTTTAGTAGTAGAGAGTAGTGTGAAAGGTTATCTTCAAGGTTCTTTTATAAATTTGTATGGTTCAATTTGTAATCATTAAAAGGTCTTATAATGACGGGCTGAATGACTTTAAAACAATTGTTTTTATAGTGTATGTTTTTTTGTTTCCCTGGCACAAAAATGTCCAAATTTTTTATTTAAACATCTCTAAAGTCCCAAAATTTCACACGGTGCATCCCTCCAAGTTACAGCAGAATTATTTAAATTGTGTAGTTTAGAGTTATATTACATTAATTTGGTAGCTGCTTTGGTTCAAAGCCACTTACAATAAGTGCATTCAAACCACACAATTAAGAGTGTATACCTTTTAAACAAACAACTAAAAGCAGTTTAGTGCTGCAGTACAAGTGCTCAGAGATCTGAAGGGTTTTTTTGTTGTTTTTTTAGATGTTTCCTAAGTTTACATAAGTAAACACAAGATAAAACCATTGTTTCACCACTGGCTGGTGAATTTAAGACTATAACAGTAACAATGATCAGCAGGTCAAAAAGTTACTTTCTTATTTATTAATGGAAAATACTTTGGTGCTATTTTTAGGTTATAGCGTTCTACAAACAGCACTGCAAAGATTCAAGTCTAGGAAAGTGTAAGACGACCAGGCTACACACTCTTTAAGAACAGTCCACACACACTCAGTGTAAAGGGGGGAAAGCCCCTTCTCTATAAAAGCAGTATGTGTGTGTGACCGGGAGAGCGGCGGGCTTGAGTTACATTAGGAGAGAGAAAGAGTCCAACAGATGCAATCAGCAGATGACTCGACCCCGCTGCCTGAAGGTCAATTTGTAGGATATTATGTACCGGCTGTGACGGTGTAATGTATGTACACACACTCACGGGTTTAGCCATCATAAAGGTATAAACAGTGGAGGTTAAGGCCGACTGGAGATTAGTAAAACCATCAGGGAGACATGCAGGGCTATTGATGGAGGAATGTCAAGGCGCTGTGGGTGTGACCTTTGCTCTCCTCACTGCTGGTGGCTTCTAATTAACCTTATTTACCCGGAGAAAGTTGCTGCTTTTCAGCCGCACCCAGCTTCAGCTGCCAAGAACAACCAACCAGTCTTCTATTGTTAGTCAGGGATTAAAGACGCCTCATCTTAAGTTTTTTAAAGCCACTTTTCACCCCTCAAAGCAGGCTTCTAGGGACTGAATTGTTGGTAGATTAACCTTTTTGTCTGAGTTTTTTTTTTTTTTTTTTAAATTAGGACTAGCTGATAAATACATAAAAATAAAGCGCAATTTAAAAGATAAGATATTCTCTCCAGGATACTGAAGCTAACTTGCCTAATCTGCCAAATGCCAAATGTTTAGTCCCTGTTTTTATATCAGTAGCATGCAAAATATTACACTTCTCATCATCTAATTTTATGACGTCGCATAATGTCATTTTTGCCACAGTAATGTTCAAAGCTGCACAATTTACCTGTTGCAACGAATGAACTTTAATGCAGTAATTTAAGTGGCAAAAAGACTATGACTGTTTGATTAACAAGCTCTCTTTTAGCCAGTGTCTGAGCTTGACCAAGGACAACAAATAATGTTAACAGATCTCAAATTAATCTATGAGATTTAGTTGTTTATTTTTTACTTTTTATAAATGCTGACACCTCAAACTAGATTCTACAAAATATATTCTATAAGCAGAATCAATTTAGATTTGATAAAATGTTATCTAACTGTAACCGCCCCTCGGGGTGCTGTGATGTCAACCAATTCCCCTGAATTCAGCACAACCTTGCAATGATGTCCAATCACCAAAACTTTTCTGCAAATTTGACCAATCATGCTAGTTTCATGAGGGGTTCACCAATCATAGCACATAACATAACATCCCCAAACTCACTCACTTCTTTCTGGTTGTTAAGATGCAGACGTGCAACACAAATGTCTCACATTTACTGATACATTTTACTACTAGAGACAGTGCGAAGCAATACTCGAGCTGAGTAAGATTTGATATGCACGGTTAGTGGTAAGGTTAGTGTAGCTTAAATTACAAACTCAGAAGAGTGCTGTTTTATTACTGAAGGGAACAAATGCCTTAAATTTTTAATAACTATACATAACATTTTGCAACTGTTTTTGCAATTTTTTAACCCACAATTTCATTACACAAACACACCTAGAAACACTGATGATCACAACAACCTGGAGGGACTGAGACTATTCACTAGACAAGATTTTTTTCAACTGCCAACACAATACAGATTAGAAAATAGGAATAAAGCTTGCTTTTGATAGCTTATGGATATGAGTTTATTGACTTGAGAATCTGGCGCAGAGAACGTTTTAATAAATCAAATTTGTTTCAACCTTCAGTTAAACAAACTACCAGAATATAAAGTCAAACATTAGGCCCTGTCATCAGAGCAGAAAGTGTGTGTCATGTTTCCTGTCGAGATGAACAGTTTCCCAGCAGTCACTGCTGTCACTACTGGGGCCTATAAACCACTGGGGTTAAACATTACATAAAGGATTACAGTGAAATGCTGACTGTCATGACATCTGTTTAGTCTTACAAAAACAACAACAACGGCAACCGGAGAACAGACGTGGACCCGGCAACATGGCCGTTATCAGCTGTCGATGCAAATCTCCACAGGAAGCTGGCACCGATCAACTGGTCAACTATCGTTACGCTGCGTTGGCATTCAAACGCATGTACACATGAACATGCATATGGCTGTTGCACCTAAGCAGTGTCAAGTGCCAGACATGCAGCACAATGCAAACTTTAATGTGACTCCTGCTGCAAGAGTGGACAATATATTCTACTGTTATATTAAACTCTTAAATTCAGGCTGTTTGTAGGAATTTACAGAAAAAATCTAAAAATGTACCTCATGTCTAGTGGAAAGAGAGAAACAAAGATGAAGCCTTACAGATGAGCCAAATATATTCAACAAGCCACCATTCCTTAACGTCACTTTGAAGATGTAAACATGCAGACTGGAAAGATAAAAGAAGAAAGAGAGAGGAAAGTGGACCGTACCAGTCAGAGCTAAACAGCTGTCACCATGGCAACTGATGCAACAATCAAACACACGCTGACCTGAATTCACAATCTACCAAAACTGGTGCAAGACATGCAATACAGAGCTCTCTGGCTGCAATTATGCCCATTACAAGTTCAGAGTCCAAATTTCTTGTTTTGTCCAACCAGCAGTTTAAAAATCAACGATATTCATTTTTACAATAATATACAACAGAGAAAAGCTGATATGTTTTTCTTGGTAAGTGGACTAAAGTTAGAGTATTATGATTATGCCACAGTGGTAAATGTGAAAACATACTGCAGTTGAACAGAAGCACAAGTAGAGAAAAGGGATAAAGTCAATAAACTGACTCAATAAAGGCAGTTAAAAACTAATATCTAGCTCAAGTTGACTCAAATTTGCCACCATTAGCTACTCGTCAAAGCTGCAAAATCCCTCATTGTGTGTTTTATGCTTTCAATCTTTCATTTGTTAAAGGTATAAATGTCACAAGAACTCATACTAATGACAATACTTGTTTAAGTTCTCCTGGACCTGACAGGGCAGCATATATGCCTACAAGTATTATAATCTACTGTTAAATGCCATGGTATTTTGTTAATTCTTTGAAATGGAAGTGTTGCATATTTGCACTATGTAACAAATGCCAGCAGCATGAAGAGGCACCGAACATCTATTCTACGCTAAATGCGGCATGTTTGGTGCTTTGTTTCTGGTCGAAAGTTGAAAAATGTTCAAGTTTGGGTAAACTGATACACTTAACTGTGTCACTGTTTATCCAGCGGTCCAATAACAATAGAAAAAGGGCGGGACAAATAGCCTACCACAAAATCAAACCATCATATCTCACATGTCCAAGTGCTGAACAACAACAAAATAGAGGAGTAATATGTTAATAAACTGTAGGCTTTATGTTTATATACACACAAAACTTCATGAACCCATAAAGTAGCTATTTACTTTTGAGGCAGATAATTAATGATTAAATTTAAATGTTTGTGGTACTGTGACAGGCCTATAAGAAGAATGTATTTTTCTTGTTTTCAAAAAGTGTTATATTATGGCTTCAAAGGTTTAACTGGTTTCAGGAATTGCAGCCCTTCATTTTCTCTTGATTATACACTTATCTTTTTAGCTAAATGCAAAAACAGAACTAAATCCAGCCACTTGTCCAGGTATGTGCTGTAACACAGTTTGATATTTCCTTGTTTGTAACTGTACTGCAGTAGAATGAAGATCAGATAACAGACTTGTTATTGTATTGAAGTCAAAGTTTGATATTATGAAAACATTGAGGGGAATGTTCTTACAACTCAGGTTTAAGGGTCAGGATCTGTGTCATGGAAAAACTCCATGTAGATAATAACCCAAATACAAACTACCTGCGTCTCTACATGTTCTCAAGACTCATGTAAGCGTCTTTTCCAGGCTGCTGTCAATCATTAACGCATGGAGTCGTCCGGGGTAAACTTTGCCCCAGCTCCTGTAGCCAACAACACGGCAGATGGCAGAGTTACGAAGGCCCTTGTCACTTTCACTCTGGTGTTAAGGTAACAAGGCATCACAGGTACTAAATGTTTGACTTATACCTCAGTGACAGGAATTGAGACTCCTGTAAGCTCCTAATGAGAGCAAACACTGCAGGTAGCATCATCAGGTCTGGTAAGATTCTTTTTTATATATCTTTTTTCAGCTACACATAAAAGTAAGGCTTTTTGCATTTCTGCATTCAAGAATGGGTCTTAAAATAATTGACAGTTGCCCATATGAACACATCTGCTCACTGTAATCAGTGCTCCTGTTCATACTGGCCCTTAAATAATCCCTTCCAAATGCGCTTTCAATAGCCTTTTTTACATTGTCAGCTCAAGACGACACCATTATGCCGCCTCGCCAATCTGTATGAAAAGGTCAAATCGCAAGGACAGAGTTGTTCCGCCTTAAAAGCAACATTATGCACCTTATAGTTGATTGTTGAGTCTCATTCCCAGGTCGTCTTGACAATCAACTAAAAGTTGTTTGATTTTGCCATAAGCCAAAAATTGAGGCAGTTAACAGTGCCAAACCAACATCTGTGTAAAACAGCCAGCAGTCAGCTGCCACATAACAAGATCAGTAAGTGATTGTAATTGGCATTATGTCGTTGTTATTGTTTATAACAATAAGCGTATGTTATATGTTTCACTCGAGGCAGGCGCTGTAGTGTTAAACGTCAAGCCTCTTTGGCTTCTGCCATGCTGGCATGCTGTCTAAAATCACACACTGGAGCTGCACGATGCCACTGTTGTTTGGTTCTGTGTAAAAATGCGTAGTGTCCCTATAGCACAATCTCTGTAAAAAGGGATAATGTAGGATAAAATCTATAATTCTTGTTCTTTGCAAAATGTATTCAACAGTTTAACTATGATGCATATTGGGAAGTGAGTCCTTAAAGGCTTGTATTAGCAGGAGGAGTGATCACAGCAAGAAAAATCTCTCATTTGGGACTTGCCAAATTGTGAATCTACCCTTTAAGTGTGCCCTGGAGCACTTTTAATACCCTTAAACAAAGAACACCTTCAGCAACTGCCCTAAAATCCAATGACAGCATCTTGTGTCCTCTTTGAATCAGTAACTTGAAAACATCACCCAGCCTTCCAGTGTAAGGTTTCTATTCCTACTTGAGCTGTAAATGCTAATGATGCTAATGATGCTTGTTGCGTTGGCGAATGAAACGCCTACGTGCGAAGATTCATTATATTAAAATACTTGGTAAATATGTGCCTGTCTGATTCAAAAACTCAATGTACATTTACAGGGTTTTATTTATTTTATACCACCTCAGCACTATGCGGAGAAAAGTGCCTGAAGTGGCACTTTAAATGTCATATGATGCCAATCTCCTGTTTGCTTACAATTAAGTGCTGCATGCACAGCAGGGATGGTAGAAAATGTGTAAAGTGTTAAAAGTAATTTGAGTGAAGAACTGTGCTAAAGATACCCCTCCTAATACAGCATTCCCACATATTTTCTTGGACATTTCTGAAGTTTTTCATGACTTTTCAAGAAGAAATTGGCAAATATTTGTTGGTTGCAGCTTCTAAAATATGAATATGTTCCGGGTTTTCTGTGGCTGTGATAGTAACATCTTTGTGTTTTGGGCTGTTGGTCAGCAATTTGAATTTGGCTTTTTGGGCATTATCATTATATTCTGATATTCTATGGACCAAATGACTGATAGATGAATCAAGAAAAGTATTGGCAGATCTTTCAAGAAAATATGGACATCTTCCAATAATTTATATGCTATTTTAACTGAATTACAGGTTAAAATAATATGAGAAAAGCTGCAAACCCTCACATCGGGGATACCGAAACTTACAGATGTTTGGCATTTTCATTATTTTTTGATCAATAACTGAAAAGCTTTTGTGAGATTGCGATTTCTTTGCCTAGATTTGAGATACCAAATGGAAAAAAACAGGTCTTAAAATAACCCTACAACCACTCTAGATTTAAAGGTACAGGCAGCTTGAAGGGATTAAACATTTTAACTTTTCCACTTTTCTTGCTTAGTAATCAATTAATTTGAATATTTATTTTTATCTCTGAGACATCAGTATCCATGGTGGCAGGGCAGCGTTTTTTGGTACTGGCTGTACAGACCCTCACATAACTGACAGGTCACAGGTTTGAACCCGCTGACAGCTGATGTGTCACGTCAAAACCTTCGTTGAGTTGGACGCTGTTCTGAGAGCATCAGCTCAAAGTCTGAGATGTAAAAGCTACTCTGCAACAGTTCACACAAAGACAGCATTCACGAGTCCAGGTGAGAGCGCCGGGTCGCTCTCAGGACTCACATCGCAGGAATTCCACCAGACATGAGCACTGCTGAATCAAACTCAACACAACACAACACCCGTCCTTCACCTCAGCTCAATCACCACCTGCAGCTGCTGCACTTTGACAGCACAAGAGCCATGACAAGCATTTGTGTGGCGTCAAGAGATGACGTGTCTCCATCTGTACGTGATGATCGACGTTTCCAGCAGTTGGATTCAGGTTGGTTTTATTTCAATTTTATTGATTAGGTCTGAATTTCAATACATACTGTAACATTTGGGCTGCACTATCTCAAAATATTTTTAAAAATTCTAATTATATTATATATTTTTTTAACTGATATGGCAATTGTAATGTAGTCGGAATGTTACTTTTGCACTTTGTTTTCACTGAAAAATAAAAATAAAAATGCTGGGGTCTATACCAAACAATCATGTTCTCTTATGTCTGAATTATGATTTTAAGACATCACAATTCATAATTTATGATGGTTTGTTGTGACACATTTTACCTTAATCAAAAAAAAAGAAAAAACAAACCTGTAGCTCCTCTGATTTGAATAATGCACTCACATTGCAATTTTAATTAGATTTTGACTGATTAAATTAAAAGTGCAACCTTAAGTTCTTCTGACTGCTTGCATCTAGACATCATTTGAATTTTAAGAGGTCTGGCTTGTTTTGTTTACTGAAAAGAAGAGTTTTTGTAGCAAAATTGTATCAAAAATATTGCTTTAACTGTCAGTACAAAATCTCAAGCATCATCTCAGCACATGTGCCACAATCTTTCCATTTAAACTGATAGAAATTATATTATCGTATATCAGTTTTCATTTATTATTTTCAAGTTTGCTTATTGTAAGTTTCTGTTTAATCCTGGTGCAGACTCCTGATATACTGAGAAATTTAAATAAATAAATAAATAAAAAGAAATATTCACCCCAACAGAGTTGAAGTAATTAATCTATTGTTAATCTGTGAATCGACAGACTTTGATAATAAAGTTGTTTTTAGGTCAACTGACAAGTAAAAATGCTAAACTTCGACTGGTTACAGCTTCTCAAGTGTGTATTTTTCTGTTTTACATAACTGTAATTTACATTTCTTTGGGTTTTAGACTCTTGTTTGAACAAAACAAGATATATAAAGTCTATACTTGGACTGCAGGTAATATGACAGGTATTTTTTCAATATTTTCAGACATTATACAGACTACACAATTAAATCAAGAGCATATTTGATAGATTACTTAAGAATGAAAATGATCAGTCATTAAGACTCTTGCAGTAGATGCTGTAAACACTATATTTGTGAATTGGAACATGCTGACAGCAAAGCAGATGGAAGCTCAGCAGGCCCAAACTTCACTTTTAAGAGTCAAAAAGGTTTGTTTCTTAATGAACTTCTGCTTCTTTCTTTGGATCTGATTCAAATTCAGAACAGGTTTGAAACTCATTCACAGAACGAATCCACCCTCGTAGAACGTCAACACTTGCTCCAACACACACAAACACATATTTCCACATGAAATCATACATTTAAAATGTACTCGTTCCACCTGTGAACTTTCCATTCTCCTCTCAGCCAGTGAAAACACTCTTCTTCTGTTACCATTCCCAGTCCATTTTAAGTCTACCTTTCCATCTGCCACATACACACACACACACACACACACACACACACACACACACACACACACACACACACACACACACACACACACACACACACACACACACACACACACACGACAGGCTGGGGCGGCTGGTAGCAGCGACAGCCCTTGACAGCAGAGGCTAACTTTAACACTCAATGTTCCTGTACTAGCTGCTGAGCGCCCCCCGACACACACTCCACACACATTCATGAATACTGTCACTCACTTAATCAGGTTTCCTCTCCCTGTTAGGCACCAACAGAAGAAAACGAAAGTCATGAACGTTGCGGTGTGAGCTGATTTGAGCCAAACATGTGGACAACAGAAGTTTGGTTGAACCCACGCTCCTTCTTGTGGCTTGTTTGTAGCGAGTGGGGCTGGAAAAATGTAAAGAGACACCTCGTGGATCAGGTTTCTCCTGAGGGGAGGACGTGGAGGGGAGGGAAGACGAGGCAGCGTGTCGGTGGGCTTCATTGGTCAAACAGAGACCAGAGAGGAAGCCGCAGAGAGAGAGAGAGCCAGAGAGAGGGAGAGATGGGCGGGCTGTGCAGCATTGTACATCTCAGTCTCACTCTTTCTTTCTATTTTCTGCTCCTCTCTTTTTTTAAAAGCCTGCTGCCCAGAGAGGTCAGAGACAGATCAGTCCTCCTACACGAGGTGGACGTGAGCCGGAGACGTGAGAGGGACCTAATTCAGGTTGAAAATGCCGACAACGCGCTCAGCCACATTAGGATTTGGCTCACATTAGCCTAGGTTGCTGCTGAAATCAGATATGTTCTCTTAACAAGCTGTAACTGTCATGTTTTTCCCCCGTTTATGCCATACGGTCTGTGATAGGACGGAGTCAATTTTGAGACGTCACAGCAGCTGATGCCAGGGTGGAAGGTGAGGAGAGAAACCTCCAGGAGAGATGGGAGGAGGAAAACACTCAAGTCACAAGAGGAGAAGGACAGGAAGCCTGAGTTTTATTCAAAAATCTTACTCTCCTCACACGGACATTGGTGGACTACAAATGTACCCTTTCACTTTACCAGCCAGACTTATCGATCACAGGCAAGTGTAAATCAAAGTATAACTGTTCATTTTCCTGAACAGATATTGGAATACTTAAGTATTTGTCTTTTGTTTTGGGAAAGATATTCAGGTATTCTTACCATTTAGTTTTATGCATGCTTTTACCACCCTGAGTGGTAAAGATGGTTAACCACAGCTGCCACCATAGAGACTGTCAACCTATTGGTGTGAAATTTGTATAAATATAGATGTGGTTTCATTGAATATTTTGACCTGACAAAGATCCAAGTAGGACTGAAACGTCTTCATTAAACTTGTGTGGCATGAAGAATACAGGTGTTACTTTTTTCCTCATGTACAGTGTTTTTTCATGACCTCACTCCTGTGTGATGTGCATGTGATTACTCTCTCTCTGCTTATAAAAAGTATTCATTGTTAAGTTTTGTACATTAATAATTAAGCCATATTTCCATAAGGTTGTGGGACCTAAAATGGACAGATTTAGAAAAATTAATGTTCAAAATAGAGGCAGCAGTGAGACATGGTGACAGTCTGTGTTAAGTTTTATACCAAAACCTGGATAAAAATTTGGCTGCCGATAAGCTGTAATTTCCCATCAAGGCTCAAGTGACCAAAACGTATTCAAGCCAGCACTACTGCTATAGCAAGTTAATATGCTACACATTTAATATTATTATTTGTGTCAGTAATTACAATGTTATGTTATAGAATTTCCCTAAATAATGTGTGGCAGCCAACCGCAACTAAAACATCTGCCGCCACGTACTTATTTTGTTTTCAAAGCTGGAAAGTTCATTAGAAGCACTACTGCCTGCGAGTTAAAACATCCAATATTTAGAAAAGGTAAACAAATTATAGTAATTTGCTTACCCTGTGTTATACACCAGACTGGCTGTGGGTTTGACTATGTTGTTTAGTGTGAAAATAGATTTCAGTAGGGATTTTAGGAATTTGCTATTGAAAAATTGCATTAATGTTTTTACTGTAGTGACAAGGAAAGGTGTTCTCTTCATTATCGGGAATGTGTCCATTCATTGATTTAGAAGAGAGCTGGTGGAAGTCCTGAAGCACCAGACATTCAAGAACTTCTGTCATAACATAACTAAAACAGAGAAATTGATAAGTAGTTTAGAATGAAGGGATCCCGAAATGGTGTTTTCAGAATCTGATGGACTGTAAGTCATGCCTGCATGAATATTTAAAAGCGGCAGGGTAGTGTATCAAAACTAGATATGGGTGAAGGATGAAATAACGACGCAGAGTTTCAGGGACATCAAGGATTAAATCGAACATAATGAGCGATCGTTTTGAGATCTGTTTGCTGATATCTTAACATGTAATTTTAAAATGTTTCAATACTACCAATTTGCATGTGAAGAGAGAGGAAAGCAAATGAGAGAAGGATGGTAGGGACAGATTCTCATCCAGAAGTGGAGCTCAGTTTGTTTGCCAGACAGGAACCATCTCCTTCCCCTCCTCTTCCTCCTCTTTCCTTCCTCCACTACTGAACATTAAAGGACTCTTAATCCTTCCTCCAGGTTTCCCGCCAGCCTCTTCACCTCTCTCTCTCTCTCTCTCGTTTGCATTCCTTGTTCCAAATTCCTGACCGAATATCTCCGTGGAAACACTTAACAACTCTTAAACTATGCAGCAACTGTAAAATGTATGTAAATGAGATTATATAATTCCCACTGTATATTTACAATATCACTGCAGACTCTTTTCATACCATAGTGCATGAAAGGTGGATTCATACGGGCCGTGTTTGTTGCTATGCCAACTCTGGTGGGAACCAGAGATTTTTCCTGCCCTCCTCTTATGAATGTTTATTACTTTGGAGAAAACTTTTCACCGTGCATAAAAAAAATCTTCAGAGTCTACAAGCAGCAAGAGCAGGTAATGCTTTCAATTTCCCTTTGGATTTTTCAGTGTTTTATTTTTTATTGTTTTACCATTATTGATTCAGGAGACTCTGGCTGATGCTGTCCGTGTTTTTTTGTTTTTGCTTCACATTCACAAAGTTGTTTCCAGATTCACTTGGGAGCTGTGTAGTACAACCTGAACCCTGTGCTGGGAGATTAAGGGCTTGCTCAAGGGCAGTTTGCCAGTATCTGTTACGGAAGCTGTCATTCTTATAACCCTTTTTCAGACTCTTTTCCATTATGTACATCAAATCAGTATCTGGGGTTGGGT
The DNA here is from genome assembly GCF_026936395.1 of Plectropomus leopardus. Classification (NCBI taxonomy): domain Eukaryota; kingdom Metazoa; phylum Chordata; class Actinopteri; order Perciformes; family Serranidae; genus Plectropomus; species Plectropomus leopardus. The sequence goes on from NC_142189.1 coordinate 5,830,724, forward strand.
ACTGTTGTTTTTTCTTTACAGACAGTACCTTTAAAACCAGCACCTAAATGTTTTTAAACTTTAAAATAAATAATGCAGAAAACTTCTTTTAAAAACACAGGAAGAAAAGCAATTAGCAAATTAGCAAGAAATGTATTAATGTAATTGCAAGACTTTGTGGATTTGAAAAATCTTTTTTTTTTTTAAAAAAAAAACAGTGTCAAATTGGCGCCAGGTTTCTGTGCCCAAACCGACCTCTCAGTCTACTAAGCTCATGCACTTTACAGTCATTGTACTACACTATGAGACAACAAACACACACTCCTGCCAAACCTCTGAGGGTTTTTCTATGTAATTATACACTTGATGGATATTATGAACAGGTTATTTGTTCCAGACACAACGCCAAACCAGCGGTGTTAACAAAGACTAGCTTGTTGGAGCATGTTCACTACTAGAGCCCCTAGGATTGACTGTACTGCAAGGCCACAGTTTTTCCACTAAACTTTCACACAAAACCTAAAGATAGACTTGAAGAACAAGCGTCCTGGTTAACTAAAGCACCTTTGCAGCTGCATCTGACCTCTCATGCAGTGCCAGCCTTCCAGAGTTTGTCTGAGACGGCCTCAAGTCTCTAAATACCTTGAATACAGGCAGTGAAATCAGCTGGGTCTATTGTGAAAATTCCTATTGTGTGCGTCACCATTTTGCCCGGGGATCCCCCTGAGGAAACTGCGCCCTCCTGGTCTTCCTCTAAGAATGAGTTGCACTGCCAACGACGGGATTTATGTAATCCACCACGCTTTACCAGGACCCCGCTTGTCATTTTCTGGCTAAAGTCTGACCTGTGACGGTGATTAACCCGCAAGGAGAAGCAGGAAGAAGAGGAAGAGGAGGAGGAGGAGGAGGAGGGGGAAAAGATGTGACTCGTGCATCCTGATGATGAGCTTTTGCAGTCTGCTAAACCGACAGTGCCGAGTACAGCTGTCCAGATATACGCCCACCTCTGCTGTTAGTGTACATGTGTACCTCAAGGCAGGAGGCAAACGCCGAGAGATTATGGAAATTGGAGAGAAGAAGACAGCAGAGAAGCTATTAGGAAGAGAGAAAATGTGCAAATATGCATCCCAACAAGGAAAGGTTAAATGAAGGACAAGCAGGAGAGAACAGGTTTGTTTGTGTTGAGTTGCAGCCCGAAAATACAAAACAGAGGAATCGCATCCCCACTGCCACACTAAGTGATAACATCCTCTGCGGGTATTAAAAAAATGAATAGAAAGCAAGAAAACAGGAAATCCTTTTTCAAAAACAGCGGAAGTTTTTCTCTTTAAAGTGTCCTAGAAATAAAAGATACCTGTTGTACACCCCCCCCCCCCTTTTCTTATAAAACAAACAGTCCTGAAAAATCATGCTGCAATATATGCACAGCATGATAACGGGACTTCAAAAGGAATAGCAGACATGTCTGGAGAGAATTCACAGAAAAAAAACAACAAAGAATCTTTCATCTAAAATGACGACAAAAATGCAGCACAGAGGAAAAAAAAGAAACTGTAGAAACGATCTTGAAAACAGCAAAAAAAATATATTTCCCTGACCTCTCTCTCTGAATGCTAGTATAAAACATTCCCAAAAGCCTTGGGGCGACATCAGAAACTGCCAGCCAGTTGATAAAATACAACACTGCCTGATACACATCTCCCTGGCTGTTATATAATGCATGGAGATTAGAGTTGGAAGAGCCTTTAAGTAAAAGTCAGTGATTATACCTGAAGGCCACACGTGTTATGGCCATCTAAGGCTGGCTCCTACTATGGCTAATTTCATTTACCAGTTTAAGTTTACTGGTCGGTGGCTCCACACGAAGGCTTTTGGCACTCATCAAAGAGAGTCGACTGTTTATCTGTGTCTTAAAGTTCACAGCAGACGAGCAGAAGAGGCGAACTTAATCCTTGTTCTTCCACTTGGTTTACACAGACATATATGGGAGTGGAAGGAGGCTCAGAGGGGAGAGTGATCGCCTTGTGACCATATGGACGGTGTCCTGATCCATATCCTGGGACATAAACGAGACACTTCCGCTCTTTTACAAACTACAGGCTGAGCAGCTCTCACTGCACCTGCATCTAGTCTAAAATATCTTGTTACCAGAAAAAATGGGAGCTGTTCAATTTGTTTTCTTCTTCATGCTTACTTTACATCTAAAACTTAATGAAGTCAAAGCTGTTTCTGCTCAATTATGAACATCAGACAGTGTCTAAATCCTTATAACATCACACTAATCTTTAATTTTTCAGTGTGACTACAGCAGCTATTGTTGTTCTGAGGTTTTGTCACAGTTTAAAGGGATAGCTCACCAATTTAGGAAATAAAGATAAAATGATACTTCAGTGTCCATTTACACAGAAATTTGTCTTTCATCCTTAAGCTCTGAACAATCAACATAACAGCATAAATTATTTTAAAAAAAAAACTCTGATAAACACTGTTAAATTAAGTTATAAATTAATAAATTAGTTATTCTATTAAAAAGAAAATAAAGCAAATGAGCACATTTCCAAACATGGTGATTACACTAAAATTACCTTTACGTGTGAAAAAACTAAATACAGCTCAGTCAAGCTAGATGTCATTAATGCTTACATCGCATGCAGTCACCAGCACAAGCCTCTCATCCACGAGTACACGCACACTTCAGGACGGTGACACTGTAGGCAGGTGTAGTTTGGTAGACAGAAAATAGTTCATACACAAAACTGCTCACAACAAGGTGGATTATCTTAGGAAACTGAGGCATGATTTCTGGAGAAAGAAAAACATTTTCAAATGTATTTTTTTGGCACTTTGAGCACCACGAGAAAAGTGCCATTTGGTTCCATTATATTGGAGAGAGGGAGGTACGATATCTTCAAAACAAAGCAACTTGCACCAGGAGGTTAGAGAGAAAAACAAATGTATTTTTTAATTTCGGGATCAACTATCCTTTTGCCGCTGCAGGATTGTGGTCTCAGGATAAAACCACATTTCCTTGTTTTTTAGTGGATGCCAGCAAAAATTAGGCCTTTTCTATGTACATTACTGCAAATATATTCAGCAACATTAAGCAAAATGCTGTTAAGAAGCCAAAACTGGCGCATTAATCTTATGAGCCAACAACAAACATTAGCATCACTTTGATCTCACAATGCCAAAACTATTTTTACACCTCGTCAGCGCAAGAGAAATGTCTGCCTGAAGCTATAGTCACTGAAAAATGGCAGAAAAAATTAACCACAGTTGTTGGAATTTACTTCCCATCACACCCTTAATGCTTTAACAGCCACACTGACAGCTATACCTGTTTGCTAACTTGCTAATGCTTGCTAAGAATATAAAGGTAATTAAAGTGCTTTGATACTTTTTTAATAAAATAAAAATAAAATATATTAATAAATAAAATAAAATGCCTCTCTAACACAAAATGTTGCAAAATATTTAAAGCTGGCTTTTGGACATTTTAAGACTTGTATTTTAAGACTGGGGGGGGATTTTTATATAAATATTAATATTTATTTTTATTTTTTTACCATAACTGTTATTGTTTGCATGTTATTGCATATAACCTTTATATCTTCTTCTTCTTCTTAACTGAAAACAGGAGTGAGAAACCAGCAGTAGATGTAATCTCTACATGTAAAATATCAGTTACTACAGCTTGTTTTATTTTACCTTCGTAAGTAACATAAAAGTGGAGTTAAATTCAAATGATCATTTTGGCATCGGTACTGAAAATCAGGCACTGTATCAGCGCTACTCTTCAAACCATACCCAGCCACAGTATAGTGATGATTCCTGGTCATACCAATAAGTCTTTCCTAAAAGTGCTCCATTATTCTCCGTAATAGTCTGGGAGCAAAGCTGCAGAGTCCACCACTCTCAGCTAATAATGATCCTGCAGATTCGAGCATATAGTTTGAAATAATTGTAAAAGCCTCATTATCTGCTCTGCACAGACCCTCCACCAGCAGCTATATTGACTCTCCATGCAGAGACTTTGCACCACCCTCGAACAGAACCACACATCACTGCTGCACCGAAGCCATGACTTAAAAACGTGACGAGCACCGTGTTTTGTTTCATAACGTACAGTACGTCTCAGGAGGAACAGAGTACAGTACAGAAGCAGCAGACAGGGAATAACACCGAGCAAAGAAATCTGTTATGGGTGATGTGTCCGACTGCGTTTCTAATTCAGGACAGGTCGACTCGAAGCAAACCGCCTCCTGAGGCGAGCGTGCGGGGATAAAAACAAGAGTTCCAGTGGAGCTGCTCGGCGGTCGGGAGCAGCAGACTGTGATTGTACTGAGGAGGTGAGAAATGTGTGGAGCCGTGTGAAAGTGAAGTGAACGTGTGAAACTGAGGCGGGGAGGTGCTGAAAAAGGCCGACCATGTGCCGGCTCAGTCACTGATCCGCAGATAAATACAGTACGGCTATAAAAGACGCACGAAAATAAACTATGACAAGAACTCAAAGTACATTCTGCCTGTTTTACAAATACAGTATGGCACTCGTTGCTGGCATACTCATTATACAAATACACAATTTACCTGTGACTACATCAGAAATAATACTACAGTAAGTTATACTTGGATAGACCGCAAATCATGTCCCAAGAGGAAAACTTTGGCAACAATTTTATTTCATACCATAACGTCTTTTCGTCTCCTTTCAATCATTTTTTACAGCAGCAAAATGTATCAAGTGGACTGAAAAAAATTAGTACACTAATAAAAGCCTTTGTGTTTACAATATTAATAATTTCTATAATAAAAAAATTGATGCACCGATGCATCGGTCTGCTGATTTTATTGGCCGATATTGGCCCATCACAGATATATCAGCTTTTATGTTGTCTGATATGCATGCTATGTAAAGTTTATTTAAACCAAACATTATGCAGAAAATGATGCTTGAAGTAATTTAAAATGGTCGAATTCTCAAAGAAGTTTACTGTTTCAGTGCATTATTAGACATCAATTTTGACAAAAAAAGTTTAATTAAGTTTACTGTTAAACTGTAAAACATAACATATCTTTGTAACAAGTATTTTACAACCATATCTGAGGGATAAGTGCATTGCATAATTGCATACATATTTAATATCGGCAAATATATTAAGTTAGAAATGTTGTACTCCCCAATATCGGCATCAGCACCAGAAATCCAGTAAATGATAGGCTCTACTGTGTCGGAGTTTCCCTCACAACTACTGAAAATAAAGTTTGAACAAATAAGAAATCACCTGAGTCACAAGGTAACAAGTTGAACCTGGTTCCAGACCTCTGAATCACCATTCCCATTTACTATCCGCTCATAAGATTCAAAAGAAAACAGCCGGATTATCAGGATACTGACAGATGACTTGACAAAACAACTATCTTTTTACATTTACAAAAATCTGAAAATGCTTCCACACATTATTTCAAACTGTCTGGTGCACCGATGTATCCATTCATGGCTCAGTAGTTTCCTTCATTTTGCGCTGACAACAGTTGTAAATTTACTGAGAAAGGCAACAGAGCAACAACAGATCGGAGTGAGAGAGCATTTTATGAAAGACCCCAGTTGGAGTACAAAGCATGGCCTGTTGCACTTACACACTGTGACTTCAGACAGATCATCACATTCATTTTGTTTTTCCCACATCCGAGTGCTAGTCTGAATTTCAAATCAAAAAGTGACAGCCCTAATGTGCACCATTTCACTAAAATAAAACCAGCAATCTCAGATGACAAGATAAAGAATTATCCGACGCTGGGAAAGAAAAATCGTCTCCTGAGTCAGAAAGAGAAAATGAATCATGGACTAAAAGTGGGTCCTCATTTTGTATTTGGAGAAAATGTGACATGAAAACAATCAAGGGAAATCACACATTCTGTGCATCGCTCGCCAAAGTCAGAGAGCGTTAATTACTGGTGCGAGGTTTGCTCAACATTTAAGTACGCAATTTCAATAAAATGCAACAACTTGTTTTTACTGCTTCTGGTTTGCAAAACGCTGCCCTGAGAGAGATTAAAATATACTAAAGTGCAGTAAAAAATGTTGCTTAATAACAGTTTATCGGTGTATTTAACAAAAGATATTGGGATTATATTTAGTATATTATTTTCTATAACAATGTAGTCACACTTGTCCAGATAGATTTCTTGCAGTGTTTTCCTGTCTCTTTTTGTTTTTTTCAGAAAAGGTAAATGAGACATGATGCTTTCTAGGAACCTTTTGTTTTTCTTTGAAACTATTAAAAATGAACTGACGTTGTTTAAACCTTTGTCAAACTGTATTTACTTTTACTGGAATCCACAGTCAGTCTGTGTGTGAGGCTGCAGGTCAGGTGAGCTGCTGTGTGCTTGTAGCATGTAGATGTTTACATAACGACAGCGTGTGTAAGTGGAGCATGGACGCAGACTCACACACACAAACATATTTCAACATATAAACACTGGAGCGCTCAGGGCTCCCTTCTTGTCCTGATTATAAACCCTGCCCTAAGGAGGAACCAGGAAGTGGTTTTCCATTAAAACTCCTCACAGGTGACGGATCCATCTGGTTTCTGTGTGGCAGCATTCCTGCTGTCAAACCACTCCGCTGCCGTGTTTACACAAGTGAAACGTGACGGGGTTGTCTCATTGTGTATTACTACGCCCAAGTGCATACCACGCATCGCACAATTCTCTTTAGCCTGCAGTGTGATGTGCACGAATCAATACACTCCATTGCTTAGTGACACACTGGCATTCTTTCGAGACAATAGACATCACGTCAGAAGGTCGCTGCAATTTCCAGTCACAGATAATAAAGCATTACAAATACGTGCATTGTTACATAAAATATGGGTGAAAATCTGCTCAAATTAATATACATCGGGGTCAGAGGTTCCCCAAGTAGTCCTCCGACAGAAATTATGTTTTGTTTTTTAAGCTTTATTTCCAGGTGAAATACTGGAAAACTTTAGCTTGTCATAGCCCTTAACTTTATTTTCAGATTTTGTTGTTGGCTTAGAGGTGTGTATCAGTGTATTTTTCTGCAGACTCTGCCTGTATTTTCTTATTTTCTGTGTTCTGGATGTTTATGGGCGTGCTTTATAAAAAAAAAAGTAGCCAGACCATTAGCAGCAAGCATCCAAGAGACGCAGCGCTGAAAATAGCCAGACAACACGCCAAACAAGTGATTTCTTTGATTTCTGTTCTGCTTTCTGTGTGTCTTTTTAAGTAAAGCCTATGTTATTACTCGGCCTATAGTATTAGTTCTTGTACTCTGACGGTCATGTTCAAGTTTGTTTTTATGTACAACCAATATACAATCAACCTGCCACTGGACTAAAGATAGAAATCAGCTGGCATTAATCTCGCATATTTACATGTTAATATTCATTAACATGCCCTGTCCCATACTTTAAATATATGAATGAAAACTGAATCTGGGGTTAGTTTACCTTCGTTTTGCTGAGGACTGTTTGCAAACTAGAACTCACAATACTGCAAAGTACACCTTTAAATTTAAAAATTTGAATTATACAGAATTAAATTGTACCTATACGGACACGATGGCTGTGGGTAAAAAACAATTAAAAAACCCTATCTAATCATTCACACCTGTACAGACCTTAAGAGGCTGCGTTTAAACTTGGTTTGTTCGGTTTATGAAATGAATATCTACAAAATTTTCATGAACATTTACCACCAGGGAATCGGAAAATTTAAGACTTCCTCTTAACGACAAAGACAGACAGCAGCACTGACCTGCCCTGTGTGATCATCATGACGATCTACCTGTCTCGGCACGTAGCTCTCTCACACACACACACACACACACACACACACACACACACACACACACACACACACACACACACACACACACACACACACACACACACACACACACACACACACACACACAGGGAGAGGAGCAGGCATGGAAACAACAACAGCACTCAGACAGAGCTTGACTCTAAAAACGGGCAAAGCAGGAAAACAACTGGCTCAACTTCAGCTCTGGTCACCGCTGCACCAGTTTCACAAGAATTTCTGGGCTCAAGATTTCAGGATGGCATCTCTGTGCAGAGGAGAGCTCAGGAGACAAACACGCTCTCAGTGCGTGGTTTAAATGCAAGACAAGTGGGGGTAAAGGTGAAGCTAATTAACAGCAGAATCTTGACACTACGAGGCAGAAAATTATTATCTATTGGTCCACCTAGACTTCAAGATTGGTATGTAAAATCATGTAATGCAGCTCAGTCTTAAAGCCACAGAACTTCATTATGTGCTTGAGTTAAGATCTCAGTCATTCGTCTCACAAGCTTCTTATCTATTGCCTTTCGTTTAACATGTGTAACTACAATGATCATACAGCTATCCATCGTTTATTCTTCTACTCAGCTTTTTTAAAACTTGCTGGAACAACAGATCATTCAACAGGTTGAGTTGTCACATATTTGTTGCATGCTTCGCTGACTTATCAGTAAACTGGGTAAACTGGATAATTGTTGCTCTACTTATGAAGGAAAAATGAAGAAAACTGGCTGTTTGCAGGTTCTGTAAAATGCATGTCATTTACATTAACTCTGTGCAGCAGCAATCATCAATTCTACAGGGGAATGTATGATGCTCTGCCTTATTTTAAGCCATGAATATAATTTTACAATGTCCGATTTCCATATTAAAAGGGCTTACATTTAAATTAAGCAAACATCTGATGTAATTATTATTAATAATAATCATATTTTTTATGTGTAGGTGCCTTACAAAACACTCAAGGTCACCTTACAAGGACAAGTTAAAAAAAACAGCAGATCAAATTTACAGTGTATAAGATCATTATGTACAAAGGATTAGTGTGACTGAATCAAGCTGATTAGGGATAAAACTGAATATGCGAGTCTAAAAAGATGCATTTTATGATGAGATCTGAAACAGAAAGAGAGTCTAGAAATCCCTGTGAGAAAAACCCCTCAGAATTCAGACCAGTGTGACAACTCTTGTGTCCGTGTTTTTTTGTTTGTTTGTTTTTTTTTAATCTATTTTATTTCTTTATGTGGTCATCTGCTGCAGGCACACTGCTGCAAGTGCTTACATTACATAGCCAACACTGCTACATGTAGCAACATGCTAACAAAACATGTAAACTGAGTTGCTGATGTTGTTAATTTCTCCCTGATTTCAGATCGTATTCTTGCTGGAATATGTCCAGTTATGTTTTGAAGCTTTCATTGATTTCTTTACTGTTAAAAGTGCCACTTTACTCTATTACAGTAATTCCCTCAGCAGCAATGACGATGCAGATACAGAAGACCAGGAAATGCTGAACAATCCGAGCAGACAGGGTTTTTTTGGGAGGTAGGCTTAAAAAGACTCCAGCACAGGCAATGAGGAAAGTATGGTGTTTAAGGCATGTAAACAGGTTCTAGTAGGAACCCAAAAATTTGCATAATACGCCCTCTCTACACTACAGGGGCTGCAAATTAATTCCAACAGATTACGCCTTAGATCTCATTTAACTTTAACTTTTGAAAAAATAACAGCCGTATCTGATTTTAATAATGCAAAATGAAAAGTTAAAACAGTGTTGATCTACATCAGAGCGTGCTGCGCCTCATGAAGCGAGAGTCTTATCAACAAGCTTCGTTTGTCCTATCTGTGATCTGTTCGTTATGAACTGATTGTGATTACTTTTGCAGTTACAAGTGCATTTCAGCTCAATCAGATACTCAGTGTTAGGGTTCGGCTGGGTTATCACCCCTTCAAACCATCAACCCCAACACACGCACTCTCTCACACACACACACACACACACACACACACACACACACACACACACACTCTCCTCCCCTCTTACCCTTGAGCTGTGGCAAGGGCGTGAGCTCGATGGGTTTGCCCTGAGAGCGGAACTGGGACGAGCTCTGCGACCGCTTCTGCTTGGTCTTCCTGACAGACTTCCGTGAAAATCCGTCCACTTTGTCCACAGATGGAGATGTGGTGGCTGCCGAGGACATAGCCCTGCTGAAAGAAATACACAAAGGGGGGGGTTAACACAATCACATTAGACATATGTTTATAGAGCGCTCTGTTCACTGAGGGCAGAGTGATTAAACACAGAGTATTGACAACCGTACAGAACAGAAACTGGACTTCAACTGATGTGGATCTGAAGGTGAATTTATGATTTTCAAGACCAATAAATCAGGCTTACATTTACACCTTGGACTTGATTCACATTGAAAGACAATCTATTTTCAAAACATTTATGACATTTTTATGACCCACTCGACACATGGAGGTCCAAAGAGTTCAATATTAAACAAATACATTAAACAAAACAAGTATAATATATAAATGAACCAATAAATTGTGAAATCATTTAACAAATTATTGAAACTCTCACTTATTTTCATAATAAGGGGGTTTAATTTTTAATTTCTTTTTCATTATAGACATTTTTTGTTCAAACGAGCCAATTTTGTAATGAAACTTATTTATTTCAACTTTTTAGCCAATTGCATGAGCTTGAGTTGAGTTTCAATAATGCAATAAATCATTTTACTTTATTTATTCATCTATTTATTAGGGGGAGCATGAGTACTCGAGTACTCATTGGGACACCAGTGTTCACTAAATGTATCAGCTTAACTAGAAGTTTGACAAGATCACTGAAACTGCATTGGTTGTCACTGTTGTACAATTTAGATTTACATTTTTTGTAGATACTCGAATTTTCTATAATAATATAATTTGAGTTCTTGAATTTGGAAGTTACTTAAAATGCCCATCCCTATTATTTATGTAAATACTTATTTCACATTGTCTACTGTCTTATGTATTCATTGACTTGTGAACTCTGGGGTTTCATGGGAATGCTTATTAAAAATCATTCATTTCTTGCAGCTCAAATCAACAAAGACACATTTTTAGCCATTTACATGCAGCTCCAGAGCCATAGCTTTTCTATCCCCACAGACATTGTTTTTAGCCTCCAGCATTTTATTCACAGCCTCACAACAAAACTGTGCAGCCGCAGCAGACAGCCTCATTTTCCCAGCATGGGAAAGCATTTAGGCCTCAGCTGAGGCCTGGTTACAGTACACAAACACACCGCCATGCTACCTGCCAGTGGACCATCACACTCAAAAACACCAGTCTACCCACAACAATGGAGCAGCGGCTGCGAGGCGTCGCCGCAGTGGGAGGAAGCCGAGGAAACGTCCGCTGCAGTGTGCGTGCTGCTGATTACGTCTAAAAAACTTCTAACAAGCAGACAACAAAAAAACAAGCAGCAGCAGAAGTCACACTTTTCTGAACCACGCCCTGAAGCTAATGTCTAGTGTCAAAGTATTTCCTTACTCTCGCCGTCATTAACTTGCACATTATTTAAGACATAAGCGGCAATAACTGATGTCCTGATCCGGTCGACACTAACTCACAAACAAAGGCCTGGGAAGAAATAAATTAAACTTTAGCAGAAACGGTTATGTAATAAGACATGAATGAGACGCTGCAGGCTGTGCTGGCTGCATCTCTAATGCTCCGTCAAAGTCACACAGGCAGTCATACAGTATGTCCACCAGCAGGCCTTGTATGTAACACAGCGGACAGAGGAGGAGGAGAGGCACTGGGACACACTCAGTACAAACACACACGTCATCCTGCTGCCTGAGGATATGGACAGCAGCACTAGCAGACAGTGAAAGCCTTTTACAAGCTCTCTGAGGCAGCACAGCTGAGCGTCCATCATCATGTACAGTACACTGCGATTTTAAAAGTGATTAATGACTGCAGAGTAGCATCGCATCCATCTGTGGTTTGAGACCGTCGATGTGTGGATGCGATATGACTGTAAGTGGAGGGAGATAGTATTCAAAACCGACAAATGTGATTAATAATGAGATACTAAACTGTTTACAATTTAATTTTCCCTGAGTTTGTGCATATTTACATCAGTGTGTGTTTACTAAACATGCCTTTTCATAAGACCATACACACAGTTTTCCAATGGAAATCGGGAAGCCAAAATGCCCAACTATCATAACTTTTATCACACTTTTCCTTTTCCCAACTCTGCTGCATGCTGTTGATAAATTAACACAAAAAAAGAAAAAGAGATAACTTGTTTGGGACAAAGACAGATCTTCACCAGGACACCTTCAGGACGAAAGGACGCAGAAAACTCACTAATGCATCCTATTTCCCTGATGCTACATTGTGAAAAACAAATTGGTTCTGAAATTGGCAGTTGTTTGCAGGAGAAATTCACTGATGTTTGCACAGAAATATAAAATAGATATTAGAGAGGGAATTATGATATATAACAAAAAGTAAAAAGCCTTTCTAAGGAGTGACTTGGTTTAAAAAGAAGGTGTCTTCCACATGAATGATGACTAAATTTGTGCCATGAAGGATTTAAAAACAGTTGAGTTCTGTTTTTTTTTTTTATACACAAAAAACAAAACCAAATAAACAATACCAAAAAAATCAGTATCAGCGAAACTGTTATTTTAAACATTTGTATCTGCTCAGAATTTTGAAATCTGTGCATCCCTTGTAAAATCTTTGTATATTTTTAGTGATATAAATCACATCGCCACTGGACTCAGCGAATTTGTGTGTCTCTTCAATATTTTCTGATATACTAAAAATTGTTGGTCAAAGCCCTAAACACGTCCTAAAAACATAAGTAAATTTACTTCCACTAAAGCGCAGGGGATCTAGTTTTTCAATTTGCTACTACATCCTACAGACTCAGATTCACATATGACAAAACCAATTACATGTAAATGACAAGAGTCATCTGTCAGCACTGCTCACTGTCTTCTCTTTCATAACCACACAGCTGTTAATGATCCATCCATACGAATGCCTTCTGTCGGGCATCATCAGGGTGGGCAAATGCCTCCAGCTGAACACTGATCTGTCTTATCGGTGGCTTTTCACTCACCATTAATCTGAAAGTCCTGCTGTGTCGTAAAAATACAACTGTGGCTGAATACAAAGCACGATATGGACTGTACGTATGGAGCGTAAACAAAAATTTGCTTCCAGGCTGACAGTTTTGCCTTTCAAACTTTGGCACAGGACTATTCAAATGTCATACAAAAGTGGGTCCCGACGGCATCTCAAGCCTCAGTGGAAACACAACAAAAAGCAGCAAACTGACACCTCAACACCTGCTCGGCGTATGTGCAGAAAGCCTCGCGATGACCAGACAAAGCAGGCCTCTGAAAATCACCTTCACTCTGGGATTATCTACGGCTAATGGCTTATCGTGCAACAGCTCTGACGTACACACTCTTTGACACTTTGAGACAATCCGGTTTTTATATCTTTAAATAATTAAATCATCAATTGGAATAATGGTAGGGAGCAGCAGCTGCAATCAATTGTCAAAAAATATAACATACAGGCTAAAGGTGAGTTTTCTGAATTCAAACAGAAGGTGTGATATAAAGATAAAACTACTAGTCAATCAATTAGCCGAGGAACAGAAAATTTAGCTATTTAAATAATCATTTTAGTAATTTTTTCGAGCAAAAACACCATACATTCAGAGGTTTAAGCATTTCCAGTGTGTAGATTTCCTGCTTTTCTGTTTCATATTTTTGTGACCTGAGTATCTTTGAGTTTTGGACTACTGGTCAGACAACAAGAGATATGAAGACGTCAACTCGGTTACAATTTTCATAATTTTAATAACAAAGCCATTATTTGATCCAGTTTACCTGATGATGAAAATAATTGTTTACAGCTCTATTGTCATATGCTGTGCACACTGTAAGGTCCTTCAGATTTGGGGCTATAGAAATTACATTTCTTTGAATGAAGCAAGCCATTTTTCAAGTACTGCTGACTTTCATTCTGTGGTTGCAGCTTCGTCAGTGTGACCATTTGCTGCTTTTCTGTTTTATATCATAGTAAACTTAATATATTTGAGTTATAAACTGCTGTTTGGACATAAAACATATGAAGACATCACCTTGGTTGCAATTTTCTTTTTGTCATTTATTAACAAAGCCATTAATCTCTCTAACAAGAAAATAATGTGCAGATTAGTCGATGGTGAAAATAATTACTCAGAGCTCTTGTGTTGTATGCTGAACAGATAGCAAGGCCCTTTGAATTTATAATTTGGGGGCTGCAGAAATGAAATTACTTTTAATGAAGCGAGTGATTTTTGAAATACTACCCTCAGACACGCACTGCATCCCAATAAGACTTTGAATCTCTGCACGGATGACTTCATACAGCCAGTCAGCTTCATTCAGCTCTGATCAAACACACTCTGTCTGCTGCATTTCAGCAAGCGTCGGCGAAGTTGTACATCTCGATCAGGGAGCGACTCTCAGTTTCTGCCTGCTACATCACCAACAGCAAAAATGAACAATCAAAGAGCTGCCGGTGCTTTTATGCTTACGCCACCTGGTGAATGCCACCAGTGCAAAAAACGACAAGAAAAATCTTTAAAATGTACAAACTCGAGCTCTTCTTACCTGTGCAAAGGGGCACTGGAATCCCCATGAACAACCATCAGTCCTTCACTGTCTATCTCTCTCTCTGTGACAAGCCGGCTAATGGCGAAAACACTCCAGTGCCACCACAACACACGAGGGAGACTACGGCGGCTAGCCAGGCGTATGGCAACTGAGCACCAAAGCCATTCCCCCTCCCATGCCTCTTACATAAGAGACCAGATGACATCCAAACAGGCTCGGGGAGGGTGGGATTAAAGAACAAGGAGGAAGGAGAGAGGAGGGGGCACGACGAACAACAGGAGAGCAACAGAAAGGGAGGAAGAGGAGGGAGGGCGGGAGGGAGCTGCTGTTCGACAGGAAGTCAACAAATAGGCAACGGCGAGGGCGAGCGAAAGGAGCTGGAGTGAGGGAACAAACACGAACAGGAACACACACACGGGAGATAAAAAGGAGGCTGGCAGGAGGAACGCTCAAGGATCTCGCCTGTGGTCCAAACTTAAAATTCAAAATCCCCCAAGAGGTGCAAAAACCAAACAAACTCTGGGTATGAGTAAGGTTTTCTTTCAGAAATACTTCATCTCGAGTCGTTTGGGATTTCTGGGGACAAAAATTTAATGATGAAAAAGCAGGAAGAGACATTAACTTCTGATTTCACTCAAGCAGAACAGTAAAACTGGTTCAGAAAATTGGAAAATACAACCTTTAACTCCATGGAGAATATATTTAAGCTACAGCAGGACATTTACGATAATATATAATCTCATATAATGATGAGACATTTTGAGGACTTGTGTATATTTAGGTTCACTAACAATCATGAGTGTGATAAACAGCAAACAAGCAGACATTGGAGCCCTACAGTGTGCAAGTAATTTGTTTTATTTCATTTTACTATCTGCTTACCTTCGGCTCAGCACCTGCCCTCATTGGTTTGTTTGTGCGTGCATCCTTTCTGCAACTAACAATCACCACTTCAGAGCCTTAATGATGGCCAAAACTCAAAAATACTATGTTTACTTCTAATGGGGTGCTAAAAACCATCATTTATATTGCTGCCAAACACATGAAACTGGGGCTGGGCAATATAACGATATTATCCTAATATTGTGATATGAGACTAGATATTGTCTTAGAATTTGGATGTTATTATATTGTAAAATAGGGTCATTTTTCTGGTTTTAGAGGCTGCATTAAAGCAATATCATTTTCTGAGCTTACCAGGCTGTTCTATTACTTGCCTTAACCCTCTTTATATAGACGTTAGCGATGATTATTTATCAAAAATCTTACTGTGTAAACCATCTGTATCAGCACCAATAGTCAACCGTGCAATATCTTTGCAATTTCAATTTTGAGGTATTTGGTCTAAAACACTGTAGTAATGATTTTTTTTAAATTATCGCCCAGCCCTACTTTAAAGATATACTATGCACCCCCCCCCCGTTTTGACCGTTCAAAACTCAAGATATTCAGTACGTTACCACTAAAGAAAAACAGAAAATATTCAAATTTGAGCAGGTTTTTTTTTTTTGTCAGTTTCAGCTCTGCAAACTGTGCAGCACACACACTCATCAGATTAATATTAAAATATCTGCACTTACAAAGAGGAGCTACAAAGCACCATTCACAACAAACACAAAAAATTGTCCTTAGAGCAATGTAATTAATTTAAGCCAAAAACTCCTTCAACTTTGCAGCCATTACCAGGCAACTTTAATGCCTATGACAGCAGCAAATTACTTATGCAGAACAAAGAAGACAGGTTATTTTACATATCAATTTCCTTGAGTTACTGATAAATGGATAAGTGGTCCCTGCACTAATTATACCAGTATGAATCCCCGTTGTACCATTTCAAATCCTTCTACTACTCACTTCTTCGGAAAGTCTCCTGTTGCCATTATTGACTGAAAGCTGCAATCTGACAGCACGTCTAATTGGTATGATTCATTCACGGGATAATTGCACTGTTCACACAGTCAAGAACAAATGAACTCAGCAACTTTCGAACACACACACAAAACCACACAGAGCTGATAAGGAGGAGGCAGTTACTACACCAGCGTCATCATAAACACAGGAGACTTTGGATGTTCAGCTATCTCAGCAGCGGCTGGACCTGCCCTCAACGTGGTGTGACATTCAAAATCCTTGAAGGTGAAGCACCGTGACAGCACCAAAACGTGAAGTACACCTACACAGACACGTACACTGCAAATACCATCACATGTAACGCCACACCTGGCCTCTGGCATGCTCCTGTCATTCACACACGACTGACAGGGCACAGGCCAGGCGGAAATAAAAGTAAACGTCAGTGGTGTAAAGTGATTAAGTACATTTGCTCAATTACTTCACTTAAATTAATTTTGAGGTACTTGTACTTTACGTATTTCCATTTCTGCTACTTTTTACCTCTACTATAGGGCTGCAACCATTATTTTCATTATTGAATAATCTGCAGAATATGTTCACATTTAACTGATAAATCGTTTATAAGTCAAAAATTTGTGAAAAATGCTAATTTTACACATTACAATTCAAGTGGCCAACATGACACCTCAAATTGCTTCTTTTGTCCAACCAGTGGTCCTAAACCCAAAAATTATGCATTTTCTACCATAAAATGACAAAGAAGCAGCAAATTCTCACATTTAAGAAGCTGGAATAAGCAAATCTTTGACATTTGAAACATTTAATCAACTATAAAGATAGTTGGAAATAAAGCTTCTTTCTATCAACTCACATTTAACTGACCAATCATTGCAGCTCTATTCTACTCCAGTAGCACGATTTCAGAAATTGTACTTTTGGATGAGTAGTCAGGATTTCCAAGAATTTGTGATGTCACAACTATGGACCAAATCACCACTGTTTATTTACATTAACTTCCTGGTAGAAAACCACTGTGTCATGTACATATAATCAAACGGCGCAGAGCAAACTCTCATTTCAAGCCAGCTAACATTATTAGCATTCTTTTAAATATATGTTATATTTAGAATATTTTAATCACTTCACCTTGCCCTATGACAGATCCAACAGAGATCTGAAGCCAATTTATCAACAACTCCAAACTATACTGAGAAAAACAGTCACTTTATTCCACCGAATTGCAGAGTTGCTGGTGTACCGCTGCCTTGATCAGCTATTGTGCAAGGTATAGCAGAGCAAATATTCAAATATACGTGCACTTAGACTGATACCAATTTTTTAGGTGGCTAAAATGTTTTACTGCGGCCTCTTCCACAGTTTGCCTTCCATGCCAGTAGATTTGGTTTATCAAAGACACCATCAAATCAATACAGCTCACAGGATAAGCAAAACAGAAATGTCAGATAGTTCTGACCACCATTTTTACATGTTACAGTTATCAGTCATTAAAAATGTATTTATAAGATAAGAATATAAGATTTTGAATGCAGGGCTGTTATTTCTAACAATGCAGTTCTACACTATGGCATTACTACTTTTACTTGTGAATACTTCTTCCACCACTGGTCATCACCCGTCATCTTTATCTTCCTGTATCTCGCACTCATCATCACCATGTCTCATCCTTTCATCATCCATGTCACTACAGTGTCATTACTGGTGATTATCTCTCTCTGACCACTTGTAAACACACACACACACACACCCAACAACAGACAATGTTGAAACAATGTTGTCTATGACAAGAAAACATGACAGACTGGTGGCATATTCAGTCAGTCATACTATCTTGGTGCAAAGCCATTTAAAGTCCATGTCTTATTATCACCACATATTTGACAGTTGGCTAAACTTGTCCCAGGCCAGATTCACAGAGCTTTTTCAACTCGTGCAGGATTAAATATTTCACTTTTAGGGCAAACCTGCCCTAAGCTTCCCTGACATCAGCTCTGCCCTGGAAAGATCAGCCACTAAGCCACCACCTGAGCCAAATGACATAATAAAGATTATATGAATTTACTGTGTAATTTGATGTTACTTATTTACTGTTGTCAGACAGAGCAGCAAAGTAGGCCATGAGCTGCATGAGGTCAAAAATCCAGGGTTCCCACACATTTACATGGACAAAATTTAAAAACTTTTTCATGCCTTTTCAAGGACCCATAATACATTTTTTGCCTGGCATTTTTCAAACTTTAAATTCAAACTCTGTTCAAACATTATGTCAGCTTGGTGACATACATGAAGAGAGATGCGGCGCGTGGGGAAAATGAATTAATATACATAACAGTGAACATATCGTCACGTATTGATTAAATTTAAAGCTACGTTACATCGACAGCTTCAGAAAATAAATTTGCCGTTATGTTACATTACATGGAAGATTACTTCAGCAATTAAAATACACACAAAATATTTATTTCCATGACTTTTCCAAAACTTTCAATGATTTCTAACCCTTTGAAACCTGGATAGACATTGATTTTCTTGTGCAGCATTCTTTCAGTAACGTTTTAAGCATTGAGCATATTGGTTTGATTTCTTTTGAAAAAAAAAAACAGAAAAGGCAGTGAGGAATTGGCAAGAAATGTATTGCAAACTACAAGAAACAAGCAGATTTAGGAAAATATTTTTTTAATAGAAAAATATGTCGAAAAATCTATATTCTTATAACCAGAATTTTAAATGTTCCCATACAGTACTGTGCAAAAGTATTAGGCCACCTTAAACTTTGTTATTTTAGTAAGATTATAATGATCATGCATATTTATTTCTCAGTAGTCACTTTACTAAAATACAACCACAACATACAGGAAATATGTATACAATTACTTACTTACTTACTTATTTAAAAGCAAATATTTCAGTTGCAAGTATTAAGTGTGACCTCGCACTATACGATGTCGTGTGTATCACACACACTTCAAATGCAATTTCATAACCTCATAAGAACAAGGTAATTAAAATTTGAAGCCTAGAACGACAGTTTCAAGGTTGTTATTTTCTTCATCATCCAGGTTTGTAATTAAAGTAATAGACATAATTCTGATTTGAGTTTTGTTTCTCTCAGGTCCAAACTATAAGAAATGGCAAAACATACAGAAAAATAAAACATGTATGGGGTTTGATGGTGTTCAAAAAAATGTAAGAATGAAAAATTGACATTTACAAAGTAAAAAGGTCTTTATCCCTTTCTATGTTGAGCATTACATACAAAATTTGTGACATACTCTTGACTTAATGGTGTTTTAATGCATTGGACATGTTCTCTGTATTCTTTGTATCTTGATAAAGAGACTGAGAAATAAATAAATATCCCAAGTGCAACTTTGCTAAAACAACAAATCTATGGTGGCTTAAGACTTTCACACAGTGCTGTATATGTATATTTAAGATTGTGCTACAAAATTAACATTTTTAAGTGCTTTTTCAGTAATTTCCTCTTTTTTTTTTTACTTTCTTTTTTGGCTATTTTTTGGTAACATTCTTGTGTTTTTTTTTACTAATTTGTTGCTAATTTAGGTGTCATTTCATCTTACAGGTTGCTCAGTGCCTTTTTCCCCCATTTTTGAAACAAATCAAGCCGATTTACTCAGGTAGCCAATTTGCTCAGGTTTCACATGATTACTAATTCAATGACTTTTCCCAAACTTTCAATGATTTTTAGTTTTTCTGTGACTTTACCAGGCCTGGAAACCGTGATCGGGACATTTTATGACTTTTCCAGGTTTTCCATGATTGTGGGAACCCTGGAAATGAAGCCGTTTGGGATAAGCTGGCGTTAGCTTGGCCATGTTGGGCCTGGCAGCAGCATAATATTCAAAACTTGACAGCAGCGCGATAACCTCACCAACGTTAGCTAGCTAGCTAACTAGCAACCATAGCCGTTACAAAGCGTTTGATTTTGACGCTTTAGCGGTTAGTTAGTCGTCTTTTCAGAGCGTACAAAACAATTTAATATTACCAATAATGAGACGATGCAGTCTTGTATCAAAAGTGTCCGGTTTATGTCAGAAAACGGCATTTTTTGAGTAGCTAGCTAACGTTGATGCTACGGCTATCGCGGGTTAGCTTACATGTTAGCTCATTAGCCGCCACCAGCTAAGCTTTCAGTGCACATGAAAACATTGATCTAACATTTGCTAATAAAATAACGTTACCTGGGCGGACTCGGGCGATCACCCATCATCCCAGATGTAAATACAGGGGGGTGGGCAGTGCTAATGCTGCTACCGTTAGCTAGCGCTCACAGACTGACAGACCGACTTGGGTTGGGAAACACACACCGAGTCCCGAGTCCCGACCCCCGAGCCCGACCGAGTTGGCTGTTAGCTCTCCAATCGCAGTACTTTACCTTGATCCTCTGTGGTTCGCAACGGAGACGGCGGCGGAGGAGTTTATCCTACGTTTTGGGGAAATCTATCGGGGCTAACTGTTAGCTACCTCCAGCTCGGTGCGGACAGCCTTTTTTTCCCCAAGCAGCGGCAAAACAGCAGGAAAATCTGGCCTCAAACAGCCAAACCCACGAGTACCTTTTTTTCCTTCCAACGGAATAATCCTCAAACTCCCATTAATAACAAAATATATATAAAACGATTACATTAACGCATTTACATTCCTGTTACTGATTCAATTCCCCAAACCCCTAAATTTTGGTGTTTTCTTAGCTCGGTTATGATTCGGGGCTGGTTCTTTTTCACCCTATTGTCAACACTGCTGGGTTAGACCATGGCACACATAACAGAGACGCACGCAAACGTGCTGGACGGGGTTCAGATCCGACCTACGACGCCGATTGGCTGCCGGCGGCGGTGTCGGGCGCTGTGTTTGGACAGGAGGCGGTGTCAGTCACGGTGCAGAGGGAAACGAGGCTCCGGATCCGTCGGTTAGGTGGAGGAGAAGGGACAAGGGAAGAGATCGGGGCAGAAAGCACGACGCTGAAGTTAGTTTCCGATTCGTCGCTTCCGATCAAGCAGTTAAGGGGAGAAGTTAAGTTAAAGTGTAGATTTCAGGGGACAAGTCCCACCATTTTTATTTATTTACTTATTTGTAATTTCCTTTTTATTGCTTTTTAACGAACAGAAACAGGAATGAGGACAGTACAACAAAAAATAAATAAAACAAAAAACTAAACTAAACTTGTCAAAGTGAGATAAGTGCCTTAGCAAGGTCTTTTGAGTCTAAAACCAGGGATTTGATGATTTGATTACATTTTATTATTGCATTATACCTAAACAATATGTCCAGCCCAAACGGGCCTACAAGGCACAATTATTAAACCCTTAACACCTGAGCAAATTGATTTGATAAGAAGGAAATTCAAAAAAATAAAAAGAACTGAAAATAAGCAACAGAAAAGGAAATTAAAAAACGAACACAAGAAAATGACCTTAACAAAGTTCCAAAAAAATAAAAATAATATATTGAAAAAGTATCCTATTTTGTAGAATAGCTTTAAATGTATAATGATTAGATTTATAAATGAAATTTATCTCTATTTTTTATATATCATATACATGCAGAAAAGGCAAAAAAAAAAAAAAGGTGCATAAAAATTCCCCAGAATGCAGGAAGTTAAGTGTTTGATACCTAAAATTTTCTGACGGAGGACCCCAAACCCGTTTCTTATAGTCCCCCATTATGTTTACGGCATTAGAGTTAAGGAAAAAGTAATTGTTCATTTAGTTGTGTATTTTGTTTTTGTGCATTCACATGAATCAATAAACAGAGAATTAAGACAATAACAAAAAAGCAGGTGTAGAATTAATATCATTTTTACTTTTGCTGCACTTGGTACAACTGCAAATGGATTTCTTTGTGATTTTTCCAAAAATGTAACCGTCAATTCAATCATAAAGGTAACATTAAGGGAAAAAAAGAACACTACAAACTTTAATACAGAAAAGCATAAACCTGATTTTTCCAGTTTTGCTATGCTCTGAAAATGCATCTTTCTATCTACTCGTGTGATTTATTTTTCTGTTTATGTTATTTTAATATTTTAAATATTTTTTCTCTCCTCACCATGTAAATATGTGTTTTGTTTCATTATAACAACATGGTCAATTAATTAAAAAAAAAACATAATAAAAGTAGTGATTTTTTTAAATGCATTTTCACAAATAGAATAAAGGTTTCACAAATCTGAAAGTGTGTTTTGAGACCTTAAATGTCGAACATGTTTTCACCACAGTATGAGGTGCAAAAAGCAGATTATTGGTCTCTAAACAAAATTATGTCTTTTCCCTTAACTTTCCCCTTAACTACTGAATGGAAGCTACGAATGTGAAGCTAACTTCAGCTTCGTGCAGGGAGCAGAGAGTGTGTGTGCGGAGTCTCCGCTGCTGCCACACAGCGTGCTGCAGGAATGAGGCTAAACCTGTCCGAGGCCCAGCCCTTCGCTTCTGCACTTTTTTACCCGCACTTTGACGGCAGATTTGACCCAGCTTCACTGCGCATTCATCAGAATAACAGCCGGCTGCAGCGGTGAAGCAGCGCGGTGTGAAGGAAGAGCGGATTTCTGTGCAAACCCCGAGATATCAGAGGGATGTGTTAGCAGGAAGAGTTACATAACTACAATATACAGGCTACTATGAACACAGCTAAGGCTAGAGCACCAGCCATGGGTGCACGCGTAGGGGGGTGGAGGGTGGCCCAGTTGTGTCTGTCTGCAAATTCCCCCAATAAACAAACAAACAAATAAATAAATAAATATTAATAATATTTTGTTCTTAAATGAAAAGTCCATATCGAAGTAGGCTGCATATTAAATTTAGGAAGTCATCTGTATAGAATGTGAATTTATTTATAGGGGTAGGAATAAATTAATGTGTTCTTCTTCCTTCTTTTCCTCACATTTACTTTTTTTTCCTGATATTTTTTTGGGGCATTTTTGTTTTTAATTGATGGGACAGTACAAGTGTGAAAGGGGGAGAGGGAGAGAGGGGGTGACACGCAGCAAGGGGCCGAGGCCAGAATCGAACCCGTGGCCGCTGGAGTGAGGACACAGCCTCTGTACGTGAGGCACCCGCTCTATCCACTGAGCCAGCAGGCGCTCCATTCATTTATTCATCTTATTTATTTATTTTTTGTTTGCTTTCCTTTTTTTTATACTTCTTTTAAGTCCCCTTCTCACACTTTTTACAAAATTATTTGTTTGCTTTTTGTTTTTTTGTAATTTCTTCTGAGTCCTTTTCGGGTATGTGATTTTTTTAAGTTTAAGTAGTTTGTATATTTGTTCATTGAGATAAAGGTTTTGTGTAGGATTTTTTTTTTTACCTTTTTGCTTTTGTTCATTGCACTTGGCTGTAAGACTTATTTGCTTTTATTTATGTGTTTTTGTTGCTTTTTTTAATTTAAAAAAATGAATTACTCTGCCCCCTTTTTTCCACTTTATTTATCAGATCTTATATTATCCTTAAAATTGGATTTTATTATGTTTTTGTCTCATGCATGTAATTTCTTTGCTGTAACGCACGCTGGGCTGCATTTCTTTTATGAAAGGTGTTATACAGATTCAGTTTATTATTACTTATTTTTTTAAAATCTTTTTTTGCTTGTTTTTTTCCTTTTTACACATTTTAAAAGTCTTCATGTATATTTGGTTGTGTATTTTGTTTTTGTACATTTATATAAACCGATTTTAAAAAGAACGACAAAAAAGCAGGTGTAGAATCATCATCATTTTTATTTTTGCTGCACTTTGTACAACTTGCAGATGGATGTTTTTGTGATCTTTTCAAAAATGTAACCATAAATTCAGTCACAAAGGTATCACTGAGAAAAAAAACACACCAAAATGCTTTAACATACTTAAAAACATAAACCTGGTTTTAACAGTTTTGCTAAACTCCTGAAAAAAGCATCTTTCTGTCTGCTCGTACGACTTCATCTTTTCCAGAAGAGATTTTTTTCTGTCCATGTGCTTTTAATAATTTAATGACTCAGCCCGTCTCCTCACCGTGAAAATATGTCTTCTTTCATTATAACAACGTGGTCGATGAATAAAAACCACAAAGATCGCTGAATCACCACCAAGAATCACTGCGAATCTTAACTGTCTCTGATGTGAATAAAGAGGCGACTGCAGCAGCTTCCATCTCTGCAGGAGTCACACACACACACACACACACACACACACACACACACACACACACACACACACACACACACACACACACACACACACACAGACACACACACTCGCACTGCCAATCATGTTATTCCACTCTTTGCTATTTGGGGGTGAAAGCTGCTCTCAGCGTGATCCCGCTGTGCCGGGCGGCTCAGGTGACTCTCAGGATGTGATGCAGTAATAACCGTCCGCCTGCAGCAGCTGTAACGGAGAAATAGTTCAAAAACAAAATGTCATAATAACAAACATTTTGACAAAATGGTACAAATCTTCATTTAAAAATGAAAATAGAGAACCCAATTTGTTTCCAAATTACATACTAAGATTCAGTTTGTATTCAAGAAATCAATGTTTTTCACCGTTTTGTCGAGTTACAGAGACGAGCTCTAATGGTCGTCGATGGAACAGCTGCGTCAGAAAAACACGGACAATTCAACTGCACAAAGAGAAAACAAAATCTTTATTTTTAATATTTAAAGATTTGTTTTGTTTCTTTAGTTTTCTGAGATCTTCCTGAAGCCGCTCGGAGTCGTTTTTTCTTTGTGTGTTGACGGAAAAACCATCAAATCAAAACACTCAAAAATCAAAGAAATTCTGGGGGTTTTTTTAGTTTTGGGAACTTTTTGTAACTTTGTCACGTGTTAGTAACAGGTGTAAAAGTGCAGTCACATTAACACTGTTCACTCATTAAAGGCTCAGTCTGCAGGATTTAAGGTAAGTTAAGAAACATAACACATCTACCTTGTATATATGGGCAGAGTGGAATATAACATTTATAACTTTGTTTTTGTTTGTGTACAATAACCTGAAAATAAGAATCGTTGTGTGTTTATTTTAGAATAAGTCGTTTTTATCTACATACAAAGTCCTCTACAGAGTCTTCAGTCTTTCTACAGTAACTTCTGCCCAAAAAACGCCGGAACTGCCAACGTGTTACCCAGCGTTTCCATTTTCATTCTTTTAGTCTCACGTGAGACAAACGTATCCATGAATCTAACATCATTTAACATCCGCGCTGACGCATCGGTGTCACTCAACGTGTTTTTTAAGCTCTGCTTCAGAGTGAACCAAAACAGAAAACGCACGTTTGAATTTGTCCGCCTCGGCGAGTTTTTCACACTCGAAGGACTTCCTTCGCTGAGGTTGTGTGTTGTGTGCAGAATACTTTTTGTGTGCAGAGCTGTTTGTGATTTTTCTCAGAAATAAATCTGTTGAGTCGCCGTCAGTTATCGTGACTCAGCACGTGACGTTTTCCTCGTGGTTACGCTGCCTTCTTGTCTCTCTGGTAGCCGTGTTTTTTATGCGGTCTGGATTTGAGTCTCAAAGTTGATTCGCTCTTCATTGACTCCCTTTTCTTCCCCGTGAGCGCCTCCCCTCCTGGTTTCCATAGCAACAGCTGAGCATCCTCTCCCCCGGTGACCAGAGCCTCAGCTGCCGCATCCCACAGGAAGCAGCGTACTGTGGAGGAGTGGCCGCCCTCGAGGGTCCTCAGCAGACGCAGCCCCTCGTGGTCACACTCCATCAGGTGCAGATCGCCGCTGTTCGTCCCTCCGACCACCAGCAGCTTCTGCGCCTCCTCCAGCCACCTCCCTCCCACCAGGTAATCCACGCCGCCGCCGTCAGCCAGCAGCGTCAGACCTCGAGCATCAGAGGTGCTGAAGACGGTGAGGGGCTCGTCCGTGTCCAGCTGACCCAGGTCCCACAGGTGCAGCCCCTCGTCGTGGCTGAGGCACAGCAGCTGCGTGTAGTCCGCGCCACACCAACACACGGAGCCCGCGGACGAGTCGCTGTTACAGGTGGCCTGCAGCGCCTCCTCCTCCGCCCCGCGGCTCAGGTCAAACACGTTCACCAGGCCGTCTGTGGAGCCGGACGCCAGGCGGTCTTTGTCTCGGGGGTGGAAGCACACCTGTGTGACATCATCGCTGTGCGACTCAGAGTACACCCCGAGCAGCCCGCCGCCGGGCTTCCTGACGTCCCAGAAAACCAGGAAGCTGTCCTCGTCGTTGACCTGCTCGGTGCCGGCGCACAGGAGCGCGTCGCTGCAGCTCAAGTCGAAGCTGCAGAAGCTGTGTGACGAGTCGCTTTTAAACACCTGCGCTGCGTCTGTCCCGGGGCGGCGGACGTCCCACCCGCGGACCGTCCCGTCAGCAGAACCAGAGTAGAGGAAGTGAGGGGACGTGTGGGAGAAAACGACCCCGCAGAGCGGCCCGCTGTGGCCCCGATACTCGCCCAGCAGGTTCAGCGTGTCCTTGTCGTGGAGGTGGACGGTGAAGTTGGAGCAGGACACGGCGAGCAGACCGGACGGCTGCAGGGCGACGTCCAGCAGGTAGGTGGGCTCCTCCGGGCGAGACCGCCGAGCGATGGACAAACCTTTGACCTTCTCCTCCAAACGCTCCATGACGTCAGAGACTCAACCACACTGAGCACGGAGAAGAAAAACACGCATTTCAGGGACGTTTCCGGAGCGACGTCTTTCAAATCACGTCTTAAAAACATTTTTATAGACTTGCTTTTATGTGATATTGTCTTTGAATAATCTTTTAACGCATCGTTTTACTCTCTTTAACCTGCTTCTTATTATCATTTTTATTAATGATGAGTGTTTATTGCCTTTATTTTAATCTTTGATCTGCTTAAATTAGAGTAATTTCCTTCTCCACATTTTACTTGCTTATTAGAAAACTGTATTTGTATATGTTTTTGTACACATTGCTATTTTATTATTTTTGTTCTAAATGTTCTTAATTGTGGTTTTGTCATTAGGGGGCAGGGGTGGGGCGTGTCATTTATTTTATTCTGTAAACATTTTTATTTGAGAGGTGTTTGTGTTTAAGCTTGAAAAGTGCTATATAAATAAGATTATAATTCATATTAATTAATTAATAATTATTTTGTATTTTGTATTATGAAACATGTTTCTGCCTCTAACGTCTCTGCCTCTGTTTAATTATCACCTCTTGGTTTTTTCTTTCGCCTCTGATTTGTTTTGTCTGTCAAAGCGCTTTGTAAACTGTGTTTTTAAAGGGGCTATATAAATAAAGTTATATAAAATAAAATTAAAATACTCGCTTGGAATTGTGTTTAAGACCAATTTTCCAATCACTTGCCCAAATTTTTATTTTAGCCTAAAACATGACTTTTGAAAAGAAAAAGTTAAATGATATATGTTAAATGTTGAAAAAAAAAAAATATTTGACATTTCTGGAAGGTTTTCTGGGCGATTTTGTGTTTCTCAATCTGCATGTGAGATTCAACTATTTGAATTCCCATAATGAAGAGTTTAAGGGAAGGAATTAAACTATTTTACAAAAAAAGATGCTGCTGTTCATTTCGAGATTGTACAATGCAACATCAGAAAAAAAGTTCCCATATTTAAGCATTTTTAAGACTTCTGAAAATTTAATTTAAGTCTTTTTTATAGGCCACCAAATAAGGTCTTATTTTTAAATAATGAATTAAATGCCCCTTAAGACCATTTAAGGATCTGCAGGAACCTTGTTTGCTGTTTATGCATAAAAAACACCAAAATAAATTCCATGTTTGCAAAAACCTTCGTGGCAATAAACCAGATTCTGATATATAAAATATGTTAAACAATATCATAGTAACAACTGGTTAAAATGTGTCCCCTTCTTCTATTGAAAGACTCAGTTCAGAATCCAAACACTGTTATGTAACTTTGCTTATTGACAATATTAACGTGTACATCAAGTTTTTTTACTGTTGCATTAATTACAATCAGTGACACAACAAACGACGACGAGTAAGCAGCTCATTATAAATATCGCCTTCTTTCACAATAATAACGTAACGTTTAGTAGGTGTCAGCTACGCCGAATTAGGCACAAGAGCATAACAATTTCTGGTGGCTATAATTTGTATTCGATGTGATATTATTTTCTTCGCAATTAAACAAAGAAACAAAAAATACACAATTTTTAAATGAAGTTCGGCGTTAGCTTCTTCACGCGTCAGGGATTCGAGCTGAAATCGGCTCACAGTGACCGTTTAAAGCTGTTATTATGTTTGTGTGTTATGTGCTGTTTTATAATGTAGCGTGTGTTATTATTTTAAACTTACCTGTTTGCTAGAAATCTCCACAAATTACAGAAAATCAACTGAAAACCTTGTAGATTACTTGGAAACTTCTGTCGCCATTCTGGATAAAACGCCGCTGTACAGTTTAACGATATAATGAGCAATTTTAACGATAATAAAATATAAATACAAATAAAAACAGATATAAAAAACTCGTGAGAAGCACCGATAATATTATCACACCACTCACTCTAAAGCATGAGGACATACCATGTGTCCCACTACTTACAGCCGGGTGGGAACCCTCCCTTCAATAAAAGGTTCCGCTGTTATTGGAAAAAAAACAAATATTCATTTAACACAAATTATGTTGAAGAATAAAAATAATACCCCGAAATATAAAATAATGGCATCGCGATTAAATAAGACACGGATTAATCAGAAGACGTCGTGGCACTCAATTTAAATTTATTTTTGTCTATTTTTGGGGAAAAGTGAATTTTAGTATACCTTTGCAATAACTCCTCTGCAGATGTAAAATAAGTAAGTTTTAATTATAATTTTTTTTAATCGTTCTAATAAACATACAATTGATTTTGTTTAATAATTTCACACTGGGCTGATCTTATATCTTTTTTTCCCAAAATATAATTCAAATATAATCACTTACTTCATCATAAGAATAACTGACCCCGGATTATAACTTTAAATCTATTTATCTATTTCCACCATTATAGGACACTAAAATTCATAATTTATATAATCAAAACAACCTTTTATTTTCTACCTTTCCTTTTGCACATGACATTTAGGAAAGTCCTCTACAGTACAATAAACTGAAACCATTTACCCCATGTTTTAAGCTGTTTAATAAAATTTAAAGATTCCCCTTTAGAGATCAGTAATAAATACAAACCTGTCAGTATATTTGAATAAAAAACACCGGAGTTGAGTTCAGGTGTGAGTCCTCGGTCGTCCAGCAGGTGGGAGCAGCAGCTTGCAGTTCTCTGACTTAATGAGGCTTTTTAAAGCTTTCCGGCTGACCCAAATCTGCAGACACATCAACAAATGAAATAAAACCTCAGTTTTAACCTGCAGAGGATTTAACCGTCACCTCAGGTTTAGAAACAAACACAGAAGAGAAGAAAAATATGACTCATACTCTTGTTTTTTTAATACATTTTCCAGCTTGTGTTAATGTTGTTGCACTCTGTCTTCATGATGAAGCCCAAAATGTTTACTGCCTGCTCAGTTATTATATATATATATATATATATATATATATATATATATATATATATATATATATATATATATATATATATATATATATATATATATATATACTGTATATTCTATAGGGTTAAAGCTATTTAACGTGTTATTTCAATGCTGACACTGAGCTGAGAAACCCTGAAAAAATGTGGTAAATGTTGCTCATTGCTTAAAAGTTTTCCAGGCACACAGAGCAGATTAATGTGTGATCCTTGAAACGAAGGTTTAACCATCACCTGGTGGACCTTGAACTGTCCAGCGTGACATATTTTTCTCACAGTTTAAGGAAAAACCCTAAAACTGGCCTGTGTAACTTCCTGTACAAAAAACATTCAATGTGATAATTTATTGACCAAAGACTCTGACGCAGATTGAATCAAAAAATATGTTTAAACATTTGAACCTCTTTTGTGTGCTGCTTTTCTCAAGTTTTTAAACCTTTGAATGTTGACAAAATTGATTCTTTTAAAAACATGGGAAAAAATAAACAATTTGGTAGGAAATGTCCTGCAAATTTCAGGAAATTAGTAGATTTAGAAAATGTTGGGTTTTTTTTTAACAAACTAGGAAAAAAAATTCCAAAGAACTAAATCCAAAATTATCATAATTATATCTTTATATATTATTTTTATAGAGTTATAGGGATTTGTAAGCATTTTTTATTTAATTCCCTTTTTTTGTTTGTGTTGTTTGCTTTTTTTTTTAACTTTTAACTTCCCTTTTTTTATGTTGTTGTTTTTTGTTCTTTTTTCAGGTAACTTTTGTTTTTCTTTTTTTTATTTGTTTACTTAAATTTTATTCTTTTTAATTTATGTTTTATTTCTTTTATTTGTGGTTTTATTGCTTCTGTTGTTGTTGTTTTTGGTCTAATTCTTTGTAGCATTTTATTTTGAAATTTTATGTTTTGCATCTTGCATTATTTGTACGTTTGGTTTTAATTTGATTTTAACTCTACGTTTGTTTGTCAAAGCACTTTGGAAACGTTGTTTTTAAAGTTGCTCTGTAAATAAAGTTATTATTTTGAAGTTATTCTTCTCAACTATTTGAAAGAAAAATCAAGCCAGAGCAGCAAGTATATAATGTTTTATCGTCTTTTTTTATTTCAGTTAATTTCACACAAATAATCAGACAGAAATGGATCCTCATTGAATCACAGATCAAATCCAACAATAAAACCTGCAGATATAAAAAGAAAATACTGTGAAAATGCAGAAAAGGTCCTTTAATGTCCACACGTGTCACATCAGGACACAACTCAACTGGTTTTATGACGAAAAAAAGGGGAAATATTCATTTCATTCTATAATGAAAAATATGACGCCTGTTTTAAATAAACTTTCTGAAAATTTTACAGTTTTAAACAATTTAACAACTGATTTGATGAAACCAAACTGATTCGGAAAAAACACAAAACTCATTTAGACAATTTTTATCATGCAGACAGTGAATTAAAATAGAACCAAAAGTTTAAAATCAAACACTTTTGAATTTATTTAACTTTGACATTAAAGTTTCAGCTACAGTCACAAACAGACAGTGACGGGAAACTTCACTCATTTCTTCCACATTAACGCAGCAACAAAGTGCAAAAGGCGACACGACGGGACAAAGTGAAAAAGAGTCAAAAGTTTTCACAAGAAACATAAAATGTTCCTGAACAACCATAAAGGCACTGAAGGGAAGCGAGGAGCAGCTGCAGACACGCAGATCAACCACTCCACTTATTTGGTCAAAGAGGAAAAGAAACATAAAAAAGTCTCTCAAATCCAGAATTTAAGAAAAAAAAACCCTGAAAATGTGACCTGTTTTCAGTTGATTAAAATTATAATGTACGCATTTACCAAAAAAAACTTTTTTTGACTTTAGTGATTGAGAGGACAAACTGTTTGGTCTCATTATGACAATTATGGTACAAAAACAAAATCTGGGAGTTCTTTGCAAAGTCTGGTGTTTTCTCAGGAGGATAACCACAAAATCTGGTGTCATAAAAACAAATTTGGAAAATATGACAATGTAATTTTGGGGTGATTTATATGTTTTTTTTTTAGAAAATTAATTGTTGATATTAAATTTAATTCGGATATCTTAGCAAATACAGTTTGAACAAAGTGGGATTATAAAAAAATAAATACATTTTGATCCTCGGATTGTAAAACTTTTGGGGGATACGAACAGTTAGTTAAATTTGGTATTAAAACACATAAACCAAACTCCTCTGACACCAATATTTGTTTTTCAAGCCCTTCCAAACTTTGCAGACACACAAAAAATCTGACATTTAACCATTTTTGTGTGTATTAGTTTATGGAGAAGAAGTTGTTGAAATCTATGGTCACAAGTTTGACTTTTAATCAGTCTGCGTGAAAACGATCTCAGCACAGGATTAACAGGATCTGCATCTTCTGATGACAAATCAAAAAAAAAAGAAAGAGAACAGGGACAAACTTCCTGTTTCACTGGTTCAGAGAGGAAACCACATTCAGACAAAAAAATGCTACAACAAACAGAATTAAGTTCGTGCACGAGGCAAGGCCACAGGAAGTGAAAGGAGCCGGGCAGCGGCGACGCCTCGTCCGCCTCAAACATCAATCACAGCCGCACAGACGCGCAGGTGAAGCCGCTCCGTTTGAGAAAATGTCAGCAGGTTTAGTTTTTCAATATGAATTCTTTTCAGAAAGTGACAAGTTCTGACGGTTTTAAAGGGATAAAATAATTTATAATCAGCAAATCAAATAGCTTAAACAGAAATAATCAGTTATTGTCAGTGATGAAAGGAGCATATATCGAGTATTGATCTTTAACTGAAGTAAACACAGAATTAATATCAATATTATTTTATTGACTGTAGTAGGGCAGCGATATTATTTCAAGTACTGTATATTTAAAATTGTGATAATTTTTTGCCATCTTATAAAATTCTATAGAACAAAAAATAGTCGTATTAATTTAAAAAAGAAAATAATATGAAATTGCAGCTGTGGCTTAAATATAAAAAACAACAGATGTGCCTGAAATCATTTCATCTGTGTGCAACAGTGGCTGGATATTACTTTACTTTACTGACTAAATCAGCTTTTTAAAACAGAAATGAAAAGAAGATGAGACTTCACAGGACACCAAAAAACAAAAAAAAATAAATAAATAAAAAACAAATTAAAACAGCACAAAACAAATGGAAACTGAAGCATTTCTGAGACTGCAGGTCAAATTGTTAAAATTCAGATTTACCGTACAAATGAAGATATGCTTTATGTTCTGTTTATGTGCTGAGATATGTCTGTTGTTTGTTTGTTTGTTTGTTTGTTTTTTAGATGGCTGTACTGTTTATACTGAAGCGTCTGTTTTATTTTCTTCATATGATATTTAATTAATCCAAAGACAAATAAAAACTTAAATGACAGAAAAAATAATCTGATTTAAAACTCACATTGTCCTGAAGTCTTTTTGAATTTCAGTTTCCTCCTTCAGTTTACGTTTGTGACCAGCTTCACCCGCGCTGCCCGGCTCAGGGGGACACAGTGCATTCTGGGAACAGTGCATTCATATTGGGACAGTACCGTACACAAACAACAACAGCACACAGCTCTGTGCTGCACCTGCTGCCCTCACCCAAGCAAATTAAGACTCAAGAAAAGTTTGTTTTTCTCTGGACTTTTGTTGGTCTTCAGCTCAGAGAGCAGCAGCACCTGAACGCCAGCTGAGCTCTACAAGTGCCCTCGAGCAAGGCACTTCACCCACAGCTGCTGCAGCGGACAACCACGAGGAGGAATGTGCGAACGAAACATCAGGCGTCTGTCCAGATGTTCGGTCTTTATCTCAAAGAGACTCGAGATAAAACGCTGCACAGTAAAACGTGTCGGACCGACTCTGAAAACACCAAAAACATCACTTATATCGCTGATTAATGATCTCCAGCTACAGAAATCAAACACAGCCTCGCGTTACGTAATGTAACAGGCAGACTCATTCACACCTCAAGAGCAACTCAATGTAATCTAATCTGAGGTTTCGGGTCGTGTTTGGTGCCACCAATAACCATTTTAACCCTTTGATCAACATCACTTTTCACCTTTGACAAGTATTTAAACCTCTAAAACCTGAGAAAAATGGTTTGTTTTACTCCCAAAACACGGGGAAGAAGGCAAAGAGCAACTTGGTTAGAAATATCCCACAAATTGCAAAAAAAATGAATATTAAGGAAGTTTTATTTCTAAATAGCTCAACTATATTTAATTATATTCATAATCATAATTATGTATGAAAAATTATGTTGTGGATTTTTTATTTTTTTAGCACCTTTTCAGGTCATTGTCTTGGCTTTTTTTTAAACTCTCCTTTTATTTTTGCACATTTTTATAGGTTTTTAAAAAACATTCTCTTTTTTCCCTAAATTTAATTTTTTTCCTTTCTCTTAAAACTTATTTTTTGCATATTTTGGGTCATTTCCTCTTAAGCTGCTTGTTGCCATCTTTCCATGTTTTTGAAAGAAATCGAGCCAATTTTCTCGTGTTTTCAAGGGTTAAACAAGGAAGAAATAAAACGTTCTCAACTACAGGTCCACTCAGTAGCTTTATCCAAGGTTTCAACCAGTCAGTATTCATTTATCACAGATATACTGAATCCACATATATGTTGGCCAATAAGTTAAAAAAAATTCAACACAAATTCCAAAAGCATATTTTAGATATTTAAAGTTCAATCTTGATTTGAAGGAAAATAAACCCACATGGTGATTTTAGCGTCCTGAAGCTTTTGATCGAATGAACGGACCTTGTGGTGAGACTTCTTTGTCAGCTGTTTTTTCCAAAATCAAGAAGCTAACATGGATGAGAGGTTCTTAAAAGTGATCAGGAAAAAAAATAAAAAATCACTGAAAACTGAGCAAATTTATCTGCAGAGGAAGATCGTGTGATCTGACTGAAAACTCCACAACAAACATGAGACGCCTCTCTGGAGAGATCGTTTTTGTCAAATGTTTGAGTGCTGAGAAATGAATATTTTGGTCGCAGTTCTTTAAACCTCAAACATCCAGGATCGGTCCGGATTCACTTTGGGCCAGATCTCTTGGTCCTCATCAGTCCTTACAGTTCCAGGAAAAAGCTGTTAAGTGAACGCTGTGTTGTATTTTTTTCAGTCTTTCTTAAACAAACACAAAAAAGAGCACTTATCTTCTCTTTACAGAATTGTAAGCCCTATTTTCTGAGCGGTTTACTAACTGATGAGCACGTCTCATAAGGACACTGTGGTGCTTCGGCTGCCGTAACACACGTAACTAAAAATGGCAATGGTCTTCTGTTTATTGCTGCTTGACTAAATGTTTTTTAAGGTTTTGAGAAAACATCAGTGTCCATGAGTAAAAAAAAAAATCTTCGATCCAAAATAAAAAGCATACAATTTACACTTTTTTCTCCAACAGCAGCAGCGCGTAATATCTATATAATCTGAATAAAATGTAAAGCAGGCACAAGGGGAAAGACTGGTCTGATCTTACAGTCGTCGATCGCTGAAGCGACACTGAAGGTTAAAGCGCTGCTCAGCGTCTGAGCGGTTTATTCAGCTGCTGTGTGGGAGGACGACAGGAGGAGAGAAAGCTGGAGTCAAAGTCCATGTGGACGCTGAGTCTGTTTTTAAGTCTAACTGCTAAAAATCCTGGTTGTCAAATCTCAAATTGCTCTGCAGACGTCTAACCCTAAACTCCTATCAAAAACTATTTATCAAAACTATTTATATGCATCCTGAACACATCTGGCCCCTTGTCTCTGCTCAGGTCTGATTCTTTTGTTTTTCAGCAGGCCGTTGATTCAGACACAGAAACACTGACTGAGCTACGATCATCTAAAAATTCATACATTTGACATAAAAATCTATAAAGTCCAATATTGCTATTTTTCAACAGCAAAACAGAAACATGATGTTTCAAGTTTCTGCAAGCTGAACTTTTAGCAAAACTTGTTTTTCTCTCACTGCTGCGATGTGGAAACGAACCAGATTAAGTTTTATAAAAATGTTTTAGAAAATAAAGTATTTGAGAAGCTGGACTGGAAAAAGTAAGATATAATATTTGACTGTTTTATGACTAAAAAGTTATTAATGTGGGGGCAAAACAAGATGCCAAGATTGAAGTTTATATATTTCGAGATAAAATATAGTTGTAATATTTATAAAATAAAGTCAAAGATCTATGAGAAAGAAAGGTCTCAATATTTCGTAAGTAAAACATTTTTGAGAATATAATTAACTGACCTGTAAAAGCTGACGGGCTGCTTTCACCTGTTTACTACAATGTATAGTTTTTCTCAAAATACAACTTTTGGTGTAAATTTTAAGCCCATTCTAAAAATTATGACCTTTTTCTCATAACTTTTGATTTTTTTCCCGAAATATTCCCACTTAATTTTAAAATCCGTCTGTTTTATCCCATGAAAAAGCTACAAAACTTAACTTAAAATAATGTAATTTCTTTGCCTGAGCTGTACTGACCTCCCTTTGTCATCATGACCTCCCGTTGACCCTCCACGCGTCTTCCCTCCTGAGAGCAGCGTTATCTCCCCCGCCTCCTCCCTCCAGATAAACTCTCCTCTGCACAGGAAGTGGATGCCATCACGAGCATCTCTGACAGGAAGTCAGTTTACAGTGTAATAAAAATAAAAAAAGCTGAGCCAAGTGGACAGATTCCCGTCATCCTATCAAAAAAAATACTAAAAGCTTCCTTCCTTTCCCTCTGGATCAGACAGTATGTGCCCGGTCGCTGCTTTTCTCCAGCAGGAAAACGATCAGTCTCAGAACAGACGAGAAACTGTCCGAATAAAGACAAAAGCCGTAAACAGAGCAGACAGAGTGGGGGGAGCCCTTTTAGAAAATACGCCTCAAAATCAAGTTCTTGAAACCACAGGGGGGCGTCCGCTCCGCGGGTGAAACGTCTCTCCATCAGGACAAACTCCGCAGGAGCAAGGAAGTAAAAAAATCTTATTGCTTTGAGAGGCGAGACAGAGCAGGGGAAGATTAAATATTCATTATTAAGAAGCTTTCTGACAAAGAACCACACAAAGTTTATACACTGAACTTGAGTCGAAACAATAATCAACCAAAAATGTATCTGCAGCCATTTAAATAATTCATTAATTTACTTTTTTCACTCGAAAAGTCCAAACATTGTCTGGTTGCAGCTTCTAAAATGTTTGATTTGCTGTTTTTCTCTGTTTTATATCATTTTAACTGAAAATAAATGGACTGGTGCACAGACTGAAGAAGATATTTTTCATTATTTTCTAAAATTTAAGTTGCAAAACACTTTTCAGACAGTAAAAGATTAGCAGCAGAATTCATTGTGGAGTCATAAAACTTTGCCTTTAAGTTCGAACAACACTAACATGTTTTTCTGTTGGTTGAACTGAACAAGACAATTTTCTCAATTTTATGGCATTTTATAGATCTATCGAAGATGAAAATGATCTTTTTTAGCAGCCCTACATCAAATACTTTGTTCAGTACTCGTCCACAAGGTTTTAAATAAATTACATAACACATCTCAGACAGTAAAAGACTGCCAGTGTTTTGTGAATTCAATTTGGAGCCGTAACTTCACCTTCGAGTGCATACGACACCGACACGATGCTTTAAATGCTGGAAAAATTCAGTCTTCCAAAAATGTACTTGGTTTTGGACTGTCTGTTGAACTAAACAAGACATTTTTCATTTTTTTTCTGACATTTTATAGATAAATCGAGGATGAAAATAACTGTAAGTTGCAGCCCTACACCAAGCACGGTGTCGAGTACTCATCCAGGACATTTTAAATGAATTACGGACGCTTTTCAGCCACTAAAAAAGTTCGCCTTCAAGTGCACACAACACTGACATTTGCCTATACATTTCTA
Organism: Plectropomus leopardus; assembly: GCF_026936395.1. Taxonomy (NCBI): domain Eukaryota; kingdom Metazoa; phylum Chordata; class Actinopteri; order Perciformes; family Serranidae; genus Plectropomus; species Plectropomus leopardus. The sequence goes on from NC_142189.1 coordinate 5,868,460, forward strand.
GGAAAATTCCCAAAACTTGCTTGTGTGGTTCTTTGTCTATACTCTTAATAATAATAATAATAATAATAATAATAATAATAATAATAATAATAATAATAATAATAGCATGAATTAAAATGTAAATGCTAAGACACAGGTCATTTCAGTAGCGCTCAGTGGCGTTTTTAGTCTTTCAGAGGCCACCGTTAATATGAATGAAGCTGTTGGAGGAGTGGATGTTTGGCTCTGATCCGATGTGTCCTGAGATCAGGAGGAGCCTTCTGATTTGATTTTAAATAAATCTAAATCTACAGAACAGAGATATCACTCGCCACAGGTAAAAATGATAACAGTCAAGGCCAAATTTACAAGATTTCCCAGCTGCTCTTGGTTCATCTTTCCTGAAGGCAACCTGAGGCAACGATCGGAGACACTGAAAAACTGAGAACATGTCAGCATCCAGATCAGCTTTTCGGCTTTAATTTGCCTTAGATGAAGCCAGAGGAGTAAAGAAAAGGGCTCTGGATGAGGATTCTGATCTGATAACAGCATTCGGTGAACATTTAGATGGTCACTTTATTGCTTAAAGCCAGAAAACATCCAATCAAGAGAGGTGAATGTAGCTGAAGAGCAGCGGCACCAGGAAGACCACGTTGAAGCCCACCGCCCCGTAAACGATGTAGCGGTAGGGCAGCTCCACCTCCATGTGCTGCCGGGCCTTCCTCACGTCCGCGCTGGGCACCCTGAACACCCAGCACACCGCCGGGATGGTGATGGTCTTCATCAGCGCCCGTGTGGTCATCAGCACAAGGACGCCCAGTACGAGCCGCAGCACGGCGACGCCAAACAGGCTGGCGCTGAGGGCGGGCGTGGTGAAGGGGAGTTGATCCGGCGTGGGGTCGGGCATCAGGCCCAGGTAGTGGTTGACGTGGGAAGCCAGAGCGATGCCGGCACCTGTGCCCAGGATCTGAGCGGTGTCGCCCCGCGAGGTGCTCCAGGTGTCCAGGGTGAAAGAGAAGAGGCCAAGGCCCAGGTGGAGGGAGATGATGATGAGCGGAGCGTAGCGGCAGGTCAGGTTGAAGTCGTCGATCAGGTCCATCACCGGCAGGAAGAAGAGCAGGATCAGCGAGCTGTAGATGACGCCGGCAATGACGTCCTGGAGAAAAACACAGAGAAACAGACGGTTAAATCTGACAGATTCATGCAGACTGAATCACACAGTGTTCATGGTAATGCTGAAGCTTGCATGCTGGAAACTGTACGTTTTGCTGAAGATTTGGGGACATTTTAATGACAGTGCTCGCCTACCAAATATTTCACCAGAGCAAGGTCACCGCCAACACTTTTTCTGTAGCACCGACACAGCACTGCTGCTACACAAGACTAGCTAAATGTAAATAACAGGACAAATTTATCATATTTATCATCATACTGAGAGGTAATTGTAGCAATAACCTTTAACACTCAAGCGATAACACGATATATGACATGAGTGCTTTGAGCAGGAACAGCCAATCAGACACAAGTATTAAACCTAAAATTTCCGAGATTTTGCATTTGAATAATAAACTTGGCCTCTTGCCCAGCTGATATTTATTGGTGCATTTCCGCTGATGGATAAAGGAAGTTGAAAAGAGGAAGCAGGAGATCAGCGAGCTCAACGTGGCAGTGAACTCTGGACTCAAACACAGAGGTCATCACTGTCGTTTATTTATTGACGCGAGCAGCAAACTGACAGTCGGCTTCCTGCTCCAGCGTTGACCGTATGTGCGGATTTAACCTCTCACAAAGCTGACAAAGAGCTCCTGCTGAACTATTAAAAGCTACTTCTGAACTGATGATTCAGAGAAGTAAAAACTGTTGTGTTGCACTTCGTGCTGCTGGTCAGCTTCTTCATTATTCTCAGAGACCACCTGAAATAAACTGAATGCTTCAGTGCTGCAATTTTTACACAAACTAACTTCCTACAGTTATTAGCTATGAAAACTAAAATCCGAAAACAAACTAATACAAATGAAAATGGTTTAGAAAGCCTTTTATACTTAGGAGCGGCCACGTATAAAGGATTTCTGGGAGGTGATAGTCCAGTTTCACGGAAGAATTGTGGATTCAAAACTACCCAATAATCTGCTCAACTTTTGAAGAGTCATGCGATGCACTAACACCTCTCGTGGAGTCTGCCAAGCCGAAATATCTTAATACCTTGTTGGCAATAACTAAAGTATTTTTTTCTAAATTTGCAACCACAGCATATACTGTAAAAACAACATTACTTCTCCAGCAAGAAATTAGACACTTTTTTTTTTCATTTCAAGCTTCTCTAATGTGAGAATCTGCTGTTTTTATGTCATTCAAAACATGACATGTGAGGATGTCACCTTACGCTTCAGGACACTGATTGACATTTTTTAAAACATTTAAAAAATTACACATTTCGTTCACATAAGAAACAACTGGAATATAAATCCATAGTGAAAATAATCGTTATCTGGAAGAGTTGTGACAACAGTTTCCTTTTGTCTGCTCACTTTCTGCACTTCTTTCCCAGGATTTAGTTTCAAAATTGTTTTGTATTTCATGTTAGTGTTTTTGTGTTAACCATTGCCTCATGTTACCTGGCACATCAAAAAATGATTCTAATCAGGTCACATAAAAAAGGTTTTATACATTTGAAATCACAGGGAACTAAAGAATAGCCCTGGTATCAGAGGGTAAAATGTGAAATTGGTGCATCCCTGTGTGTCTCATTGCTTTGCATGCTTGTCTCTGTATTTACCTACATGAATATTATGTAAATAAGTAATTTGGTTACAGAATATGCATTGGTAGAATTTCTGCAGGGAAAATCTTGGCCATTTTTATTTTACTAAGATTTTTTGTGCGTGTTGTGAAGACTTTCTCTCGCAGGACTGGGTGGAGAGTGTAAATAAAAAGCCCCTCATCAGGCTGACTGAGGTGTGTACAGTATTTACTTTGTCCTCAGCAGTGTCTACTTTCCCTGGTTGAGAAATCAATGAGGGCTACTGTAAATGTACACCTGTCTCCATCCACCAGCCAAAGCCGCTGCCTGGCGGGTTATCCCACCTGGACGTAAGCCAAGGTCCTGTTACGGTTTAAATATCTATTTGGCTGCTAAAATACAGGCTGTGGTACACATAAGCCCAGATCTCACAGTCGCTCATCACACTGCCGTCACACGTTGGCACTCCGCTCAGCAGGAACTCGTGTCCCTGCGGACTGACTGGCAGTACAAGGACACATTTTACTGTCAGGCCATTTAAAATTGACTCAGCTGCAGTGAGATAACCAACAGGAAACCCCTCAGAGGATTACTGTGATTTATCACCTCACTGCTGCTGCAGCAAACTTTTATCAGCTCTCTCTCTTAACCCTTTGAAACCTGAGCAAATTGATTTGATTTCTATTAAAATCACAGGGCAAAAGCAATAAGAAATTGAACAAGACGTTGCCCAATTATTAGTGTGAAATTGTTTTAAAGACTTAGGGAAATTTACATTAAAATAAGTTAAAAAAAAAAAAAAAAGAAAGAAAAGAAAAGTACAAAAACCTTTTTTTTTTTTTTTTAAAAAAAAAAGACATAAAAAATGATTTATATATATATAAATATATATATATATATATATATATATTAAATCATACTTTTTTTGTTCTGTACCATTATCTTAAATCTTTAATTTAAATAACTCTTTTTTAGATAATTTCTTATAAACCTTCCCCCTTTATAAATACTTATAAATACTCATTTTCGTGTTATTTTCTTGTCCCCTTCCACTTATTTCTCACTAATTTCTCTCTTTTGCTAGAATCTCTTGCCATCCTGGTCATTGCCTTTTTTCTCCATGTTTGAGAGAAAAAAATGACATTGCTCAGGTTTCAAAGGGTTAATAACAGTGAGCAAACGCTTTCAGCTGTTTGTAATTTTCCCCTCCACTGACACAACTAGAGGGAGCTCTGAAACAATATGATCTGACTGATTTAAAAATGTCCACAAAGAAGATGGACGGCTGGCACACACAGAAAGATCTGTGTTATTCAGTGAAAGCTTTTATCTCAAGTGCTTTACAGTAAATATATATATATATATATATATATATATGTATATATTGTTTTCATGGGTAACTTCAGTGGAAACAGAAATAACCCTATACATTATTCCTGCCTGCTTTAATGACGTAATGGCTCCTGCAATCAGCATTCATTAAATGCTTATATAAGTTCAATTTGTGCAACATGTGGACAGCAATGATAACCCTCAAGACATAAACATGTGGTCACCTCAAGTCAACTTTTTTCATTACAGCTGCAACTAATGATTCATTTATGGTAATGGTTAATACATCGGTTATTAACTCCATTTATCGTTCCCCGGTGTCTCTGAATGTCGGTTCCACTCTCATTCTCAGTCAGTGTCTCCACCGTTATCCTCCACTCTCATTATCTGCCAGTATCTCTGCTGGTGTCCGCTTTCATTCTCCACCGGTGTCTCTGAATGTCGGTTCCGCTCTCATTCTCCGCCGTTGTCTCCGCTGGTGTCTCCGAATGTCCGCCGCTCTCATTCGCCGCCGGCGTCTCCAAATATCTGCTCCGCTCTCATTCTCTGCCGGTGTCCACTCCGCTCTCATTAACTGCTGGTGTCTCCGCTAGTGTCCGCTCTCTCCACTCCACTCTCATTCTCCGCCAGTGTCTCCGAATGTCCGCTGCGCTGTGGTGCTTCGTGACATTTTGTGGGAGATATCTGGCATTTCTAGATGGTTTTCTTGGCAACCTTGTGTTTTTCACTGGACGTGAGATTCCACTTGGATTTAGATCATGATGAGTTTAAGAAGAGGAATTTATTAAATTATTTACCAAAAAGAATTTACCAATATTTTTCAAAGTTTTATAATGTAGCGTCAAAAAACCCAACAACAGTTGGAAGGTAATTGAGAGTCGAGTTGATGAAATAAACAGAAGAACTACGGGTTAAAATATTTTGATATAGACTGAGCACAAATTAAGCCTTTAAATCAATAAAAAACACAAAAACTTGAGTGAAATTTCGGTGAGCCGTCTGTTAAAAAGATCTGTAGATGTCATTATCAGTAGCTGAACAGCTTTTTGACTCCGAGCTCTTCCTGCAGAACAAAAGCAGAGGAAGTCGTTTCATTGGGCGTGATGATTTCCAGAGCACATTAAGTGCCTGTCAGGCCTGGCAGACCGGACCGCTAATGGCTCGCCGTGTGTTCGAGCTCCACTCCCCGAAACACAACAGTCTGCAAATGAGCTCTGTGCACGTTGACCTACATGATTCGATCAATCTCAAATTACTTCAGTTCTGAGTTTTTGACACAAATGTTGTGAAATCAATGTTAACACAAATATAGTTCATGCAGCAGTTAAAGAAAAACGTTAAGCTGCCGTCTGTGGTGATTTATGATCCTAACTTGTTGCGGTTTGCTGCAAAAAATGACACACCTTCCTGTTGTAGTCATAACTCTCTCAAATCTGAACACAATGGCATTACACATATTTTTAGATTCAGTGTGATTTACATTTTCCCATAATATCAAAAACATGGTTTTAAACAAATATAAAACTAGGGTACGATTACTATTTTTTCTTTCTGTTTTTAATTATGGGTTTTTCTTACTACGTGTTTTTGGTATTTGTTTTGTACAACTTAAACTTTAAAAAAGTTACCCACGAGAATATAAGGAAAAAGTGTTCTATTTTTTTTTTGTTTTACTTTTGGAAAATTGTTAACAAGTAGCAAACTAAATTACTCAAACCTCAAGTATCATTACCTCACAAACAATTATCCATAAATCTGCTTAAAAATCATAGATTTTAGATAGATAATTTGGCATACATTTAATTGCGTGAGAAAAAATATTATATTGATATTATTCTGAAAGTAAGAGAACAGTAAGACAAAAAATAACAACAGCATTTACATAAATCATGTCACAATGACACTCCATGCATTCATGTATGGATACTTGAAAAATTGGATCGTGGCTGCACTGATGCTGTGGTCCTCGTAAATAAAATATTTTCTTTACAATAATATTTTGTATGCCTGGCAGACTAAACAGAGATAAATAAAGAGCCTATGATTCAAAGTTAAAACCCACCAGCTAAAACCGACGGTTCCATCCCACTGGAGTTTACTGTGAAGTCTAGCAGAGATCCCGAATTTTCCAAAGAAACAAATATGTCTGAATTAGGGATTTTTCTGAGTTGATGAAATGATGCTGGGATAATAAATAGCTTCTTTGGTTTGAAAAGTTGTTTTAAGTAGTTTGATGGAAGCATTGGGCAAAGCAGGAACAGATTATATATGTTTGTGCCATTGTAATACAGTTTGGAAAAATATGGCGTCTTTCAGCTTACTTGAGGGGAAATTTTAGGGAAGATCAGAGTTGAGGGGGATTACTAAAATCTTAGAGATCAACTGTCATTACTAGGTACTGGTGGAAAGTAAATTTAAAGCAGAAGTTGGAGATGAAATCTAACAGTTGCTATGGTTACAGACATTATTTACATCATGATGACATCAAGCGTGAGGGAAGAATGAACACAAAGAAGAGCAGCAGGAATTTTTAGGCTGCAGACTAATGAGTGTTGCGGTGGTCAGATTCATGCTTGTGGTGACAGGAGAGAGAGAAGGAAGAGGAAGAGGAGATGGACATGTGCAGTACAGACTTTAGCAGTAGACAAAATATTAATAGTACTTTGTAGGAAGGAAACAGGTGGTTAAATGGTTTTTCGGTGTTAGTAAACAAACAAACAAAGCACTTGAGATTGATATTTTTAGTGACTGGACACCGTTACATCCTCTGATGCAGAATGCTTACAAAAACCCTTCTGCAGACTAAACAGCAGTGGCGGAAGAAGTAAAAATATTTCACTACAAGTAAAGGTTAAGCACTGAAAACTTCACTAAAGTAAAACTACAGAAGTATTAGCAACAAATCGTACTTGATGTACTTAAATATATGTGAACTTCCCTTTAGAAGCACAGTAGTTTGTTACAGTCAGATTAACAGATTAAGCTGACTTGTATCCAGATTAGGGCTTCAATTAATAATTGTTTTCATCGCCACTTAATCTGCTGATTATTTTATCAATTTATTGATTAGTTTTTGTGTCAATAAAATGTAGGAAAATGTTGATCAGTGTTTACAAAAGCCAAAGATGACGTTCTGTAATGACTTGTTTTGTCCACAACCCAAAGACATTCAGTAATACTTTGTGGAGGAGGAAACAAACCAGGAAATATTGATGTTTGAGAACGCTAAAATCAAAGAATTTTGAGTTTTTTCTACAAAATTACAAACTAGGGTTGCAAATTGAAAGCACTTTCCTTAATTGATTGGTCAAATTAACGATCAATTCATTAATTATTTAAAAAAACATAATATCTCTGCTTATTTCACGCAATACTAAATGTGGGTTTTCCTCAATCAAAGCTCACAGCAACAAACTGAATATAATTTGACAGCATTCAATAGCCTTGATTAAATTTCACATGTTCAATTAAATTCTGCACGACCGATTAATCAATCATAGATTAGTTATCATGCTTCATCCCAAACGAGTAATCGATCTTAAAGCAGCATGGAGCCAAGGAAGCTATTTTGGGTGTGTTTTGCTTTTGATTATATGAATATGAACGTAAACTACTTTGCAGAACTTTTACAGTCGACTCGTTATGGAAAAATCATTTTACTCTTGAATGTTATTCATTTGGATTATGAGGACTTCAGTGCTGTCTCACAGTGTAAACACAGTAGTCACAGTAAAGCCCTGGGGCTTTTTAATGTCTGATTTTCAACATCAGTTGTGTAAGTGTTAGTTCTGGGATTCTCCTGAAAGTTGTTAGACGCTGGGACAAATGAGGCGTGTCTCACGTTGCAGGATGACTCAGGCCTGTGTCCTATAATTTTCTCTCTCTGAATTGTAAATCTAATCAACTACTGAAAATGAAATAATCATGTTAAGTACTTTTTCTAGGTCAGGTTTATCTGAGGAGACTGTTTTTTTCTGTCGGGATGGTCACAGATGGAGCAGAGTTGTGGTATATAAAGCGCTGCGAGCCAGCAGATGTGCATGTGGTTCCTGAGGTGGAGGTCTGAGCTGCGACACCACCTGTGGGCAGCCACAAAAGCCCTTAAAGAAAGTCTGTGATGTGGAATAACATTCTAAAAGTTTGTCTGGGAGGACGGCCAGCGTACCGTAACGTCTGCTGGACGCACATCACCATCCATCAGTCCCTCTTACACAGCTGTGACCACGGAAACTGTTGCAACAGCGACAGACAGCCCAACCCCACCAGTGCGCTGACATCATTTCCCAGTGAGTGACATTACCCCATATGAGGCTTAATGTGACCGGCGCGTGGACAGAGGAACCCACACACACATCTGTGGTGACCGTTATCTGCCAGAAGATTAATGTCCCAAAAATAACATATGAGCCAAAATAATCTGTCTGAATTCACCCAGATCCAAGAGGTCCGAGGAGGAGCTACATGTGGAATTAGGTGGAAAATTGTATTAGATTAGTATTTTTATGAATCAGATATTTTGATCTGCTTACTTTTCATTTAATGACTGCATAATATTTACAATTTATAATCAGTCAGAGCCATACTCAAAGCTAAAAAGGAACGGAAACACTTTGCTGTATGCTTGACTACCTGTGTGAGGCACTAACACTGTCAGGATCCGGAGTTTGATTCTCACTGGGACTACAGGCCTGTTTTCTAAATGGTTTATTTCAGGGGTGTCCAAACTTTTTGACGGGGGCCAGTTTAGATAATGTGAAAGTACCCGGGGCTCATCTGCTTCTCGCATCATTTGAGTTATATTACAGATATTTTAGCTCCATTTGTTCCTTTTTTACTGGTGACCTGTTGGCAATCCAGAGTCTCTCATAATCCATGTGTGGGTTGCAACTAAGCCTTTGAGAACTGTAGAGGACTGTAACGCTGCAGGGCACCAGGAGCTAACACACCTACTCAGTATTGTCACATTATGTTTTTCATGACTCTACCTGTACTGTACAGCAGTGAGTTCATGTAGTCAAACCAATGCTGTCAGCTAACATGAGAGCAGCAGATAAAAGATGAAAGAGCAAGTTTTTGCAGGCATGAATACGCTTCAATAGTTTCCAAGTAAGAATTGAGAGGCGTCTATTGTCTTAACCACTGACATCTGCACCGAGCCTGAAACAGGCCAGAGCATGTTGAGGACATGATGCATGCTTCAGATTAGCTGTGTGGCAAAAGGAAGTACAGGTGCAGGCTCGGCTCAAAACCCCAAATCAAGGACAAGTGAGAGGTCGAAAGAGCTCATGCTGAAGAAATGAATGCACTCAGACAGCAAAAATTGAACTATTCAGTCTTTTTCGGGAACGTAGTGTACAGAAACACAGTGGTGTACAGAGGTTCATCCTCACAGCCACATTCCTTCAATAATAATAAAATATAGTTTTTTGGACATTTCTCCCTATCTTTCTAAAAAATTACTTTCCAAAGCTACTAATTTCTTACAATTTGCAGAACAGTTCTTCCCAAGTTGCTCATTGTTTTTTGTCCCATGTTTTCAAAAGAAAGCAAACCAGTTAGCTCAGATTCAGAAAGTTTAAGTAACTGTGAAGGTGTCTGAACGAGCATGTGATGTCGATCCAGGTTTCAAAGGGTTAAATAATTCCACTTTTTTATGGGAAAACCATATCAGACACTAATTACTTGTCAGAGTAATTAGTGTCTGATATCGTAGATAGAGTTTTTGTTTATGAAATATCTTGAAGGGAACTTTAAAGTGAATTTATAATATGTTAGCCTTTAACTGCAGCTTACAGTCGTCATCAGCCGACGGCTCAATTGCTGACTGAGAGCTGAAAAAGCCAGTAAGTGGATGTTGGGATGAGGTCATTTAGAAACATGAACTGATCTAAAGGGAACTTCAGTGCTCCAATATCACAATAAACACGAAGGCTGGAACAGAGTGCAAATTCATTCAGTCACAGTATCAGCTTGACCTATTACGTGCAGTATTGACTGATCAGTCAGCAAAGCTAATAAATAAAAAAGGAGAACACTAGCATGCAAATCTATGACGATCTGAAAAGAAAAATGCATATTTGTGTGTCGTTTATTATTATTACTACAGTTAAATCCTGCAACTGTCACATTAACCTGTGAAATTACTAAATTATTTTTCTAATCATTTCTGGATTTTGCAGATGTGTGTTGTAAATATGTGTGGCTTTTCTGTGTGTTGTACTTCTACAGTTACACAGGTGATTGTGTTGCTGACACCAGAGCCTGAAGCTAGCTCGGTTCTGGAGCTGAAGTGACCGCTGGTCGGATACAGTTTCCCACGTGTCAGCTATCGTCTTCAAACGGACAGAATGACGACAAACTGGCACTGCAGGTGGCAAGCCTGACACCATATGTATGTGTACGTGTATATGTATGTGTGTGTGTGTGTGTGTGTGTGTGTGTGTGTGTGTACATACCAGGACTGAGTGCATTCCCATGTAGATTCGGCTGACACAGACCAGCAGACACCAGCAGAGAGCCAAGCTGAAGCCAAGTGTGAACGAGTACTGTGGAGGTGAGAGGAGACACGTATAAACACACCACCTTACACAGATAACACAGATTAAATTAATCTGACAGGTTTTTAATTTGCAGCATTTCAAACAAAATGACTTTGATGAATAACCTTTGTAATAAACTAATACATTCATAACATGTTAGTTATTCAGTTATGGAAAAGACAGTTATTAAAGCCCAATGTGGTGTTTAGACATTTAGACATTTTAGAGGACAATGAATTGACTGGATTAGACAGGTTACTTGCTCTGTTTTATGTTTTTGAAATAACTGAAATAACTTCAAATCATTTAGAAATGTACAATATTTCCAAACACATGAATAGAACTTTTTAGTTTAAGTGAGAGTAAGTCCTGCAATCTGGTGCCAGTTTAGAGAAAATGTAAAAGTTATTAAATAGTTGATGTTTTATTATAAACATACATTTGAATTTTCTATTTAAGAAAAGTTACAAAAGTGTTTTTTTGTGCTGTAAATCATAGTTCAAAGTGAGAATGAAAATCTGAATCGGTAGGTCAGGTCATAATAGATATATGACCTGACCTACCTAATATGCATATAAATGTGTACATTTATATGCATATAAAGTGTAATCTGCTTTGCCTTTGATCTGGACTATGTGACTGCACACTTCACATTATGTAACACATACATATATTTGTCGATGAGTCCTTGCACCAAAGCTACTCTATCACATCCCTGCCCGTTTATTGTTCTGATCTGGTGATTAGACTGATAATAAAATGATAGCGAGTGCTGGAGTCTTTGTTGAGTGTACAGTTTCTAACAGGCCTCGATAACATATTGCTGTGATGAAGTGGATATAATGTGCACAGGATTCAAAGGACCTCATAAATATATTTCAGCAATTCTGCTGTTTTGTTATCAGATGTACTTGTCGTCCTGCAGTGGGGAGGAGTGGGAGGGGGAAACACAGGCTGGGTTCACACTGCAGCTAACAGTGTCCAAAGTCAGATTGTTTCCCCTCATGTGCCTCAGCTTACATCTGTATTCAAATCAGTGCAAACTGCAAAAAGCTGCACTGAATCCCAGTTCCTCTGTTTGGATCTGGGTCACATGAATATATGGCTTAAATCAGATCCAGATCCACAAGACCTACATGTGCTGTGTAACTGAACGCTCAACTTAAAAGTACATTTTACATAATTCAGTGCTCTGCAGCTTGTCTGAGCATGACGAATAAATAAAACCAGAGGGAACAAACAAACTGAATAAATAAATAAATAAAACAAGTCCGAAGTAGCAACAGCTGTGACCACATATGCCCATGCATCCCCCTCCATTGCCCCATCCCCTTTTAGCCAACAAACGCACACCTTCATGCACACATATACTTGACCGGCAATAACACCTGGGTCAAATGACTTTGCAGTAGACACAGGTTTTTATCACCTCCAGCTCCGATCAGCATTACTGGGGATACAACATCCGGGTGAACATGATAAATTCAGCTACTTAACAAAAGATATGCAATGACGTACCATAACTAATTAAAGTCTGTATTCTCCTAAGCGGCGCTAAAACACAGATCCAAATACATCTGAACAGAGTTTAAAAGAGACACTGAATAAATAATAGCTATACAAAGAGAAGAAACCACTGAAAAGTTTTAAAAAATGCTTACAAAAAATACAAACTTTGAGTGCAAAGGCCTAATAACTGTTTTCATCACAGATCAGTATGACATTTTTTCAATTATTAATTCATGATTTTGTTAGTAAAATGTCAGAGAATAGGGAAACTAGGTAAAAATACCCTGAGGATGAAAGTGACATCTTTGATGTTTTGACTTTATGTCTCACTCACTATCACTCACAATAATTGAGGCTGAATTAAAGATGCATTTGACATTTTAGTTTGAAAAATCATTGAAATGTTAATCACATGATCAAAAAAGCTGCCTGATTATATTAATTTTCTGTCACTTGACTAATTGCTTTAATAACTAATTCTTACAGCTCTAAAACAAAGTGGCAGCGTGCAGGTCTGCAGTGTGAACGCAGCCATAAAGAAAAAAAGAAAATGAGTGACAGCTGAGCCGGGAGAGAGAGAGACGACAGATGAAAGCTGCTGAGGTTTGCACACTTGTTAAAAGCCTTTTGTTCTCGTCATTGTTGCTGAGACAGCTCAGATTTCCTCTCACTGACCAGAATTACACAACTAATCCCAAACCATCACTGACTCCCACACCTCCAGCCTTCAGGGGGAAACGTTGCATCAGAGCTGTGTAATGCAGTTGGATGTTAATGTAACGCGGATAAGGCTACTTCCTTCTAAAAGTTGGTAGTTGCACATGAGGTTCAGATTTCAGACCCTGTCACATGAACATCTGCGTCGCTGTCTTACACAAACAAATTTTGTAGTGTAACAAGAGGAGCGAATATTTATCAAACCATTATCTCTATCTGGCTCTTGGTTCTTCTTTTTTTTCCTTAAAATACTTTACATTGGTATTATAACTGCAAATGTTTATGTTCTGAAAAAGGAGCCAGCCCAATAAGATTTTTTTCCTCTCTCTGTTACTTTCACGTAATATGTATTAGAGTTGTTTTGATTGTGAATCTGGTTGTTGTGTATTGATATGAGTGAAACAAATAAAAATGTAATGAAATATTGAGCTGTTTAATATTTTAACCATATAGAAAAATAATAATTATCATAATAACTTTGACTGAAATGTTTCAGATCTCACTGTGTGACAATCTTAAATTATCAATAATGTAGATAAAAGATAATGATGATGTATTGCCATGTTTAGACGCGAACGGCCCTCGTAAAACATAAAGTTTTTCCTTCGAAAAAAAAAAATCAGCGTTCATGATAACTTTGAAAACAATCCTTATGTATACAGATCCGCAAAAACAACCAAAAACACTTAGTATGCATGCCAGGCCAGTAGCTGAAGATGTAACTTTGCAATGACACACCATAGAAGAACCCCTGCTCATAAAGTTATTCTTCTACTGAGCGTGAGTACAAACAAACAAGAAGACAATGGTGAACGTACGCACAGGAACTGACAACGCTAATAAACTCAGTAGAGTCAGCAGCACAAACACAGCTCGGTACTTCATCATTGTTGTTATTGTTGTCCTCTTTCTCACATATGGCTATTTGTTTGAAACATAATGCGCATGCGCAAAGTGCAGCCGTGACCTCACCGTTCTTACAGGATCTGCCAGTTTACACGGCGACAGACGCAGTGGCGTTTTAAAAAAATTACACTTTGGAGCCTGACTTCAAAAGTTACATTTTCCAGCCCCAAAAAACACCGTTGTTGTGTGAATTAAAAGCCCAACTGCATGTTTCCTGCAAGAGCCGCTGCAGTGTAAAATGCTCCTTATATTGAATCATCCTTTCTTAATTTTCTTTGTCTTCTTAGTAATTTTTTTATGGCACCAACAGTGATTTGTGAACTGAATTCATACCTTATGAACTGTACCAAGAAACACAAAGAAGCTATTATCTCGGCTACACTGCAGGCATCATATGAGAAAAACATATCACTTTCAACCTCCCTGTTCGCACTTAATGAACCCTGCTGTCCTGCAGAGAGTGTGTAAGTCTGGACTATGGACTTCTATGCGTTATCTGCTATACTGAAGTGTTGCTGCAATTTCTGACATCTTCCTGCAGTCTGTGATTCAAGGTGACAAGAGTTAAAACATGCGGCTGTGACAATGACGTATACGGGCCATTTTACAACCTGCATTAGCCTGATGGATAAAAAGCTTTTTTACTGCCAGCTGTGGCTGCATAATTCCAGCCTCTCAGTGTTTCACTGGACAAACATATTTCTGTAACACACAGATAAGCTTTGTTGCAAATAATGGCTGCTTATCTGCCAAATAAGTTGTTGGTGAAGTACACAAATAACCACGCTCAGATTGACCTGCATTTATCCAAAGGCTGTGCTGACGTCACAGCTTGTGCTTCATGGAAAAGTAAATAAAACTTATCACATATTTTACTGGTATATTATTTATCCACATTTTCTGTGCAGTTCAAAAAGTTATCCAAACTTCTAAGAGGTCACAAATATTTTTTTTTAGCTTTTGACCCATTTCAGGCAAAGGTCTACCACAATCCATCAGACAGAAATATCTCAACAACCATTAGATGGATTGCCACAAATTTCCAGGTGCATACATCCACGTTCCACAGCTGCACTTTGTGCTTCATGCTAATTAAAGAAATACAGAAACCCATTTACTGATAAGCAGGTTTTCACATCAGGAATTTGCCTTGGTATTTTGTTGCAGGACAGTCAAAATAAACATAGCAGGAGAAAATGGGAAAAGAGACCACGAAAGTCAAGAACCATAACTATAAAATAAAAAAAAACTGAATAAAAACATGTAAAATATATCTGTTTTAAAATTGAAAAGAGCTTAGCAGTATTTAAAATGAAGATGATGAACATGGTAGCACATGCAAACATGCTTACAATAGTTGGGTTTCCATTAACCCGCAAATTACGCTAATCTGTAATGGAAACCTGCCTAGTGACAATGATATTACTGTTTAGCTCAGAGATGCTGTGTGGTTTAGACTTCTGTTTCCCATTTTTCGATTTGAATCCATATCAACAAATTATAGCAGCAGTTTGAATATGATAATTACAGATGCCATTACTCATATTCTCCACAATAATCTAGCATTTACATTTTAGCCATTTACATTTACCTGTGTAAGTCACTAACCTTGACAACACAAGCTGCTGCATGAAATATGTGACAGACATTTCAGTCAGACAGCTCCTGTGAGACTCTCCTACAGGTGTCTCTCTAACCACAAAGCTTCACTCCAAAGTGTCAATTATAGACTGAAATCTCTTTACAGAATGAGGTCAGGGCAGAGGGAGGTTTTGGTTGAGAAAAAGACGTCTTTATGTGTGCGGATTAGCTGTGAAGTTGCGTCAGACGCTTGACGAGCTTCAGATCAACGCTGTGTTTGGGGAAAGCATTGAGTGTGAGGTGAAGGGGGGGGGGGGTCAAAGACGCAATCTGTGATAATGCTGTCCAAACAGCGTCCTCTGTCCATGAGCAAACAGAGCAGCGGGTCTCACGGCCATGTTTGCATGCTCGCTTTGGCCTTGCGCCTATGACCGTGGCGGTGCTGCAGCGGTCGCTTCGTGCAACGTTTTATGGACGTGGTGTTTTTTTTGTGTGGCTTGTGGTTCTCAGCACACTGCTTATTGACTGTTAGCCTCAGTGCAGGGTTTGCTCTGTGCACCCTCACGTGACATACGACTGAACATACATACATACAGACACACACACACACACCCAAACCACACAGATCTCAGGGTGTGCTGTGTTTGACTTTCAACACTGCCAAGATGTTAAGTTGTGTTTGAGGCTACGAACCAACCACAGTGGTGAATATCCTTCTTGAACTGGCAGTGCATAACACAGCAGAGAAAGACCAGACCTAATTACTTATTACGATATGTCTAATTTGGTAACTAGAAACTCCAGCTTCACACACTTGCAGCTGCAAATGTCAACAAGAGAAAAGTGTCATATAAAACTGAATAACCCTTATTACAGCTCTTATAATCACCCTGTGGCAGTATGCCTCTGTGCACCAGTAAGCTTCTCTTAAAGTTTACATCAATGTCTGTGAAAACACGGATGCTTCACACACATCGTCCCTCAGCAGCACAGAAGATCTATACAATCAGCACAGTGCCAAAATTACTGTCACTAATTCAGTATATGACCAAATCTCTCTCTTTCTGTTCCTGAGATATGACGTTAGTAATGGCTAAAAAAGTGTTTTATGAAGAATATTATGACGTCAAAGTGAAGTTTACCTTTGACCTCTTTGATCTCAATCATTCTGTTAAACATCTGTGTTAGGTTTTATCGCAATTAGCATAAGAATTCTTGAGTTAGGGCCAAAACATCAAAATCTAATCAGTTTATCGTTGAGTGAAGTTTGTGCCAAATTTTAGGAAATTCCCTCAAAGCATTTGCGAGATATCGCCTTCACGTGAATGAGACAGACAAAGTCACTGTGACCATGACCTTTAACCTATGACCACCAAATCTAATCAGTTCATTGTTGAGTACAAGGGGATATTTGTGCCAAATTTTAAGATAATCCCTCAAGGTGTTGTTGACATATCGCGTTCACAAGAATGAGACGTATGTACGAACAACTGGAAAACATAATGCCTCCGGCTACAGCGATTGCTGGCGCGGAGGCATAACAAACATTATTTTCCTTCTTTTGAATTCAACAGAAGAGATTTTGGATTGATATCACCTGCAATCTGATTGAAAAACACAATGTAAAACTCTGTGTTGGAGCTGGGAAACGCTACACTGTTTAAGTCATTCATGCTTGCAGGAAAACACTGTACAGTTCCCACCTAGTGTTCCTGCTCAAGGGAGAGGAAGTCTCACACAAAGCCTGTTTACCAAAATGTTTTCTGCTCTGAATCTGCTGGAAATGAGAATTGATATCACTCAATGCACTTAAACTATGTAGTGCTGCCTTATCTCTCTGCTCTGATTTTTCAGCCATGCAAACCTTATATTCTTGCGTCATCTTTACATCTCTCTACTGGTTTAATCTGCTCACTGGTCCACCTCTCATCCTCTCTTTGCGCCGGGGGCTATTTTCTCCTCTTTCACCAATCTCCCACTTTTTTGTATTAATCTCCACTTCTCTCCTCTATGCTTTCCATATCTCTTTGCCCTCTAGTCTCATCTTATCTCCTTCCATCTACTATCTAATCTTTTCTCTACTTCCTCTTCCTCCCTCCATTTAGCTTTTGCTCTTCTACTTTCCTCTCCTCAAGCTTCTCTTTTCTGTTCTGTCCCTCGTCCCCTCCCTTATTTCGCTCTTACCAGTATCTTCCATAAAGAGACATCTGGCTCTAGTTACTGTCTGAGCTGGAGGAGGGCTTTGGGATGGGAGGAGGACTGTCTCACTGTGGCCATCCGTATCCAGACATTCCTGCTTTACTGAGACGAGTCGCTGAGGCAGGGATACAGCAGGAAAGCTCATGGAGCGACTACGGCAAGCAGAAAAGGATGAGAAGGACATCCTCCTTTGGTCAGATGAATGAAGTTTTATCTATTATTTCATTTGGACATTGAAATGAATATTATTCCAATTCGAGTTCAAAAATGATGTGTGCAGTTACTTCATTACAATGATTCTGGTCCATGTCAGGGAATATCCAGCTTTCTGCAATTTGATCTGTGAAATATCTATGACATTTCATGGTGCATGGTGCCCCAGAAACACAGGGAAACATCCTGTATGGCCCCTGAACCCCTGAACCCCCTGAACCCCTGAACCCCCTGAACCCCTGAACCCCTGAAGTGTAAATGCACAAGTCATCTGTCAGCAGTGTCGACAGTATGGAGTTAAATTCACAAGGACAAAAGGGAGATTGAAAATTTGCTAATGAAATACTTCTATATTGCAATTTTTTGCAATATGCAATAACTGTTTTGGAAACCAGATTAAAAACACAATTTCTGTTGCAATATTTTTAACTTTTATTGTATATTTACTTTATATTCTGTTTTTCATTTTTGTTTTGTGACCTAGAACTTTAAATTCTGTTTTTGCATATGAATTTCTTGGAAATAATAACCCAGAGATGAATCAGACATAAGTTCTCATTTTTCCTGTAAAACGCAAGAACCAGGTAAAAGGTAGGTACAAGGTAGATTTATTATTAAATTAAAATTTGTCCTCAAATCTTAATCTTTCTCCTTAAAGAACAAATCTGTGCATAGGTTTCAATAACGAGCCCGAAGGTTTTGTTCTTGTTCAACACATTTGTCAGGTGTGTCTAAACAGAGAGAGAGACATGAGCAAAAAAAAAAAAAAGACACACACACACACACACACACAGACAAGCAAGCAGAAACGCAGAAAGAGACGAAGCTCCAGGTGTGACTGAAGAAGAGCAGCGGAGCAGAATCACTTGTTGCCTGGCACAGAGTATAGAATGAAAAAGAGAGAGCGAGACGACGTCACCGATGCTGCTTGTTTAAAAATAATATTTCTGTTTCTGTATTACGGAGAGAAGTTCTGGAAAAAGGTATCACTGAGTACCAGAACTAAATCGCAGGTCCCTGTTAGGGCGAAGCTGAAGAACGACACGTGAGACCAAAATAAATGTGAGAGCATCAGGTTCAAAAAGCCAAACAGTCTTATCTGGTGTGCCACACAAGTGGGTGAGCAGCTTGTATTTTAAGACCTTGAATAGAGAGATTGTTTCGTTCAAAGTGTTCCCCAAAGACATGAGCACATAATTTGCCAAATTTGAGGGCTTTTCTGAAATGTCAAACAACTCGTGTGTTTTCAAACTCAGGTTGATGAGTAAAGAAAGAGTCGTGTTGAGAAACGAGAGAGCTACAGACACTAAATCTGTCTTATCTCGAAGCCCCACACTCCGAGGTCAGGGGTCGGCTCTCTTATCTCCTGCTCAGACAGACAGACGGGAAGGGAGAGAGCCGCAAGTCAATCTCTCCTCATGCACTCGCCTGCTGGGATTCAAACAACACAATACAGGGATCCCACACAGTTTTCTTTTCAAAACTAGGCCTTTTCCCTCTATCCACAACAAAGTAATGACTGTTAAACATCAGCCTATGATTTGGAGAATATGACAGGGCATTATTGGAATTGTACTTTACAAAAAGTGGTAATCAGTGCAGTTTCTGGTCTACTGCAGATACTTGTTGCAGAGGAGTCCTCGTATCAGCAAGCAAAATGTTTTTTTCTGTTCGTTTCTTTTCTACAGCTTAAGGAAAGTTAGATTTAAGACTTTTTAAGACTTTCTAATTGCCATTCCAATTACAATTCAAGACCCCAAACTGAGAAAAATAAAACATAAACTGACATCAGTTACTGTGGGTTTGGAACCATTTTGCCCAAATGTTTAGCTCAACATAAAACATTACTTTTTGGGTCAAGTTTAAAAGTAAGATGATCTACATCGAAGGCTGAAAAAACTATCTAGAGCGGAAAACACAGAAAACAAAGAACATATTATGTAATCAAATAAGTATCCCTTTCTTATAAAAGTTTGTTCATTTTCATTTGATTGGATGTTGTAAATGTTTACAAGTGTTTGTGGCTTCTCTGTCCGGATCTGCATGATGTTAATTTGGTTTTAAAAATATAAATTACTAATTATTTTGAGATTTTACGATTCAACATCAGAGAAAAGATGATTCTTAATATCATACTTACAACGTCTTCGCCTTTTTTAGACTTTTGAAAGATTGATTTAAGACATTTTTATATCAGTTAAGGCCTTATTTATAGATTAATGACTTTAATGCCTTTTAAAGACTTTTTTTTAAGGATACGCGGGAACCCTATTTGCAGGCGTCTTTGTACAACATTATAAGCACACTTCATTTTCCTAATTTCACCCATGTGAAAGTTCAACATTCTTACAATTAGTATTTTGTAAGCTGTTTAGAAAACAACTTATCATTCATACAAGTAACCTGTTTATTATGTCACTGTACATATTGGTTTGAACCTTTTTGTGCCCTTCTGTTTGCAACTGTGTTTGTAACATGTATTTTCTATTTCTGCTGTTATTTTAGTCCTTGCATGCTTTATCTGCACTCACCTAACTTTGTATTGCTACTACAGCACATTTCCCTAGAATTAATATCTTATCTTAGAAAACCAAATTGTTTTGTCTGTAAAATGTCTGAAAATATTAAAAAAGCTCACAATCCTAAATTGCTATTGATGAAAAATACTCATATCTTAGAGGCTAGGACCAACAAATGTTTGTTATTTCCTAGAGAATGAAGCAAATGAAAAAAAAAAATTATGTCAATAGACTTAGCGATAAATTCACGTATTGTTTCAGCAACTCTCGACAAAAAAGCAGAAATCTGCCATAAAAACTAGATGAGTTTTCAGTGTCACTCAGTTCGATGAGAATCAAATGAACTTCCAGCAGTTTGTTGATCACGTCCGTCACGTTGTGGATGCACAGGCGGACAATAGAAGTGGACTACACAGACTTTTTGTTGGCTTTTACAGAGTAGACACAATGGAGTGTTGTTTCTTCGAAGTGAATAGGAGGAGATGAAAAAAAGAACAACAGGGAGCGGCCTGTTAAAACAGAAGAAATCCTGCATGTATGTTTTTCCACAATGACTTGGGACACTGCAGTTAGTTTGTATGAAGTTGGCCAAAGTTGAGGAAGTGGTGAAAGCTTGTTTAAATTTGTAGAGGCACATTTTATTGTGCTAATTGTTTCTCATTGAGCTGTTAGCGTGCTAAATGTCACAGGTCGTAGCGTGTTAACACGTATGGTAGCATGGTAACAAGGCATTTCGCTAAAAGTACAGCTAAATCAAAGTACAACAAGTGATTAAGCTGTTATCTACTTTCATAATTAATAAATCATCTTTTTCAGCCTATATGATGTCAGACAACAGCAAAACTGTTAATCACAATCACCTTTGCTTACACATTGAATTTAACTGTTTTACCAAACCAAAATTACAAAAGATATTCAGTTTTAGGGCAAAAAAAGGACAGATATTACAGTTTTAAATAAGTCACAATTTTAATGGGAATTTTATTTTCACTGAAAAAAAAATCAAAAAGCCCATGATGTCATTTTTATCTTCATTTATAATGGCATGTTGCAACACACTTTACTTTAATCAAAAAATTGTAACTCCTGGGATTTAGGTATTAAAAGATAATATTTCAGTTATTTGTGGAGCCCACTTTGCTAAAAAGTGCAAACATTTTCATTTGAGAAGCTGGACCCAATTACATTTTTTGCCTAAAACGTGACCTGATTAACTGATTATATCATCAAAATTACTGCTGGATTTTCTGTTGATCTGGCCTCTACATTTTTTAATTAATCCAATAACGCTCTTTTCTGCCATGTGATGAGCATTACAGCATCACAGGACTGTCATTTGGCTGCAGACTGTAGACTTTTAGTCTTGTTGTCCCCACAGTGAGCTTGATTTCACTGCTCTACAAGCAGTAATGAGTCAACAACTGCGCTCATACAGCCGAACAGCCGCCATGGCTGCTGTCACTGAATCCACTGGGTCGACCCCACATTAATTCTTAATGACGCGGCTTCAGAGGGCAAAGTCTCAGTGATCGTGTATCAAGAGTTGCCACTTGGCAAATGTATTCGTCTGAGAGTGTTCTTGAGCAAGGCAGTGAAAGCCAAGTGGGTGTACATGTACATCTCTGCAGGATATGTTATTTGAAAAACAAATTCCTTCTTTAACTGTGAACACCAAAGTCTGCTGGCAGATATTACACCTCACAAAGGTTTATTACAGATATAATCACAGATTTAAATTCATGTGAGGCTGTGAGTGTATTAATTTAGAGTACTGATTATTGAGTGTCTATGGGGTCATTATATATAGCCATTTAAATTTGTATGACATCGATACATTGTGTTAGACGCGGATGGGTATACAGAAATGAATGGTACTTTATTACACTATTTTTGTATCATATATATGCTACGAAATATAGAAACTGTATTTTTTTTAAATAATTTACAGGCTGATGTGCTGCATTTTTTATATATGTTTATGTAACTCGCATAATTTTATTGCAAGTGTTTTGTTTGTTTTGTTTTTGTTTTCATTGTTTTCTGACACTTGGTTGCCAATTTATAAATTATTACTCAATATTTGTAATGTTAGAGTGGTGTTAATTCAATTTAATGGCCTTTTTAAGGGTGTAGTTTAACATGCTGATGAAATAAATATGTGCTAGAGGAGGGTGATATGAAGAAAATCAAATATCACAATACGTTTGACCAAATATTGATATTGCAATGATATTGTAGGGGTGAATATGGGTGCATTCGCAGAATATTTTGATTTTTGATAATAATCACAGTTAATGTGATTATAATGAATAAGTGGACAGGGGCAAATAATAGAACAAGTAATGTCTGGATAGTTCAGAAAATTACATCAATTTACTGTGACACGTCCTTTGAAACCAAAAAAAGACAACACGATATTAAGCCAAAATCTTGTTTCATATCCTGATAATATCAATATATTGCCGTCTGCACCTAATATGAGTGGTATAATAAGACGTGTTTCTGTTCCATATATTCTGCTTCAACTTCTGTTTAGTCTTATGACCTCCTTATTGTCACTTTATGTCTGTAGGTGTTTTCCTTTTTTGTTGCAATATCTGGTTTTACAGCTTAGACTACTATTACTATTTTTTTTAATTAAGGTATTTCTCTAGCATCCAAAATATTTGATATCTCAAGTTGTCTCTACCCTTATTTTATGTCTGTACAGTTTTTTATCTTAAGTTGTCTGTACTTTTATTGAATGTTTGTGCTGTATTTCAATGTGCAGGACACCAGGAAGACTAGGGGCGCATTCGTGTGTCTCTAATGTGGATTCTTGAATAAACAACAGACCAGCTCTTCAATTAAAGGGCTCCTTCCCAAAAAACTTTGTGTGTTATGTATTTTTGTGGCAAATATTGTATTAATACAAATAGGTACTAGCCTCACACCGCTGCTCTATAACTCACCTGTGCATAGCCAATTGGTATACTAAAATGGGATTGTATGATGTTGAGAGTACTGATGATCAAAGCATTGTCAGTGAATCTGAATAAGGAAATAGAGGAAGTTGTTGTGAAGCATCACAAGAGGAACTTTCTCAGTTTCCTTTGTGGAATTTCGGTTGAAGTAGCTCCTGCCAACTTCCCTTTCTCTCCTGCCTCTGCAGCTCAAACTTAACATATATTTCTTAAAAACCTTATTAGCTTCTTCATTACTCCGGGTCAAAAGGGTCGCTATACTAAATGTTCTGACTGCTGGAAACAATGTGGGACCTTGGATGCCAGTCACTATAACATATTGTGGTCTTGCCCATAATTAACTCCCTTCTGGCAGGGGGTCGTTTTGGAGAAAGTATTAAAGCATTTAAACCAGAGACCCTATAACGAGGCCCCAAGCCTTTGGACAATGTTACCTCTCATGAGAGATATCTATTAAAGATCCTAAGAACTACCGGCAAGAAAGCCAAACCCAGGAAGTGGGTAAATCCAGCAATACCTACGGTCAATGATTGTATTGACATTTTACATGACAAATTTAGGATGGAAAGGATTACTTTTGCATTTAAACTACAAAAGGTCACATTTTTTCAAAGATAGGGAAGCTGATGGAGTATATTACACATGTACATCCCTCATTTGTTTAAGGTGAATTTTTCTGTTGTTTTTTTTTCTGTGATTTTTCATCCATGTTTGGCAAATGGTTAGAGAATCATACAGACTCACCCCAGCATTGTGGTTCTTTTAACTGAGTTTGTTCAGCTTTTTTTATTTTGTTTTTTTCTTATGTTTACACTACTGAGTATAAAATCCCAAGCCACCATAGTTTAGTTGTTGTTGTAAAGTTGTAATGAGGATATTTTAATATTTCTTTCTAAGTCTCTTTGAGGGATGGGTGTTGTAAAGATTTTAACAGTACTTCTACTTTTAACAATATTGCTTACCGATCCAGTACTTTTATGGTACTCTTGGCAGTTCTTTTGGTGGGGGGGTTAAGAAAAAAAAAAAAGGGAGAAACAAAAACTATTTTCTATGTACAGTACTGTGCAAAGGTCTTAGGCCAACACAGTTTTTTTTCTTTTTAGCAAAGTTGTCATGAGGATATATGTATGTATGTGTGTGCATATACATATATACATATTAAGGTACAACGAAAACAGAGAACATGTAAAATGCATTAACACACCAAAAAAGTCACAACAAAACTGCTTCTTACCAGAAGATTAATATTGTAAATCTCATATTGTCTGCCTAAGAAGGTTAAAGACATGCTAAAAGAAAAGGGAAGTCAATCTAAACAGGTGCAACTTTAGCCTGTTGAAGTTGGTTTATTCTGAATAATTTGAGTTTTTCATACTTAATACAAAATCCCCTTTATGTCCTGGTTGTATTCTAAAAAAGAGACTACTAAAAATGTGAATGGTCATTACAACCTTGGTAAAATAACAAAGCATAAGGTGGCCTGAGACTTTTGCACAGTACTGCAGCTCCTGCCAACTTCCCTTTCTCCCCTGCTTCTGCATTACAAATTTCAAACATTTTGTCACATTTTAGGAGCATGTTATGTGCATGTACTGTACCTCCCAGCGGCCGTAGGTCATGAAGAACAGGGAGAAGGGGATGGCCGTGCCCGACATGGCGTGTGTGGACGGCATGCTGTACTCAGAGTTGTAAAACACCTCCACTTTGACCACAGGTGGTGAGGCTGGCCGGGACCACCCGAGCACATCCTTGGTGCACTGCCCAAGATACATGACCCAGACCCACACCATGATCAGCCTCCTGCCCACAAACGCGTCGATGCTCCAGATGACGAAGGGGAAGAAGGTGATGTAGAACAGCTCGTTGCCCAGCTCGGTCCCGAAAGTGAACATGTAATACAAAAACCGGTTCTGGATGAGAAACTCCTGCCCGGCGTCGCCTGTGAGAGAGTTCTTCCGGCGGGGTTTCACCGTGCTGCACCCCGGGGCTCCGCTCTCCTTCTCC
Source organism: Plectropomus leopardus (assembly GCF_026936395.1). Taxonomy (NCBI): domain Eukaryota; kingdom Metazoa; phylum Chordata; class Actinopteri; order Perciformes; family Serranidae; genus Plectropomus; species Plectropomus leopardus. The sequence goes on from NC_142189.1 coordinate 5,893,661, forward strand.
CGCTGCTCTGGTTCGGTGGCCCCGGCGACTCTGCGACCGTTACTCCCCAAACCAACCGTCTCCCCGCCTGCAGTCGCTGTGGAAACAACTGCCCCGTTTTGGGGGAGTTTTTCACTGATGTTCGCCACTTCTGAATCGATAACCCTCTTCCTTGTTGGTATTTCCCCTTCTCCTGCTCCGATAACAGCCAAGTTTTCACCCTCATTCCCCGCGCTGTGGTGATGGCAAGCCCCGTTGTTCTGAGAGTGAGTCCGGTCCTTGGTACCAGCACAGACGGTTCTCGAAAACGTCCCGTGAACCCCACAAAAGCGCTGGAAGCGGGCGACGAGGTGTGGGTCTTGGAGATAGTGGTACAGCTCTACAAAACGGTTACTTTTCTCCATGTTTAGTCCGGTTTATTCACCCCTCCAAACACGGTTCAAAGAAGGAGCACGGACTCCGCTACTCCCCCCTAACGGTTCTAGCTCTCTCCGGCTAACGTTAGCTGGCTAACCCGTGCATCACAGCAGAGTGAACCCCGGACTGTTTTAAACTACAACAACTTGCGACAGTGGGAAGTAATTTTTGTTTTTATTAGATAAAATGTGTTACCGTTAAGACGATAACAGACGAGCCAAACTGGTCGGTCGGTTCTTTATCGTACGCGTCCAGGTTGAGTTCAGAGACTCGCTGTCGGAGCTGGAGCCTCTTCAGACTGACAGATGCGCGGAGTCCGGGGAGCGCGCCTTTAATGCTGCCTTCATGTGCCGTCGGAAATTACTCATACAGAGGACAGGCTGTCTCAGCTCCGTCCACAAACAGAGGTGGAGACAATGCAACATTTACTGTTACCATGTGGCGCATATAAAGACACTAGAACACAGTTCTTTGCAGAAATTACACGTAAACTCCAAGATTTTGAGACACTCTCTGAGCAGATTAAAATGCAGAGGTAGCAAGATAAGTCAGTGCATGCAAATAGACAGATTTTTATTATTTAGTTATCTATTCCTTATTTTCGTTATTTGTGTAAACCTGGATGGCAGGGTGTTGGTTAGACATTTGTGTAAATGACAATCAAGTATGCACATGTCAACTAATCACATTTAAAAAAATTAATTTAAAATTTAAAATTGCAAAATGAATAAGTGATATAGAAAATAATAATATAGATAAATGCTATTTACTCTTTTAATGATTTTCTTAGAGAAAGATTTCATATTGATAAGAACAACTGTGCTTTCTGTGAATCTAAGACTGAAACTCTCGAACATTTATGTTTTGAAGGCAGTTACGTAAGACGTTTTTTGGAATCATCTCAGAAACTGGATGTCAGATAAGTATCTTCAATCTCCTAACTTGGAATATAAAGATATCAGATTTGGTGTGTATATATATATATATATATATATATATATATATATATATATATATAGGCATATTGTATCCGTTTATTTATCCCTTATTTCCCTTGATCGAAAACTGTGGAAATGTTCTGTTTATACTAGAAACTTTAAATGCAAATATGCAAGAAAAATGGCACTTGAATGCGTTTAGGATTGAACCTCCAAAGTTTGAGTTTGGTAATACCACTTGAAGGCAACAGTGATTCCGGCGCGCACGCACAATAGACATGTTTAGTACGTCATGACGTAACATGGCCGCGCTTACTCTATGGTCTATTATTGTGTGGCTCACTTTACACTTTTTTTCTTAATTCTACTCTAAAATAAATACAAACAAAAAGAGAACAAACGTGAAACTAGATTAATAAATAAAAGTATTGTTATACGCTAATCGTAATGGTTTGCTCTCAAGAAAGAAAAATAAAGACTTTGGAAATTAATGTATTATTAATAATAGTTCTATTACTACACAGAGATGCATCAAAACACACAAAGTATTATCACCTCACATACTTTATTTGATAATCAACCACCTGAAAAAAGTTCACTGGCCCTTTTTTCCAAAATATTTTATCTTAAATACGGAATATGCATTTTCATCAAAATATAAATTCTTATTTTAAAATATTGAGCTTCTCTTTATAGTTGCCTGCAGTTTGTTGCTGTTGGTTTTTTTCTCTATTGTAGTGATTGTTATTAAGATGCAAATTTTAAAACCCAGAGAAACTCCTGGACTGAACACTCAAAACAAAGAAAGAGACACCAAAAAAGGATGATTCATTAATTACTGTTGTCATGGAGCAGATTAGGCAGCTTGATAAATAACACATCGTGCCCCTGACAATTTAGCAAAACTCAGTCTCTGTGACAACATTGCAGCTGCTGTTATGACCCGGACTGATTTTTAAAAAATATGGAATATATTGGATGCTCGAAAAATAACAACTCATTTGGCTGATAACTGATACCGATATCGATATATATATCCACTTGTTTCCTCTCCTCTCTCCACTCCCAATTTTAGTGATCATCAAATCTTTTCTGTGGTGAAATCAACATCATATAATGCAAACTCTTATCCTGATGGCCCACCAGCAGATGGAGACATAAAAACATTTCTTTTCAATATCTGAATTATTCATTCATTGCACAAAATAAGAAAAAGACTCAAACTTAGGGTTGCTGTTTTGTACATGTTCACTTTGTCAATTTAAAAAAAAGAGGATTGTAATATTGGCAGAAATCAGCATGTTGGCCAGTTCTGATATCTCCTTTTGAAGCCAAAATCTGCCGATACTGATAATATTATCGTGCATACCTGGAATATATTATCACTATGAAGACTTTCTGCTCCAGTCGGGGCCATAGGGGCTCAAAACCATTCACAAACTATTTTTTTTTTGGTAGCATAAAAGATTTTTTTTGTTACTTCTTAGAGCTGAAAATAATAAGAATAGAAAAAAAATCCCTTTTTTAAAAACAAAAAATGCAAAACATTACTTCTTTTACCATCAAACTAAAAAGGGACAACAATTAAGAAAGATTATTATCATTTTGAGTAAAAACTTTCTCTTACCCCCACTATCGGGCATTATAGCCCTATATAAAACATTTAATAAATGGTTTATAACACACTTTAATGCAGTTGTATGCAGATATGAAGACTTCAAGTGTTTATTAATGTGCAGTACCTGTTGATGGTCATAATTTCCTTTGTGGAGCAATATTTCAGAGTATTACATCTGTATTTTTCTATTTTGCCTACAGAAGGAGTTACATTAATAAACACTTGCTTATAATTAAAAAAAAAATGTGTTGTACCATTTGTATACTGTTTAGAAATGCTAAACAAGGGGACTTAATTTTTTTTTCTTATCACACACTTGCATTGTGAGATTTAACCCATGGAAACCTGAGCAAATTTCTTTGATTTCTTAAAAAAAAAAGAATAATAATATTGGGAGAAAGCAACGATTATCTTAACAAGACATGGCTCAAAAAACAAAAAAATGTTAAATAAGTTTTTTTAAAAATACCTGAAAATAAGAGAAATACAAAAAAAAGTTAATGACAAAAAAGCTATAAAAATATTTATATTATTAAATTTTTCTTTAACATAATTTTAAATATAAAATCATAATAATTATAAATATAGTGTATCGTGTAGACATTTTTGGATAATATTCTAATAATCCTCCCCTCTCTTTAAAAAAAAACAAAACATTTTTCAGGTCATTTTCTTATAATCTTTTACCATTTTTTTGCATTAATGAGACATTTCTTGCCAAATTGGTCACTGATCCCCCCCCCCCCATGTTTTAGAAAGAGACCCATCCAGTCTGCTCATGTTTCAAAGGGTTAAACAGTTTGAATGCAGTACAAGAAAATTGGTGATCCAGGTTTCAAAAGCTTAATCACAGCCACTAAAAAGGGCTTCGGCTTCAATGTGAATGATTTCACCAGCAGAGGGCAACAAAATGATGCAAAACACGGGACATCAAATACAGAGAGAGAACAGTCTTCCCACAGGCAGCAAATGCACCTCAGAGGATGTTGTGTCTTGAAATGGCATGACGATTCACACAGTCCAGGGAATGTTACACAGAATATTTCATAAATCACACAGTAGCATAAAAAGATAACAGAAGCATATCAGCACATATTCTCCACGCAAGCCAAGGTGCATCAAAAAAGTAGCCTGCAGTCTGTAAATCCCTGAATACGCTCACGGTTTCACATGAGCAACAATGACGATAAAAATCACACCACATCAACAGCCCGCTTCAAAGTCTCTCACATTTGCACGTTTAGTAAAATGGCAGTGATGCTGCGACAGTTTGACATCAACATCAGAGACCCTGCTGATCCTGAAGAAAAAGAAGAATCAGGGTTTCTTAGCTTTTTCAAATCCATCGCTGCGTCTTGGCGAGGAGACGACAGGAGGTGACATCCTGGCAACGAACAAAACACACCCCTCGGCACGTGTCCTTCAAAGGTTTTTAGTGGAAACCTCTTGTTGGCTTCGGACAAACAGATGTCCGCACGCCTAGCTGTAATATGAACTGCATTTCCCAGCTTTTGAAAAGAGGCAGTGAGGTGTACACAGTCAGCCATTATCGTCCAGGTTGTACAGAAGGACCTGGTGGTTCGGGGCGAGGCCCGGGCACGTACCCAGACTGTACAGGCACCCGGCTGATGGGTAACAGGGCACCAGCCGGTAATGCTGCAGCTCCTCCAGGCCAAACGCCGGAGAGCAGCAGTCCATCACCAGGACCTTCACCCTCTTCCTGTCTGGGTACAACAGCCTCCGCTGCCCCCTCTCTCCTATCACCTCCTCCTCCTCTTCTTCTTCCTCCTCCTCTTCTTCTACTTCATCTTCTTCTTCCTCTTCCTCCTCTTCGGCCTCCAGCTCCTCCTCCTCATGGTGGATCTTCCTCAGCAGGTTGTTGATGAGGACGGAGCGCCGCAGGTAGGCCTCAGGGTCCTCCAGGAACCTCAGCTTCTCCAGGGACAGCTTCAGGATGCAGCTCCGGTCCTCCTGCAGTATCAGGTGCTGCAGACGACAAAAGGCAAGGGATTAGTATGTGCTTTAATATCTGTAGATGCCAGAGTATTATCCTCATTGTTATATTATTATTAGGGCTGTCAAAATAACGTGTTTATTTAGATTAAATAATCACACAAAAAATGAACACTGATTAATCGTGTTCTGTGGTGCCCTTTGACCCGGTGCATCACTGAAGGCCACAGTGGCTTTTTAAAATGAGTTATCGTACCATCGGAGTACTTCAAGCCTGAAATATCACCTCAACACAAAGCATTTAGCAGCGAACTATGTGATTTAAAAAGAGACTTGTTCTAGCTGCCATCACATTGGTGAACAAGCTGCAGGAAAACTGCACATTGCACAAGATTATTTGGGATCCTGCATTTATGATTTATTCATTAGCAGTTTTTAGATTGTTTTTATAAGGTTTGGTTTTGTACGCAATTTAGTGTTTTTATTGGTATTTATTACACATTTAACATTTTGATTAGCGCTGGGGCACTTTAATTGTTTTATCTTGTATCTTTTTATCTTTTTGTCATGTTTTTATCCTATGTTTTGTCTGTGGTGTCAACTGTGTTGAATGGATGCCTTGCACTTTATACTGCAAACCAAATCTACCTACAGGCACAAATAAAGTAACCTGAACCTGAGCCTGAACCTTAATTGAATTTTGTCATGAACATAAACATATCATCTGCATAGAAGCGGAGAAAGAGTGGAGAATTACTATTGCCTCTTTTGTATGTAGTTATTGAAAGCTAAAGCACAATGTATAAAGACTGAAATGGATGTAATGGCAAACAAGGACTGCTGGAGGAGATGGTGAGTTTAAGAATGACAATCATGAAGCAGAGAGAAAAGAGAGGACAAAAAAGGCATAAATAAAGCTTCGAAGAAAAAATGTATGCTGTGCAAAGAGCTATAAACACTTGAGAATTGTCAAGGTTTCTCAACAGGGAGCAGATGAAATTACATAATCAGCCTGAAGATCGACATGAATGGTGAAAAGAACAAGTGGACAATAAGAGGGACAGAAGAGGTTCGTACTTTTTGAAAATATCCATGTAGGCCTCCGTGTAAATCCTCCTCCTCCGCATATTTCCTCTTGAAGTAAGCAACTTTCGACGTTGTTGAATGGTTTGGTCTCTCTCACAGGGAAGGGGCTGCTGGAGACAACAAAGCAAAAGACTAGATGACAAATTAAAGTGGTGGGAGAAGTATTCAGTATTCATACTTAAAATTTGGGCAGATTAGACAGTTTTATTTTGGTGTAATAGGCATCATATTTTAGCTTTGTTTTCAGGCTTTAGAAAGAAGACAGGAGACTTTGGCCAATCACAGGTCATACCAGAAAGAGGACATTTCTTTGGTGAAAACCACATTCAAAGTTGGAGAATCCTGGTTCACATTTATGTAGCAAATGTCAATATGTTAACTCAGCCGACCCAAACCCTATAGCTTTAACTGAGGGGGACAGTGCCAACTCCAAGCTCTGTGGCTGTCCTTACACAGCTTGTTTATTTTTCTTTTTTTCTTTATTTATATTTTCAAAATATAATCATCTGGCATGTGAATACATATACATACATGTTTATCATTTACACAAATGCCCAGGTTTACACAAATAACTAAATTAAGAAAAAAAATAAAACAGAAAGTAATTAGTCTTCACTTATGCATGCTCAGTACGTAAGTGAACTTATTTATATATGACAGCACCAAATTATTCAAATGACAAAGTTTCAAAATAGCTAAAGAAGTGTGACCAGGTTTCATTAAACCTTTGATCCATATCTCTGTTTAAACATCAACATCACCTCCTGAGTCCGTTGCTTAAAAGATGTTTTCTTTTTGCCTTCCAATTGAACAAGATGAGTCGACAGGCAGGAAGAGAGGTAAATGAAATTTACCTTTTTTGGTGACCAGAAAGGGCCTCTTCTCACTGGATTGCCCCAAACATACTAGTGAAGGGGGTGGGTTTTAGTTTAGACCTGTCACTGGCCACCAGGCTGCTGTGAATTTGAGTTACTACAGCCGCCAACTGAGGGTCCATCACTGGAGCTGCTGCCAGCCTCAGTGAAGCAGTTCATAGCAGCAGAACCACTGGGTGTGGTGACGTTAATAAACAGAGAGCGAATATACAGTGAAATGACATCTGAGTTAAGATTATTTCGTAAAACAGCATTGTACTACTTGAGGCTAAAGATCTGCAGTGAATCCAGGTTAATAAGGCTTTTTAGGGTGACCTTTAATACCGCAATAATCCATATTAATCCTTGTCAAATGTGTAACGCGTTCTTACAGTGATGAACCCACAAAGAAGCTCTTTAGCACTGCGGAGTGTCTAAGCATCTTTGAAGTAATCTTTACTGCCTGCGGCTTTACAGTTAAAAACTAGCTGGTGAATAAGATAGAGGATTTAGCAGCTAGAGAGACAGATATTACCCTCAGGGGTTGGTGAAGACAAAAAAACATAACTAAAAAGATTTAAAATTATGTCTCTCTGCTTTGGCTGGATTTGTAAAAGTCCACTAGAGGATAGTGTGTCAATAGGCGGGTTTCCATTAACCATCAAATTGCACGAATTGATTTAGCAAATATAAAATATGTCTAATGGAAACATGTCAATTTAAAAAAAAAACTCCCATTTATTGCAAAAAGTTTTTACGCTTGCATGGAGTGGTATTTCAGGCGATTACAAAAAAGCCAAAACTGTAATGGAAGCACTTTTTTGCTTCTGTAGGTCACATGATTTTATGGCAATGCGTTTGTCGGTAGGAACTGGCTCCCTCGTGATGCAGCACGCGCTACAAGAGGTGTTATTGTATCACATAACTCTTCAAAAGCTGAGTGGATCATCCGAAAGTTTTGAGTCAATAATTCCTCCTTCCTGAAATCTTGGACTATCACCTCCCAGAAATGCCTCATACATGGCTGCTCCCACCTATAAGGTGCTTGCCTTTCCATTATCGCTTGCATAACACGCCTACATGGCCTTCAATTGGAAATAATGATGGCTAGTGTGGTACCACAGCGGATGATATGCTGAAAAACAACTGGTATTGTTGTATCAAACAGTGATCTGCTGTTGACAGCTGTCTCTCCTAGGTGTCTGACCATCCACCAATTTTTGTTCTGCGACATAAAATACGTCAGTAAATACCCGACTAGTGAACTTTCAAGCTTTGATGTGTCTTAAAAACGGCGATCATCGAACATCATCACATCGAGCTGCGCTGAACAAGACTTTACAGCTTCGCAACAGTGGCAACAAGACCGTAGTGTAGTTTGTTTATAGCCTAAGATTAGCTTTTTACTTCTGGCAATTACATTTAGGCTTCAAAAATCCTAAAAGTGGTGTTCATTTGTGAAGATTGTCTTGCAGAACAAAACGTTCAAGTATCATAAACATTTGTTTGCCCAAGAGCTTATTTACTACAATGACCCAAAATCCAATAGGAAAATCTCATAGGCCTCTTAAAGAGGGAACCAAGGCCTCATTAGCTTCATCCCCGGGCCACTCTAAAAAGAGCTTGTTGTTCTGCCTACAAATGGAAAAAATAAATAAATAATATCCATCTATGCACTGTTGTCCACTTATCCGATAAAAAATAAAAACAAACAAACAAACAAAGAAAAAAAGCCCAACCTGTACCTGTTATACAGGTTTCAAAGTGAACTGGCAAGTAATGCCTCCAAATCGTATGTTTCCAACAAGTCCTCCAAAATAAACTGCATTGGAAAACTAAAATATGACATCACCTGTGGAGTCACTGAGGGTAAACGAGGTAACAGATAGCAGCTCTGATTACCTGCTGCTGATGCTCCACAGCCGGCGCTCAGCTCTCTGAATCAGTGCGACTGAGCCAATCTGAGCCTCCACATCGCCCTCAGACTCCTGCAGGGAAGAGACAGGTGAGGAGGAGGAAGAGGAGGATGGAAACAAAAGACCAAAACATCAAAACATGTAGCAGAAATCTAGATTCAGCTGTAATCTGTCAGTGCAGCCAACATCCGATTTGGTGTTTGATTTTCTTCAACTTGAATTTTTTAAAATCTAAAACCACATTACATTTCTTCTTTAATTTTCAGTGTAGGACACTCCAAATACTATTTTGTATTTACAGCTAATGGTGTGACAAAGCTGCTGACATGTTTTGGCATAAAGCCTTCATTATTGTTCTTTGTAAAAAAAAAAAAAACATAATTATGATTATTATTAAAAATAATAAAAATAAAATTCTAAGATTTTTTAAAAATAATTAAAAAAGGAGGAAAATAAAAATGTTTGTGTATGAAATGTAATGTATAAATTGTCATGTTGATATCAATAAATCTGCATTTTAAACTGTATGTGCACTGCTGTGTAATATCCTGATTTGACCCTTAAACGTTGTGTTCTTTGCTTGATATTTATAGAGCTGTCTTTTCTGAAATCTGCCGTCCTTGGAAGCTCATTTAGATTCAATAAAGAGGAAGAGGAGGAGAGATAAGAGGGCGGCATGTGTGCGTGTGTGTGTGTGTGTGTGTGTGGTTGTGTGCGTGCGTGTGTGTTTTAAAATGCCATAAATCAATCATAAACACAGAGTGGGAAGCTTTATCGTTGCGAAACATTCACGCTGTCCCCCCCGAAGCTGCTGGAGTGACTCACACAGTTTTTCACATCCAACTGCAACCCGAATATTTAATCTGTAGGAGAATGATGCATGATGATGGATACAGGAGGAGAGAGAGAGAGAGAGAGAGAGAGAGAGGCTGCGTGGGAAGTGTGTTTGTGTATGTGTGTGTGGATGCAACACTTGCTATGTAATTTTCTCTTTTTTTGCAGCAGATATTTCTACTAAAAGCATAAGTATGTGTGCACAGGAGGTCATGGCTTGATTTCCTCCCTTAAAACCATCTTCAGTTGTATTAAGATTGGTGTGAAATGTGCATAAATGAAGAAACTTGAAGTATAAAACAAATGAATTTTAACCCAGTGTCCAAACTACAAGGATCTTGATTTAATATACTTTTAGTGTAAATATTATCAGAAATATATGAGAAAACAGCCTTGTTTTGAGCTTTGTGACAGTGCATTGTTAATATAATCCACTATATTATTATATATTATATTATTTAGATCGTAGAAAGAAGAGATTTTCACTAAACAGTCATGATGTGTTTTAATATGTTTTGAGTTTAAATATTTTTTGTACTTTCAATTATATGGTGAGTTAAAGATCTGCATTTTCTTTCTGTTTTCATCTATTGCTAAATCTATTTTTTTCACCTTTGTATGCTGTTTTAATACATTTCTTTACCTATGCCAAGAATTAAATATGCGATTATTTTTGTCTGTTTGCATTTATTTTAGATAATTCTTAAATCTCATTTTATTATACTTTGATTTGATTTTATTCTCCTTATTTATGTTTATGTTGTTTTTTGTTTTCTTTATCTTTGCCAAGGGGAAAAACACTTGTATTTTTTTTCTATTTGCATTTATTTTGTTTAACTTTTAAATCATGTTATTCTACTTTAATATTTCATTCTCTGTTATTTTTGTTGTTGTTATTTTGATGCATTTTTTAAAAACCTTTGCAAAGAGGTAAACACCTGCCTCATTTTTTTTGTCTGTTGCATTTATTTTATCTAATTCTAAATCTATGTTTTTTAATTTTCATTCAATTCCTTTGCCTCCACGTATAAAAGCTGCTGCAAAGACAAACTTGCCTACGCTCAGTTTAGAAACGAGTAACTGCTGTTTAAGGCGCTCCAATAAATCCTTTAAAAACCTGTAAAAGCGCCTCACCTTTAAATATTTCCGTCCAGCAGCAGGTCAGTAAATCCCAGTGAAAATCTCTCTCTTTCTGTCCTCCGCTCTTCGGCGCCACAGCCACCGTCCTCACAGCCGGTTCAGCGACGCTCCAGCTCGGCCTGAAGTCGGAGGCTCCCTCGGTCCCTGCAGACGGACAGACAGACAAGCAGCTCCAGCTCCTCGGGGGTGAGACGCTCGCTGCTCTCCAGCCTCCTAAAATATCTCGTTCACAGCAACAAGAGACAACACACAGCGATCCGCGCGCGCCCTCATTGGTCCTCGCGGAGGCAGATGTTTCCTGTTGCTAGGAGACTGAGTAAGCGCGGTGATGACGCGCCAGCATCAATCCTCTTCCTGCATCCAGCGCTACATATGTGCTTATTTACACCGAGACAACTTTCTGTGTCCAGAAGTAAAAATAAATAAATAATACATAATAAACTAAATATATATATATTATAAATTATAAATAAATATTATAAATCACAGGTTGCTTTGATTTGTTTAACATGACATCTTGAGACACAAAGTGTTTATATATTACGCACAAAGTTTTTCATGCAGGCTACCTCATTGATACATTTCTCAAGCGTTATAGAAAGTTTTCAACATATAATATTTTTCTATTTCAGTATCTTCTTTAGTTTAGTTTCCTTGTTTGGTGTTCTATTTATTTTCAGATGAATTTCGCTTTATTATTATTGGAAACAATAAATTATTATTTACGCTTTTTTTTCTATTTTACTTGGGTAATTTAGTCTAGCAATTTTTCAGGCTTTTTTCTTTTCCCTTTCTTTTTTCTTTTTTATTGCTTTTGTAATCTAGTCTAGCAGTTCTCAAACTGGAAAACGTGGAACAGAACTAAGTTATAATGATATAAATGTGGGAACAATCAGCAGTACACTTGCTAGAAACACTTGCATAATACATGTTAACAGCATTGTGGTTAAATGTCGCAAAAAAAAAACACTTGGTATGTAAAAGATCACATTATGGCTTAAAACTCCTGGTTTCCAAGCTGGAAAAGCAACAACATCTCGGTAAATAACAATCACTTTTTCATGGCACTATCCCGGCTGGAAAAACAATGAGAAGACACTACAAAACGTTTTTTTGCCTAAAAAGCAGCTGGCAAAAACAGAAATGTATCACTAAAGCACAATTGATTTTGTTGGTTGGTTTTAAACGGTCTGCAGCTTGGCAGCGTCTCGACACACCATCCACCAACAGACGACAATGTCAGCTCACATATACGTCACTTTAATGTTGATAGGATAGGATGAAACATGCAAAGGAGATGTATTAATAGTTTGCAAAAACATGCAATGCCAACATTTTACTCTGGCAGCTGGGCTAAGTATTTATTTTAACCCTCTGAAACCTCAAGTTTCCTTTTGCTGCGTTCAGACACCTTTCACAAGCTATGTGAAACCTAAACATACTGGTTTGATTATTTTCAAAAACATGGGTAAAAAGGCAAAAACTATATTTGAATTATCATAATTTTACATTTATGTTACAGAAAAACACCTTGTTTCGGCCATTTTCTTGTTAAAAAAAAAATTATTTTTTTGGGTCATGTCTTGTTAAGTTCCTCATTGCCTTTTCTCCATGTTTTTGAAAGAAACCAAGCCAGTGTCCTTGAAAGAATAAAGGTGAATTAAACACTTGATACTGTACAGCTAATAAACAGCAACATAAACAAGCCGCATGTTTGTTGCTAAATCTAAGAACCAAAGCATATGCTGTCAGAGATTAAACTCTCCCAAAACAATTAAAATAAACAAACAAACCACAAAATACTTTCCCTAATCTGTAAATCCACTCTGTGGGATTTCTTGCGTGAAACTGGAAATCTACCACCAATCACAGGGGGATGAAGTGTGTTTTTGTCGTTAACTGTTGCTACTAAATCCTCGTTCTCAGAATTAAGACATCTGAACGAACGGACCAAAAAAACAGATGGCAGACAGACGTTCCCACAGCAGGGATCTTCTGGCTTTTATTGGCAACGACAAAACTTGGTACAAAAAGTGCTTTCTGGGTGCTCAGCATGCACGACCCAGACCAGACCGGAACCAGAACCAGACCAGACTGAGACTGCAGGACTGTACAGTGTGTTTACAGAGTCAGTGTCTTTGTGTTGTCCACTGCAGTTACTGCTTTTACTGTGGATGTTAATAAGAATTCAAAATCTAACAGGATGTTCAGAAAAAGGGGACTGTGCTTTAAGTTTATTATATTTTATTATTATCTCTTATAAAGGAGAAAAATAAAATTGACTCCATTTTCAATTGAATGTTTATGACAATTAACCCTTTGAAACCTGGATTGACATCACTTTTCTTGTGCTGCTTTGGGATGCCTTTCACAACTATTTAAACTTTTGAACCTTGAGTAAATTTGTGCAATTTCTTACTAAATCTTGGGTTAAAAAGGCAAAGAATAACTTGGTAAGAAATGGTTCAGAAATTGTTAGAAATAAACTAATTTAGAAAATTAAAGTAAAAAAAAAATCAAACAAATAACCCAAATAAATGTATAAATGTATCTGAAATTATGTCAATTTAAGCCTCTTTTATCAGGTAATTTTCTTGTTAATTTGTTTTATCTTCTTTTTCCTTTTTCTATTTTTTTATTTTAACTAATTTTCAGTTAATTTTCTTTTACTTTTTACTAATTTCTTGCTAATGTTTTGGGTCATTTTTTTATTTGTTGTGTATTGCCTTTTCCCTTTGTTTTTTAACAAAATCAAGCTGCGTCTTGTCTTAATGATGAGCTAAGTCAAATATGTCAGACATGTTACTCTTCCCAAGAAAACAAGTACGTGTATTTTTCCGAAATGCCAAACTATATCTTTAAAAACTGCATTATTTGAAATGTTTGACACAAGTTAAAACTGCCACTATTATATTTAGACGCATAAATGTGTGTACGTTTCATACGTATCACATCAGCGTTTCTAAAGTGATGTATATGAGGTGACTTTGGTGGATGGTGTGGCACCAAGCTGTAAACAACTGCTCAGGGTCAACAAAAAACAAAAATGGTTGATTTAGTGAAAAATCACTGCATTTACAGCAGCTTGGTAACAAAATGTGGGTATTTTTTGGCAATCTGTCTCTGTGTTTCCAGCAGGGATAGTGTCACAAAAAGCGGCTGTTTTTTCCCCAAGACATCTGCAGTTCCAGCTGGGTTTGTGCCACCAAAACAAGTATTTTAAGCCAAAACATTACTTTCCTAACCATAACAGTCATTTTTGTGCCTAAAGCTGCATAGGCGAGACACCTGGGAGAGACACCTGCCATCTGCAGACCACCATTCAAGACCAACAAAAAACAAAAACGTTGTTTTTAAGTGAGTCATCACTGCATTTACAGCAGCTTCTTAGCCACAAAACGTGGGTGTGCTGTAGTGACACCTGTGGGCAGAGTGTCACAAAGCGGTTGTTTCTTTTCTTTGCTGAAAGTCCACCCAGGACTGTGCCACCAAAAAGCAGTTATTTAAGCCAAAACATGTTTTTTTTAAATAACTGTAACCAACCTGTTTTGGTGCATAAACCTACCAAACTATTATGTTAACCACAGCATTGCTGAAAGGCAAAGAAAGTTTCAACATATCCACTAAATAACAACGTAACTTGCAAATGTGACATATCATTGGTTTTTAGAAATGTACAGTGTAAACATTTTGTTTGTTGAGTGGGTTCGGTTACATGGAAAAATAATAGACTTTTTACATTTTTTAAGGAATTTTTTGTTTGCGAAATTTGGTGTCTTGGTTAGCTCTGGTCATTGTTTTAACTTTGCTTTAACTTTCTGTAGGTTTGATGTGGACTTGAACTTGACAGAATCTGGTCTGACTCTGATTTGGACCTCAGTCCTGGTCTGACTTGGATTTGGACTTCAGTCCTGGTCTGACTCGGACTTGGACCTCAGTCCTGGTCCAGGCCTAGACATCAGGCCTTGTAATCACGTCCCATGCATGCAGTCCTACAGCAGCATTCACAGGGAACAACAAGAAAGCTTCATGCAAATTAGGATACTCTATTTTTATCATGGAGGATATGTTTCATCTCAAAATGTTACAGGCACTTCATCATCAGAGTTTTACAACAGTATCACATCTGCAGCACAATCTGATTGTCTCACATCTGTAATACACCCTGGGGTCTCAAACCGAGCATGCAGACGTGTAAATACAAATAGAAATCCTGGGAAATACTAATAAGAACATTTAACATTTACTGTTTTAAAAAATATAGAATAGATATTACATTCTGTACATCTCGACATGCATAAAATATATCAGTCTGTGCAGTTACTATAGTTCATGTCACTATTCACACTCACATCTATGAAGCCTGTCGAATAGGAGTGCTGATATCAAATCTTGTGACGGGTTATGTGAAACAAAAACTGTATTAGTGCAGGTCAACTCCAGCATTCAGATGACTTATTGACAAAAATTAGGCAACTACCAATAAATAGAATACTGTTTTTTAATATACTAAACTAAAAAAGTGGTAGCAAAATTTGTTCTGCTACAACACAAAAATTACTGTCTAAGTTTTTGTCAATTCACTAAACAAATAATAAAATTCAGTTTCATGATGCCAAAAATATAAATGTACACATCCATGACATTGTTACAGTGGCCCTAACATCCCCAAACATTTGCATTTTTAAACAAACAAAACTGTTTTGGTGTATGCAAAACTGTTTTTCTTTTTTTTTCCAAAAAAGGGATTGTTGAATCATAACTGATCACGATAAGCTTTGGTGTTTTCAGTGTTTCAGCATTCACTATTCAAATCATTTTGTTCACTAAAAACATAAGAGAAAAACTGTTAGCAATTAATGCTAATGTAGACAGGCCTGGCTAACTAGCTTACTACTGACAGAGGGCTAAAAGGACAGTTTGCTGCTAACTAGCTAAATATTAACTAACTGCCAAAATAAAATTTCAAGCTAGAAACTGACTGTTAGCTAAACCCGTTTACCAAAGTAGCGATTGTCAAATCATAACTCAGCAACTGGTCATGACAAGCTTTGGTATTTTCAACATTTCATTCGCTATGCAAATTATTTTTTCCCCCTAAAAACACAAGAGTAACGCTGTAATGAATTCATGCTAATGTTAGCAGGCCCAGCTAACTCGCTTACCCCAGTAAAACTTAGTTTTCTAACCAAGCAATATTTTTAACAGCAAGTGGCAGCACATCATGAGCTAACTATGTAATTTTGCATGTTTACAATTTCAAAAAGTTCAAATAAGGACTGCAACATCCAGTTTAAGCCGGTTTTGGATGCTAAGACTTTATAGAATTTTAGGCTAATGGCTCTTGGGGGAAGCTACCCACGATCCAGAAAGGATTTTCTCGTGCAAAAGCTGAAAACTGACAGTTGCTGGTTAAAAATACAATTTAATGTCTGGAAACCAAGGTCCAGTCATGAATTCTCAGTTTCAAGCGGTTTCAAGCCTGTTCTCATTATTAACTCTTAAAATAGCGCTGCTTTGGCAGTGATGCTTAGCGCAAGATTGTGACACCAAAAGCCACCTTTCGCGAGCGCATGAAACGCCACTGGACGGCGTCAGGAGAGAACGTGGCTGGACAGAGCTGGTCGCGGTGCTATGACATGCCGAGGTTTGGCCAAATGGCATGCTGCGTCAACCTTCTCCTAATCCTAACCATTTGTGCCAGCATGTGCATTTGTTGATGTCCTTGCGTTGGTTACTATGTGCTTTTGTTGCCTAAACATAACCACTTCCCACCATGTGCTTGTGTTGACATCACAGTAGCATCCTGAAACATAAAAAGCAGACGCAGACGGGACACTTAGGGTGTAATATGTAGACATGGAAGTCCACTGTAAAGCGGTGATATGTGACAACTTCGGATAAGTTGGTAAGACTGTTGTTCATCATTTTCAACTGCATCCTTTGGTGTGAAGCTAACAAAACCAACAGTAACTCTCTTTATCTTGGCTAGGTGTTAATATTTTAACAAAAACAGGTGTTAAATACCCATATACTTTAAAACATAGACAAAAAAGCAATAGAGCAAATACGAGAAAACTATTGAACAAGCTCATGAAAAAAAGCTAATTGTAGGTAAATTGGGGTCTTTTGACTGCACACAAATTTCACTCAAAATTCCCATAATTGAGTCTTTGAAGAGTGTTTTTGTAAAAAACAATTTTAACAGTCAAATAAAAATAAAAACCATTGGGCTTTTGCAGCCAGTTACAGCACTCCTATTCTTCACCCGTTGCTTCATTTATACCTGAAGTCATCACATCTCTGCAGTTTAAACACAAGACATACAGCATTTACAGCTTCTTTCCTGCATTTAACAGAATGAGTCGATGAAACTGTGTCCTTTCAAAAGTCATTTATCCTTAAATTTAAAGACCTTGTTTTCAGTCTTTACAGCTGGAAGCTTCCCTGAATAATAATAATAATAATGATAACAGAGATAAGTGATTCTGATGCAGTGGATCATCTGTATTGTTTACGGTTTGAAGTATGTGATGATAATTCTGACGATGACTAAGGTTGTGGGTTTGGTTGTGAAAAATAAGTTCTGAATCATTCATGAGCTTAAGGAGGATGTGTGTATCATGGGAATCAATCAAAACAAATATGTCATTTTACCAAAGGACATCATAGGCTAATTAACCTTTTTTGTTTCTTTTTTTCGTAAACTAATGTTATGTGGCCAAGCTTTGTTCAAACTCTCAGAACATAATTTTAAACTCTAGCAGAGAACTTTACGTTTCCAAAGATACAAAATAAGTCAGGTTAAATTTTGATAAATGTGCATAAACAGTTGAATGAGACATCTAACATTTACATGGCTTCTTGGGTATGAAGTGAATTGATAACACACTGAAACAAAATAGAATAAATGGATCGCAGACAGTTTTCATGATTTTCTACCATTAGTTAGACAGGTTTTCATCCAAATGTAGCTTAAATTGTAAATGAATTTTCAGAAAATTAGGAAAAGACAAAAGCAAATGTATGCCCTTTTCCATCCATTCAAAACTGTTATGGAAATATATTCACAAATTCAACATAAAATGCTTGTTTCCATTGCACTTTGTCGGATTTTATCAATACACCAACTTTTTCCACCTCCAACAAGCGTTAACGTTTATTTTTGATGGGTGTTTATGCAATTTTTCCCGAAGCTTTGTTATTTCCACTCAGGTTTTTTATGCAAATTGCAAAATAAAAAATAAAAACTGGTGGATGGAAGTGCACATATTAAGAGGTGAGGGTGAAAGTAGCAAAGCATATTGGACGATTTTGCAAAATCCAACATCAGTATTCCTACTTTTGTGGTTCACCCATGGTTTATAAAATTACATTGTTTTCAAAGATATCCCCGTTTTGGGGACATGTGCATAAAATAATGCACAAGACACCTAGAATAAAGTGAAGCCATTAAAAAAACAAGTACAACAGAGTCTTAAATGTGAATATTTCACTTAATGGACAACGTTTTCTTTCTTTGTTCAGTCTGGGAATTATGCAAAACACCAGCATGTTTCTTTCTTGAAAAACAAGTTTCCGAGCTGACATTTTCATATATAATTAAGTGCTTTGAGCAGCAAAAGCGAAATACTGTTCTGTCTGTCGAAGCAGAGGCTCAAGTCTTTAAAAATCAGGCCACAAAAAAATAAAGCTCTGGATGGCCTGTTAGGGGATGTGTGGGGACAGAGTTTGTGATTTGGGTGAACTGACCCTTTAATTCACCTTTTAAAATTAAGAATTTGAATATGAAAGTATTTACAGACTGTCATCTTAAACCCATAAAATCCTGTATTTTAAAGTAGTTTTTTTTGCGGTTTCCGATCACAGTTTTCAAAGCGAGCTGCAGTTCGTCATTTCTAAAGAGAGCTTTCTTGTCACCTGACTGAAGAAAACGCTCAAATAAACACGTCTCCTGCTCTCAATGTGTGAGCCCTGCACCCCACCCCGGCCCCTTGGGGGTTTGGAGCTACAGTATCTGTCTACACAAACAAATATAATCCTCCCCTGCGGGCTGAACTGATGCCTTATGACTCAATGATGCTCAGACTGGAAGGGGATGAGCATTAGCAGCGGCATTACCATCATCACACTGTACAATTCTACAGCTGTAACTACCAATTAGACCACAGAGCGAGTGTGCGGGGCAAAAAAAAAACACACTTCCAGGGTAATTCACTGCATGTTATTAACAGCTGCAGCGAGATATTTAAAGCCTCTTTTCAGCTCAGCGCTGATGGGTGTTGAAATGAGCTTTGCCCTGTGAAGGAGACGGAGCCGAGGCCAAAAAACATCATTCAGCGTCGACGAGGGAAGAGAAGCTCTCATCCCGACGGGGTTAAGAGTCTCCAGCTGCTGGTGCTTCCTGCCTGTAGTACCACATGTGTCAGGAGAATATGAATGAGAGCTGAATATGAATGAGACGCCTTCCTCCTCCACTTGAATCATAAAGCGTCTTCACTTCTACTCTCATGTTTGTTTCCTCAATCTGTATTTTATGGTGATGTAATCCGTCAGCGGAGTGAGGTTTCCATCCAAATGTGGCGCACATCTCAACCGAAAAATCAGCCAAATGTGAATTTATGCACATTTCCATCCACTCTTGTTATGCGAATATTTGGTGATAAACACTTGGCGGAGCTCATTTTTCTGCCAGGTGCTGTTATACCATCGCAGAGGGGCAAAGCGAGATGACATCATCAAAAGAAAACATGAAGTAAATGTGACATTTGTTTGTTTCAGTGTGTTTTTGGGGGAAAGGTTACAGTCTCTCTGTCTCTTCACACATATCTAATTCTTTGTGTCTCTTCAGTGGATGTTTAAAGGATTACTTCAGCCCCCAAATGGCCATTTGTATATAAATGACTCATTCCATGTTATATTGAATTCATGAAGAAACGCTGATTTTCTGGCACGCCTCCATGGTGAACAAAGAATCTGAAACTTTATCAAAACATTTGTTTACAAACGCTCACACAACACAAATCTAAGTCTCATTTATCCAGTCAAATGCTAAGCACTTCCTAAACACATGCATTTCCGCTAAAAGCGTACAATTTAAAACAGAATCAAAGGTGACAACGACAAAAACAGTAATTTTACTTAACTGAACACAGGAGCTGCTGGTTTACTGCTGCCTCCATGAGGCAGTTTGTTTTATTTTTATTTTTTATTTCACTGATGGTGATTGTTATCTGTTTAGGAAGAACTGAGCATACGACTGGATAAATGAGACTTGGATTAAACTGCGTAACCTGTGTAGAGTTTGTAAACACATATTCATCATTTTGCTGTTGTTAACCTTGTTTGCCTATGACTTTTATTCATCAAGAATTTTATCTATTTTTGGATTCTTTGATTTTCTGAGGCATGAGAGAATTCAATGCAACACAGGGTGAGTTTTTTTTTTATAATAAAAGGGTCATAACAGGGATGAAGTCAAGTCAAATGCTTCTTGTATGTGATGATTAATTTACCATAGCTGTTTCCATTGCACTCTTCTTCTATTGCATTTTGTCTTTATCAGTACATCAACTTTTTCAATTCAAATGAATTGATAGAAACTTTCAGATTTTATCATTTATACATTAAAATAGTGAATATTTGCTGGCTACATCTTTGAAAATGTAAAGATGTACTTAATTTTTTTTGACTGTTCCAGTCCAAAGAGCTTGCATGAGTTTGACCACCGAATTGAGTTTTGTCATTAAACATTTAGAACATTTAAGATTAAAACTCTTTGGTAAAACCAAACAAAGCAAGTTGAGTGTGACATTCCTTAATTCCCATAAATGGCCAAAAATCACCACCACATATTCCATACAAGTCGGATTAATGAGTGTATTAATTGATTAGTCACTGGTTTTGTAGTTGAGGCCAAAATTAGAGCAGTGCAGGTGGTTTGTGGAGCAAACGATGGTTTTTAGGAAGTTAAAAGTGTAGACGGATCAGTGGTTTGTAATGAATGACACAGATGGCTGATGCATGTGACGACTATGGGAAATGTTACCTGTTCGTATACAAAATTCTCATCTTGTTTGTGTTCAGTTTGAGACAAACCCGCTGTGTTTCTGACAATAATATTTTCATTAACACTGTCAGGACGTTGCATCTTTCTGTTTCCTGTTCGCATTTGCTCAGAACTAAACGTTTCATTGTGCAGTTTCATCGGCATCTCCATTGATTTGCCAGCTAGTAAAAGAACAGCAAGATTTAGAAATAACAAGTCACACACGCACGCACACACCTCTAATTTGTGTGTAGTTTCTAACACAGCATTTCACTTGAAAAACTAAACTGCAGCTTCTCGTCTCACAACTGAGCTGCTTTAACAAAAAAAGCTATAAGTGAAGGACAAATTCTGAGCTCCTCTTGGAGGCCGATGGATTTTTGACAAAGATTTTTTGTTGTTAAGGGACAGTGAATTTCTGTATAAATTTATAAAGGTTTTAAATGACAAAGAAATACTTTCATAGACTTCCATTTGTCGTGCAACCTTGCTGAAGACTTTCTTCTTTCAGTGATTTATTTATTCATCAACTAACTTTTAAACTTCCGTCAGCCTCCAAAAGCAGATGAATTTATCCCTTATGTTGACATCAAATAACCAGCCAGGTTCGATGTTGATGTGACGATATTGGAGCGTGCTCTGAGAAAGCTACGTCCTTGAATCCGTCGCCTCTGAAACCACATGCATCATCCTGTCCGCACATCAAATCAATCGTTCCTCTAAGACTCTCCAACGCAAACAATAAACTCCCTTTCCTCTTTAAAGAAAAAAATCCTAAGTCGTGGTGCTGTTACGCCTCCAGCAGGACGTGCCAGCGGCAGACCTGCTGTCCTCGACTCTCCTTCATGTCCTGCCAGTGGAGCTGCTCCTCTTCGCCGCTGCTGTTCTGGCCCAGAGCGACCCAGCCCACCATCTCTTTGCGCTTCATGCTGCGGCGGTTGTAGATGGAGACTAGAAGCGTGACGTCAGACAGCTGGAACAGCGCCACCTGGAAGACGAAGGTCTCCTTGTAGACGGGGTTGGGCTGGCCGCGACGCACCGACGTCTTACAGCGAGAGATCTCCTGACCGACCGAGTTCAGCAGAGTCAGACGCCCATAGGTGTCTGGACCACGGGGGAGGAGGGGGGCAGGAGCAAGAGGAAGAAGGAAAACAACAAAATGAAGAAAATATGTAGATGATAAAAAAGATGTTTGTTTCTTTTTCTGTCGCGTTGGTAATCTAATATAAACTTGTTTTTCCCCATTTCAATGATTTTTAGGAGAGGGTTCCTCAGAGAGAGTTTTGCAGGTATTTGGTCATCAGGGTCGAGTTATGGTTTTGCCGGTAACACGTGTAATTGTCCAGTAGATGAAAATATCACTGACCAAAACACCATATAGGAATGATAGGAATACACCAAATAAATATATAAATTCATTTACAGCACATAAAATAGCCTAATATTGTGTGAAATCGAAACTTGAATCGGTTTGGGCCTATTTAAGCTGACTGAGGTGTAAAATGGACCATTTTGTGTGTTAGAGTATTTGTGTGTGTGTGAGTCTCACTGCTGACCTGGAGGTCTGTTGATGGCCAGGTTTCTGAAGTGGCTGCCCTTGATGAGCTCCACAGACATGCGTCCGGTGGTGGCGTTATAGGTGAGACCAACCAGCAGCTCGGGGACGCCGCCGTGAGTCAGAGACTGAGTGGACGAGGCGCTGTCGCTCTGAGACACAGCAGACAGGCTCAGCTGGGAGTCCACACTCTGACAGAGAGAAACACAGTGAGCAGCAGGAACCAACTCAGCAGAAATTTACACTGTAATGACTACAGCAAACAAAATAAAAGTCGCTGAGAGGCTGAGGCTGGGCCTAGTCTGTTGTCTCCAAAACACGCATTTAAAAATATATTAAAGGAAGTCAAAATAATTTCAGTGATCAAAAGAAAAATGTAGTCAAAAAAAAATACAGCGACCCACTTCCCCCTCTCTCCTATCCACCCGACACAGGTGAATGAAAGATATTCATATAGATTATTAATGTCAACACCTACATCCATGAGACCCAAACTCTTCCAATAACCATAATCATGAAACTAATAAATAATAATATCACAAAAAAATTAAAAAAAACAAAAAAACAACCCATATTACACTATCATCCCAAACCATCTCAAATCAGTATCAATATTACAAAATTATTTCCTTTCTGAATTTATGGCTCCTAAATACACAAATCTGACTTTGATAGCTGACAGAAATATAATCGTGTCTACAAATTGATGTTCGCTTCACCTTGAGGTTACTGCGAGGCTCCATGACCAGCGTCGTCTCCATCGTCCCTCCGTCCGGGTCCAGTCCACCTAAACGCAGCACCTTTTCACCCATCATCCTCTCACGGGACATCCGAGAAGGTCCGAGCGCGTACAGCCTGAACCTTATGGCCGACATGTGCAGGTCTGACGGCTCCAGGCGCGAGAAGCGAAACGTCTCGTTGAAGTGCGGCAGCGAGCCTTTCTGCACCGTCGTCTTGTGGCGTTGCTTCTTGGATGGCAGCAGGACCATGTGCACCTGCCACGAGTCCATGCCGCTGCGGGCCTTGTCGGGGATGTCCCGGGCCGCGATCACGGAGACCAGCAGCTTCTCCGTGTCGGGGCGGTACTCCAGGGAGAGGACCAGGTCTCCACATTTAGAGATGGGGGTTCGAGGGGAGGAAGTGACCGGCTGCGTGGAGACTTCATCCTGGGGAGGATGCTCTTGCTGAGAAGGAAGATAGAGAAATAAAAGCTTACTGAAAGTACCACATGAAAGCACAAGTGTAAATGTACCCAAAAGGCACCAAGGATATTTATACACACACACACACACACACACACACGTGTGTGTGTGTGTGATCGAGTTATAACCAGGACAATGTGTAATTTCAGAAGACAAACAAACAAACAAAAAACCATCTGCTGCCGCTGCCTGTGCTCACTGCATTCATGGATGCACCATAAAATCCTAAAATCCCCCTTTTGAAGATTTGATGTAAAAAAAAAAACAAAAAACACAGACAAAACAAAACAAACAAACGACAAATTGAATGAAGCAAATCTGAGAAAAAAACATGCATGTTAGACAGTGTGATGTTTAGATGCTGATCTCAACAGATAGTTTTTTCTTCAGTTAGCGTTAATTCGCTACAGAACTGGAGATAAGCAACTGACGTAGCACATACAGGTCGCCCTGTACTAAAACTAAGTTACAAAATGATCAATTTATTTTGCATAAAGCGAATTAGCCATTATTGATAGCACATCGTACAGAAAGCTGAATGACTGTATAAAAACTATAATTATTGTACATCTGGCAGCACTGCACTCTGACCACATTTCAATCTACATACAAAAACTACGTGATTGGAGCGTGACTGTTCCAAATCAGTGAGGTGATGTTAGCCGCTTTTAGCCAGTGATTAGTTTAAACTACCGGCAAAAAAGCAAGAAGAAATTCAAGATTTTAATGACAATTGTGGATGGAGTCAAGAGAAGACCAAATGTCTGCTATTAGCTGAGCAGGTTATGAAGCACTGGCTAAGTAACAGAGGGAAAACAATGTCAACAAAAAAATGGCACAGAGAGAATCACGTTATCTAGACACAATCTGGGTAAAAGGCGCCTTTTAATGCAAGGTGTAAAGAGGGTCTACGTCATACTTGGTGTGGAAAGATGCTGAATGAAGAATATAGAGAAATAAATAAAGATAAAGTCCTCACATACAGTGTTTCTTAAAGATTTCTATTCTATGAAAGGCTTTTAGCAGTCTGTTTTTAGAAACTCTTATTTTTAACCACATTTGAACTGATTGTGTCTGTTCTCGCCGCTGCCGTCTATTTATAGCTGAACACAGAATCGGCTGAGATATGAATAGAAAGGCAACGGAAGAAAAAGGAGGGCAAACAAAAAATCATTTGGACATTGATTCCTTCCAGCCGCCCTGATCCCCCGAGCATGACGATAATCTTATCAGCTGGAAGAGCACATCCACCCTCTTCTTCCTCTTCTTCAGAGACTGAGGATCCACTAAATATAACCAAAATATACTGTATATCTGTTGTATATCAAACACTCTGAAAGGAGATTTTAACATGTTTTCACTTTGCTGTTAGAAAAATTAAATCCACTTCTGTGTGATGAGCAGCGTGTTCACATATTTTAATATACCACATAATTGTATATTTAGCATTTAATTTTGCACTACTTGCACTATTCCACCTCACACGTGCATGTACGGTAAAAAAAAGTACTTTTTACTAAGTTAATGTTGAGTATTGTATCTATTTCTCTAAAACATACATGAATAAAAATGTAGGATTGCTGCACTAAAATCAAGAAAAATAAAATTTTCTTTAAAAATAATTAAAATAACAATACTGTGCTTGGAAAGGGGTAAAAATAAGTTAAATAAGTTTCAATTCATTTAAAAGAAATGAATTTGTTGGGGCCAAAAAAACCCACAAAATTATATCAATTATTGAAAAAGTAGCTTATTCAGAGTAAAATGACTTTTGATAATCTCGTAAAAGCAAAAATAAACTATTTGTCCATTATAAAGGCTAAATCTAAAAATGCTCTTTTCAGATGTTCAGGGACACAAACTGAGCAGAAATCCTGCCATAAAGGACAAATAAACCTCCTCCTCCTCTTCTTTTCTATGCAGCCAATCTCAGCCTGCCGTACAGTCGGCAAACACAACATCGATTGTCGTCGAGTGTTGACAGAGCGGGGCTGAGTGTTGCCGTCGACATGGCAACCACAGAGAGAGATAAGATAACCACAGAGCCGCTGCTCCAGTCCATCGAACGTGCAGGTCAGGAGGTCGACAGGAGAAAAAAAAAAAAAAAACAGACGCTCACCTGATAAATGTTTACTACCTCTTCCTCTGCTGGAGAAACACTAAGTATTACTTCTAGCAGTGAGAAGATTTCTGACACATTATTGTACTCAATACTTTTAATATATGTGTGTGTAGTGTGGAGGGGGCTAAAACTACATTGCATTGTGCCATCTTCTATTATACAATGACAATATTTAAACCTTGAATCCTTGAGATGACAGTGCGGTGCTTTAAAAGTTATTAATTGTATAAATAAACTAAAATGTTAAATATAAAAGGCTTTGAGGGATGTGATGCACCTAAAATGAAACTAAGATGATGAGATTAGGGATAGACTCGACTGTATTTGCTCTGAATTTGATTATTTTTTTGCAAAAGTTTTTGATAATTTATACAACCCAAAGGAAACTAAGAAATCATGATAATTATTATGTGGACACTTTGCAGAGTTTAGGGTTAAAATCTCATGCAGACTTTGGGTTATATCCGGCTGGTCACCAATGTCGTTAGACATCAATACAATGAGTTGAATTTAAGGTTATGACTTCGGTTTTGACCAAAATTCAATGTCAGTATAATGTCTAATGCCAAAGTGATGAAAATATTCTTAATATAGCGTACACTTAATCTGATACTGGCTATTTTCAGGTGGGCCTTTTTTTAGGTGGCTTAAAACTAATCAATTAAGGCAGAGTTTGCTCTGTGCTGTTTGATTAAATGCACATGACGCAGTGGTTTTCTATCCGGAAGTTATTGTGAATAAACATTGTGATTTTGTCGACAGCACGACTCGTTGAGGTAGTAGCATTATTAGCAGCAGTATTAGTACTAGCTTTAGCATTAGCAGCGGCAGCGTTGTTATGTATAACTGTATAAATAACCTACTACAACACGGCTCTCCCCTATTTTCTGTAGCTCCACTGATCCAAAACTCATTCCTTATTTATGAAATGTTTCTAGATGACAGTATCACTCTGTGTGTGTGTGTGTGTGTGTGTGTGTGTGTGTGTGTGTGTGTGTGTGTGTGCGTGTGTGTGTGTGTGGGAGGTGTTTACTGCACAGATTGCTCCCAATTTCAAAGTGTGATTCGGTGACTGAGAGGTTGTTAAATTCTACATTCTCACTCTCCTACATGTATAAACACACACAGAAATGCATGTTTAAGTAGATGTATGGACGTATTTATGCTCACTATGTTTACACACACACACACACACACACACACACACACACACACACACACACACACGCACGCACGGAGCTTATTATTCATGAGCTTCTGTTTGCTAGCCAACGCAGCGTGGAGAGGGAAGGAAATATCAACTATTTATACAAAACCTCGAGGCCTCAGT
Organism: Plectropomus leopardus; assembly: GCF_026936395.1. Classification (NCBI taxonomy): domain Eukaryota; kingdom Metazoa; phylum Chordata; class Actinopteri; order Perciformes; family Serranidae; genus Plectropomus; species Plectropomus leopardus. The sequence goes on from NC_142189.1 coordinate 5,920,653, forward strand.
GAGCCATGTTTGGTTTGTTTCTTCCAAAATGAACCTGAGAGGATAACATGGCAGAGTGATAATCCTCTCACAGCTGAATGATGATGATGATACCTCTGCCAAGCATGATGGGTAACAGCAGGGCTGCGGTCAGCTCACTGACCCCGTTAGGTAATCCCCGGCTTGGTTATTTATTTATTTATTTATTTGGTGATTATTGTGCGCTGAGAAAGTGTGAAACGTTGTTGAAGTTTTCTCGAGTTTTGTCACAAAGTTAGTGAGGTCTCAGTCTGAGGTAATGTTTACACTTGAAGAATTCAACAAAATGAAATCAGATTAGCTTTAGCTGCCTCCAGCTTGCTTCTCCAAACGAGGGGAATGCCACCTGCTATCTTCTGTATCTAACATGCTGATGATGTATATGCACTTCATGCAGTCCCACTTCAAAGATCTGAAATATCGTTTTAAGAACAGAATCTGCTCTCTAGGCTAACTGTGTTCATGCAAAATAGTGATGAATGGCAAACAGTGTGGATGAAACGGACCTCACAGAGAACTTACAAATCTACATATTAACGAGTTTTTTTTTGGTAGATGTGTAATTTAAAACAAGATTTTTATGAGAAAATGTGATCAGAAAAATACACAAACAACTGTAAGTTATTGGAGTTTACAATAATTATCTTAAGAACAAAACAGGTTTAGAGGCGTCGCTAAATGCAGGCTGCTGTACCTCTGGGCTCCAGGTGGAGGAGCTGTCCGTGGCGTCATTTTTGTTGTAATCCGCAGCCTTCTCCGTGTCCTCGCTGCCGTCCGCGGCCTGTCGGTTCATAGTCGGGACGGGACTGTCCCTGCTGCTTGCTGCCTCGAGTGCAGGGTTGTTCAGAGAGGCCGCGGACGCCCTTTCGCTCTCTTGCACTGCTGCAGAGAGCGGGTCCTGGAAACCTTTCTGCTCGCTCTGAGCCTCCATTTCTGTAGAAGGAAGGCAACAGAGGAGGAAAGTCAGCATTAGGCTCGTCTGGTGGTCGGGTTTAAATCTGTGGGTGTGAGGACAGTCGTTTTGAGAGGGGTCAGGGTTCAACAGTATGATTTAAAATCTGAATAAAGTTCTTAGTTTGCTTATTGAATCAAATCTTAATGGTCAAACTAATTATCTGGCTTTTCATATTAAGCCAAACAAGTCACTAAATGTATACATTAACCCTTTGAAACGTGAGCAGATAGGCTTGATTTCTTTCAAAAACACGGGGAGAAGGTAATGAGCAACTTAACAAGAAATGGCCCAAAAATGAGCAAGAAATTAGTAAAAAGTCAAAAGAAAATTTGCTGGGGAATAAAAGACCTGAAATAAAATTAAAATATAAAAATTCTCTCTCTTTGTATATATATATATATATATATATATATATATATATATATATATACATATATATATATATATATATATATATATGTGTGTGTGTGTGTGTATATACAAGACATTTTTCTCTATTTTTTTTCATTATAATCTATTAATTTTCAAGTATTTTCTTTTCTTCTTCACCTTTAACTTTTTTTTCCCAATTTGCGAGACATTTTTGCCAAGTTCCTCCTTGCCTTTTTACCATTTTTTCATAAGAAGTCAAACCAATTTTCTCAGGTTCCACTGTGTTTCCTGCCTGGATTTTGCCACAAAAAGCAGTTGTCTTTTACAAAGATATCGCTGTGTTTCCTGCTGAAATAGTGCCACAAAAAGCAGGTGCTGCTAATGTTGTTTTTTACCGACACATCGCTGTTTCCTGCGAGAAGCATGCAATAAAAAGCAGTTGTTTTCACCAAGACATCCTTGCATTTCCTGCTGAGATAGTGCCACTAAAGCCGTTGATTTTTTATTGACAACGTTGCATTTTGTGCTGAGATTGTGCACCCCAAAACTGGTTATTTTGAGCAAAAACATTATAATTCCCAACCGTTACAAAAGTGTCTTTTGTGCCTAAACCTTACCACACGTTAACCACTGTGTTGCTGAAATGTAAAGAAATGAAATATTTCAACATAACTGTCACATAATAATGTACAAATGCAACAGATCCGTGGTTAGCAGAAATAAACTGACATACACTTCTAGGTTAATTCAAACAAAGATTTGGGTGGTATTTTGTCTCAGCAAACCTGAAGATTACATGAACAAATAACAGCACAAATTGTCTTTCCTTAACTCCTGTGAAGATGACAATGAGACACTTGACACCGTGTCCTCTAGTGTACCGTCTAATTGAGTCTTCGAGCTCTAAAAGAAGCTACATAAACGCTGTTTGTGAGTGTTGCGTGTTAGCGGGGTGATATTGTGTAATCCATCAAACCTTGGCCTTTCCCTGAGACAGAAACACTCGGAGAACAGGCCGTACCTGAGACCAATCAATAGCAGTTATCTCCAATTCACCATCATTAAGGTCGCTCTGACTGTTATATCAATGGCTGCATAGAGCGATGACCATGGCAACAGGCTGAGGTGAGTCATCAGCCTATATCTGTGTGTGTGTGTGTGTGTGTGTGTGTGTGTGTGTGTGTGTGTGTGTGTTGGTTAAAGAAAGAAAATAATTACCAGTAGAGACAGACTGACCCCAACCAAACAGTGTCACCACCCACCAACAACCAGCTGCTCGTTTAACAGAAGTCATTTTGATTTGGTCTCAACATTTGTTTGCAGTTGATTTTCGGTTAGCTCGTTAGCAAGCGCTCAAAATGATTCTGCAACCGAAGATTGTTTTCGTTCTCCATTAATTTGCCAATTATTTTCTTCATAAATCTTTTAGTTTATAAAAAGTTAAAAAGTAAACAGTGAAAAAATAGGAAAAAAAATACACAATTTACTCTCTGTTTAAGTCTGTTTGCTTTCTTTTTTTGACATAGGAGATTATGCTGTGTTGCATTAACCCTTTGAAACCTGAGCAAACTGGCTAGATTTCTTTCAAAAACATGGGAGGAAAATAAAATGACCCGAAAATTAGAAAATTACCTGAAAAATAGTAAAATATATAAATAAATAAAGCTAAAAACAAACAAGCATGGAAATGACCTGGTAAAACTGCATTAAAATTATGCAAATTTAGTAATAATTTTAAATATGTAATTATCATAATTATCATTATAGTTTTCCCTGTTTTTTTTTCTTTTTCCCAAAATACTCCCATAGATTTTAGATAGATGTTTTGAATGTCTTGAATCTACTAATTTGTTAAACAATAATTACCAAGTTTTTCTAAACTTTTTAAAAAGTTGCACTTGCAGCACAAGAAAACTGACGTCAATCCCGGTGTTAAAGTTGAACAGGAACTAAAGTTTCAGTCTTGTAATTTGTCCTTGTTTGGACTGAGGTTTCTGCACAGATTTGTGCAGTTTGTGTTACATTTTTCATTCATTCACATTAATATGTGTCAGCGTGTGTGAAGCAGGAGAGTGTGGTTTGATTTGTTGAGCAGTAAAATGTGACGGTGCTTCATGATTCAGGCTCAGATGATAATCCAGATTATGTTTTGGTGGATGTTGGGATTATCATTAATCACAATTTTTAGGAAAAATATTTTAGGAACCATGTTACTTAAACTTTTGGCAATCAGTTTTTCATACTTTACTACAGAAATTTATAAAAATTAAATGACATGCAACTGTGTAATTGTGCTGCTAAACAAAGACAAAAATTACATAAACAGAAAAAAAGCTTTTGTTTTTGTATCTTTTCTTTTTTTTCTTCATAAATTTTTTTATCTTAATCTTATTAATTAGTTACAAAACCACGAATAATCACACAATGAACAATTTAAGTGAACAAAGGATAAAGAAAAATTTAAAAAACGCCTGACTCTTTTGTGTGTTATCTTCTCAACCTTTCCCAGGTCGCTCTTTTAACACCCGAAACCAACTGAATACAAATGAGTGTCCTAATTAATGTTGCTGTCAGTCCACACACACACACACACACATCCAGCCGCAGCAGTCCAATCACACTGAGCCTCTCTGAGCTCTTTACAGCCTCTAATCTGCAGTAAAAACGTTATCTGGGGCCTTTTGGCTCATTGACACTGGGATGGATTAGTGGTGCATCTTGCTGGTTTTACGTTTTTAGGAGTTTCAGGTCTCCAGCTCGACATACGACAATCTGCTCTAACACTGACCTCACTACTGTAACGTTTTAGCACGTAGTATTTTTTTAAAGGGTGCCAAGGTCAACAACTTCCTAGTTTTCTACAACACAACTTTAACAGCCTACTGGGATGATGGACGGATTAGTGAATGAGCCTACTGGGCACAGGCCCAGGGGCCCAAAGTGTCAAAGATTCAAAGAGAGTAAAAATGACAACAAGGGGACAAAATAACTACAAAGAAACTCAAAATGACTTCAGAGAGACTAAAAGAAACTACAAGGAGACACAAAACACGTACAAAGAGACTCAAAATGGATTCAGAGGGGCTCGTAATGACTAAAAGGAGACACAAAACAACAGCAAAAAGACGCAAAATGACTTCAAATTAAGAGGCGGTGGGGCCTTTCGCCTTCCTGTGTAGGGACCAATAAAGTTTATAATCCGCCCATGAAAGGGACTGGAGACCAAACTACCTCAATTAAGCAGCAATATAATGCAGAATGGAGAAAATAACTTAAAATAACGACAATTTAAAAATGAATTAAGGATTAAATACATTTCTCTAGACGTGCTGCAGCTGAGCAGCAGCTGAGCAGCAGCTGAGCAGCATCTAATCCAGCAAATTAAATACCTGAAAAATGAAGGTACATCATCACACTGAAGCTGAAATCATGTAAAATCCAATATCCAAAGCCCATTGGTTTACAACATTGTTCCTACAATAGCTTTATATGAAAAGTAAAGTGATAATTGTGGTTTTACTGGTATGGGATGATCTGTCGTCTTAAAAAAAATAAATCATATAGATATGTAGGTTTTATCCTTCCCATTGCTAATGTGATATTTGGGGAGATTTTGGGACCTCACCTTCACAGTCTGACGGCTCGGTGCTGCCCTCCTCCTGGTCTGAGAGTCGTGTGAATTTGTGGCGTCGACCCAACGACAGCTGCGACTGCTGCTGCTGTTCGCCGCTGTTTGCTGCCGCCGATGTCCGAAAACTCTGAGAACGTGACACTGAGATCTCAAACTGCTTCAGGACCTCGTCTTCACTGTCAGAGGAGCTGCTGCCATCATCGTCGTCGTCTCCGTAGCTGCTCACTGGAGGGAGATAAACACAGGGAGACACAGGGGGTGAGGAAGAGGAGAAGCTGGGAGAGGGGACGAGCAGGAGGCAAAGAGGAGAGGAGAGGAGGAAACAAGGAGGAAAGGAGAACATAAAACAAGGAGATGAGAAGAAAACAAGGAAGAGAGAGGAGAGAAGAGGAGGAAATGGGGAAGAAAGAAAAGGAGAGAAGGAAACAGAGAGATATTGGTACGCAGTGCCCTGTGTGAACTGTGACATTTTCTATCTATTATGTATGATACATACTGTCTTACTATATGTAGGGTTTTCACCTCTGAAATTAATCCTTTTCTACCTTTCAACCTTCCTAAAATCACATTTCTGAGAGCCACTTTAGCTTCCACTTCGAAGAACACCTTTTTTTTCAGGCAGCCTTTGTGCAGAACATCAGTCTGCAGCAGAGTTTGATTTTCAGCCTGCACACCAGCCTGAGAAAGTAATAACTAACTTAGCATGAAAGAGTCTTTTTGTCCTAAAATATAGAACATTTTTAAATCTACAGTTTATTTGACCCCTTGAAACCTTGAGCACATTTGTAATTTCTTTTGAAAATATGTGGAGAAGGCAATAAGCAATTTTTTTAAAAAAAAGCTAAAAAAGCACAAAAAAATAGAAACAAAAACAAAACTATATATATATATATATATATATATATATATATTCTGTAGCATAATATTTAATTGTAATAATTATAAACATAGTTTTCCCATATTTTCCCCAATTTCTTTTTAATAGTTTTCCAATAGCCCCCCTTTTATAAAACAAAATTTTAGGTCATTTTCTTGCAATTTTTTGGGACATTTTTTGCCAAATTGTTCATTGCCTTTTTTCTCATTTTCAAAATTCAAACCAATTTGCTCAGGTTTCTAAGGGTTAAATAGCTTGTGAAAGGCGTCTGAAAGCAGCACATGAAAACTGATGCTGAGCCGGATGACAGCCCATCACAAATAAACCACTCAAGAATAATTGTTTGTGATCGGACCAAGACCATTTCCTTTCACGAGTCTCAGTTGTTGTTTTGGGTTCGAACACGACTACTATTACTTTTTTCAGGTTCTCCCAAACAAACTGTGCCCAAGAAACTACAGTCCGTTGAAACGCATATTAAAAAAACGACCATAATCTTGGCTTAAAAAGTACTTTTCCAACACTATTAGCCGGCTCACAGGTACAGTGCACTAAAACCATTTTGTGCTGGTTAAATAATCGCTCCTTTATGAGACATAAATGCTCATGAGGTAAGTGAGGAGAGAAAACATAAACCCACACACCCGCTTTAGCAGAATAAGGGGTCACTCCACTCACATCATAATTTCACCATAATTGGATAGCAACAGCTGAATGAGTGACGTAAATGCGGAGCTGCCGGCCCTTCCTCTGAAGTGCAGGTCAATCCGCCATCTCCGCTACCTGAGTGATTGCCATGGTTACCTACAGAGCAGGAAGCTGTCGCTCTGAGTGGGTGAGCGACGGCTGATTGCTCTGTTAACTTGTGTCTTCTAAAGCTATTCACAAGCGAAGGCTCTCAGAGTGGAGTAATGTGGCTTAATGATTACATGCAACTGCAACACACACACACACACACACACACACACACACACGCAGGGATACAAAGAACAATTTTCTCTTGATGGCTCTTAGTCCACGTTTGTACTCTTTGTGTCCATGATTGCAGCATGGACAGCAGGGAATATGAAATTACAGAAGTACAACCTGTAGTTAGAGCAACAACCCAACAACTGGAGCAACTCCGCAAACTGACATATTTTGCATCTTATAGCAGAGTTTTGCAGGAGGAGGAAAACACGGATATCTAGTTAGATGGACAGAAGTTGATCACAGCTCATTAATTTTACTACCCACATTGCTTTGATTCAAAACTGGTTAAAAATCAGCAAAGTGTCCATTTAAGAAATATGAGAATTTTCTCAATGCATAAAATAACATTGCATCCTTCAGTTTATCACCATCACTCAAAATCAACTAATCCGAAGATACGTGGTTTTGACTGGACTGAAGGGGAATGAAAAGTCATCAAAACCAGTATTGGCACGACCAAATGATGGACTTTACTGATGAGCTTGTAGCCGAGCAGCTGATGACTGAGCCTCTGATTATGAATCAGTTCTCTGAACTGCTCCAACAATTTGCTGCCGGATGATTTCATGACTTAAAGGAAGTCGTAGAATGTAAAGTGCATTTACTCGAGCACTTTGAGATGCTTTACTTGGTTAATTTAATTTATACTACTTTACTTCTTCTCCACCACATTTTAGAGGCAAATATTGTACCTTTTACGAAACTAAATTTATTTCAGAGCTTTAATTACTTTGCAGCAGATTTTTAATTAAATTTCTGCTGATTTATAGAAGAGTTAATAAAATAAGCTCCTTTTTACCAGCTGCAACACTGATGCATAAAGTGTCTGTGCAGGTTCTCAGTCATCCAGGTCATGCTAATCTGAGGATTCTTTAAAAAGTTTCTGAAATTTGCCATTTTGCATAGAAACACTTTGCTTTTCGGTGTATTTCCTTAAGATAAGGTGCCAAAAGAAAATTATTCACATTGGGAGTGAACAAACTGGATTCCCAGGTGAAAGTCTGGGTTTGTTGGACCCTTTCACCCCTTAGGGACTTTCTAGCTCTTTAAATTAGGATAGTTGCTGGTGGCTTCAAACTGTTGCCTGCTGGTGCGTTTCATGACTTCATGAAGGGTAACTCTGTGCATCAGTATCTGAAGCCGACTTCAGCGATGAAGCAGCGGTATCTGACGAGTTTGGCTGTTGCCCGAACTCCCGGTTCATATCATACCACCAACAAAGTGCTTGTACTGGAAAAGTTTTGTTAAAGTTTGCAAATGTTTTATGCTGTTGTTAAACACAGACCCCTGTGCCTTCAGTTCATCAACACTTCTCCCCATTTTTTAATTTTTCATTTACAGAAACATGCAAGAAAACCTTTTTTTCCCCTCAAATTCAACATAACACGAGGCGAGTAATTGTGTGATTGTTTGGGGGTGAAGTACTATTTTAAGATCTCATTAGTATCTGCATGCTCTTCTGAAAATTAAAGATATTTATTACATTTTAAACCCTCATGACAGATAGTCTATTTTTTCTGAGTACTGTAACTTTAAATACCTGAGGAGAGACCTAGCTGCTGTTGTATTGAACACTTCTGGTGACACGGCACTGCCTAAATCTTCACCGCAAACAGATTCAACCGAACTGATGAAGCAATGAGTGGTCGTCTATGCACCGAGTCGATATAAAGACTTCTTTCAGACGTGAAGGTCAGATAGTCTTTATGCTACAAATAACAAACTGACATAATCTGTTCATCTGAACATGTGCTCAGAAGGACACATGCAAATATTACTTTTCAATAACAATGTTTAAATCATTAATAACCTTGCAGATAATATTGAAAAGAAACGTGTTCAGTACATTGACTCACTGGAAACGTGGCAACCTGACAGAGCACACGGGCAATGATCAGTGAGTAAAAGTAACATTACAACAATGAAATAATACACGTTTTAAGCCCCACTTTTTCACTACAATGCACCAAAGTAAACATCTGGATGAATCAAATATTTACAAATCACATTTGGACTATTTATTCTCATAAAATATGCCTTTAAAACCCTTCAGATGATGCCAAAAACAAAGAATTGTTGAGCTAAAAGAAAAATGTTTGACTTAGTTTGAGAAAAGATTCAAGTTTGTCACTTTACTGCAGTGTACGTGTAGATTCTGAGATACATTTTGTGAAAAAAGGAACCTAAAATTAGTGAAATTGATATGCTGTTTTTATTTCTCTCTGCACCTATGAAACTATTTAGATCAGGCCTACAGTGTCCAGGTTTAAACTACATTTTTACATATAATTTTACTAAAACATGAGGTAAACATAGCAGAACATAACAGCTCCTACCTCGTCCGTTGTCTCCCAACAGGATATGTTGTTTGTTCAGGAAGCCGACTGGAAATACCAGAGACTCCACCTGCTGCAGGTGAGAACCAACAAACCAGCACAGTGTTTGCTCACTGTTTGACGCACAGACTCCACCTGGATTCAACCATCCTGCTGGTAGGATTGTGACTTATTCTTTAATTTTTATGCAACTTTAAACAAGACATGAAAATCTGAGTTTGATTTCAGCTAAAAAAGTTTAAATGACTCAGAGCCAGAATTAAACGAGCGCGCAGGATTTACCCTCTTCAGCCCACATAAAGGAAGCTCTCACTGTCTCGTTTTCATAATTTTTACTAGCATTATTGTTTCTGTTTTTTTTATTGGTCAACACTGAAGTGATACTCGACTCACAATGTTTATAGAAATAAAAAATAGTCGACCTGTTACAAAACTTCTTGCAGAGACATATATGAGAGGACAGGATGGATGAGAGGATACCACTGTCACAGCTGGCTGGTTAAAATGAGGCTAAAGACCAAATTTAAGCTCCCAAAATTGAGTTGTTTGATGACTTACAGGCTGCTCTGCATCGTCTTTTAAACAATGGCTTCAGGAGATTTTGTCTATCGTACTGAAGGAAAGACTGTGCCTGCATAAGTCTGATATGAAGAAAATTTGGGGCCCTTTTTTGGCTCAGTGCCATATTTCTCCAGAGAGACTTTGATCTGTCAGAGTGTGAGTAAGAGCAGTGGATATGTCCTCATTATAACCTCACTCTTGATATGTCGAATACTGTTGCATAACGTCTGAGAGACTACTGTTATTTTGAAAACTAACAGCTGTGAAATATTGCATCGTATGGCGACTTTTTCTATCCCGTTTGTGTTTTGTTATATTCATAAAACTGAAAAATGAAAATTAAATATTGAAAAAAATGAAGCTAAAGACTATTTTTGTCAATTGTCATTCCTACAATATGTCACATCAAAGAATTTGGCAAAAAAAAATCTTTCTCCCAGTTTTAGCTTTAAAAAAGTACTTTTCCGAAAATTTAAAAGATATCGAGATATATTTTGTATCAAGATTTAGCCTCAAAACACTGCAATAAAATTCAAAACCGCTGCTGTGGCTCAGGCTATGGTCGGGATTTGACTTCTCGACTTCAACTCTGCAATAATCGAGCAGATATGACACACTGGTATTGATCTTCTTGTCTCACTCTGAGAAAGACAGGTTCCTACAGCGGACAATGAGTGGAATTTAAGACTTTTTAAGACTTTTTTGTTACATGACACATGAACCTCACACCAATTAACACAAACACCAAGGTCTGTGAGAATTTGTGCCCAAATATTTACTTTGTTTGTGGTAATCTGTGATTTTTTCTTTTTGTTTTACATATAATTTTGAGATTTAACAATTCAATGTCAGAAAAAAAGATTCATAAAATCGTTTTTATGTCATGTCATTTTAAGACTAATTAATTGATTGATTGATTGATTGATTGATTGATTAATTCAACGTCTTTTAAGACTTTTTAAAGGTCTGCGGGGTCCCTGTTAAGAAAATAAATTAGAATATCTACCTACATAATAATAATAATAATAATACTAATAATACTACTACTACTACTACTACTACTACTACTACTACTAATAATAATAATAATAATAATAATAATAATAATACTAAATTGCAGCTCAAAGTGCTTCCCAGAGATAAAAGAGGTAAATGGAGGCATAAAATAAAGCAGCAATAAAGTATACAGGTTATATGATAAAACATGCAAAAAATAAATAATAATGATGATACACACACACACACACACACACACACACACACACACACACACAAAAATTACCAATGAAACAACAACACCTTACAACTGAAAAGAGCAATGGCGTAAAAGGGTAAACCAGTCTTATAAGGTTTGTGATCTCAGGGAAACCCAGAGTAAAAAAACACGTTTTTAACCTTTTCTTTAGTATATTCACAGAGTATGACTGTCGAATATGTAGAGGATTTTTGTTCCATAGGGACTAAAAGCTGCTTCTGCCACTTTTGTTTTAGTTTTTGGGACTATTAGTAGTCCAGAGTACCACTATATAGTGGTGCTACTCCTTTAAAATGATATGTTTTAACTTGGCATGGTAGCAAGCTTGCTCTCGAGCAATTGGTAGCCTTCTGTGGGATTATTAGGAGATGACAGAGCAAAAACAGTGTTTGCACTAAAACTAGTTTTTTAAACAAGTCAGTTTTGCCTCACAGGGTCTCAAGATGAGGTTAGAAAAGAGGCCTGAGGAAAAACAGTTAAAAACAACTCATAAAGTTATCACAAATCATATATACAGTGAACCTAGAGGGCTTTTGGGGCAGACGGTGGCATTAATCCAACGTGCAAAAACAGCAGTATGATGCTATAAGCATTTAAAATCTTCAGTAACCTTTGCTCTGTGTTCGCAGTGTTTGACAAGTGGGAGGAAATATAGTTTCACTGGATGACGGAAAGAGAGAATAAAAAGTACAAACTGAGTGCCCTTTTCTCTGTTTAGTCTTTCTGTACTTTTTTCTCTCTTTGCTGAATTTTTCTTCAAGGTTTTATGATGTTAATATTTTCATTGTGAGCTGCTGCGGAGCTTTGTGGCAGTATGTGGCTGACTCACTCGACTCTTTCTGTCATACGTACACACTCGCCCACAGAAAACCACTGCACAAACACAAACTCACCCACGCTCTCTCTCTCCATTATCGGAGAGTTTAATTGGAGTCATAACGCATACAGGAGTCACACGCTCTCCTTCTCCCTCTCCTGCTGAGATGTTTCGGGTTATATAAAAGGTGGACCTTGACGAAAAAGTAACAGCACTTGCTGATGCTCTCACATTAAGTTAAACCTCTTAGAAAACACTCTTATTGTCTTACTTTTTTAGAAGAGCGAGATGAGAAGATCATTAAATGTTAAAGGTTAAAGATTTATTTCAACACGGTGAATTTCCCATAAATGTGGCTGTTGTTGTTATTGCAAACTTTGCACTCTCCTCGTCATTTAACGCGTTTCCGGGTCTTACTGACAGTAAACACAGACAGAAGACCCCGAAATGGACATTATGCCGATGTTTAGTTAAAGTTAAAAGCGGTGAAAAGAAAAGAAAAGTTGAACATCTACAGCTCAGTGAGAAGTGGGCGTGTTGAGCTCTATAATATCTACGACATAAACCTTGCGGTGACTCATTCTCATCTCCAGGCTGCAGCGTGGTCAGCGGCCCTCCGCGTCTCATACCAACGCACAGCGCACCATTTCAGCATCTATGTTTGAGACGCAACAACGTCTCAATTAAGTCCAACGTAACCCATCCACAGCAATGACATAGTAAAGAGCGAGAAAGTATACGTACGGCCGGAGGGTCACAGCAGCCGCAGGCTCGATTCTGGCCTTGGCCCTTTGCTGCATGTCATCCCCTCTCTCTCCCAAAAACAATAATTTATTCATGGTCTGTAACCGCTTGTCCTCATAAGGGTCGCACGGGGTCTATCCCAGCTGTCACTGGGCGAAAGACTATCGCAGCGAAGCCCAAAAACAGTATTTAAAAAAATAAAGAATAAAACTGCATATACAAATACTATTTAATTATCAAAGTGCACTGAATACAGGCTGCAAACTTTCCTTAATCGATTATCAATAAAATTAACAATCAATCAATTATCAATTAATAGATTGTTATTTGGGAAATAAAAGCACCCATTTTCAACAATACCACGTGTTTTTTCCTCAGTCAAAGCTCACAGGCCTGCATAGTCTGTTGATTTATTGATGAAATTTCACATATTTGATTTAATTCTTTTTCCTTTTTTTAAGATTTTTTGGGGGCGTTTTTGCCTTTAATTGAAAGGACAGCACAAGTGTGAAGGGGGGAGAGAGAGAGAGGGGCGACATGGTGCAAAGGGCCGTGGCGGGAATCGAATCAGCGGCCGCTGCGCAGAGGACACAGCCTGTACATGGGGCGCCCGCTCTATCCACTGAGCCACCAGGCGCCCCGATTACATTCTTAATGTCTGATTAATTGATCGTCTGTTAATTGTTATCATCCCGCCTGAAGACTTTTGTGTCCACCCACTTATTACGTCAAACTGCTCGCACCTTTATTCGTAACAGTCATACTTCACACGGCCACGAGGCGTCCTGATCAGGTACACGGAAACGGCGTCACTCACCGAGCCCCTGACGAATTCCCTGTCTTCCTTTATTCCGGCGGCCATGTTGCTCCAGACAGCGCAGCCCACCGATGCGCGAGAAACACAGCTTCTTGTTGATGAAGAGGAAGAGGACGGCCAACGCCACGATGAAGACGCCCACTGCCGACAGGAAACCGATGGCCTCTGGGGGGACTGGCAGGAGGAGGGAGAGGGAGAGGGGACACACAATGACACACTGATCAGACCACACAAACAGACAGTCTGGATACATTCACGCACACACGCACACACACAGTACGCATGGTACATGTGATACACACAGACAGAACGAGTGACACTTTAGTATTTGAGTTACCCATAGTGCCTTGCTCAAGAGCAGAGTCAGTGTAAAAACACAAAGGGTGCAGCTGCTGGAAATAGAGTTTCCCAGCTGGGCTTTCAGGGCCGAACCAGCAGCTCGCTGCCTTGCCCAAGAGCACTTGTGGGTATTTTCAGTGAGCAAAAACTGAAAACATTATTTCTATCTTCATTTATTGATTGCCAAGATATTATTAGTTACTTTTCCGTTTACTGCGATATCCTACAAACTGCAAAAAAAATAATAATAAAAAATAAAAATTGACATGGAGATGACTTAAAATATTTGCTGAAAAATGTCTAAAGAAAACTATATTTATAAGTCTTATAATTTTATATTTGAAAATTATATTAAATAAAAATAAAAATAATGTTTTAGCACTTTCTTGAGGTCTTTTTCTTATTTGTTATTTATTTATTTTCTTGTTTTGTTTTTTTTTTTAAACTATTTTCTTTTCTTGCTCATTTTGGGCTGTTTCTAGTTAAGATGGTCATCATCCTTCCTTTTCAGAGAAATCAACCCCATTTTCTGTTGCCACTGTTTGGTTCTGTGTAAAAATGAGGCATAAAGAAGGGACTTATTATCAGCCCTATCTACAGTATGTGTAAAATGGGATACTATCTCAGCATTTCATTCTTTTCTGTGAAGAAAACTAAATGAAATTGTTAATTTTAAAGTTTAGATTACTTTTAAAGATATAAGGTTTAAAAAAAAATGAGGAAGAGCGCACAGTGAAGATCTGAACTCAAGATATGTTGATGGAGCCGTAACTTTCTGCTTAACAGCCAGGTTATGCATTAGACATACGCAGTTAATATGACCAAAAAAAAAAAAACATTGCCAAGCTTCAGGGGGAAATAAAAGACTAAAGTTGTCCAAAAAAAGCCAATGAAGTATGTATAACTGTTGAAAACTAAGAGGAATATGTAATACAGACAGAACATTGTATAAAAAGTTCCTAAAAATATCAGGAAAAGCTCATCTGTGATGCAATATTCAAAGAAATAATCTGTTCAAAATTCATCCAAATTGTTCATTTTACACAAATGTCCTGCAGTAATTGCTTTCACTATTGGGAGAAATTGGACAGTTTATCAGTTGCTTTGTACTGTTATCGTTATGCATTAAATATAATATGAAATATCCACAAAATATGCCACTTTGTCAGAGGTCGTCAGTGATAGAAAAGGGGTGCCTGGAAAAAAAAAGTGTCAGGAACCAATTATCTGCACTACTTTAAGACTGAAAACAGCCTCTGTGCAAGTTGTAATTAGCACACAATTTTACACATTTTACAAAAACAAAAATCAGAATAAATCAACTCCATCCAATGACATCCAGCCCTACGGTCGACTGCAGAAGCGTGTTTGGAGATTCGTGTAGCCTGAGGGCAACACTGCCTGAGGAGAGTTCCCTCCTACACAGTCATGGTTACAAGGAAGCGGTGATTTGACTTTCATTTTTATTTGAACTTTACTTGTCAAAGTAGTTCTGCGCTGTTTTTTTTTACGCATTGACTGGAAATGAGGAGATAACATCCATTACAACCTTGTTGCACAAAAACTGCAGAGCAAAACTGAAGCGAAGAAAAGAAAGTGAGAGACAAGTAGGCGAAAAGAGAGTGGAGACAGATAAATGCAAATAAAAACAGAGGAGAGAACTCAAAGAAAGACGAGAGGCAGAAAAACATCTGGACCGAAATAGAACGACGGGAGTGATGAAAGTTGCGGAGAGGAAACAGATGAGTAAAAAACAGACGGAAACCAAAATAGAGAGTAAACAAATGAGGGGAGGAAGCGAGAAACTGATGCAGAGATGGAGAGAGGGATGAGGTGATACGAGGCGTACTACTCTGCTCTCAATGAGGCGGCTGAGACTCAATACAGATGAATAGAAATGCATAACGGGGGGTCGCCGTCTCCCGTTTCCACGGTAACGTTGCAGAGCGCACAGAAGTGAATCAATGGGAGCAAACAGACACGAGTGCACATCCTGCTGAGAGCCGACGCCAAAGAAAGGACTCGGCAGCGTAGGTGTGTGTGTGTGTTTGTGTGAGGGAGTAATAGTATTATGTTTTATTTATTTCAGACACCACCTTTTGTTTTTTCAGTCTTCATGTCGCACTCTGTCATTTTTAGGACCTGAATCTCCCACGTCGTACAGATGCACCTTGTTAATCTGCTCCAAAAACATCCACTCACATCACCGTGCAGCAGTGTGAGTGTCTCTGTGTGTGGTAGTAAAAATAATGAGCAACAGCAGCTGGTTCCTGTAGCCATGATGCTGCCTTTGCTTAAACTGCATGCAACAGAAACTATAACATTACTTGATCCTCACCTTACCTTGAGCCTCCCACATGCATTGATGACAGTATTTCTATTGGTGGTGGATGAAGTACTCAGATCTTCAACTGAATAAGTATTAAGTAACATAAAATTAAATTACTCAAGTAACAACGAATTGCATTATTCTTGAGATATATTTGCTTTTTAGCCATGTGTTCATGCAAAAAAACCGCTGTTTGTTCACAAACTTGCTTATGTACTATGTATGTATGAAGAAGATGTGGATACAGTGTTGGAGGCGAGGCCACATTCATTCCTATGATAGTTGCTCAGTAACGCATGAAGCAAAAAACCGCTCTATTTCCACAGTATGAAAGTACATGCATCTTCCACATTATCAGGCCCACGTACTGCTCACGTACTGGAGGCTGAGTGTGCTCATATGGGTAATTTCCACCGGCTAGCTTGAAAAGCGATCTAAAAATTTTTATCTTGTGGCTCTTTTAGACTTTCCAGATGTTACCGAACTGGATGGCTTAAATCTAGATTGTGCAATTAGTCATTGTCCAGTGGTTTTGATGCTCACAAAAACTGATTTACAGACGACTCTCTGCCAATGTAAGTCAATAGGAAAAGTTTTGGACAGTGTAATTCCACTTTTGGCCACTAGATGACAATACTAATAAAAAAAGACCTATTTATTTTATATATTTATTTTATATTTTTTTCTGTAATATTGTTTTAAATATTATATTATTGTATTCATAAATATAGTTTTCTTGACTTTTTTTTTATTTATTGTTTTCTATTTCCCAATAATTCCTAATAATCCTCTCCCACTTTTATAAAACAAATTAAAACAAATGGGACATTTCTTGCCAAGTTGGTCATTTACTTTTTCCGCCCATGTTTTCATAAGAAATCAGACCAATTTGCTCAGTTTTATAAGAATCACATAGCTTGTGAGAGGCGTCTGAGTGCAGCACAAGAAAGCTGATGTTGATCCAAGTTTCAAAGGGTTAAAACTGCTCAGTGCATCATTCGTTTTCGGCTTGTTGTTAACATTTATCCTTAATGTCTGGGAAAGAGGCCATCAGCTTTATTGGCCAAGTATGCTTACACAAACAAGGAATTTAACTCTTAGTTAGCTTTGCTCTTAATGTGCAGGAATTTAACATTAAATATAAAAAAATAAAAACGTATAAAAAATTACAGTTTTAAATTTACGTATGTACAAGCCCAAATTAAACAATTTTAGCTAATATATAAAAGCCTGTGTGTGTAATAGTGCAGTAACAAGGAGTGCAAAGATGCTGAGATAAACTCAAACAGGACAACAAATGTAACAATGTGGAAAAATACACGTGATATTAAAAACAGTGAAAAGGGTCATATGAGCTGAGAGGTTATTGCACAGTGATTTTTATCACCGTATTTAAGTTAAAATGGGAAACCGATACTTTTTTCCTCCAATTAAAACACACTCTGACGGAATAACGGCGTCGACCCATTTTCTTCGTGTTCAGCTGCTGTTCACTCCCACAGAGAGAGATTTCTGGAAGGGTTAACACACGACAGATGCAGCATGGGAACACTTCTGCACGGGTTATAACACTGTCTTAGTTTCACTTTAAGTAAACATCACCACCTCCTCCTCTTTCCTCACCTACACACACTTATGACGACAGCGACAGAGGACGCTCCTGCTTCTCAACAGACCTGGGAGAGCTGATTTATCTGAGGATCGCTGATGTTATTTTTATCTGGTTTTACCCACACGAGCAAAACGATGCTGGTTGGTTATTGGGCGGACATGATAGCTGGTTTTCTCCAGATGAGGAATAATATTATCAATGTTTTCCTTTAGTATAGTCATTTAACAACAATATACATTTCTTTTCTTCTTTTCTTTTTCTCTAATTTCAAGCAAGTGATGATTGAAAGGACTTATGTTTAAGTCTATTCTTTGTTTTTTTTTAAATCTCAAAAAAAGCTTATTTTACACAACCCAATTGGTAGACTAAATATTGGCATTGTACTAAGAATATGTGAGATATATACAGTAAGTTTCATATATAACAGATATGTCGCCATGTTTCTTTTGCATTTCAACAAAGCTGTGGTGAACACGTACTTCATGTTAAGCCACAAAAACCAACAGATTATGAAAAAAATATATAAAAAACCCAGTTTTGCACCACAGTAATTGCTGTAATACTCTAATGTCTCCTTGTAAAAAACACACCTTGTTTTGGTGCTCCAGCCATTGCTGAAAAACTGAAATGTTTCATTAAAAAAAACATTCTGGTGCCACGATTGTGGCTAAAAATGCGGCCGTGGCTCACCAAAAAACACAGTTTTGGTGCCTGCAATCACAGCTAAAAATGCTGTGATCTCTAAAAACATGCAATTTTCGTGCCACAATCATGGCAGCAAAAGCTGCCATATTTCACAAAAACAAGGTTCTGGTACTACAATTGCAGCTGGAAACATCACTAAAAAACTAGTTTTGGTACCAAGACGACAACCAGTTATGGTGCCAGAATTGCAGCTAGATATGTCAGTTTTTCGCTCATTTGTTTGTATTGAACAGTACTAAAATGTTTAATGTACAACTATACTGTATAAAACAAAATGCACTTTTCAGACAAAGTTCTGATCGAATTAACTAGAAAAGCCAATACAATTTAAATTAATTTCCATGCAAAATGAACCCCCTGCAGAAATGAACACAGTGCGACAGTAAACGTCTGGGCGGTGCGTCGGGCGCGGCTGTAAAATAGCGAGTTTCCCCTCTCAGCTGCTCTGACTGTCACAGACACTGAGCTCAGTGTTGGAGACTCAGAGAGCCTCCTACTGTCTGCATCCAGATGGACAGGAAGAAACCCTGGGTCAAAGTCTGGACTCACACCTGCTGCACACAAACACAGGACTCAAACATGGATGCACTTCTCTCCAAAAGCAGAGGTCCCTGTTTGCTTGGCTGTCTCCAACACACAACACATATTATACACAAACTGAACACACACCATGTCCTCAAATAGCCTTTGTTACACTACAGTGTGCTAAGATGTCTTACTGCTTTATTGCCTTAAATACTACCAGTGATGCACAATAACGATTATTTCAACCAATAACGATAAATCGATAATTTCCAGATTCTCGTGGCCGATAAGATGTCAATAACTGATAATTTCTCTTTGTTTGTTTTTCATTACCCGAGGGTATGAAAGGCTGAGATGTGGGAAGACAGATTAATCTAATTTGTGTATTTTCATTTAAAAAAAAAAACGGCATTTCAGACAAAAAGCTGGAAAATCGCATTTTTGTAAAAGAAAGTCTTTTTCAGGAGCAAAATTAAATTACTTTTTATATTTTTAGGGGTGTTTTTCCCTCTTATCAACTCTCATATGTCAACTTGAATTGTACAAAAATAATATTCTGTTTTAGTTATAGTGGAACTATAGAGGGGAATATTCCCCAAAATGTCAGGAAGCACCACAGCTACAGAACAGTAGCTGTGAGTTACGGCTTTGTTGTGATCTCTGAGAGCAGTGCGGACACCGGCAGAGACGCCGGCGGAGACACCAGCAGAGACACCAGCAGAGACACCAGCAGAGACACCGGCGGAGAATCAGTCAGCATCAGTAACTCATCCCCGACTTTCTCTTTCAGTCCGCAGTGCCGTCAGGTGTCACGGTGTCACGGTGCAGGCCGGTCAGCAGCTCAGTGAAGAGAAACAACAGGAGCGCTGAGTTTAGGATTATTTCTCTATTTATTCGTTCATTTGTTATTTTCAAAGCAGAACATAAAGAAAGAGCGCTAACGGGTGCAGCAAATTATTATAGCCTAGGTTTTTGTTTTGTTTTTGTTTGTGTGTGGCGCTCTAAGCGACCTCCTACATCTTCTATGCAAAGGGCCGCCCTGGACAGTATATTTCCTCCTTGTTCACTGATGATCTAAATAAGTTGCTAAATGTTTCTCCTGTTGTGTTTTTTTTAAACAATGCCGCTGAGAGGGTCCGAAAAGCTGCTATATAGCAATAAAGTCAGCAGTTAGTAGTCCTCTCCTCCCATCGCCCTGGGACCTTAGATCGTCTTGTTGGTTTGTTTTCGGACGTGGAAATGTTGTTTATTGTCTATGTTTTGATCACTTTATTGTCTATTTTTTTTTTTTGTCCTTGTGTTGCTGCACCAACCGAATTTCCCCACTGGGTATCACATCATATCGCATCACATCGTATCGCATCTTTCTTTTGACATACTTATCACTCAATTTACGACTTGAATGTACTGTTCTTAAAGATATAAATTTAATACATTGTACAAATGATTCACCACAAGAAGCATAAAAATTCTCAGTCTCAACACGTGTTTCAAAACTTATTCTGAGAAATCAACCTGTCGCACATTTTCAAATTTCCCTCTTAAAACCAGACTGGTTTCTTTTTCTTGCACGTGCACTAAACAGAGAGTCTACAGCCGTGCTACAGCAGCTCTCTGTGCTAACATGCTTAAGACACAGTTGCAATGCAAACATGCAAATATTTACAATAATGTTTACCATGTCTGCTGTGTTAGCAAGCTAATGTTTGCTAATTACAGCGAAAACAAAGCACACAAAGCTGAGACTAAAGCGAAAATAATTGGTTTACTTTTTCATACTACTGCCATACTTTCACATCACAGTATATGTTTTAACTGTCAACTATGAGATCAAATCATTTCATTGTCAACAACTTATTCACGACAAAAAAAGAAGCTGAAACTTGTAGTTTTGCGATTATTACCTTAAAACTTTGTGAAGTGCCAAGCAGTTATTCCCAAACTTGAACGTAGAATCTCCTACAGTCTTCAAACCTACCACAATAAGCGTTTTTCTTGATTTTGTGGCCTGAAGGTAACTTTCACACACACACACACACACACACACACACTAACAACACTGCAGTTAGATACAGATTCTGATCACTGACCTAAAACCATTGACTGTGAGCGGTTAGAGCTGGACATCATGGGAGCTGCGAAGCCGATGTCCAAAGACGGTCCCGACATATTGCTGCCAAAACTCCTCATTTTCAGTCTCCAAACAAAACAAAGCTGATCTCAAAGTGACGAACTCCCGAAGTACAAAATAGCAACTTCAGTGGTTGGACAGGTCCGCCTAAGTGTTCACCAACCACATGACAAATTACATCACCCAGTTTCACCTGGCTGTTCAAATAGCCTACAACCCAATCTAGTGGTCCTCACGACATCAGCACAGCCCGACCTACTCCGTTCAGAATTACGAATCACAGATCGTAAACTATGACAGCTGAACTTTCTCTAAAGTACTGCAGGGTCCTCCTGCTAAACCCAAAGGTGCTTTGGGGGTGCGCACTGGCACGTTTACAGGAATGACGGGGTTTCCCACACGTTCATTTATTTGTGGCTGCCCGCCTTAAA
Organism: Plectropomus leopardus; assembly: GCF_026936395.1. Classification (NCBI taxonomy): domain Eukaryota; kingdom Metazoa; phylum Chordata; class Actinopteri; order Perciformes; family Serranidae; genus Plectropomus; species Plectropomus leopardus. The sequence goes on from NC_142189.1 coordinate 5,942,080, forward strand.
TAAAACATCTGCCACCACAAATAGAAATTCTATTGTTAGTAAAGCAACAACACTGACTGAGAAAAAAGCGTGTTTCAATCGCAGCTGGAAATGCCCCGATGTCTTGCTATAAAACACTTTGTCTTGATGCCACAATCACAGCTGGAAATGTACTGATATGTTTCTTAAAAAGCACCCGGTTTTACCATCACAAACGCTGCTGGAAATGCCCCAGTATGTCCCTAACAAACACCTGGTTTTGATGCAATAATTGCTGCCTTATAAAAAAGCCGGTTTGACGCCACAGTCGCAGCTGGATATGTCTTGCTAAAAAACACCAAATTCTTTTTAAGTCTTAGCTTGTATTAAAATGTTAACAGATGGAGCATCAAAGATGGTAAACGGAGGATGGATGACGGAGAAAGAGTAATGTTTTTAGTGATCTTGGGATTGTGTAAAATAATGATAATGATATCTTATTTGAGTTACAGACCATTGATTTCCGTTTCATCGCTCTCTTGTAGATAACATTTATACCAGATTACATTAAATTGCATTAGTGTAAAAACAGGTGAATGGTATTATTGCAGAAGCAGGGAATCAGTTGGAGAGTATTGATGAAACCATTTGCTGAACATGTTAAAGGCAAATTAAAATGAATGAATGTACAAACAAGGATTAAGGAGGCGATGTGACCCAGAAGTCAATGAGAGGCATCGGATCAGGCTAATGAGATGGAGAGATCGAACCAACGGCGAAAAATAAATAAATAAATAAATAAAAATCCACAATCGCTAATCTGTGGCTGACACGGTTGTGAGAGGTTGTTTGTGTGTGTGTGTGAATACTAAATCCTTATCCCCTGATTACTATGCAGCTGCTGACTTTTCCACCCCGGCTTTGAAGTGAGTAGCTCCAGAGGAGAAAAGAGAGCACTTTGATGTGAGCGTTAGATTAGGATGGAGAAAAAAAAGAAAAGAAGAAGACACAGCAGCGGCGAAGGCCACGTTGTTACTGCTCATTAATGAAAGATCTCGAAGAGGGTGAACACGGCGCTTTGTAGTTTTTTTCTTTCTTCTTTTAAGCGATGAATAAAAGGAGCGCCTGCTGTTTCTTTCAGTTCGTTGTAAGGTCACTCATTAATGTGGGTAATTAGTTTCTCTGTGTGTGTGTGTGTGTGTGTGTGTGTGTTTGCTGGCCATTTGGCCACAGATTATTATCATAACACTGAATGCTCCATCCTCAGCAGTGGTGACGAAAGTATTCGGATGCTTTACTTACTTAAAGCGACAGTTCACTTCCAAATCAATCATTGCCTTATTAAATACATGGTTGCAGGAGAAAAAATCACTGATTTAGATAAACCCTTTAAATTGCAAACATATTTTTGATGATTTGTGTTGACATAAAAATGTAAATAATGACCTCCTTTTAATTTTGTGTGCTATTTAAACTCAAATTTCTGTGTAAATTGATTTAACCCAAATTTTAAGTTGTAGTAAACTAATGAAATTGGCTGGATAATTTAACTTCTCTCCACATCAGTTTAGGATTTAAAGTCCCCTCCCCAGACCACTTATCATTCAGACAGTTAAGACTGGATTAGGGACCTGCAGGCCAAACAACTAGGACACAAAAGACATTTTCTTACATAAAAACTTGTGTTTTGCTTTCAATAATTAAGTAAGATCTATTTAAAAATGCATTTGATTGTAGAAGACAAGTTAATTTCCCTAATTTAATGTAGTGCACTTGTAGCACGTTAGAAGTCCGTCTTTAGTAACTGGGTCATGATTTATGGAAAACAACACTGCTGTTGAGTTTTTAACATTTCGTTTTTTGGCGCTTTGAGCACCATAAGCCGAGTGCCATCTAGTTCCATTACATCTCTCTGGCCGATTTCGCCAACACTCTGCAACAAACACCAAAGCAAGATTGTTAAACGGCACTTCAGGTAAGAGGAAAAATATGTATTTTTGATTTTAGGGTGACCTGTCCCTTTAAGTACAAGCATGTAACCCATGTAAAAGTCTGATTCTCCTGCAGCATAAGCTTCATTATGTCCAATCAGATGTCTGATGACGGGTCACCAAACTTAACATCTGTGTGTGTGTGTGTGTGTGTGTGTGTGTGTGTGTGTGTGTGTGTGTGTGTGTGTGTGTGTGTGTGTGTGTGTCTCATTCTGCGTCCTCTCTCTAAATTCAGAGGTCTTTGCATCCACTTATTTGTGGACTTCAGAAATGTTTAATGCAAGCATTATTTTTCTGGCAAATGTTTGTTTGTTTTTTTTTTTTATCTCTGTTTAAATAGTTATTGAAGGAAAGAAGAAAAACATCTATTTAACAGCTGATTACAAACTTTTGATTAGTAGTATATGTACTTAAAGTATCAAAAGTTAAAGTACTCCTGATGCGGCAAAATTACCCCGCAAACATGTCACTGTCATTTATTGTATTATTATAGTCCGTGCATTTATGTGTAAATAGAATTTTGTTGTTATTGTTTATCATGCTGATTTCAACTATTTTATAATGTTACTTATGCAGAAAACATATGATAAACTTAATAAAACAGATGCTCTGTTATGTTATTAGTTCATCATATATTTGTACATGAATTTTTGGTCTGAAAACTAAAAAAATGCCGGGTGATAAATATAGTGCAGTAAAAAGTACAATATTTCCCTCTGAGATGTAGAGGAGTAAAAGTATAAAGAAGCAAGACAAAAATACTGAAGTTACTTAAGTACAGCACTTCAGTACATGCACTTAGTTACTTTGCACCACTGGTCCTCAGTCTTAGTGTATTAAGGATTATTCCTCCGTATTAATGTCGGAAATGTGGATGTGAGAGAGTCGGCGTTCATGCTGATTTTGAGTTTTGTCCGTCCTCTCTGTTTTGGCTTTCTCTCCTCATTGAACCGGGTGTTTTTCACTCCCACAGAGAAATCTGAAAATGCCTGTCTCGTGTTCTGTGGGTGTGAAAAAACAAAGCTCCTCCAAAACAATGACGTACGCCTGTTCAGATGGGGTTGGATCTTAAACAAGATGACTTCTCGCCTTCAGGCTCTTCTGTTATTGCTATTTTGAATGACACTTTATGCAATGCCATGAGTCGTTATGGATCTGATCTGCAAGCATTTGCGGATAAAATCTATTACAATTACTGAGATATGAAAATAATGATGAGATAATAATGAGGCCTGGCTCATAATTCATCCATTTCATTAGCACTGTACGTCTCTGTAAACCATGAAAACATTAACATGCATCATCAGTGTTTCGTGATGTGGTATACCACGCTGCAGACCACTACAGACCACTCTTTGAAACCAACAAACAACAAGAAAGGATGCAATTTAGTGAGTCATTGCTGTGTTTCCAGCAACTTTTTAGGCACCAAATGAGGATGTTTTATAGTGATCAGTTGCTGTTTTTCCACCGGGGATAGTGCCATGAAAAGTGGTTAATTTTTACTGAGACATTGCTGCGTTTCTAGCTGGGATTGTGCCACCAAATGCAGGTATTTTAAGCCAAAGCATGATCTTTTCCTCACCATAAACTAGTGGTTTTTGTGCTTAAACTCGATCACATTAACCCTTGGAAACCTGGAGCGAAATCACTTTTCCTGTGATGCTTTTTACAAGTATTGTACTTTTGAACACTGAAAGAAGGGGTGCAATTTCTTTCAAAAACTTGAGGAAAAAGGCAACTTGACTGACTTGGTAAAGCATGTTCCAAAAATTTCAAGAAATTAGTAGATTTAGAAAGTAATTTTTAAAAACCTTGGGGAAAATGTCTAGGGAAAAAAAGGAAAAAGCTATGAAAATTATATTATTAATAATCCTAATGACATTTAAAATTATGTTACAAAATTACTGTAATTTTTAAACACTTCTTTCATGTCTATTTTAACTTTTCCTTTACTATATATATATTGCCATCATCTTATGTTTTTGAAAGAAATCAAGTCGATTAGTTTAGGTTTCAAAGGGTTAACCACATCTGCAACATTATACCACACAAATGTAACATATACATGCTTTGCAGAAATGGCCATTGCCAAGATTTTTTTGATGACTGGGCTGTTTTTAACTTTTATGTCCATAAAGTATGACTTTCTATCAAAGAATAAGATATTTTGTAAGGCAATTCTTCCTTTATATTGATACTTTAACTAGAGAGTTTATGTCTATTCAAGCAGAGGAAATACCCCGCCCCTCTATTTCTATACAAAACATTAATTGGTCTGTTTTTTGTTTTTTAACATACACTCAAAATATTTCCTCCTCACTTCTCAACTCTAACGGAGGCCAAAAATGATCTGATGACTCCGTCACGCTGAAACACTCTGTCACACTTAAAATAAAAAGAACGAAATAAAAAAAATAAAAATAAAAATAATAAAATAAGAGAGCTGACGTGACGTTCACTGGCTGTTGTTGTTATCGGGACTAGAGGTCAAATCAACCCAGAACATCAGCACATCATGTTTTCAGTCTGACTCAAACCCGCTGACCGCAAGACAAACGCGCTCTCTTTCTCTCTCACTCACACACACACACACACACACACACACACACACACACACACACACACACACACACACACACACACACACACACACACACACACACCTGAAAATCATAGTTTCCCTGGAAACAGCCCGGTGGCTCTATTAAGGTATAATGAGTGTACCTTTTCCCACCCACATGTAAGAAGGTCTCATGTTACCATGGCGCTGTCTGTCTGTTCATCCTGATTGGCCGGGAGGACGAGAGCATCTCAGGGTTGAGATGAAGAGACGAGAAGAAAACAACAACTTCACATCAGAGAGCTCAAAGTATAAAGCATCAAACGCGCCAAACTCCCCATTCACTGACTCACTGAATACACAGCCTGCAGTTATGCAACCCTAAAAAAAAATACTTTTTACTACCAATCAGCAGCAGAGAAATAAAAATGTTTAATGCTTGAAAAAAACAGCACTAGTTTGCAAGTCAAATTTGCATGTGCTTATTTTCTTATCGGCTTTTATTTTTTTATCATTATTCATTCAGTCTCATCTTTAAAATCAAATCTTGATGTAATATCTTTATTTCCTTCATTTTGGTTGATTAAAGGTCATTTTTTTAAGCTGTAAAATGCCCTGCTTCATCACATTTTTTGTCAGTTAAAGGAATAATTTAATTTCTGAACTGTCATATTCTCCATATTTTGTATTTGTGTTCTTTTTTTGTATTTGTTTCCCTGTTTCTTATAAGTGTATTTCAGTATATTGTATTCTTAATTTTGTAATTTTCTTTTTCTTTTTTGGATTTCATGTAAAACATCTTTGAGTACTAAGAAAAGCGCAATATAAATCCTATCAATCCTTGACATAGGCATTATATTTGACCTAAACTTTCAGTATTCTGTTGATAATCAGCCACAAAATATCCTGTTGCACTTCTTTCTGAATTAGTCTGAACGCAGGATAAAGTGGTTTATTATTTTCCCACTTTGAGACTATTGAAGCTGACAGGAAGTTACCAGCTTTCAGGCTTTGATTTGACACTAAAACACAAACACTGACGTCCAAACATGACATAACTATAACGAGTCGCACCAACACCACCAAGTATCCATGTTTATAGAAATACTGATCAGATCAACTGAGGACTTTTAACGTCGCCAGAAAAATATCATTTCCAATACTGATGCTGAGGCGCCATCTGCTGGTTACAGGCTGCATTTCAGCTCTACACAACAGCGCTGCCAAAACACCTGCTGCGACATCACTGACGGAGGTGAGTTCAGGACGTGTGAACCCACACATCCCCCGAAAAACTGAAAACATGGATCTGTTTTTTTAAACTGGGATGTCCAATATGTCCTCAAATGGATCGCAGGCCTAAAAAACAGTATACAGTATACATATATAAACTAAAATAAATAAATTCAATTAAATTAATATATATATGTTTTTTACTTTCCATTTCTTCTTTAAATTTTCAGTTAATTTTCTTTTAACTTTTCACTAATATTTTGCTATTTTTTTTGTTTTTTCTTTTTAAATCGCTCACTGATTTTCTCCCATGTTTTTGAAGGAAATAAAGCCAATTTGCTGGGTTTCAAAGGGTTAATCTATGCGATGGCCTGAACTTTGCCAGCATATCATCATATTACCAAAGTAAGTCTTTCTGCCAATGATACCTTGTATTTAAAGTCCTCCAGAATCTAATTTCAAAATAAATACATATTTTAATATTCATATAGCTTTGAGGCAGAAAAAGGGGCAATATTTGTCGAAAACTGACCTAAATTCGAGCTATAGGTAAAGCTGATGTGATTGTAGGGAACCCTCCATCTCCAGAGTGGTTTCATTTTGCGTTTTTTCACCTGTGAGGTGAGTCAGTATTTTTATTAATTTCATCTTTTTTTATGTATTTTTCTGTATAAAGTTTTTTTTTCATGATCAAAGATATAAAAAAACAATGATTATGTTTTGTTGTGCCTCGAGTAGGGGCGTCTGAAAAAAATATTTTTTAAGAACCCCCCCATCCCACAACCCCCCTTTAAATTTTTTTTCTACTTTTAATATTTTTTGTTAATATACTTTCATACCTTTGCCTGAGTAATATTTGAAATGAAGGACTTGCAACAAAGTATTTTTACAGTGTGAGTTAGTGCTTTGCTTTAAGTAGAGGATTGCATTGATTCAATATGATAAAAATTATTAAAACAGCTTCACAGATCTGAAAAGACTGTGTCTGTATTTACTGTCCATCGACACTAGAAAGTCAAATAAAATTTTCAGTGAACAGCAGCAGCTGAAACTAAACAATGACGACAAGGGATGAGGAAGTGTGTTCATCATCACGCAGCAGATTCTAGTTTTCAGAAATAAAAATGAAAACTCACATTTTCCTCGTGTCGCCCTGCTGTCTGCTGACACGGTCTCCTTATTTCCTCCCTCACTGTCCATGTCTTCACCTCCTCCTTCACTCCTCTCCTCTTCCTCACTTCTTTCTACTCTTTTTTCTCCTTCCCAAAAACAAAGTGCCACTCATGCAGAGAGCAGTTTGACCTCTGTCCTAAACCCTCTCCTCCTTCATCCCTCTGTTAACCCTTCACTGAAGTCCAAATGTCTGAGCTGCTCTGCGTCTTGTATGAACCGTCAATCAGCACTGTTTTCCTGCCGCCCTCTGGGCGAGGCGGACGTCTCTTCCTGAACACCGCCGAGACACAACAACACAGAGGAAGGCGGAGAAAGTCACCGCCAAACACTGCAGCGCAGAACCACAAAGGCCAGAACTGCTAAAATGCAGTATTTGCTTTTTACATTTTAATTTATCAAAGACTTTCAGGAGTATTTTAAGGAAACAGCAGAGTGGTAAAATAATCCTAAATCTACTTACACATTTATGCTGCCTTCATGGCTCCTATGAAATATCGTATTTACGAGTTACGATCCGTCCAAAGATGAAATTACGACCAGAAAATGTTGATGATACCCGAGCTGCCGAGTTGTGACGTTTGCGTTACGTTTCAGGGCAGCAGAAATGGTGGAAAGAATGGAAAAAGTGTCAAGAATTGATGGTAAAAATACCAAGGCGGTTACTCTCGGTCACTATCGTCTCCGACTCTTTAGTGTAACAATATGAGCACTTTTGAAGGACAAAATGTGTTCTGAGTTTGATATGTTATTAAACACCTGACCAAATCTGAATGACCAAAAAAATCGTAAAAGACGGTCTCAAAATCATAAAAAAATGCACAGTATTCTCTGATCTGAAACGCTGGGGGTGTGTCCGCTGGACGAGCGGAGGCCACGCCCAATCACGGGACTATGCTGATGATGCTTCTCGTTTTTATACTGCTACATCGTCAGCGGCGGGGTTATGCTGAGTATAGCTCCAGTGTGTCATCGAGCTATGGTTTTAGGCGCCCGAAAAATCTTAAAACAGGAAAATGGTGAAAAAACACTCAACCGTCAAAGTCCTCAGTTCAGTGCTATATCGTAAAGGGTCTTTTAAAATGTTTTCAACAATCAGTTTCCAACATTTAAATGTGTTTTGAGACAAATCTCTGAATTCACTTTACACAGACTTTAAAAGATGCATCGCAGCTCCCAGATCAGCTGATCCACTGGAGCGATTCCAAGACCTGCGTCATCTTTCAAACATCCGAACACGTAAACATACGGCCCAGGATGAAAAATAGTGGAATTCCCCTTTAAGCACAGCGAGGGTTAATGGGGACCAACTCCTGAGGAAAACATCTGTGTCTGTAGCTGCTAAATGCTCCAGTGTGTCGACCCGCTGGTGTCTGAGTCAGTGTGCTGATGAGCAGGTCGCTGCTGTGAGTTTTAACTGTAGATGATTCACTCAACCTGCCATAATTTCAATTTACCCAAACTGAAAATCTAACCCTCTGAGAAATGACTCATCAGCCTGCAGAGCAAAAAGAAAATGGGAAAAGTTTCCGGTCGATGGGGCCCACTGCTAAAATGAACAGGAACAAACATGGATTTCAAGGCAGTTTTAATTTCCTGATATGGCTAATCACACAGACAGCAGCATTAAATATTACTGCGCCGCACGCTCCCACAGAGCCATGAATTAGACATGGAAGCAGTCTGTAAGTAGGCCACAAAAACCAGAAACAGCATGACACACATGGCTCGCTGCTTCCTGCTGGTTAATGGAGCGCACTGAGGAGCTCTTTGATGCCGCTCTGCATCTCAACACTCGTCACAGCCGCAGAGGGGAGCGGGTTAGGAGGTTATGTGCACATGCGATATTATCCGACCGTGCGTGAAATTTAAAATTTGTCTTGGTGGGTTATTTAATTATTCAGTTTTCATGGTTTCCAATTATTTTTGCTTAAGCCCGAGTCACGCCAGCATTTAAATGAAAACTGCAAAATGATTATTTGCACATCACTGTGTACAATTCCTGACGAAAACTGCATTTTTCTAACATACCTCCAAATTAAGAATCAAAAAATGTCTCGATAAACTCAAAATACAAGAGATCCACGTTCAGCAACAACAAACTTTATCAAAACATCAGTTTACAAACTCTCACACAACGTGTGCACTAAAATTTAAAGTCTCATTTATCCAGTCGTATGCTCGGTACTTCCCAAACACATGAATTTTCACTACACCTTCACTGCGTATTTAATCCTTCGAAGCTTTGAGCATATTGGCTGGATTTCTCTTAAAAACAGGGGAAGAAGGCAATGAGCAAATTAAGAAGTGACCTAAAAATTTACAAGAAATTAGTAAAAAGTATGAAGAATATTTCCTGATAATTAGCACTAACACACACAAAAAAACATAAAGTTAAAAAACAAAACAAAAAACAAGGGGATGACCTGGTTAAAAAAGTGCTATAAACTGATTAATAATTCTGTAGCATAATTTTAAATATATCTAATTATAGAAAGAGTACTCCAAACATTTTCCCTCGCTTTTTAAAAAAAAAATAATTTTCTAACTGCATTTATTTATTTCCTGTCAAGTTGCTCATTACCTTTTTAACCCCCAGTTTTCTAAAGAATTAAAACCACATTTCCTCAGCGATCAGAATACTTGTTAAAGGTGTCTGAAAGCAGCACCAAAAAGTGACGTTAACACACTTTCACGTAAACAGTCTTAGGCACGAACAGGTAGCTCACCTGGTCAAATATGCTCAGTGAAATGCACAAATAGAGCTCAACTGCATGCGCCTCCCCTGGTGCAGTACTTGTATGTGTTTTAAATATTAAGTTTTAATCAAAGATTCATGTGTTTGGGAAGTACATAGCTTACAACTGGAAACATGAGATTTGCACTATACTGCACAGTGTTTTGCTATTGTTTAATGTGGACCGCTTTTATTCAAATTCATCAAGAATTTTTCACGTTTTTGGATTCTTTGGTCACTGCGGGGGGATGCGAGAAAAACAGTTTCTTCCTAAATTCAAAGTAACACAGGTGAGTAATTGATACACAAATCACAGCCAGCGTGCACCTAAATGCAGCGCAGCTGTTGTTAACTGCATTGATTACACCTGTGTGTCTCCTGCAGTGACATTAGTTGTAAATTGACACCTGAGTGACGAGCATGAGGGGGCAGAGAGACACCAACTGTCTGATTCGTCTCGTTAATGTTTATCAGTAACACCTTTGTTTTTCCTACTCGGACTGCCATGTTTTCTATTCACTGGTTCCCAATCTAGGGGGTCCTGACTCCCACTAGGGGTCGCCAAAGCTTCACAGGCCTTCTTGATTTTTGGGGATGTAAGAAATTTGTTTTTTAAATTTAGAGTATGGCAATATCTCAGTATTTTATTTATTTCTGTGAAGAAAATTGCATGATTTTTTAAGTTTAGATTGTTATTTAAGATATAAACAAAAATGGCACAGTGAAGACCTGAAAGCAAGCTAAACTAACAGAGACCTCACCTGCATCACAAAAGCATGCAGTTAAATTTCAGAAAGAAGAACTGAAAATTTGCCAAAAAAATATTTAAAAAACGCATAATACAGGCAGAAAATTGTGTTTTAAAAATCCTAAATAATCCAGGAAAAATCTTTTCTCATTTTATACTGACAGTAAATAATCTGCTCAAAATTAATCCGAATAGCACATTTACACAAACTTCTTGCAGTTATTGGAAAGTGTATAAGTTGTTCTGTAATATTATCATTATACTTTAAATATAATTTTAAATATTCATAAAATATGTGATTTATAGAAGAGGGGTCCCTTAAGAAAAAATGTTAGGAACTACTAATCTGTCCCTCTTTGTAGAACTGCAATAAATAACTAAATCACAGTGGTTTATACAGTATATTATTATATTATATGTAAACAGTATCTTAAAGTAGCACATGGGGTGTAGCTTATTGTATCTACTGTGCATACTGTTGAGTGGTTAAATCAGAAAAATTGCAACATACTCGAAAAGTCCATCATGTGTTTTGTATGCATAACCTTACTCAGCAAAACAGCTACAGTAACTACATTTGTCAAATAAATGCAGTTGAGAAAAAGCATAAACTAAATAGAAACACTTGAGAATAGTATAAGAATCTCAAGATTACACCTGCATACACGGAAACTACAATAATTACATATTTTGCCAAGTATAATATCACTGCAAAACTGTCAAGCCCCTGCAGCAATATTCGGCCTACATATTAATAATAATAGTACACGCAGTAGGTGATACCACAGGCTCTGTGTAGGGCCTGTATTACAAAACAGCGCACCAGGCAAACACATTTAAATGATATGGTTTCATCATAATCACTCTGATTAAATGCACAATTAAACTAAATCCGGAAAGGAATATTTCATAATTTGGAGGTACAAAAAAAGGCTTCCGTGAAGTGGCCATGATGAGGCAACTATCAACTCTCCGGTGAGTACCCCTGCAGGAAAACTGAGGGAATCTCATCATTATTTCTTTGTTTGGAGGCAGATAACAGCCCGAAAATATCAATAATAAAATTAAAATGCAGAATAATGACAGTATTGGGTAAAAAAAAAAAAAGAGGCAATAAATTGGCCTACGCATCCTGTCGCTATCAGTCAGCCAAACCCCAAAAAGAAACCAGAGGGGAGAGCCTAAAAACAGCATCAATCCCCAACAGCACCGACACAAAGAGGCAAAATCAACACGGTGAGAAGACGGTGCTACTTACTGTCCGAGGCCATGGCTGCGGCTGTTTTCCCCTCAGACTACCAGCCGGACCGAGCGTGTGATCGGCGGCGCAGAGGCAGCAGCATCCCCGCCGCTCCTCATCCTCCAGAGCCGCAAAGATCTGCAGCCACACAGCGCTGAACGGAGACGCCTTCAGGGACTGTGGGAAACATCTACACTCAATCACCATTTCAGCTCCACGGGTTAGCAGTTTAAAGCTTCAAATTATATTTGTTTTATGTTGAATCACTCACCTGTGCCAAGAATTATCCAATTTATTTGTCAAATTGATCCGATTTAGGAAAGAAAAGAAGGAAATGTACCTTTCGTACAGATATCCCACGGTCCTTGAACGTGATGTGCGTCCCTCAGTACTGCCCCACAAAGACAAAAAATAAAAATAAAATACATAAAAAAAGCTGTATATTTTATGCAAGGCAACTCAATTTATCTGTAAAGCACATTTCATACGACAGGGCAATTCAAAGTGCTTTACAGAGCAATGCAATATAAAAACATAATAATGGATACACATTTACAATAAAAAAAAATAATAAATGATATTCAATATTCTTATCATAGTTACACATAGAATTAAGACAAAGTTGACTTGTTTAGTACTTGTTGCTTCATTACATAAAAATGTGCAACACATATTTAGGCATATTTTTGTAGCATATTTTGCAACAAGGCAAATCAAAGTGCTTTAAACATCAGAAGCATGGAGGCATAGTGAAGAAATGCTTCATAAAAGAATATTTAAATGCATTTTTAAACAAATTATTAAAGAGCTAGAAAATCGAAAATAAAAACATGCTAAAAATCACTAAGACAGGTGTAAGAGTTAGATTAACTTATTACAGTAAAGTTGCAGGATGAAATTTATATTTGATAGGATATATTTTATATTTTTAATAGCTTATCAGGGTGTCCAATTTCACACAGCTAATTTACTTGAAATCATGTTTGTATCTATATTTTATCATCACGAGGAAAAGCTTCCCAAAGTGTAAACAAAAAAGAGGAAAAAACAGAATAAAAGCAATTTCAAATAAAAATAAGGACTAAAATTATATAAATAAGACATAACATTACAGTTTCAAGTAGACAGTGGATTGATACAACCAGATTAACATAAAGATTTCACTTCACAGACCCAAAAGTACATAAAATGTGTTTTTCAGAGACATCCACATACTTTCGGGTTATTCAATAAGACATCTCCACAAATTATTTAGTCTGAATCAAATGTCACGCAAGAAAGAGACAGAACCAAAACATCATCTCTATAAAAATAGATTTTATAAAACATTCAAACACCAGAGAGAAAAGCAGCAGAAATCCAGTTTTAACTTCTGCACAGAAGAAGCTGCACAGAGACGAACTTTATGACCAAAGTGTCATTTATCTCAACTTTGCACACAACTTACGCTGCTTTTTCTGTCAAAGTTCTCAGATGACAAACAGGTGGTACTCGGTCAATTTCCAACAAGTGAAGGTTGTAAAACTGCAAAAAGAAGATTTCTTCAGCTTTGATAAGTTTGTCAACGTATGCACATTTTATAAATCACATTTAAGAACACATTTTGTCTTTTAACAGACAAGTTCGTACTTCAATTTCAGCCATAATGAGACTCTACTCATTAAAACATAATTTAAAATATTGTAAAATGTAAATAACAAAAAAACCTTCATATTTTCTCTAAAACAATCCATGAACTATGATAGAAAACATCATTACAAAACACAAAATAATATTAAAACAATCCTTTAAATGTACTGAACAGCAGCTCCAGCCAGGATGCAGGCTGACCTTTAATCTTCATCACCACTTAAATTTTTTGTATATTTTTGGTTTTTCTGTTGGGAGAGAAAAGAATCATAAAATGAGACAAGCACATGTATCAAAGCGTGAACATTAAAAAGATTATTTTGGTTGTTTTACAGTAAAATATGGTGAATGTTGAGGGAAAAAACAATTTAATGTTTAGCTCAGAGAAACTATAAATGCTTCATTGCCAAAAAATAAAAATATTTTGTGCACATTTCAAGGTTCACAAGCATGAAAACATATTATGTTAACTTCATCTGAACATTTGCAAATGAATGCAGTCAGAATAAAGAGAGTAAAAGATTTTAAGATTTTTACCTTCAGGACCGAAGTCCACAGAGGTGAGACGGTTGATGTGAGTTGTCGTTGTGGCTTCTTTCAGCAGCTCACCTGATGAGAAAGGAGTTTCAGTAAGCGAGGATTATTGGTGCGCCTCTTTTTTCTCTAGAATATGTAGACAACTGCAGTATTAGTATAGTATAGTATAGTATACACATTATTATGATTCTTCTCATCTCCCACACGAACCTTAAGAGACTGTCTGGCACATTTTACGTGCTTTTCATTCTTTATTCTTTGATAATTTTGGCTGTTCATTCATATGGCATGACTTTCGGCAAGATTGAGTATTTTGTTTATTTTTTAAATTTCCAGTTCAGCTCCGACAAAAAAATACACTGTGTAAACAAAACTGTTACATTCATACTGTTAAGTGCCAAAAATGCACCAATGAAACCCATTAAAACTGCAACTTTGGATCCCACAGCTATCAAAGCATAAAATCAAGCTTTGTATTATTTTGGGTGTCATTCTGGACTTTTGCTTTGGAATTTGTCGTTTTTACTATTTTGCACCTAATTACATCATTTATACCATTTTTGGCATATGGAGAAAATAGAGGCTGAATCCACAAGGTGCTCTGTCACAGTCAGTGTTGCTGCAAATCATAGACATATCCCAGACTGTGATCAATTAATATTATCTAAAACATAAAGGCATCATGACAAAAACATGGCATTTAAAGGGTTAAAATTCTGAAAATTAATCAGAATTTTATATTTTTTAACAGGACTGATATTGGTTAAAAAAAACTCATTGAAAGTAGAAAGTAATATTAGTGTATAATATTTTTAAAGCTTGATTATGAAAAGCACATTTTGTGCGCAGAGCGATGTGAGTGTGTGTAATATTAAAGCCAGCCCGAAGGGTTAAATGATGAATTTAAAGGCAGAATATCAACAAATACAGCTGCAGTTTGTCTGCACTTATCTCTGTGTGATTTGCATTCAGGTCTAATTACTGAGTGTACATTTGAATCTTTTATTCTTTTTGAAGTTTCTGATATGTCGTCGCTGGTAATTCACTTTAAGGGGTTAAAGGAAGCCTGTAGGAGGGATTTACCTGAGATTTGTACGTTCTCGTTGGTTCTGGCTTTGAGCGACGGTTTACTTGTTCTGATGGCGCCTGACGAGTTGGAGGATCCAGCCTCGTTACTGGTTAAATCCACCTCCACCTGACGATGGCGCCGTGACTTGGAGACCTGAGATACACGAGCAAACACGTATGTTTTTACCTTTTGCATCTTTTGGACATTTAAAGGAAAACAACCTCCAAATAACCATTTTTTATCAATTACTCGCCCCGTTTTACACTGAATTTATGAAGATAACTTTATTTTTCTCGCATGCCTCCACCGTGATCGAAGAATCCAAAAACTGAGAAAGATCTTGATGAAATGAAGTCCACATTTAACAACAGCAAAACTACATCAAAACATCTGTTTAGAAACTCTACAGTCCCCGCCTCATTTCTCCAGCTGTCTGCTGATGTGAGCTGTGGAGCCTTCGGACTTCACTTCATTGAGAATTATCTAGTTTTTTGACTCTTCTTTCACTGTGGAGGCATGTTAAAAAGAGTTTTCTTCACAAATTCAAAGTAAAACGGGGTGAAGAGTTATCATTTGGGTGGTGAAGTATCCCTTTAATATAATACATATATTTAGGAAAATCACAGGTTCACCAACAGAAATGCTTATTGGTTACAAACTTAAAGAAAAAAAAAATAGAAATAGAAATGTAAAACGTAAAGCACAAACCTCTGCTGCCTCTCCGTACGCCTTCGACTTGATGGAGGCGAGGAGCTCGGCTCGTTTGGAGCACTGTGGACACAAAACGCAAACCAGTAAACACAGCTGCCCTCTGGACAAAGTTACTGTTACAGTTTTAGAAAAAGTCAAAGCTGAGTATTTAACCCTTTGAAATCTGGATCGACATCAGTTTTTTTTTTGCTGCGTTCAGACGCCTTTCACAAGATATTTGACCCTTTGAAAACAGAGCAAATTGGTTTGATTTCTTTTGAAAACATTGGGGAAAAAGGCGATGACTTACTTGTCAAGAAATGTTACACTATTGCAAAATTTTACCTTAAAAAAAAAAAAATAGAAAAATATAAATAAATAGGATTATTATAAAAATTAAAAAAAAAAAAAAAAAAAAACATAAGCAAAATGTCTAGAAAAATATATTTATAATTATAATAATTTATATTTAAAATTATGCAACAGAAAAATATATAATAATATTTATAAAATAAATACTTTTTTTCTGCATTTTTTCCAGGTCAATTTCTTTCTTTTTTTTTTGGTGCTTACTTTCAGGTAATTTTCTTGTAACTTTTTTTTGCTAACTTTTGGACCATGTCTTATTACGTTGCTTGTTGCCTTCCTCCTTTTTAGTTTTTGTTTTTGAAAGAAATCAAACCAATTTGCTCAGATTTCAACAGGTTAATACTCCGCAAGAGATATGAGATGCTCCAATGATGCTTTAAACCTTTTGGTAAATTTAACGTGGCGTAACTCACCTCCTGCTGAGAGGACGTTCCCTCACCGCTGTCTTCATCCTCACCTGGACCGCCCTGAAGATGAGACACATGATTTTGTTAAATGAATTATGGAAAAAGCACCATTGAGAATAAATGTAAAAAAATATATATATAAAAGCATTAAAACAACCACATTATTTCTTTCACCACAGACTGTAAGTTTGGAGATTTATTGTTGTAAATATTTTGGAACAATAAAACAAATTTTATCTTAAAAAAAGCCTTACCCTCTTTTGCTGCCACTTGTAAAAGTCCACCACAGTGCTGCGCAGCTGCGGGACGAGGTCTTTACGGATCAGGTTGACGGACGAATCCGTCTGCTCTGACGTCACACCGACAGACGTCTTCAGCTTCCCGTAGAGCTCATGAATGTTGGACAATTCCTGCAAAAGGACAAAAAACTCACAACTTCAATCCAGCACTCTGAAAACTGGGTATTACGCCAGAAAAATTATAAATCAGCAAAAAAGATTATAGCGGCCTCCTGGCCACAGCTGCAGCCCCTCAGTATGAATCACTGTAGAGACGGAGTAACAGTCGTTTCTTTCCTGTTTTTCTTTCTGTTTAATTACGGTTTTTAACTTTCTTTGCTCACCTCCAGCAGCTCGATGTTGATCAGCTCCTGTGGACGACACGCTCGCTCAATAAACTCCTCACACAGCGCCGACTTCTCCAGCTTCCTGTTCTTCCTGAAGACGAGCTGGCAGGAGAGGAGGAGGAGGAGGAGGAGGAGGAAGAGGAGGAGGAGGAGGAGGAGGAGAAGGGGTTGATTTTTTTTTAAAAAGCAAACTCAAGACCAAGATTTAGGATACAGCTCAAATATTATTCAATTTAAAAGGTATAAAGAAAAATGATGGGATATTATCAACTTTCTGATTAACAGTAATATTAAGATAATTGATTGTTTGTTTTTGGTAAATTTAATATGATTTGTGAAAAAGAAAGGTAAATATAGAAATGTTGGCCATTTGTATCTATATTTACAGTAGCGTCTGTTATTAGTCAGAAGGAGGCAGGTGTTATAAGATTTTCTTCTTCCTGCTCCTGTTTGTTCACAGAACGTGTGGAAGTGTTACGAGAAAAAAGTGTATTTGGGGTTTTTGTAATAGTTTTGGAAATTTCACACTGAAATGGGCAAATAAACCGAATCTGAATGAATATTTAGGGTTTTAGGTGAATATCGGTTGTGAATGTGTGTATGCTCACCGGAGTGGGCATGGCGGTGAAGTTAAAAGCTTTGAGGAACATGAGCTGTTGCAGGATGTAAACGACGTCCAGGTGCTGAGCGTCCACAGCGTCCCTCTCAAACTTCTTCATGTCCTCCCAGTCCTTCAGCGCCACCCGAATCTGCAGCAGGAACCACAATAAGAACTTTTATTTCCAGTATTAGTTTATGTAATTTATGACCGATAACGTGTTGCGTTGCTGACCTGCTCTGAGGGCGAGGCGGTCTGACACTGATACAGGCTGTACAGCAGGTAAAGTCCTCCCACTCTGATCTGGAAGCTGAACGGAGGCAGGAAGAAGGTGCAGGCGGCGTCCAGAATCAGGCGACTGAACGCTCGCTTCTCGTGCTTCACAGTGCCGCTGCAAAACAACATGAGACACACTGTGTTAGACACCGAAAATGTCACATCCAGCCATACTCCGACATGACTTTTTTTCTTTTATTGTGTAATGCAACACAAGACAAGCGAGAGACATGATAGGGACGACAATATGTGTGAGACAAAAAGGACAGTGCAAAATTGGACAGGACAGGAGAAGACAAGACCAATTAATCGAACGAGGAATAACAAATTGGTACATTGTGTTGTGTGTTGAGAGTGTTGAAAGGCATTTTTGCGGTGTGTGTGTGTGTGTGCGTGCGTGCGTGCGTGCGTGTGTGTGTGTGTTGGGATGGCTGACAGGTAAAGTATATCAAAGATATAGAGATTAAACTAAATATATATTATAAATACGTTATGAAAAAAGGGGAAAATACATTTGAAAAAAAGGAAACTATATCTATTTATATATCAATAATTACATAAAAGAAAATAAATAAATAAATATAAACATAAATATATATGCATTAAAAAGGAAAGAAATTTAAGCAACATTACTGATGAATAAAAGAGAAGCTCGTTTGCACCCTGTACTGCACAATAATAAGAAGCATTCATGGTCTAATGATTATTCTTATTACTAAAGTGCACTTCAAATAACAATTACTGTGATAAAAAGAACGCTAATAAAACCTTGTATTTTGTGCTTGTGACAGCTGGGCGACAAAGGACTTTTAGTATAATTTTAAAGCTGATTTGTGACTGTTTTTGTATTCACCGTATGTAGTGTATATTGTGATATTGTTTCGTTGTGTTGTTTGTTTGTTGTAGTTTGTGAGTCTGGTGTGGAGGAGTTATGTCCTGTACCAGAAAAAAAAGATTAATTTTCTTAAAAAATAAATAAAAATTGAGATGAGAATAATGAAAACACTCAATGATTTAATAAACAACATCAGCAAAATACATTTTTAAAAAAGTTGTCAGTGAAGAAATAACAATGTATCACCCAAGGTTTCATGATGCACATTTACAAAGGGAAATATGGTAATAAACAACAAAAACAGACACAATTAAACATTCAATAAATAATAATATCAATAATAATACAATGAATGAATTACTTAATCTGGCAGAAAATTACATCTGACAGAATTAAATTCAGGAGGATTAGCTAGATGATGTGTGTGTGTGTGTGTGTGTGTGTGTGTGTGTGTGTGAGCACAGTACAGTTTTGGTGTCCTGAAAGCAAAACAAACAAACAAACAAACAAACAAACAAAAACAGATCAAATCAAATCTCTTGTGTTCACATATCTGACCAATAAAGCTGATTCTGACTGATTTATATTTAATATTATTAACCCAAATCTGCAAAGTAACTGCAGCTATAGGACAAATATAGTACAAGTAAAAGTAAAAGTACAATATCTCCCTCTAAGATGCAATGTGGTGAAGTATAAAGTGGTAGAAATACATCAGTACCAGTATCTACTTTAGTAAATGTACTTAAAAAAAACTCTCCACCACTGCTCATATCAGAACATAAGGAACATTGCAGTTATATATAAGGTGTATTTTAAGGGTAAACTTACTAAAAAATCTCAGAAAACTTCATTTCCCTCCAAATTTTGGAGAAAATCTCGAATCGGACGGACTCGGTTTTCTGGAAGCGGCTCAGCAGCTCCTCACAGTCCGCCTTCACCTGTTTCCGACAGAAACCCATCACGTCTCCTCTGCTGCCCGGCGACATGATCACAGGATTTATCCGCGATAAAAACAACTAACTGTGCACACAAAACACCGTTTCCTACTGAGCCAAAAACACGGTAAACATGTAAACAAACGGCTCAGTAACGACCGGCGACGGCTGAGTGCGTCATCAGTATCCGACGGCTCTCGTGATGCCTTCAAGGACTATCGAGAAAATATTCCGCTCTAATATTTTTGATTTAATTTTCAAACGAATAAATCAGTTATAAATAAGATAATATGTAATAAATAATTACTAAATAAATTAATAAAAAATATTAAATAAATGGTGATCCGTTCTTTGACCCTCACTGTTAACAGTGCTTAAAGTAACTAAGTACATTTACTCAAATATTGAGCTTCAGAGTAATTTTGAGGTCATTTTAACTCATTGTATATTTCCATTTTTTCCCTGCTTTATACTTATATGCCATTGATAACCTTTTTTTACTTGTCTGATAATATTATAAATAAAAATACAAACAAACTAATAAGTTATAATAAATTACCATGGTTTACGATATCTAACAATATATACATAATTTAAATTAGCCCAAAGTTTACCAGCTGCAACATGAAAGTGCTAAACACAGTAATGCATCAAAAGTTATAATCCAGGTATATGTTGTGAAATGTTCTGTAATAGAGCATTACACACAATATTTTAGTAACTTTTTATGTTTGGGTTTTGCACCTTTTTTCTGCACTTAATATTATTTTTATTGTTTAGATTTTGTGTTCTTTGACTATTTTAACGCACCTTTAATTTTTAATTCAATTATGCACTGTGAAGACCAAAGGCCTTAGGAATATCTCCACTTTAATACTGATAAAACAATTATTAATTTATTGTTTGTCATGGAACATTACTGTATTTTGCACTGATTGCATAAAACTAATAATCCCAAAGAAAAAAAATCCCAAAGGGGAAAATTATCTGATAACTTAAATAAAAAATAAACAAACAAAAAAAAAACCATTTGTTGTCATGCTGAAAAATGATTACAATATTGAGATTAAAAAAAAAAAAGAATGGAAAACTGCATCAATGCTCATTAGTTGTATTTGAAATCATTTTAATTATTTTATTTTTTAATATTATCATGCACAATAAAAAACTAACCCCTTAAAAATATCTGTAACTTGTTATAGATATTAATACAACATTTTTTATCCCAGAACATTTTGTATTTTTTATTTAAAAATACTTTTTTAGTTAATATTATTTTTATTTTATTATGTTGTTTTTGTTTTATGCTCTTTTTTATTTAATTTTTAAATATCTTTCTCTATTAAATTAACTTCTCTTGCACTATTTATTTGTACCCAATGCCTCTTATGACCTGTTCTTACCGTGCTTGTCAGGTTTTGATTTATATACTTGCTCATCCATCTTTTATTCATTTTTTCCATATTCATTTTTCATCCTATCTTTATTTTAGCCCCACTGATGTGATGCCGTCTTGTCTCGTCAGATTACCTCTTTTATTATTCTTACCATCTTTTATTGCATTTATTTTCATATTTTCTAAAACTTATAAAATTATACTTTATTCTTGTTAACCTTTGTGTATGTATTTTGTTCTGGCCTTTTTGACTGTACTACACTTTTCTCTATATGTATATATGTGTGTGTGTGTGTATTTTTTTTAATGTATGACAGTCTTTTACATATGATATTATAATGACCATATTTCAATGTTTTAGAATTAATTTTATGTCTGTACAACAAATGTACCGTATAAACTGAAAAATAATAAAAAACAAAATTTAACAAAATAAAATAAAATAAAGGACATCGTGTCCCTGAACACAGCAGCCGGATGTGCGTGACTCGCGTCCTGCGGAAGTAAACAATCCTCAGCTGACGTGGAGCTGCAGCCTGTCACCACCGGCTGGACAAACTGGTCCAACTGGGACTGAATCCAGAGGTTTAGAGGAGCATTTGCGGCTCCAGTTTGTGCATCGTGTTGACATTCATTAAATGGGCTCTGCTGGTCCCGTCTGAACCTCCGGGATCAAAAACGGTCGACGTTAACACACCGAAATCCTCCAAGTGAAAATGGCGGCGGCGGAGGAGGCCAGCAGACCGTTCGCGGGGCTGTCAGATGTCTCCATCTCGGAGGACATCCCGGTGGAGGGGGACATCTCTGTGCCCGTCGGACCGGCCGCCAGCCGGGACGACGAGTTGTCCACGCTGGACGAGCCGGTGAAGGAGACCATCCTGCGGGATCTGCGAGCGGTCGGGAACAAGTTCGTCCACGTCCTGTACCCGAAGCGGAGCACGGCTCTGCTGCGGGACTGGGACCTGTGGGGCCCGCTGCTGCTCTGCGTGACGCTGGCGCTGCTGCTGCAGGGCGGCGCGGCCGACAGCGACCTTCAGGGAGGGCCGCAGTTTGCTGAGGTACTAACGACTCCGTTTATCCAGAGTTTATTCAGTGGGACGGTGTTTATGGTCTAAAAATTCAACTTACACCCAAAGGCCAGTTTGTAAGATTAAGGGACTGTTCGTTATTTATGAAAGGGGAGGGGGTGGTGCAAAACAGGGGAGGAACTTCAGATTCTTTCTAAGCCCTGGAGAGGGAGTCAGGGGCCATGTTAGAGGAAATAAAAATGTGAGATTTCGAGAATAAAGTCATAATGTTACAAGAATAAAGGCGCAATATTGCGAGCAAAAAAGTAGTAAAATTATGAAAATAAACTCTTAATTACGAGAATAATTCACAATATTATGAGAATAAAACCACAATGTTATGAGAAAAAAAGTAGTAAAATTATGAGAATAAACTGACAATATTACGAGAATGAAGCTGCAATATTATGAGAAAAAAAGTAGTAAAATTATGAAAATAAACTCTTAATTACGAGAATAATTCACAATATTATGAGAATAAAACCACAATATTATGAGAAAAAAAAGTAGTAAAAATCTGAGAATAAACTGACAGTATTATGAGACTAAAGGTGCAATATTATGAGAAAAAAAGTCGTAAAATTAAGAGAATAAACTTTTAATTATGATAATAAATTCACAATATTATGAGAATAAAACCACAATATTATGAGAAAAAAAGTAGTAAAATTATGAGAATAAATTCTTAATTATGGGAATAAAGTTACAATATTACGAGAATGAAGCCGCAATATTATGAGAAAAAAAGTAGTAAAATTATGAGAATAAACTCACAATATTACGAGACTAAAGCCACAATATTATGAGAAAAAAAGTAGTAAAATTAAGAGAATAAACTCTTAATTATGAGAATAAAGTCACAATGTTACGAGAATAAAGCCACAATATAATGAGAAAAAAAAGTAGTAAAAAGTAGTTGTAAAATTATGAGAATAAACTCTTAAATACGAGAATAAAGTTACAATATTACTCATTTGCTAATTGAGTTTTTCCCATGTTTAGAAAGAAATCAAAACAGTTTTCTCGGGTTTCGTACGTTTCTTTAAAGGTTTAGTGATACTGAATGCAGCACCAGAAAAATGATGTCAGTCCAGGTGTCAAAGGATCAAAATCTTTCAACATATAATGAACCTAACAGTTGTGACGCTGTGAATTGTTAGAAGCTAATTTTAATTTCTTTACATTTTATATTTAAGCTATTGTTGGGCAAGGCAGGCTTACCAACAGGGTAAAATAAAGTAAATTGGCCAGCTATCCCCGGATCCCCAGATTCACTGACATTGTTTGTTTTGTAATTTAATTAATTGCACATTTAATGTGGGAAGTTGCACCACTAATATCAACAAATGTGGGTGTGTCCTGCACAAGGCTGCAGCTAACAACTATTTTCCTTATGTAATAATCTGCCAGTTAGTGTCTCGTTTGGTCAGTAAAACGTAGGAACACAGAAAAATAAAACTGTTTTCACAATCACAAGTTTCTGAATTTAAGAATACATCTTCACATTGCTTCTTTATTTTGACCAACTGCTCAGAGTCCAAAAATATTCAATTTACAGTTGGATCAAATAAGTAATTTCCCACAATTAAGAAGCAGGACTCTGAGACGGTTTTTGCATTTTCTCTTGAAAACAAACTGAATGATTGATTGATAATCTAAACTGCTGCCAATTCGTATTTTTCAGTAGCTTGACGGAGTACTTGGTGTAACGCTGGCTCTGTATTACTACTGATAAGGGTTATCCATGTCCGAATTTTAGCTGCGTAACTTTCTGCTGTGGTGTGATTTTGTTTAAAGCCTATAAAAAGCCATAAACCTGTCCTCTGACTCCTCACTCACGTGTTGAAATTTCCTCCAGGTCTTCGTCATCGTCTGGTTCGGCTCCATCATCATCACCCTCAACTCCAAGCTGCTTGGCGGCACCATCTCCTTCTTCCAGAGCCTGTGTGTGTTGGGATACTGCATCATGCCTCTGACGGTGGCCATGGCCGTGTGTCGGATCGTCCTGGTCGGCAGCTCGGGGAAGGTCAGCTTCGCCGTGCGGCTGGTGGTGGTGACGGTGTCCTTCGGCTGGTCCACCTTCGCCTCCACGGCCTTCCTCGCCGACAGCCAGCCGCCAAACCGCAAGGCGCTGGTGGTGTACCCGGTGTTCCTCTTCTACTTCGTGATCGGGTGGATGATCCTAACGTTCTCGCCGTAACACTAGAAGAGGAAACAAAAAGGAAGTGTTTGTTGAACTGATAAAGACGGGGGAGGGTTATGTGCAGTGAACGAACTCAAACAAACACCGGTATCTGCCTTGGAACGAAGACGAATGACTACTGAAGTGACTCTGAGTGTTTCTGGGCTTCTGATTAAGCATTTAGACTCACAGGACACCAAAATATTTCCTTTCAGGCGAAGCTCTTACTCATATTCGGAGGAGTCTGGTGGACGCTGTGCGGCAGGTGGAGAGTTTAAAAGCTGATGAATTTGTTCACACTCACGAGCTGTGTAAATATAAAGTCCAGAGGCTTGTATATAGAAATTCTCGATGAATGTTTGAACTACCAGGGCTATGATTGTTATCGTTTTCTTCATACTGTCTGAGGGACTCTGTTTCAAAACCATCCTGACTGCTCTCATTTTCATACTCCGTTCAGCAGACTGTCGCGCTGTAAGACTGTACTCGTTTTTTTTCTGGTTCAGAAAAAAATGCATTATAAACTAGATTGTTTTTTGTTTCTATTCCCTAAATATAATTACCCAACTCCACCAATAAGTTTCACTCAGTTTTGCACCGATGTTAAACAGTCCTGCAGGGAGAAATAATTTCTATTAGAGCAAGAAAAAGATGTTTGGTTTTAGAGTAAGGGATGATAACTTTTTCTTTTCTTTTCTTTTGTTGTCTCATAATCTTCATTTTAAAGCCACAGCTGAATGATCAAACTGACAAACGTAGAAAATCACTAACTGATTCAGATGTTTTAACGGACGCAGCACGACGAGGAGAAGTTAGCGCATCAGAAACTACAATTACAGCACATTATAGAAAACAGGCTGATTTTTTTGGTAAATGTCAACGTGATGTGAAATCTCAGTATGAAGTTTAAGACTGGTCAGATTTTCCACCTTTTACTAACCTTCCTAGTGACCTTTGACCCTCAACAGATAACGTGTTCCTTCTGTCCTTTAACATCACTGGGCCTTTTTTTTGTTGTTGATTTCTTTTAATTTATATATTTTTTTCCATTACATCAACAAATGAAAAAGATTAAAATATATTTCATCGGCTGTGATTTTATGTGTATGTTCTTTCAGCTCTATTTTAACATCGAAATCATTTCCACACATTTTATGATTTTCTGTTTTCGCACCATTTCAGATTTTTTATTTTTTAGGAAATTTAATTTGCAATTAACATGTCAACTAAGTTCTGTCGACTCGCCTGTGAAATATTTATTTATAATAATATTTTTTTTATACTTGAAAAATGAACTACTAAGAACATAGAGTTCATGATGTGACTTAAATTTTAAATCTTCCACAACAGGCTTTTAAGAAACTCTTACATGTTGGAAATTTCACTGTGATTTCCAACATGTCAAACTGAACGCTTAACAGAACATGTTTTAACAGATTTAATGCTGCAGCAGGGAACAAAAGCCCCATTAAAGTACCTGTAACATCAGGTATCGTTAAAGTTAAACATAGTTCAGAGATCATTAGTCTGTGCTGAACCTGCTCATCTGCATTCTGTTACACAGGAATCAACTGTGAACTGGCTGCTTTCATCTTCAACTCGCAAAAGATATAAATGTAAAAAAAAACCCAAAACAAAACAATACAAAAATAAAGAAAATAAAAACTGCAGCCATTCAGAACCAAAACAAAATAAACAATATGGACACCATGTTTGTGTGCAGTATGATTTCTGTGTTTCGCACTGCTTTCAGAGAATCACTGTAATGATATACAAAGAAAAAAAGAAAGGGAAAAATAAACATGGAAATAAAGAAAGCAACAATGTGTCTGTTTGACAGAATTGCTAACTCCAACTTCGCCCATTCAACACAAAGATTTCCTTCTGTAAATTGTTGTGAAATTAACTTATATTAAATCCTTACCATTCTTACTAATTTAATTTAAAGTAAATTCAATAATTATATTTACTACTAAATTAACATGTAAATAAGTGATTGTATTTTCTACCAAATTAATGTGTAATTGAATCATATCACATCTTTTATTAAATGAATGTTGATCAATTAAATCATTACCTTTCCTATTATATGAACATGTTAATAAAGTAATTAAAACTTCTTGTTAAATGAACACATTAAATTAAAACATAACACTTCTTTTTAATGTAAGTGCTAAATTACTGAATTTTCTATTACATTAACGTATCATTGAATCAAATCACATTTCTAACATGTTAAAGATTTAAATCATGACATTTCCCATTATATTAGTTTAGAATAAAATCAAATCATTACAATTACTACTGAATTAATGTCTTTTAAAAAACAAATCGTTACATTTTCTATTACATTAACACGTTAAAATAAACTTGCATTTACCGTTAAATTCCACAATAAACGTACTGGTTATTAAACTAAATAATTATATTTCATATCAAATTTACTCATCGTTCAATTAAATAATCAAAGTTCCTGTTAAATTATTACAAAAAATAAAGGAAAATTGTTTTTGTTTTGTTTTGATTTTAATAACAATCGACGTCATCACAGCGCGTCGCCTGTACGAAAACAGTCGCAGTGTAAACCATATATGTCCATAATGTGAACATCAGCTAGCAGCTCCTGCAGATGTTACATCCGCATTTAACGATGATCAAACACGTTTCAACGGTGTTTACACTTGAACCGGACACGTCGTGAGCTCCCGGAGCTTCGGTGGTATGCACGGCTGTGATTTTCACCCCGCTGACGCGCTCCTGAGGCGGGCTGAGGATTAACCGTTAGCCGTTAGCAGCGACCGCTGGTTCCGATGGACGAGCTGCCGCAGCTCCCACCTGAAGTTTGGGTCACCGTGTTCAGCTACCTGAACACGGAGGAGAAGCACACGGTCCGGGCCGGCTGCAGGCACCTCAAGAGGCTCATAGACCACCCGTCGCTGTGGAGGGACTACACGGTGGTGCTGTCCGACCTCCGCCGCTACACCTACGGCTTCTGGGACACCCTGCGCCACCGCAAACTCACCCGGGTGGCGGTGCGACACCTGCGGCGTAAAGAGTGGCGGCGGCTCGTCAAGTTCCTGCCCTCTCTCACCGCCATCGTGTTCGTGGACGGAGGGCGGCTGTACAAGGAGAAATACCTGGACAACCTGTCCCGGTTCCCGGACTTGAGGGACCTCGGGGTGCGGAACGCCACCTGGGATGAGCCGATGCTCGGGAGGAGTCTGAGCGCGCAGCTGCAGGAGAGGCTGACTCACCTGAGCGTGTGTAACGTGCGGCTGCCGTGCACGGTGGAGTTCATCAACACCGTGTCACACCTGGTCAACCTGCGGTACCTGCTCTTCCATCAGCAGGGGGAGGGCTACGGGCTGGACACGGTGAGGCCGGTGCCCTGCGGAGTCTTCCACAACCTGATGCTGAACCTGAAGAAGCTGAAGCACCTGTCCTGGGGGATGAGGGGGGAGCCGCCGGAGCCGCTGCCCGACGACTACCTCAGCCCCCCGGACCCGGATCACCCAGGTCAGCCTGTCACCTGGTCACCTGTCCTCTTTACCTGCTGTGGTGTCTCTTACTTCAGACCTGTGCTTCTGTACTTTTTGTCCATTTTTTGTCCAACAAATCGCATGTATTTAATAGAGTTAGGAATCACCAGAAGCCTCCAGATATGACATTATCATATTCCTTAATAGGGGTTGCCTAATATTGTTTTTGGGGGGGGCTTATACCGATTAATAGTACTAAACGAGACCAATAACGATATGCATTTATATATATTTTTTTAAAAAAAGTATTTTTGTCAAAATCTAGAATTGGAATTTGAATACAGAAATTACCAACACACATTTTTGTTTAAATACCTTTAGCAAATGTTTAATTAAAATTGAAGCTTTCAACATCATAAACATCAAGTTCCCAACAACTTTAGAAAAAATAAATAAATATATATATATATATATATATATATATATATATATATATATATATATATATATATATATATATATATATATATATATATATATATATATATATATATATATATATATATAAGTTCAGTGAAAATTTAATAAAGAAATTATTTAATAAAAATATTTTACAAATAAAAGTTTCTCCCACCCTAACACTGCCTTCCCTGGTGTTATTGAGTGTAATACGTACACTTTTTCATTAATTAATTTTCATTTTCATTCAAATACAACCCAGATACAGATAACTGGCAAAGTGCCACATATCAGCACTGATAATCAGCCAAACCGATAATCTGTCGATCCTTAATACTTAACCCCTAGGCCCCGCTTTAATATTACACACACTCTTGTTGCTTTGCGCACAAAATGTAATTTTCAAAATCAAGCTTTGAAATGGAATTTTATACATTATTATTTTCTTCTTTCATTGAGTTATTTTTTTTTAACCAATATCAGTCCTAATCTTAAATATCAAATATTAGTTTTCCAAAATTTAAACCTTGAAATTGTCTTTCAATTTTCCTGAGGCTGCTGTACAGAGAAAGAAAGCAAAAAACAGAAATTAAAATATTAAACAAAATAAAAACAAATATTAGTATGATTGTCGGGGAGATGAACAAGTGAGTTTTCAGCAGTTTTTTGCTGAATGTTCAGAGATGGAGCTTTGCTGATTTCTGCCAGGAGAGATTTTTTCTTAATTATTATTTTTAACCTGTTCTTGACTGCAGGTAATCAATTTAGGATTGAGCAAAATGACACACAAAAATACACACCACAAGATGATAACGTTTTGTAAACCATCAGAGAATTAGCTGCACTGTCAGAGTTTCTAAAATGTTACTCACAGACTCTCCTCCTCCTCCTCGGTCCTGCAGGAGCGGCCCGGTACGGCGGCCCGGCGCTGACCAGTCTGGAGCTGGTGGATTACCCAGAAACCATCCTGCCAGAGAACGCTCTGAGGAGCCTGACGTCGCTCAGGTCGCTGACTGTCCGCTACAGGTACATCAGAGAGGGCATCGAGTGTCGCCTCACTACCTGGCTGAGTCCTCTCCAACAGCTGGAGACGCTCACCATCATCGGTGAGCTTTTCCTGTGTTTGATGAAGTTGTTGGTTTTGCCTCCATCAGGTACTTTTTAAAAGTTTTTGTCCTGATGTAAAGATGCGCACGAGGCAAATCCTTTCTCTTCCTGTCACTGCTGTTTTTTGCCCTCACAGGTGGTAACTCTCTCGCCACCTACACGACCACCATCCCGTCCAGCGTCACCAGACTGACGCTGCGCGTAGCCATAACTCTCAAAGACATGGACTCCATCGCTCCTAAAGTCCCAGCGCTTGAGCACCTCGACATCGAGCAGAACCGCTCCAGCGGCAGCCTCTGCAGACGGATCCCCATGCTGTTTCCTCAGCTCAGGACGCTCCGGATACGGTGAGCCTGACAGGAAGTTATTGTAGGTCTGCTGCAAAGTTACAGAGACTGAAATCACAACAACCAGCAGAGCTCAAACAACGACACTGCAGAGGAAACTTTCCTCTCTTCAAATTCTTAAAGAAATCTGCGTTTGCTTCCACACAGAAGCGTGGGTTTCATTTCAGCATTAAAAAAGGAGACACATGTGCGGTGCCTGGTGGCCCAGTGGATAGAGCGCCGCCCCATGTGCAGAGGCTGATCCGGCCTCGGACCTTTGCTGCATTTCTCCCCCTGTCACGCTCACACTGTCCTGTCAATTAAAAAGGGGATCAAAGCCCCAAAAAATAATCTTTAAAAAGAAATAAGTGGACACGTGAAATGGGGTGTTTGGGTTTCCAACACCAGAAGATTTTGAGCACTAAACAATTTCCTGTGTTCTCAGGAATTTTATGCAACAATTTGAGCCTTTCCTGCATTAATTTAGGATGCAAATATCTTCAATTTTGTCATATCAATAATAATGATAATAGTAATAATATAATCTCTGGCTCTGGTAGCGAGTTTTAATTCAAAATTATTATTAACGATGAGGACAATAATAATAATAAAAACCAATAGTAGTAAAATAATAACACGGATAAGAGCATAATGTAGCAGGGAAAATAACTAATACCGAAGCTGTAATAATAAATGTGTAGAAAATAACAATAAAACCATATATAT
Source organism: Plectropomus leopardus (assembly GCF_026936395.1). Lineage (NCBI taxonomy): Eukaryota > Metazoa > Chordata > Actinopteri > Perciformes > Serranidae > Plectropomus > Plectropomus leopardus. Next base: position 5,972,435 of record NC_142189.1, read on the forward strand.
ATACATACATACATACAAGGATAATTGTAATTTCATTTTTCAAACTTTGCTTAAAAAATGACCAATAAATCTACCTTCTGCTTATATATATATATATATATATATGAATAATAATATTAATAACAGTTAAAACTTAAACAAAGAAAGAAAAGGAAAACTAAAGAAAGGGGGAGATGGTGTCTCTAGAGCGTCGATTAACAGGTTTAAAAGGTACAGGTCCGGTGGCAGAGTGGGAGTGATTCCAGGAGCACCGAAACATGAAAAGTATAAAATGATAAGCTCATAATTTTAGTGTAAATATTAAATATGGGTGGGGGGTAGTAGCCCTTGTGTACCCCCCAAACTCTACACCCACACTCGCACAGATATGTTTGCTTCATGTCATGTTCATGCAGGACAAGTCCAACAGGTCTCCTCTTTTGTCTCAGCTTTTTCCGCAGAGAACCAGAGAAGGACCTGCTGAGCCTCCACCGGCTGCGACACCTGGTGCAGCTGGAGCTGCTGGTGGAGCGCTCGTTCATCCTGAGAGATTACCTGAACGGGCACCCCTGGCCCAGCCCCTGCGTACAGGAGCTCATCAACCAGCTACGAGAGCTGTCCGAGAACAGGATCACCGTCATCACGACGATGCGCCAGAGAAACCCGCTACGGGAGTGCGACTGTGTGTGGGAGGGCGACTGAAGAGCGGAAATAAACCGTGGAGTCGATTCCGCCTGAAGAAGAAGACGGGACGCCACCAGAGTAGGGAACAGAAGGTTGAAATAAAAGGTTTTCAAATGAGGCGTACTGAAAGTCTTCAAAATCATAGGTCATGACAGCAAAAATCAGACCAATCGCTGTCATCTTTTTGGCTCGAGACCCCTGAAAATGAAGCGCTTGAAGCCAGCAGTGAGCCCTGATTTCAGGGTGCATGTGAGTTGTGAGCAACTCAGTAAAAATAGGAGACGACTCAGCTCCGACTGTTGAGTCAAAGTAAATTCCTCTCTTAAAAAGTAATATTTGAGTTTCAAATACAAGCACCAGCAGATAAAAGATTTTGCTAATAAAAATCCCAATAAGTAACACTAAGAGTGTTATTACCTGTAAAGCTCTGACCGTAAATCGAGCAAAACAAAGTCCTTTATCATCCCTCTGATTGTATGGACTTTAAATGTGAAGCATCTGCAGGAAGTTTCACTGATGATGTTTAACGATGGTCGAGAAAACCCAAAAAGTGGAAAGACTGACATAAAGTGTTGAATCAAGCAAGAATTTGTGAATGTCGCACTGATGAAAGTAAGGCATGTAACATGTACATTATACTGAATAAATCATTCAGGACATACAGAGTTTAAATTAAGGTTTAAATAAAACTCAGTAAAACCTGAGTTAGTCGTCGGGAGATCAGGGCAGCACTTTGTATTTTTTTGCATCATGTTTCTGCAGTTTCAGGTTGGAGCTTTTTTTTAAAAAAATCCATAAACTTTGTTTTAATTGTTTCTGTTTAGTTTAATTAGTTTCTGGATGTTTGAAGCTCTGTGAATTCACATTTTACATAAAAACTGAATCAGATGAGTGTAACTGAGCGCACAGCCAACTGACCCCCCCAAAGAATCAATGAAGGCACTTTGATTGTTACAATATTTCAGGAGACGTTTTTGGATTCTTTTTTATTTATGTTTAAAATAATTTAATTGTCGCTTATTGTCTTGTTCTGACAGATTTCTATGTTAAAATAACTGACTCTACAGCAAAAATAAAAATGTTTACAGCCTGGTACAAAAACAGTTTTGGTCTCTATAGCTAATTTCCCAAATTTACCTGTAAGGGGGGTGAATTGTTTTATAATTCACCTGTTTAAATGTTATTGAGGCTTAAAGTTAGGCGTAATTAAAAGCATGTCTGTTTTGATAAACTGTTTTCAGGGCAGAGCTGTAACTGTCCTTATTTCTTTAAAGTTAACTGTTACGTTTTGGTCGCCTAAAAATTCTTGTTCAGCTTTCGGTTGTACTAAAAGACGCTTTAAAGAGTGGGAGCTTTTCCAATAACGTCAATTATTTTTGTTCTCAAAATGATATAATTATGACAGAAATTCACAAACACCTTTAAGATGGAGTATTAATCACTGTGGGAAAATTGTACCGTTATAATTAAAACTGCACGACCAACAAAACATTTACAATTATTTCAGTGATGCAAACTGAAAAAGTACAGTGCATTCAAGGGCGGCAGCTAAAAATCATTATTTTTACCCTCCATAACTCTGCCAAGTGTTCTTTTAAATAATCTCTCCGTGGGATTTCTTAAAGCTCCAATCTTTGTCTTCAAATTTCTTGTTTTGTTCAACCAACAGTCCAAAATAAACAAAACAAAAAATAACTTCATTTTGATATAAAACGTGAGAAACACAAAAAGTGATCTTGAAGAGGCTCGAGCTAACAAGAAGTGGATGTCTTTCAAGAATGTCACAATAATTTTTGCGTTATCTCTAAAACTACAGGACAAAGGTCAATTGTGTAGAGAGTGTTTACTGTCAGGTTAACATGAATGATTGATATTCTGGTATTGATCCAGAGTCTGCTTATTGATTATGATCCTGTAAATTAGCGACCTTTTTTTTGTTTGCAAATGTTTCCGTTTTATTTCATTAGTTTTGACTAAAGTAGTTGAGACTCACACTGCTCTGCCAGCTGCTCTGCACATTTTCTTCTGCTGAAAGACTTGAGTGATTTTTGTTTTAAAGTGGAAACAGACACTTTTTTTTGCTTTAACTTATCATCATGAAATAAATTTAACAGCTATTGATTAATGACACAATCAGCAGTTAGATTTATTCCCTATAAGCATAACTTTCACTGTGTACTCTGTCCGCCACCGCATTCAATTTCCCAAGAAAATGAAAGCAGTCAAAACAGGAAGAGGACAGCACTTAAGTTTGTCCGCAGAAATTACTGGAAGCAATCCCCAATCACCAAAGAAAATTAATGCAAGTTCTTTGCAGTTACTATTCCCAGTAATAGCGGAAATGACGCACGGTGTAAAACACAAGTAACTGTGGTCGTTACTCGGCTCTGAGGAATACAGAAAATAACCCTGTTGTCTTTGCGACAACAATAAAACCACTTAGAAACGTGGTGGAAAAATGTAAAAAGTTGTCTGTTTCTACTTTATCTTTACAGTTGTGTAAAATACTGTATAGTATTTACAATTACAGTGGCTCTGAATAAAAAGAGAACAATGTTTTCTTTAATTCTGTATTTCTTTCTGAATTTAGTCCTTTTTTTACTTCGTTTCATTGTCTTTTGTTTCTTGAGCTTACAAGTCATTATCTTGTGCACATGAAATAATAAACTGTTCCCATAAGATATAAAAGTTGTGCATACAAGATAATTATCCTGTGGACAAGATTAAAAAAAGTCACCTTTCAGGACTTTAGCTTCCATGCAGTATTTATATGAGCTTATTTTAATGTAGATGAGCTGGTAAATTAGACCAAACCATCTGTGCTAATAAAGAGGATTTTCTTAATTTAATATTATTTAATCAGAGAAATGTTGGCATTGTCCTAAAAGGTTCTGTGATCTGGCCTGCATGAGTCACAGGCAGAGTTTCTAAAAGAGTTTTTATTTTATTCAAAAATGAGAGAAATTATATACAAAAAAACGCAGCAAAAGTTCTGCCCTGATAAAAGAGGTCGACTAACCTTGAACTTTAAGGTCTGTTGCTCCGGTCTGACAAGACGTCCCTCAAACAGCAGCACCCTCAACACTCGAAAAACAAACAAAGTGTGACTTTATAGCGATGAGATAAATGTGCACGATAAATGGAAACAAACGAACATCTGATAATACTAAATTAACTGAGTATTATGTATACTAAACAAAGATTTAAATGCAGCCATCTTTGTTTTTGCTCTCATTTTTAAGTTTAAGTTAAAAACTTTTTCATGCAGTCAATAGATACAGTATATTTCTCTCAAATTCTGATCACAAATTTGTAAAACTTTTTTTTGGTAAGTGAACTCTCCTCTTCCAAAATAATCCATCCACCTGACAGGTTCGGCTTATCAACATCTTGATTAAACATAAAATGTGCAGTTTGATCACACAAATACAATACAAAAAGTCATGAGTTTAATGTATGTTCAGTGTATAAAACAGAAGCTATGTGCCGTTATTTATCGGTTTGCTGATTTATGTATAGTTTGGCTGTAATGTGCAAAAGCTCAACATGAACTAAATTATTAAATATGGAGAAATTATTACACCTTAACTACAGAAAGTAAAGGGAGGCTGTAGACATTTACATGAGCTGTGTGGCTTGCTGAGTGACTGAATTTTGCTGCTGAAATCATTTAAACTGACTTGTATAATTAACTTATTTTGGGCATTATTTGATATACAATCCTCCATGAAAACACTTCAACTGACGTATAAAATTCACTGCTTTGAGCTGTTTTGAGCTCTGTACGAACAAAACAACCACTGCTATCAAAAAGTCAATGTACAGTTTTGTTTTTAAAAAGAAATAATAATTTAATATCAATGTTTTTTCTCTAAACTGTACAATATGAACAATATGAACAAAGATACAGTCCTGTAAACTACACGCGTGTACAGACACTTTTTACACAACAGCAGACTGCTTGTTTAGATGCATCAGATGTTAAAAAGTTTGATTTTCTATACATATTTTGGAGACACTGATTAACATGCATGCTGCCACATTATCTTTTTTTGTAAAAGGCAAATAAGAATGAGAAAACAAAACAAGGAAGTGCTAATATCTTAATTTGGATAAAAGTCAACATTTCTTGTTTTCTACCATTAAAAGTAAAGGCTGTTTTGGCTTCCTGACTGATTTAAAAGGAGCGGGATATAAGGAGAGGGAGCAGCCAATGAACGAGGGTAATAAAATTTTGATGAGGACTTGTATAAACTGTAGTTTATCCATGTGCAACAGTCCTGAATTATTCTCTCCACACAGATCGAACAGACACAATGTTCAGGCGTACCTCAGAACTCCAGCAGGAGCGTCAGCGGCTCCACAGAGCTCAGCTCCATCTCTTGTTTCTGTCCGTAGATTCCCTCCTCAACCTTCACGCCTGCCTTCCTGCATTTCACCGAGCCGGACATTAACTCCCTGCAGGCGGACACCAGGTTAGAGAAGAGCTGGGCGCCCCACCACAGCTCACACCCCCCTCTGTACTGCATCCTCCTGTTGGCCACCGGCTCCCCCAGCAGAGAGTCCTGGGGGATAAATAAAACACTCCCGGGATGGTCAAGAACGGAAACCGTGTGCCCGGTGTCTTTTCGGAAAAATTTGGTGGACATCAGACAGTTGGCTGTGGAGGAGATCATAGAGAAAGACGGGATTTATATTTATATTTAATTCAGTTGCATTCATAATCTTATACCATTGTTTTCCTGCTCTTTTTTTATTGTTAAAGCAAATCTCGTCTAGTAAAAACAACAAAGATGCAATCTCTTCATTTTACACAAGTCCATAATACTCCTGAGTGCGTTTCTTTTTGCGCACTAATTTTCCTTCTTTTTTTTTTTTAATTTTCTCTGTGTTTGTGACTTTTTCAAAAACAGAATATTTTTCCCCCAATACTTACAAATATAATGCCTGTGTAATGCAGATGTAGTACAGTTAACAGGATAATTGCATTTCTTTTCTTTCCACTACTTTCTTTGTTTGCATTAAAAGAAAAAGCAAATATATACTACTTCCAGCTCCACATATGCTCACTTACTTACATATACATATGCACATTTTAGCATTTACATACTTACTCTGTAAGTAAGCTCAACTATATGCACTGGAGCTAAGGAAATGTACATTTCTACAGGTCCTATCAAAAACAGGAGAGGAAGTTGAGACAGTAGTGGGGTCAGAGAAGGTCTGCTCACAGTTTGGTTGCAAATTCGATCCATTTATTCCAGATTTGAAAAGAATTTATTCTTTTAAATCCTCACTAATTTTCCTTCTAAGTATCAGTTTGCATGCATGTATCTGGCGATAAGATAATTTGTGAAGATAACATGCTGAGTGAAGGCTGCAGAGTAATAAGATATCTCACCCATCTCATAAACCACATCCTCAGCGGCTCCTTGGAAGAAGCACACGTAAACAACCATCCCCTCCTGGATCTGAGGACAGAGACACAATATTACTATACCATTAAATGAAGGTGTGATGAATACCGGAAAAGTTGTGCACCTTAAAGCTGCACTTCAGATAATTGAAAGGACGGACAAGGTGAGCAGACAATAACAGCTCATAACAAACCACTACATTTATTGTGGACTTCTTAATGTGACGTTTTTGTGACAAAACCAACGTGAGCTACATCACCAGCTACAATAAGCGCACATTGTTCCAGCTGATCTCTTTAATTGTCAAGTTAAATTTCACTTAACACAATGTTACTGCTGTGGTAGAAGTATTCTGACACTTAGATGACATAGCATGTTAGCAGCCACTGGATTTAAATATGTCATAATGTTTAGTATGTTAGCAAGTCAACATTGGCATAATGGTACATGGTAAAATGTGAGCATTTTTACATTGCTTTTATTTATATTTTATTTTATTTCATATTAATATTTATGACTCTGCCTTAATGTCATAGCTGATGTTGGAGCCATTATGTTATGGTTGTCCTGCTGTCTTCCCATCCATCCCATTGTGAACAAGAAATCTCAAGGGAATTTTGTAAAATTTGGAGCAAACATTTACTTGGACCGAATGATGAACTTATTTAGATTTTGGTGGTCGAAGGTCAAGGTCGCTGTGACCTCATGACTGTCTCATTCTTGTGAATGCAATAACAACTTTGGGGAGTTTCTTAAAATTTGGCACAAACGCCTCCTTAGACTCAACAATAATCTGATTATCATTTTGGTGTTCAGAGGTCAAAAATAGCTGTGACTTTGCATCTGTTTCATTCTCTTGAACTTGTTATCTTAACAACACCTTGAAGGAATTTCTTATAATTTGGCACAAACGTCCTCTTGAACTTAACATACTGCTGCCACTAAACTTGCGTGTCCACCTTGAGACTGTGCTGACTGTACAGATCTTCTGTGCTGCCTGCCTCAAGCTGGTGTGAAGCATCCAGATTTAGGAATTTTTCATGCATTATCTTCTATAAGAGCTCGATGAGTACGAACAGACACGGATGTAAACGGAAACTGCAACTTGACTGGTTAGCAGAGGCATAAAATCACAAGATGGTAATTCAAGTTATTTGAGAAATGTGTTTCTTTTGCTCTTTGTCTTGATGTATTTGTTGTTTGTGCTATAAATGACAGACAACAAATGCACAAAAGAATGAACAGACAAACACACACACACACACACACACCAACCTCCGCCCACTGAGCTTCTGCCCCGTCCAGACCTGGTCTGATCTTAACCTTCGCCTTACTGCACTGCTGGATGACCGTCCGGGCCTGTAGTCCACCGGGCCTCCGAGAGGGATCGGGGCTGCTCACACACATATATACAGCAGTTTTAAATACATATTTAGTGATATGTAAGATGGATAAAGGAAAGCCTGGTCACCAAGAAAAAAGTATTTGTACATACCTGTGCACTTTAGGAAGCGGTTTGGCTGTCTGTGTCGCAGCAGAGCCAGCGATGGTGAACACCGGCCAGGGTTTGGTGCTCGGGGCCACCACAGGCTCCAGACCACAGCTGGGGCTCCTCTTAGCCGACGTCGCTGCCTCCAGGTCTTTTCTTCTCTTCCCCAGGTGCCTAACGCGGCTGTGACTCCGGGTTAGATTCTGGGTCTTCAGCCCTCTACTTTGACTTGGAGGTTGACTCAGCTTCCTTGCGGCTTGTGGACGTTTAGGTTTTGCAGGGAGCTCGGCTGGAGGATGTGACTCTGGAGGTGGTTTGGTTACGTCCTGGACTTTGACATAGTGATGTGTTCTGGCGCTGCCCTGAGAAACAACAGTCTCTTCCTGGATCTGAGGTTGTATCTCCTCCTGATCCTGAGATTGTGTCTGCTCCTCTAACTGAAGCTCCACCTGATCCTGGACGCTGCTCCGGTTCTCAAGCTGGATGTCGTAACTGTTTGTCTCCTTAACTTCAGATTGTGGACGAGTCTCTCTTTTGCCGGACTGGAGTTTGGCCACAAGGGGGGCGTTAGGAGTCCTTGACTGGAGGATTATGGGAGATCTGCACTGGAGGTTGATGGGAGTTTTTAAATGAAGAAGTATGGGGATTCTGGGCTGAGGGTTGATGGGAGTCACAGGTTGGGGGGACAAAGGGCTGTCCTGGGACCGAGATAAAAAGTCCAAAGTGAGAGAGCGCCCGATAACTAGAGTGATATAAGAAAGTTTGCTCACGCTGGTTAGCGGTGCTTAGCTAGTACACGATTATTTACAGCATCACAAACTTTCTCATTTTACAGCTAAACAGCACACTAAGATATTTTTCTGAAAACATTTGAGGCGAGAAACAGACAATTCATGTTTGATCAGCGCTACTTAGTTATACAGTTTGACAGCAGTTCACAGTCAGTGACTGATGTGATCGACAGCTGCATTTGAGACTCTACGTCTCTGACTGGTTGTTTTCGGTTCACAGTGGCCGATTCCAACGAATGCTATTAGAGGCGATAGGAGAGGGAATGTGATTTTTTTTTTTTACAGAATATCTCAATAAAGCAATAAGACTTTATTTGTGTAGCACTTTTTTATAGAACTGTAACACAAAGTGCACACACACAAAAGTTTTCACACAGTTTCAGCAAACATGACAAAAGGTTATATTAAAACTGTTCCTTTAAGGAAAACTTCATTAGCTACATCAATGAAGTTGAAATTGTCGTTCAGGATGTTAGAGCAGAGAAACTTACCGCTCTGTTCTCTGAAGCTGCTGCTGGCTGCCTCTCTTCAACATCCCCACCATCAGTCTCGTCATCATTGCTGTAAACATCCCTCCCACTGTCAAAAGATGCAGACACACAGAATAAATAGGTGCACCAAAAGACTTTCAAACTGTAGGAACTGTATATAATTCACTATATATCATATATTATTGTGCATTGTTTTATTTTATTCCTTTTATTTTCAATATATATATATATATACATATGTTCTAGCATGACAGAGCTACAACATGTATTTTATTGTGCAACTGTAATTTGACAAATCATACTGAACCTGCTCACTGAGCTATTATTTATACTACCAATGTTACTTCTGTTTTAACTTCTATAACGTATTGTTTAACTATATTACTTATTGTACTGCTGCTGACACATTTCTACAGCTATTACTGCTTCTCCTAGTTCACCTGTAATTAATAATAATAAATTAAGTACTCTAAACAGTCAGTCAAAGTAAATGAAAGGATAAAAGCACAAAGTATAATAATAGATAAAAATATATTTTTTAAAATAGTAAAATTATATACCATCTAGTAAAATAGATTAAAATGCATAAAGAAATAAACAATACTGCTATTACTGCTTCTCGTAGTTCACCTATGATGAGAAATATGTCAGTTCTGCTTGATGACTGAAGTGCAGTGTTTCCACTCACACACCTGTCCAAATCATCGTGTGTCTGTGGTGATCTCGGCGCCTCCAGATGCGACTCTGATCCTTTCTGTTGTGTTTGGTTTTCTGGCTTCTTCCTCCTCTTCCTGCTGCACTCCTTGCAGCTGTTGATCCACTGCACCACATCGGATCTCATGGTTTTCCAGAAGTACCTGATCATGATATTATGCGCTGGTTAACAGTAAAACAGCATGGTATTAAATATCTTCACCTCCAGGGTTCAGTAACAATAATCTCAACTTAAAGAAAAATCACTTGAACACCTACAATAACCCCAACTTCATGCTAAACTTTGCCCTTTCATCTTTATTGTGTGTTTAAGTATCTTACAATAAAATATGCAGAAATTGCCGTCTGCTACTGGTTTATTTTTGGTTCAAGGTGAATTACAGTGATAAAACTAAAAGAATGATGTGTTTTTTAAGGAGGTTTTACTGTTCTGGGTCTCTGCACAATCAATAATGTTTCATCTAATTTTGACAAAAGTATGATTTATCAGTGACAAAGATGATCCCCTCTCACCTTTCATTGAGCAGTCTGAGACACTTGTTGATGTCGAGGTGGTTCAGCTCGTTGTGATAATCCAGCAGGGCGGCTTCAACTCGCTGCCTGCTCCTCAGAACCAAACGCACCCGATCTTCTCTCACATTGTGGAGCACGCCGTCTGGCAGACCAAGAAACAAGTAATCATGTTTGTGAGGTGAAATACGCACAGTTCAATCAACTTTTATAATGACAGGACCTAGAATTTGTCTTAAACCATTTGAAACCTGAGCAAATTGGCTTAATTTCTTTCAAAAACATGGGAAGAAGGCAATTAGCGATGAAAGAAAAAAACAAAAAAATTTGAAAGAAATCAATTTAAAAAAAACAAACAAGAAAATTAACTGAAAGTTTGTAAAAATAAATAAATAAATAAATAAAATTAAAAACACAGAATTGACCTGGAAAAGTGCTTAAAATTAAATAATTGTATGACATAATTTTAAATATGTAATCATGATAGCTATAAATACAGTTACGGTGATCTGATCCATCTGTTGTGACCTCCTCATAAAAGGCAATGTTAATTTGCAGCCTCACATCACAACGTTTTTGAGTTTTGACTGATTTTCCTGTCTCAGACTGTTTCTTTTTTAATAATTACTATTCCTGAAGAGGTTAAACTAGAGAAAATAATGTTAGAAAAAAATGATTTCAATTAAAATTTTTTTCAAGTTATTTCTTATTTCCTACCCTCGTAAATATTTCAAAAGCCATCATGAAAATACCAAGAAAACCATCTAAAGTTAAAAAAAGTAAACAGTTTGGACTTGAGGTGACACATTAGGCATGACTTGTGTGACATTTCCCAATACGTTTCCCATTTTGTCACACTGTTAGAGAAACTTGTGACAATATGTTTCTAGCAAATGAAAAAAGGGTCAGTTTCTATGTTTTTTGTACATGAATGCTGAGGTTATTATTTTTCATCTCTTCTTAAAGAGCTTGAGCTTCGACACACACTACTGTAGATGCATGCCTGTAAGGTTTATGTCATCACTGTATGTCATTACGTTTATTTATTTTGATTTGTGCAAACCTTTGATGGTAAACTTCTTGCAGAACCTCCTGAAGGTGTTCTTCTCCACATATGACAGTCCATGAGGATAGGTGCGTTTGGTCAGGTAGAGCTCCACGGCATCATACTTGGCAAAATAGGCCTGCCCACACAGAAAGAGATCATTATAATAAAAAATAATGTTATATAAATGGCATCAGGATTAGATTGGATTGACAATTCCTATAGGTAATATGTAATATTTTGTCAAATCCACAATATCATCGTAGCCAGAACATACCTCCTCTCTCACAGGCGGCTGGGTCGGACCTCTGGATGGCATCTGTGGAGAAATACATAAGTCAACTTTTGTTTTTAAAACAGTATTGCAATACCACTGCTACTGTCATTTTACCACATTCATTATTCAAGGATATGATGTGCATAAAGTAACTCCTCAGCCTCACCGCTGAGTCGCTGTGGACTAAGAGTGTGGGCACGGCGTCTGGATGGATGGTGACCTTATCCCCGCTGCGGTCGAAGCAGTCCTCTGTGAAGTGGGTCGAGCAAACGGACGACCAGAGACGTGGATGCCAGTTAGGACGACCAACAGCCTTCAACCACTGAGCCAGCATGGCGACGTTGTCAAGAGGAAACCTGGAGGTAAAGACATTGTATTTTGTGAAATGGCCATGCTGTTTTTCCATCGCCAAAATTTACCTTAAATTTGGAACATTATTCCTCCCTCCCACTGCATTCCTTAGGTCCTTCAGTTTTATATGATACCAGTACCATCACTGTAGCTTTAAATGAGCTCGGTACAGCGTCTCAAATACAGGGATGGCGGCTGGTGATTAATGTAAAAAATGAACGCCTTATTTGCATAATGATAAATGCATTACCACAGACAGCCCTTATTTTGTGTAGTGTATTTATACATTCTGCCATTTTTTGCCTTTTCCGGATTTCTCCCTAACCCAGATTTAAGTTTATTTTCCCTTCGAGAAATGTCCACTGGCTAAAGAAAGCACTAAATACTTGTCAAAAAAGGATCAAATATTGTAAGCGTTACTACTGAAATCTGACTGTTTAGAAAACATGAGATAGTAAGCTATCTAACCTCAGTATCTGCCTCTCTCTGCTTATCTAACGAGAAGACACGTGCTCATACTTATGGAAGGTGAGGCCGAGGCCTCTCTCCACCGGCCCGCAGCAGTTGGTGCAGTTGTTGACGCTGCAGCGGAGCCACCTCCTCTTGGATCTGTTGAGGCAGGTGTGGCAGCTGGAGATCCAGCGGGCCAGGTCTCGGGTCATGCTGGCCCAGTAGAAGCGCTTTGCGATCTCTCGCTGGCAGATTCCCTGGCCGTAGTGACCCTGGTTGTCGTGGAACTGCTGCAGGATCGAGTTTACCTGAAATAAAAAAGGTAGCGCAGTTGGTGCAGTTGTCGCAGGACTTTGTTCACTCCCCAGAAGATTCCTGCTGTTATGCTTCAGTTTTTAAAAACTGCAAACCAACAAACTTTAAGATGCTTACAGGGAATTCATTTAAACTTCATAATACACTTTAAAGGGACACTTTTCCAACCAGCTTTGCATCAAAACAGCGTGGGTAGTATGTGTAGATGTACTGTGGTCCTCCATCTAACCAGCGCACCCCCCGCCAAAACCCTGAATAACTAAACTGATGCAAAACACGTCATTGAGTGGAGTTTCCCTGGCTCTCTGGGTTTTTGCTTGAACTACAGGCTGTACTTCTGCATTTTCGTATTTCCTGCCACCATCACAGACACAAACAGTACAGAAGTTCATCAAGAAGATCAAGTAGTTGTAGGTTTTCTACATCTTCAGCAAGCACATCTGTTTTCTTTGTTTTCTAGCACCAACTTCAAAAGAAATTGTTTGTTTCTTCTGCCTAGATGGCCTATTTTTATTAAAAGGCCATATTTTTGGCAGTAAAATATCTATTTAATTACATAATGCAAACCTCCTCTCTGCAGCGCGGCACTCTGAGAGGACGAGCGAGTCGTGTGTACATCAGGACGCCATCTGAAACAGAAGTGAAATGTTTCTAATCACATTTCATCTTAATCAGGTATTATAATACTGCTCATTTGGGGATTGAAGGACGCAAATAAAAGGAGCGATGCTGTGTTTTATTACTCTCTCCACTCACCTATTAAGCTAAAGCGCCTGGCCATCCTTTTTAAGGAACTTCTGGATTTCTTGCTTTGCATAGGTAACACCCTGTGGCTCAGATACCTGCAGGATGAGACACTCAGTTAAATTTAACATGTTAAACTGTAACACGTGAATGAGGTGGTCAGGTGGTCTACCTGGCGATCTGGTTGTAAGCCGTGAAGCTTGGCTCGATAATAGTCTTCCTCCTATTCTCCAACACCACCCTCTGCACCCCTCTGGAGTACGGATCAGGAGCCGGGAGGCAGTACTGGTGCTCCTGCAGCTGCACGGGGGTTTCAGAGGGATAGATAGCCGGCTCAGGGGGGTCTGTGGTTTCTGTGGCTGGGGAGAGGAGGTCTTCCAGGGTGTTGGAGTTGAGGAAGTCCTCATCTGAAGGGACTGGAACCTGGAAACCAAGGAGTGCTTGATCAGGACCGACCAGCTGCACTCAAAACTTTCCTAAAGGCCCTTCTCCACATGTTTTATTAAGCGTTAACTAGAGTCAGGTATCTAGATTAGTGTCTCTCAACCTTTTTTTCTGTGCATGACTTCATTTCTTTGAAAGACTTAATAATAATACTAATAATAATAATAATAATAATAATAACTATGCAGCAAAAAACAGCAAGTCTATAAAAATGGGTTTTAAGAGGTGATTTTAAAAAAGTCACTGTTTCTGCAAGCCTTATCTCCTCAGGCAGGTTGTTCCCAAACTGAGGAGCCCTTATGGCAAAAACACAGTTACATTTGGCTTTAAGCCTTGAAAATATAGTAGTAAAAATCCAAGATGAGATGATGACCAAAATAAATCAGAATTTTACTCTTATTATTTTGCCTGGATAACCATTTCATGACTAGGAACCACAGATCTAGACGTGGTGTCTTCCTCTACAACTCTTCAAAAAACACATATTTGGGCTCCTGCTTATTGACTGTATTTTGTTTTCAATGCTACTTCCTGTGTGTTTGGCCTTTGCATTTAGCATGCCGCACATTTGCACATTTATTTTTGCGTATCCCAATAGTAGCACGGTCATATTCCTGAATGTATTTGATCTTCAGCCCTTACTCTACAGAAGAGAGGTAGGTTTCTATGTATGTATGTACAAAATGCCGTGCAGAGAACTTTTTTATTTATTCATACTGTATGTGTGGCCTGCATTGTGTCACCTCGTCCTCCTGCGCCGTCACTGGGATAATGGTCGGTATGGCGTCCAGTGATAGAGTCAGCTGACCCTCCTCACTCAGCGTGAAACATGACGGCTCAAAGTGTCTCGAGCAGAGGCAGGACTTGGTGCGAAGCGAGCCTTCGTCCCTCTGAGCCACCACCAGCCACCTCTGCCGCTGCTCTGCCTCCTTGGGAAACCTGAGGGACAGAGGAAGACGAGTTTTGTTTTCAAACCTGAGACAAAGTTGACCAAATGGAAAGTCTGCCTGTGGAGTAGCACTAGGCTCCATTTTAGGTTTAATTTTATTCTTATAACCTTCTATCATTACGTAGACCTGAACGAGGAGATGTAATTTCGGATGTTTGCCAATTGTTTTGATGAACATGTCGGGACACACAAAACTCCAGTTGCCTAGATGTGCCAGAGAGGCTCAGCGATCACCTTGCAAAACAAAATATGATGGTGAACGTGAAATAACAACACTCGCCATGTGCTCGACATGATAGTAAAGGGTCGAGTTACACATTTTCTGTCAAAAATCCATACGTCCATACAGTGATAGCTTTGAAAACTGTCTATTGATTTGAAAAAAAAATCTGATTGAGTCCAGTTTTTGTTTTGTAACCTGAGAAAAATTCCACAATAATTGAATTAAATCAGAAAAAATGATTGTGCTACACCTGACATGTACAGTATAACATCATCTGCATATTATGACAACATGACTGGTCACACAAAATATTTTCAATTGAATCATTCTCTATATGCTACCTGTATTTTTCTTTTTACCTTTATTCATTACTAGGTATTTTCACACCTTACTTATCGACTCATTATAGCAAGTATTATTTTTTGCATTGCCTGATTTGCATTCTGTTATATCTGCTGAAGCTGAACTACAGCTTAGACCGATGAAAACTGAGTCAGGTTTGACAATGATGAGTCTTACAAACAGAAGATGAGCCCTATTGATTCTGGTGATAATCAGAACAAACTTAACAGTATGAATATTATTGTTTTTGTTTCTAACTTATCAAAAAAACGTTCTAAACGTGGAGACTGACCTGTGGAAGCTGAGCTCAGGGTTAACGTAGCTGGAGGCATCGCATCCGTAGGCCAAACAGAAGCTGACGGGCGGCTCTGGCGGTTCGGCCGGACTTCTGCTCTGACAAACAGCACAAGCTTTGATCCAGGTCTTTACCGCCTCCGTCACTCCAACCCAGTAATACATCAGCTGGACAAAAAGACAGGAAGACTTGTGTCAAACATCACGACTCTCACCGCAGCTTCTATAATAGTGTACAATCAATTTCATATTTGATCACAATATCCAAACTGTTTTGCTCTATAGTGAGTAAATATTATCACATTAACTCACCATTATCTCCTTTACTGTTCGGCACCGGCCAGCGTGGTTGTTGTTGTCATGGTAACGCACAAGGATCTCCCTCACTTCCTCGTCGCTCTTGACAACACGGAGGAGGCGGCCTCGATAGGCTCGCCACAGACAGCCATCTGAAGGACAGAGGGAAGAACTGCAGTCAGTTACAAGGAAACTTAAAACACCACATTAATTTTTAAGATAAGATAATATAAGATAATCCTACAATGGGGAAAATTGCATTGTTACAGCAGAAAGGTATGTACAATATAAATTAAAAAAAAAACAACAACAAGACCCCAAACTCAACAGTACATTGTTAGAACATTTACTCACGTACTGTACTTTGGTACAATATCGAGGTACTTTAACTGGGTATTTCCAGAGAGGGCCGTTGTTACTTTTCAAATAAATTAACACAGGATATAGAAAAATATTTTATCCGCCCCCTTTTTAAACCAAGTGACTCACTTACAAAGGACTAATCATCCAGATTTTCAACAAAATTTGACCCAGACTGCTGAGCACTTGGGACAGACGTTACATAACTGCTACATAACACTACTGTCTTCATTACAGTTTACTTGCATTATGGCTGCGACCCAGAATTGTCATACTACATATAAAAGTCCTGGATCACCCTCTCTCAAGAAATTTGACCATTTTAATCAAATCTTTAGTGAACGTTTTCGTTTTAAGAACAGGGGTGTGAATACAAACTTACTAGATGGAAGGTAATGCTCCTTGCAACTGATAAAGGGGTTGAAAATTAATAAGAAAACTTTATTTTAATTGAAAAAAAAGTACTTGCCATTTAAATTATTAAAATCAAGCTTGAATAAAGATAGTATTGAAACAATACTATGTGTTTCATTACTTTGCCCCCATATAAGTCACTAAAAGATGTCCACTATCCAGTGAGTTCATATTTCAAACATCATTTCTGACTTTTTTTTTGAGCCACTCAGTGAGTGAAATGTCAGAAGTGTGGGAGATACAGGACTGCCATCAGGGCTGTTTCAAATGTCCACATAGCAACACATTTGAGATATATGGTAACAGACAGCAATGCTTTGTATATATTATATTTTACCCAAATGACAAATAATGCGTTTGCTCAAATAATCCAGGTTGTACCATCCAGAGAGTTTGTTATTCATTGAGTTGTTTAGGTATCTTTCATTTTTTGGCTTCCACTTCAATTTTTCAAGGTGAATGCATATTTTAGTGTATTGCTCACAAGCTTTAACTATTCTGCTCTAAGAGAGAAAAAAAGCTTTCTGATGTGTAAGATACACCTCTGTGTAAACCCGGCAGTGAAGCTATAAAATACCTTTATAGATGAAGTGTTTGCTGGCAGCTTTGGTTACTTTCTTTGAGCTCTTTGATGCGTCTGCAGGATACGTTCCTGTTCGCACAAACAGCTCCACCTTATTAATAAGGTCAAAAGAAGGCATCTGTAAAGGAGGGACAAAGACAGAGATGTAAATCTTTTACTTATATGTAATAACAAAGCAAATCAATATCAGTTAATCAAATCTTAAATTATAAATATTATCAATTTATTGATTAACAGACTGTAAAAAACTATTGATAACAATTTTGGTATTGCATTATTGTTTGATATTTATTATGTAGGAATGCTAAACTTTTTTGTTGCAGGTTATGGGCAAATTATCAAATATTTTCTTGCTTTTCACCATTTTATATTAAAAATCTCTAAGTATATGACCGTGTTTTCACATCCTTTTGAGCCCCTATCATATAATGAGCACGTCATTGATGGCAACTAAAACAAAAAAAACGTGGAGTTTTATAATTATTAAATAAGAGTGCTAAAATTCTCTTTTTGATGCTTATAAGCAAGTAATTAATCTGTTTTCTCAATTAAATACATCTGGATTTTTGACAGTAATTAAGTCGAAATATGCTATTAGGACATCGTTTAGAGCATAAATAACGCGATAGACATGAAGTCAATATTATTAGCATTTCAAAAACCAAGCATGAATCGATTTATTGGAAAAATAAATATGTAACGTTAGCTAGATTTATTAATAACAAAAATGTATTTCTTGTGTTATAGTTTTCATCTCTGTAAAATAAAAACAAAATAACCCAACACATACAGAGAGACAATCTCCATCGGTCCGACACCACAAAAATACAAATATAATTTTCATACAACAAATTTATAATGAAAAATGTTAAACTTTTCTGACTGAAAACCGTTTCCCACCTTAGATCATCTTGTGTCCGGTGAACCCAAATCCTCGTAACACCGCCTTCATTTTCCAACAAAAACTCAACTTTCAGCTCGCTATTTTTAGACTCAAATGTTCACATAAACAACTCAATTTATGTACCTTCATCTAAATGTTGACAGAAATACTCCAAATAGTTACATTTAATCTCAAACTATTAGCTAATTGTAGCTTTCGGTGGTTCGTACATTTAAGCTAGCAAGAGGAACTGTGTACCTTCCGGTGTGTGGATTTTCAAAATAATGGCTTACATTTAGCTTAAAATATTTGGCATATATCGTAATGTATTTTTTAAATGTCCATAAATTGATAAAAGATATCCAACTACTATGTGATACATGTTTATTGTGGGATTAATACGGTTTGTACTTCTTCTAAATCCCTTAAACCAAGTTATTACGTGTTTGACTATTTCTTTTGTTTTGTTTTTTTTTATTACCTGTAAATTTTACTTTTTTTTCTGTCTGCTTGTTTGTATAATCACTTCGATATTTTCTTTTTTTACATGTTCGAAATAAATCAAATCAAAAAATTGTGACTACTTTTGTTCACCTGCAAGCTTTTATTCCAAATAATCGAAACAATGTTTTCTATTTTATTCTTCTTTTAATTCTACCTTTTAAAAAATAATTTCATTCATCATTCAAAGCCTAGTGGTGACCTTTTTGTGTCATTGTGCATATTGAACATACTGGTTTGTACCTATGTTCACCTCACTGTTTGCACCCAACTATTACCTTTTTTTGTTGTTGCTGTTATATTTTGCACCTTACTGATAGCTAGTTCTCATATTTTGTATCTTACTGTTATTTAGTTTTCTATCTCGTTTGAATATGCCCTATACCTGCTGTATTTAATATTCACCATACATTTGCTTTTTTTATAATTTTATTTTAGTCCTTTTGAAAGCTTTGCATCTTCACTCATAACTTACTTATGTATTGCATTTACTGCACTGCAATTTCCCATTTTTTTACTCCCCTAATTTGTCTGTGCCTATTTCTGTTCTTGTGTAGCTAAAGAAAGTAGTAGAAAGAAATTACTGACGGCCAAAAACTCATTTTTTTTCTTTTTAGAAATAGGTTTCAGGCCATGCACATTATTGGTTTAATTTAAGAGAGCCTTATCTAACAACATTGCCCAACTACACATATATGACACTGGTAATTCTACTGCAAAATAATGCCTCATTTTTAGGTCTCTGTTTTGTGGAACCACTCATTCTCAAAGTATTCCCTGTTTTATGTGCTTTTATTTTGGCAGCAAAGGCGATTAACCGGATATTTGATTGCTGCCGTTTGATCGACGCTTGACGGAGGACTCGTTTTGGGGTTTTGACGCAGGTTGTAGATGCTGCTGTAACCCAAGCTTACTTTGTGCTGTTCATTTCCGTTCACTGAAACACAGCTGAGCGCCTCCTGCTGGCCGGAGGACACCTGACACTCATTCATAAACACTTCACTAGTATTCAGTGCACAAAGATTTTTATTTTAAAGAAATGCATCTTAATAAGATGCATTTCATCTTAATAAGATGCATTTCTTTAAAATAAAAATACCACACTGAAAATATTACAAAAGTACAAGAGTGTAAGTATCAGTAAAATGCAATTAGAGTGTAATTTGAGAATCAAAAAGTACTAATAATGCTGAAAATAGGCCCTGCAAGAAATGTATTACTATTGCTGATATTTTCATGTGTAACTATAAGTTTTCTTTCAGGCTGGACTGATTGAAAACATTTTATATGCTATCTGTAGAACATGGGTAAAAAGATGGCAACTTGGCAAGAAATGTACAGCAAATTGGAATTAATTTGTTGATTTAGACAATGTATTTAAAATAAAAGCTGGTGGAAAATGTCCTTTAACTATATTTATAATTAACATAATTTTGTCTTTAAAATTATGTTACAGAATTAGTTTTTGTTCAGAGATTTTTACTAGGTTATTTGTGAGGTAACCTTGAGGGTTTTGGAAGGCTCCTTTTAAAAAGAAATATATATATATATATACACATACACACACATATATATATATATATATATATATATATATATATATATATATATATAATAAATTTCTATTATTTATTATTAAATTTAAGAGATGGCACTATGAATTCAGCATGTTTTCTTGCATAGTGCTCTTCTATTGCAAATTTTAAACTTTTTTAAATTTTTTGTGTACTTCTGAACGCATTTTAAGTCCCCTTAACTTCAGAAATGTGAGTTTTTATGTTCTTTTGTATGGTACTTTTTCATGTTTGTGGCAGATTGTAACAAAACCGTGACATATTCCAGTGTGATTTTGTTTATATACAAAAATGTAAAAAAAAAACAAAACATATCAAAATGAGTTTTAGGTACTGTGTTGGTATATACAGAGACAATTTCGACCTCCACGATGACACTGCAAAGCTTCATTTGTCAGAACTCCATCAGGTGTGTGTAGGGTCCGTTGGTGTCGAGCTTCAGCACTTGTCTGTTTCCGTACGTCCCGTGTTTCACCGTCACTTCAGCTGAAGCAGCCGTCAGCTCCTTCTCGCACAGAGAAACGAAGGCGCCGTACAGCCGCAGCCCGTCCTCTTTGCCGATGTTGTTGTGGTACTGCATGGCCCTGCCTTTGGCTTTCCCGCCCAGCGTGGCCTGAGGGACGATTAAAACGCTGCCAGGGAGCTCCGACACCGACAGCATCTTCCCCGAGTCGGACTCACACAGACGCACGTTCAACAGTGTGGACACTGGAGGGGACAGGAGGGAGGACACAGTGTTTACACCTCATACTGAGGGATTTACAGACAGTGGACGGAGCTAAAATTTAATGTGCAGATAATAAACCAAATAGTGTGTGATAAAGCAACACACTGAGCCACAGGAGGCTTTATGTCCATGCAAGACATCCGTCAAAAAGGTCACTGACCCATTTTAGGCAGGACGTCGTCTGTGGCTCCTTTAAAGAAACAGATGTAGATCACCATCCCTCTGTCGATCTGAAAACAGAACATCAGGCATCAGCGATGTGGACCAACAACACTGTGTCTCTTTCAGTTTTAGTGCAAAATGCTGTAATTTGTCCCTTTTATCTTATTATTCCTATAGTATTTTTTAAAAAGTGTGGACTATTTTTGAGACTTGCAACTCCACTTGGACTTCAACACCAGTGACTCGTGACTTTTCTTGAGTCTTTTGACTGGAAAATACTCGACACTTTTTCCCCAGAAAAAAAGTGTTATTTAAAAGGTGTGCCACAAATAAATGTGTTTCCATTTTCTAAATCAACTCATGTTAAAATTAATATTTTTCTTCCATTAGGATATAAAACATAAACCAAGCAACAACATACAATATCACTTTAAAGGGAGACGAGTGTGGCTTAAATTTGGGAGGATAAAGTAATACCACTACTACTAATACTCTTAATAATAATAATAATAATAATAATAATAATAATAATAATAATAATTTTATTTGTATAGCACCTTCCATACACAAAGTGCAGCTCAAAGTACTTTGCATGCGAGAGTGCTGAATGAATGAAAAGAAACACACACACATATATATATATATATATATATGTGTGTGTGTGTGTGTGTGTGTGTGTGTGCATGTGTGTGTGTAAACATTGAAATAAAATAAAGAAAAAATAAACAAAATAAATCAGTATACAGCACATGGATACGGTAACTCAGATAGGTCAGAGATGGAAAAAAACAAAAAAGAAAAATAGAAGAAATTTTAAAGCACATTTTAAAGAAATACCAACCATAATATAGACATTTTCTAACATGAGACGAGTTAAATTCAACAAGACAAGAAAGAAACATGTAAAATGCTTTTTGCTGATGATTTATTTTGTTATATGCTATAAGGGTGACATGTTATGGCCACTTCTTTAAGATAAATTTAGGTACTCTTGTTTTACAAACTTTTTAATCAAATAAATACACCCCTTTAAGCCTAAAGATTTGGAAAGATGCCATCCAGAAACCATCTCTGGACAGACATGTTTTACTTTATGTCATTATTCCACTAAACACCACAGTAAACATAATATGAGCTCTTCAGATGCAGTGCAGAGGGACACAGTGAGGTGTTCAGGTGATCTCACCTGGACAAATTCAGCCTCTGAGTTTTCCTCTGCTGGTTTCACCTGCAGTCTGGCCTGCAGACACTGCTGCAGCACCGCGCGGGCCACAGGAGCGGCGCCTTTCTCCGCCATTTAGGTTTATCCACTTTATTGGTTTCTATGCTCTTTATAAACGGCGGTACAAAAGAAACCAGTAAAACCGTGTCAAACCACAGAGCAATACTGGCAAAGGTGCTCACTGAATGGCAAAGCGAAAGAAGAAAACTCATGCAACAGACTTCCGGAGTAACGTCAACCAAAACTGTCCAAAAGGGCTCAAAGCTGCGCATTATTTACGCAGGCCACATTTAAGAAAAATAAAAAGAATACATAATAAAATTAATAATTGATCATTTATGTTTACACTAATATGACCATTGTGTGATTTTTTTTCCCGCATATAATTTGTTAAAGTAAAAATAAATAAATAATAAATAGATACATACATAAAATATTTAAATAAATAAGTGAAAGTAGAATTATTTCAATTAATGAAGCAAAAAGGAGACAAAATTTCAATTAAAAAAATGAGTTTTCTTTGTACACGGTGCCAAATAAATGTGATAAAAGAAAAACAAATAAAGGTAAAGAAACCATACACAAGATATAAGCTTGTGAACAAAAAACCCCAAAAAGGAACAATGCAAAGGTTAATAAAAGCAAACTCATACATATTCTTTTAAACATGTGAATATCAAGAGGCAGTTGAAATGAATTATGGCCATTGGCTATAGCTTCATTCCCCTGGCTGCGAGGCTCCTAAACTCCTCCTCCAACTCCAATTTTAATTTCTTTTTTCAGGAACAAATAGCTCAAAATTATATTAGTATGTATGAATGTTATTTCCCGAGTAAAAATTAGGCTATTCAAATTATCTAATTAAGATGCAGACATGGATTAATTATTCGACTTATGATTCTCAAACGGATTGATTGGTTGAAAATGCATGTATTAATAACATAAAAATGAATTTAATCTTAGTTCATGAAACAGTAAAATACAACAATAAATAAAGGTCTGAAAATTAGAATTATTATTTTATTTATTATTATTTTATTATTATTAAAACTATTTAAAAAGCGAAACAACAGAAAACGTAAATCACGCATGCGTATTTGCGCAAGTTTGATGCGCACAAAGCGCGCTGAGGAGCATCTAAACAGCTAACCATGGCTCATTTCACATACAGCAGACTGTCGCATTTACTGCGAATATTTGCTAATAAACAATCGATTTTACGAACGGGGACAGAAATAAAACCGGGACCTGCCTGTTGTGTCCAGTTAACACGCTGCCACGTAAGAAATCTGACTATTTCTGCGAGTTTCAGTTAGCTCTGATAGCTAACAGCTTCATGCTAACGTCAAGACAGACAGAAAACGAGCAGAAGAGGACCGGAAACGTTTCAAAATAAAAGCGATAATTGTAACATGTTTTTAAACCAAATGTCATTGAATTTTAACAAATTTTATTTTATTTCTTATTCTTTATAACACTTTCAATGTTGTGTGCATGTACTTTCACTTTGAGATAATCAGGGATGCACGATAATTATCGTCCCGATAGTGGGACTTATGACATCATACCGATAATTCAAATAATACAATTTTTGGCCGATAAATAGAACCGATTATAGTTAGCATAAATTGCTTTAATTTCGGCCGTTTTGCCCATGATTTCCCGAAAGCCTAATTTTCATAATAAAAGAGCAAGAGTGAAACTCACAGTGTTACTAAGGTATCTAAGTTTCCTCACCAGGACTAACCAGGAATGGAAACCAGCGACTTTGAAGTCACAGCCTCTCACCTTTGTGTTGTTTTCATGATGTTCCTGTTGTTTTGTCGTTTCTCTCAGAGGTCAGTGGACAGTAAGGCGCTTCAGGAGCGGCAGAAGCAGCAGATGGCGAAAGGTCTTCCCAAACAGAAGCCCATCACGGGGGTCAAACAGGTCATCGTCGTGGCTTCAGGGAAAGGTGGCGTGGGCAAGTCCACCACTGCGGGTACAGTATGAGTTTACTTCTGAAAAATAAAAGTAGTAATGAGACATGTTATGTGTATTTTGAACAAATTTGTCTTCAAATTTTGTCTGGCAGTGAAGCATTGATGCACAATTGGTTTTGAATTGATAAATAATTCAAATACTTTTCAGCCAGCCTGCTGTTTGTGTTTTTCTGTCTCTACAGTGAATTTGGCTCTTGGATTAATGGCCAATGATCCGGTAAGAAATCTTCTCACTCGTATCACATTTATTTTTATCTCCTCTAAATCATATAAAAAAGTGTGGTAAACAGGTGTACAGTAATTGCAAACAGGAACGTAGTAATATATATTTATACTTGTATATATTTGCTAAAATTGTTTAATTAGGGCTTGATGCGTAAATTTAAAACTATGATTTTCGGGTTTTATTTTTTTATATTTAATGTTTAATTCCTGTACATTGAGAGCAAAGCCAACCGGAGTCAGATTCCTTGTTTGTGTAAACATACTTGGCCAATAAAGCTGACTCTGATATGCATTATGTGAAGTAATTAACTATACTAAATATATACATATATATATATACAGAGATGTAAATGACTGTGTAAAACACTAAGTAAAAGTACATAAGAGGTAAAATGACTGTGTCAGTTTGTCTTCCTTCTAAATTTGAATTTTGTGAAGTTGACAGAGTCTATTTTCTTTCTTTTTCTGTCTCTCTCAGCTGAAGTCAGTTGGTCTGTTGGATGTTGACGTTTACGGTCCGTCGATTCCCAAACTGATGAACCTGAAGGGAAACCCGGAGCTCAGTGACAGTACGCCACATTGTTAATCTTTTTCTGTGTCATAAATGACACCCGATCATTGGTTTTTATATCACGATTCACAGTGGTTATACGTCATGGAGGTCTTAAAGGTTGCTGAGGATAAAATACTAAAACTGTGAATTGACTTTGAGTGTTTTTAATCTCCCAGACAATCTGATGATCCCTCTTACCAACTACGGGGTGCCATGGTGAGTCCCTTTATCCGAAAAATGATCATTTCATTTTCAGCTCTCACCTGCTCTGACGCGTCTTTAACCTCTCTGTCAGCATGTCGATGGGGTTCCTGGTGGACGAAGTGGCTCCGATCGTGTGGAGGGGGCTGATGGTGATGTCAGCGTTAGAGAAACTGCTCAGACAGGTGAAAACATTAAAAATATCCATCTGAGGTTGGCGGCAAAATGGGATTAAAGTTTATAGACTGACGTGTGTTTGTTTGTAGGTGGACTGGGGGACGTTGGACTATTTAGTCGTTGATATGCCTCCTGGGACAGGAGACGTCCAACTGTCAATCTCCCAGAACATCCCAGTTTCCGGTCAGTCACACGCTCGAACTGCAACAGTAAACACACGAGGGTTTTCATTAAAAATGTTAATAATAATAATACAACTTTACTTCATCCTAAACCTAATTCTGACCTTAAACACATTTTTTTTTGTGTTTACGTTTGACCAGACTCGAGGACAAAAGTTTGAAATGATTTTTATAAAACGTTTATTTTTCTGTGAAGGTTTAGCTTAGCTGGAGTTGCATTTCCCGAATCTCTACAAAGGAAGTGTTAGGAAAATGACAATAACAAAAACAACAGTGATAATACTAATAATTATGTCGTTATTTATAAAGTTCTATTTAAAACAGAGGTAGTCTTTTATTGTAAAATATATATATATATATATATATATATATATATATATATATATATATATATATATATATATATAATATGTATACATATATAATAAGAGCCAAAACATAAAATATAATGCAATTAAAAAAATTATAGCAAAAAATGCGTCAAATCTGCTAAATGAGTTTAATCTGCTCAGTGTGAAAGTGAAGTTGAGTCACGTGTCTGTTGTGTGGTTTTTTTTGTATGCAGGTGCGGTCATCGTGTCGACGCCACAGGACATCGCTCTGCTCGACGCTCGAAGAGGAGCCGAGATGTTTAAGAAAGTTAACGTGCCGGTAATCTGTGTGTGTGTGTGTGTGTGTGTGTGTGTGTGTGTGTTTTATCCACAGAATGAGGGTTGAAGTTACAGGACGGTAAAAATGTTGCGTTCGATGTTGTTGCAGGTTCTCGGTCTGGTGCAGAACATGAGCGTCTTCCAGTGTCCCAAATGTAACCACCAGACTCACATCTTCGGCTCTGACGGGGCCCGACAGCTCGCAGACACTCTGGGAGTCAAACTTTTAGGTTTGTAGGAGGATCAGTGAGAGCAGCTACGCATTTAAAAGTAAAGCAAGCTGGCTGATGGGACTGAAACCTGTCAAAAGTGTTGACTGTTGCAGAATATTTTATATCAAGATCGATTTTCTCCTTACACTTTTCTTCTGTTATGAGCTGTGACCACATTTACACCTGGAAGAAAGACTTACACCTACATAGACCACCTACAGAGTACAACAAAGTTTGTCGCAGTTTTTAAATCTATTTTTTTATTTAAGTCTGGTAGTTTTAATGGGATCTCTTAGTGATGATGACCTCTTGGTCAGTCATACCAAACAGGGCAGAGCCAATTTTCGTGATCTGGTTTTGCTTCAGTCTGGATGTTGTTCATATTTTCAAGGTCTTCAAGTTCATTTAAAAACATTAGTTTCTGTTGTTGGCCCGTACTTTTAAAGGCTCATTTATGTTCCTTTTATTTATGAAAATAGGTGTGTTTGTTTCAAACGTTGTAAATGTCACTGCCCTCGTTGTGTCCTTTCGGATAGCACAGATAAAGCCCAAAGATGGCGTCAAAAGTTTTAGACAACATAACAGCTGACTGTAGAGGACATCATAATAATGTACCAATTAACATTATTAATTATTCACTATATTATTATTCATTCTGATGTGCTGTTTCTTAAAATTTCTTGTTTCCTAAAATTGTATATCACAAGATTTCTACACCGTTCCCAAAGATTTCCAGTAATACTGCTCTGTACGGACAGAAGGCTCCATCCATCTCTGTATACATATCTAACTTTGAACATAAAAGAGTTTAACATAAAGGAGTTTGTTTTTTTGCTGTGACATTACAAAATCAGCTCCTGTGACATTAACACTAAAACATAATCTTAGCCGGTTTACGGTTTTCTGTTGATGATTTTTTAGGTTGTATATAAGTTTCAATAGTTATTTCTAGAAAACAACAAAACAGGAAGTAAAAATCTTACTTTAAAATGTCTTGTTTTTAATGTTGTGTTATATCTCCAGGTGACATTCCTCTTCATCTCAACATCAGAGAGATGTCAGACCAAGGAAAACCTGTGGTCGTCTCCTCGCCAGACAGCCCAGAGGTCTCCATTTTATTTTATTTTATTCTTTTTTATTCTATTTATATTGTGTTTTTTTATTCTATTGTATTCTAACCTGAATTTAGCTCCATTTACATTGTGTGTGTGTGTGTGTGTGCGTGTGTGTTTAATTTCTAGGCGGAGGCTTACAAAAAGGTGGCGTCTGCTGTGGTCCAGAGACTAGAGGAAGTCAACACGTGATTGATATGAAGCGGAAGCGCACATGAAGACACTTATGACATGTGACACACAGACACTTACAAAACAAAACAGAAAAAAACACGTGACACACATTTATGTAAACATACAAAACGTCTTTGCTGTCATTACGCACAATAAGTTAAATCCAAAGCACTACTGTCTGTATTCTGTGTATTAGTACTACAGTGTTACTGAATAAATGTGAATCATTTAGCTGTGTGATGATATGTTACAAAACTGGGCTTTTTGTTTATGAATTTTAAAATATATTATTAAAATATTTGAAATAACTGCATGTTGGTGCTGAGAGTTATTTGTTTAATATATGTGGACTTCATTACCCAGAGTTCCAGTGCAGTCTAAAGAAATGCTGTTAACAGTAATGTGATATTCCTGAATTCTGGTTTGAGAAACACTTGAAAAAAAGAAAACTAGTCTAAAGAGGGGATGCGGTGCAGGTGGAGTTCAGGCCAGAGAAGCTCAGGAGCAGGAGGGATAACGAGGCTGATGCAGGGCAGCTGTGTGGACGAGCACACGAGGGAGCGCAGAAACGACAAAGGAAACACAAACACAACTGCAGACCAAAATGAGAGACTCACTAAATAGCAACTTAAATTATTTGAAAGTCAGAACTCAGTCCAGTCTTTCCAAACATAACATAACATAACATAACATAACATAACATAACATAACATAACATAACATAACATAACATAACATAACATAACATAATATAACATTCACACTCAAAAACTGTCTTATGAATACAGTAGCTCTACAGAAAAATGTATCCCTTCAATAGTTGATAAAATAACTATTGAAGGAATTGAAGAACATCAGAAAAAGTATATATTATATGTAGTGTTCGACACTATTCTTTGTGTAAAGAAACACAATTTTTACATTTTTTTTAAAAAAAAAAAAGCCTATTGTATCACTTTCAGAAATGAAAATGATTGTAATAAATTACAAAAAAAAGCAAGAAGGATGTGTCCAATTTATTCATGAGGACACACTGGTCACCAAGGATTTTGCTTATTAAAAACACGCTGACAATAACCTGAAGGACCCCTTAATGTTGGAGGATTCAGCTCCGGGATTTTACTGCTCTGTGCACTTCCAGGAACAGACAACAGATGGTGCTTGTTACATATTGAATTTAAAAATGTCATCACAATATAAAATATGCAATTTTATTTAATTTATCTGAACCTAAAATATCTGAATTAGTGTCACAGAATTTTTCACATAACATCTTCCACTCCTGATGTCATTTTTTGGATTATTTAAATGTTTAGCTTTAAAAATAAATTTTTAAATTAAATTTTTGAATATTTTAGGTTTTGCATCTTGAGTTTTCTTCTTTTAGTACATATCATCAGACTGTACCATCAATTATTCTAATTTGGAGGGGTTTTTTTTCAATTGTATTTTAAAGTTATTTTTTTTAATTATTTTTGTATTTTATAATCATTAATATTTGTTGTTTTATTTTCACTGTATATAGGGCAGAATTATATTTTTAAATTTAATCTTTAGCCTATAAATTTGATAATTTAATGATTTTTTAAAAAGATTTATTTTTTTAATGAGGCAATGAAATTTCAGCTGTCATTGTTTCAGGTGTCCTTTTTTATTCATGAATGGCTGGATACCCAGACATAGTCAATGGAAACCTCTGAAATAGGATTTATTTTATGTTCAACATTTCTATACTATACAGTTTGATTTCCCATCATGCTCTTAAAAGTACTGGACTCAATTTAAATGACAGCATAAACAGTCATGACCATTTTGGGGCCTGTAAACTGTTTCATGGGCCAGATCCTATTTGTGTGTGTTTATTGCTGACTTATCAAACAATTCAGCATGGAAACATCTGGTTTTATAATCTTTTTCCATCCATTTATCCATGTTTTTTCTTTAGTTTGGCCGCAGTCTGTAAAGCTCTTTGTTTTGATCAGAACAGTCACATGACGAGACGAGTCATCGAGGAGTCACCGGGTCGTAACAGGACTTTTCTTCACACAGTCTTTGCCAGAAACTGTTGACCGCAGCTGTGAAGCATCTCACTGTGTAGGCGCAGCAGCCCCCGTATACTGGAAACACACACACACACACACGCACACACACACAGGGGAGGCAGGGTTTCTCTGGAAAGGTGATAGCAATGAAAGGACAATAACTCATCTTTTGTGTGTTTTTTATACTCAAGCATGCATGTGCACGCACACACACACACACACACACACACGGATGTAATCAGTACTTTTATTATGAAATAATAAATGCAAAGATAAGAGAGCGATTTTCCCAGAAGCTCAGTTGAACTTTTGGTTCCATAAAAGTGCAGTTTCTTGTCAACTATTTTCTCTCAACTTTTCAAATTCACTTTGAGTAAAACTGCATCAAGAAATAGTTTAAACAGCTGCAGAATACGTTTAGTTTTTTTTCTAAAACTTTATAGTCAGAATTATTAACATTTTTATCAAAAATATACACATTTGATT
This sequence comes from Plectropomus leopardus, assembly GCF_026936395.1. NCBI lineage: Eukaryota > Metazoa > Chordata > Actinopteri > Perciformes > Serranidae > Plectropomus > Plectropomus leopardus. The sequence goes on from NC_142189.1 coordinate 6,002,663, forward strand.
AATGACTTTTCTTATCAATTTGATGAATTTGCATTTTTCCTCTCCATAAAGTGGTTCTCATTGTTACTGGCGGAGCCCACGTTTTCTGAATAGGATTCAAATTGCACGCCCACGCACAAGGGATTCACCGAGAATTGCAGTGCGTATATCACATAATGTGGAGGACAACATTCAGTCTTTATTAAAACAGCGAGCTGAGGTTTCCTCTTTGACCGACAGATACAGTTGCTTAAACCAAGACCAGCTGCCGAAAGAAAATGTTGACAAGGCATGTTTTAGCAAACCATGAATATGTTAAATTTGCATGTTTCATATGCATCATATCAACGTTACTAAAGTGACGTCGATATGAGCTGACCTTGCGAGCTTGAGGTTGAGGAAATAGATCATTTTTAAAACTAAGAAACTACAACAAAACCGGTTATGATTTGGCAACCCATTGCTGTTTTTTTCAGTGGGGATAGTGCCGTGAAAAACTTTTTTTCACCACATTTCCTGCCAGGATAGTGCCGTGAAAACTATTTGTTTTTTTCCGAGACACGGCTGCATTTCTTGCTGGGGTAGTGCTATGAAAAGTGATTGTTTTTTACTAAAATGTAGCACATAAAGCAATTGTTTTTTAATGAGACATTGCTACATTTCCAGTTGTGATATTGCCACAAAACAGAGGGTTTTTTTTCCTGCCGTATTTCCAGCAGCTTTTCCCCCTCAAATGTGGGTATCTGATGCGACTTGTCACTGCGTTTGCAGCTGAGATAGTCCGAGGAAAAGCGATTGTTTTTTTGCAGACATGGCTGCATCTTCTGCCAGAATAGTGCTTATAACAGTTGTTTTTTCCTGAGACATTGTTGCGTTTCTTGCTGGCAGTGCCACAAAAGTTTATTGTTTATTTGTTGTTGGGTTTTTTTTTTAGAAATGTGCTGCTTTTTCTGCCAAGATAGTGCCACAATGAGTGGTTGGTTTTTACTGAGACATCGCTTTGTTTCCTGCTTGGATAGTGCCACAAAAAGTGATTGTTTTCACCACGATATTGCTGCGTTTCCTTCTGGGATTATACCAGCAAAAGCAGATATTCTTCACCAAAACATGATATTTTTCCAACCACTTCTGTGATTTTTACTGAGACATTGTGTTTCCCGCTGGGTTACTGCTATAAAAAGAGATTCTTTTCAACCACGATATTGCTGCGTTTTCTGCCAGGATATTGTCACAAGATGTGATTGTTTTTTATGGAGACATCGCTGCATTTCCCACTGGGATAGTGCCACAAAAAGCAAATATGTTAAGCCAAAACATAATCTTTTTCTAACCATAATCAGGTGGGTCTTGTGCCCTCACCTAACCACATGTGCCGAGAGACATCCACCATATAAAAAATGTACAAATTTGCAGAAAAGTACCGACATTTATTCTGTGGATTCGATTGGTTTTGACCTGTTGCCGGCTCCAGACACAAACAGTCTGACTTGATTTTCACTTGATGCTTTGCAGACACAAACCTCAGATTGAAAATTGAGCTCATAAGTTATCTGACTGTTCAAGGCTCCTGGATGTTTGCAAATTAAAGATGCAAAACACACACACACACACACACACACACACACACACACACACACACACACACACACACACACAGACAGCATGATGATGTCGACCCAACAGTCAACATACTCATTTTAGCTCCCTCCCTCTCCGTCTCCCTGCAGAGAATTGACATCAAACTCATTTAACCTTGTATCAGGAAGTCAATTCTATTTCAGCTCAGGAGATGAGCCACATGGAGGAGGAGGAGGAGGAGGAGGAGGAGGAGGAGGAGAAGCCTCAAACTTCACATCGTCATTCTGTTGTAAAACCCTCTCAGGGAAGTCTAATGTCAAATAATGTTACTGCATCTTTCTCTGGTTACAAAATAAAAGCTTCCTGCATAGACAGATAGATGTGTTTAATTATTTCTCCTCCTTCAGTTTCCCTCCTGCATGTGACTCATCACTGCTGAGAGCAGAAACATGAATAATATACCGGATTGAAATATATTATTGATTCAGGTTATGTTAAGAAACTTTTTTTTATAACTTCTTACCTCACAGGAACGATTCATCGGAAGCTCAAACCAAAATACAGAAATATTACATTTTATATTTACATCACAGTGAGATAAAATAAAATAATAATTACATTTATAAAAAGTACTTTTACTTGTATTGAAGGAGTATTTTTTAAAGTCTGAGGTCACAAATACAGCACACTTTCATTTTAATATCAATTGAGACCAACTCCAACAGATGTTCTCTTAATTTTTCATGCCACTAATGAAGTATCTCCATATTTGGATATTTAAATATCACAAATGTCCTACACTCTACACATGCTCTTTTTTTTACAGAGTAACATAACAGTTAATGTGCCAATGTACATTTTAAATGTTTATACAAAGAAAAGATGTATGTTAATGAGAAACATTTAAGTTGTACACATAGAGAAAATGTAAAAAGAAAAATCTGAGCACACAAATATCCACACACCCTGACCTGGCTCATTTACAGTGAAAAGTACACATACACTTGTATACAACTGGAAACTTTCTGTACTACTGGGAAAATTAGTAGTACAGTAGCACATTATATCATATGAGAACATAAAAGGTAACTAGTAAAATAAATAATAAAAAAAATAATAAAAAAATAATAAAATAAACAATATTTCCCTTTAAAATGCAGTGTTGTACAGGCGGCACACAGTAAAGTTATTCAAGTAAAGTACAAGAATGTTAAAATTGACTAAACTTGAGTAAATGAAATGGCAAGAAACCCAGACACAGAAAAACCTGGATACTATCAGTCATGTATACACGGAGCAGAATAATAATGAGCACATAAACACTCCATAAATTTGGGGTTTAGACTTATCTTCCCTTCAGTCGAAGTCACGTCTTCAAGGTAAAAATTATAATTAAATAATGATGACAAACAAATGTAATTGCTTCACATGATCATAGCGATTACAAAAATATCCTCAAAGTGCGTCGAATCCCAGCTACAGTTCAGCTGCAGTTGAATAACGTCTGTCACTCATCCAGCAGCTTTCTCATTTCCATTTTCTTCATTCTCCATCTTCCTCCTCCTCGTCTGTATGTGTGCGTCTTTGTGTTCAGTCACTGTTGAACATTTGCATAATATCGAATACACATAAAGTACACACTTGTATGTGCATCTGCATTTGTAATGAGCAGGTTTCTGTGTGAGTGAATGTGTTCTTTGTGTGTTTGTAGTCATGTGTTTATTATTGTGCGCACAATGGTGTGTGTGAGTGCTGTTCATGTGTGCCTGCATCTTGTGTGTGAGCGCGCTGTCTGAATGTAAAGATGCACATGTCACTTTTGTGTGTATCTGTGTGTTTGTATGAGTGTGTTTGTGCCTCAGTCAGCAGTGAAATGAAATATAACTCCTCATTGTTATGAAAACCACATCCTGCATTCCCAAATTAGAGAAGAGGAAGAAAAAGAAAATGAGTGGGAGAGACGACTTTACAAACACAGAAGCAAACACTGCCTCCCCCTATTCTCCTTCGTCTTCTATTTTAGTGTCTGTGAACGCAGGTGAAGTCTCGGATTCGTAAACAATAACAAAATTAAAATGTTTGGAAGAAGATGATGACAGCTTTCATGTGATGAAACAAAAGGATGTACAAAAATCTGGATGTAGTGCTTGAGATGTCATAACTTTCTTTTCTTTGGTCTTTGTTCAAAACTAGAGACAAATTATGTTTAATTTGGGCTCCTGTCAGTAAAGCACATGTGTCCCCAAACATTTTATCACACAGTAATTTAATTTTGCCACCAATCAAGACTGCCAGTCTTCCCTTGTCACCGATTTTGTGATATTCATAGATTGGGGAGAGTGTCCACTTTGGGAACCTCAGACTTGCATGTTTGCAGACGATCTGGTTCTGTTTACTTCATTCAACATGTGGGTTGTGTTTCAGGATTTGGGGGGACACATGAAACAGGTGGTTTGGGGTGCTTTTCCAGAAAATCTTTGCATCAAACACTTAATTTTCTGCATTCTGCCAATTTTTATGCACCCATTTCTGCCTTTTCTGCATTGCGGCCCAGTTTTTCATTTTCTGTGATCGGATGTGGTCAAAGCGAGAGCGCCAGCAGTGTACTAGTAAGCCCGAGATAAAATGAGGGTGAACACCGGAGCGGCTTTTCCGAAGTGGTGAGACCTAACGGGACCGGGAAGAACCTCAAACGAGCCTCATTTCTGCTTCACAGCTACATTATTGCAGTGTAACGCTGTAGGTTGTATGTTGTGTTACTGTGATGTTGCTGTGGAGCTAACGTTAGCTTGTTTTCACTGCTAGGGATGGTTAGCATTGACTTATTACAGAGTGGATAAAAATGCCTTTGAAGTGACCAAACAGTTACATACAAATGTAGGTATTCATATTGTTTAAATGTAGTTCAAAAAGTAATGTGATAATATGATATTGTAATGTGTCGATTGATTTATTTAAGTAGAAACACGTCACTTTGTAAAACAAATTTAATTATAAAATAGTAAAGTTGCATACATTTTAAAACATTTTGGAGATATAAGAGCTAGCTAAAACAGTCTATTTACAGTACAGTACAGCATTCAGAGTATTTACAAGAAATAGTGCTATTGTCCGTGAGGATCTGGAAATCGGTAATGAACTGACCAGCTACATTAGCCTATGACCACTTGTGAAGGTCGCACACTGTCATGTAACATGACGGGACTGTCTGCTGTCGGCTACCGACCCTCCTGCAAAGGCCACGGTCCTCAGGTGTTTGGTCCACACGACGCCCCGGCTCTCGGTCCAGTGTCGCACTCTCAAAATAACACAGACAACATGTCAGTGAGCTTGTAAAGCGACAAATGTGAATAGGCTAAGCTGCTAGCTTACAGGCCTACCTTTTATCTGGCTGTAGAAGCTAATGGGCCAGCTAACGTTAGATAAACAATTCAATATGAAGCTAATGCTAACGTACGTTCAGAAACACTGTAACTTTACCAGTATCACACAGACAGCTTGTTTATAAAAACACACGAAATGTAACGAAGACCACGTCTCTAGCTGAAATATAGTCGTAAACCGATATTTTGAAACACATTATTTATGGTTTTATTACTGGTACTTCTGGAAAACATAGTATTTTACACCAAAACATGATCTTTTCCAACAATGCAGTGAGTTACGGTATTGTTGAAATATAAAGTCTATCATCTGAATAATAACATGCAAATGTAATATATCAGTGGTTAATGGAAATGCACAATGCCAACATCTTTTCTGGCGATTAGATCTCTGAGCAGGTAGAGAACGGCGGCTTTAGTCAGAGCTTGTTTGGTGGAAACAGCTGCTGGAAACGCTGAGACTGAACCAGACATTAAGACAGACAGCTGCAATTAGATCCCTTATCTCGCTAATGGAGATTCATGTATGTAGATTAGTGTTAATGGACGTATATCAGATATGAAATGGGATATAGTGAATGGGGCCTCTGATTTGATATGTGTTATCAAAAACGTGGTCCCGGAAAACAACGTTTTAGATCCTCGCAAATATATTTTCCAACAAGTTTGACCAGAGCTACTGGAAATATTTGGACAAGCGTCAATTCATTGATTATACTCCGGAAGGAAATTCACACTAAAGAAGTGAACACAAACAGCAGCTGTTTTCTGAAGGTTGAGAAGCTTTTACACAACTATAGCTGAGCTCAGGCTTTAAGTGCACACAAGAGAAACAGAGCTGCCGAAAAAAAGGCAAACTCAGTCAAAGTTCAAACCGTTTTGGTGGATTTCTTAAAATGTTTTTGACATCAGGAGTGTTAATGCTTTGTTAAAAAAAATAGTGACTTTGTAGTTTTAGGACCGACTTTCCCTTTATTTTTGTTAATCATGAAGGAGGTCAAAAGATTTTTCACACTCTTCATAAGTATCCCTGCACACACACGCACACACACACACGCACACACACACACACACACACACACACACACACACACACACTGTTGACCTTGTGATTGCTGCTTTCGTCCGCAGCCCCCAAGCTTTGCCTCGTTGCTGTGACGACGCAGCTGTACTGCTTGTGGCTGGATAAACAGCAGCAGCTGGTTGCAATTGTGCTGTGTCAGTGTGTGTGTGTGTGTGTGTGTGTGTGTGTGTGTGTGTGTGTGTGTGTGTATGTGTGTCCTCTCATTAAGGCAGCACCCCCACACCTCTCATCTGTCTTCTTCTTCTTGGAGAACAAGGTGAAAACCTCCTTTTTCTCTTCCACTCTCCTCGTCTTTCTTCTCCCCCTGAACACTTTGTCTCTCGTCTTGTCTCCTTCATTTGTCTTTTTGTAATCACGTCAGCTACAGCAGTACAAACCCGATGCATCACACAGACAGGAAAAGTAGTCACGCATTAATTAAACTGATGCTTTTTTGGGGGAGGAAATGCAAAACAAAAACAAATGATTGTTTTCTGTTGATACTGATTTTGTGAGTTTGATTTGAGGTGGTTTTGCACTTTTACGCACTGCCTCCAAGAAATAGACTTAGGCCGACACAGATCGACGTGGGAACGACCTGCCTTACTCTCGCTATAAGTGGCTAGTACTCGTTGCCTTTGTTAGTTGGGTTGGTCAGGGTCAGACAAGAGGAGTGGGTTTGTAGCCAATCAGAGGCAGAGTAAGGCAGAGTAGCAAGTGCCTGGCTATTCCTTCGCTATCTTAGGATTCGGAAATTTGTACCATATGAACTCATTTCCGGGTTTTAGTACTCATTCTTGAGCTCAGTCATTCTTCCCAAGGTTTCAAGTTTTTCTTTTATCGTTGTGAAGGTCCAAGGACAGAGGAATGTCATATGGTGCAAATTGTAATTTGTGATAATGGGCTTTAAAAATAAAATTGAAATTAAAATAGAATTGAGCTACCATTTGCCTCTTTTACCTAAACCTAAACCTAAACTGTCCGTGACTTTGTTGCCTAATCCTAACCATCATGACGGGCGGCCTTGGTTGCCATGTGCTCATGTTGTGTAAACATTAACATCATCCCACTATGTGCATTTGTTGACATCAACGTAACGGCATCCTGGAGCATAAACAGACAACATAAAAGGATACCTTAAATGTGCTCTCCACATTTACTCCACACCACCATACCCATTAATGCTCTGGCACAGCATTTCCACTTGTCCTGCTTGTTTTGGATCTCTCCCTGCTGCTACACAGCTGAGTTAAACCATCAGTTTGTTATCAAGCAGCTTCAGGAGTTCATAACGAGTTGATCACTTGAATCAGCTGTGATGGAGCAGGGAGACATCCAAAACATGCAGAAGAGGTTTGGGAAACGCTGCTCTGGCATCCCAGCTAGCAATTTTTGGTTCTTAAAACTTTCTGAGAATGGTACGATGCAACCAATGCAATTTTTCAGTAACATTTTCAGCGGAAGATTTTCTTTTAGTTTCCAGAGCAATTTTCTTAAAGTTAGGGTCACGTTCTCCATAAACATCAAAAAATGATTTTTGTTTTTGTTTACATATCAAATTACATTTAAAAAAAGTGTAATATCAGGCCTTAATAACATGTTCTGAATGTTGCTTTGATAATGTTCTTCCTTTGTTCTTATGCAACATTGTAGGAACGTTTTCTGAAAGAACGTTCTATGATCTGTCACCTTTCTACATCAACAAAACATCCTCAGAATGTTGCAGTTATAACGTTACACCTTAAGGTCTTTGAACACTGAGTCCATTTTTTTCAGACGCTTTTTTTTTGGATCCTTAATCCAACAAAAAACGTCACGGACACAAACCTCGCACACCGAGTCCAACACGTTTATTATTCTGGTAAGTGCGGAAATTCGCGGTACAATATCAAAATGGTGTCTTCAGCAGGGAAGATGAGTTTGTGGCTTTTTCACTCCATGAAAAAAGAAAAAGAGTTTGTCAGTGGTTTCATCCACTCCTGAGAACAAGACAAGAGCAAGGAGTGTTTCACCTCTCTGGGTAGCGTCCTAGGTGGCTACCTCTGTTGTCGATAGGAAGACTACTAAAGTATATATTTTGGATAAAATGGCAAGAAGAATGACCTTCCAAGGTTGCCGCATGCTGCGTGCATAAACCATGGCAGCGAGGTGACTTTGAGAAATGCCAACAGCTGGCCGACAGCTACTAATGTAAAATATTCATCCACTTCTGTGTTTTGGGTCAGTTTTCTTAAATACCTGATGTCAACCTGAGTTTGTATGAACTGTACTCGCAACAAGCTTTTTAAGTGGACTCGGGCACAGATTGACGAACCGTGCCTGGGTACAAGTGGCACATTGATTGACTAAATTAACAGGCGAAATCTGACATGAAAGCCCCTCCCCCTCTCATTTCCCATGATGCTATACGCTCCACTGGTTTGAGACAGAACAAAGATGGAGTGCAACACCCTGCTCACTTCGCCTGTCAAAAGATGGAGCCTCCCTTTGTCTTGTTAAAGGTCTGTGTGTGTGTGTGTGTGTGTGTGTATGTGTGTGTGTTGGAGGGTTAATAAGCTAAGTGGTTCACCTGAGTCCCTCAAGCCTCAGGCCAGACGTGTGTGTGTGTGTATGTGTCTGAATAATTTATAGCCGTATAGAAAACCACAGTTTAATTTCTGTCTCTTCATAATTGTAGTTTCTCAACATTATTGTCATAATATTGGCCATATATACATTTATTCATATAACTGCTCTGTTTAATAAATCAGTGAGTGACCATAACATATTGGAGTTGTGGGGAGTTAGGCGCTTTAGCTGTTTATTGCCTAACAACGGCCAGATGTAGCGATTTCCTGCAGTTTAGACGTCGCCAGAATACAACAAAGCTTTTGGAGGTGCATTTTTTAATTACTAAGCTAACTCTGTCCTGACTTCAGCTAAAGGAATTTAATGCACAGACATGAGACTGATATCGACTTATGCAAGATTTCAAAACAGTGCTTTTCTCAAATTGTCAAACTATTGCTTTGATCCTTAACAAGAGCAACAAGAGCATAGCCATAGCACTGTGTGACCTATAAATGTGTTCATTATGTGACTGATGAATGGGAGGTTTTTTTTTTTAATTAACGTGTTTCCATAGCTCTATTTTTTTTGGGCAATTTCAATTTAAGCAATTTTAGGGTTAATGGAAACCCACCTTTTGGCAAGAGAGATGTGGGACAACTGTCCACAGTCGACAACTTCGTACCACATGGTATTGACCAATTATTTAATTAACCCAGAAATGCATGACATAATTAAGGATCAAGACACTCTTTTCACTGTGGCTGTGAATTAACACTCATGCTAACAGAGTGAGGCTAAACTCAACAGGTCTCAGGTAAAAAAAAAAAAAAATACCGTCCTAATGATGATGATCCACGTAGGAGAAACAAAGACAAAGAGAAAGCATTCTTATATTTAAAAATTACTCATGGCCTTACTATTATGGAAATATGAGAAACAATGATGGTCAGATTATCCTTTTGAAAACATATTAAACCAACATAAAGGTTAAAATTTGTTTTACTGTTAGGTTTTTCAAACAGTTTCTCATATCTTTGACAGGTAGGGCTTTGAGCACTGTGGAGCAGGACAGAGCTGCAAACATTCACTCCCACACCCTTTGAAAGGGACTTTTATGAACATAACCTGTATGTGTGCTCTTTTTGAAAAGTTTGAGAGTGCATGTGATGAAATATGCAGAGGGTTTTTTTTCTTTGGCACCTGCAGGTAATGCAGGTGTTGCTTTGATCTGGCGAGACCAGAGAGGAGCGTCTCCCTCACAGGCTTTTTTCACAGGTTTTTTTACACAGGTGTAATTAATGACATCAGTGATGGCCAGCTGCAGGGTCCATACACTGTACATGCTTTCTCCCTGGACTGACTAACTGGTATGGAGCAGTGTTTCATCAACAATATGATTTCCGCCTGTGCTTCCCTGTTATCATTAGCTGGTGTAAACAGGAGATCCTGGGTTTAAATGTCAGCATCACCTAACTGCATCATCACAGGATTTCTATATCAAGATCTAAGTCCTTCCTTCAAAAACATGGGGGAAAAAAAATCAATTTGGCATGAGATGTCCTACAAACTACAAAAAGGGGGAAGGTGACAAGAAAATAACCTGGAAATTGACTTAAAAAGAGAGACAAAGTCATTACAAAATATTAAATAAGTATATATATATATAATCAATCTTCTTTTAATACCTTTTTCAGGTCAGATTTACAGGTGCTGTGGCTTAGCTGGTTAAAGCACCTGTCTAGTAAACAGGAGATCCTGGGTTCAAATCCCAGCAGCAACTTAGTGCATCATTACACTCTCACTATATTGAAAATTATATTGAAAATGACCAAATTTACCCAGTTCGCGTGTGAAGCCTTATGGTGTCTATACCCTCACACTGAAGTTGCTCCTTAACTCCTCACTAAAGGCATCATTTTCTTCTCCACTTATCATAACATGACACTTAATCTAAAATATCAGCTTGCTGCACTGATGTTCAGCTTTGATGTGGGGAGATTTTAGCTCAATAAGAATTTCTCAGTGTTATAGGTGCTGTGGCTTAGCTTACTATATCACCTCTGAATTACAAGACTGCATTATAAAGATTGCTTTGTTGAGCAAATAAAACCTTTGAAAGATCATATTGAAAAATCTGGGGCACCTGGTGGCTCAGTTGGTGGAGCAGGCGCCCCGTGTACAGAAAGTGGCGTTTTCTCCCGTAGGCCAAGGAAAGCCATGCTTCCTCTCTAGGGTTTTAGGAAAAATACCTTAAATAAAGTCTGTGGTTAACACCAGCGACAAATTCAGTGACTTTTTCTGTTAATTTGGGGAATTATTGTACTGACAAAGCATCTAACATATCCTGTTCTGCGGTTCACGGGACATCCGAGCTCACGAAAACCAAGCACAGGGCAGCTGCCATCTTCTCCTCCTCGTCACTCACACAGCACTCACGCGGCCAGTCTGACCAGCATTTTTTTTTTTTTTGGACCACTTAACATCTTGTTATTTTGCATTGATATGAGGTGAGTTTGCTTCAAAATTCATGTCTTTTATCTAAAATGTCCAGTCAGGTGCTGTGGCTTAGCTGGTTAAAGCACCTGTCTCGTAAACAGGAGATCCTGGGTTCAAATCCCAGCAGCACCTGAATATGTCATCTCAGGGGTTCAGAGTTACTGTATCAGAGGAAACGCCTGGAAAAGAAATGGAGCCAGAAATTCACATTTCCTTCATCATAAAGCAAAGTCTCTGAGTTTATCAGGAGGAATTTGAGTTTAAGATGAAAAGTTATGCCAAAAAAAAAAAAGCCATCACACTTTTGATCTCTTAATTGTATCTTTATGTGTTTGAAGCCTTTGCTTTAAGGCTGCACCTAAACTTCTCACTGGCAGTCATTTCTGCACATGAAGACATGGCACTAAACCTAAAATACCACCTTGAATGTTTTTTTAAGTGAAATATAGGACTTGCTGTTGTCTTGTTTTGCTTTGAAAGTTAAAAATTTGACCAAAAAGCGTCAAATTCAGATGGTATAGGTAATGTGGCGTAGCTGATTAAAGCGCCTGTCTTGTAAACAGCTCTTGGGATCAATCCCACCAGCACCTTATAGAGCGGTGAAGTAATGAGTCCTAAAACACGAAAGTCCGGTTCCCTCGTCTTAAAGTCTATGGGTTTTTTAAATGGGTTTTCAGGAAAATGCCCTAAATAAGGTTCGTGGTTAACACAGGCTAAAGATATTTCGACGTTTTGTTCTGCAACATAAAATACGTCTGCTTAGACACGATTTTTGAACTTTTAAGGTTTTACTCGTCTTAAAAAAGGCGGTTGCTAACAAGTGGCTAAATGGGACTACAGTGTTTGTCTGGGACGTTAGACGTCATCACAGCGGACACAGAAACTCATTAAACCCACCTGTCCGCCTTTACAGACTCGCACTCGAATTTGTACATTTATCTGTCTTTAAGTCTCATAAACTTGCGTTTGTCACAGAGCTTATTTTTGGCGATAACCGAAAATCCCATTCAAAAATCCCATAAGGTTTTTGACGAGGGAACCGGTGCGATGCTTACTTCCTGGTTGGCCTACAAAAATCATCCCTTCACCACTCTATTGCAACATCACTGCATCCAAATTTAGCTATGGCAAGAAGTGTTTTAATCTTTGAACAAATTAAGAGATTTTAATGTAAAATCATACTGAATTTACCCAGTTAGAGGAGAGTTCAAATCGCAGCAGTACCTTCCTACATCGTCTCTAGATCACAGGATTGCTATATCAAAAAGTATTTCCTAACTTAGAGACTGAACCAGAGATTCACATATTCCCTCGATCATGAAGCAATGTCTTCTTTGAGCTAATGAGGAGGAATTTGATCAAAATAAATTATCCTGAAAAAGATGCCAAGTTGGTGGAGCATGAGACTCTTAATCTCTTGGGTGTATAAATTTATGTTTGAAGCCGTTTGACAGAAGTTGTGCCTAAACTTCTCTCCAAAGGCAACTATTTCTTCTCTACTCATCATGACATGGTACTAATCTAAAATATCAGCATGTATTTCTTCTGTCTTGTGAAATATCCGTTTCACGATATTGTTTTGCTTTGATATGAAGAGAATTTGCTTCTAAAAGCATCTCATTCATCAAAAATGGTCCATCCTACAGGTGCTGTGGCTTAGCTGGTTAAAGCACCTGTCTTGTAAACAGGAGATCCTGGGTTCAAATCCCAGCAGCACCTTAGTGCATCATGTTTGAGTCCCAGATTAATAAAAAATAAGTCCTTCTTTGAGCCAATGATAAATGTTAATATGCTTTGTGCTAATGAGGAGGAACTTTTAAAGTTTTAAGAAGTTATTCTGAAAAAGATGCAAAGTTGTTGGAGCATGAAACTCATAATATCTTTGGTGTATATCTTAACCCTTTGAAACCTGAACATAGTGTCTGAATTTCTTTCAGAAACATGGGGAGAAGCCAATGAGCAACTTAAGAAAAAATGGCACAAAAATTAGCAAGAAATTAGTAAAAAAAAAAAAGTAACATGAGCATAAATAATTAAATTAATTAAATGTATAGCAAGAGGTACAAATAAAATTATAATGTTTCTGTAACATAATTTTAAAAATATAATAATAAGAATTACAATTTTCCAGAATTTTTTCCTCTATTTTTTATTAAAATATCTAATATGATATAATTACATTTTTTTCTTGCTATCGCTTTCCCCCCATATTTTTAAAAGAGAAATCAAAACACAAGTTTAAATGCTTTTTGAAAAGCGCCTGAATGCAGCATAGCAAAACTGACATTGATCCATGTGTTAAAGGGTTGATGTTTGAAAACATCACACAGAAATCTTGTCTAAACTTTTGTCTAAAGGCAGAAATTTCTTCTCTGCTCACTGTGATATGACACTAAATCAAAAATATCAGCTTTCTGCTCGCTGTCTTGTTGTTTGGCTTTAATACGAATAAACTCTATGTCTCATTAAAACACCTGTCTTGTAAATAGGAGATCTTTGATTCAAATCCCAGCAGCATCTTACTGCAACATCACTGGATCACAGAAGTACATAGAAGCTCAGCATGTCTCTTTCTGAGCAAATGAGGAGACTGAGCCAAATATTCTCATATTCCCTGGATCATAAAGCAATGTCTTCTTTGAGCTAATGAGGAGGAAGTTGATTTTAAGATGAAAAATTAAACTGAAAAAGACGCCAAGTTTGAGCAGCATGAGACTGTTAATCTCTTGGGTGTATATCTTTACATTTGAAGCCTTCACACTGAAGTTGTTTCTAAACTTCTCTCTAAAGACAAAAAAAAAATCCTTCTCATCTCATCATGACATGGTATTAAAGCTAAAATATCAGCTTTTATTCCTCTTTTTCTGAAATATCTGACTTACTGTTTTGTTTTGCTTTGATACAAAGAGACTTTTTATCAAAAGGCGTGTGATTCATCATAAAAGAGATGCCAATTGGTTGGGTGCGCGGGCTTTGCTTATTAAATCGCCTGTCTTGGAAACAGGAGATCCTGGCTTCAAGTATTTCTGTCTTTGACCAGATTTATATGACGACATATTAGAGCCACTGTGGTTTAAAAAAAAAAATTGTGACTTCATAATCTCAGAGAACATCTGACGTTTGTCTTGCAAATTTGTGACATAAATCTCAGTTTGTTTGTTTTTAATCAGAATATTTCCCTTTGTGTTTTTTTTGGTGACATTTTTATCTACAATGGCCTAATATGCTGTCATAGATTAATGATAACAAATTAGATTGAAAAAGATGCCAAATTCATCCAGTTGTTGCAGCATGAGACTCTTACTTATGTACTTTTTGGTTTGAGCCTCTCGTTGTGTGACTATGTTCACACTGATGCTTTACTTCTCTTTAGACTTTTTCACTCATGACGACATAAAATATCAGCGTTTGTCTTTTTTGTGAATTACCCGACTTGCTGTGTTGTTGTTCAGTGTTGATATGAGGAGGATTTGATTCAAAAAGCATCTCAGATGTGAAGAGATGCTGTGGCTTAGCTGGTTAAAACACCTGTTTTGTAAACAGGAGATACTAGTTTCAAATCCCAGCAGCACTTCAAAACCAGAGCAAAATTGTCTTAATTTCTTTAAAACATGTTTCTTTTTTTGCTGTTGTTGTTGTAACTTTTCACTAATTCCTTGCCAATTTTGGATGATTTGTTGTGAAGTTGCTCATTGCCTGTTTCCCACATTTTTTAAGAGAGCAAAAAAATGTGAAAATTGCTTGAAAATAGTGCTTTAATGTGATTGATTTTTAATATATAATCATAATAAAAAAATTCTAATATTTATTCCCTAATATTTCTCTCTTTCTTTCTCTCTCTCTGTCTTTAAAAAAGTATTTATTTATTTATTTTACTAATGTTCAGTTCACTTTCTTGTCAGCTTTTCCAAGTTTCCTGCAATCTCTTACCAAGCTGCTTGTTGCCTTTTTACATTTTCAAAAGAAATCAAACTAATTTACTGAGGTGTCAAAGGTTAAAAGGCTTGTGAAAGGTATCTAAACGTAACATACAAACTAATGTTGGTTTCAAAGGTTGGTTTTATTTATTTATTTATCTTCTGTTTCTTTTATTTAGTCAGGTAAAGCTCGTTGAAACTTTGGATACCACTTTTGGTAGTATTTATTTGGCTGATTAAAGCAGTACCCTCAGGCCCCTTTCCCTTTGAAGTCTGCCTCCGTTTTTTTTCTGATATTTTTCTAAAGTTAAAACTGATTCAGGCAGTAAATAACTTTATTTTACCAAATCCATCTGGTTTTATGTTGCCTCCCTCTCCCCTCAAGAGCTGGGTCAACAGCGTATAAGCGGACTTATGTGCTGCACCATTTTTCAAATACATCTTTTTTTTTTTATCCGGTTTTGTCGACCATTTTTAAAAGCCTCTGTGCGGAGCTGAAAGTACAGATGTCTCATCCATCTCTCCAGGCTGAGTGGAGTTAGCAGTTAATGGATACTAAAAAAAATGACCTTTTCAACTTTCAGCATTTTCAAAAGAGGTTCAACTTGAAGCTGAGCCGGCTGACTCCACAGAAACATGCTATAGGGCGCCTCGTTATCACCTTTTGGCCGAAGATATACTGCGCCGTCCCTCACAAAGGGAAGACGTTGCCTTTCAATAATTCAAAGCTCCAGACGTTTCAAAAGATGATGCACAATTTAAGTAATGTTTGATCACTTAACCCGACAGGAGTTCAGCTGGGTTCACTGTCGTCGTCTCTTTTTCACTTTAAAATAAACAAAACATGTCTTTTATACAAACTATTTTTCTGGTTCAGTACATATTGGGTGTGTACTGGAAGGCACTACTTCCAGGAAATAGCCATAGCCTGACGCTCTTGAGTATGACACTGATAAAAGCTTTCACCTCCTACAGACTCTGCTTTCAAGTAAAACCAAACCAACATTCATTGATTATAGTCAGCAGTAACGCAGGCGGGCAAACGCAGGGTTTTAAAATACTGAAGTCCTAAAACTGAGTTTGCTAGAGAGGTTTGGGGGCATGCACCCCTAAAAATGTTTCAATTTCCCTGATCTAAAGATATGCATGGATGGTTGATGGATGACAATAGCTTTAAAAGCATTTCAGTGGGCAGTGGCATAAATGATCTGTTTTTGTATGTGTGTGTTATTGAGCAGTGATGTGAAGTAACAATGCTTCATCACAATACTGAAGTATTTTCTTTTTTTTTTAGATTATTTTTTCGGGGCATTTTCCCTTTATTCCTTTATTCAGCTGAAGAGAGACAGGAAAGGTGGGTGAGAGAGGGGGAACGACATGCCGAAAAAGGCCGCAGGCCAGACTTGAAATCAGGCCGCTGCAGAAGCCTCAGAAAAATGGGGTGCATACACTACCTAAAGGCCGCCCCAGTATTGAAGTATTTTCGAGGAGTATCTGTATTTTTGCAAACTTTCACTTTTTCTTAATAAAATGTGTAATTTAACTCTTTTACTTAAAGTAAAATCTGAAGAAAATATTTATATACATATACATACACACACACACATATATATATATATATATATATATATATAACCTGACTGCGATTGCATACTGACGACAAAAGCATTCACTTCATCACCCACCAACACACAATCATTGAGTGTCGTCAGTAAGTTTTTAAGATAAGTTTCAGATATACACCTCAGAAAAAATACAGAGGTCCTGACCTCAGTGACCTCAGTGGTCCGTATGATCACGGTGGGTTTTTAATCAGACGGTTGTGTTAAATATGATCTGTTATGAAAGAACCCGTCACATTTAGTTAAATTGCCTTCTTTGTTATCCTCATGTTTCGTATCTCGTGTGTCCTGAATTACATTAAAACTCACGTTACCTCGTTTCAGGTCTCTTCACTTCGTCTCCTCCCGTGTTTCCTGCCTGTGTGATTACCTGCCCTGATGTGTTGCACCTGTGTCTCGTTGTCTCGTTGTCTCCCCTCGTGTATTCGGTAGGCCGTTCTCAGTCTGGTGGTACTTGTGTTCATGTGGACTTGTGAGAGGCCCGAGTGGTGTTCCAGTTCAAAGTCCACATCTAGCTAAGTTTGAACCAAATTTCCGGATGTGGTCTTGCTCCACCTTTTTAATCGAGGATGCTTTGGGGCGTGACTTGTGTGGATTTGGGACAGCCATGATGCATTTCGCACCAACGAGCGGCAATGGCAGAGGCAGAGAAAACTCACTGCTGTAAGTTATCATTTTTTAAAATTAATAATTCTTCTTTTGCAGAATGTCGCTTTATGATTTTTTATGGAAGAACATAGTGATTTTTTTTTATTCAAATTCAATTCAATTCAAATTAAAATTTTCAGTTTCAGTGCATCAACAACAAGATCTAGAAACACTCAAAATATGTATAAATGTGCAGCATTAAGCTGCTTAACCAGCTCTAATCGCAGGCCTGGAGCTGCACTTCTTCAGCTCAATGTCCTTAAAAAAATTCCTGTGATGATGCTTTTTATTTATTAATTAATTATTATTTTATTTATTTAAGTTTTGCATTTTTTTATGTCATGTGTTTTTAATGTGTTTTTGGTATCACGTATATGTGATTCTTCCATTAACCTGTTTATATTTTAAGCATTGTGCATATTTTGGATTGCACTTTACTGATACCTGTATTCTCTATTTACTCTCTATATGTGTGCGCTCTCTCTCACGTCATACTTGAACTGCTGCACAGCAATTTCCCTCAGGATAAATAAAGTTATACCTCATCTTTAAAACTGTTTTATAAGGCGCGGCTGACTGTTAAAAGATTGTAAACCTGCTGCAGAGGGAAAAGGACGAACAGGGAGGAAGTCATCGTAACGGAGACAAACTGACTGACACTCGTGAACCAGATTTGAACCTCTAACATGAAGAGCGATGACTGACACCACATCGCTCCATCCTACCGGGAGACGACGCCTCAGAGCAGTCTGTGTGTGTGTGTGTGTGTGTGTGTGTGTGTGTGTGTGTGTGTGTGTTAAAAACATAAAGAAGTATATCTGTATGCGTCTGTGTGACAGCAGAGAGATGCACACAGTGTGTCTTTGTGTGTGTGTGTGTGTGTGTGTGTGTGTGTGTGAGTGTAAGATGAAAGGGATGCAGACTGGCCTCAGGCTCCAATTAAAAACAGGCTGAGGTTGCTATGGCGATATAGGTGAACTGAAGTACTTTATGAAATATTAGTGACGGATGGACGGACGGACGGACTGGTTTACACCTCCAGCAGAGAACAAACTGTTCTGCA
The DNA here is from genome assembly GCF_026936395.1 of Plectropomus leopardus. Taxonomy (NCBI): domain Eukaryota; kingdom Metazoa; phylum Chordata; class Actinopteri; order Perciformes; family Serranidae; genus Plectropomus; species Plectropomus leopardus. Next base: position 6,020,962 of record NC_142189.1, read on the forward strand.
GACATTTCGGGTTAATGTTTTAACTTTACTGTTAGTTCTGCTTTTAACCTTTTTACCCTTTTGTTCTTCTTTTGTGAAGACAATACCTGAATACTTCACAATGTTCATAATATTAACAATAGCAGTTTGTTGTTTCAGGTTTTTTCAGATATTAATATGAAAAAAATGGCATAATAAAATTAAAAACCTATTAAAACAACATCCATAGGCTAATAATATTAAACTTTAGTGCATAAGACATATCTAAAGGTTGGGCACCAAACATAAAACGAATTAAATGTACAATGTCATTTTAGTAACACTAAATAATAGCCTATGTGAACTGGTTTATGACTAATGTTTCTGTTTTGGTGGTTTGCTGTTAGCTTAGCCAAAAACAAACAGTAACGTTATTTTAGTCTAAAATATAAAAATATGTAATGAAGTATTAGGGCCACTGTTAGAGATGTTGAGAGATTAAGTCAAAATATTTCAGGGGGAAAAAAACAAAAATACCCATATTCGTTAAACAAACAAAAAAGAAGTAATATTTTGAGATTATAGGCTTAAAATTAAAATGTGGAAGATGATTTCTTTTATAAAAAAGCTACATTTTGGGGTGAAATCTCAAAAAAGTCTCAATCAAGTTTTCATATTTAAAGAATTACATCATAATATTTCCAGAGCAAAGTTATGATATTTTGAGAATAAAGTTTGAATATTTGTAGTCAAAATATTTTAAGACCAAAGTTGTAATATTTTGGGGATAGTAACTCAGTATTTTTAGAATGAAATTATAATGCTTTGACAATATCACCCTAATATTTTGATGATAGTTAAAATATCTGTCACATAAGGTCGAAGATATTTTTCGAACAAAATCATAATATTTGAAGAATTAGTCTCTAATATTTTTAGCCTTCATCTTCTGCTGTAAAAATGCTGCATTTTTTATCATCTGTTGACTTTTACACTAAAAAAAAAGCATTAAAATATACTGATTTATTTGAACTCAGCAGGGAGGAAACGTGGCACTTTTCCAGTTAAAAACACAAAAAGACATTTGCATGAATAAAAATCAGCACTGCTGTTGCTGCATGGATCTGCCTCACAAACTCTGTTGGTTATTTTTTAATCTTTGTTTTTCAAATTCAGTTCCCTCCACTCATAATTACATCTTGTTGTTCTTCCTCCTGAAGCGCTCTCTCCGGAGGCTGCAGCAGTTTAACTGCAGGGGAAGTTCACTTTTTAGTATTTTGTTCTTCAGTGCTTGTTTGCTGTCTCTTGCTGTGATGAAACGAAACTAAATTTATTTACTTTTTTTTTTTCCAAACCCTAACTCAGATTTTCTATCTAGCCATGTTTCATGTGTTACATATAATTGCATATAAATCAGTTCCATGAAGTCCGGTCACTATTTTGAAATAAATACCTCAGGATGAACAGAGCTGAAAATGTATTTATTTACTTTATTGGTAATTTTTGTACCTCTTTTGTAAACGATTGTTCTTTTCAGTCTCACATACTGTATATACCGATGCGTCGCTGTAAATGCATCGCTGTAAAAGTTGATGGTACTTGGCAACATGATCTCATTCCAACCCATCAAGTGGTGCCGTTCTTTCAGTGACCTTCTCTGTCTACTTATGACGTTTTAGGTAACGTTATGCATCAGCTGTTAACAAATGAACGTGGTGGGCTGATGTCGTGGTGGGATGAGGCAGCCTGTACCATCATGTCAACAAATGCACATGGTGGGATGAGGCAGCATGGTCCTTATGTTTACATAACAGCACAGACCGTCACAGTGGTTAGGATTAGACAAAAGAGTGACATGTAGCACCCTCATGCTCCTTATCTTTCATAGTAACTGATGCTGTCCATTAGCGTTTCATGCACATGCGACCGGTTCTGTCCAGCCTCGTTTTCAAGTGACATCACCCGTGTGTGCTGCATGTGGATGCAACACGCCGGTGCCATCCAGCTGTCAGCCAGCATCATGGCAGGCTTTTGGTGTCACACTCGTACACTGAAAGCTCTGCCAAAGTGGCACTATTTGGTGAGTTTGGAGTGAGAACGGTTAAGGCGGAAAAAGGCTTTCAGGATCGCAAGCATGTTTCTGAGAGGAAGCAACAACAAGTTAAAACTTAGAAATGAGCAGTGTAACAACATTTTACACTAAACAGGTTTGCGTTCAGCTGAATTAACACCTGTGTTAAACTGTGTGAGAAATCTGAAATGGCATGTTATTTAAAATTGTGTAATTTTCTGCTTTTGCATCATTGCATAGTAGTTATTTCCACACCATTATCTCCACCTGAATATGATAATTTGTTTGTCTTGATTTTTCCTTCCAGTGTTAGTTGGGACAAAACTTAAAAAAGAGCTTTCTCATTGTTGGTTTAAAAGTTAAAAAGTTTCAAACAAATGACTGTGAATAAGTTATCTGTGATCTTTTTAAAATGCTGTCTCTCTGTTTTAGAGGCGTTAAAGGAGAGCGCGGAGGGGGATCGTTACTGAAGGCGTTGATTAATGCAGCTGCGAGAGAAGGAGCTGCTGGTCACTCGTTACAGGAAAGAAACAAGAGAGAGAGGTGATTCATTACGAGCTTTTTGTTTCGATGGTGAGGCTGTTTCCTTCTCTGGACACACACAGACACACAGACACACACACACACACACACACAGACACACACACACACAGACTCTTTTAGACTATTCCCGAATGTGTCGGCTGAATTGGTTGTTCCTGTCAGTTTGTTTTTATTCTGCATCTGTTTATTCATCGTCCTGCTGAGAAACCAGAACAGTTTCTGCTCGAGGCAGATTTTTCCGGAAATGTCTCATCACTATCACATGCTTCTAGGGATGTAAAAGTGTAGAGCAAAGTCTCTGAGTGAGGCGGTTTGAAGCACAAATTGCATCGTCATGCACATCTTTTCCAACGACCGTCTTGCAATGATTCCATTTTTATGAATGGGGTTGACTTTTTCAACATAAACGAGACGGATATCCATTAATCCTCAAATTGCACAAATTGAAATGAAATGTGAATACAAAATGTTTTTACGCTTGCACAAGGTGGTATTTCAGGCGATTCGTAAAAGCCACATTTTGTAAAACTGCAATGGGAACACTTTTTTTTCCGCTTTTATAGATCATATGATGTGCAACACTTGTTGGCGGTAATGCAACTTCATGGATGCCAACCACCAGTAGACCCAAATAATAAGAAGAAGTACAACAAAGTCACGTGACTTTCTACAAAACATGGCGCAGTATGTATGGGCGGAGAAAGAGATCGAGACTCTTATACGAGAGAAATAAATGATGGTGATATTCGATTGGCTTTATTGAGTGGCTGCAATAAAAATAAACCTGCCGATGTTTTGAACATCCATCACCATGGTTACTGGAATGTTATCGTGAGAGGAAACTCGCGTAACACCGTGAGACAATTCGGTCAATAGAAACACAGTCATCTCGCAACTGTGTTTTATTGCAATTTTGAAAATATCTCTTAAGTTGAACAGATCTGTAATGGAAACCCGCCTACTTTTACTATATTAGGTTTTTTGTCACTGGACTCCGTCCTCTTGTCCAAATATGGTCACTTCTGGCTCCAAAAGTCCAAGAATATTGACGGCCAAAATGCCAAAATTTACGGCGTCCAAACAGAATCAAATCAAATCAAATCAAATCTTTATTTGTATGGCACTTTTCATACAAAGAGTAACACAAAGTGCCTCACAGAGATTAAAAACAATAACAGAAATGAAAAACATCAATGAAAATCAAGAAAAATACAGACAGCCTGACCCTCCCACCCCCACCTAGATGTACGCAACAACACACACACAATCATGTAGATATTCCCACACATATTCGCAAAGGCACCCGAACATCCACCCTTACCACCCACACACACGCACACATACACCAAGTCCATGTTTATACAGTCTGTGGATGTGACTGGCTGCATCTTCAAGTTCGTCATCACTGTTTGATGATTTTTTTTTTTTCAGTCTGTCTGTGTGTGTGTGTCGACCTGAGTGTCATCTGACATTGTCGCGCCTTGGTCTTCGCAATTAAAAAGGCGTAAACACACCAGCTGACATCAGTTTAATAAACAGCTGCCACACACACACACACACACACACACAAATCTCCCTCTTCGACCTCTTTGCTCGCTCTTCTTCTCAATTTTTAAATGTCACCTCGCCCTCTCTCTCTCTCTGTCTCTCTCCTATGTATCTCAGTGTCTCTCGCCCCTCCCGCTCCTCTTTATGCAAACTCACGCCTCCTCCCTCTCTCCTCTCTCACCTCTCCGACTGTCACCTCTCTCTCCTCTCTCTTTCTCTTTCACACTCATTTCCCTGCACTTTCTTCTTCTTCTTCTCTCTCTCTACTTCCCTCACTCTCTATCTGACACTGATCTGTCTGGTGTTGCCCAAAAGTATGTGGACAATCCTTTTCGGTCTGGACCTCGTTATTCGAAAGACAGGAAATCTAAACGCTGACTGAGACTTTTCTCCCAAGAAAAATGACAGCATTACTCTTTTTATCAATTTTTTTCACCCAAATGATAAAATCCTCTTGTTTATTTTTCAGTTTGGGAAGTCAAAGACAAATTATATCATTCTGCAGATAGCACTGCTTCTTTGTATTTGTTCTGGAGGGCATGGAAAAACATATTTTGACATTTAATTAAGTAAACAGTCATATTTTAGACATTAAAATAACTAAAGTGACTTTTGGTTTCACTTTAAAAACAAACATTTATTTCTTTCTTTTCACTCTTTACACTGTCGTTGTTGCTGGTGTTGCCACAAACTGCAACCGCCAGACACGTGCACTCCAACTTCATCACATGATGCATCTCTGTCAGGAACTTCTGCGCCTGCCTATGACATTTTAGGTCAGCTGTTTACTCGCCGGGATGCCGTTGCGGTGATGTCACCAAATGCACATGGTGGGATGACGTCACGGTGGGATGATGCAGCTCATTACCGTGATGTCACAGCATGCATAAAGCTGCACTGTCCTTATGGTTAATACAACAGCGAGGACCGTCACGATGACTGGGATTAGGCAACAAAGTGAACACGAGTGACATGTTTGGCTGTCCACATACTTTTGGCCACATAATGCACTCCTATATGTACTCCCTCTCTGTCTTCCTCCCACACATCTCTATTGTTTTCTTCATGAGCGACACACTGTTAAAGTACAACAGTTTCTTGACGCACAGACCCACAATGACATATCCGAAATATTTTTATTGTTATACACTCTCACACACAAACACACACACACACACTCTTTTCGAGTATCGAGGCCAACCAGCTGCTCTGCTCTGCAGCAAAGACCCCCTATGGAGGCCAGTATAACCTCAGTGAGTGAGTGTGAGTGTGTGTCGTCTCCACCCTCATATTAAGCAGATAAAGTCACCATATCCTGATAAAAGTAACCAAATAGGTCACCAAGAATGTTTTTCCCCTCCTCAATGTCTCCATACTCCTGTGTGTGTCTGTGTTTTTGCGACAGAAAAGACTGGATTCTCGGAAAGAAAACTCAGATGCTCTCTGTATTAAAGAGGAGTGTTTCTTTATTGTTGTTAGCTTAGCAGCGGGTGCATTAAAAATCCATGGCAGACTGAGGCTGCGAGGATCCGTCAGACTGAACTTTGAAGTCTCTAGAAAGCAGAGCTGCTGCTGCTGCTGTTTCCTCGCAGCATTAACATGATCGTCGGCAGACACCGTCGTCATCTGCAGGTCGAATGTTTGAGAACGTGACGGCCGGAGTTCAATCTGTGAATCAGTTATGTGTCACAGTTTGTCCTCTCCAGCCACATATTCCCCACAGTCGCTTCTTTGTCATTTTCCATCCATCCAACGGATGCCCTCGGACTTTCCCTCCTTTTCTCATCACTTGACCTAATTATTTTCCAAACACAAAAAAATGTGATGATATGTCTGTAGATCATTTTAATTGGATGCTAGATAATGCTGCTTTGGTTAATTCACAGACATGATTTATTGTTTTTATTGTTATCATTTATACCTTTTTCTGTGGTGTTGTTATGCTTTTTTTTCTCTAATTGAAGATTTGTTTGCTGTTTAATATTTTTCATCTTTTTTACCTATTTGGCCATTGGTGCAGGTTATTTGTTTGTTTAAAATGATGGAAAATTGTAAGTCTGTGCATTTGGGTGGTCAGATGACAGTAATCATAGAATTAGACATCCTAGAAAAGTTAAGTCCATTTGGGATCTGAACGGGTTAATCAGCCCGTCTCCATTCACTCCTTGGCAGGTCGTTAAAACTGCACTGTGTTTTGCACTATTGCTTTCAGGCCAGCAAGTCTATCCATTCCCTCGCTTCAACAATAAACCGCTGATATCATCCTGCTGCCTCGACTGGCTGCATTTAGGTCCTTTCCTGCATTTCCTGAGTCGTGACAGTGTGAGGTCTGAGCACTGCAGGAGATCTCTCTGTACACCGCTGTGCAGCTGAAGATCTTTTGTCAGGTAATAGAGTTTCGTCTTTGTTTTTGGCGTTACAAAGCCATTTGAACACTTTTGCCAGTGTTTTTGGCAAGCTTGCACAGTTTGCCATCAGTGCGCAGTACAAAGATGGGTGAAGGGGCACAGGAGACATGTCCCACTCAACATTTATCATATTTAGAGCACAGGCATTTGTCCCAGAGTAGGAGAGAGGACATTTATTTTGAAGAACCATAAAAAAATACTGGATGTGTAGCTCTTAAACACAGTGGTTCCCAGCTGGTGGGTCACAGATCCTTTCTGAATGGTCAAGTTTGAAGTTTTTCTTTGTAGTCTTGCAATATGTTTTTTTTCTTTGTGGTCTGAGCCAACTCGTTGTTTTCATTTTGTGATATAAAATTGAAAATGTGGAATCTCAAGTTTGGACCTTTAGCTAAAGACTAAAGAAATATCCAGACCCCGTAGCTGGACCAGTTGGGAACCACTGCTCTAACGGGCTTTGCTATTTTGTGCGGGTGCAGAACGACAGTGTTAAATATTACATGTTTTCAACATGAACATGAGGTCTTTTTGATCCGCAGCAGAGAGGAAAAAGATTTAAACATGAGCAGAGATCCTGTTGTATCACATACAAGCCGTTACAACCCAATTACCAAAAAAAACAATGTTTATATTACACATTTTTGCTAACAGGCAGAGTGGGTACGTTGAAACTTTACGTTCCCCAGTAAAGTGAAGGTGTGGGTAAAAAAATCACTTGGTTATGGTTCGGAAAATATCGTGTTTTGGGTTAAAAGGGTTAGGGTGGGTATGTTTGAGTGCACAAAATCTGCTTGAAAAGCAAGGAAGGGTTGGATAAAAATACCCAGGTTCAGTGCCTCGGATGCCGCTGGAAAACACTGTGATGTGACAGTGAAAAAACACAGTTTTGTAGCTCAAATGCTGCTGAGAAACGCTGCGGAAAAACAGTTTGGTAACTCAGACATAATTTTATAGCACGAGTTGCTGACTTGATGTCATAAATGCACAAACATGGCGAGAAAAAGTCAATATTTGGCAAATGGTAAGAAACTTTTTTTCTTAATTCACATATTAAATATCAATTATTGATCAAATGCTAAGTGTAATATGGTGTTAATGTAAACCACAGACCATGTAGAGTGACTCAGCTATATTTTAGTGATTTAAAATGTCTGTCTTTGAAGTCATGGCTCAACTAATTGGTCTCCTTTGCTCTTTGTTGTCATGAATAAACTGGAAACAAACGCTCGAAGCATTAAAATGAATCCCGTCTTCTTTGTAGCTTCGATGTTGTTCCCACTTTATGACCTCAAAGCACGTGAACTCGATGAAGTTGGAGGAGCGACTTCCAAACTAGGAAAGTACGACCTTCTGACATCATATGAATGCAGCATTAGTCCCGTTTTTGGGGACACTTAAAAGGCATTCTGGGAAATGTATGGACTCACTAACTCTAGAGAAGAAAAGGGCGAGGCACGTGGACGCAAAGGGAGGTTCACCAGGAAAAAGAAATTGCAAGTTTTCCTGCACATCAACGATTCTTAAATGTTTTTACTTTAAAATAGTAAAATAATGACGCTTCTGTGCGAAGTGAGCGCCATCTGATGATGATGATGCTCTCGGCTATAAGCAGCACCCCTCCAAGTTTAAGGATCTTTTACGTGTTGTTGTTGGACTTGAGAGAATTGTGTCTCATAAGAAAAGCGTGTTGTTATAATTCACAGCTCCGGTGTGTCAGTGTGAAGCTCCCTGCCAGACTTTAACCTCTGAAAATGAAACGCAGTCTACTCCACTCTTTGCTCTGTACATGCGATCGCTCCCAGCATGGCGGCGTCTTCCCAACCTGCTTTGCATATGACTGCAGGGTTGGGGATCAAAGAGAGAGGAAGTTATGAGACAGGCAGCGGCGGGCCCCCGTCTGATGAAACGCTCGCTGCTGCTGTCAGGAGGCCTCGCAGAGGTTTTACTGTACAGCCCGCACGCTCTGCATTTACACTTTCAGACGCTCGGCTGGCGCGATGTTTCGGGGCGAATCGCTGGTAGCGCAGGTGGGGGGTCGCTGTATCGCTCTGGGACTCGTCAACAGAAGTGGAAGGAGCTGACGGACTCACGCTGGCTCCAACCGGTGACCTTTCAGCTGCAGGAAAGAGTCTTCAAAGCCACAATATAACAAACACTCACATAAAATATCGCTAAATAAACAGGAACTATCGGCCTGTGTGTTCAGACTGATAAAAGAATTAAAAATGTCCAATATGACTTCTAATGAACTGAAAGATCTGAGAATATGCTGACAACAATGAAAAAAAGCTTAATTAACACGATAAAAACAAACAAAACCAACAGCCCCAAAGACAGATGCACATGGAGGGATTTTGGGGGTACTTTGAATAGGAACAAAGAGCAAAAAGATTTGCAGCAACATTGATTGTAATAGTTCCCTGTCTATTCTCCATATGGCAAATATGATAAAAAGGACATCATCAGATGGAAAAATGGCAAAATTTACGCCATACACATGAACCACAGCCAAAATGATCAAAACATGAAGAATGGAAAGCGTGAAAATGCAACAAGCAGTCCCTAAGGGTTAAACATATGTTTGTTTGTTTGTTTGTTTGTTTGTATTTTCACCCTGCTCCGTCGATGCAGTGGCCTCGCTGAAGTGAACGACTGAGACTGTTTATCGGTGGTGGCTGTTTTCCATCAGGCGGCTCAGCAGGAGCAATGGCAGGTGTTGATGTGGGAGCTCTCCCACCTGAGGAGGACTTTCATTACACTCCGCTGCCTCAAGGCAAACATTTCAATATTGTGACTCTGACCTCTCTGTCTCTGTCTCTGTCTCTGTCTGTCCCAACAGACGTGTCAATAACAGGAGTGTTTTCGGACTGTACTAACCTCTGTGAGGAGGCATTAACACACAGGACAGCACTGACTGCGTCTTCTGAAGCCTCACTGTTTAGCTCCTTATGTAAGTTCAGTTTGGGCTTTTTTATCACCTTGGTTTTATGGTGGTATTCGTTCAGTCTGTTGGTCACCTTTCTGAGAAGATAAATGTCTGATGAAAGCATCTGACAAAGGCTTTTTGGAGCTGTTCACGAATGTCAAGAAAGAAAAATAAGTTTATTTCTGGTGTTTTTGGCCATTAAACCCCAAACTGTTTGAGTTTTCAACTTAATTCTTCTTTGGCTGCAGTTAATCAGTTTATGCAGCGAAATAAATTAAAGGAGTTCATAAATGTTGAATAAATGCTGTGAAACTGTAAACACATCTTTTTACAGAACGCTAAACTGAATTTCACAGTTTTATCAAGTGGACCTTGAGTTAACCGTCAGGTATTTTTGTTGTTTTTCGCGGATCTAGTGATATCAAGATCAATAACCAGCCTCCACACTAAAACGGCTAAAATATATAACCTAAAAATGAGAGAAAAATAAAATGTAACCATAATCAAAAGTGAATATCTGTGCTGGCAATTTAATAAAATTGAAATAATTATTTTTTAAAAATACAGAATGCTTTAAAAATAAATATTTTTAATAAAACAAAACTGTTATGACAGAAAGGTATTGCATGAATAAATTACATGACATTAAATAAAATCAGAATTACATTTCAACATAGAACATTTTGTAATTGAACTACAAAGTCTTTTAAATCAAAAAATAAAAAAGTGAAAACAAAATTCAACATATGTATATATACATATGACTTTTAAAGTGATATTATAGCATAATCGTTAGCTTTTATTTCCATGTCATACCAAACATTTGGCCCATTCCTCAACACAAAAACATGTTTAATAACACAAAACCAAAAGAAATTTAGTCACTAACAACTCCTTTATACTTTCAAATATTGAGTAAACGCCACATAACTTGTACACAGAATAGCAGAGAAAGCTATAATAAAGATAAAAAGTTAACATAGTAATTATCTTCAAACACAAACATTGTCTTGTGATGGTTTTGTGGGCGAGTCAGTGTGAGATCCTGCTGGACTTGGCTCGTTCACAGCTCCGTATTGTTGGAGAGGAGCGAGATATAAATACTCAGACAGCTTCCTGCTTCGCCCTGCTGGGGTTCAGTATTACAGCCGTCCCAGCTGAGCACACACACCCAGACACAATAGACCGGCCCGGACCGCCTCGCGGAGCCCGGCCTTCATGGAGGATTAACCCACACAAGTCTCCTTCATTTGTTTTATTCAGAGCGTGACAGAAGGACGGATACAAAGACGGGGAAATATTTAGAGTCAGTTATGTTTTCAAATGACGCAAGTTAATGAAGTCATGTGGGAATCATCTGTGAGTTATTTCTGCAAATCTCCCCTAAAATTTAAAGCTAAACACTACAGCCACCACTGCTAATGAGAGTTTGGGACATTTCCAGCTGTCTTTGCAGTGACAAAAGTAGGTATTTTTTAACGAGAGTTTGGGACATTTCCAGACACGATCGCTGCAGCAAAAGCACATATTCTTTTAACAAGAGTTTGGGACATTTTTTAACTGTGATTGCTGCAACAAAAGTGTGTATTTTTTAACTAGAGTTTGGGACATTTCCAGCCAAGACAGTCTCAACAAATACTGTTATTCTTTGAATGATTTGGGACATTTGCAAATACTTGCTTTTTTCTTTGGGGCAAAAAAAGCGGGTATTTTTTTAACAAGAGTTTGGAACATTTTCAGCTGTGATCGTTGCAACAAAAACAAATATTTTTAGCTTGATTTAGGGACATTTCCAGCCATGATTATAGTATATAGTGTCTTAATGAGAGTTTGGGACTTTTCCCACTGCGATTGTACAGAAAAAGCAGGTATTTATTTTCGAGTTTGGGACATTTCTGGCTATGATGATCTTCTATTTCCAAGTGACTTAAGCAAGTGTTTTTAAGAAGAGTTTAGGACATTTCCAGCTGTGACTGTGGCAACAAAAGCAGGTATTTTTGAATGAGGGGTTGGCTTTGTTTGTAGCGATAAAAGCTAATATTTTTTCAGGACATTTCCAGCCATAATTGCAGCGAACAAACCAGGTATTTTAAACCTAAACACTATCTGTTTATAACCACAACCAAGTGTTTTTTGTGCCTAAACCTAACCCACAGCGAAACATTAAGATGCAAAGTAAACAGTACATAAAAATCTAAGCTGTAACATGTCCATTATTTGCAGAATCCAAAAGGAAAGCGGCACCATGAGAAACAGAGTCTTGGGTAACGATTTGACGTAATTTATCAGAATAAATCAAAGGCATGTTTGAAGTAAATATGCGTACTGTGGACGTTACATCATGACATGAGGGGAAATCCTGACTGTTAAGGAGCAGCTAAACAGCCACGCTCCTGCAGTTTATGAAACACCAGCCGGACGCGTAAAGCTCCAGAGCTGCTGCAGACTGTTCAGAGCTGGAGGGGAGGACAGGACGTCCTCTCAGCCCATCTGATGTCTCTTTCAAAGCTCTCACACCCTCAGGGCTTTATTTTCAGAGTGGGTTTTAAGGAGATTTTCCCAAGAAGAAAAAAAATGTTTCGTAAGCCCTCGAGTGTTACTATTGAATGATGCATGTGAGAGAGGAAGAGAGAAGGCTGGAGGAATCTCTTTCTGTCCTCGATGCTGTTTTTTAATCTTCATATTGCCGTGTGCTCCAGTAGCAGACACACTGCAGGGTTCAGGGTGAGGAGTAGGGCAGGAAATCAGCTGATAAATCTTTAAATCCAACAGGAGGCACTCTCACTATTTCAGCAGTCAGGAGAGTTTAATTTAATTTAATAGGATATGATGTTGAGTGGCCTTTTCTGTGTAAGTGCCTTTGAGAGAGTCGATTCTAAAAAAACACCTCTTTTATAAATGACCTTCAGTGTGAATAGCATTAACTATCATGGTCTCATATCCTTTGTTGTGTTTTGACCATATTAGTTTTTATCAGTCCGTATAATATTTTTAGCCGTGCTGCGGGTGTGTTTGTCCGTTCACCAGACTGAATGGAAAATGACATTTAGTACAGACAGTCATGACTCCCTGAGGATTAATGATTTTTCTGATCCTTTGTTGTTTGTCGTTTTGAGCTGAATGTCTTGTCAACGACTGTATGGTTTTCCATCTAATTTTTGTTTCAGAAAGTCATGTTGTCCACACAGGATGAACTTTGGTGATAATCTGATTTTTCATCCCCTCATCACATCAACATTTACTTTATGTCCAAAGTGTTGACATTCCCATCAGCCTCCGCTTGTGTCTAAATGCTAATTATTAACAAATGTATGCTTGCTGAACTAATACGGTGCTGAACTAATACGGTGAACATGGAAAACTTTACACCTGCTTTTATTTTTTTTTAGCATTATTTTTCATTGAATTTTTAACTGTATATCAAAACGTACGTGCAAATGTATATCCCCTCATACAGTCACACTTTCCAACAGACAAAGAAAATAAAATGAATAATGACAATAACAGTCACAACAACAACAACAACAACAACAACAACAACAATAATAAGAATAAGAGTAAGAATAACAGATTATAAATGAAATGAAATTCATTAATTATTAATTGGATGAAATAAATAAATATAATGAAAATATATAATAAATACATGAAAATAGAATATTAAAGTAATATAACAAACATCAAAAAATAAAATAAAATGAGAAAATTAAATTAAATTAAATGTACGATCAGTACTTTCATGTTATCCATATATCATCTCTTTTTCAGTCAGTTAAACATGTTTTGTTGGTCAAGGACATAAATGAGACCCAAATACAAACATACCTGCTTTTAATACTGACAAGGATGTAGGTTTCTTTTCAACAAATAAACAAAAAAAAAAACATACAAATGTAACCTATCAGTGGTTTGCAGAAATGGACAATCCTAACATTTTATGGTGATGACTGGGTTGCATTAATATATCAGTCAAGAATGAATCTCAGTGAAGAAGAAGCAGAGCGGTATGTTTCCTAATTCCCTTGTTATTGTAGAAAGTACCACTTCTACTACTTCTATCACTGCTGCTACTTCAACAGACTCCTTCTCCTTTCCACTTGCTCATGTTATCATGAGGTGAGTTTGATCTGTGACCCCTCTTGTACTGAAATTTGCTTCACTCGAGACTCTGCTTATTGACTGTGACTCAGCATCATCACACTCAATCCTCAGACCCTGCTGACCATCACTGCGCAGCTCCTAGCAACAGGCAGTCAGACAGTCCCAACTGGTCCCCCCGCTGACCCGGGCCTGCATCACCACACATCACAGCGATCATGTCATTAAATCCGCTGATGACTGCACAGCAGAGCAGCTCCTCACTAACAAGCATGAGTCAGCCCGCAGAGACGCGGCAATCTCTCTCCCTCAAAGTCAACGACACACACGAGGAGATGGTTCTTGACTTCAGAGGGACCTCTTCATATCAGTGGAGGCAGCGCTCGTCCACGTGTTCCTCCTCAGTGAGACGACTGTTAATGGAGCCAGAAACACGGTGAACGCACAGTGAACACACACCAACGCCTCTGTTTCCTGGAGACCGAGCAGAGGTGGAGCTGCTGTTCCAGATGTGACACAAAGAGCATCAGTGTCTGACAGAAACAGTGAAAACATTAAGGATTTACAAGAAGTGTTTATTTTGTACTACACAGCAGTCCTTTTTTATAATTAACAGTATTGTATATGACTAATTGGGATTTAATAAAAAAAATATACTTTATTATTATAAACAAATTATACTTACTATTACTTTATTATTATAAACAAAAATTTGAAATTTTCAGTCAAGTTATTTATTTATTACAAGCAGTCACTGGAAATGAAGGTCTATCCAGCAATGCTCATTAAATGTGTTTAAAAAGAAAAAAAAAATCAAGTAAAACTGAAAATCTGAGTAATAAAATAGCGCTGAAGGGATAAAATAGACACATATATAAAACATTAGATGAAATAGTGTTTATATTTATATTTTTTGTAAATCCTGCACGTTTTTTTTTGTATTGAAATGCTCACAGTTGTATGAGAAATGTTTGCAAACCCAGCGCCAAGGTGAACACGTGCAACCTTGCAGATTTAAAGCTCTCCCATCAGACTTATCAGGTTGACTGAAAACGCTCCTCTGCTTCATTTATTGCACCTGTCAGTTTTTTTACAAGAATCACTATGTGTGTTTTGCTCTACACCTCAGCAGAGAGCGTTACATTTGCAATGCTAATGACTGCTAATGTGTCAGACGGGAGTCAGTGTGTACGTTTTGCACTAGATGCTTTACATTCTTGTCACTTGGGGTGGAAACTAACTCATTACAAGTTCTCTTATTGCTGTATATAAATAGCTTTGTCTGGCGAGATTCATATTCAGACATCATGCATTCAGAAGCTGTAGCTGCTGCAAAGACGGTCAAAGAAATATGTCCCAAATACAACCTATAAAGCTCTGATTGGATGTGTTTAGCCAAGCAGACTCACTAGAGGAAAACTACTCCATCCAATTTTCCAAAGTTGTCTTATTTTATATTTAGTAGAAATGTAGTTCTCTGTGCATTTTCTAGCAGCTAAATCAGGTTCTTCCCAGCTAAAGGACAGCTAACTTTCAAGGGAAAAGAAGGATCTTGAGCACACTGTTTGATTTGCAGCCTCTATTTGTGCAAGCAAGACGCACACATTGGATTCACACTGTTAACACAGCTGAGCCCTTTGGCTCAAGAACTGAATTTGTCATGTTTTCTTTTCATTTGTCACACTTGATTGATGCAGTTCTTGTATGTTTTGTAAGATAAAATGAGATAAGATAAACTTAATTAATCCCACACTGGGGAAGTTCACTTGTGTTAGCAATTCAAAAGTCAAAAGCAAAGCAAAAAGACACAAGTCAGAAGGGAGAGGTGGGTGGGGGTACTTTTTGTGTTTTAAGTTTGTAATTTTGTACAGATATCTGTATTCCTCCAGCCGTTATCAGGGTGTAACAAAAAAAAGTGACATCAAATCCGGACACACAATGCAGCCTTTAGTATTCGTATGAGATGCACCAGGTTTTCAACAAACTCCAATATAAACCTGTCTCTTTTAGACATCAGGTAAAAATGTATAAAAAGAGCACAAAGTAAAGTTTAGTAAAAAGTGCACAAAATCAATCAAGTGGGGCTTGGAGGTCGATGGGTCCAAAAAGCACAGGACTTTCACCCAGACTACTCATACTATGTCCCATGTGAAACTAAGGCCACATTTGGACAAGAAAGGCCTTACTAAAAATGGAAAAGTCTAAAAATGGAAATTGGAGTTCATGTGATGACATTACGAAACAATTCTTGTGTACACAGATACACCAAAAACAACCTAAAATACTGTAGTATGCATGTCAGGCCAGTAGTTGGCAGTATAACTTTGTAATGACACACTATAAAAGAACACCACGTGCACATGCCCTAACTGTCAGCATTGACTCATTTTGTGGTGTCACTTGTGTGATGACACCGACATTGTCAGTGCTCTTCTTGCTGTTTTTTGTTTTTTATCTTTGTGGGTAGCCTGCAGGTAGAGATGGGCGGAGCCAACAAGGTAAGGTAAGTTTTCTCTGATTATGTGGGTGCGTCATGTATCAGGACATGTATATATACTGCCATATTACAATGCACTTGTATACATCAAGGTGTTAAATGCAATACAATACAATTTTTGCTCAAATAAAGGCTTTGATACCTTTTGTTGGAGCTGATAACAAAACTAACACAACAGATCTTTGCACTGAATGTATAGAATTAAAAGTGGGACAAAAGTACTAGTACACATTTCTTTACTTGAGGATATTTTACATTCCCACACCATCTCCTGTACTTTTTTATTTTACATCTGTTGCTCGTGTCTGCTCCTCAACAAACACATTCATCAGTTTTCCTGTTCATATGATCCCGTTCTCATCCAGCTGTGTTGAATTTATTGTCTTTAATTACTTGTTGAACGTCAGCTTGTGATTCCACAGGAACTGTATGTTGTTCCTCTTATACTCACTATAATTAATGAATGACGCATAAAGCTACTTTAACCCGAAACTGAACTTCCTGCCTCTGCTGCTGTTTAAAGCAGACGCACCATAACATCCTGCCTTGCTCAGAGGAACTTCGTCAGCAGAGATTGAAGAGAGCGAAAGTTCTGCCTCTTCTTTTCTTCCAGCCAACCACCGAGGCCCGCGCTGCTGCTGCAGACATCCCAGTTTGACAGTGTTGTGTTACAGCACCACAAACTTCGAGGCTTGGAGAGAAGTGAAGGAACTGGATGCATGCTGAGAAAAGAAAAAAAAAATCCGCCCTGTCAGGATTTTACAAACCAGAAAGGTGTGAAACATGAAAGGCTGACAGAAAGTGAAATATCTGCAGATTCCATATGGAGGTGCTGATGGTGCAGCGCCTGCAGCAGGGGTCGCCTGTGGCAGCCACCGACTGCACTGCACGCGCTCTCTAACTCCTCAAATAACTCACACAAGTCAACCTTCTCAGAAACTTCTGTGTTGATTTACCACATTTCTCAATATATGGCAGGTGAAGAAATGTTTGCATGTGTTTCTAGTTCATACCAGCGTGCAGCTGCTAAAATAAGGGTTGTTACTGATGTAAAATCAAAATTCAGTTGTAAAGTTTTTCCTCTGGGTGCTTTAGTTTCCTCTCACAATTCATAGACATGCAGGCTTATATATTTGCTAAATTGCCCATAGGTGTGAATGTGAGCATCCAGGTGTGCCCTTCCTGTCTCCCTGTGTGAGCTGAGAAACTCCATCCCCGTACGACCCCTGTAAGCAGGTATAGATAATGATGGATATTACGCATTATAAATGTATTTATTGTACAGTATGCAGAAATTCTCTGCAGGCCTCTGGAGCACATGATGCATTATTGCTATGTGCATTTTGTATTTTTTCACTCCAGGTGTGAATAAAGAATCCAGCAGGGGTTCAACTGATGACTGTTTTCATTAATGGATAATTTATACTTTTTTTTGTGAATGAAAAATG
The DNA here is from genome assembly GCF_026936395.1 of Plectropomus leopardus. Lineage (NCBI taxonomy): Eukaryota > Metazoa > Chordata > Actinopteri > Perciformes > Serranidae > Plectropomus > Plectropomus leopardus. Next base: position 6,038,456 of record NC_142189.1, read on the forward strand.
ATAATTGCAATTTCACAAAGCCCAAGTTCACATTTTAGCAATCAGATGTATTTGGATACTTGATCATTTATAGAGTATTTGTAGCATTTCAACATCTTATTAATTGAGATTCCACAATTCGAATGTTTCACTTTGTCTGTAGATGTTCATCTGTAGAGTATATGTGACAATTTACCACATATTCTCAGAATAATTTAGTTAAGGCAAAGGTGACGCAGATATATTTATGTAGCACATTCATACCCAAAGGCAACCCAAAGTTCTTTACAGATTAGTGAAGTCAAAGTTTGTTGTAGGTTGATCCCTCAAAGGGCTGTAAAAACAGTCGTTTCAATTCAATTTCAATTTGATCTACAAAATCCAATATCACAAATCACAGTTAGCCTCGGCTTTACAACACACCGCATCCCTCTGTCCTTAGATCCTCACAACGGAGGGTGCAAACTATTCACCCAATATATCCTGCATAGGTGAGTGGCTTTAATAAACCCCTAGAAAAACCGTTAAAAATAAAGGATTGACTGCTTAACAGACTGAATTGACTGAAAACAGGCTTAAAAGAAGAAAGCAGCATGGAGGTCAGTGAAAATGTTTGCTTCAAAGGCTGCAGGCAGCAAGGAGAAATATTGCCAAAAAAAAAGAAATCGACAGTTTGAGAAACACAGCTTCAGAGCTCAGACAAGGAGCATGACCTGCTGGTGAGAATTTCATGTACCGAAATGTATTTTACCTCGCTAAAGCAGCATGTTAGCTTGATATAAATCAGACAGCCCAGGAGTATTAAAGCAAAATTTCTTTTGCAAGTCAAGGCAAGTATTATGCATTGTGCTCAAGTGTCGTTAGCCAGCTTCAGCTAGTGGATCATGTCATCCATCTTCACTGTACAGTCTATAGATATAAACATAGGTAAAGAAAACATGATTCAGTTTATCCCCTTAAATCCTACACACTGGACCTTTAAAAATGTGCTTAAATGACTTATTGATTATGGAAATCATTTGCAATTTCCACTCAAAGAATAATTGATTAACTGGCCAACTATTTTCAGCGCTGGTATACAGAATGATTTTTAATGAAAGGGCACAGATATAGCCATCTTCTGCTTCTACATTTCTGGACATGCCCCCTTAATTGTCCCCCCGCTACATGTCCACAAATTGGTCTCCGTTGCTCCTCCTCTGATGGATTTGTCCCAGTGGGATTATTACATCATTGCTGCAAAAAAGCGACTTCAGACAGAAAGAGGCTCTCACTTTTTAATTCTGACACTAATTGAACCCAAACACACACCTTTTAATCATTGTTATTTTAGATCAGAAACATTTTCTGATATTAGACTTGAGTGAAGCAGCTGGATATATTTAGACGTGGCGTCTGCTCGTTATCCAGAGAAAGAAGAACAAACCAAACTAAACTAAAGGAGACAGAGCATCTCCAATCAAAATGATTTTTTTCCCACAGATTTTGACTGTTTTGGAGATTTTTCTCTGGGAGAAGAGCTGCTATTTTAGGGATCTCTACATTTTCAGTCTCACGCTATATGTGTCTTTTAATTTCAGCGTGTACTAGGGATAATTTTAGATTTTCTGACCCATCCCCGCTGAGTGTGTTCCCTCTTATCTGGGTGAGTGGAGTCTTTCTGAGCTCTGAGGCTCATTAACAAGGCATTGCACTCAGGGGAATCCAGAGGAACCAGCAGCCCATATTGATCCCAAACCCAGAACAACTGAAATATAAATGAAGGATTTTCACTGAGGACTCCTTTGTGCACTCACGGCCCACCGTTGTCCAACCCCGGCTGCAGTGTCTTTTCATTACTGTCAATATTGTGATGCAACGTTCCAGAAATGTTGTTTTAACATACTTATTAAGGGGAAAAAGAAAACAAAGGAGATTACCAAAACTGGAATAGATTAATTTCCTGATAGACTGATTTACTATTTATTTTGGCTCTCTATACAACAAAAGTAGGACAAACACAGCAGCAGCTAAGGCGACTCTATGATGATCACACACACTGAACCTGCATTCCCACGATTAGCAAATTTGCTTTTTTTTTTGTCATTTGCAGGAACAGTATACATAATTAAACAATTTTCACTGGAAAAAAATCCCCAATATAATTACATCACAGAGAGAGTGACAGAGCAAGAGAGGGAGATTTTAATTTGTATTTAGATGCTTTGGCAACGCGGCTCATCTAACATTCATGCCAATAAAGAGGATTATTGGAACGAAGAAAGAGACACAAAAGCAGAAAGAGACACACATTATATATTTATGTAAGCAGGATGAGAGAGACAGTTACACAATGAGAAAACACATATCGTCGACACAAAACACAAATCTTTTAACCCTCAACAAGCCACAGTAAACTTACATATGAGTGATGTAATACCTGATATTTTGGGCTACTTGCATGAATATTAGTGATACTGCATGTTGGTCATATAAAGATTGTAGGTTTTTTTTGTCTTGTGTTAAGTGGTCACACTTTTTACCATAAGCAGATTTTAATATATTTTCTTAATCTTGTATTTTGGCAGCACAAATGTTTCTTAAAGCTGCAAGTAGAGATGAAACAACTGCCCGATAAGTCGATTAGCTGTTTGATGAAAAACCAATGCTCATTATCAAAAAATGAAAATAAAAATAAAATAAATAATTATAATAACAATAATAAATAAAAAAGACTGAAAATGTTTTTTGCAGCTATCCAGTAATACTTATATTTATTCATATTTATTAATATTCATTTGCAATGTTACATTTATATTGCTTTTATTTTTGCTTAAACTTAGAATCTATTGTTTTATTTCATTGTATTTATTTGCTTCTACTACTTTTAGACTCTGGTGTCCTAATTATATTTAAGGGGTTTCGTTTCCTCTCACCTTCATGTTTTTGAATGACAATAATCTTTCTTAAAACTTGAATCTTGAATCTACAACACATCCGCTTCACTGTCACTCATACACAAGAACCCGAGGTGTCTGAACTCCTTCAGTTGGTGCAGCAACCCACCCTCAGCCCACAAGGAGCAAACCACCATTTTCAAGCAGAGAACCATCGTCTCGGACTGGAGGCGTCGACTCTCATCCCGACAGCTTCACACTCTGCTCGGCTGCAAACCACCCAAGTGCATGCTGGAGGTCACGGTCTGATGAAGCCAACAGAACCACATCATCTGCAAAAAGCAGAGAAGTCACTCTGAGATTCCTCCCTGCCTGCCCATCGAGCTCCCGTTCATTATGATCACATACAGAAGAAAGGACATGCACGACCCTCTGAAAACGTGCTTGACTTCTTGCGGACAACACACACACACAGCTCTCAGTCTGGTTACATAAGGAAGTGATGGCTTGCAGTGGCTCTGGTACCCCCACACTCCTGCATTACCCTCCACAAGACGACCGTGAGGGACACACTGTAAGCCTTTTCCAAGTCAACAAACCACACAGACTGGATTGGCAAGCTCCCCAGCTGGCACTGGATGTTAATATGACGTCAGAATGATGTTGGACTCACACATTGGACAGACTTTTTATTTTCTATTTTTATTCTTAAATTTATTTTTATTAGAGTTGTTCCCCTGACACACCCATCACAAACTCAGGTGTGCAGAAATTATTTTTTTCTTATTTTTTTCTGTATGCAACAACAAAGCACATTACTGAAATGGTGAATTTAACTAACTAAATTTAAGATTAATCAAGTTACCTGATTAATTACGAATATATACAAAATGCACAGAGAGTGGGGGTAAATAGTAATAGCTTTTTTTTGCCCTGATGCCCCCTTGTGGTTTATTCTGGATCTTATTTTAGCAAAAAGCAATTTGATAACATGAATTATGTCTGTTAACTTGCCAAGGGCAGGACTATGTTGTTGTTGTTGTTATTTTGTGGTCATTTTTTATTTTTTTAAATAAAAAAACATAATAAAATTACTGTATATGTGTTTTTTAAAATGTATTTACAATTTTAAATAATAATGATAATGACACGACTTTACATATATTGCTACATTGTTTTTTTATTTGCATTTTTAAATAAATAAAAAACACTACTTCTACTAATAATGTTAAAATGACGTTACATATACTGCCACATATTATTTTTAATTAAAAATATTTTTGAATGAATAAAAGTACAACAACTACTACTACTAAGAACACCAACAATAACAACTACTTCTACTGCTACTACTACTAACAACAACAACTAATAATAATATAATAATAATAATAACCACAATAATAATATTAATATTAAATAATAATCAATTCACATACAATGCTACATGTTTTTAGAAAACGTTTAAATAATAAAAGTACTACAACTTCTACTACTACAATAAAACAATTATATATATAGAAACACACACGTAGCTTTTTATTTACATTTTAATTGATTAAAAAACTGTAATACTACCACTAATGAAGTGACCTGACCTTATATGTGATGCCACATTAAAAACAGACACATAAACATTAAGACAAATTTGATACAATAAATTTGAATTTACAATGAATGGCATATAATAGAAATATGAGAAAAAAAGTGAAGATGAAGAGAGAGGGAGAGAAGGAGAGAGAGAGAGGCTGAATGGAAAAGGTAGAGCGACATAGACACAGAGTGGAGGAGCGCAGGAGAGAGAGAGTCGCCATTACTGCCTGGCAGTGCTGCTGAGAGGGGAGGGAGCAGAGAGGAGCAGAGAGGAGCAGGTTTCGGCTTACAGCGCATACCACACTAACAACACCGAAATACACCAAAAATACAGGCGGACTGGCCGTCCGGAACTTCACAAGACTTCCCCGTCAACTGAGCCCAACTCGGGATCTGGTCGGAGGACACTAACGGCGGCAGATTGTGGATTGTAAAAAGGAGTTTTTTGCCTCGTAATGTGGGAATGCTTTCTCCTCTTTTCCGTGGTATGTGGATCTGGGAGCGACCATGTTATTAGGTGGGTAGGGGAATGTATCTGGACTGGGATTGGGGACTTCATTAGCTTTGCTAGCACTCTTTTCTGTTAGCTAAACCTGGCCCTTAAATTGCGGTATTCCTTGTTCAGAGGAGCGGGGATGGTGATCGGAGTCCGGGCTGTGAAACTGGACCCGGGGTGCGATTTTAAACCGCTTTCTTCCCAACGTTAGCCTGGTGTTGCTAACGCTAGCCTGCTAACTATCCCTCACCCCCTTTTGGCATGCGAGGCTAACAGCTCGGCTAATGTTAAGCTAATACGGATTGGAAATGTGTGTTTTTTTGCCTCCTGGAGTATCAGGGCCAAGCCAGGCCGAGCCGGGTTTCACGTCCTGTGTCCCCTGGAGGATTTAATAACCGCCGTATCAAATCCGGTGGTTGCTTATGTTAGCCACGGTGCATTGACGCATTAACATTAAGGACTATTGGTTTTAATTTGAGCTTAACTAACTCATTAACCGTGACGGTAACTCCCATTACTCACTCTCATCCCCTGGTTGAACCCTTTTTAGACATAGTTTGATGTTTTACATCAGAGGTCCCCAACTGGTCCAGCTTCTGGGTCCAGATTTCTCCTTAGTCATGAGTTCAATGTCCGCACATAAGAGAAATGAGCACTTATTCAGTTTTATTTGTCAAAATGTAAATGACACATGGGCTTAAAACGGAATGAAATAAAACATACTGCAAGAATAAAGTGCATTTAGTTAAAAGCAGGGGCGTTTGTAGGATTTGATGACATGGGGGCTTAGCCCGGACCTGTGTAGGACAAAATCACAGGTTTAGAAACCATGTTTTCTTTAAAAAATAAGTAAATAATTAAAATATATATACGTTGATTTGTTTTCCATTCAGGCTAGTTAATTTTTAGAAAAAAATAGATTATTTAAAAAAAACTTTAGTTTTTATTCTTCAAAGTTTCTGGTGATTTTTCTTTTTCATTAAAGCTCTAAAATTTGTGCTGATTTTTAAAGAAAAACTACCTGAAGGTTGGTTTTATTTAAAAAGTTTTGGTGTTTTTTTCTACTTTAAACATTGTTTGGCGATTTTTTCTTTTATATTTTTTGATTTTTTTCCCTTTTTTATTTTTGGTGATTTCAAAAACTTTTGGCAATTTTCTTTTCTTTACAACTATTTGGTGCTATTTTTAAAAAATATTTCTTGCAATTCGTTTTTTTTTCTTTAAAATTTGTGGTGATTTTAATTAAAATGTATGATTTATTTTTCTTTAAAAATATATATTTTTTTATATAAAAGTTTCTATTGATTTTTTTTCTTTAAAACTTTTGGCAATAATTTTCTTTTCCTTAAAACTTTTTGGTAATCTTTTTTTTGTCTATAAGATTTTCTGGTGATTTTTCAAGAAAACATGCCTTCCAAACCTGACGACCCACCAAAATAAAAATTGCTGAAATTATGCTATTTATTACAACCAGAAAATGTAAAAAGAAAACCACTGTTTTACGTGATATCCACCCCTCTCAATGGGTTTCCTTTTAACATAAAAAATGGCTTCAAATTGAAAATTATTATGCAAAATTCTCATAAACACCCGGTACTGACATCCAAGTTCAGAGCATCTCTGGCCAGCTCTTATCCCTCATTTTCTGAGTTAATTTAGAAGTTGCCGGTTGCCAGCTTTTACAATGTTAATGTTCTGCTAATCGCTAACACTAGCATCAAGGATGGGTGGATGGAAGGTCAGATCGAGTGCCACTGGTTCGTAAGATTGAATTTTCCGTCATTAACCAGGGTGTTTCCAAATGTCTCGGCTGTGGTGAGAAGTTGTAACCACTCTTTGTCATTTGCAGCTTAATAACTCTTTATTCAGTGTGCAGCAGCAGCAGCAGGCAGTCAGGTCAGCGTTGGTTTGTCCTGCTGCAGCTCTGCATGCCATTTGCATAGACTCGGACTGCTGCAGCTCCCTGTGCCCTTTACCCAAACTCTTGTTAAAGGGATAGTCAGGCTTTTTTAATGAGGCATCCTGGTGTTTTTTCTCCAGCTCTTTGCAGTCCTCTCAGCAGAAAACATAATATCTATTTACGTATTTCTGGGTTTCAGAGACTGTTACGAGTGGGCCTGTTGTTGATTCTGCTATCATCTTATTTTAGCGTCTACGAGGTCTGCGTGAATGGTTTGATTGGACTCTGTGTTCATCATTATCATCACAGTCAGTCTGTTTAAGGTTTTTTTTATCAGCCGTTTCTCCTAAATGTGTTTAGAGCAAAGCTGTTAATAATATTGAGCTGGATATTACTCAGCTGTCATGCTGGGAATTTTCTGATGGTAGCAAATGTTGTTTGGAAATGTTACTCTAGTGCATAAATGTGGCTGCTGTTCCCCATGGGCATAACATTTCCTATCCAGATAATGTGAAAGAGAATATTTAGCGTTTTTCCCCTTGGGCTAGGGCTGGACAATATAGAGAAAATCAAATATCAAGATATTTCTGATGTCTAATAAAATAATTCAGTATTGATATTGCTTTAATATTTTAGGGTTGACTGTTGGTGCTTTCACAGAATATTTACACATATTGTGCAGGGTTTAATTTAAATTAATTTTTTCACTTGCAAACTACTCACTAGGGTTGCAAATTGTAAGCACTTTCCTTAATTGATTAATTGGTAAAATTTACAAACCATTCATCAATTAATCTTTACAATATAATAAAATGCAAAAACAATGCAATTAATTAAACAACCAATTAATCGACCAATTAATGGGTATCATCCCTACTACTCACCTTAAGTTAATTTTTACTCGGTCCTATCAAATTGTATTTTTTTTAGCACTTATCAATTAACAACAAAGACTGAGGTTAATTGTCAGGTTTAATCTTTGAATAAATTAAAAAATGATCCTGTGTATACGCCATCCTCTTAAACTTGCGACAAACTGCACAGTTCATACTTAGCATGTCAGTCACATCCTCTTAACACCATCCACCTAAACTCCTGTTTCCGTGAAAATTTAAACATTCGCCTACGATTCAGCTCCTAAACTTTGCCTTTACCTGAGCCTGATAGGTAGTGTGCATGTGCATCTCTCCACAGAGATGAGGAGGAAGCGAGATGGCTCACTCTTAAGCTGCTTCCATCATCAGCTCCAGAAAAAATGATGCACGGCGGTTTTATTTTTTACCACTTGATTTATTTTTATTATTTATTATTTTTGACCACCTGATTGGACCAGTGAGTGGCTAGATTTACTTGTCCAACATGTCATCTTACTTGCCCCGGGCAATCAGGCAGTCCTTATTGTTGAGCCCTGATGTGGAAATAATGATTAAGTGGGTGAAGGCAAAAAATGTAACATCTAGAACAGTCTGGTAAGTTCAGAAAATGACATCACTTTACTGTAAGGCAGTCTATTAAGAAGTATTTCACTGATATAAAAAGGGTCCTCCCATAAAACGAGGCCAATGCAAATAATGCAAATCCAGACAAATGCATATACTTTGAAACTGGTGTTACATGACCAGAGAAAACAGAGAAACAGGACTCTTTTGCTCCATAGGGAGAAAACTACCAGAATGCATTAAACAGTAAGCTAAAACATGTTTCTTAAAGCTTTTGAGGCGAGAAATATGCAACTCAGTAACAGAATCTTGGTTTCTATTTGATCAGCACTATTTAATTTTACCATTTGATCTCCATTTTTTTAGGCCTCTGTTTCACTCTGCAGGAAGCTGCGTGGCGCTACTGCAACCACCTCCTGTTTAGTAACTTTCGCTAATAGGGTGCTAAAATATGTTTCTGGAAAGATTTTTGTAGATAAATAAGCAATGCAGTGACATTATTCTGAAAAAATATTCAATCAGTACTTCCTAGTTTTATCGTTTAATTGGATTTCAGTCCGAGTTTTAGAGACGGAGAGAAGGGCGGGTAAGTCTCTTGATAGGCTTTATACTCATTGTATGCGTGTTTGTGGAGGCGAGGTTGGCGAGCAATACGAACATTTGAAAGCACAACCTGTAGCTCGAGCAAGATCCCAGAGAGCCAGCGAAACTCATCCAAATGACATAAAATACTTATTGTAGAGGAGTTTCGCCATTGGGGGAGAAGGGATATCTAGGCACTGATTAGACGGAGGGAGGTTTACGATAGATCAGTTTCACATACTACCCAAACTGTTTTGATACAAAGCTGGTGGAAAATCTGAGAAATATACCTTAAGACAATACTTACTATATCCAAAATCTAAAATGACATCAAAGGTCATATCTCATATTTCCCTGACCAGCTCGATACTCTTGACAAACAGGTGTAACTTTTTGCAGATCAGAATCAGAAACTTTATTGAAATTGTGTTTTGTTAGAGTCGCTCTAATGCCAGCTTAGAGAATAATCGCATGTAGAAATAAGTTCAAGCACATGTATATAAAAATATAAATGTAACAATAGAAATACAGTAATAGTAAACAGTTAGTACAATATGTAAATATTTTGAAAAATAAAGTATGTAAGTGAGTGAGACTATAAATGTAAAAAAATACAGTAATAGACAATTAACACTAATATGTGAACATTTATACAATGTATAAAACTAATATGTAAGTTCAAAATAGAAAAAATATACAATGACAATGCTACAATGAACAATACATAAGTAAGAATAACAATAGGAATTTATACAGTAAGAATAATGTTAAATATAGCCTACGTTCAAGATTTGCAAAAATATATTGCACATTTGAATAATTGCACGTAGGATTGCTGTCGTTAAAATATTGCACCAAATATTGCCGTTGAGATGGTGATATAGAGAATTATTGCACCTTAAAACCCCCATTGCACATTTGAAGAATAATAAATCAATTACGGAATTTTAATTGTAGATTTGTGCATTAAGTCCCAGTGCCAGTCTTTGGCATTTGTACCAGCAACCTTTGCTCTGAGTGACGGCTGGGTTGATCGCGTCAGTTGGCCCATAAACTGTTCTTACATCATCGACACCTCGGGAAGGGAAGTCAGATGAGTGATGCTCGACTTGCAGGTCTGGACTTGACTGCAGAGGAGGGTGATATGTTTGTTTTGGGTTTTTTGGTCTAAAGAAGCTTTGTGCTTTAAAACTTCCCAAGTTCTTTTTAAAGGGAATAATTTCCCAAGAAGCAGCAGCCCGGTGCCCTTCACATAGTTTTGAATTCAAGTCATGATGTAATCAAAGCTTTGTTTTATCTGGCAGCAACAAAGATGTTCGGTTGAGAAATAGCACAGCGAACCCAAAGTGAAGAACAGTGAGAATATAAAGAAAATGTCACCACAACGTCTCATTATAGCAGAATTATTCACATACCACTGATCATAAGATCACGTCTTATTACTTGAAGCGGGATACATTTTGAGAGTAACATTTCAGAAAGTTTTTGTAGTTTCTGGTTATATTTTATTGCTTTGTATGAGTTCTTCTGATGATGAAGTAGCTGACATTTAAAACCGCATTACGCAACTCTGTGTGCTAGCAGCTGAAAAATGGCAGAGACAGGTAATGGTGAGTACCCAGAAATCCTGTGAGGCGGGGTCATCCCTGGCTAGTCAGTCATGATTTACACTAAGAGGACAGAGGACTGTAATGTTTGCTAAGTTTTGATTAATCTCTTCCTGTTGGAGGAGAGTTGTCTGTACACAGGATCAGAGATTCTTTTGGGGGAAAACATAATAAGTCGGTGGCGCCTCATTTAAAGTCGATGGGACCTTGTTCTCTGTTGGAGCCTTGCTTTGTTATTGAGGCTGAAAAAAACAAAGTTTATTTTTACCTAAAAATCCAACTGGGTGCAGCTTTGAAGGGTCTACCATCCTTGGCAGTGTGTTCTGCTGTTTTAGGCTTAACAGCATTTAGTCATCTCTAAAACCAGCTTGCCAAGTGATACCTTAATCCCCCCTGCAGTCGCTCAGTGGATAGACTAATCATGATGCACAAGGCTACTTTTAGCTATTACTGCAGCATGAATGCAGATAATGTTTAAGTAAACCACAATGAACTTTGGCAGTAATAAAATGTTTTTAGTTTCATCTTAACTGATTTTTTTTATTGTAAATTTAGTTTTTATTAATGGTCAAATATAAACTGTATATAAGTAAAAAAAAAAGAAAAAGTTAAAACATGAAGTGAAATTTTGGTTTGTGACTAAAGGTTATATATTGATTAAAGTGTAATAAAAAATAGTTGGCACTGAAACAGAAATTTGACTTAAAAGGTTAAACACGGTTCCCACAGTTATAAAATCTGGAAAAGTCATGAAAATTCAGTTACATTTTCCAGGCCTTTTCCAGGAACATTTGTGGATAACTCTCCAGGTATTTCCACGCATAACTTAATTTTGCATTGATATGTGACATGGTTTTGTTCACCATCATGTTCGTTTCTTCGTTTTCACCCTGTTTTATGTCTCTCCCTTCATGTACGCCAGCAAGCTGAAGATAAGTTGGAATTTGATATATGTGAAAAACACTGGGCAAGTCTTACAAAAGGTTTTACAAACCTAAAAAAATAACTAAGTGGAAAAAAATGGTGTATCAACTTAATAATAAATCAGCCTTTTACTTGAATGTTAATTTTGTCCTTGGCCAAAGAAATATTTTGCTTGACATCAAATCAGATGTTAAGGTTTTAACCAAATCATAAATATTATTTGAGGAAAAATGTATGAATGTAGCTGTAACATTTTTTTTAGGCAGTCCAAAATAGTATTTTTTCTGTGTAACAAAGTCACAAGCTCCATTCAGGTGTTCACAGTACGCAGCTTACGGGATAGCACTGCCACTGTTCCTCTCTTCATACATGTCAACATTTATCCACGAGTGTTGTGCTGACAGCAGAGTGAATATAGACTTTGATATTGGCCAATGAAAATGCAAAGCAGATGTTTGGATTTGGGTGGCTGATCTGCTCAAACACTGTGGTTTGGACAGGAATCAGGGGAGGAATGTAGGGCTGTAATAATCAGTTGGTTAGCCGATCAACAGGAAATTAATAGATTTCAGTTAGAATTGCTGGTTTTAATCTATTGCCAAGTGATGATTCCAAATTTTTCCCAGTTGCAGTGTCACTAATGAGAAGCGTGGTTCTTTTTAACTATTTAATATCGTAAAAAACAATATTTCAGAGGGCTTTCACTGCTGGTTGGAAAGCAATATGTAGACATCACTTGGATTTTCCTAATTTGTAATGGCCATTTTTCGCCATTTTAAAGTTAACAATAACTCACTGATCAGTCAGCAATACTTTGCTTGCAGGCAATAGTGTCACCTCTTGTATGTGCACATGTGTAGTGCTTCACCTGCTGTTCATAAGCTCAGTTTCACTTCTTCCTGGCTGCCTGCTGCAGACAGGTGTGGTGCATGTAGCAGCATAGAAACTATTGTAGGGGCTAGATTTGTAAACCGGACAGACCTGCTTGTCCGTTTGCTTTCTGACATCATCTTATGCCCTGGGTGTGTTTGAGGGACAAGGAGCTCCTGGTTAGATGCGCTCAAATTATAGATCAGCTGACTCAACATTTAAGTCACATTTCCTGCAGGTATTTGTTCCCCTAGTTTATCTTTAGGTTAGTGTATAATCTTGCAAATTAGAAAATAGGATGTTGACCTCTTTCACATGTTTAGATAATTGAATTTAATGAGTAACATCCATGTGTTCTCCCTGTTTTGGACTTCTGATTAAATTTACAGACATGTTGCTTGCTCCTTAAGGTTGCTGTAGTTCCGAAGAACTCACAAAAGTCTCATTTCCTGGCACAAAACCCCCACTTCAGGTGACATCATCACCTTGGCCTCTATAAACAGTCAGGGGAAACCTCATCGCCTCGTCTCAGTGGACCGAATTCCTACTTTGGTGCAGTTTCTCAGGCTCAGCATGCCGTCGTGCTGCAGCTAGCGGTTCCAGCTCACGCAGGCAAATTCACTGGCTGATTGCCATCGTTCTGTAAAACACAACAATGACTGCAATTCTCTCTGCAGTTATCAGTTATCAGCCTCCAGATAGGTCACGGAACGGTTCAGGCTTATTTGACTGTGGCAATTCCAGATAATAATGATAGAAAGGTTGCCTGGACATTATTATTTTCTACAGTCTTTAGTTGTTGAATACTGGTATTATTAGGAGAGAAACAATTTACTTCACCTTGTTGTTAATGTTGAACAGATAAGGTGCAAGCAGCAAAGTAATTTCATCCCACAGATGATCACGACTGCCAATTCGGATTAATAATCGTAACCAGAATGTAAGGAAAAATACATCACGAGAATGACAGGCAAAATAATCAGGATTATACGTTTAGCCCTAATCATGCAGCCGTAGGTTTTGCCGATGATGATAACAAATCTGTGAACTGATTTATTTCCTCTGTTTCATTCTCACAGCGAAGCAAATCATTTCTAGGTCAGTGGCTGTCAAAGGGCTGGAGTTGCATGCCATTTTTATCCTGCCTCGGCACAAATTGGTTGAAAGCACTTCTTTTTCTCTGCGAGGGGAAAAGTGACATTGCTGAGCACGGCCCATGATTGAATTACTCTCCCATACTCTTATATAAGTTGTGCTGTCACAGTTTTGTTTTTTGTCTTCTCAAAAGTCCATTTTGATATTGTAGTTTGAAAAACAAATTTTCCCCTGGGTTTTCAAAAATGCAGGAGGCTTTTTCATCACATTTTCATGTTGTTAACCTATAATGGCAGTGTTTTAAGACCAGCGCATTTATTAATGCAGCAAGAAAGGTAGATCAAAAACCTTTTATGAAGCTTTTTACTCTTTAGAAGGGATTATTTTGTCCTGCACAAGTGTGATAATGTGTACCTTTGTCTAATTGACTGATAACTCGGTGTAATGCCAGATTAACGTGTTTGATTTGTTGTTTAAAATCACCATACCGTGCATACATTTACATGCATGTCCCACTGGGGATATGCTGAGAAACAAAAAGCTAATTATATTACTTGTGATAACGAGACTGAAGTGCTCTAAGGACAGTACAGTGCCAATATGTTTTTGTTTGTTTTGCCTTTATTGTTCCCTAATTGTAAATTCTGTGTCTTGCAGGAAGGTGATAAAAGGAGAAGCCGGCTGTTCTATCCCAGCTTAAAGAAGACCCAGGATAGAAACTGAGAGGGATACATTGAGTTGGAGGGGGGATCACCACTACCAAGGGCAAATCAGGATGAATGTGCCTCTGTACCACTGACGAGCAGAACTGGAATGATATCTTGACCCTTTTTTCCCTGGAAGTGACCAAGTTAGCGATGAGCGGGGGGATATAATGGCCAAGAACAAGGATGCCCGGCCCCCGACATTCGCTGTCAGTGTGGTTGGCCTCTCGGGGACGGAGAAAGAGAAGGGAAACTGTGGCGTTGGCAAGTCCTGCCTATGCAACCGATATATTCGTCCGAATGCGGACAGCTACTACTCTGAGCACACCTCAGTGCTGAGCACAATAGACTTTGGGGGACGTGTGGTTAACAATGACCACTTCCTGTACTGGGGGGAGGTGTCCCATCGAGGGGACGATGGGTTGGACTGTAAAATACAAGTCATCGAACAAACAGAGTTCATTGACGACCAGACGTTTCTTCCGCATCGGAGTACGAACCTGCAGCCGTACACCAAACGGGCAGCAGCAACCAAGCTTCAGTCAGCGGAGAAGCTTATGTACATCTGCACGGACCAGCTGGGCTTGGAGCAGGACTTTGACCAGAAGCAGATGCCTGATGGAAAGCTAAACATCGACGGCTTTGTGCTCTGTATCGACGTTAGCAAGGGTTGCAACAGGAAGTTTGATGACCAAATGAAGTTTGTCAACAGCCTCTACTCCCAAATTGTCAAGTCAAAGAAGCCCATCGTCGTCGCTGCCACAAAATGTGATGAGTGTGTGGACCAGCACCTGAGGGACCTGCAGGCCTTTGTTGCCAGCAAGAAGAACCTGCTGCTAATTGAGACGTCAGCACGCTCCAACGTCAACACAGAGCTCTGCTTCAACACGCTTATCCAGCAGCTGGATAAAGCAAGGGGGAAGCCAAAAACTGTGCCATACCTGGAGGCCTATAAAGTCCAACGGCAGCATGTTGCCTCAGTAACAGATAGATTTGAGAAACTAATGGTGCACACGGTGAGAGATTACCACACCACATGGAAAACGGTAATCAACAATATGAAGGGCCAACCCGACTATGACGAGTTCATCACCTTGGAAGGCTCCAGGAAAGCACGCAACATGTTCACAAAGCACATTGCACAACTGAAGCAGGAGCACATTAAGAGGAGGAGGGACGAGTACCTGACAACACTACCGAAAACCCTTAACAACCTCCTCAATAACCTAGAGGAGGTTGAACACCTTTCATGGCCTGAGGCGCAGAGTGTGATCCGCAACCGGCCTGATTTCCAATACTGGTTTGTGGTTCTGGAACAAACGCCGTGGGATGAGACGGACCACATCGACATCAGTGACCGCAGGATACCTTTTGACCTCCTGGACACACCCGACGGCGAGAGAATTTACCATAACCACGTGCAGCACTTGCTGTCTGAGAAGAGACGGGTGGAGATGAAAGAGAGGTTCAAGAAGACGCTGGAGAGGGTTCATTTTATCAGCGCGGGGCAGCCTTGGGAGGAAGTCATGTGCTTTGTCATGGAAGACGAGGCCTACAAGTACATCACGGAATCAGATAGAAGGGATGTTTATTGTAGACACCAGCAGGAAATAGTTGAAAGGGCCAAAGAGGATTTTCAGGAAATGCTTTTTGAGCATGCCGAGCTATTCTACGACTTGGATCTGAATGCCACCCCCAGCTGTGACAAGATGAGCGAAATTCACAGTGTGCTGAATGAGGAGCCCAGATACAGAGCATTGCAGAAACTTGCCCCAGATAGAGAGTCCCTCCTCCTCAAACACATTGGGTTTGTTTACCATCCCACCAAGGAGACATGCCTGAGTGGGCAGAACTGTGTGGATCTGAAAGTGGAGCAGGTTTTAGCAAACAGGCTGGTGCAGCTCGACCATGGACGCTCTAATCTCTACTATAACAGTGCCAACATCGATAAGATCAACCTCTGCCTCCTGGGAAGGGAGGGTCTCTCACAGGAACTAGCCAATGAGATCAGAGCTCAGTCCACAGATGATGAGTACACCCTGGATGGCAAAATTTATGAACTCGAGCTTCTTCCAGTGGATGTCAACTCCACACTGCTCTTCAGCCATACGTGGGTCACCACTTTCAAGCCACATGGCTGCTTTTGTGTGTTTAACTCCATAGAGTCTCTAAACTGTATTGGAGATTGCATAGGCAGGATCAGAGCAGAGATAGCACAGAGTAGGAGAGATAGGTTTGCTCAGCCGCTGCCGTTTATTCTAATCCTGGCTAATCAGAGGGACAGTGTTTGCAAAAACATACCTATCCTGAGGCACCAGGGCCAACAGCTGGCAAACAAGTTGCAGTGCACCTTTGTCGACATCCCCTCCGGAGCCTTTCCACGCAAATTCACTGAGTTCCAAATTAAGCAGGGTCTCCGAGCAGTGCTGGAGGGGCTGAAGCACAACTTTGATGTCTTGGCCCCACTGCCCTCTATCAAAGACATGTCAGAGACGGACCTCAGGATAGTCATGTGCGCCATGTGCTGGGATCCTTTTAGCGTTGACCTCATCCTCTCGCCTTTCTTGGACTCACATTGTTGTAGCGCGGGGCAGCCAGGCCAGAGCAACACACTGATACTGGACAAGATCATTGGGGACACCAGGAGGAGGATCCAGGTCACAGTCCTGTCCTACCACACAGCTATTGGTGTCCGCAAAGATGAGCTAGTGCATGGCTACATTTTGGTATACTCCGCCAAACGCAAGGCCTCTATGGCAACCCTGCGGGCGTTCTTGGCTGAAGTCCAGGATGTTATCCCTGTCCAGATGGTGGCGATTACAGACAGCCAGGCAGACTTCTTTGAGAATGATGCCATCAAGGAGTTGATGACGGAGGGAGAGCACATTGCCACAGAGATTGCTGCCAAGTTCACAGCTCTCTACTCGCTGTCGCAGTATCATCGGCAGACAGAGGTTTTTACACCCTTTTTCAATGAAGTGCTGGAGAAAAAGCCGAATATTGAGAGCTCCTTCCTGTTTGACAGCTCATCACGGGAGTGCACCACTGGTGCCAGTGAAGACGTCTTCCCCACCTCGCCCCATAGCCATTCCCCGGCCTACAACACCTATTACCCAGAATCAGATGATGATAACGAGGCTCCCCCACCTTACAGTCCAATAGGTGATGACGTTCAGCTTCTTCCCACACCAAGTGAGCGGGCAAAGTACCGCATCGACCTTGAAGGCAATGAGTATCCTGTCCATAGCACGCCTGTTGGAGACCATGAACGCAACCACAAAGTGCCTCCACCTGTCCGCCCCAAACCAGTGCTCCCCAAACCAAATGTCAAAAAGCTGGACCCCAACCTGCTCAAAACCATCGAGGCTGGTATGCGAAGCAACCGTAGGATGCCACGTGGCCCAATGACGCACAGCGAGGACGTGGAGGCGTCCGACAACTATGCAGACCCTGTGGACACCTTGCTAAGGTCCAGGGGTTTCCACAACGACGACATATATGCCGTGCCCGATGACACACATAGCCGTCTGGTCAAAATACGAAACTCCTTTGGCGGGTTGCATGGCCACCATGGAGGAGGAGAGGAGGAGAATGGATTTGACAGGAAGTCTCAGGCTGGACGGCGGCCTTCAAAATACAAACATCGTTCTAAAATCCTGTTCAGCAAGACGAAGGCCTACCAAAGACGATTCCACTCAGACAGCGATGGGGAGGAGTCGGGCCCTGCCACGCAGAAAAAGAAAAAGGGAAGAGCCCACAGGGGCAGCGAGGAGGACCCACTACTCTCCCCTGCCGATCCCTGGAAGGGCGGGATAGATAACCCCGCCATCACCTCGGACCCGGAGCAGGAGGACAAGAAGATGAAGAAGAAGAAGACGCCCAAGACGCCAAAGGAACCGAAGAAGGTGAGTCTGACTTTTGCAGAGTTTTAAAGTCAGGCCAATGTTATCAGCCGCTTTTAGAAAACAAGATAGCTTGAAAGTCCTTTTATTGAGCAACAAAAGACAGAAAGAAAGATAGTAGAGATATTCTAGCCTCCATGACACTGAGCCAAAGCTTCCTTGTTTTTTTTTGTGACTGAAAGAGAGCTTCAGTGCATTGAGAACGAAAGAGTGTGTATGTGAATGAGAGCAGAAGAGATTGTTTGTAGCAGTGTGTGAGCAGAAGTGTGTGGGTGTGAGATATGGGCAGATTTCTGTCTTTAATAGGGCTGGGACTCATGGTGAGAATAAACTAATTTGATAATTGATTGATCTGCCTCACTGCTGAAATGGTTTATGAGCCTCCCCACCTTGCAGGCCCCAGACAACCAATAAAAAGCTTGATAAAGGATGCACTGTTAAAGACAGTAGGGCTCTGTGTGTATAATCTCAGAGCAGAGGCTGCATCTGTGATAAGATGCCTGCCTATCCTTAACAACAGCTCTCTAAAGGCTTGTCTGAGACTGCTGAGCTCACTCAAGAATATATAAGCAAGAGCACTTGATATAGCCACTGTCATCTTTGACAAATGCTGTGTTCATACATGTGTGGAAATTAAAGGGATAGCTCAGTTTTTTTCAAAGCGGGATTGTATAGGGAACCTATCCATAGACAGTGTATTAGATTCAGTAGATGATAAGGCCAAAACACCAATATTGGAGAACTATCGGTGAGGAAAGCCCCCTGCTGTGTTGCCTCATGCCGCCATGTCACGAACAGAAAGTTGCACAGGGACACACTAAACCAACTGCCAATTAGCACGTACACCCTGCACCTGCATGATAGGAAATACCTCACCGTACCAGCAGATGGCAGTTATCTGTGTTCATCATTCAAAACAGGAAACTATAAGACCGCCATGAAACTATTTAGCACATTATCAATACAATCAAATGTTGAAAGAACAAAGCATATTTACTG
Source organism: Plectropomus leopardus (assembly GCF_026936395.1). Classification (NCBI taxonomy): domain Eukaryota; kingdom Metazoa; phylum Chordata; class Actinopteri; order Perciformes; family Serranidae; genus Plectropomus; species Plectropomus leopardus. Next base: position 6,057,422 of record NC_142189.1, read on the forward strand.
CAAAACAGTGAACGATAACACAAACCATCAGGAAACATTTCTGCTAAAGAGCTCATTGACAGAAGAAAAGCAATCTTTATATAACAACCTTTGACCTTACTCCCTCCTTACTTAAGCCCTTTGTTTATATTTTTCCCCTCCGTTCGTCTTCTTGTGCGCTAAATGGCCAATCGGTGTGATTTCATTCAGGCTTCACAGCCGCTGCTGCGGCCCATTCAACATGCCGAATTGGTGGATAAAAAGCTTTTGAGGGTCTATGACGACTAACAGTTGGGGATGTACTGCAGTGGTCAAGGCCATGGACGCTTGCTGTAGACCAAACATGGGTGAATGGTTGACCGCTGGCTTGGTGCGCCACGCTCTTAAGTTGGCACGACCCCATTTTGGAGAAGCAAACTGGAGTCTGACACTAAAGAGAAGCGATGCACTGGGGGTCAGAAACGAAACGCATTTTAACAGCAAAAAAAAGTCATTCTTATAAAAATCACAATTAGTTTTAAATGCAAGCTATATTGTGAGTATTTTCGCTGCAGAACCCTAAAGTCAGACTATTATTTTATGAATGTAAAGTCTTTTACATGTACATTAGTGAGATTCATAAATCACAGATTCATATGAGAACTAAAATGGCAATATAAGCAACCTTCAGTCTCCGTGCTCAAATGGATCCTCAATATTTTTCCTCTTGGCCAGTTTAACCTCGTTAAACTACCTTGTATCATTCCAAATGCTGAATATCTTAAGCACCAACATCTGATTTTGATTAAAAATGTTTGTACTCACTTGAAAATGTAATACACAACAAATCTGGCTGTTGGCAGTACTGCTGTTTAGCAATTGCAGCGTCAAGCAAAATAATCACAGCACGCACGATTTGTCAGTTTCCCGCAGCCCGAGCACAAACACACAATCGGACTACAACAAACACACACGCACTTGTGAGCGGGCAAGCTGGCACAAATCAGATAATAGTGTGCAAATCAGTATAGAAACAGCCGCTGGCGCTACATGGGCGTCGTGAACGCGGGGCATTGTTGTAACATTCAAACTGTCTTTGATAATCAGAGAGGAGAGCGAAAGGAGAACCACAAGGTACAAAATGGAAGGTGTTTAGTCGCCGTCCCGGCCAATTAGAGAGGAGCCCGAACCGCTGTAGGCATGACAACACTTTGAAGAGCAGAGGAGTGTGGGAAATCAAAGCCACCTCGGCACCTCGTTACTCGTCCCAGCTTCGGTCTTGAATAACGTTTTGTCTGTTGTTGTCTTCTTTCTTTTTTCGTCTTCCTCCACATGAACCTCCCTCTACTGCCTCCCTCTCTCTCCCTTCATCCCACTAACTTTCTGTCTGATCTATTCCCCGATCGCCCTCCTCCTCCTCTTCTCCTTCATCTCTATCTTCTGCCTTCACATCACCATCTCTCCATTTTTGCTCTCCCTCGTGCCTTTTTCCTCAAATCCCCTCTTTTTTCATTCCTTTCTATCCACTCATGCTCTTCCTGTTTTCTTATTTTTTCCTTAACTCTCCCTTGTCTCCCTTTTTCTTTCTTCTTATCCCTCATTATCATCTCTACCTACTCTTGTGTTTTCTTTATCATCCCATTTGGCTTCTTTCCTCTTTTTCTCTTCCTCAGAATCCTCTTAAAATCATCAAGTTCCTGTTTTCTTGATTTATACTTCCCCTTTCCTCCTCTTCTATTTTCTCCTTCATCCTCCCCGCATCTTTCCTTCTCCTTTTCTTTGTATATTCGTGTCCTTTTCTTCTATTTTCTCTACATGTTCTCCTATCTCTCTTCCTCTTTTTCCTTCCCCCTTTCTCCATCCGTGTTCCTTCCTGTTTCATCCTCGTTTCTCCCTTCATTTCCTGCCCCTCTTAACCACCTTGTGTGTATGTTTTCTTTAAAAATTGCCAAAATCACACTGCGTATCAAAGCCAGAAAATGTAAAAACAGAAATTATTGTTGAATTTTCAGATTTACGATGGTCCTTGAACACATAATTAGGGACGCTGAAATTGTGTTTGGTTAGAGGTTGAATCTTGTTTAAAAAATAGTGGGCGATTGGGAGAAGGAAAATTTTGAAAAGTCCTAGAAAAGTGATTAAATTTTGTCCATGAAAGTGTATGGGAACCCTGCATTTCAAACACAAGTTGGTCTATATTAAGGCCAGTTTTTGAAGTCTAAATGGTATGTAGTAGTACCTATGAATGATCTTAAAATGTGTAATTTTACCGCTGACTTCATCCCTATTTTTAACTTTTATTTTTCCCTTGTAGCCGAGATCTTCAAAGCCCCCCAAGCCTCTGTACCCCCCCACCCGCAGAACCTGGGAGAGCAACTACTTTGGCGTCCCCCTGCAAAACTTGGTGACCTCAGACCGACCCATCCCACTCTTCATAGACAAATGTGTTGACTACATCGAGCGCACAGGTGAGTCATGCTTTTCCATCAGTGTCTCTCTCCGTCTCTGCCTGATATCCCACTCTTCTCCTCCGCTGTTTTGTTCCTTTTATCTTTTTGTCTTCTGCCTGTGCGTTCAGGTGCAGCCAGGCTCTCTCTGGTATTTTGTAACTCTTGCAAGGTACAGCTGGTTTGTTCTTACATGCAAAAGCTTTTGTGGTTATTTGCTGTGAAAATGCCTCTCATGTCTTTCCAAATGAGGTATTGAGCGGGAGATGGAGGGATGGGTGGGGGGGTGTTTAGGTGGGAGGGGGAAGCACGTGAATCTAAATTCTGAGAAGATTCACTTCCCGGCTCTGATATCATCCACACAACATGTTTTGTCTGGTCTGTCAACCAGCCTGCCAGGCTGCCAGTCAATACAAGTCAATTTCTATTCAATGAGCTTTATTGGCATGGCATTTGATCTGTTGCCAAAGCACTGCTGGAATGAGTACAGAATAAGATGGTAAAAGATTACGGAGATAAAAAAACTGATTAAGGAATGGCAGTGGAGAGATTTACACTAGTACGTGCCATCCATTAATCAACCGTACTCAAAAAAGGAGAAAAGAAAATGAGATACCCGCAAGAACAAGTAAGAAAAATCTCATATGAGAAAAGGTTTAAGTGTCTTTGGGTTATTATATCTTTGTTGTGTTGTGTATAGAAGCAAAAATGACAGATATTTGCTCATTCCAGCTTCTCCAATGCAACGTCCTGCTGCTTGTGTTTGTTTAATACTATTGTAGTTTTAATTTTAGGGGTATTTGACTGTGAATTGGATACAACAAGCAATTTGTATGTGTCAGTTTGAGCTTTAGGAAATTGGGATTGTATTTAAGAGGTTTATCAACAGTGGCAACAATCATTAGGTGCAACCATAGCTAACAGTCTGAGCTGTCAATAATAATGTTACTCTCTCCCATCAGCCACCCTAAAGGTCACAGGTTACACGTTCAGGTCCTCAGTTCAAATTAAAGATTATGTCTGCGTTTGTTTTTAATGAAAATAAAAATAAATTAATGAATTTTAACCAACAATACATGCATGAATTTCTGCTTTGTAAAACCTCATGGAGATATTTTTACTCATTCATTTTTTTATTAGAATTTTCACTGAACTTTATAAAAAAACAGTTGTAGGGAACTTGCTTCAATTTTGATATAACAATTTCTAAAGGCATTTAAAAAAAGTGTTGTGTTTAAATTTGCTTTATTCTAAATTCTAGATTTCAGCAGAAATCTTTTCATTTTTATTCTAAATGTTTATCAGTTCAAATATCAGTTATCGGTCTCATTAAGTGCTTATAATCGGTATCAGCCCTGGAAAAACAATATCCTTCGACCTCTACTCTAGAGCCCTCGAGCAAGGCTCATTGCCCTCATGAACTCCATTTAAACTGCTCAGTTATAGCGTTAGTGTTTGTATTAGACGAGAAGTACTTATTCAGGACGTATAAAGGTTTAGAATAAGGCATGCGGCCTGTTTGGACGTGCAGCTTTTAACTGGTGACGCAGTGTATTCTGGGTATGTGCTGGCTTCCGGCCCAGCTGCTGTAAAGCAAACTTCCCCCAAAGTTTGAGAGATTCCTCTGTGAAGTCATGGATCGGTCTCATAGGTATTTATAGTGTGTGGTGGACATTTCATCCAAAGTGTCTCTGGGTGTTTATGTCCTTTATGGGTGAGTGCAGTGAGATTCAAACCCCAAACTCAGCCAGTTTTGAATGCCTTGCTACACATATTTACCCATACAAGGCATGGAGCTTCCTCTCGGCCTGTAAAAGACCCAAGCAGCTACCCAAACTGTTCTTTTTTCCCCCTCCGACCGCTGAAATGAATATTTTAAACATATTTAATAATGCATGAGTTTGTTGCATAATGTATTTACACATGGTCCAGTGCTCTTTTCCATGTTTAGTGCCTTTGAATAAGCTCTAAGAAGCAGAAGTGTCTCTTGCTGAAAGACCTCAAAGTAACTTTTCCCCCAGTCAGATTCACTAAAATATCCGATGACGTAATGTTTCCTGTTGAGCTTTTGCTGCTGCGTGTTTGTGTGTTCAGGGGGGGATAGTGTTGGCTGAGGAACTCAATTTTAAGTTTTTTCTTTATTTTTTTTTCTCACTGTGTGCTCAGTTCAGGATCACTGCTGGTGTTGTGAAAGTTGGAGAATGAAACTTTAAGGTATTTACTTGTTTTGCAATCGTACCCACTGTGGCTGGACGAATGTAGGAACCCTCAGTTGTTGACATAAAAATGCCTTCACCACAAGACTGAAAACACATGTTATCACATGCTCTCGTCCTTCCACATGTGCAGTGATTGTATAGTATGTACATTAAAAAGAGGTATTTCCTGTGTTCCTACTAGCGTTCACAGTAAGTGTTCGCTTCTGTTTTTGAAGGTAGCGTCTGAGCTCTTTCTCGTTTTGGGGCTGTTAATTCCCGTCCTGAAAATCCCCTCCGAATATGTTTTGATATTCAGCTGGATCTACATGAGCCCGTTGGTGGCTGCCAACCAAATTTAGGATTAATCCCAGCGCTGTATGTGTGTGGATGTGTGTGGATGTGCGTGTGTGCGGACGCCTGCCAGCTGACAGTAGTGTATTGGAGATTTCATGGCTAGTGCTGTGAAACCCTCTAAGTCCAGACGGTCTGTTGGGTGGATTTAACAGCTTTTCCCCCCTCTCCTTCTTTTTCTGGAATATCATTTCTCACCAGACGCAGCAAGAACATCTTTGTGATTTTTTTTTTAAAAAAAGCCTGCTGTTGTGTAAGGTGCTTCATAGACAGACAATTTAAGAGCTTTTACAACTTGATGAGACCTTCCAGGTTGTTTCTCTGTGCAGGAGTCTAGGTAGGGGTTTAAACAGCCTTCATGTACAGACTGGTTGCATGGTAGGAGTTTAATCTGCCTGTATAACATATTTGAGCTTATAGCTCAGAGGGTGGAGTCGTCCTGTGAATGCAGGGAGTTGTAAATGATTGTGGGTGCTGGCGTGACAGCTCAGTTGTTAGAAAAACCCTCCTTCAGTGATAAAACTGGGTCCAAACCCTTCTGTCTGCAGAGAACCACCCTGCTAAAGTCTGCTAAAACAAGAGACTCCAGAGCTGCTGCTCCATCTGACCTCTGAGCAGTGTGGGAGGAAAGACACTGTCCCAGTGGGAACCATTAAAACATCATAATTACATTGTGTTTTTGTTGTTTTTCCATCTGAAAACAGACACTCGTCGCTTTAATCTGAGGTGAAAGTCAAAATGTTAAAGCTCTCCTCCCCTCTATGGTGGCCCGTGTAATAGTGTTTTTTTTTACTTTGGGAAAATACTTGCAGAAAGGATTTGTTTTATGGTGTCACTCACAGAAACTCAAACTTAATACGTTGAAGGAAAAAAATGCCATGATACCATCCATACTGTTCAGGGGTCAGGAATTATCTGGCTGAAAGTTTGGTGGACTATTGAATTATTTTACTCTGCAAAGTTGTGCAGCTTCTTGTGTTTAGATAACTTTTCATGTTTGAGATGTTTGGGGTTTTTTCGTTGCTTGAAAAAAAAAGCTCTATTGAACTCTATATCTAATGTTCATCATAGAAAAAAAAACCCTGTCTTACCTACACTAAAACTCAGGTGTCATTACAGCTCTGGAATTGATATTAAGTCCAACTTTATGTAAAACTATTAATCAGTTCATCCACTGATAAAAATTATGGGCAGTTTTGATATTTGATCAGCTGGTTAAGTTATATATCAAAGCCACATATTCTTTTTGTTCTCTTTCAAATGTTAAACTGAACTGATCTGTTTTAAATGTATTTAGTTTTTTTGGCTTTGTTTGGGCAAAACTAGCAACTGGGGACTTACTGTGACAAATTATTTCCATTTCTGGGACATTTTAGAAGAAGAACAAGAACAAGAACAAGAAAACATTTTATTAATCTCTGAGGGGAAATTCAGTTTTTTCACTGTCATGTCACACACATACCCGAAATACTCTCACATGCACAAACAGGACCTACACACATGCATTAAGTGGAGAGATGTCAGGCGAGGGGGCTGCCCATGGACAGGTACACAAGCAGTTTGATGCCTTACTCAAAGGCACCTCAGCAGTGCCCAGGAGGCGAACTGGCAGCTCTCCAGCATCTTGTTCATGCACTAAACTTGGTCCGGGCCGGGGACTTGAAACTGTGACCGTTTGGTTCCCAAGCCAAGTCCCTATGGACTGAGCTACTGCTGCTGACCAAATGAGTCATTAATTGATCAGAAGAACTTTTATTTTCATTATTAATAGAGTTCTGCACAGGAATGAGTCCTCAAACCTGGAAATGAGTTATCACTTTTTCACCTCTGGTTCTTTCATCTCAAAGTAAATGATTTTCTTTTTGGTTAGAAGCCTGAAATAAGGTCTGTGGTTAACACAAGCTAACAAGACTTTCACATTTTGTTCTAGGGGATAAAATAGGTCAGTAACATTTTAAAGCTTTTACGTTACTTAGAAAAGACAGTTACTAACAGCCGGCTGATTGAGACTACACAACATCATCACGTCGATGACAGCTTTACAGCCTTGCTGTAGTGGCAATATTAGGTTATGTGTCAATGTCATAGTTGTTTAAAGCCTAATGTTAGCTTTGTACTTCTGCCAGTTGCATTAACGCTTCAAAAACAATAAAAAAATGGTGATCATTTGTGAAGATTATCTTGCTGAACAAAATGTGCAAGTTTGATACAGAACTTATTTTCTGCAAAAATCTTTGTTGAGGGAACCAAGATGATGCTAACTTGTGCATCAGGTTACAAAAAAGGTCATTTCTGCAGCACTGTGTGAATATTCAGATTATTTTTTGATTAATGTTTTGGTCCTTAATATGCCAGAATGTGCCGCATTATTTCCCAACACAAAATTACATATTGAAATTACTTGTTTTGACACTCACAAAACTCCAAACCATTCATTTTACCATCCTCGAAAACCACAAGTGTTCATGTGAAAAGCTTAAAGGTTTTAATTGGGGAATTTTTGCTTAAAAAGTAATCCAATCTGTAATTAAAATGATTCCCAATTAATCTTTTGTTGACAGACTAATGGATTAATCAGCTAATTGTTTCACCTTTTTCACATTTTCAAAAAAAGAAAATTCAGCGGTTGAATCCATAAGCTAAGTAGGGTGACAGTTTTATTTTTCTGGTTGTAGCGGGGAGCGGTAATCTCTGGGAGGCAGACTGCTGGTTGGGTTGGTTTAACCACATGTAATAAGCTGCCAGCCGAGAGGCACAGAGGCAGAGAGGTGATGATAGCTATTTGTGGTGTCTGTGGTTTCAGACCAGAAAGTGTGAGAGGAAAAACTGTGACTATGTGTGTGTGTGAGGTAGAGCGAGGCTGTAAATGTGATTGAAAGTGTGAAGATGTGAAGCTGTGATTGTGTGTGTGACCTTTTTTGGCTGGGTTTGTGTAAGTGATAAGACTGTGTGCCTTGCGGCTGGTGCGTCGGCTCCTTCCAACCTGCTAGATTTAATGCAGATCTTATATTTTTCTAACGTTTTATGGCGAAAACTCAACATGACATTTTCCAGGAACGGGCTAATTAAATGTACGTCTGTGTCAAGAGTTTTGTTTTAAGTGTGCAGCGTCAAAGGAGTGTTAAAGAAACTCTGAGATAAAATGCCGCCATTAAATAAGGATGATGTTTGTTCTGCGCTCGCTGCCTCTCTGTTTCCTGTTAGGGAGAGATCTGCTTGTTATCATTTTGAGTGCGTTCCAGTCACCACATTCTAATTATAATACAACTAACAGGCTTCCCGAGGGCCTTGCAAACCCTTAAAGTTTGTGGATTTAAGGGAGAAATGAACCAAAGCCTTCAAGGTTTCTGCAAAAGAATGGGTGGCCTTGAAAACACTGTTTAAAATTAAAACTGAGCACCCAGATTTGTCAACATGCCTAAGCTGTGTGTCTGAGCGAGATAGCGACGTATTAACTGGGATAGATATCCATATTATGTTATTGTCTTACCTCAGAAAATGCCAAACGTATGTCTGCTATCCAGCTGACAGATAAGCCTTAAGGATCCCTTTTATCCATCCACACGTACTTGCCTTCCTCTTCTCATACTCGTAGATTGGCGGTTAGATATCGAGGACACAGGAACGTACAAGAACACATGTAAGCACAAGCCAGGATTATAAAACATCCCTCAGTTAAAGTTGATTTAAGCAAATAACTAACTCAGAGGCAACTGAGAAACTGCTGCTGAAGTTAAAGAAGAATTTTACTGCTGGAGAGATGATCTTTTAATAAAAGTAGGATGTTTCTGCAGTAGAAAGATGCAAGCACTATTGAAATTGATACAACAGAGGTAGAAAACCTACAATTACCAAAATGCATTGTGCCGCATCAGACCAATAAATGCTCCTGCTGGTGGGTGACGTCATGAAAGATTCGTACGCTTAAAACCCTTCCATGTTATGTGTGTAAGAGAATTGAAGGAGGCGGCGACTGAAGGACTTGGGCTTGGCTTTCCTAAGTAATCAAAGCTGCACACAGGCCTCGTCATGAGCAGGGACAACATTGTCTGAAGAAAAGCCTCAGATGATGGTTTCAAAAGCAAATTTAATATAAACTGTCACACACATGCACACTGTCCATCTCTCCCATTACGCCCCCTCTCACGCTCTCTTTTCTCCTCGGTTTATCTCATAAATGGCCTATATGAACTTCAAATGACGGATATCCCTCATGGTGACGGAGAACTCCAATATCTGTGTTAATATTGGCATCTGCAGTACCTACACTGCTGCAAAAAAACCCAAAAACGGTTGCATTTTCAGAATGGCAGTGCTATCTTGGTACCAAAGTATCAGTTCAGCTGACATCACTAAGTCACACGCTACTACTGTCCAACACAAACCACAAAAAGCACCACCAAGACTTGCAAAATAGACACAAAAGCCTAAGTTTAGCAGAAATTTAGCACAAATTTAGCAGAGCCAACAGAGAGGCACCTGCAAATGCCATGCACCCACATTTTAGTGAGAGATATCAGCTTTATATTGAGCTTCAATCAGGAGCAAGAGAGTATAGATGATCAGGATGTTCTTTATTTAAGTGTTCACAAAACTGTTTAACTGGAACCGGCCGTTATTTCAAAAAAACACTTTAAATTAATGTTGCATTATTTTCTTTTTGTTGACGTACAATTTCTGTCTGTTGTCAAGTGAACCAGAAAGTACAAAATCGTTTACAGCTGCATGCATTGACTCAAACATTTAGGCAATTTTGATAGATCAATATGTAAAAGTCAATCTGTACCAGATCATCAGTTTGACTTTTACAGGTACACCAGCTGTCAAAAATACCCCTTTGCATAGAGACGCAGTCAGAGATAAAGAATGAGAAATGATTACAAGAAGTGTTAAGGACCAAAAATAATGAGCATGTTGTCATCCTCACATGCACACATACACACAAATACATTTCCTTTCATGTTCTCAGGGAAATGTGAAAGTGTGTGAATGTCAGTGACTTCTGTGTAAGAGTCAAAATGAGTGTATCGACAAGAGAATTTGTTTGTCGGTATCTGAAGGACTAAGTGTGCCTCTGTCTGCCTTGGATATCTCTTTGTGCGTGGCCTTTTCAGCGCAGTGATAGGTCCTGACCCTACATTTCTGCAAAATGCAGCAGCCAGGGGATCAGGCTTTTAGACGGCCACGGTTTTACCCAACTGTACAAGGTCAGGAGCGCAAATCTCTACTCTATATTTTCAGCATTAAGCTCTTGCTGTTATCCGGAGCGACGTACAGAGAGCTCACCGGCAGGAAAAACTTCAATTTCTACTAACATCCAATATGAAGGAGGCGAAGGGTCAGAGCCGCAGAGACCCCGATAATACTCCTGAGAGAGAAGTGCAGTGAAAAAGAAATGAAAGCTAAAGGAGAAGATTTTTTTCTGAGAGAGATGAAAATGAATAGTAAGAGTAGAGAAGGTGACACAAGGTACTTCTGAAAAGTTTCCTGCCCACGCACGCAGCAACCTCTCTGTGTGAAGACTGAACCCTCACAGACATTCAGACCGCAGTTGTAGCTTTTGAAAAATGACTGCTGTAGTGAGGGGTTGTTAGGTGTCCTCCGGCAGAGTCTCAGGTGGTGGAGCGGCTCAGTGGTTACAGGAGACGTTCCTGTTAACAACACCGTCCAACTGTCCTAGAGGGAGACACGGGGACGTCCTGGTTCGTCAAGTGTTTGGTGAACTGCTCTTTTCAAGGGCTGTTAACCATAACATTTTCAGTGTTTTAAAGGAGACTTCTAGTGTCTGATGAGGGTAAAATTTAAGCAAAAAAGACTGATTATCTTTAATTTTTTGACATGAAAATAAAGTATAAAGATAGCTCCACCGTTTAAACCTTTGATTTGAATAGTCGTCCTAAAACCATTTAATTAATATACAGCACAGGAGTGAATAATTAACTTTGAGTGCTCAGCGAGGCTGGGTGCTGATGCAAATTCTTCACATTTTATATGCCAGCCACGTTGTCTTTTTTTAACCGCACAGTAGCAGTGTTAAGTAACCACATCACTGCACAGGCACAGCTTTTTAAAGAACACTCTTTTTAAAAAAAAACAAACTAAACAAATAAAACAACGTCTGAGCATCTCATCAGATGGAAAACAGTTATTCTTTTGCTCCATTTGTCTCAATGGTAAAATGCTTCATAAAATAGGTGAAGGGGGTTATGCAAAGCAGTGTAAGTGAGGCTCACTTGTTTTTCTCCAAAATGCTCTTTGTTCGCCCAAAATTGCTGACACCTCGGTATTTTAAAATGGCTAAAGCACACACGCCCCAGGCTCCAGTCTGCACCAGTTCAGGCTGCATATATTTTAATCTAGTATGAGTGAACCCCCTGCTGAAATTCCACCTTTATTATAACTTTCAGTGAATAAAATATCAGTAAAATTTAACTATCCAGCCCTCTGTGGAGCCCCCAGCAGTCCTGAAACTTCATTTTTGGCTACCTCTGGGCCTGAAGCCAAAACGTAAACGGCACAATAGGGTCGATTTTTGTCAGGTCTGCTTACATAAAAGCTCTCGGAACATCAGTCTGGCGGTTGAGAATAAAACCTCTTGACAAAGCGAGTCCCGAAGACGAAGCAGAGTCTTTCAGATGACGAGCAGACGGCTGCGACTGCGCGAGCGAGGCCACACAGCTCCCCGCTGCCGAACTCGATTAGAGAAGTTTTATTAAATGTTTCCTCCTCCCCAGAGACATGAAATGGTATTTGGCAGGAAGACTGGAGAAAGGAGAGGGAGAGAGAGAGGCAGAGCAATGATTAAATGGCTTTTTGATGTTGATGCATTTGGAAGTCCCATTGGTTGTTATCTTCCCCAGCACTTAGTATAATGCGAGGAGGGATGGATGGAGGGAGGAGAGGAGCCTTTCAAAAGGACTTCCATTGGCTATTTGACTGAATAAAACACATCTTCAATAAAGTTAGCTTTTGGAAGATGTTTTTATCATTCTGAATGCACTTTAATCTCAGTTGATGTAATTTATCATTTTGTTTTTTAATTTTTACAACTTTTCTGGTTATTTAATCATTTCTTAATCAAAACCCCTGATAGAAGAATTAAAACACACGATAATCAGACCGATACACAGTGTTGTTTTACTTTATAGATGCTTAACGGGCATTAAATGCTAAATAAAGGAGAGATTAAAATGGATTTAAAGGAATAGTCAAATCAATTTCACATCTAAGATTTATGACCAATGAGTTTTTAGACGCTTTACTGCCATTAAATCAAAGAACAGATGGCTGAAACAAAGCAACAAGAGAATTAAACACATTAAGTAAAATGCATTTCATTTTTTTAATGTATGACACAATTTTCATTCCTTTTTTCTTAAAAAGGAGAGAGGTCTTTATTCCTTTGTCAGATCTAATGATGTAGTGTTTTATTCAGAAAAAGCTGCTTCATCATTTTTCTTTTAGAAAATGATTTTCTTGTAGTTTTATAGTCAGTAACAGAATCCAAATTTAACACCCGCCAACTTCAATTGTGGTTAGTTTTTGTGTTTGGCGAGGTAATGTTGGAAGGAATGTGCGTGGGTAAACGTCTGCACCACGAGTCATGTAATAATAAAACAAAAAAGCCAAATATCTTAACCACATTTTGGTATCATTTACAGGCACACCACATTGTCTTTGTCTGAGTTTTACTTATCTCCTAACACTAACACTCCTAGTTTTGTGGCACCGTTGACCATGTAATGTAGGACATCAGCTACTCCAAGAAGCTATCACATGCATTCGTTCTGCTGATAGCTGCTGTTGGGCAAATACGTATAATATGGCATCATTAAAAGGACTAAGCCAACCTTAAAAACAAAATCAGGAGCAGGAGACCAGCGACATGTACAAAGAAGAGTGTGTTTACAATTGTGACGGCTATCACGCTGAACTGCTGCAGCTCTTATGAGTACAATGTTAATACAGACAGCTTTGCTGCTGCCTGCCAGTCCTACGCTTCTACACTGAGTTCGCCTCATACAAAAGCCGTATGTTGATAAATGAAGAGATCTTGTCCACAGAGGCTAGAGGGCTTTTAATCTGAAACAGAGACGAGAAGTGTTGAGTTAAAATGAAATTTTTAAGCTTTGTTTCATGTCTGCGAGTCATGAGACATGACATTTCATGTGTGTGTGTGTCAGTGGCTGTATCTACAGAAAGAGACACTGAAAGTGAAGTGAAAGGTATAATGTTGCTGATATCATTTTTACTGTCTTTTTTGCTGCAAACCGTGTTAAAAGAAATAAGGCAAGACCCACAGACGAGTCACGTCTGAGCAATGCTGCTCACTTAGACAGTGTTGTCTGTGTATCAGGAGTCTTAAGGAGTTTTAAGTTCATTAAAATGATTACAAAACCTTCAAATTTACTTTTATATTCAATCTAACACTTAATACTTAAGTAGAATTTTAAGATCAAGACATCTTGAGTTGTATTCAGGCTTGAATTAACAACCGTTAATCAAAAATATTAGAGAATTTGCTTTGGCCTTTTCTTTATGTTTGAGCTCAACATAATGCATTATCTCGATGAAATTTACTAAAGCAAAAGTATAAGTGGAACAAAATTGGAGATTTTGGCCCGGTAAAAATATGATTTTTTTTCATCTACCAGCCCTCTTGGCCAGAGAGTCAAAAGTTAATTTTGGACACCGGTCAGTATTCAAAAGAAAAATTACTATCAGCCGGAAAATCTAATTTCTGTTGCCATGTGTTCTGCTCATATTGTTGTATGGGTGCCAGTTGCTGCCGATACCCCTGCTGGCGTGGCTCAGGGAAACCCCGGCGGACTGGTTTTTAACTTCCACTTTGAGCTCTGCTGGAGAATTATTCAGCAGCCATGTCAACCAGGCTTCATACAAAGCTGATTATTGGCTATTTTCAGCCTGCTTTGAAGTCAGATCACCACTCCTGACTTTGTAGCGGAATAGTGGGATTTTCACTGGAGTGAAATAGATTTTATAAAAATAATTCATAGGTTTTTGAATCGGTACTTGAAGGATGTAGTCATTCAGTGGACCCAGAGGTTGGACAGAGAGCTTTCAGAATGATATAAGGGCTATAAAAACACAACTGACAGGAGATAAGAAATAATCTTAATATGCTGTGTTCTTCTACTCTTGCCTGTCAATCATCCTCTCCACTTCTCTTTAATAGATCTCTGCCTGCAGCTCTGTGCTCCACTAGAAGAGAGTAGAAATCAGCCAAAACGAAAGTTCAAGTTGAAAATTGATTGGCTGCTGGCTCGCTTCCCATTTTCTCTGCACTCCCATTTTTTGTATGTGTGTTGTGATGTGTGTGTGTGTGTGTGTGTGTGTGTGTGTGTGTGTGTGTGTGTGTGTGTGTGTGTGTGTGTGTGTGTGTGTGTGTGTGTGTGTGTGTGTGTGTGTTGCTTTCCTGCTGGCAGCTGCACTGACGTCATGTCCAATGGAAATACACTGACTGAGCTTCCTGTTCAATTCGCCAGAGCGGCCAGTGCTCCCAGCAGCCAGATGGGACTGGTCTGACTGTGCTGTCTGACCTGTGACCTTCTGGTGTTACTGTCTGTCTGGGAAGAAAAACAACGTGTAATATTACTTTTTGTAAATGGCTTTTTATAAGATAAACAATCCACTAGAGTTGGGTCAAGGTCCAGTTTTGCTGATGTCGTGAACGAGCTTAAATCGGTTAGATTTTGTCAACATGACACTTTCTACATCAACTTCAGCAACCTGTGCTTACAGTGTCACCACGCTCAATCAGACATTTATTGTGTTGGTAATGAGCAGTATGACAACATGATTAACAGTATGTATTTACTGTATGTTTATAATCAGGCTGACAGCTTCCTGTATTGAGTGTATGAGTGTGCGCGCCCCTTTTATCACTCTTATTTCCCCTTTGTGGGTCCCTCAGCAGCAGTTTGTTGAGTTTGAGTTACGGGATGGATAAGTGATCAGTCAGTCCACTCAGAGCTGATCACATCAATGGATGAGAGGAGCAGCTGCTGCAGAAGCGAGTGAACGCAAACTTTTAAACCAAGCACAACTAATGATTAATTTCCCTTCACTGTACCTGGTGTTCTGCTGCTCCGTCAGTGCCCGGTGTGCAACCTACTTACTGTTGGCTATAATCTACATCATTTCCCGTAAATATCACAAAATATAAAATGTGTGTTATCTGTTTAAAAAGTACAGATGTTGGAAGATACTAAGTAATCACCCATCTTTTAAGTGTTAACTTCTCTAGTTGGATTTCGAGCGCACAGCTGACACTTGGGTGGTTTGGTTAAATGATGTAACAAAAGTGCATTTTTAACGGATTCGGTGTGGACTGAGAGCTCTGATGTTGTGTGATGTGACGCATTACTCGGACACACTTTGGGACACGGGACACCTAGTTGTAAAATGCCAGTCTGGTCTGGACTAAATATTAAACCGGTTAGTTTTACACTGGCCCAGCCCTACAATCCACAGCTATTTATTAGTTTCAAACAGACAATAAACGGACTGAGCAGCGTGACACATTCTGAGTCAGTCACGTGTTGCCAGCTTTATGTACGCACTTTGATTGGGGCAAGTCAAACATTTTATTTTAGCTCAAAGTTATTTTTTGTTGCGCAGTTCCTGTCTTTACACTGAATTTCTCCACTGAACCAAGAAGTTACCGGGTAGAAAATCTTGACCTTTGACGATTACTTCCGGGTCAGCGGTGAATCTCATTCTCTCACATGACTGCGCTGAGTGAGTCTCTGGGGGTTTATGATATTTCAGCCCCAGCAGGTGTTTTCCACAGACCTGTTCATATGACTGCAGTCTGCGATGATTAACTGATTAACTTCCTGCTGCTTTGCGGGGAAATAAATCTTCTGATGAAAAAGCTTCTGTCACCTTTGACCTTTGTTTTACAGTAGAGATCTAGTAACAGAGGCTGAGTCACAGCTGTAGCCGCGTTTCCCAACACTTCCAGGTATCTATGAGTCATCTGCTTGGTTGGTTTTTCCCACTTAGAGTGACAAACTGGAGGCTCGGGGGCTGATGGTCGGTTGAGTTTTAACCACACATGATAAACCACCAGCTGAGAGGTGATGTTTTGCCTGCGGTTTCTGAACAGAGTGTGTGTGTGTGGCCAAAAAAGGACTTTGAACGTGTGTGTGATAGGATGTTTTTGTGGAACGTGTGGTCTCACAGAGGTAAAGCTGCATCTGGGCTGTTGCTATGTGGTGGTTAAATACACTGGATCTCATTATGAAACATGAGCGAACAAATTTGTATGTAAACTGTTGACAGAATTTATGCTTATTCTGATATGCATCAGTATGTTAAGTAGCTCCGATCTTTTCGTACATATTAACAAAATCTACACTTGCCTCTGACAGCTCGTAGTGCTTGTGCAAATAAGGAATGCACAAAAATGTTCAATATCATTATTAGAAATCAAAATTTTGATTTATATTATATATATATTTCTTTATTTAGACAGGGAGGGCCCGTGAGAGCAGGGCACAAGGACACCCTGCTAACAAGATAAAATCATTACAAAATCATTCAGTCATATATAAACATGCTTACATATGTACATACATACAAACCTGTTTTCACACATACAAACATACAAATATGTTATGTTCTTTTGTGTCCTGTTTTGTGCCCTAGACTGACTACAAACCCCTATTTGTTAAAATAGGCCAAGACTGCATTATATTTTATGTATTATAAACATGTATTTTTAAATATAAAAACATATATTATAAGCTAAGGGCTGGTGTGTATATTATATACTTATTCTTCTTCTCTAAAAATTCATTATTAGTCTGTCATCTTGTGCATGACAGGTTCAGCAAAGCAGGCAGCACCCTTCGGTGCGTCTAGTGCACACGGCGATGGTGACGCTGTGCGTGTTACTCACATCTCTCCCACTGATGGGAAGGCAAAAGCAGACACTGCCAAGTGAAGCGTCCTGCAGACTGTGAGCTTTTTGCAATCTCATAAGTTTAGTGCAGCTAGACTCTGCAACATGGACACACCTACTAAATCGCAGGCTACGACCCACATCCATCGACGTCAATACAAAGAGCAAAAGTCATCAGCGTGCATCATCCATCTATACGTAATGGTAGTGTAGTGGTAAAAGAAAACTGTAAACAAACATGAATTAAGCCCTTGCTATAGTGACATTTATTTGTGTCGGAAAACGTGTGAAGAGGAGGAGATGTGGACGCGGTCGTGGCTGGGAAAAAGGGGTCAACTTTCCACGCCAATTTTTGCAATGAGAGCTCTGAGTGAGTATTATCATGTATCAGCATTGAGCAGTGTCGGGCTGATCAGTGTGTCATTTCATGCTGCATTTCTGTTAATTGTCACACAGTTCGATGGCGATCCCAAATTTCTGACACTGTCAGAATTTTATCCCAGGCTGTCTCTGATAGTGGCCGTCCTTATACCTCTCTCGCTGTTGGACGTAGGACCTCTGTTTAAGAGCCACGACAGCAGATATTGCCACGTTTTTCTCACAATGGTTATCTTTCATCTGAGATGACCTAAAATGGCACAGTTTACACCGGGCTTAAGTCGCATTGCAGCCCTTTATTTTCTTTCTCTCATTTTCCGTTCCTCTCTTTCGTGCGCTCTCTCTTTCTCCCCCAGTTGTCCACTTTCCCTTTATCTCCCCCTTCTTTCTCTCTTTTTCCCTCTTGATTCATTCTACTGAAACTCCTGCCATTTAAGCGCAAGATAGTTTCATTAAAAAAAAAAGAAAATTAATAAAAGATTAATCGGGGGGAACCCAGCCAGATTCAAGCCCAAGGGAACAGTGAGGAATTACAGCCTAACCCGACCAGAACCCATCACACGACCACTAACAGAAGAAAATAAAATATTTCTAAACTCAACCTCACCCAAAATAACTTTAATCCCAGAGAAGTTTTTCTTTCTCTCTCTTCTTTTGTTTGCGCCACGTGTGCAGGTCGACAGGATGAGCCCATCCATAGTCATTTTCACCTCCTTATATGGCTAATAATGGGCGGGGACGTCTGCTAATTGTGGACTAGTGGGACTGTTCGATCAGTTTACCCTTGATTTGCATTCATGAACATGCACACGTGCCACGATCAGATCTGAGTTTCCCGCAGCGTTCGTGAATCCGGTGTAGCTTTTTAGCACCAAGGTGCTTTATGTGCAAATCTACTCACAGATTTTCATGAATGAGACCCACTGTGTGTGTGTGTGTGTGTGTGTGCACGTGACAACTTAATAGCCTAATTTTAGACTCTCGAGTGTCTATTTCTTGATTAATTTTCAGTTTTTCCCCTCAAAATTTAAGCACATACACAGTTTTTAATTCACGTCTCTTTTCCTTTTACACACACACTGACACACATATTTGGCATTACATCCTGCTCCCTAGCCTGTAGTCTTAATCTCTTCCCTGTGGATTTCCTGGTCACCCGATTCAGAGACACCAAGAGATAGATAAATGTGTGTGTGGTGCCTGTGGCTGAATATTTGAGCTCCTCCATTACCCTCCACCCCCTCTGCCTCCCTCCTCTCCCCCTCGCTCTCTTTTCCTGGTGAATAGGTGAAGCAGACTCTAACCTCTTTCATCCCGCCGCCCCCTCCCTCATTCTGGGCAAACTCTGCTCTTTCTGCCTCCCTCACTTGTTCTCGCTCTCTCTCTGCGTTTCCTTTGGTTTGTTTGTTCTCTGTGTGCTGATCATCCCCAGAGAGTGAAAAGTGGCCATGGTGCTGCCTTTGTAGTTTAGTTAATTGAATGTGATTGCCCTAGTTTTTTTTTTTTGTTTGTTTGTTTTTTGGGCTTCAGCAATATTTTAGCCATGACCTTCTCGCTGTGACTATGTCCACAATAAGTAAGCTCAGGGCTTGTGTCCACACAGCGTGTATTTTCTTAGGTCCTCTTCCTTTTTTCCGTTGTTCCCAATGAGGAGAAAGCAGATGCAGCTGCGTGCTGCTGCCATCAGAAAAAGCGCCACACCCAGCATCTTTTATCAGAGCGCTCTGGCTTCTTTGTGCAGCTGCTACGAGCGCTTCTAGCTGAAAATCTCTGAACTTTTCAGAAACGCGCTGGTGTTGTCACTAAAACTCCTTTCGCTGCTGTCTATCCAAAACCGTATGATGTGTCATCCAGAAATGATCACATGGAAGACAGAAAAGCCCATTTATGAGAGCTGATTGGGCGGACAGTGAGTTGAGTGTTGTGCTTTTATCACTTTACATGTTGTTAGCTCGTTGTTAGCTCTGTAGTCAACTCTCATATCGCAGCCTTGTAAACAACCCACATGTAGCACGTCATTTTTAAAAAAAAAAAAGCTGAGATGAAGAGCTCCCCAGCACCCTGCCACCATTTTTCTGCCAAAGAAAAGTGCTGCTTGAACACTCGTCCTTGATGTGAAAATATTTTTCGATTTTGTTTTTCTCTTCACTCTGAGCTGCTGCTTTTCTCACCCAAAAGTTGAGCTTTTTGAAAGTGGTCTAAAGAGTGGGTGAATGTGAAAATGCAGGCCTTTTGTTTTGGTGAGAAAACAGAGCTTCAGCATCAGCTTTCTGTCGGCAGCAGTTGTCTCTGGGCAGGTTTCTATTACAGATTTGTACAAACTGAGTGATGTTATGCAACGTCTCCTCTTGCAATAATATTCCAAGAGGCAAAGCGATGGATGCTCAAAACATTAGCAGGTTTATTTCTATTGCAGCGATAATAGAAAGGTTAGCCTCTTATATGTGGGAGCATCCAAAAATGAGGGATTTCTGGGAGGTGATAGTCCACAATTTCACAGAGGAATTGTGGACTCAAATCTTTTGGATGATCTGTTCAACTTTTGAAGTTATGCGATGCAATAACAGCTCTCGTATCGCCTGCTGCATCATGGCTGAGGGAGCTAGTTCCTGCCGACGAGCGCATAACCATAGCATCATGTGACATATAAAAGTGAAAAAAGAGGGGCGTCAGGTAGCACAGTGGATAAAGCAGGCGCCCCATTTATGAAGGCAGTGTCCTTGCTGCAGCAGCCGTGGGTTCGATTCCGGCTTGCAGCCCTTTGCTGCATGTCCTCCCCTCTCTCTTCCCCTTTCACGCTAGCAATCTCCTGTCCTATCTAAGTAAGGCAAAAATGCCCCAAAAAAATCTTAAAAAAAGATGATTCCATTGCAGTTTTACAAAATCTAGCTTTTGTAAATCGTGTTAAAACTTTTCTGCGATAAAGTTTTTTTAAAATTGAGATGTTTTCATTAGGCATATTTTATATTCTCAGTTTCGATTTGCCCAATCTGATTGTTAATGGAAACAGCCTACTGTTCATATTCATTTTGTTACGCTAGTCAGTGATCATACAAGACTTGACTGATTTGTGTTTCTGCAGCAGAAATAGTTTCACGCCTCCTGGTTGATGGGTGTCATCTATGAGGCATGCTGAAGACAAAACTCTAGCTGTAAGCTACACAAAATTTATTTACAACTGTTTATATAAATCGATTCATTTGTAAAAGAAAGAAAAATGGCCAGAACTTGCTGGTTTTAGCGTCTCAATCAAGATTTGCTGTTCTTTATCAGTTAGTAAGCTGCTGTAGCTCAGAAGACAGAGCAGCAAAATACTGACCCCAAATTGCTCACGATGGCTGTGTCATCGCTGTGTGAATGTGTATGAATGTTTAAATGAGTAGCAGGTGGCGACTGGTGTGGTAGCTTTGGAAACAAGTTCATGAATTTGTGTGTGAATGGGTGAAAGTGACATATAGTGTTACATGTGTTTGAGTGGTCAGAAGACTAGAAAGTCGCTGTACAAGTGCAAGCCCATTTAAATTGACTTTTTTTTTTAGGTTTTGTTCTCTTGTTGTCTACTGCAAGTCACGGGCAGTTTTCCTAAATCAGCTCTGCTCTGACGTTATTTTTTACATTACTCTGCATCATTACATATCTCTGCTGTCCCCCCACATGCACGTATTCTTCTCACTGTGAACTTTTGCACATCCCCATGTCAATATTTGCATGTTTCTGCACAAAACTGTGTAGTTCTTATGATAAAACAACATAAAAAAGCATTTTTATATGTGTCCTATAATTTATCGTATTTTGACATGTTTTCAATTTTGTTTTATGTCTCTTGACTTTTGTTTCTATATTTATTGCTTTGCATCAAAACACCAAGACAAATTCCTTGTATGTGCAAACCTAGTTGTCTCTGATTTAGGATATATTCAGGAATATAGCTGTTGTTTAGGCTTTTTAGTGTGGACATGTCAGAGTGGATGCACCCAGTTTTATAATGTAGCTTGTATATTATGGACATATATTAAGGTCTATCTCACTCTTTCCTTTCTGCTTTATTTTGCTTAAAGTGAGAGGGCCAATGCGAGGATTAGATTAGGGCGATTGGTTATGGCCCCTAGCGTGCGTTTGTGCAGCAGAGTATTAGGGGAGGACAGACGAGGCCAGTTTGAGCCGGGCCCGCGGCTACATCAGGCTCAGGATGGAGCGTGTGTGTGTATGTGTTGTTAAGATGAGCTTGCATGCTACAAAATGTGTGTGTGTGTCTTAGGGGCAGGCTGTGCAGAGAGAAAGAGGAAAAAAAAAGGGCGAGATAGAGGCTAGTGCTATGCCACCTGGCTCCAAGGCAGTCATCTGGTCTAATGGGGCTTGTGTGTATGTGTGTGTGTGTGTGTGTGTGTGTGTGTGTGTGTGTGTGTGTGTGTGTGAGACAGGGAGAGTGTGTCCTGTGGCTGTATTTGAGCAGTCCAGTCGTCCATTAGTTTGCCTTGAAAAGCCCTTATGTTGCCCTTCTCTCTCTCTTTTTTATCTCTCTCTCTCATGTTTTCTGCCATGATGCCGCCAGCGAACATGCGAGCGTGTGCCGAAAACAAACCAGCAGCAAAGCGAATATCAAGCAGGCGACAGAGACAGTGACCACGTTTGCCTGCATGGGCTTCAATGTGAGCAATAAGAAGATAATATGTGAAGTGGGGCGTAAGACAAAGCAGAGTGTCCTTCACTCTGCCAACTCCATTATTTCTTTTCTAATTGGGACACCTTGGATTACATCATTGGCCTTTTACCAGACGGCAAAAAAAAAAAAATGAAATGAAAAGCTTGGCTGTGAGATCCTAACAGATATAAAACAAATATATTTTCTCACTTTGCTCTAGTGTTATCTTCTTTTGCAAATAGTTTTTGTTATTTTTGGATGATAGGTTTCTGTCTCCTCCCCAGTGAAATGAATAACCACAAACGTGTTTTTGTTAGAGCTTCTTGCAGCTGAAGTAATAGTCTGCATGACAATTACGTACAGTATTTTGAATTTCATGACGAAGATCTCGTAGGTCAAAACGTTACATCAGTTTGAAAACCTTGCAAACATCGCTTTGCAGACAACCTTTAGTATTTCATTGTGTACAGAGCTTTTTCCCTGCAGTCAGTCTAAAACAAATAACAGATACATGAACATGATATAAAGTTTAGTGTTACAGTAATTATTATTTATCTATCCAAGGCTAAGCAAGGTTTCAGTGAGCTCTGGTTATTGAACCAGAAGTTTGTACAGAAGATTATTCACACTTGATACATAGTCATAACTCGATATTTTTGAGAACGCTATCAAGGACAAATATTTAACAAGGCTTTATTATAAATGTATTTATTATTTATTAAATGTATTTATTTAAATTTATCGAGACTCTTAATCCAGAATTTTGAACAAGGAAATTCAACATTTTTCTTTGGTAGAATATTTCAAATTAAAAAGGTGTAAGTATTTTATTTCACCAAAATGCAGATATGACTCCCGGTGCGTCATTTTGAACCACACAGAGCGACCAGTTTAGTTTGAAATCACGTGCTTTGGAGGTTGAAGTTGCTCGGCCTGTTGGGAACTGGAGGGTCGCTGGTTTAAGTTACCACGTTGACAAAGTATGGACAAAAAAAAATTAATTTCCTCTTGGGAATTCATAAAGAGCTTCTACTTCCTCTTCATTTTGTTCTTTTTTTTCATCTTCTTCTTTTCCTCGTTCTTGGTCTCCGTGTTCTTGTTCTTCTTCTTGTCTTTGTCCTTCTCGTTCTTCCTGTTGTTCTTGTAGTTCTTTTCCTTCTTCTCATTGTTCTTGTTCTTCATATTTTCCCCTTGTCCTTATTTTTGTTCCTCTTTTTATTCTTCTTATCATTGCCCTTCTCCTTCTTCCTCTCTTTCTTCCACTTGTTTTTATTCTTTATCGCCATCTTCTTCGTCTGCGTTTGCCAAATTGAAGCTGTAATGCTGTAAGATAAAGTCTAGGGAGCTTTTTTGACACGTAAACCCCAGTAAAACTTATTCAATGTGAGTTTATTTAACTGGTGCATTTTGAATCTTTTGACATGATCCGTCCAGTTAGTTGAGTCTGTTTTGAGAAAGTCAGAAAGTTTTTGGACAGGTGGATCTGCACCCAAATTAATCCTTATTTTCTTTTTTTACTTTCGGCTGAAATTGAAATATTGAAATAAACTGACAGCCTTTAACCCCGCGCTCCTCAGTTTCTCACTGTTAACAAGACAGCAGTAAGAATGTCCCGGCTCACTGGTATTGTCATCTCCGTCTGCGCCAGTCAGGAGTGAAATGTCACCTTATTTTCAGCTGTGACTGCAGTTCTTGCAGATCAGTGTCATTCTGAATGCTTTGAATGAGCGTTTCTCCAAAAGTTTGGTCCAAATGGGTTCAGCAGCAGGTGAGATTCTGTCTGCTGTCTTTATTTTTAGCTTCTTTTTTTGCCGCAGCGTGACTGCAGTTTCTGCTCATTTACAGGTTCTCTGATGAGTATTTGTTATCACATTGAAATACATGTGCTTGTTTCACGTTTTAAACGGTTCGAAATAAACAGTGTGTATGGCTTGTGGCTACAGCTGGCATCGTTTTTAACTGCGTTGCGAATTGGGTTTTACATAACCACAGAAACATCCATAATTGGATGAATTTAAGAAATGTGATTGTCAGCTTTTTAGGCACAATCGTGGACGACTTCCAGGTCTAAATGAGACTGTGAGAAAAATAGCGCTTTATAAACAGTCAGAATTACCATTAAAGAGGCTGAGAATTGAAAAAAATAAAATAAAATTACAGTGTAATAGTCTTTTTAACAGCTGGACAGCTGCTGCAGATGGAAAAGTGTTGAGGGGATTTTTGAAGTCCTGCTGTGACAGACATGTCAGTCTGTCGCCCTTCTGAGAGCCACTGACCTCACAGAGCACCTTGCTGCAGGCTCAACACACACACACACACACACACACACACACACACACACACTCAGCTGTGGTAGTTATGTGTGTTTCTGATGATGCAGAGACTTTGATGAAGGTCTCAGGAGGGCGTTTAGTCGGCCATGTTGTTCAACACGAGGTGCTGACTCTCTTTGTCCTGCCTCTCCTCTTCGTTGTCTCCCTTTTAATCTTTCATTCTTTCTTTTTAACCTTCCTCTTTTCATCTGTTACTTTCTCCTCCCCTTCCTCTTCATCTTTCTGCTGTTATCCTCTCTGACTCCTCTCTCCTCCTCACCCTCCTTCCACCCTCTCCATCTCATCATTATCTCTTCTCTCTCTCCCCCCTCTTGTCATCACTTAGCCTTACCAAAAATAAATGCTTGCAGAGTGTGTCTGTGTGCACAAACAAGTCAGTGAAAAGTGCAGCGTGTGTGTTTGGTTTATAACAGAATTTGACAGCGAAGAAGTGACTCATTAATGCTGGCTTTGTTGAAATGTCCCAGCCCACCACTGTAGTAGATTTTTGTGCTTGTAGTAAATCTGAGGTTTTTGTTGCTCTCCTCGTCATCACACCAAACTTACAAGGAAAACTGCACCATGTTTTACTGTTACATTAACCCTCAGTTTCATCTCTTCCACAAGCATTAAAACCTTCAAAACCAGAGCAGATTGGGTTGATTTTTTTAAAAACATGAGCAAAGGCAACAAGCAAGAAATTGGAAAAATGTGAAAGGAAAATAGACGGGGGAGAAAGAGGGAACATTAATAGAAAATTATAATAATAAAAAAACAACAACAGGGAAATATGTCCAGAAACCTACATTTGTTATTATTTTTTATAAGTTTTTCACTTCATTTTTGTTTTTGTTGTTGTTATTTTTTTCAGTGCTACTTTACGGGTCATTTTCTTGTAACATTTTGTCATTTTATTGTGAATTTTTTGGTCATTTCTCGATAACTTGCTCATTGTCTTCTTCCAATGTTTTTGAAATAAATTAAGTCAATTGCTCAGGTTTCAAAGGGTTAAATGTTCAAATGTTTGTTTTAATACCAAAATTAAAGCTGTCGCAGAAATATTTTCAGCCGTCTTTCCAGAGGTGTCTGAGGTGTTTTCGGGCTTCCTTATTCAGAGATTTGGGGTCTTGCTATTTGTAAATGAAATATTGATATCATCTCAGTAATGCATGTATGATGATTTTGTAAATAATCCAGCGCTTCTTAGATCACTTCGTGTCTTTTCGCTATCACTTTTTCTCCTCGTCCCAACACCATCTGGTCGCCTTTCACCATCAGTTAAATGTAATGGCTCTTTCTGTACACTTTTGTGCAGTTATGTTTACCAACTCTCGCCAGCTCAAATTTTGAGTGTAATTTATTTACCAATGAGCAGATAAAGTACACAATAAGCAAAGGTAGTGTGATTATTTCCAACTTTTTTCTTTCCAAAACACGGTATACTAAAACGCCTTCCATCTCCTGATATGCTGATAACATTCAAACTGTCTCATTTGAACAGACAAAGTAAATAGTGCCAACTATAGTAACTCTGCAACTGCACTCAAAGCATTGTTTTGACACTAGTTGGTATAATTTCTCGCAGATGTGAGTTTGTGTTTATGCTGAAATATAATTTATTTGGCCTCATTATCATTCATCACATTCTGCTGCAGGTACGGAGAAATAATCAAGAGAAAATGCTGAAATGGAAAAAAGGACAAAACAGAAAGTGAACCTGTGTGTGTGTCTGTGTGTGTGTGTGTGTGTGTGTGTGTGTGTGTCTGTGCGTGTGTGTGTGTAAATAGAGCAGTAGCTAGGTAGCTGCAGCTTGACGGCTCTATTTATAATACTGCCCCATCTGTCTCTGTTACATTAGAAATTAGTGTGTGTGACTGTGTGGGTGCGTTGTCGGCTGCTCCTGTCTCTTCCTGAAAGCTGGACATCTGTCCTACTGTCAACACACACACACACACACACACACACACACACACACACACACACAGATCACAACAGCACAGGTCAGTGTGTGTTGTTTAGTTGTTGGTAGTTTTGTCTGTTTTATATTTGGGTCTTCTTCACAGCAGCAATTATTGAAAGTTTTGTTTTGTTTGTTCTTTACAACACGAGCCGTAAACAGCTATCTGACATTATTACAGACTGTGTGTGCACGTCATTAGATGTAAATGAAAGGTGACATCAGACCGTCACGCACGTGAAAGCATATGTTTTTTTTCATATTCTTGTGTTTACAAGGTGGAAAACAGGGTTGTGCATAAAATAAGGTTTGATTTATTTCTTAATTCTTCCATTTACTCATTTTATTAGAAGTTTATGCAATATTGTAATGACTTTAGTATTTTCTTTTTAACCAAATATTTATATTATTTCCCTTCAGCTGCGTTTATAGTAAAGCATGTATAGTAAACCTGCAGAAATCCCACTTTTTCTCTCACAATACTAATTTTAATACCTCACTTTGATGCCAAGTTTGGTCCAATACCAGTGTTAGATTTTCCTCAATACAAAGCCTTTATTTCACACTGTAAAGAGTGTGATTTTGCCATTGGATTTTGGATTATGGTGGGAAATAAGCACTGTGGCTAAAAAAGTGTATGATACTTTTGTTCAGCAAGATAATCTTTATAATTGAGTATTACTTTTAAGATTTTTAAAATATGAAGTCAATCTCCAGAAGTAAAAACCTAACTACACCACACTTACTTGGTGGTTTTGGTCAAACTGAAGCCAGGTGATATGATGTCATGTTTCTGCATCATTTAAGTGGTTTTAATATTGCACTTCCATAAAGTCTATTAAGAATAAGAAGCGCTATTTTAATAAAAGATAAAAAATAAAACTCAGCTTTTATCACCGGCTCTGCTCTAATTTTGAGAGCCAGAATAACCCAGAAGACTCGACTCAGATTTGACACTCCTCCAGAGACGCAGGAGACATCATACAACTGTTTTTACATGCTGAGTAGTACTCTGTAGTACTCCTCCCGACTAGTAAACTGATCTTGACGCGTACACTCAGGGGAGTTTCCCTTTCAGTTGATCTTCCAGCCTTGTCTCTGATGTCCTGAGGGGTTGCTTGATATTTCCACTCCTGGTCTAAAACGTCGCAGCGTTTGAGATGCTGCAACTCTGCAGCTCTGCTCGTCACGTTTTATTGTAGATTTTTTGTTCGGTTTGTACATTGAGACGACTGCAGAGACACAAACAGTTGATGAAATTGTGATTTAGCCATGTTGACCTCCCCGCTGTAAAGACCTCAGTCTGGAAGCAGACCGCAGCTGTGGGCCTGTTGTCTGCTGAGAATCGGTGTGTGTGTGTGTGTGTGTGTGTGTGTGTGTGTGTGTGCGGGGGTATGGATCTTGTTACCCAAGGTGCCCAGATATTAAATCATACTTGCACACACACACTCACTCTCATTGCAGCCTTTGTATTGATTTATATTGACCCGTGGTTGTGTGGAGGGCCGGTCATTAAATTAACACACCAGCAGAGAAACTGATGACTCCACCAGACCACAACTCAGTGTGTGTGTGTGTGTGTGTGTGTGTGTGTGTGTGTGTGTGTGTGTGTGTGTGTGTGGTAAAAAACAAAGAAAGTGCTCACCTTAGGTCATTAGTTCCATACACATAAACCTGCAGTCTCTGTAACACACATGCACACACACACATGCACGCACACACACTCACACTCTCTGGAGGAGAGTATCGGCAGCAGAATGACTTCCAGACCAGAAAGCTCAGCTCATTTCTCAGGCCAAGGATTGTGGGAAAGGCTGCGCTCGGTCTCCTCTTGGGAAAAACGAGCACTTTTACCTGCACATTCATCTTCCTCGCAGGAGTCGGTGCATGTTAGCATGTCAGACCACATTTATAATGAGCGCAGGATAAGACCTTAATGTCCTGGATATGATGAAACTGGAACATGCGGGCTGGGATCTGCTGATACGAAGTGGAAGCCAGCAGATCCTGTTTACTGTCGGGTTTCGCCAACACGGGTTAGGTTGTGTGTGTGTGTGTTTTTCTGTGAGTTCAGGATAAACAGACTAACACACGAGTAACAAAAACAGAAACATCAGACTGTTGCCACATGCACAGGTAGATAAAAATTAATTACTCTTTGCTTTATTTAGATCCAGTTCTAAAACTTCATTTAGGATAATGTTTATGTTCAGACTATTAAAGGCACTTGAAAGTCCATAGACACGATTGTTTAAAGAACAGAGCACTATTTCTCTTACAAATCTGGTTCCTTTAACTGAAGCTGTATATATCAGCATACTCTCGTCATATTAGGGTATCCAGTATGTAAGTCCTGCCCCCAAATGACGGCACAATTTACAGACTGAATGTCACGATAATAAGCGCGGGTATCCGGTTTTTAAGTCGTGATGTAACGCCCTTTCAAAATACTTTTTCCAGGTCCAAACCTCCTGTTTACAGTGCCATAATGCTCTGCTCCGTGTTGCATGAACAGATCCCAGTAAAAAAAATATATTTTAACTGATTTCCTATCGATTAAGAGGAAATGTTTGCAGCTATTAAGTTAAATCACAATTCTTAAACAAATGAAAAAAACAAAGTTTTAGCACTTGTGCTAACTTTAGTGCTCTTCTTTTACTCTTCTTTAAAAACCCCTTACAAATGTACAGTTTTGTTTTTATAAAGTAATCACCTGAAGCAGCAGCTCACTGTAGTTTTCATCAGACAAAAAGGAGGAAACGGTGCGTTTGTTAGAGAGCTATTTTCGGCTGATAAATCCACGTCGGTGCTGTTGTGAGAACTTGTGGCAGCAGCACAGTGTATGTAGCACTGAGTCACAGTAAACTACAGTGTTTGCATGGCACATGTCACTCAGTGTAACAGTGTGTTTTTAACAGTGGAGCTCTCCAGCTTAGAGAAATAACATAATGGGCTTTGTATTAGTGGGATTCATTAATTGTTGGTTTTAGTGTGTTTACAGGATTTGTTTGTATCACATTGATTTCTGATACCCAGCCCCGAATGTCACAATGGAAAATACAGCACAAAACATCAAAGACTAACTAAGCAAGGACAAAATACAATGGCATGTTAAGCTTTGCTGCAGTGAATAAAACGTTGTTAGATCTTGTTGTAAATGGTTTCCCGTTCCTGCGTGGAGGTCGACGATTTGTTTCTAACTGTTCACAACAAAGACGGTGTTTACGTGTTCAGCTACTTTATCTTTAATCTGATTATCTCAGCACTGTCGAGCCCGTCATGTCAGCACCTGCAACTCATTATCTTAATGGAAATAACATGTTTAACATTTTGTGCTCAGTTCGTCTATTTATAAAGACGAGTAAACACCTCAGTGTGACGAGTCATTGTCCCACAACTCGGGTCAAAGGTCACCAAACACTGTAACACAAATGTTGACAGAAAACATTTCTCTCCGAATGAATCATTAAACAACAGCAGGGATTGTTCATCTTTAAATACTGTGTGTGTGTGTGTGTGTGTGTGCGTGTGTGTGTGTGTGTGTTTGGATCTTTTCCTGAGGGTGTAACAGTCACTGTGTGTGTGTTGAGCACTGTCAGAGTAATTTATTTTCCTTTTTTGTTGTATTATTTAACGCATCAACTTTGCTACAGACAGAAAATGTTATTGATTTTACCACGCGGGAACGTAAATTTTAGAATCATAATTTATTTGCGATCACAGTGTTTGTTAGTCTAAACCATCATTCATTTTGTGAGGTTTATATGGCTTTTATGTGCAGGTAGAGTTTAAAATTGATGTATAATTTATCAGTGTCAGCGCTGACTTTCAAACAGGGATGAAAGAGAATAACACACCCGGTGAAATAAGAGTTAAAAATAGCCGATGATTGACTTTCGCTTATTGAACTGGCTTCCTGTCCCCTCCCACAGCAGATGGTTGTCACGGCAATAAAATAACGGTGGCAACTGGCCAATAGGCAGATAGAGAGACAGGTAGAGGGAGAGATGCTGAAACCGCTTCAAGATGAGACAGATAAAAAAGAGAGTGATGAGAGGAGCTGTGATATACTAACTCTGTGTGTGTGTTTATGTGTGTGTGTGTGTGTGTGTGTGTGTGTGTGTGTGTGTGTGTGTGCACGCATCAGGATATTAGATCATATCACAGCAGGACGAGTCTTATCAGATCCCAACATGCAAACATGAGCTGAACTGTTAGCTTCCTTCCCCTAAGGTCTGCTGTGTGTGTGTGTGTGTGTGTGTGTGTGTGTGTGTGTGTGTGTGTGTGTGTGTGTGTGTGTGTGTGTGTGTGTGTGTGCGCGCGCACATGCATGCGTGTGTATATGTGTGTACTTTGATAGTTACATCCTGTTGAGAATCAAATATCCTCACAAGGACAGGCAGATGTACAGGGCGGTGACATTTTGTCAGGGGGCGCCGTACGGGTCAATTTAAGGTCAGAGGTGAGGGCAGGTGGAAGAACAGTAAAAATAAACTGCCTGCATGAAGGAAACTCTTAATCAACACCACTGAAAATGCTATTAAATTGTTAAATAGAGAAAACTAAATGTGCATATACACACAAATGGTTTGTTTAAAACCTGAGCAAAAACTTCTTCTAAAAACGTAATGAAGGCAATGAGCAATGAAAGAAGAAATGACCCAAAAAATAATACAAAATAAAGTTAAAGTAAATTACCTGAAAATTAAGGGAATAAAGAAAAAGAAACAAAAGTGTCTTAAAATGGAATTAAATGTGTAATTCTGATATTTAGAAATATTGTTTTTCCCTAGCTTTTTAAAAACAATTTTCTAAATGTTCATTTGTTTAATTTCTTGTCATTTGTGGGGCATTTCTTATCAATTTGCTTATTGCCTTTTCATTTTTGGAAGAAATTGCCCCAACTTGCTCAGAGTTCAAAGGATTAATAATAGTTACTGGCTGATATTATAGATCAGCTTATGCCAAGTAAATATTTTTAGAATAAAATGAACAACATACGTCCTTATCTTGGTGCGCTTTCTATTGCAGGAGTACAGTAAGTGGACAGTTTTGAGCTGTGGAAATTTAATTTGGTCAAACAGATAGAAATATACATTTCTGATAGCTTGGACTTTCTTTCCGTTTTTTTTTTTTTTCAATATTTACAAAGATTTTTTTCGTATAAAGAAAACGCACACATGAATCCAGCATACTCTGCTGTATGTATGCATGTTTACATGCATATACTCCACATATCTACCCATTCATTATTCATTTTTTTGCACTATTTATATTGCTTACAACTTGCAGAAACACATGACTCTCATTCAGATGTTTTATTTATGATGTTGGTCACTGTTGCTGTATTCTTTACCTTTTACTTGTCCAGCTTTTATGGTGTTGTTCTTAGCTGTTATGTCTATTTCTGTGTTTATCTTGGAGTCAATTTCCTTGTGTGTGCACACAAGCTGGGTCAATAAAGTTGATTCTTTATAGTAAATAATACAGAAAAAAAATGTCCTACTCAAATACAGTTTAAGCCATTTTAAGCTCTATTTGTGGCTGATGTCTCAGCAGATGTGTTTTTGTCAATTTCATTTTATGCACATTTTCAGTTTGTGCATAAAACTGAGTGGTAAAACCAGTAATCCAAATTAATCTTGTAAAATCGCAAACACGTTTTCTAGCCTGGGGGAAAATTGGTGTGTCATTAAAAGGTAAATGCAACTAAGTACAATGGAAACAGATTAATTCAGCCGGTAACTGATGACATGCAGTAATGAGGTCTTGTCACTGCAGAGGCCACGCTGTCATTTATGCGAGGATTTTAGCATGCTTTTGCACACAGGACTGTAACCTGAACTCTTCCAAGAGCACACAGCTGTAATATCAGCTCTATATTGTGATTTCATTTTGTCCGTATCAGCAGTTGCACCTGACTATAGAATTAATGCCTCCTGCTACGTATCTATGAACAAACTCCCAATAACCTGCCTAAACTTGGGAAGATGGGAAAGCGCATACATTTGCATTTTCTTGCCAGTTTTCTGAAAGTGTCTTTGCCAAATGAACGTGTGAAGACACACATCAGGAACAACCACAATCCTCAGAAAAGTTACACGACTATGACTCGGAGGCTTTAAATGATTCGAATGTTTGAAGAAGCTGTTGCTCCAACGTGTAATTTGCCTGATATCAGAGTGTCACCAGACTGGAGGTCGCAGCTTTGGTCTGCAAGTCGAGCCTCGAAAATATAGTCAACGAAACCGATTGAATGTACAGCAGCAGAACATATCAAGGCTTTCCACCCACTCAGTTTCCTCAGCTTATGTTCTTACTGTGTGAGACACCACAGCACCACGCACACACGCACACACACACACACACACACACACACACACACACACACACACGTACATATACAAAATGGGTCGAGTGGGTTGCTGATTAGACTGAGGTCATTTCACAGAAACGCTCCTTTCCTGAGATTTCTGTTCGCTTAAGAGCTGAGCTGCAGTGTTCTGTCACACACACACCTGAGTCAACACACACATGTTCAAAAATGCACACAAAGACACAAATAGGCTCCGATAAACACCCTGATACCAGCGAACACACACACACTCTCTCCCACACTTGCTCACACTTGACACGATTTACTTGAATCCATTAAAGCTGAATTTACATAATACTGTCTCTGCTTAACTGCCTCTGCAGGGACACCACACACACACACACACACACACACACACACACACACACACACACACACACACACACACACACACACACACACACACACACACACACACACACACACACACCCACACACAGAGGCAGGCATGTATACTGCAGTGTGAATGACCTTGCAGCAGCAACAGAGCAGAACTTCAACCTGTATAGATTGTGTGCGTGCGTGTGTGTGTGTGTGTGTGTTGTGTTTATCCCTGCAGCCACATTACAGCCCTAATTAAGACACTCAGTCTCCATATGTGCTGGTCTGAGATCAGCTGTCAGGTGCCAGCTGGCTGTGATACTTGTGGTTGGAGACACTAACAAATGCAGCTCTCAGACCAGCTGAAGGCTCAGACGCAGAAAAACCAAATGGTTTATTCAGTGTTGATCTGTTATAATAGTTGTTGCTCCTCACAACTGTTACCATAAGATTTTCTGTGGATATTAATGATCTCAAAAGTATGAATCTGGTTTTCTGCGGTGGCAGCCTCAGGTTGACATTTCTTCTTGTAAATAAGTGATGATTTGCTATTGTTTCACATCTTCTTCATGTTGAATTATGAATAAACCTGACCGCACATGCTGGAGACGCTGCAGTGTTATTGAGGCAAACCAGTGCCAATGTTTTGGACCAGCTTCCATCTCCATGTGTGCTAGTTCACGTGGAATACCGTCCAAAAATAATTGAATTAAATTGATATTTAATTCACTCATTCAAAGCTGAAAACAGATATGCACCTGAGCACATAAACAGACACTAAATAATGAGTCAATGTCAAAAACAGATTACAGAAATGACCGAAAAAGGTGTAGGATGCAGCTTAGAGAGCTTATTACGCCTACCTGACTCACAGCATTTTTTGAGAAGCTACAGAGTCCAGACACTTTACCATAAACAGAGAAATTTAAAGCTCAATCATAAATGGTTTTAGACAAATTCAGTTCAGAAAATATCAAGACACAAATAGTTTTCAAAGGTCTTTAAGCAAATATTAAATAAAAATAAGCTGTGACCGAGATAAACCACAGAATGAAAATTAGCTACAACGAGAGACACCAATAAGCCCAAATTGAACTTGATAAAATGCGCTGGCGGATAAATGGCTTGAAATTATCAAAAGAGATCCGCGAGATGGAAAGTCTGACTTTAATACTGAGACTGTGAAAGGATCTATGCATTAAAAGGTGGATTCATTTGAATGACAATGGCTTTCTCCATCTATACACTTTCACTCTTCTTTTTCTGCTATATGCTCTACCTCCTATGGATCATTATAAGCTCGTTATTTAGAGCTTTGTCAAGAGTTTCTCTATACTTTCCTCACATATTCAGTGATTGCAGTATCGATGTGTCGGTCTCTGACAACACTACAGTCCTTTTCAATCAATAACGCAACCCAAGGTTTGTTTATGCGTTCACGTTTGCTTTCTTGTCTCTGCTGTGCATGGATCAGCAGGTGAGCTGGTCCAGTTCTCCTTAAAGTAAACCGATGACCCAAATGCAGCATAAACATCTCGAGTGTAAACATCTGTTAATTATCCGCTCACAGGTTGCTCATGCACAGGAAACTAGGGGAGGATTTAACGAGAAAGAGCCGAAATTAGTCATGATTTAGAGAGAATACAGTTTCACAGTTTGTTAAAACCTGGAAAGAGAAAGTTTTGAGAAACTTAATGCGTTTTCTGGAATTTATGGCATAAAAGTTTTTAGTCTTAATCCAAAACAAATCTCAGCATGTGGTTACAGAAAACCACATTCGATGAAACCTACTCCACTGCTCCTGTTGGTCCATCTGTTTAAATTCAGCACTTTTTTGTAGTTAATGCTTTGTAAATGTATGAAATCTGTCAGAGCTGTAGCTGAAGGCGTCTCATGTTTGTGTCTGCAGGTCTGACGACAGAAGGTCTGTATCGAGTCAGCGGGAACAAGACGGACCAGGACAACATCCAGAAACAGTTTGATCAAGGTAAAACACTCAAACACACCTGCGCAGACACACAGGACCACATAAATACATCTTCAGCTACCTAGAAACCTGAAAAAGGAGCACACGAGTAACTGGAGTTTCAAAGCTCAGACGCCGATGGTTCTCATTATATTCACAGATCCTGATTTTAAATTATTTTCCCATGAACGCTAAAGAACTCAGGAGTTATTTGGAAAGCATGTTACCAATCGAGTAGCGCTTGTGTGATGTGTGCAATAAATTCAGCCCGCAGAGAAAGCTGATTCCAAACCTGACCACGCAGCAGAAGTGCTTAAAGAGAAACACATGCCCTGTGGAGCAGAGTCGAACCTGCACACGAGAGCTGGTCAGCTGCCAGACCGACTGCTAGAATAAATACAGTCACCGCAGGCAGAAATAACCAGCACGTTGTCAGCGGCGTCACTCATTTTACAGCCAGGCAGTGAAATATGGAGGCTGGACTCAGACGAGGTGGTTGGTTTTTTTCGCACTTATTGATTGTGTTAATCCCCCTTTTCTATTTTATTATAGTTAATGTTTTTGTCTCATCACTGTCCATATATATAGACCTCTCAATCACTTAAAACATGAAGATTTTAACTAAGAAACAACCTCTAATCCATCTTTTGTGTACATACTATTCTATTACTTACTTATTATTATGTGTACATACCTTATTTCCTCTATGTACATACTTATTTTATTACTTATTTATTGTTATTTGTTATTGTTATTTTCTTTGTTACATTTCACTTTTCTTTTTTCATGCTGCTGTAACATTTGGAATTTCCCCCAATGGGGGATCAATAAAGGAATATTCTATTCTATTCTATCTTAACATAATAATGGTACATTTTAATAGTACATATCCTAGAGGAGAAATTCGGTTAAAAAAAATGCATTTTACACCAGCGCCCAATTGAGTGTATGTACATCCTGCAAATTCCACTGCAAACAGAAAAAAACAGCAAGTAATGCATCGTGACTTTTCATAGCGCAAATTCAACTAAATCTAAAACAAAATGAAAGTTAAGGAATACTGAGCTCCTGGTAAAAGCCATGAGCTAACTTAATGACTGCACCTTTACTGATCATTTCTATTTTGCACGCTTTCCTGCGTCCTAACTGCTGTTGCTTCAGATAAATAAAGTTCCATCTTATACAAACACCCACACCTTGTTAGAAAATTTAGCAGCATGACTCAGAACATGTACTTCCAAGTAATTCAAAAAAAGGAAAACAAGTAGAAGTGACATAAATAAACATGAACTTTTTTTTGTCCGTACACAACTAAGACTCAGCATGTTCCTCTATATACTATTGCTGGACACACTCATATATATTTTACACACAGATATCTGTGGTCATGCGTGCAAAAAATTAAATAATTTTTATGCCTGTGCACCGGCGACAGCCTTGGCCGGAGGCATTATGTTTTGGGTTTGTTTTTTCGTCCGTACGTTACTCAAGAACGCCTCGAGAGAATTTCCTCAAACTTGGCACAAACCTTCATTTGGACTCAAGGATGAAATTAATTATGCTAATTATGACTGAATTTGACATTAACGTCTAACAGGATAAAATTATTAAGAGATTACATTTTATATTCCAAAGGTCAAGCAAAAAACTACTTTTTTGGCTAATATTTAACATGATAACTCAGGAACAGAAAGGGACACATTAGAGATACTGAATTGGTGACACTAATTTTGGGTGTCCACCTTGAGACTGTGGTGATTTTACAGATTATTTGTGTTGTTTTTTTTGAGGCATACATGTTTTAGAATTTGTGGCTTCTTTGCAACAATGTCCATATTTGAAGCACTGTGTACTTTTACTGCTAATTATGAGTCTGAATAGATGTAAACTGCAACATGACTGGATGACAGAGGCATACAACCGTGCAAAGGTAATTTTATTTTCCCTATGAAACTGTCCAAGAGCACGTATAAAGCTGCTAAAATGCCAGTTGATAATATTTCTAAGTAAACCAACTTTTACTGTAACATACAGTTTGTTTTGCCTTGGTAAGACATGAAGTAGATCTACTACATAAAACTATAGTAGCATACAAAACAAATTTGATATAAGATGCATTTCGACTTGTGGTCCTCATTAGAATCATCATAAAACTCATTAAAAAGCACATTTGAATGAATATTAAAGTATTTATCTAAGTGAGACGTGCTGTTTGGTGACCATGATGGAATCTAAAGCATGTTGGTCCCTCATTGTTTGTGCAAGTGTTGCTTCAGTTTTGACTCTGAAAGACTTTTCCCTTCACCACGCGCTGCAGAAACAGGTGAAGTTGTGTCAGAATCTCCTCTCCTGAGACATGTGGCTTTAAATGCCTGATAACAAGCTGCCCTTCGGTCATTTAGTTTATTTTCCCTCTTGTGGATTCTAAAATGTAGTTAAATAAATGTCACAAAATGACAGATATTCCACACAAAAACACTGCTGTTAGCTGAGAGAGTCAACTCTGCAGGCGTCGTGTAAACCTGCTGCTCTCAAACATCGTAAATAAACTTTGTCAGGTTGTATATTTCTGTTTCGACTCTGCACACGCGCCCCGCAGTCCTCCTCCTCGCTGCAGCTCCATCATATCTGTGTGCAAAAAGCACCATTACAGCCAATTAGCTCCTCTGTCAGTAAGAGAGGGCGGTGGGCTGCCGGCTACTGGCTACTTCCACCGCATAAACTGAGTCTATTTTTATGGTAATAGTTGAAGATTTAAATGAATTTGCTCGGGGAGCAGCGGGGTTCTTTAGGGGATTCAGAGGTCAGCGTGGTTCGGCTTCATTAACAGTTTGGGCTGAAGCAGCGTCCTGTTGGTTGTTTATTAATACACTTCAGCTTTTCCTCCTCGTATCGCCCCTCCTTCCTTTCTTAAATCCTCGCCATTTGTCCGTCTTTCTTTTAATATCTATGTCTCCTTCCTTGTCCCCTCCTTTTCTGTCCTCCTTTTATTCTCTTGTGCATTTCCTGTTTATATCTCTCTCCTCGCTGCCTCCCCTCCTATCTTCTTATTTCCTTGAGAGTATTTCTGGTGAGCTCAGTGTGTGTCTGTGTGTGTGTCTGTGTGTGTGTGTGTGTGTGTGTGTGTGTGTGTGTGTGTGTGTGTGTGTGTGTGTGTGTGTGTGTGTTGGCAGTCTCTCAGATTCAGTGTGACAGCTGTCGTGTTACCTCAGGGCTCTGTCCTCCTTCTCGCTCCCTTTCCTCCTCCCTCTTTCTCCTCCTTCCCGTCGTCATTTGGCCGTTACACCGTGTCAAAACAAGCAGTGATGTATATTTCTTTTTCATCCTGTATCTTTGGTAACGGGGTGATTTTTTTCATAAGCCATCATTACGCAGTATTTTTACTCGGGGTTAATGAAAAAGCTGACACCAGCTTGACTGCAGAGATGCCCCGACCTGAAACTTTTTCCAAACAGAGCGATCAGCTCAGAGCGAAGTGATGGAGCTGGAGCTTCCCTCCTCTGTCGACAGCAATAACAGAGCAGTAAAATGGTTGTTTGAACTGGACGTGTATTCTGTTCAGCCCCGCCGCTCCATCAGAGAAACACTCGGGCCTCTGTGCCTGCAGACAGACTGATGATAACCTCTGTTAGCTGTGATCAGAGAGGAGCTCTGTTCTGCTGCTCAGACACAAAGCTCAGCTGTGAGCCTCACAACCACTCAGCAGCTCTTTGATATCCTTTAAACTGAAGCATCGACCCTGGAAAGTCCTGTTTGACTCGTATACGAATCGGTCAACATTAGGGATGGACACCCGGTTCTGTTTTTTTGTTCAAAACCTGGATATGAGAAGTGTTTGTGCTTGTCGATACTGCTGTCGAGTCCCGTTTGTCCTTTAATGTAACATTACATCTTGAGTTGAGTCGCGTTATTTAATCCAATCTGATCGTGGATCAAATTAAAGTTCCTTCGACTGTCTTCAGGTTGAAAAAACTCCTTCTGCTCCGTCAGCTGCTGCTGCTTAAATACAAGGATTTGAAGATTCAGGTTTTTTTTCTTCCATATAAAGTTTGAAAGTTTAAATGGGGCTCAGTGGGAAGTTCAGCGACATTCATGTAATGTAGAAAACAAGCTCTGCAGATACATCAGCACATTTTTAGTGGGTAATGAGGGAAGATTTAGAGGAAATGCTTCTGTAGAAGCCTCAACATTGTTTTCAAGAGTCCTGCATAGTGAATCTTTTTTAAAATGATATATTTTATTATAATAATTAAACACAAAGGTCCGACCTTATCTGATGTCTCTGCTTTGCTGATTATGATTTCAGGTTGTCCCCTCGCCTCATTCTCATGATGCAACATCATTATGGGAATTTCTTCAAATTAGACACAAACATCTATTTT
Source organism: Plectropomus leopardus (assembly GCF_026936395.1). Classification (NCBI taxonomy): domain Eukaryota; kingdom Metazoa; phylum Chordata; class Actinopteri; order Perciformes; family Serranidae; genus Plectropomus; species Plectropomus leopardus. The sequence goes on from NC_142189.1 coordinate 6,096,639, forward strand.
AATTACCTGATTACATTTTGGAGGTCAGAAGTCAAGGTCACTGTGACCTTGGTTATGTCTCAATCTTGTGAACGCAGTTTCTCAAGGACACTTCGAGTGAATGTCCCCAACTTTGTCACAAGCATTGACTTGGACTCAAGGATGAACTGATACGATTTTGATAGTAACAGGTCAAAGGTCAATGCGACCTTTCGTCTGTCTCATTCTATTGAGTGCAATATCTGAAGAACACATTGAAGAAATATCTTTAAATTTGACACAAGCATTTACTTTAATCTAACAATGAGCCGATTAGAATTCGGTTGTCAAAGTTTCAACGTTATTGTGACCTTGCGTCCGTCTCGTGTTCCTGGACGCATTATCTCAAAAACACCGTGAGGGAGCTCAAAACTGGCTCAAATGCCATTTGGACTCAAGAACGAACTGATTAGAATTTGTTGGTCGAAGGTCAAAAGTTACGTTACAGAAAATGTTTAAATTCTGCGTCTCTTTCTCTCTGTAGATCACAGTATCGACTTTGTGGTGATGGACGTGGCGGTGAACGCTGCGGCCGGAGCACTGAAGGCTTTCTTCGCCGACCTGCCCGAGCCGCTGATCCCCTACAACCTGCACCCGGAGCTGGTGGAGGCTGCGAGTAAGAATAAACACACAAATAAACAACATCTATCGAGGAAAACACCTGAACCATAATTAATCAGTTGGTGAAAACAAATAATCACAGCAGGACGAGAATAGAAGAATCCTTGTTAATCTGCTGAAACTGAGGCAGTAACACAGAAAATATACTTTTTAACTTTTATGAGACCATTTGAAGCACTGAGACATTAACTTTGTTACAAATCTGATCAGTTAAACAGCGAAATAATGAAAACCAGATCTAGATAACGTGTACTTCCACCCTGCTGTCTTTTGTAACAGCTCTCTTCTGTGCTGCCGAAGTTTAGTTAAGTTTACACTCACACAGCTTTCTGTCATGTCACACAATCTTAAGAGGCTTTTTTTCAACTGCAGGACGTCAGACATCTACACTCTGCTCAGTGTGTGTGTGTGTGTGTGTGTGTGTGTGTGTGTGTGTGTGTGTGTGTGTGTGTGTGTGTGTGTGTGTGTGTTTCCTGGTTGTATATCAGTGATACTGAGTGCTGAAACCACCGGGCTGACGACAGCAGATTAATGAGCCAAAAATATACACTCTGCTGGTTCTTCTTCTCTGGAAAATGAGTCAAATATAGAAGAAAGACTTTCTCACATTTCTTTTCTCTCTTTTCTCCTCAAGCCAGTTTTTCTACTCTCTCTCTCCTCTCCTCCTCCTCCCTTTGTGCCTCTCCTCTTTCTCTCTATCCTTTACTTGTTTTTGTTATTTTCATTTTCTCTCTCTAAAGTATATATACACACTGTCTCTCTTTCCTGTCGTCTCCGTGTAATCCTGCGACCAGAGTCAGTTTGCTGTGACTGTTATGACTTTGACCTCTTCACTGTCTGTCGTTTGGAGCAGGATTTAAAAAAAAAAAAAACTGACACGAGAAGGCTGCATCTTATGTGCAATAACATCATCAGCAACAGTGGACGTCCTAGTAAATGCTTGTAAATAATACACTCACAAGGCGGGTTTCCACTGACCCTCAAATTGCACAAATTGAAATTGGGAATATAAAATACACCTAATGGAAAATAATAATAAGAACAATTTATTGTTATTATTATTATTTATTTTTTATTTTTTTAAAATATTTTCCATTTACTTCATTTTGCTCTTGTATTTTCCGAAAGCGCTTCTGCTTTTAATCTCTTGTTTACTTCGATCATCATTTTTGTCTGGCTTTATTTCGACATTATTTTTTGGCTTTTATTATCATTGTCTCTGGGGTTTATTGCCTCTGCTTAGCTTTGTTTGTTAAAGCACTTTGTAAACGCTGTTTTTAACGGTGCTATATAAATAAAGTTATTATTATTATTCTTCAGTAAATTCTAATGTTGAACAGACTTTGAGGGACACACAAACACTGCCCTTTACATCATCCGTTCATTTATTCACTCAGAGTCATGTGAGTATGTTTCTGTTCAGCGTGTTTTCATTGATGTTTTCACCGCGGGATTGTTTTTATCTATATTTTATTTCTCTCTCTCTGGAACAAAACTCACAACAGCCGCGGCCTCGTTTCTCGGCGCAGGGTTCATTAAAGCTTCATGACATTGTTACTAAAACTCACTATTTTCAGTTTTATCTCCTTATTGAACCAATTGCATTGCGGGTACACGGTATCGTTTCTCCCCCCTCTCAGAATGATTTTAACATAATAAAAGGAGATCAAATAGTTATATCAGTCCCATCAGTCCCTTTCTGTGATATTTCTCGGTAATGTTGAAATATAGCTGCACAGATTGATGACCTCTGACCTCTTACAGCCATTAGCGGGTCAAAGGCTGCCGTCGGCTCCTCGTTAAGATGATTGATGGTGCGCAGGATGAATAAATCTGCGCGTCGTTACGTGCACGGTCGTAAATTTGTGTCTAAAAATATATAAAAGGCTTCCCGCCGCTGTGGAATGTCTGGAATATTGTGCAGGATATTCCAGACGGCGGAGGAAGGTCAGGGTTGTGTTAAAGTAGCTTTGTTGTGACAGTCTGCAGGTAAAAGCTTTTATTTCACATCTGCTCTTTAAATATTTAATAAGTGAGTGGAGTGTTTCAGCTCCAACGAGCTCTCGCCGGCGGGAAAGTGATGGATTCTCTGGAGAGGATGAGGAATATCGAGGAACTTCACAGACAGTTTGCTCTTTAGGAATACATCAGTATGCTCTTTTTTTATTGTTTATTTGTTTTACTGACACTTAAACATCTGCACAGACCAATATTTTATCAGACCAATTTATTTATAACATTTTTCTTATTTTTTAACACTAAATATTCCCAGTTTTTACCTTGAAAATCACTGATCATGTTGCATTTATAAATGACTTTTTACACAATCCAAAATCCTTTAAAGGGACAGTTAAACCCCAAATAAAAAATTCAGAGTTTATGTCTTTATTTTTTTTTATATCTATTTATATATATTTTTTTTAATATTAAATTTTTATATTTTTTAAAATATTTATTTAAAATATTTTATATCTTTATGAATCTAGATTGTTTTGGTGTCAGTTCACTTCATCAAGTCAAATTGTTACATAATGAACAACACACTCACTTTGGTGACAGGTGAGGTCGACTATAATCATCTAAAAATAAGAGCACAGAGAAAACAATACACTGTATAAGTCAAATTATCCAACAGTACAACAAAAATGCAGTGGTCAGCAACATGAAAAGAAGAACATTTTAACATCACAGACAGAAAAAAAAAAACTATAAAAGTATCTATTTTACCTCAAGTTAAAGTAAACTGTGTTTTACCTCTAGTCTGTACTTTATTAGTAACAGTTCAGTCATTAATCAGCTGTTTCTTGCTGCTGTGACGTCATTAAATCTGAACACTTGCACATGAATATGTTTATTTTCTTACTCTGCAAAAAAACGATCTGTTTTGTTTTTAACCAGTGCAGAGTCAGTCGTGATGCAGGCCAGCATTGTTTCTGCCCACAGGGCTTAGTGTCAGTGTGTTAGTGTGTGTATGTACGTGTGTGTGTGTGTGTGTGTGTGCATGTGCACACAGCGTGGGAGTTGCTCTTGGCAGCATCTCAGCCTTTTGTTTTCCAGAGTGTATAATTTCCGTTTCCCAAGAGAGAGTGTGTGTAAAATGTTAAACGCCTTCTGTCCTCTCTCCCGTGTGTGTGTGTGTGTGTGTGTGTGTGTGTGTGTGTGTGTGTGTGTGTGTGTGTGTGTGTGTGTGTGTGTGTGTGTGTGTGTGTGTTTGTCAGAAATCGTGGACTACATGGAGCGCCTGCAGGTGTTGCGGGAGATCGTGAAGAAGTTTCCGTCTGTCAACTACCAGGTCTTCAAATACATCATCACGCACCTTAACAGGTAAGACGCTCACTCAGACGTACACTACACACACACACACACACACACACTCTTAGCCTATATACATGACACATACACACATTCCACAGTCAATTTGATGTTATTTATGTCAGCGTTAAGCCTTCAGTATGAAGCTCCAGCAGCAGCTCGATGTTCACATGTACGTACACCTGCGTTGACAGTCAACACATCGCAGCAGGTAGCTTCATTTACACTTAAAAACGGGCGTCTGACACGTTACAACATGTAAACGATGCAGTTTTGACATCAAGCCAACACACTCTGAGAGTCTGTACCTTTATTTTTTATGTGCATTTGCCCTTTTTTTCCAATGTACTGCAGCTGTGATTGGATTTTGAGTTATTCCTTGAGAAATGTGTGTTTTGAGGACATTTACAGACAGTTTAATCAAAAAACATCCAGTTGACTTTGGGTAACAGAAGATGGCTTAACCAGGTGGACAAAACAGAGTTGTAGGTAAAGGCTGACTTGACAGAAGAGTGAAATGTTTTTCTTTTTCTCTTGGTCTGTTTTGTTGCTAATTTCGTCCCATCCAGAGCGATTATTTCTTAAATTGACCACTCAGTTGTAGTTTATTCGTAAAGAATCAGAGGCCCAAACAGCATTTAGTCTTCTGCATTGATTCTTTCAGAGCTTTGAGTCTCAGAGGTCCAACTGTTTTGTATTCTCATCCTAAAACTTTAATTTCCTTTTTTTTGGTTTGTTTGTTTGTGCAAGTGTTCCAAATCAAACTCACCAAACTCTCTTAAGCAGACAAATGCTTGTTTCAGCCTGATGAAAACCACCTGTTCACGAGGAGGTGCACGTTTGTGAGATTTCATCATTTGGCAAATGATGCCCCTAAAATTGGCATATGAAGCTGCCTGATCTGCTCCGTGTACGGGCATGTTTCATTCACAAAACTGCTAGCAAAAATAAACTTTCACACTTCCTGCTGTCAGAAATCAGCTGACACAAACATAACAGGTTTAGCAGCATCAGGAGTCCTATTAGCAGACCTGTAAATAAAAGCTGCCAACAGCGTGCCAGAGTGGCGCTGCAAGAGTCATAGAGAGGGATTCATGTGGTTGGTACGTTTACTTTAATATGTAGCTAGATGCTAAAACATGTCTTATAAAGCAAATATGAGATAGTAACATGCTGTATGGTGCTGACTGACATTAACCATTAGGGACTGTTCGGTGCATTTTATACGCTTTTCATTCTTCTACTTATACTTTTAATACTTCATACATTTTGGCTTAGATTTTTTATTCCCAGCTCAGCTCTAACAGCAATTCTACAATTCACAATATAGCGTGGAAACAAAATTGTTACATTCATACTGTTAAGTGCAAAAAAATGTGCCATTGAAACCCATTCAACCTGTAATATTTGATCCCACAGACATCAAAACATAAAAACATGCATTGCATTATTTCTGGGTGTCATTCTGGGTTTTGTTGTGGCATGTTTGTGATTCTTACTGTTTTCTGTCACAATCAGTGTTGCTGAAAATCATTGGCATATCACCGGCCGTGGTAGTCAAAAACATTCACTTTGCAGGTAGTACTTTGAAAATAATTTGGTTTTTTTTGTGTTTTTTTTCCAACAATAAAATAGTGACACAATGACAAAAACCTGGCATTTAATGAGTTATAATTCTGAAAATAAATGAATATTTGATATTTATGATTACGACTGATGTTGGTTAAAAAGTCAATGTAAGTAGAAATAATAGTCGTGTATAGTAATTTTTAAAACTTGATTTTTTAAAAGCGCATTTAGTGGGCAGAGTACACACATAGAGTGTGTGTAATATTAAAGGGTTAAACGAGAATATTTCAGCCTTCAGTATGTGATGTTACTGTTGGTGCAACAGATGTTGATACTGGACAGAAACCTGCATAAAGACCCTGAAGAGGCAGAGGGAGAAAACTTTCCCAACAAGCACTGAACTGAATACGTTTCTGCACTGAAATACACCAATAACATGGATCTGAAGATTTGGAAAACAGAATATTAGTTTTGCATTGAGTCTTTTGGAGCTTTATGTTTTGTTTTAGTACATATTTGAATTTAAAAGTCTCAGATTAGGTTAATGATTGTCAGCTCATGATTTTGAGCCGGGTTCATGTCACTTCAGTGTAGTGAGAGTGTGCAGATGAACAGTGTTTGGCTTCTCTTTAAGCCGGCAGTACTGAGACCTCCTCGCTTTGGGCAAAAATTTCCACTCTCATTGTCCACCGGTGTCTCCGCTGATGTCTCCGCTGGTGTCTCCGCTGGTGTCTCCGCTGGTGTCTCCGCCAGTGTCTCCATATGTCCGCTCCGCTCTCATTCTCCGCCGGTGTCTCCGTCACTGTGTTCATATGTTGTGCAACTTGAAGGAATACTTCACCCAAAAAAAAGATTATTTATATATCACTTAATTACCTCTTGTTAGTTTATTTTGTGAAAAGAGCTTTGTTTTTCTTAAATGCCTCCACGATGAACGAAGAATCCAAAAACTGTGAAAATTCCTGTTGATTTTAAGTCATAAAGGTCCACATTTACAACAGCAAAATTAAATCAAAACATCTGTTTACAGGCTCTCACACAGCTCGTGCAGTAAAATCCAAGCCTCGTTTATCCGGTCAGATGCTCAGTGCTTCCCAAACACGTGCATTTTCACTAAAACCTCACTGTTTAAAAGTTTTCGGCATTAACAGTCTCACGCACGGACCAGCGGAGCACCTGGGCGAGTGCGTGCGTTTGACCTCAGCTCGTGTAAACCGTTAAACGCGGTGCTGTCGTCTCCCTGCTGAAAGCTTCCCTTCGTCCTGCTCAGCACAGCAGCCCACAGACCGGACCCGGTTCAGTCACACAGTCAAATGACAGCTGTCATTAATCTTACTGCTCGTGATAATTTCATAAAGCACCACCCTAATCATAATGTCACACTTCATCAATTAATGATTAAATCAAAACATCGATCAACTGATGCTCCGACAAAACCAAATTATCCCTTTTTTTCTCACGGCTGACAAATATTGTCAGATTTGTCCTCGTCTCTGTTCGGTTTAATGGACCAGAGGAGGAAAGTCAGATTGATGAAGGCGGAAAGTAAAGAAAACGAATTATTGACACAGCAATGAAGTGTTCATTCATTTTAATAGGCCTGGTTGGTTTTTCAATATTTATGATTGTAATTTCTAATCATATCATGATATAGATGCACATTTTTGAGTCTGAGCAAACAGAAGTTTACTACACGTAAACATTTTGAGCTCCTGTAATAATAACAGTGAAGTTTGACTATTTTTGTGAGTGATTTTGCACACAGTAACTATAATGACAAAACACGGATCCTTAAAAAGTCTAAAAAGGCATTAAAGTTTGGTTGTTGTAAAACTGATCTTAAAATTCTGTGTTGTACTTAAAAAGTCTTAAAATATCTTAAATCTAACTTGCCTTTAGCTGCAGGAACCCTGATACACTGATATTTAAAAGGATCCTTAAACTCATGATAATGCAAGGGAGATATACTCATAAATATACATGTATTGACACAAAAAATATGAACATTTTGTGCAAATTAGTGTAATATGAGTAATAAAAGTTGTGCAGAAAGAGAACTTTGTTCTCAGTGGAAATGAAAGTTGTTATTAAAGGAGGAATCTGGAGTTTCTGAAGTTCAGATATGTAAAAAAAAAGTTGTGTTTTAGCGTTTTAGGAGAGCGTGCTGTGTTACTTTGATGCTCTGCACCTGAAACCACCAAACTGTGGAGGCACGCAGCTTACGCAGCAGTTTTTTCTGATGGGATTTTGTGGATGAATTTTTAATTTTTTAACCGTTTCACTGCCACCGTTTCCTCCTGCAGGGTGAGCCAGCACAGCAAGACCACCCTGATGACGGCCGACAATTTGTCCATCTGCTTCTGGCCCACGCTGATGCGGCCCGACTTCGAGAACAAGGACACGCTGTCCACCACCAAGCTGAACCAGGCCGTCATCGAGTCCTTCATCGTGCAGAGCGACTACTTCTTCCACGGCGGCGAGGTGGCCGAGAGCTCCAGCAGCGAGGGCACGCCGCCGCCGCACTGCCACAACATGGTGGAGGCCCTGCTCCCGCTGCAGCTGCCCCCGCCCCTGCAGCCGCAGCAGATCCAGCACACCCTGCACCCCGACCCGCTCATCTAACACCCACCGGAGCATGCTGGGAAATCCAGCCTGCGAGGTTGTTTCTGTGCAGCTGCTTTTGTCCAGTCGCCTGGAGGTCGTCCTCCGCTCTACAAATCGCCGGTCGGCTGTTAGAATAAAAAACGAAAAGCTGCAGCTGCTGTTTGTCATCGACTTTGAGGTGAACGAGCTTCGGGGGTTTAGAGACACATCGACCGTTTGTTGGATTAAACCTAATCTGTGAGATCGGCTCATCCCGAGAGGTAAATCCTGGATTAGAGAATTACAATCGGACGTCACCTTTTTTTGGAACAAATTTTTTGGATCTGACTGCCCCTTTTATGATACGAGGAAAAATAATCGATGATTGAACTGATTTGATTTGGCACATAACGACAACACTAATCGTCTAGCAGGGTCGGACTACTTGGACTTACTCTGGGGCAAATTAAAGATTACCCTCCTCCTACTTTTACCCTGATGAAATAGCACACTGGGGTCCTGAGCACGTCCCCCTTAAACCCTGTCCCCCGTTTCCTGCTCCGAGACAACAGAAAAGGGAAGTTAGAGTCCCCGCGACTGCAAATATGAAGCACGTGATTGATTAGATAGCTGACTGACTGGTCACTGACTCACTGACAGACTGTTTTTGACATTTCGGCACAGGAAAACTTTTCTTTTCTCTTACTTTTTTCACCCTTTGACCCCAAATCTGTCAGTTAGAGGAGGCGAGGACGTCTTCATGCAAGAACTTCTCCCTCTGACACCAGACGACAAACACAAAACGGTGGATTCGGGAACTCCTTGCAGAAATATAATAAATTGTGGATTTTTTTTTTTTTTTAAGTTGCAGGGGACTGGTTTTAAATAATAAATGATGCCTCCCCCACTATGTGAACTTTGACCCCTTAAAGGACAGCACATGCACGATTTGTGTCAAAGGTCCCACATGCCAATTTAACGTCTGTTTGCGTCGTTTTTATCATTATTTCTTCTTTTTTTTAATATGTTTTTTGTAGCGTCTGATTTCTACCCTGTGTGTGTGATGACGATGATGACGTGTGTGTGAACTGACCTGTGGTCTGTATTACAGCCAGTTTGAACCTTCTCCGCACAGAGAAGGAGGGATTCAGGAGGGAATTTAAAAAACTGACCGACTTGTAACGCTCCGTACGAGAGAATCAGACTTTACGGACTTTACTGCAAACCTTCAGCTGTCTCGTCTCTTTGGAGCCTCTAACTCTTAATGCAATGACCTTCGACCTGACGACGACGGCACACGAGTGAGGAAACCACTACGATGCTTTCTGGATCTGCTTCGAGGAGGCGTCTTCTGCGTTTCGGCGACTTCCTTCGCTCTGCGGAGGACGCACCTTCATTTCTACTTCTGTTCTCCCGTTCTGTTGGTTTGTTGGAAACTAAAATTTGCATGTCTCTGTTTTTGCCACTTAGTGAAAAAAAAGAAGTATAAAAAAATGAAATGAAACTCTCTGAAACTCTAAAGGAGCTCTGAAGATCTGCATCGATTAATTCTTTTTCTTTTTTTTGGTTTAAGGGGAACATTTCCACAGAAAAACTCTAAGAGCGGTTTCATTTTTTTGCGTTTGTTTCTTTTCTGTCATGCAAGAAATCAACTCTTAATATCATATTTTTGGTTATATGTCGAATAGTTTTCCCTAAATAGAGGAAAGAAGTATATATAAGTATATATATATATAAATTTATCAGCGGCAGAGGTTGCTGATTTAGTGAAATACCACGGGGTACTGGACTGTATAATCTGTCAGAAGCTATAATCATATTTCTTTGTGGTTCTGATGGTGTAACTGAAACCCATCTTTTTTTTTTTTTTCTGATGGTGTGTGAGTGTGTGGATGTGTGTGTGTGCGGAGAGGGGCGGGGGTTTGATACCAGATCTGTGGGTTTTAATCCTCTTTGGCTCGTCTGAAAGAGAAAATCCCTCAGCGCTTTCTTCATCGATGACACTTTGAGGCGGGACGAGGGCGGAGGAAAATCGTTGAGGTCCAGATAAAGTTTAATTTCAGAACACCTTGAAGTTTTTGTCCAGCTGAGCTCCTCCGTTTGTTTCTCTTAGAGGACGTTTAACATTTATTTTTCAGATTATTTCTTGAATCTTCAAACGCTCGTCTGTCCGTCTGGATAAAAATATTCCATCTGCTGCATGACGAAGATTTTGAAGTCGTTTCCGTGTTGGTCTCACTCCAAACCCGTCAGTTACGGACGATAGTTCAGAGGCCCTCTGTGTCAAACAGGGTTGCATCGATATGAATCACGATGCAAAAAAACGAGAAAATCAAGCAGTTTCACGGTATCGCGGTAACCAGTAAAACGTTGTCTTACATCCAGTAAAAAAAGTTCTTATTTTGAGACAAACCGTGATGTTTTTTCTAAATCTGACCACGTGCTTCAGTCGCCTAAACATAAACAAAGTTTTAACCTACATTCAAAGTTTATTTTAAAAAAACGAGTTTGCATACAACAAACAGAAACTTTATTTTTTCTGTGAGTTTAAAAAGTTTATTTTGAAAAAACACAATACATTTAACAAGCCTAAGTAGACACGCCGTCCTCGAGCATCCAAAACTGAACCTGCAGATAATTTTACGTGTGGGGGACACTGTCCAAACGTCCGTCTTTGTCGAGTTGGGAGTGAGAACAATTTTTCAGAAATTATTGAGAAAAAAATTCTACTTAATTTCCACGTCCGTAATTTCAACATCTGAATAATTTCAGCTCACATTTCCTGGGGAGAACTTTATTTTCAAAAGTGGAAAGTATTCACTCAAGTACACTTTTGAGGTACTTATACTTAACTACAGTATTTCCATTTCATGCTACTCTACACTCCACTACATTTAAGCTGCAAATACTGTACTTTTTACTCCACAACATTTATTTTAAGCACATTTTTGAATTGTTATATTGCCATTTTACCTGAGTCAGATCTGAATACCTCCACTCGCTGTTAATTTGGTGCTAATTTCAGATAACAGACGTAAACGGAGTTCATGACTGGCAGCTGAACATGTCAACAAACAATCCAACATACACAGAGAATGACATTTTCACCAATAAATGAGTGATGGATATCATTTATTTGGATTTAATTACAAGTTTTGTTCTAAAGAAACAACTTTTATCCCTTAATTATTACCAAATGACCGAGTTCTTACAGGCAATATTCGAGGAAATTATTAAGAAATTATATAAAACTTTTAGAATCAGTTAAAGTGTCTATTTTTATGTAACTTTTGATTATTTTGTATCTTGACCAACAAAAATGTGCTTATATGAGGAGCTACTGAGTCGTTTCTGGCAATGATGAAACTCTGACCAACTAGAAGAGCACAAACATAATATCTTTTTTTAATTTTTTTTAAATCTCATGCTCCTGATGGAATATTATTATAGATCCAGATGTACAGAAGAGTCTTTTCGGAGTCCGAAAATATCTGAAAAATGTTGCCAAGTGATGATGATGACTTGAAATCTTCAGGGTTTTTGTCAACTGATGCTGTGAAATGTTTTTAACTGACACACTTAATTTTTCCTGAACAAATCTGAACAAAAATGAAATACGTCATCTTTAGAAAACGTTTTGATCGACACGGCTGTCAAAATCTGGCCGCCAAATTAAAAGCCCTTCCAACAGCTGTTTTATTAACAACTAAACACACTTTAATGAACTTCTCACCTGCTCTTTCTGCTGCAGTCAGGCGCCGTTTCACTGTTATTCCCCGAAACTCAAAATCCATCAGATGGATCCTTCAAGCGACACTTTATACCCAGAATGCATTGCTCTGCTACTGACTATTTGTGTGACGTGTGTGTTTTCAGCGGGTTTTTTGTGACTGAACCAGATTTTCTTTACAAATGTGACCAACAAAGTGTTGTGATGAGTGTCAGCGATGAGGGATGACTCAGCATAAACAAAAACGTCACACTGGGGTGTGTCCCATTTTAGACGTGTGTCTCCTGTGTCCTTCAATCGGTCAGCTGTTTCCTGAATATGGCAGATATTTGCGCTCAGACGGCATCATGAGGCAGTTTCTTTGAGATTTAATTATTTTATTTTTTATTGTTTTGTTATATTCTTCAGGTACGTTTGTTTTATTTAACTGTTCAAACTGGTTTATTCTCAAGAAAACACAATTTGTCTTTCCAAGTGCTGAAAGAATCATCATAAATGCCAGAAAATTGATTTTTAGAAATTTATTGAGCAGAAATATCAGTTCCAGCTCACCAATTTTCAGTTTTGCCACTTTTTTTTTTTTCAAGTAGTAGTGTTGTTTTGTATACTTAAAAAGTTTTTTTTTTTGGCCAGACAAAACAAACTATTTTAAAATTGTGTTGTTTTTTTTTTTTAAATTAAAAAAAAAAAAGATTAAAGAAAGATGAAAAAAACTAAGTTTTAACCTGTATCAGATCAATTTCTACCTTAAATTGTGCGAATTTTTAATTTTTTTTAAGATTGACAACGAGAGGAAACAAACCTTAAATTGCAGAAAAAGAATGACGCCAGGATAGATTTTAATTTTGTATTTTAATTTCAGTAAAAGCTCAAAGTGAAGAAAAATGAAATGGAGCCAAACGCCTCTCTGAACGTCACCACAAATCTGATTTAGCGAACTTTAAAGGGCACTTTGAAGGAGACACGTGTCTGGAATGGGACCCGCCGCAGACAAGTGGGAACTAATTTTCCTTTTGAGGAGTGAATGAGGGGGTAAAGGGTGCGTTAAAGGGGATAAATATCCAGAATGGAACGTAGCCAAAAGCCCATTTTAAGGTTTTATGATGTCGGACTGAAGGGGACAGTGAAGGGCACATTGAAGGGAGTGAAAGGCGACGGTGGAGCAGAGCCGAGAGCGTCCTGATCTACGAGCTCGAGTGTTTTTTTGGGGGGGCGGGTTTGGTTGGGATTGGGGGTTGGGGGGTTCAGCAGCTGCTAGAAAATTAAAAATTAAGCTGTTCGTCTGTAGTTTTTCATCAATCAATCTTCTTTTTTTATCATTTTGTTGATAAGATCTGCTCTCATCCAGTCACACCGGTGTACAAACCAACTGACTTTTAACGTCATCCGCTGTATTATAGTAAATAAAAATGATTTTCAGAAATGAAAAACTCTAAAACAAGTTTTTTTTTCTGTTTTCTCTCCATAATGTTTCCAAATAAAGTTTCTTTTTTTTCCAAAATTGTCTGGAGTCTTTGTAATTTTCTCCTTTAACTGTGATTTTATGGGTTTAATTATATATCTTGCATCATTTTTTTATATTTAACTTTTTTTTTTTAAAGATACACATTAAATTAGTTTTTATATTTAACTTTTTAGGATTTTAAATATATACCTTAAATTAGTTTTTATATTTAACTTTTTAGGATTTTAAATATACACCTTAAATTAATTAATTTAATTGAGTTTTAATGGGTTTATAAACATACCTTAAATTAGTTTTTATACTAAACTGTGTTTTAATGGTGTTTTTTTTTAAATATTTAACTGTGCTTTTAATTATTTTTAAATATACACCTTCAATTAGTTTTCAGATTTAATTGAGTTTTAATGGGTTTATGAATATACTTTAAATTAGTTTTATTCTAAACTGTGTTTTAATGGGTTTATAAATACACCTTAAATGATTTTTTATATTTAACATTGTTTTTTATTATTTCACATATACACCTGAAATGAGGAAAAAGGAAAACAATAAGAGCATTTCTGTGTCTCTTAAACCAACGGTGCTCATGGAAGGGAATATTTTTTAAAAAAGGCAGAAACTTAAAACCAAAGAACTGTGGTGGAAAAGATCCAGGTCCATGCGGAGCATAAAAGGCCTTTCATTAAACATTAAAAATACACCAACGAGTATCGGCCTGTGCCGTCTTCAAAGTGTAGCGACACTGTTGTCCACAAATGTGGAAATGTCCCTTTACATGAAAGCAGCGATTTGTGTTTTCTTTGCCCAAAGTGTTAAATAAACGTAGAAACTAACAGTTGTGCAGACGATGTGCATTCAGTTTGGCACATTTAGTAAATGCATTGACCAGAAGTGTTGATGATTTCAGAGATGTTTCAAGAATCACAGATAGTGTTTATGCGTTCAGAAAACAGTAATATTTTGCACAAAAAATAGCCGAAAGATACCTGAAGGTAAACAAAAAGAATAAATCATGAGCTGCTGTATTAATAGTAATATTACTGATATTGGCAGAGGACAAAGATATACAGTTTGGTATAATATTCATGACATAAATCAGAATTACTGTTTCTGTCGGGTGATGTGAACAGTTCTGTGTTTCAGGAGCTGGTTTTTAAAAGCTCAGCCCTGCAAACACTCAGGTAAAGTGCGCCACCTTGTGTTAAAAATATGAAGTGCAAAGCACAAAAGCCACAGCATCTATTTTTATTTACAAGTATCAGCTGGACATTATTTTAGAGTTAAATCTGTCATCAAATGGATAGATTTTTTTAATCTCAAATTCTGTAGCCCTTTTAAATACTTGAAATTAAAAGCAGGATTTTACTGTTGTAGTAGGCTATCTGGGAGCTCATTTTTAACTATTAAGTTATATTAATTATACTATTAAGTTTATTATTATTGTTATTATTATGTGTGTATGTATATAAACACACATATTATAATAATAATATTATTATTATTATTATTATTATTATTATTATTATTATTATTATTATTATTATTATTAACCCTTTCAAACCTGAGCAAACAGGCTTGATTTCTTTCAAAAACATGAGAAGAAGGCAACAACCAACTTAACAAGACATGGTCCAGCAAAAAATAATAAAAAATACAAGATTTTTTTTTCAAATAAATAAATAAAAATAAAGAAAGTAAAACCAAAACCAAACAGGTAAATGACCTAGAAAAAAAATGATTTTAAAAATTATAATAATTCCTTGACATAATCTTAAATGTGTGATTATGATAACTACAAATATAGTTTTTCCCTATTTATTTTTACCCTAAATGTTTTTTTTAATATTTTCTAAAATTTCTTGCAATTTGTGGAACATTTATTACTGAATTGGGACTTTTCCCCCATGTTTTTGCAAACAAATTTGCTCAAAGGTTTAAAAACTTGAAAAAGGCCGAAAGTGATGTCGCTCCAGGGCTTGAAAGGGTTAAAAAATAACACCGGGTTTTTTGGGCTCACCCTCTGTCTTTGCCGCCTCCTCGTGGTGACCGCGTGCACTGCAGCCAGACTCAACCCGGAACTGGAGGCGGATCCAGTCTGACCTGCAGGAGTGGATCACAGATGAAGATGCCAGATGCTCGCTCGTTATGTTTCCTGCTCTCTGCGTTAGTTTTCCGTCTCGGGACAGCGGCGGAGCCGGAAGTCTCCGTATGGGACGTGGAGATCAACTCGGTCAGTGTCACACTTTCAACATTTGAAATGATTTTGGAGCCTGTCGAGGTAAATCTCCCGCAGCAGCTGTTAGCAGAGGAAGCTAACTAGCTCCTAGCATCCTCTCCATCCTGGTCCATGTCTCAGAGACAGGACACTTTAGTGGACATGTGTCTCTGCACGTTACAAGGAATTTAACTTGCTTTGCTATTAATGTACTTGCACAGAAATAGATATAACAGCTGGAAACAAGGACGCAAAGTGGACACATAAAGGCTGACAGTCTCTTATGAACATAAGCATGTCAATAAAACAGGTATATAGGCTGCAGATATATGTATCTTTATAAAATACAACAGACAAAATTAAAATGTCTCGGTACAAAAGGTGCAAATGCAAGCACTGGATTATTATATACAGTTTGTTTATGTATACATGTCTGTAAGCTGAATATATTGATGTTTATTGCTGCTTCAATGCTTTAATTTCTGCACCAGTTTGAAAAAAATAAATAAAATGTGTATACAAAATATATAAAATATGTGTCTTATGCTACCTTACAATGTACGGTAGCAATAAAATAAATATAAAATATTTTAAAATAGATATATGTGCATTGTTAAAAATATCAAATAAAATATGTGCATTGTGCTACATTATATTGTACAGTAGCACTGATGTAAAGCATTGAGAATTACAGAAAGTTGACATAAGTAAGAAATAGTAAAAATATCAAATAAATTAAAAATAAATTTAAAACAGACATATGTGCATTATTACAAATATAAAATAAATAAAAATAACAATTTACAATAGACATATATGCATTATTAAAAATATGAAATAAAAATATGTGCATTACAGTTTAGTTTCACACTAGTTTATAAAAAATAATGTGCATACAAAAATGTACAAATATGTGCCTTATACTACATTACAGTGTATGGTAGCACTGATGTAAAGCTTAGAAAATTACAGTTGAAATAAGTAAGAAATAGTAAAAATATAAAATAAATAAAAATAACAATTTAAAATATATATGTGCATTATTAGAAATATAAAATAAAAATATGTGCATTGTTGTTTAATTTCACAGCAGTTTTATAAAAAGTGTATGAAATGTGTATATTAAAATATACATATATTTGCCTCATGTTACATTACAGTGTGCAGTCGCTCTGATGTAAAACATAGAGAATTACAGTAAATTGAAAGAAATATGAAAATAAGAAAAAGTTAAAATATAAAATAAAAAAAAACAAATTTAATCATTTAATCATTATTTGGATCATAGCTAAAACCTGTAAAATAAATAAATGAAAACAAACTTAAATAATGATAGTGTATTGTACCTTGTTATTGGAATTGCATTGAATTTTACACCATTAAATCTACAGCCGGCATCTGCAGCTAATGTTGCACTGCACCAAAAAAAAAAAAGAAGTATTTTGGTTGAAAGCGTAGTATTTTATCCAGAAACTGGAGGTTCCTCGTATAAAAATATACAAAAATGTGCATTTTATTTTGTGTCCACACTGCAGTTTGCACATCGCTCATGAGAAAGATAATCTGTCAAATTACTGTCTTTAGTTTACATGTTTATGATTATCTCACAAAAAATAAATATAAATGTAATATAAAACATTGTTGTACTCACTTGGTCAATTTGTGTTTGTTGTGTTTTCAGACGAAGGAGGCCGTGTTTCGAAAGACGCTGTACGCCAACACCACCATCTATATGAAATGTAAGCACAACAGTTTCTGATTGATGCCAACAATAAAGCAAAACTTCATATACTTCATATCTCTGTAAATAAAGAGAGACACTGATTTTTCACTCCCGCTGTTACAGAAAAAAGCCCAGGATGCAGTGCAGCACCCAGTGTGTTACAGGACCAGTTTTAAAATGTCCTAAATCCAACTGTGTAAATATTAGGCCTTAAAAGTCATTAGATAGTCTTAAATCTTAATCTTTTGGATCTTAATTGCCACAAATATTTGATCTAATTTCAATTCTCCATTGTGTATTTTTTATTTATTCATTTATTTATTTTTGTCAAAATAAGAAAAGCTATTTTTTACTTTATACTTGCACGTATCTGTTAGCGGGACAACGTTAAAACTGTTTACGTTTGACCTATTTACATTTACTCACCTTTAATGCTTTCATAAAAATTATTCATCCAAAAATCAGTCTTAAATTTGACTTAAAATAAACTCAAAAATGTCTTAAAAAGTATTAAATTGAAGTGTCCTGGCGGCTACATGACGGCGGGAGGAAGTCAGCATCTCTGTGAACGTCACTGTCGATGAAGACAGGGACGTTTTTTTTGTACAAAAAAAGTAGTTAACAACACACAGAGTGACTCTTGTGGCGTAATAATCTAGATCCGCTGTTGGGAAGCGTCATCATTGTTTGATAATCCCGTCCTTCGAGTAAGCGCGCGTCTTTTGTCTCTGCAGTCCGTGGTGACGCGGCGTCATGTGACAGAAACGTCGCCTTCAACATCAGCTGGTACCTGCGCTCCTCTGTGTGCTACAACGAGGTCTTCAACACGCCGGTGAGTGTTCCCTTTTGTTTTTTTGATGCATCAGTGTCAGCTGTTTTGGCATGCATGTTAACCCTTTAACACCTGGATCGACTTCAGTTCTCTCGTACTGCGTTCAGGTGCCTTTCACAAGCATTTAACCCTCTGAATCCTGAGAAAATTGATTGAATTTCTTTTGAAAACATGGAGAAAAAACATAATAAAAAGTGTCCGTCAAGAAATTTGGCAAGAAGAGTAAAAAAGTGACAACAAAAGTGACCAGAAGGTTAACTATAGCAATGATTTTTTTATATTATCCAAAAACAG
This sequence comes from Plectropomus leopardus, assembly GCF_026936395.1. Lineage (NCBI taxonomy): Eukaryota > Metazoa > Chordata > Actinopteri > Perciformes > Serranidae > Plectropomus > Plectropomus leopardus. The sequence goes on from NC_142189.1 coordinate 6,115,001, forward strand.
GAAAACTGCCCTGAAAACTACATTTATGTATCATTTTTGTTTCTTTTTGGTAATTTTTAATTAATTTCTTACAAATGTTGTTTGGCTTATTCTCTAATCATTTTCTTGTAACTTTTTACAAATTTCTTGTAAATTTTTGGGCCATCTCTCGATAAATTGCTCGTCTCTTCTTCCCCTGTATTTGACAGAAAGCAAGCCAGTTTTTTAGTTTTTAAAGGGTTAATGTCATGCATGAGTTCTGTCGATCATGTAGATAAAAAAAGGGCTTCATGGATTTTGTTCACGACTTAATTATCTTCATCTTAAAGTTTTTAAAGTCCCCTCAACTCAAAAATGTGTTCTTCTTCTGTTTTAATTTTTTTTTCTTCTGTCCTAAAATGTTTGACATTTGGTTTTTCTTGGTTTTTGTTTTTTGGTTGTTTTTACCTTTCATGTGGGAAAACCATTTTAAACAAAAAAACAAAAAATAAACTTTATATAGCACTTTTCTTAACAAGGTTACAGAGCGCTTTTCAGAAAAGCAACAGATAAAACAAGGCAACAATAAAACAACAATAAAAAATAAAAATGAAATGCAAACACAGTGATCATATATCAATACTGGGAAATTCTTTTTAAAAAAGTATAAAAAGTAGCGTACAATGGTCAGCTGTAGGCAGCACGCTGTAAATGAAATGTCATCTGATGTGTGTTTTCAGGCAGCACAGAGGTTATTTCTGAAACTTTAAAATGATTGTGTGTTATGGAGATTCTTTAATTCTTAAACAGCATTTTAAAATGAAAACTAAGAAGTGTGTATTTGGTCTCAGAAAGTTCGCCTCCTGTATTTTTCCTCACTTCAGTGGATTTGGCTTCACATTCAACAGTTTGTCAGTCGGAGCAGCTGCCGCGTCCGTCCTCACCGTGTCTTCGTGTCCTCGGGCTCCTCTTCGGTCTTTGTGCCAGCGCTGGCTCTTTGTCCCGCTTTGGCTTTGATGTCTTTCACCTTGTCGCTGTCAGTCAAAAAGCGAGGACACGTCAAGGACATCTGTAGCCTGACGAGGACATTTTCAAATCAGATGTGTCTTGAGTGTTCAGCGTCTTCTTCTGTCAGGCTCGAAATGTTTCTAAAACGGGAGAATCTTCTTGTTATTGTTGTAACAGCATGAGATTTAACTTAACAAAAAGCCCCAAAAATACCAAGAAATTGGTAAAAAAGGTACAAGAAAATCACCTGAAAATAAGCACAAAAAACAAACAAGAAAATGACCCCAAAAAGTGCAGAAAAAATCATTTTAAACATTTTATTATAATGATTATAAATACAGTTTTCTTGACATTTTACCATATTTTTTGAAAACAGTTGTCATCCCTTTTTTATTTGCTTTGACCAATTTGTTGCAGTTTGTGGTACATTTCTTGCCAAGTTAGTCATTGCATTTTCTGCAATGTTTCTGAAAGAAATCAAACTATTTTGCTCAAGTTTCAAAGAAATTGCTTGTGAGAAGCTTCTGAAGGCAGCACAAGAAAACTGTCTAACCAGGATTTAAGTAGTTAATCCAGTAAACACTATCCTCTTTTAATTTGGTATAATTCTGCAGCATCGGTGTAGTTTTAGGGAATTTAACAGGCTTTATGATTTCCCCCTCGTTGTCCTTTTGTAGGACAATAAAGCGATTAACATGTTTGGTATGGACCACATGTTGAAGGACGGCTGGAGTGGCTTCTACAGTCAGGGCTACATGTACTTCGACAACTGCTCCTCCCTCTTCTTACCCAAGGTTCGTGACCGACACAAAGGTGCACTTAAACACAGTGCTGCACATTTAATCTCCACTACAGCAGTTATCTAATGACAGGTAACATCATTAAAACGTTTTGCTTTTCTTGTTTCCACATTCAGTATAAACATGTTTCTTCACTTTTTTCTCTCTCCTAGGTGTATTACACAGACTACAACCCTTATCAGCCGCTCACCAGCCCGAAGGTGAGTCACAGCTCGAGATGATATTCAGTGTTTATTAAAGGCAGTGAACAAATTGACTATAATATCTAAAAGCGTTATCTGTGCATGCATGTGTGAATGAAACGTTATTGTTTTCCTGTGCTATTTCCATACAGCTTTTCAGTTTGCAATATACCACAAATACATTTCCCAATCAAAAACAGAATATGCACCAAAAAAAGTTTGAGAGATGCAGACAATTCAACAATTTTAACGAAATATTTGTTAAAAAAGGCTATATATATATATATATATATATATATATATATATATATATATATATATATATATATATAAATACACACACAAAAGAAAGCAGTTAACATAGAATAGAATAAAATCAAATAACAATAATAATAATTAAGACATGTACAGTTTGCACTGAGAACAAACAAACAGCCAAAAAGATTAAAAATTTAATAAAAAAGAAGAGATGTGGAAAAAAATGGTTTAGCTTATCTGATTGTAGTAACAGAATTGATTTAAACACAGGAATCGTTTTCTGTAGTTCATTACACTCATAATACTCGTCTCCAAAACATCACAGAGGTTGCAGATCCTCTGTTACACTCACCAAAATGTTATGAAGCAAAGCTCAGTATGTTCTCTGTTCTGTTTAGAGCGACCCATCGAATCAGAGCCTTATTTGGTCCGATAAGCCGGTAAGACATGTTTTTATTACATTTGATGTGAATTTCTTTAGATATATGTTTGCAGTTGTAGTGTTTTTCTGTGATGGTATGCATATCCCTACAGAAGCTGTACTGTGACGACGGCATGTACATGCAGCAGCCTGTAGCTCCTCAAATCCTTGCTTCTTTTTTGCTATATTTTTCTATTTTTTTGACCCCATGGCCCCTTCTGCTGAAGCACAACTTTTCTACGATAGAGAAGTGCTAATCAACCTTGAAAGTTTGGACTGTATGCAGCAGATTGCATGAGGATAACCACAAACGGCATATGTCGAGCGTCGGTCAGACCAGAGGTAGAAACGAAAATGAAAGCGCTGGATGAAGAGAGGAAGGAGAGCCGGCATCAGGGCGAGGCTCACCCGACTCTGACCGAGAGCTGTTCTACCTTCTCTTTACTGCTCCCACTAACACAGGAGAAAATGGGGGCAGATCTTGAGAAATATTCATGGGTTGGCAATTAGGTGCCATGGAGACTTTTTAAGGGTCGGCAGAAATATATAAATATATATTTTGATTTAATTGCAGGACATCAGTGCCGTGGCCAAAGCCTGGGAGGACAGTCCGTATCTGTTCATCGTGAAGGTGCAGCATTTGTTCCCCCGAGTTGAGGAAGAAGAATTCGCGGCAGAGCAGCCCAACTATGCTTTCATAAGTGAGAAATTTTGTGTAGTTTCTCATATTCATCCTGTAGATATATCAATGAAGACAAAAATGAATAATGAAAATCTGAAAATTGTAAGAAGTGACACTTTTTTTTTCTTTCTCTTTAGTGAAAGTGGAGATGAAGGGACCACATGACTACTCTTCTCCAGCAGACTGGCCCCTGATGATGGTGTGTATTGTAAACCATTATCAAGAGGATTTTTAAATGTTTTTATTCATAAAAGTGTGAAATGACAACCAACAGTGCAATACAAGTGATCAACCAATGGTAGAATACAAGCATGAAAACAATAAAATGACACAGCATAAGACAGGTGGGGGAGCTAAACACAAACAAAACAAAGAAATACATCAACACAGGAACAACCAGGGCGTCCGGTGGCTCAGTGGATAAAGCAGGAGCCCCATATATGAAGGAAGTGTCCTTGCTGCAGCTGCCGTGGGTTCGATTCCAGCTCGCGGCCCTTTGCTGCATGTCATCCCCTCTCTCTCCCCCTTTCATGCTATCACTATGTCCTATCTAATAAAGGCAAAAATGCCCAAAAAATCATCTTTAAAACTCAAGAGCAACGAACAAATGTAAAAAACAATGTCTTAAACAGAAAATCTGTGCTTACAACCAAATCCAAAACATAAATTGTATGAATAAATGACATAACTGTAAACACAAATCTTAAAACAAGATGCAACTTAACCCTTAGGGCCCACTTTAATATTACGCACACTAACATTGCTCTGCACACAAAATGCACTTTTCAAAACCAAGTCTTAAATTTACGCCACATGCATGAACACAACCAAAATTGTCCCTAAGAGTAAATTAGACAACATATATATAATAATATATATATATATATATATATATATACGAGTTTGAGAGTGTTAATATAAAAATATTAACCCTTAACAGTGATTTAAAACTAAGCTGAAGGCTTCTCTCTCCTGTCCGTCACAGTTCTTCATGGTCATGTGCATTGTGTACGTGTTTTTCGGGGCTCTCTGGCTCTTCTGGTGCGCCTGTTATTGGAGGGATCTGTTGCGGATCCAGTTCTGGATTGGCGCCGTCATCATCCTCGGCATGCTGGAGAAAGCTGTGTTTTACTCTGAATATCAGAGCATCCGTTACAAAGGAGACCACGGTTAGCTGATTTGACATATTTACATATCTCTACAATAAAGTTTTTTCACTTCTCTCTTCCCTTTAATCTGACTTAGTCATCACTTTCTTTGTGTTTTGTTTTTCTTCTCACAGTTCAAGGCGCTGTGATTTTTGCTGAGCTGCTCTCTGCACTCAAAAGATCTTTAGCCCGAATCCTGGTCCTGATTGTCAGTCTTGGTTACGGCATCGTCAAGTAAGTTTAAAATGACATTTGCCTTCACTTGTGCTTCAATAATTTTTTAAGATACTCAGTGTGATTGTGTCTCATTTTTAAAACAAGGAGTCATTATTCTTTACAAATTTAAAAAAAACAAACCATTTCTAAGTATAATCTAATTTTTTTCCCTCCCTCACTTGTTTTAGGCCGCGGTTGGGCACCACGGTGCACCGTCTGGTCGCTGTCGGGCTTCTCTACCTGCTCTTCTCCTCTGTGGAAGGTGTGCTCAGAGTGACAGGTGTAAGTACAAACCATTTATAAACCCTTCCTCCCAACTCTCATTGACAATATTCGTTGTAGGAACGGATGTCAGACAGAGCGACAGTTTCAGATATTTCATATAAATACATCTTCATTAAAATTGTCCAAAAGCCCGACTCATCAGCTGCTGTCAGCGATATGACACACACACTGCGTTATTTGTGACTGCTTCACAATAAAAGCCACCCTGTGTTTTTACAGTTGAATGCTTTTATTGTGAAGCAGACACATGGTTTCTATTGAATAAAATAATAACTGAATAATTTACACAATTTGCAAACATTTGCATATGTTGTCAGCACTTCAGCAACTGATTGGCCAATTTAGATATTATCGGGGTGGTTTTTGGGGTTGTTGAGGATGCTGAATCCATTTAAAATAATATTTAAAAAAAAAAATCAAATAATAATTCAAATGTAATCCAGAAGTCTGCATATTTTAACTGCAGTTGGATTGATTTTTAATGATTTTTTATTCAGTTTAATGTTTTAGAGAACGCTGAAGTGATCATTGAAGGTAACTCACTGTGTTGTGTTTCTGAAATAACTTCATATCATTTAGAAATTGTACATTTTTATAAACACATTAATAGAAAATTGTATTTTTTAGGCCGTTATTGTGTAACTGACAACGTATTTGTGAAAATGCATGCAAATTAAGCAACTTATGCAAATTGCCCAACATACGCAAGTTAGCATCGAGCAGTTTTGTAATGATGGGAACCCATACTATACATTTATAACAAAAACGTTGGGGTACTTAACATTTTCGGGTTCACTATAGAGCTCTGTAGGCTGGCAAATAGATTATAGCTTTAAAGGCAGCACTTTGTGTTGTTCAGATGGAAACTTTTTTGAAAGTGGCATCAACAGACCGCACAGGACACACTAATCTGCATCAACCAAACCACCCGAAAAGATTTACTGTATCCCAAAATACTCCAAATGGATGAGAGAGGAAAAAGATTAAACACTGAGTCGCTTTCTCAGTGAGACACACACTCGCTGCTGTTCAGGAAACCATTTCTGTTTCACTTCTAACCCTTAATTCATCACTTTCTGTGGCTGTAGATGAATTTCATCCAGGAAAAAATAATGAACCCGCCGCATCTCAACGACTGCAGATGGGACTTTAGCTGTTGCCGCCTCCACAGGCTGATTGAAGCTGATAGTGGCGGTGTATTTTTACATAAAAATCTTGCCTGGCGCAGCTTTTAAGGCACTCTGTATAAATAAAAGTGATTTGAGCAGAGAGAGGAGGTTGAGCAGGGATTCAGTCTCTGGGAGGCAGAAAAGTGATGAAAATGGAGACTGACGTATTTCATCGAGAGTGAAATTCAAAAGCAGCCAAAGACACTGCGGCAAGTTCAGAAAGTCATGGAAACACAACTCTGTGCAAACAAACAAAAGATATGAAGGACAGGAAGAAGAATGGAGCGAGGCTGCGTTGTGTGCCGAGCAGATGTGTTTTGTGTGGAGGCAGCTCCGAAGAGAGGAGCCTAAAAGGGGGCTCATTGTGCTTTTATCCGTTTTCTCTCACACTGTATACATATCAGAACGATGGATGTTCATATTAAACGTAGCCAAAGTTACAAATAATGAGGTAAACATCTTAAGTGATCCCTGTGTGCAAAAAAAAACGTCTTCACACCGTTCTTGATACTCTGTTTCCAACAATTTTTCTACTTTGGCTACCTCATCTGCTGCAGGCGCGCTTGTGTTGACATTTATGACATGAAAACTGCATGCTAACGATAGGAAAACATGTAATCTTAGTGGGAAATGTTGGAAGTTTCTCCCCAGATTTTGATTATGTTCATGCTGGAACATGTTCAGTTGTGTTTCCAAGCTTTTATAGGTGATTTTTAACAGGAAAAAAGTGCAGCTTCTCACAGTCATTTCCCGACTGCAAGTACCAGGGTTCATACAGTCATGAAAAAAACCTGGAAAAATCATGGAATTTGCAATTTCCAGGATTGAAAAAGTTTGAGAAAACTAAATATGCTGTTAGAGTTTTGTAAGAGTTATGGAATTTTGTTTCACAAACCTTTATAATAACAGGTGTTAAAGGACCCTAGGAAATTTGAAAATTTGACAATTTACGTCTTTAAAGTTTCTAGATGTGATAAATGGTTTGCAAAGCATGTTTTTTTTAAATAACCAAAAATTTAAAGAAAGAAAAAATTGGGATATATATTATTTTTTTCCTTAAGAAAATCAGCTGTTGTTTTTGTTTTTTGTTTGTTTGTTTGTTGTTTTTTTTAAAAATAAAATTGGCAGTAGAATAAATACCCCTTTTTTGCACCACCTTCTCCCCTCTTGTAGAACAGTCCCTAAGTTTTATAAGAACTTGTTATGTACACAGTTACAGTAATCAACTTATTAAAGGCGGGGAAACCTGTAATCTGGGTTGCTGATGGGGTCAATTTCTCCACGATTTCAGATCATATTCCTGCTGGAAAATGTCTGGTTGCATTAAGAGGCTTTTATCAGTAATTTTTCACATTAGAAAGAGGCACTACGCTGTGTTGCAGCTATTCGTCAGCTGCAGTGATGATGCAGAGAACTCATGTTTTGTCTTGTTTTTAATCTCCGACTCTTGTCCTCTGTTTCCAGGGTTTCTACGGGACGGTTGCCCTGGTAGCTAATCTCAGCCTCTCCCTTATTGACTCCTGTGTCATGTGGTGGATATCCTTTATCCAAACTTCTTCTATGGCTCATACGGGGTTTTCTGAGCTTTTGATTTTGGTTACTTGAGTGTGTAAACTTCAATATGTTCTCCTTAACTTGAATCCACATTTTCATCAGTCTGTCTCAAACCACTCGTCTCCTGAAGCTCCGCAGAAACGTGGTGAAACTCTCTCTGTATCAGCACTTCACCAACACTCTCATCTTCTCTGTTGTCGGTGAGTAGCTGATCTCAGATGATAATAATAATAACTTTATTTACACAGCACTTTTTCATACTTTATTTTTTCCAAAAGGACATTGACATACAGTTTAACACTGTAGAACATACAAACAGTTGGTCACATTGTGTTTATATAATTAATTGCAGTGATGAATATCATCAGTTCATATGTTAAATGTTTAGTGATCATCTTGTGAGGTCACATACACAATCAGTTTTTCCCGCCTCTCCCGCCTCTCCCACCCAATGACGGCTGGGATTGGCTCCAGCCCCTCCCATGTCCTATAAGAGGATAGCTGGTTACGACCTATGAATAAATGAATGGAAGCTAGGAAAAAGGTCAAAAAAACTAAAATTATCATAACTAAATATTTAATTTAAAAATACGTATATTATTTTTTAGCACTTTTTGCAGGACAGTTTTTGTTAGTTTGTTTTTGTTAATTTCAGGTTATTTTCTTGTACTTTTTACAGTTTTTTTCTGACTTTTGAGGTTATTTCTTCCTAATTTGCTCAAATCAAGAAAGAAATCAAGCGAATTTACTCAGGTTTCAAAGGGTTAACACACATGTCCTGTACTGTATTAGAAGTTAGAAGATAGAAAAAAGTAGAACGTAGATTTATTAATCATTTTTTTAAACAAAGTTCAAAAAACAAAATTACATTTGTCCTTGATCCTGCTACATCTTTGTAGTTGAAGGATGAGTTGATTAAAATCACCGGCTACTATGAAATAATATATATTTTATATATATAGAATATATTATATATTCTCCTCATGTAATTAAGTCGGTAAATTTGTGCATCTCTCCACCCTTTGGCTGGGATAACCTCTCCTAATTTTGTTTCCACTGGCGGGAGGTTTCATGTGCTGTTTTCCATCATTTGCATATTGTTTACAGACATCAAAATGTTTACTTTGTCTCCACAGCTTCCATCATCTTCATCATCTGGACCACCAAAGTCTTCAAGCTGGTCGACTGCCAGACGGTCAGTTTGTTTCTGCCATTGATTGATTATTATGTTGTGTTCCGGTCCAGTTTCCTTCATGAGGTTACTTGTTTATACAGAGATGAAAAGTGAACTCGCCTTCCAACTTGATAACATCATCTCTTCTATTTTTAATCCCTTTCACAGGGTTGGAGGGACTTGTGGGTAGACGATGCCTTCTGGCGTCTCCTGTTCTCCACCATTCTGCTGGTTATCATGGTGCTGCTGCGTCCCTCTGCGAACAGCCAGAGGTCAGAGTCCGTCTGGAGCCTGAAATCATGTCTGTCAGTTTTAGTTGCCAGCAGTTGTGTTTCATTTTTGTTTTTCTCTCAGGTTCTCTCACTCTCCTCTGATAGATGAAGACGATGATGAGGAGGAGGCAAAGGAGCCAATGCTGAATGAAGCGTTTGGTGAGACTAATCATTCTCCTGCTTTCCACTGTGACACCAGACGAGCAGAAATATTGCTTAAATTGACTTTGAGTTTTGTTGTCTTGTAATATCTAAATCTGACCACGTGTGCCATTTAACACCCTCCTCAGTGACCGTATTGAAAGTCTTTAAAGGGATAGTTCGAGATTGTTTGAAGGAGGGATATTATTAATATTATTAGTAGTAGTAGTAGAAAAGATAAATAAATAAATAGATGGATGGATGGATGGATGGATGGATGATAGAAGGATGGATAAATGATGGATAGAGGTTGGATGGATAAATGGATGGATGGATAGAAGGTTGGATGGATGGATGTGGGGGTGAATGGATGGATTGATGGATAGTAGGATGGATGGATGGATGGCAGGATGGATGGATGGATGTGTGAATGGATGGATGGATGTAGGGGTGAATGGATGGATTGATGGATAGTAGGATGGATGGATGCATGGATGGGTGAATGGATGGATGGATAGATGTGTGAATGGATGGATGGATGTGTGAATGGATGGATGGATGGATGGATGATGTGTGGATGGATGGATGGATGGATGGACAGTGTGTCTCGGCTGTGGTGGTCGGTAGGATGGGGACGCTTCAACTTGCATAAAAAGTTAAAACACATTCAGCTTTTGGAGAAACGTAACCGAGCGTCACACTGCGGTGACAAAACAATACAAACGTGATAATTCAAAAGGAATTTAAGAGCTCTTTCAAACAAAACTAACAGAGGACAAAAACTCAGCTGCTGAGATGAGGAGATTTTCTGTCTCTCCGCCCTCTCGTCCCACATTTAAGTAACACCCTGCGGCTGATCACTGTAGCACCACATTTAGTGAGAATGCAGCCAAACCAGTTTTGCCTTTTCATAAACACGTCAGATTTGCATGTTAGCTAACGTATCAAGTAAAAGTCAGCAATAATAGAGTACATATTTGTATGTAAATACAGTTTTCAGCTGCCTGTCTAAATTTGAAGCCAGGTTTTGTTTCAGGTGAACTGACAGCGAGTTTTCGATCTAAAACTCAGTGTATAAACGGGTTATTGTAGAGCTCGTCCATAAGAGCTGCAGAGATGTTTGTCACATCAGCATACTGAATGTGGAAGCATTTAATGTCACAAACTTTTCTGCTGGCATCTTAATTGCTCCATATTTAACCATTATTTTCTGTTCTTTTCTGCAAACCTCTGTGATGGTGCCAGCAATGCTTTTTTCCATCAGTTGCAAAACTTCCATGCATTTTTGTTCTCTGTGACAAACCCACTCGTCTGCAAATAATCTCGGTTTGTTCAGATCTCATAAAGACGATTCTGTCAACTGTGTGTTCGGTTGTATAACCCGATGCTACTGAGGCCTTCATCCAAATCTGTTCAAGCAGATATCTGGAGAAATGAAATGTCATCTTATAATCATGTAGTAGTATAAATGGAAAATGTACTAACCTATTTTAAAGCTGTTGGCTTGATTATTTATTTATTTAATTTATTTATTTTCATTAAAGAGGGAATGAAGATGCGAGGCTCAAAGCCTGACTCTAACGGCTCCCAGAAACTGTTGAGTAAAGAGGTGAGTTCACCTTCTTCTGTCATCATCTCTCCTCTGACAGCCCTGTCTGGTTTATCACACATAATCAATCATTTTATGTTTCTGAACTCTACTTTTACCAGGATGAAGACCTAAAATGGGTTGAGGAGAACATCCCTACAACTGTCGCTGATGTGTAAGTAAATGTAAACGTTTACACCTGTTATTATCACGAGCTTCGGTGATTCAAACACAAGTTGACAACCAAGAGAAACATCGCTGTTCACACTTGTGCCTAAGGCTGAGCTTTAAAATAATATTGTGATATTTTAAGGCTACAATGTGATACACAATATATGTCTCGATATTTTTAAATGTCCTTTAAACTAATGTTACTAATGTTAAACCACTTAAGTGTGAGATTATTGAATGAACTGCAATTAAACAAAATAGCTTAATAAAGCTACTTGGTTTTAAGGAAGTTACATATAGTACTTTTATAATGAAATTTTAAAAAGTATTGTTATATTAAATAAATCAAAGCAGGCGCCTTTAACTGTGAGGATTTCTTCACTGTGAGCGGGTAACAAACAGCCCCACACAGCCTCTTAAAGACAGAAATGTTGGAGGGCAGTTAATATGATTTTTAAACAAAAACACATTATGTACGAACCTTAATCATGCCGTGATTAACACGTCAACGCTGACAGCCTTAGTTGAAGCCATAGACTGTATATAAAGATGGATGACGTGTCCCCACTTGAAGTCTACGCAGTGGCAATATCCGCAGCGGGGCAGTTCCCGCCAAAACACCTGTCAAGCCAATCACGAGCTGCCCAATTGAATGCGAACACACGGACTGGCTGTCACAGCTGTCAATCACAATTGAATAACTCTATAGCAATCTTTGGGAAAATGTATTCAGCATGTACTCTGAGTTTTTAGTTTGGCCTATGTCCCATTCACTAACATGGAGGGGCGGGCTTTATTACCTATACCGCAGCCAGCCACCAGGGGGCGATCCAGAGTGAAAAGTTACACTTATGGGGAACTGTCATGTCCATCTTTATATATAGTCTATGTCTGAAACCTGCTCTTCTTGCCTAAATTTAACCAACTTAACTCACAAAGGCAACGAGCACTAGCAAAGTAGGGCGGTTTATACCTTTGTCATCCTAGGAAATGCTTATTTTTATTCACATCAAGACTCATTAGTGTTTACTCAACAAAAGATACATGGTCAAATACACCTCACACCACCTCAGCACGTGATTTGAATGATTGGATCCTCTTGGTGGTTGTTTACACGCGTTGAGCACTGTCCACAAGTGATTCAATCACCCAGGACTCATGTTAACACCATCTGCAAACAGGCTGCCAGAGCCAGCCGCTTCAAACTCAAAGCTGCTTTGAAAACTACCCTGAATGGTCTCACATCACAGTGTTGTGCTTAAAACATCCAGTTTTACGCTACCTGAAATTTGTGAGAATAAGGTATCGGCTTATAAGGGTAATCCTTCTTAGTGTGTCATATTGACTGTGTTTATGTAAGTGTATTACAGCTCCGGATCAAGGACTCTGAAGACTAGAAGGATATAATGTTAATACTCAAATAGCAACAATTTGAAAGCATAAACAAGCTGTGGAGTATCTTAAAATACTGTTTGACATTTTAAATGCATTCACCGCCTCCTCTGTTTTCTCCCTCTATACAGAGCTCTCCCTGTAATACTAGATGAAGAAGAGGTAACACGTCCTTTTACTTTCCTGTGCTAGTCTCATGATTTCTTACATATTTTTCTATTTAAAATGACTTTACTGTGGTATCAGTCCACAGTCACATTACTGTACATACATTAATTTGTCTTCCTTTTTGTTTTTTTAAGGAAATACTGAAAACTAAGATGGAGAGATCCAAAATGGAGTAAATGCGAGACGACGATGTGAGAATGAGAAGAAAGCAGTGTCACTGAGGCAGCAATGAATGCCTTCTGAGTGATCCAATTACCAAAAAAAATGTGGGCAAAGCCAACTCTTCTCTCCAGACACTTTACATTTTGATTTCATTTCACAATAATGGGCTCAAAGAAGCACAAATAGTGTGTAGCCGTATTTGGACGCTGTTATGTCGAGGGTGTCATTCTGGGAGGGGGGTGAAACTGAAGCAATTACGCAGCAGAGCACTTTGATAAATATTTTATTTGTTTCAAAGATGTTTGTTCAGTGTCACAAATGTGGCCAAAATAAACCAGAAACTCGGCAGTTTACACAATGCCCGTGTGGAAAATAGAATATTTATCAAAATCATGTCTTAGGGTTTTAGACGGATAAATTATTTAACGTTTGAGAGAAGTTTCTCCACCCGTTTCACAATGCAGAATCGACCCCAGCGGACCAAATTTGACATTGAGGGATTTCAAATCTGTTCTGGTGCAAATCATGATGATGATTTGGCAGTTGTCTCAGCCAAGAAATCAGATGAATGTACAAATGGAGGGGAAAATACGTCCTAAATAATGTGCATAATTATGTTATATTTAAGCCAACACACCATCAGACACTTGAACTCGAGTTTATCTTCAGAGATGTACTTTGCCATAAAATAAATGTAAAAAATAATTGCATTACATATTTATAGGTCACATGATGACACACATTTATTATTTAAATGAGCAAGAAACCGTAAGATTAACCGTTCAGCCGGATAACTAAAAAGAATGTTTTAATGCTTTTAACCTGATCAGTAAAGATGATTTCTTATAGCTGCACCAACAAATTATTTAGGTTTGTTTTATTGTGAACACATGACTAACACTTTGTTGTCTGGCTAAATGAGTAATCCTAAATATAGAAATAATACTGTAACTCTATGTAAACACGACTGCATCAGTGAATATTGATACTTGAAGCATATCACAGTTGTCAGGGTAAAACGTGTTACTTTTGTGTTTTGGGGGAATTCGTATGTCAACTAGAACACACTGTTTTCTGAGCTGGGAGAATTTAATGACCTCTTGGTCATGAAACTCTTTCAAAGCCAAGTGTATCATAAACAAAGTGTCACCGAAAGTGTTCACGCCTGAGCGTTATGCCAGATTGCTTCTCCGAGGTGTCATTTTTACACAGAACAGTTCAAGCGACTGAAAATATGACTCTAATATTGGTGATTTTCAGGCTTTTACTGACAAATTAGAGGCTGCTTTGTCCACAGTGAGTGGGGAAAATGTATGACCCCTAAAAAAAATATGTTTTAAAGCAGAAGTAGCCATGATTTAAAAATGAAGGTGGTTAATTTTCATCACTATAAAAAGTAATATTTTGTAGCTTGTCACATTTTAGCAATGATTTAGGTCCACATCATGTCACCAAACTTTGTTTTAGCTGCTGAATCACAGAATCCATTGATAAGCCTCGTGGATGTGGTGTGGGCCTAAATTCAGATATACATGTGATTCACTGTATGTATGTCATTCTTTCTCACTCCCCCTCCACTAACTGGGCTAGCGTTTTGTTTAAGTCCTCACCTGAATACACTATCAAAGGGTAGTTTAAAAAGAGAAATACTTTACGTGCTAAGTGAATGATTTTCATTTCACCGCAATCACAGATTCCTTTGAGCTTATCCCGTTCACACTGCAAATAATCTCGCCTTATGTGGCAGAGTTATATCCCCGTCCTTGTGCAATCTACTGCAGTATGTGTGGATATTCTAAATTCCTTAATTTATGTTTTTCTTTTTCTTTTTTTATATTTGTCCAAGTCTTGTTGAGGATATTTTATTTTAGAGAGAAATGATAGCCCAATCTCTGGATTTGAGTTTTCATTGTAATGTAAAGCTGATGATATTGTATGGCTTTTTGCGTATGTCCTGCAAATAAAATTTATATTGAAACAGGGTTACATTGTCAGTTTTTGTGCATATGATATTTTTTTTATTATGTAGGTGCCTATAAATAAGCATAATGTCTTTTTACAGAAGAAACTGTTGTATAGACCCTTAAATGGTTATTGTATTTCCTGCTAAAATGTTTGTTAATAGTTACTGATTGGATATAGTGGTCCTAATCAATTATTTTCCCCTAAAAAAGCCTTTGTCAGATAATGAAATGAATTAAACAACTGCACAAATGTTTAACTTTTTTCTGTTTTTCAATTAGCTTATAATCTTATATTTGCGTGGTATAGGTACTTAAAAGAGGTGAATATAAGTATCCTTCAAATTTTTATTCCTGTAACATTTTTTTTTTTTACAAATTTTATTCAAAGAATCACATTAGTAAGGTACAATATTAAAGATTTATGTTTTTTATTTTTTAATTATTCCCCCTTTCCCTTTCTCCCCTTCCCTCTCCCCCCTCCCACAATACCTTCCCTACTCATAAAGGCAAATAAATAGATTAAATAACATATTTAACTGTCAAGTTAAATTACAATTAAAGAGGTACTTAAAACAAACAAAAAAGTGAAAATTAAAAAAAAGAGAAAAGAAAAAACTGACTTTTTGAGTATATTCATGTTAAAAAGCAATGCTTTTAGATGAATAAAAGAGTGTACAATAGTCCTCATACTTATTTTCCAATTATTTTCCCCAAAATAACCCGTACTTTTCTTAGATAAACTGTACTTTTTATAAAGTCAAAAACAATGAAACAATTTACAAAGTACAAGGTAGTTTTATTTTGGATTTTTTAAACAAAATTCTAAAAAATGAAATAAAAAATTACAATATTTTATTTTTTTAAAAATATTTTTTCCCGCAAGAATTGCGCTATTTAGCTCATTGCTAGATTGCAAGAATTACAAAGTTTTATAGAAAAAAAGATAAATAAAACGAAGTCACTGCCCCTTTAATACGTTCCTCGTGAGTGCGCTGACTTCTGTCACGTGCCTGTCAAACCCCGAGCTCTCGCGCAGCCGTCGTCAACACACAACTGAGGAAGTCCCAAGAAGCTAACGAAAACTAACTGCTGCGGCTAATATAGCGCCTCCTAACTGCTTTAAGTTAGTTAGCGGTTCAGTTTGTTGTTATATTTAGAGCCAGTTGCTGCTTTTGTTCAGGTTTCGGTTGATATGGAGTGAGACGGGACAATGTTTAGGGGCAGTAGCCGTTGGTTGCTAACTCGTAAGCTAGCAGGCTAACGATCAGCTGTTGTTTTGGTCGGAGAGATAGCTGGCTAACAAGTCAAACTGCATAGCGTTAACAGACTTTCAAAACACGTTTCCTCATTTTTCTGTCCGAGTATTGAGCTACCGCTTCGGTTAATGGCGACCCGTAAAGGCGGACCACCCTGACAGACTAATCAGCGGTCGGTCGGTCAGCTGTTGTCCCGGCAGGCGTCACCTCCGTGCGGGATCGATCCTTCAGAGCGGGCTGCAAATCAACCAAAAATCCTGCTTCAAGATGCACGACGCGTATGAACCAGTGCCTATTTTGGAGAAGCTTCCTCTTCAGATTGACTGCTTGGCGGCCTGGGGTTAGTTGTTGACGCTTAATTTATCCCATTTGTTATTTGACATTGAAATGTGCCTATTTTGGAGAAGTGATGGACTGTGACTCTTGAGTTTTTCCTCCCGCAGAGGACTGGCTGCTAGTGGGGACGAAGCCAGGACATCTTCTTCTGTACAGGATAAAGAAGGATGCAGGTAAGAAGATCCCGTCCAGTGGTGGAAGAAGTATTGAGATCCTTCTCTTGACTAAAAGTACTAATTCCACACTGTAAACATACTATTAAAGTCATGCATTGAAAGTTTTACTTAATTAAAAGTAAGTATATTCAAGAATAAGTACTTAAAATATTAAAAGTAAAAGCACCAAATGCAGAAAAATCAAAACAGACAAAACACCCCAAACACTCAAAGTTATGAAAAAAAATCCCAGAAACCAAAAATCCCCAAAACTACTATAAAACAGCCCCCCAAAAAACCCAATCTCCAAACTCAAAATTATTCAAAATTTCCAAACATTCCTAAAAACTATTAGAAAACACCCCAAAAAAGTCAAAATTCTCTAAAAACAATTATGTAAAACTGCATTTACTTGTAGTTTTACATTCACTATTTAAGTATATATTTATTACAATAACTTAAAATAAAATTTTGTGGATGCCTAGTAGCTCACTTGGTAGAGCAGGTGCCCCATATATTAAATAATCTTGATATAAAATATAAATCAAATTCGTTTAGGTACCTCGGTACAGTGTATATAAAATATTGTGAGATTTTTACTCAAATAATATTCGATTATCACCTCACCCCCACCCCACCCCCACTTGTTCACTCAGAGACTGTCTGGCCAATAAAGCCCAAAAAATAATCTTCATAAAATATAAGTCCAGTAAATATAAAACATATTAAGCCTTTTACTCAAATAATTTTCAACTATGCAATTTTAACTTCTACCAAAGCCATTTTCTGGCAAGAAATGTGTACTTTTACTCAAGTGTGGTTTTCAGGTACTTCCTCCACCACTGATCTCAGGGTGTGTGTGTTGGTTCATTGTGTATTTGCAGACCATTTCAACTTACTGTTGTCTGCTTTAATATAAAACATTTTGATGCCTCTTTTCTCTTTAGGCACCAACCGGTTCGAGGTGACTCTGGAAAAATCCAATAAGAACTTCTCAAAGAAGATTCAGCAGGTAGATAAGACTGCAGGATGAGGTTAAGGTTGACCACAGGCTAAGCTCTGCATAAATCCAAAAATTATGTGAGGAAGAAGCAGGCCTTTCCCTAGGCCATAAACATAACATATAAAAAACCTGAAAAACTGATTTGATTTCTTTCAAAAACATGGTGAGAAGGAGATGAGCAACTTAACAAGATATGACCCAAAAATTAGAAGGAAATTTGCAAAAGTTACAAGAAAATTATCTGAAAAAAAGTAAAAAGACAGACCAAAAGAAAGTGTTCAAAAGTTTTAAAAAAGAAAGTATTCATTCATTATTCCCCTTGTAATATAGTTTTGTGATATAAAATTATAGTAATTAATATATGGTTTTCTGTAATTTTTTTCCTCCTTTTTAAACAAATTTTCAGGTAATTTTCTTGTCATACTTTACTAATTTCGTGCAATTTTTTGGCCAGTTTTGGCAAGTTGCACTGTATTGTTTTAGCCATTTAGAAAAAAAAGCAAACCAATTTGCTCAGGTTTCAAAGGTTTTATTGCATGTGTAATGGATTGTCAGTTACAGTTTGTAAACACACTCACTAGAGAAAGTGAAAGTAAAAGTCAACCCCAGATTCAGTCTCGTTTGGCATTTCGCCTCTTTACAGTTGTGTTTTTGCGGCTTTTTGTCTCCTGGATGCCTGCTGCTTATAATTTTGCACCTGGTTGCAACCTTATATAAAGCTTCACCCCAAGCTCCGAAAATAAGAAAACACATACAGAGTCTCAGCAGAAAAATACATCACCAAACGCTGAGAGTGGCTCACAAGTGATAATATAGAGGATAACTTCTGTATGAGTCTGTGCATAGTTTTTAAGGGAAATCCTGCATAGTATATCTTTCATGATAGGAAAGTCTGATAGCAAACATGAGACTCACCTCTCTAAATTTGGCTCTCGGTTGCCAATGGCCAACTCCCTTTTTTGGCATGAGTTTGGGAATCACAAACATTATTGATGAGACTGAGATGGCTCAGATCAGCCTTCAAATTAAATGTGCAATTAGGACTTCTCATGCTTATGAACAGTGACAAGAACTTCAGGAAAAATAGGAATGGGTAAAAAAATGATTCTTCAATGTACCACAGTTCTTGCTTGTAAGATTATGTCACGATGCAATTTAGAAAAAAAAAATAGAAATTTAAAACCCAGCTCTCAACATTATAATTGCCTGTAACAGTTTTTTTAAGATCAAGCTGCACGTTCCTTCCGGCTGAACCAGTTGTAAAGGGAAATGTTGTGGACACAAACGTATGGGTTTACGTTCTAACTTAATTAATTAATTTTTGTTTTAATTGTGGATTATTACAAATACAGAGTGTTTTAAAAGCAGCAAATGGTCACACAGTAAAAAAAAAGATAAATCTTTTGTAGAATTTAAAAAATTAAAATCAGAATGAACAAGATTTTGTTTAAACCTCCTTTAATTCTGGTTTCTTGCTCTTTCTACAGCTTTACGTTGTCTCACAGTACAAAATACTTGTCAGCCTTCTTGGTAAGTTTCTATCCCTAATAAATGTTTACATTTTTCTAATTTATCATGCTGGTTAGTCTTCACCTTTTTTTATTGATGAACTATTTCAGCCTTGAAACTGCAACATTTTTGTGTCAACGCGAAGCATTGGTCTTCATTATCTCGTCAGATACAGAGTAATCTCTTTTTCTCCTGCAGAGAACAACATCCACGTCCATGACCTCCTGACCTTCCAGCAGATCACTGTGGTGTCCAAAGCCAAAGGGGCCACGCTCTTCGCCTGTGACCTGCAGGTCAGTTACAGTCACAGCTGTTGATACTGTGCACCACTGCAATCATAGTCATTCATATATATTGATTCTCATTATAGTGAGAGCCTTTTTGACGTGTGCAGTATGCAATTATAGAATCACATAGTTATAAGTGAGACTGTAAGACTGTTAAAGAGAAGAAGAGGATAAGCCAGTGTCTTAATAAGAAGCTGATTTATGGCCAGGAAGCTTTGGGAGAGTTGGTTTATTCAGACTAGGGCTGCAACTAACAATTATTTTCATTGTCAGTAAATCTGTTTAATTTTCTCGATTAATTGATTAATTGTTTGGTCTATAAAATGTCAGAAAATGGTGAAAAATTTAAATAATGATGATAATAATAATAATGATAATAATAATAATAATAATAAACTTAAATGATAGAGGACTTTTCATACAAGAGATGCAGCTCAAAGAGCTTCACAATAAAAACTGCAACACAGACAACAGAAAAAGATTGGACAATCAAAGGACAGGCTGTGATAAACAAGATACAAAAGTTAAAGTAAAAAGCACAGAGACCAGTGACAATACGTAATAATACAAATAAACTGGAAACAGCTGACAACCTCCTGTTTAAACACTCCTAGCATTGAAATGCAGCCCATCTTCCTTGTAGCTTCCATGTTGTTCCCACTTTACAACCTCAAAGTTCATGAACACAACAAAGTCAGAACAACAACTCAGAAACTACGACCTTGCAACATCACGCGAATGCAGCGTGTGTTGCAAAAACAGAGACATGTCTCGGACAAAGGCAGTTTTCTCCTGATTTGTCTGTCTGAAAAAATGCCTTTCGAGTGTCGGAAGGGTTGTCACAAATGGGTCCAATATTTACATAAGTGACTGTGGGACTCATATTGTGACTCTAAATAAACACAAGAGTGGTTAAAATCCCATAACATGCAGATATGCAGTGCATGACAAGTTTGTTGCCTTTCCTTTACACTGCATTCAGAAAGACACATTTAGACTTAAGTCTGTACAACAGTGTGTTTTAAGTTCTAAGTGTTTCACACTAAAGCACGCAAAAAAAACTGACGTGATTCCCCTACAATCTTATGGCACAGTGTAAGACAGTCATAACAATGACTTTTGTTTCCAAATTTCCTTGTTCTGCTCATATTTTCCCTGATTTCAAGCTATGAATTGTATATTTTTGTCCTCAGCAAACCAGCTCAGGAGAGGAAAGGTTGAGAATGTGTGTGGCAGTGAAGAAGAAACTCCAGCTCTATTACTGGAAGGACAGAGAGTTTCACGAGCTGCAGGTAAAGTAAAGTACATTTGTGATGTGACTCACTGCAGTATGATCCAGGTTTAGAGTGTTTTTTTCCCCTGTAACACCTTTAATCATCTTAATGTTTTCTTTTTGTCTGTCAGGGGGATTTTGGTGCACCAGATATTCCAAAGTCCATGGCTTGGTGTGAAAACTCCATATGTGTTGGTTTCAAACGGGACTATTACCTCATTCGGGTATGTGCCACAGGAAAGGATAACACTAAGCTTTTTACACTCAGCTTTACTTATCTTTAGTTACCCACAACTTAACTCCACCCATAATCCTTCAAATATGAAAAATTCATCCCTGAGAGTCCCTCCTTATACTAACAAGAACGATATAGTGTGTTATTTCATGGTGAGCTTTATAACCCTTTCACAACTGGGTTGACTTCAGTTTTCTTACGTTGTATTTAGAAGCCTTTCGCAAACATTTTAACTTCTTAAACCTGAGAAAAAAGGCTTGATTTCTTTTAAAAACACGATGAAAAATATAATGAGAAATATGGCATGAAATGTTGGGGGGACATAAAGAATCAGTATGAGGTTTTATTGCCAAGTACATTTACATATACAAGGTGTATAAGTGTATACTGAATGTACGACTGGATAAATGAGTTAATTAACCCTAATTACGTCAATCCAGAAGAATAATGTTCAACTTTTTAGGATTATAGTTCACTGTAGAAATATGCGAGAAAAACAAAGTTTTCTTACCAACCTCAAGGTAACATGCAGTGATTAATTAATGCACCAACGATCATGTTGCGAGTGAAGTGTTCTATTAAAATCGTCTTTTCATACCACTTCTGAAAAATTTGGAAGCAGGCTGTTGTATAATTAGTTCCTGTCTGTTTTGTTCTCCTTGGGTTTTGTGTGCTTATTTTGGGCTTCTAACTTTCTCCTGTTATTTTTATTATCAACAAATGTTTGCTAGTGTTATTGCTAGTCTAATCAGCTTCTTTTTAATGTTGTTTTGTTGTTTGTCTGAAGCACTTCATAAATGACCTTGTGTGCAAAGTTTGTGAGATGTTATTAATAGGTTCTTGTGACTCACTTGAATCATCTCTCCTGTCAATCAGATGGATGGCCGTGGCTCCATCAAGGAGCTCTTCCCCACTGGGAAACAGCTGGAGCCTCTGGTTGCCCCGCTGGCTGATGGGAAGGTGGCTGTTGGCCAGGATGATCTAACTGTAGTGCTAAACGAAGAGGGCGTTTGCACCCAGAAGTGTGCCCTGAACTGGACAGACATCCCTATAGCAATGGGTAAGAAACATCTAATACTGTGAAGACATTTCCATATTCAACATTTCTGTTGTTCTACACTCAGTTAGGTGTTTTATATCTGCTTATATGGAAAACAAGTATATACCCAGTGTGAGTCGCTGTTTCTGTTCTTTTTTCTATTCTTTTATGACTTTGGATGTCTTTGCTGGAGTTAACTGCTATTCGATACCAATAGGAACTGACAGCAAAGTCAAAAGGACACACACACGCTGAGTAACAAGAGCCAAAAATCCTCCCTCAGCTCTCCATGTGGAGATACAACAAAAGATGTTTTGCCAAAAAGTGTCAAAGTGCCCCTGCCATTCGATTTCACTCAGGGAAAAACAGCATCATCTTAATTTTGATTTATTTTGTTTTGTGCTTTTTTATCACTCGTTCTAAACAGTAAAACTTTGACACAACTTTTAAACAGCCAGTTTTTCTCAGGTTATGCTTTCCTTCTTTTCTAGAGGACATCCATAGATGTCCATGAACTACTGTTAAAATGATTCAAATGTTCATAATATGCCATCTCCTAGGTAACAGAATAGTGTTTGAACTCTGACCTTTTGATGACACCTTGCTTGAGCATATAGGAGCTTCTCGATAGCCTGTAATAGCCAATGAGAACCTTTGTTCACTCACAAGCTTCTCAGGTTACAGAGCCAATCAAAAACAAGTGATTGGCCCAGTGGCTTATGGGTCTTGTGGTCAGTGATACACCTCATTTTGTAATTTTGTAATTCAGTAATTTTGAACTAATTCCTGGCATCATTAAGTGTTTAAAATATACGGAAATTATAAACAAATGTCTCCTCTGTTGTTTTCAGGGAAAATCAGTCTATCCCCCATTTTTGTATGTACAGGAAGCTCCTAAATAGACATTTCTGTCTGTGCTGATTTGTTTTAACACTCACAGACTCACATTTAGTACATTGTTTAACCCTCTTTTTTGAAAAGCACCTGGGCTAAACCTTAGAAAAATGTGTAATCCTCTTTGGTTTTTTTTTAGTGATTTTGTTATCCACTTTGAATGTGGACTAGGTGAGACTTCATGCCATGGCCCCAATTTGTTTTCCAGCTAATATCTCCTAGGTCTAGTCTATTTTTTGTTGGTCAATGGAAAAATTGCTTTTTGCTTCCTTTAAATAGGAATATGCCAACAATGGGGCTGATCACATGTAATTTTAAGACCTACATACTCCTGGGCGCACAGGTGGGCACAAGTACATTTGCTACTTATACAACATAGGCGCTGATCTTGAAAATGACAACTGCAAAAACAGTTGTGCTGTTCTGTACGCCACGTTGTTGCGGGGTGTAAGATAGGGCTTGCTGTTTGCTAAATGCCCATGTTAATACGCAGCTGAGCTGGCAAAAGACAGAAACTCAAAAACTCAACTCAACATTAAACAAGGAAACAGGTTTGAGGCATTTTGGCACATCAGGATGGAAGACATACTGCTGTAAAGACTTTGGCTGTCATAGTTTCAGTGGATGGTGCAAAATGTGCCACAAATTAGAAAACACAGTGTCTGAAACATCACAATTGGAGCTCTCTCAGCATGACTGTGAGCACAAGATCAGTCTTCCTCTTTGGTGAATTTTTCATCATTTGATAGAAGTTTCAGTTCCTTTCTGTTGATCGTGAGCTGCGTCTGTATTAAGTGTCAGGTATGTTGCTGTTTGGTTTCACAGGCTGGTATGTAGGTTGACTCCGTCTGTAACAGCACAGTGTGTTCTCATCTTGTCACGACGATTGTTTTATATCCAGTCAGTGCTATATGATCAAACCTGCTCCACACCTGATGAAGCATTTGGCCTAAATACTGCCATCGTCATCCAGCCGCTGTCTGCCTTTTCTTTCCTCTTCTTCAAGCTTTCCTTCCCCCTGTGCAGACTGTTTCTTTCCACTCTGTCTGAGTCGTGCTGCTGTTTTCCACATGTCGAAAGAGGAAACATAATTTTAGATTTTTTACCCCGTGACTAAGACACGGCAGATCTGGGTTACTAATGAGCTTTGTGACAGAAGTGATGCAGATGAGCTCTCACATTGTTTTAAAGGTCCTTCTCTCTGAGCTCATTGGAATTCAGTCAGAGACAGTATGAAGCGGAAATGAAGCCTCCAAGCAGTGGTTTCATACAGTTTCCAATTTCCTTGTTTTGATATAGTCAACATTGTGGCTTTGGCGTGCATCTTCAGAGGATGAGTGCTGGTCACTGAATGCATCTAACGGACTGACCTAACTGTTTGTGGCTGGAGTAGAGGCCCTGGGCTCTGCCCTGTGGGCGCAGTCTGTCCCATATCCAGAGTCCAACCTCGCGCCCGTCTAGATGGCTTTCTCCAGCTGGATTTCCTGCCCCATTAGCCTCAAGGACTCCATAATCACAACTGACGCACCTTTTCTCAAGACAGAGTTTAGGTTGGAAAGACATCAAACATGCAATCATTGTTACAGCTGAAACAATTCATTGCATTATGGATCGACAGAAAAGTAGCCATTTATCCACATTTTTCAAGCAAATATGCTGTCAAGTCATCAGCTTCTCCAGAGTGTGGATTCACTGTTTTCATCATTGTAACTGAAGCACTGCTTGTTTGACAGAACGTGCAATTTGAAGACGTCACATCGACTTCAGAAAAGGTCTTTTTTTTTGTCTGTTTGTTTGTATGTTTTTTTGTGAGCAGAGAGCACATCAGGCAGAAAAACATAATAAAAACTCCCATGAACAATATAAAGGATATATTAGGTATGACATACATGATGTAATTCTAAAAACAATGATAAAATATACAACCAGCGTTTTCACATTGCTTTTCAGTTGTGTCTAAACATAAAGGGAGAGAGACAAACAGACACACAGAGACCAACAGACACACAGCTAGAGACACACAAGCAAGTCAGGACAGTGGGATAGGGACAAGAGATCTCTGTTTAATTAGAAAGGAGCAGAGAAAGAGAAAGGCTTGCTGACTGGTGCAGAGAAACGCGCTTGTGGTGTAAAAGGCCAGGCGACTGCTGATGGGCGACTGTGTGACACCTAACATATTGGGGCACTTCTGCATCCAGTGTGAACACAGCAAAACACTTTTGTGCTGTGTTCATGCACAGGAAAAGGGAAAGGCCATGAAGTAGTTACGACAGGAGAAGTGAATTTGTTTGGTTATTGAGTTAAAATATCAACAGTATTTCTCAGGAATTGCAAACTCCACCTTTAAGTGAGAACATGGGTGGTGAATTAGGCTAGATAATGTATAAGTAATAAAAAATTGGAGCTAAATATGTGCTTTCAGTACCAAAATAGATGTAGAAGTGCCCCTGTTGCCAAATGGTGACAGCCCAGGCCACAAAACCACAACATCCCTGTTTCGTTTTCAGCTAAGGACCTTTACATGTCGTAGCTCTCTCTCTCCTCTCTGCCTCTTCTCTGTCAAACGTTGAATAAAGGAAAAACTGTAATAACAAAAATAATTTAGGGGGCGGGGCCAGATATCAATATTACATCAATATTAGATCAATATTGTGATATGAAACTAGATATCAACTTAGATTTTGATAAACTATTACTGTAAATGTTGTCTTTTCCTGGTTTTAAAGGCTCCATTACAGTTATGTAATTTTCTGAACTTTCCGAACCACACTATTCGAACTATCCTATAATTTGTCTTTACCCACTTAACTGTTAAATCCACAAAAGTGATGGTTATTTAACAGTAATGTAATTGTATAAATATTTAGTGAAAGCATCAATAGCCAATTCCACAATATTACCACAACATTTTTGCAACATTTTATTGAGTTATTTGGTAAAAAAAATATCGCAATATTTGATTTTCTCTATCGCCATAATAATGCAAATATTTATTTTTTTATTTTATCTCTAAGAATATACGAATATATATCTGTTTTCCCCCTTAAAGAGTTCAGTACAACTCCTGTATGTACAGTACATCCACAGATATTTGATGACTTTCAGAAGATTTGTGATGTTTTATACTCAGGGCAGTTCGGTTTTGGTTGACACAAAGTTTTACACTCTTACCTCTCCTGAATTGTTCTCAGAGCACCAGCCTCCATACATCATAGCTGTTCTCCCTCGGTACGTGGAGATCCGGACGTTTGAGCCGAGGTTACTGGTGCAGAGCGTGGAGCTGCAGAGACCTCGCTTCATCACCTCGGCAGGGTGAGACAGTCTTCTGTGAAGTTTTGTTTAGTAAACTGCAAACTCTCTGAGATTTTCTGACAACGTATTCTTGCAAAGGACTTATGCACACTTGCAAATTGCAGTTAGAATACGTAATTCTGTCCAAGCTATAGCATAAACAGATTTTGTGAACATTAGCTGTTCACTTTAATCCGTACATCTGACCTTTTATATTATGTCGGCTGCATTGTTACACCTCCAAAAGAGTTTGCATATGATGAACTGGGGGTTGCCATATTAAAATGGCTTGTTCTTACAACATGCCAATTTATACCTCTGTCATAACAACTTATAATGACAAATATTTCTTGCTTTAGTAACATTTTTTAAGTTTTTTGACACCATTAGGACACCATCTATATGCATCACGTTAATGCACACATTGGACTATTATCTTTTCACATTGCATATTTGCTCTACTTCGAACTTTTGCACATTCTCTACAAATCGTTATCACACATCTCTGCACAAAGCTAGTTTTCTTATTCTAAAACAGCTACATTGTACATATTTGTTATTTTATGGTACTGTTTAAAGTATCTCTACAATATTTCTATAGAAACTTTGTCTATTGTATATTTAAGTTCTTGAGTATTGCAGTACTTTGCAGAATTATGATTATTATTATTATTATTATTCCTCTTAATTTATTTATTTTGTGTTCATTGTTTGCATCAAAAATCAATTTATTGTGAGTGAAAACCCTCTTGGCAAATCCTTATTTGACTTTGACTCTGATATTGAGATAAAATAATACACTGTTTATAGCGAGAAACGGTTCTTGTAAAAACAAAATTTTGGCATGTAATAATAACAAGAAAATATGTTATGATGATGATGTATAAAAATATATTTTAGAATATCTGTTATAATGTGAAAAAGATCTTGTTAATTAGAAATATTTCACGTCAAAAGGAGGAAATAAGCAAATATTTTTTATGTCATGGTGGCAGCAACATGGTGCAGTATGCAGTATTTTTGAGGTAAAAACAAGCCTGCAACGGCTGTTGTAAATCTCCAGGCTTAAAGTTACAGATTTAATAATAAATAAATAAGTAAATGATAACTGGTGGCTTTAGTGATGTCTGGCACTCTGTTTCCTGTGAATAACATCCTTAAAAGAACATCATGGATGATTTACTGCTCAGGTCCCGGTTCCTATTTCTCAAGATAGCGATACTGATAATGTCATTTCCTCCTCACAAAGAAAACACTTTTGTTCCAGCCTATTCTCTCTAATCTTGTTTTCTCCTCTTATCGTTCACAGGCAAAATATTGTGTATGTTGCCAGCAACCACTTTGTGTGGCGCCTGGTGCCTGTGTCAATAGCCAGCCAGATCCGGCAGCTTCTTCAGGACAAGCAGTTTGAGCTGGCACTTCAGCTGGCGGTGAGCAGCAGGACCACTCATTTATTCATTCCTTAAAACTCTCTAAAGTGCTGCTTTAGTTCAGGGAATGGAGCACAAAATCACTTATTTTGATTAGGGGCAATACACTGAAACAGTAAAATGCTCACGGCTTTATTTTTTTGTTATTGTCAGCTTGTCAAGCTTTCAAGCTTTTTTTTCTTTTCTCGTCTTTTTTTCTGCCAGAAGATGAAGGATGATTCAGATGGTGATAAGAAGCAGCAGATACACCACATCCAGAATCTCTATGCCTTCAATCTGTTCTGTCAGAAGAGATTTGACGACTCCATGCAGGTGTTCGCCAAACTCGGCACAGGTGGGTCTTCTCTCTCACCCAGGCCCCAGTCTCTTTCGGCCAAATATATACAGGGTTCCCACGGTCATGAAAAACGTGGAAAAGTGATCGAATTAATAAAAATGACTGAAAGTTTCTTGAAAAGTCATGGAATCTTGTAATGTGTAATGAAAATGTTGTAGTAATCATCTGTGGTTAACCTTCTACATAATGTACAGGATTTCCACAATCCTTAAAAATTCTTTAAAGGCATTGAGTTAACTGATCTAAAAATAAGGGCCTAATTGGTATTAAAATTACCTAAAATATTTTATTATGTGTGTCTAACATAGAGCATAAATTAGCCTTTAGACTGCGGCCCAAGTTTATGTGTAGACTGCAGACTTAATTGGTCCAAATCTGATTTTATTTATTTATTTATTCATTTATTTATTTATTATGAGGAGCAAAAATCACAAAATCTGATCTTTTAAATTTGTTTTTGGGTCACTTTTATATGTGGTCCTAATTCACATCTAAATCAGATTTTTTATTTATTTTTCTATTAAAACTGTAGGAATTATTACTATTATTATTATTATTATTATTATTATTATTGTTATCATTCTCTTTATTATTATCATTCTCTTTATTATTATCATTATTAGGGCACGAGCATCAAAAGCCGTGTGAGGACCCATTTTATTCTCATTATCTTATGTTTATGTTTTAGAGCTAAATTACCGTGAATCTGGTCATAATTTATTTATTCATTCTTCCTATTTCCTTTTTTCTCTCCCTTTTATTGACTCCATGAGACATCTGTTGTTTTTTGTTTATATTAAAGGAAATGGTTTTATTCACATCTGATGAGGTCACATCCTTTGTGTGTGAGAATTTATTCTGCAGTGATGACAGACTTCCTGGCTCTAATGAGCCCTTGATTTCAGGTCTTGTCAGCTTTTTTTTTTTTACTTAACTGTATATGTTGTGGTGATGTTTTGTGCTTTTATTATGTCTTTAAATCACTTTTCTGTTTTAATTAAAAGCTGCTAAACAGACTCAAGTATCACATATAGAATAAAATGCGACAAATTTCTCCTCCTGTCCTCTGCAGATCCCACCCATGTGATTGGACTGTACCCAGACCTGCTCCCTTCAGACTACCGCAAGCAGCTGCATTATCCCAACCCTCTGCCTACTCTGTCCGGGGCAGAGCTGGAGAAGGCTCATCTGGCGCTCATCGATTACCTCACCCAGGTGTGTGTGTGTGTGTGTGTGTGTGTGTGTGTGTGTGTGTGTGTGTGTGTGTGTGTGTGTGTGTGTGTGTGTGTGTGTGTGTGTGTGTGTGTGTGTGTGAGTGTGATGTATAAATCCATGAACAGTAGTGAGTAGTAACATGTTACATTTACTCTGTTACATGTAATTGAGTAAAGGAATTTGCAAGTATAATGTTTTACAGAATACTTTTTGCTTTTACTTAAGTACATTGCAATAAAGTACATGTACTTCTACTTTGTTGCATTCACACGTCTTGCTATTTTTGACATGCAGGACAGCGACAGTCCTACAACAGGCGATAAGAAAGCCTGCACACAAGTCCACACACAAACACTGCAGACTGCGTCCAAACATTTCTCTTGAGGATTCAGTAACCCCCGTACTTCCCCAGGCTCGGCTGCTCTGCGTTACAGTCACAATGTGGCTGCTGGAGCTTATCGTTGGGACTCGATGTTTGTTATTTCACCAGACACACCACAGCGTTTCAGAAATGTCGGCTCTCTGCTCTGCTCTGCTAGTGACACAACATTTTTTTCTTGTTGTTTTGTTATAAGAGAGTAAACAGTGCTTAACAGCACACATTTTGTCATCTGTCTGGTTCTGGAGATCTGGCACGTCACATTTGTTATTACCTATTGAGAGCCTGTTTAAACGTACCACTTTGATGTTATAAACTGCATCTATATACGTTACTCCATACTCGAGTAATTTTTTAGATATCCTCTTACTCTTGTTGGTGCAATTATTTTTGTGAGTACTTTAACCTCAATTTGTCTGGCACTGTGGAAAGACAAGAAGCCGAGAACACTACTGGCAGACTGCCTGTCTCTCAAAGCAGCCATGCCCATGATTGTGTTTAACTTTAAGCCTTAATAAAATGTAAACGGTTGAGTTATATAAAAATTCCCCCCTGTATAGTTGTCATAAACTGGATAATTAGATTTAGAGACCTAAACATTTTCTTGCACCAGGCTGTAAAAAGCTGGTCATTTTAAAATGAGTGTCTATGGGGATTGACTCGCTTTTGGAGCCAGCCGTTCAAAATTTTTAGCACTTCAGCATTGGCTTCATTTTTCAGCACTGGAGATTTGCCGCTCGGTTTCTATTTAAGACAGAATAAACACAAAACGTAATGACGTAACGGACAAACAGAAATTGAAGCATGTTGATGGTGAGGATTGAGATGATTTGTGTAAATCAGAGGAGATACAATATTAACAATCCACGTCTTTTTGTATTTCACCCCACAGAAACGAAGCCATCTGGTGAAACAGCTGAATGACTCTGACCCTTCTACAACGTCTCCACTCATGGAGGGCACGCCTACGATTAAGAGCCGCAAAAAACTGCTTCAGATCATCGATACCACCCTGCTGAAATGTTACCTGCACGTAAGACCCCCAACATCCTCCTTTTGACTGTTAATGACATTTCAGCCCAAACTGCAATAATTATTACTTTATATTTGTAATTAAGTGTCTTGCAGAATATTCACAATAGACTGATTTTTTTCAAAAGACACTATTTTTAGTGAAAAACAAAATCCACTATTGCACATTGAAAAACTTTGCTGTGACATTACTGAGTGAATGTGTGTCTTCTGTGGCTTCTTCAGGTTCGCTGAGTGAAATTGTTGTAATAAATACATGCGTCACATGACTAATTATCAACTTTTTAATTTCTTCAGTGTATCAACACATTTTTTTTTAAAGTGAGCATAACGTAAAAAAAACTTGACAATATTTACAAAACATGAAAAAACAGCAAATATTTAATGGCTTATAATTAATGTCACAATATTTACAAATTAGCCTTTATCAAAAACATCAAGAAGCTCAGAATAGTTGATAAAATTACACATTGCACCATTTTATCGCAATGAGGAAACTACTACGCTTTATTTCTTACAAGTTTCTTTCCTTTTTTCTTTAATGCCACTCTTGACTCGTCATACTTTTCGATCAACAACCAACCTGCAGCAATCCAAATGTTTATGTTTCACGATCGGCTTGAATGAACTTGGCAGTCTTCACTGTCCACTCAGAGGAAAACTTACAAGAAAGTGCTTCCAAACATTCACAGAAATTGGCAGCAACATGAAGCAGTTCACTTTGCCTCACACAGAGCCAAATGGGTTCTGTGTAAGCAGCTCATTGGCAGATTTACTTTGAAGTAACAGAAACGGAGTCACAGCTAAAAGCGGTGTCATCAAGGTGTAGTAGCTTCAGTAATGGGGGTCTGGTGTTTGACTCAAGGAGGTAGATGCCCGGGGCAATGAAGGAAATGTTAAATTCACCAGGCAATCTGTGTGTCAGACCTTATTTATGCTAAAACAAAAGTAACATGTGTTGGAATGAGGTATGAGATCACAGACAAAAGCAGCCAAAGTAAGTTTCTCCACAGAATTGTTTGACTCTGTTGGAGGAGCTAAACAGTCTTCAAAGTCTGTCTGCCGCTCGTCTACGTTTAGACGAGCCAATCAGCATAGAGGAGTGGCAAAAAAACCCCAAAACCACCAGGTGCTTCCTTTGGGAGTTATAATAAGCTTGATTTAATCAGAGAAACTCCGAGGGCAGACCCAAATCACTGGAGGGATAACCTGTGATGGAGATCCCTCAAAACAACATGAGCTTTGGAGCGCCAACACCTGCACCGGATTATTCAAATGATAAACACACTGTGAAGCAGAGAGGATGAACTCATCAGTGAAGTCACCTGCCCCTGAAGCTCTGCGCTTTTAAGAGTGGATTAGATTAAAGCGTGGAAATGCGTGGTGTTCATGTTTTATAATCTGCTCTCATCCTTTCCCTCGTTTAGACCAACGTAGCCCTGGTGTCCCCCCTTCTTCGCCTGGAAAACAACCACTGCCACATCGAGGAGAGCGAGTACGTCCTGAAGAAGGCCCACAAGTACAGCGAGCTCATTATTCTCTATGAAAAGAAGGGCCTCCACCAGAAAGGTAAGTCGCTGCTCGCTGGTCAGCCATCTGTGCTGCAAACCCGATGATCATATCTCAGTATTTTACATACAATAAATCATCAATTCTGACAAATCTTCAAGTCTCACCTGCAGACAAGGGCTGTGTTTAATTATGGAACCGGAGCTTAAGGCATAAATTTGGTATTCTTCAACCTTATATCCTGTGTTTTTGTGGTTAACTAATGGAAACCGCACGTTTTAAAATGGGTCCCGTACAGAGCGAGAGCGCTGCAGCCAGCGGCAGCAAAACAGGCTGCAATGTAACCTTTTGGGAAATTTGTGCACCGAAATTGCTAGTTTTTGACACTGACAGGCTCAGATTGTTGTAAGTGTGTGACAGCATTATGGAAAGGACCCCTACCTATAAATCTTCTTAAAACAAACAGCCCCGAAATTACTATCACCAAACACACCAGACTAGATAGTTTATTTGTCCTCAAAGAGGAAATTGTTTTGCACAGAGGGGTAATACAGGCAGAATCAGAAACACGCAAAATATACAGAGACCAAAAAAAGACTACATTTAAATACAATACTTTTAGCGTCAGTAGAGCCAGCATATTTTCACATCTAACTGGGTGAATTAAGGGTTTAATTCTAAAAACAGTGGAAAGACAAACCAAGATGGATTTGTGAGTTTTGTTTCTTTGACTTTTAAATGTTTATGATGATAAAGTACTATTTCCGTAAATGGGGCTTGGTTGGTTTGACAATAGCTAGAGTGTTTCTGTAGGTATCCTTTTCGTATAAAAATTTTCAAATTCTTGTTGTCAGACACTAAAAGTAACAATCTGAACACTGATGATCCAGTTGCATTGCTATAATTGCTAAATGTTTGTTTCAGTTATTATAAATGTGTGCCTTTGGACTTTGTAGGAATAAAGGTAATAGCACTGTCTATTTACATTTGAATAGATTAAAAACCTCAAATACAAAATAAATAGATTGAATTAAATGACAATGTGGGACTGTCAGTGGAAAAAAACACTTTTAGTGGACATAAATTGATTGTTGATTGTTCTCAAATGCCCTTTAACATTTCATTGCAGCCTGTTTACCGCTGCTGGCTGTAGCACTTCCTTCAATACTGGACCAGAAATGTTTTTGTCCTTAATCACAAAAACATGGAAAAATAGGGTCCAGATAAAAAATACTGAAATTACCCTTTCAAGCTACGCACAATACATGCAGATGCAGAGCTCTTGATGAAAAGACTAATGCCTGCAGGCTGAGTGACAATGTTTCAATTCCATTCACATCTTCATCAGGTCAAACAATTTATTAACTTTACAGTTGGGTTTTTTTTGGGATATTTTTAAACATTTGATGAATTATTGTCTCTGAGCTCCTGCTTTCGGTAAAAAATTATTTATTTTTTTTTAGCAAGTATTCATTTTATGCCACTTTTTAACATTTGGTGAATTATTGTCTCTGAACTCCTGCTTTTGGCAAAAAATATTCATGTGATTATAATAAGCATTTCTAAACATTTGACCTGACAAAGATCCAACTGTGAATCAAAATGTTGTCCAAATAAATACATTTGTGGTTTGGAGTCATTGTGCAGGCATCACTCTTCTCGTGCTTGAAAAGCCAGTAATTTGCAACAGATCTAAAAATGTTAGTCCTTATAGTTTTTTGGCAGGTCCTGCAAGTTGAAAACAAAACTTAAAACTGTCAGTCTTTTTGAATTATTTTTATTGTTGCTGTAAAATGTATTTTTCCTGCCAGCAGTTCAAGATCACACTAACATTTGGTGCCTTTTTTGTGCATTTTTTGACACACACAAAAAATGATCTAACTTACTTAAAGAGGACAATTTATGCACAAAGTGAGTTTTACTTTCCATCCAGCCCTGTCTCAAAAACATGATGCTTAATGCCTTGTCATTATTTGTGTATTTGTACTGAACTGTGCCTCTCTGCAAAAACAGCTTGAGTTTTGTTTGATTATGTGTGATTTTGGGCGTAATAATTCATTTGAAATGCTGGGGATTCATACACCTTCAGCTGTCTTTGGCTTTCCTGGAAAACTGGCAGATATTTTGCTCTGCTGAGTTCAAGTGCAAGTTCAAAAAGACTTTATTTGCATGAATGGGTAACAGACATTTTTAGCTGCATAAGCAAGTAGAGGGCACGACATGAATTTGATGGAGAAAAACAAGAACATATATAACACAGAAGTCGATGAGCCTGCCAGTTTTCAATCTTGAAAAGCATAATAGTGATCACTGCCATGTTGCCTGAATCAGAGCTTTTTTTTCTGGAAGAAACATGCTGCAAAGATTCCTCCCAAATATTTTAACTCGATGTTTAACAAACATACTCTTTGAAATACTGGGAATAAAAACAGGTTTATTCTTTTGTTTTCCAAGTCAGTGCTTTTGGATAAAGAAGTAAAGCTTGAACAATGGCTTGCTGAACACAAACACTGGCTTTCTTCAGGAACATCAAATTAGTGTCACGTAACGTTTATCACATGCAATACTAGATACAAACACAATTTTGTATTTTGTCTTTACATATTTTCAAAATGCAAAATTAAGTTTTAAAATAATGGTCAGTGGTGGAAAGTTTATAACATGACAGCTGCAGTTACTTCTCAAATACAGATTTTGCATATTAAATAGGAGCAATTTATAAAATATTACCCATCAATATATGTTGTACAACCCAGCTATTTAGAAAGTAGCTAAAATTATTTCAATTTCAACAGTGTAAATGCTCCATAATGAGCGTTTAATTGGTTACCACCCCTAAGTAGTAAACCTAGGGAAACACTTACATAATATTGTAATGATAAATAACACTTACTGCTTTAAGTACATTTTGCTGCTAATACTTTTACTTAAAAGGATACTGCACTTACAAAACCACTATTTGTATGGCCGTTATTCACCCTATGTTGCGTTGAATTTGTGAAGAAAACGTTTTTCTCTTATGCTTTTGTGGTGAACAAAGAATCTAAAAAAGGCTTATTATACTGCAAGAGTTTGTAAACAGATGTTTTGATATTGTTTTGCTGTTAAATGTGGTCCTTGTTTACTTCAACTCAAGACTGTTTGCCTTTTTTGGATTCTCCATTCACCATGGAGGCATGTGAGAAAATCAAAGTTTTCTGCATGAATTCAGGGTAACACTTGGTGGGTAATTGATTTATAAATCATCATTTGTGTGTGTGAAGTGCTCTTGTAAGTAGAAGTTTGTAGCAAGACTTTTACTTGTTAAAGACTATTTTTACAGAGTTTTATTGCTGCGGTCAGAGCCACATTTTATTAAACTTTTAAAACGCCAACTCAATTTGTCCTCAATTTGTTCACCTTTGAATAAAAAGTAGTAAATGACAAGTGGATACTGGATAATGACTGATATCAGAGTTCAGTGCCATTCGTTAAAATGTGGCTTATTTGTTGCAGGCTTCATCATGACAACAGAACACACAACAATAACACACAACGAAACATCTGTTCCCCATTTTACTTTCAAATTGGATGTTGAGTTTGAGGTTTAGTATTTAAATGAGGGATCACTTGATGCCAGATCTGTGTCAGGCTTTGACAGCAGCCTCCTCATTACCTCCCAGTTCAAATACAAGAGCTGTTGTAACACTGAATTGTTCCATTATGTTTGAATTCACTAGGTACCAGTAACGTGTTTGTATCAAAGCTGTATTCTGGGCGCAGCGAGGATCAGCTCTGTCTGGCTACACAGTTTATCTCCGAGGAGGTTTCCTGCACGCGGTGGATTCGTCATCCTCATAGATCAGAGCTTTTCTTAATGTTATTTCATTTCTGGCAGCAGATTCTGGGCTGTTCTTGCTGCGAGCGCGGCTGGTTTTAATCGACCCTCTGCAATTTGTGCTTCTGATGTCATGCTGATCGAGTCTGCTCCTCTTTATCGCTGCCAATTCAAACCAGCTGTTCCCGTCCACCAATTAACACTGTGCACTTTGTCCAGTTTCTGTCGATGGAGGAGTTATGTAATGCAGCGCACACCACAGAGTAGATGACATTGTGCTACTTTCAATCACTCACACCAATCTCATATTTGCTCTTGCTCACTTGCCTCCCTTCACTTTGCCTCACCCTATTTGCCCTCTGACAGCCCTGCAGGTGCTGCTGGACCAGTCCACCAAAGCCAACTCTCCGCTGAAAGGCCACGAGCGAACAGTGCAGTACCTCCAGAGACTGGGTAAGGATCAACGGCCAACAAGGGTCTGTTTTAACTTAGTGTCAGAGCTGTCATCTCAGCTATATGTGTTGAATGTTGGTGTGATTTTGGGAAAGGCTCTGAGAAAACTTTCACCCTGATTGATTGTGGATGTTGGATGAGATGTCTGTTGCATGTCCTGGTCTGCAGTCTTTCACATGTCTGGCACTGAATAAATGAGAGGTTTGCAAATTGTTTAGATCTGTGCACCAGTGACGCCAGGATAAATTACTTAACGGGACACTTGGCTGTTGAAGGTGCTGTATGTGTGATTTTGTGAAATCAAGGTTTCAAATTAATTATGACACTGTGTTATAGTAATTAGGTAATTATAACAGATTTTGTACAGTCATGAAAAAACAGATTTGCAAATAGCAGTATCCAGTCCTGGAAAAGTTTTGGGAAAGTCATGGAAAAAAAAGTGATAATTTCTGTTTTTACAGTTTCTGGCTGTGATAACTGGTGTCATTTTTGTTGATTTTTAAAGAAAATATGCCTTCCAAACCTGCAGGCCTTTCAGTTTGGAAGGCATGTTGTCTTTAAAAATCACTAAAAACATTCAAAGAAAAAAAAATGTTGTTTTTTTTTTTTACAAATAGCCCAGAAAATTTTAAGGAAACAAGAAAAGGCCAACTTTTTTCAAGAGAAAGCATGCCTTCCCACATGTTTGGAGGGCATGCTTTAATAAACAATCGGTTGTTAAATAAATACAAATACAGCCATTTAAAGTTGTGTATCCCTCCCCTAAAGCCAAAATAAAGAACAGAATTTCCTCCTAAGTGCTTAAACAGTTGTTTTTTGAGAGCCCATGATTTGTTACATTTTAAACCACTTTGGATAAAAAGCATTTCATTTGGCCTGAAAGAGGATGTTATTTCTTCCAATTGAAGTTTTTCTCTTAGCTGTAGGAATTAAAACATGTTGGGAGTGATTTTTGCTTTTGATTCTTTCACCTGTTTCCCAGGATGTGTTTAAACTCAACAAAAATCCACTAAATTGCCTGTGAAATAAAACCCAGAGGAAAAAACTTCAAGCACAAAGTGGAGGCTTTCAACCTCCTTGGCAGTGATTCAATTTGTTAATGGTAGCGGTGCATTATACAGTATAATGTTTCTGCTTTCTAACAACTAAAAAAGCTATTATATCTGCAATCATGGCTTTGGAATGAAAGTACAAACAAATCTGCAGGGCCCGTTTTTTGGCAGATCTACTACAAATAAGTTTTCAATATGTGGGCAGCACTAGGGCTTAAATTTTCCAGGTTAAAGGGACAGATAATCCCAAAAATTAAAAAAGCATGTTTTGCCTGTAGTGCTGTTCATCAGTAGCAAAAATCTCTTCGGCCAACATCTCCAACACTCTGCAACTCACACCAAAACAATCTGTCCCTTTAAGACAACAACGCTCTTCTGGAATAATACTTACTGTTTCTTTAATTACTGTTTATATGTAGCACTATATGAAAACGACACTACACTGCTATACACTAGGTGAATCATTCTGCTGATTATAGACTAATTGTTAAAAAAATGTCCAAGGTGACATCTTCAAATGTCTTTTGTCTAACAGAAAAAAAAATTGTAATCAGTTATTGATGTTAAAGTGTTGCATGTGTCACCTTGAAAGAACTTTTTCTGAATCTGATTGGCTGTTATGGACTTGATTTTCTTACTTGTTAAACTTGCTTATCTCTTGTAATCCCTCACACACAGGAGTGGAGAATTTGGGGATAATCTTTGAGTTTTCTCCTTGGGTGTTGAAGATCTGTCCTGAGGATGGCCTGAAGGTGCGACGCAGAGATTTACAGTGCTTATTTAAAATGTTAAAACAAGGTTCACTTATGTAGTTATTCTATATGAATATCAATGTTGGGTCAGTTGTAGCTGGAAGCTCATTCTTTTTTTGTATCATTTTTAATTCACTTAACCTCCAGTTATCTGACTAGACTTTTACCACTAAGAGCAGAAAATAACAATAGACCTTTCTTTGTAAAGTCTAACAATTTTATGTAAGGCTACATTGAAGAAATGTGTCGTGTAGATTTAAAAATCTCTCCTTCTTGTCCAGATCTTCACTGAGGACCTGACAGAGGTGGAAACTTTGCCTAGAGACAAGGTGCTGAACTTCCTGAAGGAGGGCTTTAAGGAGCTCGCCATCCCATATTTGGAGCACATCATTTACGTGTGGGACGACAAGGGCGCGGAGTTTCACAATGTGCTGATCCAGCTGTACCTGGAGAGGGTTCAAGGCCTCATGAAACAGTACCTCAACTCACTGCCGGAAGGTATGAGCAAGAAAAAGGTCATTTAAGTTAAACAAGGTACGAGGTAGATTTATTAGTCGTGTTTTAAACTGTGATTGGTTTAAAAAATGACATGAAATTTAAAGGGATAGTTCTGAGTTTTTGAAGTGGAGTTGTATGAGGCGCTTATACAAATATTTTCATCACTTTACATTGCCGTGAGACAGAGAACTGAAGACGTTTTATCGTTCTCTTCAAAGTCACCAAACTCCTTTGAAAAAACCAATAATTTTACCTTGCAGAACACGGGAGTTGCACTTCAACAGATGCATCAACGATTAATTTGTTTGTGTTATTGTGTGACTTTGGTGTTTTAAGGTTGGTTTGGATTCACCAAATTAACACAACAACACAAACTAAATAAGCGACTGAGGCAATGGTAGACCAGCAGCTCCTATGATCTGTGAGATAAAAATATCGCTTTTATCAGTGGAGTCTGGTGGCTTTGAAACAAGCATAAATATTATGGTTCTGTCACAGTATGGAAAATACAGAATTTGATTTTAATAATTTAATTGTCTGGATAAGTACGGAAAGGCAGTGTGGCAAAATATTAGTATTTTTAGTATTTTTTTAGTATTTATTAGCTGAATTTCAAAACTAAATTGATCTTACAAGCAGGGTGTTTGTTATGCCATTTGGAGCAAGCAGCCAAAATATTTACCACTGTGTGAAAGAGTGTGGACCAGAGTGAGCTTGATGTTGTCGAAAGCAAGGTCAGAAGTATGACGTGTGCCTGAATGCACACTTCTACCCAGAGCTGCTTGTTTGCCTGAAAACCATAGCCTGTAAAACAGCTCTGCCCCCAGTCCCCTAATAAGTCCCAGTCCCATATTAGTTTGAAGGAAAGAGGAATTTTTTGAATTGCATATAAAGCATAACAAATAACTGAATATTAAGCTTGTCTTTACGTTTGAGTTATGCAGTTACAGACTGCAGTTAGAAAAGTAAACAGACTGTGTTCTCTGCCTAAGGAAACCATACCTTTTTTTAAAAAGGGATTATTTTTTTGGCATTTTTACCTTTTTGTTAGACAGGATAGAGGATCAATAGCATGAAAGGGGGAGGGAGAGGGGATGACATGCAGCAAAGGGCCGTGAGCTAGAATTGAACCCACGGCTGCTGCAACAAGGACATTGCTTTCATTTGTGGGGCACCAGCTTTATCCACTGAGCCACCCAACACCCCAGAAACCATACCTTTATGGCTGTGTTTATCTCATTTCCATGGATGGAGTGCACGAACAAGGTTGCACAGATGCCGTGCAAATTAAGTTTTACTTTGTTAAATCATTGATTCTAGATATTTGTACTCAGCTGTCAAATATGGTTTGAAAAATCCACAGAGAAGTAGATTTTTGAAATGGTAAATGTGCAGAACCACTGAGATATTGGTCTTAGTTTAATGTCGGAAAGGGTTGTCTGGTGGCAAGGTGAAGCAGTGAAAATATTCTAAATATAACAGATAACTGATGTAGATTTCTTTTAAGGTGGCATTGCTTAGCTTCCATGGCGGTTCTCCTGCCTGATTCTCCTGCTGATACACTGACTCTGGATAATTATCTCATGCAATACCACTTCAAAAATTCTCCCTTTAAGTTAGTACCTTTTAGCTCTTGAAAAGTCATAAAAAGTTTCACAGTAACTCATTTTTACGATTCTAAAAACTATGAGTTTCATCTATTATTTACATCCTGACACAGATATGTAACTAAAACTGCTGATAGAGACCTAACATGCAGTCTTTTCTACCTGAAGCAAAGCTGGAAAGTAAAGGGAGTGCTTCATAAGGAAGCACATATTTTACATGAGCTGACCCTAGGCTTTAATATCTTTAAAAAACCCACAGCCATTTTTGGTGATGAAAACTTAATAAGAAAAGAACATAATTATGGCAAGATTTTCATGTGATTACATCACTGCATATGGCTTCAGTTTTCCTTCGCTTACTTTTCCATATAGTTGTCTCTCATATCTCTGCAGATAAAGCTCGTGTCAGGACTTATTATAAAGTCCATCCGTCTCTCTCTTTGTTTGTGCCTTTTAATGATCATCCAGGGGCCGTGAATTGAAATGAACTTGTCAGACTGCTTCATTTCCAGGGATGCTCATTAATGTGCACTCTTGTCTGAGAAATAGACTAATAAAAGCAACTAATTAAATGAATAAATCCGCTCTCGGGGGCAAAGTATTGCCTCACGTCTCGTTTTGAAGCAAAACACAGCCAGTGTGATTGAGATATTGTTTCTCTGAGATTATTCAGTTTTATATACATTATTAATAATTGCTGTAGCAGTGCTATTTTCAGGTTCAACTTAAATGCGCCCCGCTCTGGAGCTTTCTTATGAAGAAAAAAAACTAAAGTGAGTGATTCTTACCAAAACAGTCTGAGTGAATCTTTGAGGTCGAACAAAGTGCATTTCTTTCCTCATGAAACATTTGCAAAGCGGACTTTTAGATATTTGAAAACCTGCATTATTTACATCATGTTTACTTGCAAGCAGTCTTCCTCTTCACTGCCTTTGTTACCACACACTGAAGCCGAAGATATACTTGCATTTTATTGCGTGTTTGCGTGCGACGATGGCTGTTTTACATACTCCGCGTCCTTTCGGAGGATAAATGGTAGGATGTCTCAAAGGGAGTGTTTTGACTAGTCGGATGGTTGATTTTAGTCTATATGCTCTTGTTGGACCCTTATTAAATAATGACTGGCGTTACATTGATAAGGCCGTGTGTTGACCAAAGCGTTTCGTTTCCCATCTGAGTACTTTTTGATCTGCACTTGTATTTGGACAAATGGTGACATTAGGCGGGTTTCCATTAACCCTCAAAGTCGACATTACGAATATATATTACACCTGAAAACACGTCAATTTAAAAAACCTCTTATTTATTGCAAAAAAGTTTTTACGCTCATATGAGTTGGTATTTCAGGCGATTCGAAAAAGTTACTTTAGCTTGTTTGTAGCAGGCTGAAGTTGTACTTTGTCACATTGTCCCTATCAGATAAACTATATAAATAAATAAAAGTGTTCCATGTAGACCTTTTTCACAAGACATTTTGGCAGGTCATAGTGGAAAAAGCGCAGGCGTATTCAATAGCGTCAGTGATTGCTGCGTTCCACTTTAAGGAGACTCTTATTGCACATGCTGGCTGACTGGAATACCTTACAGGGACATTTAATGGAGATGAGCCATCGT
This sequence comes from Plectropomus leopardus, assembly GCF_026936395.1. NCBI lineage: Eukaryota > Metazoa > Chordata > Actinopteri > Perciformes > Serranidae > Plectropomus > Plectropomus leopardus. The sequence goes on from NC_142189.1 coordinate 6,156,687, forward strand.
TAATGTTATCGGTTTCACCTGTGCTGATCCAAGTCATAATGTTTGCTGTGAAAAAGGTCTGTTAACGTTCTGCTGATCGATGAGTCTTTGCAGCAGTCCAGATAATTTAAACCCTCTCTCTTGTTGCAGGAGTTCCTGCTGTTCCTGCGGGGAAGGAGGAAGGCGATCTGGGAGAGTTCAGGAACAAACTGCTGTCTTTCTTGGATATTTCTACCAGCTATGAACCAGCCAGACTCATCAGTGACTTTCCTTTTGATGGTAAGAGAGCTGCGGTTTCACCGACGAATATCTCCTGTTTGTTTATTAAATACTGTACAAACAAGGATATTGGTTTTATTTGTGATGAAGCTTACATTTCACTTAGGAACCTTTTGTGATAGTGTGGAAATATTGGCGTGTTTTAGGCTTTATGGCATATTTTAGCATATTTATTATGGTAAGTGTGTTTTGGCATATGTATTGTAATAATAATAATAAAATTTATTTATTAGCACTTATCAAAATCAATGTTACAAAGTGCTGTACATTTAAAAATCACAAAAAAACACAGGAAAAATTTTAAAAACACAACACAACATAATATAGAAGAACAACACGCAGGAAAAATATTTGAAAAAAAATTTTTTAAATTGTGGTATGTGTAGCGCAATATGTGTTTTGTAGTATCATGTTATGATGTATGTATTGTAGTATATGTTCATTATTGTGTTTTCCATGTTTGTAGTCATTACGTTGTTTAAAACTCATTATTTTAATAACACTGTACTTCTGTATATAAAAGTCTCCTGTTCTTTATTTGAACTATGTTAGATTTCATCATCCCTATAAAAAAAATAATAAATTCAAGCATTTACTGGTAAGATCTTAAGTTTATTAGTTGTTTTTTTAAACAGAAATCTGAAGAAATTCAAAGTGAAACACAGATTTCAATATCAATATATATGTCAAGCCAAATTAACATATCACAAATTTGCCTTAAGGGGCTTAGTGTAACGTTATGTAACATGCACCTAAGGAAAACAAAGTTTTTCATGTATTTCCCATTACCTCATGTACATATGTTCTTGGTTATAGAGGAAAGTTTGAGAAAAGTTCTATATGTTGAAGCTGAAAGGGAAAACTTGCACCTTTTGACCTTGTTTTCACTCTCCAAGGCCTGCTGGAGGAACGGGCTCTGCTCCTGGGTCGGATGGGTAAACACGAGCAGGCGCTCTTCATCTATGTGCACATCCTGAAAGACACACGCATGGCTGAAGAGTAAGTAATCCTGCAAACACCACAGACTCCTGCAGGAAAACTGGGTGGAAAATTAACACCAGCCAAATGTTTGCTAACTCCAGCAGCTAACTTCAAAGTGACAAAGATATTTAAACAGACATAAGCACAACTTTTCCGTCTCATGTTTGATCTTGTTTTTCTCTCTGTGTGCTCTGCAGGTACTGTCACAGCCACTACAACAGTTTAGTCGAAGGGAATAAAGATGTAAGTAGCTTTCAATTTTTTTTTCCTGATTTTGTTTTTGTTCTTTTTTTTTGCAGAAAAAGAATGAGTTTCTTTGTCTCGTTCTCTTGGATTTTATTTGTTATTTTACGACCACTTTTTTCATTTTGTACGCTCTGCTGCCTTCTGTTAAGAGCCTTTGTGTTTGTGGAAAGTGCTACGCAAATATAATGGATTATTTATGGGTCGAGCTCCCAATGAGAGGCACATTTCCAGTTCTAAAGAAAAAAGACAGCTGAAATTGTCTGTTTCGTGTTTAAAATGTTGCTTCATTCTGCAACCAAACAAGACTAAAGTGAAAGCACTGCAAATTAATATTAAAGCTATTGTTTTAGGATGATTTGAAATAAATAGTTTGTCGTATGAAAAATGCATATTTTCTTTCACTCTGATATTTACGTTACAGTTTTTTGCAACAAGCATTAACTTTTACTGAAGATACTTTTTTCAAATTCAACACAGCAGCACATCTGCATCACACAATTAGCCAAACAGTTAATTTTCTGCTCAAACCCACATTTTGTTCATTGAATACAAACCTTTTCTCTACGTACACAAACTCATTCAAAACCTGAATCAATATCAAATCATTCTTCTATCCAAGAGGAACGTTTGGTCAATCACAGCAGGATCATTTCAAAAAGCTAACAGTTGATGGCTTTACAAAAACTAATATATTTTTATGTTTCAGTTTTACCTGCATATAATAGAAAATATGAAGTCCATAGTATTTTTTTAATTCAATCTCTTTTTACTACAAACTGCTTTACACTTTCTGTTTAGTGTCAAGTGTGTGCGTGTTTGGCAACATAAAATCTAAAAGTGATTGAGTCATCTTTATAAATAGTGCAGCAGAAAAAGAAATGTTAAGTGACATAATTGCGGCAGTTAAAGTTTTATAAGCAACGTGAAATTGCTGACAGGGATCAACAAAAATTCAGCTTACATGGCCCTCAGTTTCAAATGTGTAAAACTTAAAATACACAAATATGGTAAAAAAAACCCCAAAAAAAACAAAGAACCAGATAATTCAAATTAAATCCAAAATTAATCCTAAAGTCCCTTTCTACTGTAGATGTTTTTGTAATTAAAAGAACATTAACACTTGTGGTTGGTTGTTTGACACTCAGATCAGCTCTTGGTCAATGTTTTTGACCAACTTTTTGTTCAAAAATGCTCAAAAGCTGCTAGCTTTTGAGCCACTGCTTTGTGCAACAGTATTTATATAATACTAGAAATATGTATTATGTATTGGGAATGCTTGTATTTCATGAAAATTTGATGAAAAGCAAAAAAAGTATTAATGAAGAGCATCTAAAAGTGTCAATAAAAGGAGTGATCAAAGTCATTTTTAATCGCTAAACGACCTTAAATATAGTATGAATTCTCTACTTGTGCAAAACTGCCACAAAAATAGTGCATGTGAGGGGTTTTTTTTGTGTGTGGTACCATCTTCATGGCAAATTTCTGTTTAAGTGATATGAAAATATTCTGATTCAGGTAAGTTGAATATTAACAGCTGTATCTCTTCCTGTCAGGTGTATCTGTCTTTGTTGCGGATGTACCTGTCACCTCCGGACGTTCACTGCCTGGGGCCCATCAAGATGGAGCTGTCGGAGCCTCAGGCCAACCTGCAGGCGGCCCTGTACGTCCTCGAGCTGCACCACAGCAAACTCAACACCACCAAGGTAAATAACGACACAGCAGCACTCATATTCCTGACCTAGGTAACATTAGAGCAAACCTCAGTCTGGTAATAGTCACAAATATATATATATTTTTTTATCTCTTCATAGTACAACATATGCTTACTGCATTAAGAGTGTGTCAGTGTGAAGAGAAATGTGTTTGTGAGGCTGCCAAAGTCATCTGACACGTGCACAAAACTGTTGCAATTTAATTCTACCTTCCTGCTCAACAAACTCCATCTGGTACTTCAAACCGCTCATTAAATAAGACGGCAGGAATTAGTTTCTGATTCAAGCCAGAGATTTTATTATTACTAGTTGACTCTTTGCCACCGTTCAAATTTAGCAATCATTGCTAATTCAGACAAGACGTGAAAGTGGAGCTGATAAGAGTCGGCTCGTTTGGGATGGATTAAAATGATTTGGAGTAACGGGATTAACGACGACACGCATAGAATCCGTCGTTTGGCATTTGCTGTGAAATTAAAACAGCGACTGAACTGAGCACAACTCGTTCAAAGATTTGATTTAGTTTGTTTTCAGAGCGAGATGAGAGGGGTTTTGCACAGTCGGGGGTAATCAGGCTGCTGCCTCGGTGATAGAAAAAATCCAGCAAACCAAAAGAAAAGGTTTCGACCGGGGGCTGCGGATCTCCCTCGAGAGGGCGTCTGCGCTGCAATGTGGGTATCTTTGATAAAATTCTTTTCATATACCTGTTTTGTCGACCTGAACCCAGAACCAAAATAGCAAAGAGTTAATTGAACAAAAGCCGTTTTTTTCTGGCTCATGACCTATTTTGCCTCCTGTGTCACAATCCACCAAATGCTGTCTAGCAAAGAAGATATCCCTTTATGAAGCTATTTGGGTTTGTTTTCTAGTATAATCCAAGCGTGAGAAAAACATCAAGGCAGAAACAGTTACTCAGCTGATTTTGTGTTCATATTTTATCACAAAGAAACAGAGAAACATGCTTGATATGATTCCTCTGTGTCCCTGTAAATATTTTAGGACATAAAACAAGTGTATCTGTTCGGAGTTATATCCTCGTCGTAAAATGCAGAACAACAGACTGAGTTGTACCCGTGATTTATAGCGGATGTGATTGTGTGTGAGAGGCACCGCTGATCTTTGCTCAGCCGCAGACGTGTCAAATTAAAAGTCTCTCAAGGGGAACAAACACTGCAGGTTTATATGAATGTTTAGGTTTATATCCCGCAGCCGCAGCTCTCCATCTTGCTTCTCTGTGCCCCTCTGCCTCCCCGCGCTCCCTCTTTGACTTTAATGGCACCCTGCTTTCATTTCCCCTGGCCTCGCTCCCAGAGTCGGCCTCACCGAGAGAGCAAAGGGGCAACAAGACGAGACTGTACAAAATGTCAGGAAGTACCTCCAACATTAAGCAGTTTCTTTCTGTTTTTTACCTTTTTTAATCACATTTCTTGGCTAGAGCTGCAACTAAAGATTATTTTTGTTGTCAACTAGTCTGGCAATATATTCTTACAGATAATCAGTTTATTATTCATTGTGTAACATGTCTGAAAATAATACAAAAAAACATGATCATATTGTTGTTTTGCCTCCTGCGGTGGAGTGCTTTGCTGGGACAGCAGGCAGCAGCTCTGGAGAGCAGAGATCTGATTCTCTGCCCGAGCCTGAGCGGGTCGGATTCTTGCCAAATTACCTGTGGTGTTTTGTTTTGTTTTAATTTACATGAAACTGGCAGTTCTTGTGCATAAATGGCAGGAGTTTTAATCGACTGAGTCAAATGGGGAAAGAGAGAGAAAGAGTGAGGGAAAGTGACAGATCAAAAGAGCAATGTAGTGGAGAATTGGAGAAGATAGAGAGAGTGTGTGCCAGAGAGAGGACGGAAAACTATAAAGACCGAAGGGCTGCAAGGCAGCTTTGTTGGCAGTAGTGAAGGAGATGTGCATGCAGCAAAGAGCAGAGCTCATCAGCCTACATGCTGCATTGTCATAGTAAACACTAGATGCGCCGAGAAGCAGGAAGGAGAAGTGGTGCAAGAAACATGTTGGCCTTTAGCTCGTAGTTATTGTTTTAATATTCTAATACTTTAATCTATTTCCTTTTAACCCTCGAGACAAGATCAGTTTTATTGTGCTGCGTTCAGACGCCTTTCATAAGCTGTGTAATGATTTGAACCCAAACTGGTTTGAATTCTTTTGAAATAATCGGGCAAAAAAAGTCAGTTGCAAGAAATTATTAAAAGTGACATGAAAAAGAACTGAAAAATGATTCTTAATTGTTTTTAAAATAGGGGAAACACAGAGAAAAACGCCCAAAAAACTGTCTTCATGATTATCGTAAATATATATTTAGCACTTTTTTTAATAATTCTTGGTTGATTTTTTTTTTTACTGTTCCTTACTTTGCTACTTCCACCAGCTTTAGATTTGAGAACCTGGAAACGACAAATATTAGACATTTTTTGATTCTGTACTCAAAACTCAGTAAATCTGTTTAGTTTACAAGTAGTTGGAAGCAAGCCGAACCTCTCGAGGAAGTACTCAGCACTTCCTCAGTCTCTTTTCTGTTTTGGCTTCTGAGAAGCCCCACGTGAGCTTACAGGGTCAGACTGCTTGTTTAACGGCACTTAAGCACAAAAGATTATTGATGAAGAGGAATTCTGCAGCTTTTCAGTAACAAACCAGCATCCTGAACTTTGTTGCAGCTGGATCCTGCTCCTTGTTCTGCTTAACTCTCTCAAAATCTGACTGACGGCTCACAGATTTCTTTTTTTTAATTTATTATTCATTTATTTATTTATTTATTTATGTTGTAATGGTGATGGCGCTCTCAAAAAAGGAAAATAGTAACAACTGGTGGTTGAAGGAGAGGCTATCAGAAAAGCCATGTTGAATTAAAAAATCACAATTTATATTTCTATGTGTGTTGTAGTTAAAAATATACATATTTGTGCATTAACACACTGTTGACAAGTAAGGTAATTAATAAAACAAAAAAAGCCAAAATACAGGGTTAAAGTTGAATCAAACACAGACTCAGTGCCAGCTCTGTTTCTCAGTTGTCTCTCAGCAGGTAACGTTCACTCTCAGCTGTCTGAGAGTAACAAGGCCATTTTTGCTACTTTAATGTAATTACATCAAACAGGAGGACAACGAGACAACTGGCCTTGATTGTGTTTACAGTCCCTGAGCGTGCTCACAGAAGCACACGGGCGAGTTATTTTTATATCTAAAGGGTAAGAGGAGATGCGCGTGGGGAAGTCATGCAAAGGCAGATTATGTTCCTAAGAGAGTAATTTAATATCATCACTTTGAAATGATAAATGAGTTATGTTTGCTTGTGTAATACTGAGTCTAAAGGCTGTGAATTCTTTATCTCGGTTCCCTCTGACTTCAGCTTAGAGGTTAGACTTTTAACATAAGGGTAATAAAAAAAAAAAGAAGAAAGAGCCGAACCAGCTTACCTTGATTTGGTAGAGAGGTCTTTTGAAGTGGTCAGACACTCTTGTGACAGAGGGAAAAAAATAGGAAAGAGACAGAATAGAAAAACGGGAAAAAACGCTGCGTGTCAGGGCGCCCTGATGAAGGCCGCTATGCCGAAATGCGTGTGCAATTTTTCCTATCTTTCTATTCTTTTATTTTTTTCTCAAATACATGAGTGCCTGTGTCTGCTTCAAAAGACCACTCCATTATGTTTAGGTAAGCTGGTTCTTTTTGGCTCCGTTTTTTTTTTTTTTTTTTTTAAAGCACCTTATTTTAATTTTTTTTTTTGTCATTTTTTTCTGATTTCCTCCAACCAATCCTCAAAGTTCCCTTATAATAAAAAAAACTAAGAATGCCCAGCCAACAGTGTTTAAAGGTATTTTATGCAGGATTTTCCTAAAAAAAATTAAATAAAACATAAAACAATGTGAAGTCATACACAGTAATCCCTCTCAACCATCACTTATGAAACACTGCTGTGTGTTTGTCTGCAGAGACTCTGCTCTCTGCCTGTATTTTCTTATTTTGTTGTTATTTTGTTGCGTTCCGGATTTTTTTGGGCTGCAGTCGGCACTGGTTGAAACTTTTAAAAAGTTTGTGACCAAGTGCCAGGCTGTAAGCAGCATGCGTCAAAGAGGAAGATTGAAAAAGAAATGCATATATTGCGAGGTGAAAGGCCAAGAAGACAAAGTTTGTACCAAAACCAGAGGCCGGCTTTCATTTTCACTTGTGAGCTGTGAAGCAGAGGATGAAGAGCGACCTGGAGTGGGCCTGTTTTCTGTTGGACAGGTGGGTGTCGGTTAGCTCAGTTAACTTTTTATCATCTTTTCAATTACAACAGATGCACATTCCTACAGTAGTCCAGTAGGCTGCAGTGTAGGGAGGAAGGGCAAAGTGTAGCTGACTATTCCTGCATTAGCAAACCATTTTTTATTTTGTTTGTTTCTCCAGGCCATCAATCTGCTCCCAGCAAACACCCAGATCCGAGAGATCCGGGTCTTTCTGGAGAGCGTCCTGGAGGAGAGGGCTCAGAGGAAACGCTGCAACCAGGTGCTGAAGAGTCTGCTGCAGGCCGAGTTCCTCAGGGTGAGTCCTGGAGAGTTTGTTTACATTTATTATTTATTTATTCCACATGGTTGGTCCCACTGAGATTAAGAATCTCTTTTTTTACAGTCAGCATTGGAAACAAAGTTGCAGACAGAGACACAAAGAGAGACAAAATACAATTTGAAAGCACTAAAATTTGCATTAAGAGAGAACTATATATGAGTAAAAGGAGAACGCTCTGAGGGTCAAATGTATAACCAGGCAGCTAAAAACATCCACATCATATCGAATCTGCTTCTGAGTCTTTCACTTTAGATTTAAAAACATTTAACTCCAGCTCCTTGAGTTTCAAGGATGTCTTTATTGATCCTCTATTTAAAAATAATCTGTTTACATGCCTCTGTTACAGTCAGAGAATAAAAAAAAAACTACAAAAAATCTCCATCTGAGTGATTCAGTTAACTTTCAAAGACACTTCAATGCAGAAGATGTGTGAATCTGATTGAAGGACATATTGTCAGAACTACTGTATATAACCACTAAAATGTTAGAAATTCTAAGATTTGAACCTGAAAAAATGTGGATACATTTAGCAAAAGACACTCTAGAGTAGCTGAAGTAGAGCAGTTTGAAGCTGCTGTCTTATAAATACTGTATCATGTTAAATGAGCTGTAAATCACATAGTTTCCAGGAATTGTAGTGCAGAAAACTTCTTCAGTAGTTGGTTTTTAGTGGAAAAATCCTACAACACATCAGGTCATGATGTGTACAATCTCAAGCTTTAGCAGTGACTTTGTCAGACAGATAAAATAGCACTATTTATATAATCCTGTGAACAGAAAATCAGAGATGATGTTGTGGTTGTCTCGTGCAGGGGTCGCCTGCGTTTAATATACAGCAGGCTTTATTGCCCCTGGTCATAAGTTGCATGTCAGTCAGTTGAGAGCAGTTCAATTAAAGATTGATTTTTCCTTTTCAGATTGATGTCTAGCCTAAATTAATTTGCATTTATTCATTTCTGCTGCAGCATACATTATCTGCTCTGTAAATCATGCATCCTCTGTCGTCCTGTGCAGAAAAAAACAGTTGGGTCTCTGTCAGTGTTGATGGAGGATTTGTTTCTTTACAGCAAATGAAACCTTTGCATCTGTAATTTTTAGTAACGTCAGTGTACTGTTAGTGGCAGTTTCAGTTAAAGTGACCAAAAGTCAGACAGACAGCAGCCTTTTATTTTTATTTCTTTGCAGTTATTCACCAAATTTATTAAAAGAACAAAAAACTTGGCTACCTTGCTTCATTTAGCAAAATCAGTATTTTTAATGTCAACCATTCCTTTTTTAGTGAAAATCCTTTTTTTAATTCATTTTATTTGCAATAGCAAAGACACGTACATACAAACGGAGGGTGGGTACAGGTTAATTACATATGGACATTTAAAGTAGGGAGATTAACTGTGTTTGTGCACCGTCAAGATTTGAATGGTTATTGTAGGGAGTCACCTTGTGGAGATAATTTGGGCCAACAAGTATTTGAGTCATTATGAATATTTGGCCGTGGTAATAATGTAAATGAACAGAAGGGCAGTCGTTAATACCTTCATGTTTACGCACATAGCCACAGACTTAAAACAACACCCGGCGTCCGGTTTCCTTTTGAAGTCTCCTTCTTGTCTGACTTAACATGCGCACAGACGTCTTCTCGTTCACCTTAGCGTGTTTAACGAGCATCTGAACAAACATTCAGCGAGACGGAGCGCTCTGTCAATGTCTGCTTTCAGCTAGATAAACAGCTAATGAGCTGCTCAGCTGCAGCACGTTGAACAGCTCGTAAATGTACCTGCAAATGTCCGTTTAGATGCTCCTTAGTCTTTAATACCACTAACACACTGTCTGTCTGTAGCTTGTGAGCCAACAGTACACATTTGTATACTTTTTCTTAATGAGTACCATAAAACTTGAGTTAATAGCCTGGGCTATTATCTACTTAAACCTGGGACAGGCGTCTCTGTGGGACGGGCTTTTAATTCCTTTCACACGCAACTGTTGCTCAGCAAAGATGGAATTACAGACAAATTATTTATGTCATCTTTTAAGACCGGGGAAAATCGTTTTTATTAATTAATTTATTTTCAAAAACATGGGGGAAAAGGTAATGAGAGATCTGTGAAAAAGTACAAAAAAATTACCATAAAATTTGCCAAAAAATAAAAATTACAAAAACCAAAAAACCCTGAGGAATTAAAATAAAAATACAAAGCAAGAAAAAAAAATTAAAATTATTATAATTCTAGAAAATCTATATTTTTAAGAAACACAGTGAGAGCTCTGAGCTAGTGATGCTCGGGATATTGAAGAAGAGTCCTTTTTAAACGACACTTTGTCCTCAGCCTGTCATGATGTATTTTTGAACAAAAAACTTTGCAGATTAAAATAAAAGGGTCTTTTTATGTAGCTCACATGTACCATTGCAATAGAAACAAGACGATGATTTCTTGCAGCGTCTGCTCACCTGGTGTTTTCTCTGTTTCCAGGTGCAGGAGGAGCGAATCTTCCACCAGCAGGTCAAATGTGTCATTACAGAAGAAAAAACCTGCAGAGTCTGCAAGAAGAAAATAGGAAACAGGTATTCACCCTCTCAGGGTATTTTGGCAAGATTTGTTTGATTTTTTGCTCTTATTCTATTTTTTATTGTTGCATGTGACAAAAAAAAATATATTTTTTTTTAAATTCTCTTTTTGTTTTGTTTTACGGGACCTTATAGCCATATCTTTCCAAGCCTTCTGTAAATCACTGTCATAGCTGCAGACCATCGTCTGCTTGCCAGCAAAGTCAACCTGGAAATGTTAAGCACCCAAAAGTTTTATGATATAAATCTACAGTGTTGGTCCCCAGCATTAAGAAACTGCCGGATGCTCACTTACATATGTTGGGAAGTTTGCCTAATTTGCAAACATTTCTACAAATACAATGTTAGCGAGACAGTAACAATCTAAAAATTACAATTGTTCTATTCATGTGTGAAATAAATAGAGAGAGTTAATTAGTTAAAAACACAAATGTGTTTTTTAAACCGTTACAACATATTTGTGCAAATTTATGCAAATTGAGAAAAATAAGCAAATTGCCCAACATATGCAAATTAGCAGCAGTTTCATAATGTTGGGGACGTGTATGATGAATTTAGAACATAAAACTTTTGGTTACTCAGCATTTGTGTGTTCACCACAGAGCTCTATAGGCTGCCAAATAGACTACCAATAAAGTATATATAAATACAGGTATTAAAAAAAACATTCATAAACTGTATAGAGCCAGAATGCTGGCGTGTGTCTTCATGATACTCGAATCACTTGCCAAACAAGGATGTGAAAACCATTTTTAAAAAAACAAACAAATCAACAAAAAAACCACATAAATTCACCTTAAACAAATGAAGGACGTACAGGTGTAATAAACTCCATCCATCTTTTAAAAACTTATCCTGTTGCAGTCTGTAGCAAACGTAATCCTTCCCTTCCTTAAGATTAATCTGCGAGTCTTGACGGTTATCATCAGGAGTCTCATTAGTTTGTGTTATTGCAGCATCCTTCAGTCTGCATCCTCTGTCTCTTTTAATCAGATTCTTTTGTGTCTGCACTTTCACTTTTATTAACTTGAGCACGGTGTTGTGCCCTGAGCTGCTGTTAATTTCATACCCTGTTCATTTTTTAGCTGGCTCTTATAAATTTAAATTAAATGCTTGTTTACGTGCTGTGATGCGTTGAGTAATAATCGCACAAACAGTGAAACGCTCTCTGTTGTCTCTCGCAGTGCGTTTGCCAGGTATCCCAACGGCGTGGTGGTGCATTACTTCTGCTGCAAAGACCGCACCGTGTGTCCCACTGAGCAGTAACGGCTCCACCTGACGACCACCGTTTCCTAATAAACAACCCCCCCTCCCTGACCCGCTCTGTGGATTTCAATGCTCAGACATCTTTGAAGTGGAAATGCATCAGAAGGATGGAGAGTGAATAACCAGGTTATGGATGCTTCTCTCCGACGCACCAAACAGGACTTTCTTAACCTGAGTTAACCTCGGGCGCAGTCCCGCTCGACCCACTGAGCAGAAAAAGACTTTCTTTCTCCCCGTGCATGAAGAAACAGGAGGAATGTCCGGGGTCGCTCAGCAGGATGGGAGAAATAAAGAGAAAGATGGAGTCGGATGTTTGAACAGCATGTGTCACTGTAACGCTGGAGGGGATCCGCTCCCCTTCACGTCGCCTCGGGAGAAAACGGGCAGTATTGACAGGCGCCCGGAGGAAGAGGAGCTTTAACAACAGAAGTTAGTTCTCACCAGGAGATGATTACAAGCCTTGGTCAGCAGTTTTTTGTTTCTCCCTCACTGTCTCAACCCTCCTGTAACACTGTGTGCGGTTCAAACGCTGCTTGATACGCCATAATACGCTCTGCAGGAGTGCAGTTAAATGCCTTTTGTGATTCTGAAGATTGTACTTACAGTGAAGTCAGATGTCTGTCAGGATTTTTTTTTAATAAGCATGTGCCGGTACTGACTGAGTAACACAGCAATCGTCTTAAAGTGTTTGTATTTAATTTAAACATTCGAGGCGGTTTCTCCAGCGAACATTATTCACAGTTATTTACCGTCTTTACAGTGTGTGAATGATTTCTACCAGACAAAAGTCTTTATGTAATGCATTTTTTTCTCTAAGTTCTGTCTTTGTTTGCTTTTTCTTTCCCCCAGACATTAAAAAGTTTATGAAGGAGAACTCGTTTAAAGTGGAAACAGGCAACTTTTCAATTTTCTGGCGTTTTTAAGTGGTGTTTTTGTTAGTGCTGCTGTCACAAAGACGAGACACGCTGTATTTTGTTCAGGCACTTTGGTGGCTTCACCGTACGCCATTTCTACTCCTGGGGACGGTAACTGTAACCAGAGTATCAATGCAACCTTGCATCGATACTCTGGTTAAAGGTAAAGCTAATCATAGACTGGAAACAGCATCAGAGGCAGACTCTAATTTCTATGAAAGTCGAAGCCAAAAAAAGTTTTATTTCCAGATATTCGGCGTTAAGGGGCCCAAACAGGAAGCGCACCAGAGAGTTCTCCGTTACCAAGCCAGCTACTTCCAGTTTAGCGGCTCACTAACTTGAACGGGCATAAAATGATTTAATCTTGCGGCTCTTCTAGACTTTCAAATGTCATCTGACCAAGTGGATCAAATCCCCATAATAAAACTAGTTGTCATGTTCAAAAAAAGCTTTCATTGATCTACAGAGTGTCTTTCGCGGCCTCAGTCTCCGAGAAAACGTCCCTCGTCTTTAGCAGCATCATGTGACAGAGATGGAAATTGAAAATTGGCGTCACCGCAGAAAACTAAAGCGCTACCTTCTCTCTCTTTTGATTCGGTGGTTGGCTAACGTCCTTGGTGGCGTAAATCGAGCCTTTATTTTCCCAGGAGATCGTACTCTGCGGCGGACCGTAAAACTGCAGAGATAAAGCGAAGCTCATCGGGAACAAATCTAAAGCTCATGATGTCGTTATTCAGCGGCCATTTCACTGTGCAATCAACATTTACGTTATAACGGTAACGCAAACAAAAACAACCAAAAACATGTCTGTTCCACTTTAAAGTGAGACTTCTAACTTTTGAACAGCAGTGAGGTAATAAGTCGTACCTACAGAATAATCTCTGAATTTCCCCGATTTTCACGAGTCTTTGGTTCTCAGACATCATTGTAGAGACGTATTAATCCATCACATGACAAAAATAATCTGCAGCTATTTCAGTCATTTTTCAAACAACAGATTCACTGCTCCTAGCATCTTGAAGTGAGGATTTGCTGCTTTTCTCTGCCATATATATATATATATATATATATATATATATATATATATATATATATATATATATATATATGCTAGTAAATGTAATGTGTATGGTTTTGGACTGTTGACCAGCTAAGACATCACCATGAGCTTGGACAAATTAATGGCTTTTCATTAAACATTTCATTGATTAAACAATAAATCTAGAAACTAAGCGGGAGAATATATTGATGATGAAAATCACTATGACGATAAGTGTTACAGTAGCACGAGCATGAGCGTTAACTTTAGCTGAAATTAGTCCCCAAAAGCAACGAGTCACACCAGACCAGCGCAGGCTATCAGAGCAAACCCCCGAGTGAGATGGTTTTTTGTTTGTTTGTTCGTTTTTTCTCGTGATTTCAACGTTTTCTCATTTGTGAGAGGAAGTTATTTCTCGTTTCAAAAGTTACAAAGATCACAGAATTACATACAGCACTTTAAAAGTGGATGGATGTGTGTTTATTGTCACGCCACGCGTCTGCGTGATAAGAACTGGAAGTGTTGCAAATGACCTGGAAGGAGTGATTGATGTGTGTGTTTTAACGGCAATATCGCTATAAAATGTGCCTGTTTACCGTCCGACTGGGAGGTCGTTCAAGATGCAGGAATCCCCAGTGTATTGAATATTAAATATAAGCAATGAATGTATGTTTTTAGACGGAGTCAGAGTCCGTGGTGTCGTTGCTCTGTTCACTTACTCACTGAAACTTTTTAACCACATTTTTTAGTTCCCACAAGTTGTAGCATTGTCTGCATCTCCTGCTCTTTTTCCCAGCCGTCATCTTCCCGTTCTGCTCTTTAAAGGTTTGCACGAAATCTCTGCTAAGACTGTTTCTGAAATGTTCTTGTTTTTCGTCTGTTTTAGTGGGAGTGTCAGTCCCTCTGTGTGTATACTGTATAAAGACGGAGTGTTAATGACATATTTGTCATAAAAGTTATTTGTTTCTGAGTGGCGACCCAGCAGGTACCATCTGTCTGTTTGTCTGTTTGGCTTTAATCAGCAATGAATAAATATTTCCACTCGTGTTTTTGTCGCTGTGATACCACGCTGTCTGCCACATGTCCAAAACCATGCTGCTGGTATTAACATGTCTTTAACATCACAGTTTTGCTCACATTTAAATTTAGCTGAAGCATGAGCGATTTTTCTTTGAGTTTCATTAACATTCACGAAACCCCCAAAATGCTGTTGTCCTTGTGAAAATATATTTAGAAATTTCTAGAACAACTTGGTGGAAAATTTACGGAAGCCCATCAGCACCAGTATGAAATTAAATAATGTCGAAGTTTGAAGATAGAATTTCAAAATTGTGAGAGTAAAAATAATGAGATACTAATTCAAATCATGGAATACAGTTTTATATACAATTTAAGTGCTAAATAGAAATGTACGTTTTAGATTAAATATAATTTTAAAAGATCATTAAATGATCATTCAGATTTACAAAATCTTTGTTAATTATACACTAGTTATTTAGGAATATTGAGTCAGGTAAATCAGATCTTTTATCTCACGAATTGGCCATCAAATATCTAATTATGACGAAATCAAATGTGGATTTAACATCTTATTATATAATGGTGATTGAAAATTGTTGAATTAAAAAAATTGTCAAAGATAATTATTATTATTTGAATAATTTCAATTATGTTTTACTAGCAAATCATCATATTATTGCTTACTAATATTAACATAATTATAAACCATTATTATTTAATCGTTTTGGCATGTTGAGTAAAATGTGTACCTTAATTTTAAAATTATTTTGGCTAATTTTCATTCTTCGTATTATTACTTCATCAATATTAATTTTATTTTTTAGATATTTTTAGTCTTCCATGTATTAAGGCTTAAGCCAATTTAAAAAGTCGACTATATCTATACTGTCAGAAATAAAACTCACCTTACTTTTATCTTTGTGGCCTGACCATATTTAAGATATTGGATTTTTTTTTTTTTATTTTAAATTATTTTATTTTATTTTATTATTATTATTATTACTTTTGTTAAATGTAAATTTTTTGTGTGTGTGACATTTTCTGTTGCTATAACTGAAGAGGAGTGTCTTGACTCCGCTTATCTATTCATGGACAGTCAGCATCCTCATCTCTCATCTGGAAGTCCTTTCCTCCAGATAGGCCCATTATCCTCGGGGCCGAGGCACCGGAGAATACACACGCGCACACACACACACACACACACACACACACACACACACACACACACACACACACACACACACACACACACACACACACACACTCACAGTTACTTGCTAATGGACTTCCTACACTGAGCCGTGCCAGCTGGAGAAACAGAATCACAACAGCTCGACTGCTCAGCAACGCAGTTAGTCACACACACCACGAGAAAGACGTCTGCCAGCTGCCCTCGACACCGAGGCCTCGGCTGGATCCCGATGACTCTGTCGTCTGGGCAACATCGAGCCTGAGACCAGCAGAACGTGTAATAGTGGCATCACTGGAGCATATGGAGCGCTCCGACGTGATCGTACCAACGTCCCCTGTGATTTTGAGAAAGCGGTGTCCATGAGGCTACGAGAAACACTGAATAATTCATCACACACAGAATTATTGTAGCTCTCTTTTTGAGTGTGTGTGAATGAATGAGTGTGTGTGTTTTACTGGGATGCTGTAATGTCTTGGAATGGTGCACCAGTGTGCAAATGGAAAAGATGTTCCAGTTGGACGCTGCGAGGCCAGCAGGCAGCAGTTTGCCCAGTTTTAACTCTTGCCCACCTCGGCTTTATGTTCTGCAGAGCTGGCAGCGAGAAAATACCTCCTGGGTTTTATGGAGGACTCGTTTGTGTAAATACTCAGCAAATTATGACGGACGACGATGATGTTGATGAGTGATTTTAGGACGCTCAAACTTCCATCTGGTTTTTGTTTTGTTTATTTGTTTAAACTGTGCTGGCTATGGCTCCATGACTGTCAATGTCGGTCCATCACTCCAGGTTTTTGTGTCATTTTTTGACAATTATTGGATGGATTGCCATGAAATTTGGTGCAAACATTCATGGTGCCCAGAGGATAAATCTTAATCACTTTGGTGGTCCTCTGACTTTTCCTTTGGCGCCAACAGCTGGTGAAACTTTACACTATTCCAGTGAAATTTCCATTTTGGAGCTTTTAGTTTGCCATTTTGGCCGTCACAGTCTCATATTTTTAAGCCAGAAGTCACAATGTTTGAACTGGAGGGCGGAGCTGCCTCACAGCAGCCCATCCACCAGAAGAAAATATTGGCATTGTACATTACTGCAAACCACATGATGTTACATTTGCATGTTTACTATGTATCATATCAACATTTCTAAAGTTATGTACAAGTGGTTTATGAGCTGACTTGAAGATGGAGGGGAAGGTGAATGATGTGAAGACAAGACGCTCACCTGACAAACAACAAAATCAGTTGTTCTGTTGCAAAACTGCTGTGTTTGCCGTAAATATTTAGGCACCAAATGTGGGTGTTTTTGTAGGGATCCATCACTGTTATAACTGTGGCTTTTTAGCCCCCAAACAAGTATTTTTTAGGGGCTTTTCCAGCAACAATTTAGCCCCCAAAGTGGGTGTTTTTTGGGGACCTGTCGCTGTATTTAATGCCACCTTTGAAGCACCAAACATGTGTGTTTTGTAACAACCAGTGGCTCTTTTTTCTGCAGCTTTTCAGCCCCAGTCGTGTGTTTTTTAGGGACCAGTGATTCTTTCTGCGGCTTTTCAGTCACAAACATGGGTGTTTTTTAAAATTATATTTCATTGGTTAAGAAACAGTAAAAGCCACTGATAGACATACAGGGCAATGATAATATATTTGGTTTTTTTTTTTTAATCTCTGATTCTTAGGGAAAAAAATCTCTTTATCTTTGATTCTGAGTCTGATTTGACACCAAAACTTGACATGTATGCTGCTGTAGATGTACATCGCAATCCTTGTTAGGAGGGAAATATAGGAAAAAATTATATATAATATTCATAACTATGTCTTCATTAGTGTATAATCACCTGAAAATAACGGTTGTTGTATATTCGTTACTTTTGAATATCGACATACAGAGCGGGTCCACTTCTCTGATGTCTGTCATGTTCTTTTAAAGTTGCCCATGGACAAACATATCAGCTCTAGATGGGGCGATTCATTTTTGTGTCGCCCACTTGAGTTCTCCTACACACACGAGAGAGAAGTTTCAGTTGGTTGCAATCTGCAACCTCACAGTAAGACGCTACTAAATCCCACACACTAGACCTTTAGACTCGAGAGCAGCCGCACAGGGAATAACCTGGAATGACTTCACATCCTCCACTTTTGGAAAGTTACCAGCTATAAAAATTAAACAAAAATTAATCAGCATTAGTTGTGCTGGGTAATTTTTACAGTTTGAGGATTGTTTTATGAAGTTATTCTTTGCTGACTGTTGCTTATACAATCACATACTATAACACACACACACACACACACACACACACACACACACACACACACACACACACACACACACACACACACACTCACTCACTCACTCACTCACACCAAGAGCTGGCTGCCTGCTTAGCCACAGCGGGGGTAGAAGTGTATTTATACACATTTCATAGAAAGTGCTTTGAATCATAGAAAAATATACACCCCTGGAAATCAATTTCTCTATTTGTCATGAGATTATGAAAAAAATCTTCTCGTGTTTATGCTTTTTTAAGCTCTCTTACCGAGATATGATTATCTCCTCTGAGTTTTATTATTAGAGATGTGAGTTTAGTAGGTGTGTGTGCGTGTTAACACTGCGCCTGTCTCCTTTCTGTCCTCCTAATCCCCCATGTGCCTTGTGACAACACGGCCCTCGGTGGCTCCCAGTCGGCCCTGACGCCTCCGGCAGTCTGGATGCGTTGTCCCTGTTGGCGACAATAATCTAACCGGTATTGTGAGCTTACACTTCATCTTGATGTGAATGTCAAGATAAAGACAGAGCTTAGAGCTCACAATACCTGAAAAAGAGTGTGTATATCTCCCAAAGCAAACAGGATCTCATTTTTTGGTAAATATTTGATTTGGTTTGTGTGTTTTTGCAGCTCAGGTGAATAATGGGCGAGGTTCACAACAGGACACGAGTTAGTAGCAATGCAGGACTGCTCACAAGTGACTGTATCCTGTAGCTCCACCCATCTGTGGTATAAGTCGCATAAAACGAACCACAAATGATGCTTTGTTCCATCACACGTCACTTGGAAAAAGCTGCATCTGCTGGCTGATTAAGAAAACAGTTGTACTTGTTTAAGGTGGTGCAGTAACTTATGGAGAGAACACAGCAAAAGAAAAGCAGCTGGTTTGAGTGTTTTGGGTCCGTTTTTGGTGTGATATTTTTCTTGCTGGTAACTGGCCAAAAGCAGAGGGTGTAAGGTCGTACTGAGTTATTTTCAGCACAGATACACGGGAGTTTGGTATCATGCATCTACAACACAGAAGCCGTGTGTCAGATTTTGGTGTCAAGCTCAGAATCAGCAACTCTTTCAAAACACAGAGATCTGCTCCTGCGTTTAACAATCACACAAAGATCATATCAATCATAGAAGTCAGTAAAATGAAAAGTTTTCAACAGTTAGTTGCCTCAACAAACCAGCTTACTGTTTTCTCCACTCCACTAAATATGGTTTAGTATTTACAAAACCCCAAAGTACAGACGAGGCAGTGGGAAACCCATTTGTTTTGGGGTCAATCCAGTCAGAAAAAGTCTTTTACTGCAAGAAACTCTCCAAGTCCATTCTCTTGTCTTTGTCTAATTGTTGTTATTGTCTCTATTTCTGCAAAAATTGCACTTATCTTTGTGTTCACTTGACCAAAATTAGAATTAGTCCTTGTTTACGCAGGAGCCGCCATCATCAGTCACGTCATCAACTATAACGCAGTCGCTGATTGGCTTCTTACGGTATCAAAAACCCTGATTGGCCCGAAATGATTGTAATTTCTGGAAATCGTTTGAGGTGGCAGAGTCCAGATTGATGGTCTTACCAGGCTGGACTCAACCTGCTTTGAGCCTTGAAAACAAAAATCCTCATGCACCTTAAATATTTGTTTGGTAGACATATCAGTGTGCAAACTCAGAGGACTCAAATAGAGGACCAACTGTGACTCTTGCTGCAAAGAAACATTCGTAGCTGCGAGCATGGAGGCCTACTCGCTTTGTGTCTGCGCATCTGATATATAGAAGTTTGTTTTGTTCTGTTGTTTGAGTTAAAGCGAGTGAAGTTTCAGATGTTACTCTGCCACGCTTCCATGGTGATGGCAAGAATAGCATGCCGGTGTCTTTATTGAAGTTAAGTGATGAGTCATCCTCATGCATGAATCATACATCAATAATAGTCTTGTTTTACAAGTTATCCACAATGGGGGAGAAAAACAGAAACGCATGGCAAGAATAGCATATTGACAAATCACGTTTTGAGGGGAGCCCATATCGTATTAAGAGTTGAGCTCTCCTTGGCTCCTCTGTTGCTCTCTCTCTAACTGGCCTCTGCGCTGAAAAGACTGAGCCTTCAGAGATTTCAAAGACTTGCATGTGAAGTTGCATTTCGCTTATGAAGACTTGTGACTCGCCCCACAGCAGTGAGCGTTGGCAACAAACTGAGTTTCACAAGACTGGTTTGAGAAGTTTTTGAGTTTATATCCTGCTGTGAAAACTTTTGATCATTGAATCGACTGTAAGTGCACAATCTCTGTCAGTGCGAGAACAATAAAGTTTTACAGCGGCCCCCTCTGAGGCCTACAGGGAGGGCGTCTAACTAAAGAACACGGTCTGATGTGAAAAGACACTAAAGCTGCTTATTGTTAACACTGTGCTCTGATGGGAAGCCTGCGCTCGCTCCGTCCACATCAGAACAGAAGCTCTGAGAAATTCCTGCTCGCTCTGTGTGTGTGTGTGTGTTTGTGTGTGTGTGTCCTCTCTGACACTAGATGTTTGCATAACACACACACACACACACACACACACACACACACACACACACACACATACACATACAAGACTGCACTTGTACATGGCAGAGCACGATGATCACTGGTTACAGCCGCGAGGCGATTGGCTGAGTTTCCACTATTATCATAGAGGAATTCCATAGAAGCTTACAGGATTGTAGGATTGTGTGTGTGTGTGTGTGTGTGTGTGTGTGTGTGTGTGTGTGTGTGTGTGTGTGTGTGTGTGTGTGTGTGTGTGTGTGTGTGTGCACGCTGGTGACGGTGTGTGTTTGTGTGTGTGTGTGTATGTGTCTTTGTTCGCTTTTCTAAATTCACCATTTTGGCACAGTTCTCTGAAATGCCAGCAGTGATTCTCGGCGGAACTAAAGAGCTGGTGACGGTGTGTGGGAGTGTCTGCCGAAACACACACACACACACCCACACACCCACCCACACACACACACACACACACACACACACTCACACACTCACACACACACACACACATTTACCACCAACACAAGAAAATACAAAGCTTTTATCCCTCTTAAACCCTTTTCCTCTGACCTCCTTGAAGATCCTTGAGATTGTTAAGATTTTTGCTCACACAAACCAAAATTAATTTAATGAGCTTATTAAAATCCTGGTAAAGCACAAATGAATATGTGTAATGAGTAAGTGCTGTTATGTTCACCCGCTGTGTGTGAGCAGCAAGTTTGTTAACGTTCTACAATTTCTCTCAGTTGCAGCAACTTTGAGTCCAAAACTAATTTCCCTGTGGGACAATAAAGTACGCCTTACCTTACCTTACCTTACCTTACCTTACCTTACCTTACCTTACCTTACCTTAGCTCCTTCAGTCTAATGAAAACATGAATAAACAAGTCTGTTAAATGCCACAACCATACAATAATAATAATAATAATAATAATAAATATTATTCATATAGCATCTTTCATAAATTGAATGCAACTCAAAGTGCTTGACAGAGGGATAAAAAGAGATACATAAAGGCAAAGAAGAAAAAAGCAATAAAAAGTATACAAATGACAGGAATCAGAAAGTAAGATGAAACATATAAAAATACTACAATATTAAGAGTTTCCATATCAGAGACAACAGCTCAATATATGACTAATTATAGGGTAAAAACTTAATGAGTGAGAAGAAAAAAAACTAAATGCAGGAGAAAAACACTTAATATTGGAGAATTAGTGATTATGGAGGGAAGAGAAAAAAACTACATTTAGGAGAAAATAGCTAAATGTAGGTGAAAATACTAAATCCAGGAGAAAAACAGCTCATGTATATGATAAAGTACGATGCGATGCAATACGATATGATACGATACGATACGATGCGGTACGATACGATGCGGTACGATACGATGCGGTACGATACGATATGATACACTTTATTGCCCCTGCAGGGTAAATTTGTCTTGGACTCAGTGCGATCAGAGATTATGTCTCCACACTTACAACAATAACAATTTTCGCACCATGACATTAAAAACACAAAAGCCTAAACAAAAACAACACCACATATGCAACTGCACATAGTCACAGTTTCACTTTGTACAAATTGTGCACACATCGCACACGACAACTATTGCACTCACCCAGTAATAAAAACACATATTGTGGATATAGAAGCTCAGGGGGCAATTTAAATGAAAATTTACATTAAAAAACTGTTATGTGTGTATGTTTAATTACAAAATAATGAGTGAATGAATAAATCACAGGTTAATAACATAACAGTAGAGGTGGAAATTTAGGTTTTTTTTCCAGTTTGTTTGTACTAAGTATGTTCATATTCAAGAAAATTAATTTTATTCAGGGTTTTTTTTTGAGTTTTTAGTGATTAGTTTGCAGATTTGTGATGTTTCTGAGTTAAAACAGGCCGACGTTTTAGTCCCAGTTCCCACCCAGTAACTGTGGAAAGTCTCCCATTTTTTCCCCCTTTTTTTCATGTCAGACATGGGAACGTGGAGCTTTGTCTTTCCATGAGTCTCAGGAGAGATTGTTGACACGAGGCTGCTGGAAAAGCTGCACACAGCCCTCGTTTCCTATCCTGCACCCAGTAATCTTGACACAACCAACCCAGTTACTGGCTGCAGGTCCAGAGGCCTGTGAGTGTGCAGGATCCCCCCACAGAGCTGCCAGTACCAACACCTCGCCATGACTGCTGTGTGCTTTTATCCTTCCCCTTGTCTGGATGTGCAGAGACTTTTCCTCCCTGCTTTAGGGCGTCACTGTCTTTCCCAAAGATAACAGTGACAGCAGCACCGCGAGAGGCGCTCCTCTGTCCGTACGAATGAAGACAAATATCTCTCAGCCTTAAGCCAGATGTGGCTCTGACCCCCGTGACCTCCCCTTTCTATATACACAAGCTTGATGCTGACGGGTCTCTCCATGACGGGATGGAAGAGGGAATAGCAGCTTACATGTATAATGAGATTAACCTCCAAGTGCAAGGCTTCAGAGAGACAGCAGACACAGTGGATAGACCCCCGCCTGCAGCTTGTTAGACTCTGATTTCTGCAGTGCATTTTGATGTGCGGATTAAATGAAGAGGCTCTTTTCAAACACGACTGATTTGTTTGATTAGAAAATCTGACCAGCAGCATTTTAACATTGTTGCTGGTGATGCAGCTTTCATCTCTGGGCCTGTTTTGTTGCTTGGTTTGGCATTTTTTCTGAGAATAACGGTAACATATAGGCAGCATCATGTCATATTAATATGTTTTTAGTAGCCCTAAAATTTGATATGAAAGGATTTTTTAGCAACCTAAAACACAAACAGTACATGTCAGGTTTTTTATGAGTTGTGACCATATCACAGCTATTTAACTGAGGAAATGTTTTATCCTGTTAACCTTTACAATGTCAGTTTTCACATTATGTTCTGCATTTTCATGTCCCAAATTGCTCCATATTCCTCATCCAAAGTCCCATTTGAATTACTTTACATTACAAAATACAGCTTACTGCATTAAATATAGCATCAGACTTCTTGCTTTTCTCTGTTTTTCAGTTTTTCTTCCTTTTTATTTATTCATTTTACAAAATAGGAAAGGAGAAAGTGAAATATGGGGGGAAACTAAATGTAGGCGAAAAAATCTATATGTGTGAGGAAAAAAAGCCTATAAAAATGTAGGAAAAAACTAGATGTAGGAGAGCTATTAAATTTAGGAGAGAAAAAAATAAATGTAGGCGATAAAAATCTAAAGGTAGGAGATAATCGCTAAATGCATGAGAAAAATAAACGTTGTGGAAAGAATTAAATGCAGGAGAAAAAACTAAATGTGGAAGAAAAAAACTTAATGGAGAAAAAATTATTTAAATGTAAGGTAAAATAACTAAAAAAAAACACTTAATGTAGGAGAAATAGAAGCTCATGGGGTGATTTAAATGAAAATTTACCCATAAACCATTTAAGTTTGTTTCATCACAAAAACATGAATGAATCACAGATGAATGACATAACGGCGTACAGCTGCAGATTGATCCTCCCTCTTCGTGTATTGATTTTATTGTACTCAGTGTTGCCTCTTCCCTGCTGACTCTGGATCAGGTTTCTTTACGTTTCTGCTGAAGGAAAACTTGGCATTCCTGATTCCTGATGTTGTGGTGGTTGTGGGCCCAGCTGTGTGGACGCCTCACACACACACACACACACACACACACACACAGTGTTATAGCTGTTAGGTGGGGTTAGATGAGCTCATACTGAGGGCTGTTTTTTTATTTCTTTTACCAGATTGAGATGAAAATATTTCAGCCTCCTCAGCTCTGTTATGCCTCGGAGGTGTTGCTGCTCTGCTCTGATTTCTTTGCTGGTCCGTGCAGCCATTAAAAGGCCCGTTATGGATTTAAGAGAGAAGTCTTCTCAGTCTAATGTATTCTGACATTTTTTTTAACGCCTCCGATTTATTCGTACGCTGAATAAGTCATAGTTGCAGAGGTCATCTGTGCAAAACCAGAATTAACTCAGGAGGACTTGAATATTCATGACGCTGCCGTTCAAAGGCTGCAATGGCTTCTTTTTTCTCTTCATGATCAATTCAGCTGCTTAATATGCTGGTTGTGAGCTGCAGGCTCTTAATTTAAATGTATAATTTAAAATGCATAGGCAGAATAATGAGTCTTCTTATACAGGGAGGAGAAATAAGTTGCAGACTTCATTTTGATTCTGGCTGCAGGGGGAGCAGTATAGAAGGAATAAAAGGGTCAGTTCACCAAAATTAACATATTTTCTCATTCAGTGGTATCTGGCATACAGGTTGTTTTAGTTTAACTCATCTAGTTTTTATTTTTAGTTGATACTGATACGTCTTTTTACAGAGGAAATGGTCCCGATTAAAGAGGTCAGGGGATTGTCCAGGAAAACAGGGACACTGTTCCTGAAAGAGATGCAGTGGCTGATTTTTTAAAAGTCATTTTTTAAAAACTGTTGTTTTGTTATAAATTAAATGGCTTTACATACAAATTTGAGGTAGTTGTACTTTACTTGAGTATTTTATTTCCATGTCATTTTATACTTTAACTTTAACACATTTTTGCATATAAAATGTGCAAGTTTTATAAGTGTTATGAAATATAATGTTTTGTTAGAAACTAAATTACCAAACAGTTTATTCAAGTACAGCTGCAACAGTTAGTTGATTAATCAATCAGTCAATTCACAGAGAATTAATCACTATTGACTATTAATCAACTATTTTGATAAACTGAGGGGGGTCTTCTTTACATGTTTTTGATTTTTTTAAATAATTTATTGAAATTTTTCACTATTTTTTTGAATTTTCAATTTTATTTTATCTTTTATAATTTAGACTTATTTAGTGATTTTTTTCTTTTTTATCATAATTTTGAGTTTGGGGGGCTGCTGTTTTCTTTCTATCTTTCAAAAATAATTTTCTACACTGGTACTTTTAATACTTTAAGTACGTGTTCCTTATACTTCTTCTTGCATAACATTTTTAATGCAGTACTTTTACTTGTAACTGAGTATTTTCATAGTGTGGTAACAGTACTTTTACTTGAGTAAATTATTAAATACTTCTTCCACCACTGATCAGAGGCTGAAATGATAAAAGAAGTGGAGAAATGCATCTCTCCTAATTTCCCTGCTGATCTGCACCAATGAGAGCTGAAACAAGCTGCTGGATGCAGATTGGACATCCTCTCCTCACTGTAGTGTGTGGATGGATAATTTGTGTGTGTGTGAGTGTGTGTGTGTGTGTGTGTGTGTGTGTGTGTGTGTGTGTGTGTGTGTGTGTAGGGGGATGATATGACTCGGCGCTAGGACCGTGGCTGTGTCAGTGCGCAAATCCCAGCAGAGAGGCAGCAGCGCTCCGGCAGAAGAGGCTGTTCGCGGAGAGATAGAGGCTGTCTGTCTGCGCTGCTGCGACTCAACGCATCACACCGGCGGGGGAGGCTGCACCTTCTGCCGGGGACGGACGGACCTGAACCAGCCGGGCTCGCCTCCGGAGCCCTCCTTATGGGCTCACCATGCGCAGGATACGGGCCAACGCCATCGCGATTCTGACCGTTGCGTGGATCCTGGGGACGTTTTATTACCTGTGGCAGGACAACAAGCCCCAGTCGTCGCCGTCGTCGTCGGCGTCGCAGACCCGCGGCAGGGGCCATGGGCAGAAGCTGGTCCCCGGGCGGCTGGAGATCCACCGGGACGACAGGACCATCCCGCTGATAGTGAGTGAGCGCGGCTTGCGGGGATAAAGAGAGAAAGGAGAGCGGTCGCTGGAGGCGCCGAGCTGCAGGAGAGTGTGTGCTGCATGTTGATGTGCATGTGTGTGTATGTGTATGTGTGTGTGTGTGTGTGTGTGTGTGTGTGTGTGTGTGTGTGTGTGTGTGAGTGGGTCCGGGGGTGATGGGGATGGTGGTGGTGTTGGAGGTGGTGATGCACAGCTGGGTGTCACAGCGGGAATATGTTGCTTTGACGGCTGTAACGCATCATCTCTCACCTCCTGTGCAGCCGTATACCATTATTCTACAGGCTGCTTGTGTTTTCCTGCCTTTCCGTGCCTTCCTCGAGCCTGCGAGTACCTCAAGCACACGTAAGAGGCTTTCCATAAATCCTGTGCGTCGTGCGCAAACACCTCGTAAACCACATTATGCTGAGACCTTTCTTGCATTGGTGCAAAGAAACCGCAGGTTTCAGCTCGGACAGGGCACAAGAGCAGACATCCTTGCTCAGTCTGCCCTCCAGTGTGTCATTAAAGGCCTGTTTCTGTCAGGTCAGGTCTGTATCCGCCTGTTGTTGCCTGCTACCAGGGCGGAGGAGTGAACACAACCTCTGCTAAATGATACTGTAGGTGTGGTGGTCTGCTTGCAGTAACCTCTCCAGGTTGCAACACATAGCCTATAGACACAGTCTGAACAGTGTTTGCTGGGACTGGAGCTGGGTCTATGCCAGCTCAGATTAGGAGTTCTGGTCTACTTGGCTGCAGGGTTTTCTGATGCATTAAGTGGAAAGAGATACAAGACCTGTAGCTTGTGCTTTTAGTCATTTTAACCAAAGTGAGGAAGACTGTGGTGCTGCAGGATGGTTTATTTGTCAAGACAGACAATTGATAAACAGTGAGTTCAGTCATTTATCAAGAAAAAATGGTTTTTTTTGTGGCTCCAGCTTCTTTAATGTAAGAACATGCTGCTTTTCTGCTGTTTTAAACAGTTGTAAACTGAAGTTTAAGTTTGTACGAGTTGTACTTGTGCTTTGAAAACTTGAGTTTGGCATTTTTCACACTTTTTGGAGCTAAATGCTATTCTGACTGCATTTACAGGAAAAAAAAATAACGTAAATAAATAATATTTAGTTGGACCCTAGGGATGCAGCAGCGTGGGTTTTGTACATAGGGGACACGTGAAATGGGAAATTTGGGGGGCTTAAATTTTGTTGGGAATTTTAGTTTTACCTTTTTTGCACTTATGGCACTAATTGCTCTAAATTTGTCTAAAAAACGTCTGCTTCTTTATGCTTTTAATGCAGAAAACACATATTGAACAAGGTTTGGGGGTCCTCTGGCAAGAAATTTTGAGCATCAAGCACTAAATTTCCTGCATTTTGGAGAATTTTTAGGCACGAATGTGAACCCCTTCAGCCATTATTCACGGTGTAAATGCCTAAATTTAGTCAAAACAAAAGTCTTCTGCTACTTTCATGCTCTTAGTTGGAAGAATATATGCTATACGGATCTGCACTTGTTGTGTTTTTCGAGATATTTTGACCACTCAAAGCTCTTTCACACTACGAGTCACATTCGACCTACTACTCAGTTTTTATACATTTACACACACTCACACTGATGGAACAGCCACCAGGAGCAATTTGGGGTTCAGTATCTTATCAAATGCACATGTTCTTCAGAGGACGTGTCCCCTGTGCGCCCCTGAAATCTACACCTGTGGCAGCTGAGGACTATTTCCATCCTGGATTAATCGTTTTGTCTATAAAATGTCAGAAAACGTAAAATTGGCTGTTATAAAGTCCCACAGCTAAAGGCAATAGCTTGTTTTATTCGACCACTGATACAAATCTAAAATATATGATATGTTTATTGTCATATAGAGCAAGTTCCCACCAGCATATGTTTGGCAATTTTGCAGTTATTCAAAGAATTGTTGCAACAGTGGTTCCCAACCTTTTTCCTTTCGGGACCCCTGTTCCTTTTATATTTTATATTATGTTGAATGCTCAACAATAACAGTAGAGAACAACTGATTGATTAGCCCAAGTACTAAATGCAATAACTGCCGGAAGTTTGTGTAAAACGAGCACTTTTTATTCATTTTGAGCAGATTATTTCCTGTTTTACATCATAGATGAGTTTTCCTGATATTTTTACATCCTTTTTGTACAATTATCTGTCTTTATTATGTACTTGAAAAAAAAACATCATGTCCCCCGTGCACCTTTGGCAGACCCTAGTAAGGGTCAGGACCCACAGGTTGGGAGACAATGGTCCAGAATTAGCCCTAATAATGTTTAATTTCATTACATTCTCATTTTCAGCCTAATAACTAACAAAACTGCAAGACAGAGAGTTTCATTTAATGTAAAAGTGACTCCAGTTAGAATTCTGTGAGAATATTTCATTTTTGGGGGCAAAAACATAAATAAATTCTTCCCTGAATAGCTGTTTTGCAGCTGCTTTTCGTGATTTCACTCCATAACAAAGCTGACAGACAATTCAATTAAATATCTAACTGTAGTTTTCAGAGACAGTGACTGTTGTGTAAATACAGCACACTGGAGTCTCTTTCACAAGACCAATAAAACTGTCCCAGCTGGCCGAGGATGTGTGCCAACATGTCAGGATGCTTCGCTCCAGCAGCAGCAGATTCATTAAAACGCTGTTCGCAGGATTTAATAATTCAAGGGCAAATGCCAAACGGTGGAGCTGTTGTGGCGTTTAAGCTCGCAGGCCTACTTAAGCAGTTACCTCGTGCATAAAAAAGAGGGAACTGTGGTCTGCATCGTTGTTTGAACGCCGGCCAGGAGTATGGTGAAGACCTGAAGATGCATGCAAACAAATATGGAAGCGCTTTGGGTAATCGTTGTGCGTTTGATTGTCGTATAAAAGAGAGATGCATCATCTGTGCTGGCGAACCGCAAACAAGACATCTAATCAGATCGTTCTTTGAACTGTATGCTTTGGATCTGAGTGTTTCCACGTAGAGCGTTTTTTCTTTTGTAATCTTTGATTTGCTCAGCGGGGTCGTTCACCTTCGTCGCCAAACTGAGATTTCCTCGCTGTAGTTTGTTCTGGTAACCTGACCTGCAGCGCTCCGGCTGCCAGCTCTGCACTACAGAGTCCAACAGTTCAACAGGAGGAGGCTGGCACACAGCGACCAGAGAGAAGGGCTTCAACCAGGGGTCTTTCTTTCTGTCTTTCTGTCTTTCTGTCCTTTCTTTATTTCTTTGGCAGGTTTCCATTAACTCTCAAATTGTGCAAATTGAAATTACAAATATGAAATACGCCTGATGGAAACACGTCAACTTCTCCCATTTATTGCAAAAAGTTTTTATGCCTGCATGAGGTGGTATTTCAGGCGATTCGAAAAAGCCATATTTCACAAAACTACAATGGAAACACTTTTTGTCAAGTCACATGACGCTGTGGTTTTGTGTTTGTTGATATGAACTGGCGCCCTCATGATGCAGCAGGCGCTACAAGAGTTTGTTGTTGCGTAACTCTTCAAAAGTTGAGCGGATTATCCGGAAGTTTTGAATCCACAATTTCTCTGTGATATCGTCGACTATCAGCTCCCAGAAATCACATATACGTGGACACTCCCACGTATAAGAGGCTTGCCTTTCCATTATCGCTCGTATAGCACGCCTACGTCGCCTTCGATTGGAAATAACAACTGCTAATGTGACGGCTGCAATAGAAATAAACCTGCTAATGTTTTGAACGTCCATCGTCATGGTTACTGGAATAGTATTACGAGAGGAGAAGTCACACAACATCACGCAACGGAAACGCAGTCATGTCGCAATTGTGTTTTATCTACATTTTAAAAAAAAATCGCTTAATTTTTGCGCAAATCTGTAATGGAAATGCGTCTACTGTCTTTTTGTCCATCATCCTGTCCTTTGTCTGTTTCTTACTTTTGTCATTCTGTCCTTTCCTATTCCTTCTCCTCCATTCCTTTCCTTCTTCCTTCCCTCATTTGCTTCTTTCTTAGATCCTTCCCTCCTTCTTTATCTGTGTGCCTTTGCCTCCAGCGACAGTCACGGCTGGAGGCATTATGTTTTCAGTTTGTCCGCCCATGTGTACCGATGCGTCTGTCCCATTCTCGTAAACACAGTATGTCAAGAACGCCTTGAGGGAATTTCTTAAAATTTGGCACAAACATTGTAAGAAACACTTAATCACATATTTTACACTTAAAATTGTTAATGTTGGTATGATAGTTACCTTGAACCTTAATGTTTAAACGCTGTTTGTGGTTAGGTTCTGGCAAGACAAAGACTTCATGGTTAGGAAAAGATCACGTTTTGGCTGAAAGTACTCGATTTCGGGGACACAATAGCAGCTGGAAATGCAGTGGTGTCTCGCCACAAACAAGCGCTCTTGGTGTCACTGTCCCTGCTGGGAAGAAAGTGACGGGTCGCCCGTGTTTGCACAGAAATGACTCGCTGAAAAACAGCCAGTTTAGCTGTTTGTTGGATTTGAACATCGTGATGCAGCTCGGCAGGCGTCTCTCGTCCTGCATCACCGTAACGTTTATATGATGTTTATGAAACATGCAAAGTGAAATATTTGAGGTTTGAGGGAACAAACGACATTTTCGTCTGGCGACTGGCTGGTCTGTCCCGCTCGTCTTTCATCACTCTGTCCATCTTCTATTTTCCCCTAATATGTCCCGTTACCCCTCTGTCCTTCCTCTCGTTTCCCAGTTGTCTTTCCTTTTTATTCTGCCCATCCTCCTTTATTTGTTTCTTTCTTTTCCTTCATCTGTCTGTCCTGTCTCTCTTCCTTTATTCTTTCTTTTCCCTCAGCACCTTTTTTCTTCTTTACTTTTATCTTTTTTCTCTTTTATGTCTCTAAATATGTCCTCCTTATTTCTTTTTCATATGTCACTCTGTCACTCTGTCCCTCTCTCGTTCCCTTCTCTTCCTTCTCTCTCTGTTCTCATGTTTTTGATTTATTTTTCCCCGTCCGCCTTCATTCATTTTCCTTTTTGTCTTTCCTGCCTCCATTCATTCTTTCTTCTCCTTCTTCCCTGTCTTTTCTTGTCTTTTCATCTTTCAGGCTGGCACACAAAGACTAGACAGAGGGACTTCAACAAGGGGGTCTGTCTGTCTGTCTGTCTGTCTGTCTTTGTCTGTCTGTCTGTCTGTCTTTGTCTGTCTGTCTGTCTGTCTTTCTGTCTTTGTCTGTCTTTGTCTGTCTGTCTGCCTGTGTGTCTTTGTGTCTGTCTTTGTCTGTCTGTCTGTCTGTCTGTCCGTCTCTGTCTGTCTGTCTGTTTGTCTGTCTTTCTGTCTTTGTCTGTCTTTGTCTGTCTGTCTGTCTGTCTGTCTGTCTGTCTCTTTCCTTCTGTCTGTCTGTCTTTCTTCCTTTCCCTTACATCTCCCTCCTTTCTCTTTGTCTTTATTGTCGTTGTTGTACAATAAAGACGTAGTGTCCGTCTCTCTAATTCTATTATTTTTCCCTTTTCTCTCTTTTTTCTTTCTCTCCACCCTTCTCTGTTTCCTCATTTCTTTTTTCTTGCATCATTCTGTCTTTTCATTTTTTCTACCCTCCTTTATGTCTTTATCACTTTCTCCACTTTGTCCCTTCTTCATTATTTCCTTTTCTTTCTTTCTTTCTTTCTTTCTTGTCATTGACTTCTATATGTTTTTTTTTGCTTTGTCCCTCCCTCTCTTCTCTCTTTCTTTTTTCATTTATTACCGTTTGTCCTCTGCTTTCCTCCCTCTTTCTTCCCCTTTAAGCCCGTTCATTAGCAGCATTTGATTCACTAATGACATCATCTGTGAAATCTGTTTGCACTGGCTCCACTTTTTTCCCCTCATTTCCTGCGTTGAGTGGTCTA
The DNA here is from genome assembly GCF_026936395.1 of Plectropomus leopardus. NCBI lineage: Eukaryota > Metazoa > Chordata > Actinopteri > Perciformes > Serranidae > Plectropomus > Plectropomus leopardus. The sequence continues at coordinate 6,188,783 of NC_142189.1, forward strand.
ATTTCGCAGCACCACTCTCCTGCCTCTTCTGCACAGCGCCAGTGTGTGAATGCAGTAATCAGCTGTCTCTCTGACCCGCACATCTGCTGTCATGGCTCTCGACATGCAGCAGTGGACATGTTGTAAACATCTGACCACAGACCCGCATCCAGCTAATCAGCCAGTCAGTTTGTCATAATCCTCCTGCGGGTTTTTTCCAGGAAATGAAAACTGCTAACAACGTTAAGTTTTTATCTGTTGTTTGATATGAAGTAGTTTCATCATCATCATCATCATCATCATCATCATCATCATCATCGGGCTGGTTTTATTGCTCAGACCATTTTTTCCTGACTGACCCGGAGACTATGATTCGACATGTGACCATATAAACACGTCACAAGAGAATTAGGTTAAATGTGCCGTTAACAATCGTGTCTGAACAAGGATTAGACATATTTTCCATCACAGAAATACATACAAACCCTCAATGTATTAACCTCCACCAGAGCTTAACTTTCTGGTACCCTAACAAATTGTCCTTTTTTGTCATGTAAGCTTTGATTCAAGTCTGTTTTTAATAATTTAATGCAGAAATGTTGAAAATATCTTTATTTTAATTAGTTTGGAAAACAGAAACAATGGTTGAAGGATTATTTAGTCTTATTTATTTAATTTATTTGATAGGGACAATGGGAATTAACAAAGTACAACTTCAGTCGGTTTCAAACAAGCTGTAGTAAATACATAATCATATATATAGATTACAGTGAAAGCTAGTTTCCAATGCCTGTCCCAAGAGAAGATATCGAAGTAATATACAATATTGATGGTAAAAAACAAAACAAAAAAAAGCTAAATATTTACATCAAGATTACAAAGAATTACAACATATGGTAAAAACTACTAATAACTAAGCTTTTCTTTGCTTCTTTGATTTTTTTTGGCTTAGAGTGTTTTACTATTACGTGGTATTCATAATTAATGCATTACTGTGTGTCAAGAGGGAGCTATGTTTACACTAGTTGTAAATACTGTTCGGTAATTATCTCAAAGTTTAGTGGAATAAAAGAAGACTGTGAAAGCCTTCAAATTTAACCATATAGTAATGCTTAAAACGAGTGAAATGCTTAAAACCAAGACTCCAAATGAGAATATTCCACATTTTCTGCTTCTTTTATACACATTTTCACCAACTTGAGACATATTCAGTTTGTTTGGAAACTCTGGGAGCTTCAATACAATTAAAATAAAATTTTTGCAGGTTTAAACAAAATCTAACTGAACAGCATCAAGGGTTAAAGAGGTTACAATAACATACAAATAGAGCTTATTTATGGTTTGCACTATATGAATCCCTGTTAGCTAAAGAAAAAATGCGTAAAACTTGCTTGTGAACGTGTAAACTAACTATGGATATATAAGGCAGTAAAAAGATCACGTAAAGGACGTAAACCCACCACACCTCTACCACCTCTACATGATAGTGTGTGTTGTGTAGGACCCCGTCGTCAGCAGGGCCTCATCTCTCAGGCGGCTTTGACTTGTATGTGATTTGTCTTTTAATTCGGCTTGAAGTAGCCAGCAGACGTGTTCATCTTCCAGACGAGCTTCATATTTAATTCAGTGGGCCGAGCCTCGGAGTGCCTTCTGTTATTTTTGTCTTATTATCCTCTGAGTACCATTTTTTTCTGTAGCCTTTAATATTTAGTCATGATGATACTTGCGGATTACCGAGGGATATGAAACACACAATTTTGGAAAGAGGTCTTAGCTATGAATAGTGGCAAAACCTCTCTGATATGTCATATGGCTGCAGTGGCTCTAGTGAGATTTAGGTTACGGTGGAAGAAAAAACTTGTTTAATTCTGAAATTAAATAAGAGTAACTCATCACTTGTGCTAAAAATGCAACCATGAAACATTTCCTCCTCTTCCAGTTCATGGTCAATTCAGGGTCGCCTCTCAGTCTTAGTGCTCTTTGTTCCTGTCAGAAAAGATAAAACTGCTTAAATGAGTAGAAATGATAAATGCGCTTGTAGTGTCCTGCAGAAATGTGTATCTTTGCTCTAAAAGGAATCAGTCCTAATTCAATGTTTGTGTTTTTTTCGATGCTTCTAATGTGAGTTTTATAGGAGAGAAAATCTGCTCTGAATCCTTCTGTATTGGATTTATTGGAGCTGCGTCTCATCTTTTAATTTTCTCCACACTTGTTTAACTTGTACACAGATGACTTGTGCCGGCAGTAAATTGCTTATGAAATGAGTTGTGTTTTTGGTAATTAGGCATTGTAATTAACCATTTCTCGTATGCAGAAGACGTAATGTAATTAGACATCTAATTAGTAGCCTAATCATGCAGAGTGGATGGAAAATTGTATTTGTTAATTGGAGTTAAGTGGAGATGCTCTTGAGGTAAGCAGTGAGGTCAAACATCATTTGATGGGCGGCAGAGAAGTGTGTCGAAAATATTGGGAATTATACAACAGTGTCAACACAAGGCCTTTCTCTTCTGGTTCAATTGTAGACAGAAACTCAGTATATAATGATGTCAGAAAGACATTACAGTCGTGCCAAAAATGCATGTGCAGACTGGATGAGGCAGATAAAAGTATAATTGATGCAACTTTATTTATACAATTTAAATTTTCTTTAATACAACTTAATTAAGTTCAGTGAATTCAGTAAACATAATATAATTTTATGTTGCTATAATAACATTTATATGTATAATACAGAGTGTTTGAATAAACAGCTGCGACTAAACTGGTTTATCACAGGGTGTAAGTAAGTAAATAGGAAACTTTGTTTACATTGCACCTTCAGAGTAACACGGCAGGTGACAGGTGGACATCAAGTGAAATCAGAATCAGAAACACTTTATTGATCCCCAGAGGGAATTGTGATCCATTAAAGTCACTATGTTATAAGAAAGCAGAAATAAAAAGTATTAAAGTAGGTATGTAAATTATAAAAATAAAATGTTATTATGCTAAAATCTATGTAAATATCAACAATATAAAATATATTTAAAATGCTAAAGAGTGTAAAAAATGCATTGTGCTATATTAAAATGTTTAAAACTAGTATGTAGAGCTTTAGAAATATAAAAAATATTATGCTACAAATAAAATAGGCCTATCATACTGTAATATACATTAAGAATATCATAGAATGGCAAAACAATACAATAAAATATGTCAAGAACAACATAAACCACTGGAGTATCTTGTTTTATTTTGTCTTTTTACCTCCTTTCTACACCAGCTGTAGAAATGTGTTGACATCTGCTGCTTGTGGTCCTTGTGTCAACATTTTCGCAAACACCTGACCAGTTTTAGTAAAACGTAGAGTGTGAAAGACCGGCAGAACTGGATTTTTTTTTCTTTTCTCTACAGGAATGTGCAGGGCTGAAACAATGACAGTTATCTACAGGGCGGTGCTAATTAGACCAGTTTTCCCACACAGCATTTATTAAACTTGCGTACACTTATGTATCATGCCCAGACGCACAAAAAAGCCTCTTGCACCCACCCCCGAAACCCGACATGAAGTCGGCCATTGTGAATTTTGTGCTGACTTTCGCGATTTGGGGCCTCCTTCTTTTGCGAACTTGTCCTAAAGGATTAATCCGATTGACTTCAAAATGGGTGTGTCCAATCCTAACCCCTTCATCAATAAAAGTTATCAAAGGTTTGCGCAAAACTTTTACGGTTTTCCCATGGCGCGGCATACAATTTTGATGTCTCGGCATAGAACAGGAAATTGTTGTAACTTCGGTGTACATTGTCCAATCTGCCTAAAACTTCATATGTTTGATAAGGGTCCTGCCCTGAACACATCTGTATTACAATATTCACCAGTCGTAATAGCGTCACCTACTGGTGGGAGCAAGTAAGCCTTGAGGGACAATTATCATTGGATTTACATGGCTTGGTCTACGAATTATGCCCACCAAGATGACATGGAATCTGTGTCCCCTCCACTGCCACCTAATGGCCACTGGAAGTACTACACCATGTGAAATAGCTCACTCCAGGGTCCAAACTCTCTGTGTACATTATCGGACTTTCACAGTCATGAACGACCGCTTTACTTGGTGTCCCATTAGTACCCTGACATACGTGGGTGTGTGAGAGCTCTTTCATCGCTGCTTGCAGCTTTAATTTCATTATGATATTACATGTCCGACAGTCCGCTCCAGCGCGCGGACATATCCAAAAGCCCACTCCAGCAGACTTGTCCAACAGCCCGCTCCAGCGCGTGGATATGTCCGACAGCTTGCTCCAGTGCAGAAATATGCAACAATGCACAATGTTGAGGAAATGTACTTAGTTACTTTCCACCAGTGGCTATTTAAGCAACCAACAGACCCAGAGCAACATTTGCTTTCATTTAGAGTTGTGTTTCTGTCCACTGCATACATATCAGTCCAATATTCATTCTCTTTAAACTCTGTTTCGCACCCCACAAATTTATTAAGGAAAATATGTCAGTTTAGCTGCTAAATGCTCCACTATGTTCACCTGCTAGATGTTAGCAGTTTGGTAGCTTGAGTCTGTGCAGATAACACACTGATATCATTATTAATCGACAGCGTTTCCTCTGTTGCGGTGCACTGCGGACATGTTTGTGTGTAAATCCTTGAACCGTTCACGCTGCTCCCCTGGAGAGACTGAAAATGAGGTCACTCTCACCTGAACCTGGTCAGGAGCTTTTTATAAATCCTTCAGCTACACCGACCTTTGATAAAGCAGCACAGAGCAAAGCTTCACCCTTTATTATCATTTTCTCATTTCGCCATCCATTCTTCCATCTGTCCATCTTGCTGTTGCTTCTCTTTGATGACAGCTACTCTCATCTGCTTTTATGTATTCATCTGCTGTTTTTACCTCCCACTCGGTGGTGTTAAAGCTCCTTGCGGGGGAACCCATTAATTACTGAGGATTTTATAGACTGTGTATTCTGCTTTGATGAGTGCCCGTCCCATTTTGCCCCGTTAGCACTGACACGGTGACCTGAATAAGAAAGTAGCATTTACATTTTAATCATTTGGCTGATGCTTTTACTCAGACTGGCTTAAACGTGAGTGCAATAAAGGGACATGGTTTAATTCTCAGATGAGCAGTGTTGCAGCAGGATTACAGTGCAGCGGCACAGCGGAGGAGTAGTGTACATGGCTTCTAGACTTTTCAGACATCAGCTGAATGTAGAGGTGAAACAGTTTATTGGATAATCTGGGCTGCTGAGGCTCAGGAGGTAGAGCGAGTCTTTCATTAATCTCAAGGTTGGGTTTTTGATTCCCTGTTCTTCCTCACCACATGTCCAAGTGTCCCTGAGCAAGACACTGAACCCAAAATGCTACGAGTGGCGAGGCCGCGATGCATTTGTGTGTGGTTGTGAAAGTGCTTTATTCAAAAAAGGCAGAAAATCGCTATCTAAGTCCATTTACCATTAATCAATTAATTGATCAGTGGGAGTTTAATCTGCAACAGTCATGATAATTAATTAATTGTTATTCAGTTATTCAGCACATGCCAGCTTCTAAAATATTATATCTTCTTGTGTTTCCTCTGTAAAAATTTAATTCCTTTGAGGAGCGTGAAAGCTCATTTGTGACTGTGAAAACAGTAGCTTGTTGGCTGCAACACACAGTTATTTTTGTGGATTATTCTGTAGTTTTTTGTTCATAAAATGTCAGAAAGACAATGTTGGTATTGTGCAACTAAAATGTCACATTTTCATGTTTCATATGTATCATATCAGTGTTTCTAAAGTGAAATGTAGTATATGAGCTGACTTTGCCACCTTGGTTAGATGCCTGCCAAGCTGCAGACCAATAAACAGCAAAACCAGTCATTAGTAACCCATCACAGCTTTTCCAGTGAGTACACTGCCATGAAACGCAGTTGTTTTTACCAGGACATCACTGCTTGGGGATTGTGCACCCAAAACTGGATATTTTAAGCCAAAACATGATCTTTTTTTTAACCATAACCAAGTGGATTTTGTGCCTAAACTTAACACATTAAATAGCACTGTCAAATGTAAACATATCTGCTACATAATAACATGCAAATGTAAGACATATCCATGGTCTGCAGAAATGGAAATGTACAATGCCACATTTTTTCTGGTGATTATGTAGCAGAAAATCATGACAAAGCCCATCACATCCCAGAGAGGAAGCTAACGTCTTCACATTGCTTTTTTTTGTTCAACTAAAAGCTAAAAGATATTCAATTTACACTGATATAAGACCATGAAATGCAACTAAATATTCTGTTTGAAAAGCTGGAATCAGAGAATATCTGAAATATATGCTCGTTATATGGCTTAAAAGATTAATCAGTTATCAAAATAACTGAAGAATAATTTTCCTTTGAATTAAGTGTTTCAGTTGAATCAATTTGATGAAAATAAATAATTTAACAAAAATCTACATGCTAGCTTTTTTTTTAGGCTTTCAACCACAGTCCTCCATCATTAGGTTTTAGGTTATTAGTCAAACAAAACAAGCAATTTGAATACATCACCTTGGGCATTTGGAAAAGCTGACAGGCTTTTTTCACTATTGTCTGACTTTTTATAGACCAAATGAGTAAGTAAAAAGATAATGCTGTGACGCGTTCACTCCAGGAGCAATACAACAGTCTTACAATTTTAAGACCAACGTCGGCCAGCGGTGCTGTTGCACAGACCACACAAATCTGTAAACTCAGCTGTCGATGTGATCTCAGTTACACACTTAAAAAGCTTCATGAGCCAGAGGTGTAGTGTGTGGGGCCAATTACATCTTTCCTTCCTCCAGTCACCCTGCTTACACCGTGCTTATCTTCAAACTCAGCCTTCATTTTCATCCCAAATAAACACCTTTAAAGTTTAGTGGCTGCGTCTTGCATAGTTGCAATGTTATAGCATTAACAAATCAGTCCATAAACAGAATGACTGACATTTAAACAACTGGCAAAATACTCAAAACAGCTTCTGTGGTGTTTCCTGGTCCAACGGGTGTCATCAGGACCACATTTCTCCATGGTGACACACACACAGCATCATGAGGTGGAAACAAATATCAGCTGCTGTGATGCTATCTTAGCTGGTGATAAATCAAGAGATAAATCAAAGATCAAAATATTTATTAGATGCGCTTCTAATAAAAGACAGAGAATAAGCCTCAGTCTCAGTTTCTAAGTCAACATGCAGCACAGCAGTTGTCGCCAAACAGTTTCAAGTAAAAATCATCAAACATCCTGTTTGAACAATAATTGTGTTTCTGCTGTTAAAGGTTTATTTGGTCTTTTATGTGCAGAGAAAGATTTTTAACCTGGAGGTCTGTGAAATTCACTCAAACCAACAGTGACATTTATAAAATGAATTGCTGTACAGTTTTCTGCACAACTTTAAAGACAGACAGTTTAAAAACAGCTTTCTCTTTATGAGGATGTTGCATGTGGCACGAAGCCGTCTCACAGTAATAATGGATGTGGCAGAAGAATAGTTTGTTGACAGTGAGGGAGTGGAGTGTTGACACCAAACACAATTCGAGCTGCAGTTTGCACCTCTGTGTGTCCACATGTGTGACAGGGAGTGAATTTGTTTGTACGACATTTAAATCTAACTCATTCTTGATTTATTATCAATTATTCTCTCTTTGACAAGATTTTTTTTTATAATTTATTCTTACTTAGGCACTGTTTTGACCCTTTGAAATCTGGATTGACATAACTTGTATGGTGTTGCATTCAGACATGTTCACAACTATTTAAACCTTTGAAATCTGAGCAAGTTGGTTTGCTTTCTTTTAAAAACAAAGGAAAAAAGAAAATGCCACTGAAAATGCAACTTGCCAAGAATTAGTAGAAAATGTCCCAAAATGATATTATTATTATAATTATCATTGTTATATATTTAACAATATTTACAGAACTATTATTATTTTTAAGATCCTTTCGACTCAGGTTATATCTTTTTTTTGTTTTACTTTTCTTTATTTACTTATTCTAATTTTTTTTTGCCTTTTACCTATGTTTTTGAAAGATTTCAAGCCAATTTGCTCAGGTCTCAGAGGGTTAATACATTTTCCTGTGACTCTGGGTGATGTAAACATGTAAACACACCTTGTGCTCGTGCAGGTGACGCAGCCTCCGCGGGCAGAGCAGCAGGGCCAGCTGCTGGGCGGCTTCGATGAGAAGGCCTACCTGGCGGGGAAGCAACTGAAACCAGGGGACGACCCGTACAGAGATCACGCCTTCAACCTGCAGGAGAGCGACCGGCTGGGCAGCGAGCGAGCCATCAGAGACACCCGTCACTACAGGTGCGCAGGGTTAATGTCTCAGCCCAGGTGCTGTCTGTCTGTCTGCCTTTGATCTGCACAAGTAGATTGAGGACTAATCTTGCTTGAGCTGCACATGGATTTGGAGTTGTTTGGAAAAATCTGTTTCGTACGCTTAAAGGTAGTTGACCTGACCGTCCTGACTGCTGGGTTCACTCGAGGCTGTATCTGTCACACACACAGGGGCTGGACAAAATAATGTAAACACGTGCTTTGATTTGAAAAAACAAGAATCTTGAGTTGATGAATCCGTCTCTCCAGCTGGATGTGGACTTCTCAACGGGCTGAAAAAATTACAGCCCAGGGGGCAAATGGAGGAATCAAACTATAATAGTGACTTCTGTGTATATTTTTGGTAACCTTAATCACTAATAATAATGATAATAATAACTTTATTTATATAACACCTTAAAAAACACAGTTTACAAAGTTCTTCAACAAACGAGGCAAAGAGGCTGTAAGAAATTAAAACAGTTTCAGTAATGCAATAATGCAGAGGAAGGGCAGACAAAAGTGAGGGCAGAATTAAGTAGAAAGGTTAAGGCAGGGACATATTAGAAAAATACAGTTACAATAATAATAAAAGTGATGATAATAACAATAACTTTTATTAATAAAAATAACAATAATGACAGTAATAATGAGCAGGATCAGGGCAGAGAAAGTAAAAAGATAAATTAGAAAAGTTAAAGGACACAATAAAAGATAAAAGATGAATTAAAAGACAAAATAAAAAGAATTAAAAGACAACATCACATAAAAGGAAGTCTATAAAAATGTGTTTTAAGAAGTTATTTAAAAGAAGTCACCGAATCTGGGTGAACAGTTATTTTGTGATTTTGTTGCTGTTAAACAGTGAAATGGTTCACAATAACAAGATCAATGGCGTGTGATAAATTCGTCTTCATGTCTTCTGACCTGGTCTTGAAGCTCCCAGCAACAGGTAGCAGATTAAAGCGGGGGGCCAGAAGTCTGTGCAATTGTTGCTTGGCAACCATATATTTCCATGTCACTAAGGCAACAATGCTGAGGCGACTGCACCGCAGGGCACCGCCGCTCATCACAGCTGCCCAGTGTGTGTGTTCATAAATATGTTTTTAAAGAGACGGACAGTAAACGTGCTGTAACGGTGTGATAAAGTGATGATTTCTTTTCTCCGTGCTGTAGGTGTGCGTCTCTGAACTATGACACAGAACTTCCCGCCACGAGCATCATCATCACTTTCCACAATGAGGCTCGCTCCACTCTCCTTCGCACCATCAAAAGGTAACGTGGTCGGACACAAACGGCCTGATTAGTCATTAACAGTGGCACTTTTCTGATGTCTTTTTCTGTTTTCTTCCTCTCAGTGTCCTGATGAGAAGTCCTCCATCACTGATTCAAGAAATAATCTTGATAGATGACTTCAGCTCTGACCGTGAGTTCATGTTTTCTTACTGCTGATGAAAGCTGTGATTGAGCACATTGAGGTTTCGTCTTCTGTGTTTTTTTAGGGAATTTGAGGATTTCGTATTGTACAATTACATAAATTACATATATATATATTTTTTTAATGGTTGATTATCTATTTTTATAGAATATATAGATATTTTTAAATGCCTAACATCTTGAGAGCAGCTATATTATATATTTTATACCCATTTATGTCCATAAATGAAAATTTTAATTTAAAAAAAAAAAGTTTGACTGAATTTTTTTTGTCTTACTATATTTAGTCTTTGGGATTCCTGTTTTTATGCATCTGGGCTAGTGATAGCCGTTTTATGTTTTTGGGGTTGTCAGTTCATCCAATTTTCATATTTGGCACAAACATTCACTAAGACTCAACAATGAATTTATTAGATTTTGGTGGTCAAAGGTCAAGTTCAGCGTGACCTTAAATCAATCTTATTCTCTTAAAGGTAATATTTTAAAAGCTCCTTGAGGGATTTTTTTCTATTTTTTCCTCAAACATTCACTTGGACTCAGTGGTGAACTGATTAAATGTTGGTGGTCAAAGTGTCAAAGTCAGTTTGACCTTGTGTCCCTCTCATTCTTGTGAATTCAACATCGCAAAAAGGCTGTGAGGGAATTTCCTAAATTTAGCACAAACATCCTCTTAAACTCAAGAATTAGAAAGTAGTGGTAAAAATCAAGGTCACTGTCACCTCACAAAGCATGTTTTTGATCGTAACTCAAGAATTCATGCGCTAATTATGACAAAAGTTCACCCAAATGTTTAATAGTATAAAATAATGAAGTGCAGACACTTTTTTAAAAAAGGTCGAAGGTTAACTTCACTGTGACATCATAACGTTATGCAAAAACACTTTTCTGGCTAACGTCATAACTCAGGAACAGAAGGGGAGACATTTGGTCAGATACTGAATTATTGACACTAATTTTGGGTGTCCACATTGAAACTGTGGTAATCTTCTATGTTGCCGAGGGGAAGATGTTTGTGTCACATTCATGTTTTCACAGACGTAGTTATTAGATTGTAAGTTCGTGGACTGGTGACTTCTGTGTGGAGGCATACAATCAGTAATAACTGAAGACAGTAAGACAGTAATTCCAGTTTTTCCATAATTTCATTATATTTTAGGAAGAAAACAGTAATTCGATGTGCCCAAAGACTAAATATAGTATGACAAGAAAAGCTCTCTCCTGGCCGAACACCCTCGGTGTCAGGTGTTAAGATCTTTTTCATCCTGCGTTGAATATGTGTGATGCAAATATGAAAGGAATGTTTTGGCACGAGAGGCCCAAAAAGTAGGAAGATGTAGGGCGAGAAGGGTAATATCAAGAGACAAGGGTAGCTTTGAAGATGTGTCACACTGACGTCTGATATCACAGAGATTGAATCTGGAGGTGAGAGCCTCCTGAGGATTCGCTCACACATTACGTAACCGATCTGTGATGCTGCTGAGGGATGAAAACACACTAACAACACAGCAAGAGCAGAAATGAGCCGGAGCTACTGCCACCATGAGACACTGCTTATTTTTACGTAAAAAAAAGTGAATAAGTGGTCTAATTGACCTTGACATTTATAAAACAGATAAGTTAATGGCACCATTATGTGCGGGTTGTGTTTTTATGTAGCTAACCACGATGGTGGAATTAGAGGATAACCACATTTTCAGTAATTATTCCCCTTTGTCAGCATTAGGCAGAAGAATTACATGAGCTCATGCTTTACACTGTCCACAGCACTTTCTGTAATTACCACCACATGCATCTTCAGTCTGTGGGAACAGCACAGTGACCTACATTCACTGTGTGCTCAGGCACTGACACGCACACACTAAATGACACGCACACACACGCGCACGCACACACACACTCAGAGGTGTCAGGGCTGGCCAGACATCTTCACAGCAGCGTCTCAGCAGTGAGAGCTCCATTAGCCCACTAATGCCTTGTTTATGTCGCTCTGCTGCAGACGGTTTACCTGCACACACACACACACACACACACACACACACACACACACACACACGTTGAACTGGCAGGATCACGGTGTTAAAGCCAACATGGCTGCCTGTTTCTTGTCCTCTGTTGTCAATTTTCATTATTCACTATCACACGTAAGTGTTTCAAACACACTTTGGTTCCAGTTTGTGGCTTTTAGTTTTGACTTTTTTTTTTTTTTTTCGACTGCTCTGTTTCCTTCAGCTGTTCTCTGCGGCCTTCTCGTGTCGCCACTTTCTAATGCTGTGTTTTATTTAATGTTTTAGAAATACCCGCTAAGAAAAGTCAAATAAAACTGCTGTTTAAGTTGTGGTTTGAAGGCAGGAGGTCGGTCATTACATGGTGTTTTCATTGAGACTGCACACGCAGTGAGGGGAGAGCTGTTTGCCAGTTTTACATCCCGAAACCATGCCGACTATTTTTCCTTCATCGGGGTGTTTTCTCTTTTCTTTTGTCTTTTTTTAAGTCCAGTGGGCAAAAGAAAATGTTGCCATTATACCTCTAGGTGCTGTATCGTAGGCAGCTAGACCTTCCTAAGTTTCTTGAGGATGTTTCGCCTCTCATCCGAGCGGCTTCTTCAGTTCAGTATGAACAAGAACTAAAGAAGTCACCTCCAAACTACTGCTGGAGACCGACAAACAGCAAAAACAGTTGTTTTTTAGTGTGTCATTGTTTCCATCGGCTATTTGAGCTCTAAATGTGAGTGTTTTGTAGCGCCTCGTCGGTGTAGACGGTGCCACAAAAAGCAGTTGTTTTTTACAGAGACATCGCTGCTCTTCATGTCAGGATTAAGCTCCCAAAAAGGATTTTAAGCCAAAATATGGTCTTTTCCTAACCATCATTAAGTGTTTTTGTGCCTAAACCTAACCATACGTTAACCACAATGTTGTGGAAACATGAAGTTTCAACATATTGGCCACATAATAACACAAATGTAACATATCCATGGTTGGCAGAAACAAATGATGCTAACATTTTTCTGGCAATTAGGTTGTTGGTTTCTTTACATACAGTCCATTAATTAGACATATAACTTACAAATTACTCTTAAAACCAACATCTTAAAAGGGATTTTTAAGTCACATGACTTAAATGAATTATATTTATTAAGCTACAGAAAATCCCACCAAAATGAAGAAAAAATACCTGAAATAATTTGAGAAATAAAATACAGTATGCTTGAGAACGTTTTCATGTTAAAATGATTAGGATTTTCACACTCAGCTGTATAAAAAATGTAAATTTCCAACATTTAATTCCTGATGAATAATGTGAAAGTCCGATTTTAAATGACTTGTTTTTACCATAAATTATTAATCTTAAAGTTATGATTCAGTACTTTCAGAGCAGACACACAATTAAACACAAGTGTCCTTGTTTCTGTTACCTTGGTAATGTACCAAGTCACCAGTGTGTTTCCCAGTTTCAGCGTCTTTCAGCTTTTGACAGCATACAAGTCTCCTTTTGTATGAGCAACAATTACAGACGCTCAAGCTGAAAAAGTACATCCTGTACATTTGACTGTTGAAATACTGAAATCAGTGTGTGTTGTCTTCTTTTTAAGACTGTTCGTGCATGTTCAGACCAATAAAAAGCCAGAAAATAGAACAAATGGGTGTATTTAAGTCGGGCAGTGAGAGTGTGACCTAAAGGGTCAGTCGACGTGACCCTGCAGGCAGACGGCTGGAGGAGGAGGTGGGGGAAAGCTCGTCCTGCCTGAGTGTAATCCTATTAAGGCTCGCCTTAATCATGAGGACAGTGTCCTCAGTTAAGGACAGTGATCTTTACTGTGAGTCCAGACGGCAGCATGTGATTCAGATAACAGCGAGACAAGAATACACTCCAGCAAACACTACGTGCTGGTGTTAATTTGCTCTATTTTGGCAGTTGGTGTACAAAAAATGAATGACCTTTACAGCAGTGGTTCCCAACTGGTGGGTCGCAGTCCAAAAGTGGGTCACAGGTCCATTCTGAAAGGACTTTAAGTGACTCTAGATCTTGTCAAGTTTGTAAAAAACACTCTTTATTTGTAATTTCTGGTACAGAGCTTTTATTTTAAAGTGGCATTTTCTGCTGTTCAGCTATGTTATGGCCCTGTTCTTGGTATGATTTGGCCTATAAACAAGCTGTTTCTTTGCAGTGTTTTTATTTCACCGATTTTCAATATGCACTTTTTTGGTGGCAGTGCTATTTATTTACTTGAGTTTTAAGTAATTGCCCTTCATTCTTTTAAAATGTTTATTTTAGTGTATTCTAAGCCCACGTGCTGTTTACATTTTGTAAAATAAAACTGAATATTTGATAATTGATCTGATGTGTTGACCTTGAACTAATGATTTAAGACAAAATCCTGACCCTGCGGCCAGATGAGTCGGTAACCACTGCTTTACATCGATGTACTGACAGGAAATCATGCGCATTGTGGCACAAATTTGATCAGTTAAACTCCAGCAGCTCATTTTAAACTTACCAAATTCACAAATAATTGTCTTTTTTCATGTTTTTATTACTTCATTTGTTTATTCAGTGTTTCCCTCAGAAAAATAATCCGTATGTGATGTTACCTGCTGACTTGTTTTATTCTTTTTCCTTGTCTGTGTGTCCTTGTGTATCATTCTGTGTCCCCTCTCTAAAATTAGTTATTGTTTTGGGTCCGTAAACGCCGCGGAGGTGAACCTCTTCTTGTTTTCTCTCCTTGAGTTTTGAGTTGCAGGGTGGATAACTGATCAGTCGACGCAATCAGATAGCCGATCAGATTGATAGATGGGAGGAGCAGCTGTTTGCGAGTGAAAGCAAACTTTTAGATCAAGCGCAACATAAGGTTAAATGTAACTTAAAATAAAAACATGGCTGCAGATGATTTCATCATGGCGGACCGCCACAAAATGAATGAATATTTTAAAAAAATGAATATGTGGGAAACCATGTTATCGCTAAATTGTTGATGTCACCAATTTGTCATTTTCATCAGCTGGAAGAAGCTTTTTTTTCATTGTGATCTGCATTACAGATCAGAAGCTTACACTGATAAGAAAACAAAAAAACTTAAATTTGTAAATTTTTATATGCAGTCTGGTATTTTAAATTATACTTCATTTTATATGCATGAACATATTTCATGTAAAAGTGGCACACGGTGTACAGTTGCATGCATGTAACTGTGTGATGTATGCAAATACACACACACACACACACACACACACACACACACACACACAATCTGGCTACAAGTACACAACATCTGCTCTGTGGGTGTGATCTATGACTTTCTGCTCTTCTTTCCCAAGTGCTTTAAGCCCCCCTCCCCTTCACTACACACACACACTCACAAACACACACACTCACACACACACTCACACACACCAGCTGTCTCCTCTTTCCTCATGAGCACCACTAAAGCACTAATACACTCCTGCTCTCGCACACACGTCCCCTATGATACAACAGCTGAAATGCAAACAAACAGGTTTGTAAACACAGCAAATTTAATCAAGGAGGATTACAACTTGTCATGCTTGTTTCTGCCAGCATACGGCCGTATCGCTGTCGGGGAGGGGGGGGGGTCTCTGCTTGATCTACCCACAATCCCTCAGCAAGGTCACACTCGCTCTCTGCAGCTAATACTAATCCTCTCAAGGATGTGTTTGTGTGTGTGTACCTGCGTTTGTGTGCTGTTTGTAATAATGTCCATCCATACACATCAACAAAAGGGTCTGCGCTGGAGCGATTGCTCATGTAGAAAAAGGGAGTGGACGATGGGAATGAGCTGCTGGCTGGATTTGTTTATGGAAAAAGGATTTTGAATTTAATTATCCAGTGAAATGAAGCTGTTTTGTTTGAGCACTCAGTCACTCTGAACTGCTTTTTGCCTTTATGTGTTTCTGATTATCTGCAGGACTGAGATGGAGCTCTAATGGATGTTGTGCTTGAATGTGATGTGTTTAGGTCGTATTATACGGTGCTGTAAGTGGCCTTTACTGAGGGTGCGTTTCTGTGTAACTATCTCCCTGCGTGACTGTGTTTAAGTGCACTAAATCCTCATACGTGCAGCCGTGTGGTGTATTTGTGAGTGACATGATTGGGAGGTTTCTCTGTGTGTGTTCTGCTTCCACCATAACATCTCCATCTCCTCTGCTCTCCTCTTCCAGCTGAGGACTGCCAGCTGCTCTCTCAGATCCCCAAAGTGCGCTGCCTGAGGAACGGCAGGAGAGAGGGTGAGTGTGGACGCACCGGGGGAGTCGGGGGGGAGGAGACAAATTGGCTTAATGGAAAAGAGACTGGGCTTAAAGGTGCTTTAGGTGGTCCAACATAAGGAAATTAAGGGCAAAAGGGCAAGTTTATTACTGTAGTACAGTACGTTTTAAACACAGAGGCAAACTGCTTCACTGAAAGCAATGACATGCATTAGAACTGAGGAGGAAAGTAATAAAAAATAATGACTAATTCAACCCTTTGAAACGTCAGCAAAATGGCTCATTTTCTTTCAGAAACATGGAAAGAAGGCAGAGCAGCCAAAGAACAAATGAACCAAAAGTTAGCAAGAAATCAGTGAAAAGTACAAAAATATTACCTGGATTTTTTTTTTAAGTTAGAAAAAAACAAGTGCTTAAAATTTATAGTAATTTTGTAATAAATTCTGTATGCTGAATAAGAATAAAGAAGAGACAGGATCAGAAAGAAAATAATTGTATAAATATAAAGAAGCTATAAGCTGTTCACACAAGATGAGTCTAAAACAGACAGTAATAAAAACAAAACTTAGTATCAGAGCTTTTATCAGCACTGAAGAGACAAAATTACCTTTGTGCACCTGTCGCCTCCTGTGGACAGGTGCACGAACCTGACATGAAAAAATCCACCTGGATATCAACCTGACAACATTTTCTCAGTTTCATCCCAAAAGACTGTAGGAAAAACATGAAAGCATTGTTTATTTCATCACCCACATCATTTCATCTGAATTGAATTAAATTAATCCTTGAATTAGATTAAATCCTCAAACCACAACACAGGAAAGTTCAGCCAGAGGAAAAGCCAAGAGAACGAGCGTTGCTGATTGGCTTGGATGTCTCAATCATAATCCCTCTTACTGAGGTTGCTGCCTGTGTTGCTGCTCGCTCCGCAGACTGAAGACTTTGTTTGGGCTTACGAGCCACATGCTGACAAAACATAAGCACAATGAATTCAGGCCAGCGGTTCCCAACTGGCCTCCGAGGTGCAAGAGTCGGAGTGAGCTCAGGTTTACTTTAAAGTTGTCTCCAAATTCACGTCATTATGTCAGAATGTTTTAGATCTCTTTGTTAGCAGTTGTAAGGTGAAATATATACAGTAATCACGAGTGTTTTAAACTGGATGACCCAAGAAATACAGAGATTGCATTAACACACATACAAAAGAACTGCTCTTGTTACTTTTAGAATTGATTTTAAGATTTTATTCCCACTTTACGCAGCTCTCTATGATCTCACACATTCAGGGCATCATCGACCTTTTTCCTTTTCTCCTCCTCCTTCAAACTGCTGCCTGAAGTCATCACTACTGATCGTTAAATGTACCCACAGTTACCTGAGGAGGCAGGCTTTTGTTGTTATATTTGAAATATTTGGTAACACTGTAGTTAACATGTAATTATGTTTAGCCACAAAAACCAGTTGGTCATGGTTAGGCTTAAAGCACACGTATAGTGGCTCACGTGTGGGCACAGAAACACCACTGTAAACAGTGACAGGTTGCTAAAAAACACCTGTTTGGCTAAGAATATGCAGCCAAAAACACAGCGAAGATTCTGTAAAAAAACACCCACATTTCACACTGAAACACTGCTGAAAATGCATGATGACACAGTAAAAAAACAACCATGTTTGGGCGTAGAAATGCTGAAAACTCAGCAACGACTCAGTCAAATAACACCCAAGTTTGGAGGCAGGCAGACGGCTGTAAGTGCAGCGCCAACTCCTCAAATAAACACCCTAATTTTTGGGCAGAAACATGGCCATAGCTGGAAATGCCACCGGAAAATTAGTTACAGGTTGCTAAAAAACACCCATGTTTGGCCGTAGAAATAGTGCCAAAAACACAGCAACAACTACATAAAATAATACCTAAGTTTGGGTACAAAACTGCAAGTGGAAACAGCTGGAAATGCAGCTGGAAACACAGTGACCACATACTAAAAAAACACCCGTGTTTGGGGGCAGAAATGCTGCTGAAAACACAGCAATGGCTCCGTCAATTGCCACCCACGGTTGGCGGTGGAAACCCAGCTGGAAACACTGGTGGAAACATAGCGATGACTCTTAAAAAACACCCATGTTTGAGGGCATAAACATGGCTGGAAAGGCCACTTGAAAAGCAGCTACAGGTTGCTAAAAAACACCAATTTTTGGGAAACAACATTAAAAGCAGCTGCGACCAGTAGCTGATAACAGCATTTTTAACATACCAGTCGGTGTAGCAGGAGCCTTCTTACCAATATCTTTAATGCTGATAACCTCTACTCATGCCTTGTGTGATAGCGTTTGAACTGGGTGGCATTTGTCAAAAAATACAGTGTCCCATTGTGTGAGGAAATACTGAGCCTCTTCTAAAAATAAAAATGTGTTTTCCTGACCTGCTTTTAAAGATTTAAGTCTTCAGTTGGAACCAATGTGCTTTAAGCTGAGAGTCTCGGAGAAGAAACAGAAAATACTGAGCAGCAGATGTTGGTTTTGGTCCTTAATTGGATTTATTGACAATAACAAATATACTGAAGGTTGCAAGTCTCATGCTTTGAGTAAAGATTTAGAATAGGGCACACTGAGTTTAAGGAGGATGGTTTTCATTGTACTGTACTGATTATTTATCAAGCCTTTTTGTGTTTGTATAAACACTGAAATCACAAACTGCAGCAACAGCAGTGAGTCACGCCACTTCACAACAGTTTCTGTTAAATCCTGTTCGGTCTGTTCAGCTCTGTACTGTATGAACTCATTGTTTAAGGTTGTTTGAGGCATAACAGCCTTTAAAAATGATGTAGAAAATAATCACATCTTTCCTATGACTCATATCGCACAAAGAAATCTTTTTTTTTTTTCATCCCTGCTGATACTTCAAGCTGTTTGTGATGGGAAAAGGTTTAACAAACATAACAGGTACAAATAATTACCTGAAAGTTAGACTTCAAGGATGCTTTTTGTGCTCTTTAAAGACACACAGTTATCTTTACAAACACTTTCACAAGTTTCTGTTACTTTTAATGATCTTTAACTTCGAAACAAAACTCTTCAGATGTTGATTTGCATCTCTTTAATTAGCTTGAGATGCTGCAGAAAAAGACGATTAACCTTTTTCACACTTGCCCCTGTAAAATGCAAATTACTGTGACTGCAGACACATTTTGATTAAGAAAGACACCTTTACCGCTGTTCCTGCCCTGCCTGTAGCAAAGCTGTTCTTAACTTGGTGTCCTTTAAAATAGATTTACCTCTCAGCTTCAAATTTACACTTTTCTTTTCACAAGTAATTCAAAGTGGTCAGTAGAGCAAAAATACAAGATAGACTAATCCAATTAACTGCTTTCATTTAAAAAGGCTTTTTATGCTGCAGCTGCTTTAAATACACAAATGTAAATATCTCCAGAAACACAGATGATTAACTCCTAAATTAAAAAAACAATTATTTAATGAGTAACCATCCTTAAATTGTTCAAACCTTAAAAAGGAAAATTGACACTGATAAACACATTTAAAGCCCGCTGTGCTGTTTATGCCGTTTAAATGGCGTCCCTCCAAATATATTTATTTTGGTTTTCTTGTATTATCTTAAACAGTAAGAATACCTCATTTCAATTGTTCATTTGTGGATAAAATTAAAACCAATGCAAGATGCAAGACATAAAATGTCAATATAAAATAATACATAGAAATAGACCAAAAACAACAGAAGCAATAAAAGCAATAAAACCACAAATTAAAGGAAATGAAATAAATAAAACATAAGTTAAAAAGGTAAAATGAAAAAAATAAAAATAAAAAGACAACATCACATAAAAGGAAGTCTATGAAAATGGGTTTTAAGAAGTGATTTAAAAGAAGTCACTGATTCTGCAGCTTTATCTCCTCAGGCAGGTTGTTTCAAAGCTGAGGGGCTTACATTAATAATGCAACAATTCACTAATTTCCTTAAACTTGATAGAGCTCCCACAGAGCCACAGAAGACGTAGAGCGGCAAAGGAGTCGTCATTGCGACACGTAAATTGACTCTGACGTGTTAAATCAGTGGAGTGCACCTTTTATAAAGTGCCTCACAATGTGCCAACAGCCTCGAGCCATCAGAAAAGTCGACATCTCCTCTTGCAGTGAAGCAGCATTTGACTGGTTTCAGGCTTCAGTGTCATTCCTTCCCTGTCCTCTCTCCGCAGGTCTGATCCGATCACGTGTGCGAGGAGCCAACACGGCCTCGGCCTCCATCTTGACCTTCCTGGACAGCCACTGCGAGGTCAACACTGATTGGCTGCAGCCGATGATCCAGAGAGTCAAGGAGGTACAGACCCGCAGGCTGCCGTCATTCACACTCTGCAATTAGTCACTTAATACATGCAGCTCACACTCACACACACGTAGTCACACACACACACATTTCGGAGGTGGAACAGTTACCCTGTGATGTAAAGCTGGAGGGGATTTTTGCTCCTTTTCATGGTACATTTTATTGGCTGTGATGTAATCCGTTGGCACTGCTTATTGTTAAACAAACACTCAATTTGTTCAGCTGAGATTGAAGTCATATTACACCAGAAATCACACTCCACTGTACCACGGCTGGAAGCAGAACGGTGCCATTTTCCCAGCCGATTTGTTTCCCACTCGACTCTGGAGTGCTTTACTGAGTTAGCTGCTCTGTTTTGTGTTTTGCTGTTGTGGTTTGTGTTGGTGACATCCTCCTGCTTCAGGGCTGGGTGCTGCTTTCATTTCCAATCAAAACCAGTCTTTTTTTTTTTTTTTACGCAGTGAAAAGATTTTTCCTTTTTCACCACATCCTACAAATTTAATCATGCAGCCCACCAGGGAGTCTACAATCACATTCACGCATCAGTGTCTCACAGTGCAAAATGTGACACAGATAAAATGCAAAACCAGCCGCTTTTCATTATCAGGGGGATTTTTTGTCTTCCATCATTTTTTAAAATTTTATTGGTATTTTCATGTGAACCTTGAAGGGCACGTTCGCTATGAGCCCCCACTGTTTCTTTTTTTTGCAACAATTTGTTTTCAATTACAGAAGCTCAAATCACAGTGCAATTTTAGTTTCAAAAATATATCAGGTGTCCATTCATGCATTTGGAAATATTATTTTAAAAAGTAAAAGACAAAGATACTTGTCAAAAACCAAACTAACCCCCCACTAACTACAGGGATACAATTACTCAAATATAAATACAGACACTAAACCTAAGGGACACTTGGAGGTATTAACATATATGTATAAACCTATGAATGAATCAGAAATTAGTCCCCACCAGGTTCATTTCTGGCCTCATATCATCCCAATGAAGGCAAAAGCCAAAAAAAATCTGGAAAAAAAAAAATTGAGCCCCTGACAGTTTCTGTCTACTTTTCAGTATCAATTTCCCAAAGTCACACAAACAAAATGCACACAGCATGCAGATACATGATTTAGAGATACCAGCGTCTGCAGAGATGAGCGTGTGCACTCACCGAGACACAAATGTCTGCTGTTGTGATAAAGAGAGATGTAGCTGTGGAAACCTCCATCTATCACTAATGAGTAATAGGCTGTTTGCTGGCTGCCTCTTTCCTCCCCTGACATGACTAAACTGCGACTGGGCTCCAACCAGCACAGCTGCTCCCCCAAATCCTCTGCCATCCCCCTTCACAGGCAAACATCCTCACTGACTCTGCAGCAGGAGCTGTTTCATTTCAGGTTTTTCTCAGTAATCACTTCTCCTTTCATGTGCACTGCCTCTAAAGTCTGACACTCGCCTCGTTTCTTCATCCACTCTCTTAGTTTAGAGGAAGTGCTGCATCTGCCTCAACTCCCTAAATCCACTGCAATATTTATTCATAAAACTCTCTGTGCGAGTATTTAAACATTCAGCTCTCTTATCTACTTTTGCTTGTCCAGTCCTGTCAGTGCAGAAAAGGATTCACATTATTTGGCACTGAGTTTGAAAGCATGATTGTTTAAGTGACGTGCAGAAGAGAAGTAACCACTATGGCATTTTCACTGGCCTCCATACTGCTTTCTACTGTTGTTAAATGTAACACGCCAGAGAAAAACAGACAGACACACTCATCTACTGGCACTGGGAAAAGAGTCTATCACATTGTTTAGCAGGTTTTCTTGAGTTAAAAAAAACCCTTGTATCTCAGTTGTTTACTCTTAACAAAACTTTGCAGTTTTACAGGATTGTGTGATGAACGACATCTTGTCAGAAATTGCTGGTTTTACGCTTTTGTCACAGTTTGCGTATAAATACGAGAATGTACAAGTAATGTGCTGATAGTCCTATTTTGTTAACTCTGTAGAGAAGCAGTTTCCTAATCTCATATTTAAAGTACAAACTGGGGATGTCAGTTTGGATGGGCTGACACTATTAACTGATAACGGATCGTATCAGTTATCGGATCGTAATAAAAAAAGTCTGGTGCTTCACTGTCTCAGTGAGCTTTAGTGTCACATTTAAAGCACTGTCCATTTAGAGATAGTTAATTTTTATCATTTTTTGATGAAAATGTCTTGATTTATCTTTTATTACAGCTACATTAACATGTGGAAACTGCCAACAGTGGTAACAGAGCTAACAGTGATACCATTAACGATGTTTTAGGGGTTTTACGGCTCAAAATTGAGCTGCTTCCTCCCGAGGCAAGCTGGGGGAGACCGGATGAGACGGCGTTACTAACGGCAACCATCAAATGAGCTACTCCTGCAGCTAGCTAGCTCTTACCAGACCTAAGTGGTGCACCGTGCAGTAAACTGAAGAGTAGCAAAATTCACCTAGAGACCAACATGCTAATAAACTTCTAAATCTATATCTCCCCAAATATCGAACTTTTCCTTTAAAAGAACAATAAATAATGTATATGCTCTTTGCTCAAGGACAAAAGTCTGCTGTGTGTTCAGAAAGTACACCAGACAATAACCCAAACTTAAACCCTCATTCAAAAACTCTGCATGCAACAAAACTCAATATATTCTGAAATCTCTACTGTACAAAAAAACCCTCAATGTTTTATTCAGAGGACTCTACACATCGTGAGTGTGTGCACATGGTGTTTGTGTTTCCGTACACTCATCTCTGGCTCTGGGCGGCTCTGACTCATCCAGCTTGCATTACAATCTCTCAGTCTGGCATTCATGAGAGCGGCGGGCTCAGTGATAATCCACCAGCTCCTCGGCCCGGCTGCACCCGGTCCTGGATTCATTAGCCTGCCTGAGACCTCGGTCCTGAGTTCAGCAAAGGCCCCCGAGAGCAGGAATACTGATGAAGGATCGCCATCTAAATTATGTTCTTTCATGCAACATAATGATACTTTTCATTTGTTAATTTAGAGCTGCAAATTAAATCGCTTGAATTTAATTAGAAATTAAATATCAGTAATGAGCTCTCCACTCGCAGATGTTTGGGGATTAGAGATTTAAATTCAGTGAAAGGTACAGCCTCGTCGTATGCACTCCCTCCTGATTAGGGCGACATTTGATGCCTTCGAAGAAGTCATTACGTTTCTTTACATCAGGGATGCTCAACTTGCTTTGCTTGGGGGCCATTTTCTACAAAATGAAAGGTCAGGGGCCAATTGCATGATTTAAGGACCTTTCTTGGTTTTATAAACGTTTTTAGGATTTTAGGTCATTTCTAGGATTTTAGGATGTTTCTACAAATTTAGGACATTTCTTGATTTTAGGACGTTTCTATGAATTTAGTACATTTCTAGGATTTTAGGACTTTTCTAGAAGTTAGGGAGATTTCTAGGATTTAAGGATGTGTATTGGATTTAAGGCCATTTCCCAGGACTTTAAGGACATTTCTTGGATTTATGAACGTTTCTAGGATTTTAGGACATTTCTAGGATTTTAGGACATTTCTTGGATTTTAGGACTTCTCCAGAAATTCGGGAGATTCTAGGATTTTGGAGACATTTCTAAGATTTTAGGATACCTTGAGGATTTTAGGATGTTTGTAGGATTTTAGGATATTGCTACAACTTTAAGACATTTCTAGGTTTGAGGACATTTCTTGGATTTCAGGACATTTCAAGGATTTTAGGATGTTTCAATGGTTTGAGAACTTTTCTAGGATTTTAGGACATTTCTTGGATTTCAGGACATTAGGGATTTAGCTAGGACCTCTGCTGGGGGTGTGGGGACTCCTCCACTGTCACTTTTTGTGATAAACAAGCTCAATTTTGATGCTGTTTTGTGCACTCTGGCACGTTATGTATACTACATGTACAAAAACAATTCTCAGTGTGAAAAACTTTATTTTTGTTGTGAATCAGAAAATGGTTGTGGGGGCCCTTGGCACGCTATCGGAGGCCAGATTTGGCCCGCGGGCCGTAAGTTGAGCATCACTGCTTTAGACCATTGGGAGTAATTGTGTAATTGTGCTAAATTTATTCAGTTAGATTTAATGGATAACCAATAATTTATCATCACTGCCTGTATGACAGTCCTCTCTCCTCTTTCTCTGTCTTCACTGACCCTAATTTGACTCTATAACTCGAAGCTTCTTCTGACCAGTTGCTTGTTAATAAGATGGTGTGAACAAGACAGCGGCGAGCACACCAGCAGCAGCTCTGAGCTCTCCCAGACAGCATAGATTTATTATAGATATTTTCCCTGAAGCAATCAGGCTGTTAAAACAAAACTCCTCAGCCCACGCCCATCCTGCCCCAGCCCCCACCTCCCCTCTACTGCAATATATAACCCCCGAGAATTACTCTGAATAATGCTGGAAAATGCAGATTTTTTAATATTTATTTATTCCCAAAAAGTATTTCTCTCTATTTTACTTTCTGAATACAGGTTGACTGCCTTCATAATTATTTTATTCTCAGTAGCTGTTTTATTCATTCCTATTTTATTATCTCTTTTATCCAATACTTTACGCTGTGTGGTTCAGGGAGATGCTGTTTCGTTGTTGTTGCACAGATACAATATAGAAACTTTACCTCGCACTTACCACCAAAAACTAATTTTTTTATTGGATTCATTTTAGAGTGAGTTCTAATAAATTAAAATTGTCCAGTAATTCACATGAAAATACAAAGATAAAAAGTCTGAAAGAATAAATATACCTTTGTGTAGCAGAAATATGTTGCTTTTTCCTCGTTCTTTCCTATCCTTTTAATCATGGTGTAATTCACCAGCCCCTCTTATTTATCTTGGGATCTGACCTCCGGTTTGAAACCATTTGTCTAATAGACCAGAAACAATTGCATTTTAGCCAAGAAACGCTTCCCAGAATCACAACTGCACTTGACACAAAGAGTCTTATTGATTAAGTGAAAGTTTGAGCCAAAGTGTTTTTATGTTGACGTAAGCAATGAATCCAGAGGGAAAAAATAAAAAGAAGTACTGAAGCTGTAAAAAATTCTAGGCTAGTTGGTTTTCTTGATTCAAGCTGCACAGCTTATAGCCTCAAGAACTATTTCACGTCATTTTCTTAACTATTATTATATATGTACAATTTGTAAAATACATTTAAAGTATCAAAAGTAAAACCACTTATTATTATGAAAGAATGTCCTTGTTACTGTTATGTTACGTATAAACGTATACTGTGCAGGATTGTTGGTTACTTGTTGTAAACACATTCGCCAGTGAAAGTAAATGCCATTCACTCTCGTTTAGCTTTTTGCCTTAATATATTTACGTTTTTGCAGCACTTTGTTTCTTGGATGCCTGCTGCTTACAGTCTGGCACGTCTTTGCTGCTTGTCTACCTTTTTATAAACCTCGACTTCATCTGAGTGTTGTAGGGACAAACACCCATAAACATCCTCAACTCAGAAAATACACCATCAGACACTTCTAGTGGGTTGTGTGTGATGATTGTGATTTTTTGGGGGAAAATTGTGCTTAATATATATTTAAATCATTGATACTAATGTTCTGAAGTATTGGAGTATCAGTAATATTCTAGTGGTATGTCTCTTCAAGGTGGAGCTATCTTTAATATAATTTAATCATATTTTTTAACTTATATTATGTAAATACAGTAAAGTCTTGAGTAACTAGTAAATACTGCTGTCGGAAGAAGTGTAATATTTTACCCTAAAAAGAAGCAGATAAAATATAAAGCAGCAAAAAATTAAAACACCCAAGCACAGTGCAAATACCTTTAAAATTTTACTAATGCTTGTAATGCCAATGTGTTGAATTTTTAATTTACTGTATCATTTGAAAAGATTTTATTTTTAAACTCTCTCAAAACAATAAGGGGTGAAATTTAACTTCATCCATATGAAATGCTTCTAGTTTTAGTTTCATGCTTTTTGATGCATACAAAATGCAAAAAGAAAAAAAAAAAGAAAATTCTGCCTCTTGACCTTTTGGACCAAGCTGGACAGTGTGTCCTCTGTTGGTCTCTTGCTCAGAGACTGATATGACATTACTGGACGATGAGGCAAAAGAACAGAGATCGACACATGCCAGCTGTGAAATTCAGCATGCACAAAAGCATATTTCCACTTTCAGAGTGTAAAACTTCTTGTTCTATCCCACAGTTCATTTTCTTTTTATTTTCTGGTGAATCATTTCACTTTTCAAATTGACATACAACAGAAGAATAAGCTTAAAATTCCTTTTAAAGCAGCCAGCTGTGAGGGACACAATGACAGCACTCTGACACTGCAGTAAATTTGGACGTGGAAAGAGACCAAAAAGAGGGAAAAAGATATTGAGAGATCATCGGTGACATCCATTTTGGAAGTGAAAGCCTCTTCGTGCATTATCAAATCACAGAGGCTCATTAAAAGCCTCATAAATGTCTATTGCTCAAAGCTGTTGAGAGCATCACTTTTGAAATTGCTCTCTGGCAGAGTGGCATTTCACACCCGCTCTCCAACCCCCCACTTTTTGGTGCAATGAACACAAAGTTCACCTCGGGTTCAACCTCTTAGCAAAGTGAGAGGGACGGCTCTAATTGGAAACAGTCAGTTGGATTGTCCCGATGCTAAGCTGTCGGACTACACGAACACGTACACATGCCTCATGGGCAAACAGCAGTGTTGGCACACATGCACACTCGCGGACAGATGCAGCGTGCTATCAGCAGTCAACAGTTCTCTGCTGAGCTGTGTTTACTGTAAGCTTCATGTTACTTCTCCAGCAGGACTTCATTTGTTATGAAGTAATGTCCATTATGAGCCGTGGGAAGACTGGGGAGGTTTGGCAGTGATTGTGCACAATGTAAGAACTTCATGACAGTTTTTTACTATTCAGTTCTTCTGATATTCCTGTGGTTGAAGTAATTAGATCCTTAACTGAAAGGTCCAATGCGTAGGAATAAGAGAAATAAGTGTATTGTCAGAAATATTTTCTTCAGTGTAAAATCACCGGTTCTTGTCTACAGAGTTTGCTGTGTTGTGCCACTATGTTTCTACAGTAGCTTAGAACGGATAAACCAAACACTGGCTCTAGATAGGACCGCTCACATATTTGCATCAGCCACCATAAATAGCAGCCCCTCCGTGACAAGCCAAACAGCATTCGAAAAACACTGATTTTTAACATGAAACTGCTTTATTCAGTGTTTTTACCAGTTTAATCAGCTGGTCCATTTGTTTTGACGAGGAAGAGACCTCTGTGGATAATTCGGCTCCCAGTAAAAGCCTTCTGAAAATCTGGATCTTAAGTTATCAGAGAAAAAAGGTGAACACATTAGTTTGAAACGACTGTGACATCCCAAACTGCAGAGGAGAGACACTGATTTGCTACATGAAGCTGCACTGCACTGTGAAACACTGGCTCTAGATGGGGCCATCACATATCTGCATTAGTCACCATAGTTAGCAGGCCCTGCTCGACAAGCCAAACAGCATCCAAAAAACACACATTTTTAATGTGAAACTGCTTTATTCAGTGTTTTTACCAGTTTAAATCACTCGGTCTGTTTATTTTGGAGAGGAAGACACCTCGGCGGATAATTCGGCTCACAGTAAAAACCTCCTGGACATTGAAGGAATTCAATGTGGGAGAAGTTTCAACTTGTTGCAATCTGTAGTCCTTACTGCTAAACGACACTAACTCCTACGCACTGTTCCTTTAAGTTAAAGTAACAGTACCACACTGTCAAAATACTCCCCTACTAGTAAAATAAGTGCATCAAAATCTTACTTGAATAAATGTATATAACTATTATCTGCAAAATAAAAACGCTAATCTGAAAATTAAGTTAAGTATTTATCAATTATAGTGTAAAGTAGCATATATTTGGAATACTCAAGTGAAGGAGAAGTACCTTGAATTTGTACTTAAGCACAGTACATGAGTAAATGTATTTAGTTACATTCCACCACTGGATGCCACAAAAGACTAATAACAGCACACAGCTAAATAAATAGAGGGTTTAAAGTCCACTTTGTGCTGACATGTATTTAAACAGATTTCTGTTCCAGTTTAGTGGAAACAGGGAGGTGGGCTGTTACCAGTAATCATCTCTCCTTATCAGAGCAGGCAATTAATCAATCGTTAAACCTGTTTTTATTCTCATACTCCAGCAGGAGACTAATTCATCGCCCCCAGAGCACAAGCTGACATTTAATACTCATTACAGTGATACATATTGATTTATTTCCCAGACACTCACAGAGATAAACTTAATTACTTTGCTGAACTTTGTCTCGATCCAACGGAAGATTCTGAGTCTGAAATGTTCAATAAAAAGTTTCAGTCTGTGGCACCTTTTTTTTTTAATCTTTTGACAAGAGGTCAGAATTTCTAATGTGCTATCAGTCATATCCGGTGCGAAAACAGCAAGAGGACTATGTTCACATCAGGATATTGTATTCTTTGTTGGCTCCACTCATGGTTGTGAAATGGGTTTTCTGAAATGTAGGGTTACTGATTTACTGGGCAGAGGACAAAACTCCAGCAAGTATTTGTGATATTAAGAGCATTTTTATTGGGAGACCAACATGTTTCAGTTTGTGCTTTTCACCACACAACACGTGCTAAAGAGAACCAGCACTGAGAAACAATATAAATACACATAAAACTAAAAACTCCAGCAAATAAATAGGTACAGTCACTTTTTATTTTAACCTTTTGAAACCCCGGTCGACATCAGTTTTCTTGGGCTGCTTTCAGGCACCTTTTACAAGTTATTAAAGCTTTGAAATGTGAGCAAATTTAATTTATTTCAAAAACATGGGGAAAAAGGCAATGAGCAACTTGACATAAAATGTTCTGCAAACTGCAAAACAATAGTTAAAGATAACGAAAATTACCTCAAAATTAAAAAAAAAAAACTAAGGAAAAAATGCCAAGAAAACTATATATATATTTTAATTTATTTATTTTTTTAGATTTTTTTTGGTTTGGCTAATTTCAGGTTAATTTTCTTGTATGTTCTTATATGTGATTCATCTGACCTAAGAGGCTGGGCTTTATCTTTTATCTGCCTTATTAAAACAAAGATGAAATGTGAAGCTGCATCCTGCAGAAATGTCTTTCTGCAGGATTAATTACATTATTTCTCTTGATAAAACAGTTTTGACCTCTTTAGATTGTTTCCATGCACCTTCGTAGTAATTAACACTGTGCCATAAATCCCCTCTCTGTAATTTATCTGTTATTAAAAAGAGCAGCAAGTTCCCGTCTTAATTATTCAGAAACATAAAGCTGTCGAGGTTTTAAACCGACCACCTGGTTAATATAGAAATGATTACTGCATAAATGTGACTGAGTGTCACAGCTAATGATTATTTTAATTTCTGATTAATCTGTAGATTATTTTCTCATTAATTATTTGGTTGATAAAACTGATTAATTGTTTGGCCTCAAATGTTTTGTTTTGTTCACAACCAAAAGATACTAGCTTTAATGTCATAGAGGAGCAAAAACACCAGAAATATTTAGATTTAAGAGGCTGTACACAGAGAATTTTGGCTTTTTTTTTCTTAAAAAAATCTCAGATCAATAGATAAAACTATAATTAATAACTAATCAGTTACTCAATTAATCATTGCAGTTCTAGTTAACAATTTCTCCCCCCAAAAGTGTTTAAAAATGTTTACTCATGTGTAATGATGATGTGTCTGTGTGTCTTTCTCCTCCCATGCAGGACCATACCCGAGTGGTCAGCCCCATCATCGACGTCATCAGCCTGGACAACTTCGCTTACTTGGCGGCCTCAGCTGACTTGAGAGGAGGTCAGGACATAACACACAAATCATGTACAGTAACAGCTGATAACAAACAGCCGCAGTCAAGGAAAACCCCTGTTTCACAAGCGCTCGTTAAATTACGTAACAATTCTTGCCACAATAATTCAAAACTCATGATAGAAATTCCTAAAAGTCAGTCAGGGAATCAAACTTTTATTCATCAGCAGCCCATTTAAAATGTGAAATCATGTGAGTTACTTCAACCAAAATCAGCAGGATATTTCTTTGAGGTTAATTTCAAATGAAGTCGTGGTTAAATTTAACCACACAATTGGACTTTTCATCTCACTTCTGCTCTCGTTCTCTTTAGGATTTGACTGGAGTCTCCACTTCAAATGGGAGCAGATTCCCATCGAGCAGAAAATGGCGAGGAGCGATCCCACACAGGCAATCAGGTCTGCATGCAATCATCATCATCATCCCTCTTTCTCTTCCTTTTACGCTGCAAATATCCACAGTGCCATCACCTTAAAGTTAAAAGTTCCCACTTTATGGTGTGGTAAACTGATTTAACACAACACTGAGGAATGCACAGCATGTTTGCAAAAAAAACGAAACGTTAAGGTCAGAAAATTTGATCATGACGCAAGTATTCTTCAAAAAACACACCCTAAGGCTTTTATTTTGTCATCTGACATTGTGTTTTATTCCAAAACAAATGTTCAATTCACACACAAGTTCACACACAGGAAGCTCTCGCAGCTTATTATACAACAGACTACAGAGACACTGCAGGCGTTCACGCTCAACTTGTTTTTATTTATTTATTTTACAGAGAAATCTATCATTCTAACGCCTTCTTCAGGCTTGTATAAAGTTTCCAAACTCCTCTGGCTTCATTAACCCTTAAACACAGAGATCACCATCAGTATCTTTGTGCTGCATTCAGACGTCTTTCACAATCATTTTATTTTAACCTCTAAAACCTGAAAAAGTTTGTGGTTGCCTTTATAAAAACGAAGGAAAAACATAATGAGCAGCTTGGCAAGAAATGTTCCACAAACCTCAAAAAATGTGTAAAAGGTGACAAGGAATTAATCTGAAAAATGTTGAGAATGACTTGCTGATATGCTCATTGCCCGACATTATTTTAGAAAGAAATCAAGCCGACATGTTCATGGTTCAAAGGGTTAAAAAAAAGTCTATGCGACTGAGAGAGTGAGTGACAGTTAGCGTAGAAGAAGTAAAAGACTCCTCTCCTCACCTCTTTGCAGGACTCCTGTCATCGCCGGTGGGATTTTCGTCATGGACAAAAGCTGGTTCAACCACCTGGGCCAGTATGACACTCACATGGACATCTGGGGAGGGGAGAACTTTGGTGAGCTTACGGATGATTTTTTAACTTTTATTTGATTCAGTATCACACTGCAGTGATGTGTGCGGAAACCTGAGTCTGTATCAAAGTGCAGCGCGTCATGGTTCACTGAATCCAACCTTTTCAAGCAATATGTGTTAGCATGCATAAATAAAATCTCTCCATAATTGTTGTTGCTTGAACCAGTTTCTTCCTTTACAAAATAAAAAGCCATCTGAGTTGTAATATTAAACCAAATCCCGCTATGCAGCTGTCTCTATACATCGCACAAGTCACTGACTTTAAAGGAAAAATCACTGAGGGGTTACAGGTAACAATGCAAGTCATTAGTTTACTTCCGTAATTACAAGTATGCTGTTTTTCCATTTTCTGTGTTAATTTGAATTAATATCACTACTTTGGAACAAAAAGGAATAAAGAAAATGTTTGTTTTCAATTACATGTAACAATACATGCAAACAATGATGAAAAAAAGTCAAAGTAAAGTGATCAAAGTGGACATTTCAATGTCTTCAACTTCATTTATGTAGCCGTGTTGGCTCTGGACCACTGCAGATGCTTCTGGGTGCTGCAGAGGCCCAGCAGTCCGCTCTCCGAAATAACAATTGTGTCCTTGGAATTTGCAAGGCAGCAGAGCATTAAATTATCCGCTACAAAAGCTTTCATACTGCTGATTTACAGCTTACAGCCATCTGCTGCGTTAAAGATGTAGCAGGTAAACACAGCCTGCCCAAAATCAAGATGATACAGATCAGACAGACGGAGATCTACCTACATGCCTGACCTCGTCCTCTGTGTCTGTCCCACTGCAGAGCTTTCTTTCCGGGTGTGGATGTGCGGAGGAAGCCTGGAGATTCTTCCCTGCAGCCGCGTGGGTCACGTATTCAGAAAACGGCACCCGTACGACTTCCCAGAGGGCAATGCTCTCACCTACATCAAGTGAGTGGTTTGATTCGAAACTTGACGCCCTGTCTGCTGCACAGCGTTATTATAAAACCGCAAAACAACTGACCAACTGCTGAGACCGTCATTCTTTCAGTCAGCAGTCAAAATCCAAAGTGTCACATGATTCAGTGTGAAGTTAACGGCTTCATCAGACAAACTTTTCACACGTTTTGACTCAAGCAGCAGTGAAAGATGAGTAACTGAACTTTGAACAAGTTTGCAGAACATCTTCAGCCAGACTTCAGGTAAAAGAAAATATTTAACGACTTAATGCTCATCTTGAAATTGTTCTTCTTACAGACATTCATCCAGCTTCCTCTGGATGAATTCAGAGATTTTAAAGTCTTGGGCCTGAGCTACCTGCAAAGAAACAATATGATTCAGCAACAAAAACTGCAGTATAATTATATAACCTTATAGGCTATTTTTGCTGTAATTTAAAGTTTCCTTTTCCTCATCACTCGCTGTCACACCGGCCAAAACAGTATACTGACGTGTAAACCATCTGTCAGCATTCAGCAGTACATCTGTGTCAGGTCACGCCCTAAGAGTGTCTTTAAGGTCCGTTTGTTTTTTTTGTTTTTTTTTAACTTAGTAAGCAACCAGAGTGAAATACAAAGAAAAAACAGTAAAGGAATACTTTTACCCCCTCAAATTATCGTCTGTGCGCAACTACCCATCCCATGTTGCAATAAATTTGTGAAGGAAATTAGAAAGTACTAATGCATCCATGGTGAATGAAGAATCCAAAAACTATGTCAAACAGCAAAACTATATCAACACATCTATTAACAAAATCTCACAAAACTTGTTCAGTGTAATCCAAGTCTCATTTATCCACTCATATACTCAGCTCTTCCTCAACACATTCAGTTTAAATACCTCAGTATTTAAACTTAAACTATCCATGATTTCTTCAAAGCCAGACTCCATTTACAAAAACAGTAATTTTACCTCACTGAACACGGGAGCTGCTGCTCCACATCTGCATTGATTTGTCAGTTTATTTGTGTTATTGTGTGACTTTGGTGAATCTGAACTAAACCTTTAAAACACCAAAAACACAAAATAACACAAACAAACTAACTGATCAAGGCCGTGGTGGCCAGCAGCTCCGGCAATCAGCAAAGTAAAATGACTGTTTTTATCAATGGAATTTGGCTCTGAAGAGAGCATAGATAAGTTTCGCTTGTAGTTCAGTTCTCCGTCAGAAAGTGCTGTCTGTTTGTATTAAACATACAACTTTGATAAATGAGACTTGGATTATACTTCAGGAGTTGTGTGAGAGTTTATAAACGGCTGTTTTGATGTAGTTTTGGCCCTTTGACTTCAGTTCATCAAGAATTTTCTCTGTTTTTGGATTATTTGTTCACCATGGAGACATGCAAGAAAAACAAAGGTAACACTGGGTGAGTCATTCATGTACAAATGATCATTTTAGGGGGTTGAAGTATTTCTTTTCAGTTTTGTTTTCTGACTGGTTACCAACAATATAGTTAGATTAAAAATGTTGCAAAAAAGTAACCTCAGGATTATTATTAGCTCCTGGCAATATTTACCACCAGTAAACTGTACAAATATCAACTTAGGCTGCTTTATTTTGTATAAATATCTAAAGTATACTGCTGCAAGTCAGATTGTTCCGAAACACACCAAATTGTCTCATCTGCCTGTTTGTCGTCACCTGCAAATACACCTAAAATTTAAGGAGAATGACATTCCTGTTGGAGATTTGGGGATTTTTTTTGGTGTCTGAAGGCTCCTGTGTGTGACACTGTCATTAGAGCTGCCTGCATGAATGCCAGCAGCACTGTCATTACTGCGTCTCAGCAGCTGTCGTGTGTCTGTGTCCGTGCAGGAACACCCGGCGGGCTGCTGAGGTGTGGATGGACGAATATAAACAGTACTATTACTCTGCAAGGCCGTCGGCCCAGGGCAAGGCCTTTGGCAGGTTTGTCATTTATGCTGTCACCTTCTTCTCTCATCATACAGTCCAGTGTTTTTCCTGTTCAGACAGATATGTGGGTAGCATATCATGTTTTATGTTTTAATCCTGTGTTTTTATCTGCTCTCACTGTGTATTTTATCTGTTTTTTAATTTTGATTAATTTGTTATTATTTCATTTTGTTTGTGAATAGTGACAGGTGTCTGTGAAAGGTACTATACAGATAAACTTTTCTCGTGTATCTATTGTAGATACCAAGTTTTATACACATTCTTTACCATTTCAGTGAGCCGATCAATAAAATAAGTCTTCTACCTGTTCTTATAATTTCCATAACAAACTATCTGTTGCCATATAAATCCTATTATAAAGCAAGATCTTTTTATTTTATTTTTTACATGCACTAGTATTAAAGACAGTTATTTTCATTTTTCCTGATTTTTTTCTTGATTAATTGGTTAATTTTTTGCCTATAAAATATCAGAAAATAGTGAAAAATGTCTGTTGTAACTTCCCAGAGCCCAAGTTCAGTTAGCCCACACAAAAATATCCGGTTTAATGTAATATATGATGAAGACAAGCAGCAAATCCCCACATTTGAGTAACTGGAACCAAGAATGATTGCTAATTTTACTCAAATAGTGACTGAAATGATAAACCAGTAAACAAAAATGTTGCCAGTTAATGTTAATTGTTTAATACATTTTTGTACTAAATTCATTTTATCTCAAAAGCCGAAAAAGGGAGCGCTCACTGCTGTGGCCGTAAATTACAACATAAATCCCTCTCTGATATTAGCAGAAAAAAGTTATTTCTGGTTTCAACTCTATTAATAAGATCCTCATTAGTTAAATCTGCAGGTTCGGCTGAGTTCTGTGCATCAGGATCCCACTTTTTAAAATATTTCTCTCTTATACTGTCTTACATTCTCCTCTCTCCATACTTCGATTTTACCGTTTCTCTCCTTGCTCTCTGTCTTCACATTCTTATGTGTTTTCTTATTGCAGCATTGCAGATCGTCTGACGCTGCGGCGGAAGTTGAACTGCAAACCTTTCCGCTGGTACATGGAGAACGTGTATCCTGAGCTGAGGTACGACACTCAAACCGAGCTGCTATCACTGTCAATCGTGTTGAACGGGTTAATTCATGCTGTATTCCTGAGCATGTTTAATGGAGGCGTAAAGTTTTCCTGAGGACAAATTTGGTGATGTATGCTACTTTTTAAAAACTACAGAAACTTTAAATTATTAATTGTGTCTGATATGTTAATATAGTTTTTACACAAAAAAGTTTAATTTAAATGATAATTTAAACTTCTCCAAATAACATTTATTTCCATATCTCACTGAAAAATCAAGAGTCTGTGAATATACTTTTTTTTTCTTTTATCCTTAGTATTTACAAATATGAATGAATATCGAAGCAACAATAGCCGTCAAGCAGTTATAATAAGAGCCGGCGAAAAGTAAAAAAAGTTAAAAAAAAATAAACACAAAACAAACAAAGAAAACAAAAGGGCCCAACCATCAACAAAGAAAGAAAAAAAACAACAAAAATAGCCAATATGCTTATTTAATGTAAAGTCCATACTCATCGTGTGTGCTGGAGGCTTAAAGTGTCCACATCACACTTTTGTGTAAACTACATGTTGAACCACAACTCGTTTTTAAACGATGTCACAAAATCCCGTTCAAACTCAACTTAAACTCAGATTTCAGGTGAGCACAGAAAAACTCTTCAGCAAACGAATGTAAAACAAACTCAAACATCCAAGTTAAAATTTGATGCCTGACCTGAGACCGTCATAAGATTTAAGATCATTTCAACACCAAAGACAGCCAAATTCTCCCTTCAACCACCAATAAAAACCAACAAATTGAAAGTGCTCGTAGTGGTTGTGTTTGTTATGATTGATTATTTGAGGCTGAAATTAGGTAGAAATGATTTTCAGACTTCATTTCATTTCAAAAGAAAAAAAACATTTGGAGAAAAGAAAAAGACACCGTAGTAAATGCAGTCAGAAATTCTTCTTCCCAAGCTTTTAAATCTGAAATAATCTCCCAAATCCTTGGGGCTGTCATGACCCCCAAGTTCAGACCCAGTAATCTAAATATATCCGATTTGGATGGGAACATCTGAGCACGGTATCAGCGTGTATCCCACCAGCTCAGCCCCCCTCCTCTCTGGCTCTGACTGCTCCGTGTCAGGCTTCAAGACAACTGTGGTTTCTCAGATTGAAATTGTATATTTTCATAAGTACGTGTTGTAACAGGGCGGATTACTTAGTGGTGCGATTCAATTACTCAATAGGGAAACCAGTCAATCCAATCCATCTGTTCTTTATTGTCGTAAAAAGACCTTTCATTGCCCCCCCCCCCCTCTCTCGTCTTTGTCAATGGCTCCCTCAGGGTCCCCGAACAGGAAGCGGTGTCCAGTGTGCTTAAACAAGGAGGTTTGTGTCTGGAGACTCGTGGGACGGACGGCCTCGGCCTGGCAGAGTGCAGGGGCATCGGAGCCAACAGGCCGCAACCGCAGGTTAGGACTCTGCCACCAGGGGGAGACTGTGGGTCTTATATTTACAAAAACACTCCACATTTTGATGCAAAAAAGAGACAAAAGTATTTGAATTTCAACGCCCACTGAACACTTAAAATTGAAATTTAAACACAGTAGAATTAATAGCATTGAAAAAAAATCTAGTTTTTAAAACCATGTTCATAAATTTACTTGTTCTGAATTCACCTCTATGAAATGCAGATGTGAAATTTCTTGATTTGCAATTTCTAGAGGTTGATTTGAATAATTAAAAAAAATTGAAGTAGAAAATCTCAAACATCAGACATATTCGATGAGTCAAATCGTTCAAGCGCGATTGCTTATCGTGTCCAAGCTCAGATTTTGCTGTTTTATAAATTTTAGGTTAAATTTTTTTATCTGGATTTTACCAACTTAATTTGAGCAACCTAATTCTTCTTTTTTATTCTGAAACTTACCTGACTTTGGTGTTTTAAAGGGTTAGTTTGGACTAACCCAATAAAACAAACAAACTACAAGGCAGTGATGGAAAATCAGCTCTTATGTTCAGCGAGGTAAAATTACTGTTAAGTTTCACATCTAGTTCTGCCTGTCGATAAAAGCTGCCTCTTTGGGAAGTACCAGCATGCAACTGGATAAATGAGACGTTGATTATACTGAACATGTTTTGTGAAAGTTTGTAAACAGATGTTTTAATATAGTTTTGCCATTGTTAAATGCCTTATGACTTCAGCTTACCAAGAAATTTCTGCTTTTGGATGCAAAGAAGTTTTTCATGAATTCAACTTGACAGGTTAGTAACTGACATAGAAATGGTCATTTAGGGGGTGAAGTATTCCTTTGAAGTCTGACTTATTGAGAGAAAATGTGCAGAAAATGTGCAGATTTGAACTGATGAAGCAGGTGTAAGTATAAAGGAAACAGGGACTATGTGCCAGAGGCAAGCAGAGTAGAGGGTACATACATCTAAAAAACTTTTACAGGTGCTGGATCAAAAAATCAAACAAAGGCGAGAATCAGACAGGAGATGTGCACGCTGTACGAGAAGCTCCTAGTGATTTTAATTGTGCAATGTTTTGATCTAACAGAGATGAAAATACCCAATGAAGATCTCTGTTGGATCAAAACATTGCACAATTAAGATAACTGAGAGTTTTTAAAACAGCGTGCAGATCTCCTGTCAGATTCTTGGTTTGTGCAAGAGGCACAAACAATAGAGATCATGTGGTGTCAAAAATGAACAATTAGATGGATGTTTGCTGCGCAATTTAACAACTATATGACTTATGTAGAGCATGAAGATTTATTCACTTTTCTCTAACAAATCAACATAGTTTATGGCATTATAAATGGCTTTTTTGGGGAAATATGACTTTTTTATGAACATGTTAATGCCACAATCCTTCAGTGTTCCTCCTCTTTCGCCAAACTAAAAAAGCCCCTCTGTTGCTAGGATACAGAGCAAATAAACACATGTGATCAATTATAACATGATGAACTACATGTCAAACTTTAATTTAAGTTTGGTCGTGTTAGTCAACATTAGTCACTGTTGAGGTTTTACTCTTACATTAATCACAATGACGTTGGCTGAATATCACAGGTGTGATTAGGTGTTCGTAGCCTGCAGTTTGTGACTCAGATTAAAGATGAACGGTGATACAAAAAAAATATTTTGCAGAGAAAGAAATGTGGTTTCACTGAATGTCAGAAAACCTTGGAACAGTTCTTTCCTTTCCAGAGAGAAAACTCAGCCAAGTTTGTCACTTTCAAACTGCATCTCTTTAAATCATGTGGCTTTATGATTGATAGTTGAAGAAATCTGCAACCCAGTCGGGTTAAATGTCTACAGTTGTAACCTTTAGGGTTCGGAAACTGTAAAATACAAACCTGTTGGACTGCAGTGAAATGTAGTGATCAAATGTAAAGGACAGTCATGTTTTAATGCGATGCTTGTACATTTTAAAAGAATAAATGAAACAAAAGTTCCTCTGAAAATCACATGAACTCACACACGTCTGCTGTGTGTTTTCACTGAGATCGCAGCAGCCACCACAGTCATCAGTTGTTTCTGTGTTTTGCAGAGATGGGAACTAATAGAGCCACTGCTCCGGCAGCAGGACCTCTGCCTGGCCATTTCAGCCTTCACAGCAGGGTCAAAGGTCAAGATGGAGCCCTGCAATACAAAAGAGCCCAGACAGGTAAGAGGAAACAGTCAGATTTTCAAAAGAAAACTATACATTTATAGTTAGCCTTATACCTACTTCTTTTTTTAAAATTTAATTTTATTGACATCTATTGTACAGCATATATCAATGAACAGTTTGTTCTTAAAATGAGTGATTACAATACATACAATCAATGTCTAAAAGGCAGAACTAATGAAATAAGACAAAATAGAGACAAAATAGAAACAAAATAAAATGACTGTCCCACTTTAAGGGACCAACACATCCTGAACCCCAAACAATCCAGACTACCGACTTCTGACAAAATATTCATTTCACAAAGCTTTACTGAGACTGAGCAACCATGTTTTTCGCTGCTGTAAACCCGACTAATAACGCTGTCTTTTTGGTCGGTATCAGATCCAACTTTGAGAGATCATTTAGGATGAGTAAAGTTGGCAAATGGGGCACGCTGATCTTAAATATATCAGAGAGGTTAAAGCAACAATAGGAGGACATTCCCAAAACATATTGAAATATGTGCCAACAGCCTTTATAGAGCACAAAGTACAAACAGAGTCAGCGATTATCCTCATTAAACAAAGCTTCATTTACACTCAGTGTATAAAATTGTAATGCATTTGCTGGTTATTGGGGTTTCTGGAGGCTAGCATTACACCAACTGTTGCAGACAAATTGCAAATGTCAGGGTAAATTTATTAGTTTCATCTCGACTGATGCACGCTCCTGTGATCTCAATCATGTGGTCATAAAACTAAGTTGGAGCTGTGTGGAGTCAGTCGTTTCTCATTTTGACGTTACAATAAAATCAAACAAGTGTAATATTATCTTAAGTTTTTAGCCTTTGCTCATACAAATGGTAAAGTTCTGTGATTTGAACATTGTCAATCAATTGGTGCTCTCTCTCCAGCACCAAAACAAGTAGACAGAAATATGCAGGGAGGTGCAAGAACGTGAACCAGTCTCGGTATCTGATCCAACAACCAGCACATATTTTAGTGAGAAATCTTAATCTCTGAAGTGTTACATCTCCCATTTCCTCGTCCTCTCACTAAAATAGCAACAAACCAGCGGAGACTGGTTGCAAGTTGAGGTGACAAAATCCAAAATGTAGTTTTTAACAACTGCAATTTATCTGTCAGGATTATACTGATGCCAAATAGAGAAGTATAATGTCGACACATGTTTATCTTTTGTTTCTGCAGTTATGTGTTTTTGTGGTCAAATAAGGAATTGTCAATATGTTCATGTTTCTTAAAGGGAATATGGCATAATATTTTTAACCAGAAGCAGGATGGGAAATATTCTCAAAAATAATCTAAATTTTATACTGTGACTAAAACTCACATTGTCTTCACGTGCAAAGAGAGTCTCAGACTTTTGGCTTTTAAAAGTCTTTCAAAGTCTTTTAGTGTATGGAAGGAAAAAGTGGCATTTTAAAAAAATGCAAACAATATTTATTGTGTTAAGTTATTGTGTAAACTAAGGGTTAACGATAGAAGATGGAATTTGCTTAAATCTTGCTCTGTCAGTCATGTCAACAGTAAAGTCTCAGTTTTTCCAAACGGTTATCTCATTTTGGAACACAGCACTTCATTTGTCTTCCATGTGCCACTCACTGCGTTGAAAGATTTGGAGATAAGAGGTGTTTCCAGGACAGATGCAGAGCAGCCCACCTGCTGCTGACGATGATGACGATGATGATGACGCCAGGAGACCGTCTGAGTGGCCTTACTGTAGCTCGTGTTAAAGAAGAATAGTTGATTTTATAGAACAAGCGCTTCCATAACTTCAGACCCCACCCTGTTCCCTCCTAGTTTTCTTCTTTCTGAACGTCAAACATGCTCGTCCCATGTGGACCCGCTTTGGCTGCACGGTTGATTTATAGCATCGAAGAGGGAGTTATTAACTCAAACCATGTGTATGAGTGTGCGGGACTTCTGCCAGGGCGTCCTCTCATCTCTCTGCGGGCCCGTCGCAATCCTCTGAGAGTTATTTGGAGACCTGCCCATCAACGAGCATCCAGTTCTTGCTGTGGGAGACATTTGGCCTCTTTGTCCTGACTGTTTAATCCCAGAGAAAGGAACAAAAAATACTTGTGTTTTTGACTTTCTTCTCTCTGAATGAAAGAGCACTGAAGTCATTAACTCTTGGAACGACAAGTGACGATGGCTCCTTTTTAAAAAAAAGTTTTTCAAATGGATACACAAAACCAAAAGAACAATGACGTGAGTTTATCTGATCCTTATTATTCAGTATTGGATATTTTTCAGTCATGTCATCCATCAGCAGTATAGCAGAGGCTTTCTCCGACCACTGCTGCATGAAACAGTCTGGAACAGCTTTGCAACATTTTATCGTCTCAGCATTAATGTTTTATTGAAGCTTTCAGGTTTTTTGCACATAGAAATTCTTTAACTAATCCTGAAAGAATTTCATTAGTTTGGGTTTGACTGAGAAGATGATGCCCCGATGCCGGTCTAAACAGTGTGTTAGAAGTCTGTCCAATGAGGATAAATGTAGTGAAATACTTTGAAATTCTTTGGCATGAATTAGCCGTATTTCAAGAAACAGAAAACTTGGTCAACAGTTGAACCTTGCGTCCATAAGATAACATGTGCTGTGTGCAGCTGCAAAATACATAATAAAACATAAACCAACAAGACAGACAATATACACATCGACAGTGTAGATAAAAGGAAGGATAGATAAACAATTAAAAAGAGGAAAATTGCGCAACCAAGGAGGGAAATGTTAAACACATCTTATGAAGAAAATTGCTCCTCATATAAATTAAGGAGATGGACACACATACAGAGAATAAATAACTGTGAAAACTCTAAAAACTGTAAGCCATAAAATTATAAAAACTATAAAACTGTGCATACTACAAA
The DNA here is from genome assembly GCF_026936395.1 of Plectropomus leopardus. NCBI lineage: Eukaryota > Metazoa > Chordata > Actinopteri > Perciformes > Serranidae > Plectropomus > Plectropomus leopardus. The sequence continues at coordinate 6,230,764 of NC_142189.1, forward strand.
AAAAACACTTGTGTCTTTATCATTGTCAAAAAAAACACCTAATGTTCGAATCATTGTCACTAAACTTAAAGGGACAGATCATCCCAAAATCAAGAGTACATATTTTTCCTCTCGCTTGTAGTGAGAGGAAAAATGACCGCAGAGATGTCAAAACTATTGCTGCAGCAATAGTTTTGACATCTCTACGGTCATTGGCTCCAACACTCTGCAACACACACCTAAAAAAATAAATAAATAAATAAATCGAGACAAATAAACAGCACTACAAGCAAGAGGAAAAATATGTACTCTTGATTTCTGGTCTATGTTGTTTTGTATTTGAGTTTTTTAAAACTATATACTTATCCCACATATTTGTCAGTTGTGACACATACACACACACACACGCAGATAGACGGACTTCACCCTGCCTGTGATTAGATAAGAGCAGAGAGGCAAAATCACCTTTTGACTCTGTAGGAGAGAGAGAGGGAGAGAGGGAGACTACATCACTACAGCCTGTTCAAAAATCAAATATTTGTTACTACAGAGAGAAAAAGTACTGAAAAAAGTACTCCAGTACCCAAACAGCTGGGCACTGGAGCCATATTCCAGGTACTGCTACTGGTATTGGTTCAAACGTGAACGGTACCCAACCCTGACAGCCGATATCGACAGCATTTGGCAACTCACATCAAAACGATCTAGACTGATAAACAGCCCTACAGGTAAAAGGAAAAATCAGTGTTTTTGATTTTGGGGTGAAGTACTCCTGTAACATTTTCACTCTCATATTTAATTTATTCCTCATTTTTGTTGCACACACTTTTAGGCACAGCTCACACACATAACAGCACATGTTTACAGTATGTGACACACACACGTATACACAGACGCACTCTCCCTTCTGTAGGATTTTAAGATTAACCTCTCATTCACCTCCATGCTTTGATAAGCCTCCATATGGCTCCAGGAATCTGCACTTGGCGCTCTCACTCTCTGCTGCTGCCTTTAGTTGAGCTCTGATCAGGGAGTTAATAAAGGAATCACTCATTATAGCTGGTGATTTATGGACAGCCTGTTTGTGGAGAGCGCACTGTCTCTCTTTACTTCAGTCTCAAGTTTCTTGTCGAACTTGCTACGGCACTTTTATGAACAGTGACTCGACCCTGGGGAGCCTCTGTCGAAAAGACTATCAGCTTTATGGAGGATCAAAGGAATCCGGCGACTCGTTACTTGATGGAAATCAGAAACAGTTTCTCTGAAGCGCCCAGTAGCTCACCTGGTTAAGCATGTGACCCCCAAACTGAGACAGGGATCTTGTCGCAGCAACTGCAGCTTGCAACCTGCAGCCCTTTGTCACCCCCTCTCTCTCCTTTCATGCTTAAACTGTCCTATCAAATGAAGACAAAAATTTGTTTTAAAAAAGCAAAAAACCATTTGCTGCATTCTGAATTGCATACTTTTTCTTTTTACTCTTATTACATACTGCAGCTGCCCTTGCAAAGTACATACTGTTGCATGCAGTATGCATACAATTAGGATATACTAAGCCATTCTAAGGTAGCATTCGTTCAAATATTGGTTGACATTTTTTCACTCATTTATCCATTTAGCTTCGTGCAGTGATAGTATATTAAGATATTAATTGTACACGCGAGTCGCAAAACATTATTAGTACTTACACTTGAATGCGCTGTCATCTGTTATTGTGGTGTCTGTCATTTCATCAAACCAACTGTCATCCATCAGTGAGCTGTCAAATGTTTGTGCTCTGGGCTTTGTTTATATTCCCGCGACACACCGTGACGTATGTGACCTATGTAGTCGGAGGCCGGATGTAGTCGGACAGCTTGTTTTTTTTTGGCATTCTGCATTTCACATACTTCGTATTGGGACATACTAAATCTTTTCTGGCATACTAAATAGTATGGTAGTACGGGTATTGGAACGCAGGGATTGTTTCCATTACAGAGTTTGCAACCAGATGGCCTGAATAAATGTTTGAGGAGTAAAAAGTTGAATATTTTTCTTTGAGATGTAGTTTTAGAGATAAAGAGAACACAATGGAAAAGTCAAGTACTGCAGATTTCTACTTAACTGTACAGTGCTCGAATAAATGTACTGAGTTATATTCCACCATGGTTAACCCTTATGGTCCACTTTAATATTACAAACACACTCGTATCGCTCTGCGCACAAAATGTGCTTTTCAAAATGATAAACTATTGTACGTTAATATTATTTTCTACTTGAGTTAATCATGAATATCAATTATTCATTAATTTCCAGAATTTTAACACTTTAAACACCAGGTTTTTGTCATGACAAATTCCAAAGCAAAAGCCAAGAACGACGCCCAGATATAATAAAATGCATGTGTTTATGCTTTGATGGTTGTGGGATTAAAAATTGCAGTTTGAATGAGTTTCAATGGTGCATTTTAACAGTATGAATGTTACAATTTTGTTTATGCAGTGTGATTTAGACTTATTGTAGGAGCTGAGCTGGAACGTCCAAGGTTAAACAAAAACACACAATCTAGCCAAAATGTATGCCATATACATGAAGCATGTAAAATGTGTCAAATAGTTAAACTTAGTAACAAATCGTTATCTTACCTGTGACAGCTAATTGTTTCTTCAGGCTGCTTTGAGTGCAGCTGGCTCTACTATGTTTTTTCCACTGAGTGCAGCAAGTCAGTCATTCATGTGATTACTGTTATCCAGGTCTGACTCAGTCCATTACTCACGACTAACATGAACCTGGTGTGCTGATACATCATCATTTATGATCAGCGAATAATACGAGGCAGAGCAGGTCGTCTGCGCTCTCTGTCACACTAACTGACAGAGACGGATTCAGGTTTTTCCATCTTTTGTTTTCTGCAGAAGTGGAAGCCTAAGGGCACGGCTCTGCAGCACATGGTCAGCGGCCTCTGCCTGGACAGTCAGGCCCCGGCGGGCCCTCCGGTCATCACACAGTGTCGCGCCCAGATGGCCAGCCAGTCCTGGGAGCCGCAAATTATCACCTGAGCCACGGTGGACGGGGACGAGGGAGAGGGAGGCGCAGATTCTGGACCCGGCCTGCAGAAGGACTCATGGGGAACTTGTCTGCACACTGTCTGTCGCCTTGCTGAGGGGTGAAAGGAGTGAGAACTGTACTTTTGTGATGTCAACTTCAAGCTCCTGCTCCCTGGCGGCGAGAGAAAACATTTTAAGGCCTTGTTGAGCGAAACATCGGAGGTCTTTTCGTGTACAGTGCTCCATCCTCCGAGGATGCTGCAGTTCTTCTACGTAATCTAAGCTTTTCACTGAAAACTGTTGCACATCTCACTTTTTCATTTCTGTATCTATCCTGGTCAACAATTTCCTTCAAATCAGAGTAGTGCGGATCGCCTCAACGCAGGTGGACCGCAGCTGCTCTGAGTCAAAGTCACTGCTTGTCTTGTCGCCTAGTCTTAGGTTGAGGCATGTCTGATGACTGTGTGGACCTGGCAGGTTTATGTATAGCCAACTAAGATTTGAGCTTTTTTTTATTTTACTGCAGCACCACAGTCTTGAAAGCACCATGCAAAGCACTGTCAGGAACATTATTTATTGTTTTGCATGGTCAGACCCAAAGAATGTTTTTTTCTGTCTCTATACAAAGTTTTATGTAAATATTTGAAGCAGATAATGGCCTGTTTTTGTGTCAAGTAATCTATATGTTGTTTGAAAAATAAAATGTGGTAACAAAGGAACTATTGCTTTAATTATTCATAGAACAATTTGGAATCAAGATTATTATACTTAAATACAACTAAGCTGAAAACAAAAACTAAATGTGGAAAAAACATTTTATTTAACTTTTTTTGAAACCTTGACTTTACAAAAAATGATACTGTACATGTACAATTAACTACAATAAAATAAAAATATTCAGGAAATGTCTTAAATTTTAGTCTAAATTTGGTTAAATTTGCCAACACGACAAGCATGAGGAGCCACTGGTGCATGAGTTTATGCAGACTGTTATGTTACAAGACTTTTGCCTTCATAAGGAGTTGTATTTGTATTTTAATACCTTTTTTGAACTTTTTAAATCTTGCCCCTGATAAATACCTACCATATTATATAAACAAAACAACCAAAATAATTACCACCCTGGAACTGATACTAAACTAAACTGAAAACAATAATTAAAATGTTAATTTAAAAAAAAAATGATGCAAAATGCAAAACTCTAATAATCAGTTTCATTCTGATCATCTGATGTTGAAGCGAGAAGTGCCTTGAAAAGTAAAACGTCATCTGAGTATCAAACACTAATTTCATAATTTTAAAAAACAAAGACAGTTATGATAAAGGTCTCATTTTTTCCAATACAAATGTCCTGAAATCCCAATTTATTACAAACATTGGCGACAACTTTTTTAAAAGTGCATCCACTCTGAGACATTTATTTAGCAAATATTTCAAACCTGTAATAAAGCAATTTTAAAATATTTTAGCTTTGCATTTGTAATGCTTGGTGTGTCAGTAGGTTATTTTGTGGGGCTAAACCTTTGGGTCAAATATTCATGTATTTCATCAGTCATATCATTTGCTATGAAATGTGGCACAAACTCTGGTTTGTTTACTGATTTTTCATTTTGTGCTCTCCACAGCTTAAACTCTCCACCTGTCCTTCACTTCAACTCATGGCAGGAAAACGCTGAAAAGCTTCAGCAGTCTTTTTGTTTAATTTGATAATATATTTATTGAATCTTCATGACAAAGGAAAAAAATACAATGTATGTACTGAACATCAGAATTTACTTGTAAATAAATAGATAATGGTAATAATGACTACAAATACAAATACATTTTAAAAAGCCTGCAACCCACAGAGTTCAATGTGAATATTAAGCAACAAAATGAGGTGCCAAAGCACTTTTACACACTATATTAAATGTGAATATCATATATTAATAAAAATTCTAAACACTCCTTGTATATCTAATTTTCTCCAGGTGCAAACAGCTCATTCGGCCTGTCACACAAAACTTGTTGTTGAATTTACATGAAATGACCACAAGGAGGCAGAACATCCTCACAGATGTCTGAGAGACTCTCCAGCGACATTTGTGACTCTGACCTTGACAGGTTGATGAATGACGGCTTGTTGTAAAAAAAAAGAGTCATAAAGAAGATTGGATTTAAGATAGTTGAGGATAAAAAGAGAGTGGCTGTAAAAAGAAGATAGAGAAAATATATGAGTGTGTGTGTGTGTGTGTGTGTGTGTGTGTGTGTGTGTGTGCGCGCGGCTGCAGAGAAACACTGGCAAGACATCTGTCAGCATAACCGGATTGACAACTTTGTTAGTTTTTTTTTCTTCGTTGGTTTTGTAACCCTCCACGCTGCAGCTTAGTAGCTCCACAGCTATGTGAGGAATGTGAGTTAATGCTGATAAACTTGTGGCCTTTTTAAGGAGGCCGAGGTTTCATCATCGGGGAGGAGAGAGGGTGGTGGTTGGAAAAAAAGACTAAATGACAATCACAAAATCAGACCAGATTCTGAATACAGACTTGACTTGGCAAGAAGAGCACTTTCAATAAACTCATGTAAAAAGAGGAAATGCATTTAGACTGCTGTGTTATCCAAGTGTTCCTTTAAACTGTGGTTTCAACAGATCCCTCACTGACTGGACACATATTTGCATAACAGCCAGATAGAGAATATAATGAAGGATGGATCAGGTGCTTCACAGGAGCTGGACACCAGTGTTGAAATGTGTCAAATACAATGCAATGTTATGTTACATTATAGCTCTGCTTCAATGCATCTCAGTGGACAATATTGTACTTTTAATAGTTAATTTCAGCTTTTTAGCTTCAAGTTCCTGTGTGCATTCAGATGTTTACATACAAAGATCAACTTATGTATTGTTATTTATTAAAACTACCAATAAAATTAGCTCAACCCAAAAGAAATATGATATTTTCAGTGTATAATAACAATTTCTATAAAACTTTTGTGATAGTATATAGAACACTCATTGGGGAGCATTTTTTCAGCATGAGCACTTTCTAACGATACTTGACATACATATAGCTGATAGTATTTCTATTATTATACTTTTGAATGTAGGACTTTAAAAGTTTAAAACACAAGTAGATTGATCTGCTTGTTTTTGAAAACATGGAAAGGAGGCTATATGCAACTTGGCAAGAAAGGTCTTGTAAATTTCTAAAAAATAGTAAAAACTACCCGAAAAGAGAGAGAGAGAAAATGAATGAAAAATAAACAAAACAAAACAAAAAAAACCTAGTAAAATCCTCCAAAAAACGGTATTAATGGGTATCTTTATCATGTTTTTTTTTTTTTTTTTTTTTAAATTACATTACAATAACATATAGATATGTTAGAGCTTCGTTTCAGGTCACTTCCTTGTTTGGTTTTGTTTTTTTCTTTTCTTTTGTTGTGCATTTTAGGTTATGTTCTTGTAACTTTATTTCATTTAAAGTTACTCAGTGCCTTCTTATGTTCTTGACAAGAGTCAAGCTAATTTGCTCAGGTTTCAAAAGGTTAAGAGAATAGGAAATAGTGTTAAGATCTTTTACTTAAATGCTTGTGAAAACAAAAAACTGATGTTGATCAGGGTTTTAACATGTTAATATCTAACAGAGGCGAATATGAATTATTTGACTTCATTTATTTGAATGAGATTACATCTACGCACTTTTAATGTAGGCAGGACCGACAGACATCCAGACATCTTCCAATTGACATTTGTCCCACTTTCAAAATAGGACAGCCTTATAAGAAACTCATTTATAAGTTGTTTTGAAACTCACATCAGTAGGTCACAGCAGAGCCCTTTATTCCAGTGCACTGGGTCACACTTATTTGTTTAAGTTTGAAAAACTTGCAGCAGCTAATGTTTCCTTCGCAGTGATACTGGTTTCAAACATGCAGTAAAAAGTCCAGTTTGATAGGTTTGATCCGGGCTGCGCTGCCGTCTATCGATCACCTCCAATCTGCACGCGCCGGCCAATGGGGTCGCGCGGGGGCGGTCCGTTGCTAAGGAGGAAGTTTGGTTGAGTCTCCGAGTAGCAGCCATTCAGCGGCGGTGGCTGAAGCGATTGGACTGCGAGCGTCTGTCCGACACTTTCTGTGGAATTTGAATTATTTCGGCACTGCACGGTCCGTGGTTCACAGGCTGACGGCTTTACCGGGACATCCTCTGGGTCTCAGCAGGTAGGCTGGAAAAATGTGTGTTTTTATTAGCGTGCTCCGGGTGTTAGCCCGCCGAGCTAAGCGGCACTAGCCTTTCGGATGCGGCACACGCAGCTCGGTTAGCTCCGCGGCTCGTAGCTCCCCGTAGACCCACTTACATGGCTTTAGCTCGCTTGCTAACCCGACTTGACATAGAAATAGCACAATATAAGCTGTGAGTGTGTTTTATTATCTTTAAAATGTTTGCCTCTGCGCTAACGAGTGAGCTAAGAGGTTATTTTGCTAGCTAGTTAAGTGGCTAACAACTTACCTGGTTAACTTTAAGAGATGGACGTTACTCAGCAAAATAATGAACCCAACTCGGACTAAAATGACGATTTCAACAAGAACATAATTCGACATATCATTTGCAGATTGCCACACGTGTGTATTATAATCGTTGCTAATATAAACAGGCATAAACAGGGTAGTTAAGTTTGGCAAGTTTGTAAAAATGTGTCAAAACGCAGTTAAAATTGAGACATATGGTTAAAAAAAACAGCTGCCAGCAGACAGGTTGATTGCCCTGAAGATAAGAAAAACAAACTGTGACTCACACACAGTCTCAAGACACTCTGAATTTTTGTCAAGTGCGATAATGTGCCCTAGATTCACTCTTACATGGTCATGATATCATAGCCTGAATGGGAGTTTTCTCCTTAGCACCACAGAGACAGAGATTTCCACTCTGCTCCGCCATCCCCTCATCAGATAAACATCTACTAACACATGCAGACCTTTACAAAAATGATGTTTCATATCCACAGCAGCTCGCCCATTGGACTGAAACATGCCTCTCATTGGGCAGTAACCACGTTTGGATGCCCTCATTAGCCATAATTGTTGAGTCATTACTGTTTTGTTAATGGGGTGGTGATGAGGTTTGTGACTTGAATAACACAAACCGGATTATGTGGCAGCATAAAGTATGTAAAACATTAGTGCATGCCTCTGTTTTATTATCTGAAACCAGAAGCAGACAACTTGTGTTTCGTCCTGTATGTAGGGCTGGAGAAAATCAAATATCATGGTATTTTTTTAACAAATACCTCCATATCTATACTGCGACAATATTGTGGGGTTGACTCTTAGTAATTTCCCAAAATACTTACACAGTGAGATTTTTAATACAAAGCCATCAGTAATGGGCTGATAAAGGCAAATAATCAAACAGCTAGAAGAGCCTGGTTAGGTCAGAAAATTACAACATTTTACTTTTCACCAAATCTAAGACAGGATCTCGTCTCATATCATGATATCCATATAATTAATATATTGACCAGCCATGCTTGTATGTTATGTAAGATCAATCATTATGCAACTTATTATTTTCATTTTTGAGAAATCTGCCAGTTATTTTCCCTAATTGTTTTGGCTTGTACATAATAGTGGAGTAGTCAAAAAATAGGGGAAAATGGCTTTTATTAAGTGATAGGAATCACCAGCAGCCCCATGATTCTACATTATCCCGTTACTTTAATCACAACACAAAATGTTTGCAATTTTAAACAGTTAGATATTTTGCAAAATTGCTTTTTTTTTTTTTTTTTTTTACATTTCTTTTAACTACAAATTATGTCCAGACAAGAAAACGTTGTCAACATCTTTATTATCTGATATGATCAAGTGTTAAGTCTGTTCATCTAACTACAGTCTTTATTATCACTGAAATATGTATCTATCAGACTGAAAAAGCAAACCATTATATTATTCTAGGAGGTTAACAAAAGTTTAATTTGTATGTGTTATATTAGTAATATTTATGATAAAATATTAATATTTGGCATCTGTGTAACGATATGATGCTGCCACATAATTTGCAGATTATTTTCCCTAGCTGTTTTGGTTTGTACAAAAAAAATGCCCATTTATTGTCCCACAGGCTAAAATGACATGTTCATATTTCTTGTTTTATCCCGCCAACAGTCCAGACATAAATATATTAAATCTATTACAATATACAGCAAAGAAAAACATTAAATCCACTTATTTTAGAACTCCAGTCCATTAAATGTTTGGCATTTTTTCTTGCAAAATCTCTGAAACTCTAAATCAGTTATTAGATTAAATTACAAGTTTCTTCGGCTGTTGCACTGTGTTTGCAGTGAGATGGTCCATAGGGTCTCTAACCATTTGGAAATTAGATATGTCTTCTGGAAAGGAATCTGATGTCTCTCCCATTCGGAGAGATAAAAGTGATTTTTTTTCTCCCCCAAATTCTCAAAGTAACTCGCGGCTTAACTCATCTCACAGAAAGAAGGAGTCAAGATTGGCTATCTGCCACCAAAACCCACTGTGCAAGTCTGTCAGCTGTTTGAGAGAGGAGGAGAATGCTAGAGCAATTCTCTGTCCGAAGATTTGTGATTCACTCTGTGGGAGAAAGCAGCGTTACTCTCTGCAGCTCGCTCTGTTCTCAGAGGAGCGGCCCTTTGTTGGCTGTGAGCAGTACATGTGAATGCTGAGCAGTGATGCAACATGGATAGATAAACTTGCCGCGCGATGACGACGCAACCAAAGGGCTTCGCTTTTGTCCCCTGATAGCAGTGAGATAGTCCTGATGCTGATGGTGAAAGCAGAGAGAGCGTCGACATCAGCTTAGCTTTCAGTCCTGTGGTGACTGAATAGATATGAGAAGACAAGAACGTGAGATATGAGATATGAGTTTATTTGTTTTATAACATCAAACTGTCCAGGTCAGGACACTTTGTCTGTGTCCATCTCTTGACTGCTACCCTGCTGTCGTATTTATTTGTCATTTGAGCTTTTGGTCGGTGGTGGAAGAAGTATTCAGATCCTTTACTCAAGTCAAACTAGCAATACTATAAAAATACTACACTAAGAGTTCAAATCTTGCGTTCAAAATCATAAATAAGTTAAATTACTTAAGTATTATCAGCAAAATGCACTTAAAGTATCAAAAGCAAGTACTCATTCTGCAGTACAACGTTCCTCATTGTTTTACAATTATATATGATGTTTTTGGATTAATATTTTGTTGCATTAAAGGAATAGTTCACTCTAAAATAAAAAACAGATATTAACTTTATTTACAATATATCAGTCTGATTGATTTGGTGTGAGAGTGTTTGCGATATTGGCCGTAGAGATGTCTGCGCTCTCTCCAATTAATGGAACTACATAGCAGCTCAAAGTGCATGTAGGAACTATTTTCCCTCTACCAAACTGCACTTTCTTTTTGGGTGACTTGAGCACCGCAAGCCAAGTGCCATCTGGTTCCAATATATGTGAAAAAACGCAGACATCTCGACGTCCAATATCTCCAACACTCACCAACTCAGATCAAAATAATATAGATTGATAAATAGCACAACAGGTAAAAGGGGAAAAAAATATGTTTTCAATTTTGGTGTTTGTGAACTGTCCCTTTAATATGTTGCCTTTTACTGCTGTAGATGTTATCCACAGCAATGTATCAGAGTTTATAAAATCATCATATGTTTGTGGCGTGGCCGTTCTGTGAAAACCACACATTCCTCAAAAGTAAACTTTTCATGATATCAGAAAATAGCCCTGTTTTCAGATTTGTGACGATCAGTTTTCTAGTTAATTGAAAACGTTTTTAAAGACTTCATTTAGCTTAAGAAGTAGAAGTCGTAAACCCATAAAGGAACACTTCATCCTTAAGTTTACTACAAAAAAACCCCGTGATTCAAAATCACTATATTTGGAGATACATGGTTTCACTGGAAAGAGGGAAATATTGTAATTTGAAGTAACTAAAGCTTTTAACCACATGTAGTGGAGTAAAATGTAAAATACAATGTCGTGAAGTAGATGTATTAAGTAGCATAAACCAGAAATACTCAGAACTACTCTACTACTCCACCACTACGTTTGGCTGCAGTTTTGATGCGGGCCATTGAATGTGCTGGCTGCTGTTGTCATCCATAACCTATGTTTTTAGCATCATCACAACATCACAGCTCGCCAGAGGTGTGGGCACATCAAGCATATTTGGAGAGATTTAACAAAATTGTCAAATGTTTGCTTATTCATTTTGGTTACTCATTATTCATTTTTGGTTTGGAGAATGAAGACTCATTACTCAGGTGCGCCCTAATGCCTCAAAATCTGGTTCTGGTCCAAGTGTGTTATTGTTCATTACGAGTGAGAAAGAACTCCAGATTTGTGTTTTCTTGATGGTGTGAATGTCAGAGATTAAGACAAAGAATGCAGACAAGTTACAGGAACTAGAGTGGGATTTGTTTTGACACTCTGCTCTGCCAAAAACTATAACCTTTTGGGATGATAAGTAACCAAAACACTGCTCAGTGAAGTAGCTGCTTGCAGTCTGGAGGTTTTAACTTGTACGCTCTGGTGCACAGCATGACTCAAGATTTGTTGTTCACAAAAATACACCAAAATTAACTTTTCTACTGTGGCCAAGTGCAGAGACATTGGGTGAACAATTAAAGTTATGCCCTTCGGAGGACAAATGTGAGCATCCTTAACACCAGCTCCATGTAGGAATCTGTACCTTTGCATCATTAGAAATGAAGGCACACTGTCCGTACTTGTTAGAGCTCCATATTCTGAGGTGATTGGGACCAGATCCAACAGAGACACTCTGAGAAGATTCAACCACAGGGGAGGTTTTAGAGTCGGGATCTCAAATGTGCAGCTGACCCCATTTCAACATAAGTAGCCTAAAATAGGTTTGTGGAACCGCAGAGTTGGATTGAACTCGTGTGTTTGATGTGTTTGTTGGTAAGCAGTGTTATCCTCTACCATGGAGAGAAATGTTTGTTGTTGATCTTGACCTTTTCACATAATGGAACGTCTGTTTCAAAAAGTGATTGTACACAAACCCAGATAACACAAGATGAAGACTAAAGGGCATCTTTTCTATTATTTAGGTTATAAAGTTATGAAACTGGACATGTTTATATTCATTGCTCCTGCTTGTAGATAAAATAATGCAAGTAATCAGTCTGAAAACAATGTTGTGGGCCGGCTGGTAACAAAAAAATCTTGTGTCACAGTTCACAACAGTAAGCCAAGATATGTTTTTGAAAACATTTTAAGGAGAAAATAGGCAACACAGTTACAGAATATTGGTCCATATTTGATCACTGCTGCCTATTTTTACAGTTTGATCTGAGTTTGATCTTGGTCCGCTTTTATACACTTTGTGTCTGTGATGACTGCAATTGTACAAAAAATGAGGAAGTACAATCTGTAGTTAAAGCAACAGCTCAGGAGCAAACGAAAATCCACAGAATTATGTTTTTTGATCATCCTGCAGATTTTTGTTGGCAAATGAGCAGATCTGGGATCTTGCAAGATGGAGGGGTGTTTAGCATAGTGCATTAACACATACTTCTCACATTGTTATGTTGCAGAGCTGGTTGCAAATCCCAGTTAACATAGTGTGTGGTTAGTATGACTCAAACCTAGATTATATGTTAGATGACAGTCCTTTAGAAGATATTAAGAAACTACTCTCAATAATATAGACCAGCAGTCACACCACAGACACACTCCCTCTACTTTTTAGCACTTTACATTCTTTGTCTGAGGTATTTTTATTGCAGATTCACATTAGTAAAACCTGTAAAAAATCTTAATGGGCTTCGCTGGCAAGAGTTTGCATTGCTACAGAAACTGTGTTAATGTTAAAGTCATGCTTCTGCTGTCAGTGAAGAATGGGCACATTACAGTGCATTTATTCTCACTGTTTTATTCAGACTGTGCAGTATTTGTATCTGTGGGCTGTTTCTTAGTTGCAGTATTTGTCTGTGTCAGCACTCGTTTTAAGAATGAAAAACAACAGTGGGTGTTGTATGATGTCTTACTGCTTTGAACGCTGTTCTTTAAATGGCCCCATTTGGGACAATATCTTTAGCTCTTAATTGGGTCCAAGGGGCATTGAGCGCCTCATTTTGCCCTGGCTGTTTTAACCGTGGTGGATTAAGGCTGGGAGGGTTGGGGGTGCATCACTGTATGCAAGGAGCTGCCTTTCGGGTTTGCGTCAGTTTCACTCCTCCCTCAGTACGGTATGGGGACTAAGGGACTCCTTTTGTGTCTCTGGGCCCCTATACAGAGTGATACCTGAGCCTCCTGTGCTGGAACAGCTCATGCTTTATTCAGCCCTCTGATCTCTGCTTTAATTACGAGTGACCCAGGACGGACTGACCGGTGGTGTATCTCTCAGGGTGGGAACTTCGTACCTGCTACAAGTGCCAGCCACTGTGTTAGTGAGACGTGTAAGCCTTCTGGCTGAGGGGTGTTTGACACCTCAAGACGACATTTCTGTTTATAAAACAGTACAATAAGATGGACCCAAAACCTTGCCAATATGTCACACATACATTTAATTATGTTAAAACTAGGGAATCAAGTCATTCTGCTCTCTTTTGTCTCATCTTTTCTCTCCATTTTCTTTTCTTAAGTGCCACTGGCAGTGATTTCAGTTTTAGATTTTGGAGAGTTCGGCTAAAGTACAAATAACATGTCATTTTCTGGTAGTGATTGGTTTATCAAAACACTTGTGCTTTGTGATAAACTTGAGGTCACTGCATGCTCAGCTCTACAGCAGCCTCATCACAAGTTAAGTTTTTTGTTTGTCTTTGTCTGGCAGTGGTTTCAGTTTTAGATTTGGAGAGTTCGGCTTGTGAGTAAAATGTTTCCCACCCCTTCTTTTTCTTTAAGTCCTTTTCCATCTGGCTTTACAGGTCAAATAATACTATATTTATCACCAATATTTACTATTAAATTGAGAAATTTAGATTGATAATGTTGCTGATGTAACCTCACTGAATCCCTGTGCTTGTCCAGTGTCATCCATGACAGTGATGCCGATAGATATCATAGTACTGTGACCGCTGAAAAAAAAGCACTCAAAAAACCAAATAAGTAAATCATTTGTAGATATATATCAATAGGAGATGCACTGAATTCAGGTGAAGAAATACTTTGTTTAAGTTTTACTTTGTTGCAAAGATTTGTTAATTAGCAGGAAAGTAGCAAAATGTGAATAAGAAAGCAGTGGTCTGTTTATTTAAATGTGGAAGTCACAAAACATTTATTTTGTCCCATAAAACAATTAATAATTTGCCAAATAGTCTCGATCTCAATATTGATTTAAAAAAAGTTGCCCTGGATGTTGGTGACATAAAGTCAGATTTTGTTTTTGGCTGTATTAAACCATGTCAGTCACTCCTCAGTTCCCCTGGATGCACTAATGTGAACCTCTCAGTGTGTTGTTGGTGTAATAACTCCCTGTCTCAGAACTAAGTGACGTGTGTGTGTGTGTTTATGTCTAATGACTCCCTGTCCATAGTGCGGATGAGTGGTGACAGTGACATATCGTGCACAGTTTCCATCGACTGGGCTGAGCAGACATGTTGCTTCCCCCTCACCTTTCTTAGCCCCACCCACTGTCGTCGCTCTGGATGTCCAACAATGTTGCCGTGGCACTGGTTCCCTGGTAACCACCACAACAGTTGCAGGGTGATGCAGCGATATTAACCATATGACCCAACAAAATGTTCAGAGTTGGTTTCCATGTCAAAAATACAAAACTTCCTGCTTGCAAAATATGAATCTGTTTATGAAAGATTTTGATGCCCATACATAAACAAACACATAGAGCGTCTGTGCCAAAACATGCAGATAGGTGCACATTTCAAGCTCATCCTCAGGCAGCATGCTGTCTAAGCTTGAAAGACACTGTGTGTGTGCTTTCATACAAATCAGAATCCTTAATTATTTGTACTTTTTGTAAGAAGAGAGCATCTAATCTTTTGTTGTTGTTGTTTTCCCTGTGTGTATTTGGAAGCTCCCTCTTTTCTCACTATGTTTGACATGAATTTTCCTCAAACTCACAAGTCATCTCTGCTCTGTTTAAGAGGATGTGTTTAAGAATTCACTGGCACCAGTAGTGTAGACGTGTACCGTTCACATTCGAACCCATACTGGTCCTGGCTCTGGTACATGGAATTCAATACTGGTACCCCTCGGTACCTTATTTCACGGTACCTTATGCAATTTATTTTCTTTTGTCATAACAAAAATCTGTTTTTTTAACAAGCTGCAGGTGATCTCATAGCAATTCTGCTCCTGTGCTTTTTTTTAATCACTCATAGAGCTAATTTTCTTTTGTGTATGTGTGCATGTGTCTGCTAGTCTAGCATGAGTGCTGGTACATGGATATGAATAACCCGTGTATAAGGCTTATGATCATATCAGGGATATCATATATGAGGAGAGAGAAATCGGGTTATTCATATTCACTGTATACACATTCTGGTTTCTTTCTTTCTGGTCTATAGACAGAGGGATGATGTATGCTGTAAAGTCCTGAGAGGAAAAGAGTGATTTGTGATAATGGGCTTTATAAATAATATTAATTGAATTTCAGTACTCCAGCTAGCATATTTGGGTTTCTCATAAACAGAATATGGTGTTAACATGCTCAAACAAATCAACTGGATACTCCAAAAACCCAATCATAAATTGGTTATTCATGTCCACGTGACTGCACTCAGTGATACTATGCTATTACTAAAATGATGTAAAAAAGAATAAAGAAGAGACACTGAAGCTGTCGCAGCAAATCAATGCTGCAGTGATAGTTTTGGCTCCATGGGAAGCTGATGGAGCAGTAATAGAGCTCCATGGCTAGCTTTTAGTTTTTGGGTTGCTTTCGTCTCATGTCTGAAGATGAATCTGGTGGCTCTCTGGAGGTAAATGACTGGCTGCCAGGCTTTGCAGAGCCTCACAGCACTTCCACCTCTTGTTTAAACCTGGTGGTCTCACTCAGATGCTCTCTCAGGTAATTTGGCACTGATGGATTTAAAGTGAATTGGTACTCGGTAGTACCAATGTAATTCTGTCAGTAACCCTATAAGCACCAAGCAGTGACATACTATGTTGGATCAAGGCAGGTGAAAAGTAAAGTGTAGAAGTGTAACAACAAAGTAGATTGGCTTCAATGTTTTGTTTTTCACAAATGCAAGTTGGTGAAATGTATGTTAACTGCTTCAACATCATTTTTGCGTGGCATCCAACTGTTAAAGATCCGAATTGATTATGAAGCTACACTCTGGAAATTAGAATCAGGAGTTTGGTTCTGAATCTCAATACTTATATTGCACAAACAGAAAAACGGCTGTAGTTTTTCATCAGAAACTAGCAATTAATGAAAGTTGTTGGTCAGAATTTTTTGCCAGAATTTATTATATTTATGAGATGCCTTAAATCATAGTTTTGTCAGTTTACTGCTGTATTACATTCAGGCAAGGAGCGTATTTCACCGTGGTGCATTTGAGATGTTTGGCTTAATTGAATGATTCATTTTGCAGAGACATCTGTTCACTTAATAAGGCATCAAAAGAAACACCATTTTGGAACTAAGACCCCAAAAAATTCAATTGCTATCCATCTTTAATATAATAAAAAAAAACCTCATTAACAAGCTCCATCCCCACGGTGTAAGATATGTAGTTTCTCTTTGAGATCAGACTCTTCTGCTGACTCCTGGTGTACGAGAAAGCTGTATGCCGGCACATATGGGTCTAACTTGGACCGGCACTGGCTGTTGTGTAACTGCAGTGTCTCTGATCCAAAGTCCACTGGCTACTGTGTTTCTGTTAGATAACGGCACGGTATGAGCAGGCAAAAGATTCAGTGATGAGTTATTTTATTATTGCAGCAGTGACGAAAGAGAAAATGTTGCGGAAGAAGCGCTTGAGATCACTGTATTGTTGATAGTGAAGGGAGGGTGGAAGGTTGTAGCCTAATCGATGATGAGCGTTCCCCAGCGCAAGAAGGATGTCAATTATTAATGAGCTGAATATCGTGTTCTGCCTAAAGTAGAGAGGCAAAGTTTTTGTTTATTAATCACTGCTGCCAGCTTGCCTTTGTGTGACACAGCAGACTGTGAGTGAGAGATAAGTGAGAGGGAAAAAATGTGTTGTTGGAGAGGTCACGCAGTTAGATTTAGTTTGCTTTGTCAGACAACATTCTTTCAGATAATGTGAAGTAAGTTTGGACAGGTAGTTAAGCCTTTTTCCCCGGGCAGGAAGGGGTTATCAGTAGAGAGGGGCGGTGCGGAACGTGTTTCCTGTGTGTTGCATCACCGTGCAGCAAGTACTGCCTTGAGTGCTGCAGCTTTTTTGTTTACCACAGAATTACAGGGACAGGTGTGTGAGCAGCATGTGTGTGCACATTTGCTCTACGTATGTTTCATTGCAGAGAGAGGAGGGGAAAGTGCGCAAACCATCCGAGACATGTGCAGTAGCAGGTTTACACACTGCCCACCATTGCACCATTCCTCCACTACCAAGCGGTCTGCGGAGAGGGATGTCTGGCTTGTGAGAGTGCCACTGTGCTGAGTCGACAGGGGGGGAACAATTGCCTCGCTGTGCTGCTTGTCCGTTTGGCCGCCTTCATGCAGCATTTCAGCGAGGGGCACCGGCGGCTTTTGGCTCTGTGAGCCGTGTTGACCAGGCCTATGCCTGCTGGTCACTGACCCGTTGTGCCCACAGTGCCTGTAGCTCGTCAGGCCTCTGAGGACTGCCGATTATCCCACAGTAATTGGCGCCTGGGATCTGGCTGATCAAAGGTGCCCAGCTGACTGTAGAGCCCTGGTAATTTTCCATTCTCTGATGCTCTGCAGTCTTTGCCTGTTCGTCTGTCTTCCTGCCTGCCTGCCCAGACCCCGTATTGGGCCAAGGAGGGAAAGGCTTGACGTCTGTTGGCTTTATTAAACCTGCTTTTCTCATAAGACATGACAGAGTGTGGCTGTCCTTTTCTTGCCCTTTAAAAAAACCTTTCTACTTGTAAAATTAAGTTAGAATTCAAAATCAGTTTCCTTAAAATCAATAGATAATGCAAAGGTTAGAAGTTGAAGCCCTGGAGCCATCCTGTGTCCTGCAGCCATGTGACTTGGCAAAGCTTCCTTGAGTAAGACACCTAAACCTTGGCCATGTGCCATTTAAGCAATATTACATGAGAGAATGTGCTTTACCGTCATTTGTGGCACAACAGTGATGTGGTCAGGACAGAGGTTTTGCACTGAGGTCTGTAAGCATCACTGAAGTGGAAACTGGAAAACAACCAGTCACCTCAGTAGAATCTTATGTGTAATGAAACCTAGTTTACTGTTGAAACTAAGTAACAACCTACCAGCAGACATGCTAGCTTAAAAATACTTAGCTTGCTCAGTCTTGTCATGACTGGGATATCTGCTGAATTTTTTTTTTTTTTACATATGCACATTTAGCTACTATATCCACAAACTTGACTGTATTTTAAACTTATCTAACGTACCTGTAAGCGAGTAGCTAAGTGTCACAGGCACAGCCGATGGAGGATGCCAAACATTTCTAAGCATGGTAAAGTCCAAAGTCTAAATGAATTTAAAAAAAAAACCAAGATGTATTCTTTTCTAAAATTCACGACATGATGTTAATGAAAAGTTATACTTAAATCCATATTTAATGGTGATTTCAAAAACAACTTTTTCACTGTGGTCATAATCACTTTCCCGTCATGCCTAGATCTTCACTGGGTAGTTTTTAGTTTAAATTAAGTTTTTAAAGTTTAATTATTAAGTTCTCTGTTTCATTTTGCAAAATGCAAATGTCACCTTTTGTCAGTGTTTTTAACATGTCTGGTCAGAACATAGTTTATGCTGGCTATTGTCATCTTTGTGTCAGTTTATAGTTTACACAATTAGTTATTTCACTGTTATTTTTCATAATGTCAGCTGTATATCCTCAAGTCTGCTTTCAACTCTTCGACATTGTGAAAATTATATCCATTTATGCTGCTCTGAAAAGCTCCTTGTCCCCGTCTGATAAATGTTGCCGCGAATGCAGAATTTCTGCAAGTGCAATGGTTAAGAAATGGCAGAGTAATATTTTTAGTGATGATTAAGGTGTGCTGTCATGCTGATTTGAGCAAAACCTAAATGTCTCATCGACCAAGGTCTGAACTACTTGTTGTGTAATCTGTTCTCCTGAACTCACTGATTAGTTTCTGTTCTTGCTCTAAGGTGTGGTGGTCAGTGACATCGTCTGGTTTGACACTTTGTGGGAATAAAAACCTGCATACTCATAACCCTCCACTACCTCAAGCACAATTAAATGATACTGCCTTACATGCTAGCTCATTAAAGGTCACCTAAGCCCTAAAATGTAAAATGATTTCACTGCCTGCCCGAGCTCCATCTTTGGCTGCGGAGAGAGAGGGAGCTTGATTGGCTGCTGGCTCTTTGGCCGTGTGAATGGACATGGTGAAATCACTTCTTGTGTTCATATTACACCCTTCTACTTTTGGACTCTTTTACAAAAGAGTCATCCAACATTTTAGGAAAAAGAAGGCGTCTACCATGACTGCTGAATCATTCCTGGCACTGAAATAAAAAGCACACCATGGAATAAGTTGCTTGCCATTTAGAGAGCGTTGCTTACATAAACATTAGTTTCTGTGAGGTTAGAATCATGGTGTTTTTGAAGTGATATAATCTCATTCTTGGTATAAAAACCCAGTACCATGTAGTATTGAAACGTCTCCAGTCAAACTCTACCTGTATTTATTACTTTTTGTACCTAAAGCTAGAAAAAAGTGACAATTTGTATGATTTTGTTTAGACTTGATCTGAAACCAGTATTAGAAATACCTTGGTACTGAAATGCTGAATTGTGTATCTGGGAATATGCGAGGCTATGCAGCAATACCACAAAGTGTATTACTAGCTTTAAAGTAGTTTCACACCAGGATAAATTCTTCTTAGCCACTCTTAAATGCTTGCCTATACTTAAAATTGAGCTGTGCTGCCGCTGACAATTACTTGTGTAAAGTGGCAAAAAAAATGTGATTGCTGGCAAATGGCTTAATGATAGCTGTTAGCAAATTGTGAAAAATATGGCAAATTTCAGTGGCATTCTTTTTCTGCATTTGTTCATGTTTTGCAAAGGGTTTGACTTGAGCTACAGCATTTGACATAGACAGGGATAATTCCCCATCCATACAGCTTTAGTATACAGCAACTTTAAATGTATTTTTTTTTAATGCAGTGGTATCAGATCGGTACTTTGGTGTAGTGAAGTCACGTGCGGTGTGTTTGACAGAGTTGGGCAATGCAAAACATTCAATAGTATGTCTATACTACGTGCTTGTGGCATTTTACGCGATGTAATATTCCATTCACATGATGCGTATCAAACGAAGTAAAAAAAGCTGTCACATACAGTACTCCATTGGCATCTGTGTCCCCTCTCAAAATTCTGACATTTTTGCATGTCCATGAACGCCGCTGGCAGGCCTCTCCATCAGTTCTTTTTTTTCCTCAGCAGCAGGTTGAGGAGTAGGGTGAATAATTGATCTGTTGATCCAGTCAAAGCTGATCAGATTGATGAGTAGAACAACTCCTGCAGAAGAGAACTTTTATACCCAGCGCAAAACACAGTTATGTTTCACTTTCACTGAGCATGATGCTCTATAAATATTGTATATGTGTGTGTGTGTGTGTGTGTGTGTGTATATATCTGTATATGTCTGTGTATATATATATGTTTGGGAAAGCCTGTGATAGGTATCAAATCAAAAGTGTATCAAAATAAGAACTCCATTGGTATCTATATCACTTTCAAGATCACAGAAAGGGTTCTGGTATCATAATTTTTGAGGCATTACCCAGCCCCAATGAATTTGTTGTCCAGCCTCACACGTTCACAGGTGTTTCCAGGCTAGTTTTACACACCACAGAACTATTTCTAGTAGAGAAAGGGTTTTTCTATACCTTTTGAAATGTTCCCTTTACTCCCACAGGCAGTGCTGTGTTCACTAATCTAATTTAACCACACGGCTAACACAATTTCAGTCATTAAGACTTCCCATAGGTTTAGTAGCTGTTCCAGCCCTGCCTGAGCTGCACTACAAATCTGCTGGGCACAATAAATAGCCAGGTAGCAGTAGCTTAATCTGCTGTGTGACTTGGTATTCTACAGTCATCCTCAGATAGACAAACGGCCCAAACAGGATACAAAGAGCGGCGCTCAGGTACGTGGAAAGCATTCCTGAAATCAGCGAGCGGCTCAGCAGCTGCACTGAATACTACAGCAGCGCTATTTACATTCATGCTCACAAGACCAGTTTGGCGGGAAGATTTCTGACGTCAGTTCAACCCACTTTGCATCATGCGGATTCCAGTTTGAGTCAGTTTCCTTTTTCCCCTTTGAAGAGAGACTGAAAATGGTGCAGCCACACAAGTCTGTTTTTATTCTTATTTTGTCAAATTCAGCATGTTTTAAGATCGATTCACCTGTCCTGTAGTGTGTGCATGTGTGCGTGCGTGTGTGCGTCTGTGTGTTGGCCTGATCAGAGCTGCAGTGTAGAGATTGCATGTCTGTTCACTCAGCAGGAAGTTCCTTTTCCACTCCATCCTCTCATCACTCCTGCTGCTGGACAAACACAGCTACTGACACACACACATTCACACACGCACACACACAGTAGGAGCTGCTGACCAATGGGCACTGTGTTACCATTTACCAATGGCGTTGTTTGGATAAAAAGCTGTATTATTGACAACACACTGACTCAGCAGTTGGAACCATGGAGTGTCCTCTCTGTGTGATATTGATTCTTGAGAGTATTTTTCCATGTAATCTGTTTTCTGTCTCACTCTGCGTCATTTTCACTCATCTCATTCTGTTATTCCCTTTTAGTATTTCACTCACTCTTTTTTTAAACCCTCCTCACACTGTCTCCTCTTTGTACGTCTCTGTCTTTACTCCTTCTGCCTTCAACTTCCTTTGTCGCGCGTGTGTGTTGCCCCTTCAGTCTCCCGTGCGCCCGTGTTTAGGCGTATCAAAGTGACACGGGTGTTCTCGAGTGTATACGTGATGCATCGCAAAGTGTCAAAAGTGTGTGTGAATGTCAGAAGCCAGCAGTGCCAGCGTTTAAAGTCCCAGCAGAATACATTCCCCCCGCAGCGATCTGTAGATGTTGATTGGGAGAGCAGTGAAGAGTGACAGGCCTTCATCACTCAGTGAACACTGTGAACACACAATCTGACACCATTCCTCACTGCAGGGCTTCCCCTCGCCTCTTATACACTCAGATAGCCTGACGATTTTCCTGGCCCCATAAATAAAACTTAAACTTTAATGGTTTATGGACACAATTTGTTTGGCTAGCAAAATGGGACTACAAATTTTGCTGATTAATCTTGATTTGAAAATCATAGTATTTTTGGTCTTTCTTTTTGGATGATCTTTTCTTAGCTCTGTTTCCATTTGGGGTATAAATCACCAGTTTCATCACAATACAATATTAAATTGATTCTTTGGACAACAATGTGATATTTGCTGTTATCACAGAGTTTACCACGATACAATTTTAATTTGACATATGACTGGGCAATATGACCTAAATTCAATATCATGATTAATTGAACATTTTACCTTGATTACGATGAATTAACGATTATTTTGTTTTGTGTTTTTTTGTTTGTTTGTTTGTTTTGGTTCTTGTCCTCATGGTTCACTGACAAGGTTTGTACTGTAAAGATGCTCAACTATTAAAGCTGGGATATTTTTTCTAATGAAAATGGGCAATTCATTTAAACAAATCGCCCAGCCCTAAAACATCATATAATCATTTACCATGATCATATGATCATCAGACAAAGCAGCCACCCCTTTCTTTTTTCCTTTAGCCGTAAATAAAAATGTATAACATAGATAATGTTAATAATTGTAACCAGTTAGGTGCTGTAAAGTTCACTTTAAATTGACTCCAAACACATCAAACAGCACAGAGGAGAAGTTAACCTTCTGGGTTTTTCTGTCAGAAGGCTCTTTCTGAAAGAGGTGTTTTCATTTCAACCAACATGATCTTTTTCCTAAAACCTTAGGACTATATGGCTTAAAGCCCTGAAGGCAAACTTCTTCCAACAGCTATAAAACAGTGATTAACAACAATATAATTTAACAGAAGTATAAATTTCGGCTCACTGCATTTCCCTACCGAGTAGCACGGTTGAATTTCAACCTGCATGCACATTTTCTCAGCCCAACATTGTTGAAACAGAGCAGCCAATGTTGCTGCTAGAAGTTAGCGGAGTGAGCTGCCAGGCATATGCGCATATGACATGCGGTCTGTCTGTTATTTTCTCCAAAATCAAAAATATCTCTGCACTGCTGATTTTATCCTGTGTAAACAGCAATATTCTCATCATCTTTCTCTTGGCTTCTGGCTATTATCTGCCTGGAGCAGTTGAAGGTGACACAGAATTTCATAATAAAGGCATATCCTAAAGATGATGATATGGATCGAAGTTTTCACTTGGCATCAATCAAATTGCATCATTCAACTGATCATTGAATCGATGCATGGCTCTAGATTAATTGATCCCCCGGTTTCCATCAGTATACAGGGACAGGCTCATTTTCATCATATGTAGTTTCACTGTGGATAACCCACTGCTGCTGTAAAATGTGTCTCTGTGCACAGAGCATCTCTGTTTACCCAGATGGGTGATAGTAATTATGGTATGGCAATAACAGCGGTTGCCAGGATAGCCACTGCATAAAAGCATATTGTAAAGGGTCTGCAAACCACCTCCGACAGCCCAATTTAACTCTCCCTCTACGCATTAGCACCACACATTGGATATAAAAATGATCCCCAAGCAGTTTAATTCCTCCTGGATTGGCTTCGAAACTCATTTTGGGAACGCATTAATTGGCTCTGATCACTGCATCGTTTTTCCTCCTTTGTAGTTTTTCTTTGATGCCTATATGTGAATGTGTGTGTGCAGCTTGGTGATCACGTAACAGTCGCCCCCGTTTAATCGATAAATGTTGATATTAACTGAGCATTTGCCTGCGGCCGTGTCGGGCAAGTTACACCACTGCGAGTCACTGCCCTATAATCATAGCTTCTTTAAAGAGGCAAAGTCATTTGGCAGCTGCAGGGCAGACATCTCCTCTGGGTCGCCTTAACTGAAGGGAAGAGGAGAAGGATGAGAGGGCTACAGGGAGGAGGATAAGCAGAGTGGGCCAAACAGGAGCCTATGACTTCTCCCTATTAAAGAAACACTTAAATATATAACAGGAAAGTAACCATTAAAAGTACGTTTATACTGACTGGAAGTTGTAGAGAACTGGTTAATAGACCAACATGTAGTCACAAGTGAAATAAAATGGGATGTGAGCATCATTTTTGATTCTTTTCAAGTCTGTTTATAAAGGCAAACCTCTGTTTTTTTTTTACAACCTGGACCCTATTTTGTGACTGGCAGCAGCAAAAAGGCTGCAGTATAACTGCTCATTATTATGGAAAGGACCCAACAAAGAAATTATATGTTTTTCTTTACCTTTCGCTGATCCAGTCTCGTTATTGTGTGTAACAAAGGCTCGTTTAAGGAGAAGTCTTGTTCATTGTTGTGTCTTGTTCGTTGTACTTAAACAAAGTAGGGAAAAGTTATTACTCAGCCCTGTTCAGATACTTTATTGGGTTGGTTCTTTCAGTGATCACTTCTTTGATAATTAAACTGCACTTTGGATTGGTGGTTAAATTGAAAGCATTTTTACAGTTATGAGCAGGGAGGGGGTAGCAGTCCATCAATGTCAGCAGTAATAACTGTGTTTAGAAATCACAACCATAGACTCTCACTTGCGCTGATGTGGATAAATCAGAAATGACGGTGTTGTTGATGCACAGGAAGAGCCGAGTGATTGCCGAGGCCAATACCAGCATCCGGGCATGATGTTTGTCACAGACTCGCCTTAAACTCACCGTTAAACTATTGATAACCTCATCTTTTGATATTTGGTTTTCCTCTTATGAGTCAGCGGCTCTGCAGGAATTGTGCTCTGCTGCCTGTCTGTTTTCGAGTCTGTGCTCTGCATGCTAACGCGCTCATACTGAGACAACCAGACCTGTTTAACTTGACAGAGAGAGCGTGCCTGATGTGACACAGTCTAAGCTTTTCTTCTTGGGGGAAATGGCCTGTCAGTTTGTGGTTGAAACCTCTGCTTGTTGACCATAACAGGGTATTAGCTTGACATTTACTGTGATTGGTTGTAAAGTGAATGTTGACACATGGGACTTTAACCGAAGATTGTGCCAGTCTCGATCTACCAATCTACACAGAGCCTTTGGGCTCAGGTTGCACAAAACTCACCAAATCACAGAACGAATACTTATCTAAGATTGATCAGCTGTCAGTTTTTGGTTAGTAGGCACAGAGCTGGATTAGTTTGCTGTTATATATGACTATAGGCATCAGCCTGGGGGCATAAACTGCAATCTTAGATCAGCAGTCTTCCTCCAAGACTCTATAAATGTGCTAATGCTGGCTTTTTTTGTTGTGAGTCAGCCATAAGTAGGATGAATAGATCATGTATTAACAGCACTTTACTGAGGCCTGGTGAATATGTAACATTGTCTGTGTTTCCTCAGCTCAGTGCTGTGCTTTGGTAGAGTACTCACTGTGTAGTATTTGGCCTGATTTCTTCACCTTGCTACAACTCTTCTAATGGCTCTTAACTTCTCTCAAGAACAGCAAAGTTAGTAATGGAGACATTTTGGCTTCGGGGCCCTGTGATGCTGAAGTCATCTGTCTCACATGTGTGTGTTTTCATAAGTTTTGTGTTTTTCAGAGTGTCTATTATGTTTACATTTGTGGGTGTAAGGCAGGTTTGGGTTTATGCAAGTGTGTTTCCACTTGTGCTTGTGTGTTCTCTCTCCGCTGCTGCTGCTGCTGTGTGTGTGTAATGCAGTGATGTCAAGGGGAAAAAGTAAACATGGTTTCCATGAGTAGCTTTTTGGCTCCGAGGTTTACTCAAAGTTTCCCAGCAGAGGTCATTTCTAGATTCAGGGACAAAGTGTTGCGGTTCGCTCTGAGTGATTGCCCGTGAGGAGGTTAAGCTTCTGTCCTGCAGTTTGCACAACACAGATGTCTTCATGACATAAGAAAGGGAAGATCTCGGCTTTAAGGTCCAGCATACAAGATTTAGGGCGATATGTTTTCAGAAATGGGATGTGATATAATAAGTATGTTTTATTTAGTGTGTTTTCGTTATCTTAGAATAAGATGTTTATACCCACAGATGGAATGGGTAACTTCCACGGAGTACGTGTTTTACCATGTTACCATGTTTCTACAATAGCCTCAAATGGACAAACCAAACACTGGTTCTAGATAGGGCCATTCATGTTTTTGTGTCAGCAACCGTAGTTAGCAGCCTCTCAGCGACAATGGCATGAAAACACAGATTTTTTTTGAATTTTTATGTTTTTGGTTTTTATGCCTTCACTGATAGTACAGCCAAAGACAGATGGGAAAGGTTGGAGACAGATAGGGGATGACACACAGCAAAGGGCCACAGTTGGTGAGCTTAAGGTAGCCTCAAACACTGGCAATTTCTAACATGAAACTGCTTTATTTAGTATTTTTATTATTTCATATCATTGGATTCCACTGGGGATAATTCGGTTCCTAGTAAAAAAAAAGCTCCTGAACGTTCAGATCCTAAGTTATCAGGAAGAAATGTGAGCACCAGTTAGCAGGTGCTGGGCTTGCGGCCCATCTCTGATTTGCCAAACAGCACTGGCGAAACACTGGTTTGTAACGTGAAGCAGCTTTATTCTGAAAAGGAGGAGACCTCTGCAGATAATTTGGCTCACGGTAAAAACCTCCTTAATGTCTAGATAAGAAATATGGTGAGCACACATTAGTTTATGAGAGAAAAAAGGTGAGCACACACACATTACTAGACGTGGCATGCAGCCAGTCTGCGACGTGCCCCGCAGTGTAGGAGAAATACTTATTTGTAACATGTTTTTTTTAAAAATTTTTTTACCTTGTTTATGTGTTAGAGGCATCTGAGGATATTTTGGCTCCCAGTAAAAACCTCCTTAACAGCGAACACTGGAGAAATTCTAACCAGGAGAAGTTTCAGCTTCATCTTCCTAACTCTTACAAACCGTTCGTTTAAAGCTGCTTGTGGGTCAGCACAAACTCACAGCCATTTATAAAGACATCTTCCCACATACCTATTGTGTTCTCAGTAGCTGTCCCCCATAAAGAGAGACCAGGATTAATGGAGTTGGGGCACTCAGACCACTACATCAAACCCCTCCTAGCAAGCTTTCAGTCAGCGGCCCCTCTCCACAGCGTGACTAGTGTTTACGGCTCTCTTCATTTAATTGAAACTCCACTCCATTTGGCTTACCATCTCCCCTGGCAAGAACATTTGAAAAACAATCACAAATGTTGTTTTGGGGCAAATGCGAGGGACATACATCTGACGGATGCCTCCTCGATGTCCTGTGTGGTGTTATGGTGGAAACCAGGCCAGACCAGACCAATTGATTCAGTCTGCGAATCATCGCCAGGGCATGCCTGAGGGGACACGATACAGTGACAGTGATTTGCCACTCCCTGGTGCCAGGGTACTGGCCCGGTCATTTAAAAGTGGCCTCAGCTGTTGCCCAAAGTGATGTGTGGCTCTCCGGCTGGCTGGTCCACTTGCTTCTGGCCCCCTTTAATGCCACGCCTGGCCGCTTCTAGATACACACAAACATAGGCATGACCACACACAGAAAGCCAGATATACAAACACACACACAATTAAAGGTGGCAAGAGAGAAAACAACTCGATATCCCCCGTGCAGCAGTCTGGGCCCTATTTTTCCTTCTCTGTCTCAACCCTAACCCCGGTCAGTCATGTGTACTCAGGAAACGGAGGTCATCATGTCTTTCTGGGGGCAGGGAACAGATTGAAGGACTCTGAAATGATTCAGTGGCAGACGGCAAGTCGTGCAAACAGTAGCCAGCCCTCCTATTCCCACCATTTCCTTCCTTTGTGGAGTACCACCCATTCAAGTCCTCATCGTTCTCGCTCTGGCTCTCGTTCTGTCCCTTTAAACATCTTGAACCTCCCAAAATAGATGCTTTTCAGGAATTAAAATGACACATTTTCCTGCTGACTTATACATGTTTTAGCAGTGTTATTCTTATTAACGTGATGTTTTGTGCATTTGGATGATGTTTGCAGAGCAAGACATTAATGTGCTGATCAGTTTGTTTGCACTTGTCCCTCTTTTGATTGGGGGTGTCAGGTTAAATCTGTGGATCACTGTACAGACACACACTGTACCTGTTAAATGAAATGATTCAGATTATTGTGGGACACTGATGGTGTAAAGTGAGCAGATCATTGAAGCAGAGAGCGGCGTGCTGAGCTGGAGCAGCTGGCGATGAGTTGCAATTGTTTACCAACAGTGTCTCTTTTCACCAGCTTGGACAAAATGTGACTTCTGCTGTTTTATGGCTAGGTTGTGTTCTTTTTGTTTTTGTGCTAATTGTATCAATTATAGTTATTGGCTATGATGAAGGAAGGACTGGTTCTTATTTTGGGGTCATGCAGCTGGATCAGAAAGGTTAAAAAAAAGTAAATCAAAATTAGATAAGAATTACATTTGTGGAATTCTTTAAACACCATGGCATTCATTAAATCTAATGTTATGCATGACCAAAAAAACTGAACTGATTAGAAATCCCTCCAAAACACATAAAAAGAAAGATAATTTAACACATAGCTTTGAACAAATAGAAATCCCAACTCTTAAAAATTTTTGTGAGGGCAATTAATTACACATTTTCTCACATAAAACCATGACTTTATTGGGACAAAACTGGGATCATTAGATTGCACAACAAGTTTATATGTCAGTGTCTGAGTGGTTCTGATTTAGCTCAATCCCTAAAGTGATCTCTCACATCAGCAATGTTAACTGTGCCATGCTCACACAGTTCACATGAGACATCTGGACCAAATGTGGCTCTCTTGAGAAAAACAAACCTATCTCTATTTTTGGTTATTCCAAAAGTTGGATTCTCGGGGGGAAAAGTGTCTTTTTTAACAGAAAAAAAAAACACAGAGAGGGTAGTTCTGTAGAAACAGGCTACACTCTGGTAGAGATGGGGAAGTCTGCATGTTTTCAGCAGTGACACCAATTATTTAAAGCCAGAACAGCTTTATTGGTCAACTATGTGTGCACATAGTTGACTCCTGCTTTTTTTTGTTACTCTTAAAGTACATACACAGGCATACAGCTAAAAACAAGGACAACAACTCTGAACAGGATCAACATAAATACAACCATAAACATTCACTACAATCTAAAAGTATAAATATATATCAAAAGACAGTAGTACAAAATGCAGATTGTGTTTGTAAGTATAACCACCGTACCACTCTGCTGAATGTATATTATGACCCCAAATAGACTCCATATAGGTCAGACTGTCCCCGAGTTTCAAACTGTGATGCAGTAATTAATTCTGACCCAGAATATCACATTTAGGGGTTAACGATTGGCATTAATGAAGGGAATCCGCTGGATGTCCTGTCTCACATTGTTCTTTTGAACTTGAACATTGAATGTCAATATCAGACTGCCATTAAATCTATTGGGGCCCTGAGCAATAACTTTACATTGATGTCTGTAGTGAATTTTTTGATAGATTTATAGTCATGCTGTCACTGTGAAACAATGTCCCCTGTAGTGATTAAGAGTGGCCCAACAGCGAGATATGCAGATTTACTGTTTTTTGTTGTTTTTGCAAATTATTTCATTTACCCTGATTTAAGTGCTGTGCAATAAGTTTTATTGTTAGACTATTTTAAGGTATGTTGTTGCTTATAAATGACTTTTTTGATTTTGTGAAGTAAAAATGTCAAAACTAGTACTCGATCTGGATGAAGGGAAGGCTAACGCATGTATGGAGACTTGACAGATCCACCTGTCCGTGGGTTTAGCATTAACTTCTCCTGCACTGTTGTTGTTCAGTGATGTGACAGTTGGATTTTGATGCAGATTATATATCCTGCCCCTCCTAAACTGTAGGCCCTTTAACACTGCTTTTTCAAGGCAGAAAATTCACATTGTTATGACACCTCATCATTCAGGTTAAAAATGACAGTCGTGGAAAAGGTGAGGGGACAGAGTTGTCTCACCTTTCTCGCCGTCGGAGGTAGTAAAAGTACAGGGATGATGTCTGTGTAAAAGGGGCAGCCAGTAGGACAGGACCATGGATGATACGGGTGTGACGTTTTGACGAAAGTGTTGTGTGTGCAACCCACACCTGATAGATTTAAAAAACAGCTGGTAGCAGTTAGCAGCTAACTCAAAGAAGAAGAACAACGACTGAAAATGTCTGCAAATTAGAAAAAAAGTGAGGACTGGGAGCTCCTTAACCTCTGAGCAGAGAGCGAGATCAGCTGCCATATATCGGGGACAGTAAATGATTATTATTGCCATGTTATGTCATTGTTAATGTCACACCAGAGGCCAACGCTGTTGTGTTACATGTCATGCCTTTTTTTGCATCCTTGATGCCGGTGTGCTGTCTAAAATTACACGTGTTATGATGCCACCGTAGTCTGGTTCAATGTTAAAATGCAAAGGTGGCATAAAGAAGGGACTTCATAGCGGCCCTATAGCAAGATCTCTTTGTAAAAAGGGATTGTGATTGGATGGCTGGGTAAAAAGTGAGAAGAAGCTGCAGCGTTTTACCCAAAGTTGAATATTATTGAAATCTCTGCAACCACAAATAAACATCAGTCGTGCAGTGCTCAGGGCCTCATCATGCAGCAGGCAGTTGTAGCAGAGGGTAAATATACGGCGCTTCTGTGAAAAACGGAAAAAACATGTACATAGCGGTTGTTGCTGTTGACTTCTAGTGCAATGTTGCAATTATCATGACAACTCTATTTTATTGTGTTTGTTGTGCAGTTATTGGTCATGAAAAACACAGTGAGATTTGCTGTCTAACTTCCCTCTGTCGTCACCATAAATTTTCAAACCAGGATGTAAGACAGCAGACTGTCCTGACCTTTGACCCTGATCCTGGTACTGCAGCCTTTTCCTTGTCTGCCTGGCTTGGTTCCCGTTTTGATGCTCTGCACACTTTCATCCAAATTTTCTCCTTGTGTTTTTTTTACTGCCCCTCTTTTTTACATAAGCATGCCACGCCACAAAGCGGGGCCCGGAAAATTGGATTACCACAGTAACAGCATTTTTCAAATTCTCTCTTCATATGGCCGTTTCAGAGCAGAACGGAGGCACGACTATCACCTCGAGCCGGCCAGCTCCCTGATAACGGGGCTGCGCAGATACGCCGGCCAGGCATGCTTTGCATCACGGATGGCTGGCGGTATTGATCGAGGCCATCCTATCTATGTTGCTCTCCAAACCATAAACTCACAGATAACATGGAATTCCCTGCGCAGAGGAGAATAAAATAGGATGAAGAGTATCGGCTGGCACAGTGGTGGGGCAAGTCATGAAAGGAGACAGTGGGGCCTTTTTGTCTTGAATCACTGCCCATTCTCTCTCTTTCTCTTACACTCCCTCACTCTCTTCGCCTCTCCTCCCTCCCTCCCTATCTCTTCTTTGAAACCCAACCGCTGTACTCATCCCTAGGATCCTTCTGCAAGGATTAATCAGTTTTCCATTCCTGGAGAGATTATTCAAATACTGTTACATCTACAGCCAGCAGCACTCCCTCCCTCCTTCCCGGGCAGAAGCACAGCACTGACTGCGGGAAAAGTCCTTCTCTTCCACTCTATATTTTTTTTCCTGTTATTTGTTTACTTTTATGTCTGTCCCATGTGTCTCCTCTGTGGCAATGAGCGACAAAAAAAAAGAAACGACCCAAAAATTAGCAAAAAAATAATGAAAAGTACAAGAAAATTACCTGAAAATTAGTGAGAAAAGGAAAACAAAGTGAAAAAAACAGAAAATTAGTGAAAAAAGAAAAAGAATGTAGAAAATTATGTGAATAGGTGAAAAAAAGTTAGAAAAAAATCAAGGAAATGACCTGGAAAAAGTGTTCAAATTATAATAATTTTGTAACATAATATTAATTATATAATTATTTTATTTATAGATATAGTTTTTCTCAAGCTTTTTATTGTGTCTCCTCTGTGTATTTCTGTCTTTACACTGTACTACTATTTTCGACTGTGTGCTTATATTCTATTACTTAATTATTATTATGTGTACATACCTTATTTCCTCTATGTACATACTTATTTTATTACTTATTTATTGTTATTGTTATTGTTATTTTCTTTGTTACATTTCACTTTTCTTTTTTCATGCTGCTGTAACATTTGGAATTTCCCCCAATGGGGGATCAATAAAGGAATATTCTATTCTATTCTATTCTATGTTCGTAATTGCTCACTGAGTACGTTGATGATATTGCATGTGAGTCTTCCGAGAGCTCTTTTTTGTCATTCACTGTTGCTTGTTTCTGTGTACATGAACACAGAGAGAGTATAAATGGTCCTTGTGTAATTGTCCTCATTAGTGCTGGTAGGAGAACAGCCAGAGATCCTCACGGCACCAGACTATAGGAGCTGTGACAGCTCCAGCAGGGTTCAGATCCTGCTTTCCTACTCCAAAGCCTTTACCCCCCTCCTACTGGCCTTTTTTTTAATTTCCAGCACCCCCTCCCAATCCCCCTCCATGCCTCGCTATCCTCCATTCACTCTCTTTGTAGTTTTAAAAAAGTAAAAACTGTTATTTTAATGCTCTAAAAGCTGTCCCTTGGACAGGTTGTTGCCTTTTGACATAATTTAGACAAACATGTTTTAATGATGTTAGCAAGTAATATCTGTGATGATTACAGCTTTCATGCAACATTTGGCTTTACAGGCCCAAACACACCAAACTGATATCAAAGGACTAGGCTGACTGTCTAGTCGTCCCACGTTGCCTGTGTCTTGGCCAAAAAGTTGTGCTTGAACACACAGCAAAGACTACGGCCAACAGAAAATTAGCATTTATGGTTCTGCCTGCATGAGAGAAAATAACTAAACCTATACCAGGAGTCGGTGGTAGACTGTATTTGAATTTACAATAGGGAAAACGGAAAACTGATAAGAAGGATCCTAGACATTCTTTAGCCAGAAAGCACATTTACGCATACAGCCGGATGCTGAAAGACCAAATTATATTTTCCGTGCACTAGCAAACAATAACATAGACCAGTGTTTCCCACAGAATTAGTGTTTATGTGTGACTGGTTGACACCACACATACACCTGTTTTTTTCTGTTTGTTTTTTAAAAGCCTGTGTGTCTCTTTTTGTCATTTTGTGTAATTTCTCAAAATTTGGAGGCTTTTGCAGGTCGTAAACACAGTGCAGTTGGAGCTCTCCATCGTTTTTTTTAACCCTCAGCAGCAGTTTGTGACTTGTAGGGTGGATAATTGTCGATCCTTTAGGGCTCATCAGATCAATGGATGAGAGGAGCAGCTATTTGTGACTGAAAGCAAACTTTTAGACACAGCAGACTTAACTGCACTTTCAGTGCGCTTGATGTTCTGCTGCTCCGCCTCTGCCCAGATTGTGTTCTGCGCTCCGACAGTGTGTTGCTATAATAAACCAAATACACAGTATATTCCAATAGCACTCCTTATGAATGGTCCAGCTTTGTGGTGGCAGAAATTTTGGTCATAGTGGGCTGCCACAAATAAATGGATGTGTGGGAAGCCCTGCAAACCATTATGAAACATTTCAAAATACAAAATAACATTTCAAAAACAAAATAATCACTCCTAATATAACACATTTGTTTCGATCTTACCACTCTTGACTTAAGTCGTTTGCTTGCATTCTTCATTTCCTGAGTTGAACTGTCAGTCAGAGTAATTTCAGTCACCGACAGGCTTCCCCGGCTTCGACTACGGTTCAGCATGCTAAATTTGCTGAAAAAACAGCCAGCCATGCCCAACTAGTGCCAATGGTGTGAGACACACTGCAGAAACTAGGGCCACAGACGTTCACTGCCTGCCTGACATTCACCGACAGCTGACCCCAAGTTGTGTTTTTACCCTTAATTTCTGGCTTATTTTGTTTGGTCTATACCTCTGTGTGTAAGCAAAATTCTGGGATATTTGCCCTGCTTCTAAACAATGGACTGTAGTAAAGGAAGAGGTCATCTGTTGAAGAGGCAGACAGTAACTTTAATAAACCAGAATACAGTGCAGACACCAAACATTTCATCTTGCATAAAAAGTAGAAGTTACTTTTCTCAGGGGGTGGAACCGTGTACTGGTACAGCTTTTGCTCTTGCTTTGTAGATGTACAAACAGTAAAATTTGAAAGTCCCTCCATTTATAGTTAGCCGTATTCATCTGCTTCACTTGAAAGGATAACACGGGTGCCATTAATGCCCACAAAGATCATAAACTCTGAAGTACTTGCCAGAGTCAGAAGCTATTACTGTCTTTTTTACTGCAGGTTTGATCTACCTGCTTGAAGTCATGAGGTTGCATTGGTTTTATTTTCTTTAATCCTATTAAAATGCAACTTTTGAAGACCTTTTGTTGCTATGAGGAATAGTATGCTTATGTTTAATGAGTCTGGAATAGATACAGACCTAAGGGAAACTGTGCTAATGCAATTTTTAAGGCTTCATTTTCCACCATACCTCTCAGCTGTTCTCTTTTCCTCTTTACCGTCCTAATTATTTGACTTTTCTCCTCTGCTACTTATCTCAACTCTTCCCTTCTTTAACCTCCTTTTCACCTCACCATGTCTGAATTTGCTGCTCTTTCTTTGTCTCTCACCTTTGCCTTCTTCTCTCTGGCTCATTCCCAAACCAAGGGGCTAAACCCATCTCACATGACCCACTCCCATCCAAACACCCGCCCCAGCACTCTGCACCGGGCGAACACAGCCCAGACTTTCCCCCTCACTGCTCATTCTGTGCTCTGCTCCCTCCGGCCCACTCTCTCTGACCTCCATGGCTATCACAGCTCACCTTCCTGCCAACACGACAATAGAGTTACCTAATGCTGATGGTGGCACTGCTGCTAATGTAGATTTCATAAGCAAACTCCATGTTAAACACAGGATGAAGAACATGTGTTTAACCCACGTTTGACCTACCAGTCTGCTTTTAATCCCTGGTTGCTGCTGTTAACACAAACCTCTCTCTGCAATATAGTATAAATATGTTTGTTTTGTTTTGGGTTTTTTTAAAAAAGGTGCTTCCCTTAATGAGTTCACAAAAAGGTTTTGCTGCAGTTTTGTTACTTGAAGTCAACATAAAGGCTGAATTTATGTTCTGCCTTTTCATACCGAAGTAGTTCGTAAACAGACAATGGTTAACCCTTTGAAACCTGAGCAAAAATTTCTTTCTAAAACATGCAAAGAAGGAAATTAGCAATGAAAAAGGAAATTACCCAAAATTTAGGAGGAAATTAGTAAAAAGTATAACAAAATGACATAAAAAACAGTGAAAAAAAGTAAAAAGTAAAGTAAAAAAGCCTAGTAAATTAGTGGATAAAAAGTTCTTTAAAAAAAAAAGTATCACCTGAAAATTTGTGAAAAAATTTTAAAAAAAGTAAGTTCAAATAAAGGAATTTACCTGGAAAAAGTTATTCCAAAAATATTTTTAAAAAATAAGATAATTTAAATCATAACAATGGGAAATGTTTTTAAAAGAAATCAAGATGACTTGCTCAAGTTTCAATGGGTTATCTGATAATACAGAATCCTGAGACCACCATTGTTTCACATGTACAAGTTTGCATTTTGTAGCCCATTAGCGGGAGTGTTGGCCTTGCCTGGCGCTGTGCATTCTGGTAGCTGTAGGTTTTTTTGCCTCTTGAGCAAAAGTGTCCTTTTTCTCTGTTTTCTGTGGTCATGTAGCACCAATTGCAAAAGTATTTGCATTTTCCTAACGCATAGACATCCTAGTTTTATTAAAAGGCCATCTCTTCAGAGGTGAAATACTTTATTGTCCTCAGGAGTTGAGGAGTCAGGTTTAAATGATCTGTGCTGGTTCAGTGCAAATGTGGACCTTTACACCTTTGTGTCATTCCTAAAGGGGGTAAAGGGTACAAAGAGATTAGCAATAGGAATCCCCGAGCTAGATGTAGGCCTTTAAATATTAACTTCTTGCCGGCGTATTCATATCACATTCCTGCAAATGTTACACATTGTACACTCACGCTGCAGGTGCATATGCTCAGCCAAGCACAAACATTCATACTCATAAATACAGCAAGCGTACGCTCTCTTTCCCACGCACATGAGTATATGTGCTTTCGCTTACATTCCTGCTCTCTCCTTGTGGGTCTCTGTTAGACTCTGCAGTGCGCCGGAGAGAGAAGGTGTGTGGGTTGTAAGCTGGCGGTAGCATAAGTGTTAAGTGATTTAGAAGGTGAGTTTAGTAAAGTGCTGTGAGAAGAGGCATAGAAACTTTGGGGGCATGCACCGACAGTGGCCTGTGGGATGAAAAAACCCCAACCTATTTTCCAGACTAATAGCGTTCTGCCTCTGTCTGTCCCAAAATGAGATCTCCTAGCAGCAAATGTCATTTGTTCTGCACTTGAGTATAGTAGCTTCGTCATCACACAATTTACCATCTATTATAGAGGCTTTTCTCACCAACCCCTCATGTCAAAAAAGGATTTTAGAAACAAGCTGTATACACAACACATTACCACCTTTTAAAGTTGTAGTGAACACATCAGCAAACAGTTACCCTTATATGTTTTTGGCCACCTGATGAATCCATGTCTGACATTCTTTTTCCTTTTCATCAGTTTTTGAAATGTCTGCATTTTTAGCTGCATAACACTCCAATACATTCACCAGCTAGTCATCTACTTTTTGACAACCATTTTTGGTGGTGAGTAGGTAGTATACAGTTGGTTTAATGCTTTTTTTGCAGCTGGAAAGAAGGCTGATGAGATCAGTTTGTGGGTCAGAAAACCAAAACAATGAGCTTGAAGACACTAAAACCCTCTGTAGAGCTGAGGAGTACAGCAGAATTGGTCGATAATGTCACTATGAGCAACCCCTTTCACATACCAAGTAGTCATATGATCCATGCAACAAAACTGCTGTTTCAAATTATCTGAAGGCTTTAAAAAAGAGGAATGACTACCTATCTAAAAGTAGAACCTCCTAAAGGGTCACAAACAAGCTATTTTTCTTTGAGATGTGTAAAATTTAAGCCCTGTTTACATGGTATGTCGCAAGATGTATTTAAAATTACTAGCACTGAGTGGTGTCGTGTCAGTTTACAATATGATGAGTGACTTTAAGTTGGCAACATTAACTTAAAATGTGTACATAACACATTGGACACAAATGCTTTAATTTGTTGCACCAAAGACGAGGTGCTGAAGAGCAGACAAATCTGTTCTCATCCTGCTCCTCCTCTTCACTCTGCAGGCTGGAAGCATGCAGCCTGTCACTGGCACTGCAGTGAGCCCAAACATGATATGACCTAAATAAACCAGTGCGTTGGGAGAGAGAGGGAGTGAGGGATGAAGCAATATTTTTTCCCTCTCACCCAATAGTCTTGTTTTCAAACTCGTCTACTGCAGGCTACAACTTGTGTATGTGCGCTGTCAAATGCGTGCACACATTTTTATAAACACTTGAGTCCGACTGGATGCTTTTTATATCATGACACCTGCAGAGGTATTTGGCTCTTACTATAAAACAGGTTCTTTCACACATCTAAGCTCCTGCTTTACACCTCGTTAGTCGACATTGTCAACCCTTTGTCAGACCGCTTGTGAATTTTGTCTCTGCTTACGGTATGGCTCAGGGGTCATGATTGTCTTTCTGAGTGATGTCATAGTTGTTTGCTGCACTGTGAAACCAGAGTTTCCATTACAGATCATGGAAAAGGAGACAAAAATCCACCAACTAGCTGAAATCTCAACTTGAATTTGGTTTGTTAGGTTGACCATTAGAGTTGGGTTGTTTTCGGATTTTGTTGGTCCAGTGCCATGTACGAACTTAATCCAGTTTGATTTATGCAAGATGACATTTGTGTCATTATGTCACATTCTGGCAATTTTTAAAGTAACCTAAGTCACAGTGCTAAATCCAACAAAAAATTGCATTAGTAATAACCAATATGGAAACATGAACAATATACAATATTATGTTTCTAAACTTACTAAGATTTGAAGCTGACCAAGAGCTGACCTTACTGGATGCAAGCGCTTTTTGAGCTGAACTTTTGTAGGACACCATGTGTCTATTTATATCTGTTGCTCGCTTTGAAAGTGCCACAGTGGCAGAAGACTGGCTGATTCATGAAGTTTAAAATGAGGAATTATTCATACGAAACCTACTTTTTTCACTACAAAAGCCTAAACACAGTGTCAGCTGGCTAGAGGGAGATGGCCAGGCTGAAAGTTTCTGCTGAGATTAGAAAAATAGCAAGTTGGCTACTTATCTTTTAAGTGTTTACTTCTCCAGTCTAATCTCAAGCGCACAGCTGACAGCTCTGTGTTTTGTTTACGTTAAGTGACAGGGGTGCATATTTAATGGATTCAGTGTACACCAAGAGCTCCGGTGTTACATAATGCTATGCGACAGTTCGACACTCGTTTGCTGTTTGAACACGGTGTCATAATATTCCTCTCATGATTGACTGCTGAATCAAGTGGGACACCTAGTAAAATCTTGTAAAGCGGTCCGGTCTCATTTTTGGCTCAATATCAAACCGGTTTGAAAATTTTCACACCGGCCCAACCCTATTGGTCTACCTATCATCTGGCTAAGTGACTAGCAAACATTCACATGTCCTACTTTCCTCATAAAATGTTGGTGTCTTGTAAAATAATCAGCAGGTTTAACTCTTGTCTTTTGAGGGTACACTCAGGCTATTTCAAAGTGCAGAAATTAGCTACTGCCCATGACAGATTCAGGCTCATGAGCTGTTTCCAGAGTCCATGGTCCACTCCTGGTCACCCTTTAGTGACAGTAGGAAGTTTGATGTGTTTATGTGTGTTTCGTTGGCCTGGTCAGGGCTCAAAGCTTCATTGTGTGCTGTCCACAGAGCTGCAGCCTGGCACGGACAGATAAGAGAGCCTCACCTCAAACACACTTTCTACCCCCAGCCAGTACCGGCTCACAGGACAGGTTTCATTATGCAAACAGACAGCTCAGTCCTGTGAGTGTGTGTGTGCGTGGTTAAGTAAGTGCATATGTGTGTGGTCGCTGCGAGCATGTGTGTGAGTGCTATGTTGCTGCATGTTCTTGTCTGTGTGGGTGTGTGTGTACATGGACAGTCAGCTCTCCTGGATTAAGGACCTTTAATCCCGGCCGATCCTCATCAGCTCAGAAGTTAGTGCAACTTGTTAGTCAAGGAGTATGCTCTGCTCACGTGTTAAAAGTCAGCATTGCACGGCTGAATGACTCGGTCCCCAGTTATGAGTTGCTAAGGGAGACGTGGGTCAGGCTTTCAATGATGGATGCACCTCTCAGTTCTAGTTTGGATCAGCAACTTTTAATTGGGTCTCTGCGTTTTTGTGCCTCCTAATCTCCTCCCAAAGCCAAGAAGACACGCATGCACTGTTTAAAGTGAAGCTTTTAGCCTAATTAATTGTGCTGTTTTAAGATTCTCTGAGAGTTTCAGGGTTTTGAACCTGCACTAAAGTCAGACCTAGACTCAACATCTTGATTAAGCATCAAGACAACATTTTTAAGGAAAATGTCTTATTGTGTCCACAACACAAAGATATTCATTTTAGTGAAGTGGAGCGAAAATAACGGAAAATATTCACATTTAAGAATCAGAGACTTTTGATTTTGTTTTTCCTTAAAAATATACTCAGACTGATAAATTGATTATCCTAGATGGTCATTAATTTAATAAACGACCAATAATTAATTAATCATTGCAGCTCTATTGTACATGATGCATAGTACAAGTTATTGGAAAGCTGGATCTGGAAGTGATTTTTTTTTTTTTAACTCTGGTGGGTGTTCAGAATTCAAAATTTGGGAAATAAGTTTTGGAATTTTTTTTTAAATTCAAGTAGATCTAGAAGTTAGAAACTTTGCCACTGAATTTCTCGCATAAGCCTTATCTCAGTGGCCAAGAGAGTGATTTAAGACATCAAAAGGTCTAAATAAAAATGGAGATCATTGCCTGTCTATGGGAATAATTGGATTCCGATTTAACTTTAATATTCTAACCCTGATATAATTAGCAGGTAAAACCTTCTCTCAGGCTAAATCCACACTTATACGTTTGTGTTCTGAACATAACGTTTACGCCTGGCTGTAAACTGCTGTACTACACAGCACACTGACTGGCAAAAATAAATCCTCCAAAAAACGATGACACGACTTGAAGCAATCTCAGTCGAGGAGTCTCTGACTGATGATTCGAGTCTCAGACTTTAAAAGGGGCAGCCCTAGTTGTGTTTTAGCCGGGGACAGTGGAACATTTTAGATCTACATACCTTTTGTGATTTTATTCTTCATGTGTGGGTACTTCTCCTTTTCCATAGCCACAGCTTTCTGTGATGATGCATAATCCTCTCTGTACTGCTTTAATGTGTCCCTGTATTTCCGACTATGTGTTACTTTAGTTCCACCTTGTCTTCTTGTCCAAGAAAAAAAATCTCTGTTCTTACCTTTCGCCATCTCCATAGTATTTTCTTTAATTAAGCTATTAACTGTAGAGTAGAAGATCTGCTTCCTGTTCAGATTGGCCCCAGTGTACCTGAATGGATATGTGATATGTGTTCTCAGGCATGTTAATATGGACACAGATAATTTCTAAGACAGTACTAAAAAACTGGTGGTTACGGGAATCATTTTCATAAAGGCTCAGTGTGGATGTGGCCTCAGTAGGCGCAGCAGACTGCCCTCAGTGTCCTCTGTTCACTTTTCACTATTTGGTCCCTTGACTCCTAACACCGCAGACTCAGGCTCCAACTCTTTTGTTCTTTCTTGTGAGTCACAGAGAAAACAGCTGATTGTGTTCCTCACTGACGCCCCTGTTTAAAGCTTTCCTATTTAAAAGCACTATGAAGACGGCATGAAAGTGGCACTCTGTTTGTAATGGGACCCTGCATAATCACCACCTTCTTATCCGTTATCAAACACAGGAAGTTGACTCATTTCTGTGTTGACATGTACTATTGACTGCACGTGAATTGCTACATTTCCTGTACTTACAAATTTTTACTATTGCTTTATATGTTTTAATGTTCCCTAACTGTTGCCTTTTTGTGTTTCTGCTTCCAGCCAGTGCTGTATCTTTTTTATTTTGCTGCTGCTGACAGCCCAATTTTCACCCTGGGATTAATAAAGTATCTCTCACCACTCACAGGGAGCTCAGCGATGAATAAGCTACGGCAGAGCTTCCGCCGGAAGAAAGATGTCTACGTGCCGGAGTCGAGTCGGCCGCACCAGTGGCAGACAGATGAGGAGGCGGTCCGCAGCGGCAAATGTAGCTTTGCAGTCAAGGTGACTCTCACTCACACATAGACACACCTGCATATAAAACCTCACTTACACACACACAGTGCAGTACTGACCTGACTGTGGTATACCTCTGAGAAACTTGCATGCTGCCGGGCTCCCCGAGGACGCCGCTTGTGATTAATCATAAGCATTCAGACACTGTGAGCACAGTTTTTATCTGGGTTGCAAGATTATCTGCTGTAGCCTTCCAAACCTGTGGGTTGTGTGCTTACAATGATTCCTGGCCTCCCAAGAGTAATCAGAACCACTTGAATCACCAAGTGAAATATTAAAAATTAAAGATAATGTTTAATTATAGCCGATACATAACAAAGTCAGGCCACTGCAGAGGGGCCTGCACAAGACACGCCACTCAGTAGGAGATGCAGTATCCTTCTACTCACAGTCTTCAGTGGTGCTCTGCAGCTGATGGAGTGGAGAGTTTGCTGTATTTTGGCAACAGAACCTTCCACTTTTGCAAACAGAAGTGCAACGGTACGCTTCCTCTCATCACATGGGTCCAAATTCTCGCATCACTCAGAATAAAGAGGAATTGAAAACCTCAGAGAGGAGAAAGGGAAAGTTGTCCTCAGAGAATATGCACTTTGTGGCTGGTCCACAGATGTGAATTGTATGTTATATAAAAAGTGTTCAGGTTATGGGTGTGTTGCCACCTGTGTGTGTGCTTTATCCTGTTTCCTTGAACAAAGAATGGGAATTGAAAATACTGTAAGCTGAGGGAGCTGTGGGTAACAGTTAACAGATATTTTTCTTTACTTTTTGGCTCCTTGTCCAAACGGATCTTGAGTTTATGTCACTAAAACAGAGATTTTTTAAAAACGTTATGTGCCATTTTGCCTTAATTAGACAGGACAATTAAGTGTTTAAAGGAAAGAGAGAGGGGATATCCCGCAGTAAAGAGCCACAGGTTAGAGTCAAAGCTCCAGCTGCTGTGGCAAGGACATAGCCTTTGAACATGAGGTGCCTGCTCTACCAGGTGATCTACTGGGCACCTCTGACACAGAGATTTTGTTAATCTCTCTAAGGTGCAGATTGTTTTGTTTTTTTCCTGAACTCCAGCTATGGAGCATTTGGGAAACAATGACATAATCTCATTTTCATGCATCCCCATTGTTGCTTTGTGCAACGAGCACACACTATAAACAACATTTTGTTAGCACTGCTTGGTCCAATGACTACTTTACACTTAAAGTTACTATTGCTGCACCACTTCAAGGATGAATGGAAGCAGCTGCCGCATCAGAAGTTTTTACTCCACCTCAGCGTCCACAGTCGTAAGTCCACCAGAAAATAACATTTTTTGATCCTCGAACAAACAGATGGTGGGACACTTTCCAGAGTGGGATTATTGTCAATGAGGAGTGAAAGAAAAACTTGTGCCAGAGCATCAGTCATATGTTTGTTTGAGCTCCTTCGTCCTCATATTGAAGGAAAATTTGCAGTGATGAGATCTCCAGTAGGTGTTTTGAAAAAGATCCCTTAAGTCTGGACACTTTGCTAACTTTATGAGGAGGGGAGACTATGCCAGATGGCAGATGTCGGCAAGCTTTTGGAGTAGGGCTGCTTCTCGAAAGTTGTAGATGTAAATCATCAGTTAGTTGACAGAAATTGCTTCATGTTGAGCATTTTTTTGTTTTCTTTTTTGCTAGTCAGTGTGCTTCTCCGGATGTTTTTATCCCCATATTTTGCTGCAGAGTGACCACTTGACAGTACTGTTTGGTACCGGGAGCTGCAGACATGCAGGCAGCGGCACAGAGAGGAAGAGACTGCACCATAAGGCTTTTAGAAAACATTGTCTACTCTCTTCTGCTGAGAAGTGGTGAATTTACAGCTCACAGCAACTCATTCTGATATAGTATGTGGCTTTTGTTTCATATGTAGTGTTTGCAAAAAATGTCATTCTTGCAGTCAGCTTGTTTGATAAATTACGTGAATGCCGCTGTCACACTGAGCCCATTCAGTGTGGACAGATATTTGTTTAAGCAAAGGTCGTGTAGACAGAATCATTTTTTAAAACTGAGGGAAAAGATATTTGTTTTCAAAAAAATCTGTTCAAGTGCAGACGCGGCTAAGATAAAGAGACTGAGACTTGATGTGGAACAGGTGTGCATCAGTTCATGGCTTCACGTTTTTTGTGTGAATATCTAAGCCAGTGTGTGAAACGCCCTAGATTCACGATCTCCTCTAAGCTGTCTTCCAAATGTCCGTTCGACACACACACACACACACACACACACAC
The DNA here is from genome assembly GCF_026936395.1 of Plectropomus leopardus. Lineage (NCBI taxonomy): Eukaryota > Metazoa > Chordata > Actinopteri > Perciformes > Serranidae > Plectropomus > Plectropomus leopardus. The sequence continues at coordinate 6,274,538 of NC_142189.1, forward strand.
ACACACACACACACACACACACACACACACACACACACACACACACACACCTTCCCTCCCTCACTGGCTGCTTCCTATAAATTGTGTCCTTTAGCTGCACTCAAAGCTAGATTTGTTGATTAGCAATTACTTTACCCCCCACCCCCCCCCCACACACACACACACACACACACACACACACACTTCTTTTTTTTATTCACCACTTCCCTCAAGTAAGCACATTGTCTTTGGGCTTTGTACTGCAGATTTCTTTCTTCTCTTAAAATGCTCTGCCTTCATAAAGCTGCAAAACACAAACCAGTGCTGTGTAACTGTAACCAGCCTGTAAGCACACTTTACCAAAACTCAGGTAACTGACTGTAGTTTTCTTGCTCCACCCTAAAATTCTTCTGTATAGTGAAAGCTGCAAGTGAATTACAGATCAGCCACTGTGGGCAAAAGGAAAATTAGCTTATCTCTTTTGTCATGCTTTCCTTTTTGTACTTCTGCAGCCACTCACACTTCTCCACCAGCATTTTTTTCCCCTTCTACACTAGCTATCATCGTGCTGGTGCAACCTACCATGCTACTCCTCTGTGTCCCTCCTCCCCCTCCTGCTCCCTGTCTCCCGCTCTAGGTGCCTCAGAGGAGCCCGGTTGTGTGTGGGTTGGAATAGTTGCACTGAAATTATCACCGACTGCCGCACTAAAGAGTAACCGATAGTGGGGAGGAGAGGAGATCTAGCGGGGAAGGAGAAAAAGAGAGGCTGTTGGTGGTGTCAAGGGAAAAAGAGGAGATCCGGGAGGTTAAAACGGGGTGAAATGAGCCTTTATTGTTGTGGCTTGGGGCTCCCACCACTACATAGCGCATTTTGACAAGCATAGTAAAAGCCCAGTTCTCCACTGATTATCACGTCTCAGTGCGTTTATGCTTGTGTCTGTTGTTTTCCAGCTGAAATTGCAGTGACAGACAATTATTCATGATTCAAGGAGATTGTCAAAGGCAAAAAAAATGTAGATTTGCTTTTTTGTATGGAAATGTCAGTCCTCCGAGACTGCTGAAGGCTGGAGACGGGTGTGAGATTAGATTGAATTGCTTATGTGTGTTGTTTACCAACTAACACAGATTAAAAGCAAATGTATTTATATGTCCTTGGTAGGTTTAAACTGTGTAGACTCATTCATATGGAAATGAGTGTGTGCAGCTTGTTGTCTGCACTTATTCACATGTTGAAAAGGAGGAGTTTGTACAGTACAGTATATGGTGCACAGTATAGATTTTCTATTAGTAACTGACAGAATTTTTCACAGAAAGTGATTTATGACCAATACCCTGAATTAATTCCTGGAATACACCTGGATAGCATCCAGAGGATTTATGCCAACAATATCAGCTCCTGTGGACTCTTAAAAGTCTTTAAAGGCATTGAAATTATTAATCTAAAGTCTAATATAAAGCCTTAATTGTCCTTATATTGACCTGGATTCATCTTAAAAGAAAGTCTTGCTGCTCAGACATAGGAAGTAGGATTTTACTCAGTTTTTTTCTGACGTTGCATTGTAAAATCCCCCAAATAATTCGTAAGATCTATTTTTTTGGTAAATCATTTGATAAATTCCTTTTCTTAAACTCATCATGATGGGAATCCAAGCTGTGGAACGTCACATGCCGATTGAGAACCACAAAATAGCCAAGAAAACCTTCCAGAAATGACAGATATTATCCACTCATTTTGGTAAACCAATTGAAACCTTTTTGTTAAGTGGCAGTGGCAGTTATGTCTTAAATTTCATTACTAATATTTGAGTTGAATTAAATAATGCTTGGTGTCTCTTTTGTTAATTAACGTTAATATGGTTTAAGATGAACTATAAAAATGTATGTCTCTGGCAGGAACGGATAAATTCTTGTTGACTTGTTTACTGTGTTCTGGCGCCTTACTAAAGAGCCGGACTCCTAACCTGCTAGGTAATGGAGGCTGAGTAGTCACATTACTGCAGAAGATGAACTGTGAAGATAAGGTTAAGAGCTGTGAAGACGCTCAATGCCGTTTCTGCCATTGCCAATGAGGTACAGAGTTGTTTGTTTTTTTTTCTAAGTTGAGCGTATTATTCATGCTAAAGAGGTAGTGACATTTTTTATGAATCTTCTTTTCCACAATGTTAGGTAATACCTGGAAATTAAACCTCAATATTTAACAATACTGGGCTGTTCTGTTTTACTGTCAGTGTTTTCTTGACCTCTGTCCTCCTTATCATCGGCTGCTACAAATGTTTACAAAATGTGGATTTCAGTGCATCCCACATGATGTTACCTCTGCTGGCCCTCTCCAGCTGGAGATTAACCTTGAGGGGGCAGCTTAATGTAAATATAGTATTTTATCTTGTGTTTTTCCTCCTCAAACAAACACAAACAGCGCAGTGGCAGTGACGGCACAAAATAAAAATACTGTGATATATATAAACTGAATCTAATCCTGGCCCACTGTGGGATTAGTGCCAAGTGTAACTAATCCTGGAGTGGGCCCACAAACCAACTGTATTTCAGATCCAAATTACTCTACGCTTGTACTACACACTGTTCAGCAGATATTGATTATTATTAATTAACCCTCTGGTCCCCTAATCACATTAGCTCAATTCTGCCTCCTAAGGACAAAAACGTCCTCTTTCTAAAATTGCTTTAAATAATGCTATGTACTAATATTAATTTCCATTTTTTTGTTTCACCAACTTCTGTCTTAATCAAAATGTTCTTTAATTTTTTTCAGAATTTTTAACCCTTTAAATTAAACCCTTTAATTTTTTGCGGGGGGGTGTATTATCAGACTCTGGGATATGTTTTTATTTTTTGTGCAGTATGAGATTTTTAGGAAGAGTTCCTTTTGTCCTCCTAAAAATATCCTATTTCTAAACTGCTATAAAAATAATACAAATTATTATTATTGTCCACTTTTTTGGAGTTAAAGCTTTTAACTAACTTCAGTCCTGATCATCATTACAAATTATCCATTCATTTTCAGGGTTTAAACTTTTAAATGATAATTTCTTTTAAAAAAAAGCCAGTTTTTTTAAATGTAAAAAACAGAGAAAATGTATGAGGTTCTGCATACTTAATAATAAATGGACGTTTTTGTTGCTTTTGTTGACCGCATCTGTTAAATGTGTTGCTGCCAGCTTCTTTCTAACAGGATGGAGTAAGATGCTACAGTGAAGCATGTGTTGTGACAGTTGACGCCTCCCCTACGTTTACTCATCTCACCTCAGCTGCATTTCCTGGTTGATCGCCCTATTAACAACGCCGCTGCTTTCAATGTCCTTACTACCCTCAGCTGCCTCCTCGTATCAGTATTGTCCTCAGCATACATGCGCTTTTTGGGGGGTTTTTTGTGCACATCTATGTGTGTGTGCACATGTGTATTCTAATATGCCGACAGTGTGACTCACAGCCGTGGCGTCACACTCTCAAAATAGCAAGGCCTGAAGGTGGGGGGGTGACAGGCGTGGGTCAGCGTCACTCTGTGTGTGTGTGTGTGTGTGTGTGTGTCTGTGTCTGTGTGTGTGTGTATCTGTAAGGAAAGGGTAAGGACTTCCTCTCCGGTCCTGCACGCACAATGGCTTCTGGGGCGGTCAGGGTTGTGACTCTGGAGTGACACACAGCAGGGTGTGATGTTGCTTCAGGTCCAGGAGGAGGGAGGGAGGGAGGAGGGAGGGAGGTTTGAGCTGGAGGAGACAGCTTTTTCCGTTCATTCAGTTCCAGTTAATCCCACTCACGTAGGAAGGCCTGATGGTCAGGGCACGGGGTCTCGCCCCCCCAGCTGAGTCTGACAGTCTCTTGATTAATTAGTTACTAGATGACAGTCAAAGCAATTATCTCTCATTATGTGGCGTATATGGTGTTATAGGGCCTACGCTCTTTATCCTTGAAGGTTATTGTATATTTTTTAAAGGTGAACTGATCCTTCTGACGTCAGTGGAGGCAGTTCAGTCAAATTTATTTATTTTCAAGATGCATAAAGAAGGGAAAAAGGCTTAAGATGTCAAGTATTAAGCAACACATGCAGTATAAAGGGCAATAAGGCTGTACCCAGCACAGAATTATCGAATCAGTGGAATTGTATTTGCTTGGTCAATACAAATATTTGACAATTTATTTTGTTTTCCATACCAAGTGTTAAAGTGTGAAGGGCTCCACAACACGTTCAGTGGAACAGCGACATTCACGTCATATAGTAGATAAACTAACAGTAGTAAAAACAGATTTTTGCGACACTAGATATCAATAAAAGCCACAGACTGTTTCATATTACATTACTGCTAAAGCTGCATTTACACTGCCTGTTCAAGGCAGGAATATCACACTGGGGGTTATTTACTCTTAATCTCTTTCTTATACAGGCTTGGTCTTGGTGTGAATGCCGATTTTTACCTTTCCTGTTGCATTAAAAGGCAAGATCTTAGCGAGATTTTTGTACAGTGGGAATGAGGCCAAAATACCAAAAAGATTACATAATTAACAGAAACTGTTTAAAGTCAGTTTTCAAAGGTGACGGTATCACTTGGCCACTCTTAGCTGGAATTTTATGAAGGCCAAAAGAGAAAAAATAATGTATTTCAATGAGGTGTAAGTCAACTGGTATGCAAAGGAACTGGTTGCATGTGTGACTGTGCTGAGTGTACAAGGAAAAAGCGGCTTCTTCTTGCCCCTATGTGTGTTTTTGTTTTTCTCCTGTAATCCCATCATTATAACACTTAATGTAAGATTTAGGAATTTGCTCCTTTATACTTCTCAGAAAGTGTTTTCTCCACCGATAACATTAGGCATCAACAAGGGAGCAATTGAACTGCGATTGACCTGAAAATGGTAATTAATTAAGTGTATAAATCACCAGCGCCAGTCTACCAGGGGATGTTAGACAGTCTGGACTCATTTAAATACCCAATCTCATTGCAGAGTTTATTAATGTAACCGTAGTTAAACTTCAGCAGAGATTGCCACGGGACAGGTTTGTCAGAGCATTACTCACTCTGTCTCTATCTTTCTGTCTCTACTCCCTGCAGTACCTGGGACATGTGGAGGTGGAGGAGTCCCGAGGCATGCACATCTGCGAGGATGCAGTGAAGCGGCTGAAGACGGTAGGTTTGACTAGAAAACCCCTCCAAACTTCTAGGAACAAGGCTGCTAAATACCAGACATCCTACTTCCTTTATTATCTTTTCCTCCAGTAGTTTCCTTCACAGTGCTACTAATGACATCCCACTGACTCCTTCTAACGTTTCCATTATGTCATGGCAGCCCTCCTACATCTGTCACCAAGTAGTTTATTATTATTATTATTATTATTATTATTATTAATAATAATATTAATAATAATAATAATAATAATAATAATAATAATAATAATAATAATAATAATAATAATTATTATTATTATTATTATTATTATTATTATTATTATTGTCCATGGTTCTCGTGGATCCTTAAAAATTCTGAAAAGGCACTGAAATCAGTAATCTAAAAGTTTGCCTTAATTGCCTTAATTATTATTGTATAGACTTTAGTTAATCTTTAAAAGTTCTAAAAAATTATTTTTTCTAACATTGCATCATAAAATATCAAAATAATTGGTAACCTCTTTTTTTTTCTTTTTTGCTAAATCATTTAATAAATTAATTCTCTTAAACAGCATGATGGGAATCCAAACAATCAGATTGAGAAACACAAAATGGCCATGAAAACCAACCAGGAATGCCAGATGTTTCCCACTTATGTTGGTAAACCAATAAGAAACTTTCATGATAATATAAAATGTTCGTTGTCTTCCCTGTGTTTCACTTTAAAAAGGATTGTTCAACATTTGATGTTGATAATCTAACTTTTTCACTGGACAAAAAACTCAAGTTTTATGCTACACATTTGTCTTAAACTTTATTCCCTGTGGCATCAAAAAAATGTCTTTAAAAGACTTAAATCTACCTTGCTTTAAGGCACGCTGGTGTCATAGTTTACTCTGTACACGGAGGCCTGAATGTGGCTGTTTTCTGCCGTTTCTCAGTGAGGGTCTCCACCCATCGTGACCCTGTGACAACCTCCAGGGGTGTTTGGATCTGTTCTGAATGTCTCTTCCTCTCACACACTCTCCTCGTCTGCTGTCTCAGCCTGAGGAGATATGCCGACATGTACTTCCTGCTGCAGGAGATTGCGGCAGATTTGCGCAAAAGGAACAAATTCCAGTTTGGGGAGCAGGGGAGGGGAAGGGGGAAGCAATCGCTTTTCCATGTTGTCAGTTGTTTGCAAAGGCCCCACCCAGGTCACAAACTGCTGCAAGTGAATGAGGCAGATTCTCTGTAGTCAGGGCCAAACCTGAGCTGTGAGTCCATTCAGGAGGATGAGCATGTCGTGAGTTTCGGGACTATATTTGAATGTGGCGCAAAGGTTACAAAACTGCTGTTCCAAGTGTCTGCGATTAGCTTTCAGTTTAAATGACTGATTGAGACTTCACACCCTGTTTATTCTGGACCTTTTCCTCTTGCTTAATAAAATTGTTTTAAGGGCCTTTTAGTCGTTTTACACATTCAACTCAATGAGCTGTTGAAGGCTACTTGAGTCAGTGAGAGCCATTTGTTAGTCTGATATACTGTAAAGCAAGCTCAAGATTAATTTTCATATTTTATGAGCTAAATTTAATGGACAGTACAATGGTTACATTTTCATACCAGTTAACCCTCTGACACCCAGCATAAACCTATTTTTGTCTTTCTAAGAGGGGACAGCGGATCTTTAAAGGGGGGCAGCAGGTTAACCGTTCATCATCATCTGAAAGCTGGGACCCTTAATATTAATTTGAGATGTAGCTCTGTGCTGTGTGTCAAGTTTTTCTAGTCATAAATATGTAAAACACCTACGGCAAGCCCTTTTAAGGTCCGCTCTTTGCACTGCCTTTGCCTTTTTACACAGAACAAAAAATGGCAGCATCATGCCACTTCAGTGGCAGCACTTTATAAACAATAACAATTGAATAACATGGCAATAATAATAATTTACAGTCCTTGTTATAGTCCAGTTCCTCGTGTATTTTCATTCAAGATTCTCCAGCTCAAGGTCTCATCCTGCCGGCTGTCCTTCTAATCTCTGTTGCCGGCTCAAAGGGGAGACGACTCTGTACCTTTTATACAGAAAAGTGAGGCAGCATAACAGCATGATATTCCTGCCATTCCCGTGTTTTAGTTGGACACCCATTTAAACCTTAAAAGTTTAGATAGTCCATTATGATGGAAGTGTATGATGAAGTATACAGTATGATGGTGTAATAAAACAGAAGCTATTTAAGACACACAGACTTGTGTACAGAAGCACATTTCTTCACATTTCAACACATATATTGACACATTCTGGTGTCTGACGAGCATGCAGAAAACACTCTGTGCTAGAGCGTAAATCACTTGTGTGAAAAAGACCCAACACACACACAAACACTCAATGGAAGAAGCGAAACCCAGAGGCACAGCAGACAAACATACTGTACTCACACACAAACATACTGTATGTACTCGTGGTTACACAGAGCTTGAGCACACACATACAAACCTAATGAACACACACACTGCAGCACAAACACACTGGAGCTTGATGAGGTCACATGGTGTACACAGAGCCCGAGGCTGTGAGGCCTTATTGAGTTACAGTCGTTTTAACAGGGTGGACAAAATGGAGCCAACTCAAAAGGAGAGGCGGGCACTTCTGCTCCTGTCGTCCTGTGGGCCTCGACTATCTGACCCTTCTTAACCTCACAACACTCTCTCCTCTGTCTCCTCTGCTGCTTCATCACCACCCAGAAAATGCATTTGTCAGCCTGCACAGACGTTGCTTCATTGATCCCCTTTTATAAGCAGGCTGGGAAATTAACTGCCACATTCAAATTGCGAGGCAGGTTGGCATCATCTCAAGGCCCCCTTCTACACACTGTTTTTTGGGGGGGGGAAATGGCAACACTGGCAATCGATGTTTTTGATTTAAATGGCACTGTTACATTCCTGCTCAGTGGCCTTCATCCAGCTGAGTCCTGGTCTGGATGTTGCAGTCCACCTGTGTGTCTGAGAGGCTCACCTTACAGGACGTGCCAAAGAACAATCCCTGTGGTTGCACTGAGTTCCAAAATTGTGCTCATTCATTCTGATGAAAGGAGCTTTTACACTACAGATGTTTTTCTTTCTAGGGTTGTTTCCTTGTTGTGCAGCCCCTACACATGAGTATTGTGTCCTTCCCCAGCCCTGCAAGCCTTTCCCATAGACTTTACTGTAGCCCATTGTTACTCAACTTGCAACACACGGGCCAAATATGGCCCTCCGAACCATTTTCTAATTAGCAATCAAAAAATAAAGTGATTCACACTGGGAATTGTTTTTATACTTTTAGTATACATAAGGTAACCAAGTGTATAAAACAGCATCAAAATAGAGTTTGTTTATAGAACAAAGTGCCAGTGGAGGATCCTCTGTACCCTGTACAGAGGTCCTAGCTAAGCCCAGAATTTTATAAAATTCCAGCCACCAATCCTAGAAATGTTCTGAAATCCCAGAAATATCTTAAAATCCAAGAAAGGTCCTAAAATCCTAGAAACGCCCTAAAATCTGAGAAAAGTCCTAAAATCCTAGAAACATCCTGCATTTTTAGAAATGTCCTAAAATCCTAAAAATGTCATAAAATCTTAGAAATGTCCAAAAATCCTCCAAATATGTATGGAACCACTACAACTGGCCCCTTGCCTCCTGTCATTTGGCAAAGTTGAATACCCTTGCTATAGCCCCTTTTGCCTTGCTCTTTAAGGTGGGAATTTCAGGCTGTTATTCCACTTTGCTGTTCTTTATAAAGGTACAATCACCGAATGGGGGAACAGAGTTGTCTCGACTTTTTAGGGCAACATCAGAGGTAGTGACATCGCCGAAGCTACCTCTGTATAAATGGGAAAGCCAGCAGGATGGGACCATGGGTAACACGGATATGATGTTTTGACAAAATCTAACGCATGTGAACCACACACAGAGATTAAAAAAACTATAGCATAGCAGTTAGCAGCTAACCCAAAGAAGAAGAACAGCAGCTGTAAATTTCCACAAATGAGGAAAACAGAGATTCAGGAGCTCTTTACCCTCCGTACAGAGGACGAGATCAACCACCATATAACACGGGCCCTTAAATGATAATTACCATGTCATGCCATTGCTAATGTTTAGAAAGCACTGCCAATGCATATGTTTTATGTACTAGAGGCCGACACTATTGTGTTACGTGTCACGTCCGTCATACCTATTTTGATTCCACAATGCTGAAATGCTGTCTATAATTGCACACTGGAGCACAATGACACTGTCGTCGCTTGATTCAGTGTAGAAATGTGAAGGAGGCACAAAGAAAGGACTTGAAGGGGCCCTATAGTGCAATCTCACATTTGGTTGCATGCTGAGTTCCAAGATTGTGCTTATTCATTCTGATGAAAGGAGCTTTTACACTGCAGATTTTATCTTCCAGGATTGTTTCCTTGTCCATTACACAGTATTGGAGTAATGTTGTCTCCAAGGTCTGCTGGCATGTCCCATAGACTTCACATTTAGATGCCATTACACAGGAACAATAACTTTTCTAGGCTCTGGGAAAGCATTACAAATAATAAATCTTCACAGTTTAAAAATTCATTACAGGAGTATTAACATTCAGCACCAGTGCTCTGAGCAGTGGAGCAGCCATCAGAGACGAGTTGAGCTGACCTTCATTTCAGATTAGTTTTGTAGTGATTTCCAGACAAGAGTAGGATTGTACAGTGTAGTCCTCCATGTTGCTATCCTGTGTTGCTCTGTCTGCAGTGACGCAGCTTAAATAGATGATTTGACTGACAAAATGAGGTCTGACTCGGGGGTTCTCGGCTGATGATTTGAATCATGGACATTCGGGGCAGCCCTGATGCCATTTGAGGTCTCTGTAAACAGTTTTACAGACATCTTTATTGTAGTGGCGGTTTGCAGGAAAAAAAGAAGGGGTTTGACAGCAAGGCTGACTCTGCTGCCTGGAGCCAAGCAGAGCGTGGTGATGGTATACGGTGTGACTGCCCCGGTGCCAGTTATCCCTGTCAAAGCTAGATTGTCCAGACTAGACGAGGGCCAGCCTCTAAGTAGATATACAATTAGCAAGGCCCTGATAGATCCCGGCTCATCCTCACTGACTCTTTAATAAGCTAACTGTTGCTAGGCAACAAATACAATTCCTACCAGAGGAGACAGTTAATATTGCTCAGCAGTAAACTCAGTTTCCGGGAGCTAATAAATATATTGGTCCGGAACCAGGCCCACACCTGTAGACACTTTATATATCCGTAGGGGACTGTTTCCGGAAAATCTGCAGCCAGACAGCCCTAACGGCACCAACTTAATCTGGCAGCATGAGTGCTTAAATAAGTATTTCACTGCTGGAAAGATGTTCTTTTAAAAAAGTCTCTGCAGTAAAGAGAGACAAATACTTTTGAAATTGGTGGTAACTGACCAGAGAAAACAGACAGAAGGGACTGTGGCATTCACTTTCGTGCCAAAGAGGTAGAAAATCTACAACTTTCAGTCTAGTAAGCCCCCTCAATGTCAGGTGACATAATGCAAGTTGCTTGTCTGAAAGTTTAAAATCTTGCATTACAGCTAAACAGTGCACTAAAATATCTTTCTGGAAACATTTTAAGTCAGAAATAGCAATACAGCAAAATGATCTTGGTTTGTATTTGATCAGCACTGCTTAGTTTTACCATCTGACATCAGATTTTTCAGTCTAAGTTTTTCATGATAAAGGAAACCTTATGGTCCCCATTTCCTGTTCACAAATTCTTGTATTACAGCTAAACAGTTCACTAAAATAGTTTTCCCTAAGACATTTACAGTGAGAGACAGGCAACGCAGCAACAAAATCTTGGTTCATTTTTAGAAACAGATGCTACAGTAACACAGTCGTGGTTCATATTTGATCATTATTGCAGAGTTTTACCATTTGTTCAGAGTTAAGTCTGAGTTTGAGAGAGAAAGAGAGCGAGGTGGCTCTCTCTTGATCTGCATTTATAATTTTTGTGTCTGTGATGGCGGGCATACAAAATAAGCAAGTTCAATCTGTGGTTTAAGCAACAGCCCAAGAACCAGCAAACATCGCAAAAGAGCAGGGAGACCTGGGCAAAAAGGAGGGAAGTTTATCACAGTTCATTCACACATAATACCCACATTGTTAGGATACAAAGCTGGTTTAAAACTGGAGAAATGTCCCTTTAAAGTCTCTGAGTGGGGCAAGAGAGATGAAGAGTGAGCTGATGCTCCCTGATAAATGAGGAGCAAGAAAATGAATGTGTGACTAAATTTGTGCCTGGAGGGTGCGTGTTGGTGGTCCAGCTGTCAAACGATGGTGTGTGTGTTTGTGTGTGTGACAGCTACAGCTCTGAGCCGACTCCATTGTTTTCCCAGCAGCCTTTGGGACAGTAATGAGAGTTTTCTCACAGCTCCGCGACCCGTGACTCAGAGGGGAGGATGGAGGCGGGTGGAGGAGGAGGAGGAGGAGGCTGCACTGCGGCACCGTCAACCTCCAAGCTGCCCTTTTGCGTTGTCATCACGACATCACTTCCTGGTGCTGTTGGCCAGGGGCCCAGGGTTGGAGGTGTATTCTGTGTTCTCGCAGTGGGAAATGTTTTTGCTGTTACTCAGAAGCTCGTAGTGACCTGGAGTGTTTTGTCTGTGTTGGCTGGGTGGGGCGACCCACCAGGAGATTCTGACATGCTGAAGGAATTTCACCCAGTCGCCTCGGGGCGCATCATTGACATTTTATCCATCAGACAGCATGAATGTTAGCTTGTGCTTTCAGTTAAGACGTTTAGTGAGACATGGTATGAAAAGCTGCCTCAGATGATTTTCCACCCCCACTGCAGATATTTCCAGAGTAAACACCAAATGAGGGAAATTACAAAACAAAATCCTCATTCAATCCAGAGCTGCATCTGCTCTAAGGCTACACTCAGACTGCAGGCAACTCAGATTTGTTTCTAAAATCAGGCCTTGAAGACAGACCGTTCGTACTGTTGGAAGTAATCATATCAGATTTGTATGTTCAGACATTACAAAGTATCAGTAACAACATAGCAACAGCAGTGACAAAAAAATCCATTTTATGTGGTTGTTTTCTGTCCAGACTTGGTCTGGCAATCTGAACAAGGCCAAAGTAACTCTCCAGTCATGTCCTAAAAACAACTAAAAAAAACTTTGTGACAGAATATGCACACATATTATTTGCACTGTGAGTTGTGTTTTATTATGGTATAGATTGTTACTTCCAGAAGTTCTACATAGGAAATACAAAGAATGGCTTATTAAATGAAAAACACAAGTATTAATCATCTGCCGAAATGACCCAGGCTGACTTAAAAGGCTTTTGCACACTGGGTCCAGTTTTTTGGAAGTTTTTTTTATTTCGTCATCCAAAAAAAGAAAGTTACATACAGAAACATTGCCCTCTGAGTTCAATGCGTTTTATTGTTCTATTGGTTGCAAAAATTCATAATACGAGACAAAATTGTCCTCAAGAAATTGATGTCAATTTTTGTTGTCATCCATCCTCCCTCCTATAGCTGCTCTGCAGAGTGGTGGTTTTAGATTATTCGCCAACCTGTCACATAAAGTAACATCTCAGCTATCTGTGATAAAGTGCACTCTCTCTTATAGTAGATGTAGATGTCTCACATTTGAAGCAGACATTGGAAAGGTGTGAGTTTTTGCAAAAAGTAGGCCAGAGATGAACGTTAAACAAGATCTGTTATTCGTTGCTGCACATCCTGCTGGTGGTTAGTGCTGTTTTTTGGGGACAGAAATGACTGTATGCCACCAGCTGGTAGTGCCACTGAAAGTTTTTGGCTTTGGTTACAAAGAGGTAAAGTATGCACAACATTGTTTCTCACAAGAAGTATGGTTTGTTGGCAAAGTTTTCTGCTTCAGTTGTTTCATTTTTTTTGGCTTCACCTTGATCCTTCAAAACTCAGCTGTCCTTTCTGTCCAAAAAGCTTTTTCCTTTCAAAGTTCGTAGTTCCATCCCAGTTCACACATTACATAATTCAATATTGTATTACCTTTTTGTTCTTGTTATACTTTTTTTTGTCTTTTTAAGCAGGTTTTTGTTGTGGTGTTGCAGCGAAATACCTCCAAATCCCCTCCCCCACACTGCCCTCCCATTGTAGTTATCTCAAACCCTATAGAGATTTTTTTTCTCCCCTAACCATAGCTTACTAATACTAGCTGCACAGGCTCCACCGCCATCTGCATGTCTGTGTGGTTCTCACAAACACACATACACACACTAACAATCGCTTAGCTCATTCCAAATGAATCTCCAGTGCTGGTTAACACGTTAAATCATGCATTAACATGGTGCTCGGAGTGCCGTCTCCACCATGGCTGTGTAACAGGAGCAGAGTGGCACTCCTTTTCACAGCTTATGGGGAGGAGAGGAACTCTTGGGGTGCGGGGGAAGAAGGGAGGATTAGGACTAGGCCGGGTCTGGTGGTTTTGGTTTCTTTATGCGGTTATAGCGACCTAAACTTGACCTCTGACTCCGGCTGACCAGCGGTGAATAGTCACAGTCTCGACTCAGAGGTCAAACTGCAGTCTGTGGGAATCTTTTTCTGTCTGCTGAACGACCATTGACCACGCTGTAGGAATCAGAGGAGAAAGAATAAAATGGGATTTGGGATTATCTCTTTAACATACTCACACAGACGCACACCTGAAGGTCTGCCATCTTTATCTCCTCTGTCCAGACAGCTTGAGGTGCTGTCCTAGCTGTGGGACTGTTGTAGTCTTTGTAGGGTTGTTGTTGTTTTCTTAAACCGCAGAAGAACCCTGAGGTGTTACTTCCTGCTGTCAGGAGGTTTACTGGCCTCGGGTGTGGTAGTCCTAACAGATGTCGTCATGAAGACAAAAACAGCCACAGTGTCACCCATCAAAACATCCAACAGTATGGACTCGTGCAGCTACCAAAGGGGTGTACCACGGAGCAAGTTCAACAAAGCCAGGCTTTCTTTGCGTTTTTTTGTGGCTCGACAAAACCCCAATCAGAGATAACTGGTACTAAGAGGATGGTTATCTGTATTAACCCAGGCTTAATCCTCAGGATCTTTGCGTTCTTCCATAAAACAGGGCATTTGGTACATCGTTTGACTCGATTCCTGCACAAAATGGACCATTGGCATGCCACCTATTTCTACCAAGGGCTGGGTGATATGGCTTTAAAATATTATTGCCGTATTTTAAGGCTACATATGTATAGGCGATACACAATATATGTTGCAATATTTTTAGATGTCCTTGAAAGTAATGTTAATTACTAAAATAAAAAAAGTATTGAATGAGCTGCAGTTACAATAAAGTTGAATAAAGTTAAGTAAAGTAGCTACCGTCAAATAATAAAGTTGAATACACTTCTGTTAAAATAATCAGTAAAATACTGTTATAAGAAAGTTAAAGTACTTTTATAATATATTTTTTTTTATTTTTTAAGTATTTTAAAAATTGAAAAAATCAAAGCAGGGCCCATGGTGCTTTTATTATGAAGGATCTGGCTTGTTTCAGGTAGGAAGTGTTGCCTCTAACACTTTATATACACCTCCAACCCTCTGGTCAACAGTTGGATAGCGTTAGCGTTAGCGGACATTTAATCAGATACCGTGGTGCCTTTAACTGTGAGGATTCATTCACAGTGAGCAGGCAACAAACAAAAAGCTCTCCAGTTCACATCACACTGTAGCTCTGCAAAAGCCCTGCTCTGTGTGTGTGTCTCTGAGAGGAAGAGAGCTGTAGGAACGAGCAAGAGAACTAAAGCACCGGTGGCTTATAAAAACGACATGACAATTTATACTCAGCATTCGTGATAAAGTCATTTTATACATTGCGCGTGGAACAAGCCGCCATTCAGCAAGTATATTTGCCTATGAAGAATTATTACAACTAAAAGCAAAACTGATGCTGCAAATGGCAAGAGAGGGATGCTGGCAGAAAATGAATTTCACCACTCACACTCATTTATATTGTGACAGCTCTAGACCTCTTACCACTTGTCCTTACAGCAAGCTCACTTTGGACTGTCATGCTGCATCACTTTATTTCAACACACTTCCACACTGAATCCCTTAAATATGGATCTCTGTTACATCAGTTATGTCATGTAAACAAACCATACACCACACCTCCCGAGTTCGGTTCGCTTCAGAGGGATCTGAGTTCGTTTGTTCACATATATGAGAAAAAAAGATGCTGTGTCATCAGTCTGAGTCCACTTGGACGGCTGATACAGACCAAGTGAGAAAACATCCTAAGACACATTTAGTAGAAAGAAAATAAAACAATATCTTTGCTTAGATTTTCTGCATCACCAACTGTTTGCATCACGTTCATGTGGCAATGCATACAGTTGGCTCTGCTGTGATTGCATTATTCGGTGGCATTACTTATGTAACATTAAGGCTCACACAGTTTGCATTTATAACATTTCTTCACTGTAGAGTGACCCAATTCCCAAATAAGTTCTTTTTTGTTGAATGAAGGTTGAAAATGTGAACACAAACCGGTCCCAGCCATGTTGGCCATGTTAGGGACCACGATGATCTAGTCAGGTTAAAAAAGAGCCACTTTTGTAACATGGAAAAGTCTGGCTTTAGTCTCAACATCCCTCGCTAACCCACTAATCTCTCTTCGTGGTACACCCCTCAGATCCATCGCTTCACTCACTCACATATAACCCAGCTTCATCCACCAAAAGAAAAATCTGCAAAATGAAATCCCCCTCCTGTGGGCTCCAGACAATTTTAGACTTCCTAGGTAACATTTTCATGCCTTGTTCCTCCCCCGTCTCCTCCACCCCTCTCACCCACCCTCCCCTTTTACCACATCCACTTCCAGGACAGGAAATTCTTCAAAGGATTCTTTGCAAAAGTAAGTTATTGCTTTGTGTGTCTGAGTGTGTCTCTTTAGTATGAGCATTATTATTATTTTTCCTCCTCTTCACGTAACACTTCACCCTTTGATCACATCTGAAGGCTGGAAGAAACAAACACTCACACACAGGGAGGGGGGATTTGTCTGGAGAGACAAACACAATGATGCATGTGTCTTTGAGCAGGTGGGGTGGTTCAGGCTGGGGTGGGGCACCTCAGTGTGTGTGTGTGTGTGTGTGTGTGTGTGTGTGTGAGAGTGTGTGTTTTGTATTAACAGGCGTGCCTTCTCTCCCGTCAGCCTTCTTCCATGAATCAAGAATGGAACAATGAACAGTTTGTGTGAATGGACGTTTACCTTTTGTGCGCACACAAATATTTTATTGTTGTTATTCTGACAAACGGGGCCACCACTGTCAACTGCATCAGAGCACCAGTTCTCATACCAACCTTCCTGTTTCTTTTATTAAAATTTGGGCACAACTCCAGACTTGTGTCTTCTCTTTTGTCTCTTACCTGATGCTTTCTCTTTATTTACAGGTGTGCTTTGTGTGTGTGTGGAGGTTTGATGATTTGGTACCAAGGAATGGTACAAAAAGGCATTTTATTGGGGCACAGAGAGACTAAAAAGTTTCCTCGTTTCTCACTCGTATCTTTCTCTGTTTTGTTTTTTTTTTTGTTTGCAGGCTGGGAAGAAGCCAGTCCGTGCTGTGTTGTGGGTGTCAGCAGATGGTCTTCGTGTTGTAGACGACAAAACAAAGGTAATAATAAGTCGTTTTAGTGCTCCATCGCCGGCTCAGAAGCGGCTCGATCAAAATGAAAGAGCTGCCAGAGGAAGTACACGAGTCTTCAGTGGCTTTAGAGGTGGAGGCCGTTGAGCTTCAGCAGCTGATAATGGCAGCGAAGCTGCTGTACTTTTGGTCTACTGACCTCCAAGAGGCCCTCTTTGTAAATATGTACTCAGTGCACCTGCAGGAGGAGATATGAGGGGAGTAAACAGGAAAGGTTACATTGACACCTGCTGGAAAGCTCTGGTACTACAACAAAGCTGTTTCATGGTGTTTGTGACATTACATGTTTACGTTTCATGACAGATGTAGGTGGTAGCAAACAGAAGGAAATAGAAAAAAATCCACCTCAAAAAAATAAAAACGAAAATAAAATTATATTTTCTCTTTCTTTATTGGCTATTTAATTTTTAATAACTCTACTAACAAAGCCAGCCAGGCCACCACACAAATTTTAATCCTCAAAATGTTTCAGGGCTTCCACAGTTATTGAAAACCTAATAACAAAAAAAGTAATGGAAATAGTGAAAAACATGAAAGTTTCTGAAAAGTTGTGAGATTTTGTTATGTGTAATAAAATGATTACTGTAATCTCCCATGGATAATTGTCCATGTAATGTAGCATGACGGCAAATTTTCTTTAGCTTTTGATGTAATGTAGCGTAGCTGTAATACGTGGCGGGAACCCTGATGTTGGAATTTGAATCTAGTCTCTGAGGCTAAAGTTAATTTTGCTTTATTTGCAATTTCATTTTTCCTGTTAAGAATATATTCTTTGATGTTTAATTGTGAGTTTTAGTTTCAAGGAATAAAGAGGGCTCAAAAGTTTGAGCAAGTTCTGCAGTTTGTGAGAAAATACAAAGTCCTGCATCCTGTGTTGACCTGGTCTGGGTTGTTATATTTTATAGTTATATTTTTGCCTTTATGTTCTCTTAAATTATATTAAAAAAGAGGTGCAGACTGGCTGCCAACTGTAATTTCTGGAGCTGATAGTAGTTTGGTCTTATTCGAGCACTCTTGAAGCCAGGCCCTCACACTGAAGTACTGTTCACTCTGCAGTCGTTCAGCCCACATTATAAATTGACTCGATAGAGTGACACTTACCTCTGACTGTGTTTTAAATCTTATAATATAATGAAGTGATTTTTTTTTTTTTTTTTTTTGCAGGACCTGATTCTGGACCAGACAATAGAAAAGGTGTCGTTCTGCGCTCCGGACCGTAACTTTGAGAGAGCGTTCTCTTACATCTGCAGGGACGGCACCACGCGACGCTGGATCTGCCATTGTTTTATGGCCATTAAAGACTCAGTAAGAACTCATTATAATATGATAATACTATTTTCTTTTTCGATGTTGAACATTATTTTGTACACATTTTGAAGTCTAAGTTTGAAGGACGCTCACTCTTCTGATCTAAATCTTTTTATAGATGAACTTAATTGTCCTTTTATCCCTCTGTACATTTATGATCTTATGCAATCTTCAGTGTACTGTGTCACTTAAATTGTACAGTTTATAATGACTTTATTACAATGTATATAATGGGAAAAACCTTTATTTCAGTACTGTGCTCGGAGCTTTGTAAAAAATAAGATTGTCGTCTGTGTCAGGGGGAGCGTCTCAGTCATGCTGTCGGTTGTGCATTCGCCGCCTGTCTGGAGCGAAAACAGAAACGGGAGAAGGAGTGCGGGGTCACGGCAACCTTTGACGCCAACAGAACCACTTTCACTCGTGAGGGCTCCTTTCGTGTTACCACGGCAACAGAGGCAGCAGAGCGGGAGGAAGTCATGAGGCAGCTACAGGATGCTAAAAACGGTCTGTAGTCCAATCTACAGACTGTCAACCCCTAACCGAGGAAAATGAACGTCTAGTTTAACCTACAAATTTCATTCAGCTGGTGTTAGCGCTTTATTCGTTCATTGTTGCTTCTTTTCTTGACCGTTGCCGTTCTCTCACAGCGGAGACAGATGTAAAGGTTGCTGGAAACTCGGCCACCAGTGTGACGAACTCTTCCACACACCCGACGGGCGGATCGCCATCCCCCTCGTCCTCTCCGCCTCTCTCCATGTCCAACCTGGGACCCCAGGTGATACCACGCAGACATGCACCTGCGGAGGTTCTCGCCAGGCAGGGCTCCTTCAGGGGCTTCCCGGCCCTCAGTCAGAAGACGTCTCCCTTCAAACGACAGATGTCACTGCGCATGAATGAGCTGCCTTCCACCATGCAGCGCAAATCAGACTTCCCTATGAAGAATACAGGTGAGTCTGGGATCCAGCTGTCTGTGTCCGCAGCTCCTTTGTTGTTCTACACAACCTGATAATTACTTTTAATTGCATCTATCTGTTTTTGCAAGAAACCATCTTACAAATACAGAGAAAATAAGAAACAAAGAAGATGGTTTTGAGCTGTCACAGCAGGCATTATGTTTTTCATGTCCTCATGAATGCAATATCTCAACAAAGCCTTGAGGAAACTTTTTTAAATCAGGCACAAACATCCACTTGAACTTGACAGTGAACTGATTTTGGTGGTGATAGGTCAATGGTCAAGGTCAATGTGACCTCATCTGTTTTATTCTTGTGAACATGAGATCTAAAGAACACCTTGAGGAAATGTGTTAATATTTGGCACAAACATCCGCTTTGAACTGAATAATGAACTGAGTTAGATTTTGGTGGTAAAAGGTCAAGGTTACTATAACCTTGTAGCCGTCGCATTATTGTTAACATGTAGATTTTTTTCAAATTTGGCACAAACAACCACTTTGGTCACGGATGAACTGACCAGATTTTGTGGTCAGAGTCAATTTTACCTTGCATTTGGATAATTCTTGTGATAACAATATATAAATTCCTCGAGGGAGTTTCCTCAAATTTGGCACAAATGTCCTCTTGGCCTCAAGAATGAGCTGATTAGAATTTCTTGGTCAAATGTCAAGGTCACTGTGACCTCACAAAACATGGTTTTGGCCATAACTCAAGAATATATTGTAATTGGGACAACATTTCAAACAAATTTCAAAAAGGAAAAGATGAGGAAGTGCTGACATTTTATATCAAAAAGGTCAATGTTCTGCAAAAACACTTTTCTGGCCATTATTCAACATCATAACTATGAAACAGAAGAAGAGAGAAGAGATTGGGCCAGATACTGAACTGGTGTTACTAATCTCGGGTTTCCACCTTAAAATGCAGTGATTGTATAGATCTTCTGTGTGTGAAGCATGTGTGTTCACAGACATGTATGTAAACTGTAAGTGCAACTTGACTGAGGCTTTAATTTCAGTCTGATTAGTAATATAGATTATTATTGACGGAGATGAATACTCTTCTGTCTTCTATGTCTTTTACATTTGCTTCTGTTCTCTCTCTGTTGTTTGCCCTCCAGTCCCTGAGGTAGAAGGAGAAAGTGACAGCATCAGCTCGCTGTGCACTCAGATCACCTCAGCGTTCAGCGGCCCCCCAGAGGACCCCTTTTCCTCAGCGCCAATGCCCAAACCAGCCTCATCCCCACAGTCTCCGGTAGCACCAGGTAACACCAGCAAAACATTCTGCAACCCTGAATATCTAATGTGTATTACTGGGAACATCCACACTGATGGACTCAGTCAAAGGGTCACTGCGTGCTCGACTGCGGTGTGACGGGCTCAGATGGGATCTGTGCGATTATGTGATTCAGTCAAGTTTTATATAGAGAAGTCACATATTTCTGCTACTCCAGTATTAACTATCATCATGTTAGAAATAACAATTATAGCAAAAGTTTGTAGCTTCTTGTAGTTTTAAAAATTAAAGTTTACAGGGTTCCTGCAGATTTTTAAAAAGTCTTAAAAGACATTGAATTCATGAATCTAAAAATTAGGTCTTAATTTTTCAAAAGTCTTAAAAATGAGGCATGGATAGTATGATTTTGCAAAAAAGAAAAAAAAAATGCTGTTATTTTATAAAATCCCATAATAATTAGCAACATCTACTTTTCCTTAAGTAATTACAAAAATTTCTCCTCTTAAATTTATCACGAGCAGTGGAATCTCGCATGCAGAGTTCATTGTGATCAGCGTGATTCAGTCAAAAAAAATGTTTTATTTTATGTTAAAATAAACATTTTGGGCAAAACACAATTATCCATCTTCAGTTTTGGTTATTCTGAGTGGCATTAAAAAAATATGAAAAACTCTTAAATCGAACTTGCTTCAAGCTGCAGGAACCCTAGTTTAGAGCCTTTAGCTTAGAATAACTGTAGGGAAGTAGTTTTTAGTTTTGCACTTGCCAGGCAAAACTAAAAACTCATCACACGCTGATAGATTCTTTCCTGCAGATAAATGCCAAAAGTTATCTGTGGCCAAGTTTTCCGGCCAACACTCTCCTTCCTTGCCCACATTTTGGCTGATTTCGTGGTTATTCAGCTCTGTAGGAATGAATACAGCTCCAGCACTGATTGAGCTGCTTGCATTTTGAGTTTCATTTTGTCATGATTACATTTTTAATTTCGAATGTGTGATTAACACGTGTTCAGACTGCTGATTAACTGCACGGTCATGTTGTGCATGTCTAACAACCAAACACCGGTCCACATCAGCCGACGCACAGGCTTGCTTTGTACTAGCTTCTGTCTCTTATCTGCTGTAGTGAACGGCACAGCGCCCGCCTTCTCTGTTGCTGCTGTTGCTGCTGCTGCTGCTGCTAACCCCCCAGTTCTGCCCCCCGCCCTGCCTGCTCGAGACACTAACCCCTGGGCTAAGACCCCAGCTGGGGCCCCGGCCTCGGCACAGCCAGGTAAGCAGCACCTCAAGTTTGCATGTCACAGGATGCACTGAGAATTTAATTATGAGGAATAAGTGACATTAAAAAGGGACGTTACTTTGTATATTTTGAGTTACTGTAAAAGTCTTCTCCCTGAAAGGTCTTTTTGTCAGTACATCATGGTTTGAAGATGAGTATGCAATAACAAGGCGTCAGTACCGCCAAACTTAAAATTAAACCCTTGTCCTAATTAAGTCCTTTTACTAGCCAGCTGTGGTGACACATTTTGACAAATAAAGGCCTGTCTCACTTAGAGGCACTTAGAGGTTTTCATGCTCTTCATTTTTATAGAGTATAGATGCCAGATTCACCCTGGACACAGAGACAGTGCATTAAGACATTCATTCAGACGCAATTATAGTTTTTTCCTAGCTTTTCTTCTTTTTGCCTAGACATTTTTCTCTGTCTTTTTAAAAATAATTTTCTAAATCTACCAATTTTTTGCATTTTGTTTAACATTTCCTCCTAAGTTGCTTATTGTCTTTTCCCTCCATGTTTTTGAAAGAAATTGCATCAGTTTGCTTGCGGTTCAGAGGTTTAAATACTAGTTAAAGGCATCTGAAAGCAGAAAAAGTGATGTAGCTTCAGGTTTCAAAGGACTAAAGCAGCATTATATAAGAACCAGGATGATGAATCTTTTCTGTTATTTTCAACTTTTAACCTTGAATCAGTATTTCTTTGTTTCACTGATGAACTGTTTTTGTTGTTCTCCCAGTTCATTGTTTTTTGTTGTTGTTGTTATTGTTTTCACTCACTTTGTTTTGTCTTTCTGTGCGCTTTCTGTCAACAGGAAGTAACTGGTCATCCCCGACTCCGGTGATAGTGGTCCCTCCCACATCCTCCCCGCCCACGGCCTCCCACAAACGCACACCATCAGAAGCAGACCGGTGGTTAGAAGAAGTCACCAAGTCTGTTCGAGGGGCGCAGCCTAATCCGATAATAGGAGCGGTCACGCCTCCCACCCAGCCGTTCCCCGCCCCTGTGCCGATACCCGTGGCGTCTGTTCCCTCTGTTCCCCCGGTGGCCTTCATGTCCTCTCTGCCCTCCGCCGTGCCCATGTTGCCGCCTCGCCAGCCTGCCTTCCACGCTCAGGCTCCAGCCTCCTTCCCGATGCCCAACGGGCTGCCGTTCCCGCAGCCCAGCGTGCCTGTGGTCGGCATCACTCCCTCACAGATGGTGGCTAATGTGTTTGGCTCGGCCACGCAACCCCAGCCGTTCCCCGTCCCGGCCTCCACGACGCCCCAGCACGATCACCAGGCCGTCGGCAACATCAGCCCGTTCATCAAACCCCCACAATCCACCGCAGTGACCGCCGCCCCCCTGCAGCCATCCAACGGCAGTGTGACCTTTAACGGAGCAGACAGCTGGGCCGCTCCGTCCCAACTCGCCCCATCCTCCCCGGCCACCCAGCCGCCGCCACAGCCGCAGGAAGATGCCTTTGAGGCCCAGTGGGCAGCCTTGGAGAGCCGCTCTCGCCAGCGCACCACACCCTCCCCGACAAATCCCTTCTCCACGGAGCTGCACAAGACCTTTGAGATCCAGCTCTGAAAACTGAGATTAGGACGTTCTGGACGATAAGGAGGCTGTTTTGTTTGGAGGAGCAGATGGATGATTGACTAAAAGAAGAGAGGGGAATGTCCTCCTGCCTCTCTTCATCTCGGGTTCAGTGGACAGACTCAGCAGGACCTGAAGACAGCAGAGAGCATCGGGTGAATCAACAGGGAGCAGAACTCTGCACAGCAGCAAGGGAGAAAAAACAAAGCAGGTCGCTGTTAACAAGGCGCAGCTCCCCGGGCATTTCATTAGCATCGTCTGTATTGTTTTGTTTGTGCTGTGCAGCGCAAGGTCGTCATTACCCTGTGGATATCTGTACCGAGCCGCACCTGTCACCCCCCACCACCACCCGCACAGGTGCGGCGGCTCCCGTCCCCAGCCCGCCTCTGCTCGGTCCAGCTCCCAGCGCTCCCTGTTGACAGGACGAGACCGCTCTCACCTGGCAGAGGAACCGCAGCACTGAGAGAACTCAGCTTTCACATGAGAAGTTCTCACAATAACTTCCCAATCAGAAGAGTAAAGTGAGACAATGCCAAAATCTTTATTTTTATGCATTAAGTATATTTTAAATAGCTTTGGAATCTAACAGAAGAGTTGTAAGTAATCGTGCCAAAGGCACAGGCTAGCTACAATGAGACGAGTTTATGTTCGTGTATACAAGAAATGACCGTATATATTATACATAAATATATATCTATAAAGAATCTATACTGTACACACAGCTCACAGCAGTGCTAATTTTTAATGTGATGTAAAGAGATTTTGTGAAGGGACAGCTGCTTTACTTTTGTGGGTTTTTTTTGTTTTATTTTTGAAGAAAAATCTCTTTATTGCCGTCTGTTGCATCCTGTGATTGGATGTGAAACATCTCACTGTAAATAGGGTATCATTGCAGCAACAATCAATGTGGACCTAGCGATGGTGGTGGTGCCCAACTGGTTGCCTCTCTTACCTGTGCTCAGTTTTTAATAGTTTAGTACACATCAGTACTTAACATTTTACTTCATCTGTCTTCACTGTCATTCTGTTTTTTTGTGTGTGGTAATGATTTTTTTTATTTAACACAGTAGGATGTGTCATCTCCTGTTTCTCCTCCTCTTACATTATTTTTTTAAGTAGTTGATTTCTGAATTTTTATTTTGCACAAGCACTAAAGTAGATGATTTGACCTCACAGGTGATCAACTTGGGTTTAGTCAGTTGTGGTGCTGCAGGAGGCGAGAAGCTGCACGCTGACCTGCCCCGACCTCCGTTAGCCTGCTGTGACGGTCTGACGGTCAGCAGAAAAACTACAGGGAGATTAAAAAAACACGGTTTCATCTCTCACTGTCTGAGTTCTCTCTGTCATGTTTTTATTTTTTTAAATCAAACCTGTGAATATGATCTATTATCTGATCTATTTTTCCATTTTGTAATTATTTCATTACTTTATTCCACTTCTTTGGAGAAATATTGAAGCTAAAAGATTGAATAAATTGATGGTGGTAAAGGAAGAAAGTGGTCTTGGGTTCTTGAGTAAAAACATCATGTTTTTTTACATATAATGTAAAGCGAAACCCATAAATTAATTAATTAGTTGGCAGAAAGCAATCAGCAACAATTTTCTTTATATTTATTGAACAAAAATGACAAACACTCGCGTCGAGCTTCTTCAATGTGAGAATTTGCTTCATTTTTAGTTTTATACATTTGCACATAGAATATCTTTAGGTTTTGTGACTGTTTGTCAGACAAAATAGCCAATTTGAAAATGTCTTGGACTCTGGGAAACGTTTATTTGCATTTTTATGGCTCTGCACCTGCTATAGCTATGGCCAGAGGTATTATGTTTTTTGCTTTTCTGTCTGTCGACTCAAGAATGAAATGATTAGAAGTTAGTGGTCAAGGTTCGACTTGTTTGTGGAGGCATATGACCATGAGGCGGTAATTCTAATTTTATTGTTCATCAGCGTTTTAAAGTCTAAAAATTAGTTATTGGTCGAATTATCCATGATAAAAATACTTGTTGCTGCCGTGGTGGTACTAGTGCATGCATAATGTACTTAATAATCATAATCATAATCAGAAATACTTTATTGATTCCGTGGGTGAAATTGTGGTTCGTTACAGTCACTCTGATGCCAGCATAGAGAATTCTTGCAAATAGAAGTACAAGCACAAGTATACAAAAATATAAAATATAAAACAATACATAAATAGTAAAACAAAAAATGCACTAGTATGTAAATATTTCATAATAATAATTAGTATGCTGAGTAGCCTATGTAAGTGTGTAAAAATATAAATATTAAGAAAGACTCATATGTGAATATTTAAATTATAACATGGATAATGTGCCATATTATTAGTGTGAAAAATATAAAAACTGTCTCATCTGCAATACAATGTATAAACTAGTGTGCAAGTTTGAAATATGAAAATATAAAGATGTGTGCACCGCTACAACAATGAACAACAAAGATATACCTAAACAAAAATAACAATTAGAATATATACAATATGCGTAACATTTGAATAATCACACAGAGGATTGCTGTGGCTGAAATATTGCGCCAAATATTGTAGTAGTAGACAATGATATAAAGAATTATTGCACCTTAAAAACCCTATTGCACATTTGAAATAATAAATAAATTATGGATTTTTTTTATGGGAATAAAAATTTTAATTTATTTAATTTATCATTTCATTTAATTTGTTTGCAGCAGATGCTTACAGTTGTCTTCTATTTTGCACTTTTCTGTTGTTCTTATAGAATTTTTAATTAATTTAATTAATAATTTAATTGAATCTTTAATTAATAAAGTATAAATGTCTTTTTTTTTAAAAAAAAAAAATTTAAAAAAAAAGGTGTTATTTGTGGGATCCAGGAGATGTTATAGCAAGCTCAGTAAACTTTTTAGTAATAATAAATAAAAACAAAACATGACGGAAGTTTGTCTTTTGTTTTGCTCTTCTCTGTTGTTGTTCCGTCTCTCCGGCAGGCGGCGCTGGCTGCGGAGCCTCTTCCCGGTGCAGCAGCCTATAAATACAGCCCGGAAGACATGGGTCAGTTCAGTACAGACAAGCAGGAGTACATGTGTGTGAAAGTGATGTTGTGTTGGTTAAAAACGTAAAGGTAAGCACCAAACTTTATATTTTACTACACAAAAGCACTGCTCTGCTGCTACTTAGTTTGCATCCAATTCGGCGTAAAGACAAAACGCAGAGTTAACAGGCTAGCAGTTTAACCGGCTAGCCACGGTGGCTAACAGGCTAAAGCTGGTTTAACTTTGTATTAACGAGAAAAACGAACCAAAACAATATCAGAAACAGATGTTCGTTAGTTTTGCCTTAAAATATAATTTACACATATGATAAAAAAGGGTAGTAGGTCGTCTTTTTGACGCTGTTGTCCCACAGCTAACGGTCAACGGCTAGCAGAAGTTGCTAACGTTAGCTAGCCGTGAAACGTTCACTTTAATAACGATGAACTGACAGCAGCAGCTCGCTGCTGCACCGGTATTTTACATGAACTGGTATAAACTCTACAACTAGTCATGCAGCAGCTTAGTACTCAGTTTAAGTGGCACTGGTGTCTTTAATCTGCTTTGACATTAGCATAACATAGATGGCGTTGTAGTAACAAACCACCTTTTGAAGTAGCTAACGTGCCACAACTTGACCTGTGACCTGGTGTTACGCTCAATTCTGTGACCCGTTAAATTCTGTGACCTACCGTGAAACTTGAATCAATAACCCGGGCTCTATTTCGGTTAAATCATTCAAGTCAACACGCTTATATTTGGGTCAGGCTTTTAATTCCTGTCACACAAAAGTATTGCTCAACAAAGAAGAGGAAAAATAGAATTTAATATATTTATTTCAAAGTCAGCGTTACTGTTAATTCTGACATGTATGTTAGACATACAGGAATTGAAAATAACGTTTCTCTCCATGCCCACGGTGCAAAGAAGATAAAATAAAGAATAAAAATATTTATACATAGAATTAAACATTAGGGCATTAGAAAGCGAAAGATATATAAGACATAATGTATATGCATACCTACATATGCTATATATATATTAACCCTACTATCAACCATATTATGTAATTATATATAAACCCTTTAAAATCAAATGGGAAGAAGGTAATAAGCAACAAAAGAAGAAATTACCCAAAAGTTAGCAAGAAATTTTTGTAAAGTGAAAAAGCAAATTACCTTGCAGTTTGCACAAAAACAGTTTGACAAAAAAGCTTAAAAATTATATTGTTTTTGTAAAGTCATTCAAAATATACACTTGGGAATATATTTCTGGACATTTCTGGACACTGGACATTTTTCCTTCGTTAAAAAAAAAACAAAAAACGTCTATATCAACTAATCTCTTTTTTTCCATCTCTCTTGTGTACTATGCTGGTAATACTGTCTTCATGGTGCTCAGTAAACATCTCTGTATCAGTTTAATAGAAAAAGCATCATCTTTGTTTTTGACAGTATTGAAAATTCAATTTGTAAATACTCAGTATACCATGAAATCTTAATATTACCCAAGCCTAGGAGCTACGTCTCCAAGAATTTCTTTCTACTTTGTACTGTGTATGACTGCATATGTGACAACAAAACGTGATTTGATTTTGTTTACGAATGAAGGATTTGTGGGGTTTTTTGTTCAGGGAGATGCGGTGCCTTTCCAGATCACAGAAGCAGAGTCAGGTTTACATGGGATCCCACTGACACAGAAAAGGTAAAAAAAATCAACTTTTTATAACCAAACTTGATTAGGCTATTTAGGGCATGCAGGTCTGACCGTTGACCTGGTCTAGGATGTGTTTTTGGCTATAGGTTTGCACTTTTCAGCCAGCTGAGGATCACTACACGTCATCATGTCTCATCGAGGGCCTTTGACCGCTGTCATAACAACAGTACTGGGGGCGACTTTGGGAGGGCTGCTCGTATGGCGAGTTTACCGAACAAAAAGGAAGAGGCTGCCTTTCGTCCAGAAGGCGGCTGATCCTGTGGAGGCTGCCCGTCCTGTGGAAAAGGATGTCACAGCTGAGGAGTGTCATTTCGTCGAACCGCCACGGGTTGTGGTGAAGGAGTTTAAGGCTGTGAAGTGTCAGACCTCACAGCAGCTCCTTCCTTTACCGATACCGTCTTCTGAACAGCTGCTGGGCGTGAAACCAGTGATGGTGAGCTCTGACGAGGAGTGGCAGCAGCTGTGGCCGCTGATGCAAAAGGAGCTGTCGGTCCTCCCCGTGCTGGGGCTCGACTGTGAATGGGTAAAGATTAAAGGCGTAAGAAATACCTTTTGCATGTTTTTACATATGAAGAGGAAAAATCCACCCTGAATGATTAATTGCTTGTTTATTTGGGTTTTTTTGCTTATTTGTGTAGGCAGCTGTCCTCATACAGACGACACAAAATCACACAAATATTCTCATTTAACTTAAATAGGTAGAGCTCATACAGTCAGTCTATTCACAGAAAATTTATATACAGTTTCTTTTATTTTTTTTAAAAGGGTCGGGAATCACTAGAGGCTCCACGTTATGACATTATCACAATAGTCTGGATATAATATTATTGCATTTTTAAATGTTTTGTGACAGACATTGCAGTATCTCTTTTTCAACTTTAAGTTATGTTCCCAGAGGGGAAAAAAATCAACATCCGTTCTATTCAATAAGATAAAGATTTAAAAATAAAGTTTCTCACTAATATCACTTATAAAAAATATCTAATGGTCTAAAAAAACTATTGATTTTATAATTCTGGTCAGCTACCCACAGTTGAATTTGTATTTGCAACATTAATAATTTCTATAATAAAAAAAAGATACTTCTGCATCTGTACAGTATTGACAGACGAAATATTGTGATAAGCAGATTTTTTTCCCCCACCCCGGTTTTTAAAGCAAAAATGTTAAATATTTGCTTCTTTTTTCCATCATTTGTTAGTATTAATAAAATATCTGTAGGTTTAAAATAGTTAGTTCAGACAAAATAAAACCTTTTCAAGTAGAGCTAAAATAATAGCCATTTATGCATTAGGTGATTGACAGAAAATTAAATGGCAACTATTTTGATAATCCATTAACCATTTTAGCCTCTCAAATGTGATCAGTTGCTTCTCCTGTTGACCAGTTACATGAATGAATATCTTTAGTATTTGAACTGAGGTCTGATAAATATGTTTGGATTTGTAGAATTGTGAACTCCATTTTTCAAATCTTTTGTTTTTGACATTTCATGGACGATAGGAACAAAAATAATTTGGCTGTCTGTTGAAGGTCGATGGTCCAGATAGTCCAGAAAGCTAAATCGCACTCCCTGGTGCAAAAGTAAACAACTACTCAAATGCAGTTAACATTGAACATGACGATCTGTATCAGAGGGGTGGAGTTTTTCTGTAAACATCCTCCAGCAGCTCACAGAGCTCGTGTTTTGTCTGACTGGCTGCTGCTTCCTGTTGCAGGTGTCCGTGAAGGGCCGGACCTCTGCGGTGTCCCTGCTGCAGATGGCCACATACTCAGGTCTGTGTGTCTTGGTGAGGCTGCTGGCGTTTCGCAGCGGCCAGCAGCCGTTCCCTCTCAGCTTAATGGAAGTCCTCCGAGACCCGCACATTTTGAAGGTTGGCGTCGGTTGCTATGAAGACGGAAAGCGCCTGACGCGTGACTACGGTCTGTCGCTGACGTGTACAGTTGACCTGCGCTACCTGGCCTTAAGACAAAGGCACGGTTTGTTTGTCTCTTATCGAAGTCTTTTTCCTCTTTTGTGTTTGTCACATTGTGATGATCCTCTTAAATTCTGTCTCCATTTTTTAGGCAAGCGCCAGTGAATAATGGCCTCAGCCTGAAGTCTCTGGCAGAGGATCTGTTGAATGTGTCTCTAGATAAATCTCTGGAGCTGCGCTGCAGTGACTGGGAGGCAGATCAACTGACGCTGCAGCAGGTGGTGATTCATTGTAATACAGCAAGCCTCACATTTTCTCCTATTTGTCAAATCTGCCTCAGTGAATAAATCAGCTATTTAAGATATAGAAGATTAAGAAATGTCATGTGAGGGCAGCTGTTTTGGATGTCCCTGCTTCTAGAAATGTCTGGCAGTTGGAGTATTTACACAGCTTGGATCCACATGAAACTATTCGTACAAAAGATGAACAAATGCTTTATCATTTATTTTTTCTCATAAAAAGTCAAAGGTTACCAGGTTGTGTCCTCCAACACATAATGTGAGAAATAAACGAAAACTGCAAAGGTGCCTTTTGGCAAAGAAACGTCCAATCACAAAACTTAAAATCCTGATACAGAAGCTACAAACGGCAGCTGGATCCTGCAGATGATAAGAAGATAATGTTGAGAAAACTGAAAATACAGTTTGCATCAAGGATGAATTCAATTTCGGACACATTCGGCAGCTATAGACACAGTTTGTATTTATTGGAACGTCCATAAAAAGTCAGATCCTTTTACACAGAGGAGGAAAACAAACCCTTTGCCACCGTGTGGGAGAGTTATTTTGTGGCTTTCTGCTCGTCAAATAAACCTAAAAATACGGAGTTAAAGAGTTATGTTTTTGTGTTTAAATTACTAATAGGACCAACATTTTGGCTATAATGTAACCACTCTGCGTATGTTCATACTGACAGAGTACGTCCACTAAAAGTGTTTGTTTTTGCCACTGAAAGGCTCAATTTGTTATTTTAGTGTAACAAGATTATTGAAGGATCCATACAGAGATGGACCTTTTTTTAAAGAGTAAGATACTTTAATTTAATCAGGAACAACCACAACATGGCTATAGAGAAACCCACTGATTTACAAAATTAAAAATTTAAATTTCATTTTCTTTGCTAAAAAACAACACTTCATTTAGAGCTGTCTGCAAAAGAAACAGAAAATGTGATTTGTCAGGAACAAAATTAAAATTATTCCATATTTGATAAACCTAGAGGATCGAGACATTATCCGTGAGAGTTTCATGTTTCTAGCAGCAGCTCGCGCTTTGATCCTGTTCTGTTTTCCTCCTAAACTTTTCTCATCTGTTCGTTCCAGATGACTTACGCCGCTAGAGACGCCCAAGTTTCCATCGCTCTCTTCCTCCATCTCCTCGGCCTCCGCTCTGAAGCCGGACTCGCATCTTCCAGCGGGAGCTCTTACTCCGAGTTGGCCTCCCGCTGCCAGGGCCTGGTGGACGTGCCCTTCAGGGGCCGAGGAGACGGAGACGACAGAGCCTGTGATGGAGAGAGGAGACGGAAGACGCGGAAGACGCCCAGTAATGAAAGCCCGGAGTCTGGAGATCAGCAAGTCCCAGACCCTCGAAAGAACAACAAGCGGAAGCCGCTGGGTGTGGGCTACTCTGCCAGGTGAGGACAGACCGCACAAAGCCAAAAAGACGAATTGCCAAATGGCTAAAAATGAATAAAGGTATATTTCTTCTTGTCTGTAAAAAGCTCCAGCTCTGCAGGATGTGATTTTAGGGCTGCAGAAAGGTGGTTTTAACATGCTAGATGCCACTGTCATCTCCTCTATCCTTTTTTTTAAATCCAAAATGAACTTGTAGAAAAAAATTAAATTGGGCTATAGAGACTGAAACTTTTTGTTGAGCAACCCCTCTGTATTTGTGTTTTTTACAGAAAGTCTCCCCTCTATGATAACTGCTTCCTCCATGCTCCTGATGGCCAGCCTCTGTGCACCTGTGACAAGAAGAAAGCCAAATGGTACCTAGATAAAGGAATAGGAGGTACACCAGATTAACTCCCAACATTTAAACACTAAAACACAATGTCTGTAAATCGACTTTTTTAAAATATCTCCCTCTTTCATTCAGTTAAGAGTACGTTACTCTGTTTTCTGCATTTATGTCGCCTGAACATGTGATTGACACGATCTCCGTTTGTGACTCAGTGCTCCAGAGTGAAGATCCTTTTGTCGTGAGGCTGCTGTTCGAGCCGTCGGGACGTCCCGACTCGCAGCAGGACTACTATCTCACAGCGAAGGAGAATCTGTGTGTGGTGTGCGGCAAAGCAGATTCCTACATCAGGTTCGACATGTTTTACTTTACATCTCGGTTTCAATTAATGTGAAATTGAAGTTGTTCTCTCTTCCCTTAACCCTTAAACCTGGATCAGCATCAGTTTTCTTGTGCTGCATTCAGACATCTCGCAAAAGTATTTAAATCTTTGAAACATGAACTGATTGTTTTTTGTTTTTTTTCCAAAAAAACACAGTGGAAAATGAAATAAGCAAGTTGGCATGAAATGTCTCGCAAACTGCAAAAGATGACCAAAAAAATGATCCGAAAATTGTTTTAAAAAAAAAAAAATCAATGAAAAATCATCAAAAAATATCAAGAAATCTATATGTATAATTATATGTAATATACCCTACAGAAAAACATATTTTATTTTAAATATTTTTTAGCTTTTTAATTTTTTTATTTATTATTATTATTATTATTATTATTATTATTATTACTACAGAGGACACAACCTCTGTACGTGGGGCGCCCTCTCTATCCGCTGAGCCACCGTACGCCCCTACAAATGAGATATTTAATTGTTATTCTCAGACTCATCTTTGCTTATGATCTTAATTACATGGCAGATCAGATGAATTCACATTTTTCTTTGGTCCAGCAGGAAAAACATTGTGCCACACGAGTACAGACGGCATTTTCCCACCGAGATGAAGGACCACAACTCCCACGACATCCTGCTGCTCTGCACCAGCTGCCACGCCGCCTCCAACGTGCACGACAGCTTCCTGAAGCAGCGTCTGGCTGAAGAGTTCTCCGCCCCTCAGGGCTGCGAGGAGGGGGTTCGCCTGCTGGAGGACTCGGACCGACGGCGGGTGCGCTCAGCAGCTCGCGCTCTGCACACCGCCAGAGAAGAGCTGCCGGAGCAGCGGCGAGAGGAGCTGCAGGCTTTGATCAAGAGCTTCCTGGACATGAACGAGGAGCAGGAGCTGACAGACGAGGTGGTGCAGGAGGCCGCCGGACTGGAGACGAGGTGAGCTTCTGTCCACGCTGTGAGATTAAAGATTTACACTTAAAACTAACAAAAAAAAGTTATTTTTGGTTTGTTACATTTCTGAGGTTATTCGAGTTTGAAACAAATATTTTCTCACCTCAAACAAACTGACTTTTAACACTAGAAGCAGCAACGAGAAACACTCGAGATAAAACTGGGAGTTCAGTTTGAGACTACCAAAAGAAAATCATCCCAAAATGAAGTATCTTTATTGTGAATAACATCTCCAGCTCTGCAGGATAAATGAAAGCGAATGTATGGACCAAAAATTTTAAACGCTCTGTCGACGGTGCTGCTAACTGCAAGATCGAATATTTATACTAATGAAAATGAGCCTCAAGTGACCACATACCCAAAAAAATATAAGATGAGTATTTTATCATTTTTGGCTTCAGCAACATTTTTAGCTCCGTGCGTCATGAGACTCATGAACAGATAAAAATAATTAATCAAGTTAATTAATAAATATACCAGTAGTGTATGAAATCCTTAATGTCAGACAGATGATAAAACTGGTAATAAATACAGGTCAAACATCAGCGACGAATCAAAACGAATCGCTCGTGTCAATAAAAGTTTGCCGATCATTTACTTTTATGGGGTTGTTTGTGCGCTCACAGACATTTGTGGTTTATTTTTCCTCATTACTCTGGTTAATGAACTGAAGTTTGAATCAGGAGTATCTCTCTGATTCACTAAGTTCAGTTTAACTGTCTGATTCTGTATTATTTTATTTATTTATGAAAATATCAATATTTTGAGTTTAACATCTGACTGATTAATTTGTCAGTGTTATTTTTTTATGTAAATGCTTCAAATTAAACCTTTTAAAAATTACCGGGTTTACCGGGCCGGGCAAAATGTAGATGTTACATTGATATTATGATATGAGATGACATTTCATATCAGTTTTTGGTTCATAATATTGTAAGTGTTACCTGGTTTGTTCTGGTTTGAAAAGCAACATTGATGTAAAGTGATGCAACAATTTAAAGTCAATCAAATTTTCATTTACTCCCTCAATTTAATTGCAACAAACCTCTAAACATTGCAAAATGAGCTGCTGTTTTTTTAGAGAAGCTGCAGTGAGATCAGATATTTCAGGTTGCATCAATCACAAAAACAGCCCATGAAATCCTGCAGGGAAGAATTAGTGATGATTACCAAAACTCTCATGTAATTATGTAGTGAAAGCACCAGTACTCGACCCTGCAGTAACGATATTTAGGTGTTTGGGCAAAAATATTGATATTTGGTTTTCTCCACCAAACCCAGTTTTACATTTCTTTGCCGCAGTTTCTTGTGACTTATTTACGATAAGCTGATGGCGGATAAGAAAATCCGCCCAGCCAGGTGATCGCTCGAGCTCAAATCGTCATCTGTGGCGTTGCATGCAGTCGTTAAAGCGCCGCTTCAGATTGATTTCTAGGCCGTGAGTGTGCGCCCGCCCTCTGACTGCTCCTCTCTCCTCTGAAGGATTTTCAACGAGGCGTACGTGCCTCACGGTCTGAAGGTGGTGCGAGCCTGTGCCGAGCAGGGCCTGCGGGGCCTGATGGACCTGGAGCGCCGCTGGAGGCAGCACTTCCTCACCACCATGCAGCCTCGCCACCTCCCTCCCCTCTGGTCCGTCGACCACAACCACAGCAAGTTCCTCCGCAAATACGGAGAGGACCTGCCCATCAAACTCAACTGACGAGCAGCTACCGACCACAACAACCTGAATCTTCTCATCTGACGGTTAACGCGCCGGAGGGATTTGAAACTTTCCACAACCGTTCTTTGAATTTCACACGCCAAAACACTTTTATAGCAAGTGGATGACCGAACTACACAACCAGCCGAGACCGAAATGATACCAGCAAGTTCCCACGATGAGTGCGTGAGCGAACAAACTCGAGGTGGACTTTGGACGTCGGAGTGCCAGTGAGATGCTGCTACCGCCTGCTTCGTGAACGATGTAAATGAACAGAAACAGAGACTCCACGAGTGGAAAGAAAACCCAGCACTGAATCTGAAAAACACTAACATCATGTGATTGCATATGGACACTTTTTTTAATCATGAAAAATGTATAATTATTTATGAAAAAAAGTTAAGAATATTGAAATTTAAGAACTGATTTTTAAAAAGAAGCTGCAGCCTGCTCTTAATTTCCCCCTAAATTTAATCGACACCCCGTCTCCCCTCTGCAGGTTTGCAGCTGTCGGCGAATAAACGGTTTGCAGAGAGGTTCTATTTTATCATGAAGTGAATTAGCGCTCCACCCTGATTGTGTTTTCACTCTGTTGTCTGTTTTAAGTCAATAGATGAAAGTTTCCTAAAAGCATCTTGAAATCAGTCTTTGAAAAGATGATCTCGGGCTGCCTGAATGTGCTCCACCTCCGTTTTCGCAGGGGGAGTCGACTGCTAACGCGGCAAAGTTGGCTCGTTTAGTTGCTCATTTAGACTCCTGATGTTGACGTGCTGCTGCTCGTCCTCCTGAAGGTTGGGACATCTTCTGGCTCATGTTTTAATGTGCCTCTTAATCCCCAAACCTGACCGGAGACTTTCAGCATCCGGACGTGACCTTGTTTCCGTTTACCACGACGTCGTTTTACAGAATCCAAACTGCACAGTGAAGAAAAGGTGCCAACTCTTAATGTGATTTAGAAACCTTAAAACTAAATCCCCTCTCTGTTTGCGAGGCAGATTAATTCTTTCAAGCGTGATGAATTTATTTACAATGCATCTGCTTTGTCTTTATTTCCTGGATGTAAGCCCCAAAGCTGTTTTGTTTTCCTAAATTGTGAACGATTAAAAAAAATAAAAGTCTTGTTTGTATTCATCTTGTGTGACTTGTTTTGTGGAAAACATTTAAAAAAAAAAAAAAAAAGAGGACCACATTCATTATTTGTTTTTTTTATTTCTTACAAAATCACAGTTTAATAAATAGTCTGTAAAAATGAGTACAAAAGCGGTTTTTCGTAACATTTCATATATGAATCACTCGTGACTTTCAGGTCAAAGGAGTCTTTAGTTGGATTTTTTTGTCAGGAATGACTTTTTTTTTTCTTTTTTTTTACAATCTTAGTTTTGCTGAATTAAGGCCTCTTGATTTTGGCATCAGAACAATCTGTCAGTCAAATGTTTTGTATCTGAAGTTGAATTAGTGTAGAGTTATGAGCTCCCCTGGTTTCACAGTTCAGTCATAAAAATAAATAATAGATAAATAAATTTAAAAAAAAAAAACAAAACACATTTACAAATAAATACCAAAATGGCTCAACATGCAGATGTGATCCCTTTGTCCTAAAATGTTGACAAAACTAAGCACATTTCTAACGGTCAGTGTTTGACACTGCAGACATAATGCAACGATAACAATGGCACATGAGGCTGCTTCATAGAAGGGGATTCCATCAATTTGGGAATTTATTTTTCTCTCATTTTAAGTGTCTTTTAAAGAGGAGAAATATGAGCAAACGTCGGGAAATACTTTAAAAAATAAACATTTTTTTGGTGGAATTCCCCTTTAAGAAGTTGACAAGGAGTGCAATCCTGTGTTTGAAAGACACTCTGACATCTTTACTGCATTACAGCGAAACCTCTGAGAGTGGAGACACACCTGAAGATTTACCGTTACAGGAACAGACAATTAGGGGGGAAAATGTGTAATCACTTAATCAGTAGTAATTACAAAGACTGATATCATTTTTATGTCTGATGTTTGATGTGATGGTAATATTTCTGCTAATAAATAGATTAGTTTAGCAATTAGTTTAGCATAAGTTTGGGTAAAACAGCTTACCATTCAGCCTTTTGAAACTTGGATCAACTTCACTTTTTTTGTGCTGCATTCACACGCCTTTCAAAAGAATTTAAACCTTTGTGAGCAAATTTGTTTGATTTCTTTTAAAAAGTCAATGTGCAACTTTGCACAAATCGCAAATTGCATGAAATCAGCAGATTTAAAAAAAATAAAAGCTTTAAAAAAGAATTGTGTATAATTATCATTAGAATTATTTTTACAGAATTTTTTAAACCATTTATTCAGGGCATTTCCATGTATTTTTCTTATTTTTCCCATTTTTATTTGTTTAATGGTTTGCTTTGTTTCCTTTTTTAAAACTAATTTCATTTTTTTTTGTTTTTTTTGGTTTTTTTTACTAATTTCTTGCTAATTTCTGCATGATTTCCTCTTAAGTTGCTCGTTGCCTTTTTC
The DNA here is from genome assembly GCF_026936395.1 of Plectropomus leopardus. Lineage (NCBI taxonomy): Eukaryota > Metazoa > Chordata > Actinopteri > Perciformes > Serranidae > Plectropomus > Plectropomus leopardus. Next base: position 6,311,864 of record NC_142189.1, read on the forward strand.
CCAGCTTTTTGAAATAAATCAAGCCAGTTTGCTCGGGTTTCAAAGGGTTAACGCGTTGTATTACCTTTCTTTAATCTGTAACACAAACCTTTGAGGCCTAAGCAAATCGGCCTAATGTGTTTCAAAAACAGAGGCAATAAGCAACTCAAGAAATGACTCAAAAATTTGCAAAATACCTGAAAAATAAAAAAAAAAAGTAAAAATGAAATGACCCTAAAAAGTGCTTAAAATAATAACAATTCTGTACATTTTTAAAACATAGAGAATTGTGATAATTATAAATATATATTATTTGGACATTCTTGCCTAGCATATTTTTAAAAAGTTTAAACAGCGACAGAAGGGGTTGCATTTTCTGTGGAAAATCCCTCTAACATCACATTGTGCTGTTGTACATGTAGTTATTTAAATGTTTTAATTCGTGATCTTTAGAGGTGCTGGTCTGTTCGTTTCCTCCGTGTCCCGGCTTTATGCTAAGCTAAGAAGCAGCTCGCTTTGTATTTAGCACACAGACATAAAAGTGCTATTAAATTGTGTTTCCCAAAATATTAAACAAGTCTTTTGTGAATCTTCCGATGTGTGTCCACCCGAACTACTGCAGAGGATTTCAACACTAAATTACTGCATATTATTACTCCTTTTGTTTGTTCCAACAAAAGACAATTTCGCATATAAAAAATGACAACGCAATTCAAAGAAATGAAAAGGCCTGTTTGATTTAGCCCCAAACCTCTAGAAGTTTTTTTTCTTTCTTTTTTAAGGGACGGGTTACTTTCACATTTCAGAACACCAGATTTTTAAAACATCACATTAATTATCTTTTCTCCGCAGATTCAATTTCCTTTGAAGGTCCACTGAATTAACAATAAGGCATATTCGAAACGTTTTCCAATTCGCAGGTCAAACCCCTTAACGGTGTCCTCGAAAGGTAAAATTTTGAAGCACATTTTCAATTTATATTACAAAAATTTAAAGACATTTAGAAACTTTTGACCTTCAGGGTAAAAATCCATCTACAAAGAATATTTTGCACAAGTTTCATGAGGGAGAGTCGTACAACCGATACCGATCAACTCTCAAATTCACATCTTCACTCAGACCAATAAGATTGTCACATTAACACAAGATAAAATCATATTGCTCCACGATGGCTGCGTGAAAATACATCTTCGGCTCGGTAAAGAGGGCTTCAAACCGATGATAAATAATGAAAGAGAGTTTTGAAAATGTGATGATTCCTCTAGTTTTTTGGTCAAAGGCTGTTTGATGATGCAGAGAGGCTGTACAGTGTCTGTCGTGGAAAAAAACTGCAGTTTTGGTGTTTTTGATTCTCAGACTGGACATTTGCATGAACATGTATGTCGTTAAGGGGACAGTCCTGATTTTTTGTCGTGGGGTTGTTCTGGCTTTTTGTCCAGTCAGTGTTTTACCCACAGTGGATGGCAGTCTGAAATGTTTGGAGGAGCATGCAGGGATCCGAAATAAATAAATAATGTACTGCTGTGGGTGAGAGTCAGCAACAAAATGTATTTTATCCACCTTAAAATATCCGATATTTGTGTAAAATTCAGTGGGATTTAGCGGCGTCTAGCAGTGAATTGCAGATTGCAACCAGCTAAAACTCCTCCCAGCTAGAATTCCTTCAGTTTTCGTTATTCAGGAGGTTTTTATCTGGAGCCGAATTATCCACAGAGGTCTCTCTCTCTCTAAAACAAACAAACCAGGCGATTAAAACAGCTTTAAACACTGAATAAAGTAGTTTGATGTTACAAATCAGTGAATCTCTGACGCGGTTTGGCATCTTGGGGACGTGCTGCTCACCCACAACAAGCTAATCCATAAGTTAATGTGCTCGTCTTTTTCTGATCCAGACATTCAGGAGGTTTTTATCTGGAGCCGAATTATCCACAGAGGTCTTTTTCTCGCTAAAACAAACAAACCAGGCGATTAAAACGGCTATAAACTCTGAAAAAAGCAGTTTCATGATACAAATCAGTGAATTTCTGCCCTGGTTTGGATTCTTGAGGACGAGCTGCTCACCCACAAACATGCTTTTTTCTCCCATAAGTTAATGTGCTTGTCTTTTTCTGATCCAGACTTTCAGGAGGTTTTTACCGAGAGCCGAATTATCCGTAGAGGTCAAAACAATCTGGAGCGGTGATTTAAACTGACCAAAAATGCAATTTCAGAATAAAAATCCATGTTTTTCCCAACACACTTTGGCATATCTCTGCGGGCTGCCAGTCCAACACGCGCTAATGTGACATCAAGGTTTTTAAACATAAAATAAGATTAATAGTTACATTTACTTATATTTTTCAAGGCAGTTGGCGTCCAAGATTGATTGAAATAACATCAACTTGTCAGATTTTACGAAGTGGGACATTTTTTTTAGGTGGCTAAAATATGTTTTGTGGCCGCCGGCGTCCACAGCAGCAGACCGCTTCGCTTTCATGTCGAACTCCAGCCTGCTTCTCCAAACTGGGCACATACTGACTGACACATGTACTGTGGGTAATGCATTGACGATGGATAAGAACCTCATATAATCCCACTTTTAAAAAATCGAAACTTTCCCTTTAAGTGACACGTTTTCTAAACTACACGAACTTCAATGACACGAAGAGCATCTCTCATTCCTGAAAAAACAATCGATAAGCGAGACAGGCAAAGACCTCCTCGTCCTCACTGCACCACCACTGCTCCCAACAACCCTAACTCATTATTGCTTGCATGTTAATACATAAAAGTATGAGAAACCATCTCGTCTCTGAAAACTAGAAATATTTCACAGTCAGACTCCAGCATGGATGAAACGGGTCCAAACTTTAAAAAAAACCGAAAACAAAGCACGACTCTGCCTATTTTCTGTGTTCCTCTCGGGCTTCTTTCTGCTTTAACAAGGACACACTCCAGTTTGTGGGAAGAGACACGACATGGACGTTTGCTGGTGTATTCAGGATGTAGCAAGTCACAAATTCTTTGGAGTTTTCATTCGATAAGCCGAGATGATGGAGCCTGCGGCGGGTTTTTCATGTACTGTCCCGTCGCAGGATGCAATGTTTTCACACACTCTCTTTAGATCCAAATAAAGACACACACTCATCACACACACACACACACACACACATACATACATACTTACACGCTGTCTTTCTCAATGCAAAACACAACTGGCACAGATTATCAAAATAAATACCCTGGAAGCTTGGCACTATGCAAAAGAAACTTCACTTTTTTTTTTGAAAGAAATCTTATAAAAAACTATTGAATAATCTCAGTCTACTCCACGTTTTCGTTTATCCTCACTATTACTTATATACTATATGCTGATGAAGGTTACACCAGTGTCGTAAACCTCTGAATGACTTAACTACCACTGAAACAATATAGCTCCTATTCAAATAGATTTTTTTTTTTCCACAAACGTACATCGAAATGAAGTATCTAACATCTATCGGACTATAGATAGTGCTGTTGTCTGGTATGCATCTCTTTATAGTGCCTCTTAATTTTTTTTCCTGCTCCCTCTTCTCTCAAACAATCAGTTTTTTTTTAAGTATAATCTCCCAGAAACAAAATCTCATTCAGTTCTGGGAACAGATCAGAAGTCACCACCTCAGACAGATGTTTCTGCGTCTGTGTGGACGTCTGTCGGTGCGGATTACCTCACAGGTGTCCCTCCAGGATGCTGGTGACAGCCTGGTCCAGTGACGGGCCTGACGTGGCCCTGGTCGGGGCTGCAGAGGGGCCCTGCAGACGCTGAAGCTCCAGGATGCTGTCGATGGCACTCTGTAGATGTTCACTGAGCATGTTGTCCTCTTGGAGCGGGGGAGGCGGCGGGCTGAACCGCTGCTCCGGCCGAGGCGACGCATCCAACCTGTAGCATTTCAGTTTTGGGGCGCTGACATCTCTGGGAGGCAACTCCAAGCAACCAACCTGTGGCTCTGGCATAGAAAGAGGGGCTTTTATTTTGGAATTGGGTGCTGTCTGTGGGACTTCCTCCGCGGCGTCACAAGGCAGAGCTCCGTTAGAGATCTCCTCATCATGCTGAGGACGCAGGGGCGCACCGTTGGGTGCCTGAGGGTGGCGCTCGTTCACAGCTCCGCCGCCGTTGGTGAGCTGCCCCATGTGGTCCCTCTTGAGGCCGGGGTCGCAGGCGGAGTTGTGAACGACCTTACGGGAGCCGGACTCCTGCTTGATGGTGAGCCTGAGGGCCCCGCGGGAGCTGGAGCGGTACGTCTTCAGTCCCGGGGGCCGGTCGGACAGTCTGGTCCAGGCTGGTGGGGAGGAGGGGCTGCCGGAGGGGCACAGCTGGGAGGAGCCGGAGGAGTGGGCACCGTGGGGGGAAGACGCTGATGTAGCCAAGGCCGACATGAATGACTCTGGAGAAAAAGGAAAATGAGCATAATTTTCATTTTTTCAAGAGTCATCTCACCAAAATTATCCAAATCACTCCACACAGGCATGCAGGTAGTTTTGGTTTCCCTGGTTTTTAGATACCAATCAAAATCTCAGATAATGTCAGGCTAAATTTGGTTTCAAAGGACACAAGATATTTCCAAGAATATTCTTGGGTTTCCATGATCATGGAAAACCTTGAAAAGTCATGGGATTTTACAGTCACATTTTCTCAGGTCTGCAAAAGTCATGAAATTATCATTGAAAATTTGTTGCATATAATGAAATTGTCATAGTAATCTTTCATGATAACGTTTCAATTAATGTATGTAGTCAAAGTATTAACACATTAATTTGCGTAAATGTGACATTTTGATTGCCATCATCAACATGTCATTTTTTACCCGGGTTCATCTTGCCCTTGAATAGAGTTTGAATCTGATATATTAGTTATGGTCACTACTTTATGTCGCAGTCTGGAGCGTTGTCCAACTCTAACAAACTCTTAAATGCCAAAGAAACACAATAACAAAAATTCTAACGATTGAAGCAGCAGTAGATAAGAAACTCCTGTGTTCTGCGAAGTAAAATTACTATTTTTCTCGATGGACTCTGGCTTTAAAGAGAGATTATGGATACCATTTAGTTCCCTGTCTGAAATCACTGACAGCAGGGTAAAGCAGTGAAAATATTCTCAATACAACTTACATTTAAACCAATTCAGATATTTTTTTTTTAAGTGGCTAAAACATGTTTTGCTGCTGCTCCGTAATGAACTGGCTATGAATAAATACCTCATACAGCCCCTGTATCTGTTCTTTCAGCAGTTATGATCTACGGATAAAAACACATTTGCATGTATATTAATGTGCACTTCAAAATAAATATATAAATATAAAGGTTTTGTTTTAGCATTAACCATCACTTGTGATTTGTATAATTTTTGCATCATTATTCCTTCAGGTGTCCGACAGCAGTGAAGCCTGACATTTAACAGTTTTCAAGTGCCTTCTTCCAACTTTTTTAATTAACATAACAGCCTCGCTTTAATTTGCTCTTAACCTCTCACATGTAATTTTCTCGTCATCATGCAGAGTCTCTCTCAGCACGACCCTGCTCCACATTTACGCAGCTTAATTACACATTCACACCTGGGAGCTGCTCTGGAGCAAATATGGAGGTTAAGTGCCGCGCTCCGAGGCACGGATAAATTAGTTTAGAAGAATAAATTGGGAAGTGTCACTGATTCACTTTTCCCTACCATATTTTCTGTCGCAGTCTTGGGATTTGAGTCTTTCTTGGCCAAAAAAACACATTCACGTTAACATGTGATAAAGTAGGTGATGGGTGACACTGACCTGGGTCTCTGCGGACTCTCCGTCTGTCCTCCGCTAAAGCGCATCGCTCAGCCTGGAGGAAGAGACGCTCCAGCATCACCATCTCTGCTGATGGACTCTCCTGCTGTGAAAACCAGTTCACATCCCATCAAACACACACAGCTCCATCTGTCTGCTCCAAACTGTGCCGAGAAGACGACTGTTGGGTCTTTGGATTTGGCGCATTTAATTTTCTCACAATTAGAAATGAATAAGGCCTCATAAACCAAAGATGCCTGGTCTCAGGAGAAGTTCATTTACTGAACAGTCAAAGGAGACAAAGATCGCAGTGTGTTGTGTCTCACCTGGGTTTCTCTGACCAGTAGCTGCCTGTATTTGTTGACCATGTCCTTGGTGCGTTTCAGCAGGAAACCGGACACAGTGTCAAACTCCTGGTCCACTGTGAGCAGAGAAACAACGTCAGCTGTCAGTGACACGACTGTGGCACCTGAGGAGCTACCAAGAGGCATCAAGTAATATACTGAACAAACATTTTAACATTTTTGTTTTTGGTTCCTTTTTTTTTTTTTTTTTTTTGCAGGTTAGGTTAATCCTGTGAAACATGAGTAAACTGGCTTTATCGCTTTCAAAAACCTGCAAGGAGAGCAACAAGCAACCTAAGAAGAAATGTCCCAAAAAAATATTACCTGACAATAAGTACAAAAAAGGTTAAAAAAAAAAAAAAAATTTAAAAAAACGCAAGAAAGTGCTAAACAATAAATAAATAATAAGAAAATGAAATAAATAAATTATCAAAAAGTTATAAGACAATTACCTGAAAATGTTTGTAGTTCAAAATTTAATTAAAAAAAAAAAAAGGTTTAAAAAAGAAGAAATACAGGAAAATGACCTCAAGCAAAAGCTAAAAAATGTATATTTATAATCAAAGAATTTAATAAAGAAATTAAAAAACACTGAAATTACATTTTTTTAAAAAAAAAAAAAAAAAGTAAAGTAAAAAAACAAAATGACCTGAAGAAAGTGCTACCTGAAAATAAGAAAGAAAGAAAATGCCTTTTTTCCATGTTATTTGTTTATTTATTTATTTTGCAGTTTGCAGGACATTTCTTGCCAAGTTACTCATAATTGTTTTTACTATGTTTTTGAAAGAAATCAAAAGATTTTCTCAGGTTTCAGAGTTTTAAATGCACGTGGAAGGTGTATGAATGCAGCACAAGAAAACTGATGTGTTAAAGGGTTAAAAGACTTTTTCATGCACTCAATAGATGCATTTCTCTCAAATTTTGGTAGCAAAATTGTTAAAATCCATACTAGTGAGCACTTTTCCTTTCCTGAGGTGATTCCTCCACCTGACAGGTGTGCCATATCGACACGCTGATGACAGGCTCGTCAGTGCGCAGGTGCACTTTGGGATGGCCACAGGAAAAGACTACTCTAAAATTTGCAGTTTGATCACAAAACTTGTTCACATTTTTGTGCAGTTTAGTCATTTGTAGCATGTCTTTCAGTTATGTTTGTCATTAATATCCAACTCTATGAGTCCTTCTTCATCAACCAAGAATGTAATGTAGCAGCTGCAGCCACAGCTCACTGACCTAAATTGAAGTCATCCTGAGTGGGCAGGTGACCCGCGCAGGTGTGGTACGGCAGCAGGCGCCTGACAGCGTCCTTCAGCGTGGAAAAGGCCGGGCCGGTGAAGGGGGTCTGAACTGCTGCGTGGTCCAAACAAATCTGCTGCTGGAACCTGAAGAAGACGACAAAAACCGTTAACCTGAGCTGCCACTGACCGGTAAAGTAAGAAAACACGGCATCCTAATTTTCACCTCTATTACTGACTGATGTGATGCAACATGATGTTATTTAATATGTACTCAAGCTGTTAAACATTTTAAATCTGATGGAGAATTTAGCAGAATTTAACCTCTTGTGTGCAAAGTACATCGGCCAATGTGAAATCCAGGGTTCGTATGAGGTACTTTAGGTACTTGAATTTGACACTGAAGTTTAAGCACTGGAATACCTTCAAAAATTACTTTTTTTTTTTTTACTTAGTCCTTAAAAAAGGACTTCAATATATTTGAGAGGAGAACAGAACAATAATTGGGTAAAATATTTTATGAAATGTATTAAATAAATGTTTTAAACAAGGTAGGTAAGAACAGCTGTGAGTATTTCTTTAATATAAATAATTACATTTTTTAGGCCCTGTGTTTGCTCCATTTATGAATATATAAAATTATCTTGCAACAGATGGTTGTGGAGAAACCAATTTTATCTTTGAAAACAAAAATAATTGCTTGAAAAAGTACTTGAAAGTCCTTAAATTTGACTCATCCCTGTCTGTATGAACCCTGGAAAACGCATTCTGGGCTACTGTAGAAAATAAAGTTATGAATATTATTTTCCATTTCTGCCAATAAAAGCCCTTAAATCCTTCACACTGAACCTTTAATCATACACAGAAACCCAGGAACCAAACAGTACTCCTATACATGAAGGGCAACACATAATAACTAAAATAAAAAGTTTTTTTAAATAGATTTTGACACCGAACTCCTTTAAAAGATTGCATAATAACCCAGGACCCTTTTGATTTTGTACTCCAGTGGTGCATCTTTGACAAATTTTCGATTCATGAAATGAGACTAAACTCGGCGTTTTCTCTCTCCTGTTTTCGTCTAAACATTACAGAAGCTCTTACCTGTGCCTGCGCATTGCTGGTGTGAGCCTCTCCTCTCGCTGCGGCTCCAGAGGACCTGCCAGCTGGCAGCCAGGAAACATTTTGGATCAGATCAAAAGGACGGAGACATGGGACCATTTTCAGGTCATTAATAATACGTTTGCTGCATTTAACAAATAATCATTTCAAAGCCTGCTCTCTCTGTTTCAAGACTGGGGCCAATTTCAGTTTCACCCAGAGGGGGAAATTATTTAAACTAATTACAGAATTTTTTTTATATCAGTTTATCATCAATGTAAAACAAAACACACAACTTATATAATATAAATATCTGATGAGTCAAAGAGTGCGTAGACAGATAGGGCTGCAAAATATGCATAAAAATAAAAATCATACTGTGATTATTTTAGACAAATATTGTAATTGCAATAATTTTTGCATTTTATTTCCACTGAAAAAAATATAAAAGTTATGACAGGTTGATTTAGCTGGAGTCTACCAAACAACCGTCGTCTCTTATCCCCAATATAATTTGTAGGCTGGAGCATCTCTGTAGCACCACAATACTTCATTAATAAAAGTATTTTGTGACTCATTTCACCTTTATATGAAAAAATTGCAGCTCCTGTAATTTGGATTTGGCCATATTACAATTTAGGAAATATTTCAGTTAACCGTGCAGCCCTGGTCGACAGCAGCTTTCTTGATAATCGTCTTCTTTAAAACAAACAAAAGAAAAAAGGCCTAAAATGTACAGATGGACAATTTATGACATTTTATGGACCAAAGGATTGAACATTTTACCAAGAAAAAAGTGACAGATTAACTAATAATAAAAATAATCTTATGCTGCAGCACTTGATATAATAAGTGTATCTTTATATGAAGCATGTGTTACATTCAGTTATTTTGGGATTACATCAGATATTGAGTTTTTTTAACATAACCATAGAACTTTAACAATCAAAACTTTGAATTAATCATCTGTTTTTGAGATTTTATGAAAAATATTGTATTTGTTAAGATCCAGACACACCAAACTTTTAGTGCAAAAAAAGTTTCACACTGCGATCCGAAAAAAGCCACATTTTGCAAAACTGCAATGGAAACACTTTTTCGGCTTTCTAGGTCACATGATGCTATGGCTATGTGTTTGAGGAACTGACGCCCTCATGATGCAGCAGGCTCTACAAGAGCTGTTACTGCATCGCAAAAACTCTTCAAAAGTTAAGCGCATCATCCAGAAGTTTCGAATCCACAATTCCTCTGTGAAATCATCGACTATCACCTCCCAGAAATTCCATATATGTGGCCGCTCCCACGTATAAGGGGCTTGCCTTTCCGTTATTGCTCATATAACACGCCTACGTCACCTTTGATTGAAAATAACGGCGGCTTGTGTGGTGGCTGCAATAGAAATAAACCTGCTAATGTTTTGAACATCCATCATCGTGCTTCTTTGAATGTTATCGAGAGGAGGAGTCGCATAACATCACTCAATGGAAAAGCAGTTATCTCTCAACTGTGTTTTATCGACATTCGAAAATACTCCTTAAGTTTTATGCAAATCTGTAATGGAAATCACAAAAACTAGAGCCGACTAGATCAGACGGTCCAACACTGACCGACGACCAACCATCAGCTTAGTTTGGCAGGGACTTCAAATCAACTAGACTTAAAATAAAAGGATCTTTTTCTCACCTTGGCGGCGGTCTGCTGGCTCATCTGGACAGGTGCACACTCTCTGGGGGCCGGGGGCCCGTGAGTCTGGACCCCCTGAGCTGCGGGAGAGGGTGGATGGACATCGAGAGTAAACGCTTTACTCTCCACGACCAAGGCAGCTGTTGGCTCTGAAACGGGGGACACAGCGATGACAGCGGACGATGATGGTGATTGTAGAGCAGGTCGTAATAATGACAGGAGCAGAGTGATAACGATTCGCTCTGTGTCATAGTTGAATTAAAACTCACTGTTTTGTGTGTGCTGTTGGACAGCGGAGTCGTCTCCTCCTTTGGAGAGACTAGCGGACGCAGCTGTGGGTTCAGGCTGCTGCTGAGGCACCGAGACACGCAGAGGGGGGGGACTACTGTGGAGTGAAGCGTTGACCGAGGACTGAGCCTGGGAGGCAGACGGCTGCTGGAGGTGAGGTGCAGGCTGGGAACCAGATGACTGAACCTGCACCTGGTTCTGGGCGAATAAGACCTGGGAGACCTGGAGCTGATGGGGGACCTGGTACTGGACTTGGGGCTCAATGCGAGGCTGGGGGGCTGTGATTTGCGGGGCCGAACCCTCGGGTCCAGGCAGAGGGGAGAAACTTGCCGGAGCTGGTCTCTCAGAGTCCTGAACGGGAGGAGGGGAGGAGCAGATCAGCGGGGTGTCCTCTGGTTCTGAGTGAAGCGGAGACGCCTCGACACACTGGTCAGACATCACAGCGCGGGCGTCCTGACCGGACACTGCTTGGGTCTGCGGCTGTGTCTCTCTCTCATTGGTCGCCGGGGAGGCGAGAGACTCCATCGGCACCACTGGCAGCGCTCCAACCAACAGGTCAGATGTGATCGGAGAACTAAGTGCTTGCTGTGGGAGAAACGATGAAAAAGAAGATGAACAACGGCAGTGAATAATAAATCTTACAGATTGTTTCGGAGGCTATTAGCTCTGTGGTGCATCAAGCATCATCACTGAGGAGGAGCAGTATATAAACGTAAACCAGCACAAGCACTTCATCACTGCAGGACTCTGCTGAAGCTCTGACCTGCTGCAGATGTTGCATAAAGGCCTCGTTCTGACTCATGGACTGGGTCACCTCCTCCACTACTTGGGTCATGTCTGCTGGGGGCATCAGTAGTTTCGGGATCTCCACAGCTGGATCGGGGGCCAGAGGAGGTTCAGGGGGAGGCTGCAGGACTGTGACTACAGGAGGGGAGGAGGACTGCAGCCCTGCAGAGGCTGACTGCACTGAGACATGCTGGAGGACATGTCCATAGGGCTGCAAGAGAAGACATCAGAGCTTAATTTAATGTAATGCTTATTTATAGGGGACAGTATATTAATGAACGTCACTATAAAATACAAACGTAAATATGCCAGAGTTAGCAGGACTGCTAATTTACATCCGTAGTCCTTTGGCAAGTAACAGACTATAGAAGCATCAAGAGAGAAAGAAAAAGGAAAAAAATACAACAATTCATACAGGAGACAAAAGTGCAGCAGCAGGTTAACTGTATGGCATAAAGTGCACGGTGCAAAGTGCCGTATCTGTGTGCAAGCTGCAAAATTCAACACGTGTTGGTTGCACGTATGTATCATGTTATTGAAGCTGGATTTAATTTCAAAATACAAGTTTTAACATCACAAGGTGTGGTGTCACCAGGAGTGCAACATGCCTCAACGATTTCTGAAGTGGTGCTGTATGTCTGCGTCAGTGTAATGATTTGCAATGATGATGTAAGATATGATAGAAGATTTGATATCCAGCCTCTGAAACGGAGGCCGCAGCTCACCTGTGGGAGTTGGTGGAAGGTCTCCTCTGAGCTGCTCCTCTCCTCCTGAATGGATCTCTCTGGCAGCAGCACCACAGAGGCCTGCTGGAGGCTCAGCTGTCCCTCCGTCACTCCTGTCTGAGGAGCCGGGGCCTGGGCAGCGAAAGGCAGGCCCTGAACCACCGAGGGCCCGTTTACGATCGATATGGAAGTGAGATCTGGAGGAAGCACCCCTGAACTGTTGATCAAGGTAATGTGGTTTCCAAGCGCGGGACTGTGGACCAGGGTGGCACGCTGCCCCTGCCCTCCTGCAGTGTAGGTTCCAGCCAGCTGCGCTGGCATCTGGAAGACAGTAGGGGGCGCTGACTGTAGCTGCAAAGGTCCTGAAAGCACAGTGGCCTGGCGGAGCGCTAGCTGCCCTGAAGGGGTGGTGAAGACGGGGCTGAAGTTCAGCTGTCTCTGGGGCACCGTTAGGATCTGAGAGCCTTCGATGAGCTGCCCGGTGGAGGGGTTCACGCTGTGGAGCGAGGGGCCGTGGTGACTGGGGGTCAGCAGCGGTCGAGCTGCACTGGCAGATTGGGAGATGGTAACAGGGGACTGGCCTGGAAGAAGGAACTGGTTTTGGCCTTGGAAGAGTCCCTGAGGCTGGAGCACGAAGGAGCCGCCCTGGTTGACCAGCTGCAGGCTGACCGGCTTTGGGAGCTGCTGGGCGGGCTGCGGCGGCGGAGCTGCAGGCTTTTGGCCCGGAGTTTGGGAGAGTAAAATATTTGATGATGCAGTCCCAGGGACAAACGTAAGACCTGGAGTGTGTTTCTGCCCAGAAGGTTTGGGGCTAATTTGAACCAGTCTGGGCTGGATGCTGATGGGCAGCTTGGGTTGGATGGGGAGAGGGGCCCGCTGCAGGACGATGCCCGGAGCTGCTGCTGCTGTGGCTCTCAGGGTCGGGGTGATAAGGGGGCGACTGGTCACACTGGGAACAGCCTTGTGGATGATCATACTGGATGCCTGGGCAGGACTCAGAGAGAAGGAGGTCTCTGGAGACGCAGCTGGGAACACGTTTCCAGGCAGGAGCCCCATCAGCTGAGGAGGGGCGGCAGGTTTTAGAGAGGGGCAGCCCGGTCCGACAGCCAGGAGGGAGGGCTGCGGAGGCTCCACCGCCGCCTGGGTGTCTCTGGGCAACGCCGGGGTGATGGGCAAGGTCACAGACTTAGGTATGAAGGGTACGGTGGGTGCAGAGAGGAGAGGAGCAGGGGAGTACAGGGACAGGCTGTCCCCCGGTTGGGCCAGACCTGCCTCCAGAGCCATGGTCTGCTCTGTGATCTCAGCCTCTTGCAGGCTCTGCTGGAGGATATCACACGCCACCTCTGCCTCCTCCGCATCCTCCACCTCTCCCTTCTTTGCCTCAAATCCAGCCTCCACAGGAGTCCCACCCTGCACCACCTGTGCGTCTTCTCCACCCTCCGGCGATGACAGGAGGGCCTCCTCCAGGAAGGACAGATCCACACACCCAGGTGGAGGCGTGTCTGGGGAATCCCTGCCATCTCCCAGCAGAGAGACGGGGCTCTGGAGGAGGACACCGTGGGAAACAGAAAGAGGGTGAAAAGGAGAGGAGACGTGTGGTTAGCAGGAGTTAACAGGAAGCAGTTTCAGGCACAGAAGGAGAGAGAGAAAAAAATGGTTCTCCTGGGGAAAATGCTGGTTGTTGTGACGCTGCTGGCTGTGGATCCAGACACTCACCGGGGCGTCTGTGAAGAGGGAGGGCTCCCCAGAGGAGGAGTTAATGAGCAGGTCTTCAGTCTGCAGCTGGTGGGATGAAATGAGTCGATTTTTAGGCTGGGCTCACAAAGTCGTGGCGAGAAATGCACGCAGTATTACATTACGGCTCTCTATCACACTGTCGGCCCGCCTCCACACATCTCGCACGACCGTGTGCCAAGAAAAATTCCCATCTCAAATTTATCATTTGCTCTATTGATTTTTTTTATTTGAGTCCCTCTCTATTTAACAAGCCTTAGTTACCTCATTGGTCCCATGAAGGAAGTCGTTCAGGGCTTGGGGGTCACTGCAGAGAGGAAGACAAATCACAGTAAATTCAATCTCTTTGAATATTTGGTGCAAGCCGAGGATTTTGAGTATGATAACAAAGACCCAGTTTAAAAGGACAGAGCACTACATTTAATATCTTATAACAAACCTCCATACAGTTAATAATACTTTAATCATATACAGAACGATTTTTATTCTGTTAGATCAAAGTAAGAATCAGACAGACTCACCACAAAACATCAAGTAGACAAGTCCCATCTTCATCCTCCATGTCAACTAAGAGGGAGACAAATGCCATCATGTGAAAAAAAATTTAATTACTGGTCTAGACAATAAATCTGCAGCAAAAAAACAATTTGTTGCACATATTTGTGCCATTATTTTGGCTGCAACTCCTGAGTATTTTCATTTTTTGATTTTTACGTAGGTTATTATAGATGGCATGGTTATTTTAATTCTTTTAAAATCTCCAATGACAACTCTTTGCTTTCTGAGTTTAGGATCCTCCTCTTAGTGTTGAAGCTCATACTGGTCTTCCTCCAGCACACAATGAATCAGCATCCCTTAACTTTTAACTGCACAAACTTCATTTAAAAACGATTTTTATTCGGTCGCTTAAATATTATATAATTATGCCTTATTAATATATGTATATGGATGTTTGCAGAAAATATGTACTTATTTGCATTTCCATTGTGATATTTTATTATCCTGTATGGCACTTTCAACTTTTTTATAAGAACTTAAACGTAAACTTACAACTAACAACTGACCCGTTGTTAAAAAATACCCAGTTTGAAAATTATATTTATCGTTACTACAATTCTATATCTGAAATTATGTCTGTGGGGAAAAAAACATTCACATATAGATATAACAAATTAATAATAATCATTTTTCAGCACTTTTTGGGTCACTTGGATTTTTTAATTGCTTTTCTTTTTTGCTTATTTTCAGGTAACTTTCTTGTAACCTTTTTAACTAATTTCTTGCTGATTTTTGGGCCATGTCTTGTGAAGTTTCTCATTGCCTTCTCCCCATGTTTTTTTTTTTAAAAAAAAATCAAAACAATTTGTCCAGGTTTCAAGGGGTGAAATTTGGGGGGTGTAGTGATACTCCCTCCTCAGGAGTCTGACTCATGTGTCCACTCCACAGCTGGAGACAAACCATCAACATGGACCTACTTCATATGTGAGAGGCCCCATACAGAGCGGTCGAGCTGAGTTCTGGTGGTGGCCTCATGGGAAGTGGTGGCCGGGCTTCAGTGTCTGGAGGCGGAGGGATGCCAGGCCGAGGCGGCGGGACGGAGACGGAGCCGGGTCCTCCCTCTGCTGCCGGGGCATCGCTGCGTCTTCACGGTGCGGGAAGCCGGTGCGGGAGAGGCTGGAGGTGAGGAGAAGAAGCACGCGCACAAACACACACACACCACCACCACATGCTGTCAGGTCACTTGAGGTTACCAGCAGCCCAAACACATTCTCATCTGAGCGGTGAGACATAAGATCAATACATGATTCATCAGTTTCTGCTCAGCTGTGCGCTCTGTTGGTGTGATCAGACATTTGGGGGAGACAAACACCAATAATCGCGTCATATTGTATCGATTAGGCGTGATGAGGAAAATGGAAGCTATTGTTGTGGCAATGACAGACACGAGATGCTCAGCTGTAAATAGACGGCTCCCCCTGCGTCTTGGATGTGACTTGTCCTCTCCTCATGGCTGCAAAAAAAAACGCATCAATGTGGAGGGGGGAAAGCTCAATTATAACACTGCCTCGCGCTCAATTTCCAGGGGAGGCGCCTTAAATAAAACAACCTCCCTCTCCGATCGAGCTGACATATTTTTGTTTACAACACGACAACCGCATTAACACCCTCGAGGTACCGCATCGCCCAATGAAATCCACGCAAACGACCCTCATCTAAACCTGCAGCGGCAAGTGCATGCTATTCTCCGGCAATAACAGGAGCAGGATGATGCATTTGTAGGTTACGTAAGGTGAATGTGTGTTCATGTGAAATTAATGTCCCAAACGATGCAGGATGAGGATGCTGTTTGCTCCTGGTGGTGTTTTTTTCCTGCTCCTTTTTTTAAAAGCATGATTTTTTCTCCTCCTCCTCCTCCTGAGTGGGACCACGGCAGCTGCTGTAAATCATATCGCGGTAACAAAAGATGCCTTGTGTTTAAATATCATTTCCACGCTGCCAGCCCCGAGCGATTCCCCTTATCGTTGTGCCATTAGAGTAATTCCGCAATTGAGAAAAAACAACCAAGAGGAGGAAAAAAAACTCACCCCTTCTTTGTGGTTTATTGTCCTGTCAAGCGGGCCTCTGCGCCATCGATTCTCACTCAGTGGTCTTTTCAGATGCTAAAAGGAGGAGAGGGGGTGGTGGAGGGGGTAGGGTAGGGTGGCGGAGGAGGTGTAGGGAGGGGGGGCACCGGGTGGGTGTGAGAAACAGACTGGGAGAGCCGATCACAACACAAAGGTGGAGAGAAACACTGAGCTTGCAGCGGCGCGTCTGCAGGAGAGGAGGGTGTCCGCGTCCTGCGCTCCGTCAGCCGGCACACACACTCACAAATGTCCCCGCACTTCACTGTAGAGCCCCTTCAGCCCAGATACAGATGTTTCTCTTACATTTTATTGATTTTTTCCCTTTCTTTTAATTCCCATCAGAGCAGAGAACTGTAAATACTTTCTCAGGCAGAGTGGTTAAAAATCAATATTTAGAGACGCGCTAATGTGCCACTGTACTGAGCCTAAAGGAGGGAATTACCATGTGCGGGGCTGAAAAGCACATCCTCTCCAACCTCTCCATTTATTATTAAGGCGGGAGAGAGAAGGAAAAAGATTTTGGGGAAAAAAAGACAGAAATATGAGGAATAAAATAGTAAAAGTGTAAAAGAAGGAGAAGAAATGACAGAAATAAATTATACAAGAGGAAAGTTTCATTTTTGACATTTGCAAAGATAAAAAAATATCACTCTCCTGTACAGGCAATACCAAACTGTGTAAGACTGAAGAAAAAACAGAAAAAGAGTAAAGAATAGGGGGGAGTAAGAAAAGTAACACATATGAAGGGGGAAAAGAAAAATGAAAAAAAAGACAGAAAAAGAGAAAGAAAATGAGAATAAGAAAAGAAACAAACACAAAGGACAAAAATATGAAGAAAATTGAAAAGAAAAAAGGCCAAAAAAATAGAAAAAGACAGAAAAAAGGAGAAAGAAATTGGGAATAAGAAAAGTAACACAAACACGGAGGGAAAAATACATAGAAATGTGAAAGAAGAAAAGACAGGCCAAAAAATTAAAACAATGAGAGGAGAGCATGTTTGACATTTGCAAATTGACGTCCTTATACAATACTATACTTATACAATAAAACCACAAAGTGAGAGCTTCGTGTTTGAAATCTTTAAAGTGACATCCTCATAGTACTGCAGCTTTCCTACAGTTAAATCCAGACTGTTGAAAAGAGAAAAAGACAAGAGGCAAAAAATATGGACTGAAAAAGTTACACAATCGTGAATGGGGGAAAAACAAAGAAAAAAGTAAAGGGAGAAAAGACAGGAAAGACACAAATGAAACCAATGAAAGGAAAGCTTCATTTTTTTTAAGTCAGAAAACTGACATCACAAAGTATCTCCTTGCTGCAGTCAGAAAAGAAAGAGAAAAAGAAAGAAATCAGGAATAAGAAAAGTTAAAGAGATGAAGGGGAAATGAAAACATTAAAAGGAAAGTTTAATATTTTAAATTTGTTAAGTTAAAAAATGCAAAGCAAACTGACATCCTTATTATGTTATGGTCAAAAGGATTTAAACAAAAAGAAAGAACAAGGAATTAGGAAAAGAAAAACAGCCTATAACACAATCATGAAAGAAAAAAACAAAGAAAATGAAAAAGTGGAAAGAAACAATGAAAAGAAAGCAATGACAGAGATTTTTAAAAAAAAAAATGTTCAAAGTTGAAAACTTTGCACAGCAAATCAAGACTCTAAGAATCACTCTGCAGTCAAAACCAAACTTCTCAAGAGGGAAAAAAAGATGGAAAGAAGAAAGACAAAAACCTCAAACATGAAGGAAAAATTAAGACCAGACAGCAAAGGTAGAGGAAACACTTCATTTTTAATCTTCCCACACAGGCGGCGTGTTTTGAAAGTCCAGGAAATCGTAGATATTCTTTCAAGGCACAGTTAAAAGAAAAAAAAATCAATATTCGAGACAAGCTTGTTTGCTGCTGTATTGACTGAAAAATGAGGAAATGTGCACGGCAGCAAAACAAATTTACATTCTCAGCGGCACTTTTTCAGTCAGCAGCACACACTGTCCAAAGATGGGAAGGAAAATGTTTCATAAAAGGACAAAGAAAGAAGGACTAAAAGACAGAAAAAGGGGAAAATAATGACAGGAATAAAAGACAGAATAGGTGCAGGAACTCAGAAATATATTCCCCAGGAAATAATAGAAATAAAATCAATATTTTAAGATGCTTTTTGGTTTAAAAAAAAAAAAAAAAAGGGAAATTACCTTAAACAAGACTGCAAGGCCAACTCACGAAAACTTGTAAAATCTGGAAAAAACGAGACATAAGACAGTAAAAGAAAAACAAAACTAACAAAAAGAAGGCCAACAGGAAAATTTTAAAATGAGGGGCAAGTTAATAAAAGAAAGGACAATAAACACAGGACAGAAAGAAAAGGAAACGAACGGAAAAGGACAAATGAGACACAGTAAGAAATACCCGATTCAGGAGCGTTTATTTAAATGAAATCTTTATTAACAAAGCAAACATTAAAATACAAAATACACCTCCCCTTCATGACAAAAAAAAATTAAAAAGTGTTGTCAAAATGATTGAACACAAGTTACAGAAAGTAAAAATAACACTGAGCCTCGGCCCTCAGAGGCTTCACTTCTGGGCCTGCTGGGCCTGACGGCGGAGCAGCACGTAGATCTTCTCTTTGATCCAGTCCTTGTTGTACGGCTGGTACGTCTGTGTGTCGGCGCGATACCTGAGGACACCAAAAACGAGATTCAGTTTCTAATTTCTTCAAGGCTCGTCTGCCCTGATTCTCACTCTGGCATGCACAATGTGACAAAAAAACAATCGACTCAGACACCGTCCGTCTTGATTTCTTTGTTTAAAGTAATACTTTGGAATTTGTGAAGAAACTTTGTTTTTCTTGCGCGCCTCCTCGATGAACAAAGAATCCCAAAAAACAACAGTGAAACTATTTTAAAACATCTGTGTCGTCCACCAGAATACTTAACATTACTGCAGTACTTGCTCAGAATTTCCCAAACAGGCAGCCCTTCCTGACGGGAACTGAACCAAAAGTTAAACTTCTCTCTGCTCTCGACAAAGCCAGACTCCACGGACAAAAACAGTGCTTTTAGCTCGCCGGAAACGGGAGCTGCAGGTCTACCATCAGTTAGTCAGGGGCGTTTACACGGCAACGGTTCTGGCATGAGACATTAAACTTTTGTTGCGGTTTGGTCTTTCGTTCTCACGACAACAGCGTTTTTGGTGCCTGAAAACACAAACGTTTGAAACCTGCTTCCAGAATGAGTGCTGTTTTAAAAACACCACGCCTTCATGTGCGGATGCTGCGACAGCGGTGACATCACAGCCGCTTGTGCGTGACGTGTCAGACAAACAGCCATGTGCGAGTCGGAGGACTACAATAACAATGGCGGACTAATGAGCTGTGTTTGTGCCGCTGACTCTACGGAGTTTATTAATGCTGTCGCTTCTCGTGTGTGCGTTCGCCATCGCCTTCTTGCTGTTTATACTCACCTCTCTGTAGAAGAACGCCTTTCTGCGCAGCCGTGTGGTCGTTGTCACGTGTCATTACAAAGTCACACCGAAAACTACTGGCCTGGCATAATTACTACAGCGTTTTCGGTTGTTGATCGTTTTCACAATGTTAGCATATGAACGTGGATTTAAAAAAAAAAAAAAAAACGCAAAGGAAAGACTTTCATTTTTCGTACGGCAGTTCTTGTTTAAACGTGGCCTTAGTTTGTGTTCTTGGTGAATCTGAACTAACCGTTTTAAAGACCGAAGTCACACAATAAGACAGAGACACTAACTGACCGAGGCAGCGAGCAGCAGCTCCCGTGTTCAGAGAGGAAAAATGAGCGTTTCTGTTCATGAAATCTGGCTTTAGAGAGAGAACACTTTTAGCTAAGTTCCCAGTGAGAAACACGACTGGATAAATGAGACGTCGTTATTTTCTTTGAAGATAAATTACTGACACACAAATGGTCATTTAGGGACTGAAGTATTTATTCAAGTCAAGTTCAGCTACCAGGAGAGAGAAAAGCACCATGGCTGTGCTCAAGGGCACTTCAGCAGAGCGGCTGCTTGAATACACAGGGGCTTGAACCTCCTAATTGAATCACTAAAATTAAGTTATTATTTAAAAATGACTGTCCTAAATGAATAGGCTTCAGGCACAGAGAGGTTTCATCTGCTCTGACAGGATGTCTGCAGCGCTGTGGGTTTAAATCCCGGCTGCACTCAGTGAGTTTATCCTAATACATTAGAAATTTGAACAAAATAAGCAGGAGACCAAATATTTTTACAAATAACGGAAGTGTACGTGAGACGTAATTCTTCTTCTGCTGAGCAGGTTTTGACTTTTGTGATGAGTTTTTTTAACTTTCATACTGCAGTACAGTAAATACAGTTAATATTTTGTGCTCAATATCTTGAAATGTGACCGCCTTCATGACTGCCCTCAAAATACTGGAAAAATCCCAGAGACAATATTTAAAAAAACAAAACAAAAACACAACATCAACATCATGATTTTGTCAAACTTACACCAAACAGCTGAGGTCAGCCAGGTCGTCGATGAAATCGAACAGCTGACTGATGTCGTACGTTATTGACGGACTGTTGGGGTTCATTCTCTTTAGATGCTCCTCGTACATCTTACACACGCCTGGAGACAGAAGTTACATCATGAGAAAACACAAAACATTTTCCTGTTGATCACACACTGTTTTGATCCCTGCTGCTGATTTAAGGAATTTGTTTCACTGCACTGTATGTTGTCAATTAAATACCCGACAAATGTAGATATATCTACATACTTTCATTTCTATATCTTAATCAAAGTAAAATCTTAAATGTGCTTTTCAGCTGATTTTCGAATAAATAGCAACATTGTAAGTTTTTGCAAACCACGGATTTGTAACATCTGTACGTTATTATGTAACTGCGAATATGTTGAAACTTTATGTTTCACCGGCACAAATGTTCACCTGCAGGTATGTTTAGGTACAAAAACACACAATTTAGTGCAAAATTACAAACGGAAATGTTGCTGTGTTCTCACTAAACACCTGTTTTTGTAGTTGTTCTAAAACAGCGGGCTGCAGCTCAGCGGACCTGCATCACTTTACACTCGTTTAAATGACGTGTACGAAACGTGCAAATGTTGGGTCTCCGTGGTGCTCAGAAAAATACAATGCAACATTTCCCATATGGCAACCAGACTGTGGAGGGACACTCGGCAAAAGTTAAAGGGCTCTAAAGCCCCATCAGCCCACCTTCCATACACTCGTTGACAGATTCATAATCCGCGTACGTCCTGCCCTCTGGCCTCTTGGTGGGCTGCACCAGCAGGATGGTGTGGGACTGAAAAACAAAATAAAATACGTGCAGTTAGAATATGATTTTAGTCTTAATTTCATTGTCTTGCTTTCGGGTGTGACAGCCAATTTATCATGGAGTCAAATAATGAAAAATAGATTCAAAGATGTGCAAATATGTTTACTTTGCGACCATTTATCGAATTTGAAAGACATTGCTTGAGCAATGTTGTTTATGGTCTTACAGAGGAATATTAGCAGTTACATAGCTAATAAGTCACAATTAGTTGTATTTTGTAGTGATATCTCCTTCTCCTTCTGTTTGTACAGACATGTACTTAATTTATCAGAGTAGGAGGGTAGCTGGGGTGTGACTTTTTTATTATATATATATCATGATACTCCCTGGAGCCACAAATATTTTTAATGAGCCTCCCAAAATGACTCAGGAGAAAATAGATGATCCTCCCCACACCATAAATAACCATATTTAACGGTTTCTGGCTATGATTAATGGCATGATTCAAAAACATGTGGATGAGGCAATTAACAACTTAACAAGACCTGACCCAAAAATTATAAGGAAATTAGTTGAAAGTAAAGTAAAGTAAAGTAGTACCTGAAAATAACCCCCCCCCCCCTTTTTTTTTTTTTTAGAAAGTTTTAGTTAAAAAAAAAGGGGGGGGGTATGTTATACATTTCCTAATATATATATATGGTAATTTTCTTCTATTTTTCTTTTTCTTCTTTTTTTTTTTAAATTATGGGTCACTTCTTGCCAACATTTTCATTGTCTTTCAGAGCAAACCAGTTTGCTCAGGCTGTAAAGGGTTAAGTTGTTTTATGAAAGGCGTCTGAAAGCAGCACAAGAAAACCGGTGTCGAGACAAGTTTCAAAGGGTTAAAGAAAACATGCTTTTCAAACCCAGTTTCGGGTTTGGGGTTAAGATGGTATTAAAATATACGACACGACAATTTAAAGTTGAATGTTCCTCCCTTAAGACAAAACAAAAAACAGAAACCCCCCCCCAATCCTCCTCCACTTTGCACCACCTCATCCCCTCTTAAAAATAAGGAAAAGTCCCTAAAAATGTCTGCAGCATTAAAAAAAAAAACTTTATATTTCTCGGTAAAATTAAAAACTGACTTTAAAATGAAATACCGAGCAAAAAGACGCACACGGGAGGCAGCAGCTGAATCTTTATGTAATTATATGTTGGCTAACATTGACTTTAAGCAATAAGAAAGTATTAATTTCGTCAAATTACTACCAAATATACACAGAGCTACGGGTTAGCAGTAAATGTGTGTTTGTGGGTCAGTGCAGCTGCTCAACTGACAAACGTCCCCCACATTCATGCTAACGTTAGCACGGAGCTTTTAGCCTCGTTAAACTGCTGATCTGCTCAAATAAAACCGACACGCTGCTTTGACTACGACGGATCTTCGTGAATTCACATGAAAATATTCAATTAATATGATATCACGGCGCACTTACCATGATTTCAATAGTTTTTCTTTCGGTGTTCGTCGATTTTCTCGGATCTTTGCTTCTCCTCGGATGAGTTGACCCGTGACACCGGAAGAACATCTGCGAACTACAATCGAAGCATCGGGAGTTGTAGTTTCTAATAGTTCTGGTTTTATCATCGCCGATTTTAGTCCGCTGATGGTTAAAAAACTCAAACCAGTCGACAGAATCACACGCATACGTGTGAGTTTTATCTAAATTACCAATATTACTAAAGCGCAATAAAAATAATAAACAAATATTAAGCAACGTTTTGATCCTGAATGCTCCCTGAGTGAGGAGAGCAGGAACGCCCAGGAAATACGTGTTTCCTACCGAAATATAAAAATTAACTTTAGGAAAATATGATATACTTAAATAGATTTGGCTAAAAAAAAAAAAAGATTATATTCCCTATATATTTTCAAAGATATTGAATTCAAAACATACTTGATTGCTGTTATACTCAAAATTTGAAAATTAACAAAAACTAAAAGACTATTTGTTTTAAGATTTTTTTTCTCCATCTGTTAAACAGACCCTGAAGATTTTTTGTTAGTTTATTTATTTATTGTGTAATTAAATTTATTTTTCATTATTTTGAATTATGATTTTTGTGTTTTAAATGTATTTTATGCAACTTTTATAATGAAAATATGTAATGTAGATAATCCATGTGTTTAATATATTCAATATTTTGTTTTTGTTATGTTTTTTTTGTCTTTTCCCTACATGGTTTTTATTTATCATGCGATTGAATTTATTTTACATTATTTTTATATTATGAAATATATTTTATTTAGTTTTTAATGAAAAAGCTGAAATGTGCATACTGCACATGTAGAGTGTATTCAATAATTTATTTATTTATTTCTGTTTTTTTTGTTGTTTTTTGCTCTTTTTGTATAATACACTAATCCCTGTATACTGAATCTGTATTATGCTCTTCTGTTTTATTTAAAAAAAATAAATAAATTAAAAAAAAAAGTGGGAGCAGGAAGTAGTTTACAGCAGCGGCCGGAAGTTCTGTGTGAAGACAGGAACAACAAAGAGGAGAAAGCGCCCGGGTTTTAAACCTGCTTGAGAACACACCAGAACACAAAATCAAGGAAATTAGCTATCGTCCACAGTAGGTGAGTTAAATGATTTCACACTCGCTTTTCAGGGCCTGTGTTTTGTTGAAGCTGTGTAAGTTTTGTAGCGTTTTAGCCTCGCAGCGCGGCCGCTGCCTGCTCTGCCGTTATGGCATTATTGGCCACCTAGCCGATTTAGCTGCTCGCTAATAAAGAAATAACTCTGTGAGAAATGAAGACAGCGAGATTTTTAATGTTGCCAAACAACACCTTTGTGATAGAGACCAAGTAACGTCAGCAAAAAGTCTGATTTTAACGTCACCAGTTCATCAGAAAGAGATTAATTATTATTCACCGGCGTTTAATCAGTAACGTGAACGTTTCGTCTCCACTGCAGCTAACAGTTAATGGTTCAAATCTTACTTTTTTAACGAAATTGATCATTTTTATCCTAATGTGATGATGCCTAATGGTACATCTTTAAATTTCTGAAACCTGGATCGACATCACTTTTCTTGTGCTGCATGTAGATGTCTCTCTATGATATTTTGATACCTGAGTAAATTGGTTTGATTTCTGTCATAAACATGTGAAAAAAGGCAAAGAGCAACTTGGCAAGCAATGTCCCAGAAATTGCAAACACATATTGTAGATTTCGAAAAAAAAAAGCAAAAATGTCCAGTGATATTTAAAAATGTAATTACAATTTTTCTTAATTATTTTATTGTTGTGTTTTTATTCTGCTGTCTTGACCAGGACTCCCTTGGAAAATAGATAATTCCTAGTTAAATAAAGGTTAAATGAAAATTATATATATATATGTGTGTGTGTGTGTGTGTGTGTGTGTGTGTGTGTGTGTATAAATAGATAGATAGATAAATAAATGAAATTTCTTAAAAAATCAGTATTATTTATTAAATTTTAAGCTAGTTTTCAGGTAATTTTCATGTACTTCTTACTAATTTCTTTCTGCTTTTTGGGTCATTTATTCTTAAGTTGCTCTTTGCCCTTTTCTCGTGTCTATGAAAGTAATTAAGCCAGTTTGTCCAGGTTTCAAAGGGTTAAGGCACCAGCATAGTTGCTTGCATATTTATTAAAAAACAGCATTTGACATTTTCAGGTCTATATTTTATGTATATTTTGACTCCATATGTGCATCGAAAGTGTTACTGGTCAATTTAATCATTCCTTATCCTTAGGTTTGGAAATTAGCACCAGTCACTGGCCAAATGCTGGTAAAGTATGCAAGTGGCTGCAACATTTGCTTCACTCACTAACTGTGCAGAAGACTTATAACCCTGGTCTCATCTGGCCTTTCATACAATAAATGATGATTATTAATGCTTTGAAAACTGAGCAAAGTTGTTTGATATCTTTTAAAAACACGGGGAGAAGGTAATGAGCAACTTAACAAGACATGGCCCAAAAATTTGCAAAAAAAAGTTTTAAAAAAGGAAAAAAATGGCCCCTCATAAGGGCAGATTTTTGTAATTTTTTTTCTGTAACATCATTTTAAATATAAATTCTCCAATTAAAATTTTAATGTTTTCCCTATTTTTAGAGAAATTTCTAATTTGTTTTCTAACATGAAAAAGAAAGTGCATGTATTATACAGTAAAATTTACAACCTACAAAACCCGAATGCTAACTACTAAATTGTCCCAAGAAAAGTATCCCATCAGTCTGAACAATGGTAATATACGGTAGGTAAGACACCATGAAAAGAGACATTTGGCATGTGGAATAACAGACCCTGGCTGTTTGGGGTGTTCAAGCTTTAACAGTAACAGCTGCCTGAGGCTTTTTTTGAAAACAGACAAAAATATGATGTTTTTACAGTTTTATCGGTCTTATCTCATACCTGTGGACCTCCACTTAAAATGAATCACTTCACAGGCAGTGTGGACATTAGGAATAACTACAGCTCGTGGATGTACATTCTGGTTTTTAGGTATCCATGTAAGATACGTTTTATGTTTTAGATACCTCTGCTCTTTTTCGTATCTAATGTCAGTGTGATTTCTTGCAACAACAGGAACACTTTTCACATCAGAAAAGCTCCAGAATAAGATGCTCTCTCTGTGTTTTCACTGTCAAGTCATTTTCAAACTGCAAATTTGCCTTTACAATCTGCACAACATGTGACACCCTAAATTTGATTCAGTGATTTACCTTTAATTTTGCTTGTTTCGTGTGATACAAGCTGATCATCGTCCCCTGCTCTCTTCCATCAGGGCAAAAGAATTTGGGTTGCATGTGAGGACAAGTGTCTGCCGAGCCAACCATGGCGAACAATGCAGGCGATATTGAAAACAATATGGTGAGTATAAAAGAATGTGTTCTAGTTGCTCTCGCAGTATATCTGTATATCTGTCCGTGTTAATGTGTTGGCTAATGATTACCTCACTGTTGTAGTTGTGAAAATTGTGGTTACCGTGTTGAGTCAGTGATAAAAGACTCGTCTGTTTCTGAGTCTGGCTGTGACGCCTCACACTGTGGAGAAGTTTTATAACCGCGGCCACATCCGGCCTTTCATACAATAAATGATGATTATTAACCCTTTGGAAGCTGAGCAAGTTTGTCTGATTTCTTTTAAAAAAACATGGGGAGAAGGCAACAAGCAAAAGACATGGCCCAAAATTAGCAAAAAAATTACAAGAAAAAGAAATGAAAATAAAAACAGAAAAACAAGCAAGAAAATGATCCCTCATGAGGGCTGTTTTTTAAAATCGTTTGTTTCTGTAACTTAATTTTAAATATAAATTTTGAAATTATAAATTTATTTTTTGGACATTTTTTGCTATATTTTGGACAATTTTCCAATAATCTCCCCCTCTTTTTTAAAATAATTTTTAAGGTCATTTTCTTGTCCCTTTTTACTATTTTTTTTTTTGCAAAGTGTGAGACATTTCTCGTCAAATTGGCGATTGCCTTTTTTCTTCATGTTTTAGAAAGAAATTGATTTAAATTCCTCAGACTTCAAATGGTCAAACAGCTTGTGAAAAGGCTTCTCAGCGCAGCACAAGAAAACTAATGTTGATCCAGGTTGTAAAGGATTAATGTTGTGATAAGGAAAGACGTTTGCCTCTGG
This sequence comes from Plectropomus leopardus, assembly GCF_026936395.1. Lineage (NCBI taxonomy): Eukaryota > Metazoa > Chordata > Actinopteri > Perciformes > Serranidae > Plectropomus > Plectropomus leopardus. The sequence continues at coordinate 6,339,079 of NC_142189.1, forward strand.
CATATCTAAATGCCAGCTTGCTGCTTGGCTGTCTGCATTACTGTAAATAAAGGTGTGGCCTAGTTAAGAAGTCAAAGTTCCCTTTTGCTGTCACAGTCACCTTTGCAGCCATAAGCCTTGTTTACCCCATAACAGCCGTGCACGTACATTACAGCAGCATTTTTCTGCCTTAGCAGGCTACAAAACATTTCATTTTTGTCTTTAACGGCATATTATGGTCAGAATAATGTCAGCCAGGTCTTTAATAAGGTCAGACATCTCAGTCAGGCCAAGGTTAGTGTGCTGGAAGTGTCCAACATACGTTGTGATATACCACGAGAGTGGTGATACTCAACTTACGGCCCCCAGGTCAAATCTGGCCTCTGATAGTGTGCCGGGTGGCCCCTCACCCAGTTCACATTCATAATAAAAATATATGATTCACACTGGGATTTCTTTTTTGTACTTTTAATATAACTAAGGCCCTGGAGTACATAACAGTATCAAAACAGCCAGTGGAGGATCCCCTGCACCCCTGACAGAGGTGCTGGCGAGGCCCCTATAATGTCCTGAAAGCCTAAAAACATCACAATGCCATTTGTGATGGCCAGTTACACTCTGTGTATGTGTATGTGCGTTATATGGTTTGCTGAATGGTTGTTTTAATTGTGCTTTTTATGTCACTGTTTAATGTTTTCTTTGTTTTATGTGAAGAACACTGAGTTTACCTGCGTGTGAAATGTGATATACAAATCAAAATGGCCTTGCCTCACATCCTAGAAATGTCAGAAAAACATGGAAACATCCTAAAATCCTAGAAATTTCCAAAAATCATAGAAACATCCTAAAATCATGGAAACATTTTAAAGTCATCGAAACATCCTAAAACCCTAAAAATGTCAGAAAATGCTAGAAACATCAGAAAATTTGAGAAATGTCCTTAAATATTAGAAATGTCTTTAAATCCGAGAAATGTCCTAAAATCTTAGAAATGTCACAAAGTCCTAGAAACGTCTTAAAACAAGAGAGACGTCATGAAATCCTCGAAATTCCATAGTGTGGTAACATTTGAGAAACGTTATAAAAACCTAGAAATGCCATAAAATTCTAGAAATTTCCTAAAATCATAGAAACATCCTAAAATCATGGAAACATTCTGAAGTCACAGAAATGTCCTAAAATCCTGGAATCAAAATAAAATCATAGAAGCCTCCTAAAATCTTCGAATTGTCCTAAAATCTTAGAAATGCCATAAAATGCTAGAAACATCATTAAATCTGAGAAATGTCATAAAATCCTTGAAACATCTTTAAACCAGAGAGACGTTATGAAATCCTCGAAATTCCATAGTGTGGTAACATTTGAGAAATGTTATAAAAACATAGAAATGCCATAAAATTCTAGAAATTTCCTAAAATCATAGAAACATTCCAAAGTCATAGAAATGTCCTAAAATCCTGGAATCAAAATAAAATCGTAGAAGCCTCCTAAAATCTTAGAAATGCCATAAAATGCGAGAAACATCATAAAATCTGAGAAAAGTCTTTAAATCTGAGAAATGTCATAAAATCCTTGAAACATCTTTAAACCAGAGAAACTTTATGAAATCCTCGAAATTCCATAAAATTCTAGAAATGTCATAAAATTCTCGAAAACGACCTGATGTTCGGGGCCCCTGGCCCCTGGCCCCTGGCCCCTGGCCCCTGGCCCCTGGCATTTTTTAAGAGAAGGCCTGAAGCAAAGCGAGTTGAGCGTCGCTGCATTGGAGTCTTCCAGCCCCGCAGTGTAACAGGCTAACAGCAGAGTGGCCTGTTTGTCTCGTGTCCTTGGGCCCGGCGTTGGCCTTATTCCCAGGACTGAGACACAATGTGGTGCACCGCACAGTGAGGTCATTTTGTACAGTTTGGGCGCTGAGGCCGCGTCCCCTGTTCAGTCTCCAGAGATGCTTCCTGTCTTCATTTCTGTGTACCTGGTGAGATTGCTTCATGTCTGGGCCGCCGCATGTCTTGACTCGCCTGGCAGCCCGGCAGTTTTGGTTCTCACAGTCTCGTTTATTTGCCTTTTAATTTAGTCCTGATGGGACGGATCCACCGCGGAGCGAGAGGGAGCGCGGTGTTATCTTTGGAGGAACTGGTGGAGTGGGTGTAAATGTTCCAGTTAAGGTCTGAAAAGGAAACATGGATGGCCTGATAACACTATGCTGTGGTGTTTTTGCAAGATCTGGGCATCTTTGCCAATAAAAACACACGAAAAGCTTAATTTAAGAGTGTTTTTATCTGATAAAAAGACAGTCTTGTTGACTCAGAGCTGTAGATGAAGACAGATTTATTTATCAAGCGAATTCTGGGGTCAGACTTTTATAGACAAGATAGAAATAAAGATTTAAGGGACCAACTGTAAACCAAAATGTTTGCTTTAAGTCTGACTATTTTCACAAAGCAAGCACCGCAAGCACTGCTGCTCACACGCAGTTTACAAACTGTGGCAGCGTCATGTTTCACAAAGGGTTGCTGATTTCTAAATTAAGTATAGCTTTTGTTTTGAGTTGGGAAACTTGTCTAAATAAGAGAAACAAGAAGTGGATTGTGTTGCAAGTCACAGCTCACAATTTTGAAATATCGGTGAAACTGGTTCCTGGCCAGGGACCTTTTGTGCACGTCATTTCTCATCTCACCAACAGTTTACTGTTATCCTCATATTCGAGCTGGGCAACATGAGCTGAACGTTATACTGAGATATTTTTAGGCTATATCTCGATATATGATACATATCTCGATATTTTTAAACTCTCCACAAAAGCACTTCATTAATGCGAGAACTAGGAGACAAAATCAAATATTACATTATCTAACCAAATTTCCTCTTTAATGTGACAATATTGTAGGAATGACTGTTTGTACTTTGAAAAATATATGAACACATTTTCATTTTTGATCAATAATCATGAGTAATGTAGATAATATAATGACTAAGTTGGTAAAGGTGAGTATCAAAACAAGCAGAACTGTCTAATAAGTTGAAAAAGGTACATCACCTGTAATGCAACCTCAGAAATAATGAAAAAAACAACATTTATTCCATACCACCATACAACAATATCCAATGACCACGAAGATATATGGACTCATATCTCGATACAATAATAATAATAATAATACCTTTTATTTATAGATGGTTTTCACGAAACTCAATGACACTTTACAGAAGTCAAAAAAATCATAAAATATATAATACATAATAAAAAAAATACACAATATTACAATTCAATATCTTTATATTTCCCAGACCTACTTCATGTAAAAGTATTAAATGCCCTCAACCACAAAAAAGGGATTATTGTAGTGGCATTAGGGATTTACCATTTTTTTTTCTCAAATGTCTGTCGTCATATTTTATGACATCATCACCCTCCCCCAAAATTAAAAAAGATCAGATTAAATGAGTTACAAGTGAGTTTATTCCTTTTTTTCACTAAATCAACTTTTACGTCAAAAAATGTCATTTATGGGGCTGTTAGATTGTTGCTAGTCCACCGGATTAATACCAGTGCAAGCCTGCCTTGCCGTAAAAATGTTGGGGTTTTTTTAAGATTATTTTTGGGCTTTTTTGCCTTTATTCAGACAGGACAGCTCAGGCATAAAAGGGGGAGAGAGAGGGGATGACGTGCAGCAAAGGGCTGAGGCTGGAATCGAACCCGCGGCCGCTGCGGCCAGGATGTGGCCAAACGACTCAAACAAACAGAGAGTGAAGCAGAGTATTCTGTTCAACAAATACAAGTTGTGAATTTCTGAAATTATTGCATCTATCGATCAATAAAGATGGACTTCTGGACTTCACAACAGTTACAGGAAATGTTTGGATCACACGAGTCGGAAACGGACCTAAGGAGCCACCACTGGAATCCAATTTAACAAACAAGTTAATACTAATTATATTAGTGTCGCCTAATCTTTCTCTGCATCTGTGCAGAAATACTGGGTCTAAACAGAATCAGGAGACATGAAAAATAAAATGCTGCGCAGCATTTAAATTTTGATTTGGAATTCAAATGTCAAAGTAATGAATGAAGCGGGGAACTATTCGGTACTCTCCTATCAGATGTTTCTTTTATGAGATAGTTCTCATTGGGGAGTGCCAGGAAACATGGAGAGAAAGTGGGAGTGACAACACGATTAAACCAGCGTCACAGTTGCTTTGTACACTGTATTGTACTGCATGTTGCAGATCATATCCCCCTCAGGATATCCCATAATGAATATAATTTATCTCTTGATGTGGGTGTATTAGACCACACCTAGATGGAGTATTTCATCAACAGAGATATTCTTGTAGACTCTGAAAAGTTGTGTTTTCTGCACTCATTCTGCCATTTTATCTTATTTTAGAATTTTTATTTCTTTTACCTTCTTAATTTATGTTTTTTTTTATATATAAATGTCCTTTTATTTGTGGTTTTATTGCTTTAATATCGTATTTTATTTTGACACTTGCATTATTTGTCCTCTGGTTTTAACTCTACTCTAGTTTCATTTGCTTGTGTTCGGTAAGACTGTTTGGCTTTCTGTTGTTGTATCGCCGTCTGTGTCCCATTTATGCTTTGCTTTGTTTGTCGAAGTACTTTGCAAAGTTTTTTGTGGTGCTATATGAATAAAGTTGTTATTTATCATTACTATCTGCATGTGTTGCACTTTTCTTTGCTATGCTATTTAATCCCAACTCAAGCATCACAAATTCCCCATTCTTCTCCCATTCAGGACCAACAGGAGACCAACGTGGCCTCTGAACCCCCCCAGCAGCCACAGGAGGCTCCGGTGACCAGGGCACGGTCCAGAGGAGGCTCAGGAGCTGGAGGTGGAGGAGGTGATGGAGGAGGAGGAGGAGGCGGCGGCGGCAATGGCAGTGGACCAGAGCAGAACGGACAGCCCCCCGCTGCCCGGCCTCCACGTGTGGTGGAGACTGAGGAGGACGAGGACGAAGAGCTTACCTTGAAATACGGGGCCAAGAACGTCATCATGCTGTTCGTTCCTGTGACTCTCTGCATGGTGGTTGTCGTGGCGACCATAAAGTCCGTCAGCTTCTACACGCAGAATGACGGGCAGAGATTGTGAGTGTCATAGCACGATCCGAAGCTCAGTTAGTCTGGTGTTTGAATGAATTGCAATTTGACTGCAGCGCCACTAGGCGGCGTTAAAGTAATATATATCACACCTACATAGTTTGAATACCTACACAGCACTGTAATTGCGTAAGATCATCACAGCAGAGTCTGAATCTGGCTCAAGGCGCTTAAACATAACATTAATATCTCAAGCTTATATCCAGAGTAGTTAAAAGCTTTAACATGTGGATCAACATCAGTTTTCTTGTGTTGCATTCAGATGCGTTTTACTAGCATTTAAACCTCTGACACCTGAGAGAATTGGTTTGATTTCTTTCAAAAACACAGGATAAAAACATAATAATAATGATAAAAAAAATAGTAATAATAACTTTACTTGTATAGCACTTTTCGAAACAGTTACAAAGTGCTTCACAAATTGCGTAAAAAAAAAAAAAAAGAAATATACAGTTCTAGTAAATAAAACAATGTTAAGATCTAGGATAAAAGTGTGCACTGGGGTAAAACAGAACAAAAGGAAATGAAACACACAATTTATATATCACAAATCAGTAATTAAAAGGAAAAGCTTTCTTATCAAAATATGTCTCAAGCAATAATTTTTTTAAATAATGAGCAACGTGGCCAAAAATGCAAGGCAATCTGCAAAAAAAAAGTTAAAAATGATCAAGAAATTATCTAAAAATAGATTAGGGTTAGTGTAGGGGAATTATTAGATACTATCAAAAATTTTGGGGGAAATTTCCAAAAAACTATATGTATAATTTCATTATTTCTGTATTTAAAATTATGTTTAAAAAAAAAAGAAAAAAGGACATTTTTTAGCACTTTCTCAAGGTCGTTTTCTTTTTTCTCTCTCTTATTTTGAGGTAATTTTCTTAAAAAAATTTACAAATTTCTTGCAAACTTATGGCCAGTTGCTTGTCAACTTCTTCCAATGTTTTGGAAAGGGCTAAACCTCCCGAAAAAAGCATAGAGATGTAATTAAAACTACAGTATTTTCTTTATTGTATTGATTATGTATTCTATTCTTTGCTGTTAGACTGAGATTTGTCTTTGTAACGTCACTTCCAGGATCTACACTCCGTTTCCTGAAGACACAGACACAGTCGGACAGAGAGCTCTCAACTCCATCCTGAACGCCACCATCATGATCACTGTGATTATCGTTATGACTTTGGTGCTGGTGCTGTTATACAAGTACCGCTGCTACAAGGTAAAGCCTGTCACATTACACACACTGTAGTTCAGCTCAGTCCAAAGATGCGCTCTGTTTGTCTGTCTTACTGGCTGCTGTCGGATCATCAGATAATCCGCAATAATAAAATGCTGTGGCTGTCAAACACTCAGTTGTTAGAGTCAAAGTCTTTCACTATTTACATGATTGTTCGGCACTTGAATCAGTGGTATTGGGCGCTATTAATAGCCACCTCTGTGCATACTATTCGCGCGCAATGACAGGTGTTTTGTTGGAAAACCCTGCAGGAGCGAGACAGTCTGTAAAACTGCTCCAGTTGGAGTGGGCTGTTGGACATGTCCATGCTGGAGCGGACTGTCGGACATGTCCACGCGCTAGAGTGAACTGTTGGACATGTCCACCTAGGAACGGGCTGTTGCACATTTCCACGCTGTAGGGGGCTGCCGGAAATGTCCGTGTGCTGGAGCAGGCTGTTGGAGATGTCCGCACTGGAGTGGACTGTGGGACATGTCTGCGCTGGAGCGGGCTGTCAGACATGTCCGTGCTGGAGCGGGCTGTCGGCACCGGCCGGTGCTCGGGCCATAATAATAAATAAAAATAAAAAGCCTCTATTAGATGAGTGTAGGTGTTGAAATAAGTTTTACTCTGATATTTAATGATTTAAACCTCAAACCCCAGACATGTAGGGATGTACTTGCAACATGTACTTGCAAGCACCAATGTGTTGAAACATAAAATCCCAAAAACTGATTTTTGTCTTCACAGGTGATCCAAGGCTGGCTCTTCCTCTCCTCCCTCCTCCTGCTGTTCTTCTTCTCCTACATCTACCTCAAGTGAGCCCTCAGCATTTAACTCATTTCCAGGTTCTCTCACATCCTCATAAATGTCAAGATGTCTACGTCTTTACGATGACAGATGAAGTCTTTCTGTCGTGTCTCTGCTCCGTCTAACAGGGAGGTTTTCAAGACCTACAACGTGGCCATGGACTACTTCACGCTGGCGATCATAATCTGGAATTTCGGAGTGGTGGGCATGATGTGTATTCACTGGAAAGGACCGCTGCGGCTCCAGCAGGCCTACCTCATCATGATCAGCGCCCTCATGGCCCTGGTTTTCATCAAGTACCTGCCAGAGTGGACCGCCTGGCTCATATTAGCCGTTATATCTGTCTACGGTAAATCCTCTCTTTGTGCACCAATGATCAGTCATCTGGTTTCTTTTAGTTCTTCTGGGAAAATTTAAAATGTGTAATCTAGCTTTGGGGAGAAAATGGATTTGGAAACCAGTGCTAAATTTACTAACATACTAAATAACACTCATTATTATTGTGAGGAATTCTTTTTCTTCCAGCTGTGTGTATGAAACAAGTGTTGATTAATGGCATAATTGGTGTGCGAAAAGGAAAGATGTGACCTGAAACATGAACACTTTTAGGAAATGAGGCGTGAAAGACAAATCTGTGAGAAAAGAAAGTCTGGGGCAGAAAAAAATGTAACTAAAGACTGCCAACGTACCCAAAAAATAGCAGTTTATTTTCTATAAGCTGATTTCTTGGTGATAGGTAAAGATGGTTAGAGGTCTCTACGGGTCTACATACATATATTGGCGGACCAAAACTTAAAAGAAGAACCTGCCAAAAGGGAATTTTTCTTTTAATATATATAGATAAAACAAAATATGCAGTACAAAAGGTAATAACTGACTCAGGATCTCAGGTCCCTCCTCTCTTGGACATACATTGTGTCAGTTCTTGATCGTGTCCAGAGTGAATTTTCCAGATTCATTCGTGTTCGGGTTTGTCTTTTTGAGGTGGTTGCTCAAATTGTCAAAACACTGGGGACAAAAATTGTAGATTATTTTTGAATTTTCTCTTGACACATCAGAAATGGGTTCAGATACTGTATATTATGTATCAGTCACAAAGATGGGTAGATGTTTGTCTGCTGAGGAATAGTAAATAATTTAATATACTTGCCGAAAATTACTTAACTCATCAATATGAAAGATGTTAAGTTTACAGGGGTTCAGATGCTGCCATGGTGTGTGAATGCAGCCCAATCAACAGCTTGTTTTGTCCGAAAGCCAGCGCACACAGGCCATCAGGGACAAAGTTTTTCCAGCATATTCAAATTATGTTTCATTACCAAGAGTTTCTAGTTTGAGGCAGTGACATGTTTTTGTTCCTTTTCCAAGACGAAATATTTAACTGGTAACTGGAGTTCAGTGGAAATAGAAATGAGATCGCGCTGATTCACGGACAGATTTATGCTTAGAAATACAATACAGTTATATTATTGTATGTTTGAGTAAAACCTTTAAAGGACAAAGACGACATTTGGGACTGGTATTTATGCTGTTATATACTGTTATTATTCTGTATTATACAGAGTGACTAAACCTGCAGAGCGTCTCTCTTTTTCAGTGAAATCTCTGCCTCTTGTTATCACAGATGTCATGTCAGGGTGCTGTTTTTGTTTTCCTCTCACAGAGCTTTCTGTTTGGTGGCTAACGTCACTTGTCTGGCCTCTTTCTTCTTTCACAGATCTGTTAGCGGTGCTCTGTCCCAAAGGGCCCCTGAGGATCCTGGTGGAGACGGCTCAGGAGAGGAACGAGCCCATCTTTCCCGCTCTCATTTACTCCTGTAAGACAGACACTGATTAGAGATATATTGATTGAAGTAGACCAGAAGTGCGCCAATAAAACAACACTTTTTAAGTAAACATACAAAAGCTTAAACAGTTTTCCCATTAAACTACCACTTCAACATCTTTCAGCACTAAACAGCTCTCCTTTGCACTGACATCTCCACTTCTTATAGCATTTTCACTTAAAATAACTTCAATCTCTGTCAGCGTTTTGACTTCAAATGACACTTCAGTTCCGTTCAGCACTTGCAGATCAAACACAGTTTCAACTACTGTCAGCAATTTAGCAGTTCAGAGCTTTTCATTAAACTGCCACTTTAACTTTCTGTGCTAAAAAAGTGCTTTCACAGCGTCTGGTTAGAAATCAGCTGACTCTTTAAATCCCTCAAATCCAGGACAAATGTCTCTGCAGTAGTCACAGGTATTTATCCAGCTCCGATCTGCAGTGATAAAGATACCACGCCCTGGCAGACAATGTGCTAATTTTTGCCCCTTTGCTGGCTTGATGCAATGACATGCAGCCACAAAATAACATTCATCTCCCTCCAAGCAGCACTCAGTATTGTTTTAAAACTTAGAGAAACTGAAACTAAATAAGTAAGACATATCAAAAAGCTGCTTTTATGTGTTTACTTACCTGGTTTTAGGCTGTCTGTGACGTTGGACATAACGTACCAGAGAAAAAAACAGAAGTGCACCTGCAGATCTGGCAGTCTATCACTTTTTAAAAGGGTTTCCAGCATCTGAGCAAACCTTATACATGTGCTAATTTGTGTGTAAAAAGGACATTAGTGACTCCTCGACCCATGAGCACGAACACCTCAACTGACACTTAATCCTCTTTCAGTACTTTCACTTATATTGACACTTTAACTCCTTTCAGTGCTCACAGATTTACTAAAATATAAACTTTTTTCATCCCTTTAACTGCCTGTCCATAATTTTTGGTGCTTCCATGAAACTGCCACTTCAGTTTTTTACAGTATTTCAACTGAAAGCAGTTCAGTGCATAAAAATACACAGCAAAAGCCTCAAATAATCAGCTGTATTAAGACATGTAGGCTGTGTCATTTGTTTGAACTGAAAAAGTTTGAATAAGTTGAAGTGGCAGCAGAATCGGAGGCACTGAAAGGAGTTGAAGTGGCATTTAAATTTCAGTGGAGACACGGACACTTAATGCTGTAAAGCCCTTTGAGTCTAATTGTGATTTTTGACAATGGGTTTTATAGATTAAATTGACTTAAAAATTGATTTCATTGACTTTTTATCTGAAAATTTGGCTATCAGTTTTCTGTTTTTTTCCTGCTTGTAACACAAACACTGACACCTTCAATATTTTGACTTCTTCCAAAGCTACGATGGTGTGGCTGGTCAACATGGCCGACACTGACAGGCCAAAAAGGAACTCAACAGAAGCGGCGTCCCCCCAACAAGAGGCTCCAGAAGGTGAGCAGATGTCAGCGTTTGGTCAAAGTGACTGAGGGGTTTTTAATCTGGTTCTGGGTTTGTAATCTTTCAGTCAGTGTTGTTTAGTCTGACTTGCATCGCCTGTCTGCAGCTGTGGCGTCCCCGGCTCCCTCCACTCTGTCTCAGGACGACGGCGGCTTCACCCCCTCCTGGGTCAACCAGCAGGAGCACCAGCTGGGGCCGCTCCAGTCCACCGAGGCGACCCGACGGGAGATCCAGGAGATGCCGTCTGCTCGTCCTCCTGTCGATGACGACGATGAGGAGAGTGAGTACTCAGAAACTGATATTTAGAGTATTTAAGATTCATTTTAGTAACTCATTAAAGTTACTGTTGTCAGGGAAGCTTTAATGTCTGCATAAACAAAACTGCTTAAATATTTTGAAGTTCTGGCAGATGAAGAGGCATCTCATCGCCTCAGTTTATTTATTATTTATTGATCAGTTGGTTGGGTCTTTCATTAAGCTTAAGTTCAGTCACGTCTCTCTTACAGCCACTCATTAAAGTGATGAATAATGATCAGCTTTTATTATTTTTCTGAAGGCTTAGCACAGATCAATGGCTTTTATCGTAAAATAAGCCATTTAGTTTCACTTGAGTTATATTTATACAGTTTCATCTAAAGTAGATTAATGAAGGAATCATGTAAAATATCTTAATAGAAATGTATTCAGTTGCAGCATTTCTTAAACCTGCCTTAATTGATTTTTTGCACCACTTAAGGTGCAGCACTGAACACAGAACTGACATATTCCCTCTAACTGTGGTGCAGAAGAGCTGTAGATACATATTTGTATGCATTTCTAGATGTTTAATAACTTTTATTAAAATGCTTCTCATACTCCAAAAGCTGTTATAGTCCTTCCTGTAGATCCCATAGTAGTCTTAAAAAAATGGAAAAATACATAACTATGAGCATGTGAGTTTTCCTTCACTATATTATCAATGGTTTGTGAAAATAAAAATAAAATCAGGCCTATGGGATGTTACAGGCATCCAGTGTTTCAATCAACATCATGACTCTGACATCACTTTTAAAAACAAACATGACTATTGACAAGTAGAACACAAATACAAGTTACCTGCATGAAAACTGTATCCAGTTAGTTCAAGAGGTTTTTAAGTAGTGACGTCAAAACCTAAAATTGTTACAGTGGCCCCTGGTATCCCTTATTCAACCTTGTATTTTGTGAGACACAATTTGCCACAAAATCATTGAAGAGACATGGAATTTTTTTGGTAAAAATGTGTATGAACCCTAGATAAAACCTCATTTTGTCTTGCAGTGTAAAGTAGAGATAGTAAATGAATTGCTTAGAGGGAGATTTTTATATAGTAGTGTTAATTATTTAGCCGTGGTGCACAAGTGATGTATATGTGTGAATTATAGCAGCTTTTATCTGAAGTTTGTAGTTTGTTTTTATTGTCTAAATGAAAACGTGTTTCTTTCGCATACATCTGTCTGTCTGTCTGTCCCTCTACACGTCTCTTTATACAGTAGAAATTGTGCATTATTATCAGTATCATTTGCTCCGTTTTGATGGTTTAAGATTTACCACCCAGGCTTAATACGAAGCCGAGCTCTATAATTCAAAGTCATCTTTCAGTCCCCTCTTTTCTCCAAACACATAAAACATTTTGGGAATGTTTTTATGCGTTCCCTTTTTTGTGAAATTAGTGCGTATTCGAATGTGACTTGCATGTTTGGCCGCAGACTGTTTTTAGCAAATTAGGAAGCGATTATTCATGGCAATTGCTAGGTTTCGTGTCCGCACTATTCGGGGGCCCCGCTCTTTAAACTTACAGCGGGTAAATATGGGGTCGGAGCTCTTGTTTGTACAGTAATTACAGTTGAGAGAGGATTTCTGTGGGGGTGGGCGGGAGCGTTTGAATTGCCTCCGCCCTGAATGTGGTGTCCTCCTGTGTTCTCAGGGGGCGTCAAACTGGGACTGGGAGACTTCATCTTCTACAGCATGCTGGTGGGAAAGGCCTCGGCCACAGCCAGCGGTGACTGGAACACCACGCTCGCCTGCTTCGTAGCCATCCTCATTGTGAGTGACCGCAGCTGCTTATTTTGGTGTCGGGCCCGAGTCACCGCAGACCTCATCTCTGTCTCTCAGCGCAGTGTCCAACCCCACTTTGCCAGAACCACTTGATTGTATAAGAGGCAGTGTTCCTTCCTCTCTGGGCTGATTTTGTTTGGTACACAATGTTTCGATGAGCTATTTCCTCCGTGTTTTATTTTGTCTTGTCTCTGCCCCCGCAGGGCTTGTGTCTGACCCTGCTCCTCCTCGCCATCTTCAAGAAAGCACTCCCCGCTCTGCCCATCTCCATTTTTTTCGGCCTGGTCTTCTATTTCGCCACAGACAACTTGGTGCAGCCCTTCATGGACAAGCTGGCGCTACACCAGTTCTACATTTAGCAGGACGCTGCCCTGATAACCCTCACCCACATAGCCCTCCGGCCAACAACACGAGAGCGGTCCCCTCACAGCCGCGGGAACAAAAGGGCGATGCAGGGGCCCCTCCCGCCCCCACGTCCCCTCATAAGAACTCATGATGACGGGACACAAGTTGTTTTTGTTCTGCCTTTCTTTCCGGCGCCAAGGGAGGGTATTCCCCACTCCTCTTATATATTTTATTTTTAGTTTTAAACCAAGAAGTGACATTTCTCGCTCGACTTGGGATCATCTTCTCACCAGTCTCAGGCTCGATCCAAACTAGGAGAAGTTAGTGGGAATATTTAATTTATCCAGGGAGGCTTCTCAGCAGCGTCCCTGCTTCGCATCCACACACATTCATAACTGGGAGCTTCCCAATACAACCAGTCCTCCACAGTAGGTGCCTTGCTCAGGGACACCTTGGCGGTAGCTGTTGAGCGAAGGGAGTCAGTTTCATCAGATCTCCCTTCAGACTTTGATCAAACATTTTCATTTTTACGACATCTGAGCCCTTTGCAAACTAAACCCAACGTTGAAAAGCCTTCATCTAACTAACAGACACTCTGATGATATTGATAATAGATTGGTAAATGTGTTTGATTGTGTACGAGCTGTCAGTCACCAGATGTGCTTTCCTCACCGCTGTTCAGAATGATTTCGTTTTCCCACTTGAGACACAAAAAAAAATTCAAAGCTCTGAAGCTGGAGCGACTCATGCCCTGGAAGATTTACACTTTTTGAATCTTTCTCACATGAAAAAGAAAATTTAATGTCTCTAGAGTTAAAATATATGAGTATAATTATTGCACTCACTTGTTTTCCTGCCCTTAAAGGAGGAGTTCAGTTTTTTTCAGGGTTGTCAGAGATTTTTTTTTCATAGTCAGTGGATTACATGCAGCGGGTAACATGACGTGAAAGTTTTGGAAAAGTCATGGAATTGTTGTCAAGGACCATATTTGAAAATCCAACAATAATTTCTGTTTTTTTCATTTTCAGTTGATGATGAATGATTTAATTGCTTAATATAACGTGCTTTGGAAGGCATGTATAAAAAAATCACCAATTTAAAAAAAACCCAACAAAACAAAAACAAAAATCAAATCAAACATTTTAAAGGGGGGAAAAAGGCCAACTTAAAAAAGAAAGCCTCCCAAAAATGTTTATGATTTTTTTTCTTTAAAAATCAGCAGATGAAACATGGCCACTTTTTTTAAAAAATAAAATGCATTTCAGACTTTACATTTTTAAAGAAAATAAATTGCCATTTTTTTCTTTAAAAATAAATAAATAAAGGGAAAAAATGCCAGAATCTTCTTTAAAAATGGCCAAAAACATTTTTTTAAAAAGACAACAAGTATCAGTAGTATTTCAGAGAATATAACATCTTCAAAATTTGCCTCAAAGTCATTGAAATTTATTGGTATATTTAGTGGATATAACAACCCAATTTTCATGGTGGAAATCGCTGTCTGACATGAAGGTAAAGCACGATTCTTCAAGGCGATACTTTTTTTTTTAGATGATTAAAACTTCTGTCTGCAGCAGTACATCGCTCAGCTTCCACGTCGGACTCCAGCCCGCTCCCCCAAAGTGTGTCGACCGCCATCGACCGTATGTAACACACTGACTGTGGATCAGCACGTCATGCAACCCCACTTCAAAAAATCTGAACTCTCCCTTTGATTTTTAAGTCACATCTAAAGTCACGGCCTGCAGAGGGAGGAAAGCTCACATTCACTCACACCTGAGACTCGCCTGCCATGTCAGTCACGTGCTGTTTGTCACTGAGCGGTTCTGTCGGAGGTTCAGTGCCTTGCTCAAGGGCATTTCAGTAGTAGTAGTTGTTGTTATTGTGGGACAGAAATATGCTTTTCATTCTCTTACCATGACTGAGATTTCATTTTTGTTTTTCAACCTGTCCAGGGATTGTAACCTGTGATCATCTGGTCACAAACTCTGAACCTTTAGGCTCTAGCTGCCCTCACGACGCTCGCCTGGTGCTGTCTGGAACTATGCTACATCAGACACTATGATTATTTCGACTATACACTTTTTTTTTCAAAGATATGCAGATGAGAAACTTTGTACTTTTTGAAATGTGACAGTAAATGTTAACGGGGTTCTTACACAGGAATGACAGAAATTCTGCGCGTATTTTGAGGTGAAAACCCTCGATCCCGATGATGATTTGATACTTGAATTTGTGCACATTTTTGGAAAACATAATCTCCAAGTTCTCCAGCATTATTTGCTCAACTGTTTTAATCAAATTATAAACAAACCAAAAAGGAAATCAAGCTTAAAAAATGACCATGGTCTTGTATGAAATATTGTATGAATCCAAGCTCTGTGGCTTCTCATATCTGAGATAACGCAGACTGACGGAGGACGAGCTGCACTGATTACTCTTCTGTTGTTGCACTCGAGTTTCATGCTTGCAGAGGAGAAACCAAGAGGGAACAATTATAGAGTGATATTTGTTATTTTTTCCTTTTTTTTCCTTTTTTTTTTTTAGGAAATATGTTGGGTGACTGGCTTTTTTTTCTGTCCTTCACATGCATATGTGTGTTATGCAAGATTATTCAATTCAGATTTTGTTTTTTAATAAACAATGAAACTTAAAATACTTTTTGTTTTCTTTTATTAAATTAAATCTGAAACACAGTTTCTTTAGTCTTTCATTTGTATGTTTTTTCCCAGCTTGTGTGGACGTCACACCGGCATTTAAAGTGGTGATCTGTGAACTCATAGTTTGGGTTTATTTTTTGGCTTTTTCTTTGATGCAAAGTGCTGACTGTGCTGCTGTTTTTGCTCTTTTCGCTCCTCAGTTGGGGTGTGTCCAGTGTGAGAAGAGTACAGTTTGTACACACTGTGTGTACACCACATATCGGTTCAAGGTTACTGGAAATCAGCACTGATGAAAAGTAATGCATGCACACTGACACTAATCCACAAATTTATCTTTTTTTAGGGATCTTCATTGTATTTATTTATTATTTTTTTAGATATTTTCTGGCTTTTGCATCTCTTATTTATAGGACAGCACAAGCATGAAAGGGGAAAAGCGAGGGGATGACATGCAGCAAAGGGCCGCAGGTTGGAGTTGAACCAGTGGCTGCTGCGGCGAGGACACGGCCTGTGTTCACGGGGCGCACGCGCCACCAGGTGAGCTTACGACCCCGTTGCAATTATTTGTTAGTTTAGCTTGAAGATTGACAGGACTCGACCTTTCGAAAGGCAAGGCATGTTCATTTATGTAGCACATTTCAGCAAAAAGGTAATTCAAGTGTTGTGCATAAAACATCAAAAGCATCAAAGCGGAGCTTCAAATTTCCAACCTTGACCTAGAAGAGTTCCAGCTGCACGACCGCAAACGCAAACCAAAAAAAAAACATGGCTGACCATGATAAATTAATGATCCTTTGCCAAGTGTACACACAGCTGAACTCTCAGCGCTGCAGCCTCCTTACAAATGTATAAACAAAACATTGTTTAGATATAACCAGCTACATGATAACATTGGGTACATATTTTGACATAAATTTCCACCCAGAACAGGTTTTATTACATGATAAGAAAATACAGGCAAATATACTTTATGTTGCCTTTCAGTTGATGGTTTAACATATGCAATGTGGTGCTGCCATTTTTGTGTGACGTCAGACATCTTCATGAGTTTGAGGTCGATGGATTTGCGTCAAGTTCACAAACAGGAAATCTCTCACTTTGAGCGTCATTCCTCTGAACGTTTTCTGGAAGCAGGTCGGAAATGATCAAGTTCCCAGATGTATGTTATGCAGCATTAAAGGCAAACTTCTAAAAAGCAGGATGCATGTATAGATTGAAAGTTATGAGGACTTAACATGCTCAGAGGGCCTTTACCCTGTAGCAAATTGTTTTTAAAATATGACATAATTCTAACCATAATGTAAGCTACCGTTGTTCCAAACTACAGTAAAAAACTGTAAATGCTTATGCGTTTTGAGCCAAAAATTATTTAAAAAAAAAAAAAAACTTAGTAGGCTGCTGCATGATTAACCCTTTGAAACCTAAGGAAATTTGCTGGATTTCTTTTTTTAAAAAAATGGGAAGAAGGAAATGAGCGATTTAAGAAATGGCCTAGAAAGTAGAAAATAAGCACAAACAAAATACATAAATACATTTTTTTAAAAAAACATAGTCAAGCAAAAAGCAAAATGACCTTAATAAGGAGTTAACAAAAAATAATAATACTGGACAATATTCCCTTTGTGTAAATACATACAGGAGTATTTCCATCCAATGGTGCAGCCTGTAGGCCTTTGAAAGCTATAGGACTACAATTCCCACAATGCTCCAGCCAATTAACAGAGACAGGTGTGCGCAGTTGAAGCCGGAAGACACAAACGACAGTCCTCAAATGTCTAACATCTAGATAGTTTGAGTTTATTTATTGATTTATCCGAGTTGCTTCTTTTGATTTAATTTTGGTTTTGATTATGTTTGAGGCCGGTTTGTTTTTGTTGAACATGAGTTGGAGCAACATTGATTTATTTTGGATGAACAGCGCGAGCCTCTGGGCCTCAAACCGGCCTGAAGAGCCAAACAAGTCACCACAACTGTGAGTAAAGCAAGCCAAATAACCCGAAAGGTGTTGGAAATGTCTCTAA
Source organism: Plectropomus leopardus (assembly GCF_026936395.1). Classification (NCBI taxonomy): domain Eukaryota; kingdom Metazoa; phylum Chordata; class Actinopteri; order Perciformes; family Serranidae; genus Plectropomus; species Plectropomus leopardus. The sequence goes on from NC_142189.1 coordinate 6,356,574, forward strand.
ATGTAAAGCAGTTTAGTTTAGTGTTTTTAGAGAGCATGTTAGAGGGAAGCTGAGACAAACACCAGACTATACGAAAACTAAATGCAGTACTTCTGAGTTAGCATGGCGGTGCTGGCTGTCACAACCAAAACATCAGTAAGTGCATGCATGTCCATCCTGGCTTTTTTTGTCATGTAGTCAGTGCTAAAAGAAGATAATTTTCTTATGTACCAGACAACAGTGTAAAAGTACTCCATCGTGTGTGCAAGTTCTGCATTCAAAATCCCAGTAACGTAAATGTGCAGTAGCAGAAAAAGAGTAAAAGTACTCATTATTAGACAGAGTGGGGCTTTCTTCAGTTTTATCATTATGCGTGTTATGTGATTGGATTATTATCACTGATACTTGCAAACAGCACCAAAATGTTGCAGATAGAGCTAATTTTAATTTGTGAATATTTAATAATTGATAATATTGTAAACAGCCTGCTGAACCGTTTGGTAAAGCACATTTTGAGTCACTTCAAGAAACATATGTTATATGTATGTGAACTTAGCCTAACCTGATATCCATTATCAAATATATATGGTTAAATAATTTTATAAGTATGATTTTCTAACTGTCTGAAGCCAAATTAAAAAGAATTAATAAATAAATAAATAAGATTATTTAAAATAAATTGGAAAATGGCTAAAATGTAAATAACCATTTTTATATTCTGTCAGTTGTGTAACTGATTGATGGAGTAATTGTTTCATCTGTACTTGTATTGACTGCTGAATAGTTTGACTTACAACAAGACATAATATTTTATAAACTTTTCTTATGCTTTTGATGCAAAAATATGAATTTGAAAAGTAACTAGTTACTTAAGCTTTCAGATAAAGGTAGTAAAGTAAACTACAATATTTTTTCTCTGAAATGTAGTAGAGTAAAAGTATAAAGTGGAATGAAAAGAGCAGACTTAAGTGAAGTAAAACTGCCTCACATTTGTACTCAAGTGTAGTACTTGAGTAAATGTACGTAGTTACATTCCACTACTGCGGGCAGACCACATATAATGTATTTTGAAAGACAGACCACCATGACATACCTGGAGTAGGGCTATAAAGTAGCAAAAAATGTAAATGCTCAAGTGAAGTACAAGTACCTCAAAGTGTATATAAATGCAGTACTCAAGTAAATGCATTTATTTACATTTGCCACTGCACAGTTGTTATGCAACAAAAACCTGCATAAATGATGTGAGATTTTATTTCTGTAAAACTGCACTTTTAATTTGCTCCCTCCACTCAGAGGTCAAAGGTCAGGGGCGACACCTCTGTGTGCTGCTTTTTACTTCAACACATTTGACAAATTACTGTCATCTCTCCTGCATCATTCGCTGCTCCGTGTCAGCGGACACTCCGGTGAATTGACGCAAAGCATCTCTGCAGACGGTGGGAACATTGTGGAAATTCCTCGGCGTGCTGATGCGCTGGTATCCCGCGCTCGCCGTCCCTCGATGCCAACTGGCTGACGGGCGCTGTTGGCACGCCGCCCGGAGTGCTGGCTGGACGCATTAGCTGTCACCATGGGGACGGTTTGGCCTGCGGGCCGGGACAGTGGCACAGTATGGCAGTTCACCCAGAATGTTTAGCCTCATACTGTGACTTACCTAACAAGCCCTCAGCGAGGCCTCCTTCTGGCATGTGAGCGCTGCGGCCCGGCTGGCGAACGGCGACAGAGTTAATTCCATAAGACTTCTCCTGCATCGACTCCAGACACCTGTCCTGTTCAGATTAGGTTACGCCGTGAAGCCATTTGGGCGTCTTTCCCAGAAAAGATTAACCCTTCAAGACGTTCTCACCGATGAGGAATCCCCATTGAGAGAAATGTGGATCTTCTGTTTGTGATTGTTTGCAGACGTTAAATCGGACGTCACGTTCCTTTGAGAACCTTTAAGACTTTTTACTGACAAATGAGGAGACTTCACTCTGAGAAATAACGCTTCCAAAAGGGTTCATCCTGAACCTTTTGCTTCTGAAGAACCCTTTTTTCCAGAAAGGTTTTTTTTTTGTAAGCGTTCTCTTTAGACCTAAAACCACAAACAGTTGGAGAGAGGAATGAGATGAAGATATGTAGTCAATTTTTATTTTGAGTGCCCCTCTTGAAATATGAAAGGCTTCTCCATAGATCCCCCTGGATGGGTTCTAGATGAAACCCTTGAAATATTAATTGGTTCTCGAAAGAACCCCCTGGATTGGGGTATTGGGATATGAAAGATTCAAATCAAATTGTCATTTGAGTCCTAATCAACCTTGTCAATATGGACTTAATGCAAAATAACTGAAATGAAAATGTGATTAAAATACGATTAAAAGCGAAAAAAAATAATCATTTGACAGCCCTGTAGTCAGCACCTTTATTTTTAAGAGTGTACAGAGTGAAGTGAGGTAACCTGTCAATCACTGTCGTCCTCTGTGTGGAGTGGACTTAAGCAGGAGACGGTGTGACTGTGTGTCTCACCTGTGTGTGCGTTACAGGTTTCCCAGGATAGCTCTGCTAAGGGGATTACTGCACAGGGAGGGCCGCCTGCTCCATGTGAGCCATGTAAGGAATTGAGGATTAGACTTTAATAATCGCTGGCAACAAACACAGACGCTCAACAGCGAAGACGAGAGGAGCAGAAGCTTGCACACAAAGAAACAAAAAACCCTGTGAAAGGTGAATAAAAAACATCTGAGAGATGTCTAAGGACAAGCTGGAGAGCCTGGTGAAGCGCATGGAGGAGACGCTCTCGGAGATGGAGCAGCTGAAGGTGCACTGCGGGAAGCAGAGCGAGGAGCTGAGCCAGCTGGTGGTGGAGCTCCGCAGAGAGAACCAGGAGCTGGTGGAGAAGTACAACCAGCTCGCCGTGGAGATGAAGGAGGCCAAGGAGATTATAGACCAGCTACAGGACACAAAATATGCCTTCAACGCGAAGGAGAGGCAGGCGCAGAAGCTCAGCCGGCAGCTCTGAAGGCCCAGGAGGACGACGAAAACGTGAACGGTGCGTCTTCGGCGTACACTGGAGGAAAACAACACTGGACAAGGCAGATGGAAAGAACAGCTTGATGCAGAAGATTTCTAAATACTGGGTGGGCATGGAGGCTAAACTGGGCACAGCTGTTTTCTTTAACATACAGAAAGTCTTTTTTTTCTTCCTGTCTGCGTATGTGTACATTTTAGGTCCAGAGGGGATGGATTTTAAGCTTAGTAATTTGAATGTTAACTTAAATCCTGTGGCGTAGGCCTCCTTTTAAAGCTATGGCTAGACTTAATGACCAGGAATCAAAACTGGAGGTCTCTCTGACATGTGGATGTGGAAAATGTGGACTCTGGTTGAAACGGGGGGTTTTCTGCAGTGATTGTGCATAAGGCATTGTGCGCATTAGATTTCTAAAATTAAAACAACAGCATGCCTGGAGGTCAAGCTGCGCTGCCCCTGTAAAGATTTTATTTGATGATATTATTTTTAGTTGTCCAGCACCCGGGAGAAGTGGGTGGTCACCTATTTTTGGTGTTTGTACAGTCAAAGTGCTAAAAATACCTGATTATCCCTCTCAAACCTCAACCTTGTGAGACTTGAAGGTGCCTCCCTCCACTCTTGGTCACAGTACATAGTGTGTTATTCATGTACTCCAATAAAGTTAAGCCCTGCAAATCCTCCGCAGACTTCTGAGTCTGGCAGCCACTCGTGTCGGAGGCTTTTCGATTCATGTACATTTGTGATGATTATGACGACTACGGTTTGATGTTTATTGAAGCTGAACCCATCATTAAATGTGCTTTTTTGAATCTGAATCACCTCCAGTGCTGTTTCAAATATGTGTTGCTTTACCCTCCAAACAAACGTAACTATCTAAATATTTAAGAATTCAAATATTTTCAAGAAAAAGGGAAAAAAAGTACTTTAAAGTCTGTTTATTTGCTGCCCCGGGGCTTTTAATCTTTTTTATATATATATATACAGGGCATTTTAAGAGCTTTTCATCCATTTTGGCTCTAAAGATCATAGTCCAGTGTTTATTTTTGACCTTGGAAACAGCACAAAACAGTCTCACCTCAAGTTCAACTGTTTGTTGTCGATTCACCAACAGGAGTCAGAAAACAAAGTAAAGGTTAAGTTTGTTTTACCATCAAATACATGAATTAGCCTTATTTACTTCTAAATTTTACAACAATTAGGTCTTTTTTTTTAAGTCCAAGAGGCATTTAACCTCCTGCACGTTTCTGTAAGAAGTCTAATATTTACTGCATTATATACTGCGCACTGTACTTATGTACAAATCTGATATACTTGAACTTTACTTGAGTATTTACATTTAACACCTCTTTACCACAGGTCATATGTAAATTTTGTACTTTTTGCTCCACCACATTTCTCTACTTTAAAAGGTAAAAAACTGTTGGCTGATAAAATATGATGCATTGTTAGAGATTAAACTACTATACAGTATATAAAACACTAAAAAGTATCTCTGCTACAACCTACAACATTAAAATGCATCCACAAGTACTTTTACTTCTGATGATTAAAAGCCATTTTGCTAACAATACTTGTGTGATTTAACATGCAGGACTTGTAACAGTGTAGTATTACAGTGTGATATAACTGCTTGTACTTGAGTATAGAATTGCAGTACTTCTCTACTGCATCATACTAGTAATGAAACAACCCAAACTGAAGAATAAATGTTGGCAGTGTACATTTCTGCAAGCCACAGATATGTTACATTTATATGTTTTATATTAAGTGTATATGTTATACTGTGATATACTGCTGGTTAGCTTTAGGCCCAAAAACACTTGGTTAGTAGGGTTGTGGAATTAAAAAAAAAACATGTTGACAAACTGTCATAAAAAACACCAACTTTTGTTGCTACAGCTTTGGAAATGCCCCAAACTGCTGTTAAAAAAAACTGCTTTTGTCACTACAAACAGCACTGGAGATGTCCAAATCTGTCGATAAGAAAATACCTACTTTTTTGCTACAAACACTAAATTTTATCACTTCAAAAACAGCTGGAAATGTCTAAAACTTTGATTGAAAATTTACCCAATTTTGTCATTATAAACACAGCTCAAGATGTCCTGAACAGTAGTTAAAAAATACCAATTTTTTTGTTGCTACAAGCAGAACTGTACATGTCCTGAACTGTTTGATAAATGCACGCTTTTGTCACCACAAATACAGCTGAAAATGTCCCGATCTCTAGTCAAAAAACAAACAAACAAAAAAAAGCTTTTGTCACGATACAAAAGGCTGAAAATATCCCAAACTCTTGTTAAAAAGAGTCTGCTTTTGACACTAAGAACATGGCTGGAAAAACCCTGAACTCTGGTTTTAAAGATACCCACTTTCACTGCTTAAATTCGGCTGGAAGTATCCTGAATTCTAAAAAACACCCACGTTTGTTGGTCTCAAACCGTGGTTCGCTGTAGCCATCCAGTAGGTGTCACGCCATCGACTTCCTCGTCCTCCCGATGAGAATCTCAACTACATCATACATATGAAACATACAAATGTAACATCCGTGGTTTGCAGAAATGTAAAATCCTTTGTTTTATTGTGGTGACAGGGTTTGAATCAGAGTATGATTGTGCAGTACAGAAAGTACATGCGGTAAATATTGCACATGTGCTACAAACCACTTGGATTATGCTTCATAAGCTGTTAAGATAAACTGGATGGACACTGTGGGTTTTTGGGAGCTATAAATCGTGGAGTTTCTCTATGAGAAGGTTAAGATGAGACTTTCAAAGGTATCTCAATTTGTGTTTGATGGTCCATTGAATTTAAGTGGCGTTCTGACTCATAAAGGGCTGAGTAGATCCCCAGTTTACATTTTGGTTTGGACTTTCCGTCCCTGTACAAAGGTTATGGTTACCTGTGATTTTAAATATGTACTTAAACCTGTGAGTCATTGAGTCTGGCCTAAACACGGGGAACGATCCTGCAGTGTAACCAGATAAACAAACTTGTGGCTTGAGTGGGCTTTGGTGGCATATTTGGCGTTAAAACTGTTTTTCTTTGGTTTCTTCATGTGACGAAAAAAAAAAACCTCGGAGCCACCGTGACTCTCTAGCTGCTTCACACACCCTTTTCTGAATGAATGACTGAAACTCTAGAAAGCTGGCTCAAGACAAACGTAGATTACACCCAAGAGGTGTTTGCTTTTTTATATGATCCCACAATTACACAATGCTGCATAATTTCAGTAGTTTGGGGTGTTTTGTTTTTAGAATCTAGTTGGGTTGTTAAGAAAAACCTCACCCCCCAAAAGAGAAGAGAGGAGGGGTAAAACATATACTGGCAGATGTTTAAACACAGCTTTAGCAGTGGCAGTGGTGGTTTCCTCTCTAAAACTTGAAATATAATTAGTTTTCTATGTTGTTCTCACGCAGTTTTAACATGTTAAGGATTACATAGCAATTACATTGTCAGATTCTACAGAGTACATTTGTTCACTTGAGATTTTTTTGTGAAATATTGACAACGCAAAATTAAAGATCAATTTTATGTACTGATTTAAAGGAGTCGTGTATTCAGAGTTTATCTATGATTTAGAGTCAAAACAAACAAGAATCAAAACCAGAAACATTTTATTGATCCCTGAGGGGGAAACTGTGGTTCGTTACAGTCCCTTTGATTCCAGGACAGAGGATTATTGCAAGTAGAAATAAGTACCAGCACAAGTATATAAAATACAAAATAGAAATACAATTAGAGTAAGCAATTATCACTGTATGTAAGTATTCAAATATTTAAAATAAAGTATGTTAATATACTGAGTATGTAAATGTAAAAATATAAATGTAAGAAACACACTAAAAGACAATAAGCTCTAACCTGTGAATATTTAAATTATAATATGGATAACGTGCTGAGAGTGTAAAGTGTGTAAAATATAAAACTGCCTCATGCTGCTATGCAATATATAAAACTAGTATGTCAGTTAAAAAATATAAAAATATAAATATGTGTGTGCAAAGCTACAACAGTGAACAAGATATACATAAGCAAGAATAGCAATAAGAATATATAGAGTGTGTTAACAACATGTTAACCCTTCAACAGCTGGATTGTCCTCAGTTTTCTTGTGCTACATTCAGAGACCTTTCACTTACATTCCCCTCTGAAACATTAAAAAATGTATTTAATTTCTCTCAAAAACCCCATAAAAAGCAACTTTGCAAAAAAAAAAAGTCCCGCAAACTGCAAAAAAAAAAAAAAGGTTGCAAGGAAATTAACTTAAAATGAGCTGGGGAAGTAATGAATTAAATAATTATATTTCATTCATTTAAATATATATATATATATATATATATGTATATATATATGTATGTGTGTGTGTGTGTGTGTGTGTGTGTGTGTGTGTGTGTGTGTGTGTGTTTTATCACTTTCGTGAGGTCATTTTTCTTGTTTTTTTTTTCTTACTATTTTTTGGCTGCTTCCTGTGGAGTTGCTCATCACCCTCTTGCCATGTTTTTGAAAAAAATCAAGCCAATTTTCTCAGGTATCAAAGTGTTAAATATAGCCTACATTCAAGAATTGAAAGAATATTGCACATTTGAGTAACTGCACAGAGGATTGCTGTAGAAGAAATAGAAAAATTACACCAATTTTTTTTTCTTGGTTGATTTATGACCAAAAACCTGCAAAACAAAACAAAAAAACTTCTCCACCAGGCTCAGAGCCTGAACAACGAGGAAGTAATATGTCAACAAAACACAGGGTTAAATCTTCATATTGGGTCCTACCAAACATACAATCCAGTGAGCTCCTCTGTTTTAAAAAAGGTAACATTTGGGGGCCATTTTTGGCTAAAAAATTATAACCCTGAGTTTTGCATTAAAGCCAAAACTCAAACGGGAGATGAGTCTGGGTGAGTACCCTGGTATTACATGTACAGTATAGAGCATGGTAATGACATATAGCAAAGAGGGAATAAACCCCACGGTGGATATAGCTATGCTCATGGGGACCCTATACAACAAACGCTGATTAACTCTTATTTTTACAGGCTGAAATTACAGGCTGCGCGCAGAGGGTCCTCATCAGGAGGTGGAGGAGCTGCGGGCTGAGAAGCGCGCTGATGACGCCGCGGAGGAGGTTCAGCAGACAGGACTTTCTCTTCTTCTTCTCCTGGTCGGTTCCCTGTTGGGCGCAAGACAGATAGAGAGAGAGAGAGACAGGAGGGAGAGAGACACAAAGGGCCGCAGCCAGATAACCCTCCTCATATATCCAGGACGCTGCGGCTCGTTACAGAAGAAACTTCAAGTCAAAGCTCCCGGAGAGAAACCAGCTGTCAGTCCTGCTGCGCCCTGCACGGTCCTCCGAGAGGATCCACCGGCGGTTTTGGACTCCAAGAAACCGCGTTTAAGGCCACCAAACAGGGTGAGTAGCCACATTATTTCGCGGAGCTTTCTCCATGTGCGGTTACTTTTTAATTGACACTTTTTAAAAAGGAAAACTCCTCTTTTTCATGTCTTTGGTGAAAGGAAACATTCATTAGATGGGATGAAAAATAACTTTAAATCTGGGAGAAAGCCTGTTTTACAGATTTACTTCATTATAGTTCACATAGAGAAATACTTAATAATGTTAAGAAATGGATATCACGCAAAACAGAGATGCCACAGAGGGTAAAATATGCCTTAATGTTTAATAAAAGAACAATAAACCAAAATGTGGAACCATAAGGGGTCACACAATACTTTCACTTTCATGGTGAATTTCTTTTCAGAAATATGATAATTTCTCAGTGACGATTCTCTAAACTGACCAGGTGCCAGTCTGCAGAACACAAGACACTGCTTGCCCTCATTGACAGCCCAGTAATAATTGTTAATTTGGTTGGATAAAAGCTCATACTGCCTAAAGCTTAAAGGCTTTATGAGTTGGTACAATAAGAAATGAGTGATTCAGGAGTGTTTTAAGGGTTGGTTGTACTTGTGCTCTGAGAGGATAGAAACATTTTTATGGGTGATTAATCATCTTTTATTTGGCAAAAAAGCCAAACATTTGCTGTTTTCAGCCTCTTAAATGTGATTAGCTGGTGTCTTTGATTGGGTTTTGTTGCTTAGCACGACTGTCTTTAATGTTTACTTTATGTATTCAAAGTATGTGCTGATTTTAACATGTTTGCAGTATAAGTTCAGTAGGTTTGTAGTGTCTTTTAATGGCACTTGAGTTGAAGAGTTTCACTGCAAAGCACTGATTTGTATCTTAACTAAAGTATGGGCCCCTCATTTTTTATCACTCCTTACAGTTTAAGCTCCAGTGTGTAGGATTTCAAAGGGATGTAGTGGCAGAAATGTAATATAATACACATGTTTTATTTTGTGTATAATCACCTTAAAATAAGAATCGTTGTGTTTTTGTTTACATCTACATCAGAAGCGGGTCCTTTTCTGTGGAGACCACCATGTTTCGACAGTAGCCCAGAATGGACAAACCAAACACTGACTCCAGATAGAGCCAATAGCTTTTACAGTGGTCGCTGTTAACAGCTCTCTGGTGAGAGCCGAAAAAAAACCCCACAGATTTTTTAATGTGAAACTGTTTTATTCAGTGTTTTCTTCTGTTTAAACTGACCGTAGACCTTTGCCCATAATTTGGATTCTGGTTAAAATCTCCTGAACGTCTGCTAAAAAGCGCTGAAAAAGACTAATTTGTAACGTGAAACTGCAGCTCCCAGTAAAAACCTCCTGAGCACTGAAGGAATTATAATTGGGAGAAGTTTCAGCTGGTTGCAATCTGCAGTCCTCACAGCTGCATTGCCACTAAATCCCCTTAAATCTTACAAATTGGACTTTAAAGGTCTGTTATTGAATTAGGCTACAGTATTTTACAGAAATCTTTGCATTCAGTTTTCATTTGACATAATTATCAAGCAAAAATGTTTCCAAAAATGATTCTCAAAAGTTTCTCAAATTAAGAGATTTGCTGCTTTTCTTTGTTTTATACTCTTGTTTATTGAATTTCCTTTGGTTTTGGTCAGCCAAAACAAACAATATAAAGACGTTACCCCGGCTCCTGTAACCTGTAATGGCATGTATCCCAATCTAATACTATACATCTATATGGAGTCATCAGTTTGGGGGGACTACTTTTTTAGTGTACAGAGTTATTGAGATGTGAATGAATGCTGTTGCTCCAGAAAGATGATTACCACCACCACTCAGGGACGATTACACCTTTAAGTTACTCATCTCCGGGCGTTAGTTACAGTCAGTGTTTGATCAGTCATGCTGGCTGCCTGTCTCCTCTCTGACATGAACCATCCCTCTGACTTGTTGCCTGTGAGGCGTTCACGGCTGCAGCATGTAACTGTCCTCACTGCCGGGGCATTTCATTGTCCTGGCAGACAGGGTCAGAGGTGGTTTGGCAGCTCCAGGCGACCCCCCTCCCCTCTCTCTCTCTCTCCCTCTCTCTCTCCCTCTCTGGGGGGCAAGAAACCCTCCGTTTGCCCTGGAAAAAACAAACAAACAGCCTCTCCACATGCAACAAAGGAGACATTTTTAGCCCAGTTAAGTAATTAAGTGATGAGACAGCAGAGAGGAATGATAAGGCTGCTGTTTAAAGTGCTGGAGGTCTCACAAAAAGCAGGGGGCGGAGCCAGATGTTGTAAACTTTTGGGGCTCAGCCTAAGTATAGGGGGGTCTGGGGGCATACCTCTGGTGAGGAGATTTCTTTCCAGCCCTTTATCTCTCCCATCTCGCCAAATACAGCTGTTTTGTCAGTGAGCTGGAGAGGGAAAGTCCATGTAGGGCGGACAGGAGTGGAGGTGGATGAGTCAAACAAACGGTGGACTTTCACCTGGGACACAAGCTGTATGTTTCCTGTATGAAACCAAAGTCAGTGCTTATGGTTTATTATTTTCATAACAATGTAGTGTGCTAGTATGTGTAGCACGTTACGGCGGAGACGTTTGTCACATGATGTACGTCGATGAAGTGACATTGTGTCAGTAACAATCAGGTTACGGGTTGACCGATATTGGTTTTTCATTACCGATTATTTGTACTTAATGGGATAATAACCGACATTTGGAACCGATATGCATTTACAATGAAAATAAAAATATTTCTCTCAATTTTTAGAATTTGGAATTTAACAAACTCCAACACAAAACTTTGTTTAAATGTCTTTAGCAAATGTTTAATCAAAACTGAAACTTTCAATGTCATATACAGCAAGTTCCAAGCAACTTTTATTTAGAAATTCAGTGACAAAATTAAATAATAAAGGAATACATAAAAAACTTAAATAAGTACTTTTGTTGGTGTGTCAGCGGGTGTCCCGTAACATTGACAGCAGAGGCAGGAGGATACCTAGTGCATAATATATGAGAAAGTCAAATGACAAATTGGTGATATGTGACAAGCGATGAGAGAGTGTTGATCTATGTTTACTTTGAAAAAGACTGCATGCAAGTAATGAGCCGAAACTGTGTATTTTGAAAAGACACAGTGAATGTAATGGGCGTAAACTGATACACCGTCCCTGAACGTCCCGAACTGAGGCAGAAGGATACCGTTCGCCATGTAGGATATGTAGATAAACTGACAAAACAGCAGTATTTGAAGAGTTGGGATAATAACGTGTTTTTTCTCATTTACAGCAACTGTACAATTTTTTTTAACAATTTGAGGAAATAAAGTGCCTAAAAATCTGTACATAATTGTGTAAAAACATGATAAATAATGAATAAATGATCGAAATTGCTGCTCATTGTTTTCCATAGATCATCTGATTAATTGATCATTTCAGCTCTAGATTACAAAAACAGATTATAAAAACAAAAAACTCATATTTCACACTCTAAAACCTCTACATGAACTCAAACTAACCAAACTAACCAAAGCTTAAATTTACATCTACAACAACGTTTTTGTTTTTTTTAGATCTAAACATCACTAACAAGACCCACAGATGCAGCTGTTGATTATCTGTTGAGGTCGGTGGCTGCAAACCAAACCACACAACACGCTGCTCAATCATTCACCACCGTTTACATTCATGATCTGCTTAAATAAAATCATTACTACCTGCACTGATTCATAACTGATTTATATACCTGGCTATATTTCAGGAGACGCTGCAGGGCAACAGAGCCGATGTGTGCAGACTGTCGTCTTTTTTTAGTTTTTTTATTCTTTTGTTGGATCAGATAAGAAGAAGTCTCCCTCTGCCCTCATAAATCCTCTTGTGTGCGTGTTGGCCTGTGTCTCACATCGTTTACAGCCTCTTCTCTTGTTGCCCTGGCTTGTTTCCGAAAAAAGTTGCTCAATGTGTAATGATCTCCATTAGTCACAGTGACTAACTCTGGGTGTCTCCTCTCTTTTTTCTCTCTTCCAGGGAACAATGAAGATGCTCCTGCCTCTCGTAATCCTTCAGCTGCTCCTGGCTCCAGCGCTCATGGTAAACTCCCAGTGGATAAAACTGAAAACTAATACACATTAATAACAAATAATGGAAGCTAAAACCTGAGACACCCATCTGTTGTTTTGTTTTTTGTTGGTTTCTTTTTGGAAATTTGAATCTGTGCAGTTTATACACAGTTTGAGGTTTAGGCCTAATGTAGTTCTGCAGCCAGAAAAGACAAGACGAGATAAAAACACAAGATCATTGATTGATTATTTAACCCTCGGAAACGTCGAGCAACATCACCTTCCTTGTGCTGTATTTAGTCGCCTTTCACAACCTTAAAATCTGGAGCAAATTGGTAAATAAATATGTGAAAAAAAGGCAATGAGCAGCTTGGCAAGAAATGTTCCACAAATTGCAAGAAATTAGTATATTTCAAGAGTTATTTTTTAAAATTTAGGGAAAATGTGTGGCTAAAAAAGAAAAAAGCAAGGGAAAATTTATAATAATCATAATTCCACCTTCCATCTAATCTTATCTCACAGAATTATTATGATTTTTAAGCACTTTTCCATGCCACTTTTTATTTGTTTTTTTCTCTAGATTTTCCTTTAGATTTTTATGTTTTGAATTGTTATTTGGTGTTATTTTTCCTTTGCTTTAAAAGAAACATTTCCACCATTAATTAGTGCATAAAATAGAGGAAATTATGTGTTTTGATGCTAAAAATTTCCTGGCTTTTACCCCCAGGCTTCATCAAACATATGGAGTTTGCCCAATAGATGTTCAGATTTTAATTTTTCTGATCTCTCTTGAATGATTTTTCATCCATGTCGGCTCAAAAATTGGGTTTCAGAGTTCATTGTTGACCTCGAAAACAAGCACTGTTTCTGAGTCTAACAACTAACTTAATGAGATTATTGACTTTGTGTTGGGTGCCTAAACTGGTGTGTTGTGTCCAGGTGCCCAGTGTGGATCACTGGGACACGTGGGGTCCTTATGGAGAATGCAGCCGGAGCTGTGGCGGCGGTGTGACGATGAGAACCAGACGCTGTATCACCCACAGGTACGTCTCCTGTCTGTTTATCTATCCATCTTTAATGCTCCTACACATATATAAACATGCCTGTATAAACACACGGACTCACAGTCAGCCTCTCTTTGTCAGACTCAGCTCATTGTGAGGCCCTGAATACACACACGGGTTTTTTTCCGCTCCTGTGTGAATAAAGCTAATTGTGAGGTTCGTGGGCTCAGACTGTATCTTGATTTTTAAAGAATGCCTTGAAGTCACGAGGACGGGAGCTTGTCTTACATCCAAAACAGACTGCAGGGAGGGGCGCATTGACATTAAAAGGTCTTCTCTTTCCTGGGTGTTGGCTGCTGAAGAGGATCGGATGGAATGAGGGAAAAAATGTCTCTCTGCCCTTTTTGGCTGAAAAGATTTCAGAGGTGTTTTTTTTAAAAAAAAAAAAAAAACACATCAGTTAACTTTGCTGCATGTTGTCTTTTGGAAGTATCATTGTTTTTTCTAAAACAGCTGTAGATATAAATACACAGGACAGAGTTAGGAGCGTTACTGCCAGCATACATTGTAAATTTTCTGTTCATATTGCTGGAATCCAGCCGGCATGTTGCCTCATGTAACCCACAATGTGAACTCCATTCATGAGGTGAAAGGTGGAGTCATTCAAAACCCTGCTTAAGTAAAAAAAAATATCAGACTGGTAGAAGCAAAATCTACTTAAATTATCAAAAGTAAAAGTTCTTATTCTGCAGAAAAATGTACAAGGTGAGTGATATATTATTATATATGACATTATTAGATTGTTACGACTGATGCATCAATGTTTAAGCAGCATTTTAGTGTTGTAGCTGCTCCAGGTGGAGCTAGTTTTAACTGCTTAATAATGATAATAATAATCTTTTGTGAAGCTGATAACGATGCATAAATCTCTGAATTGTCACTGAGGCTCCAGCGAAACATTCATCATCAGTTAGGGATCACAAGTCAAAAAGCTCCACAGCCACAGTTTTAATCTTCAAAAATGAGTTGTTTTCATATGGAGAATCTGAGTCAGGAAAGTAAGCAGTAAATGCAAATATTAGATGAATATAATGTGGAAATACTACAAATACCTAAATACTACTACTACTAATACTAATAATAATTATAATTATTAATATTATTGTTATTGTTATGAAATGTGGCATTGTGCATACTGAGTACTTTTACTTTTGAAGCTTTAAATATATTTTGACACATTTTTTTTTACTTTTATTTGAGTACGATTTTGAATGCAGGACTTGTAACAGAGTATTTCTTAAATAATCTGCGTACCTCTTCCGCCTCTCACAATGAATAATTTGACTTTTGGTACATTTTGCTGATAATATTTATGTACTTTTTCTTGAGTAACATTATGAATCAAGGACTTTCACTTGTAATGGAGCATTTTTAGACCATAGCATTTTTACTTTCACCATTGAGGACGAGTACAAGTACTTAACCTCCCATCAATGTCCGCTGCTTCAGTGCTTCTCCTAAAACTTCAGTCTAACTTGCAGTTCTGCTGCATGAGATCTCCAAGTCACAAGAAGTCCATTAGCTGTTTACTGTGTTTACAGTTTCTGCAGAATGAAGGTGTGTCTCACTTATTGAGCAATCAAAACGAGGTTGATTTTTGATGCCCACGAGGCAGAACATGTCAGTAATGAGTTTTTACTTTAGCGTGTCCAAACAGTTTTCTGACTCACCTTGTTGGACATTTTGTTGCATTCAGGGGAAGACAAACCATTGGAAAAAGTATTTTTTTTCGAATAGATTTGGCGTTTTCCCATTAACCTGTCTCAGAGGCTTGTTCCCGACATGTCCCTGCAGTCACTCATTGAGTCAAATTTACCGTCAGTGACTCTGTTTCTTCTCTGCTGAACGGTGAATAACAGGGAAGGCGTCCTGCCCGCTGCTGCCTCGTTGGATGAACTCTGTCATATCTTGTCTGCCAGAATCACACCTTTAAATACTATGATTAGTCTGCTGTTGACTCATTGGGTGCTTTACAGGAACTCCCCTTTTGCCCAACATTCATTTTAGTGTGAAATTACCTCATGGGCTATAATCTATTTTAATTCTCTCTGATCGATAACTTTCTGTTGCGTATAAATTAAAAGTTTAATGCCTTCAAACATTCATTTTCCACTCCCAGGTGAAAAGTTGAAGTGGTTGTTGTGATGGTGTGTTTGGGCATGTTTTAGTTTCAGTTTTGGCATGCTGACAGGAGCGTGTCTTGTTTTTGAAGCTTAAGGGCAGGTACTTTTGGAAGTGACTTAATCATGAGTTATCAGCATGGCTGGAAGGGAGGGAGGGTGGCAAATCTATGTGCTGTCTCATGGTTCACCGACGGATGTTTTTGGTCTCAACAGCGACGATGTCGAGGGCTCATCTGCTGCTGAGAGCTCGTTTTTTTTTATTTTTTATTATAGGCGCAGATTAAAGAGGAATGCCACTTAATTTCAGAGATGAAACTTGTTATTTAGGCAGTCTGAGCCGTATCTGCACACGTGCGCTGCAGCCTCACCTATCATTAACTGTTTCTGTGTCACAATGATGACCCATAAAGTTTTAATGGAACTTCAGGCAGAAAATATGCAAAAGGGGGCTTTTTGCAGCACAGATAAATCTACTGAAAACACATACTTTTTGGCATAAAGTGGCGCTCCTCAAATTTTGCATGTAAAGTTCTGTGTACTCATCATATAACTCAGCACGAGAAAACAGTTACATAATGCCTTCTGTGGCTCAATGTTTGAAAAACTAACCGTGCTAATGTCATCACTTGTGTCTCAGTTTGGACTCAAAATTCAAAAACTGTAAAGCATAAAGAGGACAGTTGTGTTCAGGTTTGACTCATATGTCAATCAAACACTCACATGAAGCAGGAAAATCTCCATAAAACAATAAAATTAAACATGTCCAAAACTTATTTTGATCCACACCTATGCAGATTTCTCTTTTGTCTTCTAGCACGACATTGTCCTATCCTCATTTGTCATGCAAATGTATTTTTTTGGGCACTTTGAGCTCCACAAGTCAAGTGCCATCTAGTTTCATTATATTGGAGAGAAGGCAGAAATCTCATTGGCAGATATCTCCAACACTGCGACTCACTCCAAAACAATCTAGACTGATTAACAAAGAGGAAAAATGTATATTTTTGATTTTTTGATGAACTGTCCCTTTAAGACGATCACGTCCATATCAGGTCACAACGTTATCTATTAAAACGTCGTTCCGTAGCTTCTCATACTGATGCATTATTTTCTACTTGCAGGACTGATGGAGGACACAACTGTGTTGGACCAGAGAAGTCTTACCGCACCTGCAACATCCAGGTGAGCAAACAAACCGGAAACAACTTTAGTTTCCATGTCTCATCTGTTAATGTTTTGTTTCTTTCTTAATTAAATCATATATAAACGTTTTTGACTGTCTCTACTTAAAGGAGGTTTCACTTTGTTTTAAACCTGCACTTTTTTCTGCGTAATTGTCCTTTGACGTCTCTGCTGCCTCCTGTTGTTCCACTCAGGACTGTCCCGAGGGATCCAGGGATTTCCGTGAGGAGCAGTGCTCCGAGTTTGACGGGACCGAATTCCTGGGGAGACTCTACAAATGGCTCCCATATTATGGAGGTTAGAAGCACTGAAAAAGTAGTATTTTTGTATGTGCAAGAGCATATAAGTGGCATTAAATCTGCTAAAATACAAACAAAGGTCTACATATGATAATGTTTCCTGACTGTGCAACAGAAACTAGTTGTATTTATTCTAAAATTTGTTCTCTGCCAGCTGAGAACCCCTGTGAGCTGAAATGCATACCAAGAGGAGAAAACTTCTTCTATCGTCACCGCAGCTCTGTGGTTGATGGTACGCCCTGTCACCCTGGAAGGAGGGACATTTGCGTAGAGGGAGTCTGCAAGGTAGGCTGCACCCACAGTGAACACACACAAGTTTAGATTAAATAAGACCGAGATAAAAGTGAGGGAAGCAGAGAGGACGTTTTTGTATTTGTGCTTTCC
The DNA here is from genome assembly GCF_026936395.1 of Plectropomus leopardus. Classification (NCBI taxonomy): domain Eukaryota; kingdom Metazoa; phylum Chordata; class Actinopteri; order Perciformes; family Serranidae; genus Plectropomus; species Plectropomus leopardus. Next base: position 6,374,025 of record NC_142189.1, read on the forward strand.
AGAGTCACATCTACTCATTAAATCAGATGATGGTTTGGTTGTTAACATACATCCCACAGCCGCTGGGCACCAAAGTGTTTAATCTCAACTTTTTCTTCAAAAGACTGACTTTCAAAAGCGTGCAGCACAGCAGTGGTTCCCAACTGCTCCAGCTGCGACTTACAGATTTTGCTTTAGTCATTATTGCGAGGTCCAAAAATTACATAAATTACCACATATTCAATTTTATTTCACAAAATGAAGATGCCACATTGGCTTAGAACAAAAAGAAATAAAACATTGCAGATATAAACAGAAACGGCACTTCAAAATAAAATCTCTGTGCTGGAAATTCGCTGTTTTTTGCTGTTTTGTATAATCTCGACATGTCTTGAGTCACGTGCGGCCCATTCTGAACAGACGCACGACCCACTTTTGAACCGACCCTCCAGTTTATTAAATCAGGAGGCTATGCAATGCTGTCAAAATATGAGCAATATGTTGCTGTGAGCTTTGATTGAGGAAAAACTTACTTCGTATTGTTTGAAAGTTATTATGCTTTTTTTCAAATAACCATAAATCGACTAATTGATCATTAATTTGACCAATCATCAATTAAGGGAAGTGCTTATGATTTGCAAACCAAGTGCAAATGTTAAAAATATCATGCCAAAATCATGTTAACAACATCTCACCCAGCATGCATTGCCATTAGGGGTTGTTTCCTGTGCTCCTTCATGATCACTGATTTAATTATGAAATTTGCAAGATTTTCTTTTTTGTTCCCCCATATAAAATTATTATTGATTTTTAGGCCTTTAACAGAGCTTTACTTGACCTATGTTCTGTGTCTGCATGTTAAATAAATGATCACATGATGTTTGTTTAAAATATAACCATTCAGTTTCATGTTTTATTAAATCAAACACAAAACAAACACCTCAGAGGTTCAGATGTTTCACAGCCTCACCTCATTAATGAGTGTGGACACAGTGAGCAGCAGGAGGAGAGATTAGTTTCACTTTGCGGTAATATCAAACACTTGTTCTGCTCTCATTCTGTAATTATTGCAGCAACCTTTTCCTCATGAAACACCTCCTCTGTTTAACCCCTGACATCATGTCTTTATCACGTCCTCTGTGGGGAGCTGCTGTCCAAACCAACGTTGTTTTCAGCTCTTATTTTGAACCTTATTGTCCCTAAAATTCGAAACCGTCACTAATTTAACCTCCGTCTCCGGTACATTGGTTTTAAGATTTCCACTTTCACAGAATCATTGTGTTCCCACAGATCTTCCCTCTCTCACACCTTCTTAAATCAGCTCTCATGCTGGTTTGGTTTGGCTCCTGAACCAGCAATTCTGCCTTTTTCAGGGTTTATGCAGAGAAATTGACACAGCATATTTTTTTATATGCAAGTTTTATTTTTGTCTTGATATTGCCTGCTCGGCCATCTCTCTCTTAACCCTCTCAAACCTGGAACAGCATCGCTTTTCTTGTGCTGCATTTTTTTCACATGCATTTAAATCTTCGAAAACGGAGCAAATTGGTGTCGATTTATTTTGAAAACATGAATAAAAAGGGGAGGAGCAACTTGGCAAGGAACAACTCACAAATTACAATCAATTAGGAACAGGTGACAAGAAAATAACCTGAAAATACATATTTTTTTTAAATAGGGGAAAATGTCCAGAAAACCATTTTTTATAGTATTTCTTTTAATTTTTAAATCTTTTTTTTATTTTCTAGTTATTATTATTAGAATTAGAAATATTAAATTGAAATGTTTTTCAAAATAATAAATATCATTATTATGAATTTTTAATCTTTTTATTTTTAAAATCTATTCATATTTTTTTTGTTTTCAACATTTTTTTCTTTTCTTTTTTCTTTTCTTGCAACTTGTAACTTCTGTTCTTTTTTTGAGAGAAATTAAGCCACTTGTCTAAGGTTTCAAAGGGTTAAAAAAACATTATGTATATTTTATCATTGCAATTCACAGAAGGGTACAACAACTAAGTTTTAAAGACCAATATCAACACACCGGCAGCAGACTACATTTGACAGTGTTATACGTGTAATTCAAAATATTCATGCACACTGAACATCTATTCTCAAAATGTTAGCATTGTTATGACAGCCTTTAGGTCGTCACTGCACACCAAAAGTCGAATTAAATTGTTGTGTTTGGCCCCAAAGTGGAATAAAAGAAAAAAAATAAGCTATTTGAAGAAACATTGCATATAGTCATTTTTAAAGGTTTTCCAGACTGTTCAGAAAGTTTGGAGGTTTTGCAGTGAACAACATGTCAACCCCATATCTCTACAAAACTCTGACACAGATCAGCTTTTGCATACCAAGTGTTTTCTCTCTGTCCCTCTTCTCACAGCGTCTGGGCTGTGACAACATGCTGGAGTCTCCTCAGCAGGAGGACCCCTGCCTGCAGTGTGGGGGGAACGGACAGTCCTGCTACCAGGTCAAGAACAGCTTCTCTGTCCGCGACCTGCCAACTGGTACGAGGCTGCACATTTTTTTTCTTTTATTTTTGGTAATTTAAAGTTCATTGTCTTTCAAATTTTTCAGATTCGTCCCTCTAACATCCCACTCAGCTCACTGATGTTTTCGGTCGTCACATTTTTCACACCTGCACAGTAATTTTCTGTCTCTGAGGTAGCGCTGAGAGAACTAGATACATTTTTTGAGTTTGCAGTTTGCATGTGTAAAAGGCGTTTTGTCCTGTCTCCATCTCAGGCTACAACCAGATGTTCATCATCCCTGTTGGAGCCACAACCATCAGCATCAGAGAAACAGTCGCCACACGCAACTACCTGGGTGAGCTGATTAGAAAAAGTTTACAGCTTGTGCGTAATTCTGTCTTCTGAACACATAATAAATGTAACCTCTGTGTACGGACAGCTATCAAGAACCTGCGGGGTGAGTACTACCTCAATGGCCACTGGGTAATTGAGTTCTCCAGGGCGGCGCCCATTGCTGGAACAATGCTGTACTACCAGCGAGGAGCCGAGGGTGACAACGTCCCCGAGACCATCATTGGCCGCGGCCCCACCACCGAACCCCTGGTCGTTGAGGTAAGATCGAACAAACTGAGAGAGCTTAAACACAATAAGCACTCAACACAATTAAGACAAGTGAACAACCAGCTGGTAAACGCAGTGGAGCATTTATCTGCTTAAGAATTGGTGGAGACCAAAACAGAGCCAAAAACAGAAAGACTTAAATTTGCCAGGTGGACACAAACACTTATTTCAGCATGTTTACTGCCCTCAAGTGGCCAAAAAATCTGTTATTGCAAATTTAACTCAAGCTTACTCAGCAAATGTGTGTTACATCCCATAATACAAAACACTGGACACTGGAGCAACATATATTGATACTTGAATTTACTGAGTACTGCCATGTTAGGTTTGACCTGAGGGTGGAAGTAGACAAACGGTCATTGGATCTTTAAAATCAAAGATATTTCATTTTGGGCATTTTGAACTGAAGTGTAGATTTCGGGGAGGGGATGCAGGGGACATGTCCACCTCAAAATTTGTAGGACTTGAGTCCAATTGAGGAATCCATGAATTTAAACGCAGCACACTTCAGGGAAAAATGACTGTTGGTCTTAAAATAAGATGTGGTCAAAGAGCATTTTTACAACGCTGCTGACATGAGAGGAAAGGTTAAGAAGTCAGATTCATCCTCCAGGGACCAGGATTCTGGACTTTAATTGTTTTGGACTAAAGTTTTGGACAGTCCTGCAAAAAAACTTAATTGAATGATCTCAGTCTTTGTAAACTGAGTTTATGTCCTCTCTCCTCTCAGCTGATCAGCCAGGAGCCAAACCAAGGAGTAGATTATGAGTATTATCTTCCCAACGGACGCTCCAGAGAGGGATACTACTGGAGTTTTGGATCCTGGTCTACCTGCAGCAAAGAGTGTGGATCAGGTCAGATTTCTTATTAAAACACAACAATCTAAACATGCTCAAATGCAAGCTATTACTGTTTTTATGCTTTTCTTATCCTGTCCCTTTGAAAATGAAGCAAGTCATTTTTTATTCTTGTCCTTCGTCAGGCTACCAGTCTCGTCTGGTCTTCTGCACCATCGATAACGAGTCCTACCACGACTATCTCTGCGCATCTCTGCCGAGGCCTCAGACCAACCGCACATGCAACCCCCAGGCATGCCCTCAGACTCGCAGGTAAATTACACATTTCTCTGGTAAAAATGTGACTTTTCAGTAGTTTTTTGGCAGAACTTTCTAAGGCCAGCAGCATCCAGAGTTCATTTTTATTTCATTTTAAATGTTACATTTTTGTTTGAAAGTAACTTTCAGAGCAGCTTTTTGACTGTTGTTGGTGTTATTATGACTGTCTGAAAGGATGGCGTACCTGTATCCACCAAAGTTGTGGAGATCCTCACAAAGACCCAGAGCCTTTGTTTTCAGGTAACTCAGGGTCTGTAGTCGTAGTGGTAGAGTTTTAGTTACTGCAAACACAGGGGGAGATCTAATCATTAAGTTATTTTTTCTGATTTCTTGAGCATGCACAATCGCATTTTTCTTTTTTTTTGCTAAACAGGGTTCCCATGGTCTTAAATTCCTGGAAGAGTTATAAAAACTAGAACAACTGTTTTCCAGGCCTGGAAATGGTTTGGAATTAACAGAATGTTTTCGGAAAAATTTTGAATTCACATTGTTTGACACCTACACATTTCAACATACAGTCTTCGGGTGACAAGTAAAGGCGTCAAGCCCATTTATTAATTAACTTTTACAAAGTAGTGCGACTTGGGTTTTTTCTGGTTTTGACTTATTGACAAAAGAAATAACAAGTCTAAGCTTTGTTTTTTTGTCATTTTCGTCCTTGAATCCGAAGAGCACCTGTTTTTGAAACCTACACATGTGAAGTAGCACTCCTCAGCCAAACATTGTTTTTATAAATGCTTTTGATGAGGTTTAAAAATCGAGATATATACTGTGTATTGAGATATAGCCTTAAAATATTTCAATATAATTAACAATATAATTTTCAGCTCATATTGCCCAGCCCAATTTCCATTTTAAACTATGTAAATAAAGTCATGGAAATCAGGTAAAATTTATGAAAAAGTTTTGAAAATTCATCTGTAAAATGCTTGGGATCCCTGGATTAGTATGTCCTTGACATTTACTCCGAGAAAAAAAAAATCTTGGACTGTTGCCAAAAAGTAATACAGAAATGTAATGGATGTCCGTCACACACTCTCCCCCTTCAGATGTGTTTGTCCATGTGTGTTTAGCGCAGTTTTGTTCCTCCATGTTGGTTGAGAACGAAGGCAACTGTGCAGCTCAGAGATCTCATTTCAACCTCAAATGATCCTCATTTGTCTCGGGCACACCTAACGTCTCTCTCCAGGGAGGTTGATTTGACGCCACATTTCCATCAAAGACGTCCTCTACCTTTAACCTCCCACCCTGCCTGATCCCTGAGCCGCGCTGCTGCCTGATTAGTTTAGCAACCTTTGTGTCCCTGTGCTTCAGTGTAGCCGTGTTAGAGGTTAAAGGTGGTCATGCTGGGGTTGTTGGGGATTGTGTACGTCTGAATGGGACACAGCAGCAGCGAGTGTGGTAGTAAACAGCCGGGGCTTCACTCAGTGACTCTCTGGTATTTCCTGCCGCTTTTCTTTGATGCTGCTGCTGCTCAGAAACCTGAGATGTTTATGAAGCTCGGGTGACGCCGACTACACCCTCGTTAGCCCCAAATTGAAAGGTACAGACCAGAAACAGTTAATGTCCGTGACTTTGAGTTGTATGTTGACTGAAGTTGGGGCAGGAATTAAATGTTAGCTTTTCGATTGTAGTTTTGTTTCCCGTCTTTGTAATTAATGATTCAAGTAATCAGTTTTTGTTTAAACTAACCGGACGTATACTTTCTGTCTTTCAGCTAACTTTGAGTGACTCAAGCTGCTGTTTAGATTTACGTAAACACTGAACTCTCCAAAAGGATGTGTTGTTTTTAACATAATTAGCATCACATCGTGTCGTTTCAGTCGCTGTGTTGCTGAAGATGCATCCTTTAATAAGCATTGCATTTCAAAGGTTTCATTCCAAAATGCTGGTATACACAGTATATAATAATTGGTTTTAATATTGGTTTCATTGTTTTTTCATGGCCGAAACTGATACAGATTATTAGTTAGAGACCGATAACCGATATTTGGAACCGATATGCATTTAAAATAAAAATCTTTCTGTCAATATTTAGATTTTTGAATAATTTGTTTTATTTATATAATTTTTGAACAAACTCCAACACAAAATTTCGTTTAAATGTCATTAGCAATTGTTCAATTAAAACAGCATCAACTTTCTTCTTTTAATAAAGTTAAAAAAAATGAAAAAATAAAAATAGCTCCCTGAGATTTTACAAAATAAAAGTTCCTCCCATGCTGACTCTTTCTTTGCACTTTGTAAGATTGTAGATTTTTCTATTATTGCACTATTTGTTTGTTATTGCACTTTATGTTTGTACCGTGTCTTTTGGTATTTTGTTGTTTATTCGTTCACTGTTGTTTTTTTGCAAAAAGACCACAGAAACACCATTTCTGCACTGTACATACTGTGGATCAATGTAGTCTGTTATCTCATATCTTATCTTATTTCTCCTCTCCTGACTTCTGTGTCCTGTCTCGTCTCTCCTCATGATGGATTTCCCAGCTGGAGAACTGGAGAGTGGAACACCTGCTCGGTCACCTGCGGTGGAGGCTCTCAGGTGCGCAGCGTGCAGTGCATCTCCCATGATGCTGCGGGCCCCCGCGTGGTAGAGGATGCCATTTGTGCAGCCTACGCCCAGGCACCACCCTCTCTGCAGACCTGCAACATGCAGACGTGTGCCGAGTATCAAGTGACCAGATGGAGCGCGGTGAGTGACAGACCAGACTGAAACTGAAACTGATTTAAATGGAAGTAAAAAATAAGATTCTAAGATTACAGAGCTGTTTTTATACTTTTATACTTTTATACAAAAATACTACACCTATTAGCACTTTAACTGGAGTGACATTTATTTTCTGTCTGCTTCAAAATAAAGAAACATTCCTTTATTTAAATTACATTGTGAGAAGGAAGCGCTGCTGGGCTCTGATAGTTGGAACAACGTGCTCTTTGGTGAGGCAGGTAAAAGTACAAAAAACAAATTCAAGGAAGTCTCAAATTAATGCAGACAAACAGTTAAATAAAAAAAATGGCACTCTGTTTTAGGTAAAATAATCTCATCTCTCACTATAGCCAAAAGTTTCACTGTGTTGGAAGGAAAATAGGTGACTATTGAGTGAAAGTGAAGAGAAGGAAAAAAGACTATTATTGAAAAATTAACCTGATATAAAATTGATCATGTAAGACAAGCAATGAGATGTTTGTGTGTGTGTGTGTGTTGCCTTTTTAAATTAAAAATAGGGTTGTAAAGATCTTAAAGAAACAAAATAAGAATCTTATTTAAGCAGCAGATAAAATTTCCCTCTTCAGCGGTAAAGAAGTATTTGAAAATGTCACCAAACAGTGGTATGGTGTTAAGTGTTGTAGGGTTTGTCTTGTTTTCATATATGAGAATCAAGTTTCGTATGTTTTGCGTGTTTCTTTTAAATTGTATTTTTTTAAATTCTTCCAATATACATATTATTATTTTTATTTTATTTATTTATTATTTTAAATCATCATTATTATTTTTCATCATTCATTTTCATTTTTTCATAATTTTTATTTTTTATGTATTCATTTATTTATTTTTTTTAAATTTATTTGCTGATTTTATTTATTTTTTGTGTATTTCTATATGATTTAAATACATACTTGTTAAGAAATTACTGTGATTCTGTGCCTTGAAAAAATGGTGGCTGCCCTGCTGAGATGCTGTATATGTTTTGGGTGTAGTAACTTATATTTAACCCCACCTGTGGGCCCCCTTTTTGGTATTGACAAATCTACACACCAAAGAAGGGCATCTGGCCCGAAACATCCGTGTTGCAGTAAAAAAGTTAAAATTGGAGTGCTTTACTGCATTGATATCTAAGAGAGGAACAGTTTTGCTCTGTGACATGAATTTCATCATCAGTGAAAAAGTCTAAAGATTACACGAGAAGCCCGAACTGAAGATGGAAAAGTCATATGAGCTGAAAGCTCAACACTAGAATATTATATTGAATAGCGAGTGCTAAAGATGAAATTACAGACTTTTTCATGTTCTTGCTCTTTATATCAAATGATGAAAGTTTAAGGCAACATTGGGTGTAATCTGTGTCTGCAGTGCTCGGTGAGCTGCGGTGTAGGTGAACAGACCAGAGAGGTCACCTGCGTTGGTTCAGGAGGAATGAGGCTGGAGGAAGCCGCCTGCAGCGCTCTGCTCCGCCCGACTGCCGCCCGCCGCTGTGAGATGGCGGCCTGCCTGAGACAGATCAGCTGGCACGTTGGAGACTGGGGACTGGTGAGCAGGACACGGAACAGCAAGCACAAACAACACAGGGACCCTTCATGTGCAGCTATTGATGGTGAATGTGAAGTATCATTAAGTTTTTAAGTTTTTATTTGTTATAATCTCTCCGTCAGTGCTCTAAGAGCTGTGGCTCCGGCTCACGAGAGCGACAGGTGATCTGCTCAGACCAGGACAGGAACCTGTACCCTGTGAGGGAATGTAACGCCAACCCCAAACCCGCCACAATGGAGCGCTGCAACACCCAGTCCTGCTACAGCCCACAGGGTGAGCACACGCAACACGAGCTCCTAAATTAGACCTCCTGCTCATGCAACATATATTTTAATTTTATATTGTGTTGCAAGATTGCACATGTTGCTCACATTCGCGCATTTTTCCAATGTTGTGCATAAGTGTTCTGCTTTACCTATATTGTTGTTCACATGACATTTTAATTAGATGTTCATTTTACTGCTCTACACCCTCCCGCTCCCTGCAGGTTTATAATAAACTTATAAAAGTGAATTTAATTTATAAGGCAACTTTGAAAACAAACTTACAAAGCGCCTTTCAATAAAAACAGAATGCATTTAAAATATACAGAGAATGAAACTGACTAAAAGCCAAAGAAGACACATAATAAAACACAGAATAAGATGAACTGTGATTTCATCAGACAAGAAGGATAAAGCAGATTTCAGGTTGGATAAACTAGACCTCGTATTCAGGCCGTGAGAGTCCCAAACATACTGAAAATACCTGGTAATATAATTTGGTCATAGACCCTGTATAATCCTATAGACCTTAATAAGTTTTAACTGTTGAATTCTACCTTCAAAAGTGAGTCAAATCAGCCTTCAATGAGTTTATTAAACCACTGACCTACGCTGTATGCTGAATGCATTTACATTGACATGATAACTCGTTTATGATCGGGTTTTCGGAGTATCTGTTTATACAACAGCATATTAGGGCCACTGCAGATTTTTGAAAAAAAAAAAAAAAAACAGAGGCCACTATTCTGAGACAAAATCTCTAAAAAATTCTAGGATTAATGTCACAAATTTGCCAGAAAAAAGTCATATATAGGCGCAGATTTGTAAGAAAAAAACTCACAAATTTGTGAACGAAAAAGCCAGATATTCTCAGAGTTTATAAAGTCACAAATTTGTAAGAAAAAAAGTCTGCGATTTTCTTATAAAGTAGCATATTTCTGAGAAAAAAACATAGCTATTAATAGCTCTGAGTTTATAAAGTTGCAAATTTGCGAGAAAAAGTTAGAAAATTTGCTGCTATTTCTGATTTTAGCTCAGAATCATCAGATTATCATCAGCTTTCGGACTTTGAAGAGACATTACTGTAAAGCGGGCCTGTTCAGAAGAAATAGCGCCTTAATAAACTCAGAGAATATCCAACTTTTAACAAGCAATTCTGAGGTTTTTCTCAGAATATTATTTAGAAAAATATACTCTGAAAGGAGCTGGGATCTGTACTGAGGACACGATTAACCCGGTTTCTCTGGGCTCATGTAAACACTATATCTCAAATATGATCATAAGCGCGATCAGCCTCATAATCAGGTCATTTTTGTCCATGTAATCGCTCTCATTGTTTTGTTTGTTCTCCGTCTGTGAGTGCAGTCGTTCCCAGCGTCCAGGACTCACGAGGACACGACAACACACAGACTGTTTTCCAGCCCTATGTGCCCGACCACTCAACAGGTTAGACTCAGATTTATCTGTTTCACATCAGTAAAAACCTGTCTGATGACAGTTACACCACTCACCGTCCGGACAAAAAGAGACACGTTTATATAAACCTTTATATAACCAGATAAGTCCCATTGAGACCAAGATGTCATTTTCAAGAGAGACCTGAGTGCATGATAAAGATGTAAAAACAAACAATTTAAAATGTACAGTGTCAATCATTATAAATAAAATACTATAAAATATATATATTTTTAATCATAAATGATATGAAGCAATATAATACAATAATGAGTTAAACTAAACAAGTTAAAAACAATAATAAACTAGTCCTGTGAGCGAGTGCTGTGTGTTCCAGCTCTCTAGCCAATAAGTCATATCAAATAACGTGGCAACTGTTCAAAAGCAAATGAGATTGAAATCTATTTGTTAACATGATGTTAACCCTTTGAAACCTGGATCCACATCAGTTTTGTTGTGCTGCTTTCAGACGCCTTCACAATCATTTCAACTTTAGAGTTCTGAGCAAATTGGTTTGCTTTCTTTTGAAAACATGGAGGGAAGCAATGAGCAACCTGAGCTGTTCTGCAAATTGCAAGAAGTTAGCAGCTTAGGAAAATCTTTCTTTTTAAAGATAGGGAAAATGTAAAAAAAAACAAACAAACAAACAAAAAAAGCTATATAATTATCATTCTATACTTAAGATTATTTTTAAAGTATTATTGTTTTCAAGTAAATTTTCAAGGTAATTTGTTTTTGTTGTTTTTTCCTAATTTTAGGTATATTTTTGTACTTTTTATTTTATTTTATTTTATTTTTTGCTAATTTTGGGGACTCTTCTTAAGTTGCTTATTGCCCTTTTCCCTTTTCTTAAAAAGAAATCAAGCAAATCTGCTCAAAGGGTTAACATTTGCAACCGACACTTCTCTAAAAATGAAACCTTTTCCATTCTGGTTTGTACCAGACAAAACATGCTGTAGGTGGGATTGCACTCTAATAATCACTCCTCATCAGTCCCCCTGCACCTCCTCCTCCTCTCTGCTGATATAACTCCTGTCACTTTGTGCCCATCAGCCCCCCCTCCCTGTCCCTGCACTAATTATCCCGGCCGCCTGATTGACATGTTTTCAGGGGTCCATGGGCATTGTTGGCCTGATTAAAATATTTCCGAAGCACTGAAGTGTGCAAGTGCTGGCTGTGGTGTTTTTGGCATGTTGTGGCATTCTGCAGCACCGTCCCAGTGGTCAGGAATTTCAAGTTTGAGGTTAATTTACTGTGAGATTATTTATTCTCATTGCTGGAACTTCTTGTCCCGACTCTCTCTCCGCTGTTAGTTTATTTATCCCTCCAGAAACAAGTGGTTTCTTTTGGTTAATCATACGCATTTTGTAGCATTTCTTTTCCTTTTTCTGTTCTTTTGTGTTTACGCTCTCTGTGTGGCCTCAAGTACAATAGCTCAGACTCTATTGAGCGTTTCTGAAGCGTTGTGTGTACTCTATGTAAGACACCATGACCCCTGGGGTCTCGTCTGCATGTACAATGTGTTAACTCTCCCCCCTCGCTCCGTTTCATCGCAGCTCACAGGCCCGAGACGGATCAGACCCAGACGAACACAGTCCACGACCCTCACGGCTCCGCCGCGGCCCTCCACTGCAGCCAGTCTTATTATGGCTGCTGCCCAGACGGACGCACTTCAGCCGGGGGCCCCAACAATCTGGGCTGCCCACATATCCCAGATCCCACTCCTGTCCAGCCACACTGCGTCCAGACCAGGTATCCAACCCCAACCTGTCATTACGCTGTGGCTGAGGTTACATAACTCTGTTTTAGTGCCTTTGTGTTGGCGTTTATTGCAAATTGTTTGGCGTCAGCAGTCACCAGAAGACTGAGGCTTTCTTAAAAATGTCACATATACATTATTTTTGGCTCAAATGTTCAGGACAAAGTGTTTCGTTGTTTGTACCACCTTGTTCTGTGTGTCAGTTATGGCTGCTGCCAAGACGGAGTGACGGCTGCTCGGGGCCCCAACAGGGAGGGCTGCGCCGAGTATTCTGCTCCTGCACCCACCGTGAGCAAACATAGCTGAAATTCTTACAGTTTATTTCATGTTTTCTGGCTCTTTATATAGTATATACCATACACGGACTATAAAACCTTCCTTTGACTCTGTCTCGTCACGTGTCCTCAGGCTGCTCCCTCTCTGCCCACTGAGAACGCAGCTCAGTGCCGTCTCACGACCTACGGCTGCTGTTATGACCGCACGACACCCGCAGACGGACCCAACGGGGAGGGCTGCCCCAACCCACCCAACCACAGTAAGACGCTGCGACATATCAGATACAGGATTACATATTTGCAATGGACTTTAACGGCCACACTGAGGAAAAACTTCTTTTATTTTGAGACTTCGAGAATAAATATCTGTTTTTGGATTCTTCATTTACTGTGGAGGCATGCGAGAAAAGCAAGTTCACGATCGACCCCACAAATAGCACAGCAAAAGCTATCCCAACTTAAGGTCTGCTAACTACCTTTCTAAAGCACCTTTAAAGTGTATTACATGACCTTCATCAGAGTCTGATGTCAAGCAAACTCTATCCATTAATGAAGACCAAGTAATACAGTTGAAAGTATAACAAAAGTTAGAATTAGTTTTTGAAGTTCAGTCTGTTGACTTCCTGTTGCTAACTTGTTACCGTTCTGTTTCTCTGCTGTAGTTGAGCGCTCCATCTGCTCCCTGCCTCACGCCGCCGGCTCCTGCAGCACCTGGGTATCCCGCTACCACTACAACGTCATCACCTCCAAGTGTGTGCACTTCTGGTACGGAGGTTGCCACGGTAACAGCAACAACTTCATGAACCGCGCTGAGTGCCAGAGGGCTTGCGTGCAGGTGAGCCAGCACAGCCCGGCGCCGGTCGCTCCCCGCGCACAGCCGGCTCCCAGAAGAGAACCCACCTCTGGAAGGTCCTCAACTGGAGGAGGATCAAGAGGATCCACCTCTGGAGGGTCCACAGGTGGGGGATCACGCAACATGGGGAGGGTTTTCACAGTCCAGGGAGGCTCAACTGGCAGCACCGGCGGCACCGGCAGACAGGCCGCAAATGCCGCCACACATGCACACAGAGCTAGAATCTACCTGCGCACACGCCGGCCTTCCCCTGCCACTGCTGCACAGCACACCGGCCCAGCAGCGAGGTAAGACCCCGAAGACCCAGAGAGCACGGCGAAAAGCTCACTCCCTGCCCGAGCCCCGCCTCCACTGGCCTCATAACGCTGTAAACAGCCTCCCTACCCCTGCTGAAGAGCCCCAGTCCACTCAGCGCTGCCCTGAGTGTGAGACGGGCCAAAGAGTGAACTGAAGGAAACATCCACACACAAATCCTGTGCATCATTCACTCCCCCCTCCAAAAATGTGACCGCAAGTTAAAGTTGTTTGTCATTGTGTCATGTACGTAAATACTTCCAGCCTGCATGCACAACAAATTTAGAAAATTAAATCGAGAATTAAGCTCCAAAAAGTCCAAAAATGAAAAATACCAGTTCACATTATTCTCATAATCTGACATTTAAATGTCAGGAAGATACTAATGAAGCATCTCTAATTCAAGAGAAATGAAACTGAAATGTCAATCTTGCTTTCTTTTCAAGCTTTCAAATTTAGCAAAATTAAAGAGTAACTTAACACCAACTGAAAGTCTTGTTTTTGCTGCAGTGATGTAGAGGTGTACTTCAGGGTGTTTCAGTACATCATGACGCAACTGCTGGGTGCAACACATCCAAAACTTTTAACCAGAAGAGGGCAGTGAATAGGGCTGTAAGGTATTGATTAAAATAATCCACTGCCAAGTAGTATAGAAACATCTCCGGTCAAACGATACCTGCATTTCATCCTTTGCAGCAGCAGCTAGAACCCATACGGTTTGTGGTGTGGTGATGTTGAATGTGGCGTATTTGAAGGAGTCTGCAGTTCAGCGTGCCAAGGTGTGTCCGAAATATTTGAAAGTATGGCTATAGTAGCAAACTTTCTGTTATTGCTATTTCTGGAGTTGCTCTCTGTCCGGTCAGTTCAACGTTTGCTCAGTTAGCACGAAGTAACACGGCACCTAATAACCAGTACTGACTCGTTACACAGTCACATCAAACTCACAGCGACACCGACTCTTTTGTTAATTACCATTAGGTAACATTAGCTGTGTGATGCAAACAGTTAGCCCTGTAACTGTGTGTGCAGCAGGGCAGACTCTGTCCTCTGTGTGGAGCTCGCACTCCTGCAGCAGCAGCATGCATGCAGAGAAGACACTAAAACATTGAGAGTGCGGCCATACTACATTTACTTTTATTCACGTTATGGGTATCGCTTGAAGAACTCTACTGGTATCATGTTGAGGGGACTGGTATTGATACTGGTTTCATGATTTTTTAAATGAAACCTTGTCCTAGCAGTGAAAAATGTGGTGTTAAGTTACTCTTTAAATACTTTATATTTATACATGTGCTTTTTTAATGCTCTTTCCTGTATGTGGACGCCATCACTTCTATGACGCTGATATAATCTACACCCTTTGCTTTGTAAAATACACCAACAGCTACGCCACTGTACCGCTAGCTCCACAGACTCTCACTCTCACGCTTGTCTCTTCCTTTAACTTTGACAAAAATGTCTGGAGAAGTCGTCAAACCTCACAGCGACCCTAAAATGGACAGCTCTTCTTCTGTTTTAATGCTTCTGGGACTTTTTCACTGTCTGCGTGGAGTTCATGTTAGTCGTCCTGTGCTTATTTGTGCCTGCTGCTACCTCACTGTTTCCACCATCCTTGTGCTTTGTCTTGTCACCTTGATTTCATTAGATTGAGCTAATAAAGGTTCTGCTGTGATGCCTCATCTGTCGGTGTATGTGTGTGGTCACTAAACTTTGTCTTGTATTAGCTCCACTTAGCTTTCTTTTAGGGGATTTTACCGGGGAACTTACTGTGGTTTTAATGTGGTGGAGGGAAATTGTCTTTTGTCTTTGATTTGTTGTGCGTTGAGTTTTTTGTTTGCATTGTTTCGTCTTGTCACTTTTCATGTTGCATGGGCCATTTGTGTGCCAAAGCCCCTCTCTGTCTTCTCTCTGTTAATCTTCCAAAGCCAGGTTGTGGGCGATCTTTATGCTTGCTTTGGTGACTACTAATAAAAGTACCAACAGTGGAGCATAAAGTGACTCTTTCATTCTCCTTCCTTCAATCTTCCAACTTCCTCCTGTTCTTACGTCCTTCTTTCCCTCCTTTCCTTTCTTCCTTCTATCCTTGTATCCTCTTGTTTCCGCAGTTTGACCCTGGGAGAAGTGACCATCGATAAGACTGACCCGTCCACAGTGGAAGCTTTAGTGGGTCAGACAGTTGTGCTGCCCTGCAGAGTCAGCCCGCCGCCGTCCTCCACCGTCATCGTGGAGTGGAGAAGAGATGGCATCCCTCTGTCTAACCACAGGTCAGTGGAAACACTCACTTTATCTCATTGTTTTTTCTGTCAGTGTTTGTGATTATTCTTCGCTTCTTGTTTCGCGCGTTCTTCAGGCATCACCAGCAGCCTAATGGTTCCCTGTTGGTCGGTCCTCTCACTAAGCTGGACTCTGGTTGGTTCTTGTGTGTGGCGACTCGTGAGCAGGAGAGAGACCACCGCTACATTTACCTGTCCGTCACAGGTAATGCAGAGATACTTCAACGCAGTTTTTATTTCAGTTTCAACAACTTATACAATCATATTAACCATTTTCACTAGTTTTTTTAATTATATAATTTAGAGATCATTTTGCAATTATGCAATAAAAAATAAGAATTTAGATAATAACAGTTAAAAATACACTTAAGCTTAAAGACCACCGGTGCAAATCAGGATGGGAAAATTAAATATATGGTAGATCAGGGGTAGAGGTCAGGAAACGGAGTTTTATTTGTGTGTGTGATTTAAGTGTAAGTGTATGCACGAGGAGACAGGATGGGTTTTGGATTACAAGAGATACAGTTATTTAATAAAACTTAAGAAAAATACATTTTGATTTCTATCTATAAATTCAAAACATGTGTGGATACAAACACACTGTGGATTATCCGCGCCACGTCTTTTAAGATCAGAGCACTCGAAGAAAGTTTCTGAGAGAGACCTTCAGCCGGTGTGCAGTCGGCTAATTGGGGCCAGATTCGGTCAAAACCTTAATTTGACCCCAATTAGTCCGTCTCACGGAAATCCTGAAGATTGGGGCGAAGCCCTGATGTCATAGATGATGTCAGAGGTTGTGTCAGAACATGCTGACCTTGAAAAGTTAGCCGGTCTTTATGCATGAGGTGTTAATCTGACATTATGTAAGTGAATTATTCCAGGAGCATTGACCCAGTGTGTGTGTGTGTGTGTGTGTGTGTGTGTGTGTGTGTGTGTGTGTGTGTGTGTGTGTGTGTGTGTGTGTGTGTGTGTGTGTGTGTGTGTGTGTGTGTGTGTGTGTGTGTGTGTGTGTGTGTGTGTGTGTTCTTGTGTGTGTCCCATAGAGGGATCGTCTCATCTGTCTCCTACCTCACTGCCCAGAGATGTTCCCTTCCCTCGGTAAGAACAACCTTTTTTTCTCCGTTTACACAAGAAAAGTTTCTTCCATTAAATCTAAAGGAGAGATATTGAAGATTATCGATGCAGATCACAAAAATCAGTCAGCCTTATTATTTTGCATACCTCTCTGATATGTAGTAAATGTGTGAGGGTGTAAATGTTGAAACAGTCACTGACCTTCTGTCTGTGTTATTCCTCTCAGGTTCAGTATCGAGCGGTCGGGCTCTTCTTTGCTGGAGATGCGAGCCGGTCAAACTGCCAGAATGTCCTGCACCATCGTCCCTCCGTCAGCTCTTCAGTCTGTCCACATTCAGTGGACTAAAGATGGACAGATCCTCAGTGACTCCAGGTAAACATCATACTGCTCTACTCAGATTTATGAACAACAAAACATCTAATTGTGATTCTAATGAAATGTTAAAGTCTAGACAAAAGAAAAAGTGGATTTTTGTGATCGATTATCTTGCCTGCAGAAAAAATGCAATTAATTTGTATATTCTATAAGTTAATTTTGCTAATAATAGTTAGGAAGGCTACTTTTACTCTAGACAGACAGGAGGATACTTGTAATACTGTAATGGAGTATTTTTACAGTACGTTTTTACTACTTTTACCACAGTCTAAGGGTCTGAACAGCCTAATTTTTCCCTCACTGTGAACTAGATAAACACTTAATGCTGCACACCTGTATATACTGACTTATTGTGCCAAACTGTAAAGATTATCCCTCACATATTTATTTCATTTGTTCATTTGTTCTGTCATTATTAAATTTAGTTTAAAACATTTACATTTTTTGGCTTTAATAAATATTTGATATTATTTTTTATTTTACCTGTATTTTGAAATACATTTACATTTATCTGTGCACACATTTGGATTTTTGTTCCTTTCTTTAATTTTTTATGCACAGATGAAAAAATATCCATGTATCATCATCTATATTTTAATAGAAATATATGACCTTTTTATGTTCTGGTCAAGTGTCAATAGGTGTCTTGACGTTCTGTTGTGTGTGTGTGTGTGTGCGTGTGTGTGTGTGCGTGCGTGCATACGTGCAGGTATGTCCAACATACGGACGGCACGCTGATGGTCAGCTCTCTGAAGTCTTCAGACTCTGGTGTGTACACATGTACAGCCTCCACTCAGCAGCAGCTGGAGCAGAGACAGCTGCAGCTCAGAGTCCAGGGTGAGTTATTATTTTACGTCAAACTAAACATGCGGTTGTTAACATTATGATTAGTTTCGGGGCTTTTCTTGATGTTGTAATTTTATCAAATAACCAGGAGAGGTCAGTATTTCTCATCATCACTAAAATAGACTGTTTAGTGGA
This sequence comes from Plectropomus leopardus, assembly GCF_026936395.1. Lineage (NCBI taxonomy): Eukaryota > Metazoa > Chordata > Actinopteri > Perciformes > Serranidae > Plectropomus > Plectropomus leopardus. Next base: position 6,392,071 of record NC_142189.1, read on the forward strand.
TATCTAGATTTTTATTAAGGCTGACAAAAATCCCCTTTTTATCCGATGTTTTTTGTGTTTTTATCATCCAGCCGACCTGAAGATCACCACAGCTCCCAATAACATCCAGGTGTCTGAAGGCAGCACCGCTCAGCTCCCCTGTGTGGTGTCAGGAGACAACGTCAACATCGGCTGGTCCAGGTAGTCGTCTAATACATAAAGATCAAGAATTTAGCATTTTTATCCTTCATGCTTTATTATGGGCCTGAGAATAATCAACACAGAAGAAACTGCACAGAATCTGGTTTCAAAGTAAGATATCTAACAATCACAAAATTACACAAATTAAAAAAAAACAAGAGGACAAAAGTTAATTTTAAAAGCTTTTTGGACAGATATTCAAGTGATATTTGTCTGAACTTTAACCTTAATATTTTTTCTTTGTTTTCATGGCACAAAGTTCAAACCTTATAAATCCAGCTAAAAACACACAAGATTGGAGAGGCTCGGACATGCAAAAAGTTATATAGTCTAAAATGTTTTTTGTTGTTGTTAACCAGTAAAGTCCCATTTAGATGCAATATCTCCTCTAGATATTTTGCAAAGTCAAAAGCTCCATATTCAAGAACAAATTAAGATAAATCATCACAAAGCATTAAAAAAATCGACGCACACAAAAAATAACATACCCAAATACAACAGTCAGAAAACAAACAGAAATCAGGGTTTTAAAAGAATAACAGCAACAACAGTGATCTGTTTTGTATTTTTAAACATGTCAAGTTCAGTATGCCTTGCAGCTCATTCCAAGCCTGCATATAATCTAAATATAAATAAACATAAAATAAATATAAAATAACATTATACTGGAATTTTTACACACAGAAATGTGACTTTTATCAGGTAGAAATCATTTTTTTTTTCATTTGAGCTGATTAAAAAAGTTACAGAAGGCTGATTTTCTTTTCATCCTGTTCCTCACAGAAACGGTGTACCTGTGCGTCCAGACGGTCGTAACATCCTGATGTCCTCTGACGGCAGTCTGATCCTGAATAACGTAAAGCCTTCAGACGAGGGAACTTACACCTGTAACGCTTACACTGGCATCTACTCTGTGAGCGCCACGGCTGAAGTTCGAGTCACTAAAGACACACACCAAGGTAAAGATAATAATCTGTCATTATGAACACATTTGCAAAATAATATACCAAAAAAATTTTAGTTTCCATATCGATAATAATCACTTTCTGCTTTTAGATATCAGAAAAGAAAAAAAACCTGTTTAAATTCTAACTGAATTGCCATTATATTTCACTTCATTATTTTGACTTTTACTATTTAAATCACTGAAAACTTCAGAGATGTGGGCAGCAATTAAAAGATCTGGAACCTAAAAACAGATCTTATGTAGATAATACATCATAAAAAACTGACATCTCTGCCGTGCAGGTGAACAAACAAGCAGAAACAAAGTTTAAAAGACTCACAAGGGGGAGTAATTTAAGATTAATGTACTTTCCAGAACACTACACAATGTTCTGTGTACTGAAGTGATTTTATGAGCCACAACAAAAGGAAACAAAATGTCTTTTAACTGCTGCAGGTGTTGATGTGCCTCCAGAATGCGTCGACCAGCCCGAGCTTGCCAACTGCGAGCTGATCGTTTACGCCCGACTTTGCTCTAACTCGTATTACTCCAGTTTCTGCTGCGCCAGCTGCACCAGGCACTCGCAGAGGAACGACAGGTTCGGTCGGCTAGGCTGAAGCCGCCGAGCGTTTTAAAAACTGTGGGACACGTGGAAAAGAGGGATACGGAGGAGCGCTGGTGTTTGAGACACTGAAGCTGATTTTGGAGGATTGTGAAAACCTTCCACCACTGAACTTTTGCCAAAAGGACTCAAACACTAAAATCTGACCAGGTTGTGCAGAATCACAATTCGAGAATGCAAAAGGATCGATGACTGTAGATAAATCTGTGAACCTGGAGGACAGGGAGTCTGTTCGAGCGCTGCTGCATTAAACACTGAATGTGGAAACATTAAAGGTTCTGTATGTAACTTTTAAACGGGCCAAATAGACTGGCCCGATTCTGGTAGCCGACACCGCCGTCACTGGGGATATGTTGCGATAATGACGTTGTCGAGGAATTGAATAAAATATATTAAATACAATTATTTAGTGTTTAACCCTTTGAACTTTGAGCAAATGGGCTTGATTTCTTTACACGACAAGACGGAAATGAGCAATAGAAAAAAAAATTACCCCAAAATTTGTAAAATTAGGAAAAGGTTCAAGAAAATGATTTGAAAATTGGTAAAAAAAAATTAAAAAATTTTAAAAAAATTTTAAAAAATTAAAAATAAATAAAAAAATAAAATACATAAATAAGTAAAAGTGCAAAGGAAACAAGGCAAATGAGAACTGATGAGAATTGGAAAAAGAGATAAATATGTAATTATGATCATTCTAAATAAATTTGTTTTCCTGTCTTTATTTTTCCTTTTTCCCTAGACATTTTCCCCTAGCTAATTAAAAAAAAAAAACTTTCTAAATCTAGTAATTTCTTGCAATTTGTGGAACATTTCTTACCAAGTTGCACAAATTTGTTCAAGGTCTAAAGTTTTAAATATTTGTAAAAGGCATCTGAAATCAGCACAAGAAAAGTGATGCAGCTCCAGGTTTTAAATCCACGTAATGTCTCTTAATTAACCTGTGTTTGCTTATTGTGTAAAGGAGCTACGTAACATCTGGCTGTATATTTAGCAGCAGAGAACGCCACAAAGTTTAAATATTTTAACCTAACCTTTAACCTCTCCCTCTCATCTTCTAAAATGATATTCGCTTTGCTGTCTACTATCTGCCGAATTTCACGTGAAGACATCGTGTGTGTCATATCTTTCTTCAGCGCAGTGTTTACGATCTAAAATTGTCTAAAAGTTACATAAAGAACCTTTAAAACTCTTAAAATTAAACACATAAACCTGTAAAAGTTAAAAAAGTTAAATGAGGAAGCAAAAGTTTCTTTGTCCTTCTTCCTCCGCCATGTCCTTAAAATAAGTTATTTACTCTCTGACCCTAATGTACATGTTCTCTGTTTTCTAGAGAATTATTTTACTATTAAAAAAATATGTTAAAAGGATTTAAGATGTAAATCCAGTGAAATGGTTTAATCTCTGCTGTACTGTTGTGACCACTGCTCTTTTTTAAATCAATATTTTTGGCATATCAGTGACAAAGGGTTTATTGTCTCTTTGTGATGTTTATTTTTATGTAATTATTTGATAATAAAAATAATATTTTGATAAAAGCTGGTGGTTTGAATGACTGCGTGACTTGATGTTCCGGTTTGTACCATAAGAGGGCGCCCAACATGAGAAATCAATCATCCAGCAGCTTATTACATTTTCTTTTTATCGAGTTACTGAAGTGAAAATTAGTGAAATATCTTAGTTAATATGATGTTCTTGAATGTATTTCTGCTTCTTATCGTGCAATTCATACTTCAGGCTGATAATTGCACTCTGTGGTTGCTGAATTCAGACCAGGTGTGTGGATGATTTCTCAGTAATTAGGCAGCTGGTGATTTGTGACACTCATGATTAAATGAACAGTTTTGTTTCTTTCAAAGCTTTAATGCTGTTATCTAAAAAGAGTTCATGTGTGTCAATGGAAAATGTTTCCAAAGGAAGATTATTGTCAAATATTATATGTTTTATTTAGACTTTACTGAACACTAGAGGTGGAATTCACATTTTATTCTTGGACAAGAAACAAAAGCAGAAAGGTAGGAAACAGATAACTATTCACAGGTTCTTTTTTTTCCCTAAATTACACACTGAAAGTTATTCTTGAAGCATTATCTCTTTAACTATTAACAACTGTAACTAATGCATTTACCAAATGTGCCAAAGTGAATGCGTGTTCTCTGCTTTACACTCAGTTTTGATTTAAAAACACACTTCTGGCAAAACTTAAACCAGGTGTTTTTTCCTTATTGACACGTGAAAACATTTTTAGATATAATATGTTTAATAAGCACTTCAAATAAGGTAAAAGGTTTGGACGTCAATATTTGATAGACAGATGTGGGTGAAGTCTTGCTGTATGGCCTGACCCACAAAGAAGGTGAAATGTAGCTCTTTTTTTGTTAATCTTTTCTGACACATTTTTTTTTTCTTGCTGTGCTTTTATTTAAGTAGGGTTGGAGCATTTTGAGGAAAAAAGTTTCCCCCCTTTTTATTATTAGTATTTGGAATACACATCCATGCAGCCTTACACATTTTGATTCCTGTGTGTGTGCATATGACTACATTTTATTGCAAACTGCTCTGCCCTGCACACAGAAATAGCAAAAGCCACAAGCTACTTTCATTTCATTTTATCAGTGCGTAGCTGGGGCGTCGCATGCTGTGTTTGCATCTGTTGACCCCAAAACACAAGAGTCTGCAGAGTTTTGCAAGGATTGTTTGCTTCAGCAAGAGATGTTTTGGTTTGGAGTAATTTTGTAGAGTTTTGCAAAGTAGCTATCAGAAAAAAGCTAAGACTTTAGCATCCTTTTGGTATTGTTGCATATTGTTTGTAAATCTCATGATGATGGTGGTTTTAAGGTGAAACTGGACACTTTGTTTGGGAAACTTGACTCAGTTGCTGAAGAATTCCTGGTTTGTGATTTCTCATGAGGATTTAACAACCTTCATCTGTGGTGGAGATATTTTTGTATTTTGGCTGTTGCATCTTTGACATGTCTCAGTGGGAAAAGCACTGATGCTTACAGTAATGCTTTCATTTCTTTCAAAGGTTTCAGGCCAACTTTCAAGCAGTTTTTAGTGTGTTAACCCTTTGAAACCTGAGCAAATTGTTTTGATTTCCTTCTAACGCATAAGTGAAATGCAATAAGCAAGCGTTTTTTCTGTGATATAAAATATATATATATATATATTTATACATTAAGTTAGGCCCTTCGCTCCTCCAGGGAGAAAAAGCCATTGACAAATGTGTATCATTACACTATGTAATTATTATAATTATTCTACAGTTTCTTGGACATTATTCTCTAGTTTATTTCTGTTTATGTTTTTTCTTAAACTTATGTTTTCACCTTTCACTAATTTCTTGCAATATTTGGGGCATTTCTTGTCAAGTTGTGCATTGCCTTTTCCTCATGTTTTCAAAAGAAATCAGATTGTCAGATTTCAAACAGTTAACATAGCACAACAAAACTGATGAAGGTCCTGAACCTTTTAGATGATCTTTTTTGGTATTGTATTTATGATGTGTGTGATGATGGTTTTGAGGTGAAACTGGGAAGACTGAAGCATTTCTGTCTCTGTAGAAGCTTCAGTCGTCTTGTTTTGTTGCTGAACATCAGTGAAAATACAGTTTTTTAATAATAACGCTGAGGCAGGTTATTGTAGCTGGTGTTTTACAGCTGCTTTTATGTCCCATAATATAATTAGTCCTGTCAAATTGATAATGTAATAGAATAGAGGTGTTTTATTTTACTTCATCAGACTTTGATGTTTCTGTGTTGCACAGTGCAAATGTTTCTTTGTGTGGGATTTTTGAATAATAATTTCTTCATGACACTGCAGAGAGTAATAAATTGTTTCCCATTTCTTAACAAACAGATGAAAACAGCAGTTTATAAATGAATCTGAAGGTCAGGATGTGCAGGAGGAGATATAATTAAATAGCTCACAGATGTCACACACCGTGTTTCTGTTGCAGTGTCGCACACACTGTTTCCTGTTTGTGAGTAAAAACATGTTTTTACAGGAAGCAAATTAAAGAAAATAGAGAATATTTGTGGATATGTTCGTGTAGCAGTTGAAGTAGTTTGAATCCCACTGGAGTCTTAACTGATAAAGAAGACATTTATAGTTTCATGAGCTGTTTTCAAAACTAAGTAGTTCATGTTTTTGTACTTTTGCTTTGAGTGCAGGACTTTTACTTGTTATTGGGTATTTCTTCACTTTAGTACTGCTACTGAGTATTTCCTCCAGCATTGTTGAAAAGAGACTGTTTGGAGAGATGTGTGTAGTAAAGTAGTACATGACCAAGTTATCTTTTAGATATAGTCAGCATAATGTCTCAAAATGTGGTCCCATATTTGCAGATTAAATAAACACATAAAGGACAGTAAAACCATAAAAGTAATGAGGAGGAGAGCAGAAGAGTTTAATTTTGACCAAATTAAAGACGTTTACACCATAAACTGATGAAAAAAAATGTACAAATTGTTGCATAAAAAATCACCAGAATGCAGGAGAGGAAGTGTTTTATATCCCCAAACCTCCCTTAATATGTCTCCCCAAATATTGAAATGAAGCCCACCCCCGCACATAAAAATAAGACTTCAGTCAAAAACAGCACTTGTACAAACTCTCTAAACAAACTGTTGATAGCCGTTCGAAGTCTAAACAATCATCTAATCTCTCTGACTGTAACTATAATTATCACTCTCATGCTCAACCCAAAAAACAGTCAGATGCATGTTTTTGCACCAGATGACAGTAAACAGCTGTTGTATATGTAACACACGTATGTTGACTCTGTAGCTTCAGTTGACACAGAAATAAAAGTTTTCCAGCTGTTTGCTCAGAGAGCTGCAGTGCAGTGTGGGGGTGTCGGTGCAGAGAAGCAGGTGCACTCTGTGAAACGGAGGTTGTGGTAAAGCTGAAGGTTTCACCTCCGTCTTTTCTCAGCAGAGAGAACGACGTGCAGGCTGCTCCGTGACCACTTCCTCTCCTCTGCTGTCGCTCTCTGCTCCTCTGCAGGTTTCAGCAACAGCTCTGACCTTCTTCTGTACACAGACGAGAACGCTGATTTCCTGTTGTTCTGTGGTCGACTTACACACATTTGAACTGAAGGTTTAACTTCTTTATTCATGAAGAGAATGTAAAAAAAACTTCTCTCACTCATGCAAAGGGAATCTAGATATGACTCAAATAAACCTAATAATAATAATCTTAGATTAGTCAGTCAAATCAAATTCAGTCACCAATAAGTTTCATAAATGGAAAAACTTATCAAGACCCAAATGAACCTGATTCTTAAGTTTCCCTGAGCTGTTTCGACATTATGTAGGTGAGAAATAACTGATTTCTCAGAAAAGATGCAGATAAGAGACCAGCTAAAAAAACCTCACACTGTCTGTGGAAAAAGTGATGTTCAGTATAGGATGATATGTGAGAGCAATGTCTTTAATCTATTTAAATCAACTATGAAAACATAATATGAAAACTAACCCATGCTGTTTAGATATACATACATACTGAACGTAGTTTTACTATCAAGAGATGTCATGAGAACTAGAAAATATCTTTTTACAGAGAAACAAAAAAGCATAATTGATTATATCCTTTGAAATATTTTAATTGAGAAGACAATCAAGCAAACAAGTGATTCACAAACACAGAATTAATGTCACAAGTATTCATAAAAATGTGATGCCAAAGTATGTCAGGAAAAGTTTTAAGCGGTAACTATGGTATTTTTCAACCTGGACCATATTTTCTCATGTTTCTGAGTCAATCATTTTTGAGTGCTGCAGCCGACAGCAGCAAAACAGGCTATAATGTTACCCTAATGAGCATTTGTGCATTGTCAATGTGCAACCAATAAAAGTGCTTGTTTTTGCCATTTACAGACTCAGATTGATAAATTATCGTCTGACAACGTTATGGAAAGGATCCTCACAGAGTTAGACCTTTTCTTAGAGTAGACTACTCTATTTTTTTCTTTTTTTAACTAGACTTTTATAACCACCAGAATCTATTCAAATAAACACTCATTTTATCATTTAAAAAAACACAGAAAAATAAAATAAAGTAAAAGTACGAATAAGAATAAAGCTCCAAAAAGCTTTTTTAGTTTGTCTTTCCACTGTTCGACCAATTATTAACTCTCTTCACCCAGTTAGATGTGAAACCATGCTGGGTCTATATAAAAATCTGAGCCTGTCAGTGGCAAAAATAAACTTTTTTAATGGACGTGTATTGACAGTGCATAATTGTCAGCAGGGATTAAATTGTACAATAACATCCACTATTTGCTCAATACTGGAGCAATTTCAAAAACATTGAAAAACAGGACCCAGGTCACAAAGAAATCCTCTGACAAGAGCATGCATAGAGCTCTATTATACAGCAGGATGCAAAAAGCGCTGCATCAAACAAAGATGTGGCGATATAACAATGTTTTCAACCTTTGTTTACAAAAAACTTTCGACCTCGTGGTCCATGCGTTCAGCTTTCAGTTGTTCTGCTTTCCAGCTGAACTCTGCAACATAGACAAAGGTCACAATGTCATACCGTCAGCATTCATTCAAATATTGAAATGCATGTTGGATTAAGGGTGCAGAGACAAACCTGAAGTTTCCACACCAGAAACCCCACAAAGGCTCCGTAGGTGATGCTCTTGATGATGAAAACACCGTAGGAGAATTTGGCCGTCTGCGTGATCCTCAGATATTTCTCTGCAGAGAGTCCAAACATTCAGATATGACCAGTTACACTAAATAGTAGCAAAAACTGAAGTATGAAGAATCAGAAAATACATTTACCTTTTGTCAGGGCTTCTCCTTTAGCTGATAGAAAGATAAGAAATTAATTAGATGATTGTTTACAGTTATTTCCCATCAAGTTTAAGTCAGTTTGAAATGAAATGTACCTTCTTCTCCATTAATTGAATCTGAATGAGATGTAGTTTCTGTCCCATCGAAGAAGCTGACGGTACATGTGAATTTAGTGTCTGGTTTGTACCATTCTTTGGCAAGGACCCTCAGCCTGCTGGTGATTTTGTAAAACTTGCCCTCTCGCAGGGCAGCTTCATCAGTCGCCACACCATTGGTGACGCTGTTCCCGTTGATCTGCCAGGACACTTGGACATGGTCTGGGTAGAATCCAGTGGCCACACAAACAATGGTCTTCTTCCTTGCATTGTCTTTCTGGTCTCGACACTCTTTTGTTGACGGAGGAAGAACTTGAACTGTTGGTTTTGTGATTTCGCAGTCTGGTTCTGCAGTAAGAAAGGACATAAATCACGATAAAAAGCTGCAAAGATCAACAGCAAACTTCAACAGCTAATGTACATGAGACATCTTAACAGCAGAGTTTAGACATGAACATCAGGGCGCAAAGCAAGAACTATTCAAACTGAATCTGAACACCAATAAAACATGATCACAGTAGGTTGCAGGATTAAAATTTCTTTTTAGATATTTTTTTTGAATTTTAAAAAAATCTTACCAAGAACTGTTAGTTTGGTTCCTGCTCCAAATTCAGCAGGATAAGTAGAGCACACTGCTGACTCACATGTTAAAAACTGACAAAGATCTAAAACAGCTGAATTAACCTCGAACTTCTGTTTTTTAAAACTGCATTCGTAAGTAATCATTTCATTTAAAGTACAATCATTAGATTACATATATCCCATATACAGACACATGAATGTTTTTTAAATTGACTTTTTTCTTTCACTTTTTGATGCAGGGAAAAAAAACCTAATTTTTACTATCTGAGAAATGTTTTTAATGCCAACTTTTGCAGATTGAAGATATAATGCATACAGTCTTTTACCTGCACTTAAATAAGTCTGTTTGCTAAAGAATAGGGTATTTTTTTTTCCAAATTTATTCAAATTTTACATTTTCTTTTGCAGTTCTGACACAAAGTAACACAATGCTGCTGCAGCACCAAACAAGACAATGAGCAACAGTTTTTTACCACCTGAAACTTCACGCAGTAATTCTCACATTTAAGTTAAGAGAAGGTCACTAAACAGACATTTCTGAGTATGACTTTTTATAATTTTCTTACCCAACACCGTCAGTTTGGTGCCACTGCCAAAGTAAGCAGGGTCGTAGTTGTTCACACTGATACAAGGCTACAGGAAAACTGTTTGAGCGCTCAGCACTGAAAGCTGTCGACTGTCTTTGTGCTCTCTTTGCAGATGCATTAAACACTTTTGTAGAAACATACATATTTATATCAAGTTCAACTAATTGCTAACAGCATTAAACTTGTGATTCAAGGTCCATTTTAAGAGCAAAATGTTTGGTATCAACTAGTTTGCAGTTATATTCTAAAGAAGATTGTTTTAGTTTATGTTCAGTTTTGTGGTCGTCTTACCTAAAACGGTGAGTTTAGTCCCAGCTCCAAAGTAAGCTTCTGCCTGATTGCTCACAGTGTTTCACAGAGCTGATAAGAACTCGCTGTGAGAGTAATAATCTGGGCGCAGAGCCAAATGTTTTATAGCCACAGTACTTTTACTGGAGATTACAGACAATGTAGCTCAAACTTCCACCTTAACCTCCTTTTGCACTTTTTAAAAAGACAATACTTTTTTTTACTAGCATTAAATACAAGGTCCAAAGAATATTTTTCAACACTTAACACTTTTTCTCACTCACATATAGCAAATAATCTCTGAATCGAGCTCTGTGAGAGGCTTTAGTTGCAGATTTTCTTACCTAAAACAGTGAGTTTAGTTCCTGCTCCAAAGTAAGCTTGCTCATAGGACTCACAGAGACTTTTGACTGTTACAAAAACTCTTCCAAGTGCCTCTCTTTATCTGTGCCTCTATCTATAACTGTCACCCTCTGACATGCAGGACTTGAACGTATAGTTTCCAAAATAGCCAAATCTTCTCTTGTCTTTTTTGTCCTCATTTGAGTATCCATTCATGCTTTTTGAGATTGTTGATTGATGATGATTATTTAATCTGGCTACAAAATTGGAGTTGATTAATTTGAAAGTGTTTGAGCCATAGAGTATCTTTGCAGTGTCAGAAACTTCTTAACAAAATCATACATGAACAATAATGTGTTTTCTTACCTAAAACTGTTAACTTTGTTCCTCCACCAAAATAAGCTTCTGTAGTCTGAGTCACAGTGAACTTGATCAGTGCTAAAACAGCCCAACATGCTGCTTTTACTTTGCTTCCTGACTCATCATAAACATAACTTTCCTTTTAAAACGACAATTACAGTCTATTTTTTTTACAAGAGTCTTTAATAAACAATTATCATTTTATTAGATTTAATGTTAACTCACGTAGAACAGTTAGATTTGTTCTCTGGCCAAAATCCACTTCAAGCTGATACAACTTTTAAGCATAACAACAGAAAGCTCTGAGAAGGACTTGGACTTGAGGACAATATGATTTTTAATAATATCTTGATTTGTTTTGATTTCTTACCTAAAACCGTTAACTTTGTTCCTCCACCGAAGAAAGCTTCATAACCACCAGAGTCACAGTGAACTCCATCAGTGCTCAAAACAGCCCAACATGCTGCTTTTACTTTGCCTTTTAGCTTTTTAGTTTTGATAAATGCAACTTTCTTTTAAAACCTACAATCACGGCCTTATTTCACAAGTCACATGCAATAAAAACCTCAGTTAGACTTTTAACTTAACAAAAACTGTCAGTTTTGTTCCTTTGCACAAAATATGCTCCAAACCGACCTAAGACTTAAGTGTTTAAGTTAGAAACACTCCAATTACAATACCATTTCTTTCTTTTAATTTAATTTCTTACCTAAAACTGTTAACTTTGTTCCTCCACCGAAGTAAGCCTCTCGGTTATTATCACAGTGCACTCCATCAGTGCTCAAAACAGCCTAACATGCTGCTTTTACTTTGCCTCTTTGCTTTTTAGTTTAGATAAATGCAACATTTCTTAAAAACCAACCATCACAGCCTTATTTCACAGGTCATGTGCAATACAAACCTCTCAGTTAGTAGACTTTTAACTTAACAAGAACAGTCAGTTTTCTTCCCTTGCACAAAATATGCTTCAAACTGACTGAACTTGACTTGAAAAGACTTGAACGCTGTAAGTTTAAGTTTGAAACACTCCAAGTGCACCATTTCTTTCATTTAGTTACATTTCTTACCTAAAACGGTTAACTTTGTTCCTCCACCAAAGTAAGCTTCTTGGTTAGTCACAGTGCACTCGATCAGTGCTCAAAACAGCCAGACATGCTGCTTTCATGTTACTTTAGTTTTATGCTAAATGCAACTTTCCTTTCAAACCAACAACTACAGCCTGTTTTTTTTTTACAAGTTGTAGCATTACAAACCTCTTATTTACCAACCTGTCAGAATTTATTGTTAGTTTTTTTCTGCCGAAATAGGCTTTGCTATGACAGTGTTTAAACTTAGAAACAGAAGTTTTGAGCAAAACAGTAAGTTTGAGTTAGAAACACTCAAATTACAGCAACTTTCATTTTTCGTTTTTATTTCTTACCTAAAACTGTTAACTTTGTTCCTCCACCAAAGTAAGCTTCTGCACCGGCACCAGAGTCACAGTGAACATGATCAGTGTTAAAACAGCCCAAGATGCTGCTTTTACTTTGAATCTTTAGTTTGTGATGAATGCCATTTTCCTATTTTTTGAAAAGAAACTTTTCAATAAACTCCCTATTTGATTTTAGGTCAACTTACCAAGAAAAGTCACTTTTGTTCCCTGTCCAAACCAGGCTTTGTACTGACACAAGAGAGAAACAATCTAAAAACAATGTTATTTTTGAGTTGATTTCTTACCTAAAACTGTTAACTTTGTTCCTCCACCGAAGACAGCTTCATAAGCACCATCACAGTGAGGTTAATCAGTGCTCAAAACTGCCCAACATGCTGCTTTTACCTCGAATCTTTACACTTTAGTTTTTTTTGTATTATTGCAATTTTTCTTCATTACTGTTTGTATGTTGTTGGGTGCAGTACAACACTCTCAGTTAGCACCATGCTCAAATTTTAACGTACAGAGAACAGTCAGTTTGTTCCTGACTGAAATAAGCTTCAAACTGACAGTCTTAGAGATGAAAACTAAAGCAGTCAGCTAAACTAAAACTGTGCCAGAAAACAGTAACACTAATTTTGATGTGATTTCTTACCTAAAACTGTCAACTTTGTTCCTCCACCGAAGTAAGCTTCAGTTGTACCACCAGAGTCACAGTGACCTCTATCAGTGCTCAAAACAGCCCAACATGCTGCTTTTACTTTGCTTCTTTACATATTAGTTTTGTCACAAATCCACATTTTTTGCATGCAATTCAAATATCTCAATAAAAACCCTGATAGATTTAATTCCAACTTACCAAGAATAGTCAGTTTTGTTCCCTGGCCGAAATAGGGTGTGTACTGACACAGCGTTTAAGCTTGAGAGCAAAAACTTGAGTGCTGTAAAATTCATAAATGGACTCTTAAATTGCAATGTTTTTGTCCTTTTAAATTTGATTTCTTACCTAAAACTGTTAACTTTGTTCCTCCACCAAAGCTAGGTGTTGTTCCCTGGGTCACAGTGAACTCGATCAGTGCTCAATACATCAGAACATGCTGCTTTGGCTTTGCTTTTTAACATTTTGCTTTTTAACTTTTCTTTAAATCCAAAAACTGTGGTATATATCTCATAAGTTGTATGTAATACAAACCTGTCAGTTACAACCGAGTAAGACTTTATGTTTACTTACCGAGAACAGTCATATTCGTTCTTTGGCCGAATTAGGCTTTGCACTAACGCAACTTTCATGCTTAACAGCAAAAAGCTCTCAGCTCAACTTAAGCTAGACTTGAGCAGATTAAGTTAAGATTAAGAAAGAAGCAATCGAGTTAAAGAGCTATCTTTGATTTGATTTGATTTCTTACCTATAACTGTTAACTTTGTTCCTCCACCGAAGTAAGCTTCACCAGAACCAGAGTCACAGTGAACTGGATCAGTGCTCAAAACAGCCCAACATGCTGCTTTTAATACAGATCTTTACATTTTAGTCACTTTTATTTTATTAAATGCAGCACTTCTGTAATCCCAAATCAATATTTGCTGCACTGCTGTCTTGTTTTTCAAAGTTTAATACAAAAAATTGTTTTCCTCACCAATCATCCTGCTTGCATGTAATTTATTTCTCTTGCAGATTAATTAATCAGAATTTTTCTTACTTACCGAGAACAGTCAGTTTAGTTCCCTGGCCGAAATAGGCTTCGTAATTGGCACAGAGCTTAAGCTTAACAGCAAAAAGCTCTGAGCCGAACTTAAACTATAAAGACCCAACTGCATTACGTTTCTTATTGCATTACAACAATTAAAGTTAAGTACATTTGGTAAATGTAAACCATCCTTGACTTACCCAAAACAGTCAGTTTGGTTCCTTTTCCAAAGTAAGCTTCATTTAAGTTGTCACAGTGAAGAAATACTGAGCAGGAAACTACTGAGTCTTTCTTGCCAAGAATAATCTTTGGACCATTTTTACTGATACTTCTTTTTGTATCGAGACTGAAGCAATGTAAAATTTATGGAACTAAATGAATAAATTGGAATATTTACCCAAAACAGTCAGTTTGGTTCCTTTTCCAAAGTAAGCTTCGTTTGCATTGTCACAGTGCAAAAACACTGAGCATGAAACTACTGATTCTTTCTCTACTATAATAATCTTTGGAAAGTTTTTACTGTCTCCTCTGTTTTTAGTGAGACTCTAAAGCAATGTTTCATTCATTAAAACAGGAATAAACTTGAATATTTACCTAAAACAGTCAGTTTGGTTCCTTGGCCGAAGTAAGCAGGATCATTGTAGGTCACAGTGCAGAAACACTGATCATGAAACTCTTGATTCTCTCTTTACCAGAACAATCTTTGGAAAGTTTTTACTGATATTTCTCTTCAGTTTAAGGCCTTTAGACGATGCAACATCCATTAAAACACAGAAATAAACTGTAATATTTACCTAAAACAGTCAGTTTGGTTCCTTGGCCGAAGTAAGCAGGATTAGTGTTGGTCACAGTGTTCTCACTTCAGCTCAATATTTCAGCTTTTTCACAACAACCGTTTGGTCTTCACTTTCATACAAAACATTTGACTATTTTAACTTTGTTGCAGTGAAGTGAAGCAGTGAGAGATCCTACTTACCCAAAACAGTGAGTTTTGTTCCCTTTCCAAAGTAAGCTTCAGCTCCAGTGTCACACTGAAAGTCTCCTCAACTAAAAAGTCTCCAAACTTTCCATAATCAGCCTGCTGAGACACAGTGTGATAATCCAGAGGATGAAGACAGTTTAAACATGCAGGACAAGCTTCATAATGTCCACATTTGTTGTTTTTTTTTGTCAAGATGAGTGAAAGAAGAATCCTGGTGCTCCACATATGATTTGAAAGTCATTTTCAAAACTTTTATACTGCAGATTTTTATCATGTAAATTGTCTTTTTAATGCTAAAGTGCCCTGCTGTCCTGTACAGTTTAATATTATACATTTTTCTGCTCTCCACAGTGTCCCAGGCAGCATGCATCAGTCTACACAATGGGAGTTAATGGGAGGAGGTTTTTGTACGGCGGCTCTATGGGATTGTATCACCGTGCCCCCCCTGTCCCCACGGTGAAAAACCGTCACACAAAAACCTGCCGTCTCTTTGCCCCTCTCCTCTCTCCTTCCCCCACCCAGCTCCTCCATATCTCAGCCTCCATCTGTGTGTGTGTGTGTGTGTGTGTGAGAGCAGCTGCTCAGGTCGCTGACTGACGGCTGAACGCCTTTAACCTGACTGCTGCTATTTCTGTGACAGCTAAGAAAAGAAGAGAGGAAAGAGGAAACTGGTCTTTGTTTGTGTTTGTTTGTTGTTCAGAGGGAGTGACGTCTCTGCAGGTCACACCTCTTTATCCTCCCACTTATCTCTGAACTGAGGAGGAGACACAAGAGCAATACTGAAAACAAGAAAGCCCAAAGCTCAAGACAAATTACAATACATGTATGTATCTGATGAGGTGCTGAGCTACACTAATACAACCTCCCAACTTTTCTTCCTTTCTTTTTTAAAAATCAGAATGTGCTTTTTACCTTGCCATCGCTCATTACGTATCAACACCATCAGACACCAAAAACACACATTAATTTCACTCACATTACACTAGACCTCAAGGAGATATGATAAACATTCATTTTCATAAAGGTGAAAAAATGTTGTACTTCTCCTTTAACATAAATAAAGGGGTTTTTTTAGATTTCAAAACACATTCTCATTTTGGGACATATATTCTGACAGCATTAAAATTAAAAAGGGTATCAGGGTGTGTGTGTGTGTGTGTGTGTGTGCGTGTGTGCATGTGTGCATGTGTGTCACCAAAACAACACATATTAGATATGCAGAATGGCCCATTTAGGAATAAATAAATAAAATAATAAAAAATAAATATAATAAAATAAAATAAATTACTGGATCGTAATCTATTGATGCCTCAATGTGTAAGCATCATTTAAATGTGGTAGCATTTAAAAGTGAAGCTAATTTCAACTTCTATATAAGACCATTCTAAAATAATACATCAGGAAAAGCACAATATTTTTATCAATAAATGCAGAGAAGTATAAGGTAGCATTAAATGGAAATACTTTAGTAAAGTACAAGTAAATTAATTAAATTTAATTTAAATTAAATATATAAATAAATGTACTTAGTATCTTTCTATCACTGCAAATAAGCTCCAGCTAT
Source organism: Plectropomus leopardus (assembly GCF_026936395.1). Classification (NCBI taxonomy): domain Eukaryota; kingdom Metazoa; phylum Chordata; class Actinopteri; order Perciformes; family Serranidae; genus Plectropomus; species Plectropomus leopardus. The sequence continues at coordinate 6,408,521 of NC_142189.1, forward strand.
AAATGGCCTGATATGCGACACTGATCTAATATTCTACGCTTTTATATACATATTTCTATAAAATAAATGTACAAATACTGTATCATACTGAATTCTTTTTTTTATTAAATTACATGTCTGTGCTGGGGTGTTTCACTCAACATTTCTTTTCTTTAAAAAATAAAATAATTAACTAAATGATAGGTAGTTCAACCAGTATGCTCATATTAAAACAAGTTTACATTTTCATTTATATTGACATAATTGTGACAAATTATAGGTATTTTTATGATGTAATGTCACTGTTGTTTGCAGACGTCACTTTAATGTCATCTGTACGTTCCATGTTCATCCTATTTCTTCAATATAGTTTAATTTCGGTAGCACTTGTATTATTAATTGGCTGGCTTCCCTTAGGATTTTTTATGAGTGTAATCCCACATCAACCCTATAGAGGTCAGTGTATGATAATGTCTTAAATTTGATACACAATATTCTTGTCAGACTGAATTATCGTAAAATGGAATAACAAGAGACGAAAGCACTGTCAGAGATTAGAGAAACACTGTAGGACAATAACACTGAATGAGACATTAATCTTTACCACATTAACACCTGCTCGATTATCTATACTGATCAGCTTTGTGGTGATGATGCAGGAACATTGAGAGAAACATTCTTGTACTTTTTAAAAACGTATAGATGTATTTACAAATGTTTTCCTTTACATTTTCAGATCATCTTGATGTTGATCTGTTATTACGTAAAAACAAAATCCAGCTCTGGGCTTCTCAGAGTTAACTCCTCATGCATCCTCCTCCCTGGCGTCTCCACCTGGTTTCTCATGTTGTTGTTAAGCTGCTGAGGCTTTCTGAATCACTGTGCTCTCCTGGAGGCACAGTAATACACAGCTGAGTCTCCGGCCTCCACAGGGCGTATCTGCAGAGTCGTCTGAAGCACCACAGGCCCGAACATGGTGTACTTGGTTTTATTAAAAGGAGCGACCGTAATCCTAACAGCTCTAGCACTAGAATATGTGACCAGCTGTATTTCCCCGCTGCTGCTCTGTCTGTACCAGCACATGTACATATAGTCTTTGTCATCTTGTTCACACTGCAAAGAAACAGCCGGGTCTCCTTCACCACTGATTGCAAAAGGCGGCTGAAGAATTTTAACACCAGTGGAGGAATCTGTAAAATAAGAAAAAAGACAATAAGTGAATTAACAACTTCAACAAGGAACAAGTAGAAGAAAACAGTTCTTTTCTTCCATCTGGATTTCAATGTTCTTACTGGCGACGATGAGAACAGCAGCTAAGAGCAGCTTCATTTTGACAGTGATTAAAAGGTCAAGAGTACAATCGTCTCTCTTTAGGCAGACCTGCTGAACTGCTGCAGCCGAAACTTCTGAGAAATAAAATCTGAAGGAGTCTCAGCACAGCCACAGTCTCCTGGTGGACAACAAGCAGAAACTGCAGATTAAAGCTCTTACTCAATTATAGAGAACTTAAAAAAGAGTTTATAGTGACTGACACTTCTTTCTCGAAGCAAAATGCATTATTTATTAATACGTTTTTGTTGTTGTCTTCATGCAAGGTCGTAGGTTTGGTGCCCTGCAAAAAAATGAATTGGCAAATATTTCTCTTGAAATTTTTTTTTTGTGATTTTTGTAGGACATACAAAATTTCTGACTTTTTTTCCTTCAAAAACTTTTAGTGATTTTTATAAAAAAATTTTATATAAAATTTTTTTCCCCCCTTTTTCTTTCCTTGTTTTTTTCTTGCTATTACATTTTGGCTTTTTGGGCATTTTTTACGTAAAGCTTAAATATTTTGGGCGATTGTTTTTTATGTGCAATATTGAAGAAGTAAAACCTTATGCACAGAGAAATCAAACTGCATGTATGTATCTGACACCCTTTTTTAAAATCAAAATCTGATTCATACCTTGCCATCACTTATTTTGTGTCAACATCTTCAGACAGAAATTATAAATTTGTTTCATTTAAATGGCATAAATAATAAGAAACTTAAACAATTTGGGTGATTGATTTTTTCTTACATTTTGGCAGGCATATTTTGTTTTAAAATCCCCAATAATTACACCGTTTATCACAGCCAGAAACTGTTAAAACAGTTGCAATTATTGTTGGACTTTCAAATTTCTGATGGTCCTTGAACACATGTGTGGGATGCTGAAATCATGCTTTGAATAGAGTTTGATCTTATGTTTTTAAAAAACACGCTGCATGTGGGGCAAGGGAAAAAAAGAGGGGACCTTGAAAATTCATGGAATTGTTTTTAAAATTTGTGCATGAAAATGTGTGGGAAGACTAAAATAACCAAACCCCTGAGCTGCAGCTGCAAGTCACAGCAGGTTTTTAGTGAAGCAGAGTATTAAACCACATCACTGTGTACTAGCAGCGCAGAAATACACAGCCGAGTCTGATGGATTCACTGTCTGAATGATCAGAGTTCCTCTCTGTGCTTCTCCTTTTATCTGGAATCTGGATTTTTTAAACTGGTCCTCGTAGACTGGGTCAGCCTTTAGGACTGTGTACCCGATGAGGGTCATAGAGCGGCTGCTGCGTGTGTGCTGGTACCACAGCATGGTTTGGAGGCTAGTGTCATCATGACTGCAGTTTATCCTGAGCTCCTCAGTCCCTTCCTTTACAACTTGAGCCGAGGAATGTTTGAAGGTAATACTCTCCACTTTTTCTGTAAAGAAAAAGTCATTGTTGGGGTGAAGTTTGAATTCAAGCAATGCAAGTTTTAAGAATTCAGCTTGACTTCTTCAAAAAACATAATTGTAACATAAATACAAAGTGGTATAGATGTTACAGGAAAAAAAATCTTAGCAGTCTGTCAAACTTACTTGTAAGTATGAGCAGTAAAAATCCAAACCTGTATACAGCTGCAGGCATCCTGGAAACTAATATCATCACCTGTGCAATGGTTAAAAAATTAAAAGAGACAGACAAACAAAAAAACAACAATTAGCATACTAATCAGCCATAGCCATACTAAAATCTGGTATCAGAGCATTTGCATGTTGCGCCAGTCTGACAAACTTAAATCAGATCAAATGAGAGACGATCCCCTCTCCACATCTCACCTGCTCCTCCCCTCCTTCTTCCTCGGCCTGTAGCTGATCCTGTTAAAAAAAATTCTGCCTGCTTCTGCTTCTTTGCAGTAACTTTTATTTCTGAACACAAACAAATACACAGGCCTATAAGGAGACTATTTTTTGATGGATTTGTAAGAGTGATTCTGGAGGATGTTTTAATAAATGTAGTATCTCTCAGATCTTTTTTTTTTTTTTTTAAAATCTTTTCTTTGTCTTTATTGCTTTGTTTAAGATTAGGAATTGGATTTTAATTTAAATTGTTAGGTGCTAATGAATTTAAACAAAAAAGTAAAGAAAGTGAAAAACTAAAAACCAAATCTGTGCTGCAGGTGCTGTCTGGCAGCGTTTATTGAGGCCGCACATGGTTCTGTCTGGCCCATAACACATCCATGGTCTGGCCTTGTTCTCACCTAGCGTCATCAAGAGGCGCTTCATGAGCACTGTAAAGGCGTCTTTTTGGCGTCTTGCTCTTACGCCAAAAACACTGACTGTTGGATCTTAGAGGAACATGATTGGTCATCACATAATTGGGGGCGGGGTTTTATCCCGCCAATACCCCGCCCACTTGATACACCGTTGACAGTCTTCTGTCGGGGACACAAATATTAAAAACTAATATACTTCGCAAAACATGAGAATGACTGACCAAAACTCACTTATAAAGAAAGCATGTTGCTGATGGTGTCGCCTCAGGACTGCCATGACAAGGAATTATAATGTTTTCGCTGCTTCCAAACACTAAAGGAGTCCGTTTTCCAGTTGATCCACACACCAACGGCTGCCCGATAATGCGCATTTCGAGTCTAAATCGGAGTTTTCCGTCCTGTTTTTGGCTTTTTTCGGACTCTGCTTGGGACGTTAACTCTTCTTGGAATCGCCAGGAATCACAGCTTCACCTCAATAAGGTAAGACTCAGCAGCTGCTTGTGCTAACACTTAAGGCTAACGTCATGTCATGTGGTGTTTTGGCTTTTTAAATGCCCCTGGCTAAGCTAGCTACGTTTGGCTAAGCTAACTAACGGTTGTGTTGCTTTCAGTGGAAAAGACTGAAGCTAACCTTATGACAGCTAACAGTGATGGCTGTTTCCCAGCTGTCTTTGCTCTCCCCCTGCCTTGTGTTTGATATTTTGGTGCTGGCCTCTATTGTTTTGCTCAGATGTATAGAAAGATAACAGCAGTATGCTGTCTACTAATTAACTGTTACTACAGCTAGCTAACATTACTGTTTGGGTCCCTTAATTGTTGTTTATTTTGTCTCATCAACATGTAGCTGACATTAAGCTATAGATATATTACCAGATGATGTTTTTTTCAGTCACTATTTTGCCTGCTAGGTTAACAGTTGCTCCCTAATGTCTGTACTCTGCTACTGTCTTGTGTTTCATGACTGAATAGTAGCTGTGCTGTGGGATGCTGTTTTTCTTCATCATCTACCTTTTGTGTTCTTTGGCACTTTATGAAGCTTTAATGCTGTTAATTTGGTGAATATTCATGGTTAAATTGGCATTTGTTTGTTGTTGTCATATTCTTGAACATGAATTACCTGTGCCAAGCATGGTGTTTGCTGAGGTGGTGAGAAAAACAGTCTTTGTTTACAACAGGTATTTCTGACTGTGTCACCTTGTTTTGGGTACTCTTGTATTGGTCTGTCTCCTTCTCTGTAAATGGTAGCACTTGATTTGTATAAATATGGGAAATCTGAAATTGATTTATTTTGAGAAGATGAGTTTGTATTTACATACATTTGTTTCCCTTACAATGCAGCCATAAATTCCACCCCATTTCGGTAAATGTTTTGTGGGGATGCACGTCATGGCATCAGCAGATATTGGCTTTCAAATGAAATACATTGCAATTGGCCATTATGCTCTCTGCCCATATCATAAACCTATATTTTTTGTTTATTGATAAAGTGAACATGTACACAACATAAACTCATAGAAAGAATTTTTCTCATTTTATGCAATGAATAAATGTTACATACACTGACGTCCATCTACTGGCTGGCCATCACAATAAGAGCATGTTTAATTTTGTTACATCCCCTACAGAGGAGACATGGTAATCGCTGAAGTGAGGTGGGGAAAAAAGTGGATGTATGGATATCTGTTAATGTCTAAATTAGTTGTTATATATGAGCATTAGGGGTCGACCCATATTGGTTTTTCAGGGCTGATACCAATTATTAGTAGTCAATGAAGCCGATAACTGAAATTTGGAACCAATAAAATGAAAGTCTTTCTATAACTATTTAGAATTTCGAATATAACAAACAGCAACACTATACTTTATTTAAATTCTTTCAGCAAAGTTTTAATCAAAACTGAAACTTTCAACAGCAAGTTCCCTGGAACTTTTTCAATAAAATCAAGTGGAAATTTAAATAAAAAGAAATAACTAAAAATAGCTCCCTGAGGTTTTACAAAGTAAAAGTTCCTCCCATGCTGACACTTTCTTTGCATGTATTGCAGACTGCCTTCCCTGGGTGTTGGTTGTCCAAAGTAGTGCACCTTTAAGTTAATTAATTTTTTTTTATCAGCGATCATTAAAATAGAACGCTGATACAGATTATTGGCAAAATGCCAAATATCTGCCCTGATAATCGTCCAGGCCGATTATCTGTTGACCCCTAATGAGCATATTGAATACTGGCCAGAAAATCCAATATCGTGCATCCATAGTTCTTTGCTTATAAGCACAGGGACTTAAATGCTTTCATATATTCATACTTTTTTGAGACTGTGTGAATGTGAAGAAGTGCATTATGATTATTCAAAAAAAAAAAAATCACAGCTATTGTTATTAATGTCAGAACAGTGATTAAGACATTTTGGGGCTAATTCTACCAGCCTATGATTCAGGATCTTGAACATGAAAAAAGGGTAGGGTTTTTAGTGAGGGGTGGCATTAAACCACATCACTGTGTACTGGCAGCACAGAAATACACAGCAGAGTCTGATAGAGTCACGTTGGTAATAATCAGAGCTCCTGTTTTGATGTCTTGTCTTGTGATTTTAAACCGATCTTCAAACTGCTTTTCATAGTTGGGGTCACTGCCACTGTAGCTGGATCCAATCAAGGTCATCAAACTGCTCTCTGGTTGCTGGTACCAGAGCATTACATACTGGTTGTTATCGTCATGATTGCAATTAATTTCTACCCTGGCCATGTTGTTGACTATTCTTGGATGAGACGGTTTAAACTTCACACTTTTGACTCGATCTGTTGGAAGAACACAGAAGATTTAAAATGTGGTGAAAAAAAAACATTAATACAAGTGCTGTATGAAATAAACAACACAGTTACAATTTTCAGCTGATTTCTTTACATTGAAGTAAGATGAGAAGTAATACTATCACATTTGGAGACATCCTTGAAGTTGTGCTTTAGCAAGAGAGACACAGCTTCCTCCAGTGGTGTATTAAGAGACAGTACCTCTTGTGCAAATGCACACATCTCAGAGAAGAGACGAGGGTTTTTAGTGAGGGAGTGGCATTAAACCACATCACTGTGTACTCGCAGCGCAGAAATACACAGCAGAGTGTGACTGGTTCGCTTGGTGTATCACTAGAGCTCCTCTCACTGTGTCTTCTCTTGTCAGCTGAAATTGTTTTCCAAACTGACCCTCATAGTTTGGGGGGCTCTGTCCATATCCATACCCAATGAGGCTCATAGACATTATGTCCACTCGTTGCTGATACTAGAGCATTGTCAGAAGGGTATTATCATCATGGCGGCAGTTAATCTGGACCTTAGTGCTCTCTTTCACTATCTGGGGAGGAGATTGTTGAAATGTTCGAGCGCTCACCTGACCTGTGGAGAAAGCAGATTTAGAAATGTTAATAGTACAAAACAAATGCACAATATATTTTTTAACATTATTGTTTGGTATATAATATAAATAATGACTACTTTTATGTAATGCAGAGTCAAATATGAAAACTTACAATAAAAACAGATGAAGAAGAAACAGAAAGTTTGCATAGACAAACACATTATCAGGCACTAGTGTGAGAGAAGTATTTCCCTGATAAAAAATAATGCTCAGGGTGAAGTAAAAGGGGGTTGTGTCTGTGTTTGTTGGTTTTATCATCACCACATCCTCATGATAAATGCTGCATACTAAGTGCTGTGCCTCCACCTATCGGTTGCGTTGGTTCTTCAAGACCCTTCCATATTCTTTATTTTGAATTTTTAATTCACTCCTCCCTAAGGCCTGGTGAGAATATTATTCTTCCTCCACACTTGCCATTATTTGGATTTGGAAGTGCATCTCATACACAGCTATGGCTAATATTATCATACAAGACATTTCTGACATATGAAATCCATAGCCTGTGCCTGCTTTACCAACTGATCTACTGGGCGCCCCAAGTTCCGATTTTGAATTAAATTTTTTTTCGTACCTTTTTTTTAAGTCATTCTGTGCCACCTCTCTAAATGCAGATGTTTTTGAGGGTACATGAACCCAGTGCAGACTAAACTCATCATGACTTATTTCTAGCCCTCAGCAGCAGTTTGAGTCGTGGCATGGATACTTGATCAGCTGATCCAATCAGAGCTGAGTTGATCAGATTAATGGATGAGAGGAAAGTGAGAGTGCAGAATGAGTAAATGAAGTTTAAGTCTCAGCATAATGAACTTCAATGAACAACCCAGAATAGTTTCACTTTCACTGTGTCTTATAATTTGCTGCTCTGTCTGTGACAAAAGTATGCGCTGCTGTGCAGTAAATAACAGCACAGTATTTCAATAATGCCAGAAAATCTATTGGTGGCAGTAGATGTGGAAAACCCTGTTGTGTGTTGCAGCCTGGATGTAGGTCAAACAGAGTAGCATCAAAAGGCAAATAGATTAGTGTAATATTACCGCAATTGTTAGGTTTTTACATGTCTACCTCACTAAGTGTAGTGCTGTGAAACAAAAGGAAGAAAGGATATATTCTACTGAAACAGCTATAATGAAGACCTTTTCCTGAGCTTTGATACTGTGTCACGTGGTTTCAGTGGTTTCTGTTGGTGTTCTATTATCTACTGGATCATTACGGAGGTTTTTGTATGAGAGTGTCAATGTTTTTTATACTGTGCATACTTGCTGCTCCAAAATATTCTCCGTTGTCTTCAGGGTGTTTCAGGTTGTGGATGTGAAGATAAGCAGTTTTCTCTCCATCTCCACTAACACTAAATTTTTTATCAAATGTTGACTCGACCTTAGGATTTGTATAACGCATGTAAGCAATCAGCTTTAGAGAAGTATCTCCTGCTGAGCGCTGATACCAGAGGATAGTGTCATAGCTCGGGATTTTATGTGTGAGGCTCAGGTTGAATTCAACATTTGGTTTCCACAACAGGTCAGGTGGAGTCTGAAACACCTGTTTTTCCTTACTGAGGTAAACTCCTGTAAAAATAGAAATAATGTTAAGTAGTGTAGAAATAAGCAATGAATGATTAGTGATTAGTGGAAGTGAATATTTCAACTCAGTTACTCTATGGATAAAGATTTTTTAGGGTTAATTCCAAAATAAATATTTAAAGAGACCTAATGTATGTTCAGTACCTTTAATCCAGACAACAATAGAGATGAAAACAATGACAAGAGATGGCATCTTGTTGAATGTGAAGAACCAGCTCGAGTCTTTCAGCTTTGTGGATCAGAGGGAGGGGCAGGAGATGATGTAGAAAAACCAGAGAATGAGTTAACATGGAGAAACTTCATTGATTCAGTCCTCCTTTTCCCAAAAGGCAGAAAAACTCTGATTTCTTACTGTTAAATTGCAGCAAATACACTTTAGTCAAAGTTAATAATTGAGCAGATTTACACTGGGCAATCACACCAGTTAACAATAAAACTGGAATTTATTTAGTCTGTGCTTTACTTTGGTTACTGAATACTATATAGATTGACCTCAGCAACATGCGATAATAGCCTTACATGCATTAAATGACATGTAATGCTTAAAGCAGAAATTGTGGTGATGATATTACATTCACTGATGACCTGCTTAAGTTGAAGATCAATAGTGTTGTTAAGGGTGGGCAATGAGAGTAGCTAATTTTGGCAAAAATATCAGTTTATCAATACATAATTATTCTTTATATATGAAACAGTTTCTTTTTTAATTAACATATTTTATTAGAATTTATTAGAGTCATTACAAGTTATTTCAACAATGAAGCCCACACAACCCCACCCCCATCACTCTCATCACAAGTTGAGGAATAATAACAACAATGATAATCACATATCAACACATAGCAATAATATGAATAATGAGTGAGGTACGTTAGGGTATAACTGAGGGGAAAGGAAAAATGGCTAAATAAGTTTATACTAAAATAAATAACAAATCGATAAATACATTAATTTAGATAAAAATAAAAATAAAGTAATTAATAAAAAAAATTGGAGAGAGTATATGTGTATATGTATGATTAATCGCAGTGCATAGTGCCAGAGTGGAGGATTCAACTGCTATATGTGACCATCATCTCACCCAGGTCGTCATTTTGGGGAAAGAGAGGTCACACTACATTGAACAGTTTCAACACTGAAGTATTGGTACTCTGGTACCAGCTGTGCTTTCTCATTCTGTCTCATTGTAAATGTTTACTAGGGCCATTGATATTGATATTTTTCAAGGTATTTGCATCAAAGTTAGAAATTCCAGTAATGTGACAACACTTGTAGTAGCATGGTTTTTTTACTGCCCAGTGTTAAATATTTGGTTGCTTGGGAACCACTAGCTGAAAATATTTAGGGCTTAGGCTTGAAAAATGGAAAAAACTTGTAAGACATGATCGTGGGGGAGATAACTTACTCTATAACCTATATTCAGACTGGAGGTGTAAAGAGGTTTTTGTTGGAAGCAGATGCTTGTTTGATGTGCTGTGCCTCACGGGCTGCACAGAAATACGTTGCGGTGTGTTCAAGTGCTTTTAGATTGATAATAGAAAGCGAACCATTTTTTGTTTTGCTTCCACTCAAATCTCCAGATAATTTGAAATGTTTTCTAAACGGCTCCTCCACGCTGTCGTTTCTGAAATGTACATATCCGTATCCAACAAGTTTCAGAGCTTTGTCTGCAGGTGACTGCTGGTACCACAGCATCACTCTGTAGTCAGTTTTGTCATGCGTGCAGAAAAACTGCACTTCATCGCCAGCCTTTATGATGACAGAGGGAGACTGTTGGACCTGAACCCCCAGAGAAACTCCTACAAAAAGGGATACAACTCAGGGTTTATTTGCTTGAACAGGAAAGTATACAACAAACTTGAGCTGGAGAATAGGTAACAATACCTATAAGATGACAAAAAAGTAGAAAATAAATCATTTTAGTTCTTTGTCCCACGCAGAGTTTGTTGTTTGAAAGAAAAAAAAAAGATGATGATGAAGGTTGTGAGATGTCTTCTCTGGCTATATGACTGCACTAAATATGAAAAACACAAGCCGAGACATGAGGAAATGAAGTAAAAATCACGTGATGGAGACTTTGCCTGCAGCTGGCTGATGAAGGTCTTTTTGAGACGACACAAACCACAGTTGATAAAAGGTGGTGTGTTCAGTTTTTGTGTAGTTGAAAGGAGATCTGCCTTAGTGTGCCTATTGAGCTGCACAGTAGCACACAGCACTGTGCTCAGACTCTTTCAGGTCCACTATAAACAGAGAAACATTCTTTGCTGTGTTCCTACTTAAATCTCCAGTGATGTTAAAATGCTGTTTATGTAATTCTTCATAGCATTTTCTATCATATTCTACATATCCGATGAGTTTCAGAGCCTTGTCTCCGGGCGACTGCTGGTACCACAGCATCACCGTGTAGTCAGTTTGTCTGTAGGTACAGACAATCTGCACATCATCAACAGGCAGCGGATATGCAGGCAGCCGCACAGAGCAAGAGAGAGGAGAAAAAAAAGTTGCAGAGCCCTTCCTAACTTTATATCTTTATGGAAAACTAAATGAATTATCAAGTATTTGTATTTATCAGCCAAATCCAATTCAATTGGCATAATTCTTTTTTGGGAACAGCCCTAATAAATGCTCTCTCTTAAACCCTAAAAGCAAAATATCTTTTTTTGGGGATTGACATATTCCAGTAAATATTAAAGCATTTACTGTCATGGCTTGCCTGGTTAAATTAGCACAAAAACAGTAAAATAGAAACACAGTAGCATTAGTTAATGATGACATGGTTACATCAAACTAGAGCACAACTACAGAAGCAGGTGTCTGGAAGCAGTTTAGTCTGTGTCTTATTAGAAACCACTGATCATGAGAAAGATAGCATAGATGCATAGTTTTTGTTAAATTCAGAGGAGATTTCTGTCAGTGTGCTTCACTTGCTGCACAGTAGTAGAAAATCTGGACCTCTCAGGGTTTTGTGATGAGATCAGAGGGAGACTGACGGACATCAAGAGCCGCACAAACACCTGGATGACAAAAATAGAGAACAAACTCTGTTACATGATGACAAATTGATAGAAAATGTTTAATGTACATATGTGCTAGTTCTGTTTGAAAAATTGATTACCTGCCAGACAAGAGAGGAGGAGAAATCAGATCATTTTTGTACTCAAAGCCTTTACATGACATGTCATATTATATAAGACAGAGTTCTGCAGATGTAAGGTGTTAATGTTGGAGATTCAAATGATGCTGCTGCTGAACTGACTGAATAAAAAAAAGGAAGTGATGATGAAACATCCTCACTGCTGGCAAATCGGAAAGCTCAGAAGAAGATGCAGCTGGCTGGGAGGGATCTGTTCAAGGTGTAATTTGTAACCATAAATGCTGATAAGGATTAGTAGTTTTTGTATAAAGGAAATGTAAATTACAGTCACTGTGCTCTGCTGGCTGCGCAGTAGTAAAAGGCGCTGTGCTCAAGTCCAGTTATTTGGATTGTAAGTGAGCCATTCTTGACTGTATTTACACCCAAATCTCCAGATATAGTGAAATGTTTTTTGTATTGCTCTTCCATCGTGGCTGCTTGGTAGTACAAGTATCCAATGAGTTTCATCGCTGTGTCTTCAGGAGGCCGCTGGTACCAGAGCATCACCCTGTAGTCAGTTTTATCATGGCTGCAGAACATCTGCACTTTGTCTCCAGGTTTTGTGATGAGATCACAGGGAGACTGACGGATGTCAAGACCCAAACAGACACCTAGAGGAGGGAAAATTGATAATCAGTGCAGGAACTGTCGAGAAAGTGGTATTCCTGAGTAGTAAAAGTAATTACCAATGAGCCAAGATAAAAACAATAACGTTGGCATGTTGACCTCCTGTTTGAAAGTTCCCAGGACACTGTGCTGCTCTGTTTTCTGTCAACTCTATTAAAAACCCTCCCATCATATCTACACCAGCTACCTTTATTGTCACAGCCGTGTAGGTATTGAGCTGAAGAATATTTCTGAAGCTTCAGCTCCACCTACTGGAAAGATATAAAAGCCAACATTTGGTTTGGCGTTCAATGAATTTATGACCAACCAGTTTTTGTTCAGCTGCTCGCACTTCTCACATCACTGTGTTTGCTGACGGCACAGAAATACACACCGCTGTCCTCAGGCTGCAAGTCTTTCACAGTCAGAGCCCCGCTCTCTATGTTGTCTTTGACAGCTGAATATTTACTTTTAGGGAGCTCTCCATAGTCTGGCTGTCCACCAAAAACTGTGTAGACTATGCGGGCCATGGTCTCCCCTGGACGCTGCCTGTACCAGTACATCTGTGTGTGAGAGACATCTTTGTTGTGGCTGCAGTTCATCTCTGCAGATTTGGAAACAGAACTCCAGCTGATTTCAGGGTGTTGGGTCACATCCTGGCAGTGACCTGCGTGGACAAAATACAAAATATGGGTACAATTCTTACTCTTTTGAAAATATTTTAGAAACAAGGAAACAAATGTATGTTTTGTTTTTTTTTTTATTTTATTAATATACCTTGAGCCAAATTTTTGTGCTTTAGGTTTTTGTGCAAAACATGTAGATGTTTTGTAGAAGATTTGGAAATTGAAAAAAAGAAAAAAAAAGAAAAGAAAAATTGTTAACCAAGTGCAGTCAAAATGAGTTGACATGTAGGCATATGTACTGCCATGTCAGCAAATCCATGTAAGTAATTAAAAATTAAAATGTACATCTCTTACCCTGTTAAAAAGTAAATGTAAATCTGTTTACCTTGAAGCCACAGAGCCGAGGCTACAAATGTGATGACAACTTGAGTCATCATAGTGATCCTGTTCACATGAGACGCAGCCGCAGCAGATAGCGTGTCTGAGGGAGGTTTTATGCTACATTGTTCCAAAGACGTAACCTCCCATTAAAATGTGTCATATTAAAAGAGCAAGGATAACAGTGTTGGCTGGAATGAGTCAATACAGGTGCAATGGGCTGTCATATGGAGATAAAACAAAAAGTGTGATGAGGGGGTTTTTGTACTGAGGAGCAGTGATATGTTGCACTGTGTAACCTGGCAGCACAGAAGTAAACTGCACTGCTGTTCAGGCTGAGTTCTTCAGTTGTTAATGTGCAGGTCTGGCCTTTATTTGCACCCCCTTCAATCGTCACTCCCAGTCCAGTCTCAGGGTAACCCGTGTTTATATACATGTATCCCAGGAGCTGCAGTTGCCTATTCTTTAATTGCTTGTACCAGAGTATTTGATCATAGCTCTGAATACTGTGTGAACAGTTTATTGTGGCTGTTCTTCCAGGTTTGCTGTACGTGTCAGCTGGCATCTGGTGGACTTTGTCACTGACTGAGGAGCCTGTCGAAAAAGCATAAACAAAACAATACACAATCAGAGAGTGAAGACAGTTGAAAAAAAGAAAGAAAAAATAGTAAGCACAGGAGAGAAGTTTAAGCTGTAAAAACACAACATTTATTTTCTTTAGTTTCATAAAAATCTCATGCTCTTCTTGAGTTATCAATTAATTCAAATTTTCTTTAATCCCAAAATGTCAGAGCTCATAGCATGTAACTTAAATAGCTTCAGTTACTTACTGTGGCTGACTTTAAAATGTAAAACTTTAAAAGTATAAATACACTTTTCAAAGTGCAAATAAATGTATTACCTGAAAGTAGAAAAAGATCAATGGTTATGCAGAAAAATAAGATCATTGTGTTGTTTTCTGGGTCTGTGTTTTCACTGCAGTATATGCTGTTATACTGATTACTTCCACCACTTGAGTAAACCCATCTATTAGGTGAAGAAGAGACAAACACATTGAAGTGGGAGGTGTCGTAGTGCTTCCTCCAATTCTGAACATAAAAAGCATCTTGTCAGCTACCACCTCTCACCACTGGCTCAGTACAGAAATACCGCCACCTTATTACAGGAGGCAAAATAACAGACTTCTGAAAAAAAAGGTAAAGTAAAAAGTATCAAAAAGAAACAAGAGAATTACCTTAAGAAAGTCCTAAAAATAAAAATAACATACTTTTTGTAACATCGTTTTAAATATATAATTGTAAGATAAAGATAGAATATAGTTTTCTGGACATTTTTCCATTAAAAAAAAAAAAAAAAAAAAAAAAAAATATTTATATATATATATATATATATATATATATATATATATATATATATATATATATATATATCTAATAGTCCCCCACAGCTAATTTTCAAGTCATTTTCTTGTCACCTTTTAGAAATGTTTTGGCTCATTGCATTTTCCACATTTTCAAAAGAAATCAAACCAATTTTTTTTGCTTGTAACAGTCGCCTGAATGTAACACAACAAAACTGATGTTGATCCTTGTTCTAAAGGGTTAACTAATAATGTGGCTTTTCTAATAATGCAACAGAAGTTGTTGGTTTGCTGATAATATTTCTGAAATTTTCTCTCTCTGTTTCTATTATGAGAAAGACATTGCGGTCACTCCACCCAACTGTGTGTGTGTGTGTGTGTGTGTGTGTGTGTGTGTGTGTGTGTGTGTGTGTGTGTGTGTGTGTATGTTTGTGCGTGTGATGTTAGGCAATATTGAGAAGACATATTGATTAAGAACTGCCTCAATAGTGGGGCTGGGTATCGTTTAAAAAATTATGTTACCATATACCAGCACCAAAACCAATAAAGTACTTCATTCAGAATACTCTAAATGAATCACGTGGGTCAAAATGCGACAGTGCCCTGAATTCTTAGTCATGAAGTTTGGTGCCGATGTTTGATGATAAAATACTGCAAACAACCTCAAACGGAATAAAAAGTAGTTTTTGGTTATTATAATGAATAAGTGGAGTTCAAAATGTGATTCTTTACAAATTATTATGCAAAGCAGCATGGAGTACTACTTAATATCATTATTAATACTGAGTAAAGAGATGCAGTAAAGCAGTCAGCATTACAGTCAGTGATCAAACTGATATTTGTGGATAATGTTAATCTGCTATTAAATACAAGATACATTGTACACATCAAGAGAAATGTTGCTTAAAGTAATTAAAATCAGAAATCACAATCAAAACAGTCAAAACTGGGTACAAAATTATATCATTTATGGTTAACTTTTATTATGAAACAATTGATTATTGATCGATAAAGGACAGATTATAATAACAATCATATAACACTGACAACACTACAAAATACAACAATTACAAGTGCATAAAAGAAATCAAATCACATAAAATCACATAAAATAAAACAAAAAATCACATCATGACTTGATTAAAAATAAAACATCAGTACAGTAACGTAAGATAAAAATCTGTAAAATGACAAAAACAAAACCTGCGTGAAAGCAATATTTAAAGATTAACTTCTAAAAAGTTAAATTCATTCATATACATTATTATTATTATTATTATTATTATTATTATTATTATTATTGTTGTTGTTGTTGTTGTTGTTTTGTATTCATATATCTTTACCTCCCTTATCATATCTTATATAATATTAACCGTCTTGTACTTTTTACATTGTTTCACTATTTCAATATTTAGAGACAGTGAGAAAATCAGCATCTTCTTAGTTGTGTGTCTGAGCTGACGGACGCGCTCCTCTCCTCATCCTCTGCATCACAGCAAATACAACAACACAGAGCACCACCAGCAGACAACTGAGCACTGAGCATCTCACTTTGTAGAAGGTGGAGTGAATCCCAAACGGATCTCTGTATTTAAACACAGTTTTGGTTGTTGATACACACTGATCACCCAGGTCAATAACTGCGCACCAATACTCTCCTGCGTCTTTCAGCGAGACATTAGAGATGACCAAACTCCCATCAGTGGCCAGGCTCACTCTGCTCATGGTCAAATTAGTCATTACATGAACCTCTCTGCCTTCTGTTTGGTTTGACTTGAAGAACCAAAAATGTTGCATACCCTTATCCACATCTCTGCATCTGATAATGACGTCTTCTCCCTTTGAGAATAGCTCTACAGCAGGTGGGTCAAATTTGGGGCACACCACCAGAAAATATGTGTGCACGTTGTAAGCGGTTAGACAGTAGTACCAATCTGTGTGATTTAATGTTAACGATGAAAACAGGAGAGAGTAGTTTTGATCTGCGGGGAACTCAGGCTGGTTTTGTTTTTTTCTGGCTATCCAACGTTGAGGCTGTTCATCAGTTAAATGAGTGTCAGTGCACAGCAACACAGCCATCTCTCCCACTGAGCCGTAGATAAACACTGCATCCTGATCATACTTCACCGGGTGGCTGCTGACACACTGCTGCTGGTTCATCACCAGACACATGAAGAATGCCTGGGTTACTGTTTTGAAGTTGGATACACGGAGAGCTGATGTGTTTTTTACGACTTGATATCTTGCTGTAACATTGTCCATCACTGATGTCGTACTGTCCCCCAAAACTCTGATCCAGCGTTCTTCTGCGTATCTTAAATCAAATATGAACCACTCGACATCCAGACTGTCCGCTGCCCCGTGACATGGCAGCGACACCGTTTCTCCTAGTCTCACTTTAATAATTGTTTCGTTATCCATTGAACTACAAATAATAAGGCTGATGTTGCTCTCATATATGACTTTTCCCTCGGTCCAGCACTCTGCTTGGTACAGGCCGGAGTCTGAATGAGTCAGGTTGTGGATCAGGTAGTAAGAAAAATGCCCCCACCCCTCATCCGGATGTACTTCTTTCAAATCTTCAGGCACTGTGGAGTTGTCAGACCAGACGTCAGTGATGTTCCACAAGACAAGCTTCTCCTCACCAACATAACGGGAGATCAGGCACCCTGTGTTGGCCACCCTTGGGAGCATGAAGGTGTAAGAGTCCCATTCCTTCTTGATGATGATGGGTTCTTCTGCATGAATGTGGTTGATGAGAGCAAACAGCAGGAAGCAGAGCTCTGTGACTGCAGCCATTCTGCTCGGAGGTCTGTTGTGAGTGTAAACGCTGACACCTCATCATCTCTATGTCAGCCCTTATCAGCAGTTTCCTCTGTGATCTCTTTATCACATCATCATTGGAAACTTTAAAATGTTCGGCTCTCTATCAGTTAATCTATGTCCTTTGGGTATATCAAAAACCACTGAGGCTGTCATGTCTTCAAAGACAGATTATTGAGAGATGTGGGCAAACAACCAGCTAGAAATGTGCAATAGAAAGACATCGGCATTAGGGCCGGGCTGGGGTGAACATTTACCAAGTTTACCAAGAAGTGTTTTGTAAATAAATAGAATTCAAATCTGTTCTCCTCTAGCTGCCAGCTCTCTTATACCATGATGCATCCTAAAGACGTCCCTATTTGATGCATCTTAGGGGAAAGTGATAGACTGCATCAAATGGCTCGAGAGTCGAGGCAGGAGAGTGCATATACAGTATATCACATCACCACAGTGGAGCAGATAAAAAGCTTGACTAAGATGTATGACTAACTAACTTGCTATCTTCCTACATATGTAACGTTACTTCTAAAAAAAGAAAACCAACTTTTTCAATTGTGATATTAATTGGAAGTTACATACAATATAGCTAACAGTAAGTAACATTAGCTCAGCTTGTTTTTAGCAATGGTGATTTTCTGAAGCAGAAGCTCTCAGGTTCCAAGCGATCTCCCTCGAATCAGCTGAATCTGTGTTTTGTTTTTGTCGTGAAAAAGCAGGTTGTGCATAAATAATTCCTCAGTTAAACCTAATGAATCAGCTGGTCCTTGTCACTTGCAGCATTTTCAAAGTGAACAGATAAATAGAAACAGCGTCTAATGACAGTTAAGCTCACATCAGTTGGTAATAACAGCTCATTTGTTGACTTTAAATCCAAAATGGTTTGCTATATTAGTCTTTTTCGTAGACTTACTAATCTGTCATCTTTTCTCATCAGCCCAAAAAGTAAACAAATGTGCACCACTACCTATGTGACACTAGTTGCTCCATTAGTAAGTTTACAAGCATGATATTAGGCCTGTATTAATCACACTGTCATATTGCTTTTTTCTAATGCAATTTGATTTTGATTTAGTGCTGTGACTTAGGGTACTTTTAAAATTGCCAAAATGTGACAATTGATCAGACCAGACCAACAAAACTGGAAATTGACTCTAATTGGCAGCACTGAGACTGAAATATTGGATCTGAAATATGTGGTGTGAATTTAAGTGATCATGGTAGTGACCCTGTTATAATGATGTTTAGCCACTGCAGTCATGAATTTCTGAGGCTGCTGTTAGGAACATACCCTAACAAGGGACCTCCCGTGAAACCTCTGATTTGGATAAGAGGGAATACCAACATTGGTGAGAGTGGTTTCATGCAGGTGCCAGGGTTTGTGAGCTGCAAAACACGTTTGGCGAAATGTGTTATTGAGAGGTTTTTGTATTGAAGAGCAGTGATATGTAGCACTGTGTTGACTAGCAGCACAGAAGTACACTGCACTGCTCTCCGGGCTGAGCTCCTCAGTTGTTAATGTGCAGGTCTGGTCTTTATCTGCACGCCCCTCTATCTTCACATCTACTCCAGCTTCAGCATATCCAACATTTACATTCATGTATCCCAGGTACTTCATTTGTTTGTTCTTTAATTGCTTGTACCAGAGGATTTTGTCATAGTCCTGACTATTTTGTGAACAGCTGATTTTGGCTCTTTCTCCGCTTTCAGTGACGATGTCAGTTGGAGTCTGCTGGACTGTGACACTGAGAGAGGTACCTGTTTAAAACAAAA
This sequence comes from Plectropomus leopardus, assembly GCF_026936395.1. NCBI lineage: Eukaryota > Metazoa > Chordata > Actinopteri > Perciformes > Serranidae > Plectropomus > Plectropomus leopardus. The sequence goes on from NC_142189.1 coordinate 6,427,732, forward strand.
GCATCAACATAAACCTCTCAACCCACACAACAATCACATTAAGTTAGAATGATTTGCAGTCAGTCAAAAAATAAGTGAGCACAGAACAGGATTTTAAAATGATAACATGAAAAGAATTTGGGAATAAACCTTTTTAAAAAATCCAGACTCTTCCTTACCTGAAAGCAGTATAATATTCAAGGTTATACAGACAAAAATGATCATGATGCGTCTTCTGACTGAACTCAGATAAGTCCTTTTAGTGGTAGTGTTTTCATTACAGAATAACCTGATGAACTTTATTTAAACCTCCTTCTCTGAGGAAACCCTATCCGAAAACAAACACAACCCTCTAAGGTGAGCGGTGTCATAGCTCGTGCTCCTCCTCTAAACTTAACAATCACGTCAGCTATGCCCACACACCACTGGCTCAGTAAAGACACACTGTGCTAAATTTGACGTAACTAAAGACTTTAGCACAAATATCCACTTGGACTTAAGGATTAATTTATCAGATTTTGGTTGTCAAAGGTGAAGGTCACTGTGACCTTGTCTGTCTCATTCTTGGGAATGCGACATCTCAATAGCACCTTGAGGGAATTCCTTTAATTTTGGCACAAACATTCAAATGGACTCTAGGATGAAGTGATTAGTTTTTGGTAGTCAAAGGTCAAGGTCACACAGACCTTGCATCGGTCTCATTCTCATGAATGTGAGATCAGATGATGGCCTTGAGGGAGTCTCCTCAAATTTGGCACAAACATCCACTTTAACTCAAGAATTAACTGAATACAATCTGGTGGTTGAAAGTCAAAGCTCAAGGTCACAGTGACCTCATAAAATATGTTTTTGGCCATAACTCAAGAATTGCTTAAATATGCTCAAATCTCACACAAATGTTTAATAGGATATAATGATGAAGTTCTCACATTTTTATAAAAGGTCAAAGATCAATTGTGGGATCATAATACTCTACAACACTTTTTAACGTAATATTTCATGGACAAAAGTGGAGATATTTGGTCAGATACTAAATTAATGACGCTAATCTGGAAACTGTGTTTATTGCAGAGATCGTCTGTGTTGTGGAAGAGAAGATATGTGTGAAGCATTCTTGTTTTATAGACATGGATGTAAACTGTAAGTGCAACTTTACTGGCAAGCAGAGACATATAACCACGTAGTGGTATTTCTAGTTGAGATTATAAATAAATGGCAATTACTAGCTACACTAAACTCAGAAGTCTTTAAAATGACCCTTTAAAATGAGACATGTCTAAGGCTTCTGTGTCTAACAGGTTGTGGTAGCTTAAGTGTTGCATAGCTGCAGATTTAAAAAAAACCTTCCATCATATCTGATTTTTGTCAGAAGGAAGACCAACATTGGTTTGAATGGCTTAGTGCAGGTGTAATGTGCTGTGAGCTGGGAGGTTTTTGCACTGAGGAACAGTGATATGTGGCACTGTGTAAACTTGCAGCGCAAAAGTACACTGCACTGCTATTTAGTTGGAGTTCTTCGATTGTTATTGTGCAGGTTTGGTCTTTATTGGCACTTCCTTCCATTTTCACACCCAGTCCATCCTCTGGATATCCATCCGTAAAATACACATATCCCAGGAACTGCAGCTGTTTTTTTGACTGTTTGTACCAGAAGATTTGGTTATAATTTTGAATGGTGTGTAAGCAGTTGATTTTGGCTGTTCCTCCTGGTGTGCTGTAAATGTCTGCTGGAGTCTGGAAGACTTGTTCACTGAGAGAGGAGCCTGTTGAAAAGACATCAACCAAAAAACTGTGTAAGAATGATCACTGGTAAATTCAGCAATGTAGTAAAATAGAATGTAATAAAATTCAGTTCAAGCAAAAGTAGCGTCTCTATAATACTAGCTGTATGCAAAACTAAAGACAGATGTTGTTATAAACTTTTATTAAAATGTTTTTGACGACATTACCTGAAACCAAGATAATTGAAAAATGAATGCCGAGGAACAGGATGATCATGTTGTCTTTTCTGTTGGGTTTTGTTTGTTATTATATGTTGATACTGAAGATATTCTCAGTTTGTCAGTGGTTATATCAACCTAACCAACCCAACCAAACTAACATGAAATCAAAAAGTGGGCAGTGTCTTGGTGTGTGCATCCCCGTCCTCCTGAGATTACAACCAACATGACAACCAAGACTTTATACCACCATGTCAGCATAGAAATTTACTTAAACATGTACCACCATGCTATGAAAGGAAAAAATACAGGTGTGAGAGACTGAGGAGGTCTTTTGCACTGACGAGCAGTTAGATGTAGCACTGTGTGAACTGAATGCAGTGTGTTGCCCATTTTTAGCGGGTTATCCCTTATAGAAAACACAAGACATACACAGGCTAATTGTGGTGGAGAAAGGGTATGACATTAGATTTATGGCATCATTTGCTTGCATACCATTTCCAAACTGTACTGCACAGAAAATGCATGAAACTGGCAGTCCTTAAATGGCAAGAGTTGCATTGTTGTAGAAGCTCCACAAAAAAAGAGTACAATTTTTACTGAACATACCAGGCTGTTAACTTAAACCGAAGAACAAGAAAATGATCATTTCTGCGTAATTCCTTCTCTGCAAAATTCTGGTATGATTTTAATGCATATTTTTACATGGAGTTCAAAATATAAAATACCGCAAATAATTAAGATATGTGTCCATATTTATCAATTTCACTTCCTTCCTCCTTCAAAACTTAGACGTGGACAGAAAAGTTAATTTCCGTTTTGTTGTGTTGTTTGATCAGATACAGTTTGTCAAAAAGAAATGATCACACATCAAAAGACGTGTGGAGAAACACTGCACCCTCATGGATGAAATAAGAATCTATCTGTCTCATGGTGAGCCATCTGTCAGTCACTCACAGTGTGGTTTCTGTGTCGTTCATGTGGTTATTTGTTTTATAGTGTAGTTGGCTGCATCAAAAAGGGTTTTTGTTAAAGCGTTAACATTTGTGCAGCACTGTGCACTGCTGGCAGCACAGAAATACACTACGCTGTCCTCAGATTGATTCAGCTTAGGAACATGAAGATGTGCCAGACTTCCCCCGTTACCACTCACACCATAAGTGCCTTTGAAATCAGCTTCAACAGTTGAAGAAGAGTATCGTACATAGCCAATTAAGACCATATCAGTTTTCCCAGCAGGCTGTTTATACCACTGGATCATATAAAAATCAGAGTTTGCATGGCTGCAGTTCAACAGGACCTCTTCTCCGGGATGCTTGATCAGGGCTGTGGGAGTCTGGTCAACGTTGTTTTTCGAGACTTCTACAAAAAATATTAAAACAGCGTTAGTGATGAAAATAAACTTTACTAAAAAATTTAGATCAGGCTTTTTAATCTAATGTTACCTGTTAAACAGAACGGCAGGGCTGCCAAATGTACGAGGAGTCTAATCATGATCCTAACATGGATGAAAACAAAACCATAATGATCAGTGTCGAAGAGGAGGAGGGGTCGACATTATAGGCCGGGGATACTTGCTTTCACTTCTGCAAAATGTCTGGAGGCCTAGGGCCAATCATGGAGCTCCATAGATGTTTTTGGGATATTAAGACATTTCTAGGATTTTAAGAGATTTCTTGGATTTTAGGACATTTTTAGGATTGAATGTCATTTCAAAGATCTTAGAACATTTCTTGTGGGATGTTTCTAGGATTTTAGATGTTTTCAGGATTTTAGGACATTTCTCAGGTTTTAGGGCAATGTTATGGAAATGTTATGGAAATTCTGCTTTCTGAAGAAGTGACGAACTCGCTGTGAGGAATATAATCTCTTGAATACATACAGCAGGGAGAGAAGACCCAGTGCTCTCCAACAACTCTCAGAATGTACAGACTTTTTTACCTTACCGAAGTCTTGATCTCACTGTACAACCCAAAGCTGCACTCGTAAACAAGATTGCCCCCCATGAAACAGAGTCACCAATACAAGACATTGCATCCCCCCAATCTGGTAAAGGAATTCCCCCAAGGATATAAAAAATTGTTTTTCAAGATGAGTCCCTGAATAATTCCCACATGCATTCCTAAGATTTTAGGAAGTTTCTAGGATTTGGACTGTTCTCGAATTTTAGGACATTTGTAGGATTTTAGGGCATTTTTAAGATTTTTGGACAGTTCTCAGAATTTAGGACATTTTAAGGATTTTAGCACATTTCTTGGGTTTTAGGACATTCCTCTGATTTAAGGACATTTGGGGCTTAGGACCTCTGTCTTCGCAAAGGGGAAATCCTCCACAGGCACTTTTTTTTATATACAAGCTCTATTTTGATGCACTCTGGCACCTTATGTATTCTCAAAGTACAAATATTCCTGGTGTGAATTGCTTTACTTTAATTAGAAATTAGAAAGTAGCAGAGGCCCTGTCACCCTATTAGGTTTTGCCTGCAGGATATGAGTTAAGTATCTCTGTTATAGGCCGTCACGTCTTTATATCAGTTGTGATTTCCTGCCACAGGCTGCAGTTAGATGCAGCTGTGTGCTTCTTCAGAGTGAACTTATTTGGCTGATAATCCGAGGGGGTTTTTGTCGAAGCAAGAGTGAAATTGAGTCACTGTGTTTACTGGCTGCACAGTAATACACGCCACTGTCTTCCGGCTGTCTCAGTTTTAGTAAATCTAGTTGAGATTTGGCTGAGCCGTCTCCAGTCACATTGAAATGCTGTTTGAATGGATCCTCCAGGGCTGGGTTAGTATAGTAAACATATCCAATGAGTTTAAGGCCAGAGTCGACCAGCGGCTGCTGGTACCACAATATTACATTGTACGTGCTGACTGAATGGTTGCAGCTGATGGTTGCTGAAACATGACGACTTCCAAATATTGATGATGGACTCTGATGGACTTGAGTGCTCAGTGAGAGACCTGCATTTAAAGAGAAAACATTAAAAATCAGAAATGGTTACAGAAAAAATGTAACTTTAAGCAAACAGTTTTATTTGAAACGTACAGGGGAGGCAGAGAAACAGCAGAGTGATGCTGCTGAAGTTTCTGATCATGATGTCTTTATCTTCCTCTGTCTCTGCACTGACTGACAGACTCAGCAGACGTTATAGGATCAACTTAGAGGGGAGGAGACAGACACTGACAAACACGATATTTATGGAGTGTATATAATTTTACGGCAATACCATAGTATGATAATAATGAAATTGGCTCAGCGCTGAATTACATTTTACGAATTTGGCAAACATGTTCAGTAGTAGGGTTGCAGCTGTATACCAGTTTCAAGGTATATGATGTTGTAGAAGTTCAAAATGATTATACTGTGTACTTTTGCTTTTCTAAGGTATTGGAAAAATGCAACCGGACAGAGAATTTCACCTGTATTTTTCTTGATTTAATTTTTTACTTCCGTTAACCTTTTTAAAACATTGAACATCACCTTTCTTGTGCCGTCTTCAGACTCCTTTAACAGGGATGAAAACCTTAAAACCTTGGGCAAATCGGTGCAATTTCTATAAAAAACATAAAGAAAAAGGCAATTAGCAACTTGGTAAGAAATGAATTGAAGAAATTATTTTTAAAAAAGCTAGGGGAAAATGTCTAGCAAAAAAAGCTACGGTCTACCCGTATTTATTATCATAAATATATTTTTTAATTACTTAATTATATTAAACATTAATTATGTTACAGGATTATTATTGTTTTAAAGCACGTTTCCAGGTCTTATTTGCCTTTACTTGTTTGTTTGTTTCACAAATTTCTTGCTGATTGTTGGGTCATTTCTTCTTTTGTTGCTCATTGCCTTCTTCCCAAATGTATGAAAGAAATCAAGCCTATTTGTTCTGGTTTCAAAGGGCTGAAAGAATTGGTTGTAAATTTCAGTTATAGTAATAAAATGTTCGTTGAACAAAAAAAAAAAACCCTCTGTTTTCACTCCTTTCAGGGTAATTGTTACTACTACTAATAATAGCAATAATAATGATCATTATAATAATAATAATTATTATTATAATTCCATGAAACTGTTATATCATACCACTGCAGCCATGTTCAGTATATTGGTGTACATCTGTCAATTCACATCTACGTTGACGTTATTACTGTAGTAAAAGAAAAAAAGTGATAAGTTGCTACACTTCAATGTAAGAGCCAGTTTTATCACAAAATATACTGTACACTAACCAAAAATCTTACCACAGCCTATAGATCTAGAGCTCCCCCTACAGATAATTAAAGACACTAATGACAAATCATATAAAACGGGAACTTTTTAGAGTTGCTTATGCAATAGTCAGAAATCAAAACAGGCCGAAATCTTATAAACTAAATACTAGATAAGGTTATAAGGTTACAAGTTCATAATGTTTGTCTAAAGATAAGTGTAACTCTAAGTGTGCAGTGCTCTCTGCAGATCATTAAAGAGACAGCCGTCCTGTCTTCACTGTGGGTTTTTGTGCAGCTGTCTCAGTCTCCTGTATCACTGTGTTGACTCACAGCACAGAAATACACTCCGCTGTCCTCAGGCAGCAGATTCTCCACAGTCAGAGATCCAGTCTGAGGATCGTTCTTTGTTGCTGGAAACTTGTCCTCACTGAAGCCACTCTCATATTTATGTGGTGGAATTGTAGACGTGAGAACTATTTGCTTCATTCGCTCCCCTCGCAGCTGTCTGAACCAGTACATCTGGTAAAAAGTGGCATCCTTCATGTGACTGCAGTTCATTCTGGCTGACTGACCCTCAGCCCCCCACAGCTGAGGACTCTGGGTGACATCACTTCCATCACTTAGACCTGTGGTCATAAAAAAACAGGGATCATGATAAGTTACAGGACAGATAGTCAGGATGACCGATCATTAGTTTGAATGTAAAGCTGAAGTAGCCGTGTCTCCTCTATTTCATCAGCATCATGAGGTTCAGTAGGGTTGTGCCATATTATATAATTTAGGATAATACAGGCATAATTTTTAATATAAGAAAAATTCAAATCATGATAATGGCAATATTCCGACTTGTTGACATAAAAATGTCATACCGTTATATGAACGGCAACAACAAAAATCATGATTGAAAGCAAAATTGCTACAAGTTCAGCACTGAAAAATTGAAGGCAATATTTGTCCTAACATTTAAAACAACACTTATTTGTTGCAATTGTTTGTTCTTGAGATTAATTATTTAAGAATTTTCAGTGATTTTTCATATCATCAAGAATATTGTTATAGCAAAAAAAAACCCAAAAAACTGAAATATCCTAACACTATTTTAGAGCCGTATTGCCCACCCCTAAAGTTCAGTACCTACAGTCCAGAGCAGAGCTGCTGCAGAGAGTTTGATGAGAACAGCTGTGATCATTATTGTGTTCAGAGCAAAATGAACTTAGAGACCGGAGGCCCTGTCAGTGTGAGTGATGGGAGGTGTGATGTTACAGCAGACAGGTGCAGGTGGGAGTGTCACTGTATGATGTGATTGTACTCGAGGTCCCCCTACAGCACAGCAGATACAGTAAATAGACTCACTAATAAATGTGCCAACAGTGTACTGAGGTTTTTGTTCAGCTGTTGAATGTGTCTGTATCACTGTGTTCACTCACAGCGCAGAAATACAAGCCTTTATCTTTTGGCTCCAGATTCTTCACTGTGAATGTCCCACTCTCAGCGTCAGGCTTGGTGGCTGCAAATTTCTCTTGGCTGAACTCTCCAAAATCATGATCTTTTCTGGTGGTTGTTGTGAACACGATTAGTTTCATTGATTCTCCCGGCAGCTGTCTGTACCAGTACATCTGGTAATAGCCAGCACCCTTTGTGTGTCTACAGGATATTGTTGCATTGCCACCCTTGTATTCCCACAGCATGTCTTTCTGGTTGACATCATCACCAGCTGTTAGACCTGAGTGTAAAACAGTTGTAGTTACCATAAGTTAATGTTTTACCTTTTAGCTTGTTTACCTAAAAATGGTTAAAGGCTCATGTAGTAAGTACGTTTTACCTTTTGTCCAATGAAGAAGTATCAATAAGCTCAAGAGACCATGTTTGATGATGTCCATTTTCTGCAGTTCAAAAACTACAACAGGTCTAATATAGCTGTAAGTGAAGTTGGAGATCTAAAAAGCTGCAGGTGGGAGTGTCGTATGTGTGATGTTCAGCCCTGTTAGCTTCCATATAAAAATCCACAGGGTATATCTAAAATTTGTGGTCCTTGAGGTCCCCCTTCAGTACAGGAGATAATCGTGATAGTTTTAAACAGTGCACTGAGGTTTTTGTTCAGCTGCTGAATGTGTCTGTATCACTGTGTTGACTCACAGCACAGAAATACAAGCCTTTATCTTCTGGCTCCAGATTCTTCACTGTGAATGTCCCGTTTTCAGTGTTAGGTTTGGTGGCTGAAAATTTATCTTTGCTGAAATCTCCAAAATCATGATCTGTGATTCCGAGTCTTGTGAACACGATTAGTTTAATACTCTTTCCTGGCAGCTGTCTGTACCAGTACATCTGGTTATAGCCAGCACCCTTTGTGTGGCTGCAGTGTATTGTCGCATCTTCACCCTGTTTTCCCCGCAGCATGGAGATCTGGTTGACATCACTTCCATCAGTTAGATCTGTGTGTATAACATCAGATTTTACAGTAAGTGAATATTTGATGGCTTAAATATATTTGATGATAATAGAGTACTCAACCTTGTATCCAGAGCAAAACTGACAACAAGCTGCAGAGAACACGTTTGATATTATCCATGCTCTTAAACTGGGAGGATCATTATGTCTCTCAGTGTCATTGTTGAGTTATAAAGAGGTGCACATAGGTGGGTCTCTACTGTGTGTGATGCTGCTGTATAAAATCATCAGTTGAAGTGTAGATGATAGATAATAAATGGTACTGGAGGTCCCCCTACTGTACATTCAGATCAGTCACACTGACAAGCTGAGGAGGCCAGGTTTAATGATGTGTAATGTGATGAATTCAACTTGCTGTCAAAATGATGACAGTTCAGGCTGCACATGTGATACTGATCAACATCAAGTTTTCTTGTGCTGCGTTGAGACGCTTTTCAGGAAGTATTGACCCTGTTTGATTTCTTTCAAAGACATGGGAAAAGAATGAGTGACCAACTTGGCAAGAAATGCCCCGCAGGTAGCAAGAAATTAATAAAAGATGACAAGAAAATTACCTAAAAAATTGTTTAAAAAAAAGATTAAAAGAATATTAGAAAATAATTCTATTTAATTAATGATTTTATTTAGCAGAAAAACCCATAAATAAATAATTTATACTTTCAGCACTTTTTAAAGACATTGTCTTGTTCTTGGCGTCTGACGTTCTTCTGCTCCATCTGGACCCAGAGTGTGCTCTGCATTCAAGCAGTGTGGTGCTATAAATACCCGAATGTTTTAGTTAATTCACATAATTGGTTAAACTAAATACAAATTGGTTTACCATAAAAAAAATCATCATTATTTTATTTAGTGACATTATTAAACAGTAAGACTTTGCTTTTTGTAGTGAAGGTTTATTTGTCTGTGACAAACAGGGCAGCAGGGTTGCTGTTAATGATACAGCATATAGAGAGACTGGAGTGAATCTTCACATGTTGGTTTAATGAAGATCTTTCTGGGTAATCTGAATATTGACAAGAAGACTCAGAGAACCTACCTCAGTCTCTTAAAACCACACATGAAGACAGAATCATACTGTCATCAGTACAGGTACATAAATACTGTAATGTCCAAAAGTCACATAGTATGCCCTTTTTTAACCAAGAGTATAGGAGTAATGGAGGCTCCCGCCTTTCTTCAAGAAGCAGTTGTGCTGATGGGTTCCCACCTTGATCTGTCTCTGGCAGACTCCCAGCAGGTCATCGAAGACATAGTCACTGTCATGAACCTCGAGCCTCAATACGTCGTTCTGCTGGGCCTTGAAGTGGTTGAACTCCTCCTCCCACCAGGGGTTTTGGGCGTTGTTGCGAATAGATGTTTCACCCAGATTGGCTGAGCCACAGTAAACCTTGACGTAACCGTCTGTGGTTCCCAGGATGTTGGAGGGAAGATTGCTGGCCCGCAGGTTAAACACCTTCAGCTGGGCATCAGCCGCAGTCAGGCTGCACAGAACCAACAGGAGGAGGAGGAGCGGACGACCTGAGGCCATGGCTTCACAGGAGGCTGCGGAGGAGGACCAGCAGCATTTTAATCTGGGAGCGCAGATTTACACAGCAGTGCACAGCACACTAATACTGTCACATACCGTTTACCAAGGTGAAGGAAGGTATAAAAGTATGAAAAAATAGATACCAAATCTTCTTCATGTGCACCAATCGATGGCTTTTCAAAAGCATACATTTTTAAGTCTTTCTCTCAAAAATTGATTGTGTTCATGTTGTCAGTTTGTACATCTGCAACTGAGCTTGAGAAAGTCCCAGAAAGATGAAACCTTCCAAAACACATATATTAACATTCAAGATAATATTTGCTACAAAGAAGCATTAATTCAATATAATTCAAGCATGAATTCAATAATTAAAGACAGTAATGGAAAATATTACCAAACTAAAGGGCACAGTGGGACATTTATTACTTACGCAAGAAACCAAAATGACTTGAAAAGTTTATGAAATGTTGGACACAAGTTTTTAGTAAAGTAGGTTTTAGTAACAAAACTATTAAAACACCAAAAACAAAACAACAAAAACCTAAGTAGACAGAAACAATAACAAATCAACATTAAAAATAGGAGATACATGCAACTGAATGACATAAAATAATATTAAAATGAAAAAAAGAATAAGATATTTAATTCTGCATGAGTGGAGATATAAAATGATCATGCAATCATAATGCTGTTATTAAACGATAAGTAGAGTGAGCAAAAAATGGAGAATATAGAATGAAAAATTAGGTTATTTTTCAGTTTATGGTAAGCCAATTAAATTACTTTAGGGATATTTTTTCCCCACAATTTCTCTCTATAAAATGATCTATATTCTGTTTTCAGCATTTCAAATGCTTCTGGTGTGTTTTTTTTTCTTTTAAAGTTTTCTAAATTTGACATAATTACATAATTAATAATTAATGTACAAACCTTTGCAATTCATTTAAATCTTTGACTGCGTCTGTCCTGTGCAACATGCTATCCAAATACATGAACAAAACATCAAATCATTACAACACATTTAACACAAATGCCTGCTTGTGAGACTCAAACCAGCTTCATGAGAGGAGATGAAGACTGTAGATTTCTCTTCAAAAACATGCAAAAAACATCCTATAGTCTTACCTGTAGTGTTGATACCTTGTCTGCCACCATCATGTGTGCTGGTCCGTACGTTTTAAAGACCAGCAAACCTCATATCAGCTTTATCTCACCGTCCTACAACACACAGACAACACAGCCTGCTGCACTCCCAGCATTACATAACATGACAGAACAGAAACTATAAATGATTGATATAAATTGAAAAAGCTTTAGTTGTTTTCGTTTAACAGACAAAGTTTTATTGTGAATTCAATTCATTTATTATCTGTTTAGATTTTCTTCCAATTTGCTTCAGGAATAGTCGCCCTTCCAGGGAAATACAGAGGCATGTGTTTTGCTTTTTTCTCACCCAACTTGTTTTCTTATCATTTGTTATCCAGTTTATCAGCTGTGCTGCCCGGTAGTTTTCTGTTCACTTTAGAGGAAATCAGCAGCGTACAAACTGTCCAAATGTATATCAAAGGTTGGACAGGTTTGTACATGTGTCAAAACAGGTGCAGCTTTTAACTGTATGGATTCATTGTAGTTCCTGGGCTCTAGTGTTGTACGTGCTGCATTATTGGTCGACCTAAATGAAATAGAGCTTTCATAAATGTTTTTAGTTGGACATTTTTGGATTGTCTTTAGTCTCCTCCCCCTATTACATATTGCTACTTTAATAATTGCCTGCCTAATTTCTGCCTGCAAATGCTGATATCATACGAGATGGTACCAGGTCACCAGTGAATCTGGATGGCTGACTGTAAATTATAAGATTAAAGTTTAACAAAGCCAGTCACCCAGCAGGGAGATAGTACTGAAAATATGTGAGCTCATGCTTGAATTGGTCAGATTTTACCAAACACAACACCACAAGATTAATGAACACTTTCTACAAGGCCATCATCACACTAAACTCTGCACTGAAAAACACCCCCCATTTTGTTCAATAAAGTAGAATACGGGCATATCACATAGATGTGTGTAAGTCTGTGTGCACTTGAGAGTGCATGCATGTGAGCTGTACTAACTGTTTTTTTTTCTTCTCTCTTTGTTATTATGTATCTTGCATATTTTGATTGTGCTCAGGCAGTGTGCCAAAGTGAGAAAATATTGACTGAAGTTTGATGTGACCATACCTTTAGCATGGCAGTTGCAGCTTGGTGAACAAAAAAGTGTTATATTATAAAGAAATGCACCATGTGTGCACAGATGTGCCAATAGAGACAAAAAAGTCAGCTTATCTTGTAGCTCTTTGATAGCTACTTTACATCACATTTTGTAAACACTAACTGTAAGTAGCCTTCCGTGCAAACCTAAAACTGCCTTGACAACCACCTTTTTGCTAGAGCGTTCCCTAAAAACGCAAAGTGTTTTAAAGCATATGCTGCGATTATAGCAATGCAATGGCCAGCATGTGCTTGGGTGAAAACTAGCAGATGAGCAAGCTAGCTTAAAGCTGCATAATGTAGACAGCAGAAATCACTTTTCTTATGGTTGTCCTCATAAGTTGTTGTTTATAGATAATACCTGCTTGGGTGCGGCCAATCAGAGACCTTTCGCTAAAAACACAATGAATCCCAAAGTCTGTGCCTATTTTGCTAAAATAGACGGCACCTTCCACCAACAAATATGATGACTAATATAATTTAAAAATAATTTATACACAAACACGTCTAAAAAGTCATCAATCAAGTCAGGCTACTTGATTGACCACCTATGGACACTTTCCTCATACACATCTGTCTACAAGTTTTTTGAGGTGTGCATGAACCTCCAGGATCAAGTGACGGAGAACACACAGTTTTGTTTTTGCAGCAGAATTTATTTCTTGTTGACAACCTTTGAAACAGGGTAAAACAGCCAATGAAATAGTGCGTCAAAGTTACCAGATCAATGATGATGAAGTAAATGATTTTGACAAATCGTATCGCATTTGGGACAGAGAATCTCAGTACTCAGCCTATTAGGATGAAAACACTTTCATTTTCCAGGTTGTGTGTTAAGATACATCAGATGAATCTATAAAGCCTCAATGACTGTCTCAGCTGAGGGTGTAGGTATAATGGAGGGTGCCACCTTTCTCCAGGAAGCAGTTGTGCTCGTGAGTTCCCAGCTTGATCTGACGCTGGCAGACACCCAGCAGGTCATCGTGGAGGTAGTCACTGTCGTAAACCTCGAGCCTCAGTACGCTGCTCTGATGCGCCTTTTGCTTTTGAACTCCTCCTCCCACCAGGGGTTGGCATCGTCAAGCACGGATGGATGTCGTACCCAGAGTTTGTCCGCCACAGAACGCCTTGGTGTAGCCGTCTGTGGTTCCCAACAAGCCAGAGGGAAGACCGCTGGCCCGCAGGTTAAAGAGCTTCAGCTCTGACTGAGCCACATTCAGACTGCACAGCACCAACAGGAGGAGAGGAAGACGAGAGGCCATGGCTTCGCTGGACACTGTGGACACAGGACAATTAATCAAGACCGTAGCATGCTGTAGCATCATTTCTGCTTCGTGGATCAGCACATATTTTTCATGGATAACAATGCCATAAAAGCATTTTGTCCAAAAATTTAAACTTTTAATATTGAACTGGGTCAAAATCCGTTTATATTTGTGATAAACACATACATGGGTGTCTTTTCTTTTACAATTGAAAAAAAATGTTGTATACTATATATTATGTTGAATGAATACTGCCAAAACATTAAAACCACTGACAGGTGAAGTGAAAAACATTTCTATAAAATAACATCTACTGCTACTCTTAGTATAGTTTAGTACTATAGCAAGAGTAACAGTAGATAGTTATAGTCTAAATGGGAACATTTGTGCAGTAAAGATCAAAGAACACAAATCAGTTTGAAGAAATGTAAAGTGACAACAGACAAACAAACAAACAAACACACAAACAAACAAACAAACAAACAAACAAACAAACAAAAACAACAACAAAAAAACCTAAAACCTGAAAAGCTACAAGTAGAAGATTAGACGTGAAGTCTTACCTGCAGTCTGGACACCTTGCTTCTCACCTCTTTATCTCCTGTTCCAAGTTTTTAAGGTCAGCAGAGCCCATATCAGTTTGACGCCCCCCCCCCAAAAAAAATCTTCCATGAAACACTTATCAAAGCACAGCCTGCGACATTCTCAGCATTACGCAATATGACAGGAACCGAGTAACTTTCTGGAACAAGATCATGATCACCTCAAATTTGCTTTATTGGCATGATTAAATAAGTGCACTACTGTCAAAGCACAAGTTTTAAAATAAAAGAAAATTAATTGGACATAAAAGACAAGTTGGTTCACGTGTTAAAAAATTGGTGTCCAGATTGTATTTGATAATAAAACTTAAAACTGTACTCATACTTTTATAATAACAAGGAAAGCAGGACAGTATGTAACGTGAGAAGTGTTGCTCATAGTAATGAACCCTCAGAGAATAATCACTAACTCCACAGCTAACAGTGGATTTATGTTTCCTGTAACTCACTGCAACTTTATTGTTTTGGTATCCATCAGCGCTGTCTCCAGCAGTGCCGTCTCCAGCTGCTGTTTTCAGTGTAAAAGCTCTGATAAACTCTTTGGCAGTAAACATAGAGCTGATGGTGGTTTATAGATAGGTTTATTTTCAGTAGTCAGGCAGTTGTACTTCTTGGAGTCTGTCACAGTATACACTATTAGTATTGTAACCATCAGTTATAGCCTTGTACTGTTTCAAAAAGTTTAAAAAATTAGGAAACAAAAGTTTAAAAAGACAGTAAAATCATTGAAGTTAAAAGAGTGTCAAAAGCATGAAAATATAAAACACAAATCCAAAAGGAATGAAACTTAACATGTGGCAAGTTTGCTTCCATTTATAAATTAAAAGAAAAACACTTTTCATTAAAAAAGTGTTGCTGATGAAACTTAAAAAGATGAACACTTTTTTGCTAATGTGCCATTTTTCTTATTCTTCAACAACTTTTTTGGGTTGAACAGGAAGGAAATCTAGGCACTCCAAAATGAGGAGGAATTACCTTAAAAAGCTTTTATTATAGGGCTTTAAAAACATTTGCATTATAGGTATGGCCCTCTTATATAGTGGCGGAAACCAAGAGGAAGTCTTCACGACCCAGATGATGAAATCTGGAAATGGTAGAATATAAATACATAATAATAACAAACCATAATACAAAGATAACATGAAATCAGATAACAAACAAAAGTATGTATCTTTACATCCACGAAATACATTGACGGTGAGAAAATCACAGACAAATCATATAAAACGGGGACTTTTAAGAGTTGCTTATGCAATAGTCAGAAATCAAAACAGGCCGAAATCTTATAAACTAAATACTAGATAAGGTTATAAGGTTACAAGTTCAGGAGTCACACTTTCATAATGTTTGTCTGAAGATGAGTGTAACTCTAAGTGTGCAGTGCTCTCTGCAGATCATTAAAGAGACAGCCGTCCTGTCTTCACTGTGGGTTTTTGTACAGCTGTCTCAGTCTCCTGTATCACTGTGTTGACTCACAGCACAGAAATACACTCCGCTGTCCTCAGGCAGCAGATTCTCCACAGTCAGAGATCCAGTCTGAGAATCGCTCTTTGCTGCTGGAAACTTGTCCTTACTGAAGCCACTCTCGTACTCATGAGGGCTGTATGCAGTTGTAAGAACTATTTGCTTCATTGTGTCCCCTGGCAACTGTCTGAACCAGTACATCTGGCGATATGAGCTTTCCTTCGTGTGACTGCAGTTCATTCTGGCAGACTGACCCTCGGCCCTCCACAGCTGAGGAGTCTGGGTGACATCACTCCCATCAGTTAGACCTGTGAGGGTAAAAAAAAAAGATCTCGTCATGTTACAGAAACACTAGTGACTCCTGTTTATCGTGCAAACTGAAAAATCAACTCATGAATATATATTATTTTCATTTCATGGAAGTTGGAAGAGAAACAGAAGTGACAATTTCTCCTCCTGTTCATCATAAAGTTCAGTACCTGCAGTCCAGAGCAGAGCTGCTGCAGAGAGTTTGATGAGACCAGCTGTGATCATTATTGTGTTCGGAGCAAAATGAACTTAGAGGCGTGAGGCCCTGTCAGTGTGAGTGATGGGAGGTGTGACGTTACAGCAGAGATATAAAGAGCTGCAGGTGACAGAGTCGGTATCTTCTCCGACGTTCTTTGATGCTGTTAGCTGCTGTCTCAAGAGCCACATGGTGAATCCAAGTGTAACTGGGAGTGTTTGTGTCCCACTCTCAGCGTCAGGCTTGGTGGCTGCAAATTTCTCTTTGCTGAATTCTCCAAAATCCTAATATTTTCTAGCAGTTGATGCAAACACAATTAGTTTCATTGTTTCTCCTGGCAGCTGTCTAGTACATCTGGAGATACTGAGCACCCTTGGTTTGGCTGCACTTCATCGTTGTACTGTCACCCTGTTTCTCTAATAGAATGGCGGTCTGGGTGACTCCGCTTCCACCAATGAGACCTGCAGGTTTAACTGTAAAGGACACAAAAGTGAACTTTTTTGTGAGTATTTAAGTAGTCTAAAATTAAATGCAAATACTCGAATATGAAAAATACTAAAAATACTAAGTATTTTTTTGGATGAGATTTTTTTTTTAACTGCTGCAAGTGACAGTGACCACTATGACCTTTTATGTAACATGAAAGTGCGCAAATATCAGAATTTTATTAATAAGAGATGCATGTTGTGTTTAGAGTGCAAACATTTTTTTCTCACCAAAAAGAAAAATTCACTGTATATTTAGAGTAAGCTGTAGTCTATTATTTATCAGAAAAACATCTAAAGTTGAACACTTGATTGTTTAGTCTTTGAAAATTACCTGTGGATGGTCTTATTTATATTTACATTTTATACATTATATTTCATTTTTAAGATCTGACTGTGTGATGTGTTGCAGGTTCATCCAGCAGATGGTGACTTGATAGTCTGCAGACTCTCGTATCCTCTCAATATACAGCCTCCACTCAGCAGCTGCAGCAGTAGGAGGAGTCTAAGGTGAGTGTCTGTCACATCTTTGACATTTTTATAAACAAATGAAAATCTTAACATCCACACATCAACGTGCGAACACTCTTCAGTTAAGGCTAGAGACCGATGAAAAGTGAGTTAAGTCTGAGTCCCGTTACCGACATTGTAGGACAGACTTCTGGTCTGTATGCATGTGTGTGTAAGTAGCTTTGTACCCCAGCATACCCATAATAAAAAAAACAGTGTACTGTGTATCCATTATGAAGTCCCACAGACTTCTACTGGGAACCAGTTGTACTGATGCTGTAATTTCACAGTCAACAGTAGAAGTCAGTAAAGGTAGTCGCCTCCCTGATGCTTCTTCAATGCTCAATTTTAAAGATTTTTGGCTGAGGGGTCAGACTAATTTGTTTATTCATAGATCTTTGCACACTAAATGAAGCAAAAAGTGTTTAATTGCATCTGAACCATTCAAAGGCACAAAGGGATTTTTTTTATTCATGAAAAACAAACTTTTAATTTTTAAATTTTGATGAGCAGGTATTATTTTTAGTGTAAATGGTAACTTATGAAGTCTTTTAAATGTAATAAAGTCAATATCAGAAATTCTGTTTCTCGTTCCATATCTGATATAAACTGTTGCTCTTTAAAAAAAAAAGAAAATATTTCACTGATACAGGGTTGTGCCTCATGCTGATTCTGTCACATACAAAAAGCTTATTTTTTATTTTAAGTCTCTATTTTTTGACTTTATATAGTTATTTGATCATTTAAAGAAACATTTTTATAGAACCTGTGTTGGCTTGGATTACTGCATAAATCATTCACTCAACCTGCTGTTCAGTTTTCACCACAAGAGGTCGCTCAACATGACAAATGAAATGTCATTCAGCTGCTTGAAACTAAACGCGGGCCTTTTTTTGTATGTAGTGGCTGAAGTCTTTAAACACACCTCTAAAAAATAGTCATCAAAATTTCACAGATCTGCTTGTTGTTGCAGCAGTTTAATCAAAATTTCATTCAGGGCACCAAACATCATCTGTCCAGTCAAAGAGGTTAACATCCATGTTAAACAGATACTTTCTAGCCTAATTTTTAAACTTGCTGAAAATACATGGGTGGTTACTCTAAATAACAGCAGTCATGCTTGCTGTCTCAAGTTTTAGGTTTTGGTTGCTAATAATGCAAGTGTGCCACACAATCAGTATCAGTGAGGCTGATGATGGCACATGGAGAGTTTAAATACTTTCATTCATTTATTATTAAATTTATTGATATTATACTTAAGGTAACCCTCATGTCAATATGTACACACCTTTATGTGTTAGGAAACTTTCAGACCACTATTATAAGATGGTTTTGTATGAATATCTAAAAAAATACTCCTCTATGAGTAAAAAGTTCCAACATGTCTATAAACATCAGTGACAGTAACAGTAACAGTACATATTGTACTGGTAGTATTGAGCGGGTGACAGGAGCTCTATATATTGTGCTGTAGTATTGATGATGTTGATGAGAGGGTGACAGTAACAGTACATTTTTTACTCGTAGTATTGATGATGTTGATGACAGTGATTGGATGACAGGAACTCTACATATTGAATTTAAAGTACTGATGATGATGTTGATGACAGTGATTGGATGACAGGAACTCTACATATTGAATTTAAAGTACTGATGATGATGTTGATGACAGTGATTGGATGACAGGAACTCTACATATTGAATTTAAAGTACTGATGATGATGTTGATGACAGTGATTGGATGACAGGAACTCTACATATTGAATTTAAAGTACTGATGGTGATGTTGATGAGAGGGTGACAGTAACAGAACATTTTGTACTTGTGAGCTTTATTGCAGCATCAGCCTTTATGGAGTCGGTCCTGATGCTGCATTACTGTGACTGTCATGACCTGTTGATGGTCCTGTATACTACATTAGAAATGTATTTACGTTATTAGGAGATGTTGTCATTTTTAATGCCCACTGAATTATTTTAGGCCCGATGATAAGTGGTGAACACTTTATAATCTGCTCCTGTGAAGCTTGAATGTGCACAGGTGCAGATTAATGTCATCTGCTGTATGTTTCTGTGCCATATTGCCCTCTGGGACAAATAGTGAGATTGAATTAAACATAAATGTTATAATGATGGTTTTACTGTAAGTAAAAGCAGTAGATAGAAACTGAAAACATTTCTCTTTAGTTAACTTCTTGTAGCATTATGTCTCTGTGCAGTTTGGATTCTGATTTTCCACCCTGGAGTTTGTGGTTGAGCTCAGCAGTCTAGTTTAGGTCCAGTAAAATGAAACTGGCCTTACATTTGCTGTGACCCTTTATTATGAACCTATGAACCTACAATCTGCACATTTATTGGTGTTTTGCTTTTCTGAGACATTACAAATAATGGAGAGACAGTGTGAAAATCTATTTTTCAGCAAACGGATGAAAACATGAACATATAGATATCAGCGTTTGCAGGAGGAGATATAATTATGTTGCTCACAGATGTCAGATGCACTATTTTTCTTTCACGGTCTCACACACTGTTTCCTGTTCATGTGACTTGAATTAGCACAAACATGTTTTTAAAGGAAACAAATGGAAAAAAAATATGTATTTTTCCCAGTCCCTCTGGGGTCTTTATTTCAGTTTGAATCAAGCAAGAAAACAAATATGTATTGGAGAATAACATGAAGATGATTTATAGAGGAGTTTATATATTTTGTTTATTAATTACTGGAGATAACTGTCTTTAGTCTGAGACTGCTACTAAACTGCTACTAAATGAACAGTCAGATGCATATTTTTGCACCAGATGACAGTAAACAGCTGTTGTATATGTAACACATGTATGTTGACTCTGTAGCTTCAGTTGACACAGAAATAAAAGTTTTCCAGCTGTTTGCTCAGAGAGCTGCAGTGCAGTGTGGGGGTGTCGGTGCAGAGAAGCAGGTGCACTCTGTGAAACGGAGGTTGTGGTAAAGCTGAAGGTTTCACCTCCGTCTTTTCTCAGCAGAGAGAACGACGTGCAGGCTGCTCCGTGACCACTTCCTCTCCTCTGCTGTCGCTCTCTGCTCCTCTGCAGGTTTCAGCAACAGCTCTGACCTTCTTCTGTACACAGACGAGAAAGCTGATTTCCTGTTGTTCTGTGGTCGACTCACACTCACATTTACTGTCCTACTGACAGAGTAGCTGCTTTTATTCATAAAGAGAATGTAAACTCTCATAAGCTTCTCACACTTGCGCAGAATAGAAGAAGTAGATATGACTTAAATAAAGCCACTTTAATGCATTCAAATGACTTAAAAACAATTTTAGAGTTGAGTTTTTCCAAATTGATTCATATGTAATCAGATAACCTTAAATCACCACCAATTCAAATGTTAAGACCTGTATGAAACTGCACATTAAATTTTCCCCAGCTGAGTTGTTTCAGAGTTATGTAGGCGAGGAATAACGCATTTCTCTGAAAAGATGCAGATAAAAGAGCAGCTAAAAATACCTCGCACTGTCTGTGGAAAAAGTGATGATCGGTTTCAGATGAGATGTGAGAGCACTGAGGTGGGGGATGGCAGCCTAACTGCATATCAGTAAAATTTGGAGCAACTGACTAAAATTGTAATTTATCTGCTTAATCTTCACCTGTTTAAAAGTTTAGTCTGACATAGAGGTTACTGCATAAACCTTTCAGTTTTAGATACATGCTGTTTGTTAACGTGATCCGCATATTCAAGACAGTTTGTCAGAGTTTCTTTAAGCAGACACTTGAGGCAAAACTTAAAACGCAAATTGAATTAAACATGAGTGAAAGATCCTCTGAGATAGTTTTATTGAGAAGAAAATAATCAGCAAATAGTCCACAAACACAGATGTGTCTGTCTCAACCCCATCACTGTAAAAAATGTTAGCATTGTAATGCTTATGCAACCCAATCGACAGATTACATTTTCACGTTTTAATGTTGCATTTCAGTAGCTTTAGACACAAAAACCACTTGGTTAGGAAAAGATCATGTTTGGGCTTAAAATAATCTGTTGCGAGGGCACAACCAAACACCCACGTTTGGTGCTTAAACAGTGCGATGACTTACTAAATCACAACTCATTTTTCTGTTCGTCTGTCTCAAACGGGGGTCTATAGCTTGGCAGGCGTCTCACTTTACAGCTTCACTCCAGAAATGTTGTAATGGTAAAAATCAAACATGCAAATGTCACGTATTCATGCTGTGCGCAAAAGTTCAATACTAGCATTTTCTTTTAGCGACTGGGCTGCGTCTTATAGCCATTATATTAGCAAGAATATATTCCTCTAATGTTGGCATAATTTGATTGGCTCGTTTATACATGAATGCAAATATGCCATGATACAAAGCTGCAGAAATATAACCACCACAAACTGCAAATTGTATTTACAGAAACCAAGAATCCATCCCAATCGTTGTTCAGTTTAGCTCTCAGTTGTTCTGCTTTCCAGCTGAACTCTGCAACAGACAGAGAGGACACAATGTCATAATGTCATGAACGCTTTTCTATTAGTTGTTCATTCATATATTCTAATGCTCAGAGACTATTTTCATGTGCAGTAAATCAAAAAGGATGAGCAGCAGAGAAAAGTTGTGCAGAACAAACCTGAAGTTTCCACACCAGAAACCCCACAAAGGCTCCGTAGGTGATGCTCTTGATGATGAAAACACCGTAGGAGAATTTGGCCGTCTGCGTGATCCTCAGATATTTCTCTGCAGAGAGTCCAAACATTCAGATATGACCAGTTACACTAAATAGTAGCAAAAACTGAAGTGTGAAGAATCAAAAAAATACATTTACCTTTTGTCAGTGCTTCTCCTTTAGCTGATAGAAAGATTAATTTATTTATTATTATTAAAGAAATTAATTAGATGATTGTTTACAGTTATTTCCCATCAAGTTTAAGTCAGTTTGAAATGAAATGTACCTTCTTCTCCATTAATTGAATCTGAATGAGATGTAGTTTCTGTCCCATCGAAGAAGCTGACGGTACATGTGAATTTAGTGTCTGGTTTGTACCATTCTTTGGCAAGGACCCTCAGCCTGCTGGTGATTTTGTAAAACTTGTCCTCTCGCAGGGCAGCTTCATCAGTCGCCACACCATTGGTGACGCTGTTCCCGTTGATCTGCCAGGACACTTGGACATGGTCTGGGTAGAATCGAGTGGCCACACAAACAATGGTCTTCTTCCTTGCATTGTCTTTCTGGTCTCGACACTCTTTTGCTGCCGGAGGAAGAACTTGAACTGTTGGTTTTGTGATTTCGCAGTCTGGTTCTGCAGTAAGAAAGGACATAAATCACGATAAAAAGCTGCAAAGATCAACAGCAAACTTCAACAGCTAATGTACATGAGACATCTTAACAGCAGAGTTTAGACATGAACATCAGGGCGCAAAGCAAGAACTATCAAACTGAATCTGAACACCAATAAAACATGATCACAGTAGGTTGCAGGATTAAAATTTCTTTTTAGATATTTTTTTTGAATTTTAAAAAAATCTTACCAAGAACTGTTAGTTTGGTTCCTGCTCCAAATTCAGCAGGATAAGTAGAGCACACCGCTGACTCACATGTTAAAAACTGACAAAGATCTAAAACAGCTGAATTAACCTCGAACTTCTGTTTTTTAAAACTGCATTCGTAAGTAATCATTTCATTTAAAGTACAATCATTAGATTACATAGATCCCATTTACAGACTCATGAATGTTTTTTAAATGGACTTTTTTCTTTCACTTTTTGATGCAGGGAAAGAAAATCTAATTTTTACTATCTGAGAAATGTTTTTAATGCCAACTTTTGCAGATTGAAGATATAATGCATACAGTCTTTTACCTGCACTTAAATAAGTCTGTTTGCTAAAGAATAGGGTATTTTTTCCCAAATTATCTCAAATTTTACATTTTCTTTTGCAGTTCTGACACAAAGTAACACAATGCTGCTGCAGCACCAAACAAGACAATGAGCAACAGTTTTTTACCACCTGAAACTTCACGCAGTAATTCTCACATTTAAGTAAAGAGTAGGTCACTAAACAGACATTTCTGAGTATGACTTTTTATAATTTTCTTACCCAACACTGTCAGTTTGGTGCCACTGCCAAAGTAAGCAGGGTCGTAGTTGTTCACACTGATACAAGGCTACAGGAAAACTGTTTGAGCGCTCAGCACTGAAAGCTGTCGACTGTCTTTGTGCTCTCTTTGCAGATGCATTAAACACTTTTGTAGAAACATACATATTTATATCAAGTTCAACTAATTGCTAACAGCATTAAACTTGTGATTCAAGGTCCATTTTAAGAGCAAAATGTTTGGTATCAACTAGTTTGCAGTTATATTCTAAGGAAGATTGTTTTAGTTTATGTTCAGTTTTGTGGTCGTCTTACCTAAAACGGTGAGTTTAGTTCCAGCTCCAAAGTAAGCTTCTGCCTGATTGCTCACAGTGTTTCACAGAGCTGATAGGAACTCGCTGTGAGAGTAATAATCTGGGCGCAGAGCCAAATGTTTTATAGCCACAGTACTTTTACTGGAGATTACAGACAATGTAGCTCAAACTTCCACCTTAACCTCCTTTTGCACTTTTTAAAAAGACAATACTTTTTTTTACTAGCATTAAATACAAGGTCCAAAGAATATTTTTCAACACTTAACACTTTTTCTCACTCACATATAGCAAATAATCTCTGAATCGAGCTCTGTGAGAGGCTTTAGTTGCAGATTTTCTTACCTAAAACAGTGAGTTTAGTTCCAGCTCCAAAGTAAGCTTGCTCATAGGACTCACAGAGACTTTTGACTGTTACAAAAACTCTTCCAAGTGCCTCTCTTTATCTGTGCCTCTATCTATAACTGTCACCCTCTGACATGCAGGACTTGAACGTATAGTTTTCAAAAATGGCCAAATCTTCTCTTGTCTTTTTTGTCCTCATTTGAGTAACCATTCATGCTTTTTGAGATTGTTGATTGATGATGATTATTTAATCTGGCTACAAAATTGGAGTTGATTAATTTGAAAGTGTTTGAGCCATAGAGTATCTTTGCAGTGTCAGAAACTTCTTAACAAAATCATACATGAACAATAATGTGTTTTCTTACCTAAAACTGTTAACTTTGTTCCTCCACCAAAATAAGCTTCTGTAGTCTGAGTCACAGTGAACTTGATCAGTGCTAAAACAGCCCAACATGCTGCTTTTACTTTGCTTCCTGACTCATCATAAACATAACTTTCCTTTTAAAACGACAATTACAGTCTATTTTTTTTTACAAGAGTCTTTAATAAACAATTATCATTTTATTGGATTTAATGTTAACTCACGTAGAACAGTTAGATTTGTTCTCTGGCCAAAATCCACTTCAAGCTGATACAACTTTTAAGCGTAACAGAAAGCTCTGAGAAGGACTTAGACTTGAGGACAATATGATTTTTAATAATATCTTGATTTGTTTTGATTTCTTACCTAAAACCGTTAACTTTGTTCCTCCACCGAAGAAAGCTTCATTACCACCAGAGTCACAGTGAACTCCATCAGTGCTCAAAACAGCCCAACATGCTGCTTTTACTTTGCCTTTTAGCTTTTTAGTTTTGATAAATGCAACTTTCTTTTAAAACCTACAATCACAGCCTTATTTCACAAGTCACATGCAATAAAAACCTCAGTTAGACTTTTAACTTAACAAAAACTGTCAGTTTTGTTCCTTTGCACAAAATATGCTCCAAACCGACCTAAGACTTAAGTGTTTAAGTTAGAAACACTCCAATTACAATACCATTTCTTTCTTTTAATTTAATTTCTTACCTAAAACTGTTAACTTTGTTCCTCCACCGAAGTAAGCCTCTCGGTTATCATCACAGTGCACTCCATCAACGCTCAAAACAGCCTAACATGCTGCTTTTACTTTGCCTCTTTGCTTTTTAGTTTAGATAAATGCAACATTTCTTAAAAACCAACCATCACAGCCTTATTTCACAGGTCATGTGCAATACAAACCTCTCAGTTAGTAGACTTTTAACTTAACAAGAACAGTCAGTTTTCTTCCCTTGCACAAAATATGCTTCAAACTGACTGAACTTGACTTGAAAAGACTTGAACGCTGTAAGTTTAAGTTTGAAACACTCCAAGTGCACCATTTCTTTCATTTAGTTACATTTCTTACCTAAAACGGTTAACTTTGTTCCTCCACCAAAGTAAGCTTCTTGGTTAGTCACAGTGCACTCGATCAGTGCTCAAAACAGCCAGACATGCTGCTTTCATGTTACTTTAGTTTTATGCTAAATGCAACTTTCCTTTCAAACCAACAACTACAGCCTGTTTTTTTTCAAGTTGTAGCATTACAAACCTCTTATTTACCAACCTGTCAGAATTTATTGTTAGTTTTTTTCTGCCGAAATAGGCTTTGCTATGACAGTGTTTAAACTTAGAAACAGAAGTTTTGAGCAAAACAGTAAGTTTGAGTTAGAAACACTCAAATTACAGCAACTTTCATTTTTCGTTTCTATTTCTTACCTAAAACTGTTAACTTTGTTCCTCCACCAAAGTAAGCTTCTGCACCGGCACCAGAGTCACAGTGAACATGATCAGTGTTAAAACAGCCCAAGATGCTGCTTTTACTTTGAATCTTTAGTTTGTGATGAATGCCATTTTCCTATTTTTTGAAAAGAAACTTTTCAATAAACTCCCTGTTAGATTTTAGGTCAACTTACCAAGAAAAGTCACTTTTGTTCCCTGTCCAAACCAGGCTTTGTACTGACACAAGAGAGAAACAATCTAAAAACAATGTTATTTTTGAGTTGATTTCTTACCTAAAACTGTTAACTTTGTTCCTCCACCGAAGACAGCTTCATAAGCACCATCACAGTGAGGTTAATCAGTGCTCAAAACTGCCCAACATGCTGCTTTTACCGCGAATCTTTACACTTTAGTTTTTTTTGTATTATTGCAATTTTTCTTCATTACTGTTTGTATGTTGTTGGGTGCAGTACAACACTCTCAGTTAGCACCATGCTCGAATTTTAACGTACAGAGAACAGTCAGTTTGTTCCTGACTGAAATAAGCTTCAAACTGACAGTCTTAGAGATGAAAACTAAAGCAGTCAGCTAAACTAAAACTGTGCCATAAGTTAAAGAAAAACAGTAACACTAATTTTGATGTGATTTCTTACCTAAAACTGTCAACTTTGTTCCTCCACCGAAGTAAGCTTCAGTAGCACCACCAGAGTCACAGTGACCTCTATCAGTGCTCAAAACAGCCCAACATGCTGCTTTTACTTTGCTTCTTTACATATTAGTTTTGTCACAAATCCACATTTTTTGCATGCAATTCAAATATCTCAATAAAAACCCTGATAGATTTAATTCCAACTTACCAAGAATAGTCAGTTTTGTTCCCTGGCCGAAATAGGGTGTGTACTGACACAGCGTTTAAGCTTGAGAGCAAAAACTTGAGTGCTGTAAAATTCATAAATGGACTCTTAAATTGCAATGTTTTTGTCCTTTTAAGTTTGATTTCTTACCTAAAACTGTTAACTTTGTTCCTCCACCAAAGCTAGGTGTTGTTCCCTGGGTCACAGTGAACTCGATCAATGCTCAATACATCAGAACATGCTGCTTTGGCTTTGCTTTTTAACATTTTGCTTTTTAACTTTTCTTTAAATCCAAAAACTGTGGTATATATCTCATAAGTTGTATGTAATACAAACCTGTCAGTTACAACCGAGTAAGACTTTATGTTTACTTACCGAGAACAGTCATATTCGTTCTTTGGCCGAATTAGGCTTTGCACTAACGCAACTTTCATGCTTAACAGCAAAAAGCTCTCAGCTCAACTTAAGCTAGACTTGAGCAGATTAAGTTAAGATTAAGAAAGAAGCAATCGAGTTAAAGAGCTATCTTTGATTTGATTTGATTTCTTACCTATAACTGTTAACTTTGTTCCTCCACCGAAGTAAGCTTCACCAGAACCAGAGTCACAGTGAACTGGATCAGTGCTCAAAACAGCCCAACATGCTGCTTTTAATACAGATCTTTACATTTTAGTCACTTTTATTTTATTAAATGCAGCACTTCCTGTAATCCCAAATCAATATTTGCTGCACTGCCGTCTTGTTTTTCAAAGTTTAATACAAAAAATTGTTTTCCTCACCAATCATCCTGCTTGCATGTAATTTATTTCTCTTGCAGATTAATTAATCAGAATTTTTCTTACTTACCGAGAACAGTCAGTTTAGTTCCCTGGCCGAAATAGGCTTCGTAATTGGCACAGAGCTTAAGCTTAACAGCAAAAAGCTCTGAGCCGAACTTAAACTATAAAGACCCAACTGCATTACGTTTCTTATTGCATTACAACAATTAAAGTTAAGTACATTTGGTAAATGTAAACCATCCTTGACTTACCCAAAACAGTCAGTTTGGTTCCTTTTCCAAAGTAAGCTTCATTTAAGTTGTCACAGTGAAGAAATACTGAGCAGGAAACTACTGAGTCTTTCTTGCCAAGAATAATCTTTGGACCATTTTTACTGATACTTCTTTTTGTATCGAGACTGAAGCAATGTAAAATTTATGGAACTAAATGAATAAATTGGAATATTTACCCAAAACAGTCAGTTTGGTTCCTTTTCCAAAGTAAGCTTCGTTTGCATTGTCACAGTGCAAAAACACTGAGCATGAAACTACTGATTCTTTCTCTACTATAATAATCTTTGGAAAGTTTTTACTGTCTCCTCTGTTTTTAGTGAGACTCTAAAGCAATGTTTCATTCATTAAAACAGGAATAAACTTGAATATTTACCTAAAACAGTCAGTTTGGTTCCTTGGCCGAAGTAAGCAGGATCATTGTAGGTCACAGTGCAGAAACACTGATCATGAAACTCTTGATTCTCTCTTTACCAGAACAATCTTTGGAAAGTTTTTACTGATATTTCTCTTCAGTTTAAGGCCTTTAGACGATGCAACATCCATTAAAACACAGAAATAAACTGTAATATTTACCTAAAACAGTCAGTTTGGTTCCTTGGCCGAAGTAAGCAGGATTAGTGTTGGTCACAGTGTTCTCACTTCAGCTCAATATTTCAGCTTTTTCACAACAACCCTTTGGTCTTCACTTTCATACAAAACATTTGACTATTTTAACTTTGTTGCAGTGAAGTGAAGCAGTGAGAGGTCCTACTTACCCAAAACAGTGAGTTTTGTTCCCTTTCCAAAGTAAGCTTCAGCTCCAGTGTCACACTGAAAGTCTCCTGAACTAAAAAGTCTCCAAACTTTCCATAATCAGCCTGCTGAGACACAGTGTGATAATCCAGAGGATGAAGACAGTTTAAACATGCAGGACAAGCTTCATAATGTCCACATTTGTTGTTTTTTTTTTTGTCAAGATGAGTGAAAGAAGAATCCCGGTGCTCCACATATGATTTGAAAGTCATTTTCAAAACTTTTATACTGCAGATTTTTATCATGTAAATTGTCTTTTTAATGCTAAAGTGCCCTGCTGTCCTGTACAGTTTAATATTATACATTTTTCTGCTCTCCACAGTGTCCCAGGCAGCATGCATCAGTCTACACAATGGGAGTTAATGGGAGGAGGTTTTTGTACAGCGGCTCTATGGGATTGTATCACCGTGCCCCCCCTGTCCCCACGGTGAAAAACCGTCACACAAAAACCTGCCGTCTCTTTGCCTCTCTCCTCTCTCCTTCCCCCACCCAGCTCCTCCATATCTCAGCCTCCATCTGTGTGTGTGTGTGTGTGTGTGAGAGCAGCTGCTCAGGTCGCTGACTGACGGCTGAACGCCTTTAACCTGACTGCTGCTATTTCTGTGACAGCTAAGAAAAGAGGAGAGGAAAGAGGAAGCTGGTCTTTGTTTGTGTTTGTTTGTAGTTCAGAGGGAGTGACATCTCTGCAGGTCACACCTCTTTATCCTCCCACTTATCTCTGAACTGAGGAGGAGACACAAGAGCAATACTGAAAACAAGAAAGCCCAAAGCTCAAGACAAATTACAATACATGTATGTATCTGATGAGGTGCTGAGCTACACTAATACAACCTCCCAACTTTTCTTCCTTTCTTTTTAAAAATCAGAATGTGCTTTTACCTTGCCATCGCTCATTACGTATCAACACCATCAGACACCAAAACACACATTAATTTCACTCACATTACACTAGACCTCAAGGAGATATGATAAACATTCATTTTCATAAAGGTGAAAAAATGTTGTACTTCTCCTTTAACATAAATAAAGGGGTTTTTTTAGATTTCAAAACACATTCTCATTTTGGGACATATATTCTGACAGCATTAAAATTAAAAAGGGTATCAGGGTGTGTGTGTGTGTGTGTGTGTGCATGTGTGCATGTGTGCATGTGTGTCACCAAAACAACACATATTCGATATGCAGATAGGAATAAATAAATAAAATAATAAAAAATAAATATAATAAAATAAAATAAATAACTGGATCGTAATCTATTGATGCCTCAATGTGTAAGCATCATTTAAATGTGGTAGCATTTAAAAGTGAAGCTAATTTCAACTTCTATATAAGACCATTCTAAAATAATACATCAGGAAAAGCACAATATTTTTATCAATAAATGCAGAGAAGTATAAGGTAGCATTAAATGGAAATACTTTAGTAAAGTACAAGTAAATTAATTAAATTTAATTTAAATTAAATATATAAATAAATGTACTTAGTATCTTTCTATCACTGCAAATAAGCTCCAGCTATAAATGGCCTGATATGCGACACTGATCTAATATTCTACGCTTTTATATACATATTTCTATAAAATAAATGTACAAATACTGTATCATACTGAATTCTTTTTTTTTTTTTTAAATTACATGTCTGTGCTGGGGTGTTTCACTCAACATTTCTTTTCTTTAAAAAATAAAATAATTAACTAAATGATAGGTAGTTCAACCAGTATGCTCATATTAAAACAAGTTTACATTTTCATTTATATTGACATAATTGTGACAAATTATAGGTATTTTTATGATGTAATGTCACTGTTGTTTGCAGATGTCACTTTAATGTCATCTGTACGTTCCATGTTCATCCTATTTCTTCAATATAGTTTAATTTCGGTAGCACTTGTATTATTAATTGGCTGGCTTCCCTTAGGATTTTTTATGAGTGTAATCCCACATCAACCCTATAGAGGTCAGTGTATGATAATGTCTTAAATTTGATACACAATATTCTTGTCAGACTGAATTATCGTAAAATGGAATAACAAGAGACGAAAGCACTGTCAGAGATTAGAGAAACACTGTAGGACAATAACACTGAATGAGACATTAATCTTTACCACATTAACACCTGCTTGATTATCTATACTGATCAGCTTTGTGGTGATGATGCAGGAACATTGAGAGAAACATTCTTGTACTTTTTAAAAACGTATAGATGTATTTACAAATGTTTTCCTTTACATTTTCAGATCATCTTGATGTTGATCTGTTATTACGTAAAAACAAAATCCAGCTCTGGGCTTCTCAGAGTTAACTCCTCATGCATCCTCCTCCCTGGCGTCTCCACCTGGTTTCTCATGTTGTTGTTAAGCTGCTGAGGCTTTCTGAATCACTGTGCTCTCCTGGAGGCACAGTAATACACAGCTGAGTCTCCGGCCTCCACAGGGCGTATCTGCAGAGTCGTCTGAAGCACCACAGGCCCGAACATGGTGTACTTGGTTTTATTAAAAGGAGCGACCGTAATCCTAACAGCTCTAGCACTAGAATATGTGACCAGCTGTATTTCCCCGCTGCTGCTCTGTCTGTACCAGCACATGTACATATAGTCTTTGTCATCTTGTTCACACTGCAAAGAAACAGCCGGGTCTCCACTGATTGCAAAAGGTGGCTGAAGAATTTTAACACCAGTGGAGGAATCTGTCAAATAAGAAAAAAGACAATAAGTGAATTAACAACTTCAGCAAGGAACAAGTAGAAGAAAACAGTTCTTTTCTTCCATCTGGATTTCAATGTTCTTAATGGCGACGATGAGAACAGCAGCTAAGAGCAGCTTCATTTTGACAGTGATTAAAAGGTCAAGAGTACAATCGTCTCTCTTTAGGCAGACCTGCTGAACTGCTGCAGCCGAAACTTCTGAGAAATAAAATCTGAAGGAGTCTCAGCACAGCCACAGTCTCCTGGTGGACAACAAGCAGAAACTGCAGGTTAAAGCTCTTACTCAATTATAGAGGATTTAAAAAAAAGAGTTTATAGTGACTGACACTTCTTTCTAGAAGCAAAATGTATTATTTATTAATACGTTTTTGTTGTTGTCTTCATGCAAGGTCGTAGGTTTGGTGCCCTGCAAAAAAATGAATTGGCAAATATTTCTCTTGAAATTTTTTTTTTGCGATTTTTGTAGGACATACAAAATTTCTGACTTTTTTTCCTTCAAAAACTTTTGGTGATTTTTATAAAAAACTTTTATATAAAAAAAATTTCCCCCCCTTTTTCTTTCCTTGTTTTTTTCTTGCTATTACATTTTGGCTTTTTGGGCATTTTTTACGTAAAGCTTAAATATTTTGGGCAATTGTTTTTTATGTGCAATATTGAAAAAGTAAAACCTTATGCACAGAGAAATCAAACTGCGTGTATGTATCTGACACCCTTTTTTAAAATCAAAATCTGATTCATACCTTGCCATCACTTATTTTGTGTTAACATCTTCAGACAGAAATTCGAAATTTGTTTCATTCAAATGGCAGAAATAATAAGAAACTTAAACATTTTGGGTGATTGATTTTTTCTTACATTTTGGCAGGCATATTTTGTTTTAAAATCCCCAATAATTACACCGTTTATCACAGCCAGAAACTGTTAAAACAGCTGCAATTATTGTTGGACTTTCAAATTTCTGATGGTCCTTGAACACATGTGTGGGATGCTGAAATCATGCTTTGAATAGAGTTTGATCTTATGTTTTTAAAAAACACGCTGCATGTGGGGCAAGGGAAAAAAGAGGGACCTTGAAAATTCATGGAATTGTTTTTAAAATTTGTGCATGAAAATGTGTGGGAAGACTAAAATAACCAAACCCCTGAGCTGCAGCTGCAAGTCACAGCAGGTTTTTAGTGAAGCAGAGTATTAAACCACATCACTGTGTGCTAGCAGCGCAGAAATACACAGCCGAGTCTGATGGATTCACTGTCTGAATGATCAGAGTTCCTCTCTGTGCTTCTCCTTTTATCTGGAATCTGGATTTTTTAAACTGGTCCTCGTAGACCGGGTCAGCCTTTAGGACTGTGTACCCGATGAGGGTCATAGAGCGGCTGCTGCGTGTGTGCTGGTACCACAGCATGGTTTGGAGGCTAGTGTCATCATGACTGCAGTTTATCCTGAGCTCCTCAGTCCCTTCCTTTACAACTTGAGCCGAGGAATGTTTGAAGGTAACACTCTCCACTTTTTCTGTAAAGAAAAAGTCATTGTTGGGGTGAAGTTTGAATTCAAGCAATGCGAGTTTTAAGAATTCAGCTTGACATCTTCAAAAAACATAATTGTAACATAAATACAAAGTGGTATAGATGTTACAGGAAAAAAAATCTTAGCAGTCTGTCAAACTTACTTGTAAGTATGAGCAGTAAAAATCCAAACCTGTATACAGCTGCAGGCATCCTGGAAACTAATATCAACACCTGTGCAATGGTTAAAAAATTAAAAGAGACAGACAAACAAAAAAACAACAATTAGCATACTAATCAGCCATAGCCATACTAAAATCTGGTATCAGAGCATTTGCATGTTGCGCCAGTCTGACAAACTTAAATCAGATCAAATGAGAGACGATCCCCTCTCCACATCTCACCTGCTCCTCCCCTCCTTCTTCCTCGGCCTGTAGCTGATCCTGTTAAAAAAAATTCTGCCTGCTTCTGCTTCTTTGCAGTAACTTTTATTTCTGAACACAAACGAATACACAGGCCTATAAGGAGACTATTTTTTGATGGATTTGTAAGAGTGATTCTGGAGGACGTTTTAATAAATGTAGTATCTCTCAGATCTTTTTTTTTTTTTTTTTTAAATCTTTTCTTTGTCTTTATTGCTTTGCTTAAGATTAGGAATTGGATTTTAATTTAAATTGTTAGGTGCTAATGAATTTAAACAAAAAAGTAAAGAAAGTGAAAAACTAAAAACCAAATCTGTGCTGCAGCTGCTGTCTGGCAGCGTTTATTGAGGCCGCACATGGTTCTGTCTGGCCCATAATACATCCATGGTCTGGCCTTGTTCTCACCTAGCGTCATCAAGAGGCGCTTCATGAGCACTGTAAAGGCGTCTTTTTGGCGTCTTGCTCTTACGCCAAAAACACTGACTGTTGGCTCTTAGAGGAACATGATTGGTCATCACATAATTGGGGGCGGAGTTTTATCCCGCCAATGCCCCGCCCACTTGATACACCGTTGACAGTCTTCTGTCGGGGACACAAATATTAAAAACTAATATACTTCGCAAAACATGAGAATGACTGACCAAAACTCACTTATAAAGAAAGCATGTTGCTGATGGTGTCGCCTCAGGACTGCCATGACAAGGAATTATAATGTTTTCGCTGCTTCCAAACACTAAAGGAGTCCGTTTTCCTGTTGATCCACACACCAACGGCTGCCCGATAATGCGCATTTCGAGTCTAAATCGGAGTTTTCCGTCCTGTTTTTGGCTTTTTTCGGACTCTGCTTGGGACGTTAACTCTTCTTGGAATCGCCAGGAATCACAGCTTCACCTCAATAAGGTAAGACTCAGCAGCTGCTTGTGCTAACACTTAAGGCTAACGTCATGTCATGTGGTGTTTTGGCTTTTTAAATGCCCCTGGCTAAGCTAGCTACGTTTGGCTAAGCTAACTAACGGTTGTGTTGCTTTCAGTGGAAAAGACTGAAGCTAACCTTATGACAGCTAACAGTGATGGCTGTTTCCCAGCTGTCTTTGCTCTCCCCCTGCCTTGTGTTTGATATTTTGGTGCTGGCCTCTATTGTTTTGCTCAGATGTATAGAAAGATAACAGCAGTATGCTGTCTACTAATTAACTGTTACTACAGCTAGCTAACATTACTGTTTGGGTCCCTTAATTGTTGTTTATTTTGTCTCATCAACATGTAGCTGACATTAAGCTATAGATATATTACCAGATGATGTTTTTTTCAGTCACTATTTTGCCTGCTAGGTTAACAGTTGCTCCCTAATGTCTGTACTCTCTTACTGTCTTGTGTTTCATGACTGAATAGTAGCTGTGCTGTGGGATGCTGTTTTTCTTCATCATCTACCTTTTGTGTTCTTTGGCACTTTATGAAGCTTTAATGCTGTTAATTTGGTGAATATTCATGGTTAAATTGGCATTTGTTTGTTGTTGTCATATTCTTGAACATGAATTACCTGTGCCAAGCATGGTGTTTGCTGAGGTGGTGAGAAAAACAGTCTTTGTTTACAACAGGTATTTCTGACTGTGTCACCTTGTTTTGGGTACTTTGATCTGTCTCCTTCTCTGTAAATGGTAGCACTTGATTTGTATAAATATGGGAAATCTGAAATTGATTTATTTTGAGAAGATGAGTTTGTATTTACATTCATTTGTTTCCCTTACAATGCAGCCATAAATTCCACCCCATTTCGGTAAATGTTTTGTGGGGATGCACGTCATGGCATCAGCAGATATTGGCTTTCAAATGAAATACATTGCAATTGGCCATTATGCTCTCTGCCCATATCATAAACCTATATTTTTTGTTTATTGATAAAGTGAACATGTACACAACATAAACTCATAGAAAGAATTTTTCTCATTTTATGCAATGAATAAATGTTACATACACTGACGTCCATCTACTGGCTGGCCATCACAATAAGAGCATGTTTAATTTTGTTACATCCCCTACAGAGGAGACATGGTAATCGCTGAAGTGAGGTGGGGAAAAAAGTGGATGTATGGATATCTGTTAATGTCTAAATTAGTTGTTATATATGAGCATTAGGGGTCGACCCATATTGGTT
The DNA here is from genome assembly GCF_026936395.1 of Plectropomus leopardus. NCBI lineage: Eukaryota > Metazoa > Chordata > Actinopteri > Perciformes > Serranidae > Plectropomus > Plectropomus leopardus. Next base: position 6,462,897 of record NC_142189.1, read on the forward strand.
TTTCAGGGCTGATACCAATTATTAGTAGTCAATGAAGCCGATAACTGAAATTTGGAACCAATAAAATGAAAGTCTTTCTGTAACTATTTAGAATTTCGAATATAACAAACAGCAACACTATACTTTATTTAAATTCTTTCAGCAAAGTTTTAATCAAAACTGAAACTTTCAACAGCAAGTTCCCTGGAACTTTTTCAATAAAATCAAGTGGAAATTTAAATAAAAAGAAATAACTAAAAATAGCTCCCTGAGGTTTTACAAAGTAAAAGTTCCTCCCATGCTGACACTTTCTTTGCATGTATTGCAGACTGCCTTCCCTGGGTGTTGGTTGTCCAAAGTAGTGCACCTTTAAGTTAATTAATTTTTTTTTATCAGCGATCATTAAAATAGAACGCTGATACAGATTATCGGCAAAATGCCAAATATCTGCCCTGATAATCGTCCAGGCCGATTATCTGTTGACCCCTAATGAGCATATTGAATACTGGCCAGAAAATCCAATATCGTGCATCCATAGTTCTTTGCTTATAAGCACAGGGACTTAAATGCTTTCATATATTCATACTTTTTTGAGACTGTGTGAATGTGAAGAAGTGCATTATGATTATTCAAAAAAAAAAAATCACAGCTATTGTTATTAATGTCAGAACAGTGATTAAGACATTTTGGGGCTAATTCTACCAGCCTATGATTCAGGATCTTGAACATGAAAAAAAGGGTAGGGTTTTTAGTGAGGGGTGGCATTAAACCACATCACTGTGTACTGGCAGCACAGAAATACACAGCAGAGTCTGATAGAGTCACGTTGGTAATAATCAGAGCTCCTGTTTTGATGTCTTGTCTTGTGATTTTAAACCGATCTTCAAACTGCTTTTCATAGTTGGGGTCATTGCCACTGTAGCTGAATCCAATCAAGGTCATCAAACCGCTCTCTGGTTGCTGGTACCAGAGCATTACATACTGGTTGTTATCGTCATGATTGCAATTAATTTCTACCCTGGCCATGTTGTCGACTATTCTTGGATGAGACGGTTTAAACTTCACACTTTTGACTCGATCTGTTGGAAGAACACAGAAGATTTAAAATGTGGTGAAAAAAAAACATTAATACAAGTGCTGTATGAAATAAACAACACAGTTACAATTTTCAGCTGATTTCTTTACATTGAAGTAAGATGAGAAGTAATACTATCACATTTGGAGACATCCTTGAAGTTGTGCTTTAGCAAGAGAGACACAGCTTCCTCCAGTGGTGTATTAAGAGACAGTACCTCTTGTGCAAATGCACACATCTCAGAGAAGAGACGAGGGTTTTTAGTGAGGGAGTGGCATTAAACCACATCACTGTGTACTCGCAGCGCAGAAATACACAGCAGAGTGTGACTGGTTCGCTTGGTGTATCACTAGAGCTCCTCTCACTGTGTCTTCTCTTGTCAGCTGAAATTGTTTTCCAAACTGACCCTCATAGTTTGGGGGGCTCTGTCCATATCCATACCCAATGAGGCTCATAGACATTATGTCCACTCGTTGCTGATACCAGAGCATTGTCAGAAGGGTATTATCATCATGGCGGCAGTTAATCTGGACCTTAGTGCTCTCTTTCACTATCTGGGGAGGAGATTGTTGAAATGTTCGAGCGCTCACCTGACCTGTGGAGAAAGCAGATTTAGAAATGTTAATAGTACAAAACAAATGCACAATATATTTTTTAACATTATTGTTTGGTATATAATATAAATAATGACTACTTTTATGTAATGCAGAGTCAAATATGAAAACTTACAATAAAAACAGATGAAGAAGAAACAGAAAGTTTGCATAGACAAACACATTATCAGGCACTAGTGTGAGAGAAGTATTTCCCTGATAAAAAATAATGCTCAGGGTGAAGTAAAAGGGGGTTGTGTCTGTGTTTGTTGGTTTTATCATCACCACATCCTCATGATAAATGCTGCATACTAAGTGCTGTGCCTCCACCTATCGGGTTATGCGTTGGTTCTTCAAGACCCTTCCATATTCTTTATTTTGAATTTTAATTCACTCCTCCCTAAGGCCTGGTGAGAATATTATTCTTCCTCCACACTTGCCATTATTTGGATTTGGAAGTGCATCTCATACACAGCTATGGCTAATATTATCATACAAGACATTTCTGACATATGAAATCCATAGCCTGTGCCTGCTTTACCAACTGATCTACTGGGCGCCCCAAGTTCCAATTTTGAATTAAATTTTTTTTCGTACCTTTTTTTTAAATCATTCTGTGCCACCTCTCTAAATGCAGATGTTTTTGAGGGTTCATGAACCCAGTGCAGACTAAACTCATCATGACTTATTTCTAGCCCTCAGCAGCAGTTTGAGTCGTGGCATGGATACTTGATCAGCTGATCCAATCAGAGCTGAGTTGATCAGATTAATGGATGAGAGGAAAGTGAGAGTGCAGAATGAGTAAATGAAGTTTAAGTCTCAGCATAATGAACTTCAATGAACAACCCAGAATAGTTTCACTTTCACTGTGTCTTATAATTTGCTGCTCTGTCTGTGACAAAAGTATGCGCTGCTGTGCAGTAAATAACAGCACAGTATTTCAATAATGCCAGAAAATCTATTGGTGGCAGTAGATGTGGAAAACCCTGTTGTGTGTTGCAGCCTGGATGTAGGTCAAACAGAGTAGCATCAAAAGGCAAATAGATTAGTGTAATATTACCGCAATTGTTAGGTTTTTACATGTCTACCTCACTAAGTGTAGTGCTGTGAAACAAAAGGAAGAAAGGATATATTCTACTGAAACAGCTATAATGAAGACCTTTTCCTGAGCTTTGATACTGTGTCACGTGGTTTCAGTGGTTTCTGTTGGTGTTCTGTTATCTACTGGATCATTACGGAGGTTTTTGTATGAGAGTGTCAATGTTTTTTATACTGTGCATACTTGCTGCTCCAAAATATTCTCCGTTGTCTTCAGGGTGTTTCAGGTTGAGGATGTGAAGATAAGCAGTTTTCTCTCCATCTCCACTAACACTAAATTTTTTATCAAATGTTGACTCGACCTTAGGATTTGTATAACGCATGTAAGCAATCAGCTTTAGAGAAGTATCTCCTGCTGAGCGCTGATACCAGAGGATAGTGTCATAGCTCGGGATTTTATGTGTGAGGCTCAGGTTGAATTCAACATTTGGTTTCCACAACAGGTCAGGTGGAGTCTGAAACACCTGTTTTTCCTTACTGAGGTAAACTCCTGTAAAAATAGAAATAATGTTAAGTAGTGTAGAAATAAGCAATGAATGATTAGTGATTAGTGGAAGTGAATATTTCAATTCAGTTACTCTATGGATCAAGATTTTTGAGGGTTAATTCCAAAATAAATATTTAAAGAGACTTAATGTATGTTCAGTACCTTTAATCCAGACAACAATAGAGATGAAAACAATGACAAGAGATGGCATCTTGTTGAATGTGAAGAACCAGCTCGAGTCTTTCAGCTTTGTGGATCAGAGGGAGGGGCAGGAGATGATGTAGAAAAACCAGAGAATGAGTTAACATGGAGAAACTTCATTGATTCAGTCCTCCTTTTCCCAAAAGGCAGAAAAACTCTGATTTCTTACTGTTAAATTGCAGCAAATACACTTTAGTCAAAGTTAATAATTGAGCAGATTTACACTGGACAATCACACCAGTTAACAATAAAACTGGAATTTATTTAGTCTGTGCTTTACTTTGGTTACTGAATACTATATAGATTGACCTCAGCAACATGCGATAATAGCCTTACATGCATTAAATGACATGTAATGCTTAAAGCAGAAATTGTGGTGATGATATTACATTCACTGATGACCTGCTTAAGTTGAAGATCAATAGTGTTGTTAAGGGTGGGCAATGAGAGTAGCTAATTTTGGCAAAAATATCAGTTTATCAATACATAATTATTCTTTATATATGAAACAGTTTCTTTTTTAATTAACATATTTTATTAGAATTTATTAGAGTCATTACAAGTTATTTCAACAATGAAGCCCACACAACCCCACCCCCATCACTCTCATCACAAGTTGAGGAATAATAACAACAATGATAATCACATATCAACACATAGCAATAATATGAATAATGAGTGAGGTACGTTAGGGTATAACTGAGGGAAAGGAAAATGGCTAAATAAGTTTATACTAAAATAAATAACAAATCGATAAATACATTAATTTAGATAAAAATAAAAATAAAGTAATTAATAAAAAAAATTGGAGAGAGTATATGTGTATATGTATGGTTAATCGCAGTGCATAGTGCCAGAGTGGAGGATTCAACTGCTATATGTGACCATCATCTCACCCAGGTCGTCATTTTGGGGAAAGAGAGGTCACACTACATTGAACAGTTTCAACACTGAAGTATTGGTACTCTGGTACCAGCTGTGCTTTCTCATTCTGTCTCATTGTAAATGTTTACTAGGGCCATTGATATTGATATTTTTCAAGGTATTTGCATCAAAGTTAGAAATTCCAGTAATGTGACAACACTCGTAGTAGCATGGTTTTTTTTTCTGCCCAGTGTTAAATATTTGGTTGCTTGGGAACCACTAGCTGAAAATATTTAGGGCTTAGGCTTGAAAAATGGAAAAAACTTGTAAGACATGATCGTGGGGGAGATAACTTACTCTATAACCTATATTCAGACTGGAGGTGTAAAGAGGTTTTTGTTGGAAGCAGATGCTTGTTTGATGTGCTGTGCCTCACGGGCTGCACAGAAATACGTTGCGGTGTGTTCAAGTGCTTTTAGATTGATAATAGAAAGCGAACCATTTTTTGTTTTGCTTCCACTCAAATCTCCAGATAATTTGAAATGTTTTCTAAACGGCTCCTCCACGCTGTCGTTTCTGAAATGTACATATCCGTATCCAACAAGTTTCAGAGCTTTGTCTGCAGGTGACTGCTGGTACCACAGCATCACTCTGTAGTCAGTTTTGTCATGCGTGCAGAAAAACTGCACTTCATCGCCAGCCTTTATGATGACAGAGGGAGACTGTTGGACCTGAACCCCCAGAGAAACTCCTACAAAAAAGGGATACAACTCAGGGTTTATTTGCTTGAACAGGAAAGTATACAACAAACTTGAGCTGGAGAATAGGTAACAATACCTATAAGATGACAAAAAAGTAGAAAATAAATCATTTTAGTTCTTTGTCCCACGCAGAGTTTGTTGTTTGAAAGAAAAAGATGATGATGAAGGTTGTGAGATGTCTTCTCTGGCTATATGACTGCACTAAATATGAAAAACACAAGCCGAGACATGAGGAAATGAAGTAAAAATCACGTGATGGAGACTTTGCCTGCAGCTGGCTGATGAAGGTCTTTTTGAGACGACACAAACCACAGTTGATAAAAGGTGGTGTGTTCAGTTTTTGTGTAGTTGAAAGGAGATCTGCCTTAGTGTGCCTATTGAGCTGCACAGTAGCACACAGCACTGTGCTCAGACTCTTTCAGGTCCACTATAAACAGAGAAACATTCTTTGCTGTGTTCCTACTTAAATCTCCAGTGATGTTAAAATGCTGTTTATGTAATTCTTCATAGCATTTTCTATCATATTCTACATATCCGATGAGTTTCAGAGCCTTGTCTCCGGGCGACTGCTGGTACCACAGCATCACCGTGTAGTCAGTTTGTCTGTAGGTACAGACAATCTGCACATCATCAACAGGCAGCGGATATGCAGGCAGCCGCACAGAGCAAGAGAGAGGAGAAAAAAAAGTTGCAGAGCCCTTCCTAACTTTATATCTTTATGGAAAACTAAATGAATTATCAAGTATTTGTATTTATCAGCCAAATCCAATTCAATTGGCATAATTCTTTTTTGGGAACAGCCCTAATAAATGCTCTCTCTTAAACCCTAAAAGCAAAATATCTTTTTTTGGGGATTGACATATTCCAGTAAATATTAAAGCATTTACTGTCATGGCTTGCCTGGTTAAATTAGCACAAAAACAGTAAAATAGAAACACAGTAGCATTAGTTAATGATGACATGGTTACATCAAACTAGAGCACAACTACAGAAGCAGGTGTCTGGAAGCAGTTTAGTCTGTGTTTAGTCTTATTAGAAACCACTGATCATGAGAAAGATAGCATAGATGCATAGTTTTTGTTAAATTCAGAGGAGATTTCTGTCAGTGTGCTTCACTTGCTGCACAGTAGTAGAAAATCTGGACCTCTCAGGGTTTTGTGATGAGATCAGAGGGAGACTGATGGACATCTAGAGCTGCACAAACACCTGGATGACAAAAATAGAGAACAAACTCTGTTACATGATGACAAATTGATAGAAAATGTTTCATGTACACATGTGCTAGTTCTGTTTGAAAAATTGATTACTTGCCAGACAAGAGAGGAGGAGAAATCAGATCATTTTTGTACTCAAAGCCTTTACATGACATGTCATATTATATAAGACAGAGTTCTGCAGATGTAAGGTGTTAATGTTGGAGATTCAAATGATGCCGCTGCTGAACTGACTGAATAAAAAAAAGAAAGTGATGACGAAACATCCTTACTGCTGGCAAATCGGAAAGCTCAGAAGAAGATGCAGCTGGCTGGGAGGGATCTGTTCAAGGTGTAATTTGTAACCATAAATGCTGATAAGGATTAGTAGTTTTTGTATAAAGGAAATGTAAATTACAGTCACTGTGCTCTGCTGGCTGCGCAGTAGTAAAAGGCGCTGTGCTCAAGTCCAGTTATTTGGATTGTAAGTGAGCCATTCTTGACTGTATTTACACCCAAATCTCCAGATATAGTGTAATGTTTTTTGTATGGCTCTTCCATCGTGGCTGCTTGGTAGTACAAGTATCCAATGAGTTTCATCGCTGTGTCTTCAGGAGGCCGCTGGTACCAGAGCATCACCATGTAGTCAGTTTTATCATGGCTGCAGAACATCTGCACTTTGTCTCCAGGTTTTGTGATGAGATCAGAGGGAGACTGACGGATGTCAAGACCCAAACAGACACCTAGAGGAGGGAAAATTGATAATCAGTGCAGGAACTGTCGAGAAAGTGGTATTCCTGAGTAGTAAAAGTAATTACCAATGAGCCAAGATAAAAACAATAACGTTGGCATGTTGACCTCCTGTTTGAAAGTTCCCAGGACACTGTGCTGCTCTGTTTTCTGTCAACTCTATTAAAAACCCTCCCATCATATCTACACCAGCTACCTTTATTGTCACAGCCGTGTAGGTATTGAGCTGAAGAATATTTCTGAAGCTTCAGCTCCACCTACTGGAAAGATATAAAAGCCAACATTTGGTTTGGCGTTCAATGAATTTATGACCAACCAGTTTTTGTTCAGCTGCTCGCACTTCTCACATCACTGTGTTTGCTGACGGCACAGAAATACACACCGCTGTCCTCAGGCTGCAAGTCTTTCACAGTCAGAGCCCCGCTCTCTATGTTGTCTTTGACAGCTGAATATTTACTTTTAGGGAGCTCTCCATAGTCTGGCTGTCCACCAAAAACTGTGTAGACTATGCGGCTCATGGTCTCCCCTGGACGCTGCCTGTACCAGTACATCTGTGTATGAGAGACATCTTTGTTGTGGCTGCAGTTCATCTCTGCAGATTTGGAAACAGAACTCCAGCTGATTTCAGGGTGTTGGGTCACATCCTGGCAGTGACCTGTGTGGACAAAATACAAAATATGGGTACAATTCTTACTCTTTTGAAAATATTTTAGAAACAAGGAAACAAATGTATGGGTTTTTTATTTTTTTAATTTTATTAATATACCTTGAGCCAAATTTTTGTGCTTTAGGTTTTTGTGCAAAACATGTAGATGTTTTGTAGAAGATTTGGAAATTGAAAAAAAGAAAAAAAAAAAGAAAAGAAAAATTGTTAACCAAGTGCAGTCAAAATGAGTTGACATGTAGGTTTCCGTCAGCATATGTACTAAGTAAGTAATTAAACTAGTAAGTAATTAAAAATTAAAATGTACATCTCTTACCCTGTTAAAAAGTAAATGTAAATCTGTTTACCTTGAAGCCACAGAGCCGAGGCTACAAATGTGATGACAACTTGAGTCATCATAGTGATCCTGTTCACATGAGATGCAGCCGCAGCAGACAGTGTGTCTGAGGGAGGTTTTATGCTACATTGCTCCAAAGAAGTAACCTCCCATTAAAATGTGTCATATTAAAAGAGCAAGGATAACAGTGTTGGCTGGAATGAGTCAATACAGGTGCAATGGGCTGTCATATGGAGATAAAACAAAAAGTGTGATGAGGGGGTTTTTGTACTGAGGAGCAGTGATATGTTGCACTGTGTAACCTGGCAGCACAGAAGTAAACTGCACTGCTGTTCAGGCCGAGTCCTTCAGTTGTTAATGTGCAGGTCTGGTCTTTATCTGCACCCCCTTCAATCTTCACTCCCAGTCCAGTCTCAGGGTAACCCGTGTTTATATACATGTATCCCAGGAGCTGCAGTTGCCTATTCTTTAATTGCTTGTACCAGAGTATTTGATCATAGCTCTGAATACTGTGTGAACAGTTTATTGTGGCTGTTCTTCCAGGTTTGCTGTACGTGTCAGCTGGCATCTGGTGGACTTTGTCACTGACTGAGGAGCCTGTCGAAAAAGCATAAACAAAGCAATACACAATCAGAGAGTGAAGACAGTTGAAAAAAAGAAAGAAAAAATAGTAAGCACAGGAGAGAAGTTTAAGCTGTAAAAACACAACATTTATTTTCTTTAGTTTCATAAAAATCTCATGCTCTTCTTGAGTTATCAATTAATTCAAATTTTCTTTAATCCCAAAATGTCAGAGCTCATAGCATGTAACTTAAATAGCTTCAGTTACTTACTGTAGCTGACTTTAAAATGTAAAACTTTAAAAGTATAAATACACTTTTCAAAGTGCAAATAAATGTATTACCTGAAAGTAGAAAAAGATCAATGGTTATGCAGAAAAATAAGATCATTGTGTTGTTTTCTGGGTCTGTGTTTTCACTGCAGTATATGCTGTTATACTGATTACTTCCACCACTTGAGTAAACCCATCTATCAGGAGAAGAAGAGACAAACACATTGAAGTGGGAGGTGTCGTAGTGCTTCCTCCAATTCTGAACATTAAAAGCATCTTGTCAGCTACCACCTCTCACCACTGGCTCAGTACAGAAATACCGCCACCTTATTACAGGAGGCAAAATAACAGACTTCTGAAAAAAAAGGTAAAGTAAAAAGTATCAAAAAGAAACAAGACAATTACCTTAAGAAAGTCCTAAAAATAAAAATAACATACTTTTTGTAACATCGTTTTAAATATATAATTGTAAGATAAAGATAGAATATAGTTTTCTGGACATTTTTCCATTTAAAAAAAAAATAAATAAATAAAATAAAATATATATATATATATATATATATATATATATATATATATATATATCTAATAGTCCCCCCACAGCTAATTTTCAAGTCATTTTCTTGTCACCTTTTAGTTAGTTGTAAATGTTTTGGCTCATTGCATTTTCCACATTTTCAAAAGAAATCAAACCAATTTTTTTTGCTTGTAACAGTCGCCTGAATGTAACACAACAAAACTGATGTTGATCCTTGTTCTAAAGGGTTAACTAATAATGTGGCTTTTCTAATAATGCAACAGAAGTTGTTGGTTTGCTGATAATATTTCTGAAATTTTCTCTCTCTGTTTCTATTATGAGAAAGACATTGCGGTCACTCCACCCAACTGTGTGTGTGTGTGTGTGTGTGTGTGTGTGTGTGTGTGTGTGTGTGTGTGTGTGTGTGTGTGTGTGTGTGTGTGTGTGTGAGGTGAGGCGATATTGAGAAGACATATTGTGTAAGAACTGCCTCAATAGTGGGGCTGGGTATCGTTTAAAAATTATGTTACCATATACCAGCACCAAAACCAATAAAGTACTTCATTCAGAATAGTCTAAATGACTCACGTGGGTCAAAATGCGACAGTGCCCTGAATTCTTAGTCATGAAGTTTGGTGCCGATGTTAGATGATAAAATACTGCAGACAACCTCAAACGGAATAAAAAAGTAGTTTTTGGTTATTATAATGAATAAGTGGAGTTCAAAATGTGATTCTTTACAAATTATTATGCAAAGCAGCATGGAGTACTACTTAATATCATTATTAATACTGAGTAAAGAGATGCAGTAAAGCAGTCAGCATTACAGTCAGTGATCAAACTGATATTTGTGGATGATGTTAATCTGCTATTAAATACAAGATACATTGTACACATCAAGAGAAATGTTGCTTAAAGTAATTAAAATCAGAAATCACAATCAAAACAGCCAAAACTGGGTACAAAGTTATATCATTTATGTTTAACTTTTATTAAGAAACAATTGATTATTGATCGATAAAGGACAGGTTATAATATCAATCATATGTCACACTGACAACACTACAAAATACAACAATTACAAGTGCATAAAAGAAATCAAATCACATAAAATCACATAAAATAAAACAAAAAATCACATCATGACTTGATTAAAAATAAAACATCAGTACAGTAACGTAAGATAAAAATCTGTAAAATGACAAAAACAAAACCTGCGTGAAAGCAATATTTAAAGATTAACTTCTAAAAAGTTAAATTCATTCATATACATTATTATTATTATTATTATTGTTGTTGTTGTTGTTTTGTATTCATATATCTTTACCCCCCTTATCATATCTTATATAATATTACCCGTCTTGTACTTTTTACATTGTTACACTATTTCAATATTTAGAGACAGTGAGAAAATCAGCAACTTCTTAGTTGTGTGTCTGAGCTGACGGACGCGCTCCTCTCCTCATCCTCTGCATCACAGCAAATACAACAACACAGAGCACCACCAGCAGACAACTGAGCACTGAGCATCTCACTTTGTAGAAGGTGGAGTGAATCCCAAACGGATCTCTGTATTTAAACACAGTTTTGGTTGTTGATACACACTGATCACCCAGGTCAATAACTGCGCACCAATACTCTCCTGCGTCTTTCAGCGAGACATTAGAGATGACCAAACTCCCATCAGTGGCCAGGCTCACTCTGCTCATGGTCAAATTAGTCATTACATGAACCTCTCTGCCTTCTGTTTGGTTTGACTTGAAGAACCAAAAATGTTGCATACCCTTATCCACATCTCTGCATCTGATAATGACGTCTTCTCCCTTTGAGAATAGCTCTACAGCAGGTGGGTCAAATTTGGGGCACACCACCAGAAAATATGTGTGCACGTTGTAAGCGGTTAGACAGTAGTACCAATCTGTGTGATTTAATGTTAACGATGAAAACAGGAGAGAGTAGTTTTGATCTGCGGGGAACTCAGGCTGGTTTTGTTTTTTTCTGGCTATCCAACGTTGAGGCTGTTCATCAGTTAAATGAGTGTCAGTGCACAGCAACACAGCCATCTCTCCCACTGAGCCGTAGATAAACACTGCATCCTGATCATACTTCACCGGGTGGCTGCTGACACACTGCTGCTGGTTCATCACCAGACACATGAAGAATGCCTGGGTTACTGTTTTGAAGTTGGATACACGGAGAGCTGATGTGTTTTTTACGACTTGATATCTTGCTGTAACATTGTCCATCACTGATGTCGTACTGTCCCCCAAAACTCTGATCCAGCGTTCTTCTGCGTATCTTAAATCAAATATGAACCACTCGACATCCAGACTGTCCGTTGCCCCGTGACATGGCAGCGACACCGTTTCTCCTAGTCTCACTTTAATAATTGTTTCGTTATCCATTGAACTACAAATAATAAGGCTGATGTTGCTCTCATATATGACTTTTCCCTCGGTCCAACACTCTGCTTGGTACAGGCCGGAGTCTGAATGAGTCAGGTTGTGGATCAGGTAGTAAGAAAAATGCCCCCACCCCTCATCCGGAAGTACTTCTTTCAAATCTTCAGGCACTGTGGAGTTGTCGGACCAGACGTCAGTGATGTTCCACAAGACAAGCTTCTCCTCACCAACATAACGGGAGATCAGGCACCCTGTGTTGGCCACCCTTGGGAGCATGAAGGTGTAAGAGTCCCATTCCTTCTTGATGATGATGCGTTCTTCTGCATGAATGTGGTTGATGAGAGCAAACAGCAGGAAGCAGAGCTCTGTGACTGCAGCCATTCTGCTCGGAGGTCTGTTGTGAGTGTAAACGCTGACACCTCATCATCTCTATGTCAGCCCTTATCAGCAGTTTCCTCTGTGATCTCTTTATCACATCATCATTGGAAACTTTAAAATGTTCGGCTCTCTATCAGTTAATCTATGTCCTTTGGGTATATCAAAAACCACTGAGGCTGTCATGTCTTCAAAGACAGATTATTGAGAGATGTGGGCAAACAACCAGCTAGAAATGTGCAATAGAAAGACATCGGCATTAGGGCCGGGCTGGGGTGAACATTTACCAAGTTTACCAAGAAGTGTTTTGTAAATAAATAGAATTCAAATCTGTTCTCCTCTAGCTGCCAGCTCTCTTATACCATGATGCATCCTAAAGACGTCCCTATTTGATGCATCTTAGGGGAAAGTGATAGACTGCATCAAATGGCTCGAGAGTCGAGGCAGGAGAGTGCATATACAGTATATCACATCACCACAGTGGAGCAGATAAAAAGCTTGACTAAGATGTATGACTAACTAACTTGCTATCTTCCTACATATGTAACGTTACTTCTAAAAAAAGAAAACCAACTTTTTCAATTGTGATATTAATTGGAAGTTACATACAATATAGCTAACAGTAAGTAACATTAGCTCAGCTTGTTTTTAGCAATGGTGATTTTCTGAAGCAGAAGCTCTCAGGTTCCAAGCGATCTCCCTCGAATCAGCTGAATCTGTGTTTTGTTTTTTGTCGTGAAAAAAGCAGGTTGTGCATAAATAATTCCTCAGTTAAACCTAATGAATCAGCTGGTCCTTGTCACTTGCAGCATTTTCAAAGTGAACAGATAAATAGAAACAGCGTCTAATGACAGTTAAGCTCACATCAGTTGGTAATAACAGCTCATTTGTTGACTTTAAATCCAAAATGGTTTGCTATATTAGTCTTTTTCGTAGACTTACTAATCTGTCATCTTTTCTCATCAGCCCAAAAGTAAACAAATGTGCACCACTACCTATGTGACACTAGTTGCTCCATTAGTAAGTTTACAAGCATGATATTAGGCCTGTATTAATCACACTGTCATATTGCTTTTTTCTAATGCAATTTGATTTTGATTTAGTGCTGTGACTTAGGGTACTTTTAAAATTGCCAAAATGTGACAATTGATCAGACCAGACCAACAAAACTGGAAATTGACTCTAATTGGCAGCACTGAGACTGAAATATTGGATCTGAAATATGTGGTGTGAATTTAAGTGATCATGGTAGTGATCCTGTTATAATGATGTTTAGCCACTGCAGTCATGAATTTCTGAGGCTGCTGTTAGGAACATACCCTAACAAGGGACCTCCCGTGAAACCTCTGATTTGGATAAGAGGGAATACCAACATTGGTGAGAGTGGTTTCATGCAGGTGCCAGGGTTTGTGAGCTGCAAAACACGTTTGGCGAAATGTGTTATTGAGAGGTTTTTGTATTGAAGAGCAGTGATATGTAGCACTGTGTTGACTAGCAGCACAGAAGTACACTGCACTGCTCTCCGGGCTGAGCTCCTCAGTTGTTAATGTGCAGGTCTGGTCTTTATCTGCACGCCCCTCTATCTTCACATCTACTCCAGCTTCAGCATATCCAACATTTACATTCATGTATCCCAGGTACTTCATTTGTTTGTTCTTTAATTGCTTGTACCAGAGGATTTTGTCATAGTCCTGACTATTTTGTGAACAGCTGATTTTGGCTCTTTCTCCGCTTTCAGTGACGATGTCAGTTGGAGTCTGCTGGACTGTGACACTGAGAGAGGTACCTGTTTAAAACAAAAGCATCAACATAAACCTCTCAACCCACACAACAATCACATTAAGTTAGAATGATTTGCAGTCAGTCAAAAAATAAGTGAGCACAGAACAGGATTTTAAAATGATAACATGAAAAGAATTTGGGAATAAACCTTTTTAAAAAATCCAATGACTCTTCCTTACCTGAAAGCAGTATAATATTCAAGGTTATACAGACAAAAATGATCATGATGTGTCTTCTGACTGAACTCAGATAAGTCCTTTTAGTGGTAGTGTTTTCATTACAGAATAACCTGATGAACTTTATTTAAACCTCCTTCTCTGAGGAAACCCTATCCGAAAACAAACACAACCCTCTAAGGTGAGCGGTGTCATAGCTCGTGCTCCTCCTCTAAACTTAACAATCACGTCAGCTATGCCCACACACCACTGGCTCAGTAAAGACACACTGTGCTAAATTTGATGTAACTAAAGACTAGCACAAATATCCACTTGGACTTAAGGATTCATTTATCAGATTTTGGTTGTCAAAGGTGAAGGTCACTGTGACCTTGTCTGTCTCATTCTTGGGAATGCGACATCTCAATAGCACCTTGAGGGAATTCCTTTAATTTTGGCACAAATATTCAAATGGACTCTAGGATGAAGTGATTAGTTTTTGGTAGTCAAAGGTCAAGGTCACACAGACCTTGCATCGGTCTCATTCTCATGAATGTGAGATCAGATGATGGCCTTGAGGGAGTCTCCTAAAATTTGGCACTAACATCCACTTTAACTCAAGAATTAACTGAATACAATCTGGTGGTTGAAAGTCAAAGCTCAAGGTCACAGTGACCTCATAAAATATGTTTTTGGCCATAACTCAAGAATTGCTTAAATATGCTCAAATCTCACACAAATGTTTAATAGGATATAATGATGAAGTTCTCACATTTTTATAAAAGGTCAAAGATCAATTGTGGGATCATAATACTCTACAACACTTTTTAACGTAATATTTCATGGACAAAAGTGGAGATATTTGGTCAGATACTAAATTAGTGACGCTAATCTGGAAACTGTGTTTATTGCAGAGATCGTCTGTGTTGTGGAAGAGAAGATATGTGTGAAGCATTCTTGTTTTATAGACATGGATGTAAACTGTAAGTGCAACTTTACTGGCAAGCAGAGACATACAACCACGTAGTGGTATTTCTAGTTGAGATTATAAATAAATGGCAATTACTAGCTACACTAAACTCAGAAGTCTTTAAAATGACCCTTTAAAATGAGACATACTTGATGTCTAAGGCTTCTGTGTCTAACAGGTTGTGGTAGCTTAAGTGTTGCATAGCTGCAGATTTAAAAAAAACCTTCCATCATATCTGATTTTTGTCAGAAGGAAGACCAACATTGGTTTGAATGGCTTAGTGCAGGTGTAATGTGCTGTGAGCTGTGAGGTTTTTGTACTGAGGAACAGTGATATGTGGCACTGTGTAAACTTGCAGCGCAAAAGTACACTGCACTGCTATTTAGTTGGAGTTCTTCGATTGTTATTGTGCAGGTTTGGTCTTTATTGGCACTTCCTTCCATTTTCACACCCAGTCCATCCTCTGGATATCCATCCGTAAAATACACATATCCCAGGAACTGCAGCTGTTTTTTTGACTGTTTGTACCAGAAGATTTGGTTATAATTTTGAATGGTGTGTAAGCAGTTGATTTTGGCTGTTCCTCCTGGTGTGCTGTAAATGTCTGCTGGAGTCTGGAAGACTTGTTCACTGAGAGAGGAGCCTGTTGAAAAGACATCAACCAAAAAACTGTGTAAGAATGAGCACTGGTAAATTCAGCAATGTAGTAAAATAGAATGTAATAAAATTCAGTTAAAGCAAAAGTAGCGTCTCTATAATACTAGCTGTATGCAAAACTAAAGACAGATGTTGTTATAAACTTTTATTAAAATGTTTTTGACGACATTACCTGAAACCAAGATAATTGAAAAATGAATGCTGAGGAACAGGATGATCATGTTGTCTTTTCTGTTGGGTTTTGTTTGTTATTATATCTTGATACTGAAGATATTCTCAGTTTGTCAGTGGTTATATCAACCTAACCAACCCAACCAAACTAACATGAAATCAAAAAGTGGGCGGTGTCTTGGTGTGTGCATCCCCGTCCTCCTGAGATTACAACCAACATGACAACCAAGACTTTATACCACCATGTCAGCATAGAAATTTACTTAAACATGTACCACCATGCTATGAAAGGAAAAAATACAGGTGTGAGAGACTGAGGAGGTCTTTGCACTGACGAGCAGTTAGATGTAGCACTGTGTGAACTGAATGCAGTGTGTTGCCCATTTTTAGCGGGTTATCCCTTATAGAAAACACAAGACATACACAGGCTAATTGTGGTGGAGAAAGGGTATGACATTAGATTTATGGCATCATTTGCTTGCGTACCATTTCCAAACTGCACTGCACAGAAAATGCATGAAACTGGCAGTCCTTAAATGGCAAGAGTTGCATTGTTGTAGAAGCTCCACAAAAAAAGAGTACAATTTTTACTGAACATACCAGGCTGTTAACTTAAACCGAAGAACAAGAAAATGATCATTTCTGTGTAATTCCTTCTCTGCAAAATTCTGGTATGATTTTAATGCATATTTTTACATGGAGTTCAAAATATAAAATACCGCAAATAATTAAGATATGTGTCCATATTTATCAATTTGACTTCCTTCCTCCTTCAAAACTTAGACGTGGACAGAAAAGTTAATTTCCGTTTTGTTGTGTTGTTTGATCAGATACAGTTTGTCAAAAAGAAATGATCACACATCAAAAGACGTGTGGAGAAACACTGCACCCTCATGGATGAAATAAGAATCTATCTGTCTCATGGTGAGCCATCTGTCAGTCACTCACAGTGTGGTTTCTGTGTCGTTCATGTGGTTATTTGTTTTATAGTGTAGTTGGCTGCATCAAAAAGGGTTTTTGTTAAAGCGTTAACATTTGTGCAGCACTGTGCACTGCTGGCAGCACAGAAATACACTACGCTGTCCTCAGATTGATTCAGCTTAGGAACATGAAGATGTGCCAGACTTCCCCCGTTACCACTCACACCATAAGTGCCTTTGAAATCAGCTTCAACAGTTGAAGAAGAGTATCGTACATAGCCAATTAAGACCATATCAGTTTTCCCAGCAGGCTGTTTATACCACTGGATCATATAAAAATCAGAGTTTGCATGGCTGCAGTTCAACAGGACCTCTTCTCCGGGATGCTTGATCAGGGCTGTGGGAGTCTGGTCAACGTTGTTTTTCGAGACTTCTACAAAAAATATTAAAACAGCGTTAGTGATGAAAATAAACTTTACTAAAAAATTTAGATCAGGCTTTTTAATCTAATGTTACCTGTTAAACAGAACGGCAGGGCTGCCAAATGTACGAGGAGTCTAATCATGATCCTAACATGGATGAAAACAAAACCATAATGATCAGTGTCGAAGAGGAGGAGGGGTCGACATTATAGGCCGGGGATACTTGCTTTCACTTCTGCAAAATGTCTGGAGGCCTAGGGCCAATCATGGAGCTCCATACATGTTTTGGGGATATTAAGACATTTCTAGGATTTTAAGAGATTTCTTGGATTTTAGGACATTTTTAGGATTGAATGTCATTTCAAAGATCTTAGAACATTTCTTGTGGGATGTTTCTAGGATTTTAGATGTTTTCAGGATTTTAGGACATTTCTCAGGTTTTAGGGCAATGTTATGGAAATGTTATGGAAATTCTGCTTTCTGAAGAAGTGACGAACTCGCTGTGAGGAATATAATCTCTTGAATACATACAGCAGGGAGAGAAGACCCAGTGCTCTCCAACAACTCTCAGAATGTACAGACTTTTTTACCTTACCGAAGTCTTGATCTCACTGTACAACCCAAAGCTGCACTCGTAAACAAGATTGCCCCCCATGAAACAGAGTCACCAATACAAGACATTGCATCCCCCCAATCTGGTAAAGGAATTCCCCCAAGGATATAAAAAATTGTTTTTCAAGATGAGTCCCTGAATAATTCCCACATGCATTCCTAAGATTTTAGGAAGTTTCTAGGATTTGGACTGTTCTCGAATTTTAGGACATTTGTAGGATTTTAGGGCATTTTTAAGATTTTTGGACAGTTCTCAGAATTTAGGACATTTTAAGGATTTTAGCACATTTCTTGGGTTTTAGGACATTCCTCTGATTTAAGGACATTTGGGGCTTAGGACCTCTGTCTTCGCAAAGGGGAAATCCTCCACAGGCACTTTTTTTTATATACAAGCTCTATTTTGATGCACTCTGGCACCTTATGTATTCTCAAAGTACAAATATTCCTGGTGTGAATTGCTTTACTTTAATTAGAAATTAGAAAGTAGCAGAGGCCCTGTCACCCTATTAGGTTTTGCCTGCAGGATATGAGTTAAGTATCTCTGTTATAGGCCGTCACGTCTTTATATCAGTTGTGATTTCCTGCCACAGGCTGCAGTTAGATGCAGCTGTGTGCTTCTTCAGAGTGAACTTATTTGGCTGATAATCCGAGGGGGTTTTTGTCGAAGCAAGAGTGAAATTGAGTCACTGTGTTTACTGGCTGCACAGTAATACACGCCACTGTCTTCCGGCTGTCTCAGTTTTAGTAAATCTAGTTGAGATTTGGCTGAGCCGTCTCCAGTCACATTGAAATGCTGTTTGAATGGATCCTCCAGGGCTGGGTTAGTATAGAAAACATATCCAATGAGTTTAAGGCCAGAGTCGACCAGCGGCTGCTGGTACCACAATATTACATTGTACGTGCTGACTGAATGGTTGCAGCTGATGGTTGCTGAAACATGACGACTTCCAAATATTGATGATGGACTCTGATGGACTTGAGTGCTCAGTGAGAGACCTGCATTTAAAGAGAAAACATTAAAAATCAGAAATGGTTACAGAAAAAATGTAACTTTAAGCAAACAGTTTTATTTGAAACGTACAGGGGAGGCAGAGAAACAGCAGAGTGATGCTGCTGAAGTTTCTGATCATGATGTCTTTATCTTCCTCTGTCTCTGCACTGACTGACAGACTCAGCAGACGTTATAGGATCAACTTAGAGGGGAGGAGACAGACACTGACAAACACGATATTTATGGAGTGTATATAATTTTACGGCAATACCATAGTATGATAATAATGAAATTGGCTCAGCGCTGAATTACATTTTACGAATTTGGCAAACATGTTCAGTAGTAGGGTTGCAGCTGTATACCAGTTTCAAGGTATATGCTGTTGTAGAAGTTCAAAATGATTATACTGTGTACTTTTGCTTTTCTAAGGTATTGGAAAAATGCAACCGGACAGAGAATCTCACCTGTATTTTTGTTGATTTAATTTTTTACTTCCGTTAACCTTTTTAAAATATTGAACATCACTTTTCTTGTGCCGTCTTCAGACTCCTTTAACAGGGATGAAAACCTTAAAACCTTGGGCAAATCGGTGCAATTTCTATAAAAAACATAAAGAAAAAGGCAATTAGCAACTTGGTAAGAAATGAATTGAAGAAATTATTTTTAAAAAAGCTAGGGGAAAATGTCTAGGGAAAAAGCAAAAAAAGCTACGGTCTACCCGTATTTATTATCATAAATATATTTTTTAATTACTTAATTATATTAAACATTAATTATGTTACAGGATTATTATTGTTTTAAAGCACGTTTCCAGGTCTTATTTGCCTTTTCTTTTTACTTGTTTGTTTGTCTCACAAATTTCTTGCTGATTGTTGGGTCATTTCTTCTTTTGTTGCTCATTGCCTTCTTCCCAAATTTATGAAAGAAATCAAGCCTATTTGTTCTGGTTTCAAAGGGCTGAAAGAATTGGTTGTAAATTTCAGTTATAGCAATAAAATGTTTGTTGAACAAAAAAAAAAAAACCCTCTGTTTTCACTCCTTTCAGGGTAATTGTTACTACTACTAATAATAGCAATAATAATGATCATTATAATAATAATTATTATTATTATAATTCCATGAAACTGTTATATCATACCACTGCAGCCATGTTCAGTATATTGGTGTACATCTGTCAATTCACATCTACGTTGACGTTATTACTGTAGTAAAAGAAAAAAAGTGATAAGTTGCTACACTTCAATGTAAGAGCCAGTTTTATCACAAAATATACTGTACACTAACCAAAAATCTTACCACAGCCTATAGATCTAGAGCTCCCCCTACAGATAATTAAAGACACTAATGACAAATCATATAAAACGGGAACTTTTTAGAGTTGCTTATGCAATAGTCAGAAATCAAAACAGGCCGAAATCTTATAAACTAAATACTAGATAAGGTTATAAGGTTACAAGTTCATAATGTTTGTCTAAAGATAAGTGTAACTCTAAGTGTGCAGTGCTCTCTGCAGATCATTAAAGAGACAGCCATCCTGTCTTCACTGTGGGTTTTTGTGCAGCTGTCTCAGTCTCCTGTATCACTGTGTTGACTCACAGCACAGAAATACACTCCGCTGTCCTCAGGCAGCAGATTCTCCACAGTCAGAGATCCAGTCTGAGGATCGTTCTTTGTTGCTGGAAACTTGTCCTCACTGAAGCCACTCTCATATTTATGTGGTGGAATTGTAGACGTGAGAACTATTTGCTTCATTCGCTCCCCTCGCAGCTGTCTGAACCAGTACATCTGGTAAAAAGTGGCATCCTTCGTGTGACTGCAGTTCATTCTGGCTGACTGACCCTCGACCTCCCACAGCTGAGGACTCTGGGTGACATCACTTCCATCACTTAGACCTGTGGTCATAAAAAAACAGGGATCATGATAAGTTACAGGACAGATAGTCAGGATGACCGATCATTAGTTTGAATGTAAAGCTGAAGTAGCTGTGTCTCCTCTATTTCATCAGCATCATGAGGTTCAGTAGGGTTGTGCCATATTATATAATTTAGGATAATACAGGCATAATTTTTAATATAAGAAAAATTCAAATCATGATAATGGCAATATTCCGACTTGTTGACATAAAAATGTCATACAGTTATATGAACGGCAACAACAAAAATCATGACTGAAAGCAAAATTGCTACAAGTTCAGCACTGAAAAACTGAAGGCAATATTTGTCCTGACATTTAAAACAACACTTATTTGTTGCAATTGTTTGTTCTTGAGATTAATTATTTAAGAATTTTCAGTGATTTTTCATATCATCAAGAATATTGTTATAGCAAAAAAAACCCTAAAAAACTGAAATATCCTAACACTATTTTAGAGCCGTATTGCCCACCCCTAAAGTTCAGTACCTACAGTCCAGAGCAGAGCTGCTGCAGAGAGTTTGATGAGAACAGCTGTGATCATTATTGTGTTCGGAGCAAAATGAACTTAGAGACCGGAGGCCCTGTCAGTGTGAGTGATGGGAGGTGTGATGTTACAGCAGACAGGTGCAGGTGGGAGTGTCACTGTATGATGTGATTGTACTCGAGGTCCCCCTACAGCACAGCAGATACAGTAAATAGACTCACTAATAAATGTGCCAACAGTGTACTGGGGTTTTTGTTCAGCAGCTGAATGTGTCTGTATCACTGTGTTCACTCACAGCGCAGAAATACAAGCCTTTATCTTTTGGCTCCAGATTCTTCACTGTGAATGTCCCACTCTCAGCGTCAGGCTTGGTGGCTGCAAATTTCTCTTGGCTGAACTCTCCAAAATCATGATCTTTTCTGCTGGTTGTTGTGAACACGATTAGTTTCATTGATTCTCCCGGCAGCTGTCTGTACCAGTACATCTGGTAATAGCCAGCACCCTTTGTGTGTCTACAGGATATTGTTGCATTGCCACCCTTGTATTCCCACAGCATGTCCTTCTGGTTGACATCATCACCAGCTGTTAGACCTGAGTGTAAAACAGTTGTAGTTACCATAAGTTAATGTTTTACCTTTTAGCTTGTTTACCTAAAAATGGTTAAAGGCTCATGTAGTAAGTTCGTTTTACCTTTTGTCCAATGAAGAAGTATCAATAAGCTCAAAAGACCATGTTTGATGATGTCCATTTTCTGCAGTTCAAAAACTACAACAGGTCTAATATAGCTGTAAGTGAAGTTGGAGATCTAAAAAGCTGCAGGTGGGAGTGTCGTATGTGTGATGTTCAGCCCTATTAGCTTCCATATAAAAATCCACAGGGTATATCTGTTAAAATTTGTGGTCCTTGAGGTCCCCCTTCAGTACAGGAGATAATCGTGATAGTTTTAAACAGTGCACTGAGGTTTTTGTTCAGCTGTTGAATGTGTCTGTTTCACTGTGTTGACTCACAGCACAGAAATACAAGCCTTTATCTTCTGGCTCCAGATTCTTCACTGTGAATGTCCCGTTTTCAGTGTTAGGTTTGGTGGCTGAAAATTTATCTTTGCTGAAATCTCCAAAATCATGATCTGTGATTCCGAGTCTTGTGAACACGATTAGTTTAATACTCTTTCCTGGCAGCTGTCTGTACCAGTACATCTGGTTATAGCCAGCACCCTTTGTGTGGCTGCAGTGTATTGTCGCATCTTCACCCTGTTTTCCCCACAGCATGGAGATCTGGTTGACATCACTTCCATCAGTTAGATCTGTGTGTATAACATCAGATTTTACAGTAAGTGAATATTTGATGGCTTAAATATATTTGATGATAATAGAGTACTCAACCTTGTATCCAGAGCAAAACTGACAACAAGCTGCAGAGAACACGTTTGATATTATCCATGCTCTTAAACTGGGAGGATCATTATGTCTCTCAGTGTCGTTGTTGAGTTATAAAGAGGTGCACATAGGTGGGTCTCTACTGTGTGTGATGCTGCTGTATAAAATCATCAGTTGAAGTGTAGATGATAGATAAATGGTACTGGAGGTCCCCCTACTGTACATTCAGATCAGTCACACTGACAAGCTGAGGAGGCCAGGTTTAATGATGTGTAATGTGATGAATTCAACTTGCTGTCAAAATGATGACAGTTCAGGCTGCACATGTGATACTGATCAACATCAAGTTTTCTTGTGCTGCGTTGAGACGCTTTTCAGGAAGTATTGACCCTGTTTGATTTCTTTCAAAGACATGGGAAAAGAATGAGTGACCAACTTGGCAAGAAATGCCCCACAGGTAGCAAGAAATTAATAAAAGATGACAAGAAAATTACCTAAAAAATTGTTTAAAAAAAGATTAAAAGAATATTAGAAAATAATTCTATTTAATTAATGATTTTATTTAGCAGAAAACCCATAAATAAATAATTTATACTTTCAGCACTTTTTAAAGACATTGTCTTGTTCTTGGCGTCTGACGTTCTACTGCTCCATCTGGACCCAGAGTGTGCTCTGCATTCAAGCAGTGTGGTGCTATAAATACCCGAATGTTTTAGTTAATTCACATAATTGGTTAAACTAAATACAAATTGGTTTACCATAAAAAAAATCATCATTATTTTATTTAGTGACATTATTAAACAGTAAGACTTTGCTTTTTGTAGTGAAGGTTTATTTGTCTGTGACAAACAGGGCAGCAGGGTTGCTGTTAATGATACAGCATATAGAGAGACTGGAGTGAATCTTCACATGTTGGTTTAATGAAGATCTTTCTGGGTAATCTGAATATTGACAAGAAGACTCAGAGAACCTACCTCAGTCTCTTAAAACCACACATGAAGACAGAATCATACTGTCATCAGTACAGGTACATAAATACTGTAATGTCCAAAAGTCACATAGTATGCCCTTTTTTAACCAAGAGTATAGGAGTAATGGAGGCTCCGCCTTTCTTCAAGAAGCAGTTGTGCTGATGGGTTCCCACCTTGATCTGTCTCTGGCAGACTCCCAGCAGGTCATCGAAGACATAGTCACTGTCATGAACCTCGAGCCTCAATACGTCGTTCTGCTGGGCCTTGAAGTGGTTGAACTCCTCCTCCCACCAGGGGTTTTGGGCGTTGTTGCGAATAGATGTTTCACCCAGATTGGCTGAGCCACAGTAAACCTTGACGTAACCGTCTGTGGTTCCCAGGATGTTGGAGGGAAGATTGCTGGCCCGCAGGTTAAACACCTTCAGCTGGGCATCAGCCGCAGTCAGGCTGCACAGAACCAACAGGAGGAGGAGGAGCGGACGACCTGAGGCCATGGCTTCACAGGAGGCTGCGGAGGAGGACCAGCAGCATTTTAATCTGGGAGCGCAGATTTACACAGCAGTGCACAGCACACTAATACTGTCACATACCGTTTACCAAGGTGAAGGAAGGTATAAAAGTATGAAAAAATAGATACCAAATCTTCTTCATGTGCACCAATCGATGGCTTTTCAAAAGCATACATTTTTAAGTCTTTCTCTCAAAAATTGATTGTGTTCATGTTGTCAGTTTGTACATCTGCAACTGAGCTTGAGAAAGTCCCAGAAAGATGAAACCTTCCAAAACACATATATTAACATTCAAGATAATATTTGCTACAAAGAAGCATTAATTCAATATAATTCAAGCATGAATTCAATAATTAAAGACAGTAATGGAAAATATTACCAAACTAAAGGGCACAGTGGGACATTTATTACTTACGCAAGAAACCAAAATGACTTGAAAAGTTTATGAAATGTTGGACACAAGTTTTTAGTAAAGTAGGTTTTAGTAACAAAACTATTAAAACACCAAAAACAAAACAACAAAAACCTAAGTAGACAGAAACAATAACAAATCAACATTAAAAATAGGAGATACATGCAACTGAATGACATAAAATAATATTAAAATGAAAAAAAGAATAAGATATTTAATTCTGCATGAGTGGAGATATAAAATGATCATGCAATCATAATGCTGCTATTAAACGATAAGTAGAGTGAGCAAAAAATGGAGAATATAGAATGAAAAATTAGGTTATTTTTCAGTTAATGGTAAGCCAATTAAATTACTTTAGGGATATTTTTTCCCCACAATTTCTCTCTATAAAATGATCTATATTCTGTTTTCAGCATTTCAAATGCTTCTGGTGTGTTTTTTTTTTTCTTTTAAAGTTTTCTAAATTTGACATAATTACATAATTAATAATTAATGTACAAACCTTTGCAATTCATTTAAATCTTTGACTGCGTCTGTCCTGTGCAACATGCTATCCAAATACATGAACAAAACATCAAATCATTACAACACATTTAACACAAATGCCTGCTTGTGAGACTCAAACTAGCTTCATGAGAGGAGATGAAGACTGTAGATTTCTCTTCAAAAACATGCAAAAAACATCCTATAGTCTTACCTGTAGTGTTGATACCTTGTCTGCCACCATCATGTGTGCTGGTCCGTACGTTTTAAAGACCAGCAAACCTCATATCAGCTTTATCTCACCGTCCTACAACACACAGACAACACAGCCTGCTGCACTCCCAGCATTACATAATATGACAGAACAGAAACTATAAATGATTGATATAAATTGAAAAAGTTTTAGTTGTTTTCGTTTAACAGACAAAGTTTTATTGTGAATTCAATTCATTTATTATCTGTTTAGATTTTCTTCCAATTTGCTTCAGGAATAGTCGCCCTTCCAGGGAAATACAGAGGCATGTGTTTTGCTTTTTTCTCACCCAACTTGTTTTCTTATCATTTGTTATCCAGTTTATCAGCTGTGCTGCCCGGTAGTTTTCTGTTCACTTTAGAGGAAATCAGCAGCGTACAAACTGTCCAAATGTATATCAAAGGTTGGACAGGTTTGTACATGTGTCAAAACAGGTGCAGCTTTTAACTGTATGGATTCATTGTAGTTCCTGGGCTCTAGTGTTGTACGTGCTGCATTATTGGTCGACCTAAATGAAATAGAGCTTTCATAAATGTTTTTAGTTGGACATTTTTGGATTGTCTTTAGTCTCCTCCCCCTATTACATATTGCTACTTTAATAATTGCCTGCCTAATTTCTGCCTGCAAATGCTGATATCATACGAGATGGTACCAGGTCACCAGTGAATCTGGATGGCTGACTGTAAATTATAAGATTAAAGTTTAACAAAGCCAGTCACCCAGCAGGGAGATAGTACTGAAAATATGTGAGCTCATGCTTGAATTGGTCAGATTTTACCAAACACAACACCACAAGATTAATGAACACTTTCTACAAGGCCATCATCACACTAAACTCTGCACTGAAAAACACCCCCCATTTTGTTCAATAAAGTAGAATACGGGCATATCACATAGATGTGTGTAAGTCTGTGTGCACTTGAGAGTGCATGCATGTGAGCTGTACTAACTGTTTTTTTTTCTTCTCTCTTTGTTATTATGTATCTTGCATATTTTGATTGTGCTCAGGCAGTGTGCCAAAGTGAGAAAATATTGACTGAAGTTTGATGTGACCATACCTTTAGCATGGCAGTTGCAGCTTGGTGAACAAAAAAGTGTTATATTATAAAGAAATGCACCATGTGTGCACAGATGTGCCAATAGAGACAAAAAAGTCAGCTTATCTTGTAGCTCTTTGATAGCTACTTTACATCACATTTTGTAAACACTAACTGTAAGTAGCCTTCCGTGCAAACCTAAAACTGCCTTGACAACCACCTTTTTGCAAGAGCGTTCCCTAAAAACGCAAAGTGTTTTTAAGCATATGCTTCGATTATAGCAATGCAATGGCCAGCATGTGCTTGGGTGAAAACTAGCAGATGAGCAAGCTAGCTTAAAGCTGCATAATGTAGACAGCAGAAATCACTTTTCTTATGGTTGTCCTCATAAGTTGTTGTTTATAGATAATACCTGCTTGGGTGCGGCCAATCAGAGACCTTTCGCTAAAAACACAATGAATCCCAAAGTCTGTGCCTATTTTGCTAAAATAGACGGCACCTTCCACCAACAAATATGATGACTAATATAATTTAAAAATAATTTATACACAAACACGTCTAAAAAGTCATCAATCAAGTCAGGCTACTTGATTGACCACCTATGGACACTTTCCTCATACACATCTGTCTACAAGTTTTTTGAGGTGTGCATGAACCTCAAGGATCAAGTGACGGAGAACACACAGTTTTGTTTTTGCAGCAGAATTTATTTTTTGTTGACAACCTTTGAAACAGGGTAAAACAGCCAATGAAATAGTGCGTCAAAGTTACCAGATCAATGATGATGAAGTAAATGATTTTGACAAATCGTATCGCATTTGGGACAGAGAATCTCAGTACTCAGCCTATCAGGATGAAAACACTTTCATTTCCAGGTTGTGTGTTAAGATACATCAGATGAATCTATAAAGCCTCAATGACTGTCTCAGCTGAGGGTGTAGGTATAATGGAGGGTGCCACCTTTCTCCAGGAAGCAGTTGTGCTCGTGAGTTCCCAGCTTGATCTGACGCTGGCAGACACCCAGCAGGTCATCGTGGAGGTAGTCACTGTCGTAAACCTCGAGCCTCAGTACGTCGTTCTGATGCGCCTTTAAGCTTTTGAACTCCTCCTCCCACCAGGGGTTGGCATCGTCGTTACGGATGGATGTCGTACCCAGAGTTTGTCCGCCACAGAACACCTTGGTGTAGCCGTCTGTGGTTCCCAACAAGCCAGAGGGAAGACCGCTGGCCCGCAGGTTAAAGAGCTTCAGCTCTGACTGAGCCACATTCAGACTGCACAGCACCAACAGGAGGAGAGGAAGACGAGAAGCCATGGCTTCGCTGGACACTGTGGAGACAGGACAATAAATCAAGACTGTAGCATGCTGTAGCATCATTTCTGCTTCGTGGATCAGCACATATTTTTCATGGATAACAATGCCATAAAAGCATTTTGTCCAAAAATTTAAACTTTTAATATTGAACTGGGTCAAAATCCGTTTATATTTGTGATAAACACATACATGGGTGTCTTTTCTTTTACAATTGAAAAAAAATGTTGTATACTATATATTATGTTGAATGAATACTGCCAAAACATTAAAACCACTGACAGGTGAAGTGAAAAACATTTCTATAAAATAACATCTACTGCTACTCTTAGTATAGTTTAGTACTATAGCAAGAGTAACAGTAGATAGTTATAGTCTAAATGGGAACATTTGTGCAGTAAAGATCAAAGAACACAAATCAGTTTGAAGAAATGTAAAGTGACAACAGACAAACAAACAAACAAACACACAAACAAACAAACAAACAAACAAACAAACAAACAAACAAACAAACAAACAAACAAAAACAACAACAAAAAAACCTAAAACCTGAAAAGCTACAAGTAGAAGATTAGACGTGAAGTCTTACCTGCAGTCTGGACACCTTGCTTCTCACCTCTTTATCTCCTGTTCCAAGTTTTTAAGGTCAGCAAAGCCCATATCAGTTTGACGCCCCCCCCCGAAAAAAAATCTTCCATGAAACACTTATCAAAGCACAGCCTGCGACATTCTCAGCATTACGCAATATGACAGGAACCGAGTAACTTTCTGGAACAAGATCATGATCACCTCAAATTTGCTTTATTGGCATGATTAAATAAGTGCACTACTGTCAAAGCACAAGTTTTAAAATAAAAGAAAATTAATTGGACATAAAAGACAAGTTGGTTCACGTGTTAAAAAATTGGTGTCCAGATTGTATTTGATAATAAAACTTAAAACTGTACTCATACTTTTATAATAACAAGGAAAGCAGGACAGTATGTAACGTGAGAAGTGTTGCTCATAGTAATGAACCCTCAGAGAATAATCACTAACTCCACAGCTAACAGTGGATTTATGTTTCCTGTAACTCACTGCAACTTTATTGTTTTGGTATCCATCAGCGCTGTCTCCAGCAGTGCCGTCTCCAGCTGCTGTTTTCAGTGTAAAAGCTCTGATAAACTCTTTGGCAGTAAACATAGAGCTGATGGTGGTTTATAGATAGGTTTATTTTCAGTAGTCAGGCAGTTGTACTTCTTGGAGTCTGTCACAGTATACACTATTAGTATTGTAACCATCAGTTATAGCCTTGTACTGTTTCAAAAAGTTTAAAAAATTAGGAAACAAAAGTTTAAAAAGACAGTAAAATCATTGAAGTTAAAAGAGTGTCAAAAGCATGAAAATATAAAACACAAATCCAAAAGGAATGAAACTTAACATGTGGCAAGTTTGCTTCCATTTATAAATTAAAAGAAAAACACTTTTCATTAAAAAGTGTTGCTGATGAAACTTAAAAAGATGAACACTTTTTTGCTAATGTGCCATTTTTCTTATTCTTCAACAACTTTTTTGGGTTGAACAGGAAGGAAATCTAGGCACTCCAAAATGAGGAGGAATTACCTTAAAAAGCTTTTATTATAGGGCTTTAAAAACATTTGCATTATAGGTATGGCCCCTCTTATATAGTGGCGGAAACCAAGAGGAAGTCTTCACGACCCAGATGATGAAATCTGGAAATGGTAGAATATAAATACATAATAATAACAAACCATAATACAAAGATAACATGAAATCAGATAACAAACAAAAGTATGTATCTTTACATCCATGAAATACATTGACGGTGAGAAAATCACAGACAAATCATATAAAACGGGGACTTTTAAGAGTTGCTTATGCAATAGTCAGAAATCAAAACAGGCCGAAATCTTATAAACTAAATACTAGATAAGGTTATAAGGTTACAAGTTCAGGAGTCACACTTTCATAATGTTTGTCTGAAGATGAGTGTAACTCTAAGTGTGCAGTGCTCTCTGCAGATCATTAAAGAGACAGCCGTCCTGTCTTCACTGTGGGTTTTTGTACAGCTGTCTCAGTCTCCTGTATCACTGTGTTGACTCACAGCACAGAAATACACTCCGCTGTCCTCAGGCAGCAGATTCTCCACAGTCAGAGATCCAGTCTGAGAATCGCTCTTTGCTGCTGGAAACTTGTCCTCACTGAAGCCACTCTCGTACTCATGAGGGCTGTATGCAGTTGTAAGAACTATTTGCTTCATTGTGTCCCCTGGCAGCTGTCTGAACCAGTACATCTGGCGATATGAGCTTTCCTTCGTGTGACTGCAGTTCATTCTGGCAGACTGACCCTCGGCCCTCCACAGCTGAGGAGTCTGGGTGACATCACTCCCATCAGTTAGACCTGTGAGGGTAAAAAAAAAAGATCTCGTCATGTTACAGAAACACTAGTGACTCCTGTTTATCGTGCAAACTGAAAAATCAACTCATGAATATATATTATTTTCATTTCATGGAAGTTGGAAGAGAAACAGAAGTGACAATTTCTCCTCCTGTTCATCATAAAGTTCAGTACCTGCAGTCCAGAGCAGAGCTGCTGCAGAGAGTTTGATGAGACCAGCTGTGATCATTATTGTGTTCGGAGCAAAATGAACTTAGAGGCGTGAGGCCCTGTCAGTGTGAGTGATGGGAGGTGTGACGTTACAGCAGAGATATAAAGAGCTGCAGGTGACAGAGTCGGTATCTTCTCCGACGTTCTTTGATGCTGTTTGCTGCTGTCTCAAGAGCCACATGGTGAATCCAAGTGTAACTGGGAGTGTTTGTGTCCCACTCTCAGCGTCAGGCTTGGTGGCTGCAAATTTCTCTTTGCTGAATTCTCCAAAATCCTAATATTTTCTAGCAGTTGATGCAAACACAATTAGTTTCATTGTTTCTCCTGGCAGCTGTCTAGTACATCTGGAGATACTGAGCACCCTTGGTTTGGCTGCACTTCATCGTTGTACTGTCACCCTGTTTCTCTAATAGAATGGCGGTCTGGGTGACTCTGCTTCCACCAGTGAGACCTGCATGTTTAACTGTAAAGGACACAAAAGTGAACTTTTTTGTGAGTATTTAAGTAGTCTAAAATTAAATGCAAATACTCGAATATGAAAAATACTAAAAATACTAAATACTAAGTATTTTTTTGGATGAGATTTTTTTTTTTTTAATTGCTGCAAGTGACAGTGACCACTATGACCTTTTATGTAACATGAAAGTGCTCAAATATCAGAATTTTATTAATAAGAGATGCATGTAGTGTTTAGAGTGCAAACATTTTTTTCTCACCAAAAAGAAAAAAAACATTCTCGCCCAAAAAAAAGTTCTCGCCCCCCAATTTTTTTTTCTTGCAAAAAAAATTCACTGTATATTTAGAGTAAGCTGTAGTCTATTATTTATCAGAAAAACATCTAAAGTTGAATACTTGATTGTTTAGTCTTTGAAAATTACCTGTGGATGGTCTTATTTATATTTACATTTTATACATTATATTTCATTTTTAAGATCTGACTGTGTGATGTGTTGCAGGTTCATCCAGCAGATGGTGACTTGATAGTCTGCAGACTCTCGTATCCTCTCAATATACAGCCTCCACTCAGCAGCTGCAGCAGTAGGAGGAGTCTAAGGTGAGTGTCTGTCACATCTTTGACATTTTTATAAACAAATGAAAATCTTAACATCCACACATCAACGTGCGAACACTCTTCAGTTAAGGCCAGAGACCGATGAAAAGTGAGTTAAGTCTGAGTCCCGTTACCGACATTGTAGGACAGACTTCTGGTCTGTATGCATGTGTGTGTAAGTAGCTTTGTACCCCAGCATACCCATAATAAAAAAAACAGTGTACTGTGTATCCATTATGAAGTCCCACAGACTTCTACTGGGAACCAGTTGTACTGATGCTGTAATTTCACAGTCAACAGTAGAAGTCAGTAAAGGTAGTCGCCTCCCTGATGCTTCTTCAATGCTCAATTTTAAAGATTTTTGGCTGAGGGGTCGGACTAATTTGTTTATTCATAGATCTTTGCACACTAAATGAAGCAAAAAGTGTTTAATTGCATCTGAACCATTCAAAGGCACAAAGGGATTTTTTTTATTCATGAAAAAACAAACTTTTAATTTTTAAATTTTGATGAGCAGGTATTATTTTTAGTGTAAATGGTAACTTATGAAGTCTTTTAAATGTAATAAAGTCAATATCAGAAATTCTGTTTCTCGTTCCATATCTGATATAAACTGTTGCTCTTTAAAAAAAAAGAAAATATTTCACTGATACAGGGTTGTGCCTCATGCTGATTCTGTCACATACAAAAAGCTTATTTTTTATTTTAAGTCTCTATTTTTTGACTTTATATAGTTATTTGATCATTTAAAGAAACATTTTTATAGAACCTGTGTTGGCTTGGATTACTGCATAAATCATTCACTCAACCTGCTGTTCAGTTTTCACCACAAGAGGTCGCTCAACATGACAAATGAAATGTCATTCAGCTGCTTGAAACTAAACGCGTGGCTTTTTTTGTATGTAGTGGCTGAAGTCTTTAAACACACCTCTAAAAAATAGTCATCAAAATTTCACAGATCTGCTTGTTGTTGCAGCAGTTTAATCAAAATTTCATTCAGGGCACCAAACATCATCTGTCCAGTCAAAGAGGTTAACATCCATGTTAAACAGATACTTTCTAGCCTAATTTTTAAACTTGCTGAAAATACATGGGTGGTTACTCTAAATAACAGCAGTTATGCTTGCTGTCTCAAGTTTTAGGTTTTGGTTGCTAATAATGCAAGTGTGCCACACAATCAGTATCAGTGAGGCTGATGATGGCACATGGAGAGTTTAAATACTTTCATTCATTTATTATTAAATTTATTGATATTATACTTAAGGTAACCCTCATGTCAATATGTACACACCTTTATGTGTTAGGAAACTTTCAGACCACTATTATAAGATGGTTTTGTATGAATATCTAAAAAAATACTCCTCTATGAGTAAAAAGTTCCAACATGTCTATAAACATCGGTGACAGTAACAGTAACAGTACATATTGTACTGGTAGTATTGAGCGGGTGACAGGAGCTCTATATATTGTGCTGTAGTATTGATGATGTTGATGAGAGGGTGACAGTAACAGTACATTTTTTACTCGTAGTATTGATGATGTTGATGACAGTGATTGGATGACAGGAACTCTACATATTGAATTTAAAGTACTGATGATGATGTTGATGACAGTGATTGGATGACAGGAACTCTACATATTGAATTTAAAGTACTGATGATGATGTTGATGACAGTGATTGGATGACAGGAACTCTACATATTGAATTTAAAGTACTGATGATGATGTTGATGACAGTGATTGGATGACAGGAACTCTACATATTGAATTTAAAGTACTGATGGTGATGTTGATGAGAGGGTGACAGTAACAGAACATTTTGTACTTGTGAGCTTTATTGCAGCATCAGCCTTTATGGAGTCGGTCCTGATGCTGCATTACTGTGACTGTCATGACCTGTTGATGGTCCTGTATACTACATTGGAAATGTATTTACGTTATTAGGAGATGTTGTCATTTTTAATGCCCACTGAATTATTTTAGGCCCGATGATAAGTGGTGAACACTTTATAATCTGCTCCTGTGAAGCTTGAATGTGCACAGGTGCAAGTCACCCTGTGTGCAGATTAATGTCATCTGCTGTATGTTTCTGTGCCATATTGCCCTCTGGGACAAATAGTGAGATTGAATTAAACATAAATGTTATAATGATGGTTTTACTGTAAGTAAAAGCAGTAGATAGAAACTGAAAACATTTCTCTTTAGTTAACTTCTTGCAGCATTATGTCTCTGTGCAGTTTGGATTCTGATTTTCCACCCTGGAGTTTGTGGTTGAGCTCAGCAGTCTAGTTTAGGTCCAGTAAAATGAAACTGGCCTTACATTTGCTGTGACCCTTTATTATGAACCTATGAACCTACAATCTGCACATTTATTGGTGTTTTTGCTTTTTCTGAGACATTACAAATAATGGAGAGACAGTGTGAAAATCTATTTTTCAGCAAACGGATGAAAACATGAACATATAGATATCAGCGTTTGCAGGAGGAGATATAATTATGTTGCTCACAGATGTCAGATGCACTATTTTTCTTTCACGGTCTCACACACTGTTTCCTGTTCATGTGACTTGAATTAGCACAAACATGTTTTTAAAGGAAACAAATGGAAAAAAATATGTATTTTTCCCAGTCCCTCTGGGGTCTTTATTTCAGTTTGAATCAAGCAAGAAAACAAATATGTATTGGAGAATAACATGAAGATGATTTATAGAGGAGTTTATATATTTTGTTTATTAATTACTGGAGATAACTGTCTTTAGTCTGAGACTGCTACTAAACTGCTACTAAATGAACAGTCAGATGCATATTTTTGCACCAGATGACAGTAAACAGCTGTTGTATATGTAACACATGTATGTTGACTCTGTAGCTTCAGTTGACACAGAAATAAAAGTTTTCCAGCTGTTTGCTCAGAGAGCTGCAGTGCAGTGTGGGGGTGTCGGTGCAGAGAAGCAGGTGCACTCTGTGAAACGGAGGTTGTGGTAAAGCTGAAGGTTTCACCTCCGTCTTTTCTCAGCAGAGAGAACGACGCGCAGGCTGCTCCGTGACCACTTCCTCTCCTCTGCTGTCGCTCTCTGCTCCTCTGCAGGTTTCAGCAACAGCTCTGACCTTCTTCTGTACACAGATGAGAAAGCTGATTTCCTGTTGTTCTGTGGTCGACTCACACTCACATTTACTGTCCTACTGACAGAGTAGCTGCTTTTATTCATGAAGAGAATGTAAACTCTCATAAGCTTCTCACACTTGTGCAGAATAGAAGAAGTAGATATGACTTAAATAAAGCCACTTTAATGCATTCAAATGACTTAAAAACAATTTTAGAGTTGAGTTTTTCCAAATTGATTCATATGTAATCAGATAACCTTAAATCACCACCAATTCAAATGTTAAGACCTGTATGAAACTGCACATTAAATTTTCCCCAGCTGAGTTGTTTCAGAGTTATGTAGGCGAGGAATAACGCATTTCTCTGAAAAGATGCAGATAAAAGAGCACCTAAAAATACCTCACACTGTCTGTGGAAAAAGTGATGATCGGTTTCAGATGAGATGTGAGAGCACTGAGGTGGGGGATGGCAGCCTAACTGCATATCAGTAAAATTTGGAGCAACTGACTAAAATTGTAATTTATCTGCTTAATCTTCACCTGTTTAAAAGTTTAGTCTGACATAGAGGTTACTGCATAAACCTTTCAGTTTTAGATACATGCTGTTTGTTAACGTGATCCGCATATTCAAGACAGTTTGTCAGAGTCTCTTTAAGCAGACACTTGAGGCAAAACTTAAAACGCAAATTGAATTAAACATGAGTGAAAGATCCTCTGAGATAGTTTTATTGAGAAGAAAATAAGCAGCAAATAGTCCACAAACACAGATGTGTCTGTCTCAACCCCATCACTGTAAAAAATGTTAGCATTGTACGTTTATGCAACCCACCGACAGATTACATTTTCACGTTTTAATGTTGCATTTCAGTAGCTTTAGACACAAAAACCACTTGGTTAGGAAAAGATCATGTTTGGGCTTAAAATAATCTGTTGCGAGGGCACAACCAAACACCCACGTTTGGTGCTTAAACAGTGCGAGGACTTACTAAATCACAACTCATTTTTCTGTTCGTCTGTCTCAAACGGGGGTCTATAGCTTGGCAGGCGTCTCACTTTACAACTTCACTCCAGAAATGTTGTAATGGTAAAAATCAAACATGCAAATGTCACGTATTCATGCTGTGCGCAAAAGTTCAATACTAGCATTTTCTTTTAGCGACTGGGCTGCGTCTTATAGCCATTATATTAGCAAGAATATATTCCTCTAATGTTGGCATAATTTGATTGGCTCGTTTATACATGAATGCAAATATGCCATGATACAAAGCTGCAGAAATATAACCACCACAAACTGCAAATTGTATTTACAGAAACCAAGAATCCATCCCAATCGTTGTTCAGTTTAGCTCTCAGTTGTTCTGCTTTCCAGCTGAACTCTGCAACAGACAGAGAGGACACAATGTCATAATGTCATGAACGCTTTTCTATTAGTTGTTCATTCATATATTCTAATGCTCAGAGACTATTTTCATGTGCAGTAAATCAAAAAGGATGAGCAGCAGAGAAAAGTTGTGCAGAACAAACCTGAAGTTTCCACACCAGAAACCCCACAAAGGCTCCGTAGGTGATGCTCTTGATGATGAAAACACTGTAGGAGAATTTGGCCGTCTGCGTGATCCTCAGATATTTCTCTGCAGAGAGTCCAAACATTCAGATATGACCAGTTACACTAAATAGTAGCAAAAACTGAAGTGTGAAGAATCAGAAAATACATTTACCTTTTGTCAGGGCTTCTCCTTTAGCTGATAGAAAGATAAGAAATTAATTAGATGATTGTTTACAGTTATTTCCCATCAAGTTTAAGTCAGTTTGAAATGAAATGTACCTTCTTCTCCATTAATTGAATCTGAATGAGATGTAGTTTCTGTCCCATCGAAGAAGCTGACAGTACATGTGAATTTAGTGTCTGGTTTGTACCATTCTTTGGCAAGGACCCTCAGCCTGCTGGTGATTTTGTAAAACTTGTCCTCTCGCAGGGCAGCTTCATCAGTCGCCACACCATTGGTGACGCTGTTCCCGTTGATCTGCCAGGACACTTGGACATGGTCTGGGTAGAATCCAGTGGCCACACAAACAATGGTCTTCTTCCTTGCATTGTCTTTCTGGTCTCGACACTCTTTTGCTGCCGGAGGAAGAACTTGAACTGTTGGTTTTGTGATTTCGCAGTCTGGTTCTGCAGTAAGAAAGGACATAAATCACGATAAAAAGCTGCAAAGATCAACAGCAAACTTCAACAGCTAATGTACATGAGACATCTTAACAGCAGAGTTTAGACATGAACATCAGGGCGCAAAGTAAGAACTATCAAACTGAATCTGAACACCAATAAAACATGATCACAGTAGGTTGCAGGATTAAAATTTCTTTTTAGATATTTTTTTGAATTTTAAAAAAATCTTACCAAGAACTGTTAGTTTGGTTCCTGCTCCAAATTCAGCAGGATAAGCAGAGCACACCGCTGACTCACATGTTAAAAACTGACAAAGATCTAAAACAGCTGAATTAACCTCGAACTTCTGTTTTTTAAAACTGCATTCGTAAGTAATCATTTCATTTAAAGTACAATCATTAGATTACATATATCCCATTTACAGACTCATGAATGTTTTTTAAATGGACTTTTTTCTTTCACTTTTTGATGCAGGGAAAGAAAAACTAATTTTGACTATCTGAGAAATGTAATATAATGCATACAGTCTTTTACCTGCACTTAAATAAGTCTGTTTGCTAAAGAATAGGGTATTTTTTCCCAAATTATCTCAAATTTTACATTTTCTTTTGCAGTTCTGACACAAAGTAACACAATGCTGCTGCAGCACCAAACAAGACAATGAGCAACAGTTTTTTACCACCTGAAACTTCACGCAGTAATTCTCACATTTAAGTTAAGAGAAGGTCACTAAACAGACATTTCTGAGTATGACTTTTTATAATTTTCTTACCCAACACTGTCAGTTTGGTGCCACTGCCAAAGTAAGCAGGGTCGTAGTCGTTCACACTGATACAAGGCTACAGGAAAACTGTTTGAGCGCTCAGCACTGAAAGCTGTCGACTGTCTTTGTGCTCTCTTTGCAGATGCATTAAACACTTTTGTAGAAACATACATATTTATATCAAGTTCAACTCATTGCTAACAGCATTAAACTTGTGATTCAAGGTCCATTTTAAGAGCAAAATGTTTGGTATCAACTAGTTTGCAGTTATATTCTAAGGAAGATTGTTTTAGTTTATGTTCAGTTTTGTGGTCGTCTTACCTAAAACGGTGAGTTTAGTCCCAGCTCCAAAGTAAGCTTCTGCCTGAGAGCTCACAGTGTTTCACAGAGCTGATAGGAACTCGCTGTGAGAGTAATAATCTGGGCGCAGAGCCAAATGTTTTATAGCCGCAGTACTTTTACTGGAGATTGTGGATATGGTTTGTTTTTACTGACACGAACTAACTCCTGCATTAACTTCTTTCACACATTAAAATAGCACACTTTGTTCGACACTATAATATAAAATGTCTTTGAAATATATTCTTACTGTTATCTATAATCTGAACATACAAAAATCTTTGAATCAAGCTCTGTGAGAGGCTTTAGTTGCAGATTTTCTTACCTAAAACAGTGAGTTTAGTTCCAGCTCCAAAGTAAACTTGCCCGTAGGACTCACAGAGACTTTTGACTGTTACAAAAACTCTTCCTGCTGCCTTTCTTTATCTGTGCATCTTTGAGATTACTACACTTTTGTCACTCTTTCACATGTAAGGACTTTGACTTTTAGCTGCTTAAGTTTGCAAAAGAGTCAAATGTTTTGTGCACTAACATTCATCTCTAAAACATCTGTTTATTTTTGTGACTATTTTATCATAATTTAGCCCATTAACAGTTATAATCTTAGTTTATCATTAGATGTCAGCCGAGCTGTGGAGCAAATGAACAGTGTCAGAAACGTTTTCACAGTCATACCTAAACAATGTTTAATGAACTTTAATTGTTTTCTTACCTAAAACTGTTAATTTTGTTCCCTCACCAAAGTAAGCCTCTCGACCAGAGTCACAGTGAACTCCATCAGTGCTGAAATTAGCCCAACATGCTGCTTCTACTTTACTTCTTTAGTTTTTAGTCTTGTTTTGAATGTAACTTTACTTCAAAATCAACAAGAACAGCGATTTTTTTCAGCTATATGTAATAAAAACATCTTCATACTGTCACAGCACTTCACCTTTACAACAGAAGCTCTTACCACAACTTTAACTAGACTTAAGGACAATATGTTTTTTTTAAAGACACAATAACAATGTGTTTTGTTTTTTTTTTAATTTGTTTTGATTTCTTACCTAAAACTGTTAACTTTGTTCCTCCACCGAAGTAAGCCTCTGCACCGGAGCCAGAGTCACAGTGAACGTGATCAGTGCTCAAAACAGCACAAGATGCTGCATTACTTTGAATCGTTACATTTGAGTTTTCTTTTAGTACTACCTTTGTATTTGGTGCATTCAATATTAACCTTTCAATTACCACTTTATGTCAACTTACCAAGAACAGTCAGTTTTGATCTCTGGCTGAAATAGGTTTCAAACTCACAGTGTTTAAACTTAAAAACATAAAGCTCTGAGCCGAACTTAAACTAGAAATGATGCCATTTTTCCATTTGTTTTGATTTCTTACCTAAAACTGTTAACTTTGTTCCTCCACCAAAGTAAGCCTCTCGGTCAGTCACAGTGCAGTCGATGAGTGCACAAAACAGCCCAAGATGCTGCTTTGACTTAGCTTCTTTACATTTTAGTGTACAAATACATGCAACTTAAGTGCTTTTTACAATAAAAACTTCTCATTTACCTGTTAGACGTTATTCCCATTTACCAAGAACAGTCAGCCAAAATAAGCTTCGTACTGACACAATGTTTAAGCTTCACAACAAAAATCTCTGAACAGTATTTAAATTAGGCCTGAGTGCTGTAAGTTTCTTGAGGAAAATGTTACAAGTTTTTTTTCCAAATTGTGACTTCTTACCTAAAACTGTTAACTTTGTTCCTCTTCCAAAGTAAGCCTCCGAATTAACAGTCACAGTGAACTCGACCATTTCTTAAAACAGCCCAACGCTGCTTTTACTTTGCTTCTTTCCTTCTTTTGTAGCAATACAATCTTCTCAGTTACCACCGACTTTATGTCAACTCGCCAAAAACAGTTCCACAATTCAATCCAATTTAATTCCTGGCCAAAATGAGCTTCAGACTGACACAGCTTTTAGACTTTAGAACAAAAAAGTTTGAACTTAACAGTTCTTTTAAGCTCTTTTTCTTTAAATTTTTTTTGTTGTTTTTTTTTAAATTTGGTTTGATTCCTTACCTAAAACTGTTAACTTTGTTCCTCCACCGAAGAAAGCTTCATAACCAGAGTCACAGTGAACTCGATCAGTGCTCAAAACAGTCGAACATGCTGCTTCAACTTGTCGTTTTACATTTTAGTTTTGTCATAAATGCAACTTTCCTTTAAATCCAGTAACTACAGCATGTTTCAAGTTGTGTCTATAGCAGACCTCTCAGTTGCAACACAGTTAGACTTTGTGTTTACTTACCAACAGTCAGTCAGTCAGTTTTATTCTTTGGCTGAAATAGGCTTCGCATTAACACAAGGTTTAAGCTAAACAATAAAAAGCTCTTGGCTAAACTTAAACTAGACTTGATAGAGTAAGTTTAAGAGAGAAACAATCCAATTAGAGTGTTATTTTTTAGTTTGATTTGATTTCTTACCTATAACTGTTAACTTTGTTCCTCCACCAAAATATGCCTCACCGACACCAGCGTCACAGTGAACTGAATCAGTGCTCAAAACAGCCCAACATGCTGCTTTTACTTTAAATCTTTACATTTTAGTTTTGGCATAAATGCAAATCTCCTTTAGATCCAGCCACTACTGCCTTTTCTAAACAACATTTTGTTGTTACTCTCAGTTATAACCCTGTTGAACATTATCCCAAATTACCAACAACAGTTAGCTGTGTTTCTTCACTGCAGTAGGTTTTGAACTGACAGTGCTTAAGCTTAACAACAAAGAAACTCTTAGCAGCTACACTTAAATTCTGTAAATATCTTAAAACAACCAGCTTGCTTTTTATCATTTGTTGTGAATTCTTACCTAAAACCGTTAGCTTTGTTCCTCCGCCAAAATAAGCTTCTGCAGCCTGGTTCACAGTGAACTTGCTCAGTGCTCAAAATGGCCCAACGTGCTGCTTTTACTTTGCGTCTTTACATTTTAATTTTGTAATAAATGCAACTTGTTTTGCATTTAACGCCAACAGCTGCTGCAG
Organism: Plectropomus leopardus; assembly: GCF_026936395.1. Lineage (NCBI taxonomy): Eukaryota > Metazoa > Chordata > Actinopteri > Perciformes > Serranidae > Plectropomus > Plectropomus leopardus. The sequence goes on from NC_142189.1 coordinate 6,503,510, forward strand.
TAAACCCTGTGATTTTACACAAAACTGTTTCTCTCAATGACCGACCTGATAGGCTTTTAAACTTTTCACTTCTCTTACAGGTGAATTCATGTCAACAAATTTTGAGCTTTTACTTACCCAGAACAGTCAGCTTTGTTCCCTGGCCGAAATAAGCTTCGTACTGACACAGCGATTAAGCTTAAGAACAAAAAGCTCTAAGCTCAACTCAAACTTAAGCTCAAGTACAGTAGGTTCGTTAAAGAACCACTGCACTTACAACACTTTTTGTTTTTCTGTTACATTTGTTTTGATTTCTTATTTTAGCATAGAATATGTGTACAACATACATTTCTTACCTAGAACTGTTAACTTTGTTCCTCCACCAAAGTAAGCTTCATTAGCACCAGAGTCACAGTGAACTTGATCAGTGCTCAAAACAGCTCAACATGATGCTTTTGATTTAAATCTTTACATTTTGTTGCTTATAAATTCACATTATCTTATTAAATGCCACTTTTCTTTGAAAAACTAACACCAACATTTGCTGCAGTCCATTTTTGTTTGATATATTTTATGTAAGATCAACTGTTTTGCTTAACAACAAAAGTTTAACTTTTTTATACACCAGTCAATTAATTAGACGAACATGATGTCGATGTCTTACTTACCGAGAACAGTCAGTTTAGTTCCCTGGCCGAAATAGGCTTCGAAATTGGCACAGCGCTTACGCTTAACACCAAAAAGCTCTGAGCTGAACTTAACTATTAGTACAGTGTTATTCTTATTGTACTACTCCAATCAGAAAGCTTCTTACATTTGTTCATTTATTTGACTTACCCAAAACAGTCAGTTTGGTTCCTTTTCCAAAGTAAGCTTCGTTGTAGTTGTCACAGTGAAGAAATACTGAGCATGAAATTACTGAGTCTGACTTTACCTGAGCAATCTCTGGAAAGTTGTAACTGATTCTTCGGTTTATACTAAGACTCTAAAGCAACATGGCATTTATAAAAATACTGTTTTAAACTGAAATATTTACCTAAAACGGTGAGTTTGGTTCCTTTTCCAAAGTAAGCTTCGTTTCTATCGTCACAGTGCAGAAACACTGATCATGAAACTCTTGATTTTCTCTTCACCAGAACAATCTTTGGAAAGTTTTTACTGATATTTCTCTTCGGTTTAAGGCCTTTCGACGATGCAACATCCATTAAAACATAGAAATAAACTGTAATATTTACCTAAAACAGTCAGTTTGGTTCCTTGGCCGAAGTAAGCAGGCTCAGTGTAGGTCACAGTGTTCTCACTTCAGCTCAATATTTCAGCTTTTTCACAACAACCGTTTGGTCTTCACTTTCATACAAAACATTTGACTATTTTAACTTTGTTGCAGTGAAGTGAAGCAGTGAGAGGTCCTACTTACCCAAAACAGTGAGTTTTGTTCCCTTTCCAAAGTAAGCTTCAGTTCCAGTGTCACACTGAAAGTCTCCTGAACTAAAAAGTCTCCAAACTTTCCATAATCAGCCTGCTGAGACACAGTGTGATAATCCAGAGGATGAAGACAGTTTAAACATGCAGGACAAGCTTCATAATGTCCACATTTGTTGTTTTTTTTTGTCAAGATGAGTGAAAGAAGAATCCCGGTGCTCCACATATGATTTGAAAGTCATTTTCAAAACTTTTATACTGCAGATTTTTATCATGTAAATTGTCTTTTTAATGCTAAAGTGCCCTGCTGTCCTGTACAGTTTAATATTATACATTTTTCTGCTCTCCACAGTGTCCCAGGCAGCATGCATCAGTCTACACAATGGGAGTTAATGGGAGGAGGTTTTTGTACGGCGGCTCTATGGGATTGTATCACCGTGCCCCCCCTGTCCCCACGGTGAAAAACCGTCACACAAAAACCTGCCGTCTCTTTGCCCCTCTCCTCTCTCCTTCCCCCACCCAGCTCCTCCATATCTCAGCCTCCATCTGTGTGTGTGTGTGTGAGAGCAGCTGCTCAGGTCGCTGACTGACGGCTGAACGCCTTTAACCTGACTGCTGCTATTTCTGTGACAGCTAAGAAAAGAAGAGAGGAAAGAGGAAACTGGTCTTTGTTTGTGTTTGTTTGTAGTTCAGAGGGAGTGACGTCTCTGCAGGTCACACCTCTTTATCCTCCCACTTATCTCTGAACTGAGGAGGAGACGCATTTAGCGAGTGATATTCACGGCTTCGCTTTGGGATCAGGTATAATGTGAAAGGTTTCACTCATCCTGATGAATCCAGAGATATTTATTATCTGACTCTGCAGTGTCCTTTGGCTTTTTAGAGCATTTTATCATCCTTTAGCCCGTTGGTTTGGTTATACAGTGGCAACTTAAATGTGAAATCTTTATTTCCAACTGGTAAACACACAGTGTACTACCTGCTAGCACTAAACAGTGGAAGTTTGCAACTTGCTAGTGAACATAGTGGAGCTAAAGAGCCCTCCTTTAGGAGTTGGTGGAGACTAAAAAAGAGCTAAAAGAAAGCCAATATTTGACTTGCATTCACCAGGTGGCCTAAAGCATGACTCCAAATGAACAGTAATGTTACTTTATAGTAAATACTGTCTGTGTAAATAGTTGGTTTGCCCCCAAGTGGCCAAAAACATCTGTCACAACAAACAATAACTCCACATCTATATAATGACATCATAATTGGCTTAATGCATTTAAAGTAATATAATAATATTACTGACTGATTGCATAAGTAATGAGAGGAAGAAGAACATCACAGTAGGTTATTACATTATTGGACAATACTGTTATCAGACATAGGAGGAGAAATAAGAGATAAAATAAACTAATAAAAATAGGTCTTACAAAAAATTATATGTAATTTATAAAACACATTGATAAAGGATAGAAGAAGGTTATAATAACACATTAAAACTACTGTAAAAACATACATACAACATATCTGGATTAAAATGAAAGCTCTGCAGTTTTAAGAAGTGATGGATCAGGCGTCATTAGTAAACAATGTGTAACATTCATTATGAAGTCATAAGGCTAATGTTACAGTCCCAAAAATTTGTTGTATGTTTTTTTTTTTTTTTTTTACTTTTAGGTAAAATTGCACCATTTTCAGGCCCATTCACATCTGTGCAACACTGATATTGACTGGCCAGCGTTTTTACATGCATATTTTTAACTACAACATCTTAGTGTAAATCCACGTGAACCCTGCAGAGGTCAGTGTATGATAACCTCTTCGACTTATTATACTTTAATTTTTTTCTTCCTGGCTCCAGACAGAATTAATTAATTTAAAGTGAGTGCAGATTTAAAGGCCAGAGTGACAGAGATGAGACACTGTACAAGATATCCTGACAGTGCTCGCACCTGCGTACTTATCTGAACTGATCAGCTCTGTGGTGTCTCAGGAACGGGCTCCTGTAACGTAAATGAACTAATAAAGTTCATCATGCTGTTTATTTTTTCTTGTTTCTGTCACTGGTTTTTGGTCCCATTTTTAATGAGTTATAATAACAACCATGTCTTCTAGAACGTCATTTTTTTTGTTACTGAACTGCTTTCTTCATTATGTTGTTGTAGCACTGTGACTGCTGTCTGGCTTTTGTTCAGAGACGTTTCTTTCAGACAACGAATCCCTTCATTCATTTGCCTCGCAGACTTTGCAATGAAGGTGGTGATTCACAAAGTTTAGGATTGTGACAACAGATCTCTGGATTTGTAGACTCCTGTCATAGATTTGGGCAACAAAATCACTCATGTTTAGTAAAAGAATGAAGAATGATTTTGGTTTAATGTTAATAAAAAAAAGGTTATAAAAAGGTAACACTGTAATCACTATAACTGGCTACTGTATTGCAAGATACAGAAGAAGAAAACACCTGAATACCATGTCAGTGAACAATTTGCTATTAAATTCAGTGTCGACACCTTTGAGACCTACCAAGTATGTTAATTAGCATAATTTAAAAATTTAGTTTGTTGTGCATTACATTTTCCTCTAAAAGTATTTGCTGTTTCAAATTAGTTGTACATATGTAATTTCTAGGCAAGGCTGAAAGATCTAATACTTTTTTTCTTTTTTCCAGTGTCATTTACCAGAATTTGGCAGTACAGTGACTTGGATGGTCTCAGATGATCTGGCAGGTGAAGAAGTTGGATTTGGAGTCCTGAGCTGGTGCGGTTACACACAGCCTGCGTCCCACATTCTATAATCACAAGCTATTTAGTACGCCAAAACAGTAAGTGAGATTTTTTGTCCAAAACAGTCTATGAAACCAAAAGCATGTGAATTGCATAATATTTTTCGGTGAAATATTACAATCAGCAAAAAATGGACACTACACTGGCATCCCACAATGCAATGTCGTAGATGACAACGTTTGTGAGGCACAGCAACCAAGACAGCTCAGTAAAGTCAATAATGCTTTAATTTTAGTGTGTGAAATTTCACCCTGCTAGTCATAATATAGGCTATTTTTAAAATTATTTTAAAATTACCAGTAGAGCTAAGGGTGACGCACGTTGTGATCGTTTCGTGTCTCCAGCTGGTGGGGAGGCTCTTGTGAACTGACATGGTAATTACAGCTCTGTGCGTCTAATACATACCACTGTTTGTACACACTAAACAAAGCACATATTGGGTATGTTGTGCAGATTATGCAATCTCAGATGTAGCGCAGGTCTGCGCTTGTGAGGATGGTTGGATGTAGTGCCAAATTTTTTGTTAATTTTACCTGAAAAAATGCAGTGTTGTCAACCTTACGTGCTTTATTGAATTTATTATATTATTTCTTTATTGTTCCACCAATTTAGTGTAAAAGCCAAACAAGCCACAAGCTTCTTCCTGCCTGTGTGACATCTGTGACAGCCAGACTCGTTATTTGTACGACCGTCTGGTGTGTGTGCTTCACTGTGTCTGGCAGCACAGTAGTAGGTGCTGCTGTCATTTAGGAGCAGCTCAGTGATTTGAAGAGGGAAGCTGTTTTTGGATGTGTCTATAGATGACTTGAAGTGCCCCGCAGTTTGCTCGTATTCTTTGATCAGGTACTCCAGTGGCGCTCCGTAGTGGTTTTGTCGGTACCAGTACATGGTGTAGCTGCCCATGCTGAGCCCGGGACCCATACTGCACTCAAAGGTCACCATGAGTCCTGGCTGGGATATTTGATCTCCCGACTGAAGAACAACAACAGTGAGAGCTGCAACACATGAGAGATGATGTTTCATTGTGTATTATCTCAAAGTACAGAACTGTAAATTCACTCACATATGTGATGTATAAATGAGACGGGAGCTCGATCACTAAAGCACCGTTAGTTCACACATCCATTATGAGTTAATACGTAAAACTCACCTGAGTGTGAAAGAAGCAGCAGACAAAGAACTGAGACAAACATGTCGGCGATGAGCCTTCTTCCAGCTGAATGCACTCCTCAATCTGTTCAGCACCAACCAGCCATGAGGTCACATGATCACATGATCACAAGACTGACTGTAATTCTTGTTTACTGATTATGAAATAAGATTTTGAAGTGCATGAGCACACAGCATTTTTAAACAGAGATTTCCCACTCCGAGTTGACAGTAAAACTGAGACTAATGTTTCTGACAGGATTTTAGGGATAATAACTGATAACTGGATAATATACTAACAATATACAGCTTTATTAACCAATTATTTAATTGTGACGTAAAATATGATTTACTGTATTACATTCCTCTTAATCTTACAGTATGTTCGAATATTATCCAGTGCAATTATGCCATCATTACTTAAAAATATGCAACAGCTCTTGTGATGTAATCCTTCTTAGTTAATCAAATAACATAACTTCAGGAATTTATTTGTTATACTTGATTTAGCTGGAATGGAAAAAAAAATTTGGTCAGAAACAGAGAGCAGGTTGATCGCTTTTAATTAAATGACAATCATTTTGATAACTGATTAACTGTCATTAAGAGTAATATTTGGTACCTGAAATGTGAAAATTGTCTACTGTTTTCTGATTTTGTGTTTTCTCTCATTGTGAATTTATTAGTTAGAAAAGCTTTATTTATTGACTTTTTTAAAGATTTTTGACAATTCTGTACCACAACTCTATTTTTAACATTCAGTACTATTACTTTTTTTGACGTACTGCATTGAGACTTGTTTTTGGGCGTACTAAAGTGGCCTTTCTTGACATACAATACTATGACCTTTTTTGACAAACTGTACTATGACTTCATTTTTTGACATACTATGACATTTTTATGCTATTTTTGACAACAAACTATGATTTTTTTATGCTATTTTGGACAACATACTATACTATGACTTTTTTATGCTATTTTGGACAACATACTATACTATGACTTATTTTAATGCTATTTTGGACAACATATTATATTATGACTTTTTCATGCTATTTTGGACAAAATACTGTACTGAGAGTAACGTCGGGCCTTGGTTGAACGTGATTGGTCAGCAAGATTCGAGCGGTATTTCCAAACCAACGTAGCCCCGCCCACTCTACTGCGTCTCAGACTGAACTGCGGACCCTGTAAGGCCTCAGCAAGTGAGCTGAAGACGTAATTAATGTATTAAACGTCCATTACAGTTTGCGACGTATATTATGAGCAAGTTTTTCTCAGACAGTTCAATCATGTCGCGCAGGGACGGCCCCGAAGGACAATGACCGTGTTGTCCCTCAGCGACAGTCCTACGCTCTCGAGATTACCTGCTTTCCTGAAAGGGACCCTTCTCAAAGACTGTTAACTCCCCTCTAAGATGCCGAAAGTCGCTGCTTTAACACACCGAGGTAAGCCGTAGTTTCCTGTACTAATGCATGTGTCAGAGGTGATGACAGGGCTCTGTTTCCCAGCTGTTTGTGTGCGTGGCTAATCTAACGCTGTGGGCTGGTAAGCTAACGTCCTTGCTGTCCTGACGTCGGTGTGTTGGCTGCAGAGGGGCTGTCATTCACCTGTGTGCTTTTGGAATTTGATTTCTTGACGTGGATGCACATATTTTGCATTTTGTTTGGATCGTGACTGTTTTTTTTTTTGTGTCATATTGTGTCCTCCGTGGTTGTTGTTGAAACGGGTTAGCTCCGCGGCTGTTTTGCAGGCTGTTTTGCTGGTTGACTGCATTGCATTATTTTGAAACATGGCAGCTTCTTTTCACATGCGTAGTTTTAAGTGGCCATTTGTGTGTGAGTTATTCCTGCAAAGTAGCACTGCAGTAATGAATCAGAGAGTATGAGGATATGCTGTGAAATACTGAGGATCATTACTCTGGAACACCAGTCTTCACTTTATGTTGCCTATCTTTGTTTCTCATTTAGTTGAACATGAAAAAACACATTTTTTGTAGTTCATGTATTAGCTGTGTTGATGCATCTGCTCCATTTATGATTATAATAAATACTTGTTTGCTGTATTGTCATGTTATGAAAGTTATTACTTTAAGCCCCTCCAGGTTTCTTAGGCTCTCCTGCACAGTTCTTGTTATATTTGTTAATTATCTACCGGTTTTTAATCACATCTTGTGTTCTAATAAAAATGATTTCGTTTTCAAATTATTCTTTATTAACATTTAGCATAACCAGTGTTGGGAAGGTTACCTTTTACATGTAATAGGTTACTGATTATTAGTTACCCTATTCAAATGTTATGAGTTAGTTAACTATTTACAGTACTTCATTGAAATAATGTATTAACATTTGATTACTTATTCATTACTTTTCTAATAAATGTTTTAAACAGGAAAATAGAGCTGAAAAAAATAAGTATATAGATGTGCATTTTTTTTCTCAACGGCGTTGCTGACCCGCAAATATTAGTCCAAAAATATGCCAAATGAAGGCATTTCTGCATGGCTAAAAATATGCAAAACAGCAGAATTAGTGTTTTATTAAACATATAAGATTTTTACTGCAAATATTTTTTTCATAGGTAACCCCCCTGTATTACCAATATTTTGCTTAGTAGCTTTAATTTAGTCACATATCTTCCTCAGTAACCGTAACTGATTGCAATTACATTTATTTATTTCACGTACAATACTGTATACTGTGTAATACGTAGGCTACAAAATAGCTTTTTATTGCATACTTCAGTCTCCTCAGGCTGTATGGCACTTTACATGCTCTCAGTATAAACACACAAAGCCTCCTTTGTATACAAATTTGTATACAAACAAATTATTATCGATGCCAGGGGTCAGAATCACCAGATGCCCCACAATATGATATTATCACGTTACTTTAGGCACAACGCAGTGTTATTGCACTTTTTGTGAAAGTGGAGTGTTGCAATAACATACATTGTGATTAATTACCTTTTTTCAACAATAAATTATGATCCCAAAGGAAAAACTGTCAACATTTGCTTCATCAAACAAGATAAAGTTTCTTACTTCTGTAATTTCTATTGCAGCAAAATGTGTCTCGCTGACTGAAAAATCAACTGATTTTGTCATGTTTGTAGGCTGCCAAAAGTAAAATTTGTATTTGCAATATTGAAAATTAAAAAAATATATATGTGGTGTCCATGTATTGATACAATATTGGCACACAAAATATGGCAACTAAGCCTTTTCCTCCATCCGTAATCCATACATTATTTGTTTTATCATAATATGTTTTTTGTTCTACCTGTACAGCGACCCTGAATTTGGTGTGCATAGTTTGTTGTGCCTGATCATATGATAACAGCTACACATTTCAGTTTTCTTCATTTTTTTTTGGTTTTAGTAGTTAAGTTTTATTTCTGTATTTTATCTTTATGTAAATTTGCTCCCTGAGTGTATACGGAGAGCTACTGAGTTTCAGTCAAACATGAAAACAACAGAGAAAAAAGATAGCAGGGTTTTTAGTGAGGGAGTGGCATTGAAGCACATCACTGTGTACTGGCAGCACAGAAATACACAGCAGAGTCTGATGGAGTCACGTTGGTAATAATCAGAGCTCCCGTTTTGATGTCTTGTCTTGTCATTTCAAACCGATCTTTAAACTGCTTCTCATAGCTGGGTTCAGTGCCAGCGAAGCCGTATCCAATTAAATTCATCCGACCGCTCTTTGTTTGCTGGTACCAGAGCATTACATTAAGGTTGTTGTCATCGTGACTGCATTTAAAATCCACTCTTTCCTTTTCGTCGACTATTTTTGGATACGTTTGCTGAAACGTCACACTTCTAACTTGATCTGTAGGAGAAACACATTTAAAAAACAGATTATAAAAAGCTGCAGTGAAAAAACAATCATATAGTTGCTGTTAAAAATTAATTACACAATTAAAAGTTTCTTTTAGCAGTAAATTTCATTACATGGAAGCAAGATGATAATAAATCCGATCAAAGTTGGAGACATTGTCCAGGTTTTCTCTGCTGCTGGTGAAACTTCCTTCAGTGAGAGTGTGTATGGAGACACACTGCCTCATGTGACAAGAGACGAGGGTTTTTAGTGAGGGAGTGGCATTGAACCACATCACTGTGTACTGGCAGCACAGAAATACACAGCAGAGTCTGATGGAGTCACGTTGGTAATAATCAGAGCTCCTGTTTTGACGTCTTGTCTTGTCATTTCAAACCGATCTTTAAACTGCTTTTCATAATTGGGGTCACTGCCAATGTAGCTGTATCCAATGAAATTCATCCGACCGCTCTTTGTTTGCTGGTACCAGAGCATTACATTAAGGTTGTTGTCATCGTGACTGCATTTAAAATCCACTCTTTCCTTTTCGTCGACTATTTTTGGATAAGTTTGCTGAAACGTCACACTTCTAACTCGATCTGTAGGAGAAACACATTTAAAAAGCAGATTATAAGAAGCTGTAGTGAAAAAACAATCATATAGTTGCTGTTAAAAATTATTTACACAACAAAATTATTATTTTAGCAATAAATTTCATTACATGGAAGCAAGATGATAATTAATCCGATCAGAGTTGGAGACATTGTCCAGGTTTTCTCTGCTGCTGGTGAAACCTCCTTCAGTGAGACTGTGTATGGAGACACACTGCCTCATGTGACAAGAGACGAGGGTTTTTAGTGAGGGAGTGGCATTGAACCACATCACTGTGTACTGGCAGCACAGAAATACACAGCAGAGTCTGACGGAGTCACGTTGGTAATAATCAGAGCTCCTGTTTTGACGTCTTGTCTTGTCATTTCAAACCGATCTTTAAACTGCTTCTCATAGTTGGGGTCACTGCCAATGTAGCTGTATCCAATCAAGGTCATCCGACCGCTCTTTGTTTGCTGGTACCAGAGCATTACATTAAGGCTGTTGTCATCATGACTGCATTTAAAATCCACTCTTTCCTTTTCGTTGACTATTTTTGGATAAGTTTGCTGAAATGTCACACTTCTAACTCGATCTGCAGGAAAAACACACATTTAAAAAACAGATTATAAGAGGCCATAGTGAAAAAACAAATAACACAATTAAATTGTTATTTTAGCAGTAAATTTCATTACATGGAAGCAAGATGATAATAAATCCGATCAAAGTTGGAGACATTGTCCAGGTTTTCTCTGCTGCTGGTGAAACTTCCTTCAGTGCGAGTGTGTATGGAGAGACACTGCCTCATGTGAAAAGTGACGAAGGTTTTTAGTGAGGGAGTGGCATTGAAGCACATCACTGTGTACTGGCAGCACAGAAATACACAGCAGAGTGTGACTGGTTTGCTTGGTGTATCACCAGAGCTCCTCTCACTGCGTCTTCTCTTGTCAGCTCAAGTTGTTCTTTAAACTGCCCCTCGTAGTTTTGGGGGTTGTTTGCATATCCATACCCAATGAGGGTCATAGACAGACTGTCCACTCGTTGCTGATACCAGAGCATCAGTGGAAGGGTATTATCATCATGGCGGCAGGTAATCTGGACCTGAGCGCTCTCCTTCACTATCTGGGCAGGAGATTGTTGAAATGTTCGAGCGCTCACCTGACCTGTGGAGAAAACAAATGAATGAAACTGTAACTGAAGCAACAAACAAGAAGACAATACATTAGTTACATTATTTATTTATTATGATTTTTGAGTGTTTTATAAACAAATAGTTTCTTGTAATATTTAGGATGAATTTTGAGATCTTACATGAAAACCAGATGCAGAGAAAACCAAATGTGAGCAGAGGTGGAGACATGTCAAGCACTAATGTGACAGAGTATAGCTCAGAGAGAAGAAGCCTCATGAGGGAGGGCATTGAGTCTGTTTGATGCTCCCTCACTGTAGTTTCTTGAGAAAACTCCATGGCAGGTGCTGTGCCTCCACCTATTGGTTGAATTTATTCAGGACGGTAATGTGCAAGAATGCAGGTGGTCACTTTTTGGGAAATCTAAACAGATTGTTTTTGAAACAAATAATCGGGGTTCCCACTGTCATGAAATTTCTGGGAAGTTTTGAAATAAGAAAAACTCATTTCCAGGATGGATATGGTTTGGAATTAACAGAATGTTTTTTTGGAAAAGTTTTTAATCTACCTTGTTTTGGCTGTTGTTTAAATAATTTAATTCAAATCCCCAAAATATCTCTAACTTCAGGTTAAGTATGTTCCCTATGTAGCTAATTTAAAATGTAATGCTGTGCTGCATGACATGTGATACACAGAGACGTGATCATGCCAAGGCTACAGTTTGGCGGACGCTCAGGTTCAGGCGCGGCTGCAGAAACAATTATTAGATATGTCCATACATGTGATACTTGTTGAAAAAGAAATAAATGCATGCACACTTCTCAAAATTATAATCCAAATGTGGCAGATTATTTGATTTTAAGTTCTCCTTTCCCCAAAAAAGGGGCATGATCTTGATGTTTTGTGAGGTACCCATATGTGCTGGTCTGGTTGGAAAATTGGCGTTTGCAGCTAGTTGGTGGCAGAAATGTCTAAAGTTTGCAAGGCTATCAGTTTGCTTACTGGCATATGTGTGGGATGTATGTGTTTATTAATGTACGGCTGTACGGCTGTACCTATTTTCCAGTACTTAAAGCCACTGAAATAGGGTAAAATATTATACAAAAGTTTTGGAAAAAAGTTCATTGGTAAAAATGTATGGGAACCCTGAATTATTATATTATAATTATAATTATATTATGAACATTTTTTTATTTTAGAGAGCAGTGAACTTAATTTTGTCGTTTTTTTCCTTTCTCACTGCCATTAATGAAGTGAAACAACATGTGTTGTAAAGGTCGCTGATATAATCTCCTCCACGATGTGGTTCAGTTTCTACCTTTTTTGATTTTTATCTGCGAGTCAGGTGTCAGAAAGATAGACCCTTTGTCAGCTATATGTTTTTGTCACAGACCTGAGGTCTGCCACAGCACTGTGGAGACTGGAAACGCAAAGATAAACTCCCTCATCTTCCCTCTGAACGCTGGTTATCGTCAGAGACCACTGCCTGTCCCCCGAGTTCACTGCCCAAAATCCAGATCTGAATCCTATTTCATACTTTGCAATACCAGCCACGAGGGACACCAGTAACTGAAAACGTCCTCGTCTCGGCTGTCGGTAATAAAACACGTACGGATAATCGGTGTCATTCTGGTGGCAGTGCATCTCTGCAGAGCCACTGGGAAAACTGGAGATGTAGTCGGGCCACTGAGTGATCGCAGACTGAGAAATATCTGAAACACAGAACAGTTATTACCAGCATGATAAACAAATATCAATAATATCACTTCATACGAGTTACTTCTTAAAGGCTGCATTCTGGTGCACAGATAAAAGTCAAAAGTTTGCTCCAGAACAACAACAACAAAAAAAAATCACAAATTTGATTAGAAAAAGCTAGATTGTGTCTGTTTTTTTTTTTTAAATCTTTTACAGATGTTAACTTTACCTGCAACCCAAAGCATAACGAGAGTCAAGCAGGTAAAACCTGAGATCATGTTGTTTTAAAACGAGGAAATGAAATGAAGGAAAATACAATGAGCCAGCATTAAACATCTGGGTGGAGGAAATGACATCAGAGTGTGAAGAAGACCAATGAGATGTGGACAGGACTCTTGGCATGGGAGCAGGTGTATTTGCAGTCTTTGTTTTATATTAATATGTTTGTGGTTTTTTGTATGTTCTTCATGTAAATATAATTATTACTTGTTGTCCGTTGATTGAATCTTTGCAAGCCCTGAGGGGCGAGTGAGAAGTTTTTTTTTTTCTATGGGAATGCTGGTTTGCAGTTCAGTTTATAAACTTTGGCTTTATGTGCCACCGTTTTTCTTGAGAGTGCCTGATTGATACTGCACAGAGAAGAAAGCCAGATGTGTTCAGTTGTTTTTTAACACTTGCTTCATCGGGCTAGTTAGTTGCTATATTTACTAGCCCGACCTGGCTTTTACTTGCCCAGAGCAATCAGGCGATCCTTTTTGCTAAGCCCTGCTTTTATACCTTTTGTTTTTCCTCTCAGAGAATAGAAAACATTATCTGGAATATTCTGCTGTCTTCATCGAGTAGTTTTATGTTTGATGCAGGTGCATGTCGCCGTGGGCTTTTTGTAAAAGGAGCCAAAGGAGTTGAAACACTGTGCTGACTGGCTGCACAGAAGTACTCTGCGCTGTCTGCTGGCGTTATATTTGAGATAACAAGCTGAGCTCGGCCCTTTGAATGGCCGCTTATATTGAAGCGTTCCTCAAAGTTCTTCTCGAGGGTTGGTCTCTCGTAATGAAGCAGACCCATCAGCTCCATGTCCCTCTGACCTGGTGCGGACCTGTGCCGGTACCATAACATGTAGGGATAGCCGTTGTCTCCATGGTAGCAATCGAGACGGACCTCTTCTTGTTCAGGTCGTATCAGTGGTGATGATTGTTGGATCGTAAGCAATGATAACACAACGTCTAGAGGAGAAGAAATAAAAACTAAAAGTAAACAGAAAGGCTTGCGTCATAAGGAAATATATACTTCTGTTAACTCTTACTGTACCTGAGAGCGAAGACAGAGATAAAAACAAAATGACACACATTTTAGATATCGTCATGTGGACTAAAACAGAGATATTCTCAGGCGTTAATCAGAATACGTCTGTGGGAAATCCTCCTCTATTGTACATGTGTAATGAGGAAGGAGGAGCTCAAAATCTTCATGTCAGTGTGTTTTCACCACTCTCTGCTGTTTGATTTTAAGGTGTGTTGTGGTGAATCTGTTGAATTGTGTTACTTTATGTGTCAGCAACGCTGTGGCCAATTTATAGTTAGGTTCAGGCACAAAAAGCACCTGGAATGGTTAGGAAACGACAATGTAAGGCTCAAAATGGACAGTTTTGGGGGCTCGATCCACGCTGGAAACGCAGAGATGTCTCTGTAAAAAACAACCACTTTCATGGCGATATACCTGGTGAGAAACAGTGAAGGCTCTATGAAAACACCCACGTTTGGTGGCAAAAAGCTGCTGGAAACACAGACAAGATTTAATAAAACTGGGTTTGCAGCGATATGAAAATTTCTCCATATGATTAATGTCCCAGAAAATATTGTTTCACGGAATCACAGTAATACAGAATTATTATTGTCCTCAGTTATAATGACCCTTAAAGGAATGAAAACAGAACTGTTTTATTGAACAAAAGCTTAAATTACCATAATTAATAACTATAATTACCATAAATAATAAAAAAATCTCCCTTTTGAAAAATAATAACTAAAATAAAGGGGAGATTCTTTGGTGATTCAGGTGCTTTTTTTCAGTACTGTAGATAAGCACATAATGTACACAGTATGATAACCGTCAGTTTTAATACCATGGTATTCCTTGAAATAATGCTGCAAACTGAGCTAAGATATGTTTAAAACGTACAAATATAAAATGGTGTGCATGTTGCAGGTACAATGCCAATGTTTTCTGAGCTGCACTTAAATGCTTTCTCCATTTTTCTCACCATCACAGAGTAAAAGAAACCAAAAACATTTGACTAAACCAACAGTTAGAATGATTTTTTTCCTGAGCTTTGATACTGTGTCACGTGGTTTCAGTGGTTTCTGTTGGTGTTATCTGCTGGATCATTACAGAGGTTTTTGTATGAGAGTGTCAATGTTTTTTATACTGTGCATACTTGCTGCTCCAAAATATTCTCCGCTGTCTTCAGGGTGTTTCAGGTTGAGGATGTGAAGATAAGCAGTTTTCTCTCCATCTCCACTAACACTAAATTTTTTATCAAATGTTGGCTCGACCTTAGGATTTGTATAATAGATGTAAGCAATCAGCTTTAGAGAAGTATCTCCTGCTGAGCGCTGATACCAGAGGATAGTGTCATAGTTCGGGATTTTATGTGTGAGGCTCAGGTTGACTTCAACATTTGGTTTCCAAAACAGGTCAGGTGGAGCCTGAAACACCTGTTTTTCCTTACTGAGGTAAACTCCTGTAAAGAGACAGATCAAGACACTATTAAATTGTACATCTGGATTTTATGTTTATAGAAAAAAAAAATGAGACCATTAATATATTTTATTTTGATTCCTCCACTAACACTCAAGGTATTTCGAGAGTTCGTTCCAAATTAAATCGGAAAGTGGCTTCATGAATGGACAATACCTTCAATCCAGAACACAGTGAGGATGGAAATGAGCAGATGAGACGGCATCTTGCTGACTGTGAAAAACCAGCTGAGACCCCTGCAGAGCTGTGAGGAGCAAAAGAACAGACAGGAAGTGATGTAGAGGAGTCAGAGCGGAGGTTGACACTGAGACACCTTTTGACATTCAGTCTGTTTGTCTTTTGGGTGGAAAACTCTGCCTTTCTCTCTCTGTTGGAGGAGGACGAGCCTGCAGTGACATTCACTATTTGAGGTTTTGCTCCATAAACTACTACTAATTAACTTTGTGATCCAGTTTAAACTGTCCCAAGTTTGATATTGTGTGATTTGATTTTTGTTAAACCGATGAGTGAAATGCATCTCTTGCACAGCGTACATCACCAACATCAACGTGGCCATAGACATCAAACAAAAGCTTTGAGCTTTGAATTTACAATTTCTTCACCTTACGGTGCGGTCCATCCCCAGATTTTGCTGCACAGCACACTGACGAGCAAAACAAACAAACAAACAAACAAAAAACGACTGCATCTCAGTGGACTGAGAAGTCTCAGACTGATGATTAAAATCTCCGACTTTCCAGGGGCAGCTTTACTGAAACCTTTTACAGCATTTGGCCGGTGGCTGCTGCTAATTTCCTACCCTGGTTTATATGTAGAAATCAATCAATCAAATCAAATTTCTATATATAAACCATATAAAACCAAGATTTTATGGAAGTATTTTTTTTTTTGCTTTGACATATCACACATTTTACCTATCTGTTTTAATTGGAATAAAACCAATAAAATAGAAACATAGTTGCATTATCTATGATTGCATCAAACCAAAGTACAACCACAGGAGCAGGTGTCTGAGAGCTGTTTATTTTGTGTCTTATTATAAACCACTGATGAGAAATTGTTGTGCAGAGTTTTTGTAAAGTTCAGAGGGGATTTCTGTCAGTGTGCTTCTCTCGCTGCACAGTAGTAAACTGCACTGTGCTCGTGTTTTACAAGTTTCACTTTAAGAGAGCCGTTTTTTGCTGTATTTTCTCTCAGATCTCCAGATATTTCAAAATCCTCTTTATATGGCTCCTCCATTGTGACATCATTGAAGTACAAAAATCCAATGAGTTTCATCGCTGTGTCTCCAGGTGACCGCTGGTACCAGAGCATCACCCTGTAGTCACTTTTATCATGACTGCAGAAAATCTGCACTTTGTCTCCAGGTTTTGTGATGAGATCAGAGGTAGACTGACGGACATCAAGGCCGAGACAAACACCTAGGTCGAGAATGAAAAGTTATTTAATAAATAGAAATAAAACATGTCCATATTTAGAGAAATTTTAATACATTTTAAATATATTACCTGACAGGCAGGAAAAAACTAGAAGGCAGATCATTTTGAGTTTTGTGCATCAGTTTTTGATCACACTGATTGTCACCGTTAATGATGAGAAATAACTAGTGGCTCTATTGATGTGACTGAGGTCTAAAGAGGAAAGGGAAGTGTTAAAAAAATGCAGTCACTGTAAACTAGCTGGTAATGATGAAAACCCCAAAGAAAACGTAGATTACTGGGAGGAGTTTTTAGCCCCAGCAAGAATCGTGTTTTATGTGTCTGTGACGTGTCTGCGGCTCTGCATTAATGCTGTTTTAGTCTTTTACCAGTGATTGTCAAGTTGCAGTCAGCGGGCCACATCGAGTGCGCTGTAGCTTTCCATCCGGCCCGCAGAACATTCATTAATTCATAAAGTATGAGGAGGGAAAAAAGCAGTTTAGTATTTAGGATATTGAGCATTTTTTTCTCCCAATATTGAAGCAATCCCTGAAATATTTGAGATGGAAATATTATATTAATATTGATTTACCCACCCCAAATATGTGCATTTGATATGCAGGTATTGAAGACATTATTATAAAATCCATTTGACAACTTATCGTTAGCGGTAGTAATGCAGCAGGATTTGGTAAGCTTGTTAGAAGAATATCAAAATATGAAACGTCAAATGCTGGTTAGGCGTGCTGATTGGATCATATCGACATACAAGACAAAGGACAAAGTCATGGCTCTTTAGCTTTTTTCCCCTACATGATTTATTATTATTATTATTATTATTATTATTATTATTATTATTATTATTATTATTATTATTATTATTATTATTATTATTATTATTATTGTTGTTGTTGTTTTAACATTTATCTGCAATGATAGCTTTGTGGTACTATCAAACAATCATTATATATGCACTAGCTTTATTTTGATGCTTTTGGTACCTTATTTACATTCAAAGTATATATATTTGAAGTTGTCTGTTTTGGGGAAAAAAAGGCCCTTGGACAAATCTAATTGATAACCCCTGCTTTACACTGTAAGGCAAAATTCATTGATGGGCTACAAAAGAAACAATGTGACAGATAAAGATTGTTTTTACCTTTTTCTTAATATAGTGACAGTTCCAGCCAAAAGTTATTTGTGAAATGTTCCCAACTGTAGCTTTATGACGATATGATTGCATCAAACCAAAATACAACCACGAAAGCAGGTGTTTTTGAGCTTGTCTTATTCAAAAACCACTGATGATGAAGAACAGTGAGGAGTTTTTGTTAAGTTCAGAGGGGATTTTTGTCATCGTGCTTTGCTAGCTGCACAGTAGTACACTGCACCCTGCGCAGCTCCAGTGACTTGGATGATTAGAGAGCCGTTCTTTTCTTTAGCCCCCCCCAAATCTCCAGAGATATTGAAATGTCTTATATATTCCTCCTCTAATTTAACATTTTGGAAATTCAAGTATCCAATGAGTTTCATCGCTGTGTCTCCAGGTGACCGCTGGTACCAGAGCATCACCCTGTAGTCAGTTTTATCATGACTGCAGAACATCTGCACTTTGTCTCCAGGTGTTGTGATGAGATCAGAGGGAGACTGACGGACGTCGAGACCCAGGCAAAGACCTGGACAGAGAAAGAAAATATTTATAATTTGATAGATCATAAATTTAAAATGAAGCAAATTCTACAATCATAACAGCTTATTGTATTTGAGAAAAAGTTATAACCTGATAAGCAACAGAAAAAGACAAAACAGATCATTTTAGCTTCTTGAAAATAAAAGTTACTCAAAAGCCTTCAGATAAGAAGCCAGAGTTTTAGAGGTTTAAGTTGTTGACATCAGGTCATCCTGACTGTCACTGTGAGCGATGGAGACCCATCTGATGCCTCTACTGAGGTCTGAAAAGGGAAGTGAGGAAACAGCATCACTCTGCAGCGACTGACAGTGGCGTCACATTCAGAGCAGATGCCTGGGAGGTGTGTTCAGGTTTCAATCCAAAACCATAGATTTTGATAAAAGCTGGTTCAGGGTTTTTGTATAACGGAGCGGGGATCTGCAGTCAGCGTGCATAGCTGGCTGCACAGTAGTACTCTGCACTGTGCTCAGGTGCCTTTAGGTTATCTATGAACAGAGATCCGTTCTTTGCTGTTTCTCCACTCATATCTCCAGCGATAGTAAAATCTTTTTTAAAAGCCTCTTCCTGTTCTATGTTGCTGTAATACACATGTCCGATGCGTTTCAGAGCTCGATCTCCAGGGGACTTTTGGTACCAATGCATGGATGTGTAGTCGGTCTTTTCGTGGGTGCATATCAGCTGGACTTTGTCTCCAGGTCTCCTGAAAAGTTCTGGAGGACTTTGGTCGACTTTAACGCCCAGACAAACACCTAGAAAGAGAGAAAACAAATGAACCTTGTAGAAACTTTAAATGTCACGATTATTCCTCATTCTCCTGAATGATAAAAGTGATTACCAATGAGCCAAGATAAAATAAATAATGTTGGCATGTTGACGTCCTGTCTGAATGAACACGTAAGACTGAGCGGTTCTAGAAACTCCACAGTTCAATATTGACTCTTTTAGTAATGCCCTGCTGCGTGTGTTGATCTCAAGAGTATTTCTGAAGCTCCAGCTCCACCTACTGGAATGATATGAAAGTCAACATTTAGTTTGAAACTCACCAAATTTATTACCGACCAGTTTTTGTTCAGCTGCTCGCACTTCTCACATCACTGTGTTTGCTGACGGCACAGAAATACACACCGCTGTCCTCAGGCTGCAAGTCTTTCACAGTCAGAGCCCCGCTCTCTATGTTGTCTTTGACAGCTGAATATTTACTTTTAGGGAGCTCTCCATAGTCTGGCTGTCCACCAAAAACTGTGTAGACTATGCGGGTCATGGTCTCCCCTGGACGCTGCCTGTACCAGTACATCTGGTTATGACCAGCGTCTTTGTTGTGGCTGCAGTTCATCTCTGCAGATTTGGAAACAGAACTCCAGCTGATTTCAGGGTGTTGGGTCACATCCTGGCAGTGACCTGTGTGGACAAAATACAAAATTAAATATAATTTTTGTATGAATTTTTTTATTCATTGACAGGGTGTAAAAGTAATTATTTTCTTGTTCTGGGTGTTTTTTTTTTAATGCTAACAGTAATTTGTTTTATTTATCACATGAAGGCAAATCTCCAAATATTTTGCTGAAGTCTGCTGTTACTTTTTTCTATTTCGAATTTGAGGTTGCATGTTGGTGACTATCACTGTATGTCTCCCTTTAAGTACATACAGATAACAATAAAATCTAAACTACAAAAATGTAAACGATAATCTCTGAACCTTGAAGCCACAGAGCCGAGACTACAAAAGTGATGAGGACTTGAGTCATCATAGTGATCCTGTTCACGAGATGCAGCCGCAGCAGACATACCGCTGTCTGAGGCTGCTTTTTATAGATGACGACGAGATGTGGGAGGAAAGACCTCCCATTATAATCTGTGGTTTTTCACCCTTTGAAACCTGAAGCAACATCACTTTTCTTGTGCTGCTTTCAGGCGTCTTTTATTAGTATCTTTCGAAACATTAGAAAAAAAAGGCAATTAGCAACTTCGTAAGACCCATCGATTACAAGAAATTAGTGGAATTTAGAATTTGTTTTTTAAAATGGCAAAATGTCAAGTGAAAAAAGCTAGGGGAAAAATATATTTATAATTAATATAATTACAGATTTAAAATAATACAGGCTGTTTACATATAAATGAACTTACGTTACACTGAAGCCCTTGCCTAACAAATTCATGCAATGCTGATTAAGGCTATCGCCAGCCCCCAGTTTTGTGAGTTTTGTGTTGCCTCTCTGGGGCAGCTTTTACATGCAGCTCTACAGGAACTGATATGTTTTATGTCAACCAGCAGAAGACGAGGAAACATTATTTATTGTAGGTTTGATTTGTTTTGTTTTCGTTGTCTTCAGGGCTGGGACATGTGCTGCATTTATTGTCTGAAAAATGCGAACTAAGGCATTGGTTGCTGCTCTTGCCACTACTTTTTTATTCTATTGGGCTGAAAATGTTGTCCGTGGGACATTTTGAAAAGCTCAGATAGAAGTGTTTTTTAAATAATCAACTTCTTCTCCATATTTACCTATAGACTGATAATTATAGAAGAAAAGAAATATATCTACCGGCTGTGACTGGTTGTTCCTCATCATATGACGCGCTGCGTTCTAAATGCTGAAGCTTGTTTATATCAGGGTGCTGCCGTCGTGCCCCTTTAAAAAGGCGATTGGGAACGCCTGGTTGCTGTCACTCTCACATTTGTCCTTTCCTTCTGGACATCTACATGGAAAACAATTGGTTTGAAGGCCCCAAAAAAATTGCATGTAAATGTGCCTTGGATTTGTTTAGCACTGCTTTTTGTTTTGTTTTCTTAATGCTTCATCTGTACGTGCGTGATCGTGCCATTTTCTGCTGAAACAATGTATGTTGATGGTTTTTTTTAAAAAAGGAATGGGGGGGGCGGACTGTCGTGACGGAGCAGCAGCTCGTTGGCTGAAGCTATGAAGTGACGCACGTTTTTAGTTTATTACTCTCAAGGCCAGAGGGAAGAGACAGAAGCTCCACTCCAGCTTTGATGAGCACACATTTACACACCACTGGCTTCATATAAAGATCTAATTTATGATATACTGAGGAATGAACACAGGTGCAAGAGGCTGTGAGAGGTTTTTGTACTGAGGAGCAGTGATATGTAGCACTGTGTAAACTAGCAGCACAGAAGTAAACTGCACTGCTGTTCAGTCTGACTGCTTCAATTTTTAATGTGCAGGTTTGGTCTTTATCCGCGCTCCCTTCAATCTTCACGTCTGGTTGATTCGTCTCTGTGTTTCCACTGGTTCCTACCATGTATCCCAGGAACTGTAGCTGTGTGTTTGATTGTTTGTACCAGAGGATTCGGTTGTAGCTGTCAATACTGTGTGAACAGCTGATTGTGGCTGTTTCTCCTGGTTTGTTGTACATGTCAGCTGGAGTCTGATTGACTTTGTCACTGAGAGAGGAACCTGTGGAAGCATCAGACAAAATGCAACATACGCATAAACATAGGCAAATGTAAAAAAAATACAAAAGTATGAACTTTAAAATAATGCAAATCTGTAAATGTAAATAAAGCAGGATATAAGACTGGATCTCCACAAGCAAATCTGGACAGTTTTTTGTTAAAAACTTAAATTGAAATTTCTGAAAACTATTTTCATGACATTACCTGCAACCAGAATAGTGTGGAAAATAATGCAAAGGAATAAGACTATCATGTTGTGTTTTTCTGCGTGTTTGGCCATACTGAAAGAAAATCACACTCAGAGCAGTTATACTCAGTATGTCCAACCTTTTTTTCTGTAAACCCTCCCAAGTCATGAGGTGGGTGGTGTCATTGTGCTCATATTTCATTTTAACAACTTACATCACTGTCTTTGTATAAAGATCTGAGTATTGATGTACTGAAGAGGCCCAGGTGCAAGAGGCTGTGAGAGGTTTTTGTACTGAGGAGCAGTGATATGTAGCACTGTGTAAACTAGCAGCACAGAAGTAAACTGCACTGCTGTTCAGTCTGACTGCTTCAATTTTTAATGTGCAGGTTTGGTCTTTATTTGCGCTCCCTTCAATCTTCACATCTCGTTGATTCTTCTCTATGTTATCCATGGTTGCTAACATGTATCCCAGGAACTGTAGCTGTCTGTTTGATTGTTTGTACCAGAGGATTTGGTTGTAGTTGTCAATACTGTGTGAACAGTCGACTTTGGCTGTTTCTCCCTCATTGACTAACATGTGAGCTGGAGTCTGGCGGACTTTGTCACTGAGAGAGGAACCTGTGGAAAAGGATAAACAGAGCATCAGACAAATACAACATAATTATAAACACTGGTGAACTGAATGAACTGAGCAAAATAAAACTTCCACGAACACAAATTGACTAACACAGTTGAAATAGCAGCTGTATATTAGACTGGCTACATGCAGGAAGATCTCTAAACAGACTTAAAAACACGAGAAAGAAAATGTAAAGAAATGGAAGTATTTTTGATGACATTACCTGAAACCAGAAGTGTGTTAAAAGTAATGCTCAGGAGGAAGATGATCATTTTTCTTTGAGTGTTTGATTACATTGATGAATATAAGATAATAGTCTTGTTGCCGAGAGTCTTTGTGTCTTTTTGAGTCCTTACAACCTCCTCATTGAGTAAAACCCTCCTTTCAGCTAATCAGCATCACGTCATGAGATGGGTTTCATCGTTCATTCTCCTCCTCTTTAACGTCTAATGTGTAGGAGTTAGTGGCATCGAGTGGTGAGGTTGCAGATTGCAACCAACTGAAACTCCTCCTGTGTGCCAAGAGTTTAGGAGAAGTACAGTTGCTGACACGAAATTGTTAATATGCCTAAAACTAGAGTCAGTGTTTGGTTTGTCTGTTCTGGGCTACTGTAGAAAGAGCATGGCAGACTGATGTACTGCTATCAAGTGAGAGGAAGGAGTACAGGTGCACAGAGCTGTGAGCTTTAATACAGAGATAAAAGAATGTGTGATGAGCAGGTTTTTGTACTGAGGAGCAGTGATATGTAGCACTGTGTAACCTGGCAGCACAGAAGTAAACTGCACTGCTGTTCAGGCCGAGTCCTTCAATTGTTAATGTGCAGGTCTGGTCTTTCTTTGCGTTCCCATCCATCCTTACAGCCACTCCAGTATTTTCTGGATTTGCATTGTTGTTATACATGTATCCCAGGAACTGTGGGTATTTATTCTTTGTTTGCTTGTACCAGAGTATTGTATCATAATTCTGAATACTGTGTGAACAGCTGATTGTGGCTGTTTCTCCTGGTTTGTTGTACATGTCAGCTGGAGTCTGATTGACTTTGTCACTGAGAGAGGAACCTGTGGAAGCAGCAGACAAAATGCAACATACGCATAAACATAGGCAAACGTAAAAAAAATACAAAAGTATGAACTTTAAAATAATGCAAATCTGTAAATGTAAATAAAGCAGGATATAAGACTGGATGTCCACAAGCAAATCTGGACAGTTTTTTGTTAAAAACTTCAATTGAAATTTCTGAAAACTATTTTCATGACATTACCTGCAACCAGAATAGTGTGGAAAATAATGCAAAGGAATAAGACTATCATGTTGTGTTTTTCTGCGTGTTTGGCCATACTGAAAGAAAATCACACTCAGAGCAGTTATACTCAGTATGTCCAACCTTTTTTTCTGTAAACCCTCCCAAGTCATGAGGTGGGTGGTGTCATTGTGCTCATATTTCATTTTAACAACTTACATCACTGTCTTTGTATAAAGATCTGAGTATTGATGTACTGAAGAGGCCCAGGTGCAAGAGGCTGTGAGAGGTTTTTGTACTGAGGAGCAGTGATATGTAGCACTGTGTAAACTAGCAGCACAGAAGTAAACTGCACTGCTGTTCAGTCTGACTGCTTCAATTTTTAATGTGCAGGTCTGGTCTTTATTTGCGCTCCCTTCAATCTTCACATCTCGTTGATTCTTCTCTATGTTATCCATGGTTGCTAACATGTATCCCAGGAACTGTAGCTGTCTGTTTGATTGTTTGTACCAGAAGATTCGATCGTAGGTGTCAATACTGTGTGAACAGTCGACTTTGGCTGTTTCTCCCTCATTGACTAACATGTGAGCTGGAGTCTGGTGGACTTTGTCACTTAGAGAGGAACCTGTGGAAAAGGATAAACAGAGCATCAGACAAATACAACATAATTATAAACACTGGTGAACTGAATGAACTGAGCAAAATAAAACTTCCACGAACACAAATTGACTAACGCAGTTGAAATAGCAGCTGTATATTAGACTGGCTACATGCAGGAAGATCTCTAAACAGACTTAAAAACACGAGAAAGAAAATGTAAAGAAATGGAAGTATTTTTGATGACATTACCTGAAACCAGAAGTGTGTTAAAAGTAATGCTCAGGAGGAAGATGATCATTTTTCTTTGAGTGTTTGATTACATTGATGAATATAAGATAATAGTCTTGTTGCCGAGAGTCTTTGTGTTTTTTTGAGTCCTTACAACCTCCTCATTGAGTAAAACCCTCCTTTCAGCTAATCATCATCACGTCATGAGATGGGTTTCATCGTTCATTCTCCTCCTCTTTAACGTCTAACGTGTAGGAGTTAGTGGCATCGAGTGGTGAAGTTGCAGATTGCAACCAACTGAAACTCCTCCTGTGTGCCAAGAGTTTAGGAGAAGTACAGTTGTTGACACAAAATTGTTAATATGCCTAAAACTAGAGTCAGTGTTTGGTTTGTCTGTTCTGGGCTACTGTAGAAAGAGCATGGCAGACTGATGTACTGCTATCAAGTGAGAGGAAGGAGTACAGGTGCACAGAGCTGTGAGCTTTAATACAGAGATAAAAGAATGTGTGATGAGCAGGTTTTTGTACTGAGGAGCAGTGATATGTAGCACTGTGTAACCTGGCAGCACAG
The DNA here is from genome assembly GCF_026936395.1 of Plectropomus leopardus. Classification (NCBI taxonomy): domain Eukaryota; kingdom Metazoa; phylum Chordata; class Actinopteri; order Perciformes; family Serranidae; genus Plectropomus; species Plectropomus leopardus. The sequence goes on from NC_142189.1 coordinate 6,528,797, forward strand.
AAGTAAACTGCACTGCTGTTCAGGCCGAGTCCTTCAATTGTTAATGTGCAGGTCTGGTCTTTATCTGCGTTCCCATCCATCCTTACAGCCACTCCAGTATTTTCTGGATTTGCATTGTTTTTAAACATGTATCCCAGGAACTGTGGGTATTTATTCTTTGTTTGCTTGTACCAGAGTATTGTATCATAATTCTGAATACTGTGTGAACAGCTGATTGTGGCTGTTTCTCCTGGTTTGTTGTACATGTCAGCTGGAGTCTGATGGACTTTGTCACTGAGAGAGGAACCTGTGGAAGCATCAGACAAAATGCAACATACGCATAAACATAGGCAAACGTAAAAATAATACAAAAGTATAAACTTTAAAATAATGCAAATCTGTAAATGTAAATAAAGCAGGATATAAGACTGGATGTCCACAAGCAAATCTAGACGTTTTTTTGTTAAAAACTTCAATTGAAATTTCTGAAAACTATTTTCATGACATTACCTGCAACCAGAATAGTGTGGAAAATAATGCAAAGGAATAAGACTATCATGTTGTGTTTTTCTGCGTGTTTGGCCATACTGAAAGAAAATCACACTCAGAGCAGTTATACTCAGTATGTCCAACCTTTTTTTCTGTAAACCCTCCCAAGTCATGAGGTGGGTGGTGTCATTGTGCTCATATTTCATTTTAACAACTTACATCACTGTCTTTGTATAAAGATCTGAGTATTGATGTACTGAAGAGGCCCAGGTGCAAGAGGCTGTGAGAGGTTTTTGTACTGAGGAGCAGTGATATGTAGCACTGTGTAAACTAGCAGCACAGAAGTAAACTGCACTGCTGTTCAGTCTGACTGCTTCAATTTTTAATGTGCAGGTTTGGTCTTTATTTGCGCTCCCTTCAATCTTCACATCTCGTTGATTCTTCTCTATGTTATCCATGGTTGCTAACATGTATCCCAGGAACTGTAGCTGTCTGTTTGATTGTTTGTACCAGAGGATTCGATCGTAGCTGTCAATACTGTGTGAACAGTCGACTTTGGCTGTTTCTCCCTCATTGACTAACATGTGAGCTGGAGTCTGGCGGACTTTGTCACTGAGAGAGGAACCTGTGGAAAAGGACAAACAGAGCATCAGACAAATACAACATAATTATAAACACTGGTGAACTGAATGAACTGAGCAAAATAAAACTTCCACGAACACAAATTGACTAACACAGTTGAAATAGCAGCTGTATATTAGACTGGCTACATGCAGGAAGATCTCTAAACAGACTTAAAAACACGAGAAAGAAAATGTAAAGAAATGGAAGTATTTTTGATGACATTACCTGAAACCAGAAGTGTGTTAAAAGTAATGCTCAGGAGGAAGATGATCATTTTTCTTTGAGTGTTTGATTACATTGATGAATATAAGATAATAGTCTTGTTGCCGAGAGTCTTTGTGTCTTTTTGAGTCCTTACAACCTCCTCATTGAGTAAAACCCTCCTTTCAGCTAATCAGCATCACGTCATGAGATGGGTTTCCTCGTTCATTCTCCTCCTCTTTAACGTCTAACGTGTAGGAGTTAGTGGCATCGAGTGGTGAGGTTGCAGATTGCAACCAACTGAAACTCCTCCTGTGTGCCAAGAGTTTAGGAGAAGTACAGTTGTTGACACAAAATTGTTAATATGCCTAAAACTAGAGCCAGTGTTTGGTTTGTCTGTTCTGGGCTACTGTAGAAAGAGCATGGCAGACTGATGTACTGCTGTCAAGTGAGAGGAAGGAGTACAGGTGCACAGAGCTGTGAGCTTTAATACAGAGATAAAAGAATGTGTGATGAGCAGGTTTTTGTACTGAGGAGCAGTGATATGTAGCACTGTGTAACCTGGCAGCACAGAAGTAAACTGCACTGCTGTTCAGGCCGAGTCCTTCAATTGTTAATGTGCAGGTCTGGTCTTTATCTGCGTTCCCATCCATCCTTACAGCCACTCCAGTATTTTCTGGATTTGCATTGTTTTTAAACATGTATCCCAGGAACTGTGGGTATTTATTCTTTGATTGTTTGTACCAGAGTATTTGGTTGTAGGTGTCAATACTGTGTGAACAGCTGATTGTGGCTGTTTCTCCTGGTTTGTTGTACATGTCAGCTGGAGTCTGATGGACTTTGTCACTGAGAGAGGAACCTGTGGAAGCATCAGACAAAATGCAACATACGCATAAACATAGGCAAACGTAAAAAAAATACAAAAGTATGAACTGTAAAATAATGCAAATCTGTAAATGTAAATAAAGCAGGATATAAGACTGGATGTCCACAAGCAAATCTAGACGTTTTTTTGTTAAAAACTTCAATTGAAATTTCTGAAAACTATTTTCATGACATTACCTGCAACCAGAATAGTGTGGAAAATAATGCAAAGGAATAAGACTATCATGTTGTGTTTTTCTGCGTGTTTGGCCATACTGAAAGAAAATCACACTCAGAGCAGTTATACTCAGTATGTCCAACCTTTTTTTCTGTAAACCCTCCCAAGTCATGAGGTGGGTGGTGTCATTGTGCTCATATTTCATTTTAACAACTTACATCACTGTCTTTGTATAAAGATCTGAGTATTGATGTACTGAAGAGGCCCAGGTGCAAGAGGCTGTGAGAGGTTTTTGTACTGAGGAGCAGTGATATGTAGCACTGTGTAAACTAGCAGCACAGAAGTAAACTGCACTGCTGTTCAGTCTGACTGCTTCAATTTTTAATGTGCAGGTCTGGTCTTTATTTGCGTTCCCATCCATCTTTATAGACAATTCAGTATTTTCTGGATTTGCATTGTTGATATACATGTATCCCAGGAACTGTAGGTTTTTATTCTTTGATTGTTTGTACCAGAGGATTTGGTCGTAGTTGTCAATACTGTGTGAACAGTCGACTTTGGCTGTTTCTCCCTCATTGACTAACATGTGAGCTGGAGTCTGGCGGACTTTGTCACTTAGAGAGGAACCTGTGGAAAAGGACAAACAGAGCATCAGACAAATACAACATAATTATAAACACTGGTGAACTGAATGAACTGAGCAAAATAAAACTTCCATGAACACAAATTGACTAACACAGTTGAAATAGCAGCTGTATATTAGACTGGCTACATGCAGGAAGATCTCTAAACAGACTTAAAAACACGAGAAAGAAAATGTAAAGAAATGGAAGTATTTTTGATGACATTACCTGAAACCAGAAGTGTGTTAAAAGTAATGCTCAGGAGGAAGATGATCATTTTTCTTTGAGTGTTTGATTACATTGATGAATATAAGATAATAGTCTTGTTGCCGAGAGTCTTTGTGTTTTTTTTAGTCCTTACAACCTCCTCATTGAGTAAAACCCTCCTTTCAGCTAATCATCATCACGTCATGAGATGGGTTTCATCGTTCATTCTCCTCCTCTTTAACGTCTAATGTGTAGGAGTTAGTGGCATCGAGTGGTGAGGTTGCAGATTGCAACCAACTGAAACTCCTCCTGTGTGCCAAGAGTTTAGGAGAAGTACAGTTGCTGACACAAAATTGTTAATATGCCTAAAACTAGAGCCAGTGTTTGGTTTGTCTGTTCTGGGCTACTGTAGAAAGAGCATGGCAGACTGATGTACTGCTATCAAGTGAGAGGAAGGAGTACAGGTGCACAGAGCTGTGAGCTTTAATACAGAGATAAAAGAATGTGTGATGAGCAGGTTTTTGTACTGAGGAGCAGTGATATGTAGCACTGTGTAACCTGGCAGCACAGAAGTAAACTGCACTGCTGTTCAGGCCGAGTCCTTCAATTGTTAATGTGCAGGTCTGGTCTTTATCTGCGTTCCCATCCATCCTTACAGCCACTCCAGTATTTTCTGGATTTGCATTGTTTTTATACATGTATCCCAGGAACTGTGGGTATTTATTCTTTGATTGTTTGTACCAGAGTATTCGATCGTAGCTTTCAATACTGTGTGAACAGCTGATTGTGGCTGTTTCTCCTGGTTTGTTGTACATGTCAGCTGGAGTCTGATGGACTTTGTCACTGAGAGAGGAACCTGTGGAAGCATCAGACAAAATGCAACATACGCATAAACATAGGCAAACGTAAAAAAAAATACAAAAGTATAAACTTTAAAATAATGCAAATCTGTAAATGTAAATAAAGCAGGATATAAGACTGGATGTCCACAAGCAAATCTAGACATTTATTTGTTAAAAACTTCAATTGAAATTTCTGAAAACTATTTTCATGACATTACCTGCAACCAGAATAGTGTGGAAAATAATGCAAAGGAATAAGACTGTCATGTTGTGTTTTTCTGCGTGTTTGGCCATACTGAAAGAAAATCACACTCAGAGCAGTTATACTCAGTATGTCCAACCTTTTTTTCTGTAAACCCTCCCAAGTCATGAGGTGGGTGGTGTCATTGTGCTCATATTTCATTTTAACAACTTACATCACTGTCTTTGTATAAAGATCTGAGTATTGATGTACTGAAGAGGCCCAGGTGCAAGAGGCTGTGAGAGGTTTTTGTACTGAGGAGCAGTGATATGTAGCACTGTGTAAACTAGCAGCACAGAAGTAAACTGCACTGCTGTTCAGTCTGACTGCTTCAATTTTTAATGTGCAGGTTTGGTCTTTATTTGCGCTCCCATCCATCCTTATAGACAATTCAGTATTTTCTGGATTTGCATTGTTGATATACATGTATCCCAGGAACTGTAGGTTTTTATTCTTTGATTGTTTGTACCAGAAGATTCGGTTGTAGTTGTCAATACTGTGTGAACAGTCGACTTTGGCTGTTTCTCCCTCATTGACTAACATGTGAGCTGGAGTCTGGTGGACTTTGTCACTGAGAGAGGAACCTGTGGAAAAGGACAAACAGAGCATCAGACAAATACAACATAATTATAAACACTGGTGAACTGAATGAACTGAGCAAAATAAAACTTCCACTACCACAAATTGACTAACACAGTTGAAATAGCAGCTGTATATTAGACTGGCTACATGCAGGAAGATCTCTAAACAGACTTAAAAACACGAGAAAGAAAATGTAAAGAAATGGAAGTATTTTTGATGACATTACCTGAAACCAGAAGTGTGTTAAAAGTAATGCTCAGGAGGAAGATGATCATTTTTCTTTGAGTGTTTGATTACATTGATGAATATAAGATAATAGTCTTGTTGCCGAGAGTCTTTGTGTTTTTTTTAGTCCTTACAACCTCCTCATTGAGTAAAACCCTCCTTTCAGCTAATCATCATCACGTCATGAGATGGGTTTCATCGTTCATTCTCCTCCTCTTTAACGTCTAACGTGTAGGAGTTAGTGGCATCGAGTGGTGAAGTTGCAGATTGCAACCAACTGAAACTCCTCCTGTGTGCCAAGAGTTTAGGAGAAGTACAGTTGCTGACACAAAATTGTTAATATGCCTAAAACTAGAGCCAGTGTTTGGTTTGTCTGTTCTGGGCTACTGTAGAAAGAGCATGGCAGACTGATGTACTGCTGTCAAGTGAGAGGAAGGAGTACAGGTGCACAGAGCTGTGAGCTTTAATACAGAGATAAAAGAATGTGTGATGAGCAGGTTTTTGTACTGAGGAGCAGTGATATGTAGCACTGTGTAACCTGGCAGCACAGAAGTAAACTGCACTGCTGTTCAGGCCGAGTCCTTCAATTGTTAATGTGCAGGTCTGGTCTTTCTTTGCGTTCCCATCCATCCTTACAGCCACTCCAGTATTTTCTGGATTTGCATTGTTGTTGTACATGTATCCCAGGAACTGTAGGTTTTTATTCTTTGATTGTTTGTACCAGAGTATTTGGTTGTAGGTGTCAATACTGTGTGAACAGTCGACTTTGGCTGTTTCTCCCTCATTGACTAACATGTCAGCTGGAGTCTGATGGACTTTGTCACTGAGAGAGGAACCTGTGGGAGCATCAGACAAAATACATTTTAAAAATACACATCGGTAAATGAAAAAAAAATACAAAAGTATGAACTGTAAAATAATGCAAATCTGTAAATGTAAATAAAGCAGGATATAAGACTGGATGTCCACAAGCAAATCTAGACGTTTTTTTGTTAAAAACTTCAATTGAAATTTCTGTAAACTATTTTCATGACATTACCTGCAACCAGAATAGTGTGGAAAATAATGCAAAGGAATAAGACTATCATGTTGTGTTTTTCTGCGTGTTTGGCCATACTGAAAGAAAATCACACTCAGAGCAGTTATACTCAGTATGTCCAACCTTTTTTTCTGTAAACCCTCCCAAGTCATGAGGTGGATGGTGTCATTGTGCTCATATTTCATTTTAACAACTTACATCACTGTCTTTGTATAAAGATCTGAGTATTGATGTACTGAAGAGGCCCAGGTGCAAGAGGCTGTGAGAGGTTTTTGTACTGAGGAGCAGTGATATGTAGCACTGTGTAAACTAGCAGCACAGAAGTAAACTGCACTGCTGTTCAGTCTGACTGCTTCAATTTTTAATGTGCAGGTTTGGTCTTTATTTGCGCTCCCTTCAATCTTCACATCTCGTTGATTCTTCTCTATGTTATCCATGGTTGCTAACATGTATCCCAGGAACTGTAGCTGTCTGTTTGATTGTTTGTACCAGAGGATTCGATCGTAGCTGTCAATACTGTGTGAACAGTCGACTTTGGCTGTTTCTCCCTCATTGACTAACATGTGAGCTGGAGTCTGGCGGACTTTGTCACTGAGAGAGGAACCTGTGGGAGCATCAACAGAAAACACACATTATACAGTGATGGTATATGAGGGTTAGCCGTCATAAATGTAAATAAAGAATAAGAATTTTAGATGACAAACTAAAACTTTCTGTGACATTACCTGAAACCAGTATGACATTTAGGGCTGTGCAGTAGAGGATAATCATTGTGTTCTGCTCTGTGGCTGAATTTAAGAACATCCTTATTAACTGTACCGTGTTTTCATCCCTGTATGTGCAGCTCTACTGAATATGTTACTCATGCTGGGTAAACTTCCCCATCAGGAAACATGTTTGTTGTTGGGTGGGGACATAATGAATTGCAGTCTTCCTGAGCTGCCACTGCACCCAACACACATACTGTGCTGCCACCTTATGACTGGAAACAAGATAACAAAACCCTAAAATGAACTTGGCATTATGGTACAATAGATTACTGTATATGCTTGTTTGTTGGAAGTACAGCAGAAGTTTGGATTAAATAGAAGAAGCAGTGCATTTTTTTTTAATTTTGTGAGAGCATTACTTTTTTTGACAATTAATTTTTATATTAAGTCAAACTGTTAGCATATAGTTCATAATGCATTTTCAAGAGTCAATCGATAAGTCTGATAATAAACAAAGTAATTGTACTGTGCACACTGTAAGTACACAGTATGTATGTCTTTTTCTTTTTCAAGTTTGTTTCTCAGTTGGGAATAATTAAAAAATATTGGCCTGTTTTACCCCATGCATTAAAAAGATTACTGACATTAAAATACCTTTAACAGCATGAGAAAACATCCATGAATTAGACGTAGCTGCTTCCCAGTGTTTTTCTGTTACCTGACTTCAGGTAAACTACCATGCTTACACTGCACTACATGATATTTCTAGTCTAAAAATATGCTAATAGTTGTTTTTTCGGCTGTGTGTTAGCTTGTAAAAAAATGAATTCTTATCTTTTTTAAAAAAAAAAATTGTATGCAAATACATGTTTGGTAATGTCTGAATCATAGATGTATAAAGAGAACTTGATACAGTGTTTTAGGCAGAGCTTAGCTTAGCTTAGCTCAACTGCTGCGTACAAATTACCCAGATGACTGGCACATGCTTCTTCACTGTGTGGCTCATAGAGCAGGGCCCTGGAGACTTCTGCGTGCCAAACTGGCTCCTTCCAGCTTAGCGTTGTTGGACTAAATCAGGGGTCGGCAACCTTTGCTATCAAAAGAGCCATTTTTGGTCCAAAAAGAAAAAAAAAATCTATCCTAAGCCGCAAAACATGTTGGATACTTAAAATGAAGGTAACACAATACATTTAGTCAAAATTAGCCTATCAATATTATTACTGGCTCTATATGAGCATGCATTAATGTATTTTACCACTGTTTATTATTTTTGGTTACATTAACTTTGCAGCGTTGGTGATAAAAATTAACAGATCTATCCATGCATTATTAATGTCTCCATATTCCTCCGAGACTTCTCCTATCTTGGATTTGGAATTCATAGCAAATCAAGCTTTTTTGATCCAGGACCGCCCACTACTTTTTGAAATTTGTCAAAACAAGCAAAAAGGCACTAAGGCCACAGAAATATGATGCATAGTGTAGTTACTGAAATGCTAATACATTTTCATATTCTGCGTACAGGCTACACATTTTTGCAACTGAAAAATGCAAGAGTAATTTTAGGCCTAAAACAGCGATAACATTGAGTGAAAATCTTTAAAAAATAATTGCTATTCATTTCCATATAATTTTTATTCAGAGACACAGGAGCCACTGGAGAGGGGCAAAAGACCCACATGTGGCTCCAGAGCCACAGGTTGCCCACGCCTGGACTAAATGAATTATATTCTGATAGTGAAAGGGATCATCTTGAGGGGCTTTTGATTGTCAAAAAATGTATCCTCTCTATTCACAGATGTGTTTTGTGCCATGTTTGTAAAGGAAATAGTTTTTTGTGGTGGGAGGTGAGTGATTGGAGGTGTGGTGTTACAGCTGACACACTAAAAGTTAGAGGTGGGAGTGACGCTGTAATGTTATATTCTGCAATTGTACTCGAGGTCCCCCTACAGCACAGCAGATAAACAGACTCACTGATAAATGTGCCAACAGTGCGCTGAGGTTTTTGTTCAGCTGTTGAATGTGTCTGTATCACTGTGTTCACTCACAGCACAGAAATACAAGCCTTTATCTTTTGGCTCCAGATTCTTCACTGTGAATGTCCCACTCTCAGCGTCAGGCTTGGTGGCTGCAAATTTTTCTTTGCTAAATTTTCCAAAATCATGATCTTCATTGCCGCTTCTTGTGAACACGATCTGTTTCATAGTTTCTCCTGGCAGCTGTCTGTACCAGTACATGTAGAAATAGCTGCCACCCTTTGTGTGTCTGCAGTTCATTGTTGCACCTTCACCCTGTTTTACCCACAGTATGGGAGTTTGGGTAACATCACTTCCATCAACAAGACCTGTGTGCATAACAATAAAACATACACACTTCTGATTATTCCACAACTTCAGTTTGACATGATAAAGTTTTGTAAGATGACAAAAAAATACAAATAACTTATTTAAGAGTTTAATTTCTAAATCCGAGATCAGAGTTGATTTTATTGTAGATCACATTAAGTCTAGTTAGTAGTGTAGAGCACTAATGAAACATTCTCTTCCTCTGCTGTCATCCAAAAAATAATAGTTTTACATTGTAAAGCAATGAGTTCTTAATGTGATTCACCTTTTATCCAGAGAAGAGATATTAAAAAGCTGAGGCATCGATGTCTAATCATGTCCATGTTCTGGAAGTCAGAGTCTCCTGTACGTTTGTCAGTGTGTTCATAGAGATATGAAGAGTTGTAGGTGGGAGTGTCAGTATTTTCTATGACGATCTCTGAACCTGTCAGTTGTTGTATCAAAACACACATGATGAATTAAAGTGTAACTGTGAGTGTTTGTGGTACTCAAGGTCCCCCTGCAGTACATGAGATAATTGTAACAGCAGTGTTAACAGTGCAGTGTGCGTTTTTGTTCAGCTGTTGAATGTGTCTGTATCACTGTGTTGACTCACAGCACAGAAATACAAGCCTTTATCTTCTGGCTCCAGATTCCTCACTGTGAATGTCCCACTCTGAGCATCAGGCCAGGTGGCTGCAAATTTATCTTTGCTGAATTCTCCAAAATCGTGATCGTCTCTGAGGGACGATGTGTACACTATGTGCTCCATTGTTTCTCTGGGCAGCTGTCTGTACCTGTACATGTCGTAATAGTTAGAAGCCTTTGTGTGGCTGCAGGTCATTGTTGCATCTTCATCCTGTTTTTCACACAGTATGGAGGTCTGGATGACATCACGTCCATCAGTTAGACCTGTGTGTATAACATTTATAAAAATGACCAAATATAAACCTTCTCTTATTGTGGATTTTACTGTTAATTGATATCAATGAGAACTCCCCCCCCACCACCACCAATAGTTTTTAATGAAATTTAAAGTAAAAAATGATTATAAACAGCTGATTTTATTGTAAATTACCTGAAGTCCACAGAAAAATAAATCACAATATTATGTGGTCTTTATTGATGATAATATCCATGTTCAACAAACTGCTAGAGTCTGATACTATTGTCCATATGAAAAGCTGCGTGTGGGAGTGTCACTGCAAAAAAATCCTCCGTCTTAGTGTAGATGGAAGTATGAGTGATACTGAAGGTCCCCCTACAGTTGATGAATGTTACCTTTAACAACACCTTTGACTGTGCAGCTGTAACAGTTCAGCTTTTAACAGTTTTAACAGTAGTGTGAGCAGGTGAAGCATGTGTGTTTTGGTATCTGCAGGGCTCCGATCAAGTTCATTTAGTCACATGTGACTGTGCCATTTTTTGGCACACCACTTAGCCCTAATTTGCACATGCAAGGATTACGACAACTGTAATTCAGTCAGGAGAAACAGATGAATAAGGTAAAGATTTATTTCAGATTACAGGTGTACAGGTTTGACAGGCAGACTCAGGTTCTTAGCCTTTATTTCTTATTTTGTAGTCGAGGGAGGTCTGCCCAAAACAATGTGCACAACTGCAGCATGACTGCACCAAAGGCAACAAGAGAATCATATTTAGGAAGAGAGCAGCAAGTGAAAGGCTAACAGTGAAGATGAAAATAAATTACAGCACTCAAAAATATGGTCTTCTTTTTACCAGAGCTTCACATTGTTGAACTGTGGGTGACAATTAAACAGTTGATGAAACCATCAAAGGCTCAGTTTAGATGGAGGCTGTCTGCAGGTGTTTAGGGGGCTCAACATGTCATCTCTGCAGATGATAAAGTTTTTGTATTGACGTGAGGCGAATCTGCAGCACTGTGCTGACTGGCAGCACAGAAATATACACCGCTGTCATTTAACGAAAGATCAGAAACACTGAGACGTGATTGTGTGCGGCCATCTCCGTCAAAGCTGATTTTTCCTTTCACGTCCTCCTCAGGGTATTGAAAGTTCAGATTCAGATATCCCAGAAACTTTAGAGCTTCTTGTTTGTCTTGTTTGTCTTGTTTGTACCAGAGAATTTGATCAAAATTTGTTATGCTGTGTGAGCAGTTGATCTCACTGGTAACAGATTCACCAGTTTTCTTTATGATGGAAGGAGGTGTTTGGAAGACTCTGTCGCTGTAAGAGGCACCTGTGGAAAAAGAGCAGATGTTAAAATAAATAGTGACATTAGTAGCTGTACAGTGTCTTATCTGTTGGAAATACTCACCATTATTCCCCGGCAGATGAAGGAAACAAAATACAAAGACCAGAAACATCATCATTTAAATATGAGACTGCTGTCGGCTTTTGTTTCAGCTCAGTACCTGCAGACGACGGCACATCACTATTACTGTTAATACAAACACGGGAGGTGCCAATTACCTGCAACACAGCTTTCACTTCATCAACAGGATAGCACTGTGTTGGTGTTGTAATCTATGGAGCTGGATGTCTTTAATTTGCAGAGGTTTGTCTCCCCCTGCAGGGGTCAGTGAGTGAAAGTCAGGTAAAATTGGACTCCACACATCAGATATTCACAAACCAGTGCAGCAGTTTGTGAGTCTTTCTGATAATATATGTAACAGACTGTTCACAGACATATCAATTAAAATGTTTAAAGCTGTTTGACTTTTGCTCATCAGGCTTTCATTGAACGGTTAAATTGTCCCGTGATGAACTAATGTTTGAACACTTGCAGGGTCTTGTCAGTGAATATGAATGTATGAGTTAATGTGTGCACATTTCTTCATATTATTTAAAAATCTGAACATGACACGATCGACAAGAGTCATCTGCAACTATTTTGATAATCTTTTAACACTTTCAGTCGTTTTTCAAGCAAAAATGCAAAACCTATGTATTTGTCTCCATTACTGTTAATTGTTATCATCTTAATATATTTTGCTGTTGGATGGACAAAACAAGTACTCTGAAGATGTCATCTTGGGTTTTGAGATTAGTAGAGAATATTATCACCGAATGATTATAATCATTACTCGAAGTCCTTTTGAGACCAAATCTTATCAATATCATATTTCCATCAGGGATGTTTGATAGTATCGGCACACCATCGGTAATGGCAGATATTGGCTTTAAAATGAAATATTGGAATCGGCCAACATGCTGATTTCTGCAATATCACTTACCAATTTATATTTTATTAATGACAAAGTGAACATTTAAAAAACATCAACCCTAACTTGATTTTTTTTCTTATTTTGCACAGTGAATGAATATTACACACACTCCATCTGCTGGTGGGCCATCACGATAAGAGTATAATATAATGGTAATTCTACTACAGAGGAGAATTAATGATCACTAAAATTAGGTGGGAAAAAAGTGGATATATTGATATCGGTATTGTTATCGGCCAAATGAGTTGTTTTTATACCTGCGTGTCAGGTATCGGCAAAAAGCTGTCTGTACCAGTACATCTGGTAGTGTAAATCACCCTTGGTGTGGCTGCAGTGTATTGTTGCATTGCCGTCTTGGTTTTCCCACAGTACAGCAGACTGGGTGACATCACTCCCATCAGTAAAACCTCTGTACATTACAGGAAATATTACCATGTGTGGAAAGTTTTCCTCTCATACAGCTGACCATTGTGAACTTCTGTTGTCAACATTGAAAAAACGTCAGTTGCAGGCTGTAATACTTTACCGTTAATCCACAACAGTAATTGAAATATGATGCTATCATATCAGATCATGTCTCATCTGTCAGTGTAAACAGTTTCAGGTGGGAGTGTTAATATCATCTGTGATGTTCTTTGATGCTGTTTGCCGCTGCATCAAAACCCACCTGCTGAATCAAAGTGTTACTGGGAGTGTTTGTGGTCGTGGAGGTCTCCTAAAGTATGTGAGATAATACGTTTTTGAAACAGTGGTGCAAATAGTGCACTGAGTTTTTGTTCAGCTGTTGAATGTGTCTGGATCACTGTGTTTGCTCACAGCACAGAAATACAAGCCTTTATCTTCTGGCTCCAGATTCTTCACTGTGAATGTCCCGGTCTCAACATCAGGCTTGGTGGCTGCAAATTTTTCTTTGCTGAGTTTTCCAAAATCATGATCTTCAATGCCGCTTCTTGTGAACACGATTAGATTCATTGTTTGTCCTGGCAGCTGTCTGTACCAGTACATCTGGAGGAAGTCAGCACCCTTTGTGTGGCTGCAGTTCATTGTTGCTTCGTTTCCCTCGTCTGCCCACAGTATGTCCGTCTGGGTGACATCGTTTCCATCAGTTAGACCTGTGGCCGAAGCAGTAAAAGTTACCACAAATAATTTGATCTAATGAGAGCACAAACTTGAAACTAGAGTCCATAGTTTGATTTAATTGTGAACTACCTGAAGTCCAGAGCAAAAAGACGGACAGTGTGAGGAGGTGTTGTTTGGTGATTGTAATTTCCATATTCTGTTTGACACAAACTACTGACCTCAGACAATTACAGAGACATAAAGACCTGCAGGGGGGAGTGTCATTGTGACGTGATCATGTGAAGCTGCTCTCTACAAATCTACAAATCACTCAAGGTGCAGTATACTTAATACTGGAGGTCCCCTTCAGTTAGTTGGTAAAAACTTATTGACAATACATGAATCAGTTGTTAAGAATTTTATGGGGGAAAAATCACAGTGATAAGTGCAGACTTTGGATTATTGACAGGGATGTTTTTTTACTCTTATACAAAAAATAACTGCATGAGGTAGTCTTTCGAAATAACTCAAGTCATATCATTCCCACAGTTAATCAGTAATGTTCACATTTATATTAGAATCTTTACTTCATAGGTCACATAAAGAGTCAAGTTTCAGAGGAGGTTAAAACAGTTGATAAAACCACCAAGGTGTAGATGGAGGCTGTCTGCAGGTGCTGAGCAGCCTGCACGTCGTCTCTCCGCAGATGATAAAGGAGAGTTTTTGTATTGACTTGAGAGGAATCTGCAGCACTGTGCTGACTGGCAGCACAGAAATACACACCGCTGTCATTAAATGAAAGATCAGAAACGCTGAGGCGTGATGTTGTGCGGCCGTCTCCGTCAATGCTGATTTTTCCTGTAACGTCAACCTCGATATTCTCAAAATTTACATTCATATATCCCAGGAGCTTTAGAGCTTTATGTTGGTCCTGTTTGTACCAGAGAATGACTTCATAATTTGGTATGCTGTGTGAACAGCTGATATTGTTATTGGCGAAAGGTTCACCCGTTTTCTTAATGATAAACGGAGGTGTTTGGGAGACTCTGTCACTGTTAGAGGCACCTGTGGAAAAAACAGACAAAATTTTAAATATGCAAGTTATTACCTGTGTAGTGTTTTGCTCTTTATGGAATTTTATTATGTTTCTCACCATTATTTTCAGGCAGATGAAGAAAACAGAATATAAAAAAAACAAATATCATGTTAGAGAAGTTTAGATATGCCAGAGTTTTCCGGAGTCCTGTTAGCTAAAAACTTGTGCACAATAGTGCGTCTCTTTTGCAGTTTAATGAACGGGGGAGGCGTCAGGGAGGAGACTGCACCGTAGCTTTAACTTCATCACACAGAGGGGGTCACATTATTCCCTTGAGGAAGTCAATGGAGGTGTAATTTGTGTGGGTTTGTTGCCCCCTGCTGGTGTAAAAATACTGCAAGTTGGATCACTTCAGGCTTTGTTTAGTAGTTATTTTTATGTAATTTATCAGATATCTACAAACACTACAGCTGATAGTTATTTCAGTTCAGTGCTGCAGGTTGGAGTATCACATGATGCTGCACCCACATCTCTTCTCGAGTCACATATCTTTAGCCAGCATATGTAATATTGAATTCATTGTCGGGTGTCACACTGCCAATGTATTTGAGATTCTGACCACAGACATGTTAAAACAGAACCTGACATTTTTTAATTTCCCTAAATACTCTATTATTCTGCATTCTTCATTTAGTCCATTATGGCCTCCTGTTCAGGCACTTAAAGAGTTTTTTTTCTAGATAATTATGATTAAATAAGTTCATTTGTCCACTGCATTCATAGCAGCATTTTAAGATTCAGTTAGTCATTTTTCTTATGTATCTGCATACATAAAAAAGGCAAAATACTGTCATCAGCCCACAGCAGTTCATCAGAATAGTACAAAATATATGTAAAAACAATTCTGTATGTAAAGAAACATGTTAAAAACATCCCCACTGAAACTCGATCTAAAACTTCAGTTGAGAACAAGAAATTAAAGTAGTGGATTAGCAAACATATCGGCACAGACTTTTAAGTATTTGAAAATTGAAGTTTATTTTAGTTTATTTAAATAGCATCTTTCAATAAACAAAGCACCAGAGAAGTAGAAAGCAGTTTCAAACTCAGAAAGAGTTGCCTTGAAAAATGAATACATATAGTTTAATAACAAGCAAAATAGCAAAATTTGGTAAAAAAATAAATGCTTTCATGTTACAAAAATCTCAAAAAACTGAATTTCAACATTGCCAAACAATGTTAACTTTAATGTTTTGTAATGCAATTGTGTTGTTGACTAATTACACAACATCTAGAGAGACTCAGCACAGAGGTTTTTGTTTGGCCCTGCAAGTAAACTGTTTCACTGTGTTCACTCACAGCACAGAAATACAAGCCTTTATCTTCTGGCTCCAGATTCTTCACTGTGAATGTCCCTCTCTCAGCGTCAGGCTTTGTGGCTGCAAATTTGTCTTTGCTGAATTTTCCAAAATCATGATCTTCATTGCCGCTTCTTGTGAACACGATTAGTTTCATTGTTTTTCCTGGCAGCTGTCTGTACCAGTACATCTGGGAATAGTAAGCACCCTTCGTGTGGCTGCAGTTGATTGTTGCACCTTCACCCTGTTTCTCCCACAGTATGTCCGTCTGGGTGACATCACTTCCATCAGTAAGACCTGTGTGAAAAACAGTAAATGTGACACAGAGTGAGCATTTGAACTTGAAGACATCTGAACATTTTCAGCAATTCTAAACTTTTGTTTATTATCCCACTTATTGATGCATAAGTCAGTAAGGTAGTGTGCTGATTTTTTGCAGTTTACCTTTTATCCAGAAGAGAAAAAATAACAAGCTAACAAGACCATGTTTGATGATGTCCATGTTTGTAAAGTATGAGTCAAACAAATAACTGTCAGCGTAGTTACAGAGATGAAGAGTTGTAGGTGGGAGTGTCGTATAATGTGTGACATGTGATCAAACTGTAATAGGAGAATTTGTGGTACTCGAGGTCCCCCTACAGCACAGCAGATAAACAGACTCACTGATAAATGTGCCAACAGTGCACTGAGGTTTTTGTTCAGCTGTTGAATGTGTCTGTATCACTGTGTTTGCTCACAGCACAGAAATACAAGCCTTTATCTTTTGGCTCCAGATTCTTCACTGTGAATGTCCCACTCTCAGCGTCAGGCTTTGTGGCTGCAAATTTCTCTTGGCTAAATTTTCCAAAATCATGATCTTTGCTGCCAGATGTTGTGAACACGATCTGTTTCATTGTTTCTCCTGGCAGCTGTCTGTACCAGTACATGTAGAAATAGTCACCACCCTTCGTGTGGCTGCAGCTCATTGTTGCATCTTCTCCCTGTTTCCCCCACAGTATGTCCGTCTGGGTGACATCACTGCCATCAGTAAAACCTATGTTGAAAAACCATAAACATTTAACTTGCACACAGCAGAACACTGACAGTGATTTTTAACTTTTGATCAGTTTTCCTCTTGTAGAAGTTCAAGTCAGTAGTGTAGTGTGCTGATTTAGTTTTTTACCTTTCATCCAGGACAGAAACAGTAACAAGCTGGTGAGACCATGTTTGATGATGTCCATGTTTAGAAAAGTTAAGAGTGAAACACAAAACTGTCAGTGCAGTTACAGAAAGATATGAAGAATTGCAGGTGGGAGTGTCATATATTATGTGGCGTGCGATCCAAGTGTAACTGGGAGTGTATGTGGTACTTGGGGTCCTCCTACAGTCCATTAGATAAGTGGTTTTAAAAACGGTGGTGCTGACAGTTTACTGGAGTTTTATTTCAGCTGTTGAATGTGTCTGTATCACTGTGTTGACTCACAGCACAGAAATACAAGCCTTTATCTTCTGACTCCAGATACTTCACTGTGAATGTCTCACTCTCAATGTCAGGCTTGGTGGCTGCAAATTTCTCTGCTGAGATTTTCAAAATTAAACCCTTTTCTGGTGGATGATGTGTTCACCATTTGTTCCTTTGTTTCTTGGGCAGCTGTCTGTACCAGTGCATCAGGTAACAGGTAGCTATGTGGCTGCACTTCATGGTTGCACTGTCACCCTGTTTTTCCAGCAGTATTTTGGTCACTTCCATCAATAAAACCTACGTTGAAAACCATAAGCATTTAAAAAAGTGAACATTTAAATTGCAAACAGCACAACATTTACGGTAGTTTTTATCTCTTGATTATTGTTCCTCTTATAGACGTTTAAGTCAGTGCTGCAGTGTGCAGATTTTTTTGTGTTTTTTTCCTTTTATCCAGAGCAAAAACAGTAACAAGCTGATGAGAACATGTTTGATAATGTCCATGTTTCGAAAAGTCAGAGTGAAACGCGTAACTGTCAGTGTAGGTACAGAGATGAAGAGTTGTAGGTGGGAGTGTCAAATGTTGTTTGGCTTGTGATCAAAGTGTATCAGGGAGAATTTGTGGGACTTGAGGTCCCCCTTGACTACATGAGATTAGTGCACTGAGTTTTTGTTCAGCTGTTGAATGTGTCTGTATCACTGTGTTGACTCACAGCACAGAAATACAAGCCTTTATCTTTTGGCTCCAGATTCTTCACTGTGAATGTCCCTCTCTCAGCGTCAGGCTTAGTGGCTGCAAATTTTTCTTTGCTGAATTTTCCAAAATCATGATCTTCATTGCCGCTTCTTGTGAAAACGATTAGTTTCATTGTTTCTCCTGGCAGCTGTCTGTACCAGTACATCTGGGAATAGGCAGTACCCTTCGTGTGGCTGCAGTTGATTGTTGCACCTTCACCCTGTTTCTCCCACAGTATGTCCGTCTGGGTGACATCACTTCCATCAGTAAGACCTGTGTGAAAAACAGTAAATGTGACACAGAGTGAGCATTTGAACTTGAAGACATCTGAACATTTTCAGCAATTCTAAACTTTTGTTTATTATCCCACTTATTGATGCATAAGTCAGTAAGGTAGTGTGCTGATTTTTTTTGCAGTTTACCTTTTATCCAGAAGAGAAAAAATAACAAGCTAACAAGACCATGTTTGATGATGTCCATGTTTGTAAAGTGTGAGTCGAACAAATAACTGTCAGCGTAGTTACAGAAATGAAGAGTTGGCAAGTGGGAGTGTCATATAATGTGTGACATGTGATCAAACTGTAATAGGAGAATTTGTGGTACTCGAGGTCCCCCTACAGCACAGCAGATAAACAGACTCACTGATAAATGTGCCAACAGTGCACTGAGGTTTTTGTTCAGCTGTTGAATGTGTCTGTATCACTGTGTTTGCTCACAGCACAGAAATACAAGCCTTTATCTTTTGGCTCCAGATTCTTCACTGTGAATGTCCCACTCTCAACATCAGGCTTGGTGGCTGCAAATTTTTCTTTGCTAAATTTCCCAAAATCATGGTCTTCAATGCCACTTCTTGTGAACACGATCTGTTTCATTGTTTCTCCTGGCAGCTGTCTGTACCAGTACATGTAGATATAGTTAGCACCCTTCGTGTGGCTGCAGCTCATTGTTGCATCTTCACCCTGTTTCTCCCACAGTATGTCCGTCTGGGTGACATCACTGCCATCAGTAAAACCTATGTTGAAAAACCATAAACATTTAAAAAAGTGAGCATTTAAATTGCAAACAGCAGAACATTGACAGTGATCTTTAACTTTTGATCATTTTTCCTCTTGTAGAAGTTCAAGTCAGTAGTGTAGTGTGCAGATTTTTTTGTGTTTTTACCTTTCATCCAGAACAGAAACAGTAACAAGCTGGTGAGACCATGTTTGATGATGTCCATGTTTAGAAAAGTTAAGAGTGAAACACTAAACTGTCAGTGCAGTTACAGAAAGATATGAAGAATTGCAGGTGGGAGTGTCATATATTATGTGGCGTGCGATCCAAGTGTAGCTGGGAGTGTATGTGGTACTTGGGGTCCCCCTACAGTCCATTAGGTAAGTGGGTTTAAAAACGGTGGTGCTGACAGTTTACTGGAGTTTTTGTTCAGCTGTTGAATGTGTCTGTATCACTGTGTTCACTCACAGCACAGAAATACAAGCCTTTATCTTCTGACTCCAGATTCTTCACTGTGAATGTCTCACTCTCAATGTCAGGCTTGGTGGCTGCAAATTTCTCTGCTGAAATTTCCAAAATTAAACCCTTTTCTGGTGGATGATGTGTTCACCATTTGTTCCTTTGTTTCTCGGGCAGCTGTCTGTACCAGTGAATCAGGTAATAGGTAGGACCCTTCGGCTGCACTTCATGGTTGCACTGTCACCCTGTTTTTCCAGCAGTATTTTGGTCACTTCCATCAATAAAACCTACGTTGAAAACCATAAGCATTTAAAAAAGTGAACATTTAAATTGCAAACAGCACAACATTTACGGTAGTTTTTATCTCTTGATTATTGTTCCTCTTATAGACGTTTAAGTCAGTGCTGCAGTGTGCAGATTTTTTTGTGTTTTTCCTTTTATCCAGAGCAAAAACAGTAACAAGCTGATGAGAACATGTTTGATAATGTCCATGTTTCGAAAAGTCAGAGTGAAACGCGTAACTGTCAGTGTAGGTACAGAGATGAAGAGTTGTAGGTGGGAGTGTCAAATGTTGTTTGGCTTGTGATCAAAGTGTATCAGGGAGAATTTGTGGGACTTGAGGTCCCCCTACAGCACAGCAGATAAACAGACTCACTGATAAATGTGCCAACAGTGCACTGAGTTTTTGTTCAGCTGTTGAATGTGTCTGTATCACTGTGTTGACTCACAGCACAGAAATACAAGCCTTTATCTTTTGGCTCCAGATTCTTCACTGTGAATGTCCCTCTCTCAGCGTCAGGCTTTGTGGCTGCAAATTTCTCTTTGCTAAATTTTCCAAAATCATGATCTTCATTGCCGCTTCTTGTGAACACGATCTGTTTCATTGTTTCTCCTGGCAGCTGTCTGTACCAGTACATGTCAAAATAGTTAGCACCCTTCGTGTGGCTGCAGCTCATTGTTGCATCTTCACCCTGTTTCTCCCACAGTATGTCCGTCTGGGTGACATCACTTCCATCAGTAAGACCTGTGTTGAAAAACCATAAACATTTAACTTGCACACAGCAGAACACTGACAGTGATCTTTAACTTTTGATCATTTTTCCTCTTGTAGAAGTTCAAGTCAGTAGTGTAGTGTGCTGATTTAGTTTTTTACCTTTCATCCAGGACAGAAACAGTAACAAGCTGGTGAGACCATGTTTGATGATGTCCATGTTTAGAAAAGTTAAGAGTGAAACACAAAACTGTCAGTGCAGTTACAGAAAGATATGAAGAATTGCAGGTGGGAGTGTCGCATATTATGTGGCGTGCGATCCAAGTGTAGCTGGGAGTGTATGTGGTACTTGGGGTCCTCCTACAGTCCATTAGATAAGTGGTTTTTAAAACGGTGGTGCTTACAGTTTACTGGAGTTTTTGTTCAGCTGTTGAATGTGTCTGTATCACTGTGTTGACTCACAGCACAGAAATACAAGCCTTTATCTTCTGACTCCAGATTCTTCACTGTGAATGTCCCTCTCTCAGCGTCAGGCTTGGTGGCTGCAAATTTTTTTTTGCTGAATTTTCCAAAATCATGATCTTCATTGCCGATTCTTGTGAAGACGATTAGTTTCATTGTTTCTCCTGGCAGCTGTCTGTACCAGTACATCTGGGAATAGTAAGCACCCTTCGTGTGGCTGCAGTTCATTGTTGCACCTTCACCCTGTTTCTCCCACAGTATGTCCGTCTGGGTGACATCACTTCCATCAGTAAGACCTGTGTGAAAAACAGTAAATGTGACACAGAGTGAGCATTTGAACTTGAAGACATCTGAACATTTACAGCAATTCTAAACTTTTGTTTATTATCCCACTTATTGATGCATAAGTCAGTAAGGTAGTGTGCTGATTTTTTGCAGTTTACCTTTTATCCAGAAGAGAAAAAATAACAAGCTAACAAGACCATGTTTGATGATGTCCATGTTTATAAAGTATGAGTCGAACAAATAACTGTCAGCGTAGTTACAGAAATGAAGAGTTGGCAAGTGGGAGTGTCATATAATGTGTGACATGTGATCAAACTGTAATAGGAGAATTTGTGGTACTCGAGGTCCCCCTACAGCACAGCAGATAAACAGACTCACTGATAAATGTGCCAACAGTGCACTGAGGTTTTTGTTCAGCTGTTGAATGTGTCTGTATCACTGTGTTTGCTCACAGCACAGAAATACAAGCCTTTATCTTTTGGCTCCAGATTCTTCACTGTGAATGTCCCACTCTCAGCGTCAGGCTTAGTGGCTGCAAATTTCTCTTTGCTAAATTTTCCAAAATCATGATCTTCATTGCTGCTTCTTGTGAAGACGATTAGTTTCATTGTTTCTCCTGGCAGCTGTCTGTACCAGTACATGTAGATATAGGTAGCATCCTTCGTGTGGCTGCAGCTCATTGTTGCATCTTCACCCTGTTTCTCCCACAGTATGTCCGTCTGGGTGACATCACTTCCATCAGTAAGACCTGTGTTGAAAAACAGTAAACATTTGAACTTGAAGACATCTGAACATTTTCAGCAATTCTAAACTTTTGATCATTTTTCCTCTTATTGAAGTTCAAGTCAGTAGTGTAGTGTGCTGATTTTTTGCAGTTTACCTTTCATCCAGAACAGAAACAGTAACAAGCTGGTGAGACCATGTTTGATGATGTCCATGTTTAGAAAAGTTAAGAGTGAAACACTAAACTGTCAGTGCAGTTACAGAAAGATATGAAGAATTGGCAGGTGGGAGTGTCATATATTATGTGGCATGTGATCAAAGTGTAACTGGGAGTGTATGTGGTACTTGGGGTCCTCCTACAGTCACAGCAGATAAACAGACTCACTGATAAATGTGCCAACAGTGCACTGGAGTTTTTGTTCAGCTGTTGAATGTGTCTGTATCACTGTGTTTGCTCACAGCACAGAAACACAAGCCTTTATCTTCTGACTCCAGATTCTTCACTGTGAATGTCTCACTCTCAATGTCAGGCTTGGTGGCTGCGAATTTCTCTGCTGAAATTTCCAAAGTGAAACCCTTTTCTGGTGGATGATGTGTTCACCATTTGTTCCTTTGTTTCTCGGGCAGCTGTCTGTACCAGTACATCTGGTAATAGGTAGCACCCTTCGTGTGGCTGCAGCTCATTGTTGCATCTTCACCCTGTTTCTCCCACAGTATGTCCGTCTGGGTGACATCACTGCCATCAGTAAAACCTATGTTGAAAACCATAAGCATTTAAAAGTGAGCATTTAAATTGCAAACAGCAGAACATTTACAGTAGTTTTTATCTCTTGATTATTGTTCCTCTTATAGAAGTTCAAGTCAGTGCTGCAGTGTGCAGATTTTTTTGTGTTTTCCTTTCATCCAGAGCAGAAACAGTAACAAGCTGATGAGACCATGTTTGATGATGTCCATGTTTAGAAAAGTCAGAGTGAAACACAAAACTGTCAGTGTAGTTACAGAGATATGAAGAGTTGTAGGTGGGAGTGTCAAATGTTGTTTGGCTTGTGATCAAAGTGTATCAGGGAGAATTTGTGGTACTTGGGGTCCCCTACAGTCCATTAGGTAAGTGGGTTTAAAAACGGTGGTGCTTTAAGTTTACTGGAGTTTTGTTCAGCTGTTGAATGTGTCTGTATCACTGTGTTGACTCACAGCACAGAAATACAAGCCTTTATCTTCTGACTCCAGATTCTTCACTGTGAATGTCCCTCTCTCAGCGTCAGGCTTTGTGGCTGCAAATTTTTTTTTGCTGAATTTTCCAAAATCATGATCTTCATTGCCGATTCTTGTGAAAACGATTAGTTTCATTGTTTCTCCTGGCAGCTGTCTGTACCAGTACATCTGGGAATGGCTAGCATCCTTCGTGTGGCTGCAGTTGATTGTTGCATCTTCACCCTGTTTCCCCCACAGTATGTCCGTCTGGGTGACATCACTTCCATCAATAAAACCTGTGTTGAAAAACCATAAGCATTTAAAAAAGTGAGCATTTAAATTGCAAACAGCAGAACACTGACAGTGATCTTTATCTCTTGATTATTGTTCCTCTTATAGACGTTTCAAGTCAGTGCTGCAGTGTGCAGATTTTTCTGTTTTTTACCTTTTATCCAGAGACAGAAACAGTAACAAGCTGGTGAGACCATGTTTGATGATGTCCATGTTTAGAAAAGCTAAGAGTGAAACACAAAACTGTCAGTGCAGTTACAGAAAGATATGAAGAATTGCAGGTGGGAGTGTCAAATGTTGTTTGGCGTGTGATCAAAGTGTAGCTGGGAGTGTATGTGGTACTTGGGGTCCTCCTACAGTCCATTAGATAAGTGGTTTTAAAAACGGTGGTGCTGACAGTTTACTGGAGTTTTATTTCAGCTGTTGAATGTGTCTGTATCACTGTGTTGACTCACAGCACAGAAATACAAGCCTTTATCTTCTGGCTCCAGATTCTTCACTGTGAATGTCCCTCTCTCAGCGTCAGGCTTTGTGGCTGCAAATTTTTTTTTGCTGAATTTTCCAAAATCATGATCTTCATTGCCGCTTCTTGTGAAGACGATTAGTTTCATTGTTTTTCCTGGCAGCTGTCTGTACCAGTACATCTGGGAATAGCTGCCACCCTTCGTGTGGCTGCAGTTCATTGTTGCACCTTCACCCTGTTTCTCCCACAGTATGTCCGTCTGGGTGACATCACTTCCATCAGTAAGACCTGTGTGAAAAACAGTAAATGTGACACAGAGTGAGCATTTGAACTTGAAGACATCTGAACATTTACAGCAATTCTAAACTTTTGTTTATTATCCCACTTATTGATGCATAAGTCAGTAAGGTAGTGTGCTGATGTTTTTGCAGTTTACCTTTTATCCAGAAGAGAAAAAATAACAAGCTAACAAGACCATGTTTGATGATGTCCATGTTTGCAAAGTATGAGTCGAACAAATAACTGTCAGCGTAGTTACAGAAATGAAGAGTTGGCAAGTGGGAGTGTCATATAATGTGTGACATGTGATCAAACTGTAATAGGAGAATTTGTGGTACTCGAGGTCCCCCTACAGCACAGCAGATAAACAGACTCACTGATAAATGTGCCAACAGTGCACTGAGGTTTTTGTTCAGCAGCTGAATGTGTCTGTATCACTGTGTTTGCTCACAGCACAGAAATACAAGCCTTTATCTTTTGGCTCCAGATTCTTCACTGTGAATGTCCCACTCTCAACATCAGGCTTGGTGGCTGCAAATTTCTCTTTGCTAAATTTTCCAAAATCATGATCTTCATTGCTGCTTCTTGTGAAGACGATCTGTTTCATTGTTTCTCTTGGCAGCTGTCTGTACCAGTACATGTAGATATAGTTAGCATCCTTCGTGTGGCTGCAGCTCATTGTTGCATCTTCACCCTGTTTCCCCCACAGTATGTCCGTCTGGGTGACATCACTTCCATCAGTAAAACCTATGTTGAAAAACCATAAACATTTAACTTGCACACAGCAGAACACTGACAGTGATTTTTAACTTTTGATCATTTTTTCCTCTTGTAGAAGTTCAAGTCAGTAGTGTCGTGTGCTGATTTAGTTTTTTACCTTTCATCCAGGACAGAAACAGTAACAAGCTGGTGAGACCATGTTTGATGATGTCCATGTTTAGAAAAGTTAAGAGTGAAACACAAAACTGTCAGTGCAGTTACAGAAAGATATGAAGAATTGCAGGTGGGAGTGTCGTATATTATGTGCCGTGCGATCCAAGTGTAACTGGGAGTGTATGTGGTACTTGGGGTCCCCCTACAGTCCATTAGGTAAGTGGGTTTAAAAACGGTGGTGCTTTAAGTTTACTGGAGTTTTTGTTCAGCTGTTGAATGTGTCTGTATCACTGTGTTGACTCACAGCACAGAAATACAAGCCTTTATCTTCTGACTCCAGATACTTCACTGTGAATGTCTCACTCTCTGTCAGGCTTGGTGGCTGCAAATTTCTCTGCTGAAATTTCCAAAGTGAAACCCTTTTCTGGTGGATGATGTGTTCACCATTTGTTCCTTTGTTTCTCGGGCAGCTGTCTGTACCAGTGAATCAGGTAACAGGTAGCTATGTGGCTGCACTTCATGGTTGCACTGTCACCCTGTTTTTCCAGCAGTATTTTGGTCACTTCCATCGATAAAACCTACGTTGAAAACCATAAGCATTTAAAAAAGTGAGCATTTAAATTGCAAACAGCACAATATTTACGGTAGTTTTTATCTCTTGATTATTGTTCCTCTTATAGACGTTTAAGTCAGTGCTGCAGTGTGCAGATTTTTTTGTGTTTTACCTTTTATCCAGAGCAAAATCAGTAACAAGCTGATGAGAACATGTTTGATAATGTCCATGTTTCGAAAAGTCAGAGTGAAACGCGTAACTGTCAGTGTAGGTACAGAGATGAAGAGTTGTAGGTGGGAGTGTCAAATGTTGTTTGGCTTGTGATCAAAGTGTATCAGGGAGAATTTGTGGGACTTGAGGTCCCCCTTGACTACATGAGATTAGTGCACTGAGTTTTTGTTCAGCTGTTGAATGTGTCTGTATCACTGTGTTGACTCACAGCACAGAAATACAAGCCTTTATCTTCTGACTCCAGATTCTTCACTGTGAATGTCCCTCTCTCAGCGTCAGGCTTTGTGGCTGCAAATTTTTCTTTGCTGAATTTTCCAAAATCATGATCTTCATTGCCGCTTCTTGTGAAGACGATTAGTTTCATTGTTTTTCCTGGCAGCTGTCTGTACCAGTACATCTGGGAATAGCTGCCACCCTTCGTGTGGCTGCAGTTGATTGTTGCATCTTCACCCTGTTTCTCCCACAGTATGTCCGTCTGGGTGACATCACTTCCATCAGTAAGACCTGTGTGAAAAACAGTAAATGTGACACAGAGTGAGCATTTGAACTTGAAGACATCTGAACATTTACAGCAATTCTAAACTTTTGTTTATTATCCCACTTATTGATGCATAAGTCAGTAAGGTAGTGTGCTGATGTTTTTGCAGTTTACCTTTTATCCAGAAGAGAAAAAATAACAAGCTAACAAGACCATGTTTGATGATGTCCATGTTTGTAAAGTATGAGTCGAACAAATAACTGTCAGCGTAGTTACAGAGATGAAGAGTTGGCAAGTGGGAGTGTCGTATAATGTGTGACATGTGATCAAACTGTAATAGGAGAATTTGTGGTACTCGAGGTCCCCCTACAGCACAGCAGATAAACAGACTCACTGATAAATGTGCCAACAGTGCACTGAGGTTTTTGTTCAGCAGCTGAATGTGTCTGTATCACTGTGTTCACTCACAGCACAGAAATACAAGCCTTTATCTTTTGGCTCCAGATTCTTCACTGTGAATGTCCCACTCTCAGCGTCAGGCTTAGTGGCTGCAAATTTCTCGTTGCTAAATTTTCCAAAATCATGATCTTTAACAGCAGGTGTTGTGAACACGATTAGTTTCATTGTTTGTCCTGGCAGCTGTCTGTACCAGTACATCTGGTAATAGGTAGCACCCTTCGTGTGGCTGCAGTTGATTGTTGCATCTTCACCCTGTTTCTCCCACAGTATGTCCGTCTGGGTGACATCACTTCCATCAGTAAGACCTGTGTTGAAAAACCATAAACATTTAACTTGCACACAGCAGAACACTGACAGTGATTTTTAACTTTTGATCATTTTTCCTCTTGTAGAAGTTCAAGTCAGTAGTGTCGTGTGCTGATTTAGTTTTTTACCTTTCATCCAGGACAGAAACAGTAACAAGCTGGTGAGACCATGTTTGATGATGTCCATGTTTAGAAAAGTTAAGAGTGAAACACAAAACTGTCAGTGCAGTTACAGAAAGATATGAAGAATTGCAGGTGGGAGTGTCGTATATTATGTGGTGTGCGATCCAAGTGTAACTGGGAGTGTATGTGGTACTTGGGGTCCCCCTACAGTCCATTAGATAAATGGTTTTTAAAACGGTGGTGCTGACAGTTTACTGGAGTTTTAGTTCAGCAGCTGAATGTGTCTGTATCACTGTGTTCACTCACAGCACAGAAATACAAGCCTTTATCTTCTGACTCCAGATTATTTACTTTGATTAGACCTGCATTTATAACTCTCAAAAATTTCTCTTGGCTGAAACCACCAAAGTCATGGTGTTTGTTGCCAAATCTTGTGAGCACTATTAGTTGTATTGTGTCACTAGACATTAAACATTAGTTGAATTGGGCAATTCAGATGCATTTTTTTCAAATGTAGCAATATTTAGAGATGACATTAACATAAACAATGTCCATGACAAATGTATTATTTGTATTATTTTATTATTTGTATTAAAGTATTATTACTAATTTTCAACAGAATCTAACTGTTGAAACTACGGCCAAACATGCCTCCAAAATATACCTGCTGTTATTCAGAATTGTGCTGTAGTTTGATTCATTTAATAACAATTATACATTTTCGTCCAGAAGGTGGCATTGTTTTCATACTTTTGCATAGAGAGTGAGCGAGACAGAGACAGAGACAGACCGAGACAAACGGAGAGAAAGAGAGAGCGATATCTTTGAATTCAGACAGATGTAACTCTTGTTCTGCTGTCTGACTTAAGTGCATTTTGCCTGTTTTCGTCATATTTAACTTTTCTTCCTCACTGTCAATTTTAAGAAAATTGTTCAAAACAAAAAATGGGCAAATAATGACCACATGTCAAAACTGAGCTCAGACTGCATGTCATGAGTTATTCGATGCTGACTTTGAACGAACTAGTACAGTAATTTACATGTAAATTTAATTCTGCCCCCCGGTGTTTTAAAACCCAAACTCGTCCTCTGAAGTCCAGGCTCCTCTCACGCTGCGGTTTCTGAGAGTCACAGTAGATCACATTGAATGAAATATTTATTCACACAGCTGCGGTTGGTTTTCACAGACGTCTTACAAGTGCACACAGTTCAGAGATATGTGAGATTTCACAGACCAATAAAAAAACTGGAAGACTGCTGCTGTGTCTGAGCAGCAGGAGACCCAAATTCAAGGACAGATAGTTTGATGGTGGGATCAGAAACAGCTGTTTGCTTCAGCTGCTGATCAACATATACTGTATGTTGAAATGCACAACTAATATTTAATTCAGATAAATATCATCAATTGTACACACACTGTGGCATTTGAAATCTTTAAATCTGATGAGACCCCCAAATTAAAACATTTATAACACCTGAAAGATGATTCTATTTTATGAAAAGTCACTGAAAATCTTGCCCCACATGACTTTACAGTATGTTTATTTACACAAGTCACAGTAACATCAAGTGGTAGTGACGCAGATCTCCAAAAATACTTCAGCTGAACCCAATTAAACAAATTCATCGCAGTGCGTCAAATTCCTCTGATAGCAAATCCAATTTTAATCCTCAGTGTTGACTTTTTTTCACATTTTTACTTTTTGTAATCATCTTCAGTCTGTCCCTTGAAAGGCTTCGTCTCTTTACAAAATAACATTACAATTGTTACAAATGCCTCAAAACATACAGTATAAATATCAACTATTTTACACTTCCACTTGTTGGTGGATGTCGGCTTCTTCAAGAGACACACAGTCTGCACGTTGACTCACTGGTGAAACAGCACTTTGTCCTTTGGCATGAACATCAGGACCATTAAAAGGTCAGTTCAGTTAAGCTGAATATAATGTTGGTTTTGAAAATGTAATATCATAATAACTCCTTGCATTAATGGGTTTTTATCATCGGCAGTTGCTAAGTATTTGTCATATTTGGAGTACTTGGTTAAATGTGGAGGTAAATTGGATGAACTGACACTTGAACAGTTTGGTTATAACCAGATTCAGTAGGTGTTGAAAGTTCGGTCAGGTGAAAGTGTTGAATCCGGCCTTGTTGTGCAGAGGGATGCCCTCCGCTCCTCTGAACTCCTCTGCAATATCATCGAATGTGCGACCTTTTGTCTCTGGGAGGCGAATCCAGGTGAAGGTGAAGGCGACCAGAGCCACAGTCATGAAGAGGAGGTAGACGTACGCACCGCAGATTTTCTGTGTGTGAGAGAGACAGACAGGAGTATTATTTTCATCTGGGTTCTTGCTCTGTATTTAACTACTTGCTTGTCATTATACGTTTCTGCAAACTATGCACATGTGATATTGGCACTTCATTATGTGGCTGATAGATTGAAACTTTACATTACGACTATGCTGTAGTTAATGTGTTTGGTTTAGGCACAAAAAGTACTTTTAAGCCATGACATGAAATGATCATGTCATGGCTTAAAAAAGCTGGTTTTAGGGGAACTATTTCTGCTGGAAAAATAGCGACAGGTTGCTCAAAGAAACAACGATTAGGTGCTAAAACTGTGCTGGAAACAAAGCGGTGACTTGCTTAAAAACCACCAGTTGTTGTTTGTTTGTCTCCAGCAGTGGTCTGCAGCTCGGCAGCCGTCTCTCCGAAGTGTCACACATTCCACCGTTCCCACCGCCGCCCAGACGACAACGTTAACTCTACGTCACCACCATGTTGATCTGGTACGTACGACTGGGCTACTATTTAATCAAGAATAGTCCTTTAAGATCAAAACCTTACACAATATGAACAACACACCCACATACGTTCACAAAAAGACGAAGAAAAACACAAAAGGCATTAAAACAGATTTACACAAGAAAGGCGAAAAATAAAAAGGTTGTTTGATTTTGTTTCCTGGTCACAGTTTCAGGTTGGCTGCAATCTCTGCAGCACTAAAGCGGACAGATTTTTCCCTGGTTAACTGTTAATTTAATTACTATTATTTCAGCCTGATGTTAAAGGAGTTAGCAATAGATTTATACATATTCAACATTACAGATTTATGTCAGTTTGACAGTATACAGTGCAGGTTTGTATATAACAGATTAAACAGATTTATAGCCTGTGTTTAATAGTCGTGTCTCTGAGGTGTAAGAGAACTTGCAAAAGCAAGCAAGAAATCCAGCTCTAAAGTACAGCATCGAGGCCAGCAGTGTAAACCCACCAGTAAAGGAGGAAAGACCAGTGCCAGAACAAACTTCCCTCCCCAATTGAGCATGCTGGTAAATGCCATGGCGATGGGTCTGCCAGGCTGGTCGAACAGCTCAGCAGCGATGAACCATGAGATTGGGCCGGGGCCCAACTCGTAGGCTGAAATTAGGCAGAAAACCAGCAGGACTTGGAGGCTCCGCAGCTCTGGGACCAGGTGCTGCAGGAGAACAGACAAGTTTCTCATTGAAGGGTGGATGTAGGGGAGTCATTTTCAGTTTAGGGTTCATTTATTATCAACAATCAAATGAAATGTCCTCTCATGTTTTCAAAAATGCATTTAAAAAGCAGGATTCTGTCTTGTTTAAACAATGGGAGACTTCAGTTAAAAATCATTCTACAAGATGTACTATGGTTTCTTTCAGTGGAGGCCAGCTTTCTCAAACATTACATATCTTGTGTGCTTGAAGTTCAGTTTAACTGTTTTGCAAAACGATATAAGAAATGCCCAAAACGATCTCACCAGGACAGAGTCGACTATGGTCATGAGCAGGTTGCACACTGCTATGGAGATGAAACCAGTCAGCAGCAGTCTCCTCCTTCCTGCCCTCTCCATCAGGAAGAACTAGACAGGAAAAAAACAACCGATGGTGACTGTGATCACATATTTGTCCATTTTTTTAATAAAAAATGCCACATTATACTGTTGCATAGCACTTTGAATTAAAATACAAGATTTTTGGTGCAGTTTGTGGCAAAATCTGTAAATTTTTTGACACATCTCGTATTTTCAGAGGATTTAGGGCCGTTTTAGATGGCCCTTACTGAGTAGCTGACGTTATAATGTGAATCATATTGTTGCCCAAATAGGAAGCTGAAATGTGCTGTTTACCATTATATTTTATACTCACAGCCACCAGAGTGAAGGTCACATTGACGGCTCCGACGCCCAGAGTCAGATATTTGGCCTGATCGAACTTGGCCTGAAACATTCTGGTGGAATAATTAATGATCTGGAAGAAAAGAGCAGTCGTTTCTTTTAGCTTAATGTGTTACTGGGACATCTTTTTAGGAACAGGAGTAATGTGCTGACACACTGCCCCAGAATAGGAGTAGAGTGGTGCTACGCCTGAATAATTTATTGAATAAATACAAAAACGCTGCAAGTGAAATATTCATCAGACAGTGAGCAAGCCATGAAGAAAAGAAAACAACCTTCGGTTTGTGAAAAAAAAATTCATAAAAAGGTGGTGTCATTAGTCAAAAATACATTTCAGAAGCCTTCAAATTCATGTCAAAGTGATTATTTTTTGCGTTTTCACAACACCGACCGCATTGAATCCAGACAGCTGGCTCCCCAAGTTGATGATGAGGACGATGATAATCGGCTGCTTGTATCTGCGCTTTTTAAAGAACTCATGGATGGTGACGCCGGTCTGAGTGTGGGCCGCCTCTTCCTTCATCTCTTCCAGCTCAGCAAACACCTTCCCTGAGTTGCCTCTCAGCCTCAGCAGCGCTGCACGGTTAAAAACAAATTTTAAGAAACTGTCGAGGTATATTCACAGAGCAGAGATACTCGAGTGCATTAAAAGCATTTCCATGTTTCTGATTCCTGGAAGTCAGCCATGAAAGCCGATGATAAACATTGTTGAGATCGTCTCTCTGTGTGATGGGTAACTGCAGGACTGTCGGATATCTCTTTTTCTATATGTAACTCCATCATATTGACTAAAATGAAGTACTGAGAAGTGGAACTCACCGGCCTCTGCTTTGCTCTCCTCTCCGCGGTTGATGAGCAGGTAGCGAGGACTCTCAGGACAGAAAGGCAGGACCAGGTACTGCGCCAGGGCCGGGATGATGGACAAGGACAGCATCATGGCCCAGTCATGCTCAGTACCCATCACTGTTTCCAGACCAGCTACCTGCAGCCAACAAATACAGGAACCACGTTTGCCAGGTTTACTTCGTGTCCAAATGTTAATTAATGTTCAGCCATTTGGTCCAAATCAAATCAGTTAAATGCTGGAAGTTCTTGCACTTTACCGGGTAAGATGATTTGGTTAGACTGAACTGTAAATCAAAGCAGGACTTGGCGAGACTTAACAGATATTCGTGTCCAAAAATATATATAAAACTATAAAAAATAAACTATGACACAATAAGGCATCACCACAAATTTGTCTTAGATTATTGGAGCTGGTACAACACGATGTAGAAGGTTGTGAAACTCATTTTAACACCAAAAGAAAACTAAATTTTTATTCACACTAATATGAGGTTTAATTCTCATCTCAAAAAAATACAAAAAGCACAAACTAGATAAGAAAAGAATGAAACAATCATTAATGAAAAACACATTTTGAGAAATGTAAGTTTAAACGTAAGCACTGCCAAGTGTAGACTCTCAAGTATGTAAAACTAAACTTCCAAAAAAAGCTTTGTCTGCCACACCCTGAAAGTTTTCCATCAGTCCTCACCATTCCCACCAGTATTCCCGAGGCGAAGGACACCTGGTTGAGTGTGGCGAAGGCCCCTCTCAGGTTAGTGGGGGACACTTCCTGTATGTAGAGCGGATTCAGACTCATCACCAGGCCGCAGAAAAGTCCGAACACCAAGCGTCCCAGGATGAGAACTTCAAACGATTTGCTGGCTTTGGAGGCGGACATGAGACAGGCTCCCACCACAGAGAGACAGTTTACTATGAGGATGGAGTTACGTCTGCAGAGGAAGA
Organism: Plectropomus leopardus; assembly: GCF_026936395.1. Lineage (NCBI taxonomy): Eukaryota > Metazoa > Chordata > Actinopteri > Perciformes > Serranidae > Plectropomus > Plectropomus leopardus. The sequence goes on from NC_142189.1 coordinate 6,561,914, forward strand.
TGAGAAAAATTATGAGACAAAAATGTGATGAACATTATTTGAAAAAAAAAAAAAATCTGTCCCTTTTTTACCTTCCATAAGAATCTGCCAGGTATTTGACTCCCAGCGATCCCAGCAAAGCTCCAAAGTCTTTAATGCTGACAGAGAGCGACCACAGCAGAGTCAGGCTGTGATCTGGCATCGACTGGTTGTGCCTGGCTCTCCAGGTGTGGTTGAAAAACTCCTCAATGATCTAAACAGTTAACAAAACAAAGGACGATCAACATCAGGGAACACGCAGTAGAAATTCAAACCGTGAGTGTGATCTAATCACTGACGGTCGAAAAACAGCTGCAGTAAATCCATTTGACCAATCAATCACTTTTACTTTTACTGCCGGTATTGCAGGAACTGATCCGGCAAAATCTTTTGTGGTGTTGTGAGTTGTGTAAATGTAGAAGATCTGCCTCACTTGCAAACATGTAGTGCAGTGTACCTGTGAAATAGCAAAAGCCTGGCAGACATGGAGCGCAGCCAGAGACTTTCAGGGGATTGAAAGTTTATTCAGAGTTTTATTGAGGCTGTGAGATATTTGTTTGACGGTCAGTCATCCCAGCATCCCCCTCTGAATGGTATAATACGTTGTCTTATACTGAGTATCAGTTAGGACTTGCTTGTCCATTGTGTATACAGTATTTATTTTTTTTTATTGAAGGCATTTTTCATATAGAAAATACAGAAGCGAGAATACAAATAACAAAAAAACAAAGACAATCAAACACAGTGACCCTCCCACCCCTCACCTGCATCCCTGGCATGGTAGAAATAAATACTTAAATAAATTAATTTTTCCCATGGTTACAACCAAAAAAAGAAATAAAATTCAATCAAGTGAAGCATGAGGTCCCAAGTGTTGATAACATGTATATCACAAATGTTAGTTAGACAGAATAATAAGGGAGGGGGGAGTTTTGTACTGACTCACTAGTTTAATGGATGAAATGATGGTAATAAAGCCAGGAAAGAAGCCCATATTTTCTTATATTTTTCTGGATTCCTCCTCACATTAAACAAAAAATTATGAGGTTTCTATAGGATGTTAATTTATTTAAACATTTTCTCTGCGATGAAGGAAGCTCTGATCCAATTCTGTATTCTCTTTTTACCAGCTGTGCCTGCGAGTATTTTTATTTTTGTTTTCAGTTCTGCATGACACTTTTGTTAAAAGACTTTTACTTTGTAATGAGGGCTTTCACTCTTTAGACCTGGGCCGGGATGCGAGTACACTTGACCACAATGTCCAGTTTTTTTGCTAAGTGTGGATGTTGTGTACCATACCATACATGGGACATTGATACATGTCCAGGGGCTTTTGTAAAGGCGGTCTAAAGTACAGTCCATGTGTGCTTGAGAGCATTTCGCATCGAGCATGAAAACCAACTTTGCCAAACCACAGAAGTGGACTGCTATTCAACGTGTGTAGCAATCAGCGAGTACATGTCACTGATTATGATTATTAAGTCGTACTTGGGTATGAATCAGTCAAAATATGAAAAACACCCTAAAGTAGCTTGTGGACTTTCTGTAAATCCTTGTAGAATGGAAAATATTTGTTTTTCTTTGTTGAGTGAGCTATCCTTGGACTTTTTTTGACGAATCTTACCTCAAGATGCTATCAAAAACTGTGAAGCTGAACTTTTTGTATCTGTGCAAACCAACTTAATGCCATATGTCCCCCCTCAGCTCCCGTCTGTCCTGCTCACCTTGGCCGGAGCGTTGACGTTGCCCGTGTGGTAGCCGATCTGCAGGGAGCCGAGCACCGCTGCCAGGATGGAGGTCAGGAGTGTGGCTGTCAGATGGCTCTGTAACAGTGTCGAGGTCAGTGACAATTATTTCGCTATCTTGTAACTTTTCTTAAATGCAAACTGGTTAGAATTTTTCAAATAACACTGAAATACTTTGAGTGGTTCTCTGTTACATCAAACTCATTTACTTTTTGATACTTAATTTAATAATCTAAATGAAAAAAAAGTTCTGAGCTCCACACAGTTCACAAAAAATAAACAACCCTATGACTATTTGTAAAGGTCAGGGATGGCAGGAGCCACAGTATTTTCACACATTGACAAGATGTACAGAATTTTAATTACCACAAGTGAGTGTTAGTGCTCCTCTGTCTGTTCATCTGTGGGGAAAAAAAGACCAAAACAAACAAACCTCTTGAGACGCCATTTGTGTGGGCGAGACGGGGTGTCACTCCCTCAAGATTTTGGTGCATTTATCTTCCTCTGACTTCCTCTGCTGTGAAAAACTCAAATTATGCAAAATATTTACATGCACTAATTACTGTCACAATACAGCAAGGCTACTAGTTTCACACACATAATTTAATGTTTTATAGACATTTGATTAAAACAAGTATATTCTTTTAGTTGTAATTTTTAACATTAGCAACAAGCAACATTAAATTTGAACAGAAATGTACTGTCGTCTTTAAAACAGGAAAAGATGTCAAGAAGTGCTGTGTACATACAAAACTAATCAGTAAAATGATATACTTGCAACAAACACTTCATTCAATTCAATGAAAAGGCAGCTTACCTTTGCTGTGGAGTAAAGCAGACAGCTCGTCTTGTCCGAAACATAAATTAAAAAAGAAAAGAAATCCAGTTAGGTGTCCCTCCAAATTGAATAACTGTTCTTAAAAAAAACCCTGTAACCTTTAGAGTCTGACATAAAAAAAATCCTTATGAATGAAAAATATGATCAAACAGGAACATTTTTCCCTCCCTGAGCACCAAGTTTCCTCAGTCCATGTGCTAATTGGACATCATGCTATAGCATGTTAATATATAATAACACCTTTACCGACTGTTACCGACTTACAGAATATACAGCGTGCAGAAAAGAGTGAATCTACATCTGCTTTAACATCTATATCTGCATCTACGTCAAGTTCTCACCACTGCTCCCGAGTGTTGAACGTCGATCCCGTCTTCATCCCTGAGGTTCAGATATGACTAAATTTCCTGAAAGAACACACCAGTACTGGACACACACACACGCACACACACACACACACACACACACACACACACACACACACACACACACACACACACACGCGTGCTTTTGACCACTTAGTCCAGTGATGAGGTCGCACTGAGCTGGTGAATTTTGGGCCGGCCTGTCAGAATGGCGGCTGCAGGCCTCCTCTGGTTCTCATGGAGCAGCTGATCTACGTCCTGAGCTTTCACTGACCAGGATCAGTTCATCAGCCGCAGCCAAACCTTAAATTAACTTTGTCGGAAGCAACATAACTGTTCTCGGGTCAGGGCTAAAAGGAAACTCGTTTCTGTTAAGTGCACTGTGTCGGCATTTTGGCAATAACTCAGCCACGTGCTTTAGCTGTGGGTGTGTTTGTGTGGCGCAGTCGGTAACTTTGTCTTCTAATGATCATTAAAATTCACGAGTGTCTTTCTAGGAACTTAGAAAAAAAAAGATTTCATATTTAATTATGTCTTTAATATACCCTACTAATCTTGAAATTGTTTTAACCACGTTAAACTTTATATAATTTTCCAAACCCATGCGAGAGCAGGAGACCCTGTCAGCTGACAATGAAATGTACAGAGCTGAAAAAAAGGCAAAAGTGTTACGATCAAATTAATCAGTTAAATTAGTGTAAATATGTCGGTTTCTCCCATTATTTTTGATAGTATCTCAAAGAGTAGTTCTGCTCCATAATTAAACACAATTAATGGCTTACATGTTAATAAATGTAATGAATTTCTCTTCATGGTAATACGTTGTTATAAATGAGTCTACTGAACATCTGTGTTCTTGTGTTTGGGAGTAGGAAATGAAAATAGTTGCTGTCTAATGAAAAAAAAAAAAACCTCATCTTTATCCAGTTAGACGTCTAAGCAGGGGAAGAGCCTACGTGCTACATAATGAAATGAGAAATTAAATCATAACTACAGAGATCAATGTCAACAGCAGCATACCGAATTGCACAGATTATCTGACTGAGATACCGCGAGGTGCTCTCAAGCATAGTCTTAAAGGTACGCCCATTACACACTGCTGTGACAATTTAGAGCCTGGAGGATTTAACAGACAGTGCCAGGATAAAGTACATGTCCCCCTCCCATGACAACAGTCCTAATATTGGTCTAAAAAGCTCCCTGAAGCTCTGAATGTATCACTTTTCAACATCTGTCAGTTTGTCCTGGAGCCGTGACAGAAGCAACGTGCACATATTAGAATAATCCCAAAACCAGACTGATCCCGATCAAAGAGATCCCATGAGGGGGGGCGATGGAGCATTAAGAGCTAAAGCATCCTGGCCTGCTGCATTTTTTTTTAATGTTTGTATAATCTCATCATTCATGTTCATTATTAAGGCTGATTCTTTGTGCTTACATTTGTGCTGGCTTATGTTTGTGTGCAAATTTGTGTTTGTGCCTGTGGGTGTTTCTGCCTGTGTGGTTGCATATTTTAATAGTGTATCCATGTTTTTTATATGGGTTTCATTACCCCAGTTTTATGGTTTTCATGCTTTAGTTTTAGCTGATGAATCGCACCGTCCTTGTTGGGTTAGGGTTTCTTTGTTCATTTCCTCACATGGATCACTGAGATTTAATGCAATGCAGTCTTTTCAAATGACTGTGTGTGTGTGTGTGTGTGTGTGTGTGTGTGAGTGTGTGTGTGTGTGTGTGTGTGTGTGTGTGTGTGTGTGTGTGTTTACATGCTAGTATATTTAAACACATCTCCATGTATAGATGTGCTCATAAGGCATTCCCACTAGTAAAATACAGTTTATAAGGTAGATATATAAAGTTAGATATTATGTCAACAGAACACACACAAATCGAAATGGGCAGTATGTTTTCTGCTGCAGAGTTGCACGAGCCAAATATATATAATTATGGAAAAGAAAGATTAATCATAAAGTTAAGTGAGGAAACGTTGCCCACCCTCTCCACAAACCACATCATTTGTGCATGAAAATAATCTTTTATCATAAAAGCGAAGTAAAATATGTACAAATAAACATTAATTGGCCCCCGAGGCCAAAAGGTGATGAAAAGCAGATCGTTCTAATCCAGAGAGAAACCTGCGCCGCACTGACTCATATGTGAAATACTCGAGATGTGTTAAAGACAGAAAACGGAAACCTCCTATAGAACTTGATCAATTAAGACAGTGCTAGTTTCACATTTCTAATTTTTATTAGTAAATTATGGATGGCTACTTTCCAAACCGCTGATAGATGTCCTCACTTTCAAATATTAGATATCTCGTATTCTGTACTTTGTGTACCTTTTTTTTTTAAATTGTGATTTGTTTTCAGACCCTGGAGAACATGTCATTATGCTTTTAAATCATCTACAAGAAGAATCTGTCTTCAGTCCAAAGTCAATGAGAAATGAGTCCTTGTTTTGTACTTTCTACTCTTGAAATGAACTAAAACTAAAAGCAAGCATTTGTAGATAAACTGTGGTAAACTTCCCTCCATCTAACCAGTGCTTAGATATCCCTCCTCCCCCCGGGTGAATTTTACGAGGTATTGTGCTGTTGCTTGAACTGCAGACTGTCGTCCTGCATTTTTGCCTGCCCACCACATTTTTGCATTGTCACCCACCAGTGGGAGCGTTAGTTTGTCGCACAGTATTCTGGTAGTTGTAGGTTTTCTACTTCTTGAGCAAAAGTAAATGGCACAGCCCCTTTTTCTCAGTTTTTCTGGTCAGGTAGCACCAGTTTCTAAAGTATTTGCATCTTTCCACTGCATAGACGGCCCAGTTTTATGTAAAGACCATCTTCCTATCAGTGAAATACTTCTTCAACACTGAATGTGCTTGACCTCTGCCAGCTTTAATTCTTTATCTGTAAGAGAAATCTACCCACGAAACCACCCTTATTGAGCCAATATGAGCACAAAAAAAGACAGCATAATTAGCATAAGGGGACAAAATGCGACGTCCACCTGCAAGCTCTGTTCCTGCAGCTGAGTTCTCAATCAGTGTGTGGATACGCCTGTCTGGAACATGACCTTTGACCCCTGAGGCCCGGCCTCCTGGCAGGCGACCCCCTGACCCTGCGTAGGCTCAGGCTGCCGGGCAGGTGCTGCTGCAGGAGCAGAGGGCATCAGGCACAAATGGTGAACAGCGTGCACTATCAACCCCCCCACCGCTAATGTTTAGCTATTGCACGAGCTAATTGCCCTCTCTAATTACCCGTAATGGTGTTTGATGTGTTTCTAAGTGTTTCAATGCACACAAAGGAGGGAAAAACTACAGAAAATCACTCGTCGCCAGCAAAACATGTGGAAAACATAAATAATAGGTCGTTGTAGTAGTCTCCAACAGAGCACCTCCAACATGGACTGATATACTATGTTTCCCTTCATTTTTGGTGAAAAGAGACCAGATCCTCTCTATGTTGACGTGCTGAATTTGTTTAATTTTTGGATGTTTTTAAAAATGCTAAATCATTTCAAAGATTCTGATCCTCTAATAGTACAGTTTAAGTATTCGCACATTAGATAGATGTGCAAAATGTTAGAAAACATAAGTTATAAAGTAACTATAACATAATTGTGGCGCACCTGTACTGCCCACACATCACTTTCAAAAACCCAAATTCCTCTCCTCACCTATGAAACCCCTTTGGCAAGCCGCCTACCCTCCACCCCGCCTTCAACAAAGGAGCAAACACACACTCTCTAAAACACACACACATGCACATACATCCCTAAGCAGCTGCGTCATTACAAAACTCTTTTGAACTTAACACTGGAAGTCAAATGCCACATGTGTCGGTACAAGACAGATGTACTGCAGCTGCCTCTTGGCTCCAATTTCATCTGTGATACAACCCTCCCTGCCTCCCCCCATTCCCGAACCACCCCCATCACCAGCGACCTCACCCCCGAAGCCCTCCTCCACCTCCCATCATGCACTGACAACATCCGTACCTTTGAAGTGTCATCACTAAATCAGAGCATCTCACACCACAAATCAACAGGCCAAACAGAGTGCATCTTTGGAGCCAAAATTTATCGGTCAAAATGGGGTTGCAAATGAATCATTTATATTGCAAACAGAGAGTCCACTTGAAACTATTTTTAAAGTTCAAACAAAATCACCTGCCAATTTTCATGCAAGCTTTATACAAACAGTGACATATGAGTCCCCATTAAAGTTAAAACATCTCAAGACATCTTCTTTAAAAATATTTATTGCCGGTTCATGGAATTCAGTTGGCATGGCTGATACTGTGCAGTATGTGTGTGCATACCTGTCTAACATAGTTCAATATGTGAACTCGCAGTCTGCAGTGAACCCTCGTCACCATTAGGGGTCAGTGTTTAACTCCATCTCCCTCCGCTTGTTCTCTAGTTCAGCTCTAAAAGCCTCTGCTGCACAGCTCTGGTTTAAAACAGCATCAGGATCAGCTTTATGATATTGTTGCTTTCATCGTTGCAACTACGATGGATTAACAAGGGAAAGAGAAACAACGCTGTTTTGTAAACGAAAAATCCATCTGAGCATTGTTCTTAATTTATAATTAATACGCTTTTAAAAACTCCTTCAGCTTGAGAAAAAACGATGACATACTTGCAAAGTGGTGCATTATAGTCTTATAATGTGTTCACTTTCGTTCTCTCTTTATATTATCCTGCAAAATATAAGTGATGATGTAACTATTTTGGGTCACATCTTAGTTACTAAAACAGTGGGATGAGCAATAACTGATGTTTTTGGCTATTGGGGGTAATGAATATTACTTGTAAATGCATATCAAACATGATATAGTTGCAGCCAGAAAACAACAAAGAATGAGCTGTGACTAACTATAAAAACAGCTGAGGGTACACCTTTTGAACCATTTCTCATGGAAAACTTGTCATGGAATATCACAAAAACATTTTTCCAGGCCTGGAAAAATCAAGGAATAAGTGCATTGACTTTGCCAGTAGTTTTGAAGTGAATACGATCATAACCAACTATAAGGCATTTGGGAAAAGTTGCTGTTTAATTGTCATACAATGATTAACATTTGTAGTAAAAGAAACTAAACAGTTCTACCATACACTAGCCATTATTATACACTGTGAGTGGGTAAAGACATTTTATTATGGTTCCTTGAAAAGTCATGATCAGTTTTGAAACTGAGTTCATAAAAATGTTTGGAGCCCTGATTTTTACAATGTCATTTGTTAATGTTAAAATATCAATTATCATCATTTTAGTATAAAGTAACTGGTGTGTTCAGTTGTAGTGAATGTGGGGAATCTACAGACCTTTTTCTCATCATGGCCTCTTTGAATTTATGTCTCAGTTCAGGTGGGAAAAACACAAACTACCCAGAAAATGATAAAACCCAGGTGTAAGCTGCTGTTGTGTGCCAAGATGCACTTCATAAACTCTATTAGTGATGGTTCCCCTGAAAGCAAAAACCCCCCAAAAAACAGCCATTTTTTATTTTTGGTCTTTTCTATTGTTTAGTCTTGTGTCAGTCTGTTGTGACAAAGGTTCAAATAGCTCAGGAAATAAGATCTATAGTAAAGTGGAAAGGCATTTTTGTTTTCTTTGCCTAGCCAAACAGCTGCACCTCAAGCCACAAAATTTACATCGACCAATCTCACCCAAAGACAACATGTCTCAGTGTTTTGTTTTCCAACAGATCTTATTTCTTCAGCTATGAATAAGAAATATTGTCAAAACACATTGAGACAGTCTTGAGAAGCCTGTTGGGGCTTTGCAGTGGAAAAGTTGCCGGCGAGCAGCGAGATGATCTTGGCTGCTCCCCGTCAGACTGACAGTCATCTGTAAGCCTCCTTCACGATACGTCCCCCATCGTGATTAGCAGTGATTACCATCCTGTTAGGTTGTTTTAGATCTCTCATGTGATCTGCAGCTCGGCGGCGTCTGGAAGCACTTCAGCAGACACACAAGCCCAGTGTTCAAACCTGGACTGCAGCAGGCACTCAGGAGAGACTGCACCGCCGTCTAAGAGAGACGTTTCTATTCTCATTCTTGGCATAACTGTTCAAATTAGACCTGACTGGACTTGTGATTGTTGTGGATTAAGCACCAGATAGATACTGTATACATTCTTGACCGCGTATAGTGATGACAAGAGTCGTAAAACACAAGCTGTAATAGTCAAATAACTCCACCACAGATAAAATAAACAGTGCTCAGCGCTTATAACACAGTCTGGTCTAAGCATTTCAATACTGTGAATCAGCTACTGTAATAGGCTAATGTTTGACATGATGTAAACACAGAGAAAAGTGTATATTTTTTACAGTAAGTCAGACTGAAAAGCAAAGTAAGTGAACAGCCATATACCCCACAATGAAATTTAGTAAAACAAACAAACAAACAAAGGTTATTGTACATATTTACAATGGGAGCCTTTTTTTGTCTCATGTTCATGAGCCACTGCAGTGACTCTTGGGACTATGCTTAAGAAATACACAACTCAAAACAAATACAAAACAAGCATTCAGACCACAATAGCAAACTCATGATTCTCCAATTTTCAAACTCAATTGTTCCCAAATGTGAGGACAAAATTTTATTTACATTCCAAAACGTGTTCATAAGGTCCTTTTCTAGTGTTTTTCCTCCCTGCTCTGTCATTTTCCTCTTCATTCGACACCCTGGGGGGTATTTTAAAAAGACTTACTGCATTGTCTTGCATAAGGTGGCAAAGCTCCAAGTATGTGTGGTGGTAAGTGTTTCACAGAGCAGGACACTGGAGGACAGACAGCGAATGTGTTTACATACACAAAATGTACTCCGGTAGTACTAGGGAGACTCAAATATTTATTTTAGGAACTGGCATTTGTAAATGCCACATCTTGTTTACAATAAGTGGGATAAACGTGAATATGACATCTGAAATGGGCTGATATTAACGGGATACTGAGCCATGTAAACATCTTACTCCATTTACTGGTCGGGTTTAGTCATCTGTGCCACCTCTTTTTTCTGGGACTAATAAGAATATTTAAACGTCATTCTCTGGACTGAAATCTGTTTCGGAAAAATTAAATCCCCACCAGGGGGCCTTTGTCAGAAATTAGTTGATGTTGCGATTTGTAAAGGTAGCCAGGAGAGCCTGATAAACCCAAGATCACCAAACACTGTGAAAAATTAAAAAAACATGCTGAATTCAACATTAACATACTGGAAACACTCTTAGCTGTTTCTCAGGTTTGATTGTGTAGAAAAGCATTAACTTAGTAGAGTAATAAAACTAGGCACACTAACTTTACATAAACTTACATGTGGAACAACAGAGTTAAAGATTTGTGTACACCAATGGCCTTCATTGTGGTTTGAACTTAAAACTGCATTAATTCAGATTTTTGATACATCCGCTTTAAATCCAGTGGACTGTGGGTCTTTGAACAGAAGAGCCCTCAGAGGATTATTACCCAACTCGGCAGCTGCTTTTTAGTTTCTTCTAAGGTTCTGTATGTAACTTTTTTAGAAAATTGGCATGAGTGACGCCTCTCTCTGAGGCTGTTAAGTGATTATAGTCAGCATCCTGAATGAGCACCTGGGCATCGGCCAAAACGTTGACTTGACAAATTCGAGACTAATAACGTTACTATCTGTAATGTTCCTAAATTGTCTCCATGATATTAACTAGCTTGCGAATTGATTCATTAGCTCATGTTATGAAGAAACTAACTGCAGATCTTTGCTGTGTAGTTAAGTTACAGTTAGCTGGATAACCTTATCTTAGGTTACAGTAAGCCCAGCTAGCTGTAACTTAGCTTTATTACATGAGTCTGGCTTCATAAAAATTGCTCATAAAGTAATTTGCAGACCACCTCTGAGAGTCCGGATAAATTAGCTCACATTATCCACTCAAGACATTAGTTAATGCTACCTAAAACCAAAATATCACAATATATTTCCCGTCAGTGTTTCCACTAGAATGTTTTCAGCACCAGGGGACACTGAATTTATGATACGAGGTACTGACTTAGTTGAATTTACTGTTTATCAGACCACAAACTAGCCGACTTGTGGTCCTTCTGTCTAGCAGTTTTGGAGATCTGAGGTTTTAGCAGCATAAGTTTAGCTAAACGCTGGCGTTAAGTGAATGTCTGTCTGTGTGGACTCTGTGTTGTGGTAGGTGCCGGTCATTTTTTTGATGTTAGCAGACTCCATTTCTTAACTTACGTTGGCTACTGTTGAACACTTTAGAGGAGGTGAAAGGTGGCAATGCACTTGGTAATGCATAACATCAGTCCACGGGCTATTAGAGGTAACCAAGGAAGTCAGGAAAGGTATCCATTTTTAAGTTACGTTACAGTCTAATCACCCCAGTTGGCAATAATGTGAATAATACATGTAGAAAGTTACATACAGAACCATTAACTCATTGTTTTTATGGCACATGTACTTTATAATTTGGCACTCATCAAGCCATTTTCAACAAATAAGCCACGATACACCGACCATGAAGCTACCTGCTCAGCACCAATGATCTAGTTTGTCACTAGCTGGTGGACATAGTTGAGCATTTAAAAGCTAAAGAACCAGATATTTCTGTCAGTAGTAGGGGGTAGACCAAAACAGAGCTTAAAAAAGAGCTATTAATTGGATTTAGGATGATTATTTTGCTTTGTGTTGGCTACATCTGTAAAGACACAACTCATGCAAGCCGTAACAATTTTTAAAGCAATTACAGTTGAGTTGTGTCTCTCCAAAACTATTAATGCAGCTTTAATATGTTCAAACGACCACGTGCATGTAGAAACCTGCTGTGTGCTACAGTGTGAAGCTGCGTTAGTATACTGCGAGGACTTTGAATGTACTGTACCAGTGTTGGGGGCGGGGGTGCATGACTTAAAAGTACTCACATTACTTTTGCAATTACTGACAGCTGTTGCACATTTTTTAATTCTCACAATCTGTTTCAGTTTTCTTTTTGAAATGTTTTTAACTATAATTATTTCAGTTTTAGCACAAACATGATAGAAAAAGAGTAGAAAAACAATGAAAACCTCAAGTGTGCTGATAACAAAAAACTACATACAACACAATGGTCTTGCATTGTTTTCCGGTTGTACAAGAAGTACACCGCTAAGTATCTGTGTGGTAAACAAGTAAGTACTTACTTAGAGCTATTTTCCCCAACACTGGTATGCACTAAAGAAAATACAGACGTAAAATATCTCAGACATTGTTCACAAAGATCTGATTCTGGAGCCAAAATGTTAATGTATCAAGAACGTTCTGTACAGTGCAAGGGGATTCATTCAGCTAATTTTGTGCTGATAAATTAGACTTCGTGGTCACAGTTTTGATTTTAACACATGCCGTTCTCTTAATATTGCATGCTCACATACAACATTACACATTCTTTAAACTGGTCTAGCTCCTCCTTTTAGTACGAGCAAAATTTGGGCATTTGGGCTCACTGAGCTTCTCTTAAGTGAGTTACCACTGGCCCGTGTGCTCTTATATGTAACAGGGGAAATGTAAGTTTAATTTGATAGCCACAAAATGTGTGTTAGTGCCTGTTCCTGGTATGTGAGGAGAGAACGAATCACAACAGCAGACTGAAACACAAGGGGAAATGTGGCAACATACACATCTTCCAGTGGTGAGCCTGTCATCTTTTTACAAATATATTCTCATTCTTACATTGACCTTTTCAGTCACTTAAAGAGAAAAAAAACAACACATGTACAAACAGATAAAACGTCAAACATAGGGAGGAGAAAGTGCAAATATTTTGGCGCCGCTTCGTTTTCTTGTTTTTCTGTTCACTTTTTTTTTTTAACTCAGGAACTTCTTAATTTTTCTACTCCATCTTTCTCTTTCCTGTCAGCAAGCGTACAGATGCCTTCCCTCTGTGCCCTCTGCTCTCGTCTCAGCTTCTCGATCCTTCTCTTCTCACACCAGACGACCTACTGCGAACAAAGACAGAAGGACAGGAGAGAGAAAAAAAAAACATATTCACTCATCTGTTTTAGTGTCCAGCATACAGATGCACTCACACATAGCTGCTGCGTGACGAAGACAATGGCATCCCTCCACAGGCAGAAGCTCATTTAGAAACACTCACACGTAAAAATCTAAATCATGTACGTAACATCTGAATATAGTTTAATAAAAACTAGTGATGCATGTTGCGTTTCTGAATGGCCGCGTTCATGTGGAAAGCAGATCCGTCATCTGCAGGGAATAATGTTTCTGTTCACATCTCACCAGCGTCAATTTCCTCAAGTTTAACAATTAGATTCAATCAGAGTCCTGTCCTGACAAATTTATTTTATTTAGCAAAGAACCCAAAAATAAATGTAATATTTCTTTGATTTATTTATTTGTTTATTGCCTCATGGTTTATTCTATCTTTATATTACTTCTATTAAAAGTTATTCTCTTCTTGCATATTGTAGTGTGACTTATCTCCTTTTTACAAACTACAGTAACATTGACTTCACCTCTGACCTCAGTGCTTTTTTACCCTTAAGTTACTTATGGCTTTTGTTGTTCTAGAGATCGGTCTTGGTCTTGAGACAGCTTTTAGAGTGTCTCAGTCTCGTCTCGGATCTGAACGCATTTTGAATCGGTCTTGTCTCGGACATAGCAGACTCCGGATTTTTTTTCCGAGACAACTGATTTATTTGTTAGCATAGCAATTGATTGGATGTAAAACTTCCCTCTTCAAACCCAGCCAATCACGCAAGTCATCAATAGTCAGCTTTTTTGACACTGATAACAGCTGCCACCCTCCACAGAAATCTGAGAGGAAAATTTATATATATATATATATATATATATATATATATATATATATATATATATATATATATATATATATATGTAAGTTTATTACTGTATTAATAATTTACATTCTATTTAAGCTCCTTATTTCATTTGTTTCTTTCCATCAGCAACATGTAAACGTTTTATTTACCATCTTTTTTTCTCAAGATAGAAAATAAGTCACCTCTGAAGGGGATCAAGTGAATAGTTACTAGCTTTAATCTGACTGTTAAGCAGCTGTACCGCACTTCACCCATACATACTATCACATGTGCTGACGTTACGTCACAACAGAGCTATAACTCAACGGTCTCTGTAGCTGTGTTGCATTCATGAAACTGCAAGGGACAGTCAATGTGGTGCAAAAGAGATGGACTGCTCACTCATCAATCAGATGAGTGGGTTTGGGGGGAGGAGGAAGAGGAGGCCTGGAGGAAAGGAGATGGGTAAAGAGCTTAGATTGCTTACAGATGGCTGTCAGAGGGGAGGAGAGGTGCTCCTGAGTGCTGTGAGAGCTCCAGCTGCATGTGAATGCGTGTGTCTGAGTCCGTATCTTTGCATGTGCTTGTTTATATTTGTGTGTTTGTGCATATAGATCACGTTCTGTTTGTGTGAACAAGTCTTTGATTATATCTGTATGTTGTGTGTGTGCATAAAGTTGTGTTTGCAAGTATGTGTATGTGTGTATGTTCTTGTCTAGACATTATACTTGCGAACATGAGATTGTGTGTGTGAGTGTGTGTGAGCAGCCAGAGGGGGAGGGGATGTGCAGGTGCACTCTCTGTCAGTGCTGGTTATGCTAACCATGAAATGCTAGTCCAGCTGATTTCAGCTCCTGTAGTCTCAGGCGATGCATTTGCTTCACACTCAAGAATTCTTAAACTTTAAAGCATCACAAACCCTCCAGCGCCCCATAAATCACAGATTACCTTCCACATGAGTGGGTCCTGTAGTGAGTGCTTTCACCTATTCTTTATGTGTGAAATAAAATGTTATGGGCAGCTACTCCACCATGACTAGTTGGATCCAGGTTACTACTGTTGACGTTTTTATTATTATGTTTTAAGGTTGTCCATTTGTAAGTCTGTACCTCCATCCTATTCTTGTGAACACAATATCTCAACAACGCCTTAAGGGAATTTCTTCAAATTTAACACAAACACTACACAACACTGAACAATGAACTGATAAGATTTTGGTGGTCATAGGTCAAATTTCAAGGTCCCTGTGACCATATCCATCTCATTCCTGTGAATGTGATATCTCACAAAGTCTCTGAGGGAAATTCTTCAAATTTAGCACAAACGTCCACTTGGATTCAACAATAAGCTGATCAGATTTTGGTCACTGTGGCCTTTCCTCTATCTCATTATCATTCTCATGAACACGACGTCTCAAAAACACTTGGACAGAATTTCTTCAAATTTGGCACAAACATCCACTTGGGCTGAAAAATTCTGTTTCAAATCTCATTCCAAATTCAGAGTGACTCAAGGGTTTGCTTTCACTTTCACCTGCGATACTATTTACAAACAGTAACAGACAATTCCTGTAAAGTATGCCTTTAATGAATGAAATCTGTTGTCTTACAGAACATGAGTATTTTAAGAAACAGTTCAAGTAAATTTAGAAAATGTAACTGGTGAGTGCTAAAGGAAAGCTCTTGAAGCATGCATGTGTTCCGTATATCTAAATTCAGAGTTTGATTTTGACTTTTTCGGTTCCCGCAGTCATAATTTTCCTGGAAAAGGATATTAGAGAAAACTGTTTTCCAGGTACAAATGGTTTGGAAGTAATAAAATAGTTTAGAAAAAGTTTTGAATATGTTTTGCTTTGGCTATTGTTACACACATATAGATAATGGGATAAGCCATATTTGGCCACTGTGTTGGGTCATTTAGCCACTATGACGGGGTCAGCCTCATAATGGGACCTGACGGTGATCAGACCACTTACAGCTTCAGGCAAAGTCGCAAAACAATTATTTGACATGTCTATAAAACATGTTTAACATGAGTAAATCCCCACAAATTTGTCGAAAATTTTAATCCAAACACAAGTCAGATTGCACTGGCACATACTGTATGTATTGGATCTTCGATGATGTATGTCCATAAAGTGGTTTGTGAACTGACAGTATGTGCCAGTCTGGTCTGTTAGCATAAGCAGCTGTTTGATGGCAGGAATATTTAATGAGCAACAAAGTGTTTCCGGGTAAATTTGGCCAGCATGAGCAGTTTGCTTATCCGCAAATGCCTGGGAAGGGTGTGTTAAATATTTTATAGCTGTATCGCAATATCGGCCTACCCATTTTACACTATTTAAAGCCATGGAAATTAGGTAAATTATCATGAAAAGATTTTTGGTAAAGTTTAAAAATTCATTTGTAAAGATAGGTGGAAATCCTGGACGTTTCTTATGTACAAACAGAAATTTTAGTATTAATTCCACATTAATCTTGCCAGCAGCCTTGTATGTATTTTGCTTGGCTAAGACTATGTCTTTTGATAGGACTGACCAGCCAGCACTGGCATCCTCGGGTCTGGCAACATTAATTTAGGTCAATACAACATATAAAGAAGTCATAGAGAGATATTTGAATGTTAAAATATTTTAGCTCTGAGATTCATACCAGCTGTTATTTGACTGAAGTTTGGCCTCTCTGGTGTTAATGGATTTTTAAGTAACGTTCAAGCCAGAAGGTGCAACTCAATAACAAGCACTGTAGTGTTTTTGAACACTCAGTGTCATGAAGTCTTTACCTTGGCAGCATCAGTGGCATGTTCTACCTGTTAAACTATGCAGCACCACAATATTTCCTGATACCTCTCTCCAGTGAAGTCATGCTGTTCCTCTCTTTAGCTCAGATAAATGTCCCTGTTGTGAGCCACAGTAGCGCTGATGAATCGACTTTGCAATTACCAGGCTCCAGAGCAGCGAATGGTCCTCTCTCTCCTCCGCTCGCAGTCACTGAGGACACTGTCTGTGCCATTAACAACACAAAGCTGCCTGGCCTCTCCCTGGACACCTTGGCCCCACTTGTGATAAAGAGCTGAAAGCAGATCCCGTCTCGCGGTGAATCGCCTTACCTCACCTGGGACCAGCCAATAAAGGCACTTGGCTCTAGAGCTGGGAATCATGGTATACCTGCACATGGTAGCAACCAGGGGAAAAGGGCTCGGCTAAGGAGACACATACACCGGCCTGAGTTAACCGTCAGTCCATGAAACAAGGATTTTGTCTCAAACTCACCACCAGAGTAACATGTAGTGACGGTGAGCAAAGCAATGCTTATCGAACTGTCACAGTCGTCTCTGTTGACCGCTGTTACCTTTAACACAGCACAGTGTGTTGAGCTGATGTCACAGTAATTAAAACACAAGTGGTGTGGAGTAATTGCTGTTGGCTTTGAGAGGACGGGGCTCTGGGCTCTCTAATGGTCCTGCAGCCTCGGTGCCAGGCCTGCCTCATAATGCCCTCCTTTCATTCCTGCCTAATGACGGACACAGCCAGGACAAACAGGAGAGGAAGAGAGCAGGGAAGGAGACGAGAAAGGAAGAGAGGAGTTTGACAGAAAACAGACAGGACACATCTGACTGTTTTTGTCAACTGTAGTTATCTTAGTTATCTGTACTTAATGACATCAAACTTATATTAATATGACCATAAACTTCAATTTAATACTCAGAATCAGCATAAATATTTTCTAGTGTGAAAATAGTATGCTTTAAAATTCCTTTCTATATGAGTAAAGTAGAAATCTTTACTCCTTTACCACCGAAACCTTTTTGTCTGTGGATTTTACAATCCACTGTATAATCTGCACTGGATCATGTCGATATCCTGTATGGTCATGCTGCCGTCGCCACCCGCAAACCACTGGACACCATTTAGCACAGTCCCATCCAATTCATGACTAAAGACGCCTGTGAGTCCTTGCGATCTAATACCTAGTTCACAGTAGAAGACTGTAGCCCTGATTTTTCCATCAACGACAGTTTTTGGAGCTTCCTGACAAAGGCAAAGGCAAATCAGCGTTGGCTTGGGGCTCGCAAATCGGTACTTGAGTGCTGTGTGTGAGCTGTTCACAGACGCAAACAGAGAGGCTCACCAATGCATCACAGATGCTCCCCAGATATCCAACATGCTAAATATCAGGATCTGTTGGCAAGCTAAAGCCAATGAGAGCACAAGACACGGATTGAGGACAGAGATGAGCAGTGTTGTCCAAGGTGTGTTTATATGTGTGTTTGAGAAAGAGAAAGTGACAGAGAGAAGGTGGAAGGTGGACTATTGCATGTAGTGTGTCTGTAAGTTATTACAGTAAGTTATTAGGCTAATAACTAAGTTATTAGCCTAATAGCTAACTCACAACACTGCTTTGTCACTTTTTGACTAAAGTATTTTTTTAGTACACCCAGTCCCTGGTTTTCTGTACTATGCACTTTACTGCGTGTGTGTGATGATTGTGATGTGGTTTGTAGTATGTAAATTGTTCTCAAGGTTCTTGTAAAAGAGATCATGATCTCTGTGAGACTTCCTCAACAAATCATTCTTAACAAACTTTGTGATGGCCCATTTTTGAGACAGAGCTACGGGATAGACAACGTTTCTATTTTCCACCAGCGAACAGATCAAACAGACCAAAATTTCAAACATAGCTATAGAAGATCAGCCTTGTCTTACTTTGCCCCACATACTTGTAATAAGCTTCAGTTGAACTTTAAGTTGACTTTATTTATACTGCTGGGAGAATTTCAAAATTTAATCGGCATTCGTTTTTAGTTTTGTTTGTTTATTTGGTTTTACATTGCAAAAGTCATGCCTTCATCATATGTGCCTCTAAACTATTGAAAACGAGGGTTCTCCCTGCATGTGTTTTCCAAGGCTTTAAAAAAAGAAAAATAGTGATAATGAGATCCAGTGGCTACAAGGACACCAGTCCAATACTGTTTGTTATTCAACCCCTTGGTAAACTCATGACTTTTAGTATGATGATGTGTGAAGTTGTGCATATGGCGCACTGTTTGTTACAGAAAAATATTCAACTACTCATTCTCAACAACAGCTGACGCATCCTGCAAACCGAAACCTCTGTAAGCTCTCACAACAGATCCTCTAATATCTTATAATTGCTTTTGCCCATATTTGGTGTGTTTTTGTGTGAGCAAGCATTCATACAAGCACACCCGCATGTGTTTGTACTTATTCAAAAATATGTTTACGTCTTTCTAAATGGGATTAAGACTTCTGAAAAGAACATCATGAACTGCGCTGTCATAACCCATTGCAACAAATTTAACAGAAACCTTTTTGTGTTTTATTCAGTACAGTGAAGGAGACACAATGCTGAACCACCAGACCTGCTGCTCACCGATGGCCTGACTGTGAGAGGAGAAATTCACTGCCCTGGGCTTCGGTTACATATCTCATCTATAATGAGGATTCCAGTCTCCTTGGAGGATGGATGCCACCCTCTGCAGCACTTCAGAACTCACACAAGGTATTCAGATGTTTTCCTTTGCCTCTGCCAACGTGTCGAGAGTGAGGAGCCTCACGCAGATGTGCTCCACTTTGCCCCACATGCTCACAAACCTTCACCGAAAAGCACGTACTGTAAATTGTAAATGTGTCCAACAACACTCCTGTGACGATCCAAAGCTGCGACAGAGCATGATAAGATTTAATGTCTGGCAAAGGCAGCTTGAGTTAAAGGGATCCAGGCCATTGAGGATCAGCTAGGCATACCTGAACACAGTGGCTGTCTATCTAAGTCAAAGCAGAATGCTGCCATATGTTCCCACAGACTCTTTCAAACAGGCTTCCTCCGTCTCTCTTTACATACCTCACTCTCTCCACAATCATCACTCGCTCACAGCGCCTGAGTGGCAGCATGAGGAGCCGTATAAAGCTGTCAGGCCGTTTACCTCC
The DNA here is from genome assembly GCF_026936395.1 of Plectropomus leopardus. Classification (NCBI taxonomy): domain Eukaryota; kingdom Metazoa; phylum Chordata; class Actinopteri; order Perciformes; family Serranidae; genus Plectropomus; species Plectropomus leopardus. The sequence goes on from NC_142189.1 coordinate 6,581,635, forward strand.
AGCTCTTAAGTACGGAGGTGAGAGATTCGGTGACCACAGGGAAAACAACCGGCCGAGCCTCCTTCTCCGCTCGTCCAAAACTGAGGCTGTTTATCCTGGCAGCTGTGCCCAGGGTCATAGGGACCTGACGTTATGCCCGCTAAGAGCCACTGTTCTCCAGGCGTGGTGGGCCGGCGCCAGGGTAAACACATGACCTCAGTGCTATGTTGCGCTGAACCGGCCCAGTGGCCAGAGTCAACAGCACCGATGGGACCAATAATCGCTCAATGGGGGGGATCTGACAGATCGAAAAAGAGATTAAGACGACTCGGAGACAGACTAAACAATAGACTATCAGCAAAAGTTTGCTAATTCCCTTTTTTTTTTTGCTGTTTCTGTAAATTCACACCTTTTCATCCAAGTCAAAGTCAGAACAAAACAATGATGTCACAAAATTTAGAGCTAAAACACTTAACTGAATAGTAAAGAAGTTTATTGTACCAGGATAAACCACTTGTGGTGTATCACCTCGTTTTCAAGGGGGTCCCAAAATAGTTGCCTGACGAAAAATTAACAACTTTTAACAGTCAATTACGCATTTCAAGAATTTTTTATGCAAAAAGTGCCTACAATTTCAGACGGTTAAGTGTGAAGATTTGCTGCTTTTCTTTGATTAAATAACTTTTTGATGAATGCGCCGATAAATCAAGACATTAACAGGTGACATGTTTGCTATAGTAGATTATTCCACGTCACTGCCTTTTTCTGTATTTTCTTACATTCTATAAACAAAAAGACTGTTTAATGGAGAACATGATCAGCAGCTTTATCATTAAAATCAGGTAATTGCGAGTTGCAACCCTATAAAAGTTATCTTAATAGCTGGCTTCATGTTTTTCAGACCTGTTAAACCCCCTGAAAACCCCCATAAATGTTATTTCCACCTCATGGTCATAACGAGATGCCCCTCACTGCAGACAAAGTCTGACCCTTATTGAACCACTCTCTGAAATACCAGCAGAGCACATGACACCATCTTTGCCCATGGAAACACACGCACACACACACACGGACACACATTACTGCACACCCATATAGATACACTAGGACATACACCTCAAACTGAAATGTTTGGTGCAAATCACATTGAAGCTTTGCATGTAAATCATGTGCTGCTGTATCAACGAGCTGCATGCATTTCACCAGTATGCATGTTAATGGGTTACACAACGAGCCACGTACAGCACACAGAGCCAGAGGCAGCCAGTTAGTGAAAGCGCATTAGTTGGCCTTACTGAACAATTTTGTCCCTTGCCTTGTCCCTTGGCTGCCACTTGTCGTTGAGCTACCTGCAAAAAACAAAAGATTAAACTTTAAAGGGGTGAATGTCTTGTTTTTAAGTCACTGAAACTTCAAATATGCCATGAAAGAAAATAATTATAGTACAGTTTAAATATAGCGTCATCACGTATCAGTACAGTTACCTTTTTGTCGCTGGAACTCATTTTTCTTTGTTGATTTTAAAGCTTACACTGTCATTTGTGTGTTATTAGTGTTTTATGTCCTCTGAGCATCTCCTAACTACTTAAACATGTATTTCATAAGTTTTTCAGTCGGCTGTGTGACATTTGGATTATAGCTGGGAGCGGCCCTCATTGTGAGCTGTTTTGACGGTTGTTAATGGTCTCTATTAGAACCAGTCTATAAACTCATGATGAGTAGTTTCAGTTTTCCGGCGCGCACAGTGCCTACGATCCACTAATACATTAGGCTAGTCTAAATATTAATCAGTGAGTGCTAAGTGGAGCAGTGCACCTTATTCAGGCTGCCAGCACATCTGTTTGTCACATGCACCACAGTTACTTCATCCCTTCCTCTAAATGACTAACTGACTTGACTTTTTGAAACTATGACGTGATGAATTTGTTATTAAAAATGTAATGTGCTAGTTAATGGAAATGGTTCTGTGCATTGCAGGTCAAACTTGTGCACTTCACAGTTTTAAAAACACAGGAAATGATCATCTTAACATAACCAAGTGCCTCTTGACATTTCCATAAACTATTTAATTTAGTTTATCGTCATTATATAGATCCATAAAGTAGCTGCTAAAACTGGAGAAAATAAGTTCTGCGTGCCAAAGAGCATCTCTAACTTGATGTTGAAGGAGACAAGACTGTATATGTAGATTTTCCCAGCTGGTCTGAGGTTCACACCTGGGTCGTGACCCTCTTCTGTGACCCTACCAACACACTCTTAGCCATTGGGTTCTCTTACCCTCCTTGCTGACTCCCAGGCAGCCTTTCAGCTCCTGCAGGGAGATGGCCCTGTCCTTATTCAGGTCACAGTAGTCGGTGAACTTGCGGGCGCATTTCTTGGGTTTGGCTTTCTTCTTCAGGTACCTCTTAAACGGCTTGAGCTCCTTCTTGTTGATGTCGTGGCTGCCGTTGTTATCCAGCTGGGCGAAATACCAGTGCACCACCCTCTCCTCTAAAGTGTGACTGGGATCAGGCTCCACAAACCTGGTTAGTGTTAGAGGAGCAGATGGAGAGTGAAAACACGGACAGGCTCAATTTCAGCATGATTATTTGGATAAATTTGAGATTGCACTTATTTACTCATCGACTTTAGGAACATTATGCATGTATTAAACTTTTAAAAAGAAATGTGTTTTTTAACAGTGGCTTTTTAATAACTTATAATGTAATTCAAATGAACTACCAATGAAAATAGATGTAATAAATAATCTTTAAATATAAGATAGAGTAGTGGACTGCAAGTACTAGGTTAACTACATTAACTACTAAACATATTTCCCTTTTTTTTTTGAATGGTCTGAATAAGACATTACATTTTGTCACTGGTGGCTTTTTTTTTGATAAAGTCACCAAGATGGAGTGAAAATTCACTTAACCTTATGAGAAAGTCAGAAAAGTGGCAAAATAAATCTTATGCTCTGCTCACAAAGTAGATACCTTGTTACCCTTAGTCACAGCTATAATACACCAGTAAAACAATACACACAAGAATAAACTGGACAACACTGGAGGAAGGTCACATAAATACAGTACAGAGACTGGTTGAATGTACGTCAAAGACAGACTGATTAACAGGTGCTGCCGTCTGACATGTAGTCACATCTCTTCACAGTTCACAATTTCTAAGTGAAATTGAAATTAAAAATATTTATATAGCTTTTTCAGACAGTTTTGATTTAAGTTAGAAGCTGAGAAAGTATTTATTTCAGCTTAGCTTGCAACAAAATCATTTTCAGTCAGTTTTCTGCTCAGGCAGGTTCAGCGTTCATTGAAATATTCCATATTATGGACAGGTTTAATCCCAAATACCTTCTAGTCCCATCAGTGTAAAAAGTCCTGGCATTGATGAAAAGTGAATATAGACCGTGTTAGTGTCTGTGCCAAGGTCTGTGCGTGTCAGAGATGAAATATTAGCGTTCAATTCGGAAAACCAGAGGGAAGGCTCGTTTGAGAAAAACCAGAAGCAGTGGAAGGTTTCCATGAAGGATGAGTTGTTGCGTCTCCTGCTCAGGTACAATGAGTCCTCAGTGGGACATGACTGTACTTACCTCCCACCACCAGAGGGGGCTGGTGAGTTTATGGCTTGCACCATGTCTGTGGTGAGGGCATCTAACAAGCTTGTAATGAATTCCACTTTCTTCCCTTCTGGGCAGCCTGGCACAAATCAAAGACAAAAATACAACGAAATTACCTTCCACACATAATTTGAGTCATTACGGTGCAGTGAAGCTGAAGTGCTTCGACACCACCGAACCACCAACAGAAAGCGGCTGGTAGACTGAAGACTGAAGAAAGCATGCAAACATTGTCCACAGCTTAATGGCAGACCAGATGTTTCTATTAACGGACTTACATTTACAATTACTGCTGAATCACTATGAGCATATTTTTTAAATGAGGTGAAATTCATAGTTTGGCTGTTTTGTAAGAGCAGAGAAAAGCAGAGCTGAGGCACATGTCGAGAGGTGGAACAGAAGTGTGCGGTGATGAGAGACTTTTGTTGAGCGGTGCAGACCTGTTAACTTTTATGACACAATTCTGAACACCTTGGGTAGCTCTTTTTAATTGCCCAGATGTATGGCTTTAATAGCACGCTAAACCAGTGCAAATTTTTCCCTCCTAATTGTGTCTCTTAAAGGGAAACTTCAAACACAGCTGCATAGTAAACTAATCTTCTCATTCTTTTTTTTCTCAGCCTTTTTGACTAGAGTTTACTTCGTCATTCCCCTCCTCCCCTTCCTCTGAGCGTTTGTGGCCTCCTTGTGTTCTGCTCCGTTCATGTCTTTTCAGTCCTTTTGTGCTGGCTCGGGGGGGTTCTGTGGGAGGTGGTCCGCTGCCCCGGCCAGGTGAATCCAATTAGTATTTCCTACGACGTGACAAGCTCGGAGAAGCACCGCCTTGCTGCGCCTTAATCCAAGTGTTAAATTGGGGTGTTATGAAGCGAGAGCCGTTATGTTGTATGCTGCCTATGTGGCAAGGTGTCAAGGGCGCAGTGTGGTGCAGAACCTCTGGCAGCGTCGAAAAAGCTCTGGGCCACTTGGATTTAATCTTAAAACACTTTAAAGCTACACCAAACAAGGTTTCCAGCCTCTTTTGGCTTTTTAACTATTAAAACTTACACTTTTCACTGTATTGCATCTTCGCAGGTTGCATTCGTTTATAACCTGTGAGTGGTTTAAGTACTAAGATTGTTTTTCTCAGTTTCTCCCATTTGAGTTAGAGCCTTACAACTTTTACTTTGAAGAGGAAAAAAAGCAAACATAGAGAAATTTAAAAAATGATAAGTATTTTTATTTTAACACATTAATCATTTTGTAACACTGAGCATTTGTTAGATTAAGAGTCTTTAGATTTGCTTATAGGCTCAGACTAAATTGTGGAGATGAGTTTAGACTTTTTTCACTTACAGCAAAATGTATTATGTCCTTTTCGGATCATGCGTTTGGCCACGTTTACAAAGTATTGTTTTCAGTGGATCGTTTTTAAAAAAAAGAGTTCTGCGTTAAGAACGAGCCATTTAAAACGAGCCGTTTAGAACGTTTTGAAAACATGGATCCGCAAAAATGACTAAAAACGCTGTAGTATACATGCCAGGCCAGTAGTTGGCGTGTGTTTTTGTGATGAAACAAAACGTGCATGTGCACATAAACTTCCTTCTACAGAGCTGTGAGATGCAAACACACAAAGACGGCTAATGCATGCACATTTGTATGTGTATATATTTGTACCTTCGTCAGTGTGAAGGTGGATTTAGTAGTTGGCGCATGTACGTAACGAGTCTCCGCTGATCAGAGTGATGGTGTATTAAATATACTCTTTGCTGGAGTAGCGCTGTTAAATTAAGAAGGGTGAGACGCACAAACAGCACCCGAGACTCTGACATTGTTGTTGTTGTCCACCTACTCGCACAGACCGTAAAGCACATGTGCAAAAAGTCCTCGTTATTAGAGGAAACTCTGTATTGCCAGTTTACATGACAACGAAAACGGTGGCGTTCTCACTCTGGAACCCGTTTTCAAATCTTTCTGTTTTCAGGCACACAACATGGCGTTGTCGTGTAAATGAGCAGCCAAAACGTAACTAAAGGTTGCTGTTTTCTCCTTAAATCGTTTCCGTATAAACGTGGCCTGAGACTGTATGCTCAAGGGCAGCTTTTAGTTGCAGCGATTCACAACTGTAGAAAAAACAGTTTTAGTGATTCTTTCATATCACTGTCACTGTTTGCTGACTCTTCACTCTTCTTCAGCTAGCACGGGTTGAAAGTTTTCCAGAAATTGTCTCAGCTAATACAAACCTTTCGCCTGATTTTGGCCGTCGTTGCAGCTCAAATTCTGACCCTGTAGAAATCACTGGTCAGAAGTTGAGAGTTTGATTTTTCTTGATATTTGTGCTTTTACAACAATAAGTTATAAGGCTACTTCGTTAAATTGTTAATTTTTTGTCCATTTTCATTGTGTTTGTTGTTATTTCCTACTTTGTTGTGCTGGAGCCTACAGACAAAGTTAATGTAGTTGGAAGTCCAGTAATGGAGTTATGGATCAAAGATTTGTGGCTATTTACTTTTTAAGAATACATGAATGCTCATATTTTCTGAATCACACTGCTGGTGCGTTTGCTGTAATTACAAGAATTATCCTGACTGGCTGCAATCAGCTCAGACTGAAATGATACGACCTGTCAGATATCTGCACTCTATGTGCACTTTAATAGTTATAAACTTCTTTTTCTCTCTTAAACTTATCTCAAAGCAGCTGATTTAGTCAACAATAAATCTCTGATATGCTCTAAAACTGTTATGACAACAGGGGGCGGGCGGACAGCAGACATACACGCTGTTTGTTTATACTACATTGGGTGTCTGCAGGTATCGACGTGTATCACACCTGTGCATTTGCGGAGTTTGCAAACACATACAGTCCACTGAAAGTAACAAAAGGTACGTCAATTGAACGTTAACCTGTTTCAGCAGAAAGTGTAATTTGGGTTTTAGTGTGTGATGCAGTTTACTGTAACCACATTACTGCCCTGCCACCTTTGTGCAGAGTGTAGTGTGAGTAGATGGTAGAGGATATCTCAGATCTGGTCTTCATAGGGTGACAGGACATGAATGGAAACAGATTAAAAAATTTTCCACCAAACAGAACCATACTGTTAAATTATTTGTTGATTAACGTTATAAGATCAGAATATTCTCAAAAAAGTTTTCTTATTATCAAGGATGATCAAAATCCAGTTCCCAAACTGACTGAACGGGAAGTTAACAGATACCGGCCTCCGGTCTCAGGGGGAAGAGCTCCTGTGTGCTGCTCCTGACAGAGGTGGTATTGTTGTGTACAGTGAGATTGAACCTGTAGCTGCGTGCTGCTAACAGACTGTCCTCTCAGGCAGTCTTCTCTCTTCTGGCTTTGATGTGATGACCATGACATATTGTTCTTTGTTGTGGCGGTTCAGAATATCTCTCTACAGTACGTAAAAATATCTCCACTCAGCACCCTGTGGTCTCAAACAGCCCCAGCAGCCCCCCACGGCCTCCCCACCACACCAACACTCACACCTTCCATAAAACATGCCACACATCTGCTGCGCAGTCAGGAGTCATGCTTGACTCTGTAAACTCACCAGATGGGGAATTAAATAAGAGTTACAATGCAACCTTAAATGATGGGGAAACAGAGGGGCAACAAAAGTAAGTGAGCAGTAACAAGGGCAGAGGAGAATGAGCCGAGGTTACGGCCTCTGCTTTAGAGGAGACTCTCTGATCTTTGCTGCGGGGAAATCCAAAACCAAAAAATGTGCTTTGGTCAGTTCTCAATCAAAACTCTCCACCTGGTCAGTTAGTGTAAGGACGACTGTAACAAATGAAAACAGACATTATGTCTAAGTCCTGGAGCGACAGTGCTCAACTGATCCCTTTAATGGAGTGCCATATCCCTGCAGCCCCATCAGGTAACCTTAAGTAGCTCTTCGTCAACACCACCCATCAGATGCCAAATTTCTTAATGTGAATTTATTATAAACTGGATAATATTGAACTGATTTTCTCGATTGTTACAGTAATACAATTCAACTATTAATTTTTCGATTAATTCGATCAAGTTTGCCTTTGTATTACTCGCGGCAGAAGCTTTAGCCATTATTTTTAGATATTTCAAAGGCATATTCATTGTCTTCAGTTAACCTTCAGTCATTTATCCGTCTCTTTTAGTTAGCTAACCATTTGAACCATATAGCCTTTACTTTTAACAGCTCTTTAATCGTTTACGCATTATTGTGTAGCCAACTGTTTAAACGTCTCTGCTCGCTTGCTAACAACTTATGACACACTTAATTGAAATACATTGAGTTGTGTTTTGGGTTTTTTGTGATTAAATTGTAATTTAAATGTTTTGAATTTAGTTGAGTCACACCACAATACTTTCATGTACCCTTGGTCGCCCCAGAAGATCCCCCTGAATGTACAAGCACTCAAGATAACAAGCTTAATACCTACAATATTGACCAACCGCAACTAGTACTCGGTTTGTGTGGTTGAAGTTTCAGATTATTTTTGTTTTGTATTGTTTTTTAAGCCCCTTTCACAAATAGCACATCTGCTATGTAGTATTTCACTATTGTGTGGAAACTCAACTTGGATGTTATCAGTTTTTATCATGACATTTCCGGCTCTGTCCCACTCTTCATTGGATTTGGGGATGTTTATACTCCAGTGTCTCCAGCCAGCTAAGTATTTGAGATAGCGTTATGTTTGCCAAACACTTCGTAGTGAATAAACGGTGCAGATGAATATACCATGCCAATGATTCAGAATATTTCAGCAATCCACAAAGCCCCAAAAATCATTTCAACTACAGTAAGAAGTGAATAAAACCTGTCAGGTCTCTGCCTTGGAAGGGATCTTCAGTGTCTGATATGCGAGATCGAGCAGCGGCGTCACACTCCGGCGTCTGGTACCTGTTTCACAGAGAGGAGATGACAGTGGGAACATGACTGCATGAGACAGAAGGAGGAAAGAATGTAAGGAAGTAATGTGTGAAAAAGCTGAGTCCTCAAAGGAGAAACAACAGATCTGATGTGAAAAAAAACCCTTTAACTGAAGACAAAAACACCATTAAAGATTTTCCTTCCAGTCATCAGAACAATCAAATGTGGAGCTGAAAAATCAGGAGAGGAAATTTCTTTGTCTATCTTCGTTATGAAAATTCTCCCCAGTCTCTTAACTGTATGCATGCGTACACATTCATGCTGTTCTGGCATCTTAAAACTACAACCTACTGCATTTTGGCTTCATTCTGTGTATTCACTGTTGATCTGTAAAGAATTATTGGCGATGATTACCATCTCTTTTTTTTAGAAGAACTTAATAAATAAATTTGATTTGACATGCACACAGCTTTGTTTCGGAGCCATAACAAACTGTTCGGCATTATGCGTGGCATGACTCGTTTTCTCCTGGCTATTGTATCAGTGGTTCTCGAATAGGATGGAAAATTGAGCATGTGTGTCTCATTTTCCTTTTTTTTTTCAAAGTAAAAGCAAGTTGTCATTTCTTTTTTTACAGTCTGCGAGGCCACTGATCCAAGAAGGGATGTCTGATGAATGACTCTGCACATTGCTGTCCAGAGGAGAGAAATTGGGATGAGTGACATGAGGGCTAGTCCAAAATACAATAAATTCTTATGTGAAGAAATAATCGCCTCAAGGGGGACATTCAATATCTTTGAAATGCAGATGAGAATTTGGTCTGTCTGAGTGATTTATTTAAGGTTTTTAGGAGCTGTCAGTTTTAAATACGCTAGTATCTCATTTATTTAAAACTAAACCTGTGTTATCCTGTATTTAAACAGTAATAAGGCCACTGACTAACTCTTTCTGATAGTCTGTACCTCATCTTGTAAAACAAGAACCGTCTTGTGGAGAGAGAATGATGATCCCATTCAGGAACAAAAACAACTCATCTATTTACTGCTGCATGCTGACAGTTTCTCAAACATCCAATCAATTTTTCTTTATCTATCGCTGTGTTTTAGGTTTTAATATTCACATTCTAGATGTAAATCATGTTTTTAAACAACCAAAACATGAGCAATGCGCATCATTTATTTAGCATGTTTTGTCTCCATCCGTTTGACATTCACCAAAGGCAAAAACCCATTGTGCCTCCGCTATTTCTCTGGAAGAATTATAAACAGCAGCAACAGCACTAAAACAAATGTCATCCTAAATGCTGAGTGTTTATGGTCAGATAAATGATTTTCCCGTCAGGGCTTAAATCTAATTGTTTTGCCAAGTGAAGCTAGCAGCAGCAGCTTGGATCCAGAATTCCTCAAGAAATTTAAGGTTGTAAGAGTGAAAGTAGTATTTAGCCCTTTGCTCCAGAAGTGATGGTCTGTAGGTCAGTTGGCCCTTTTTGTGCAAACTGAAATATGTCAACAACTTTGTGATGGATTGCCATAAAATAGAGCCTTTAATTGTTCCCTGGCTTTTTATCCGTCCTTTTCCGGTGAATAAATTTCTCAAGAACACCTTGAGGGAATCTCTTAAAATTTGTCAGAAATGTTCACTTTGACTCAATGATGTACTAATTACATTTTGATGGTCAAAGGTCAGTGTCGTTGTGACCTTGCATCCATCTCATTCTTGGTAAAGTGTTATCTTAAGAACACCTTACAGGACTATCTTCATTGTTGACTCCATTTGGAGTCAACAATGAACTGTTTATAATTTTGGCGGTCCTTTTTTTCCCCAGTGTTCTGTGCATTGTACTTTGTCAGCATTCTGGGCCCCAGATTTTGCTATGGAGTGAGTGCTCTTTAATTTTACGCTACACTGCAGTAGAGGCTACAGTGGACATTATGCAGGAGTGCTGAGGCCGAGAGGGTTTGCACTGGGAGGGTCATGGATAAACATTATCTTCTCTTTTGCTTAGAAATGGTGACGTCACAGCTCAAAGCAACTAAATACAACACAGTCTCTGCTTTTGTGTGATATAAGTGTCAGTTTGTTTACTATATCACATGAATGCTGCTGTCACACTGAACATCCCGCGTTCAAGCTGTAAAACTATATGACCCCCCCCCCCAAAAAAAACCATCAAACATTCCTACTGAACAGCCAAATCTGATTCGACTGACATAGGTATTTGTTGGTTACAGCCCTAATGTTAGCGCGCTGATGGTAGCATTTAGCGCAGAGAATCGACTTGAGTACAGCCTTGAAACAAATTCACAGACTTCAGAGACGCCTTCAAAGATGCTACTCTGTTTAGTAACAGCACTTCACATTAAAAGTCCTGCTTGTGCTGCCAAATGTTTTGTCCTGTATTATCAACAAAACTAAACAAAGATCATGTGTCTGCTCATTCCATCTGTCCTGCTAACAGGAAATCAGATAACCATTCCCTCTTTGGCAAAAAAAGAAAAAGCTTTTAAGTGCTTTTTCTGATAAATGATCTTACCTTGTGGAGGTTCCAGGAATGGGCCGCCCCGTGTCCACCAGAACACACCAGCAGTAGCCTGTGGACTGGTGGCACTGGACCGGTTTGTAAAGGCCTCCGGGCCCACAGTCTGGGATGAAAATGGCCTCACGAGGATTCTGCCGAGCCTCGTCCAGCGCGCTCTGTCGCTCCTGGTCACAAGAGGGAACTTTCTCTAAAACCATGAGAAACACACTCAATACAGAGGCACCAGAAACACACAAAAAAAGTAATTTGTCTAAATATTAATGAGGGGTGGTGTCGGATAACATGATTGTAGACTGCCTGGTTATTGATATCCGTAAACCTGATCAGAATAATCATATCTAAGCTAAAAAAAGGAACTAGCAACTAGTTCTATGCTTCCTTATGTTGGACTCGGTGCACATTACTATTTGGATTTCGAAGTTGTCTAACACTGTGATAGGCTGTCAGTGCTCATTTCTCTTGTCGGTGGCCAGCTAGTGGTTGGTAAAAAGCGCTCTCTATAGCATATGTCATTCTTTGGGTCATTTCATATACTGTTGCATATTTAGGGCTCTCTGTCTGGGGTTTGCATTCAGCAGGAAGCTGCTGCTCAAAAAATCATCATGCTTCATTCACTACATTGTTAAACAGTATAAGATGTGTGAGTAACATGATGTTTGTAATAGAAACAAACACGTTGGTAAATCAGCACCGGCCAAATGTGGGTACATTTTTGGCAGCGGCATGTAAAATTGTCAGGCCAACCGTCGCTTTGGCAGGCAGGAAAAAGGCACAACAGAAAGGTGCTTATTAACTGCTATATAAAAGCAGCACTATATTAGGGGTGTCACAAAATAGTTTACTAGACGACTAACAAAATCACCAGTGGAGACTGTGCACCGTTGTCGACCATCCAGTCATCTGTGGTTTTAGCACAGTTCAGTAATAAAGTGATATATGCAGCTGGTCGTGTGCTATGGGTGGACACGGGAAGACTTCTGCTTTTTCTTTAAGAGCTGCAGCATTTATTCTCGCACAAACTGTGTAAACTCAACTTAACATTCATATGATATCTTCAGTGCTAATTAAGCTCCTCTCTTCGCTAATTGCAATCTCTTTTACACTCTCACCAAATTCTGTTAATGAAGACTTTTGGCAAAGATTTCTCTTTGTCAAATCTGCTTGTGACCGAATCATCTCAGTTTTCTTGTTTTTGCTGATAGAAATGCTCTTCAAAATGTTTCTGTAGAAATATGGCGATTTCACAGATGCTGCTATTCAGCGCCTGTATCATGGACCTGAAACATGTTTGACTGGTCGACATGAAGCCCTGCTTCCATAAAACCTTGACTAGTCCTTCCTCAGGATGTATCAGTGAATTTTTACCCACCGCAATTCATCATATCTTTCTGTTCAACAACAGCTGCATAGCCCTTGAAAGATGCTCCTGCAACACCTTATCCCACCACACTGTATTTACATTCACATCCATTTAGTCCATCGCTCACTCTTAAGCCAAGTACAACAGAGCTGCATGCTAAACTTGTTACCATGGTGATGAAGTGTGCTTTTACCGCTCGCGATCCATTCTTCATTTTACATTCAAGTGCGCTGTGAAGCATTGAGGTACAATAAGACGGTCACGCTAACCATTTGGAGACTTTTCTTCAGGGCGGTGACGTTGCAGTTTCACATTGTGGAGCTGATTAGAGCCACAGCGGTGCCGGTAGTCTCACTCACACATTTCCAGTAACCAAAGCATAATTAGGACAATACTGCTCAGACGCTGCCCGAGTTAAGACTACATCAGGAGAGGAGTCTGTGAAATTAGACATGGGACTGCGGTGCAAGAATCATTTACATCCTTCACTTCACTTTATTATAAATATTTCTACATTGTGTGTGAAAAGGGCATCTCTTAGTGACAAACTCACATAAAATTATCACCTGAATTTGCAGTTTGCTTCAGCTTTATGGAGAGTTTTTTTTTTTTCGTTTTGGTTTTAAAGCCATTTCAGTCTCACTGCTCCAGTCAAAGTTGTATTCAGGCGTGACAAGCAAGTTTGGAAAGTAGAACATTTAGCCGCTACTAAAAAGCTGGATATGGTTCATGAGAGTTATTGAAGGCCAAAACAAAGCTGAAAGGAGAGTGAATGAACAGCATCAATACTACACAGGTGTATCTTGGGATGGTCACAGTTAAAGGCCACTCTAAAACGTGCAGTCTGATCGAGCACATTCAGTTCACAGGTAAGAGCTGTGGTGGACATTCCTGCAGTTGGCCTGATAATGGCACGCTCCCTAAAAATTTGTAACATCTGTGGCACTGTGTTGATTGATATAACTGCACATTTTACAGTGGCCTTTTATTGTGACCATCCCAGTGCACACGTGTAGTAATCGTGCTGATTTATCAGCGTCTTGATATGTCACACCTGTCATGTAGAGGGATTATCTTGGAAGGGAAAAGTGCTCATTAACACAGATGCGTGAGTAGCACGTGGCAGCAACCTCACCCAACTGCCGCGTCTGGCACACTTTTGGTGTTCACACTAACGGCGACTTTGCTGCGGCACTGCTCCAGGACACTGTTCACACAAGCAGTGTGGCCTGGGCATTAGATCTTAAACTTAAACCTGTGATAAACTGGGGGACAAAAAGTGTTGTTTTTAAACTTTTGGTTTAGTTTCCCACAGTTCATCTACACATGCTACCCAATTGTTAAGATATAAAGCTGGTTAAAAAATTGTCAAACTATCCCCTTATGGTTGCATAGGTTGACTTTTTTGGCTACTCGGAGGGAACACAAAACACTCATGCCGCTGCAGCACAAAGAGTACAGAAGTGCGTCCAGACGCGCCCCTCTCTCTCTTTCTCAAAATCAGAAAAAACTCCTATCAAACAGTAAACCAAGATTCTGTTTCTGAGTTCTAAATTTCTCACCTTCGATGTTTTCGGGAACGTATTTTTGCTTACCGTTTAACTGTAACACAAGATCATTTGTTACCAGCCGAACGCCATTGTGTCAAAAGGACAAGTTTGCATCGTGTCACATACCAGCAGGAACTTTATTTGGGTGTGCAGCACAGTGCATTCTGGTATTTGTAGTAGTTTTAATAGTTTTCTACCTCGTAAGCAAAAGCAAAGCAAGTACCAGTCCTTTTTCTCTGTTTTCTTTGATAATGTAGCACCGATTTCAAAAGTATTTGCATCCTTCACTGAATAGACATCCTAATTTTATGAAAAGACCATCTTTCTTGCAGTGTAATATCTCTTTAATAGTACACTATATTTTTTTTTACAAGATTAATGCAGTTTTATGTGTAACAATGAAGCATTCAATTCATCTGATCATTTCACATTTTCCCCTGTTTTTGCCCACTGAGTCTGAAACTTTTCCATGCAATATTTATACTGGCTAGCCTGATATTGTATGTCACCTTCACTCTAATACAGCAAGTTGCATGAGTGTGACAAGAGTCCACCACAGCAATCTAAAAATTATATGTGCCAGACCAAATGGAGTAATACTCACCCTTCAGTCCGTGGCACACACAGACTTGATGCTCATTTATTTTGTTTTTGATTTTTAATTTTAAAAAATCCATCTTTCCCTTAATGACAGGACCTGTGTCCTTACAGGGTGTCTTGATGATTGATAAAGACTGATAGTTTCTTTGAGAACTGTGAAGAGAATGACGTCTTTTATATCACAAAGCATGATCTCTCTATATACAACACAATAGTCCAGGGATACTCTTGCTTTGCTTAAGGGCCACTTTTGCAAAATGACAGGAGGCCAGGGGCCAGTTTGGCAGCTGAATACATGTCTCTAGAGTTTAGGACATTTCTTGGATTTTAGCGCATTTGAAGGATTTAAGGACATTTAATTATTTTTTTTATTTTATTTTAGGACAGTTATTGGATTTCAGTACGTTTGAAGGATTTTAGGATTTTTTTCAGATTTTAGGACTTTTCTAGGTCATTGGGACATGCTAGGATTGTAGGACATTTCTAGGATTTCAGGATGTTTCTCGGATTTTAGGACATAAAGGGCTAAGAGAGAACCTCTGTTGGAGGGTTTGGGGAGATCCTCTACTGGCAAACAAGCTTTATTTTTATGCTGTTTTATGCACTCTGGCACCTTATGTATATTAAAAGTACAAAAACAATTCCCAGTGTGAAGCACTTTATTTTTATTGTGAATTAAAAATATGGTTGGGGCGGCCACCCGGCACCCTGTCAGGGGCCAGATCTGACCCGCAGGCCGTAAATTGAGTATAACTTAGTCCTTTGTCATTTTCTATGGTAGTGTTATTAAGGATGGAGATGACAGCAGTGGCAGGTTCAGCAGCAGACCTGAGGCGCGTGTGTGTGCATGTGTGTGTGTGCGTGCGTGTGTGAGGGTGAGGGTGTGTTAATGTTTCCTGAGTATGGCTGCCAACAGAGAACTGAACGTGTCCCTAAACCAAAGACGCTTTCCTCCTGCGAAGACTCACACTCAAGTGTTCTTAACGCTGCGTCGTGGCTCTGGTCCTCGCCAAGGTTCCTTCACATCCAAATTATTTAGCACTGTTTATTATACAGAGGTTATGCTGGCGCCAGGCGCTAGGATTCCCAAAAGAAAATTGTTTTTATACATATAAATGGAAAAAGGCTGGACTCTTGCAATGTAATCCTCTCAGTTTTCTGTGGTGCTGAAACTCAATCTACAACTTCTCTGCCTGCCTTGGATATCCGCATTTCTGCTCTATTTGTTTTTTATTTCTGTTTCTTTTTTAAATTTTATTTCTCTTCCCTTGGCAGGAAACGAATGATGAGAAACAAAAACCCGCAGAAAACAAATATTGTCCTGAGAAAACCACACATGTGGACGTTAAGAACAGTTGCATCAATTAGCTTGTTGTTGTGGTGATTTTTTTTCTTCAGGGCAAACTGATAAAAGACAAACATCTGCAGCACCTCTGATGAGAACAGGCTTACTCTATTTTATGCCTTTCACTTTGGCCCTTGTCCTCCACACTCAGAGCCAATTGAAACTATTTTTAAATCTTCGTCTCTTCTCAGTCTATTCTTCCCTCCTCTCTCTGCTTTTTCTCTCCTTCACTTCACTTTTCTTTCTCTACTTCTCTCTATCCTAATACCTCCCGCTCTGGTCCTCCTTCCACCCCACTGAGCACTCTCTCCTCTTCGCTTCACTCCAATGGCTTTCAGCTGTGGGGTAATCACTGCAATATTGTCTCTAGCGAGCCTTCTCTGCAGTTAAAATAGCGGAAGTGTTAGTAATAGGGGAACTCTGTGAATAGGTATGTAGGTGCATGTGTGTGTGTTTATGGCCGAGAGTGAAACAAAACCAGAGATGATGGAGAGTTCACTCATGAAATGAATCATTATTTGGGATATTTTGTCATTTTTGAGTATGTTAACATGAATAAAATACTCCAGTTTTTGCCCTTATTCTGGAAAAAAAAAAACCCATAGGGAAAAAAAAGAAAACCCAAATCATCAAATACTTTTGTTGAACTGCAGAATCTGAAAGGACTAGCACAAATAATAGTATAATTCTGCCTAAAATGTTTTCAGAAACATGTTTTAGTTTTATGTTTAACTGTAACATGAGATCTGGCTGGCTGCCATTGTGTCGAACGGACGAGGTCGCATTAAGTCACAGGAGCGTTTATTGGTCCGATCCATTCTGGTATTTGTAGGTTTTCTACCTATTGAACAAGAGCTAACGCTGCATTTCTGTTCTTTTTTTTTTCTTATCATGTTGCACCAATTACAAACGTATTTTCATCTTCCTACTACATAGACGGCCTACTCTTATGGAAGGACTCGCTTTATGTTGGTGAAATACGTCTTTTGCATGTTTGGTCCCAACGCGTTACTGTCGTCAGTTTTCGTGCTGGAAAAATAAAACACAAGTTCATGCTGCCTCAAATTTCTCGTGCGGATAGGATTAAAAGATTCAATATCCCTTTTTTTAGACTGCAGATTCGTATACAAAACGTGTGCTCTTAGATGACATGATCGCATTACATCTCTTCAAAGTTTTGTTTTTCTTGTGTTTGCCCCGTGGCAGAGGGGGAGTTAGCGGTTAGTGAGTTTCTGGTTCTCCACACGTTTATAAATGAGCTGCAAGACAGGGCGCTTCCCCCTCCTTACAACATTGGAACAACAGCATGTCAAAGTCTGGCAATAAAGCATCCTTTTGAAAAATTGACTTTGCATCACTTTGCCTAAGCAAACACATTTCACTAACACAATCTCCATATCGCTCTAAATCTTAATTATGGGGTATCCAGAGACAGAGAGCCTGTAAATGAATAACGTACTTTATGTGCACACAGGAGGGCTACTTTCTCAGCACTCAGCTTTTCCAGCGTGAAGGGAGAGAAAGACAGAGAGTTTAATATTGAGGATTTGTTGCACCAAAGCTTCTCTACTTTGCGAGCTGTTTAGCAGAAAGACAGAGAGCAGGCTCTGTTTTAACCCTTGTGTTTTCCTTGGGGTCAATCTGATCCCAAATGAAATCTTTTACTATCATTATATACTTTTTATACTTATGTAAACAAGGTCTATTGGCCCTAAATTCCAAACTGAAGGAAACAGTGTGTAGAATGGGATGGCACCAAAGTACCCTTTTTACATTTTGTGTTTTGTGTATTTGCTTTTTTATTACACTTAACCTGCCGAGAGACCTTGTGGAGCGTAGTAACGTCGTTGGTCGGCGAAAGTAGAGTTTTCTAAGTATTTTTGCTTAAAACATAATCAATTATCAGAGTCATTGCCAATTAATTATCTGCTGACCAACTTCATTAATCCCAATAATTGTTTCAGTTCTGACTGAATGTACTCGAGTACTAAAGGTCAAACTTCTGGCTGTAAGTTGGGTTACACGGTAGTTTTCAGGATTTAAATGTTTCTAATTCAGTCATGGATGGCAAGAAAATAAATAAGGACAGAAAAAAAGAAAAAATCAGTGATATGTGGAGTTCATAGTATGTTGGATGTAAAATGTGAATCTTTGAAGTAACTACAGTAGTAACTTCAGCAATCAACACGTTTCTGACATGTAGTGGAGAAAACTTAGAGGTCCACGAGGCTGAAAATGCTGAAGTTCAAAAACATCACTTTGGTGAAGTTCTTGAGTTGTACTTTGTTATTTCCAGACTCTGAATCACAAACAGGATTATGGATTTAAGCTAACACACTCTTGAACACACACACATATTCACAGACACAGGCATTAAATCCCTTTTTTATAACCATTTCCAAACACACACACTGAATGCAATCACAGACGCACACATCCATCGCTCTCGTCTCAAACGTGATGACATCTCCCCCTCAGTCGGCCTTGTCGCTCATACTTTGAGGACACCGGACGCTAATTGAAAACAGGAAGCTGGTGTTTTCCAAAGACATTTCAAAGAGCTGTCACAGTGAATCTCTCTCATCTAAAATACAATCCCTAACCACAGTTTCCCCCGCCACATCGCCATCAATCAGAAACTACGAAACCCCATATTACAATCAACTGTTTGTGTGCTCTATTGTGTGGTAGAAAGCTATCACATCCTAATATAATATGCGCACATTTGAGGTAGACATTCACATGTTTCTTCAAAATATTCAGGCACATCAACATAAACATAAAAAGTTTGGCCATTATGTGTTTAAAGACTAATTACCAATGGTATTTTCTCTAATTTGATCAGAATGTTTTGAATCCAGAGACACAAACTTTGAAAATGAATTCAAATGAATGTAACAGCTGTGTATTTCCAGTAAACATCAGTAAAATCTAAATTAATTATCTTTAACTATGGTACATTAAAAGTTTCCACTGCACCAGCTAAGAGGCGAGCCAGCAGACATTACTAAAGCAAAGCATAACTGAACAGTGACATGAATAAATGACAAAGTGCAAATAAAATAAATTAAATGCACATTTCGCAGACTAATTAATAAAAGACTAACATCAGTCCCATATATCAGTTCACCAATATATCCATTCTCACACACACACACTCAACCCCCACCACCACATTCACTCATTGACGCGCTGCAGAAGCGTGAAAGGCGTCCAGCTGCCCAGAGGGTAGTGAACATGTAGAGGCATAATTGAAAAGGAGACAGAGAAAGCTAAACAAATTACACCAAAGGAAAGAAACCAAGAAACATAATCCCGGCGGTGCAGGGCCGTCCTCAAACTGGAAATGTTTTACATTTCGTCTGACACTGGTGGCTTTGAAACTGGGTACACCGGAGAAGAGTTGATACTTTGAGAGTGTTCACTTAATTCAGGGTTTACGTGTACAACTTCTTTGGTATAGTTTCTACTTCAGATCTATATGTAGCTAATAACTGTACTCTGAAAGCAGCACACGGGTGATATTTGAATAGGTGGTTGTTCTGAGAGGAGAGGTGTGCTAATTTAGTGATATGGTCAAGGATATGATCCCTCACAGGCTTCCCAAAACTGCTACTTGTTTGATTTGGCTTTGTGTTGGCAGTCCTGTGTTCACTGTGTACTATATCACAACAATTAGGAACACAGGGCTGCTCAAGCATTTTTAAGTGTTAATTAATGATGCATTTTATGAGACGTACTATACTCATTTTCAGGTTCATATGTATTTTGAGCTTCTACTAGAAGATGTTTAAACACTTGTATTCACCCCCGTCTGAAATGCTCCGTTTTAGCATCTGTCCCTTTACGCCCAGTCCTGCCCTGTTCTGTGGTCAGCCAGTACCAAGCACTGCAAGTGACTAGTATTCATTACATAAAGGCTTTGAGGGATAGTACTGGCCAATGAGTACGCAGTAGGGCGTGACAAGGCACAACAAGCTTAAGTAAAAAAAAAAAAAAAAAAAAAAAAAACACCTGCGTCTCTGCACCATCCTTGCAGCTAATGACTTGCATCCTTGCTTATAATGACTGTTACACAGAGTAGCTAAACTTTCTACCATAAAAAATCACCAATAAAAGCTTCTAAACCAAAATTAACAACTGGGCATATTCTAGCACAAATATGATCCAAAATTGGGGAAAAAAATTATAAAAATCAGCCACCAAGACTTCCAGCTAAATGTAGCAATTTAGGTTACACAACCGAAGCACTTGCAGTGGCATTGTTAGAGTCATTTTTATGTTAAAATAAATATTGTCACATCCTTTGATCCACAAAGTGATGCCTAATCAATGTGATTAATCAGATGATGATCCGCTGTGATAGAGGAGGTAGGACTAAGTCTGTTGTCTCTCTAACAACCAAGTGTGTAGAACAGGTTGTAGGTACAGTCTTTGAGGCTCTGTTAGGATGGTTCAGTTTAAAAGACTTCAAAACAACAAGTCATAACAAGTGTGCCGGAGCAGATCACTATATGAAGAAATCTGTCACAAGTTTACGACAGCTTGACTCAGAAGTAGAAAAAAAAAGTTTGAAACAGAGTACTAAGAATACCTGACATTGTTACATCATATTATATATGACAGACAGAAGGAAAAGCACAAAAGGTCCCCTTAAAGGAGGAATATATGTGTAAAGTTCTTAGAATAAGGATGTTTCTTTGTCTCACCTTGTTTCCTTGAAGTGGAGCTGTTCTGTTTATTCTCCTTATAAACCAGCTGTTTTATCCACAGCGTTGGAGCGGTTATCTCTGCAAAGACAGGGAGACAGAGTACAGATCAATAACTTGGATACTTTTAGATGATCTCCAAAAAATTTACCACAAGCTTTATTTCACCTTGCCAGCCGCATCTGATCCACCAGTAGCTGTATATTTCAAACACTTGGACAGCCGAGCTTTGCCCAAAAAACCATAATTAAAACTGCAGCCAAGATCCCAGTTTCCCAAAAATATCAAATATGTCATCTGGTATTTTTGACAGCTGCAGTTTTCCAAAAGATGTTAAGGTGCATCCTTCAGAAATGACGTCTTAAGTTTAAAATCTTGACATATTGCAGCTTTACTGAGTTCTAGGAACAATCAAAGGATCATCAGTATAAAAGTACATAAAAGAGAAGTATTGTGAGCTGCACTGGTATAAATACATGCTGTACACCTGAGTTAGCTGCATTGACCATCTTCGCGGCGTGTTACAGGTAGAGGAGTAGTTAGAGGAAACCTACCATCACCCTCAGGGGGGACGTGAGTCTCCATGGTGGGTGTGGGCTTGGAGCCATCGTCTGGGTTGAGGGTGAGAAAGAAACGGAAAGAGACTACCATTATTGAGGTTAATACAATCTACTCTCCAGAACTGTTGAATGGTTGGGATTTGCACATGGCCCGGCCAAGACAGATAGAAAAATAGACGGAGAGACAGATTGAATAATACAAAAACAGAGGACGACCACCCACGTGTGGCTCTGCATCTCTCACATTCACATCACTACTCCTCACGCTGACACTCTCACACCAACATGATGCACATTTAGCACACTCCCTCACAATCAAACTGTAAACAACACACACACACACACACACACACACACACACACACACTCACACACATGAGGAGAACACTCTCCTCATCAGGACCCTCATGAGTGAAGTGCAGGTGTAACAGCTAATCCACACAGAGGTGAACAGACCTCGAAGTGTGACCTTCGTTCTTGATTGTCAGGATTTAACAATGCGGATGTTGGTTCCATCAGACGGACGATTAGTTGGTCCAAAATCGCTGATCCAGTGTTTGATCTTTTAAATTTGGCAGTGATAGTGATCGTCTCCTGAAAATAATTCCAAATAACTCTGGTGGCGATCTGATCATTATCTTAGCTCCGACATCAAAAATTGTCTTAACTTGGTCTGTGAAAAGGATATCTCAAAAACAACCACACATATGTTGCCAAAATTTGTTATAAATAGACTATATTTGGGATGGGACTATATATGATTTTTAGCGTAGAGTATTAAAAACACTCACAATTAGTTGATCAGAATAAGAAAAAAACATACAGATGTACGTGTATGTGTATATATCATTATTATATTTATTTATTTATTTTTATTTTATTACTGCCCTTTTTCATACATATATTTATAATATATATATTTAGTTGAATCTCTATATCTTTGGTATACTTTCCCTGTAAACCATCCCAGTTACCTCCAACACACAGACACACACAAACACACACACAGACACACAGATACATACACACACACCACAAAATTGCCTTTCAACACCCAAAACACGCAACACACTGCACCAATTTGTTTACTTGTTCGATTAATTGGTCTTGTCTTCTCCTGCCGTGTCCAATTTTGCACTATCCTTTTTGTCTCACACACATTGTCGTCCCTATCATGTCTCTCACTTGTCTTGTGTTGCATCTCGCAATAAACAGAGAAAAAAATCATCAGAATTTGAAAAGTACATTTTGAGATTTTAAATAAAGTACTCCTCACAAATGTTCTGATATTTGGTGCTATTAATCTTTTAGTTAAATATGTCTCACTGGCATCTCATCATCATGTAAAAAAAAAAAAAGTTGTATTTACAAACCATAGAAAACTGTTGTAGAATCTTTCTACAAGTAAAATACTGTTGGACAAAGAGGAAAGCTACATAAAAACATAATTTAAATACATTTCCTTTTACTCTTAAATTTGTGAGTTACTATCTTTTTTTCTATACTAAGTGACAATTCTGCTGTTAAGCACACACATATGATGAAACAGCTGAATGAATAAATGTTCATATATCCACTAACAAGGTTTACTTTTGCTATCACATAAAAAACTGAAGCATTTTTTAATGTAAAATTTGGGAACAATGTCCCAAACATTTATTTTCTATTGTAGCATAGGCTAAACGAGACAACATCCAAGAAACTGGTAAGTTTTGATCGTAGATAATGCTGTAAGTTCAGCTTCCTCAGATACTTACCCATGTGCAGTTTTGTAGCATCTGGAACTTTCCTTAGGAAATAATTCAATCAAAAGAAAACCACAGACAAACTTTGATTGGAGTCATTCTACAAACACTAAACTAGGTCCTTAAATCAGACGACTTGTCAGCAAATGGAAACACTTGAGGTCAAACTGACCTGATCTGGTAAAACTGTAAATAAAATAAAACAGTTACTGAGGTTCGTTGCAGACAAGTACAGGTTTTGCACAAACATTGCTCCAAAGTATACATTAGTATCTGTTTGTTTTTTTTCTTTTTCAAAAAACGAATTTTTACATTTTTTGAAATTTCCCAATGTAAAACATGATAATGTATGCTGAGCACCCTTTGATTTACAGTATGTATCGATTACTGTTTGATCCAGGTCTAGACTGTGAACTAAACATTAAGCAGCAACAGCAAACCTTAACCTTAACTATCAGCTCCACAACATCTCACAACTCTGTATAACACCTGCAGGGATTGGAAAGACTAATAAAGTGCTTTTTAATTGAAAAACTTGTAGTGAATGTATATAGTTTTTCATTTTAAAAAAAATGATTCAAGCAGACCCGTGCAAGAAATCTTTGCACAAGTTTTACTTGTTTTTACTAGTTTTTCTCTAAATTGGAACTTTCTTTGATTAAACAAGAGTAAAAACTGTAGAGCTACAGTACAGTCATTTTCTAACATTTTGGCATATTGTACATTTTTAGCAAAAGCAATATGAAGAAAGACATAACTGGAGCAATCAAATCACTGACGTTTTTGTAGCCTACAGTAATGTCAGTGATGCATTTAATGAAGAAACACCAAAGGATTAGTTATGCTGTAGTATCTGCATCTGAAACGTTATATATATATATATATATATATATATATATATATATAATATATATATATATATATATATACAATATATACGCACCATCACCAACATGCCAAAGAAATAGTATTGTAAAGGTTAAGTAATTAAATATAGTCATTGTCATTTGAATCCCATTTAAACTGCAGCATACCTTCCTGCTCTGCACAAATATGGACTTTGAACAGATCAGACAGAACAAAATCAGGTCAAAACACACTGTC
Source organism: Plectropomus leopardus (assembly GCF_026936395.1). NCBI lineage: Eukaryota > Metazoa > Chordata > Actinopteri > Perciformes > Serranidae > Plectropomus > Plectropomus leopardus. The sequence continues at coordinate 6,605,585 of NC_142189.1, forward strand.
TCTGTCTGTCCCTTTCATCCAAATAGAAGCACTCACACTCATGCACACACAAACCAACAGCAGATCTCAGCTCACCTTTTCGACCAGAGTTCGGTGGCCCGGGTGGTCTATCGGTTACTGACCCTGTAGAGAAGAAACAAAACATAACATGTACAAAGCAAAGACGAGACGGCAGCAACTTGTCAGAAACATTTAAAGAATTTGATCCCCATATAATGTTCATCCATTTTAGAAATAATAAAAAACAACAACTTAAAATGTATCACATAATTACAAATAAATTAATTTGCAACAGTCTGAGTCACTTAATAGCTTTCTTCTTTAGACTAAAAGGGGTAGTTTGTTGATTTTTAACCAGTTCTGTACTGTTGTGGTGTAGGGAAAGAGCAGTGCTCGGGGAGGGTCTTAACACTGCTCATCTATACAAACTCCCCACACCGTGAACACACACACCTGGCTGAAAATGTATGAGGGCTGTCCACACCAGTTACTATAAATAAATCATATTACAGCTGCTATAACGACAGCGACAGTGGCCACGGTAGCAATTTCATGGACGATAGAAATATTGTAGGCCAGTCGAAAACCATCCAGATTTACAGGGTGTCAATATGACGGCAATGCGGAAAGACTCATCATTGAGGTTTAAAAAAAACAAAATCTTGTTTGATAAAACAGTCTTTTATAAATACGCTATCAAGAAGAAAGACATCTGGGATTCAGTTGGGCTTTTAGTGGTAAGTGGTCATCAGTGTCCATTTCCTAAGCAGAGAACTCTGCAGTGTGTGCTTGGCGCCACCGTTTACAGAAAGTTATTGTTCATTGGTTTGGATGCTCTCATTGTTATAGTTATCGTTCTTAGTGTGGACGGCCCTTTAAACTTGATTGTTCCAACATACAGGCCAACAGATTACCGAACATAGCTCCCACCGATTACGAAACCCATGTCTTGACTCGGAGTTAGACGCAGATTCTGTTAGTACTTGATAGCAGGCACACATGGAAACACTAGACTTGTTGCATTATCTTAACACTGACTAATGCAAACCTGAGTGATCTGTCCCATCTGCAGATATAAAGTTAAATTAAGTTGTACATTTCCCTATATCATTCTTGTTTGCTGCATGCAGGTAGTCGGTTTCATGCATGGATGCATGGAGGAAAAATTAGACAGTGCAACCAATTACGACAGAAGAGCAAAGGGGAGAAATTTCGAGTGAAGGCAACTAGAAGGAAATTTACTACCTGACAATCCACTTGTCCCAGCATGAGTTCCCATAAATTCACGGAAGTTTCCTGCAAATGTATGTGAGATGATTGATTTGGGTCATAGTGTACAGGGGCGTCTGAGCATGTCAGAAAAGCTTATTTGTTGTCAGCTGAGTTGGAAGGAGAGGTGGGTATGTACGACTGTAGCGGCTGTTTATGATGTCAGGTTTATTGTGCCCAGATTCTGGTCTCAGTGTCATACATACCTTTGCAAGAAACACTGAAGATATTGGATCTTATGCAGGGCAGAAAGGAAACAGGTAGAGGTTGTGTTGTGCCTTAAACTACATTTCAGGATTTTATCAAAAGTTTATTTAAACCTGCACATGTGAAAAGATGTCTTTTGAGTACTGGAAGAGTACAGGAAATGTTGCTGTTGTGGTTCAGTTCTCACAGAGCACCAGATCTTTAAAAATTATTCTTCATTTCTGCATGAGATATGATATCCCTTTGGGAGTAGGGCTGAAACCAACCATTAATTTTATGAATAGATAATCTGCTGATTATTTTCTTAGTCTATTTAATGTCAAAAAATAGTTAAAAAAAAAAACAAACAGCCATCTTATGTTGCCAATGATGTCCTCATATTCCCTAATTTGCCTGAGTGATGTGGCATCTGTGTCTTTGGGTTGTGTGATCAAACTGGACATTTTCAAGTGGAAATTTATTGTGACCATCCAAATGCACACCTGTGTAGTAATAATGCTGTTTAGTCAGCATCTTCATACGTCACAGCTGGCAGGTGGATGGATTACCTTGCAAAGGACAAGTGCTCACTAACACTGATTTTAACAAATTTGTGACCAAAATCCGACAGAAGAAAATCTGAAAAGTCTTAGATCTTTAACTTAAACTTGCAAAAAATGCACACAAAAACTAGTGCTTTTAAATTTTTGCTCAGTGTAATTTACTGTCATGTATAACTAAGAAAAGAGGCAAATCTTCCCATTTAAAAAGCTGAAAATGATTAAAATCATGGAAGGACTCCATAACGCTTGCAAAACTCGGATGGTTTTTTTTTCCAAAATTGGTGATTTGTACTGCCTGGCTATTTCCCCCAAATACCCACGCTCGCTGGTCCCGTTCTGCACAGAGAAAAATTCTTTATACTCAGATTGAATTGTTTCAAACAAAAAAGCTTTCTTTTCTTTTCTGCTGCAGAAAAAAATCCAACTTGAGCTTCTCTGTGAACTAATAAGCTTTATTATGCTAACTGTACTGACTCTATTTAAAGGATTGAAACTCAGCACGTGCCCAAGGAAACCATACAGGTGATTAGTGGCACAAGTGGTAAAAACAGAGAAAAGAGAGGGCAGCGAGGTTTGAGGCAGAGGGAGGAAGATAAGGAAATTGAGAGGAAAAGACGCAGAGAGAGCGGGAAGCCTCTGGCGGTCTGTGGAGCAGCTTCAGAGGGGCATGCGACCGCTCTCACCGCACTCTCCACACAAAATTTGCACCATATGCTCTAGTGGCTGCGCAATCCAATTCTGGCAAAGACCCCTGTGTATTATCTTCTGAGGGAAAATGATGGTGATTATCATAAAGTGTTCCCATCCAGGATGAGTGTGCAGAGCCCCGCTCTCTCTCCTCCGGCCTGCTGAGAACAGTTAGACAAGCAGGGGGCACTGGGAGGGCTGAGAGGCCCCTGGATGCATGGCCATTAGCCTTCTCGTTGACCTTGCACCTGCTATACGCTGCATGACGTGTAATACACATGTGCCCACAGTATGGCAAGACAGACCCTCTTTAACTGTAACCCAAAGGCTCTGTTCCCTCTTTAACCTTCATCAAAAAGGTCATTAAATTCAGATGGAGGGGCAGTTCACTGATTATTTACTCAATTTAAAGTGAAGGTTCACCACAAAATCAACAATACATACAGTATTTTTCCTCTTACCTGTAGTGCTAGATTGATTTGGTGTGAGTTAAAAACCTCAACAGCAATGCTTCTTTTCAGAAATCATGACCTGGTTACTCAAGACAATCAACAGATCTTGTTGTGAACAGTTTCATGTAGGAACTAATGTCTCTCTACCAAACTACACCTGCCAAGTGTATATTACCGCACTGAAGGAAGCGTGCATCTTCTCATGGATGGAAGGCTTGTGCTGGATCTTATGCTCATGTGTGAGATTCAAATATTAATCACGGCCTCCTTGGCTGAGCTGTGACATTAGCTAGCTCAGAGGTGCTAGTTGAGCCAGCAGAAGATGCACGCTTCCTTCTCTGCTGTGATACATTTAGTTTAATTCAGTAGGAGAAAAAAAGTTCACTAGAGTTTTAATTTATTAAAATTAGCACTCACAGTTAACAACTGAATTAATGTGGAATTCACAATAAAAAAGAAGAACTATATCTATATATGAATTTTATATAATAAAAAGGAAAATATATAAAAACTGTACATATGTAAGTGCCCACATGCACCTATACATACATACATACATACCATACAGCCATGCATCAGAACATTTTTTAGTAATTTTTGAGTAACTGGGTTATGATTTCTGGAAAGAGACATTGCTGCTGAGTTTTTCAAATGTTTATATTTTTGGCGTTTTGAGCAACACAAGCCGATTGCCATCTAGTGCCATTATATTGAAGAGAAGGCAGACATCACTATAGCTGATATCTCAAACACTTTGCAGCTCACACTAAAAAAAATAAACTGATTAATAGCACTACAGGTACCTCATGTACCTCAAGTACACTACATCCATTCCGAATCTTTTTTTTGTGAGAACCTGGAGCCTGTGAATGAAAACTCCTTTTAGTTGATTTTGAATTATGAAAAACAGTCCAATTCCTAAAGTGATTGAAAGTTAATTGGCCCAAACCCCAGCAACTTGGCTTCCAAACACATTTGGCTCCAAGATCACACAAATGCAGCCACCATTGAAAATTTTTAAATGCTCGTTATGCTGCCTCTCCACCCTAATAAAGAATTGTCGGGAAACATCCGACCCTTCTACTGGAGTTGTACTCATACAACCTGTTAGACATTAGAAGTGGAGCCGCTCTACTTGCACAAATAATCAAAACTGTAATCAGTAATGTGCAAAGCGCTAAGGCAGGACTGATGCCAGCTGTGTTGCAAACCTTGCACAAGACAAAAGTTTTTAAGTTCCTCTTAAAAAAACTCTGGACTTTTCATCCACAGGTTGTCGGGCTGTTCCCCCCTTCCCAGTACCTGAACACACCGGGGTCCTGTTGTGCACAGAGGAACCACTCACTGGCTTGCCGTCACTGGTGACACACCAGCAGTAACCTGTCAGAGTATGGCACTGGACCTGCACAGTCAAAAAGGTAAATCACACTAAATTGACCCTAGCTTTGTTAAATACATGATTTAGTTGGTAAAAACAGCAGTAATTACATTTCTGTTAATGAAGTGAAACTGATGTGTCGGAAGTGTTGACAAAATGATGAGAGAAAGTAAGAGAAATACCAAATGAACCAAAAAACATGAAATCAAAGGACAAGAAATCTGTAGTGGTGGCACGACATACCTGCGCAAAAGTCCCATCCTCGTTGCATTCTGGGACAAACATGGACTCCTGAGGTCTCCTGGCTTGCTCCAGAGCCTGGTTCCTCTCAACACGACACTTGGACTGACCTGCATCTGTAACAGATTTACAGGACAGCCTGCTTTCATACACTGTGTACAAACCTCCAGCACTGCTGTAGTTTCTTTTTACTGAAGACGTATGTTCATTGTCAACAACACCCTGCTGACACCTGGGAGCTGAGCTGCACAACCTCGGTTTACTACTGTTGGTCACCATGTACTGTCTGATGTTTTAGTGCCTTGCTCAAAGGCACCTTGTTGACAGATACACAGTGAGAGGAGCCTTATTTATTCACTGTCTGCGCTTTTTTTTTTCAAGGTAGAGTTTTGAGCCATTATTTCTCCTGTTAGGTTAGACATATGAACGCCCCCCTCTTGTGGTACCCACGACCTCGTAAAAGGAAACGTTCTGAAAGCTTCAAGTTCATGAGTTGTGGCGTGTTTGCTTCCAGAAATGGCACAGGACATGCATGTACATTTTTTGGTAAATGATAAGTTTATATATTGCAATTTTAGTTGAATAGGTTTTTATCCGTAATTTTATAATGTCTGAGGAAAATGTTGATATTCCCAACCACACTGTCTTTATCCCCTGTCATTATGCCTTTGCCACCCACTAGTTTGCTAAATAAAAAGCCTTGGGGGCTTCTAGACTCTGACAGTAGTGTCCACGATGCTTTTGCGTAGCTCCCTGAAAGTTGGTGATTCAAATAATCAGTCAGAGACTCCTCAGTCGACTGGGATAGCTTCAGGTTGAGCAGTCAGTGTGCAGTGCAGTGTTCTTCTGCGGACGTTTTGGTCCCCAGACTTTGCTGTGGAGTGAGTGCTTGTGACTGTCACACTACTTTTGGTAGAGGCTGCAGCTGATGCGATACAGTGGCACTGCACTGTAAGGCTCCGAGATAACAATATCTTCTCTCTTCTGCTTAGGAAGAGAGAATTTACAGCTCACAGCAACAGTCTGGTTTTTGTTTGATATCTGGTGTCTGTAAAAAAATTTGTTGCGCATTTGCAATCTGTTGTAGCGCTGTTTGCTTGTTTACAACATCACATGATTGCCGCTGTCACTGTGAACGTCCCGCTGAGCCGGTTCCAAATGTAAGACTTTTTTATGAAAAAAAAAAAAAATTAAAAGTGCCATATTTTTTTGTACTTAACGGCTGAATATGATTCAACTGACATAATTCTGATTTGAGCACAGCCCCTAGTGCTTTCATGACTTAACCACTTCAACAGCAGGCACATTGTGTGCACAGATTCTCATGTCACAATAACCATGAGCTCACTCTTTGACGGCAGCATGATTTTAAAAAAAACCTTTTGTCTTGCTGATCAAGCACAGACAAGCCAAAGATGCTAAAATGCTAAAACAACACATTCCTCGACACTGACCGTTACCGGTGTCAGAGGTAGACTATGAGACGCACATTGTTATTGCATTGGAGTGCGTCATGTACTAGACACTGATGTTTTGAAATGTCAGTGGAAACTGAGCCTGTGTTTCAGCAGCTCGGATGAGCCAGACCTGTGCTCAGGGAACAGAGATGGAAGTGGCTGAAAGGTCAGAGACTGAAGTTGGCTCCAAAACCAGCTGGTCACTGGTTCAAAAACCCCGTCAGCAACTACTGTTTTTATGGCACTCACAGCTCCCGTGGAGTTCAGCTCCATGTTCAACTGTTCGTGTATACACATTCACACCGGGGAGTTGACCAGTGTGACCGCAGCCATCCACTTTTGGCAAATATTCTCCCTGGATAAATAAAAGTTTTAAAAACTTGTCCCCTGGACCTGAAAGGAGACAGACATGTTGTCTCCTCTAGAGAAAAAGCCTGACAGAGCCAGAACTGGGTGATGAAGTCACTGACAGGGACAGACATGGTTAAATGAATTTATAAACGTGGACTTTGAGAGCGCAGTCTTAGTTTAGGAACGAGGTTCATTAAACGTTGTCTTGCTTCAGTTTAAGGAGAAAAAAACAGTCAAATGTCCAACTGAAGACCCCAACAAATAATTTCAATAAAGATATAATGTTTTTTGGGTTCATACTTCTATTTCGGTTTTATACTAAAACATGATTACGTACTTAAATAACCAAAAAACCCTTTTTGTGAAACATGCTGTTTTAGCGCCTGACCCTTAAAGCTCCCCTCCCGAAAAAGCCCAAGTTGCTCTGACTGGTCAGCATTTCCGTATCTTCCATATCTCAGCGTTTTTGCACCGTCATTTCAGCCGGGGAATAACCGTAACTGAGAGCAGCACTTTCTGCAGTGACAAATCACCAATAAAAGCTTTTAAACACAACAAGATTACATCCCTCAGCCAGGAAATGACTTTAACGAAAATAATGGTATTTTTCTCTGTTAAAAATTTCCAATAAAAGCTTCTTAACGCAACTAGACATGCCCCAACGGGGAATCTGATCTGAAACTGGAGAAAAATTAACAATATCTGCAACCAAGATTACATGTTTCCCTGCATTAGCATGTAGCTCCATGCAGCAGTGTAGGCTACATAATGTAAACAACTGCAGAAGCGTGCCTCGAGCAGATGACGATATAAAGAAATCTGTCACGAGCTGATGTGAGCTTGTCTCAAAAGTAGAAACATTACAAAAGGAGAGTTCAGAATGGTCTGAAGCCTGAGGTTTTTTGATCATAGGGATTACTTTACATACGTTTACTTAATTATTTGAAACTTTGGCTGTTTAATATGCACATCTAACATTATAACGTTATATATAAGACACAAAATGAAAGAAACATAATAGATCTCCTTTAAATAAGTTTGATATCTGGAAATGTGAGCATCATGAATGCCTTGTGTTTGTCTTGCCTTGTTAGTTGTAACAAGGCAGCACTGAATGCACATCCAAAGGTTTGTTTCTTTATTCTGTAGGACAGATTTGATTATCTGCAAAACACATCAATCTATAATCTGCATTTGGGAGATTTTGAATAATGAGCTGGTTTGTGGTGTGTTTAATTTTTTACGCATGTTGTTTATTCACAGCTAAATAGTACGTAAAAAGGCCTGCCGGTTGTTATGGGCATGGTCCGTGTGTTTGTTGTTGTTTGCGGCTATTTGTTGTTTGTACCTGTTAGCAATTTATATCGTTTTTCATCAAATATATCTGTTGTGTTTAATCTGAATCTCACGCACACCCCAGTAAGCCTCCACCAGGCTTTGCCATTGTAAACAGGGATTGGTTCATGAACTGCCTGCCTAAATAAAGCAGCAGTTTCACTACAACAAAACAGGCCTGCCGCATCTACAAAGACTGTGAGCTTTGCCCGGCTCTCCTTTCCTTGGCACGCTGCTCATATTATGAAACAAAACCACGCATTACCATACAGAGGGAACAAATTTCACTCCAAAAATGGATTCGGTCGGGATTGCTGTTTTCCTAATGGACAGTGGGGCTGAAAAAATTGAGGGGAAATGCCAAGTTCCAACCTTGACTCTAGACCTATCAATCTCTGCTGTTGTTGAGTGGCTGGCATCCAGAGACTGAGGAAGTGTGTGATCCTGGTCTGTAAAAACTTACACGCCTACAGAGAGGCGGAAAATGAAAGACATCTTCTGCTCGGTTCCACTTTTCCCAAACTGTCTGCTGCTCACTTAAAGCTGTGACTTCTTAAACGGGCTCTCACTAAAGCGGTGCATTATTTTTCTGTCTAAATCCACAATCTGTGAGGTTTAAGATTAGGTGCAATGTTACTTTTTAAGTTTTGTGCTGGCTTTGTTTCTTGGCAACACACAGCAGTCTTCCATTTGAGCCTTGTTTTCTCATAATCACTTCCCGTTTGTCGGACTGTTAATCAGATTCAGAGGTATTTAGTGTCTTTACCTTTGAGCTCCAGGTCTCTGGTCTCGGACGTGGAAGTTGGTGCTGGAGCCACCGGCAACTGATCGATTTTCACCCAGTTTTTACCTGAAGCACAAAAAAGTCATATTGCGGTTAAGGCACATCAGAGATACATACTTTGGGTCATTAACCCTATGTTGTTAATGACCACTGTTGATGTTTTTGTTGTATCAAGTTAAAAAATCAGGAGTAGGACAGCGTTTCACTGGAAGTACGTTCATGCACAGATGTTTTTGGCAGATGTCCTCAGCATACAAACTGGTAACAGTGGCTGTTGTTTATTATACTATTTGTTCTCAGGCTGGTTGTCTCCAGCCTTGTAGGCAGGGGTGGGAAATATAGAGTGAGACAGTATGCATTCATCAAACATCAGAGACTTTGAAAAAAACTGTATTAGGGCTTTGCAATATATCTATATTGTCATTACTCAAGACATTGTCTTAGATTTTTTAAATATCTTGATTCTTGATTTTAAAGGCTTTATCACAGAATTGCCTTTACCCACTTAGTCATTCTTTCCAAATTACTGATTATTATCTATCAAAAATTATGTAAGTGCTCTGTGAAAGCACCAATAGTTAAACCTACAATATTGTTGTAGTATGAATATCGAGGTATTTGGTCCAAAATATATTAATATTAGATTTTCTCCATATTGTCTGGCCCTGGTTTATATCATGAAGCTATGCCTTTAATATAGATGTATTACAATCAGTGTGCAGGGCTGCTTTAACAGCAATATTGGATTCTTTAATGATTTAAGCATAAACATGATAATATATTTCAATTTTTCCAGTATTTAACTTGCTGGATTAAATAATGCATTCCTGACTTTTTCCCAACTGACTCTCCAGAAAATGTTTTATGACACAATGATATTGTGATGTAAAATTACCTCTTCTTAGAGGCATATTTTTTCCATTCATCTGTGTGAGTGTGGAAAATTTAATGACCAAAATATCTTTTTTTTATCCCCCAAAGTTATATTTCTGTCATGCAGTAACAAAGTGGTAATCACAGACTGTTGAGAAAAAACGTGTTGGTGCACTCATGGAAACTCCAATGACTTGTCAGCGCTCACAAAAAATTGTGTGCAAATAAGAAAAACAACATGCGAACAGGCATGTCGTGAATTAATAATTTTTAACTGAAATAGTCGCAGATGAATCACAATCTGAGTTTCCTCAAATGCAGCTTGACTCTTTCTGCAGGGAGATTTTCTGAGCACACTGACATAGACTTAAAACCAGAGTTCAGTTCTCACCTCGACACCGGCCGCGATGCGCCAGCGTCAGTGTTTTATCTTTGCAGCGCGCCCTCTGCAGCTCACAGCCGGTCTCATAGCTCCGCCCGTCCGAGCCGCACACCGGCTTGCCCTGCGTCCGTGAGCAGATGACCCCGCAGTGATTGTCTCTGTCTCCAATCAGCCACTGCAATGACAAGTACGGCAAAATGTCAGCATAGCAACGGTGTGATAGATGAGAAATGCAATCTAACATAGCAGATGCATTTTAAGATTACTGGCCTATTTTCTTCATTCTTTGAAAGATTGGTTTCTTTTGGCTCCTTTTCTTTCTTTCTAGTTTCACTGTGTTTGAACAAAGGCTGCATTCAGCTGAATCTGAGATTATGCCAAACTAACCTACAAATTGGACTCATGGGTCACTTACCCATTTGCTCAAAACATTTCTTTAACCCTCAAATACTTGACAGCCGCTGCCTTTCTTTGTCAAGGCCATTGTAACGAGGGTGTGAGCAGCTCCGCACTGACACTCAACCTCGAGGCTAATTTATCTAATTGATCTTTGGCTGAAGAAAAGTTGAACCTTGATTAAGTTTCAAAGGAGCCAAACCACATTGAGAGCGATGGGAATCCTTTCCCCCAGATCTTTACTCATGATCTATTAGAGAGTCAATTCTACTCTACTGCTGGAAGTCGGCCTTCTCTCTGACAGCGGTAATGGTCCTTGGCTTCGCAGCTGCTTCCAAATATATTTAAGGTCTAAAGGATTTCAGGGGAGCACAAACTTTGCCAGAAAGATGGAGTTGTGGGTTAGTGAGGAGAGAGAGGAGGTGTGCATTGAGCAGCAACAGAATCCTCTATTGTGAAAAATGGCCCGCAGCATACCTGAGCCAGCTGTCGCTGAAAATGTTTCAGCTATTTGAAAAATCACACAGAGCTCTTGATTAGATCTCGATATCTCGCAAGTGATGATTAAACTTTGTGGCTACTCAAACACCTGTTTGATAAAAGACGAAAAAAAAAGAAAAATCAGGCAATTCTCAAGTAGCGAAATTGTATAAAAACCTTTGTTGAACACATTTTTCACCCAAGGTCTCTTAAGTAATTACCAGAGTGCTGGTCAGAGCTCTGGATCTGACACAGGAGATCTCATTAAGGGCAGGTACGAGGGGAGAAGGTGGTGGAAAATGAAACACAGCCAGAAACAAAAGGCACAGTTTCCATCCTCCGCTCGCCAACTCATATCAGACGATCTGAGTTTTCAAAATGATCCTCTGTGGAAATGCCTGTGTGGAGCTTGCATGTATACAAGCACAGTCACTCTCTTTTTCAGTCCCCTCTCTGTCATTGTCCCAATGCCCATCTAAAAAAAACAACAACTGTATTTTGAATAACATCAAAATTGTTGCTTAGAGACAGATTTTCTCCAAACATAAAGAGCAATCAGACAGACCTGAACAAAGTGTAGAAAGTAACGGTGCCAAACCACTGATGTCATGAATGAAATGGTGTACAACTGGATCTCATATACAAATGAATCACCAGGAGTTTTCATCTGACATGCTCTAAACAGATTAACTGCATGGCAATCTACTTTTTCCTCCGTCACTGCAGCACACTGTACGTCCATCTGAGCCTTTGTGTTGGTATTGTTGTTGTTATAAAGAAGTCAGGCTGCTCCAGAAACCATCAAAGCCATCCTGCCTCATCACAACTGCCAATAAAATCCTACTTTTAGTTACCGCCAATGACAAAATTTTCCTGGGCAATTTGACTTTCATAGATCAGTGGACACTGACACTAATCACTTATAATCTGGTCTTTATTGAAAGAGCTGGGCTCAATGTGAACACTATCTGAAGATCCAGCCCCTTCTCATACCCGAGTTGTCAATTACACCTTTGGTGACTGATACCGACACCAAAGGCACCCTTAAACCTGTTTATGAGACACAAGAAGTTTTCTGCTAACTCCGATGTAAACCCATCCACTGCAGTATTTGACGCTAAGAGCAACTAAGATAGCAGAAGGAGTGATATAGTCTGCCTAAGAAGGGTGGGTCAAACAAGACATGAATTTCTCCCAGGACACCACATTTTGGGTCCTGTTTGAAACCAAAAGTCTCAGCTGTTTCAAAGTAATGTTGAAAAAACAGTCAGCACACAGTGACATCTTTTGTAACAAATGTAGATAATGTACAAAACATGATCTTTTTTCTAAGTCTAACCTAGTATTTTTGTTGCCTAAATTGAACCACAACCATTTCACAATGATGGCCATCTGTTACAATGTGTTTTTAGCTGTGTATCAAATAAAGATGCTAAAGGATGCCCTGTGGGTCACTGTCACATGCCGAGGGGCATGACTAAGCATCAGTATTTTACAACCTGGGAATTAGAAAAGGCTGGAAAGTCCTTATACTTCACACTAGATTAAAAGTCACCAAAGTTATTATAATTCATCTTGAAGGGGACATGAATGTCGGTACATTTTAATTGCAATCCATCCAGTTACTGTTGAGATATTTTACTCAAAGCCACAAATGTGAACCTCGTGATGACACTAAATTGAAAGTCAGAAATTCCCAAAGTCTTTACAATTCATCCTCTGGGAAACATGAATGTCAGAACACAGTTTTGTTTCAATCCATCCAGTAGCCTTTGAGATATTTCAGTCTGAACCGAATCGGTGGACTGACTAGTCATCCCTAAAATGAAGCAGACTCTCAGCCACAGTGGCAGCTTACTCCTACTACTTAAACTTTATATTCTTTGTCATATTCTGGCTCATATCTCCCTCTCTGACGACCTGGAAACAACACAGGACAGTTTAAACTTGTTACAGCACGAATTACTAATCCAAAATGTGGTGAATAAAATGAGACACAAGTCATAAAATAATCCTTTTAAAGCCCTTTGTGGGGTGTTTTACTTTACCAATACCAGAGAGAGTCTGCCAGCGCTGACAGTTACAACAGTCATGAACATTAATTTCTAAATCCCGGCAATTTAATCAAACACTGAGTCCAACATTCATGAAGTGAAAAATCTGCCAACTGGTGAGCTAATATCACCTGTGTCCAATGCAAATTAACTTGTTTGGATCATTTCCTTCGTATTAGAGAGGACATTTTATGGCTTGCTTTAATACCAAAACACATTGGAAAAAAATGTGGAATTATTTCACCCCACAGACGGGATATTTTATGAATATAACATTACATTGACTATTTGGGCTGTTTTTTGTAGTAGATAAATAATTATTGCTGTCAGCTCAGGCAGATATGAGGCTTGGGTGGTATGTAACATTTTTCGCCTTTCTTTCACCGGGGTATACAGTATATTATGCCCAACGGCGAGTGTGCTACTTACTTTCAAAGTACACATTAGAAACCTACAAAATGTTAAGAAAAGTAATATTGTCGCACTTATCTTTCATTAAACTCATTAAACTGAGAAATACAACTGTACACCTTTTAAATTCAACTTTCGTCACGGAAGACTGACAAGGCTTAATTGCCTCATTTTCCTAAAACAAATCACACCTCATTTAAACTTGACAGAAACGAAATAAACTCACCCAAACCATCTTGGTTACTCTTGCTAGCATTATAGTTAGTTAGTCCACTGTTCAAATGATCAACAGCTCCAGTTTGGTCAAAATAAATCTATAATTCACTAAGTTATCTGTACAAAACATGCTGTTATTTCTCACAGTCTCTCTCTGCTGGCTGCCCGCTGTTTACAATCCTGTACCTTCTCCCTCCTCCACTAGGTGTCACAGTGTCTTTCAGCTAAGCTGCCTGTAGAGACCAGAAACTGAGCTCTGGTGGTGCGTACTGTGCATTATATATAATGAGTTTAAAGAACGGGAGAGCCTGTATTTATCGTGGCATTGAAAAACATAACTTTGGGATTTCTAAATACCCCGGTATACTGTAGTACTGTGATACTGCCGAAGCCTTAGCAGATACCCCGTTATCTGTGAAGAGCAGAGACAGAGATAAAACTTCTCCTAAAATGGAAAAAAGATACTGGAGCTTCATTATCTTCCAGATAAAATCAGAAATGAGATTGCAGGCTGGTCCAGAGTTTTAGATAGTATCCTAAAAATGGAGAATTACAAGTTTAATCCCCATATAAAGGCTCTGAGCACACAGAGACTATTTTGGCTGCTTTAACTCCTCCAGAGAAATGCTGATTTTTCTCTTTAAAAAAAACCTTGTATAACAAGGTGAAAGGATATTCAAACAAATAATACTTCAGAGGATACAACAGGACCCAAATCCAACTTGCAGCGCCGTAACAATACGTCCAGAACGAGCCAGACAGTTTAATGTGATTTCAGTTTTGGCACTGAAGCACAGAAGAAAATCTCTTGTCATACAGTGCAGAATAAAACTAAATCATGATGTGCCTCTTTATGAGAAAGTGCAGACAGAGAGGAAAACATAGCACATCGTTTCATTTTTAACTTGCGTGTCGTCCTCTTGGCGTCGGTGAAGGACAGGACTAATTCAGTAGTCGGAAAAAAGCATGCATCTGCATTGTATCTGGGTTTTTTCCCCCAGAATAAAGCATGTGGCTGTTTTTTTATTTCATTATACAGGTAGTGTAGAGTGCTGCCATTGTAACTTTAAGCTTAACAAACAAAGAAAGCAGTTACATGTTTCCTCCACAGCCGAAGTGGTTTCAAAAGACCGAGCCAAAACACTGTGGACGGAAAGCAGTTTGTCTACGTGATGAACTGTTTAATCTGTAAATCAGAATCCAAAGCAGGCGGTTTATCTGGCCTCTCATCCAGGTTGAGAGCCACAGAGTCTGGCCTCTGCCCACAGACTGACCCGTCCTCCCTTATTCCTGACTCACAACCCTAATGGACTCAGCTCCTCTACCTCCACTGTCATAATAACGCTTTAAATCACAGATTTTGAGACGACATTGTCCGGTAAGTGGAAATAAACACTCAGACCAAGTCTCCCACATGTAGTCATTACTTAGTCATACCGTCCCACCCACAGGCTCGTCTCCCGTAAAGGTGAAACCTGAGACTCCGGCAGATCAGAAAAAAAGTTTCCCAATTTATGGCTGGGAGTTCTTGTACTTGGGTTGTGGAAGATTAAAAAATTTAAAAGTACATCTAAGGGTATTTAAATACTGACAGAAACGACCTCCTCTTTCAGCTTTAAAGGTGTAGATGTCCAGTAGTCCCTTTTACACTGATATGTGCTTGTATAAATTCATGACGTTATTATTTAATACAAGTCACTTTGTTGAAGGATTGCATGAAATGAGGGTCGGAGGTTCTTTCCCCGGCTCTTCCTGTCAACATGTCAAAGTATCCTTGGGCAAAATACTGAACCCCAAATGACTCCTAATGCTGCGCCATCAGAGTGTGTATGAATGGTTACTGAGCAGCAGGTGGCACAGCAGTGTTTGCCACTAGTGTGTGAATGTGTGTGTGGATGGGTGAATGTGACATGTAGTGTAAAAGCGCTTTTAGTGGTCGAAAGACTAAAAAAGGGCTACACAAGTGCAGTCCATTTACCAAATAAAGCTCAACGTATGTGTTTAAGTCGGAGGTTAAAGTTTTACAAAGACCACAATACACACAAAATACAAGAAGAAATTTTTACCGGATACTAAAACAACCTACAAATACTAATGGGAGTAATTACGTGCCTTTGAGGATTAAGACTGATACCATTCTCAATTTGCCCGTTTAATATGAGGGTCAGCTTAGCTTAGCATAAAGACTGGAAACAGGGGGAACCGCCAGCCTGGCTTGTCCAAAGTAGAGATGAAATGGTACGAAAATTTTATATTAGGATTATAGTGACCAGAATGATCACAGTTGTCAGTGTTAATGGTGTTGTTAAAATGTGAATTAAATGTCAAGATTTCATATATTCACACACTGAAATCACCAGCAATCACCATCTGGATTTTTACCGGTTTATTGTGAAACTAGTAACCGTTTGATCCCTATTCCAAAGGGAACTGAATCAACTGATTATCACGCTATATTTTTAAGTTATTTAAGTTTAAATTGATGTGCTTTTCCATAGTTGCTCAAATGTGGCAGGCCAATGCAGCCCTGAGAAACACTTTGTGCACATACAAATGTGATGTTCTGCCATCGATAAACCAGGCTAACTGGTTGCTGTTTTTAGCTTCATATTAAACCGACAGATATGAAAGTTGTATCAGTCTTCTCATCTAACTCTCGTCAAAAAGCAAACAAGCAGAATTCTTACAATTAGGAACTATTCCTACTGATGGTTTTAGGCCAATAATTTATGAAATCCTTTTGAAAAGCTGTGATTTTAAATAAATAATACATACTTTGCTATTTCCCCAATTGCTTGTGTGTAACCATAGTTGCCAAAACACTGTTTCAAATTAAAACAACTGTGGCAAAACCCCAAAATTAATGGGAGAAAGAAAATCAAGCCTCCTGGAAAGAATATCACATAGCAGACAGTAAACTATAAACCCTAATCAAGTCTAATCGTCTGACTCCGACTCTGCACACAGATACCTCTCAGGTCAGACTGACCCTTACAGCAATTTCAACGACACCACCATTTTACATGAGCTTCTCAGTACAATAAATGTGCACATGGTTCACATTTGAATTCTGCCAAAATAAAGTTTACTCACACCAGCCGTAATTGATACTGAGCCTGGATCACATGATATCTGAGTAACAACTCTGTTAACCAGCAGAGACAACCAGATGAGTGAGGTTTGTCTTTTAGCACCACACAAGGCAGTTTGTAGGCAATTTGCGAAGCATTTGACGACGTTCTTACACTTTTCTGTGGTTTCCAGCTCACCAAATACTATCTGAATGGTCCTGATGTGGTAAACTCCACCCATCTGGCGGCTTAAGGAGGTTAAAACAAACGCTTTGAGTTATTTCCAGTTACTGTCTGACCCACGTCTGTGTGTGAGCAATCAGCTGTTATAGTATTGGCCAGGATGACAGGACCTGGCATTATCTCCTGAGAGAAAACAGCCCCTCCTGTTAGATCAATAATAGCTGGGGTTGAGACCCGCTCGACGCGCCATAATCAAAACCAAACAAACACTTCTAAATTAAACAGACTAACGTGTAACAGGAGCTATTGCTGGGTCTGCAGAGGAACACGCGCTGCTCAAAATAACATTAATTACCTAAACCTGTGGGGAGAAACTCGCTCACTTTCTGCAGATCATTATGCAAAGTTTTACATCATAGTGCAACAGGCAGCACATCAAAGATTTACTGAGAGGCCAAAGCACCAAATAGCATAATTGAATGCACTCCTGAGGGAATAATTTCACTTTAACAACCGCTCAGAGGTTCTTTCTTCAATTTCCAAGTAGGAGAACAAGAAAGAATGCATATTTTAATCTTAAAAGGGTAACTAAGGTATTTTTTAACCTGGGCCCTGTATTTTTGAAACAGGGAAAACAACTTTTTAAACTGGTCCAGTCCAAAGAGTGCCACAGGAATGAGCCCTAAAACCCAGAAATTAGTCAGCATTTCAGCACCTCCGGTTCCATCGTCTCGAAGTCAGTTCATATTTTTGAATGAGTTTTTGGTTAGAGGCCTTAAATAAGGTCTGTGGTGAACACAAGCTGAAGAGACTTTCACATTTTGTTCTACAACATACAATACGTCAGTTAATACGCCAGTGTGAACTTTGAAACTTTTATGTGTCTGTGTAAAATGGTGGTTGCTAAAAAGTGGTTAATGAGACAACAGAACGTCATCACACTGAACTCAGCTCAGTGGTGTTGCTTGTTTATAGATGATTTTTTTTACCTCTGGTGATTGCCTTTAGGTTTAAAAAATCTTGAAAATGGTGTTCATTTGTGAGTATTATCATGCTGAACAAAACGTGTAAGTATCATCAATGTCGGTGTACCACAGAGCAAAATCCCATAGGCTTTTGGACGAGGAAACCAGGGTGAAGCTAATTTCCACATCGGCCTACATAAAAACATCATCCCTGGGGTACTTTATAGAGATAGACAGCTGCAGTCCGCAGTGGCAAAAAAGGCTGTAATGTAACCACTGTGGGCTTGGTCGCACTGTCAATTTATGTCCACTAAAAGTGCTTGTTATTACCACCGAAAGGTCAGATTACTATTTAAAGGTTATGTAATGGATCCCTACAGAGAAGACCTTTTTGTTGAAGAGTAATATCCCTTCCCTTCAAAATCACTATTGTCAAACTCATCAGACACAGTTTAAATTAACAGTAATTTTATCATAGTAAAACTCATTTCACTCAGATTCTGTGGAAACAAAATAGAATTCACAAAAGCCATCTTGGTTCATCTTTTCACTGTTTTAGCGATCATCATTTCTGCTTTGGGTGAAAGAAACCCTTAATTCACCCAGCTAGATGTGAAAATATGCTGACTCTATTCATGCTTAAAGTCTGGTGGGGTTGGTGATTGTTACTTCAGGGCTGTTTCTGGTTAAACTAAAAGGATTTTACTCTAATAAAATGGCTTATATCTGTAAGGATCCTTTTAATAATTTTGTAAGACACATGAACCTATCAGTAGCAAAAACAAGCGCTTTCAGGGGGCTCAAATTGACAGTGCTAACATGCCCTGAGTGGGTACATTGTAGCCTGTTTTGCTGCTATTGGCTGCAGCAATCTCACTCAACGCTGTCACTTAGACACAGAAACATGGTAAAATGGGGTTTGGGTTGGAAAACACCAAATTTGCCCTTCACTTAATAAAAAAAGAGACAGCTTAGATGTAAATGGCCTAACATTGTGAGGACATGGTCTCCTCCTCTGCCTGACGGCCCACCACAGAGTCAAAGATGAGTTAAAGGTAAAACACCGGGGGAGTTACGCCATGGTTTGGTACTAATATCCTGAGCGGGAAACAATGAGCGCTGAGATTCTCACATTTAACAAGCTAAATTCCCCCGATACACACACAAGCACACACACAATCTCACACACACATCTCAGCCAGAAGCACACTGAGCCCTGAGCTCTCTCCCCACCACTCATAAAATAAGTGAAATGCAACCCCCATTGTGCAACAGTTACAGCATTAGCAAAGTGGTCTTTTTTTTTCACCGTCGCTGGCAGAGAATCTGTTCCAGCCCGAGCCGCAGCAGTGGAACAAGAAGAAAGAATATGATTAGAAAATAATCATTTTTATATATGCACGCTCAAAGGGCTGACAGGGGAAAAAGCAGGCTCTGAGAACGGAACAAAGGTAGTAAATAAACAAATCTGTGGATTACGTCTCCAAAAGTAAATGCAATTGTTAAATTTTCCAACTGGCTCACTGTGCGTAGGGTAGACCTCATTTCTTTGGACAGATTTTGAGTTAAAAACAACATACAAACACAATAAAACAAGTAGATCCCATTTTTACCTTTATTGCACGTATCCGCTCCCTTTAGTCAGGAGCAGGCTGACTAAAAATTAAGTTTACAACATGTTGGCTGATTTATATGCCAGATACACCAGAGCTGTGGTGACAGGAATAAGAGGAGCATCAATAAATACAAGTCCTGTTTCTGGGCTGAACACAACAGTAGCTTCAAATGTATTTAGTTGATTGTTTGTTTGTTTGTTTTTCTGACAAACCCTCAAACACTGCGAATGTCCAACAATTTAACTTTACATAACTACGACAACTGGGAATGCAAGATTGACCGTTTTTTTTAAAAAGGGACCAATTTTTTTGCAGCAGAAGCAGAGATATTGTCTATGTTATTCCACTTTGTAAAACCTGGCTTACATTACCAGAAATGCAACTCGACTATAGACAGCTTGGGTCCAAGAGTCGAGTGCGCTAGGCTAGTAAGTGATAATGAAGCCTCAAGCTGCTTCAGCTCCAAACAATGTTGACCCATCATATAACGAGACAATTTATCAGACTTTGCAAACTTCCCTCTCGACCCAGAGAAAGCTTTATACATAGTTCCCAAAACCTGTAAGCAGACTCTGTTGTCTAAAATCACTTACGCTCTACATCTATGCTAACAACTGTGCACAACGAATGTTGTTTTTCAAATTCGTTGATGTTTTTCTGTCTTTCCATCCATCCATAGGTGTCAGTTCATTTCTTTACAGTATGAAAATTCATTAGCAGATTCTTAAACTTGGTTGAGTTGGACGATTAAGTGCCGCAAACATTAAGTCTGAAGAATTTTTTACAATGCAGTCTTACACAATATAGTGTGGACTTCTTCAGTCTGCCTGAAAATTGTATTACCAACAGATTTAAGCAGCTTTCAAGACTCTGCTAAAAGAGCAAATCACTTTGACGTTGCACCAACAACAGCTGTCACTTCCAGGTAGACAGCTAGTAGTTGTTTTGAATTGCGGAGATATGTGAAATCGGCAAACTTGTTTTTTTTCTGTTGTCATTTTCAGCAGTAACTGTAATGTCTAAAGCTATACAGTTAAACACAATGGTCCGACCTCTCTGATGTTTCTGCTGTGCTTATTTTATGTACTGCGTGGCTTTGTGAGCACCTTTCATAATCCATGTCTGCTAGCACAGAAGCGAAGCAATGTTTTGCTCTGGAAAGGAGCTGCCGCACATATTTTAGCCACCTGAAAAACAATCAATATCAGTTTAATTGCACGCTTTATGCAGACTATTTTCTCTGCTCTCCCTACACACCAACTGATGGAGGCAGTAGTTAACCAGCAGATCCTCTGTTCTGCAAACCACTTATTTTGGCAGTGGAGTCTGGTGACTGTGAGATAACGGCTTTAGCTCCCTTTTTTGAAAGCTCTGTCTGACAGCAAGATAAAGCGGATTAAATGTTCTGAATATATCGTACAGATTTTTTTAGATGGTCATTTTTTTCTGTGGTTAAAAAGCATTTGCTAAGCAACATTTAATTTAATACACGTGATGCCGAAGTTTTCTACCCAGGAGTTACTGTAAACAATTGTAATTCAGTCTATATTCACATACACAGAAACTACTTAAAACCAATAGATGGCTGGAACAGTAGATATGTACATCAAAGTTTCTAAGACACAACAGCATCGTCTGCAGTTACACTCTGGGAGCTTGGGTTAGTGGGAAAATGCACTCTAAAACCTAAAACAAAAATTCCACAATTTTTTTGTTGTTGTTTGTTTGTTTGATTTCCTTGAGCTAAAACTTGCAAACCAACTGAATTGGTCCTTTGATTTTTCAATTTATGATGTTCGTAAGTGTAGCTGTGGTAGAAGTTGTGGCTTGTGATGAGCTAATAATGAGTCGTGGTGTTTTTGAGTTTTGCTTTACGAGGAGGATTCTATAAAAATTCAGCTGTGCCTTTGGACTGTTTGTGCAATTTATGAACTGTGGCAGAAAAGACTTCCAATAAGCTAACATGTTGTACTTGAGGTTGATGTTGCATTTGGAAATCACTGGCTGTATGCTGTCACTGTTAAAACTCAAAGTTATAGCACACCAGTCCACACCCATTAGAGTTAATTCATACTCCTGGTTAGTTTAAAAGTCTTACTGCCAGAGCTCTGAGTTTTCATCGCCAAGTAAATGTAACTGAAACATCTTAATTACTTAATAACACAAGAACATTTGTGGTACACGCATTTAAAAGAAAAAAAATCAGTATTATTTTGCATCATTTTCCAGATCAGATTTAAGTTGCACTTCACAGAAAAATCACCTTCACTAATAAGAGAAGATTTTTTTTAAGTGACATATTTTCGGAGTGTTATCTGTCCTGTCACTGAGGTAGTATGGCTGTTATATTGCTGTTAAAATCTGTCATAAGGCGTCAGTTCTGATGTTTGCAGAGAGAAAATATTTATGTAATGAAAAAGAATACTTTGGGTATTTTTGTTTTGTGTTAGAAACTGGAAGCAGAGCAATACAAAAACAGGATGCAGTATGGTTGTTATTATAGAGCACAATAGTTCAAATTTTTGCAATTTTCTCCTGATTTTTGTCCTGATTAGAACTCCATTTGGTCAAAAATCTGAAGCTGGAGAAGCCGACCCTAATGACAGCCCTCTCCACTTATTTCTGACATGGGTCGACTGAAGCTCTTACTCTGACTAGATATCACGGGATTGTTAAATCAGATCCTGCGTACTGGGATAAAAACGTCTGCTCTGTTTAACTAACAGGAACATGCTCCTTGACATGAATGACATCACTACCTCTAAGAGAAAGGCTTTTGCGTGCACAGATGGAAATTCATTACAAGAACTGTGTGTGTGTGTGTGTGTGTGTGTGTGTGTCTGTGTGTGTGTGTGTGTGTGTGTGTGTGTGTGTGTGTGAGAGAGAGAGAGAGGGAGAGAGAGGAAGCAGTGTGTGCCAGCTCCACGTTAACGTGTGATGGGATCATTATCCCCTCTGGACACAACAACAACAAACAATGCAACAGCAACGACACATACGTAAATTCATACATATATGGCCATCTAATCCATCCCAGTGTCATTAATCACAAGACGTTTTTTGGCATTCCCTCACTAGCCAGCAAGTGGATTAGTCAAACAGAGGAAAAGGAGAATAAAAGTGAGCCAACCACAGAGGAAACATGCCAGAGAAAGCTGTCCACCAAAGTCGAGGCTAATTGTGTACTGTTGCATGCTTTTAACGGGCCGAGGTAATCACTTTTGTCCGATAATTAGCATTTAGTTTTCAGGAAATCTATAAAGCGGATGCCATCCCTCATGCTGTTTCCATTAACACACTTCACTTAACTGTGTTAAAAAAAAAATGAAGGAAATAAAAAGGAATGTATGAAAAGCCACACCCTTCTTCTCCTCCCCCTTATTCCTTTAAAATTTCTAATTGGGTTTTGTCTTGAAAAAGAAACCTGTTATTTAAAGTTTTCAAAGTAACCCTTTAAAACTCTTTAACACAGTTCTAGCATGTTGTGAGAGCTGATGGAGCTGGACCACTTTCACACAGTAGGTGCAAAGTGTGTGTGCCGCTCGCAGCAGGAAGGCGGGACTGGGCATAAAACATTAAAGTGTAGTCACATACCCCACCCTTTCTTTTAATTTGACCTCTTAATATAATTAGTGTTTCAGAAGGTAAAGTTTTAGCAAAAAGTTTTCCAAAAGGTTTGTTCTCTCCTGTTGTTTTCCTTTTTTTTGTGAAGAACACCAGGAAATTTTTATTTTTTTAATTATGAAAACTCAACTTTTGGCAAAAATTATGACTGGTGTGTTAACTGCATGTCAGATGAATTAAACCACACAAGGCCAAATTGCCTCATAAGTTACTATATGACTGGTTGCTGACAACACAAGTCTCATGTTTTGCCACGTTTTGAATGTCTCGCTCAGTGCCACACAGAGAGCAACAGGGTTCATCACCTCACTTACAGCAAACTTCACGGAGATCGATGATGGAGCATCACCAGTCTGTGTTAACCAAATATTCTCTGATCTTGCTCAGCTGAAAACACAAAATCCGTCAGCACCGTAGCTTGTTGTTCACAACCTTTCCTGTTTGTAACAGCTACCTCTGCAGAGTGAATGTAGGTTAAACTGCAGCAGACACAGAGCATCACTAACATTCGTTTGGAGTTGCGTCTCTGGCCACCTAATGAATCTAAGTTCAATTTTCACTCTGTCTTTGGTCTCTACTAACTCCTGAGGAAATATCTTGCTGCTACATGTTCCACTAGCTCGTTGCTAACTGTGTCTATGTGATGCTCAGGTAGCATCATCTGACTGTGTGTGTAAACTATGCTCACGACACCGTGTCCTAAGCAGATGCAACATGAGCGAGCATCAGTGACTAAATCAGTATGATAAAATTGTTTTTTAGTGTAATGTCTCCAAAGCACCCTGTTTGTATTTTATTCCAGTCGCTCAGGCTGAAAGTGCTGCAATGCACGAGGACCGGCTGATTCAGGGGGTTAAAACGAAGAGCTACCTATATGATGACCTTTTCACTTCATTACAAATACCTGTAAAAAGTGGCAGGTGGCTGGAGGGAGATTGCTGAATGTTTCTGGTGAGCTTTGTTGTGAGGGATGCTCAGCAGATCTTTTTAGCTAGTTCATTTGTTTTACACAGAGGAGATGATGATATAATACAGCAGTGGTTCCCAACTGGTCCAGCTACAGGGTCCCGATTTCTCCTTAGCCAATAGTTCATGGTCCACACCTAAGATAAATTACCACATAATTAATTTTATTTCACATATGTAAGCAGCACGTGGACTTAGAACATTATTAAATAAAATGTAATGCACGAATAAAGTGTAATTTTTTAAAACTTAAATTAAAGAGCATTACAACCAAAAACGTGCATATTGTTGCCTAAAGACCAATGATATTGCAAAGACAGAGCATGTTAATTGGCCCAAAAAAAACCAAAGTGAGGTCAGTAGGTCTGTTCTTCAAATTTAAGTGTTTTGGGATTTTTCTTTTACAGTCTTTACATATTTATGAGCCACTTGCGTTTCATTCAGAACGTGACCCACTTTTGGACCACGACCCACCAGTTGGGAACCACTGTAACATACTATGGAAGCAATGTAATTTTATCCATACCCGCGATAGTATTTTTGTGAATATGAACAATAAGGAAGTTAGTTCTCGACAGTCTTTTCAGTGATTGCGTCTCCAGGCTGAAATCTCTGAGCACACAGCTGATAGGTGTGCGGTTTGTTTACATGACGTAACCGAGATCCATATTTAATGGATTCACTGTGGACAGAGATCGTCAGATGTAACATGATGTGGCGCTATAGTCAGAGGCTCGCTTGCTGTGAGGACGGGGTCTGAGAGCGGTGAGACTGAACATAAAAAGTAAAGCTGCTGATCAGAAAACCAAAACAATGAGCTGAATTTAAAAAAAAAACAAAACACTTTCATATTACACACATTCATCTCATTCATTGTTAATAAACAAATAGTGATTTTATCAGCTTTAATGTATTGGGATTAATATGCGGTTATAAATTCCAGTATATTTAATACATCTGATAAAGAGACGATGAAAAAACATTTCACACCACGCTGAAATCTGATCCCCTCTTTAGATGATGCTCAGGAAATTAAATATGGCATTAATGAGAACGATGACTTCCTTATTTTTCTTTTGAAGTAGTGCAAAGAAATCAAAATGAAAGTGTGAGTAAGGGGAAGAGGGAGGTGTTCTTCCGTCTTCGGAAATGGCTCTAAATCTGATTAACAGCATTCCTTATTTGTCACTAATGCTACATCCTGGCTACAGAACAGTCAGCTGCGTCTGCTGTTCCCAGGAAGTCTGGAGGACTGTGTGTGTGTGTGTGTGTGTGTGTGTGTGTGTGTGTGTGTGTGTGTGTGTGTGTGTGTGTGTGTGTGTGTGTGTGTGTGTGTGTGTGTGTGTGTGTGTGTGTGTGTGTGTGTGTGTGTGTGTGTGTGTGTCTGTACCACACATTTCAATAGATTCCATGCCACCATCGCATACTTAAACTGAGACCACACACTTGCTGATATCAAAGGAAATAATTAAATATATTGCAGAGCAGAGGCTAATCTGCTGAGTTAGTTTGATAGGAAAGAGGAAGTGTTTCTGCTGTCCTCATAATCTGCCGGATTACAGAGAGCCATAACTCTCTCAACAGGCAGTGTATCTCTCAAACAAGAGCCGGTGCATGTCACCAACACACTGAACCTACATACAGCGAGTTCCCATAGTGGCCTAGACAATTATGTAAAGACAAGAGCACCCCGTAAACCACAACTATCATGAGGATCTGCAGAGAAAATGAGAGGCAGGGTGAAGTTGCGATGATCCGTGCGACGAGCTCACTGGCCTTAAATCACAGAGCTGGACGTTGACTGCATTTCATTACGCTGATTAGAAAGCCCTGAAATTGAGCATGAAATGCGTCTGCTGATTACAGTTATCAGAGGGAATCGACATATGTAAGCAATTTGATTGGTCGCTGGTGGAGTCACCCTTAAAGTCATCTGTCAGCATCTTGTGAAATATAAGTGGAGCCTAGGTGTCTAGTCATGTGTGCAGTTGGCTTGTGAACCTGAAGTTTTACAAAAGTTTTCAGTTGTAATTCAATTTCTTTGTGTGCCCTATTTTCCTCAACTTGACCCATTTACTCTAATTCAGTTTGATTTCCTAAATTTTCCAGAATGTCTCTTAACAACTCCCACACAATAGATTTCATTTGATCTCTCTCTGATTGTGTGATCATGGGACAAAATGTAAGACCAACAAGACCAAGAGTCCAGCAGTTCTGCATTGTGAATTGTAAATAAAATCAAATCAAATACTGTCTGAACCAAACTGCATGGTATTCCTCCTAACAGTTGTCATTGCTAGGACTGTACCTGACCGAGAATTATGCTGAGTCAGATATCGACTATTCGAATATATTCTTGTATCCCAGTCATAAGAGGCAGACTAGTGCTTTTTGGAGGGGTCGAGCTCAGGCTGAGTATTTTATGTGATGATCTTGGACTTAGGTACTAATTTTTTCGGCCCCTTAAGTCTGGTTAATGACTGTACCATAGAGCAGCTGAAACCGAGAAGCGCTCACTCGGCAACTAAATCTAGGGACCAAAATGTCTCCAGATATAGTGCACATTGACTGACCAAAACAAGGCTGCCCTACTCAAGACATATCATTCCAAACCACAAAAAAATAAAGATAAAAAGTTTCCAAATTGTTCAGGATTCATCCTCTGGCATCCATTTGGCCTTTACTGAAATTTGAAAGATATTTGGATAAATATCTGGATCTGGATAAATAAATAGAGAGTTGCTCTGTTTGTGGCTTTAGATAGAAAATCAGGGGGTCACCAAAGTCTGTGAACTCATGAATGTCTGTACTAACTTCTATGGCAAGCCATTCAGTAGTTGTTGAGATATCTGAGTCTGGACCAGAGTGGTACACTAACTGACATGTAGGGCTGTGTATCGTACGTTTAAGGTATCGACCAAAATAACCCAATGCCAAGTAGTCAAGCATCAAAACATCTCCAGTCAAACAGCATATGAATTTAATTCTTTTGGTTCCCAGATCTAGAAAAAAATATTTGTATGGTTTTACTTGCAGCAAATCACTGCAAGCGTTTTACAATATGTTACGAATACAAACTGAGCTAAAACCCAAACAGTGTATGGTGTGGTGAAGTTGAGCATAAAGTTCAGCTCGCTAAGATGCCACCAAAATGTTCAAAGGTATAACTACAGGTCTGTGGCTTTGGTGGCATTTACACAACTGAAAGCTTCCATTAACAAGATGAGTATCAAATTAGGAACTCTGTTATCGATGTCACATTAAGGTTACTGGCATTGCTGGTGGTATCATCATTTTTTAAACAAGACCCAGCCCTACCAAGTTGCCATCTTAGAGTGTCCCTCTCATTATTGGATTTTTACCCTTCATGTTTGACAGACAGTAAATGTTGTTGAACAGTTTGTGCCCATTTAGTGGCACGATGTTTTACAATCTACTCTTTAGTCCAGAGCGTGATATCTCAACCACTACCCAGACTGCCATATGTGTGAGTAATCCCCAACACATGGTTCCTATTTAGTTAGTTTATCTCAATCTTTTGTCCAACTTTGACATACAAAACACTCTTGGACAAGTGAGTGACTTTGAGTATTCAAGGTCCCCAGAGGACAAATCCTGATGCTTTGATGAACTCCAAACCTTTTCTCAAGCACTAACAGTTGGTCTTAACTTGCACTTTTACAAAACAAATATCTGTGTCTAAAGGACACGCTGAAATTTACTGAGCACAGTACTTATATCCAGAGGATAAACCATTTTCATTTAAGACACCACATTTGCTTTTCTAAAGAACATAACTATAAAGATATTATCACTCACCACATTCACTTAATTTGCTGTCGATATTCTTGATCCAATAAAGATTCATTTTAATGTGCTGATGACCTCTGGACCTTTATTTTTAGTACTAGTAAAAAGTTCAGCTTGTACAAGAGAAACTATAAAATCTAAAATGCGTGAAATTTCCTCCAGCATCAGCATTAAGCCCATTTTATACACAAATAGCATGGTTACATGGTTTTCACAGGCTTGGTTTTGGCAATACTGTGGCCTTTTTTCTAACACCACCATCACACCATAATTTCTATGTGCACACACAACATAGTATCATGTATTTCACTGGTCGTGGAGCACATTCATAATCCCCGTAGCACCATTTTAAGTGAGAACAGCAATGTTCGAAAAGATCAAAATCATGCAAATGTATTCTGTTGTGTCAATATTCAAATTCTTGCCGCCATACAATATAATGACCCAAAACCACAAGCTTCATCACCAATAACTGTTTTCAAGGATTTTTCCTTTAAGTCTCTAATTAGAAACTGCTGCTGAACAAAAAGTCAAGACAGAGTTTAATCTGAAAGGTTTGTATTTCATGACTTCTCGTCACAGAAGAAGGTGATGCCAAACTATGACCTTATCACTTTGCCAAGAATGTTTTTCCCATAAAGACTAAATGGAGAAATGTGCACAGCACAACAGCTCTTCTTCTGCATCATAGTGGTTTAATGGTTGGAGCACAAACTTCTCACTCTGTCCTCCTTACTCTTTTTCTGTACTATTTAACGCAGGTAAGGCTTCCTAATAATAGTCATCATTCCACTTAATTGGTCACACATGCTCCAACTCAAAGCACAAAATAGGTTTTCAAGTTTTATTTCTAACTATCCTATGATTAATACATTTTCTGTCTTTTTCTTCAACATACTCTTCAGTTTAATCGAAGCCTTCACTAACAACTTTGGACTTTGTTCTCCCTTGACACAATGTTGAAACACAACTTCCAGCTTGTAAAAGTATGAACCCAGTATAGTTTTATTTACATGCTAAATCTCCAGTCTTTTACATCTGTCATCCAGTAGCCAAAAACTTACAAAGTGAAAGCAAAACTGGATATTTTTTTTGTGTTCTATCCATTGTTTTGCTATTTGCTTTTGTACCCACTTACATACATTTGTAAAAAGAAACACTAACCCACTTACATTCACCTCCAGTTCATGATTTCTTTCATTTCCCAAAATGACCTTTGGCATAGCACAACGCATGAGGGACCTTACAGTGTCTGTATGACCAAAACCAGGCTTTCAGCTAACTCCAGTGTAATCCTGTCTGGGGCAGCAATGTAGTATAAACAGTAAGACAGCCCGAGTAGGATAGGAGAAAGAGGTCAAACACACACCAGACTTTCACCCAGTAGAGAGGTGTTTGTGTCTTTTTGTGTGAAACCATCTTGAGTTTTTTCAGTCACGTAACGTGGTGATATGAGTTTTTTAGTTGAAAAAAAATGAATTGTATGCAGTAATGCTTTTCTGCAGTTGTCTTCTCTTTTGTCCACATCAGTGACAAATATGAGCCTATAAAGACTCATTAGATACTCACTCAAAACTTTAATATACGACACACGACTAATTGCTTTTTTTGTGTTGAATTGAGCTCCAAACAGCAAACGTCTTGCTAACATTTGCTGTTTTTATATCTTTCCCTCTCACTTAAAAAAACAGTCCAGTTCCTGACCTCCATTCCTTTGAATACTGTCAGCATAATCAAGTCACTGGCTGACCATACAGCTATCACACACAGGCACCTGCACACAGACCACTCACACCTGCACTGTGATCTACCTCACGCCAATAAAAAGGCTTTCCTGCTTTTGAACCGCGGCCGTACTTTCCCAAGCCGAAGGTATGCAGTCTTGGCTGCTTTGCCGCTCTGGCCAGGCTGTTTATGTTTGTTTTTCAGTGAGTTTATGAGTTTTCACCGATGCCGTCACCAAAGTATGCAGGTCGACGACTCATCTTATCCCACCCTGGCACTAACAGGTTGATTTGATGAAGGGGGATTAAGGATAGATCGGTGTCCTCATTTGTTCGCCCTAATTTCTGAATATATCCCCCTGGGAAGCAGATCTTTGCCTGCCTGCCTGGCTGCCACCTGCCTTGTTAGAGAGATCACTCCTGGTTCTAAGGACCAGAAAATCTGCAAAATATGTTGTTGCAGTTATTAAGACCTGATGTTAGATGTTAACTTTAATCCACTTAGACTCTTAAAAAGCATAATTTCACCTAAAGATGCATAACAACGTGAGATCAAAAAGCTGGCGTTCGCTTTTCGTTCCTTCCTCCAACCATTCATGCCTTTGTGTTCAGCTCAATAATAGCCTGTGACTGCTTTGGCAGTTAATTCACAGACTGTGTTACACTGCCATCATAGGAAAATGTGTGATCACATCTATAACCATCATCACACATCCTTATCATCTGAGCGGTGCTGCTCTCCCTCAAGCCTATGAACAAACTGCTAAAACAATAAAGGAGACATCAAAGTTGCTCTTTCAAGAACGAGGAGGGAGTGAGCGAGACAGACTTATCTGAGCTGCACAAACAATATGATCACGAAGCGAAAAGGTCAAACTGTCTAAAGCGTTGTTAGCGTCGCAAGCACGGGTATTGTGAGAAGTGTTGGACTTGTGCACTCATTGCATCATGGAGCCTCCGGGGAGATGAGGAAGGAGCAGTGCTATGCAGTGAAGTTAGCTTTCACCCCTGATATCAACGTGGAAAGTGGGGGTGTGAATTATGGTATTACGGCAGCTGTGAGCAATGTTAAAAGTATCTACTGTGGTGTGAGTGGGGGGTGTGCAGCAGGCCGAGTGTGTGACCGGATTCAGCCAAGAGGAGGATGAAGTGGATGCGGAGAGTGTTTAATTTGGGGGATAAAGTTGATAGAGATTCTGCGATTGTTCACCAATCTTCGGACATGTTTTCAGATTTATTCAGACTCTCCTGAAAAGCTTTTTGTCTCTTGTCTTGTGTCAGTTTTTCAAAGACTAGAAGTGGCCTTGTTTTCTTTTTTACATTACTCTGTATTTTGGAGTTTTACCAGTGTGGGTTTGAAAGGGTTTCCTAAGGCCGATAGAGTTTCTCAGACTGCAGAGGAGCATGAAATCCCTCAAAGTTAGAAAGAAAGAGTTTGGAAAAGTTCAGCTCAGATAAGTTGTCAGTCACAAAAAAAGTCTGATGAGTCACTTTTCCTCTGATTTCCTAAACACATCCCAGCACTTGTTGCATTATCCCATGTGGCTAACCACAGATCGGCCACAAAACACAAACACCAAACTCACTTGTGTTACAGTGAAACCAGTCACTTCATTTGGATTTTTTTCATTTTCTGACCAGTAGGAAAACAATTATCTAGTGACAAACAAAGAAAGGGTTTCGCAAAGTATCTTTCTCCTTACGTAGAGCTGCCTTGACCACTTGCGAGGGAGGAGGGTTTCAAAGACGTTGTGAAATAGTTCCAATATGTGAGTTTTACATATTCATCCACCCCCCTGACCACAAATATTACACAGCATCTGAGAGCTGAAACAGTGCTGTTCTACATCACTTATTTCTGCCTGGACAGTGCCACAAGTAGAACTTCAATAAAAAGAAGGAACAAATAAAGTACTGTGCATTTGACAGAAAAATAGATGGAGAGACATGACAGTGACAAAAGTCTGTCCTACAAAAGTAGAGGGGACAAGAGCAGTGCTGTCGTGAACAAAACTCAGTCATCACAGCGAACAGAATGACCTTCATTTATAATCCATATCCTTGAAAACAGGATGGTATCATGTCTTGCACTCTAATTGCAGAATCATAAGTTAAATTTTTCCTTGTTAAAAGTATGCAAATTGTATTTTGATTGTTTTAATTGATTGCTTACACACCTAGGTCAAGACAGAGGTTAGAACTTATTTAATGACTTAATGTGATCACATTGAAATTTCAGGAGCAAGTCTCAAAATTACAGCCTTGAACAGCCAAGATGTGTTTTTCTGGAAGGCTGCTGATTTCTAATTCAGATTTACTTAAGAACAGAGACACTTTCTCCAAAATAGCTGCAACATCGGCCTTGATAGGTTTTAAAAGTTAGTTAAAATGAACAAGCTGCACAATATCATTTAGCCTAAAATTCATGACTTGTTGCAACAGCATGATTTATTTACTTAATGTAATCTAAAATAACTTAAGTATTTCATTTGTATGTAGGACTAATTTATTTATGTTTCACTCTTCACAACCTGTTATTTGTGAGTTTCAGTTTAGAGAGTCCTTGAGTTTGACGCTAGTTGTTGACTTTATTGATTTTTCTGTGGGACTCTTTTCGGACTTATACCCTTAATTTTTCACCTAGTCTGCACAAAAACACAGTTATGAAGTGCATATTACACCTCAGCACTCTATTTCCAGTAACGTTTGTGTTTCTATAATAATACTATAAGCTTCTATCGCAGTAAGCATAAAATTCAAACTCTACTAATTTAACAGTCATTAATCATGCCCTCTAAAAGCGGTAATTATAGTTTTGATGTAATGACAATATGTAGCGCTCCTGTTTAATCTGATCAATTACGCGCGCTATCGTGACGCAGTATTAAATTGGACACACTTGATGTCACTTTTATTCCAAGTATTATCCTATGACTAAGAAAATGTGAACCAGCAGGCACTCGTGCACTCACCCGTGAGCCAGGCTTCTGTGCGGAGACTTGAGGCAGGTAACACAGAAACAGAGGCGCCAAAAAGTGAGAAAAGGTGAAGAGAAGCAAACTTGACAATAACATAATTGATGGTCGGTGAGCGCAGAGCAGAGCAGCAGGTAGTTTCTGTGTCCCTCTGTCACACTGATGATCAACAGGTCCAAAGAAATATAACAAGCTCCAAAAACACTCTTTCCAATCTTTTCTTGTAGTTTTTTTTTTCTCCCTTTGTCTACTTCTCCAGTAACTATTCACATAGTGCCGCGCGTGGGATGAGAAATCATGACTCAGCGGGGACCATGGTGATCGTGTTTTATCCACAGCGGGAGAATCAGCTGTTCATCGCGGCTTCCACAGGATGAGTCGCGCTCGTATCCATTGCAACTTCATTTAAAAAGCAAAGGAGGGAGAAGCGCCGCTGACTGACGCTTCAGCTGTCCAATAGCAGGCGAGGGATGGCGTTAAAGGCCACGCCCACCCTTAACTGGTCCAAGAGCTGCTGTGGTCAGTCAGTCAGTCAGTCAGGAGACTCAGCAGCTGCAGGGACACTCAGTGTATTACCGTCAGTCTTTGAGAGCAGGGACAATGGCCGAGCAATTGTGAAGTCAATTTTAGGTTCTCATCCCCATTCAGAGACGTATAAAGCTCTATAATAGCCGAGTATCCTGCTGCCGTGACATTTACCCGGTGTACTTAGCTTACAATGGAAAACATCTATTGAGGAAAGTCAATAGCTGTCACAAGAACAGCAGGGGGTCAGCCTGTGTTTGTAGATTTGGCTCTGTGTGTGTGTGTGTGTGTGTGTGTGAGTGTGTGTGTGTGTCACCTAGTCCCTAATTATTGTTCGGATTTCACTTATTTTTAAAAGTAAATCTTGACGAGTATAACAGCAGATCACTGAAAAGAAAGAAGCATGTAGAGGGTTTTTTTGTTTGTTTGTTTTTCCAAAATAAATTATATTTAGTCTGTAAAAGGTCCTTGACAGGTTTCAGTGAAAACACACATTTAATTTATCACAACACAGAAATCCATCAGAAGGCCTCTTGAGTCCAGATTTCTTGACTCGACAAAATTGTCAATAATATATAATAGTAGAATAAGAAGAAAAAATCATGCTTAATGGCTGCATGTTGTGATCACACATTATATAAGTGTATGCAATACTTAGATTTGCTTAGATGCACTATAAATAAGAGTAGGGCTGGGTGATAAGTCTGAAATAATGTCAAGTTTTAAATTATGTCAATATATATGGCAACAAAGCAAATGTATGCAAAAGTACATATATATATCGATAAATCAAACACTTAGATAACCAACTGACTTATTCAGTAGTTCAACAGTATTTTGCAGGGAGCCATCTATTTAGAAAAGAAAACAATTTAAAAATTGTTAATTTTAAAAATATGTAATCCTATTTCATAGTAGTATGTAACAAAGTACCATACTAACGCATTTTCCATCCTTGTACTTTACTTGAGTGTCCAAATAAAATACTTCTTCATACCGATACATTTCATGGGGAAATATTGTCCTTTTACTCGACTTCTTGAATTTATTCACCAGTTACATTCCAGATAAAGATGGTACACGTAAGACATTTAATGATGTTATAAACTATGCATTAACAAGGCATTAGTAATAATACTGCAGTTGTAGGCCGTACTATATAAAAGCATTTTTCTGCTTTATCGGTACTTTAACTTTTGTTACTTTGTGTACATTTTGCGAACAATACTTTTACTCAAGTTACATTTTGAATGAATGGCTTTTGCTTATAATGGAGTATTTTTGTATTGCAGTATTGCTACTTTTGCAAAAGTAAAGGCCCTGAGTACTTCTCCACCACTGACCATCTTGAATTACTCTCCACCCAGACAGAAAAGCACACTAAATGGACTCGCACTAAAACTGCTCCCACACTGTAGTCGTCCCACAAACTCTCAACTTCTGGCTCCCACGTCCTCTTTCCCTCTGTGCTCTCCCTCTTTTGCCGTCTTTTCCCTTTGAGATAAATTGTGTGGCCCATTGAGAGCAAGTTAAAAGGAAGGAGGAAAGACCAAAGAGGGTGAGAGAGGGAGTGTTGAGTGCAGGTGTCCAGCTTCAGTTCAGCAACCCCTCAATCCACAGAAACTGGGCTTTTAAGAGCTGAAAAGGGCCATCCGGTCACCCTTTGCTGGAATGGGTAGCCCCCCCCCCTCCCAGTCCCTTTCCCTCAGTCTTTGTTCCTATAGATATTTTTTAATTGTTGGCTATGACAGTTCAGCGGCTTTTTGAGTGCCTCAGAGAAGAACCTTGTAATTAGAGCTATTGAGCTGCTGGAATTGGCACAATTAGGGTCAGCATTAATGATTTCTGTGTGCACCGGGCGGTTTCACTAAAGGGCTATTTTCTCAAAAAAGGATGGAGAGAATTTGTGAAGAGGGTCAGGCCAAGTGCGAGAAAAAAGAAAGAAAGTTGGACATAAAGAAAGAGAGATTCAGGCTAAACGAACTGGAGGTGGTGAATAATCTGGATTCTTCTTTTTGGACCACCGTAGAGTCTCAAAGCGTCCGTGTAGTATCATTATCAGAGCTGTAAGAGGTTGGATGCGCCTCACTCTGGTGCTGTTTCTCACCCCAGGGGTATCATTCCCCCCTTTTTCTCTCTGCTCTGTGCCAGCCGGTCCACTCATGTCCCGGTGTGAGTGGAGAAATGCTGTGGGAGGTGAGGATGAGGAGCAGAGAGGGGGAACAGGAGTGTCTCTTGGAATGTTAACGAGATCAGTTTATATCTGCTCTTCCCTCTCGCTTCAACCCTCCACCCCTAACAAAGAAGACCAAGATTTCTGGGGTGTAAAGCTGTTGTAGGGAAAGCATGGCTCGACACTTTAATTCTGTTGTCATTTGGCCGAGCATGAAAGAAAACCTCTGACAACAAAAACAAAAAAGGAATGAATGGGCATGCTGAAAGGAAATGTATTTCCCAATTACTGCCGCGGCCTTTCCAAAGACGCCCCAACCGCTGTCCCCCTGCCGGCTTACACCAACTACATACGGCCGAAAATTAGCAGGTGTCTGTAGACACAGAAACAGACGGAGCAGGACAGAGGCCACCCAGAGATCTGACGGCCGGAGGGGGGATTTAGCACAGATGTTCAACTGTGATGCACATGCACGAAAAGTACAAGTTAGACACACACACAGAGTTCAGATGTGGTATGCTGAATGTTGTGGGTAAAATGGAGGCACAGACTAGCTGTCCCAATAGTTTTACAGTAATATACACAGTACAATACCTAATTAACTGCAATCCTTTCTAAATAAAAGCCCTATTTAAATTTTTTTAGCGTTTTAATAGCTTTTGGTCATTTTATTTTTAACAGTGTTAGTGTCCACTGTACTTTGTTGCCAGTGGAAGTACTACTAAAATCTTTGAGGTATTTATGCTTAACCTTAGTCTTTCATTTCGTGTAACTTAATACTTTCATCTTATATTTCGGAGGGAAATGCTCGACTTTTTGCATTCACAACATTTATTTCACAACTATAGTTACTGAACCAATTGTCTTTGACACAATAAGTACACAGTTTGATAAGCTCATAATCTAATACTATGTTATTCATTAAATTTAGGTTGCAAGTAAAACTAAAGACATTCAGTCGAGTACTGTGTAAAAATACATTACTTAGATACTTTCTTAGATACTCATTTTATGTCACTTTATACATCTAAAATACACTATAACTGTTGTACATTAGAGCTAATTGTTAGAAGATAGCTGTAGAATAAATAAACAACCCTATATATTAAGTTGTTAAAATCAACCTTGCTTTCTCCAGCCTCAGAATAAAAATGCTTACATGTTAATTGATTAATAATACATAATCCGATTAAAGATAATTTCACACTAAGAAAGAGGCCACTGTGCATAATACATGTTTTACTTAAACTTTTTTTTTCATATTTGGCCGATAATACTTTCATTGATTTCTGAAATGTACAGAGTGATAATGCTTCTTCTATTTAAGGAATATCAGTACGTCCTCCACCACTGACAGAATATATATCCATAGAAGAGTCCAGAAGGGTAAATGTAGTAGTGCTTGCATATGAGTTTGAAGTAGTTTCGTCGTACCTCTAGCCACAGCATAAAAATGTAGCTCACAAGTTAATGCATCTATAATGTGTAACTCTCTGAAAACTACCATAATCAATAATTTATTCACTGTGCTTGTTAGATGTCAAAAGAATCGATCAGAAGTAACCGTGATATTGCTTCCTACTACTTACTTGCACAACTACAGGATCTGAATACTTCTTCCATCACTGTCGTACAGAATTGAGGTACTTGCACTTGTACTATGTTGTAGTTTTCATTTCATTTATCTGACACCTTCAGCTACTATTTGAGATTATGTTTTTACATTAAAAAATATAGAATCAGTTTTTAAAATATGATGTATATCAAAAGTAGATTTCCACTGTAACCAGCTTCAACATTTAAACCTGCTTACATGTAAATGCATTAGTCTCAAATAAACAGTAATAAAATATAAATAACACTCTAAAAATGAGCTACTCTGCATAATAAGTGCTTTTATTTTTGATACTTTCAATTATAATTTGCCGATAGTACATTTGTATTTATTGTTACTTAAGTACTGAATACCTCTTCATCTGCTGTAGCTCTCTGTTAACAGTGTGATTGGCTCTTAAAGAAGTCTGTATTGTCAAACACGACCATTTACAGTCTTACAATGAAAGACAGACAGGGGGACGGGGGCTGTGTGGTGTGCTG
This sequence comes from Plectropomus leopardus, assembly GCF_026936395.1. Taxonomy (NCBI): domain Eukaryota; kingdom Metazoa; phylum Chordata; class Actinopteri; order Perciformes; family Serranidae; genus Plectropomus; species Plectropomus leopardus. The sequence goes on from NC_142189.1 coordinate 6,642,828, forward strand.
AACGGAAAAATTGGAGGTCAGATAGAAAGCCCACTCCTTTTAAAGTGTCATCTGGATTGCATTTAATAAATTCCACATATTTTACATGTACTGGCCGCAATTTTCATTAGCTCCTGAAAACGAGGAGCTGCGGATAGCCCTTGGCTGGCCGACAGTTCTGGACAGCAGCAACCTGGCCTCTTATTACCCTCTTCAAACACACTCGTACATAAACACACACACACACTGAAGCTGATGCAAGAGCATGTCTAGTGACGAAAACGCACAGCAACAAATAAATAAGCGCACAAAGCCGAATTATCCGTGACATTAATCGGAGATGTGAGGGATTTTTACGTAGTGAGAGAATGAAAGAGAAAGTGGCAACAGAGAGCCAAGGGTGTGAAAAGGGCTATTGAGTCTGGACTGGGGTGTCCCGCACCTGCGCTGTCTATTCACCCCACTGTTTACACACTGTCATCCACAATTAATACCTCATGGGGACTGGGCTGCCTGCCCTCTGCAGGGCCCCCGGACCCATCCAGGGCCCTTATGGATGCCTAATTGAGCATACCGCTCTCCTGATTGAATTAACAGCTCTGTCTCTGGGACCTTTTCCCCTTCCACCGAGGAGGGGGACTATTCCACACCCGCATGGGACCCCTGTACCGTCCCACAGAAGACAGAGCAGAGGGAGAGGGAGAGGGAGGGGGGGTCGGTGGCTGGAGAAAGCAAAGGGTCAGAAGGGGGAGTTGTTGAAACTGTCCAGAAAACGTGTCCCTTTCTGTTGGCAAACCAAGGCTGGAAATGTGAACTGGGGGCAACGAAAGGTCTCAGTCTTCACAGGACCAGTGAGTTCCTGCGGGGCAGAGAGTGTTCAGGGCAGAAACAGTGAAAAGACAGGATTGTGTTGAACATACACATCAGCCTGCAGTACTAAAGTACTGAATTTGTGTGCTTACGTGGCACTTTTAACTTTCTCAAATTCGTTGTTGTATTTCCGTTCTGTTTTGCAGCATAGATATTAGTTATCAGGGTTAAATGTGCGGTTTTGAAGGATAATACTGTAAAACTGTATCTGACAAGTTTGTAATTTCCTGGGAAGTTTCCTGGAAAGAATTATGTAATTTGATAGCAGTTATAGTGCGACTAGAGAATTAAATTCGTGACCTTCCAAGGAATTAATTGCTTGTGTAACCTACTGTAGAATATTTTCATCCAACTCAGTTGCCAGAGGAAAATGTTGGCATTGTATGTTCTTGCAAACCTCAAAAGTGTTACATGGTTTGCACAAACGTGGAATGCCAACATTTTTTCTGCCGATTTGGGTGTTTCATCAGTGCTTAGTGGGTCAGTTGAACATGCGAAAAATGCAGAATGCAAATCCATACAGTTCAACATACAGTATGTGAACAGTTAACTTTCCTTGGGTTTTAAAACAACTCTTGTTAATTAGCAATCAACACTAAATGGCTGTTTAAGAAAATTCTCTGCTACTACTGATAAAATCTAACAAAAATAAATGTCTGCCAGCCCTGTCTCTGTTTTCCCATATGTAGGCTACAATATTGCATACCTCCTTGAAAAATGATAAGGAAATTACAGACCAAACCATATGATATCTACTGCACGTCTGTCCGTCCTGGAGGAGGGATTTCTCATCATCCTCTGCCGCTCTTCCTGAGGTTTCTTCCTTTTTTCCTCCCCCGTTACAGGGGTTCTTTTTCATGAGTTTTTCCTTAGGTGATGTGAGGGTCTAAGGGCAGAGGGATGTCGTACGCTGTAAAGCCCTCTGAGGCAAAACGTGTTTTTTGATAATGGGCTTTATAAATAAAATTGAAATTGAATTGACATTACAATAAAGACAAATTATAATATAAATAATTTGTTGCAAAGATTTTATTGATGCAGGAAATCTGAGGACATATACATTCTTTAAGTGGAGAATTAATTTACAAAATAAAATGTAATTGAATAATATATTAAGCACAGGTAGGGGGACTACCTGCTATCTGCCTGGCGCACCTCTGGCGGTGCCCTTCTGCCAACTGCAGGGTATTCAACCGGGAGCCACCTTTCACAGATGTTTCGCTCCTTTAATCCTGGAACATCTCGGGGTGGTGGAGCAGTGATAGGGACGTTTCCCTGCAGCTGGCCCTAAGATCCCTGCTTCCCCCACAACTTGTCCTTCCTGCGGAGCCAGAGCCAGAAGCTCCCCTGCCTTCTCAGCAATGACTCTGATGGCCCCCTTTAGGTTGGTATCTCTGATACCCAGCGACTTAAAGGCAACCTCCATTCCGTCCTCCCATGGGATGGTCAGTCGACCATGATGACCGTCTTGTTGAGGGAAGACCAGAGCACGCTGTCGGGTTGTAGGGAGGTTGAGGTGATCTTGTGAGGGAACTTGAGCAACCGGACAAGGTCACTGTTAAGTTCCACTCGGTTCAAGGAGACACGAGAGCCTGGTCTCCCTGCCTAACGAAGTGTTCCTGGGCTGGCCCTGTTTGCCTCCAGTCTGCGTGCCTCCAGAATCTCAGCTAGTTTATGCAGGACCCGGTCATGGCGCCACCTGTACCGGCCCTATGTTAATGCTGCCTTACAACTGGAGAGTATGTGCTGCAGGCTCTGTGCCACACCAGAGGTGCGTATTCTGAGGACTTGGAAGAGTGTCATAGGTAGCCCTGATTAAAAAGCTGAGTCGTTCCTGGGGTATTCTCCACGTTAGCCCAGGTGACAGTCCTGTTGATCACTGCCTCCCATTTTGTCCATCTCCCTTGATGTTGCTGGCTGACCGCTGTGATATTGTATGACTCTTTCATCCTCTTCCATCCTCACCACCTTGGAGATCACAAGGTCCTGTCTCTCCTTACTGTAGACTTGGGACCACATCTTGGGTGTGGGCTCCCAGCTGAGACCGGCCTGCCTGATTGCAGCATTCCTACTACCTCTCGGTGGTTCAAACAGCCAATGGCTTGTTCAACCGTTTGCACTGCATTCCACTTACGTTCTGATTGGATCTGGGCCTTGGTGTTTCGAACGGTTGGATCAGGTGAGTCTATGATTTAGAAGACAAGTCTCACATTTTCCAGTTTGTAGCCCAAGCCATTGGATTTCAGTGGAAGTGTGAGCCTGTTTCTGTCAAACAGTGCCACGTTTGAAAGGCACCACGGCAAACCAAGCCATTTGTGAATGAAGTTGTTTGCTTTTGCATCCATTTGTAGCGCTACTGATACTGTGATGTCACTCAGCCTCCATGGCCACTTCACCCGTTGGTAGAGGGTGTGCTGGTAACACCAGACCTTGAATTTCTCTGGAAGGAAGCTCTGGTCAATTTTATTAAGGCCATCCATGAGCTGGGATGTCACAGCGGCCGCCATGTGCTTATCAGACAGGTCGGCTGTGTAGGGCCTTCCGAGGCTTCGGACTGGATGTTCAGCCAGGAGTGGGATCTTCAAACCACTGACCAGGAAGATGATGTTGTCATTCCTGACCCCCTTACGGATCGAGAGACCGTGGGACTTGGCTGGTTTGATCTTCAATCGGGCCCAGGTAAACAGTTCCTCAAGTCTTTTCAGGAGCCTGGAGGCGCATGCAGCCATTTGGAGGAGGGTGGTGACATCATCCATATAACTGCATGAGGAGTCACTACCCTGACTGCGTCTTGACTCTGCGGACCATCTGCCTGCCGCCAATCAGGATAATCTCAAATGCTGCTGTGAAAAGGATGGGGGAGATGGCACAGCCCATTGCTATCCCTTTCTCCAGGTTCAGCAGGGCAGTGCCTCTGAACTGGCTGATGTCATGGGAATCCTTCTCTTTTGGAATGAAGGTGGCGACAGCTTTGCTCCGTTCTGACAGGATGGCTTGAAACTTCCAGGCAGCTCTGATCAGCCTCCAGAGAAGTCTCAGCAGGCCGGGGCTGCTCTTATATACCCTATAAGGGATGCCATTGGGACCGGGTGCTGATGCAGCTCTTGCCCGCTCTACCATCTGCTTGACTTCAGACCATTTGGGGGTCAAGGTGTCAAATGGAGTGGACAGCTCAGGGGGGATTTCTTCTCCTCCAGAGGAGGAGGCGTCGCTCCTTTACCAGTTGGAGGATTTCCCGCTCATGTCTCCCGCTCTGTTTGGAAATGTTCTTTTGCTGGGTCTTCACTTCGAACCTTTGGATTCCTTCCTTGTAGAGGATTTGACCAAACATGTTCAGCCTGGTGGTTATGTTTCCTCTTGGCCAGCCTTCATAGATGTTTTGCTCCTTTAATCCCGGAACATCTCGGGGTGGTAGAGCAGCGATAGGGACGTCTCCCTACCGCCCCCTGCAGCTGGCCCTAAGATCCCTGCTTCTCCCACAACTTGTCCTTCCTGCGGAGACAGGATGCACCAGTATAGCCTCTGCACCCGACCTCCACTGGGAATGTAAATAGCCTCCATCTCCACAAGAAAATATGAATTTTCATCTTAAAGAGACTGCTGCTCTCTAACGTCTAATTAATAGCCACATATTAGAAGTAAATGACCACTATCTTTAAAGCAAATACTAGCCTTTTAAGCCTATAGATTCTGATTTATTATTCACACTTTTCTGTCTTTGGATAGCAGAAACAGTTTGTTAATGTAAAAAGTGATACATAGAAGCCTCTCCAGGGTATATCATCACATGTGGTTCACTGAACTTGTCTGAACAGCATTATACACTCCCTAAAAATGTTCCACTCTGAGCAAACACCCCTACGGTGTCCTCTTGGCCTCAATCCACTACAATAGTAGTAGAATATAATAAAGTGGAAAATCAGTAGCCCTCTTGAGAGGTGGAAATGCACTGAGACCGACTGTATCCATTGTATTTCCAGGTCTGTAAAAGAGTTTGCCATGTCTTTATCTGCACTTGTCAAAATTCAGCACACATGTAGAGCTGAAAATCAAGTCTGTCTTTTAAAGGGAAATGAAATGGGTGGATTCATCTCATCCGAGGCTGCTGAGTCAAGCAGCTAAAAGTGGTCATTGTCTGATTTTCTGTCTGGCTGGATTTATGTGTTGCTTCTGTGTAAAAATAGGCTTCTTTCATTGGAGTAAACTGCACATAGATCCTCTTAACTGCACTGAGTCTGCCTCCACTTTGTTATTCTAACCCAAGACTTATTAATCAATCATTCCCTGCTAGATCTCCCTGTCCTCCTGCAGATTTTCCAAACTGAAAGCTGGTTTAGAATCAGTTTGTACTTGGTTTTATGATATGCACAGTAGGACAGAGCTCTCCTACTTTAGCAGACAGACAGACAGACGTATCATGTTAAATTTTCCTTTCAGTAAAGGTACGTAAGTATCATCATTTAAATATTTAGATAAAAAAATGGAAGTACTCATTTTGTAGCATGGCCCATTTCAGAATAATGCATATTATATGTATATTATATTATGTAAATTGGGATTGTAATGTAATGTAATGTAGTGGAGAAAACATACAATATTTGCCTTTGAAGGGTTGTAAGAAGACGTTTTGGTTTTGGTAACATACAGTACTTGAATTTATGAACTTTTTTTTTTTTTTACTTTCCACTATTGTATTTAGTTAATTTGATCATATATAATAAACCTATAATTTACCAACATGAACCAGAAACAGGGTAGGAACCTAATTTTAAAGAGAGAAGAAGCCAAACATGAAAAGTGGTGAGAGCCAAAGAGGAATAAAATTATTGACTGATTGCGTTGATAAATTTATAATATTTATTAAGTTGTCACTTTTTCTAAAACACCACTAACAAAACACTTAATATAAACAAAGCAGTATGAGATATGGTGTTATTTGTTATACTGCTTTCTGAACAATTAACTGATTTGCTGATTTAGAGAAAATATCAATCATTTCACTCACAGTCTTAGTTTGATATTAGTTTAATGACAGTTTACTCTACAATATGTTGGTTGCTGCACCGTCAGGGTCAATAATAGGGTGAGCTGGATTTGTGCCACATAAACTACAGTCCTGAAAATCACATCACAAATTCCTGTGCACACATAATATTTTTAAAATACTCAGATTTATTTCCTTACAGTCAGAATGAAGGCTTTGGCACCTGTAGACTGGTTCCCACTACAATCCCAGTAGAGAAGGGACTGCTCCAGGCCTTCACCACCAGCCGGGCATTGCAGTGGTCTCCATGACTGCACAGAGCGGCTCACCTCTCGATGAACCCCCAGTCCAGCTTTGGTGGTGGGGAGCATACCCTACCAAAAACAAAAACACAAAAATTCTGTCGAGCATACCCCTGCACCAGTGAACTGTGCAGCGACCACACCATGCCCCGCTCCCCTTTGGCCCCCCTCCCAGACCCCATGCCCCCGGTTAACAAGCCAGCCAGCACGTTCCCTGTTGTCACTTGTTACACGCTGTCCTCCTGATACGGCTCACGGGCGGGGCCAATTAAACTCGCACTGTTCCCCACACCGGGTCAGGAGTTTAGTGGGTCATCATCACTGTGATTTTCACCCAGAGTTATCTAATCCTGGTTCAGCTGCTCAGGCTGGACTGAACCAGACCAGTCTGTCTTTATAAAGTGGTTTTCAACAAATACACTACATTCAGTCATGTAGTAGTGGTGAAAGAAAGTCGTTACACAATAGAGACAGCTACCAGTATTTGTCAGCACTTCTTACTACAACACTTGTATTATTACTGCTACTACCAGCTCTGCTACTGATAAAAGCTGTAGTAATAGCTGAAGTAATAGTAATTGGGAGTGGTATTGAAGGAGTGGTAGTGATAGTAATTGTAGTTGTAGTATTGCAGTAGTAGTAGCAGTAGTAATAAATGTGGTTGTGGGTGGTATTGTTGTTGTTGCAGTAATAGTAATTGTGGGTAGTAGTATTTTGGGGGTAGTAGTATTGGAGGTAGGTGTTGTAGGTGTTTTAATAGTAGTAGTGGTAGTTGTGGTTGCTGTTATAGTACTGCTAGTAGTAGCAGTAATAGTAATTGTAGCTGTGGGTGGTATAATAGTGGTAGTATTAGTCATTTTGGTTGGTATTTTTGCAGTAGTTGTAGTAGTAATTGTGGATGTTGTTGTTGAAGTAGTAGTGGTAGTAGCAGTAGTAGTATTCATTGGGGCAGTAGTATTGGAGGTAGGTGCTGTAGGTGTTGTTATAATAGTTGTAGTAGTAGTAGTTGTGGTTGTTGTTATAGTACTACAAGTAGTAGTGATTTTATTTGATGGTGGTATTGTAGTGGCAATACTTGTAATTTTGTTTGGTATTGTTGTAGTAGTTGTATTAGATTTTTTTAAATAATATTTTTTATTAGTTTTTCCTTTTTGACAACAAAAGACATAACACACATACACCATTTATACATACAAATCAGACAAAGTACAATACAAAGTACAACAGACAATAGACAGTCTGATTCAGACAGTGCTGAGACTGCTAGTAGTTGTAGTCGTAACTGTGGGTGGTATTGTTGTAGTAGTCATAATTGTAGTTGTGGGTAGTTCTGTTGTTGCTGAAGTAGTAGTAGTGGTTGTAGTAGTAGTAGCCTACTAGTAGTAGTGCTAGGTGAATAATTGTGGATGGTATTATTGTTGTGGTAGTAGTAATGGTTGTTGTATAGGTACAGTTGTAGGGGTAGCGCAGTAGCAGTAGTTGACGTCACAGCACCAGTTTAAGTGATAGTAGTAGAAATAGTACCGGTAATAGCACTTGAAATGGCAGAGATACCCAAATTAGCAGTAGCAAAAGTAGTAGTAACAAGTTGGAGTGTCTCTGAATATTGTCTAACTATAGTAGTTTGTTCTCTTGTCTCTCTTGAAAGAGACCTCAGTCTAAACAATACTTCTTGATTAAATATATACTTACTACTGAAAAACATGTATGTAAATACATAAATCAGAGGGATCAGCTGTACTCATGAAGCTGAATTCTCAACACCTCTGTTGCTGCTGCCGTCTGTGACCCTGACCTTTAACCTCAAACAAAATCCTCTGCTCATTGAAATAACGCAACATATTTCCCGGTGTTCATTTTCATTAAGTAGCTTGTTGTCTTGCTAATTTGCACCTTTAACAATTTTAACAAAACCACTGAGATAGTGACTTAGTCTTTTAGTCAGAATCATACAATAAAAAATAAAGAACTGTGTTTAGACTCAAAGACCCTTTAATTCAAATCAGCTCCACCTCTCAAACTACAGTAAAACCAACAGTAAATAATAAACTAATAATAGATGATTATAAAACACACACAGGGGTCAATCATCAGCAATATGAGTACTTATACTTTTGACACTTTAAGTAAATTTGGCTAATAATACTTGTACTCAAGTTGCAATTTCAATACAGTGCTGTTACTTTTACTAAATTTTCAGCGTTGTGTATCCACTCTGAGCACTTCCACACCTGATGAGTTTGACTGATGCTGACTGACTGCTGACCCTCCTTTGTCTGCTGAGAAACAAAGCATGAATCTATGGTGTTATTGTGACCTCTAGCGGTTCCTTTGGGTAATTACAGTGTACATTATTTCACATGAGCAGGGTGGCAGATGGCAGCTGCTGCATGCGGAGATGTGACTTTTGATGGACCTGCTCGTACAGATTAAACATCTATTTTTAGAGAGATTCAACTTTCATACACTTTATTTTACCTTTTGTTATTTTAGTTTTGCAGTTTTATATCGCCTTGCATTCAAAACAAATTAAAAAGTGGTAAATAATGTAGGCAGTATAAAGACACTTCCACCCTTTTATAGGTGTATAGGACCTATAGGAGGAACTTTGCTCAAGGCTCAACACATTTAGCACCATTAGTCCCGTGTGTTGTTGCGTCTTAAAAGCATGTAATTTCAGTGAATAGGCGCTTGGTAAATTGCAGCGTGCAGACCGTATTTTTAGCATATTTGCCAGAAGCAGGCGGAGCTAAGGAGGCTGAGATGGAGGGATGCTGCTGAATAGCAGGTGGAGACCGCGGATGTTTACGGGATGCACTTCGCTGAGGCAGAATTAGAGAAAGCCGGGTAGATTGTGTTCGACTTGAAAAGTGCGTTTCACTCTGGGGACGGTTTTGCATTTCTTTTAAATCTCGGAGAGCTCAGATTGAGTCTGCTCAGCACACCGACAGGCTGTGAGAGGCTCCGTCTGTCTGTCGTGTTGCTGGAGGTTGCGACGATGTGAAGCTCCATCGTTGGGTCGACGGCCGCAGCCTTTTCCCTGAAACCTGATATTATGCAGGGAACAAGGGGCGCTGCACGGATTAAAGGGGAACAAAGCACCGGTTTAGAAAACGTTTTACAAACTGGCAGGTAAGCGGGTGTTTGTGTGGTGCGCCACCGCATGAAAAACAACCAAATCACGGGATGAAACAGCATTAAATTGAGTAAATATCGTTATAGTAGCACAACAGCAATCATCATCTGATAGAATCAGTCTTTAGGATTTGACTCCGAGTCGTTTTAAAAGTGAAAGTGCAGCTATTTTCTGTGCTGCTGATACAGAAAAGTCTAGGCCTTCACTGTTTGTAAGGTGTGAGTCCATGATGGTGAGCTGTGTCCACTGCTTGTTTACCAGTTTAAATCCCGAGTTTTAAATCAAGCTTTTACTATCAGCTAGTTAATAATTTATATGTTGCAGACTTGGTTTGATTCCAAAGATATTTATAGGTTGATTGTGTGATGTGGAGTGTAAAATGTTGCTATGAGTAATCAGATTCTCCCAGCCTAGTAACTCTGCCAAAAATAGACTCTATTAAAGGACTCTGGTGTTTTTTTGTGAGTTATGTCACTTCCCTGAAGGGGAAATGTCTCATCTGGTGTAAAAATCAGTGCACGAATATGTGTGCATACATGCATGCAATCTCTGAACCGGCATTATGACCCTCCCCCACAGACTGCATCTCTCTTAAGCTCCAGACTGAATGCTATAATCCACTAATTGAAATCTCTTCTCATATTTTTTCCACTTCCTCTCACATATCATCCCCCCTCCCCTCCAATGACCCCCCTCCCTCTTGCCTACCTGTAGTATTAGCCAACTATGGTCGACCCCTCGGAGGCTGAGGAGCAGAACAAGTGTAAAGGCCCGCAGCTCGACACACCGGCTGTGGCCCCTGAAGACCCTCGACTGCCAGAACAGGCTGATGGCACAACAACAGAGGATGACGGGGATGCCGGTTTCGAGACGCCGCCCACCGGCAGTTCTGAGGCGAGCCCCTGCCACGCTGTATCTACAGCAGGGCCGGACCCCGCCTCTCAGGGGCCCCAACCTGAGCCACCACAGACCCAGACTGACAGAGACACATCACCAAAGTTGCACCTGGACCTGTACAACTTTGACTCACCAGCTGCAGAGGGCAGCCGCTACGTCTTAACAAGCCCTCACTCTCTGGAGGCGTGTGCTCGATGCGGGGTCAAACCTGTGGAGCTCCTGCCCCGCCCGCTGGCTGACTTCGCCCGTGAGGCTCCCGGGCGCTCCATGCGTGTTGCGACAGGCCTGTTTGAAGTCTACGAGAGAGACAGACACGCCAAACTGAGGCAGTGCAGGGAGGAGAGGGAGAGGATCATCAGAGAGGAAAAAAGAAGGATTCTGCAGGCAACAGTCAATACCAGCAGCAGTGCGTCACCCTCCTCTGTGGAGCAGCAGCACAAAAACCCCTCTAGCTCCACTCAGCCTCCTAAATCTGGGCCGGTGACCTCCAGCTCAGCTCCTGATTTTGGAGCGTCCTCTACAGCCGCAGCATCAGGTCCAACCTCTAAAACGGGCACATCCCTTTTATCTAAAGCTCCACCCTCCAGCACCTCGCCGAAATCTGCCCATGCAGGATCTACTCAGTCCTCAAAATCTGGTTCCACCACCTCCACACCGTCCTCGAGGGCTGGCTTCCAAGGATCCGCCAAGCATCTTCTGTCCTCATCTGAACAAGCAAAGCCCACACGGCCGCTCTCATGCGGGCCTCCACCGGTCATCAGGAAGTCTTCAGGCGGTAAATCTTCAAACACTTTTCCCAGATCAACACCCAAACCCCCGTCCTTCCCCAGAGCCAACTCCACACTGACATCATCCGTCACAAAGCCTGCAGTTCAGAGTCCTGGGAAGCCTCAGAACGGCGTCACGGGAACACCAGTCTCTCAGCACAATGGGCATCTTGGCTTTCACTCCAAGGTGAAAGGAAAAAGCCATTCGCTGGAGTCCCTACAGCGGAAGATAGATCCGGTCTGCTCCTCCACCTCCACCACTACAACTACAACTACATGCACCTCTTCAGAGTCAGGTGCATCCTCCTCTTACAGCTGGGATGGTCCGCGAGATTACTGGGCCAAAGTCTCCAGCCCTCGAGCTCGCACTATGGCCACTTTCAACTCCCTGATGGGCCGCAGCCTCAGCCTGGGCGACCTGAGCCACTCTCTTCAGACGACGCAGAAGGTTGAGCGCATAGTGAAGGAGGTGAAGCGCCGAGGCCTGAAGGCCGTGTCCGAGCGCGACCGCAAGATCGCAGCTTTGATGCTTGCCAGATACCAGGAGGAAGACATCATGAGTCAGACCCGCTACGTGGCTCACCTGCAGTGGGACAGTGAACGCAGAATGGAGGAGCTGCGACGAGAGCAGGAGGAGAGAGAGAAGCAGCGTGCAGTGCTTCAGTGCCAGCGGGTGTGGCAGACTCAGGTGTCAATACGCCAACGAAGACTCAGCCAGCAGGAGCGCCAGTCAGCTGCCGCCAAGATGCGTCAGGCTGAGGAGAGCGAGGAGCGATGGAGGGAGCTCGCAGAGCAGCAGGAGCGCAACCGTCTACTGAGGTTACAGCAGGCAGCGCGAGAGGAGAAGCATAAGAAAGCTCTTCAGGAGCAGAACCTGAAGGCGCTGGAGGAGGAGAGGGCGGCCATGCTGGAGCAGGAGAGGCTGCTGCTGAAGGAGAAGCTCACCATGGCGGAGCTGAAGAGGCAGGAGAAGGAGCACCAGGCCCAGGAGGACAGACGAGGTCTGAACAAAGCAGAGAAGAGACGTCACGCTGCCCTGATACAGGAGATCGCCCGCAGAGAGCAGGAGGAGAGGGAGGAGGCCAGAAGGGCAGCGGAGGAGAAGCTCAGCCGCTCCTTGGAGAATTATGAACAGATTGTTGAGCGTCGAGGGCAAGAGCTGAAAGAAAAGGCCAAGCGCGAGGAGCAGCAGATCCAGAAAGCACGCAAGGCAGCGGAGAGGCGTGAGAGGCAACAGCAGCAGCTGCTTGAAGCTCGTGTGAAAGAGGCGGAGAAACGAGCCCAGCAGGCAGCTTTAGTGGCCGAGGAGAAGGCCAAGGAGAAAGCTCAGAGGGCCATCCAGAGCCGGCAGGAGAAGGAGAAACTCCAGAGGCTCAACAGGCAGCGAGTGGAGGAGGAGGAGAAGCAGAGGCGTCTGGAGCTGCTGCAGTCCATCGAGAGGAAGCTGGAGAAGAGCGAGCAGATCTTCAAGGAGAAGAGGGCGGTTCTGGAGAGCGCTCGCTCTGTGGCTCGGGCCTCTTTTCATGTTCGAGACAAAGTGCGGGAGGAGACCAACATGCGCACATTTGATAAGATGGCTCTGGAAGCTCAACTGAAAGCCAGCCTGGATGAGAAATAAACTCACAGCTTTGTTGTGGACCCCCTAACTTCTGGTCATGTGCTCGGCTCCTGCCTTCATTATGACCCTCATCACTCAACTGCTTCTTCCCATTAAGACCCACGGTGTTTTTTTCTCCTTACATATCACCATCAGCTGGTTTGATTCTATTTTTGACTACCTGTTTTTATCATGGATCATATCAAAGCAAACCAAAATATTTTGTATCATGGATGTAATGAAAGTTTCTCAGCTGTTATAAATGACCAGTAAAGCCTGCGTGGGACTTAAAGTGGACTTCATATTAGATGAGAGTGTGCAGCAGCACAGCCCCTCCTCTCGTTCTTTTTGCCCTCTGTTCTGTATATCTCAGCTACTGGACTGAAAGCTGTGCGGGAATGAAAAGAGTCATTGTTTACCAGGAAGCACAACTCCATGACAACTGCAGAGGCTTTTAAGGGAGCACTCCAGAAAGGGAAAATTAAGCGCAAATGGTCCCAGACCCCCAAAGCAAATGAGGGATCCTTTTGTACACACACTGTGACACAGCTAGATATAGCATGGAAATGAAGCCCCGGGCTGGACACTTGTCTGTACCTAACCGCTGACAATGCAGCACAGGAGGGGCCGTGTGCACGAGCCCCGTGCTGATGAAGCATCAGAGGACGCAGATTCCTGCAGCAAGGGCTGTTCTTCCCTTCCTGTTCCTCCCTTCAAGGACTCCCTCTGTCTCTTCTCTTCATGTCAGATTAAACAGTGAAGCGCTCTGAGAAACAACTCTTGACTCCCTCCAAACACAACCGCCTGGTGACCGAGTCAAGGTCAACAGGTACGACTTTTATTGCTTTCATGGATTATGCAGAGCTCTCTGTTTTAGCTGGCTGCCTTCAGCGCTTTGTTTTTATTATGTGTGTATTATTAGTTTTAAAGAGATTATATCATTATAGTTATGCCCACTTTCCTCTACCCACAACCACCCTCAATCCCCTGGCGTCAGTAATGGTGCCAGGGGATTGGGTTTAAAAAGTTTAAGTCAGTAATAAGAGACACAAAAACCACAGTTTATAAAGGCAAACAAAAATAAGAACAATGAAAAAGAAAAAAAAACAATTTAAAGGTTTATAAAGACTTATAACGACTTAAGACTTATAAAGAGGAGACAAAGGCATGGACAAGCTTCTCAGCATCAGAAAGGGTGAGTGTTGGATGAAGTTTGGCAATATTTCTGAGGGGGTGTAAGGAATGTTTGCAGATCTGTTTGATATGACCCTCAAAGGTAAGCTGAGGGTCAGATCTCACACCAGGTTGGTGGCTGAGGAGGAGAGGGGAATGTCTTGGCCAGAGAATGATATGCTGGTTAGGGAGGATGACTGGATCTGATGAGGGGTACCAACTAAAATGGCTTCAGTTTTGGAGCTGTAAAGTTGCGGAAAGTTGTGCTTCATCCATGCCTTCAGCTCCTCAGATAGCCGGTGAGTGTGGACAGAGGTGGTGATGATCTTTAAGTTGGTGGTGGAGCTGCAGGGGGATGTGTGTCCGTTTTCATATGTAATTGTGTGTCATCAGTGTAGCAGTGGAATCAGATGCCATATTGACTGATGACGTGGCCAAGGGGGAGCGTGTAGAGGGTGGCGCCGAGGACCGACCCCTGAGGGACCCCGCAGGTGACAGTGTGTGTCCGGCACCTCCCATGGAGACATACTCTGTTCTGTTAGTGAGGTATGACTGAAACCATTGCAGGGCGGTGTCTGTGAGTTCGATGCTGTGCTTTGGCCGGTTCAGCAGTATGCCACGGTCAACGGTGTGAAATGCTGCAGATAGGTCAAGGAGAATGAGGAGAGGGTGAGCCGGCATCGGCCGTCATCAGCAGGTCATTTTTGACCCTAACCAGAGCTGTTTCTGTGCTGTGGGCAGAGCGGAAACCAGATTTGAGGTGGTCCTGTAGGTGGGCAGCGATTACTTTCTCCAGTACCTTGGAGAGAAATGGATGGTTGAAAATGGGCCTGTAATTGGCAAGGACTTCTGGATCGAGGGTAGGTTTTTTTGAGAAGTGGTCTGATTTTGGCAGTTTTTAGAACAGATGGAACACAGCCAGCCCGGAGGAAGTGATTTATCACTGTGGTGATCAGAGGGCTGATGGCAGAGATGTTAACTTTCACCAAAGGTGTAGGAAAGGGGTCAAGGGGAGGGTTTCATCCTCCTGATGATGGCCTCAACCTCCTGCTGCACGACCTCAGGGAAGAAGCTGAGAGACCAGGAGATCCTGAACTGTGTCGACAGTCGGGACAGATAGAGCGGATGATGTCAACAAAATTATTGCTTTGCTCTTCTGTAGTTTCTGTGAGTTATTGGAGTTTGTGGTTTGAGGAGAGGGTTAATAGTGGAGAACAGCAGCTTGGAATTGCCAGGACTCCTTTTAATGATGTTAGAGTAAAACTGCGATTGAGCCTCTCTAAGAAACTTTGAGTAGGGCGTTTCGTGTTCCCGATACGCTAGTTTGTGAACATTGAGTCCTGAAGCTTTGTAATGCCGCTCAAAAGCGCACATTTACATACATACATACATACTAAACTGACATTTAATGACATATAGACAGTTTTTTTCCCAAAGATTTTATGACATACACTACTATGACATTTATATATTTCGTAGCATATTATACGATGAGGTGTTTTTTTTCCAAATTCTTTTATGACCTACTATACTAGTTTTTTATATTTAATAGTATATTATACTATTAGGGTTTTTTTATTTGACATACCATCCTATGGCATTTTTGTTAAATTTTTAGTGGATATTATACTTTGACTTTAGATTTTTTATGACACAGTATACTGTGACTTTTTCACTACATTTTCATGACATACTGTACTGTGCCTTTTTTCAGATTTTTTACGACACTATACAGTGATATGGTTATGATATTTTTATTGCATAATATACTTTTTGTGCGTTTTGCCATATTAGGACTTTTTTTAAAAAACGTTTTATGACATACTATACTAGGACCTTTAAAATCTAGACCATATTTTTTATAAAGTCCTGACCCTTACATCTTATGCTGTGGTGGATTTTATGTAATGGCATGTTGCTCGACAATTCATTTAACCAATATCATAATGACGGAGGGCGATCAGATTTCCGGTGGAGTGTAATGCACTTCCCTGCGGAGATCAAAGCAAGATATTTCTGATAATATTCCAATGGTCCATATTGTCTTTGATAAGAAGACGCAAGTGATTTTGTAACACGAATGTCTAAACATCATGCATTCAGCGCTTTCAATTAAAAAAAACACAACAACCCTTGATCACACTAACCCTGATTTGACAGTGTAGAGAAGAACAAAAATGCGTCTGCTCATGAGCCAACATGCAAGCCAACAAACAGGCTTTAAAGGTCTCTGGCTGCGCTAATCCCACAATCTCTCAGATTAAAAGAAAAGGGAGATACACATGGGTTTCAGCCCTCGGATGTGGGCGTTGCCATAGCGATAAAAATCAGGATGGAGCAGCTAAAGTGAATGACTGAGCAGAGGGAGTGTGTGGGAATATGAGGGGGCTGCCTGTGGGGAGCTGCCTCTCCAGCAGCTCACTCTGGAAAAACACGCCATCGCTTTGTCATATTAACATCTGTGTTAGGCAGCGTTCCTCCTCCACACTCGTTCAGGGAGGAATCCTTTAAATCCTTCACCTGCACAGTCAGTCAGTGTTCCTGCAGCACATCTGTGGCCAGGCGATAGACCGCACCGAGTATGTCAGACAGGCTGATACCTGCTAATGTTACTAACGACTGAGTTAAAAGCCGGACTGAATTTGAAACGCAGCATTAGACCAGCAGAGGACTGACAGGCTTATACCCCTGACTGAGCCACTCTGTTCCCAGCAGATAATCGCAGCAGAGGTGATGTAAGGTTAGAGAGATGAGACAGCAGATTTATTGGTGCTTATGATGGTGACTGAAAAGATGAGGTCGCCAATCAGAAAAGGTTTTATTATATGCAGCATTAAATGCCTCTTACATATACAGGTGTAGTTGAATTATACATTTAAAAAGAAAACATTTGTAGATCAGAGAGAGACAGATAACTTGCAGACTTTTGGTTAAATTTATGAAAGAATCGACACATGCCACTCCTAAAATGTTTTTGTAATTTTTCAGTGGCTATCAGTTCTGTGCAACAAGTTCAAATTTGATTTTATGTGTGTACAATATGACAGTTAATCACACTGTGTCAGTGATGCAGCACATTAAATTAATTAAATTTAGGTATGTGCTTTCTGCTCCATGCGTGGTTTCTGGTTCTCAGGATTTGGAAAAGTATATAGATGTCCCTTTTGAAAACGCAACATTGAGCTATACTGTAATTATAATCATTATCATTAGTAAATAATAGTAAGCACTATCTATCTAACAAGACAGCAGTTGTCATGCCTACATAGTTATCTCCAAGAAAAATATTCTGGCTCATGGTACTTATCGTGTACGCAGTTTAATTTTACATTTTGCACTTACAGTGATACAATAAATTGATTTTGTTGTAAATCTACAGTAAATTGATTTCCAGTAAAACACAAGAGGCCAGCTCATCTTTAAGGGGCTCGTTGCTTTTAGATAGTCTTTATAAAGCACTGATTACCTGATCTGAACACCTTAAAGTCCTTCAAGAAAATATTATCGATTATCCATATAATGTGTGCACCTTGACCAGTCGCAACTTTAAAGTATCATACATATTAATGCATCAGTAATTTGAATTCTTACTTTTCCACTGTTCCCATAGTGTATTATAAGCCATTTCTGAAGTACTTTTACACTATCTAAAATGCCAAATAGTGGGTGGTTAATACAAAATGTTTACTGGTGTATGTGACAAAAAAAAAGCTTCAGAAATATCTGTTGTATTGAAGTAATATTACTCCAGCTGTACTGTTTATACTTATGTTTATCACACTCTTTTTCCCTGCAGGTCCCGAACGAGAGCTGCTGATGTAACCAACAATCCTTTTCTTCCCACACTGAACTTTATCAAAGTGCAAAACACAACCAGTCCCTCCTCTGATGGAATACATCAATATCAAGAGTTTTGTGGGTTTTTTTGGTTTTTTAAAAAAATGATTTTAAACTAGTAACAGTGCCATCTGTTGTGCTGCTGAGAACAGGAACCCAGATATGAACCGACCGCCTTTTACCTGGATAAATGAAAAGACTAGACAGGGTTCAAACACAGCTTTATTAGCATCAAGGCATGTTGTTCAGTCCATATTATGTTCCCTCTTACCTTAACCCCGACATGTGGGCTTCTTTTCTGTGTCAGTTCTGGTGTTAAGTTATCATTTGTACATTATCATAATTACACTGAGTTGCTTCGTCAAGGACAGATTTTTCAGATGTAGCAATAATGAAATGGTCAGTGATCGCCGTCAGACATCTGTGAGTTCATTGTTTTCATAAAACCTCTGTTAAAGTAAAGGACACAATCCGTGTTACAGTCAAAACCAGAAGAATAAAAACAAACATTTTACAAGATGGATTTGCATTGTCTGTGCTATCTGCTAAATCTCCCGTTTTAGAGAATGGTGAAAACACTAGAAACTCAAGGTACAAGGCTACAATCACACACTGCCAACTGCTGTTAAAACATCGTCTATGGCGCGTCAACGTGCACTGTTTCTCAACATCAAGAAACGTGGAGTCTACAGCACCGAATGGTAAGTGTTGATTAGGACACTACTGTAGTACAATGTTATCTGTTCATAACATACATGTAGTTTTCTCTTTACATCATAAATATTCTTTGGCTAAGTCAAATCTGAAGGTTTCTCACTGCACTTTTCTACCAAACATCTCCAGGAACTATCCTCAGGAGCTAATCTGACTTTTCTAGGCAGCTGAGGATCTTTTGAGGAATTCAGAAACTAACTATTGTTTTAATTTGCCTGTTCTTCAGGGTTTTTTTGTTTTTTTTTGGCTTGTTTGTTTCGGACTGTGCAAAAGGGACTTTCTTTTGGCTCCATAGTTCCTGGAACTGTTTGGTAGGTAAAGGCTATAAACCAGCGTATCCATGGGGGGACTGAAAACCAGCGCTTTTTACATATAATAATGTTCGTCAGTGTTTAAAAATCTTAAAATCGCAATCAGAAATTCCATCTAACATATTTCTCTGTGCAATAATCTACAGTATCTCCATGGCAGGTTTTGGGGTCAGGATCTCTATGTCACTCACTGTGGACTGAGGTGAAGCTAAGGACCATTTAACCTCTTTTGTCGCACCATTTCTCCTCTCAGTCCTCTGTTTTGTTGGTAGCGTCCTTGTGGGCGATGATCTTGTACACGCTCTCTCTGAAGCTGCTGTCAGAGGTCAGTCTCCGGGCTGTCTCCCGCAGCTCCTCGATGCTGCCGCCGTCAGAGTTTGTTACAGCAAAGGACTTGGAGTGTTTTACTGTAATGAAGCAGAGAAAAACAAAACAAATTTGGTCTAGAAGAAAAAAAAATATGATCTTATGACTCAAATATATATTTTAAAATATAAATTTCAGTTATGTTTATTTGGCCAAAGTTGTGCAATTCTTTCCACTTTTCTATACTAATACTACGAATTACTTTACATACTATACTACTATTCCATGTTCTATGTACTTTTAAAATTACCTTTTTAAACATAATATTCTATTATGTTTTTTTTTCAGCATGTTATAACATGACTGCTGTGATTTTTTTTCGACACATTATGCTTTGACATTTTTTTACTGCTATAACTTTTTGCGACATATGTCCTTGTTCAACATATCCTGTGACTTTTTTGGACATGCTATACTGTGACACTTTTTGATATACGATACTATGACTTTAAACTACACTATGACTTTTTTTATGTTTATGTTTATGTTTATTGAGGATCCCCATTAGCCGACGCACAAACGCCAGGCTAGTCTTCCTGGGGTCCTATTTAAAAAGTACAATACAAACAATACACGACAATATACAAATCCAAATACGATATATACACAGATACAAATACAAGAAGAAGAACTATGAGAATTTTTTCAGTTTTATTGATTTGCTATACTGACTTATTTCTACATATTCTGACATTGTTCTACTTGCCTTTCTATGAATTATTTTTGACATACTATACTTTGACTTTTTTTCAGCTTTATTTTTACATAGTTTTCTATGACTCTTTTTAACATGCTAAAAACATATACAATAACCTTTATTGACGCATTATACTTTTTTTTTATTATTATTTATTTTATTTTTTTTGACATGCTGTTGAATTTTTTTCCCATATATTTAAGACCAGAGCACCTAGCAGTGCAAGGACCCTCTTGGAATGCAAGGAATTATTAATTATTATTTAATTATTTATTTTTAATTATCAAACTCTGGAAACTTGGTATGCACATCTGGCCTACAATGAATTAAGGTGTCTGGGAGCCTAGCTCAGTGGGTTAGGTATGTGGCTGATGTTTAGTGGGTTGATGGTTCAAGTCTTGTGTGGGTCACATGACTGTGAAGGCTGAAAAAAAGCACAGAGCTAAAGGAAATGTTGAATTTGTGATTTTGAGTGTGTGAGGCAGCAAAAGCTTTTTTCCGTTTTTAAAAATGTGTAAAATTCCCGAATCGACTGGCCCATAGAGCCATAGTCAGGGGCAGCCGAACGAGGCCGAGCGCGACCGAATACGGCCGAGTGGGTAACTTCCGCCGGCGAAGTGACCGACTTCCGGATTAGCGCCTCGGCTGGCTCGAATGGCGATCTAAACAATTCAAACTCGCCGCTGTTTTAGACTTTCCAAATTATATCTAACTGGGTTGTTTACATCTAGCTGAAGACGGAAATACGCTCCCGGAAGCTATAATACGTCCATGCCGGACACACGTGACCGAGAAGGAGGCCACAACAAGGAAGAGACAAACACTGAGCTGAGGTATGAATGCTGAGCTGAATACGACTATGTAGCGATGTATTTAGCTTTTTGAACGTTTTCGGGACTTTGGTATTTGCACAGTGTAAATAGTGGGGTTAGGTGGTAATTTAATCCCAACCTCAGGCTTGTTTACTGTTACTGTCCTATGCTGATTCAAGCAACCACATGTGATGTGCTTTATCTAATGTTAGCATAACAAGTAACAGACAGATAATGATAGACACTCTACATTTAAAAGAATATAGAGAGTTTAAGTTGAAATAGTTGACATTTCTTGTGAGTTATTGACAGTGTCATGTGATTTCGGAGTTGATCTAAGTGATGTGAATTATATTCTCCTACTGTCACAATAATGGACTGTTTACTGATACCACAGGTGACTGGCGAGAGGCATCTGTTTGAAGCACTGCGTGAAGAAGAATCTCCATGAAGAAAAAAAAAACAAAGCTGAAGCGATAAGAACAAATTAAAAAGAGCCTTGAAGTTAGAAGAGTTAAAAAAAAATTTTAACTCACGTTCCAACATCCAAAGATGACTGACAAAATCCACACTGCCCTGTCCAGTACATCCCAGGAAAGCGGGATGTAATGTTTTCGGCTGTGCAACCACAGACACTTGGTGTTAAAACATGCTGCTAAAACTTTGCACTCCTTTTTTAATTTATTTATCTAGAAAAATTCATCTGGCTTAAAACTTTTTTGCATGTCTGATTTGGCTGTAAAGACTACCCTCCTTGTATATTTTTTAAAGACACTGATTTTATAACATACTTTACAAGTACAAAAAAAAACAAACTACTTTTTTTAAACATTTCAGATTTATCTCATCTGTTAGTGGACCCTGGAGGTTTAATTTTTGTTACTTTTTATTTTCTTTTTTATCTACACTTTTTCTTTACATATTTTTGTAGTTAGGCCTGTGTAATATTTTTTATACAAGATAAATAACGACATTTATTGAATGTACGTGTGTTGAATGTTTTCATTAAAGTTTGAGGGGGGGCACAGTTGCTCTCTGTGGTGGGCGTGGCTCTGGGGGTTCTGCCACCCTTCAACTGGATTTACTAGGGAAAGTCAAGTCAAGTTACAGGCAGCTGGGTTGTGAGACATGAAGGACAGTCAAGTGACAGGAAGCTGAGGTGAGAAATAGGAAGTTGGGTTGAGAGCCAGGAAGGTTAGTCAAGTTACAACAAGTTAAGTAGAGAGACAGGAAGTTGAGTGAAGGTAGAAGATGGAGGTAGAGAATGCGGTTATAAGAGGTGAAACTAGGAATAAGAACAGCGTCAGAAAGTATAAAGTAAGGGACTGGATTAGGAAAGTCAGGAAAGTGGCAGAGTAGTAAGGTTGGAAAGTCAGGATCATAGCATGATGCAGCCTAGCATGAGTCTGGAAAGTTGAAAGAAGGGGATGATACATCCCTTTGGTCTTGAACGACAGGAAGCAGTCCTAAAACGAAGGACGTCCAGAACGCCATTGATGATGTTACTTACAACGAACAATTAAAAAAGTTAAAAACCACACAATTGTTTTTCATTAACTGACTACTGAATTTTCCCTGCCACTCATCTATTGACAGATGTC
Organism: Plectropomus leopardus; assembly: GCF_026936395.1. NCBI lineage: Eukaryota > Metazoa > Chordata > Actinopteri > Perciformes > Serranidae > Plectropomus > Plectropomus leopardus. The sequence continues at coordinate 6,664,871 of NC_142189.1, forward strand.
ACTGCTGATATCGAATTTCACTTTCAACACCACATGACCACTATATTAGCAGAGCAAACAGATATTAGCTGATGTTTTATTTTGTTTATGACATAAAATAGCATTTGGCTGTAGATTCAGAAAGTTTAGTCACTGATTGTGATATTGCAGAACAAATAAAGACACAGAAAAGGAATATCGGCCTGACTCAGTTTAGACAGACGTCACTGCCGATACTGAATTTTTGTGTTTCAACACCAGACAGATATAAGCCGATATTTTTTTTTTTTAATTTCTGCCATAAAATAGCATTTGCTGTACATCTATACAGTTTAGACACTAATTGTGACATCGTAGAAGAAACTAAGGCACGTAATGTTGGTCGATACATCATTTTGGCTGATAAATCAGGTGAAGTGGTCCGGAAACAGGTAAAACCAGTATCGGCAGCAACGTCTGTCGAAATCAGGAAATATCTGCCTGACTCATATATCAGTCAAGTTTTGGACAAACGTCACTGCCAATTCTGAATTTTTCCTTACAAAAACGTAGTCAATTATCGGCCTGACTCATATATCAGTCAAATTTAGACAGACCTCACTGCCGATACTGAATTTTTGCGTGTTTCAACACCAGACTGATATAAGCCGATATTTTATTTCATTTATGCCATAAAATAGCATTTGCTATAGATCTATACAGTTTAGACACTGATTGTGATATCATAGAACAAATTAAGGCACGTAAAGTTGATCGATATATGGTTTTGGCTGACAAATCAGGTGATGTGGTCCTGAAACAGTTAAAACCAGTATCGGCAGTGACGTCTGTCAAAAATCAGGAAATATCGGCCTGACTTGTATATTAGTCAAGTTTAGACAGACGTCACTGCCGATACTGAATCTTTTCGTGTTTCAACACCAGACAGATATAAGCCGATATTTTTTTTTAAATTTATGCCATAAAATATCATTTGCTGTACATCTATACAGTTTAGACACTAATTGTGACATCCTAGAACAAATTAAGGCACGTAAAGTTGGTCGATATATCATTTTGGCTGCTAAATCAGGTGAAGTGGTCCCGAAACAGGTAAAACCAGTATCGGCAGTGACGTCTGTCGAAATCAGGAAATATCAGCCTGACTCATATATCAGTCAAGTTTTCAACAGAAGTCACTGACAATCCTGAATTTTACGTGTTTCAACACCAGACAGATATACATTTTTATTTTATGTATGCCATAAAATAGAATTATATAACATAACCATAACAGGTAAAACCAGAGACTACCGTCTCCTTGTCTTGTATGTGTATAGTTTTCGCTAATTCTGGCATCATACGTAAAATTTTTGTTATGGATTTTGTTGTGCTAACTTACTGCTTTGCTGGGTGAAACTCATGGCTGATATTTCTCTTGAACCACATGCCAGACAGTTACCTTTATCTTTGTATCTGTAAAACTTGCTTACTCTGAGCAAGTTTCGAACCCTTAACCTACGGGTTGCGGCCAATTGTGCAATCCACTGAACTAGATTCGCACACCTTTAAACTACAACGTTTTGTATCAGCCTCTCGAGTGGACCGCAGTTATGTGTTATTATTTAAAGTTATTTGTCTCAGTCAAAATTTAATCTCACAAACTGCAAAATTGTTAGATATAATCCCACTGAGACTGTGTTTATTTTTGGCGTATCTTTCCCTCTTTGATATGGACAGACGTTTGGACAAAATACTTCCGCCTTGCATGGTAATCGAACCACTGTACATAAAGATTGCAAGAATGACTTGTAAACCACTGAGCTAAACTTTCTATGTGTTATTTAAAGAGCATGCTGTGTTCTGATGTTGACTGTTTTTAACATGCTACACTGTGCTGTATTTTGATATGCAATTCTATATATTTTTTAAATGATTTTTTAAACCCTTTTTAACAGTTTTCGATCTACTATAGCAAAGAAATATCACGCGAGATGTATATAGGTCCATTGTATCAGCTCGTCTGTAACTCCAGCCAAGGCACGAGGACGCAGGTCCCAGCGACGTACTGCGTCATGACGTACTGCGGTAAGCCTGTGACCTCACTTCCGGTGTTTCTCTGTTTGTGTTTGGTAGCGTCTCTCCGCCGCTCCTGCGAGCGATGCCCTGCTAATCTAAGTTGCCCCTTACTCCGGCTGCTTTTTACTGGCCTGTGATTGAAACTCACTCTGGTTTTACTCAAGCACTCACTGCTGTCCTCTTCTCTCAGCGGGGTTCATGTTTAATTACACATCCGTTCACTCACTGCTAGCTCGCTGGCTACTTTAGCCCGCTAGCTACTTTAGCCCGCTAGCTACTTTAGCCCTGGTTAGCGGCGGCTGCTCCCTCCGCCGCTGCTCTCCTGCTCGGTGTGTCCGATGTTAAGTTACTCATCTGCTCCTGTGGAAGCAGAGGATTAATGGTACATGTACTAAGTGAAGTTTATTTGCTGCGTTGGAGGCGAGGCTCCGCACTGTGGAAAAACCCGCTCCAGCTGCAGTTAGCAAGCCCCCCCTGTAGCCGGTGCGGACCGATATAGTGTAGCTTCTGCTAGCCGTCCTCCGGCAACCCCCGTGCGGTCGGGAGGCTGGATGACTGTCCGAGCGAAGCTGTCCCCCTTCAGAAAGGCTCATAGTCTCCTGAACAGCTTCCCTCTGTGTGGCGGGTGAACTCACACTTGCATTAGACTCACTGATCATTGTCTCTGCTGCACATCTGCTCTCAATTCTGCACATTACTGTGTTTGCACATTCATCTACACTTTTCCACAATTGTTTGCACCTTTTCTTTTTTTATTGCATTTTTCATCTTTTTTTCTTTTGTTTGCTCTCTGTACATACCTTAATATTGTTATATTTATTTGAATTTATTAGATTCTATTTTATTGGGCGTTAAGTGCCTTCCATATTTGCTTTTTTTGCCTTTTTAAAAAATTGATTTATTCATTTGCTGCTCTCTTATTTGCTGCTGTAATTATTAAGTATTATTATTAAGTATTAAGTATTTCTATTCTGTTCATGTTCTAAATAAGTTCTCCCCGCTCAGCGGCACACCTGTTGAGAAAACAACTTTTATAATTGGCAACTCCGTTAATGACACCAGCAGCAATGGTAAAATGCATGCCTGGGGCCAGAGCAAAACTGATTACTAAAGCTAAGCGTAGATTTGTTAAGAGTGTTATTCACGTTGGCAGGAATGATATATAGCTTAGCAATAATAGAGTCAGTGTGCTCCTTTGCAAAAATGATATCAGACACCGTAACTTTCTCTGGACCCCGTCCAACTCTGACCAGCGATGACATTATTAGCCGCATGTCATCATTCAACCACTGGCTATCGAGGTGGTGTCCAGCACACAATGTGACTTTCATAGATAATTTGTATACTTTTTGGGGAAAACTTGGGCTGCAGTTGAAAAGTTCAAATAATCTCCTTTCCTAACCACTTTTCCTTAACTTCCAGAGAAACGTCCAAGGAAAGATGTGAAGGAGAATTCATAAGGACTTGGGAAAAGACGATGGTGGTGTTCAGAGAGTCCAACTGCACTTCTCCTCGGCTCTGTGATGATGCGACGGCTGTGATGAAACTACAATGTTGACATGATGGACTACAAAAAGCGCATCCTCACTGGACTGGTATGTGTGCAGCGAAAAGTTGTTTTTCATAATTGTTTTATTTGTGTTTTCTTTGAAAAATTATTTGCTGCCTTCTTAAATTCCTTTGTAATGTGTATCTTAAAACGTGCGCCATAAACTCTGAGTATTAATATTAGGATAATGGCTATAGCCTAATTATTATTAATATTATTAAAGTTATCGTTATTATCTTAATCGTTTTCGTAAAGCTAAATTAGGACAATCTAGTGAAAAATATTACATCATTACCAAGGTGAGAATTAAAAATAAAGAGGAATATAAGCTGCCAGTCATATTTATCTTCATGAATCCTTATATGATTTCGCGAAAATAACCTAATAAATATGAAAATATGGAAGACGTGTTACATCCACTACCGTACATGTGATCATTCTTAAGTTTCGTGATGAACTGAAAACATCAGTCTTAAAACGTCCCCTCATTTTCTGGTTAATGTGCTGATTCTGATCTTATAGGTTACAGTTCACTATATTTTCCCTAAACTAAATTATTAGTAGTTATTATTATAGTGTTTTTGGCCATTTTGCAACATTCTATGCTGTGCTGTTTTTTGAACATGTTATCTTTCGACATTTTTCACCAAACTATAGCGTCATTGTCAGTCATTTTATGACGTCAAAATTTGACATTTTCGACATATTATACTATTGCCTTTTTGGCAATTTTTTTTTGACATGCTTAATTATGATGTGTTTGGCCTTTTTTGGACTTTATTCCCACTTTGTATACTATAACGTGTCTCTACAAACTTATATGTCATCTTCAGCCATTTTTAGGAGCAGTCAAAATTGGACTTTTTCGACATACTATATTATTTCCATTTTGGTCATTTTTTTTGACATGCTAAATTATGACATATTTAGCCTTTTTTTGGCCTTTGTTTCCACGTTGTATATTAAGACGCGTCTCTACAAGCTATAATATGTCATTTTAAGCAATTTTAATGACATGTCAAAATGTGACATTTTTTGACTATACTATGGCATTTTTGCCATTTTTTGATATGCTAAGTTATGAGGTTTTTGGCCCATATTCCAGCGTTTATTCCCACTTTATATACCATCTACAAGCTATTATATGTCATTTTCAGCCAAAAAGGCAATAGTATAGTATGTCAAAAAAGTCATATTTTGACTGCTGAAACGGCTAAAATGACATATAATGGCTTGTAGAGATGCTTCATGTTATACAAGTGGAAATAAATGCCAAAAACGATGAAAAACCTCATAATTTAGCATGTCACAAAAAAATGGGCTAAAAGGCAAAAGTATGGTATGTCGAAAAAGTCAAATTTTGACTGCTCCTAAAAATGGCTGAAAATGACAATTATAATAGCTTGTACAGACGCGCCATAGTATACAAAGTGGGAATAAAGGCCAAAAAAGGCCAAAAACCTCATCATTTAGCATGGCAATAAATGGCAAAAAAAGGCAAGGCAAGGCAGCTTTATTTGTACAGCACATTTCATACAACAGGGCAATTCAAAGTGCTTTATAGAGTAATAAAATATAAAAGCATAATGAAAGATACAGATTTACAATAAAAAAGAAAAGAGATAAGATATACAAAGTAAATCAATTACTAAATGATTAAATAATAATAATAATCACTATTAAAAACAAAAGTGCAGACAAGAGGTGCAAAGATAAAAAGATAAATAATAAAATTTAAAATCATTTAAAAACCAAGTTTAAAAATAAGTTGGTGGTCATTAGTGGGTGGAGTAGGCAGTGTTAAAAAGGAGTTTTTAGCTTTGCTTTGAAAGTGATCACAGTCTGGGCTTGTCGAACCTCATCTGGGAGGTTATTCCAGGTTTGTGCTGCATGATAACAAAATGTTGCTTCACCATGTTTAGTTCTGATTCTTGGGACGCTCAGTAGGCCGACCCCTGATGTTCTGAGGGTCCTTGAAGGTTCATATGTCACAAGCATGTTTGAGATATATTTTGGTGCCGAATCCAAAGACTGATTTGTAGTCAAGCAGTGAGATTTTAAAATCAACTCTCTGAGTGACGGGTAGGCAGTGTAAGGATTATAGACCTGGAGTAATGTGGTCAAATTTCCTATTTTTTGTCATCACTCTGGCAGCAGCATTTTGAATAAACTGCAGTTGCCAGACAACTTGTTTTGAAAGGCCTAAAAACAGACCATTGCAGTAATCTAACCTACTGGAAATGAAGGCGTGAGTGAGCCTTTCAAGGTCTTGCTTTGACATTATTATTATCATTTCCTCTGACTCTGGCAATATTTTTTAAATGATAGTAGGCAGATGAAGTTACTGATTTGATGTGAGTGTGTTTCTTTACGTGGCACAAAGACAAATATGTTGGTCTTATCTCTATTAAGTTGGAGAAAATTTTAATGCATCCAATCACTGATTTGCTTAATACTGTAACACAGAAATTCTAGTGGTTGATGATCACCTGGTGAAAGTGATATGTGTATACAGGTATATAAGAAAAGGCAATAGTATGTCAAAAAAAGTTGAATTTTGACTGCTCCTAAAAATGACTGAAAATGACTAATATCTTGTAATATCTTGATAATATCTTGTAGAGACGCTCTATAGTATACAAAGTGTGAATGAAGGTCAAAAAAGGCCCAAAACCTCATATTTAAGAATAACAAAAAATGTCAAAAAGGTGATGGTAGCAAAAATGTCAAATTTGACGTGTCCCAAAAAGAACCGAAAACACCTCAAAAAAGAATAAACTATCCTGCCAACACAGGCCATAGCATACAATATTGAAGGAAAAGACAATGCTATAGTATAGCAAATATGGCAAAAATGTCAAAAAATTGCATGTCCCAAAAACATCTGAAAACAACTCAAAACAGCATAAAATAGTGTTTCAAGAAACGCCATAGGATAGAATTTTACAAAAGCACGCGAAAATGGCATGTCCAAAAAATGACCAAAAAAGGCAAGGCTATAGTATGGCAAAAATGTCAAAAAAATGGCATGTCCCAAAAACAGCTGAAAACAACTCAAAACAGCATAAAATAGCGTGCCAAGTCATGCCATGGCACACAAAGTTTTAATAACGGCAAAAAACATACAAAAATGGCATGTCCAAAAAATGACCGAAAAGCAAGGCTATACTATGGCAAAAATGTCAAAATATGGCATGTCCCAAAAACAGCTGAAAACAGTTAAAAACAGCATAAAATAGTGTACCAAGACACGCCGTAGCATAGAATGTTGTAAAAACGGCCAAAAACACGCGAAAATGGCATGTCCAAAAAATGACCGAAAAAGCAAGGCTATAGTATGGCAAAAATGTCAAAAAATAGCATGTCCTAAAAACAGCTAAAAACACCTCAAAACAGCATTAAATAGCGTGCCAAGTCATGCCATGGCATACAAAGTTTTAAAAATGGCCAAAAACACGCAAAAATGGCATGTCCAAAAAATGACCGAAAAGGCAAGGCTATAGTATGGCAAAAATGTCAAAACATAGCATGTCCATAAAACAGCTAAAAACACCTCAAAACAGCATTAAATAGCGTGCCAAGTCATGCCATAGCATATAATGTTTTAAAAATGGCCAAAAACACCCGAAAATGGCATGTCCAAGAAATGACCAAAAAAGGCAAGGGTATACTATGGCAAAAATGTCAAAATATGGCATGTCCCAAAAACAGCTGTAAACACCTCAAAACAGCATAAAATAGTGTTTCAAGACACGCCATAGCATATAATGTTTTAAAAACGGCAAAAAACGTACAAAAATGGCATGTCCAAAAAATGACCGAAAAGGCAAGGCTATAGTATGGCAAAAATGTCAAAAAATGGCATGTCCCAAAAACAGCTGAAAACACCTCAAAACAGCATTAAATAGCGTGCAAAGTCATGCCATGGCATACAAAGTTTTAAAAACGGCCAAAAACACGCAAAAATGGCATGTCCAAAAAATGACCGAAAAGGCAAGGCTATAGTATGGCAAAAATGTCAAAAAATAGCATGTCCATAAAACAGCTAAAAACACCTCAAAACAGCTTAAAAAAGCGTGCGAACACACGCCTTAGCATAGACTTTTGCCAAAACGGCCAAAAACACCCGAAAATGGCATGTCCAAAAAATGACCGAAAAAGCAAGGCTATAGTATGGCAAAAATGTCAAAAAATAGCATGTCCTAAAAACAGCTAAAAACACCTCAAAACAGCATTAAATAGCGTGCCAAGTCATGCCATGGCACACAAAGTTTTAAAAACGGCAAAAAACATACAAAAGTGGCATGTCCAAAAAATGACCAAAAAGGCAAGGCTATACTATGGCAAAAATGTCAAAAAATGGCATGTCCCAAAAACAGCTGAAAACACTTAAAAACAGCATAAAATAGCGTACCAAGACACGCCATATCATAGAATGTTGTAAAAACGGCCAAAAACACCCGAAAATGGCATGTCCAAAAAAAGACCGAAAAAGCAAGGCTATAGTATGGCAAAACTGTCAAAAAATGGCATGTCCCAAAAACAGCTGAAAAAACCTCAAAACAGCATAAAATAGTGTTTCAAGACACGCCATAGCATAGAATGTTTTAAAAACGGCAAAAAACGTACAAAAATGGCGTGTCCAAAAAATGACAGAAAAGGCAAGGCTATAGTATGGCAAAAATGTCAAAAAATGGCATGTCCCAAAAAAAGCTAAAAACACCTCAATGCAGCATAAAATAGCGTACCAAGACACGCCATAGCATAGAATTCTGCAAAAATGGCCAAAAACAAGCAAAAATACAATGTCCAAAAAATGACCGAAAAGGCAAGGCTATACTATGGCAAAAATGTCAAAATATGGCATGTCCCAAAAACAGCTGAAAACACCTCAAAACAGCTTAAAAAAGCATGCCAAGACACGCCTTAGCATAGACTTTTGCCAAAACGACCAGAAACACCCGAAAATGGCATGTCCAAAAACTGACCGAAAAGGCAAGGCAATAGTATGGCAAAAATGTCAAAATATGGCATGTCCCAAAAACAGCTGAAAACAATTCAAAACAGCATAAAAAAGCGTGCAAACACACGCCTTAGCATAGACTTTTGCCAAAACGACCAGAAACAAGCAAAAATGGCATGTCCAAAAAATGACCGAAAAGGCAAGGCTATAGTATGGCAAAAATGTCAAAATATGGCATGTCCCCAAAACAGCTGAAAACAGTTAAAAACAGCGTAAAATAACGTGCCAAGTCATGCCATGGCACACAAAGTGTTAAAAACGGCCAAAAACACCCAAAAATGGCATGTCCAAAAAATGACCGAAAAGGCAAGGCTATAGTATGGCAAAAATGTCAAAATATGGCATGTCCCAAAAACAGCTGAAAACAGTTAAAAACAGCATAAAATAGCGTGCCAAGTCATGCCATGGCATACAAAGTTTTAAAAAACGTCCAAAAAGACGCAAAAATGGCATGTCCAAAAAATGACCGAAAAGGCAAGGCTATAGTATGGCAAAAATGTCAAAAAATGGCATGTTCTAAAAACAGCTGAAAACACCTCAAAACAGCTTAAAATAGCGTACCAAGACACGCCATAGCATAGAGTTTTGCCAAAACGACCAGAAACACCTGAAAATGGCATGTCCAGAAAATGACCAAAAAGGCAAGGCTATAGTATGGTAAAAATGTCAAAATATGGCATGTCCCAAAAAAAGCTAAAAACACCTCAATGCAGCATAAAATAGCGTACCAAGACACGCCATAGCATAGAATTCTGCAAAAATGGCCAAAAACAAGCAAAAATGCAATGTCCAAAAAATGACCGAAAAGGCAAGGCTATAGTATGGCAAAAATGTAAAAAAAATGGCATGTTCTAAAAACAGCTAAAAACACCTCAATGTAGCATGAAATAGCGTACCAAGACACGCCATAGCATAGAATTCTGCAAAAATGGCCAAAAACACCTGAAAATGGCATGTCCAAAAAATGACCAAAAAGGCAAGGCTATAGTATGGCAAAAATGTCAAAAAATGGCATGTTCTAAAAACAGCTGAAAACACCTCAAAACAGCATATAATAGTGTTTCAAGACACGCCATAGCATATAATGTTTTAAAAACGGCAAAAAACGTACAAAAATGGCATGTCCAAAAAATGACCGAAAAGGCAAGGCTATAGTATGGCAAAAATGTCAAAAAATGGCATGTCCCAAAAACAGCTGAAAACACCTCAAAAAAGCATTAAATAGCGTGCCAAGTCACGACATGGTAAACAAAGCTTTAAAAACGGCCAAAAACACGCAAAAATGGCATGTCCAAAAAATGACCGAAAAGGCAAGGCTATACTATGGCAAAAATGTCAAAAAATAGCATGTCCATAAAACAGCTAAAAACACCTCAAAACAGCTTAAAAAAGCGTGCGAACACATGCCTTAGCATAGACTTTTGCCAAAACGGCCAAAAACACCCGAAAATGGCATGTCCAAAAAATGACCGAAAAAGCAAGGCTATAGTATGGCAAAAATGTCAAAAAATAGCATGTCCTAAAAACAGCTAAAAACACCTCAAAACAGCATTAAATAAGCGTACAAGTCATGCCATGGCACACAAAGTTTTAAAAACGGCAAAAAACATACAAAAATGGCATGTCCAAAAAATGACCAAAAAGGCAAGGCTATACTATGGCAAAAATGTCAAAAAATGGCATGTCCCAAAAACAGCTGAAAACACTTAAAAACAGCATAAAATAGCGTACCAAGACACGCCATATCATAGAATGTTGTAAAAACGGCCAAAAACACCCGAAAATGGCATGTCCAAAAAAAGACCGAAAAAGCAAGGCTATAGTATGGCAAAACTGTCAAAAAATGGCATGTCCCAAAAACAGCTGAAAAAACCTCAAAACAGCATAAAATAGTGTTTCAAGACACGCCATAGCATAGAATGTTTTAAAAACGGCAAAAAACGTACAAAAATGGCGTGTCCAAAAAATGACCGAAAAGGCAAGGCTATAGTATGGCAAAAATGTCAAAATATGGCATGTCCCAAAAAAAGCTGAAAACACCTCAAAACAGCTTAAAAAAGCGTGCGAACACACGCCTTAGCATAGACTTTTGCCAAAACGACCAGAAACAAGCAAAAATGGCATGTCCAAAAAATGACCGAAAAGGCAAGGCTATAGTATGGCAAAAATGTCAAAATATGGCATGTCCCAAAAACAGCTGAAAACAGTTAAAAACAGCATAAAATAGCGTGCCAAGTCATGCCATGGCATACAAAGTTTTAAAAAAGCGATCAAAAAAGGCATAAAAATGGCATGTCCAAAAAATGACCAAAAAGGCAAGGCTATAGTATGGCAAAAATGTCAAAAAATGGCATGTCCCAAAAAAAGCTAAAAACACCTCAATGCAGCATAAAATAGCGTACCAAGACACGCCATAGCATAGAATTCTGCAAAAATGGCCAAAAACCAGCAAAAATGCAATGTCCAAAAAATGACCGAAAAGGCAAGGCTATAGTATGGCAAAAATGTAAAAAAAATGGCATGTTCTAAAAACAGCTAAAAACACCTCAATGTAGCATGAAATAGCGTACCAAGACACGCCATAGCATAGAATTCTGCAAAAATGGCCAAAAACAAGCAAAAATACAATGTCCAAAAAATGACCGAAAAGGCAAGGCTATACTATGGCAAAAATGTCAAAATATGGCATGTCCCAAAAACAGCTGAAAACACCTCAAAACAGCTTAAAAAAGCATGCCAAGACACGCCTTAGCATAGACTTTTGCCAAAACGACCAGAAACACCCGAAAATGGCATGTCCAAAAAATGACCGAAAAGGCAAGGCTATAGTATGGCAAAAATGTCAAAATATGGCATGTCCCAAAACAGCTGAAAACACCTCAATGCAGCATAAAATAGCGCAAAGACACACCATAGCATAGACTTTTGCCAAAACGACCAGAAACACCCGAAAATGGCATGTCCAAAAAATGACCGAAAAGGCAAGGCTATAGTATGGCAAAAATGTCAAAATATGGCATGTCCCAAAAACAGCTGAAAACACCTCAAAACAGCATAAAATAGCGTGCCAAGTCATGCCATGGCATACAAAGTTTTAAAAAAGCGTCCAAAAAAGGCCAAAAATGGCATGTCCAAAAAATGACCAAAAAGGCAAGGCTATAGTATGGCAAAAATGTCAAAAAATGGCATGTTCTAAAAACAGCTGAAAACACCTCAAAACAGCTTAAAATAGCGTGCCAAGTCATGCCATGGCATACAAAGTTTTAAAAACGGCCAAAAAGACACAAAAATGGCATGTCCAAAAAATGACCAAAAAGGCAAGGCTATAGTATGGCAAAAATGTCAAAAAATGGCATGTTCTAAAAACAGCTGAAAACACCTCAAAACAGCATAAAAAAGCGTGCCAAGACACGCCATAGCATAGACTTTTGCCAAAACGACCAGAAACACCCGAAAATGGCATGTCCAAAAAATGACCGAAAAGGCAAGGCTATAGTATGGCAAAAATGTCAAAATATGGCATGTCCCAAAAACAGCTGAAAACACCTCAAAGCAGCTCAAAATAGCGTGCCAAGACACGCCATAGCAAAGAATTCTGCAAAATGGTCAAAAACAAGCAAAATGCAATGTCCAAAAATGACCGAAAAGGCAAGGCTATAGTATGGCAAAAATGTCAAAAAATGGCATGTCCCAAAAACAACTGAAAACACTTAAAAACAGCTTAAAAAGGCATGCCAAGACACGCCTTAGCATAGACTTTTGCCAAAACGACCAGAAACACCCGAAAATGGCATGTCCAAAAAATGACCGAAAAGGCAAGGCTATAGTATGGCAAAAATGTCAAAATATGGCATGTCCCAAAAACAGCTGAAAACACCTCAAAACAGCATAAAATAGCGTGCCAAGTCATGCCATGGCATACAAAGTTTTAAAAAACGGCCAAAAAGACGCAAAAATGGCATGTCCAAAAAATGACCAAAAAGGCAAGGCTATAGTATGGCAAAAATGTCAAAAAATGGCATGTTCTAAAAACAGCTGAAAACACCTCAAAACAGCTTAAAATAGCGTGCCAAGTCATGCCATGGCATACAAAGTTTTAAAAACGGCCAAAAAGACACAAAAATGGCATGTCCAAAAAATGACCAAAAAGGCAAGGCTATAGTATGGCAAAAATGTCAAAAAATGGCATGTTCTAAAAACAGCTGAAAACACCTCAAAACAGCTTAAAATAGCGTACCAAGACACGCCATAGCATAGAGTTTTGCCAAAACGACCAGAAACACCTGAAAATGGCATGTCCAGAAAATGACCAAAAAGGCAAGGCTATAGTATGGTAAAAATGTCAAAATATGGCATGTCCCAAAAAAAGCTAAAAACACCTCAATGCAGCACAAAATAGCGTACCAAGACACGCCATAGCAAAGAATTCTGCAAAAATGGTCAAAAACAAGCAAAAATGCAATGTCCAAAAAATGACCGAAAAGGCAAGGCTATAGTATGGCAAAAATGTCAAAAAATGGCATGTCCCAAAAACAACTGAAAACACTTAAAAACAGCTTAAAAAGGCATGCCAAGACACGCCTTAGCATAGACTTTTGCCAAAACGACCAGAAACACCCGAAAATGGCATGTCCAAAAACTGACCGAAAAGGCAAGGCTATAGTATGGCAAAAATGTCAAAATATGGCATGTCCCAAAAACAGCTGAAAACAATTCAAAACAGCATAAAAAAGCGTGCAAACACACGCCTTAGCATAGACTTTTGCCAAAACGACCAGAAACAAGCAAAAATGGCATGTCCAAAAAATGACCGAAAAGGCAAGGCTATAGTATGGCAAAAATGTCAAAATATGGCATGTCCCCAAAACAGCTGAAAACAGTTAAAAACAGCGTAAAATAACGTGCCAAGTCATGCCATGGCACACAAAGTGTTAAAAACGGCCAAAAACACCCAAAAATGGCATGTCCAAAAAATGACCGTAAAGGCAAGGCTATAGTATGGCAAAAATGTCAAAATATGGCATGTCCCAAAAACAGCTGAAAACAGTTAAAAACAGCATAAAATAGCGTGCCAAGTCATGCCATGGCATACAAAGTTTTAAAAAACGTCCAAAAAGACGCAAAAATGGCATGTCCAAAAAATGACCGAAAAGGCAAGGCTATAGTATGGCAAAAATGTCAAAAAATGGCATGTTCTAAAAACAGCTGAAAACACCTCAAAACAGCTTAAAATAGCGTACCAAGACACGCCATAGCATAGAGTTTTGCCAAAACGACCAGAAACACCTGAAAATGGCATGTCCAGAAAATGACCAAAAAGGCAAGGCTATAGTATGGTAAAAATGTCAAAATATGGCATGTCCCAAAAAAAGCTAAAAACACCTCAATGCAGCATAAAATAGCATACCAAGACACGCCATAGCATAGAATTCTGCAAAAATGGCCAAAAACACCTGAAAATGGCATGTCCAAAAAATGACCAAAAAGGCAAGGCTATAGTATGGCAAAAATGTCAAAAAATGGCATGTTCTAAAAACAGCTGAAAACACCTCAAAACAGCATTAAATAGCGTGCAAAGTCATGCCATGGCATACAAAGTTTTAAAAACGGCCAAAAACACGCAAAAATGGCATGTCCAAAAAATGACCGAAAAGGCAAGGCTATACTATGGCAAAAATGTCAAAAAATAGCATGTCCATAAAACAGCTGAAAACACCTCAAAACAGCTTAAAAAAGCGTGCGAACACATGCCTTAGCATAGACTTTTGCCAAAACGGCCAAAAACACCCGAAAATGGCATGTCCAAAAAATGACCGAAAAAGCAAGGCTATAGTATGGCAAAAATGTCAAAAAATAGCATGTCCTAAAAACAGCTAAAAACACCTCAAAACAGCATTAAATAGCGTGCCAAGTCATGCCATGGCACACAAAGTTTTAAAAACGGCAAAAAACATACAAAAATGGCATGTCCAAAAAATGACCAAAAAGGCAAGGCTATACTATGGCAAAAATGTCAAAAAATGGCATGTCCCAAAAACAGCTGAAAACACTTAAAAACAGCATAAAATAGTGTTTCAAGACACGCCATATCATAGAATGTTTTAAAAACGGCAAAAAACGTACAAAAATGGCGTGTCCAAAAAAAGACCGAAAAAGCAAGGCTATAGTATGGCAAAAATGTCAAAATATGGCATGTCCCAAAAAAAGCTGAAAACACCTCAAAACAGCTTAAAAAAGCGTGCGAACACACGCCTTAGCATAGACTTTTGCCAAAACGACCAGAAACAAGCAAAAATGGCATGTCCAAAAAATGACCGAAAAGGCAAGGCTATAGTATGGCAAAAATGTCAAAATATGGCATGTCCCCAAAACAGCTGAAAACAGTTAAAAACAGCGTAAAATAACGTGCCAAGTCATGCCATGGCACACAAAGTGTTAAAAACGGCCAAAAACACCCAAAAATGGCATGTCCAAAAAATGACCGAAAAGGCAAGGCTATAGTATGGCAAAAATGTCAAAATATGGCATGTCCCAAAAACAGCTGAAAACAGTTAAAAACAGCATAAAATAGCGTGCCAAGTCATGCCATGGCATACAAAGTTTTAAAAAACGTCCAAAAAGACGCAAAAATGGCATGTCCAAAAAATGACCAAAAAGGCAAGGCTATAGTATGGCAAAAATGTCAAAAATGGCATGTTCTAAAAACAGCTGAAAACACCTCAATGCAGCATAAAATAGCGTACCAAGACACGCCATAGCATAGAATTTTGCAAAATGGCCAAAAAAAAGAAAAAATGCAATGTCCAAAAAATGACCGAAAAGGCAAGGATATAGTATGGCAAAAATGTAAAAAAAATGGCATGTTCTAAAAAAAGCTAAAACACCTCAATGTAGCATAAAATAAGCGTGCATCAAGACACGCCATAGCATAGAATTCTGCAAAAATGGCCAAAAACAAGCAAAAATACAATGTCCAAAAAATGACCGAAAAGGCAAGGCTATACTATGGCAAAAATGTCAAAATATGGCATGTCCCAAAAACAGCTGAAAACACCTCAAAACAGCATAAAAAAGCATGCCAAGACACGCCATAGCATAGAATTCTGCAAAAATGGCCAAAAACACCTGAAAATGGCATGTCCAAAAAATGACCAAAAAGGCAAGGCTATAGTATGGCAAAAATGTCAAAATATGGCATGTCCCAAAAACAGCTGAAAACAACTCAAAACAGCTTAAAATAGCATACCAAGACACGCCTTAGCATAGACTTTTGCCAAAACGACCAGAAACAAGCAAAAATGGCATGTCCAAAAAATGACCGAAAAGGCAAGGCTATAGTATGGCAAAAATGTCAAAATATGGCATGTCCCCAAAACAGCTGAAAACACCTCAATGCAGCATAAAATAACGTGCAAGACACATGCCATAGCATAGACTTTTGCCAAAACGACCAGAAACACCCAAAAATGGCATGTCCAAAAAATGACCGAAAAGGCAAGGCTATAGTATGGCAAAAATGTCAAAATATGGCATGTCCCAAAAACAGCTGAAAACAGTTAAAAACAGCATAAAATAGCGTGCCAAGTCATGCCATGGCATACAAAGTTTTAAAAAACGTCCAAAAAGACGCAAAAATGGCATGTCCAAAAAATGACCAAAAAGGCAAGGCTATAGTATGGCAAAAATGTCAAAAAATGGCATGTCCCAAAAAAAGCTGAAAACACCTCAATGCAGCATAAAATAGCGTACCAAGACACACCATAGCATAGACTTTTGCCAAAACGACCAGAAACACCCGAAAATGGCATGTCCAAAAAATGACCAAAAAGGCAAGGCTATAGTATGGCAAAAATGTCAAAAAATGGCATGTTCTAAAAACAGCTGAAAACACCTCAAAACAGCTTAAAATAGCGTACCAAGACACACCATAGCATAGAGTTTTGCCAAAACGACCAGAAACACCTGAAAATGGCATGTCCAGAAAATGACCAAAAAGGCAAGGCTATAGTATGGTAAAAATGTCAAAATATGGCATGTCCCAAAAAAAGCTAAAAACACCTCAATGCAGCATAAAATAGCGTACCAAGACACGCCATAGCAAAGAATTCTGCAAAAATGGTCAAAAACAAGCAAAAATGCAATGTCCAAAAAATGACCGAAAAGGCAAGGCTATAGTATGGCAAAAATGTCAAAAAATGGCATGTCCCAAAAACAGCTGAAAACACCTCAATGCAGCATAAAATAGCGTACCAAGACACGCCATAGCACAGAGTTTTGCCAAAACAACCAGAAACACTCGAAAATGGCATGTCCAGAAAATGATCGAAAAGGCAAGGCTATAGTATGGCAAAAATGTCAAAAAATGGCATGTTCTAAAAACAGCTGAAAACACCTCAAAACAGCTTAAAAAAGTGTGCAAACACACGCCTTAGCATAGACTTTTGCCAAAACGACCAGAAACATGCAAAAATGGCATGTCCAAAAAATGACCGAAAAGGCAAGGCTATAGTATGGCAAAAATGTCAAAATATGGCATGTCCCAAAAACAGCTGAAAACAACTCAAAACAGCTTAAAAAAGCGTGCAAACACATGCCTTAGCATAGACTTTTGCCAAAACGACCAGAAACAAGCAAAAATGGCATGTCCAAAAAATGACCGAAAAGGCAAGGCTATAGTATGGCAAAAATGTCAAAATATGGCATGTCCCAAAAACAGCTGAAAACACCTCAAAACAGCATAAAATAGCGTGCCAAGTCATGCCATGGCATACAAAGTTTTAAAAAACGTCCAAAAAGACGCAAAAATGGCATGTCCAAAAACTGACCAAAAAGGCAAGGCTATAGTATGGCAAAAATGTCAAAAAATGGCATGTTCTAAAAACAGCTGAAAACACCTCAAAACAGCTTAAAATAGCGTACCAAGACACGCCATAGCATAGAGTTTTGCCAAAACGACCAGAAACACCTGAAAATGGCATGTCCAGAAAATGACCGAAAAGGCAAGGCTATAGTATGGCAAAAATGTCAAAATATGGCATGTCCCAAAAACAGCTGAAAACAACTCAAAACAGCTTAAAATAGCGTACCAAGACACGCCATAGCAAAGAATTCTGCAAAAATGGTCAAAAACAAGCAAAAATGCAATGTCCAAAAAATTACCGAAAAGGCAAGGCTATAGTATGGCAAAAATGTCAAAAAATGGCATGTCCCAAAAACAGCTGAAAACACCTCAATGCAGCATAAAATAGCGTACCAAGACACGCCATAGCACAGAGTTTTGCCAAAACAACCAGAAACACTCGAAAATGGCATGTCCAGAAAATGATCGAAAAGGCAAGGCTATAGTATGGCAAAATGTCAAAAATGGCATGTTCTAAAACAGCTGAAAACACCTCAAAACAGCTTAAAAAAGTGTGCAAACACACACCTTAGCATAGACTTTTGCCAAAACGACCAGAAACATGCAAAAATGGCATGTCCAAAAAATGACCGAAAAGGCAAGGCTATAGTATGGCAAAAATGTCAAAATATGGCATGTCCCAAAAACAGCTGAAAACAACTCAAAACAGCTTAAAAAAGCGTGCAAACACATGCCTTAGCATAGACTTTTGCCAAAACGACCAGAAACAAGCAAAAATGGCATGTCCAAAAAATGACCGAAAAGGCAAGGCTATAGTATGGCAAAAATGTCAAAATATGGCATGTCCCAAAAACAGCTGAAAACACCTCAATGCAGCATAAAATAGCGTACCAAGACACACCATAGCATAGACTTTTGCCAAAACGACCAGAAACAAGCAAAAATGGCATGTCCAAAAAATGACCGAAAAGGCAAGGCTATAGTATGGCAAAAATGTCAAACTATGGCATGTCCCAAAAACAGCTGAAAACACCTCAAAACAGCATAAAATAAGCGTGCCAAGTCATGCCATGGCATACAAAGTTTTAAAAAGCGTCCAAAAAGACGCAAAATGGCATGTCCAAAAATGACCAAAAAGGCAAGGCTATAGTATGGCAAAATGTCAAAATATGGCATGTTCTAAAAACAGCTGAAAACACCTCAAAACAAGCAAAATAGCGTACCAAGACACGCCATAGGATAGAGTTTTGCCAAACGACTAGAAACACCTGAAAATGGCATGTCCAGAAAATGACCGAAAAGGCAAGGCTATAGTATGGCAAAAATGTCAAAATATGGCATGTCCCAAAAACAGCTGAAAACAACTCAAAACAGCTTAAAATAGCGTACAAGACACGCCATAGCAAAGAATTCTGCAAAATGGTCAAAAACAAGCAAAATGGCAATGTCCAAAAATGACCGAAAAGGCAAGGCTATAGTATGGCAAAAATGTCAAAATATGGCATGTCCCAAAAAAAGCTAAAAACACCTCAATGCAGCATAAAATAGCGTACCAAGACACGCCATAGCATAGAATTCTGCAAAATGGCCAAAAAAACAAGCAAAATGCAATGTCCAAAAATGACCGAAAAAGGCAAGGCTATACTATGGCAAAATGTCAAAATATGGCATGTCCCAAAAACAGCTGAAAACAACTCAAAACAGCTTAAAAAAGCGTGCAAACACACGCCTTAGCATAGACTTTTGCCAAAACGACCAGAAACAAGCAAAAATGGCATGTCCAAAAAATGACCGAAAAGGCAAGGCTATAGTATGGCAAAAATGCCAAAATATGGCATGTCCCAAAAACAGCTGAAAACAACTCAAAACAGCTTAAAAAAGTGTGCAAACACACGCCTTAGCATAGACTTTTGCCAAAACGACCAGAAACAAGCAAAAATGGCATGTCCAAAAAATGACCGAAAAGGCAAGGCTATAGTATGGCAAAAATGTCAAAATATGGCATGTCCCAAAAACAGCTGAAAACACCTCAAAACAGCATTAAAAAGCGTGCAAACACACGCTTAGCATAGACTTTTGGCCAAAACGACCAGAAACAAGCAAAAATGGCATGTCCAAAAAATGACCGAAAAGGCAAGGCTATAGTATGGCAAAAATGCCAAAATATGGCATGTCCCAAAAACAGCTGAAAACAACTCAAAACAGCTTAAAAAAGCGTGCAAACACACGCCTTAGCATAGACTTTTGCCAAAACGACCAGAAACAAGCAAAAATGGCATGTCCAAAAAATGACCGAAAAGGCAAGGCTATAGTATGGCAAAAATGTCAAAATATGGCATGTCCCAAAAACAGCTGAAAACACCTCAAAACAGCATAAAATAGCGTGCCAAGTCATGCCATGGCATACAAAGTTTTAAAAAACGGCCAAAAAGACGCAAAAATGGCATGTCCAAAAAATGACCAAAAAGGCAAGGCTATAGTATGGCAAAAATGTCAAAAAATGGCATGTTCTAAAAACAGCTGAAAACACCTCAAAACAGCTTAAAATAGCGTGCCAAGTCATGCCATGGCATACAAAGTTTTAAAAACGGCCAAAAAGACACAAAAATGGCATGTCCAAAAAATGACCAAAAAGGCAAGGCTATAGTATGGCAAAATGTCAAAAATGGCATGTTCTAAAAACAGCTGAAAACACCTCAAAACAGCTTAAAATAGCGTACCAAGACACACCATAGCATAGAGTTTTGCCAAAACGACCAGAAACACCTGAAAATGGCATGTCCAGAAAATGACCAAAAAGGCAAGGCTATAGTATGGTAAAAATGTCAAAATATGGCATGTCCCAAAAAAAGCTAAAAACACCTCAATGCAGCATAAAATAGCGTACCAAGACACGCCATAGCAAAGAATTCTGCAAAAATGGTCAAAAACAAGCAAAAATGCAATGTCCAAAAAATGACCGAAAAGGCAAGGCTATAGTATGGCAAAAATGTCAAAAAATGGCATGTCCCAAAAACAGCTGAAAACACCTCAATGCAGCATAAAATAGCGTACCAAGACACGCCATAGCACAGAGTTTTGCCAAAACAACCAGAAACACTCGAAAATGGCATGTCCAGAAAATGATCGAAAAGGCAAGGCTATAGTATGGCAAAAATGTCAAAAAATGGCATGTTCTAAAAACAGCTGAAAACACCTCAAAACAGCTTAAAAAGGTGTGCAAACACACGCCTTAGCATAGACTTTTGCCAAAACGACCAGAAACATGCAAAAATGGCATGTCCAAAAATGACCGAAAAGGCAAGGCTATAGTATGGCAAAAATGTCAAAATATGGCATGTCCCAAAAACAGCTGAAAACAACTCAAAACAGCTTTAAAAAGCGTGCAAACACATGCCTTAGCATAGACTTTTGCCAAAACGACCAGAAACAAGCAAAAATGGCATGTCCAAAAAATGACCAAAAAGGCAAGGCTATAGTATGGCAAAAATGTCAAAATATGGCATGTCCCAAAAACAGCTGAAAACACCTCAAAACAGCATAAAATAGCGTGCCAAGTCATGCCATGGCATACAAAGTTTTAAAAAACGTCCAAAAAGACGCAAAAATGGCATGTCCAAAAAATGACCAAAAAGGCAAGGCTATAGTATGGCAAAAATGTCAAAAAATGGCATGTTCTAAAAACAGCTGAAAACACCTCAAAACAGCTTAAAATAGCGTGCAAGACACGCCATAGCACAGAGTTTTGCCAAAACAACCAGAAACACTCGAAAATGGCATGTCCAGAAAATGATCGAAAAGGCAAGGCTATAGTATGGCAAAAATGTCAAAATATGGCATGTCCCAAAAACAGCTGAAAACAACTCAAAACAGCATAAAATAGCGTGCATCAAAACACGCCATAGCAAAGAATTCTGCAAAATGGTCAAAACAAGCAAAAATGCAATGTCCAAAAATTACCGAAAAGGCAAGGCTATAGTATGGCAAAATGTCAAAAATGGCATGTCCCAAAACAGCTGAAAACACCTCAATGCAGCATAAAATAGCGTACCAAGACACGCCATAGCACAGAGTTTTGCCAAAACAACCAGAAACACTCGAAAATGGCATGTCCAGAAAATGATCGAAAAGGCAAGGCTATAGTATGGCAAAAATGTCAAAATATGGCATGTCCCAAAAACAGCTGAAAACAACTCAAAACAGCTTAAAAAAGCGTGCAAACACACGCCTTAGCATAGACTTTTGCCAAAACGACCAGAAACAAGCAAAAATGGCATGTCCAAAAAATGACCGAAAAGGCAAGGCTATAGTATGGCAAAATGTCAAAATATGGCATGTCCCAAAAACAGCTGAAAACACCTCAATGCAGCATAAAATAAGCGTACCAAGACACACCATAGCATAGACTTTTGCCAAAACGACCAGAAACACCGAAAATGGCATGTCCAAAAATGACCGAAAAGGCAAGGCTATAGTATGGCAAAATGTCAAAATATGGCATGTCCCAAAAACAGCTGAAAACACCTCAAAACAGCATAAAATAAGGCCAAGTCATGCCATGGCATACAAAGTTTTAAAAAACGTCAAAAAGACGCATAAAATGGCATGTCCAAAAATGACCAAAAGGCAAGGCTATAGTATGGCAAAAATGTCAAAATATGGCATGTCCCAAAAACAGCTGAAAACACCTCAAAACAGCTTAAAAAAGTATGCCAAGACACGCCTTAGCATAGACTTTTGCCAAAACGACCAGAAACAAGCAAAAATGGCATGTCCAAAAAATGACCGAAAAGGCAAGGCTATAGTATGGCAAAAATGTCAAAATATGGCATGTCCCAAAAAAAGCTAAAAACACCTCAATGCAGCATAAAATAGCGTACCAAGACACGCCATAGCATAGAATTCTGCAAAAATGGCCAAAAACAAGCAAAAATGCAATGTCCAAAAATGACCGAAAAGGCAAGGCTATACTATGGCAAAATGTCAAAATATGGCATGTCCCAAAAACAGCTGAAAACAACTCAAAACAGCTTAAAAAAGCGTGCAAACACACGCCTTAGCATAGACTTTTGCCAAAACGACCAGAAACAAGCAAAAATGGCATGTCCAAAAAATGACCGAAAAGGCAAGGCTATAGTATGGCAAAAATGTCAAAATATGGCATGTCCCCAAAACAGCTGAAAACAGTTAAAAACAGCGTAAAATAACGTGCCAAGTCATGCCATGGCACACAAAGTGTTAAAAACGACCAAAAACACCCAAAAATGGCATGTCCAAAAAATGACCGAAAAGGCAAGGCTATAGTATGGCAAAAATGTCAAAATATGGCATGTCCCAAAAACAGCTGAAAACAGTTAAAAACAGCATAAAATAGCGTGCCAAGTCATGCCATGGCATACAAAGTTTTAAAAACGTCCAAAAAGACGCAAAATGGCATGTCCAAAAATGACCAAAAAGGCAAGGCTATAGTATGGCAAAAATGTCAAAATATGGCATGTCCCAAAAAAAGCTGAAAACACCTCAATGCAGCATAAAATAGCGTACCAAGACACACCATAGCATAGACTTTTGCCAAAACGACCAGAAACACCCGAAAATGGCATGTCCAAAAAATGACCAAAAAGGCAAGGCTATAGTATGGCAAAAATGTCAAAAAATGGCATGTTCTAAAAACAGCTGAAAACACCTCAAAACAGCTTAAAATAGCGTACCAAGACACACCATAGCATAGAGTTTTGCCAAAACGACCAGAAACACCTGAAAATGGCATGTCCAGAAAATGACCAAAAAGGCAAGGCTATAGTATGGTAAAAATGTCAAAATATGGCATGTCCCAAAAAAAGCTAAAAACACCTCAATGCAGCATAAAATAGCGTACCAAGACACGCCATAGCAAAGAATTCTGCAAAATGGTCAAAAACAAGCAAAATGCAATGTCCAAAAATGACCGAAAAGGCAAGGCTATAGTATGGCAAAATGTCAAAAATGGCATGTTCTAAAAACAGCTGAAAACACCTCAAAACAGCTTAAAAAGTGTGCAAACACACGCCTTAGCATAGACTTCTGCCAAAACAACCAGAAACAAGCAAAAATGGCATGTCCAAAAAATGACCGAAAAGGCAAGGCTATAGTATGGCAAAAATGTCAAAATATGGCATGTCCCAAAAACAGCTGAAAACAACTCAAAACAGCTTTAAAAAGCGTGCAAACACATGCCTTAGCATAGACTTTTGCCAAAACGACCAGAAACAAGCAAAAATGGCATGTCCAAAAAATGACCAAAAAGGCAAGGCTATAGTATGGCAAAAATGTCAAAATATGGCATGTCCCAAAAACAGCTGAAAACACCTCAAAACAGCATAAAATAGCGTGCCAAGTCATGCCATGGCATACAAAGTTTTAAAAAACGTCCAAAAAGACGCAAAAATGGCATGTCCAAAAACTGACCAAAAGGCAAGGCTATAGTATGGCAAAATGTCAAAAATGGCATGTCCCAAAAACAGCTGAAAACACCTCAAAACAGCTTAAAATAGCGTACCAAGACACGCCATAGCATAGAGTTTTGCCAAAACGACCAGAAACACCTGAAAATGGCATGTCCAGAAAATGACCGAAAAGGCAAGGCTATAGTATGGCAAAAATGTCAAAATATGGCATGTCCCAAAACAGCTGAAAACAACTCAAAACAGCTTAAAATAGCGTACCAAGACACGCCATAGCAAAGAATTCTGCAAAATGGTCAAAAACAAGCAAAATGCAATGTCCAAAAATTACCGAAAAGGCAAGGCTATAGTATGGCAAAAATGTCAAAAAATGGCATGTCCCAAAAACAGCTGAAAACACCTCAATGCAGCATAAAATAGCGTACCAAGACACGCCATAGCACAGAGTTTTGCCAAAACAACCAGAAACACTCGAAAATGGCATGTCCAGAAAATGATCGAAAAGGCAAGGCTATAGTATGGCAAAAATGTCAAAAAATGGCATGTTCCAAAAACAGCTGAAAACACCTCAAAACAGCTTAAAAAAGTGTGCAAACACACACCTTAGCATAGACTTTTGCCAAAACGACCAGAAACATGCAAAAATGGCATGTCCAAAAAATGACCGAAAAGGCAAGGCTATAGTATGGCAAAAATGTCAAAATATGGCATGTCCCAAAAACAGCTGAAAACAACTCAAAACAGCTTAAAAAAGCGTGCAAACACACGCCTTAGCATAGACTTTTGCCAAAACGACCAGAAACAAGCAAAAATGGCATGTCCAAAAAATGACCGAAAAGGCAAGGCTATAGTATGGCAAAATGTCAAAATATGGCATGTCCCAAAACAGCTGAAAACACCTCAATGCAGCATAAAATAGCGTATCAAGACACACCATAGCATAGACTTTTGCCAAAACGACCAGAAACACCCGAAAATGGCATGTCCAAAAAATGACCGAAAAGGCAAGGCTATAGTATGGCAAAAATGTCAAAATATGGCATGTCCCAAAAACAGCTGAAAACACCTCAAAACAGCATAAAATAGCGTGCCAAGTCATGCCATGGCATACAAAGTTTTAAAAAACGTCCAAAAAGACGCAAAAATGGCATGTCCAAAAAATGACCAAAAAGGCAAGGCTATAGTATGGCAAAAATGTCAAAATATGGCATGTCCCAAAAACAGCTGAAAACACCTCAAAACAGCTTAAAAAAGTATGCCAAGACACGCCTTAGCATAGACTTTTGCCAAAACGACCAGAAACAAGCAAAAATGGCATGTCCAAAAAATGACCGAAAAGGCAAGGCTATAGTATGGCAAAAATGTCAAAATATGGCATGTCCCAAAAAAAGCTAAAACACCTCAATGCAGCATAAAATAAGCGTGCAAGACACGCCATAGCATAGAATTCTGCAAAATGGCCAAAACAAGCAAAAATGCAATGTCAAAAAATGACCGAAAAGGCAAGGCTATACTATGGCAAAAATGTCAAAATATGGCATGTCCCAAAAACAGCTGAAAACAACTCAAAACAACTTAAAAAGCGTGCAAACACGCATATAGCATAGACTTTTGCCAAAACGACCAGAAACAAGCAAAAATGGCATGTCCAAAAAATGACCGAAAAGGCAAGGCTATAGTATGGCAAAAATGCCAAAATATGGCATGTCCCAAAAACAGCTGAAAACAACTCAAAACAGCTTAAAAAAGCGTGCAAACACACGCCTTAGCATAGACTTTTGCCAAAACGACCAGAAACAAGCAAAAATGGCATGTCCAAAAAATGACCGAAAAGGCAAGGCTATAGTATGGCAAAAATGTCAAAATATGGCATGTCCCAAAAACAGCTGAAAACAACTCAAAACAGCTTAAAAAAGCGTGCAAACACATGCCTTAGCATAGACTTTTGCCAAAACGACCAGAAACAAGCAAAAATGGCATGTCCAAAAAATGACCGAAAAGGCAAGGCTATAGTATGGCAAAAATGCCAAAATATGGCATGTCCCAAAAACAGCTGAAAACAACTCAAAACAGCTTAAAAAAGCGTGCAAACACACGCCTTAGCATAGACTTTTGCCAAAACGACCAGAAACAAGCAAAAATGGCATGTCCAAAAAATGACCGAAAAGGCAAGGCTATAGTATGGCAAAAATGTCAAAATATGGCATGTCCCAAAAACAGCTGAAAACAGTTAAAAACAGCATAAAATAGCGTGCCAAGTCATGCCATGGCACACAAAGTTTTAAAAAACGGCCAAAAAGACGCAAAAATGGCATGTCCAAAAAATGACCAAAAAGGCAAGGCTATAGTATGGCAAAAATGTCAAAAAATGGCATGTCCTAAAAACAGCTGAAAACACCTCAAAACAGCTTAAAAAAGCGTGCGCACACACACCTTAGCATAGACTTTTGCCAAAACTGCCAAAAACACCCGAAAATGGCATGTCCAAAAAATGACTGAAAAGGCAAGGCTATAGTATGTCAACAATGTTGTAGCCTGTGTTTTTTCCCTTTCTTTTTCTCTCTCTCTCCCTCTCCCTGTTATTGTTTGTGTGTTTTTCTCCTCATCCAGGTGTTCTAAGTCTCAGGGATGGAGATAAAACGCTGAGCGATGATGAAGCTCACTCTCTCTTGGTGTTGAAAGATCATTCACAGCAGACGCGGGCCACAGCAGAAGCAGGAACAAGACATCGATAACCCTCTTTCGAGCTTCCTTTTTTTTCTGTTTGCAATCCTCGGTTGGGGTTGGAGGACACTGGCAACCCGGTTTTTGGTGGTTGAGGGTTGAGCTGGTTCCAAAAGCTCACTGAGTGGTTGGCCCAGTGATTTCTCATCTTCTGTTTGTCTTGGCCAGTGTGTCCAACTCCCTGTTTTGGTTTTGGTTACTTATTGGTTGAGTTGTTAATAAATAAACTAGAGTTTTTTGTTCTGTGATCCGTGTTGCATTCTTTAATGTGTCTGGCAGCTATCTGAGCCTTAATGTCTGTGTATTGCTGAAAAAACATGTCAAACATAGCATAGAGTTTTGCCAAAACGACCAGAAACACCTGAAAATGGCATGTCCAGAAAATGACCGAAAAGGCAAGGCTATAGTATGGCAAAAATGTCAAAATATGGCATGTCCCAAAAACAGCTGAAAACACCTCAAAACAGCTTAAAATAGCATACCAAGACATGCCATAACATAGAATTCTACAAAAATGGCCAAAAACACGCGAAAATGGCATGTCGAAAAAATGACCGAAAAGGCAAGGCTATAGTATGGCAAAAATGTCAAAAAATGGCATGTTCTAAAAACAGCTGAAAACACCTCAAAACAGCTTAAAAAAGCGTGCAAACACACGCCTTAGCATAGACTTTTGCCAAAACGACCAGAAACACGCAAAAATGGCATGTCCAAAAAATGACCGAAAAGGCAAGGCTATAGTATGGCAAAAATGTCAAAAAATGGCATGTTCTAAAAACAGCTGAAAACACCTCAAAACAGCTTAAAAAAGCGTGGGAACACACGCCTTAGCACAGACTTTTGCCAAAATGACCAGAAACACGCGAAAATGGCATGTCCAAAAAATGACCGAAAAGGCAAGGCTATAGTATGGCAAAAATGTCAAAATATGGCATGTCCCAAAAACAGCTGAAAACACCTCAATGCAGCATAAAATAGCGTACCAAGACACACCATAGCATAGACTTTTGCCAAAACGACCAGAAACAAGCAAAAATGGCATGTCCAAAAAATGACCGAAAAGGCAAGGCTATAGTATGGCAAAAATGTCAAAATATGGCATGTCCCAAAAACAGCTGAAAACACCTCAATGCAGCATAAAATAGCGTACCAAGACACGCCATAGCACAGAGTTTTGCCAAAACGACCAGAAACACTCGAAAATGGCATGTCCAGAAAATGATCGAAAAGGCAAGGCTATAGTATGGCAAAAATGTCAAAAAATGGCATGTTCTAAAAACAGCTGAAAACACCTCAAAACAGCTTAAAAAAGCGTGCAAACACACGCCTTAGCATAGACTTTTGCCAAAACGACCAGAAACAAGCAAAAATGGCATGTCCAAAAAATGACCGAAAAGGCAAGGCTATAGTATGGCAAAAATGTCAAAAAATGTAATGTCCCAAAAACAGCTGAAAACACCTCAATACAGCATAAAATAGCGTACCAAGACACGCCATAGCACAGAGTTTTGCCAAAACGACCAGAAACACCCGAAAATGGCATGTCCAGAAAATGACCGAAAAGGCAAGGCTATAGTATGGCAAAAATGTCAAAAAATGGCATGTCCCAAAAACAGCTGAAAACAACTCAAAACAGCTTAAAAAAGCGTGCGAACACACGCCTTAGCATAGACTTTTGCCAAAACGACCAGAAACAAGCAAAAATGGCATGTCCAAAAAATGACCGAAAAGGCAAGGCTATAGCATGGCAAAAATGTCAAAAAATGGCATGTTCTAAAAACAGCTGAAAACACCTCAAAACAGCTTAAAAAAGCGTGCAAACACACGCCTTAGCATAGACTTTTGCCAAAACGACCAGAAACACGCAAAAATGGCATGTCCAAAAAATGACCGAAAAGGCAAGGCTATAGTATGTCAAAAACGTCAAAATATGGCATGTACCAAAAACAGCTGAAAACAACTCAAAACAGCTTAAAAAAGCATGCAAACACACGCCTTAGCATAGACTTTTGCCAAAACGACCAGAAACAAGCAAAAATGGCATGTCCAAAAAATGACCGAAAAGGCAAGGCTATAGTATGGCAAAAATGTCAAAATATGGCATGTCCCAAAAACAGCTGAAAACAACTCAAAACAGCTTAAAAAAGCGTGCAAACACACGCCTTAGCATAGACTTTTGCCAAAACGACCAGAAACAAGCAAAAATGGCATGTCCAAAAAATGACCGAAAAGGCAAGGCTATAGTATGGCAAAAATGTCAAAATATGGCATGTCCCAAAAAACAGCTGAAAACAACTCAAAACAGCTTAAAAAAGCGTGCAAACACACGCCTTAGCATAGACTTTTGCCAAAACGACCAGAAACAAGCAAAAATGGCATGTCCAAAAAATGACCGAAAAGGCAAGGCTATAGTATGGCAAAAATGTCAAAATATGGCATGTTCTAAAAACAGCTGAAAACACCTCAAAACAGCTTAAAAAAGCGTGCAAACACACGCCTTAGCATAGACTTTTGCCAAAACGACCAGAAACATGCAAAAATGGCATGTCCAAAAAATGACCGAAAAGGCAAGGCTATAGTATGGCAAAAATGTCAAAATATGGCATGTCCCAAAAACAGCTGAAAACACCTCAATGCAGCATAAAATAGCGTTACCAAGACACACCCTAGCATAGACTTTTGCCAAAACGACCAGAAACAAGCAAAAATGGCATGTCCAGAAAATGACCGAAAAGGCAAGGCTATAGTATGGCAAAAATGTCAAAAAATGGCATGTTCTAAAAACAGCTGAAAACACCTCAAAACAGCTTAAAAAAGCGTGCAAACACACGCCTTAGCATAGACTTTTGCCAAAACGACCAGAAACAAGCAAAAATGGCATGTCCAGAAAATGACCGAAAAGGCAAGGCTATAGTATGGCAAAATGTCAAAATATGGCATGTCCCAAAAACAGCTGAAAACACCTCAATGCAGCATAAAATAGCGTACCAAGACACACCATAGCATAGACTTTTGCCAAAACGACCAGAAACACCCGAAAATGGCATGTCCAGAAAATGACCGAAAAGGCAAGGCTATAGTATGGCAAAAATGTCAAAAAATGGCATGTCCCAAAAACAGCTGAAAACAACTCAAAACAGCTTAAAAAAGCATGGGAACACACGCCTTAGCATAGACTTTTACCAAAACGACCAGAAACAAGCAAAAATGGCATGTCCAAAAAATGACCGAAAAGGCAAGGCTATAGTATGGCAAAAATGTCAAAAATGGCATGTTCTAAAACAGCTGAAAACACCTCAAAACAGCTTAAAAAGCGTGCAAACACATGCCTTAGCATAGACTTTGCCAAAACGACCAGAAACAAGCAAAAATGGCATGTCCAAAAAATGACTGAAAAGGCAAGGCTATAGTATGGCAAAAATGTCAAAATATGGCATGTCCCAAAAACAGCTGAAAACACCTCAAAACAGCTTAAAAAAGCATGCAAACACACGCCTTAGCATAGACTTTTGCCAAAACGACCAGAAACAAGCAAAAATGGCATGTCCAAAAAATGACCGAAAAGGCAAGGCTATAGTATGGCAAAAATGTCAAAATATGGCATGTCCCAAAAACAGCTGAAAACACCTCAATGCAGCATAAAATAGCGTACCAAGACACACCATAGCATAGACTTTTGCCAAAACGACCAGAAACACCTGAAAATGGCATGTCCAGAAAATGATCGAAAAGGCAAGGCTATAGTATGGCAAAAATGTCAAAATATGGCATGTCCCAAAAACAGCTGAAAACAACTCAAAACAGCTTAAAATAGCGTGCGAACACAGGCCTTAGCATAGACTTTTGCCAAAACGACCAGAAACAAGCAAAAATGGCATGTCCAAAAATGACCGAAAAAGGCAAGGCTATAGTATGGCAAAATGTCAAAATATGGCATGTCCCAAAAACAGCTGAAAACACCTCAATGTAGCATAAAATAGCGTATCAAGACACACCATAGCATAGACTTTAGCCAAAACGACCAGAAACACCCGAAAATGGCATGTCCAGAAAATGATCGAAAAGGCAAGGCTATAGTATGGCAAAAATGTCAAAATATGGCATGTCCCAAAAACAGCTGAAAATAACTCAAAACAACTTAAAAAAGCGTGCGAACACACGCCTTAGCATAGACTTTTGCCAAAACGACCAGAAACACGCAAAAATGGCATGTCCAAAAAATGACCGAAAAGGCAAGGCTATAGTATGGCAAAAATGTCAAAATATGGCATGTCCCAAAAACAGCTGAAAACAACTCAAAACAGCTTAAAAAAGCGTGCAAACACACGCCTTAGCATAGACTTTTGCCAAAACGACCAGAAACAAGCAAAAATGGCATGTCCAAAAAATGACCGAAAAAGGCAAGGCTATAGTATGGCAAAATGTCAAAATATGGCATGTCCCAAAAACAGCTGAAAACACCTCAATGCAGCATAAAATAGCGTTAAGACACGCCATAGCATAGAGTTTTGCCAAAATGACCAGAAACAAGCAAAAATGGCATGTCCAAAAAATGACCGAAAAGGCAAGGCTATAGTATGGCAAAATGTCAAAATATGGCATGTCCCAAAACAGCTGAAAACACCTCAATGTAGCATAAAATAGCGCATCAAGACACACCATAGCATAGACTTTTGCCAAAACGACCAGAAACACCCGAAAATGGCATGCCCAGAAAATGACCGAAAAGGCAAGGCTATAGTATGGCAAAAATGTCAAAATATGGCATGTCCCAAAAACAGCTGAAAACACCTCAAAACAGCTTAAAAAAGCGTGCAAACACACGCCTTAGCATAGACTTTTGCCAAAACGACCAGAAACAAGCAAAAATGGCATGTCCAAAAAATGACCGAAAAGGCAAGGCTATAGTATGGCAAAAATGTCAAAATATGGCATGTCCCAAAAACAGCTGAAAACACCTCAATGCAGCATAAAATAGCGTACCAAGACACACCATAGCATAGACTTTTGCCAAAACGACCAGAAACACCCGAAAATGGCATGTCCAGAAAATGACCGAAAAGGCAAGGCTATAGTATGGCAAAAATGTCAAAAAATGGCATGTGCCAAAACAGCTGAAAACAACTCAAAACAGCTTAAAAAAGCATGGGAACACACGCCTTAGCATAGACTTTTACCAAAACGACCAGAAACAAGCAAAAATGGCATGTCCAAAAAATGACCGAAAAGGCAAGGCTATAGTATGGCAAAAATGTCAAAAAATGGCATGTTCTAAAAACAGCTGAAAACACCTCAAAACAGCTTAAAAAAGCGTGCAAACACATGCCTTAGCATAGACTTTTGCCAAAACGACCAGAAACAAGCAAAAATGGCATGTCCAAAAAATGACCGAAAAGGCAAGGCTATAGTATGGCAAAAATGTCAAAATATGGCATGTCCCAAAAACAGCTGAAAACACCTCAAAACAGCTTAAAAAAGCATGCAAACACACGCCTTAGCATAGACTTTTGCCAAAACGACCAGAAACAAGCAAAAATGGCATGTCCAAAAAATGACCGAAAAGGCAAGGCTATAGTATGGCAAAAATGTCAAAATATGGCATGTCCCAAAAACAGCTGAAAACACCTCAATGCAGCATAAAATAGCGTACCAAGACACACCATAGCATAGACTTTTGCCAAAACGACCAGAAACACCCGAAAATGGCATGTCCAGAAAATGATCGAAAAGGCAAGGCTATAGTATGGCAAAAATGTCAAAATATGGCATGTCCCAAAAACAGCTGAAAATAACTCAAAACAACTTAAAAAAGCGTGCGAACACACGCCTTAGCATAGACTTTTGCCAAAACGACCAGAAACACGCAAAAATGGCATGTCCAAAAAATGACCGAAAAGGCAAGGCTATAGTATGGCAAAAATGTCAAAATATGGCATGTCCCAAAAACAGCTGAAAACAACTCAAAACAGCTTAAAAAAGCGTGCAAACACACGCCTTAGCATAGACTTTTGCCAAAACGACCAGAAACAAGCAAAAATGGCATGTCCAAAAAATGACCGAAAAGGCAAGGCTATAGTATGGCAAAAATGTCAAAATATGGCATGTCCCAAAAACAGCTGAAAACACCTCAATGCAGCATAAAATAGCGTACCAAGACACGCCATAGCATAGAGTTTTGCCAAAATGACCAGAAACAAGCAAAAATGGCATGTCCAAAAAATGACCGAAAAGGCAAGGCTATAGTATGGCAAAAATGTCAAAATATGGCATGTCCCAAAAACAGCTGAAAACAACTCAAAACAGCTTAAAATAGCGTGCGAACACAGGCCTTAGCATAGACTTTTGCCAAAACGACCAGAAACAAGCAAAAATGGCATGTCCAAAAAATGACCGAAAAGGCAAGGCTATAGTATGGCAAAAATGTCAAAATATGGCATGTCCCAAAAACAGCTGAAAACACCTCAATGCAGCATAAAATAGCGTACCAAGACACACCATAGCATAGACTTTTGCCAAAACGACCAGAAACACCCGAAAATGGCATGCCCAGAAAATGACCGAAAAGGCAAGGCTATAGTATGGCAAAAATGTCAAAATATGGCATGTCCCAAAAACAGCTGAAAACAACTCAAAACAGCTTAAAATAGCGTGCGAACACAGGCCTTAGCATAGACTTTTGCCAAAACGACCAGAAACAAGCAAAAATGGCATGTCCAAAAAATGACCGAAAAGGCAAGGCTATAGTATGGCAAAAATGTCAAAATATGGCATGTCCCAAAAACAGCTGAAAACACCTCAATGTAGCATAAAATAGCGTACCAAGACACACCATAGCATAGACTTTTGCCAAAACGACCAGAAACACCCGAAAATGGCATGTCCAGAAAATGATCGAAAAGGCAAGGCTATAGTATGGCAAAAATGTCAAAATATGGCATGTCCCAAAAACAGCTGAAAATAACTCAAAACAACTTAAAAAGCGTGCAAACACACGCCTTAGCATAGACTTTTGCCAAAACGACCAGAAACACGCAAAAATGGCATGTCCAAAAAATGACCGAAAAGGCAAGGCTATAGTATGGCAAAAATGTCAAAATATGGCATGTCCCAAAAACAGCTGAAAACAACTCAAAACAGCTTAAAAAAGCGTGCAAACACACGCCTTAGCATAGACTTTTGCCAAAACGACCAGAAACAAGCAAAAATGGCATGTCCAAAAAATGACCGAAAAGGCAAGGCTATAGTATGGCAAAAATGTCAAAATATGGCATGTCCCAAAAACAGCTGAAAACACCTCAATGCAGCATAAAATAGCGTACCAAGACACGCCATAGCATAGAGTTTTGCCAAAATGACCAGAAACAAGCAAAAATGGCATGTCCAAAAAATGACCGAAAAGGCAAGGCTATAGTATGGCAAAAATGTCAAAATATGGCATGTCCCAAAAACAGCTGAAAACAACTCAAAACAGCTTAAAAAGCGTAACACAGGCCTTAGCATAGACTTTTGCCAAAACGACCAGAAACACGCAAAAATGGCATGTCCAAAAAATGACCGAAAAGGCAAGGCTATAGTATGGCAAAAATGTCAAAATATGGCATGTCCCAAAAACAGCTGAAAACACCTCAATGTAGCATAAAATAGCGTACCAAGACACACCATAGCATAGACTTTTGCCAAAACGACCAGAAACACCCGAAAATGGCATGCCCAGAAAATGACCGAAAAGGCAAGGCTATAGTATGGCAAAAATGTCAAAATATGGCATGTCCAAAAACAGCTGAAAACACCTCAAAACAGCTTAAAATAGCGTGCGAACACAGGCCTTAGCATAGACTTTTGCCAAAACGACCAGAAACAAGCAAAAATGGCATGTCCAAAAAATGACCGAAAAGGCAAGGCTATAGTATGGCAAAAATGTCAAAATATGGCATGTCCCAAAAACAGCTGAAAACACCTCAATGTAGCATAAAATAGCGTACCAAGACACACCATAGCATAGACTTTTGCCAAAACGACCAGAAACACCCGAAAATGGCATGTCCAGAAAATGATCGAAAAGGCAAGGCTATAGTATGGCAAAAATGTCAAAATATGGCATGTCCCAAAAACAGCTGAAAATAACTCAAAACAACTTAAAAAAGCGTGCGAACACACGCCTTAGCATAGACTTTTGCCAAAACGACCAGAAACACGCAAAATGGCATGTCCAAAAATGACCGAAAAGGCAAGGCTATAGTATGGCAAAAATGTCAAAAAATGGCATGTCCCAAAAACAGCTGAAAACAACTCAAAACAGCTTAAAAAAGCGTGCGAACACACGCCTTAGCATAGACTTTTGCCAAAACGACCAGAAACAAGCAAAAATGGCATGTCCAAAAAATGACCGAAAAGGCAAGGCTATAGTATGGCAAAAATGTCAAAATATGGCATGTCCCAAAAACAGCTGAAAACACCTCAATGCAGCATAAAATAGCGTACCAAGACACGCCATAGCATAGTTTTGCCAAAATGACCAGAAACAAGCAAAAATGGCATGTCCAAAAAATGACCGAAAAGGCAAGGCTATAGTATGGCAAAAATGTCAAAATATGGCATGTCCCAAAAACAGCTGAAAACACCTCAATGTAGCATAAAATAGCGTACCAAGACACACCATAGCATAGACTTTTGCCAAAACGACCAGAAACACCCGAAAATGGCATGCCCAGAAAATGACCGAAAAGGCAAGGCTATAGTATGGCAAAAATGTGAAAAATTGGCATGTCCCAAAAACAGCTGAAAACACCTCAAAACAGGATAAAAAAGCGTGCAAACACACACCTTAGCATAGACTTTTGCCAAACGACCAGAAACATGCAAAATGGCATGTCCAAAAATGACCGAAAAGGCAAGGCTATAGTATGGCAAAATGTCAAAAATGGCATGTCCCAAAACAGCTGAAAACAACTCAAAACAGCTTAAAAAAGCATGCAAACACACGCCTTAGCATAGACTTTTGCCAAAACGACCAGAAACAAGCAAAAATGGCATGTCCAAAAAATGACCGAAAAGGCAAGGCTATAGTATGGCAAAAATGTCAAAAAATGTCATGTCCCAAAAACAGCTGAAAACACCTCAATACAGCATAAAATAGCGTACCAAGACACGCCATAGCACAGAGTTTTGCCAAAACGACCAGAAACACCCGAAAATGGCATGTCCAGAAAATGACCGAAAAGGCAAGGCTATAGTATGGCAAAAATGTCAAAATATGGCATGTCCCAAAAACAGCTGAAAACACCTCAAAACAGCTTAAAAAAGCGTGCAAACACACGCCTTAGCATAGACTTTTGCCAAAACGACCAGAAACAAGCAAAAATGGCATGTCCAAAAAATGACCGAAAAGGCAAGGCTATAGCATGGCAAAAATGTCAAAAATGGCATGTTCTAAAAACAGCTGAAAACACCTCAAAACAGCTTAAAAAGCGTGCAAACACACGCCTTAGCATAGACTTTTGCCAAAACAACCAGAAACAAGCAAAAATGGCATGTCCAAAAAATGACCGAAAAGGCAAGGCTATAGTATGGCAAAAATGTCAAAAAATGGCATGTCCCAAAAACAGCTGAAAACACCTCAAAACAGCTTAAAAAAGCATGCAAACACACGCCTTAGCATAGACTTTTGCCAAAACGACCAGAAACAAGCAAAAATGGCATGTCCAAAAAATGACCGAAAAGGCAAGGCTATAGTATGGCAAAAATGTCAAAATATGGCATGTCCCAAAAACAGCTGAAAACACCTCAATGCAGCATAAAATAGCGTACCAAGACACACCATAGCATAGACTTTTGCCAAAACGACCAGAAACACCCGAAAATGGCATGTCCAGAAAATGACCGAAAAGGCAAGGCTATAGTATGGCAAAAATGTCAAAAAATGGCATGTTCTAAAAACAGCTGAAAACACCTCAAAACAGCTTAAAAAAGCGTGCAAACACACGCCTTAGCATAGACTTTTGCCAAAACGACCAGAAACATGCAAAAATGGCATGTCCAAAAATGACCGAAAAGGCAAGGCTATAGTATGGCAAAATGTCAAAATATGGTATGTCCCAAAAACAGCTGAAAACACCTCAATGCAGCATAAAATAAGCGTATAAGACACACCATAGCATAGACTTTTGCCAAAACGACCAGAAACACCCGAAAATGGCATGTCCAGAAAATGACCGAAAAGGCAAGGCTATAGTATGGCAAAAATGTCAAAAAATGGCATGTCCCAAAAACAGCTGAAAACACCTCAAAACAGCTTAAAAAAGTATGGGAACACACGCCTTAGCATAGAATTTTGCCAAAACGACCAGAAACAAGCAAAAATGGCATGTCCAAAAAATGACCGAAAAGGCAAGGCTATAGTATGGCAAAAATGTCAAAAAATGGCATGTTCTAAAAACAGCTGAAAACACCTCAAAACAGCTTAAAAAAGCGTGCAAACACATGCCTTAGCATAGACTTTTGCCAAAACGACCAGAAACAAGCAAAAATGGCATGTCCAAAAAATGACCGAAAAGGCAAGGCTATAGTATGGCAAAATGTCAAAAATGGCATGTCCCAAAACAGCTGAAAACAACTCAAAACAGCTTAAAAAAGCATGCAAACACACGCCTTAGCATAGACTTTTGCCAAAACGACCAGAAACAAGCAAAAATGGCATGTCCAAAAAATGACCGAAAAGGCAAGGCTATAGTATGGCAAAAATGTCAAAATATGGCATGTCCCAAAAACAGCTGAAAACACCTCAATGCAGCATAAAATAGCGTACCAAGACACACCATAGCATAGACTTTTGCCAAAACGACCAGAAACACGCAAAAATGGCATGTCCAGAAAATGACCGAAAAGGCAAGGCTATAGTATGGCAAAAATGTCAAAAAATGGCATGTTCTAAAAACAGCTGAAAACACCTCAAAACAGCTTAAAAAAGCGTGCAAACACACGCCTTAGCATAGACTTTTGCCAAAACGACCAGAAACAAGCAAAAATGGCATGTCCAAAAATGACCGAAAAGGCAAGGCTATAGTATGGCAAAATGTCAAAATATGGCATGTCCCAAAACAGCTGAAAACACCTCAATGCAGCATAAAATAAGCGTACCAAGACACACCATAGCATAGACTTTTGCCAAAACGACCAGAAACACCGAAAATGGCATGTCCAGAAAATGACCGAAAAGGCAAGGCTATAGTATGGCAAAAATGTCAAAAAATGGCATGTCCCAAAAACAGCTGAAAACACCTCAAAACAGCTTAAAAAAGTATGGGAACACACGCCTTAGCATAGACTTTTGCCAAAACGACCAGAAACAAGCAAAAATGGCATGTCCAAAAAATGACCGAAAAGGCAAGGCTATAGTATGGCAAAAATGTCAAAAAATGGCATGTTCTAAAAACAGCTGAAAACACCTCAAAACAGCTTAAAAAAGCGTGCAAACACATGCCTTAGCATAGACTTTTGCCAAAACGACCAGAAACAAGCAAAAATGGCATGTCCAAAAAATGACCGAAAAGGCAAGGCTATAGTATGGCAAAAATGTCAAAAAATGGCATGTCCCAAAAACAGCTGAAAACACCTCAAAACAGCTTAAAAAAGCGTGCAAACACACGCCTTAGCATAGACTTTTGCCAAAACGACCAGAAACATGCAAAAATGGCATGTCCAAAAAATGACCGAAAAGGCAAGGCTATAGTATGGCAAAAATGTCAAAATATGGCATGTCCCAAAAACAGCTGAAAACACCTCAATGCAGCATAAAATAGCGTACAAAGACACACCATAGCATAGACTTTTGCCAAAACGACCAGAAACACCGAAAATGGCATGTCCAAAAAATGACCGAAAAGGCAAGGCTATAGTATGGCAAAAATGTCAAAAAATGGCATGTTCTAAAAACAGCTGAAAACACCTCAAAACAGCTTAAAAAAGCGTGCAAACACACGCCTTAGCATAGACTTTTGCCAAAACGACCAGAAACAAGCAAAAATGGCATGTCCAAAAAATGACCGAAAAGGCAAGGCTATAGTATGGCAAAAATGTCAAAATATGGCATGTCCCAAAAACAGCTGAAAACACCTCAATGCAGCATAAAATAGCGTACCAAGACACACCATAGCATAGACTTTTGCCAAAACGACCAGAAACAAGCAAAAATGGCATGTCCAAAAAATGACCGAAAAGGCAAGGCTATAGTATGGCAAAAATGTCAAAAAATGGCATGTTCTAAAAACAGCTGAAAACACCTCAAAACAGCTTAAAAAAGCGTGCAAACACACGCCTTAGCATAGAGTTTTGCCAAAACGACCAGAAACACTCGAAAATGGCATGTCCAGAAAATGACCGAAAAGGCAAGGCTATAGTATGGCAAAAATGTCAAAATATGGCATGTCCCAAAAACAGCTGAAAACACCTCAAAACAGCTTTAAAAAGCGTGGGAACACACGCCTTAGCATAGACTTTTGCCAAAACGACCAGAAACAAGCAAAAATGGCATGTCCAAAAAATGACCGAAAAGGCAAGGCTATAGTATGGCAAAAATGTCAAAATATGGCATGTCCCAAAAACAGCTGAAAACAACTCAAAACAGCTTAAAATAGCGTACCAAGACACGCGATAGCATAGAATTCTACAAAAATGGCCAAAAACACGCGAAAATGGCATGTCCAGAAAATGGCAGAAAAGGCAAGGCTATAGTATGGCAAAAATGTCAAAATGTGGCATGTCCCATAAAAAGCTAAAAACACCTCAATGCAGCATAAAATAGCGTACCAAGACACGCCATAGCATAGAGTTTTGCCGAAACGACTAGAAACACCTGAAAATGGCATGTCCAGAAAATGACCGAAAAGGCAAGGCTATAGTATGGCAAAAATGTCAAAATATGGCATGTCCCAAAAACAGCTG
This sequence comes from Plectropomus leopardus, assembly GCF_026936395.1. NCBI lineage: Eukaryota > Metazoa > Chordata > Actinopteri > Perciformes > Serranidae > Plectropomus > Plectropomus leopardus. The sequence continues at coordinate 6,704,446 of NC_142189.1, forward strand.
AAAACAACTCAAAACAGCTTAAAAAAGCGTGCAAACACACGCCTTAGCATAGACTTTTGCCAAAACGACCAGAAACAAACAAAAATGGCATGTCCAGAAAATGACCGAAAAGGCAAGGCTATAGTATGGCAAAAATGTCAAAAAATGGCATGTTCTAAAAACAGCTGAAAACACCTCAAAACAGCTTAAAAAAGCGTGCAAACACACACCTTAGCATAGACTTTTGCCAAAACGACCAGAAACATGCAAAAATGGCATGTCCAAAAAATGACCGAAAAGGCAAGGCTATAGTATGGCAAAAATGTCAAAAAATGGCATGTCCCAAAAACAGCTGAAAACAACTCAAAACAGCTTAAAAAAGCGTGCAAACACACGCCTTAGCATAGACTTTTGCCAAAACGACCAGAAACAAGCAAAAAAGGCATGTCCAAAAAATGACCGAAAAGGCAAGGCTATAGTATGGCAAAAATGTCAAAATATGGCATGTCCCAAAAACAGCTGAAATCACCTCAATGCAGCATAAAATAGCGTACCAAGACACACCATAGCATAGACTTTTGCCAAAACGACCAGAAACACCCGAAAATGGCATGTCCAGAAAATGACCAAAAAGGCAAGGCTATAGTATGGCAAAAATGTCAAAAAATGGCATGTCCCAAAAACAGCTGAAAACAACTCAAAACAGCTTAAAAAAGCATGGGAACACACGCCTTAGCATAGACTTTTGCCAAAACGACCAGAAACAAGCAAAAATGGCATGTCCAAAAAATGACCGAAAAGGCAAGGCTATAGTATGGCAAAAATGTCAAAAAATGGCATGTTCTAAAAACAGCTGAAAACACCTCAAAACAGCTTAAAAAAGCGTGCAAACACACGCCTTAGCATAGACTTTTGCCAAAACGACCAGAAACAATCAAAAATGGCATGTCCAAAAAATGACCGAAAAGGCAAGGCTATAGTATGGCAAAAATGTCAAAATATGGCATGTCCCAAAAACAGCTGAAAACACCTCAAAACAGCTTAAAAAAGCATGCAAACACACGCCTTAGCATAGACTTTTGCCAAAACGACCAGAAACAAGCAAAAATGGCATGTCCAAAAAATGACCGAAAAGGCAAGGCTATAGTATGGCAAAAATGTCAAAAAATGGCATGTTCTAAAAACAGCTGAAAACACCTCAAAACAGCTTAAAAAGCGTGCAAACACACGCTTAGCATAGACTTTTGCCAAAACGACCAGAAACATGCAAAATGGCATGTCCAAAAATGACCGAAAAGGCAAGGCTATAAGCATGGCAAAAATGTCAAAATATGGCATGTCCCAAAAACAGCTGAAAACACCTCAAAACAGCTTAAAAAAGCATGCAAACACACGCCTTAGCATAGACTTTTGCCAAAACGACCAGAAACAAGCAAAAATGGCATGTCCAAAAAATGACCGAAAAGGCAAGGCTATAGTATGGCAAAAATGTCAAAATATGGCATGTCCCCAAAACAGCTGAAAACACCTCAAAACAGCTTAAAAAAGCGGGAACACACGCCTTAGCATAGACTTTTGCCAAAACGACCAGAAACAAGCAAAAATGGCATGTCCAAAAAATGACCGAAAAGGCAAGGCTATAGTATGGCAAAAATGTCAAAATATGGCATGTCCCAAAAACAGCTGAAAACACCTCAATGCAGCATAAAATAGCGTACCAAGACACACCATAGCATAGACTTTTGCCAAAACGACCAGAAACACCCGAAAATGGCATGTCCAGAAAATGACCGAAAAGGCAAGGCTATAGTATGGCAAAAATGTCAAAAAATGGCATGTTCTAAAAACAGCTGAAAACACCTCAAAACAGCTTAAAAAAGCGTGCAAACACACGCCTTAGCATAGACTTTTGCCAAAACGACCAGAAACAAGCAAAAATGGCATGTCCAAAAAATGACCGAAAAGGCAAGGCTATAGTATGGCAAAAATTCAAAATATGGCATGTCCCAAAAACAGCTGAAAACACCTCAATGCAGCATAAAATAGCGTACCAAGACACACCATAGCATAGACTTTTGCCAAAACGACCAGAAACAAGCAAAAATGGCATGTCCAAAAAATGACCGAAAAGGCAAGGCTATAGTATGGCAAAAATGTCAAAAAATGGCATGTTCTAAAAACAGCTGAAAACACCTCAAAACAGCTTAAAAAAGCGTGCAAACACACGCCTTAGCATAGAGTTTTGCCAAAACGACCAGAAACACTCGAAAATGGCATGTCCAGAAAATGACCGAAAAGGCAAGGCTATAGTATGGCAAAAATGTCAAAATATGGCATGTCCCAAAAACAGCTGAAAACACCTCAAAACAGCTTTAAAAAGCGTGGGAACACACGCCTTAGCATAGACTTTTGCCAAAACGACCAGAAACAAGCAAAAATGGCATGTCCAAAAAATGACCGAAAAGGCAAGGCTATAGTATGGCAAAAATGTCAAAATATGGCATGTCCCAAAAACAGCTGAAAACAACTCAAAACAGCTTAAAATAGCGTACCAAGACACGCGATAGCATAGAATTCTACAAAAATGGCCAAAAACACGCGAAAATGGCATGTCCAGAAAATGGCAGAAAAGGCAAGGCTATAGTATGGCAAAAATGTCAAAATGTGGCATGTCCCATAAAAAGCTAAAAACACCTCAATGCAGCATAAAATAGCGTACCAAGACACGCCATAGCATAGAGTTTTGCCGAAACGACTAGAAACACCTGAAAATGGCATGTCCAGAAAATGACCGAAAAGGCAAGGCTATAGTATGGCAAAAATGTCAAAATATGGCATGTCCCAAAAACAGCTGAAAACAACTCAAAACAGCTTAAAATAGCGTACCAAGACACGCCATAGCATAGACTTTTGCCAAAACGACCAGAAACAAACAAAAATGGCATGTCCAGAAAATGACCGAAAAGGCAAGGCTATAGTATGGCAAAAATGTCAAAAAATGGCATGTTCTAAAAACAGCTGAAAACACCTCAAAACAGCTTAAAAAAGCGTGCAAACACACACCTTAGCATAGACTTTTGCCAAAGCGACCAGAAACATGCAAAATGGCATGTCCAAAAAATGACCGAAAAGGCAAGGCTATAGTATGGCAAAAATGTCAAAAAATGGCATGTCCCAAAAACAGCTGAAAACAACTCAAAACAGCTTAAAAAAGCGTGCAAACACACGCCTTAGCATAGACTTTTGCCAAAACGACCAGAAACAAGCAAAAAAGGCATGTCCAAAAAATGACCGAAAAGGCAAGGCTATAGTATGGCAAAATGTCAAAATATGGCATGTCCCAAAAACAGCTGAAAACACCTCAATGCAGCATAAAATAGCGTACCAAGACACACCATAGCATAGACTTTTGCCAAAACGACCAGAAACACCCGAAAATGGCATGTCCAGAAAATGACCGAAAAGGCAAGGCTATAGTATGGCAAAAATGTCAAAAAATGGCATGTCCCAAAAACAGCTGAAAACAACTCAAAACAGCTTAAAAAAGCATGGGAACACACGCCTTAGCATAGACTTTTGCCAAAACGACCAGAAACAAGCAAAAATGGCATGTCCAAAAATGACCGAAAAAGGCAAGGCTATAGTATGGCAAAATGTCAAAAATGGCATGTTCTAAAAACAGCTGAAAACACCTCAAAACAGCTTAAAAAGCGTGCAAACACATGCCTTAGCATAGACTTTTGCCAAAACGACCAGAAACAATCAAAAATGGCATGTCCAAAAATGACCGAAAAGGCAAGGCTATAGTATGGCAAAATGTCAAAATATGGCATGTCCCAAAACAGCTGAAAACACCTCAAAACAGCTTAAAAAGCATGCAAACACACGCCATAGCATAGACTTTTGCCAAAACGACCAGAAACAAGCAAAATGGCATGTCCAAAAATGACCGAAAAGGCAAGGCTATAGTATGGCAAAATGTCAAAAAATGGCATGTTCTAAAAACAGCTGAAAACACCTCAAAACAGCTTAAAAAAGCGTGCAAACACACGCCTTAGCATAGACTTTTGCCAAAACGACCAGAAACATGCAAAAATGGCATGTCCAAAAAATGACCGAAAAGGCAAGGCTATAGTATGGCAAAAATGTCAAAATATGGCATGTCCCAAAAACAGCTGAAAACACCTCAAAACAGCTTAAAAAAGCATGCAAACACACGCTTAGCATAGACTTTTGCCAAAACGACCAGAAACAAGCAAAAATGGCATGTCCAAAAATGACCGAAAAGGCAAGGCTATAGTATGGCAAAATGTCAAAAATGGCATGTTCTAAAACAGCTGAAAACAACTCAAAACAGCTTAAAAAAGCGTGCGAACACACGCCTTAGCATAGACTTTTGCCAAAACGACCAGAAACAGGCAAAAATGGCATGTCCAAAAAATGACCGAAAAGGCAAGGCTATAGTATGGCAAAAATGTCAAAATATGGCATGTCCCAAAAACAGCTGAAAACACCTCAATGCAGCATAAAATAGCGTACCAAGACACACCATAGCATAGACTTTTGCCAAAACGACCAGAAACAAGCAAAAATGGCATGTCCAAAAATGACCGAAAAGGCAAGGCTATAGTATGGCAAAATGTCAAAAATGGCATGTTCTAAAACAGCTGAAAACACCTCAAAACAGCTTAAAAAGCGTGCAAACACGCCTAGCATAGAGTTTTGCCAAAACGACCAGAAACACTCAAAAATGGCATGTCCAGAAAATGACCGAAAAGGCAAGGCTATAGTATGGCAAAAATGTCAAAATATGGCATGTCCCAAAAACAGCTGAAAACACCTCAAAACAGCTTTAAAAAGCGTGGGAACACACGCCTTAGCATAGACTTTTGCCAAAACGACCAGAAACAAGCAAAAATGGCATGTCCAAAAAATGACCGAAAAGGCAAGGCTATAGTATGGCAAAAATGTCAAAATATGGCATGTCCCAAAAACAGCTGAAAACAACTCAAAACAGCTTAAAAAAGCGTGCAAACACACGCCTTAGCATAGACTTTTGCCAAAACGACCAGAAACAAACAAAAATAGCATGTCCAAAAAATGACCGAAAAGGCAAGGCTATAGTATGGCAAAAATGTCAAAATATGGCATGTCCCAAAAACAGCTGAAATCACCTCAATGCAGCATAAAATAGCGTGCAAACACACGCCTTAGCATAGACTTTTGCCAAAACGACCAGAAACAAGCAAAAATGGCATGTCCAAAAAATGACCGAAAAGGCAAGGCTATAGTATGGCAAAATGTCAAAATATGGCATGTCCCAAAAACAGCTGAAAACACCTCAATGCAGCATAAAATAGCGTACCAAGACACACCATAGCATAGACTTTTGCCAAAACGACCAGAAACACCCGAAAATGGCATGTCCAGAAAATGACCGAAAAGGCAAGGCTATAGTATGGCAAAAATGTCAAAAAATGGCATGTTCTAAAAACAGCTGAAAACACCTCAAAACAGCTTAAAAAAGCATGCAAACACACGCCTTAGCATAGACTTTTGCCAAAACGACCAGAAACAAGCAAAAATGGCATGTCCAAAAAATGACCGAAAAGGCAAGGCTATAGTATGGCAAAAATGTCAAAATATGGCATGTCCCAAAAACAGCTGAAAACACCTCAAAACAGCTTTAAAAAGCGCGGGAACACACGCCTTAGCATAGACTTTTGCCAAAACGACCAGAAACAAGCAAAAATGGCATGTCCAAAAAATGACCGAAAAGGCAAGGCTATAGTATGGCAAAAATGTCAAAATATGGCATGTCCCAAAAACAGCTGAAAACAACTCAAAACAGCTTAAAATAGCGTACCAAGACACGCGATAGCATAGAATTCTACAAAAATGGCCAAAAACACGCGAAAATGGCATGTCCAGAAAATGGCAGAAAAGGCAAGGCTATAGTATGGCAAAAATGTCAAAATGTGGCATGTCCCATAAAAAGCTAAAAACACCTCAATGCAGCATAAAATAGCGTACCAAGACACGCCATAGCATAGAGTTTTGCCGAAACGACTAGAAACACCTGAAAATGGCATGTCCAGAAAATGACCGAAAAGGCAAGGCTATAGTATGGCAAAAATGTCAAAATATGGCATGTCCCAAAAACAGCTGAAAACAACTCAATGCAGCATAAAATAGCGTACCAAGACACACCATAGCATAGACTTTTGCCAAAACGACCAGAAACACCCGAAAATGGCATGTCCAGAAAATGACCGAAAAGGCAAGGCTATAGCATGGCAAAAATGTCAAAATATGGCATGTCCCAAAAACAGCTGAAAACACCTCAAAACAGCTTAAAAAAGCGTGCAAGCACACGCCTTAGCATAGACTTTTGCCAAAACGACCAGAAACACGCAAAAATGGCATGTCCAAAAAATGACCGAAAAGGCAAGGCTATAGTATGGCAAAAATGTCAAAATATGGCATGTCCCAAAAACAGCTGAAAACACCTCAATGCAGCATAAAATAGCGTACCAAGACACACCATAGCATAGACTTTTACAAAAATGGCCAAAAACAAGCAAAAATGGCATGTCCAAAAACTGACCGAAAAGGCAAGGCTATAGTATGGCAAAAATGTCAAAATATGGCATGTCCCAAAAACTGACCGAAAAGGCAAGGCTATAGTATGGCAAAAATGTCAAAATATGGCATGTCCCAAAAACAGCTGAAAACAACTCAAATCAGCTTAAAAAAGCGTGCCAAGACACACCATAGCACAGAGTGTTGTATAAACGGCCAAAAACAAGTGACAGCGGCATGTTGAAAAAATGACCAAAAAGGCAAGGCTATAGTTTAGAAAGTCGGAATAAAGGCCAAAAAAGGCCACAAACCTGATCATTTAGCGTGACAAAAAATGGCCAACGAGGCAATAGTTTAATAGTATCAATTTTGAGGACAAACTAAACTATTACGTATTTTGGGAGGTTTTGCTGTGAATGGTGGGAAAAATGCACTTACACCAGTGGCGTCTGGAGGCTCTCCTCTGGATTCGGCAGCTCTTGATTCTGCGTGCAGCAGCTTTGTGCAGATACACAGCGTTCTTCATTATTGCTGGAAGCTTTGCCTCAATCTCGGCTGCACAGATGCAATCCTCAAAGAATCCTGGGTAAACACAAAACACAAAAAACACAATATATATACACACATAGGATGCATGTGTTCTTGCGAGGTCCTCAGATGTTTTCATGTTTTCAAAAAAGCCAAAATACAATGTCAGGCCACATCTACTCATTTGATCTTATCCTTCAGATGCATGAAGCATACTTTAAAATTCAATAACAAGACAAATATATGGTGGTGCAATACTGCTTAGAGTACTTTACATTTATCAGATTCCCAAAGAAGTTTACTGTTTCAGTGAATTAACTGTTAACTGTTAAATTGTTAGTTAATTAGTTAATTGTTAAGTATTTATTAACCCTCTATGGTATGCATTATAATGCCAGTTCGTTAAAAAAATATTTGTAATGTTTCTTTTTTTGTCACAAAATAGATAAACATAATTTGAAGAATTTTCAAAAATGTATATTTTTGGGGTATCCATTTGGTTATGTTACCTTAAAAGAACACTATACCATGATGGTAAGAAATCTTTAAAAAAATATATACAATAACATATTGAAAAACATATATCTGTATATTAAAGCTATCTAGATTAATTTGCAGGGATAAAAATAAAATCACGCTGTGCTACAAAACCTAAATACACATTACCAAAAACTGTCAGGGTGTGATTTCATAATGGTACCATCTTTCAAGTGAACACCAGCATTTTAGTCATTTTCTGTTTATTGATTTTCAAATTAAGCATATTAAAAAAAATAAACTATAATTGTGAATCTTTTTTTTCCTCAAGATTTTAAAATGAAAGAAAAAGGCTTTCTCAGATTTTTGTGAAGAGAGTCATTCGAGCTGAGTCATGTGAGGAAAGCCCCGAAAAAGGAACACAAAATGGCCTCCAGAAAGTCATGTTACAATATACAAAGTGCTACTGGTTCCTCAGCGCCCTGACTCTTTTTTTTAAGTATTGCAACATAAGCGAGGATGTATTGTGTGTGAGTGTAAACAGCAAAAAAGGGATATGTTACCTCGAGCAAACAGGTTAACCATATTTGAGTGATTACTGCAGAATCAGAATTGTTTAACTCCCAAATGCCGATATCGGCTCCAAAAATCAGATATCAGCCGGGCTCTAAAGAAGGTTTCAGTGAATGCACTCACTCCTCAGCTGAGTCACGTCCCCCTTCATCTTCTCGTCCGTCTCTTTGGTCCTTTCCAGTGAGTCCAGGCCTTTCTCCAGGTCCTGCAGAGCTTCCTCGGCCAGCTTCAGTCTCTTCTCCAGCTCCACTCGAGACTCTATCTCCGCCTGAGACACACACAGGATGTTACTGACAACCTGTCGAATCGATCTGCTGCATCTTTATGTGGATATTAAAGGGAAATATTGGGCCTTTCGTGATTAACTTGGTGTATCTGATGAAGGAGAGATTTCACTTTGCAGGAGGAATGTAGTTTTTCTGGACGCCAAAAAGACATTATAAGCTTTTCCACCCTAAGAATTAAACAAAACATCAATTTAAATATTCAGAATATACACTGATTGTTTTTAGCTTCAGTCCACAAGTATCATTAAGAAAATCAGCCTGTTAAAACCCGAGTGAGAGCACAATGTGTAAAGAGTTGGCCTGGAGAAACTGGTACAACCAGATAAGGTTTAGTTATTTACTAAAGGGCACATCCACAATTCAGCTGTTTGTCTCTTTAGAGTACACGTGTAATCTTTGTCAACAACACAGGGAGAGGCCTGAAGGATAAAAGAGAGCGTGAAATGATGTAAAGAGGTGAGGAAACATATGTAACAGACAAACTGGACAGCAGGGGAGGATGTTGTTCCAGTAAATGTAATGAGATCTTCATGCCAGAGACTAAGTGCCAGACAAGGATGAACCACCCTGGAAAACCAAAATTACTGCGAACTGGTTTATACAACGAGAATCACCTGAGCAATTGTTGTTAAGGGTGTATCGAACCACGCCAACAATCTATTTTTTTTAATAATACCAATTACTGCAATACAATTTAAACTTTTGGTAGCCTGCTATAATAATAATATCAACTGTTTATTCTGTCCATTAGATGCATTTTGCTGCAATAAAAATGGCTGTTAATCACATTTTTCTTTGGGAACTTAATTTGCAGTTGAAAAAGGAGTACAAACTTGAAATGTTGCTCAGTGAATAAAGTCTTTGTGCAAGAAATTGGACTGTGTGCGGGAATTCTTTTTTTCGCTCCGTTGATGAAGGGTAAAAAGGCATCACAATATTACTGCAGCATATCACAAAACATTTAAAATCTCAATAATATTGTATCATGAATAAAGCTTATGTAATTCCCACCCCTGGATCATGCCTAATGTTACCTCTGGGTTTTCTTTCTTTTGATTTTCTTTTTTTTTTTAATCAAAAATATACACACTGCATCAGTAGGCATTTTAAAAGTTTTAATTATTATCATGGATTTAGAATTTTTCAGGTAAACTGAAGGATTAAATGTCCCAGGGTTGTGAAAATTCTCCTACTTCTTTAAATAAATATCCAATTTAAAAATAACTAGATAAAAAAATATAAAATAAATAAAAATAATTAAAATTTAAAAATAATTAATTAATCTATTATTATTATTATTGTTGTTGTTGTTGTTGTTGTTGTTGTTGTAAATATGTACATTGAGAAAGATTTACAATTTACAAAATATAAATTTGACCAAAGAACTGAATGTAAAAACCCAAATCATGAAAAACATTTAAAAAAAAACCTTCTTTCAAGTATCATGTGCATTTTTTCAGGGTAGTGGGTGCTTAAGTATCACCTCAGTATTTATAAAAATCCAGGTATCAGGGCAGGTAAACACAATCGTCAGTGTTATCGGCTCCACCTGCGCTTCTCCTGCTGCTGCTGAATGTCTGTCGGGACATTTCTGAAACAGTGTTTTACTGATCCTTACTGTATCTCTATGTGTTTTTCTTAATCTTCCAAAAATGATGCTTTACAGGCCTGAAATACATTTAAAACCCACCGATTTTTATCTGCCATTAAAATTGCTGTTTTCATTAAAATCTTTCCTCTGGAACCGCGTCTGAATACATAAACCTGGCAGCTGATTAATTCGGTGACCTTTAAAGTGACTTTGAGCGGTGTTTTTGTCGCTGTGTGATGTAAGCTGAGAGTAGCTGAGTCATGCTGTGTTACCTTGAGCTCGGCCTCGGTCTGCTGCTTGTCCACAGTGAGCTGAGAGAGAGACTGCTGCAGCGCCCGAGCCTGAGACGAGTAGAACTCCCTCTCCTGCTGCAGGATCTTCGCACGCTCCTCATTCTCCCTCAGCCTGACAACAGACAATACATTTACATCATACACAACATAAAAACATTATCTCTTCACCAGATAATGTTTATAGCTCATATTTAGGCATTCTTTAGTGATTTTGGCATCATTAACCATTTTGAAAGCTGCGGACTTCCAGACTTATTGCAGTCCTGACAGTGAAGGACAACAGCAGCACGAGTCTGTGCCGAGCTGAGGCCACAGATGAATGCACGCAAATACACACCTGTAAAGTAATTTCAAGGTTAAAACAGGAACAACAGGACTTTATCCCACAGAACATCTGTGAGACACAGAATAGTTTGACCTCTGAAGCGTGTAGAGGTATAAAACATTTAACACTTCACAGTGGGCTTAGTGGACGCACTCATCTCTCCCCGGCATCCACCCACCTTGTCCTAAACATTGATGGATGTAAGCAAATTCAAAACAATCAAACACATACACTGTATATAAAGATGGACAGCATGACAATTCCCGCACAGTGTAGCATTTGAATCTGGATCGCCCCCTGGTGGCTAGCTGCAGTATCCTTCATAAAGCCCGCCCCTCCATCTTAGTGAATGGGACACAGACCAAACTAAAAACTCGACACATGCCGAATTAATTTTTCCCAAAGATGGTTTCTATCTCTCTATTTCTCATCAACTTGATGTTTGTTCAATTGATCGTTTTTATGATAAGTTTATTTTTTTAATGAGTTATTAAATTCTACAAAGGGGTGATTTTGCAGCATGATTGACAGCTGTGACAGCCAATCTGTGCGTTAGCATTCAATGGAGCTGCTGGTTATTGGTCGGACAAGTGATGTAGTGGGAACTTCCACACTGCTGATATCGCTACTGCACAGACTCCGGCTCCAAATAATGCCAACAGAGGAAGATGGAAGTGGCCATATTTCTGATATTTTAGCTTCACTTAAGCATTGCGGTTGTAAGTGGGGATGCATCGGACATCTTTATATACAGTCTGTGATTCAACACTAAAGTGTAAATTTAATGTTTGTTCCTTATTTGCTGTTTGTTTTAACTGTTTCTAATAAAAATACTTAAAACTGAGTCTACTTTCGCAAAAACACATCATAGATCTGAGTCAACATGCAGATAACTAAAGGAATATTACACACAAAAACAGAATATTTTCATCAGGATTTGCTGCAGGAATGTTGTTTTGTTATGCAGTTGAGCATCAGCTTGGTTTTTACATTTGGTACAAAAACTATTCTGCATGATTCTGGCTGTATTTGTCTATTTTTCTCTGCAGAGTGCAGGCACAGCTCATGGAAACATAACGTTATGGCTGGCTTATGTATTCCAGCGTTTGTAACAGAACATTAGTGCTGCACGGTCAATAGCAGCTGCCTGTAATATCCCACTTACTGGTGCTGATCAATGGGCTGGTTGTTTACGGATCAATACACATTTCCACTAGCAGTTACATCCTCTGTGCAATTAGCATAGAAGTTCCCTGGAAAGGCTGCAGTGTTTGACCTTAGAGGCTGAAGCGTAATCACGGGCTAAAGTTCCAGTGAATATCACGTGTATACTGGAGATAAAACATTTAATTTTTGGTCAGTATTGATTTAGTCATCATCATGACACTTCATTAGAATATTAAATGGTTATTTTTTTGGGAAATAAACACAAACATGTGGTGTTGCATCATCTCCATCTGTCAAAGGTTAAGCTTTCCCAAATGTATCCTAACATAGATCTTTTGTTTGGCCACTGTGGAGCATTTCATGCCTCGCTAGCGCCCGTGTTTTGGCTGTGTCCAAAATTATCCACTTTCTGGCAGTCCACATTTTAAACTCTGTGTGATATTTTGGGGCACACGGTAGAAATTGATCCACTGCTGGCTGTATATGGGGTACTGAGAGAGGACAGTCCTCTTAAAGGACTCTTTCCAACTGTGGTGAGGTTTATAACCCTTTTAGCACGTAGATTTATTCTATTGAATTTGAAATAACTTCCTCAATGTTATACAGCACTTAAACTAAAAAATATCTGATTCATTTAACGAGGATCTCTTGACAAATTTAATAAGACTTGGTGACCCTTTATTGATTGTGCTGAAGTGAGCCAATAATAATCCTCCCAACTTTATGCTGCTGCTACAAGTGTAAGTGTGGTGTCAATAATTAACATGTGAAGCAGCCCTGTGTTTTAACCCTTAGGACCTGCTTTAATATTACACTCACTCGTAACACTTTCAAAATCAAGCTTTAAAAAAATATTATATATTGCTTTTTTTTTTTTCTTTCATAGATAAATTTTAACCAAGATCACTCCTAATCATAAATATCAAATATTCATTAATTTTCATACTTTTAACCCTTTAAATGCCAGGTTTTTGTCATGAAGCCACTATGTTTTTAGATGAAAAAAAAAACTAACATTATTTAATATATATACATATTTTAAATATACTTCATGCCAAGTGAACAGCCTGGGATATATGAATGATTTGCAGCAACATTGATTGTAACAGTGCACCTAGTGGAAATAGCATGACCATATGCCAAATATGGTAAAAAAATGACATAATCAGCTGGAAAATAGTTAAAAATTACAAATTCCAAGACAAAAGCCAAGAATGACACCAAGAAATCATACAATGCATGTTTTTGTGATGGCTGTAGGATCAAAATTGCAGTTTTAATGGCATTCAATGGTGCATTTTTTGTACTTAACAGTATGAACGTAACAATTTAGTTTTCACATTGTGTTTTAGACTTTTTGTAGGAGCTGAGCTGGAAATTCCAATATTAAACAAAAATGCACAATTTTGCCAAAATTTGTGCCATTTGCATGAAAACTGTTGTACATAACTGGTCTTGTTCTGCTATTGCTGCACAAAACCAGTACAATCCCAGTCTGATGCTGTTTTCTCACTCACTTGTCGTCAGCCTGCTCCTTCTCCTTCAGCAGGATCTTCATCTGCTCCTCGATGTGTCGCAGGTCCTGCAGCAGGTCCACGGCTCCGGGATCCTCTCCTCCCTCTGACTTCTCCTCTGCAGCTTCAGCCGCCTTCTCCTCCTGCTCCTTCACCCCGAGCAGCTCCAGAGTTCGCTGTTTCTCCTGAGAGAGCTCCTGAAGGACAAAACGACACATTCAGATCCGACAGAATCCACAAGTCTGAATGAATTTCATCAGTTCTGGTTTCAACTGTGAGACTGAGTGCTGCATATTCAAAGTGATGTAAGGCAATAATGAGTCTTGTTTAATTAAATTTGCAGGAAGTTGAGTGTTGATTCTTTCACCGGAAATCACTCTTCCATGGTTAAAAATAAATTAATACATAAATAACTTTACTCTCAGTTCCTGCCAACTCACTTGTTAGGAGTTCTTTTTTTTTGTTTTGTCTCTTGTTTTTTTGTGGGGGTCAAATATAAAGGAAGTTTAAATTTAATTTTATTTTACATTGATCAAAAATAATCTTTCATACATTTTCATGCTCTTTTTTAGAAGTAGCACATCAGCTAAAATCCTAAAAATAAGTGACATATTTATATTCAAATATATATTATAGTTAAAACTTCATATACGCTCATTGTGTATTTCATTTAAGATTACAAAAAGAAAGACAACTTTTCTATGTTAACAGTAAGAAAATCATGGATGCGAATAATTGCTTAATAATGTGCTTATTTGCTTTCTTGCTGAGATCAGATGTTCAGATTAAAACCAGTCTCATATCTGTCTTCAAGACACAGTCAGCAGCAGTTTAACTTCTGAGGTAACAAAATCTGCCTACCGGCACCAGCATCTTGTTTGGTTAATCCGCACAAAAACTGAAGTGTGAAACAACATGTGTAGTTATAGGGGGATTAGATGCCAGATTATTTCTTGGCCAGGAGCAGTGACTTACTGGAGTCTCTGCAAACAAACCATATACACTGGTGTGTGAAGTAGTGCATTTTAAAGGTGCTGGTGAGAGGATTTTGTCACCATAAGACAAAGTTTTTTTGATTTAAACAATCTTTATACACACAAGCACCATTTCAGAAATAACCTCCGTACGAACCAACACAACTGAAAATGCATATCACATGCTGAGTGATTGTTTACAGTGTTTTTAATTTCTGACTTTTAATTTTCCCTCATGACTTTGACCCCGTTTCATAGAAAGCTGCATCAGTCAGTCTCGTTTGTTACACAACTTACGACATCAGCAGTTGTAACATTATGTGATCTAAATCGATCACCGGAGTCCTCTACGACTCATCAACAAGTTCTTCGTGTTGCACAGGTCTCTCCGCACACTCACAGTGTTTGTGCATGAGTGACAAACTGCGTTTATTTTTATACCTCGATGGATTTCTGCAGCATGATGGTCAAACTGCTCAGCTCTTCTTTTTCAGTCTCCACACCTCTCAGGGACTGAGCGGTGCCATCCAGGTCTCTGACACCGACACGGAAGACAAATCACAGTCAAACACAGGCTTATAGAGTATAATAAGTATAAGTTAACCCTATCAAGCCTGGATGGACATCAGTCTTTTTTGTGCTGCATTCAGGCACCTTTCATGAGTATTTAAACATTTAAAACTACGAGCAAAAACTGTTTAATTCCTTTAAAAAACATGGGAGAAGGCAATGAGAAAATGGCAAGAAATTGGTAAAAGGTGACAAGAAAAAAATTTATAGAAAAAAAGAAACATCCAAAAACTAGATTTATGGTTATTAGAGTTATATATTCAAAATATGTATGGGAATATAATTTCCTTATTTGTTTTCATTTTCTACTTTCCTTTTTTTGCCAATTTTCTTGTAACTTTTTAATAATTTGTTGCAAATTTTGGGGTAATTTCTTCTATCTTTCTCAAATTTCAAAGGGTTAATAGGAAATAGTTGAGTGTTTACAGTTTGATATGCTCCTGCTCCGCCTTCAGCTCCACCACCACCTCCTCAAACTTCATCTTCTCTTCCTCCAGGACCTGGTTCAGACGCTCCAGCTCCTGCACACACGTGTGTGTTTGTGTGTTTGTAAGAAATTGTTACTGATCACAAGGATCACATTGCATACCTCATTATTTAACTTTGGCAATGTATTATAACTAATTATTTACTGAAACATTAAATACAACAGAAAACTTCACTTAAACTTAAAAATACAAGTTAAAATCTCAAAATGATCTCTTGTGCAGATGGAAAATGAAAAAAAAAATATTGCAGTTATGTGTTGACAGCAGAGGAGTAATCTCACCTCTCTCTGTGCTCTTTGATGAGTCAGCTCCTCAGTTTCTTCCATCAGTTTATCTGGAGAATGAAAAGCAGCGCACATGAAAGCTTCCTCAGCTTGTTAAATCTTTTAAAAAGCTCAGGTGACTCTCTCCTGTTCTTACCCAGATACTCCTGCTTCTCCTTGGCCAGCTGCAGCCCCTGAGCCTCCAGACTCTCGATCATGGCCTCCCCAAGCTGGGCGTTCTTCCACGTGCTGTTGGACACACACACATTTCACCAAAACCAAAATATGATTAGTAAATGTGAACAAATGCTTCCCATCATTTTAGAGATGACGGGTCTTTCAGGCAGTCAGTCCACCTCTTTGTTCCAGACTGAAATCTAATTTTTGGATCAACAGCCATGAAACTTTGCTCATACATTCATGGCTCCAGACAAGATGCATTTTGCTGACTTTGTGATCCTCTGACTTTTTCATCTAGCTCCACCAGCAGGTCAAAGTGTTTTTTAAGCTTGGCCCACACCAAAAGATTTTTCAGATCTTAACATTTTAAAAATGTGAGACACCACAAACGTCTCGACATATAATAATAGATCTAACAGTTTTGTTTATGTAGTGTGTGGAGAGCAGCGATTAGGCCAAAACAACACACCTCACATTAACAGATAACATTCATGAAGAGTCCCACTCACAAATCTGGAAATTTCACCAGCCTCTCGCGATAAAACATCACTTTAGAGAAAACAAACATGGGGAACGATGAGCAGAAAGAAGTAGCTATACACAGTACTAAAAAGTATGGAAAAGGCAAAATGAGTGGGAGTTCAGAAACAACATGTACAACCTGTATAGACTAAAACAAAAGTCCTCTTAATAATCACTTGTGACTCATTAGAGGTGTGTTGCAGGGTCTGTCTCTGCAGAGACTCGGCTCTCTGCCTGTATTTTATTATTTTGCTGTGTACAAGACATTTCTAGACGTCAATCTTTGGGCAATGGCGTGAAGCCATGAGCCGATAACAATGCAGGGTATGAGGGCAGTTCCTAAAAAAAAATGTTGCCACCAAGTGCCAGATCATGAGCAAATCCAAGAGGAGCCGCTGAGCAAGGCAGAAGGGCCAACTTTGAAAGGTGCATCTACAAACCGCAACAGACAAATCCTAATTCTGTCTTTATTTCTCTACATGCATTCAGTAACATTTCTGACTTTGGCCGCTCTTGTGCTGTCTGATTTTTTCCAAAAACAAAAACATCTTCCATCAAAACAATTAAAAAAAAAAAAATACCACAAGCCTTTTAAAATTCATGAGTCATGTCATGTCGTGTGTGTGTGTGTGTGTGTGTGTGTGTGTGTGATTCTTTCAGAGGAAAAAGCTGATTTTCTGTCAGTCGAACACTCACACTTTCCCGGACTCCTGCAGCATCTCCATCCACTGGACCTGCTCCTCTCCAGACTCAGCAGCCAGAACTATGGTGCCCTGAGGGACGAAAAAACGATATAAGACATCAGCATCTCCTCAGTAATGAGCGCAGGCTATAAAGTAGACAAAGGATTTTCCATCTTTGGGCTGCTGAGATAGTAAAAACTGATTCAACACTGCGGTGTCCCGGTGTGCAGTTGAATTCACTCCACAATGTGTCCCATTTGTTGCAGTTAAATAGTTATTAAAGTACAATTCAGAAAAGGCTATTTCAGCTCTGCAACCTGCTTTGTCATGCAGCCATTTCTGCCTCGTTATTTTTGCATAAATTTATTGTTGCATGTCGTCTTTCTGCAACTTTGTGCCCGTGTTGGTTTTAAAAACAATACTTGAAAGGTTCATAAATGATAAAGTAATGGAGTGATAAAGGTGTGACAGGATCCAGGTCTTACAGTAAAGTCTTCCAGGTTGACCACGATGCCAAAGGGCATGCCCATGTTTTCATTGGATGACACCACACACCCTCCCAGAGGGATGACTCCCTGAGACACAAACACATCACGCCGTTATCACACATGGATAATTCAGATAAAAAACATCTGTTTACAAAAGCAAAACGTGACTTTAACACACAGAAATAAAAAAACCCCTCCTAAATCTTAACATGCATTGAATAAGAAAAAAAACATGCATCTTCTACTGTCTCTTACAGGTGTGCAGAGGAGAAGCAGCGGCTCACCTTTGGGTGGATGTTGAAGTACCTGTTGGTCTCAAAGTTTCTCCTCTCGCTCTCTGCATAGTAGAGCAAGAAGCTGTCTTTGATGATGAAGAATCTTTGTACCGAGGAAGACAATGAAAGCAGCAGTGAGTCAATCCTGTGGGGCTGAAAGGAACCAACGTCTGCCGATGTTCTCAATGAGCAGTTACACAGAAGAGTGATTATTTGATTTGAATTTTTTCAGAGGCCCCAAAACGTTAAACACTTTCTTACCCTTTTAATCACCTACAAACCCCTTAAATTCATCTTGTGGCCCCTCATGTATGTCCTGACCCCCAGCTCGGGAACCACGGCTTCAGATAATTGCAACTTCTTTGTTTTTTATTCCTCTGAAGTCTCACAATAGCACAAACGTATTGATTGAGGAAGAAGTAGACCAGCAACTCCAGTGTTCTGTGAGGTAAAATTACTGTTTTCTTCAATGGACTCTGATGGCTCTGATGGATATAATGGCTTCAGTTCCCAGTTGGAAAGGGAAGTCTGATGGTAAGGTAAAATAATGAAAATACTCTAAATATAACATGAACTTCAACTGATATTTTTGATATTTCTGATATTTTCTTTCTTAAGTTTGCTAAAATATGTTTTGCTGCTGTCTCGGTCCACAGCAGTTCATTATTTAGCTCCTGCCTGCTTTTCCAAACTGGAGGCGTGCCGACCGTCATCTACTGTAGGTAAAACAATGGATAAGTGTCTAATGCATTAAAGGAATACTTCAGCAATTTAGTATTGCACTTTCATGAAGTCGGGGGACTTACCAGAGAAGGAATTAATACATTTTGTAACTAAGCTTTTCTGTTTACAAAGACATTACAGCTGTTTTCACAAGGAATCTATCAGAATCGTCGTCTCCAAATTTTTCAGTTCTTTTTTTCTCAGCCAGCATGTTTTTCTGACAGCTGCTCATGGCAAAACATTGTCGTTAAACTCACGCTTCTACACTGCTCACAAGTCACGTCTAAAAGTCTACAATTATGGCAGAGAAGATGGGATGGTCTAAAGCGTGGCTTCAGTTTACAAAGAAACATGGTAACAGTGCTGCCTGTAATGTCTGTAATTGATCATTTCATTCAAGGGTAGAAACATCAGCAATATGCTGAAACATCTTCCTACACAACATGGGCCTAAATTCCAGGATTACATGTATCTGTAACTACACAAGTGTCGCTGCTTCCCATCGGAGCAGCATAGCCATTAGAGAGGCTAAATATCTAATGTGTGTTATTTTAACTTCTGCGCCGCACAGGCAGGATTAGCGGATTTTTTCTCTAACAAAGAAAACCTGCATAAAAACAAAGGCTGTACAAAAAGTATCTAATTTCATTCATTTTAGAGGTTGACAGAAAACATCTACTGCTAGCTTAACTTCCCCTTTTCACAATTCCTGCACAGCGACAGAAAATAAGCATAAAAAGTGTGAAAGTGTGTCACTGTGCATCTCAGAGATATTAAAGCAGTAGCACTGAGACTGAAAACCTGTGCGGGCCTACTTGTTTCTGCAATGAAAAACAAAATGACCAGGAATCAATAAAGAATCCGACCAATGAGCAAAATCGATAATGGTATTGGTGTTGATAAAATATTTGAAATTCCCATCACACAATTTCACCCACAGGGGAGGCTGTTGAATAAGCTGTGACATTATGACTAT
This sequence comes from Plectropomus leopardus, assembly GCF_026936395.1. NCBI lineage: Eukaryota > Metazoa > Chordata > Actinopteri > Perciformes > Serranidae > Plectropomus > Plectropomus leopardus. The sequence goes on from NC_142189.1 coordinate 6,723,904, forward strand.
TATTTTCATTTTTTATTGTTTTATGTGAATTTAATATACAAAGGGACAATATATCTAGATCTGGTGCATTCAAACACAAAGAAATGAAAAACTCAAATCCTATAAAGCCTCTCTGAGTGACTAACCTCCACACTGGTCGGCAGATTTGTTTCAAACAACTTCCGTTTTTTTTTGTTTAAGCTGCAGACAAAAACAAATACCACAAAATCTCAGAGCTCAGCCGTCTACAGTTTGGCACAGGACACCAAACGAGCATTTACCGAACAAAACCAAATTCTTTTGACCTTTATGACACAAGCAAATGGGAAAGGTTACAAAGAGTGCGCTGCAAATGGACTCTCTGGATCCGCCGTGTATTGTCGTTTTAACTGTTATGTAAACTAAGAGCATTATCATGACATAAGGTACCAATCCAGGCACTTTAACATCCAAATATACACAGAAAACACTGACACTGGGATGTGAAAAGACCTGTCCTGTTATTATATAAAGCAATCCTCTGATGCACGACACAACATCCTATATGTCCATTTTGGAAGAAAAAAAGTTCAACATTCAAAATCAGAAATAGTCAATCCAGTCAGCATTTTTTTTCCAAGAATTTAAGCTTCTGCCAAAAAACCCCCAAAACCTGCATTTTTGTGATGTTTTTTTTTTTTTTTTTAGATTTTTCTAAGAGAGGCCACTGCAGATGTTTTAAACTGCAGATAAAAAGAAAAATAAATAGCTTTTTATCTCCGATAAGTTGAGGTTTCAAATAAGTAGTCAATTTAAGCATTTTTCCCCAATTTTTTTTAATGCAACAACTAACTTTCCGACATGTATTGAACAGAAATTATAGCCGTTCTCCAAGAAAAATCAGCATTTTTATTTGCATCAGATATATACTTTCTCCCCCATAAATGTCGCCTTTTCAAAAATTAAAGAAAAACAATTTCTTAAAAAGCTTAAGTTTTTAAAGCTTATGCAGGTTTTATAAGTTGCAGAGAGACAGAATTCCCCATGTGCTGCAGAGATAAAAACACAAGAACCACCAGGTGAATCACCACTCCCCCTCACCTGCGGGACCACTTTGCCGACGGCCGTCCGAAGGGCCTCTTCCACAGCACCCCGTGCAGCTGCACTTTGGTGCTGATGTCCAGCGCTTCAGAGTCCGACTGCTCCATGGATGACCAAGGCGAAAACAGAGAGTTTCTGGACGAAGACGAGAACATCCTCTCTTGCTTCCCACACCCTGAGAGGTGGAGCAAAAAAAAAAAAAAAACAACTCAGCAAATTAAAAAAAAAAGAAAAATACAGTCAGTCAATAACAATCAGTCTGATAGCGCCCAACACATGGAGGTGCATGTATAGCTGCAGGGACAGCTTCAATACAAAGCAGGAAAAAGTAGAAAAGAAATCCCAATAACTCAGCAGGGTGGAATGATGCAGCTGCCAATACGCTCATCAGCTGGAGGCAGACTGACGGCAAAGCGCAGAGGAAAACGCCGACAGAGAGGGAGGGAGGAAGAGGAGGGATACTGGGAGGCGATGGGGGAGGGAAGCTTTAGGAGTGAGTTGCTAAATCTGAAGCCGGTCAATACATTCCAGCCAGTAAAAGCTGTTATTCAGATTACTGTACTCGCTGCAGTCTCCAGCTCTTGGCAGGTATAAACTCTCTGGTCGCTCCATCCATCAGTCACTCCATCCCTCCATCCACCCATCCGCAGCTCCAGCAGTGAATTAGGAGAACATCTGGGGCAGAGGCGGGGCTGCATGACTTCTGGTAAAGAGGATGGAGAGTCACAGCGGTTAACATGCAGCTCAGCGCCGTGAGTATCAGATTAATTTACACAACATGTGTCAGAGTGGATGGACAGCAGATTATAAAGATATTGACAGCTCAGCCTCGACAGAGAAGTGCATGAGCCTGCAGTTTTGTTTTTTTCAGGAGTAAAACATCCTAAAACCTCTTTTTTTGCATTTAATTTAAAACAAAAGTACTATAATTTGTTAAAAACATGAGCAAAAATAACAGTGACAATCCAGAAACTCTTACCTTGAGATGAAGACAAGATGAAAACTTCACACATGGGATCAGCTGCTTTCTAAAACTGAATCGAATGCTTTAAAAACAAAAACTAAAGTGATGAATTTCAGGCTCAATTCCACCTGCTGAAATCTGGGGGAAAAACAAACTATTATTAACCAGCAACATTTTTTAAATAATCAGTTAAGATGCTGAAATCATCAAACTTAAAGACAGCATTTTCACCAGTTAAAAAACTTTAATTTAGTCGTCATAAAACACATTGCTTTACAACCGATTTTCACAATCAAAAGTATGGAAATAAGGCAGACTCATCCTGGAATGACAGAAAATAAAAATAAGAAAAGACAGACTGACCCCCACTGAAACTATTACAAATATTAACTTCATCCTAAAATTCTCTGATCACGACTGAAACCTCAAATCAGCCCCGATATGTGCCGTCGGCTTCTTCATCAGACTCCCCCTGCAGAGATCTGGCAGTTTTAAGGGTTTCTGCAATTTTTATTTTCTCAATTTATAAGCATGTATGTAAAGTGCAGACACTCTCAAAAAGTGATTAAATACAAAAGAAGTTATTGCATTTCAAAATGATCATCAAACGGACACCACAGACTCCACTACGTTGAGTGTTTTGGCTGTTTGTGATGTAAAGAAGCTTCACATTCATTCAATAATAAACTTATTTAACTGATATCAGTAACATGAGATGCTCAACAACTAGACTTAACATGAACATTATTCATCGTAAACTACACAGTATAACCCTGCTGATGTTCTGCGAAAAACAAGCATCTCCGAAACTTTAAATAAGCTCAAGAAATGTTTTTTTCTAGTGTTGTGACGATGCGTTTTTGTGCAAAAAAGACAAACTTTTGAAGATGCAAACGTGATTTGTCTAACTCTAAATTTTAAAATGTCCCCAATAATTTACACTGGAATTACATCACAAAGGGATCTTTTCACTGCCAGCATGGAGAGGAGGAAAATTAACTGATATAGCTGCAACAATTAACCGATTAATTACTAAGTCGACTGAAAATTAATAGGCAACTATTTGATCACAGAATAATTGATTTTATCATCTTTCAAGTAAAAAAAGTTAAATATTTCCTGGTTTCATACACTGGAAATATGAGAATTTCATGCTTTTCTTTATCAAATATAAAAAGAAACTGAATAACTTGGGGATTTTTAGACTGTGGCGGATAAAACAAACCATATGAAGTCGTCGCCTTGGGCTCTGGGGTGTTACACAGGGCATGTTTCACTATTTATTGACATTTTATTGAGAAATGATGAATTAAGAAAACAGCAGACTGATAATGAAAATTGTTTGCTGCAGCCTCTGTAAATCATAGAGAAATTGGAGAAATCAAAAGCATTGATTAGATTTTCAGAGGACGGCAGCATGAGACCAGAGTCTTTCTCAAATGTTGGTAAACTGTTTATACAAAATGACTTGCAAAACCTACATTTTGACTTAAATTTGCATTATTTATCAACCTGCAATACCAGTTAACCTGTCACTTTCATTCTCCTCTGTGAAAGAAGTAATGTGACCAACATGCACCGACTCTAAAGACTTTAAAAAACATATTTTCTCAATCAGCTTCTCACAATGAAAGATGACATCCAATATAAACACACTATTTTCTGCCAAAGTTAAAAGTTCTGCTTGTTAAGCTCTTAATTAATAATACCCAAAATTTGACTCTGTTGCTTATTTAGCCATAAATATTTAAAGAAATACTTTTATTTTTATTTTAAATAATGTTTTTAGGGGCTTTGAAGGCAGGCTTATTCCCAAATAAATGCATTTTGTCTAACACAAACAGAGCTTCAATTATTTATCGATCAACAGAAAATGTATCTGCAACAAGTTTGATAATCAATTAATTGCTAAAGCAATTTTTCCTGACAAAGATTTGGGGGTTCCAGCTTCTCAAATGTGAAAGGTGAATATTTTCTGGTTTTCTTCATCTGCTGTGATATTAAAGTGAATATGTGATGGGGCTGAAAAATGTAAGACATTTGAAGATGTCACATTGGACTCTGGAAACTTGTGACATTTTTTTTTTTACAATTTTGCAAAATTTAGAACATATGAGTCGATGCACGTGGATCTCAACATGGTGGGGGTCGATTTGACGGATAGCGGCTAACAGTGCTAACTCCTTAAAGCTAGTAATTGCAACAGTGCTAACAGAGCTAACTGTGTTGACAATGCTGCGTTATATGCAGTTACAGCTGTACGACCGCAGTGCGAAGTGGCGGCGATGAGCTGGCCAGTGTGAATCACACATGCACTAACATGCACGTGCAGCTGGACCGGCTTACCACAACAAACCACAAACCACAGACCTTAAAACTCATACCAGTAAAATAATTTAACTTCAATCATCTTTTGTGATAACAAAAAATGCCAAATTTCTGCAGGGATTCTGATGAACTGGCACATAGAGGGGCTCTGTCTGTCCTCAAACATGACCGAGTGTAAAGAGACACAGTGGGGTGGGGGGGTGGGGGGTTCCCTTTTGTCCATACATACAGCGTCCCCATAAAAAATAAAACAGTCATGCAGCTGCTGGTCTGCATGCGACCCAACCCGTTCTCTCCAAAACATCACGTCGGGTTTGTTCTCCTCATACAGACTTTAAAATCAACTGACGTGTTGTAAAACCGTTTGATTTATACATAAAACAGAGACTCCTCAGACAGTCTGTAGCCTCTTGAGTCAGAACAGCTCATCCATGTCCAAAAACAACAAAAAAAAATTGTATTTGTGAGTCAGCAGTTCCATCTCACACAAGAGATCATGACGTTGGTGGAAAGGAAGTTACTCTGTACAGTACATACATATACATACACGAGCTCTGCTGTGAGCAGGCACAGTGATACGCTCACTATATCCACCTGTCCTGATGGGCGACGGAGCAGCCTGCTGACGTTTTAACGCTTCAATCGGTTCCTCTTTTAATGGTGCAGAGACGGGGGGGACGTCAGGGCTGCATGAGTGCTGCGAAGACTCTGCTGCACTCCTGAGAGAGGCGCCCCGATTTCCTGTGTATGATTATTGCTCAGGTATGATTAAGGAGTAAACCAACTACAAAAAAAAAAAAGTTTTGTTCAAAATTCTTCTCACTCGTCCTGTAACATGTCTGCTCTCCTGAGCCGATGGTCCCGAAACTTTTTTTTTTATCCAGCTGATGCCCTCAGCAAGGCAAACCACTCAGACCTCCACCTCTGAATAATAACGCTCTATACAATCACTTAAGACGACTCTACACACACCGTTTCCTCCAACCTCTATTTATAATTACTCAGAAATTAACGCGTTCAGAAACGAAACAGAAAATTAAAGTGACAGTTCATGTTGTGACGCATCAAGGCGGCTTGTGTCTTCTCTGTATGAGGAGTTTGACCGGACTAGTTTGTGGACATTTGTGTATGGGTTTTAAAGGAGAGACACGCTTCCTATCAGAGCAAAAAGACTTCTTGCTGATTTCCCCAAAGTCACGAGCCACAGCAAAAAAATGTTGCGAGCATGTGGCTGGTTATTCGGGCTGATGTCTCATTCAGCTTCATCGTTGGCTGCGACAAAAAAACTCTCCGATTGTAAGAAAATAAGTTGGGAACGTTTACTACAAACTGCAACGTCCTCATGGCGCCGTCTGTTCTGGTTTCGACTTGCGAGTATGGCACTTGAAAATCAGCTCAAAATTAATTGGGAAGAGATTTACACTGTACAATTATACAAAAAAGAGCTTTCTCAATATCATCAAATCTCACTGTGCAACTGCCATCTAGTGAAAACGTCACTGTAATCATATCTGGGTTCTTTGACTTTGGACAAGCACGATGATGCAACACTGAAAACTCCACGGTGATCGAAGTAAACTAAAGGGTCCACGCGTCTGGTCTCTCTGATAAAAAAAGATTTCTGGTGGAATATATGGACACATACAGTAGCTGTAAGATGTTTCGGGAAAAAAAACATCCTCCTCGGACGTCACTGCAGCCACTCTGATTCCCCTACACCATTCATCCTGTTTCAAGCTCGAGTCATAGGACGTCCCCACAACGAGCCCCAGTCTGCTCACAGAGGTCCATCCGCAGACACAAGCAATAAGACATTTAGATCCACAATGTTTGAAGTCTGTGTCTCCGTGTTTTCGCCCTGTACACCCGTTTTAAACCCGTCCATAGCTCTAATGGTGGTGACCGACAGACAGCACCAGAGGAATGAGGCATCCCAGCACCAGAGCTCCCACCTCCACCTTGCTCAGTCCTTTTCCTCCGTTCCCTCCTGAAGGAGCGTGGCTGTGTCCCCCACCGCCGACCTCGGGGAGGACGTGTACGGTGGCCACGTAGAGGAAGGTGCCGGCAGAGAAGAGCATGGCGACGCCGGTGGCGTTGATGTCTGACAGGGCCTCTTTGCTGCTCTGAAGGGGAACAAAACAAAACAAGTGTGAGGCTAAATGTCTGAATTAAAGTATATTTCTGCAAAATTGTTTTAGAATATTTCGTTATATAAAAACATGTTGTGAATTTTGGAAATGATTACATCTTTTTTCAACTTTTTTAAAAAAAATAAATGGGTGGGAAAACTGAAAAAAGGGGGGGTAAGTAAATAAAAATTATAAAAGAAATTAACGGTAAAAAAATAAGTTGAGAGGCAAACAAATAAACTGCGTTCCCTTGACAACAGTATTGGATCAATACATACACACGTAGACGATGGGCGGCTACTAGTTACACTACAATCCATTTGTGGTACTTGTTCACACAAAGTCAGGTCTGATTCGTGAAACATAAACATTAACATATATCCACTTTGTCCAGTTTTCAGTAAAAGTATCACTCAGGGTTCTAATTTTAATCAATACTAGAATCAGAAATACTTTATTGATCTCCATGGGGAAATTGTGGAATTAAAATTAGAATCAGATCAAAATTAAAAGTCATTCTCTCTTAATACTACAGTATATATTACATCAATCTATTCGTCAACACTGGGTATTTTATTTTTCAGCCATTTCTTGGTTAGGGATTTCTTACAGGCCATCAATAATATTCTTAACAGTTTTTTTATCCATTTTTCACAATTCGAGTTCCTCGAGTCTAACCACATGCATCAGTTCAAAGCTGAAAGTAATTTTGGTTGAAAAAAAAAGTTTACAGGATGCTATGAATTTTAGTCCAAAAAAGAACCATAGAGGGAAACTTCAAAAAGATATGGAAGTGATTTAACATTTTAACTTTTTGACTTTCTCTGGAGTTATTCAAAATGTTTGGATCACACAAGTCAAACAATCCCATAAGGTCATCACTGGAGTCTAATTCTACAAATAGTATAATATAAACAATATTAGTGTAGACTAATTTTTTTCTGAAAATGTGAAGGAACATCAGGTTTACACAGAATCAACAGACAAGAAGAACAAAAAAAAATGCAGCATTCAAATGTTTATAATTTAGAACTTGAATGTTTCTGCTATGAATGAAGCTTTGAACTAGTCGATAGAGTCCAAATCTAGACGAAATGAAACGATCTATCTTAAACATGTCTGTTAAATGTCTCTTGTAGGTAATCCTAACCAGTCATACTGGTTTTTAAATGAGCTTTTGGCTGAGGCATTATTTAAAACAGGCCTCAGGCCTCCGTTTACTCCTTCAAAGTAAACAGACGAGTGACAGTCATACAGGAAATACACTTCCTGCCTCAAAGGGAGCGTCGTATTTAAACACAGATTTCAAAATTTACCTGACTGAGGCCTAAAAAGGTGAGCATGGCGAGGACAGGAGCTGCCAGGGCAAAGACCAGGAGATGTTTGCGGATGCGGTTCCTCTCGAGACCAGCATGCATCAGGAACGACACCAGGCCGAACGCTGCTGGGGCCTGCAGACGACAGAGGACCGGAGTTCACAAAATATTCACATTTACAATCTGCAGATTATATTACGACTTTTCATTTGTTTCACACAAGGTCAGAAATATTTTAGACCAAGAAATTATTCTCACAAATTTGACACTTGAATGAATGATTATTGATGAAAATGGGAATCGTTCTCTGTGTATGTCTCTGGGAGAAATGGGTATGTAATGTGGAGACCTGACCTTGTCGAGATGGTAACTTGAAGGAAAGTTCTTAACTTTTTGTTTTGTTTACCGACTATATCAGACTGCTACAAGCATTTTATTTTATTTGACTTTTTTTGGTTTATCTCTACCTCTCTGGGAGGTGTCAAAAAAAGGGAAATGTTATACGGACAGATGTTTGCAAGGACAAAAGGCTGATTAGTGACTGCTCACAGCGTTGCATGTATGGCTGGAAGTGCTAAATGTTTATTTTGGCCATTATAAAAATGCGCATTTGTCACAGGCTTCTTGATGTTGTACGACTGAAGATAACATTCAAATAAATTAAAAACTTTTTTTAAAAAAAGAAGAAAAAAGAAAATGATAAACGATTCATCTGTTATCAAATACTTGGCAATTCATTTTTTTTACAAACCAACTTATTGTTGTTTCAGCTCTACTGATGATTTATGAATTTTATTTGTATAAACATATTCGGGATGGGGACGTCATATGTTGCCATATGATGAGGTCCACAGTGAAACATCATGTTGACAATAACAAAGGCAAATTTTCATGATGGCACTGACAAACTTGGACAATTAATCAAACACAACTTTGCCCATGTGGCAGCCTACAGTTCATCTGGCAAATAAATAACTATATTTACTTTTTAAGAATGCAATAAATGCCCCTGGAGTCACCAAAAACATGTGGTCAAACATATTTCACCTCCTCCTACTCCTTTTGGGACATGAAATACTTATGTTTGTTTACTGAATGTGTCCGGCAGCATTCTGATGTTTTCTTTTCTTTTTCTAGTTTAGATTTTATTTTTGTTGTCTTATTCTATTTGCCATGTTTGAAATAAAGATCTAACTAATAACTAATAATAAACTAACATATGGACAATGGGGTTAGGAGTCGATGTCTGACAGGCAATGGCATTGTCTGCCATTGCCTGTCAGACATTGTCAGCCTTAATACAAATCTCATGAAGCTAAACAATAAAAAAGGACGCTGAAACCCAGTAATTTATTGCAGACGACATGAAATCATTATTACCTTATGCAGCATGATAGCTACAAATACAATGAGCTGAACGCTGGTCTGAGAGGTGGATGCAGCAGCTCCTAGTGCCACGCCGTCAGCTGGAGACAGAAGACACAGTTACTGATTTACCGTTAATATTCAGTCATTAATACAACATTAAGGTCTGACTCTAAAAAGAGGTCAACTGTTGCTGCTCAAACCTTCTCAATAATCATCTTTAATTTCCCATATGACAGTAATTATCACGCTCAGTTTAAAATGGGATTCAATACTTGACCAATAAGTAAACTTGGGTGTTGCAGAAAATAACTGTTTCATAAGTAAACATTTACACAATATCACACCTGTGTGTTGTCTGATCACACCTGTACTGTCTATTCTGCAGAAGTAACTTGTGTGGAAAGAAGACCATTTTTTATCGAAACATCTATTTGCAATTTAGTCTTATATATATGATTTTTTTTACATAAACGTCATCATTATGTGGCAAAAAATGATCAAAAACAGACCCACCTGCAGCGTGGACCACCAGACCCAGTGTGGTGGTGATTTTCGAGGAAGTGACCCTTGCTGATTCTGGATCTAAACCAGACAAAAACAAGTTAGAAAAATATTACTTTTATGAAATGTATAAATGCAAAACATAGTGACAATGACACAACGGGATGTCCACCATGAATATGAGCTGTCACATGTTGGCAGACTCTGCAAACAGTTTGCAGAGCATTAGCTGATCAAATAAAGAGCTCTAATTATTTGGTACAAAGCGTGGGTGCATCTGGGAGAACAGAATTTGCAGTCGAGCCATCTGGGGGTGTTTTAGGTCTAATTCAACAAACTGATTTTACTCCAGAGAAGATTAGGATTTGATGAGGCTAATTACAAAGCTGCTGTCACCAAACCCCATTTTCAGAAACTAATTTTCCACATATATAACCCCTTTGAGTGCTTTAAAAACAAGAAGGCAATGAGCAACCTGACCAAAAAATAAAATGTAAAAAAAAGCCCCAGAAAATAGCAAGAAATTAATTAATTGACAAGAAAAACTTGAAAACATGCAAAAAATATATATATATAGAAAAGTAAAGAAAGAAAATAAACAAGAATATAACTTTAAGAAAGAAATAAAAATATATTACATTTAGTTTTTGTAATATAATTTTAAATTGCATAATTATAAGAACTATAAATACAGTTTTCTGGGCATGTTTTTCTATTTTTTAATAACATCTAATAATCTCCCCACTGCTAATTTTTAAGTCATTTTCTTGCCACCTTTTACAAATGTTTTGCAGTTTGCCAGACATTTTTTGCCAGGTTGCTCTTTGCCTTTTTCTCCACATTTTTCAAAACAAATAAAACAATTTTCTCAGGTTCCAGGGGTGTAAACACTTGTGAGAGGCATCTGAAGGCTGCACATTTAGACGGATGCTGATCCAGGTTCTAGGGGGTTAATCTTGCTGTCCTTCATAACACTGACCTTCAGTGCTGTGCACATGAGAGCTGCCTATCTGGTCCACCAGCAGCATGAAGACGAAGCCCAGGACCAGAGACACTCCGATGCAGGCATGAAGCTGCTCGTGACTGTGCTCGTGTTTCCCGCTGGCGCTCAGAGCTGCGTCTGCTTCACCCTTCGCCTCGGACACTTCCACAACGCCGGCTTGGCCGTGGCTGTGGTGTCCACCTGCAGAGACAAGTCAGGAGGGAACAGAAAGAGGCAGATGGACAGTCAAAAAACACCTTAAGACATCTGTCCAGCACAGAGACCTTCACAAACGCACGGAGCATTTCTGTGACACAGAGGAACGTGTTGATGCAAACGTTCACAAAACAAAAACCTGAGTCTGACAAAGTTTGTTACGTAAGAGAAATGGACGTCAACTGGTTGTACTTTACGAATTGCTGAACTTTGCTCTGTTTGTAAAAGATTCCAACTGTTAGAGTCCACACAGGCGAATGTTTACTTACTATAAGTCTTTATGCACAATACTGAATTTTTTCCAGAGTATCTGTGACCTGTTGCATCCCTAGAGGCTCGTGAAGCAGATCAAGAGTCAAAGGCATCAAATGATTGTGCCTTTTCTAGATTATATATTATTTCTAGAATAGAGAGCTGACAGGAAATGAAGACAGACAAACTCAATTACACGGTCAGTGACTTATATCGTCCGTTTAAAGCCCGGTCTAGACAGCAAGCATCTCAGTTGTGTGGGTTTTTTTTCACTTGAGCATCTAAAAGCACAATAAATGTTTTTTATCGAAAAGATAAGAAACACGTGAGAGAAGTGTGTTCTCAAATCTCAGAGAAAACGATGAATGAAGAAAACGTGATTCACTTTTAAGGAAGAACAGCCCTCGTCTACAAGCTGTCAAACTGATAATTTAACAATGATAATTACATAATTTATACAGCACCTTTAAAAAAAACAGTTTACAGAGAGCTTTAACAAAGAAAAGCAGAAGCAAGACACCCAGGAGGCAACATAAGAACAGACACCAAATGCTGACCTAAATCCAGACAAGTATTAAGGTCAAATTAAACAACAAATAAGACGCAAAAACATATCAGAAAGAAGACTGATGACATGTTAAAGAGAGATTAAAAAAAAACAATTCCCTCTCTGAAATTCGGATTACTGGATAAATTACTACTTTTGGCAAGAAAGTGTATCCTGCTTAATGGATCAAAGAAACCCCACCTACTGTTACTCTGTGGCACAAGGAAATATTTTATGTGTTAGAACATGAGACGGTCGGCTCTGAGCTTAAAAGTATGATCAGCTGATTATGAACATTTGGAAGCCACTCGCGCTGCCTCTCTGTAGAGACCGTCGATCTATTATCAAAAGGATTCTCTTTCTCGTCCTGGAAATCCTCATTATGGAATAATTAGACTGGAAACGCACACTAAAGGTGACACAGTAGCAGAGGGACCAGAGTACTGGTCCTCATGCAAGAAACACTATAAAAAACACATTTTCTTTTATTTTTGCTCATATCCAGAATAAGCTTTTATTTTGTTAGTGCCCACTGATTTTGGGATTCACCAATGTTATTTTTGATTTTATTTTTGACTTCAGCAGGAAATACTGTACTTTTTACTTCACTACTATTATTAGATAAATACTTTACAAATGAAGATTCATGCAAACAAACCAAAAATATTAAAATATTCAAGTACAGCTGAAACAATTAGACGAGTAATTAGAAAATTAATTGGCAACAATTTCTTTCATTAAAAGTAATTTTTCATGCAAAAAACAAAAACATGTCATGGTTCCAGCTTCTCAAATATACTGTATGTATGAGGACCTGCTGCTTTTTCTTTTAATTTGTTTAATTATTTTGATTTATTATATTTATCTATTTTTTATTGTATGCATACTTTTATTTTTAATACATCACTACATTTCCCTGAAATTACATTTACTTTGTACATCAGTTTCACTACTGCAGAACTTCTTCTTACAACCTTTTTTGGGTGTGATCTCTCCAGTCTTGTGCATGTGCCAGAGTCTTTGCACACGGCACAAAACCTGCTGCTATGCAGAGTTTAGTGGGCGTTACCTCTGCTAATGAATCAAGTGGGACTGATCATTGAACACACCTGGTTATAGGAAATTAGGATGGTTATGGTGCATCTGGAGTTGACTTATACTTTCTCTTGCCAGATAATTAAGACAAAATGTAAGAGAATTTTGCTACATGAGGCCCAATGTGTGTGTGTGTATGTGTGTATATATATATATATATATATATATAAATAAAAGGAAAATATGTATATGTATTCCTGTTTTTGTGTATGCTGTTCATTGTAATACCTGTTTTTTTAATATGTGAAATATTAATTAAACTGTTGTTTAAAACAACAAAACACACACACACACACACACACTTGATGCTAAAAGCAGCTGGCTCCCATCAAAAAAGTTTGGACACCCCTGGTTTATGGCGAACGTTACCTTCAAGGATTTCTTCATAAAGTGCGTGGACCCCCTCAGGAATGATAACAGCCAGCGCAGTCCCACACAGTAGCCCTGCTCCCAGCACCGTGATCAACTTCAGCTTTTCCTGGAGAAACATACACAAACAAATCTTTAACCCTTTGAGATCGGGATCAACATCAGTCTTCTTGTGCTGCCTTCAGACACCTTTCACAGGCATTTAAAGCTTTGGGACGTGAGCAAATAGGTTTGATCTGTTTGAAGAACATGGGGAAGCAATCTGCAACTTTGCATTAAATGCACTGCAAATTGCCAAAAAAAAGTAAACGGTGATAGTTCAGTTCAGAGCTTTTGTTGTCCCTTAAGGGGAAATCTGATCTGCAGTTGGCAGTACAAACAATTTAAAAATACAACAAACCAGCACATAGAAGATCACAGCCGCACACAACCACACTTGATTAAATGCAACCCAATCAAGAGTAAAATTTGAGGTAAAAGTGTCAATAAAACTCATTTAAAAGTGTCAATAAAAGGAGTAAGCTTGTTTGACCGTTTAAAAAAAGTAATTAAAATATAGAAGTGTCAATAAAAGGGAAAAAAAACAATTATCTAATTATTATTAATAATAATAATAATCTTTTAAAAAGGGGGGGAGTTGTTAGAGAATTATCAAAATATGTTTTCAAAAGAGATATTTATGATTGTTATAACTATACATTTATGATAAGGTTATAGAAATATATAATAATTATTAATATTTAGGATTTTTTTTGTTTTATTTTAGAACTTTTTCCCCCAGTAACTTTCTGTTGTTGTTGTCATTTTGTTTGTTTTGTTTTCTTCTGATTCCAGGTAATTTTCTCTTAACTTTTCTTATGGCCAATTTCTTGCTAATTTTTCTGTCATTTCTAGTTAAAATGCCCATTGCCTTCCTTTCCATATTTTGGAAATAAATCAAGCCAGTTTGCTCAGGTTTCAAAGGGTTAAAACAAATCTGTTTCGCTGTTTTTAAGACGGATAAACACGTTATCTGATAACAGCAGAGTCTACATTGCAATCAGTGCTTCTGATTAAAATGCACTGACAGAGATGAACTTTTACCTCTCTGTAGATTTTGGACATGTGGCCAAAGTTAGACAAACCGTAAACTCTCAAGAAGCAGATTTTGAGAAGTTTGCATGTCACAAACTCACCTCAGAGAAGTTGACTGCTAAAGGAATAGTCCCGGCCACATAACATCCCACCAACATCGCCAGAGACAGCAGGCTGATCGAGCTAAAATCGTCCATGACTGCTGCACTTTTCTCTTCGGCTAATCTTCTGCTAAGCTAAAACATCAACCTCCAACTGGACTTTAACTGGCACTTTTAAGCGTGCTCGTCAGATTAAATCACATGCCCCGGCCTGCAGCTGCTCGTTAACAGTTACGGCTGGTTTAAGACACGTCCCTGTACTGGTACCAGTTCAGCTCGCTGCCAAACATCCACGTTAACTTAACAGAGACGCTAACAGCCTCTGGCCTCGATAACGTTAGCAAAGCTAAGCTAACTAGCTTCGGTAGCTGCCCGGCTCCTAAAATTCACAAATGAGGAATCCTGACATGTTAACGTGTATTTCCAAACATCCGTCGCCCCGCATTGTTTCTTCTAGATTCAGCTGTCGGTTGTAAATATTGCAACTTCCCGACTTGGTGAGCTGAGAGCTACAGAGACAAACTGGCTAAACTGGACATCCTGTTGTTTGGTGCCGCACTGAAGTACTTCCGGGTCACAACACGTCCGCTCAACCTGCTGAAGTAAACCTGCCACGTATCTGCGAGAGTCGCTGGAGGAGGAGAGACCGGAGGAAGTAATACTACTACTACTACTACTACTACTACTACTACTACTACTACTACTACTACTACTACTGCAACTAATAGTAATAATAATAGTTATAATAATACAATAACTTTTTTTTAAAATTATAAATAAAGTAGATATAAATATACAGACGCACTCACACACATACACACGTTTATACATACACATTTATATGTGTGTGTATATATATGTATATACACATACACACACATATATACATACACACACACACACTTCTACTACTAATAATAATACAAAAATAATAAAAGAAGATTTATTTGATTTATGTAATTTATAAATAAAATAGATACACAGACACACACATACACACACACACACACGCACATATACACTACCGTTTAAAAGTTTGGGGTCACTTAGAAATTTCCTTATTTTTGAAAGAAAAGCACTGTTTTTTTCAATGAAGATAACTTTAAACTAATCAGAAATACACTCGATACATTGCTAATGTGGTAAATGACTATTCTAGCTGCAAATGTCTGGTTTTTGGTGCAATATCTACATGGGTGTATCGAGGCCCATTTCCAGCAACTATCACTCCAGTGTTCTAATGGTACAATGTGTTTGCTCATTGCGTCAGAAGGCTAATGGATGATTAGAAAACCCTTGTGCAATCATGTTAGCACAGCTGAAAACAGTTTAGCTGGTTACAGAAGCTATAAAACTGACCTTCCTTTGAGCATCACATTTGTGGGGTCGATTAAACGCTCAAAATGGCCATAAAAAGAGAACTTTCATGTGAAACTCGACAGTCTATTGTTCTTAGAAATGAAGGCTATTCCATGCGAGAAATTGCCAAGAAACTGAAGATTTCCTACAACGGTGTGTACTACTCCCTTCAGAGAACAGCACAAACAGGCTCTAACCAGAGTAGAAAGAGAAGTGGGAGGCCCCGCTGCACAACTGAGCAAGAAGATAAGTACAATAGAGTCTCTAGTTTGAGAAATAGACGCCTCACAGGTCCTCAACTGGCAGCTTCATTAAATAGTACCCGCAAAACGCCAGTGTCAACATCTAGAGTGAAGAGGCGACTCCGGGATGCTGGCCTTCAGGGCAGAGTGGCAAAGAAAAAGCCATATCTGAGACTGGCCAATAAAAGAAAAAGATTAATATGGGCAAAATAACACAGACATTGGACAGAGGAAGATTGGAAAAAAGTGTTATGGACGGACGAATCGAAGTTTGAGGTGTTTGGATCACACAGAAGAACATTTGTGAGACGCAGAACAACTGAAAAGATGCTGGAAGAGTGCCTGCCGCCATCTGTCAAGCATGGTGGGGGTAACGTGATGGTCTGGGGTTGCTTTGGTGCTGGTAAGGTGGGAGATTTGTTCAGGGTATTTGTTTGTTTCGGGGATTTTGAATAAGGAAGGCTATCACTCCATTTTGCAACGGCATGCCATACCCTGTGGACAGTGCTTGATTGAAGCCAATTTCATCCTACAACAGGACAATGACCCAAAGCGCACCTCCAAATTGTGCAAGAACTATTTAGAGAAGAAACAGGCAGCTGGTATTCGATCTGTAATGGAGAGGCCAGCGCAGTCACCTGATATAAACAACATTGAGCTGTTGTGGGAGCAGCTTGACCGTATGGTACGCAAGAAGTGCCCATCCAGCCAATCCAACTTGTGGGAGGGGCTTCTAGAAGCGTGGGGTGAAATTTATCCAGATTACCTCAACAAATTAACAGCTAGAATGGCAAAGGTCTGCAATGCTGTAACTGCTGCAAATGGAGGATTCTTTGACGAAAGTAAAGTTTGAAGGAAAAAATTATTATTTCAAATACAAATCATTATTTCTAACCTTGTCAATGTCTTGACTATATTTTCTATTCATTTTACAACTCATGGTGGTAAATAAAAGTGTGACTTTTCATGGAAAACACAAAATTGTCTGGGTGACCCCAAACTTTTGAACGGTAGTGTACATATGTTTATACATATACATATATGTGTATATATATGAGGAAAGACCGGAAGAAGTAATATTACTACTACTAATAATAATAATAATTACTAACAAAAGTAATAAAAGTTTTATTTTATTTATGTAAGTTGTAAATGAAATAGATATAAACATACGTATAGACACACAGACACATATGTTTATACATATATATGAGGAAAAACTGGAGTAATTATAGTAGTAGCAACAATAATAATTCTAATTCTATATATGTAATTTATTTAAAAAGGTAGGTAGATAGATAGATAGATAGATAGATAGATAGATAGATGCGCCAAAAGTAAAAAAGAGCGACAAGAGCAAACAGAAAAATTAAACTTAATACAAGCACTTTTTAGGAAAGTGTGCTGTATATTGTTTTAACTGTATTACATTATTCATTTAATTTAATTTTATGAATTTTTTATTTTAATCTGACTTTTTTAAAAATCATTATGGCTATAGTTTTATTTTATTTTATTTAAATCCATATGTGCTGGGGGGGGGTCTTATACGTTTATATGTAAATGTTTAGTAAATGTTTAAAATAAATAAAAAATATATAACATAATAAATACAGTGCAATGTAGTACTGTGGTGACTTTTAGTCCAACCATTGAGCATTTCAGCGAGTCCTGAAAAAAATATGGTAATTTAAGTTTTTTTTCATTGTTTTTGTATTCTATAGTTCCATTACATTTAACAGTCATATACCCCAAAGCTGTCCTTGTAATTATCTAAAAGTGATTTTATTCTTCCCCAAGATAGATTATAGAATAGATTCTGTTCTTGGGGATCAGGGGATGTGCAAAATTTCTGAGCAAAGACACAGTTAAGACATACTTCTGTATTTTCCTTTTTTTGTGGCCAAATGAAGAGAAATAAAAAATATTTTCTAAAAAAAAAGCATATTTATTAGTTCACACAATGAAGCAGTGCCTCAACATGACGACAGTAAATCAAAGCAGAATGAGTCCAACATTTTCAATAACAGATCGCTGTATTGCAATTGTTTTCTGCCTCAACAGCATCAACAAAGAAAAAAAATACAACCAAAGTTTTATCATGCAGTATGTTTGTGCAAACCTCTTCTGTTCACAGCTCAGACTTTCCCTCCCAAACACACACACATACAAGGCAGCAGCTCCTTGCTGATGGAATGGAGGGGCACGTGTTGTCTACAGCCTGCTGGACCAGAAAACTGTCGACAGCAGAACTGTGATTTTAAGGAAGTCAGTCACAGAGACCCGTGATCTTTATTTCACCAGGCCGATTTTCTTTGCTTCTGTTTCATATATTAACAACCGCCACATTTTTACTATGAAGACCTCTGCTTCTTCATCAAGAACCTAAACACAAAAAGATTGGAGAGTCAAAATTCATATCAAACAGCTCAATAAATCTGTTTAATAAATCAGACTTGTTACATTAAAGTTACACAGATTATTGAAGACCAACTGTAACTGGACTTCGAGCGCTCTGATGACATCGGCATGCTAACATGCTCACACTAGGCAGGTTTCCATAAACCCTCAAACCGCTCAAATTGAAATTGCGAATATAAAATACACCTAACAGAAACACGTCAATTAAAAAAAAAAACCTCCCATTTATCGCAAAAAGTTTTATGCTCGCATGAGGTGGTATTTCAGGGGATTCAAAAAAGCCATATTTTGCAAGACTGCAATAGAAACACTTTTACGAGAAGGCTCATAACATCACTTAAACGCAGTCATCTCACAATTGTGTTTATCAATATTTCAAAAATATTTAAGTTTTGCGCAAACTGCATCTACTGCTAGCTCAACTAGAACCACTGAGCTAGCTAACGTTACAACTCAGCCGAGGTGGACCCCGTTTATGTTTACATCTCACACTTTCACAGGCCTCTCCATGAGCCGATGCACGCTTCCTTCTGCGCAGTGATATTATTGGTGGGTGTAGAAAGAAAAGTATTTCCTGCATGAAACTGCTCAGAACAAGGTATGTGAATTATCTTGAGAAACCGGAAACTCACACCAAAACAATCTAGACTGATAAATAGCACTACAGGTAAAAAGTGAAATATGTATTTTTGATTTGGGGATGAACTGTCCCTTTAAGCCTCACAAGCATTCATATGTTCGAATAACCACGAACTCGCATAAAAGATCAAATCAAGCACACTTTGGCTTCATGATTCAACTTACCATAGCAACATCATCGAGAATACCCTGAGGGGTGCTGTGTGCCATCACCTGGGGAGACAAGAAAAACCACTTAGTTAAATTGAGCAACAGTGCAACACACATACACATACACACACACACACACACACATTCATATTTTCAATGGGAACTAGCTATTTAAATTAAATAATCACGAACCTTTGAACAGACAAAATCAACCAGCGTGGGTTCCTCCTCGCCAATGTATTCAATAATCTTTTTATTGATCCACGGTCTAATGCGTCGATCCATCAGAGTCTACTCAAAGAACCATCACAACACATTTTCTATTATTGATCATGTTATTACAGCAAATAACGACGAGAATTTTGAATAAAATATCAGATCTTTACCGAGTCGACCATGGCCCAGTCCAGAGGGTAGGAGAAGAGCTCCGGCCTGGCGGTGGGGATTTTCTCAATAAGGCTCTTTATGTGCTTACGTTTCTCCTCCGAGTTGATGCTACCTTTGGCCCCTGAAATTTCGGCCCCGTCCAGCCCCAGACTCTTGTCGTCATCCCCGTAGTCCAGTGGAACCAGTTTCCTTTTGCGAGGCTGCTCATCGGCCTCCTCGTCATCAAACTTGTTGAAAACGCTTTCAACGGTCGCCAGCTTCTTTCTCTTTCCTACGCTGAGCTGGCTGGGACTGTTGGTGGCACCTGGAGGAGAGAAAGACCAGTCACTTCTGCACAGAGCAGCTGAGGAATCAGATCTCTCTGTGCCCGCAGTTTGTTACTGTACTCACCCAGTTTGAGACTGAGACCTATCTTGGGCCGGTGCTCCTCCGGAGGTTGGACCTCAGGAGTGTTTTCACCTGGAATGATGATGCCGCAGGGAGATTCGTTGCCGGGTGTGTTTGGAGTCGCGTTCCCACTGGCCGAGGACACCGAGGGAGCGGTGGTGATTGGTCGCATGATGGGTTTGACTTGCAGCTTGGCTTCTTGTGAATCCTCACCATCGTGATAGTCATCTTCTTCCCCTTCCTCCTCATCATCATCCGAATGCTGCGGAGGGGCTCGAGGCATCGGCTCTGCGGGTCTTCCCGACCCTCTCTTCTCCCGATCCCGATCTTTGCGAGACTTCTCCTGGTTTACGTCCTCCTCAGGTTCAAGTTTCAGAGGAGGCTGTCGTCTGCGCTCTGCCTCCTCCTCCATCTGCACAAATATACATGATGGGTTTATTATCTATTATCTAGTTATTGAATTGAATGGCTTCATATTCTGGGGCACTTTTCTTTTATGTGTGTGTCAGGAATCAATATTTGGTTAACAGGTGGCATTTTAGTAACAGATGCACTAACAGATTCCAGATTGGATACCAAAAGGAGACAGACGACAGGAAAACTCTTGAACAGAAAGTTAACTGTATGTGACTAAATTTCTACGTGACAAAAAATAATTGCATTAACACAAAAATACCCACTGAGATACCCAAACAGAGCAGAGCTTTCTCTCAGAGCACGAAAATGTCTGAATTTAACAAAAAGTCAAATGTCAGCTGTGGAAACTGAATTACTGCTTATGGACTTAACTGTTTAAGTGACAGATGACACTGGTATGTGGCCTGTGTGTGTGTGTGTGTGTGTGTGTGTGTGTGTGTGTGTGTGTTGTGTGTGTGTGTGTGTGTGTGTGTGTGTGTGTGTGTGTGTGTGTGTGTGTGTGTGTGTGTGTGTGTGTGTGTCAGACCCATGAACAGACTTTTCCTCACATTTGTCAAGAGAGAGGTGGAAACCAAATTATTTAGGGCGCTTCACATCAACTCGAATCCCAATCAAAGCGTACTTGACCCCTAAGTCCATTTCTTTTGATAAGCGTGAACAATGTGTACCAAACCCAGTCACAGCACGCCGATCTGTGCCCGAGGCCACTTTAAAACATGGGATGAAGCATGAATCAGGAACGCGCACCATCTGTATCAAAATACAGAAGTGGAGTGCTATTTAACACGACAACTAGGAATTTGTAACCAGTTTTGAAACAGCCTCAATTTAATGAGGCCTCTATATCCGCCTGCCATGAACAAACCCAGATTTAGCTTTGCTGCAGACTTTGACCTACAGTTGGAGCTCCGGCAAAAGGGGAGAAGCAAGAAGCATAGCTTCACTTAGCTGCTTGGACGGGCCCCTGCTGATGACGGCCCCCAAGGTAGCAAGTGTCCATTTGCAGAATCGGCACTCATTACCAGGGCAAATGACTCTACATAGGTCAAGGGTTTTTATTGGCTCCAGATCGATCAGCAGTGACTGAAACATGACATCCAGGTGGATACACTAATTTTTGCCCCTTTTTTCAGCATGATGCAACAACGCTTTGTCATCTCAGAAAAAAATGATGACTGTCAGGACACCCACTAGCTCACCTGGTACTGCAGGTGTCCCATGTACAAAGGCTATGTCCTTGTCGCAGCAGCCGCAGGTTTGATTTCAACCTCGGCCCTTTGCTGCCCGTCATCCCCTCCCTCTCCCCCTCATGCTAAAGATGTCCTATCAAATAAAGCCCAAAAAGCCCCCAAAACATTCGCTCGAAAACACTTGTCAAATTACTTTGCACCAAGTTTCAAAGAGAGACTCTCTCTTACTGAATAAGTAACAGATATGATTGAAGAAGTAACCACGGTAACATTTTCTCCACCTTCCATGCTGCTTTCTATTGTTTAAAAACTTATAACATAAACACAAAGCCCGCTTGTCTACTGGCAATAGTAAGGGAGTTTATTTTTTAATTTTTAGCAGGTTTTTTCATGTTAAAAAAACTTGCATACAAAAACATTTTTGAGTGAAAAGGGTATTTGTTCATTTCAGTTTTAGTATAAAGTATAAGTCAAGTATAAATCACTAAATACTGATCTCTCCTTTGATCCAGCTGCTTCCTCTGTTATGTTCTGCACATGCGCCCTTGCAAAAAGCAAATTATAAACCCAGTGATCTGTGTGTGTGGCACTTGCAGTGGCAATGTCTCCAAGAGAAATCTACCCAAATTATAGAAACAGGCTTATAGTTCACATGACAATTAAGAAAGCATCTTACTGGAGTCGGGATACTAAAATGAATGAAAGAATGACGGACTCACCCTCTGCAGCTCAGCATCAGGGTCAGGGTGACCTTCAGCCAGGAGCCTCTGTCTGATCTCCTCCAGCTCCTCCTTCTCCCTCTTCCGGTCTCGCTCGTCCAACTCTGTCTCCTTTTCTCTGTCACGGAGTCGCTTCTGCAAAGCGCTGCCCCTGAGAATGAGAATGAGCCGTCAAGTAATGCCAAATGCAAAACACATGCAAAAGACTTCTAAATGTGCATCAAGATATTCACCTGTAGTATTTTGGGTCGTCTCTGTCATCGTCGTAATCTTCAAGAAATTCTTTCAGTCTTTTGGCTTCTTTCATCTGAATTTAAACCATCACAATCAGAGTAGCTGCATAAATCATCATCACATATCTGACATTACAAACTAAGTAAAGACAATAACAATGCTGATTTCTTGTCGGTGATACGGTGAGGTATGCATTATTGCATACCGTTTCCCGACGCCTCTCGTCCTCCCTCTCCGTTTCTTTGCTGTAGTCACGAGATTTCTTCCTCTCCCTGATCTCCCAATTTTTCAGCCGCTATAAAAAGAAGAAAAATCTAATCATCACTGAGTCAGACATACACAAACATCAGTCATTAAATACATTTCTTGAAGTACAACTCTTTAAACTAAAATCGATTAAATTCAAAAGACGATATACGTACCTCTTGGTAAGCCGCCTCCTTGTCTCTAAGCCTCCTCTCGAGCCGCCTCCGTTCGTACACGTCCTCCTCATCTTCTTCACGGTCGCGTTTTTTGTCCTCTCTAGTCCTCTCTCTGCAGACGACAATCAAATTAGCATCACATCGTGAAATGAGAAGAAAAATGAAAATAATTTTTAAGAAGTCAAGCACTTATTTACCAAATGTTAAAAACAGAGCTGCATTTTACTACAGCGATTTCATCAGATCATTTTTGCATCAGCCAGCGCACTTGTTTTTTTACATCTGCGTCTTTGTTTTTCACTTTTACTCTGAATTACAGGTATTTGCTACACCTAAAGAACCTATTTTAGAGACTGATCTGACTTCAATCATATCAGAAAAGGTGACTGAAAGCTCCAGGAAAGCTACTAAATGGACTTTTTGGTAATATAGTTGTGTCAACTATCTTTATGAAGATAATTATCAACATTGCAAAGAGCCAGATGAAGCTGAACAAAACCAAAAAAGGAATTTGTGAAGTCTTTGGGGGCAAATTATCACAGCATCTTTGAGTTGGATGGAAATTTATACTCGGGCAACATTCATCTCGATGTCATACTTTTAAACATTATTTTATGTAACACTTCTATTATTACGCTGACACACGACTGCATAGAGCCTTACTCAAAATATTACAATACAGATAATGTGCTGAGTGTGTTAAGTGTGTAAAATATAAAACTGCTTTACGCTACAATGCTATGTTTAAAACTAGTATGTAAGTTCCACCCACACTGAGGGACGATTTGTAACGATAACCATATTATTAATATAACCATATTTGCAGTTTAAGCAACCAAAAGCTGATGCTTGACAACCAGATTTAACATTTCGTGTCGCATGTGCTTTGACTTTTGACAACAGAGCATCAAGTCTGACACCACAGGCCTCCCACTGACCTCGATCTGCTGCGATCTTCACTGACGTCTCGACTCCTCTCCCTCTCCCGCTCCCTCTCTCTCTCCTTCGTCCTCTCCCGTTCCCGGTCTCTCTCCCGTTCCCGGTCTCTTTCACGCTCCTTGTCCCTCTCTCTCTCCCTTTCCTTCTCTTTCTCGCGGTCTCGGCGCTCCCTCTCGCGCTCCCGCTCTTTGTCCCTCTCTCTCCTTTCCCTCTCGATCTCCAGACGCTCCTTTTCTTTCTTTCCTTTTTCCTCCTCAAGTTTCTGCAGGAGCCCAAGAGGGAGAAAAAGGGGGAAAAGTGTGTTACTAGATTCTCAATACGGAAAACATCATACTAAAATACATAAAAACACAAGTTTTCAGCACGATACCAGACATGGTATGGCCAGACATGCTCACATACTGCCATGACTCATTGCATTGGAGAGGCTGGCTGCTGCAAGTGAGGAAGTCCTCTTAGCCCTGGTGTTTCCTCCAGGAAGAGTGGTCCGCTGTTTGAGCAGGTTTAATGCACATACTGCTCAATTCAGACACACTTACTTAAAAACCACAAATTACAGTCAAATCTTGAAGAACACCTAGAAACTAAAGGAATCTGTGTTTCAGGAAGGAGTTATGGCAGAAAAAAAGGTTAAAACCATCTCCCAATAACATTTTTCGGGTGTTTTTCAACACTTTTTTAGCTGTAAACATTGACATTATTGTATTTTTGTTACATCAGAGATCATTTCCTGTCCTGGCTCCAGTACTCAGCTCTCCTCTTTATCGCATAGGCTAATATTGAGTGATTTTTTTGCACATATGTAACAGGTCAACTTGTCCTTTGCAGATGCTATGTGCTCTGCAGAGATCTCAGATTATGCTCTGACGTAATAAAAGGCCATTCCAATAAATACATACTGGTGGAACCCATATCCGCGCACTTTCCCAATCAATGTGCATTCAGGCAGATGCTCAAATGTAATAGATTTGACCTCATGCAAGAGATACTGTAGGTTAAAAAATGCATATATACCACAGCATCACCATATATGTATGATGTAATTGGTACACATTAATGCTTCAGGCACTCAGCTTTACATGATTCCTTGGGTTTAAGTCTTCTTTAACTACTCATGCCCCACTTAAAAGCATTAACCAAGAGCCAAGTCAGCTTTGAACCAAACGGTCAGCAAGTTCTAACTATACACTGAAGTTCACCAGTATATAGTGTCCTGGTTTGGTCTTACCTATGGGTGCCAAGTGGATTAAAACAAGCCCAAGCTTAACATGGCAAATGGCCCAACTTAGTGGATTACATAACAAGCTCCCATGTGTTTTCTGCATGGTCATCTGAGACGCGGTGGAGCGGCGCCAGACTGAAATGCTAGTGCTCCCCTGCAGCAATGTGGGAGATCTCAGTGCAGCAGAGGGACAGACCCGGGGACTGGGAGTGCATTGTACTGCAGAGTTTTGGGGATTTTTTACATTTACATTGTAATTTTCTTCGTAGAGTACCGGTGCCAATAGGGGACTGCTTCCCATATAACCATAACCTACTAGACTGAATCACAGCGCTGATTTTGGTACCTCATTCTGGAGCCAGGTTTTTTGGGGGGGTTTTGTGTGTGTGTGTGTGTGTGTGTGTGAAGGTGACGCATGACAGCTGATCCAAGCTCAAAATGTATTTCCTTGTTATTACTAAGGATGTAAATCACGGTTTTCATCACAATACGATATTTAATTGATTCTTCGTACAACAATGCCGTATTTGCTGATATCACAAAGTCTGCCACAATATTCCAGTTTCATGTATTTCAGGGACCTGCAGTCGATATGAGACAATATCAGTATCCTCATTATCTTTATTTTGGCTGCTTGTCATTTTCTGCCTAGCGCTAGGCCACTAGAACTGTTTGAAAGTTTAGAAAGGAGGTTTACTTAGACAGAAATGGTGCCGCAGACCTTCTCAAACTAAAAGTGTGTCTTAAAATGGCAAAGCGTATTGATGTTTAAACTTTGCATTGATGAAATTTGAGGTAAATACTTGAATCAATATATCTATCCAGGATAATGTATTGTTGCGCACCTACTTGTCAGTGCTGTAACTGTTATTTAGTGTTAAATTATTGTAGTTGGGTTAAGTTTAAATTATTTGGATTTTTTAGTGCTTTGTATTTTTTCACATTTGTATATTTAAGTATACTTCAAAATGTTACAGATAATTCAAGTTTGAAGTTTGTTCTTACAAAAAAAGAAGCTGTTCTTTGATGTTTTTTTACGGTCTTTTGTGCTTTTTTTAAAAAGAAAAGTATGTCTGAAGACAGTTTAGGCACAATATACTGACTGATGGTCATGGATTTTGAACATTTATAGCATAAAATATTCAAAAGTTTGGAAATGGGAGCAATGATACTCATTATGCTGATATTGTGTTTTTATTTGCTGGAATTCAAAGAGAAAGTCACTTGCAAAATCAATTCCTCTTGGCAAAAACTTTCCAATGAAGCTAATCAATATTCCAGCTCATCTAACATGTAATCTAATCTAATAAACACTAAATATTGACCATTTGTCTGCTTTCTAACCAGTTGACATAAAAATCATGGCATTTTCTACAGACCGTTTTGGAGCTATTGTTGAGGAACTCTCGGGTGATGAACTACGGTTTCAGCGCCTCTCTGCCTCTACACATCCTACAGGCTACGTGTGGGAGGAAAAGCAGGTCATGTAAAGTCAAAATAATCAGGAAAAACGTCCACACGACAACCTGTGAAGCAGTTACTTAATTACAGCTCATCCACATAAACAACATCAACAACTTGTTTTCAAAATCATGTCTGAAACATCTCAGGTACATTTCATTTTGCCACGGAAAGGAAATTAGTGAAACAGTCTTACCAGTAGGTTGTCTTCTGGTGTCTCTTTGGCCTCTCCAACCCAATAAATGACACAAAAAACCTTAACCCAGTCAGGCCCACAGCTTCAACAGTCTTCGAGTGATTTAATAAATGTCTAACAATTGTATATATTAAGTACTGTTGGAGATGTGGGTCTGGCAGCTGTTAAGTGAAGAACAAATAATGAAAAAGAGGAAAAGTATTGAGGGGGTCTGAACTACCTGTTTTATGTGAACTATATGTTCTACGTTGTAATTTAGTTAAACTTCAAATCAGCATTTCTAAAAACCTTGGTTAGCTTTTTTTTTGTCTGAGGGAGACAATTCACAGCACCGTGTGGTATAAACTGTCCTGTTTTCTTTTTATTCTAAAACTTACCTCTTGTTATAAAGTTAAAAAAGCACTCTTTTGTTTGAAACAAACTAATTGAAAACAACTAAATCACCATTTTAAACACTGTCACAGGGGTGGGCTGTATTAATCTGCATGCAGATTAACAGAAGTTGGTTGTTTTTTCAGTTTATTCAGTATGGAGGAAGCGTGTGGGGAGGAGGGAGGGGGAGTCTGGGTTAAGAAACCACAATATTGAACAGAACACTGAAAATAAATCTTATCATACCTGTCGGTTCATGTACGACAGTTTCTCATTGTTCCATGTTCCTCTTTACTGATGGCAGTATCAGTAGTACATCAGTATCAGTATCAGTAGCATATAATTGTGTTTTTTAGACTGATCCACAATAATTAGTATTTTTTATTTATTATTGGCACCTGCAGTTTCTGCACATTCTAGCCTCTTTGAGTTATTTAAAAATGCTTTAACTTGTTTTTTCTATCTTTAACTCTGTATTTGATTGACTGAGTGTTTTATCTGTGTATCTATGTTTAACATGATATGTAGTTATGTTTTTTGGTCTTAGTGTTGTATTATTTGCCCTGTGTTTTATCTGAGCTAAATGTTTGAGCTCTTTTAGTTGGCTTCTTTCGAAATTCACAAATCAATATGCTGGTGAAACAGCCTCATAATATACAGTGGCTGACAATGCAATGCAATGTTTATCCTAAAATGACCCACCTCTGTGACAGTGTTTGAGATTGTGATTAAGATGCAATTTAAGTCCAGTCCCATGAGGTGTTGACATAATTTTGTCGCTGCACCTTTGTCCTCCTCATTCAAATACTAATAGGGTCAATGTGATATTATTTTCTCATTCTTTTATTTGGCAACTAAAATGGAAGGGGTAAGGTCACTACGACAGAAGAAAAAAAGGAAACAAGTGTATGAAAACAAAATGAAATAAAAAAAACAAACACTTACCTTGCATGTCTTCAGACCACAGAGTGCTGTGGAGGGGCGCTCCCTGCTTTAGTAACACTACAGGCTGCAGTTCAAACTACTGCAGTGGTTAGGCTCATATAATCTCTGTGTGTTCTTCAAACACATCATTTATCATCTGAGGACCTGCAGAGGTTCACTGAGCTGCCCCGTCTTCTAAAACTGATCTGAGTGCAGACACGACACACTACAGATGGACATCTCCCACAATTTAAAAATCCAAGTTTCAGTGTCAGAACCACCTGAATCCACATGTAACTAGAAATAATAAAAGTGAAGTAAGAGCCAGTTGCCCCTCTGCAAACCCTCCAGAAGGGAGCGCCCAACATGAGTAAAGAAGAATAGAAAGCTCATACTTACATCCTATCCTCGCAACTTTTTCCAAAGCTGAGATTCTGAGATTCATCTTGCTCTAGTCACCAAATGAACTCTACCACATTGGTGGGGTTTAATCAATAGATTAGCTTTAGATGGAATTTAACATTGTGTCCATGCACTCTGTGTGATGACTTAAGCTTGTGCAGAGCCAAAACCTTTAGTCTCAAATCAGTACTGTGAATAATAATGCCAAATTTGAAGACACTGACAGATACTACAAGGCCATCTATGATTGGTTGATGTTGTATTGAAACACTTTAATAGATACTATAAAATCTTTGAATCAAAATCTAATACTTTCTATACCTTTAATGTTTGAATTTCACTCACTGATCTATATATTAACACACAACCTCCTTACTATAGTTGACAGTAGCAGAACAGTCTTATGGAGGAATTATCTCCATTTGCTGTTGATGAATTTCTAATTTCAAACAGTGGAGGATTTCTTCTCCAAAACCTAAACTACAACGTAATAAATAACAGCAGTTTGATACGTTACCTTGTGTGTGTCCCGGAATTTACTGATTTCTCTGGAAATCAAGTCTCTCTTGTCGTCCTCCATCTCCATGGCATTGATATCCTCCTTACACAAAGGAAAGAAAGACAAAAAAGAACACACTAAGTACTCAGCGGTTTAAATAAATAGGTACAAATCACACAGCAGCTACACTATGCAAACCTCCTCCTACCTCCTCTTTCTTCTCTTTCCGCTTCTTGTTGCGAGGTTGGCTGTCTGCATCCTGAGACGGAGCATTGAGCTCACTTGCATACTCTCGGATGAGGAGGTCTATCGCCCCCTTCACAACCTGGTCCCGACGTAGGGTTTCTTCATCCAGAACCTCCTCCTCATCGTCGTCCCCGTTCTTAGAGCTAGCTCCCTTCATGTCAAAGCCAGAAAAATGGCAAAACAGTCAGTACCTTTACATGATGTTAGAAAAAGTTGAATTATCGTGTTAACCCAACTAGGGCTGTCTGACAGCAGGGTAAAGCGGTGGAAATATTCTAAATATAACTGAGGCTACACTTGAAATGATGCTGATTTTTAGGTGGATTTACAATAATCAATGAAGGCAGAAATTACTGATAACATGTACATGACGCGGCAGTTTTCTACCCCAAAGTTATTGTAAATAAACTGTTACAATTGCAATTCAGTCAAAAGCATAGGCTGTATAAATAATATAGAGCGACAGCAACTTGCTGAAAGAGGGTATATCTCTGCCTGCCATGGCGAGTTGAACAAACTTACTTCAATAAATCAATTCTCCCCCCGGTGCTCGTATACTGGGACAAGGACAGCGGTCCAATTAAATGTCCTGATCGAGCTATGACCGTAGCTCGACTAAACTGTGCATGTAAACGTACAGAATGTAACAGAAATAGAAATCTTTTGCTAAGCAGGTGAACGGCGTACCCCATTGGCACTCCTCTTCTTGGCCTTCCACTCATCGAGCTGGGCCTTGGTCTTGGCATCTACCTTCACCAACAGCTTCTTATCACCCAACAGCAGCTCGTGCAGAAGTCTGAGGGCTCGCAGCGTTGATTCAGGCTCCTTATACTCACAGAACCCGAAGGCTTCAGGGAGAGGGCAGCATCAAAAAAAGTTATTTCCAAAGATGTCGAAAAAATCCAGTAATGCTAAGTCCACACTACACGACTTTAGCCCCAATTTTCTGCTCACCAACGTTTTCTGGAGCTCCTGAACAAAAGCCCCAGATCCGGGCAAAATCTGTATTATTTGACTCCCAATGTGTGCTGCAGATGATGCATCACAGACACTCCCTAGATATCTAGCATGCTACAGAACTGGACCTGTCGAGGACTTTGTCAGTGAGCTGCAGCCAATGAGAGCACAAGACACAGCAGGGCGATGCTTTCCAAGGTGAGTAATTGAAAAGGGGAGAAAGTGATAGAGAGTGGGTAAGAGAAGGTGAAGGGTGGACTATCAGATGCAATGTTTCTGTAAATTATTAGCCTAATGATTCACTCAGAACGCTGCTTTGTCACTTTTTGACTTTGGTATTTTCTAGTAAACACCCCTCAGACTCTGGGCTGAACCCCCAGTCAACCCACTGCTGGTTAGTCATAGAGTGTCAAAACCACAAGACTCCTGATAACAAGACCGCAAGTTATGTGGTGTGAACAGTACAGCAATATGGTGACTTTGAAAGCTGTGTAGCGTGAACTTAGCTTTATATATATATAATATTTGCAGAAAATTTCAAACAGAATTTGATTTTACATTCAATTTTAAAGAGCCTCTTTCTGTAACTTGGTGCCAAAATTACAGAAAGAGACTCCAAAGCTGTTAACAGCACAGTGTGGTGCATACTTTTTTCAGGGGATTACAGTGACCTCTAAATGTCTGGCACAGTTACTTGCATGCACAATAAAAGAAGCTGGTTAAAATGCATTGTGGCCTTTTCTTACCTTGAAGTTTCCCAGAGGCACCTTGGACCCTTTTCCAGCTTAGAACAATACCACATTTCTATTTTGAAAGAGAAAAAGAAATTAGTTAGTTACACATTATAAGATGTTAATATTCAAACGTATACTACGCAGTAATTCTCGGTTACTGTTTCTATAACAGTAGCCCCTGCAAAAATGAAAGTCGAGCCCGATTCACTTGCTTGGCATTTTACTTTCACTGATTTTGAATTTGCACAAAGTGCAAAAAGTGTAACCTGGAACTCTTAACCCAAGAAATTAACATTTGCTGCCTACTTCTTTTTTAATCATTCAGCTCTTGCAGTTTTTATAGCTTGACCTCCATCTGAGGACATCTGAATAACAGGCCGAGTGGGTACACGCGAGCGACTCACCGCTAGAAGCTGTCTGACCAACATGTCAGATCCCTTTTCAGAGATGTTGCCTACAAACACAGTGGTGGTGGGACCTGCGCTGTCGTCTGTGTCCTTGGCTCTGATGGTAGGCTCCTTTTTTGGAAGCATCGGCTTCTGTGCTACAGCGACTGTGGTCGGGACAAGAACCTGCAACATCAAATTACATTTGAACTATATAAGTAATACTCTTATACAGAAACAACAATTAAAGCAGCTTAGAAAATAAAATGCAGAATCTGATAAGAGTGAGAATGAGCTGAACTGACTCAGTCATTAGCAGATGTACCGACTGTTTATTTAATAGCAGGTCATACAGACCAGCTGATGCTTCAAAAGGCATGCAGTAGGAACTCCTGTTTGGAAACTCACTGTGGGTGTGGGGGTCACAACGCCCATGTGAACAGGGATCATGGGAGTACCTGAAAATAGATACAAAGTAAATTAATCAAACCAACAGGGTTTCCCGAACAAATACTGGCAACTGTCTTTTTAATTATGTAATATGCACCATTTGTGGCATGATTATTTAATATATGTTTTATAGGGTTCCTACAGCTAAAGGCAGGTTAGATTCAAGACTTTAGGACTTGTATTAATGCAACACAGAATAAAGTTATTTTATCATTATATAATTGAAGACAAAAAAAGAACCGACATCAATTACTTAAGAGCTAGGAACAACGATGCCCAAATATTTATTGTAACTGACAGCATGACTTTTTTGTTTTGTGGCAGAGACGATGGCTGAACAGAACAGAAACACCTGGCGTTTGGCGCGTTTTCTGGGCAATTTTATGTTTTTCACTCTGCATGTGGGATTCAATTACCTTGATCCCCATCATGCAGAGTTTGAAAAGCTTTTTACAGAAAATACACTACGCCTCGTACTAATTTTCTTGCTGCAAAATCTCAGTATCTCAGTATAGCCATTTTTGTTGAATTAGTGCTACACTATTTCATTCAGGTTACAGTGACATCTACCAAGCAGACAGTGGATCCTCTGCTCTGGGCATCAAAATAAGATTGTTGTTGGCTCCAATATGATCTGTAAGACCTAAATGCGAGAAACATTTGATTTGTTTTGTTGTTTTTTTGTTGGCTGTCAAAATATATGCAATATATTGCTGTGAGCTTTGACTGAGGATGAAACAAATTTGGTATTGTTTAAAATAAGCTACATTTTTATGTTTTTTTCAAACAAAGACTAATCAATCGTTGGTTTTACCGATTAATAGATTAAGGAAAATGCTTACAATCTGCAATCCTATTATATATATATATACATATATATTTCTAGAGAGAGAGATAGAGAGAGAGTTTTTTTTCTATGTGCTTTACACTACACACTTGTTTCAATAAAAAAAATGTATATATCAAAAATCCTGCTTTCAGGCATCTTTGCCTTTTAACGACTTTTGGCAGTTGTATTTCATACATTTTCATGCTGGCCTTATTTTAACATTCATGAATGAATTCAATATCTTTCAATACTTTTTAAGGAACCCTGCAAACAGCTTCCAGAGTCCGGTTAACAAACACACAGCTGTAGCTGCAGATGTGAGGCGTTAATAAGGTTACCTGGCGGGACAGTCGGTGCAAACCCCGCATACTGAGGAGGCGGGATCCTGGGAGGTAACTGCGGGATGCCGATCTGCTGGCGGTTGAGCGGAGGAGGGTATGACATCCTCAAAAAAATCCCTACAGGAGCCTTCAAACAGGAAGAGAGGATGTAAAACTGAAGACAGACACTGCTGACGTGCTTCAGGGTTACACCAGGCTAATGTCAAGTTCAAAATAGAATCACATTTTTTATCGTGGAAAGCGCAACTGACTGCTAATGTCGCTAATTAACCAGGTGTGACACCTCCAGAATAGCGTCCTCCTCAAATTAATATTTAAATTAGCCGGAGCTAGTTAGCACATCTGTGTGGCCTTGCTAGCTGTCGTTAGCTGCTGCGGTCATGTGAGGATTTACTCACCTGCTGTCACGTGTAAAACAGAACCCAGTGTCTAATAATACTGCGGGTTTTCCGAATAAAAGCCCATTAAACGCGTTAAACGGGTAAACGTAATGCTAAAGATTAGCGTTATAATCACCACCAGCGCGCTGAGATACCCTGTGGATACAAATAACTGGGACCTATTCTTTTCGAAGTGCATCATGGGAGAGCATAGTGTGAAAAGGGGTTTTACGGCCCTAAATTTAGTCTGTCAGGCAAAATCAAGTTAACTTTAAAATTATTCAATTGAAAAATAATATCAGAAGACTTGTAATTGAGTTTTAATGATTCACGCGGGTCAAAATCAATAGTCTAAAAATATTAACATGATTTGTCCGTGTCAACATGAACCTAAAGATGCACACAAGGTCCTTGCCTTTTCCTGTGATTTCAGTGATTTTCATGCACAATGAAATAAGTATAAAAATAAACTTACAGAGACAACCATCTGCCCTTGAAAAAAGTAATACTTTATATCAGTGCTAAATAGGTTTGTAACGATATGAAATTTTCGTGGTGCGATAATGGTCTCAGAAAATTTCACAGCTTCATGGTATATGATATACTACTACTACTACTAATAATAATAAAAATAATAATAATAACAATAATGTTATTAAAATTAATAATTTATTTTATTTTTGGTTGAAGACACTATTGTATTTGAAACCTTTTTTTTTAATGGAAGTATTTGTAAAAAAAAAATAAAAGTGCTTTTTTTTAGCACTGTGGATAAGCAAACGCTCACAGTATGATAACTCTAAATGTTCATACCATAGAATAGTGAAAAGGGTTTACCACTGCAACCTTGCTGCAAACGTAGTGCTAAAAATAGCAAGTTTATCGATTGATTCATTGATCAGCAGAAAACTGACTCAAATTTTACAATCTGTTGCTCACTGCTCATTTTTTCAACTACTCAAGCATGAGATGGTACTGCTTTTCTCCATTTTATATATGATTAAATATTAAATAATGATTGGAATCCGTACTTCAAATAAATGCAATTTGAATATGTTACCCTGGACTAATATATTTTTTTTTTTTTTAAAAAAGAATTACTTTAATCACTACTTTTCTGATTATATGGTTTATAAACTGAATGAGCAACAAAGTAAAGGACATGTAGACTGCGAAGGAAAATAATTTTTACTTGCAGCCCTACACAAAGCATCACGTCAGAGTAACTTTGTCATTTTACAGCAGCACAAGCTTCAACAGTCACCATGTGAATTTTCATGCAAGATTAAAGTAACTAAAATGACATATTTTCAAAATTGGCCAACTCAAAGTTTAAAATATTTTAAGGTCTGTCGTAGCTGATGTAGTATGTAGCACTTGAAGCAGTTCAGCATATGTCATGATGTTTGTGTACTTACATAATGTTGCAATTATTAGGTTTTATCCATGTTAAGAATGTTAAGCTGATTTGAATAGAGGGTCAGGTATATGTAGTGTAATTTCGTAATGCAGATAAGAAATTTCAAATGATAATCGGCTGAAAGGTATTATACAAAAAAATGTAACTGAACTGGTTCCTTACTATAAAAAAACATCTCAAACCTCAAGTATTTGACTGAGAATATGTTGTTGCAGGTTTGTGCAAAGACTTAAACCCACACTGCACCCCCTGACATACTTTCAAAAGTAAACATTAATGTGTAGGACCATGGCAGGATTAAACATGAGTAGAGAGAGATTTGTATACATCCTCGGGGAAAACGTTAGCCTGACAGGCTATACTCAGGGCACGTATATCCCTTTTCCATATTATTTTTTCTGTATTATCTTTTTTCCAAACACTTGGTGGCGCCAAATGCCTTTCTTTATTTTGTAGCGCGAGACCTCTGAGCAGTCCTTTACCTTTCTGACGGGAACCATAAACAGTGAATAACGGGAACACTCTGTGCGC
This sequence comes from Plectropomus leopardus, assembly GCF_026936395.1. Taxonomy (NCBI): domain Eukaryota; kingdom Metazoa; phylum Chordata; class Actinopteri; order Perciformes; family Serranidae; genus Plectropomus; species Plectropomus leopardus. Next base: position 6,759,061 of record NC_142189.1, read on the forward strand.
TCCGTTGTCTCGCTGTCAGGCGCAAGTAATGTAGGCTGATGACGTCAGGGGAAAAACACCGGGTGTTTGGTGTCACTTAGCAACCACCGAATTTAGTGTACCTTCTAGAATTAAACTGTTCATTAAAAAGAGACTAATGTTTAGATCTAGATTGTATTTTTTTTTATCTACATACACATAAATAAATGAACAAACGTATGTTTTCACATCTTTACACCCGATTTATTTTTACTAGCACCATCAAAAGGCAAGGAGCACCTTTGTAAGAAATGTTCCACAAATTGCAAGTAAAAAGTAGATTTAGAGAATTGTTTGTTTTTTTTTTTTTAAAAAAAAAAAAAAAGGTAGGGAAAAATAAAATTATCCTTATTGCACATTCAAATTATGTTGCTGTATTATAATATTTTAAGCACTTTCTCCAGGTTTTGCTTGCCTTTTTTATTATTTGTTTGGTTTTATTTTCTTATTAATTTTTTTGTTTACTAATTTTCAGCTGATTTTCTTGTACTTTTTTAAAAATTAATTTCTTGCTAATTTTTGAGTAATTTCTTCTTATGTTGCTCATTGCCTTCTTCCCATGCACTTGAATGAAACCAAACCAATTAGCTCAGGTTTCAAATGCTTAACCAAAGCTAAACAAAGTCAATTTCTAAAAACAAAAGTTAAGAAGGATTTGTGGGGAGTGCTGATGGTTCACCTTTTAGAGAGGGACATTTGATTGTTTGTTTCTTTCCATCAATTTGTATGTTGTTGTTTTTTTCCATCGAGGACCACTTTAAAAATGTGTGTTATTAATAATAATTCTTTAAAGTGTTATACTCTGGGATTTCTGTGCCATAAAACTCATTTGAGTCCTTGTGCTTTTACATTTCCTCATAAAATCTGTATCATATCAAAGACAGTGAGACGTTAGCCCACCTGCAATATGATACATGGTATGTTGTAGATCTAAAAATGTTTAAGTGTTTTGACCTGAAACATGATAGGTCTATGTTATGGAAGGACCTCTGAGGCCACATGTTGATCAACAACCGGGCCAAATGCTACAGTGTCAACAAGCCAATCAGCCCCGCTTGGCTGCGTCTCCGGAAATTTCCACTTACATGAGACTGCAGTACTTTCACAACAAACATTTCATGAATAGCACCTGACCTAGCTCATGCAGGTCACAGGCCACGCCCACAGAGCGAACCCACTTATTTCGCCTTCTCCTATTGGCTGCTCCGAAGGTGTGTCATTCAACCTGACGTCAGATGCTGTATATAAAAAAGAGCACATACCATAATTAAAGTTTAAAACATGTTATGATTGGTTTACTGATTATCTCCAGACACTAAAATAAACATTCTCTTTTTAATGAATAATTAACAAGTATTCTTCTTAGTGCGACTAGTCAGCAGCTCATGAATATTAATTAGACAGAGGGGAAATAAGACCTGCCTCTTGCACCAGCGCGGTCACATTCAGCATCCTGCAGCGCAACATCTCACAACGCTTTCATCAGACTTCCTGCTCGGTGTCTGGGATCGGATTGACTTGAACTTAGACGATTTTGATTTTTAAAATAAAGAAATAAGATAATGGCTTTGAGAGGACCTCTATTCCGTCTTCTCAGACCTCAATTTGGCCACACGTGCCAACAAAGCAGAGCTCAATCTGTAGCTGTGCTGGGAGCTCCGTTTTCAAGAGGACAGGTAAGAAAAGCTTTATGTGACTCTGTTTTATATATGTGCGTATGTATTTACATCTTCAGCACCGATCTAAATTATTTGTTTTTATTCTACAACAGAAAAGAGGAGGCGTGGAGCACGGCCCTAAAGCCATCAGAGATGCGGGGCTCATCGAGCGGCTCTCCGGTTTAGGTAGGTGAGGGGAGACGGGATAATACTGAAGCAGGCGGTGCTGCTGCGTTATGTAACAGTGGATGGGTGGAACCTGCAGGTTGGCTCGGGAGGCATTTAGATAGATTTAGCGTCTTCCCCAAGTAGCTGCCAGCCCGTTACATCACCGGAAGGCTGTAAATACAAACGTCCAACACGTAGGCTCGTGCTTAGAGAACAAAGTGGTCTCTGCTTTAGCCCAGTTTACATAAAACCCTTCTGTCTGTTTTAGATCCTTCCACTTCCATTTTGTATTTAAATATTAGTGAAAAATACAAAATGAGACGTTTAAATGATACATTGACATGCTTTTTTTTTGTTTTGTGGTTCCACAAGTAGATTGGCACAAAAGGAGCCTCACTGAAATCATTATTATGTAAATCTTCGCTGGAATAATGGCGACTACAAACTCCTTCAGTCCCCGTTACTAAAGCGATGCCATACATGGGTAAAAATGCCATCAAGTAGCACCGTGAAACTACACTCTTTAGAGGACACACTGTCTGCGCCGTGCAATCTGCTTTCTTTTCAGCCACATGTCTGGTTTCTTGTCCCGGCACATGCTCGGAAGCGCGCACAGAGGAAGAGGATGGGCTGATGTATTTCCACTCTGTCGTCACTGCTGCAGACAGACTTTCCTCCATCGTAACAACTCATTATAATTTGCTTTCAACCGACCTGCTGACAGTTTCCTGTAGGACAGGAGCTTTGAAGACAGAAAGGGGACACCTCAGGCGGAAAGAATGCGCCTTTATTTTAGGCTCGGGTTAATGGGGTTGTATTGTGCTTGAAATCCCACGCCTACATAACAAAGGACAGTAACCAAAGAGGCTGGTGTGATGAAGGAATGACTAACAGACACAAGTCCAGACACAGATAAGGTCTTAGAAAATATAAGGCGCTTGAGTATCACAATATCATGTTTGGATTCACAAAAACATTGGTTTGATTTTTATTTGATATTCTATATGTAAAGATTGGTGGTCAGCAGAGTTGTTTTTATTATTCTGTATTTTATTATTATTATTATTATTATTATTATTATTTTCGTTTTTAATTTTTGTTTAGTTTGATTTAGTTTCCAGAGTGGGTTTGCTCATTTCAGTTTATATTTTGTTGTTTGTTATGATTAAGTTTTAGTTTTTATTAGTTTCAGTTTAAGTTTGATTTTTTTATTATTATTTTTTAAATAATATTATGGTGATATTTGTCAGGGGCGAGATTTAATAAGCTCAGAATAGATATTGCATGACTCATATGTCTACATGACTGTTAGACTGTTAGTCATTCCTGTCTCTGCAAACATACTAATGCCTCCTCATTCATTGTGTTGCCAAATTTGAGAAAATTGAGAGAGACTAAAACTGAAGATATTTCCTGTAGATCTTTTGTAATCTCTTTCAAGTACATAGTATCATTTAAGTTATTTTTATGAAAATTCTACTTTTTCAAATTTTTATTTCAGTTACCTAAAATGTTTGTCACACCTTGTTTTAGCTTTAAGTTCAGTTTTAGTCACCTATAATAACGTTTTGTGTTCTGTTTAAACCCCCAACTGCAAAATGAAAGTGTTGTAATCTATCCTCCGCCATTTGACAGTGTAATAAGATAATCCTAGTGTAAATATAAGGAACACGAGCCTGTAAAACAGGTTGTCATGAAAGCTGCACCACTGACTTTTGAAATAAGATTTTTTTTAAAAATAGCAATATATCGCCTCAATTACAGTATCACAATATGTGGAATAGTAACCCCTATATCCTGAAAATGTATTGTATTGCCAGATTCTTCAGCCCAAAGTCTGTTTTTAATAACAAGTATACACCAAGGATTATTATTTTGCAAAATGTAAATTACTATTTGATACCACAAAGTACTAATGCCTTTAACTACTTGTAAAAAAATGGAAAAACTAATCAGTTTTGTGTTTGATTAAGTTGATGACAAATGCCTGCTACAAGTTAATACAAACTAGTGTTTTTAAATTTAAAGTTTTCAATTAAAAAATTTAATTAAAAAAATTGTCATCACTCACCTAAAAGACTACTGTAGTCAGGATTTTTTAAAACAAAATTGTATAATTATACAAAAAAATGACAAGTGCTGTAACCTATCAGGAGGTCGCTGTGTACTGGAGTGTACCCGAGCCAGGGGTGCTTGTTGACGGCACACAAGTTTAACACTAAGCTACCATATGTTTGATAAGGTTACTATAAATACACTCACTTAAGAATATCCCGCAAGTATAAATGTACTGTAAATATAACACAAGTTGACAGGAACACAATGTCACTACAAACTCACTGCTGAGTTATGTAACAGAAGTTAACAGCAAGTGATAATGATAACGAAAGCTTTATACAACTCTTCACACAAAAGATAATCACAGTTTTTGACAGTTAAGAACAGCAAGACCTGTGTTTAAGCCAATTAAACCAACTTAAAGCATTACAGCATTTGCCTGGGAAACCTAGCGTGTCTGGTCCCAGACATCTGCTCGTCAGCTGTAACAGGAATTTAACTACTGTACACGCAGCAGCTATAATTATGCATTTCACAGCAACCACAAGCAAAACTTGCAGCCGGTTGCTGAAGAACAGACTTCTTGAATTGTCCTGCAATTGATGCTCATGTCTGCACCAACATAAGGGCTATTCCTGTCCTGTCTACGAATGGTAATGTACCACTTTGGTACCACCTAGATCAGCAGGGTAACGCTACACTGCCACAAAGGCTCACATTGCAAGACGGACCCCCAATATGGTGGATCATAACACTTGTTTACTTCGCAATGCGTCTCTCAAACTAAGTGGAAATTTTTCAGTCTTAACTAAAGCGGGCACCTAGGTCAGGGCGAACTGCATTGGCTGAAACCTGAGCTGACATGGGAAACGGGACAAGTGGAAAGTGCGCCGTCACTAAAGTTCCACTGGCACTCAATGAGTCAGCGTCCACAGACTGTAAGGTAGATGGATAGGTGTTATGCCAAAGAGGCTGCAGACTATGTAGGGCTACAGTAAGGGTTGGAAATCAGCACCAGCACCGGCCAAATGCTTGTAAAAACAGGCAAGCGGCTGCTGGATTTGTTTTACTTAGCAAAAGAGACAAAAAAGTTCATTTTAAAACTCTGGTTGCAGTCTTCTAGGAACACGTCTCTTCAACACAGACAACAGGGCAGTATCCCTTTCATGCAACAACCAGTGTGTCCATCAACAGTTAGACGTCCTGGCCGTACCTAACATTGAGGTCACCAAGGTCAGGATCTCTGTATTTTTTATACGTTGCCTTTTTATAAAGGGAGCTTTGGGGGTCTTTTGTAAATTATTTTAGGGGACAATGAGTTAGACTCTTAAGATTATTCAGTATTTTTTATATCTAACCATCATAATAGATTAATAACTGTTTGGGCCCTTTAGTTTGGGGCAGCAATTATTATGCTGTTCTCTACACCCTTCATCTAACTAATCTAGACTGGTGCAGGTGGTGTAGAATTGCAGGAAATTTATTTATTTTCTGGTGGAGCCCACCCAGACCCCCCACCAGTTATGCATCTTGTATGATTTATGCTACTGCCCACTGACATTGTTTTAAAGCACTCTCTCACTATCAAATTCTTATTATTTTTTGCTCTGCAAATGTCTTAAATTACCCATATTTAGATCAGGAAAATCTAAATATTGCTAGCTTGGTTTTTGGACCTCAGCGTTTCTAAAACCCTGCATACAGCCCCAAATGTCCTTGTGTAAAAGTCTGGACCTCTGCACAATCGGTCACTGTTCCCGAACAGAGTGACTCAGCTAAGAGCCCTCAACTAATGGCAGCCTCTTGTTGTTGTGTTCCTCAGACTACTCTGTCCACGACTTTGGCGACCTCAACTTCCACCACCTTGAGAAGGATGACCCCTACATGGATGTAAAGTTCCCTCGCTCTGTGGGTGGAGCAACTAAGATGCTGTCTGGCGCAGTGAGCAGAGCTGTCGGTGCCGGACACACGCTTGTAATGCTGGGAGGTGATCACAGGTAATGATCTATTAATACTGTATGTCTGTCCACAGAACATAACCTTTAAATCATGCATTAGTGCAGTATTTAGGTGTCTAAAGGCTGCTTTATATAATTTTAACGTGTCAACAACTCTCACGCAAGAATATGTTCAGCTTCTGAATTGACTGATAAAAACACCAGATATTTACAAGACTGTTACCTCATTTCGTAGCCTTGCTATTGGATCAGTGGCAGGCCACGCCCAGCAGTGTCCTGACCTGTGTCTCATCTGGGTTGATGCTCATGCAGACATAAACACGCCAATGACGTCTCCATCAGGAAACCTCCACGGCCAGCCCGTGGCGTTTATGCTCAGAGAGCTGCAAAACAAGGTGAGGAAAGATATATATCTTGTGCACAGACATTTTCCTATGTGTTTGTATCAAAGTGACTATAGGAAAGACTTATTTTTATCAATTCGTCCACTCCTGACTGAAAACAGCAACCAGGCTGCAATGTAAACTGTACCTAAATTAAAGTGCTTGTTTTTGCCACTGTAAGGCTCAGATTATCATTTTAAGTGTCTGACAAGATTACTGAAATGATCTTTACAGAGATAGTCCTTTTTGTTAAAGAGAAAACAACCACAAAATCAGTATAGTGAAACATGCCAGACCACATTTATTTAAGCTGTATTTTATACTGTGTATTTTATCATTGTAAAAGTATTTATAAGTTGACAGAAACAAAATAAAACTCATTTAAAACCATCTTGGTTCACCTTTCCATTGTTCAAACAATCACCAACTCTGGTTTGGTTGAAATAAACCCTTAATTTGACCAGCTAGATGTGAAAATGTACATATACATGCTGAAGTTACTTTAAATGGAGTCTGGTGCATGTAGCAATGGTGATTTCGGGCTGTTTCTGGTCAAACAAAAAGGATCTAACATTTTATATGTTAGATTTTTGTGAGCCAAAAAACACTTGTAGTTCTTGAGATTGCAAATGCTTGTGAATAACTTTATTGCATCACAGCACAGGCTAATGGCGTTGAGTAAGGCGTCTTGAAACGTAGTTGGAATTAACTAAAATATGCAAGTCTGTTACACTGTAGCATTAGTGCCTGTAGGGTACTGATATTATGGCAAGTTTAAATAATCATATCTGTAGTAAATATAATAGTGTTTTCTCCCTTCCTGACTCCACCCTCAACAAGACACCTACACTGAAAGAGATGCAAAAAGATAAAAAAAAAATTTACTTGCTAACAAAAATCTCTATGTGAATTCTCAGATATCATCCAATGGAGGACATTTTTCAGTTTTTACATGCATAGATATATTATGTTACAATATCTCTGACTGTTTACCATAGATGCCAGATATCCCAGGGTTCTCCTGGATGAAGCCATGCCTGTCCTCAAGGGACCTGGTGTACATCGGATTGCGTGATGTTGACCCAGGAGAGCAGTAAGTACATGCTATCACTTACTGATATGAACTTCATTTTCTTTGTAGCACGTTGAAAATAGGTCCTATGTTTTTGACTTTGTTCATAACAGCCACATCCTGAAGGCCCTGGGAATACAGTACTTCACCATGCGGGATATCGACAGACTAGGCATCCAAAGGGTCATGGAGGTCACTCTTGACCATCTTCTGTCAAGGTATTGTAACAGATTATGATAACAACGTATTAATTATCTTTAAACGTTTATCATACTTAACTTTTACTTCAAGCCATTTTTTTGTTTGTTTATTTGATGAAAACCATATGACTGCTCACATCTGAGTTGAAGCAGACCTTAAATTTGCACTTTAACTCACCTCCTTGAACAGAAAACAGCGACCGATCCACTTGAGCTTTGACATCGATTCATTCGACCCGTCTCTGGCTCCAGCCACAGGAACACCGGTGAACGGAGGTTTGACCTACAGAGAGGGAATCTATATCACAGAGGAAATCCATAACACAGGTACAGAAGACAACAAATATGGTCAGAACATCCTCTAAAGACCGTTTCAGATACCTATCTGTCCTTAAAGTAGGGGTCGACAAATATGTTTTTTCCATATTTAGTATTTGGAATAAAACAAACTCCAGCACAAAATTTAGTTTAATATTTTGAGCAAACATTTAATCAAAACTAAACCTTTAAAGATCATAAACAGCAAGTTCCCAGTAAGTTTTTTTTGAGAAGGTCAAGGGAACATTTAAATAATAAATGAACAAATAGAAATAGCTCCCTGAGGTTTTACAAAAGTTCCTCCTATGTGGACAATTTCTTTGCACTTTTTAATTAATAAATTTTATTGGCAATCATTAATATAAAATGCCGGTATGGATATATGGATAATTGTTGACCCATTCCTTAATGGACTTTTATTGTGTACTTTTGTATCTAACTTGTAAACACGTTGATGTGTAGGTCTGCTCTCAGTCATGGACCTGGTAGAAGTAAACCCGCTGCTGGGGGCCAGCCCTGAAGCCGTGGAGGCGACCGCAGCATTAGCGGTCGACGTCATTGCATCGTCTCTGGGACAGACGAGAGAAGGCGCTCACGCATCTTTGGATGAGATTCCCTCTGTGAAGGACGACACAGAGCAGCTCCGCCTCTGAGAGCACGAAGCGAAAAATACGAACTTTTTCGACATCATCCCTGAGCATTCCGCAACTCTGAATACAAGACTATGAAGACTGAATCTGATCGTAGCTACAGGATTTGTTTTCATCTCTTTGCTGTTTTAGCGTCACATTTAATGAAGAAAACCACAAAAAGGATTTTCTGATTTGAGGGGGAAGGTTCCCTTTAAAGCTGGGGTCGGCATTTTTGTTTCCTTCCATCATTACGCACAATCCTTTAAAAAGTCTGAGAAAAAAATAGACTTCTGTACCTCCTCTTGGCTCTAGGGCTGTCCCAAATATAATTTTCTGTACTGTGCAACGAAGCTCCACTTGGGGTGAGCTGACGGGGGCTCAACTCAGTCAATAAACCCGTTAATAACTGTACAGTAAAATGATGACACTCCTGTCACTGTGCGTGTGACGGGTGCAGGAGCAGGATCACAAATACTATAATGACATTTGTCCTCTGCAAAAAACAAACAAAAAAAAGAATATCTGAATACCTAAACTGAAAACTGAATACCTACCCAATTAACAAATACCTAAATAGCCACACAGTTAGGCCCAGCCCTACTTGGCTCAGTTTCAGGCTTTAGAAATCTAGCCCGAAACAAGAGAATTACACCAAGCACAAAGAGAGGGGTTCCTATCGTCTGTTCTACAAATGCACATGCAATGTGCAAACTGCCTACACTGCAAAGCAACCCAAAAAATGAAAACCGACTTCTCAAAAAGAGAAGTGAAAAGATAATCTGCCAAACGCATCAAATGTATCACAGTATCGGCAGTGAATTGCATGGATGGAGAGAAAATGTTGCTAATTGTTTAGCCTCCTGCTAACTGAAACCAAAGGCTCACAGCTGGCCAAATGTGGAATTATAACTTTAAGGTCTGTCAAGTGATGCCACTGGGCCCAAAAACACTTTTTTTCTCCATATAAATTGTCAAATAGAAGTCTGTAAATCAGTGGATGCTCTTTTTTAGCCTCTCAAGCCCAATGAAGTGACTCGCTTCACTATCAGGATTTGATCCATTCCACCCAATCACATTACGATAGTCTAGACGAGCCTTCAGATTAAAGCTCGGCTGCAGTTAGTCTCTGGTGCTCTTGCTTTTTGGGCTCCACAATGTAAAAGATCCAAGTGATTTTAAACCACAGAAATCAAGATTTTTTTACTGAAAAACTGAGCAACTCTTACAGGAATGAAAGGGGCCTTGCCTGTATCCAGTGTATGCCTCCTCAAGGGGATTTACAGTCCCACAAGTTTGCAGAGAACACAGGACGGTAAATATCACAGAACTGATGCTAACTATCAACATTGTAATGATAACCACAATCACTGACTGATAACTGAAATCAGTGACTGGCACGGTGCATCAAGCGGTGGGAGGGGCTGAGGACAGAGAAGGAAGAGCTGCAAGATGGTGCTGTATTATCAAATTCTGACCTTTTTCTTTCGACCTTTTCTGAAAACTGCCTACCCCAGCTTTAATAACGCCGAGAAAAAAGCCTTTGACATAATTTCGTTCACTAATTCACATATTGGCAGATAAAACGGATTAATTTAAACAGCAAGATGGTTATTATGAAGTTATTTTGCTCCTGTATGTAATAAGTTTGAGTGTTAGAGGACACAGCTGCCACACATTTATTGTGCGTTTGGTTTACAAGAGAATGAACCTGCCTCAGAGGTATGATGAAACAGGATCGACTTAGTTTGAAGTCCACACTCTCGCATGGACTCACAACTATTTGGTGGCTGTGCCAATTACTAAAGACTAGTGATGATGTGTTTGCACTTTTGGACCAGCTGTGGTTACTGTATTTTCTTTAGAGTTTACTTTTGTATTTTCACTATGAACGTACCAGTTCATTAACTATAATTTCTGTGTGTATAAATATTTTCTGACTACATCAGTATTAATTGGCATGAAAATTCTTAATGTCCAGCTTTGATTGAAATGCTGACCAAAAAAAAAAAGACTATTGGCTTATTGAAGTTTGAACCAATCTAAAGCTTGACTTGATGTGGCCACTAAACCACTATTGTCCTTGTAACAAGGAGTCTATATTTTGGTCTTCCATAAATGTGATAACATTTTTCATTCATTTGTATGGGTGTCTTATTTTCACCAAAGTTTGTTTCATTTTAATGAAAAGCTATATAACAAAACACAAAGTAAACTAAGGTTTAAGGCAATGCTCCTTGGGTGATGTGAGGGTCTAAGGGCAGAGGGATGTCGTACACTGTAAAGCCCTCTGAGGCAAACCATGTTTTGTGATAATGGGCTCTATAAATAAAACTGACTTGACTATTAACTCAGTAAGAAAGACGATCATAAGCGTAAGGGCTAAACAGATACAACTTTGACCTGATGGTGCCGATACAAGAAAATCAGACTATCACCAATGTTATTACTATTCATCACAAAGGGGACATGGATTTGTGCAACAAATTTCACAGTAATCCATCCTCAAACTGTTGATATTTCACTAAAAACCACAAACAAGATTCACATTGTGGTTCTAGCTGAATTCATTGCATAATTTATATGATTCTTATACTTCTTACTACTTTTATCTTTCTAAGATTTTAGGCATCTATAGGTTTGCTCCACGTGCTCTATCTTGCTCTATGTAGTTTAATACATTATGTACCGTGCAGAGGTTTAGGAAAATACACACAAAACTATCACAATTCCAATTTTTACACATCAAGAAACATAATAATTTCAAATAGAGCTGATTATAATGATACCAACATATTATTTATTAAATGAAATGTTCTAAAATGTAGATAAAACTGCACCATTTATGTATAAAGTAAAGAAAAAAAGGTTGTTACAAATTAAAGTAAGTTTTGAACTAAGAGGTATTTGTCTGAACAAATTGTAAAAAATAAATAATTAGTAAAACACTTAATAGATTTAAATATTTATATATCAAAAATAAGATGAATATAATATATCAAATAAGATGAGTAACTATTACAAAAGTGAGGTATGAACATTATGTTTATGAATTTCTGTTTGGGACTTTTGGGTACTACAGATGCATCTCAGAAAATAAGAATATCATGAAAAAGTTTGTTGTTCATTTGTTCTTCGTAATTCAATTCAAAAAAGTAAACTTTCATACACTGTATATTCATTGCACATAAACTGAAATATTTCAAGCCTTTTTTTGTTTTAATTTAGATGATTAAGGACTATAGCTCATGAAACTCAGAAATTCAGTATCTCAAATTCTTAGAATATTTCCTTGGATCATTCAAAAAATGATCTACAAAACAGAAATGTCCAACTTCTGAAAGGTATGTTCATTTATACACTAAATACCAGGTTCGGGCTCCGTTACTACGAATTCCTGCATCAATGCGGTGTGGGATGGAGGCGATCAACCTGTGGCAGTGTTGAGGTGGTATGAAGCCGACGTTGCTTTGATAGCTGCCTTCAGCTTGTCTGTATTTTTTGGGTGGAGTGTTTCTCATCTTCCTCTTGACAATACCCCAGAGTTTCAGGTCAGGCGAGTTTGCTGGCCATTCAAGCACAGAAAAATCATGGTCAGCTTAACCATTTGGAAGGACTTTTGGCACTGTGGGCAGGCGCCAAGCCCTGCTGGAAAAGAAATCTGCATCTCAATAAAGCTTGTCAGCAGATGGAAGCATGAAGTGCTCTAAAATCTTTTGGTAGACATTGACTTTGGACTTGATAAAGGACCTTGATTTCCAAATGAAGTGCAAACTTTGCTCTTATCTGAAAAGAGGACTTTGGACCACTGAGCAACAGTCAAGTTCTTCTTCGCCTTGATCCAGGTAAGACGCCTCTGATGATGTCTCTGGTTCAGGAGTGGCGTGACATTAAGAATGCGACCGTTTTAGCCCTTTTCCCGAAGACATCTGTGTGGTCTCTCTTTATGCACTGACACCAGCTTCAGTCCACTCCTTGCGAAATTCAAGTTCTTGAATCAACTTTTCTTCACAATCCTCTCAATCCTGCAGTCATCTCTGTTGCTTGTACACCTTTTCCTGCTGCACTTTCCCCTTCCAGTCAATATTCCATTAATATTCTTCCATACAGCACTCTGGGAACAGCCAGCCTTTTCTGCAATGACCTTCTGTGGCTTACCGTCCTTGTGAAGGGTGTCCATGGTCGTCATCTGGCTCCGCCATGATTGTAGTTGTGTCTATTGAACTTGACCGAGAGATACATGGTATTTTTACTGTTTGAATAGTAATTTACTTAAAGTTGAAACTAAATATTCTAATATTTTGAAACATGTCTTTTCACATTTTTCTAGCTGTAGGCCAAAATTATCAAAATTAAAACAAAAAAAAGCTTGAAGAATTTAAGTTTACATGTAGTGAGTCTACAATATGTCAAATTTTCACTTTCGTGAATGACTGATGGAAAACATTGAACTTTTTCACGATATTCTACATTGAACTTTTTAATGATATTCTTTTGAGATGCACCTGTATATATTTCATTTCTTTTTATTCTCAGTGTATAACAAACTTGTTTTGGTTTATCACTGTTCAAAAAGTAATGACTCAATACCGTTCATTATTTTTTATATGTGTATTTGAATTGTGTAAGTTGAAAATGGCTAAAATAAAAGTAAGCTGCTATCTTTGGAGCCACATTACCAGCCTTGCCAAAAAATGATGCAGGTACATAAAAGAAAAAGCAGTCAATATTTGGACTAATAAAAATTATTATCAGTACTGCAGGCATCATATTTAGAGTAATGATTAGCTGCAGTTACAGGTGATTATACAATCATGGTATTACTGTTATTACTTACAATAAAAAAGGTTCAAGTTGTTCTTTTTTGTTTCGTTTTTTTTATGGGAACATGAAGCAATATTTCAGATAAAGCAGAGCACACTCGCGCCCCACGCTCTACCTGATCCACAAAAGCAGGTCACCAAACATGTTTTTGTCCTTGACATCACACCAAGAACGCATGATATCTCAGCAGCAGAAAAACATTGCGGCAGATGTGCCACTCCAAGAACTCAGCACTGAAAACAACCTTATCACCTATTATCTGAGAATGAATTCCATAGTAACAGATGCTGTTTACCCAACACTAACCTGGCCGGGTGTGGGGCTTCAGCCTGTAACAAATTTGGGTGACGTCAGCTCCACAGCGGATGTTTTTCTAACCTTTGCTTGCCATCCCTGGAAATATCAGATGCAAACTGAGGTTAAAGATTAGCTTTAATGATGAGGAGACTGTCAAAAAAGACATACTGAAGCCTACTTCTAACAGTGATTAGACAACATTATTAACTGAACATTGCATTATTATTTAAGACATTTCACCCATTATTCAATCACATTTCTGACAGACAATTTTGGAAAAATTATGTCAGTACAATCATTTGGATAAAATATGTGCCATTTTATCAAATACTGTTCAGCATTATACAGATAATGGCACAATATAATTGTTTTGAGCTAAAATATCCCAATCTGAGAATCAATAAACCTCCCAGAAAACCTGCACCAGTGTCGATCAGTAACATTTCCAAAGTACAGTCACCAGGGAGTCTACACCTGTGGGAGTAAGTCGATGGTACTGAATAAATCCTGCATCATCTCATCATCTCTGGGGTCTGTAGCAGCCAGCATACAAGTCCAGAAACTCATCCTGCAGTGCATCAACGGTAAAAACAGTCTGATTTAAAAAAAAAAAAAAAAAGTGCAAATCTCAGGTCACAGTTTGTCCACAGAGTTTCTGTAAGTTTGGTCCATTTACAGGTTCAACAATTGGACTTTCTTGTCAAATGATTTCACCTGCTGATGGACAGAATCCCCTCCTAATAAAGGTCCACTTAAAGACATAATCGTCTCGTCCTTATTTGCACGCACAGAAACAAGAGGAACATTATTGCTATTGGAGAGTCGGTGGAGACAGTTTCAGAGAGTCTGGACTTGCCCTGGATCCAAAGCTTAAGAGTTTTTGGGGTTTTTTAGATGTAGTTTGCTCATTTTCGGAAGAACTTCAGATAAACCACAGCACCTAGAATGGCCAACTCCATTATAATGATGATACCTAACAGCAACTTGTTCGTCACGAGCCTACAAGACAAAATGAGAAAGTCAACAATAAACAGAAGCTCAGATCATTGTTCCAAAAACATATTTCATGAAACTTAATGATTAATTGATTAGTCAAGCGACAGAAAGTTAATCTGCAACTGTATTTACAATCGAATTAACATTTAGGACATTGAATCACAGTATTGTGTTCTTGTCATCAAATATTATAAATGGTTTGTGGGGAAATTCAATAAAAGAAATCACTAAAATATTTGGCATTTTCACTGGAAAAAAGCTAGGAGAAAATACCAGTAGACACTGAGAAGAAAACTTCTAATAATGATAAGGATAGTAATAATAACATAAATTTACAAGACATGGGTTCAAAAAATCACAACTTAAATCATCATAAATGAAAAGATCTTGTGAATAAAATATATGAAATGGAAAATATTACTATTAGAAACAGAAACCAAATACATAAATCTGAATAAAGATGGGAGAAACTGATTAAATATATAACCAAAAAAAAAATATCTTTTTTTAATTCTACACTGAATTTTGAGTAATTTGTGAACTCTGAATGATTTGTTAACTCTCCTGAGCGGTTTATTATTACATGTATTTATTTATCGAAATCTATCTCTGTCACTCTCCATATATATATATATATATATATATATATATGTATGTATATATATATATATATATATATATATATATATATATGTATGTATATATTATCTTTGTTTATTTAATTCAAAAATGCTAACAAAAAAAATCAGACAAAACATTTAGGACATTTAAAAAAATTGCTGCTCCCAGCTTCTCAGTCATGATGATTTGGTACTTTTATTTGTCATTAATGTTCTTAAATTTAAAATCTTTGTTGTTGTTTTTTCTCATCAGTTTTTAGTATAATCATAGGTGGATTAACATGGACCCCAATATTTCACTACCAATCAGAATAAAAACAGCTCATGTAACCACCTCAGTTGGAAGAGACTGGCCCTGTCTGGCCAGATAAGAGTGGTGTTGTAAACCTTTGATAATGTGTCAATGGCAAAAATATTGGCGCCTTTTTTGTCTCTGATTAATAAATGTATTTTTCTATTATAAACAGCAGCCTTATGTAACGTTGTTACAGGCTAATTTGTGGAATCGCTGGACTTTACAATCGTCTGTTGCTACCAGTTGCAGCAGCCTGCACATGAGACGTTTAGGGAACATCAGTAAATTGTAATGTCAAATGTCAAAATGTCAAACTTAAGTCACATTCTCATTTAATACTTTGGGGCATGTAAATGCACATCTTATCTGATCACTTTAATCAGTTTCCGTGTTCACAGTTATTTTGGAATCACCATAAGATGACTTCAACTGGGTAGAAGAAATGTTTTCCCCGTAACCGCATCAAATGTGCACCATTCTGCCCTGTTAATGTACACAGGAGTACAATTCAATGTACTATCATACAACCTACTGGGATAACAAATACGATAACAAATGTGTAGCCTCTGAAGTGGTAGCACTTACCGCCGAGACATGGCACGAAGAATTTTTCTACTTCGACTGAGGTTCTCTCCAGTATGAACCAACTACAAAATAAACAAAAGACAGAATTAACCAAATCATGATACGACCACAACAAATAGTCCTCTGACATCTCACAATATTTAAGTAATAAAAAAAATCCAACCAATATGAATCATATTGACCCAAATCTGAAATATACCACCTTTTTTTGCCCATAAACTAAGAATAAATTCTGTACTGCTTTAAAAAAAATCCTAGAAAATATAAGCAACTGAATTGAGTGAGTGAAATGTCTAACATACAGTATCTATCTCATCCCGTACAGCAGCATAGTAACAATTCACAGCTCACTCTGTTTCTGGTGCGGTCCAGCTGTTCCCTCTGCTCTCCCAGCTCCTCGATGATATCCGTGCCGATCTGATCCGTCTCTGCGGCGATGCGCTGACTTCGTTCAATACTCTGTGTGGCATTGTTGAGAGAGTCTGTGCCCTGGAGGAGCAGGGCTCTCTGAGACTGCAAGTGTGTCTAAATAACAAAAAAAACATGCAAACCGGGGTAAATTATCTTAACAATGACAAAAGAACAGAGGAAAAAAAACAATATTCTCAGATTTTTTAGATATCTATTAGTTTAACTGAATACATTAAAGGGCTTATTTTGCAGTTAAAGTGTGTCAACTTTTCCTTTTCCCTCTGGAACCTAAGGCAGCGTCGTTTTTCTTGTTCTGCTTTAAGATGTCTTTCACAAGTATTTAAACCTTTGAACTCTGAGCAAGATGGTATGATTTCTTTCAACAACATGGAAAAAGTGAAAGTGAAAGCAAGCTTGTCCAATAATATTTAAAAGTTAAAACATTTCCTGCTTTCAGCTTCCTTTTAATTGTTGTAAAACTCCTGTAAGATGACATTTTCATGGACAAAATCTTGAAACTTTTCTATGTTTTTTAACGACCCATAATTTAAAAAAAAATCTTGACAAACCTGCCTGGTGTTTTGTTTAAACATATTAGATCCAAACTCTATTCAAACACAATTTCAGATAGCTGGCATGTGACGCAAGAAAATGATTTAACATGCACGATGGTAAACAAACTGTCACACCAACACATATTAAAACTATAACATCGACAGCTACAGAAAATAAATTTGCCATTATATTACATTTTGTGGAAGGTCATCCACAGAAGATTACTGTAGTAATTTAATCACGCACAACAAAATGACCTGACTTTCATTTATACTAATTTTATGATTTTTCCAGGCCTCGTAAATGCAAATGTGAAATTCCATGACATTTCCAGGTCTTCCATGAACATTGGAGCCCTCTCATAATGAGATGACACCACGCTGAAACACCATTTATAGCATATATAAGTGGACAGCCACACACTCACACTCTGCTGGTTTTGTGATGAATAGATGCCTTGATGACTTCTCTCTGCTGTGTGGAAAGAAGCACCAAATCCAGGCACAGAGGTTTTCATGTCCCTCTGCAGCTTGCCCAGATCCCGGCGGTACATGCGCAGCTTTGTATTCATTGCATTGCGGTAGGAAGAAGGAGCAACACGCAGCTCATCCTCCATTCCTTGTAACTGTAGACAGATAAAAAAAATATGAGAAAAGTGTGTGTAAACACACAAGCAGTGACACACAAAGTACAGTTACGAAACAACGATTGGATTAGGTTAAGCTTCTTTAATACTCTGATATTAAAGGCAAGTTTCAATACTACTGGTGCAAAGAACATTTACTCATATACTGCTACTTAGTTACAATTTTTAGGTAAATAATGGCTACACAATTTCCACCACAAAAAACACTTAAACGGATATTGTGATAGTGATATGAGATGCAGTTATAGTGGGAATGGTCATCTTTATTGAAAAAAAAAACAACAATATATAAATGATGATGACATGATTTTTTTGATGGCGTCTGTACCAAACAAGCATGTTTTGTTACATCTGGAATATGATTTGTAGGATGGGGCACCTCTGTAGCAGTAGTTCATGGCCATTAAGAAGTTATGTGCATTTATTTATTTATCTATTTTTCTCTAATGATTTTGTGCTGATTTTTGCAATCTTTCACTTTATTGTTAATTTTTTCCTCTCTTTTTCTTCTTTCCCTTTAAGTATTTGTTTTGTTTCTTGTCGTTTATTTCTGTCTGTTTGTGTGTTTTTATCTGCCTTTCAAAAAGGAGGTGGTTCATCTCAAGGGGTTTATCCTAATGAATAAATAAACTTAAACAACATTTAAAAAATGACTAATAAATCTACTTCCCTGTATCTTGAAAAGTAGTAGTGTTGTGGCATGAGAATAAAATGCTCAAATAAACTACAAGTACCTCAAATTTGTGCTTATGTACAGTACCAATTGAATCAATTATTTTTAATGAGTTGCATGTAATAATAAATGTTATGTGTCAACACACTTAAACCGTTGAAGTTCTGCTGTGGCTTCATAAAGGAGCAGACTCTACAGAGCTTTTATTAAAGTGCGTAGCTGTAACATTTCACTTCATAAAGGCAGAAACAGGAGAGCAGCTCACCACTTCCTCCGCCTCCCCCTGCCTCTCGTCGAAGCTCCTCACCAGCCTCTTTCTCTCCTCTGCGGATACAAAACGAGAAAAAACATCTTTCTCGTGAGTTTTTCACACAGTTAGCACACGTTAACAGTAGCTGTTACAGCAGCAACATGAGGTGTTTACCTCCGTGACATGTCTCGGCTCTCTCCGGCATCAGCTTCAGCTCCTCGTAAAGCGATTTGAAGATTTCGTGCAACTTCTCGAATTCCTCCGACGACATTGTTGCGCTAACTGTCGCTCAGTTGCTTTTTCTTTAAAAGCCTAACTCGTGTTTAATGATAAAATACAACACTAACGAAAATTAAAGTCACAGCTGCAAATTAATCAACTACTTTTGCTTTGACGATAATCTGGTCCTCGGGACTTCCGCATGACGTCCGACGTGATCCAGTGCCTAAAACTCCAGACCAAAAATTAAACATAACTATTTTTAAATATTTTTATTTTGATATAAAAATAAAGTACACTAAATATTGCGTTCCAAATATGGATAAAAATTAAGTAAACGATCCGAAATCTTGTTTAAAATGATTAAAAAAGCACCCCGATTACAATTTTATTCAGGCACTAGGAGTACAGCTTCGACTATGCCTTCTGGGAAATGTAGTTTAAAACGCTACTACTGCTTCTCACTAAAACAATGTACACAAAACATTTATTTTAGTTATTCAGATTTAACTGGATTTTCTTTCACAAATTAAATGTAAAATTATTTTGTCCAAGAATTTATATATGTATATATTTAACTGCATATGCATTTTACTATTGTTGTTTTTCTTTGTTATTGCTTTTGTTAACTTTTATTATGTACAGACTGTTTTGTCTGGTTTTGTAAAGTGTCCATGGGTGGCGCTTATAAATACAAATTATTGCTTTTATTATTATTATTATTATTGGTAATGGTAGTGGTAGTCATTTGTTTTTGCCCATGCTTATTGCAGTCTTGCTTTTGTTTTCTTGAATGTAATAAATAGTTATTGATGTAGCATTGTATCATATGGTAAAATAAGGTTCCTTTAGAAAAAAAAAAAATAGTCATCAGAAACATCTAATATAGGCCACTTGTATTCATCAGTGTGATGAGGTTACTCGATTCCCTAAAATCGTTTATATAAGGCTTCATTTTAAAAAATACACTAAATTATATTAATGTCAATTTAGTTTTTAAACCCAATCTGTAAATAAAATCAGCCCCAACACAATAAGAATTTCCCTTTTTTACAAAAACTGTATTGAATACATTAAATGCATAAAGTACACATATTCAGATTTTTTTTTTACAAAGTTGTAGGTTATATTTTCCACTGTGTAATAATAATATGAAAAAAAAAAGTAATAAATTGAACTAAACAACATTAAATGTATGGGGGAAAAGAAAGAAAAATTAAAGCTTTTAGGGTCTGCAAAACAAATTAAGTAAAACTGAAATAAGTAAATAATCTAATGTTTTGGGGTTTTTTGTTGCAACTTTCTAATCTATGACTTTTACATTTTCATTAGTAGTCAAGTACTTTTTATGATCGATATCTTTCATACTTTAAAATAATAAATATGTCCACTATCCTTAAGTCGCTTTCTCAGCCGTGCTGTAAAAACTACAATCCCATGATTCCTTTCGCGGTGTCGCTTTCACCCCTGCTACGCTCTGCACCCCTTTATGCTTTGACATCAGCTGTTCAGCCTACAGAACAGTGGCATCCTGCTGGTAGAGACAGAAAAGCGCACATCCGTCCTAACAATTTCAGTAATAATGTTGCTTTTATTAATTATCGCGAGCCTCGGAGTGGTGACGTTATTGGTGATTTTATTTGCAACGCACATAAGGTAAGCAGCATTTAATTCATTCTCACATAAATCCAGTGTTTAACACATCACGGGCAGGTTGTTACTTGGTTGACAGGACATTACACTGCACTGATGTAATTATTACGATTCATTTACAGTATATAAAATACTGTTATTGCATTTAACACAACTGATCGTCGTTATAGAGGGTTTTGTTCCTATCAGATGTAATTTCACACGACGCTGAGTGATATTTTAAGGAGAAAATCAATGAAACAGAATGATGGAGCTGTGGGAGTTTTTGCACAGAGATGCACCGGGAGTCCTCCATCTGGGCTGCTCGGGCCTATCAGGAGGCTGAGCGTAGGAGGAGTTAAATCTGTATGCATTACTCCAACAGAGCTATTGGTTACGGGGCGGCCCTGCTCAGTGGCGTGGGTCGTACGACTTGACGCTCAGTTCTGCTCATTGTCCAAGTTTCTCTATGAATAATTAAGCCAGGGCTGTCCATATGTCCAGTCCTAATGAGGACATAACTTATAGCGTGTGCAGAAAAACAGCGAAAACTAGTCCTGCACATGGAGCTGTCTGCTGGGGCTCACTATTAATCAGTGGTCATTTTTGTATTATTAACAGAACATATGCAGCAGGAGGAGTGTGCATGTCCACAGCTCGTCTGGAGGGGAAGACAGTCCTCATCACTGGGGCCAACACAGGAATAGGGAAGGAGACAGCCCTGGACCTCGCAGTGCGAGGTGACTTTTTGGCTTTACATGCATGCACACAGCACAGAGCCAATTTACACCCATAATCCTGGACAGAGAGAGAAAATAGTAGTCTATACATAATAAGAGTGAAGTCAATTTTTTAGAGTATGTTTTTATCCCAATTCATGAAATAAATCAATATATATTATTATTTTTTATCAATACCATATAATAATATATATATTATTATATGGTATGGTATGGTATTATTATATGGTAATATTTATGCAAACAGTAGTATATATGTGAAGAGTGAAAACATTTTTCTATCCCATATCATGATATATATCAGTATATATTATTTAAAGTTTTATCAATACCATATCACAGTATATTAATTTTTAAGACTATATCATCTTATAACATATACATTTATATTATTATTATTATTATTATTATAGTATTTTCCTATCCCATATCAATACATTTATGCAAACAGTATTCTATATGTAATAAGAGTGAAATCATTTTTTTAAGAGTGTATTTCTGTCCCATATCATGATATATATCAATATATATTATGGTTTTGTTTATTATTATCAGTATTACATCACAGTATATAAATGTATGCATTTTTAATAATGAGTTTCTATCATAGTTTCATTACAATATACTAAATTGTATTTTAAGAGTATTTTTCTGTCCCATATTATAATATATATTTGCTATTTTATGAATATTTTTGTATCACATATAATAATATATAGATTTGTACTATTTTAAGAGTGTTTTCTATGCCATTTGAAATATATACATTTATATTATATTAACACTATTTTTATCCCATATCATGATATATAAATTTAGGTTTTTTTAAGAGTATTAATCCCATATCATGATATATAAATTAATATTATTTTAGGGGTATTTTTATATCCCATACACGATATACACATTTATGTTATTTAAAGAGTATTTTTCCATCCCATACCATGACTTATATAAATTTATATTACTTAAACACAACTCAACGTCTATATCAACCAAAGATCCTTGTCATGTAAATATTTGAGTTTGTGACGTTTGTTTGACCTTGCCGTGTTTTGACAGTAGACTTTTGGTTGAGGAGTGACACAAAATGTGGGTTAAATTTGACAGTTTTTATCCTAAATCACTGAGCAACACACCAAAACCAGAAACCGTCTATCAGAAGCTCCTCCAGCCTCTCTCCTGTGAATTAACGGAGCTTCTGTTTTGTTCATAGTTTAGCTGCTGCTTATTTTTCATGACAGGAGCTCGGGTGATCATGGCGTGCCGAGACGTGGAAAAAGGAGAAGAAGCCGCAGCCAGTATACGAGCCACGTACCCTAAAGCACAAGTGGAGGTTCGAGAGCTCGACCTGGCGGACACCTGCTCGATACGAGGCTTCGCACAAAAGTTCCTCAGAGGTCAACAGAGTTACGTCTGTCTACAGAGCTCTGATTTGTCGTTATTTAACAGTTATCACGGCTGACGTGCTTCCTTTTTTTGTGACGTTCTCGCCTTCAGAAGTCAACCAGCTTCATATCCTCATCAACAACGCCGGCGTGATGATGTGCCCCTACACCAAAACAGTCGACGGCTTCGAGATGCATATTGGAGTCAATCACTTGGGTAAGACTGCGCTGGAATTTGAAACATGAACACGACTATTTTATCCAAATATTTATTGTAACGTAAATCATGACCTTTCAGATCAAGGTAAAGTCGATCTACTTCAATTTTTTTTCTTTTCTATTCTGATCTGTGTGATGCAAGAGGCATTTAGTTAATTATTTAAAAAATAGATATCAACACAATTACTTTAAAATGTTCACAATGCGACACCAGAAAAACAAGATTCATAATATCCTACTTCCTATGTCTTAGCATTTCAAGACTTTTGAAAGATTGAATTAAGACATTTTAATGCTATTTTTTTTTTTAGCTGAAAGAATTTAATAATTTAATTTAACTTTTTAGACTTAGTGGATCTGCAGGAATCCTGATACTGTAGCCAACTATTCATTTATATGGGAAATTTGAAAATAACATTTTAGCTATAAAATGCAAGATAAATGAGTTGATGTTGGTTGACGCTTTGTTAATTCTCGATTGACAGGATTTGAAAGCTTAAGTCTTGTTTTTATATTCAGGTTGATGACAAAACTGTGTGTGTTTCTTACTTGTGACAGGGCACTTCCTGTTAACGTCGCTCCTGATCGGGCTGCTGAAGCGCAGTGCGCCGGCCCGGATCGTGGTGGTCTCGTCTCTGGCGCACAACTTCGGCTGGATCCGTTTCCACGACCTTCACAGCCAGGGAAGCTACAACAGCGGATTAGCGTACTGCCAAAGCAAACTGGCAAATGTGCTCTTTGCCAGAGAGTTGGCACGGAGACTCAAAGGTACACAAACACACACACACACACACACACACGTAAACAAACACACAAAAAAACATGGGAGAATTAACAGATGACCTGCTCGCAGAGTAGTAACAGAAAAAGGAATTTAATGAATTTGTATAATGTATAAAAACGTGTACAGTAAAGGACCAACTAGAATATGGTGATCATGTTGTTGTTGAATTGTCTGCATATCACCAACAAAACAAAATTAAATTCAATTTCTTTACTTACTCATTTATTTGTTGATTTGGTTGATAAGTTGGTTACTTATGTCTTTGGATAAATATATTTTTGGGGGGAAATATATTCGTCGTATATAGCAAAATGAAAAGCTGTATGAAATGATATGCCAAAAAACAAGGTATAAAAAAAAAAGTGAATAATTCACCCTGTGTGACACTGAATTTGTTAAGAAAACCATATTTCTCTCACATACTTACAGTAAACAAGGAATATAAAAATGTTGTCCTCACAGATACCAACGTGACAGTGAACTCAGTCCACCCGGGGACGGTGAACTCGGACCTGACCAGACACTCGACTCTCATGACGATATTTTTCACCATCTTCTCCATGTTCCTAAAAACCCCGCGGGAAGGAGCACAGACCAGCATCTACTGTGCCGTGGCAGACGAACTGCACTCAATCTCTGGGAAACACTTCAGGTAGGTGACGACAAGCAGGAAATGTGTCAGCTTCACTTCAAAGACCGATTCTGGATGATAATTTTGTCCATTTGCCACTCAATCAATCCTCTAAAAGTGCTTGTTTTTACCACCGACAGGCTCAGATTGTTATTTAAAGTGTCAGCCAACATTTCTACAGAGGTCGACCTTTTCGTTAAAGAGTAAGATCCTTTTTGCTTAACCAGAAACGGCCCGGAAATCGCTATCGCCAAACACACCAGACTCCATTCAAGTAAACAGTCATTTTATCATCTTGAAAAACACATCATTTAAAGTCAGCTGAAACAAAATAAAACTCATGAAAGCCGTCTTACTTCATCTCATCGCGGTTTTAACCATCACCAGCTCAGATCGAGGTGAATATTTGCTGGCTGTAAACGTGCTTAAATGATTCTTTATTGAAATGGATTTTGGTGGCATTTTTGGGGCTGTTTCTGGTTAAACTAAAATGATCTTACTCTTTAACAAAACGGTCTGTCTCTGTCGGGATCCTTTCCATAACGTCGTCAGACACATTGAAGCCTGTTTAGCTGCTTTGGGCTGAAGCCATCTCCTTAAAGACTTGTTGTTCCGAAAACACTGATGCTGTTGAAATCAGTCACTTAAGACACAAAAACGTGGGAAATATGGACCTGGTTGAAAAATAAAAAGTTTCCCTTAAAGCGTAACTTTGGAGTAAAACAATGAGGTGCTAGTTATGTATTTAGAAAAGAAGGAAAGGAAAACATGAGTAAAGATAAAAGACGGGGGATTTAGAAAGTGATACATTTATTGTATTGCTATTAGGGCTGGGTGATATGGGCTGAAAATTATATTGCGATATTTTAACGCTATATCTTGATACATGATATATATCTCTGTATTTTTTTAAATTTCCTCAAATCAATTTATTAACGCTAGAACTGGGAGACAGAACCGAAGATTTTGAGAGTATTTCAGCAAAGGTCCTCGCACCTTTTGGAACTTTAGTTACAAACTAAGTAGCTGATATTTTCATGTTTAGACATGAAATTATGTCCTTCTGTCTGTATTTATTAACCGTTACGTTTAAGCAGCTGAAGGAAAATGTGACATGAGGTATCAAATTGAGCAGTGAGCGTGTTCCTGCAGACGCTGTGCTGCAACCTGATCTGAACTTCTTCATTAATGTTTCGCTCCCCAGTGTCTTATAAAAGACTCCACAACCCACAAGCTTTACTGTCACCATGGGAACGCTGTCTGCCTCAAAACTCTGTCATCTTTAATTAATCCAACACGGTTTTGCCATTAGACAGTTATTTTTTAATATTATTTTTGGCAGAGGTCGGCACTCTTATAGTGTCCTTCTGCTTCCCTTGAATTTTAGTATTTTAAGTTGTAGACCACGCGCACTCACCCACCAACTGGACTTAAACAAAAAGTGCAATTATCCTCCATGTGCAGTTGGTGTTTATATTGTTTGTACATATTTTATTTTATTTTTTTTTTCTAGACTGTGAGTTGTTGGCACCTTGTTTTTTATTATTCATTTTTTTAATATTTGTAATTATTTTTTACTATTATATTGTTCTTTTTATCCTGTACTTCATAGCTGCTGTAACACTGCAAATTTCCCCACTGTGGGACTAATAAAGGATTATCTTATTTTATCTTGAAAGTTTTAAACTTTTTAAAAAAAGTGGGTTTCTAACATAAATGAAAGAAAGAGCCAATTGATGTTGGTTAAAACAAATGATCTAATATTAAGGTATAATATTTTTTAAAGCTTTATTTTGAAAATCACATTTTGTGCACAGAGTGTGTGTAATATTATAGCGGGCCCTAAGGGTTAATTTTCTGTAGATTTTAAAGATAACAGCTCATTGTGTCTACAACAAAGTGTCGGCAGATAAAATACTTTGATAGCGAACGCTCTTCTCATGCTCACAAAGCTCACAGCGCCCAGAGTGATGAGTCACAGCGTCATTAGGCCTTACGTAATAATCACTCCCCCTCGTGTCGTTTCAGCGACTGCGCCCCTGCCTTCGTAGCCCCACAGGGAAGAAGTGAGGAGACGGCGAGGAGACTGTGGGACATCAGCTGTGAGCATCTCGGTATCGAGTGGAACTGATTCAACTTTTAACCGCCATCTATCTCAGTTCTCAAAGGAGTCCTTACTTTTTCTTTCATCATTCATTTCCTTATGGTTTCGATGTTCTGTACTTTGAGTGTTTCTTACCTAATAAGCAGTCAGGTAATACTGTAAGAGGTACTATAATGTGAAGTTGCTTTTTTGTGTAATAATGCAGTAATTACATCATAATAACTTGAGTATTTTGGTGCTCCGGAACAGCTTCTCAAACCAAAACCACTCAACCATATTATCATGTAAACACAAATAACTTTTTGACTCTATATTTTTGTGACACAATGTGAATACAGTGTAGGCAAAAAAGCAACTTGATGTGTTGTAATGCTGTAGGATACTGTGAAGGGTCAAGCCAGGGTAAATGACCAGCATCTTTAACAAATATTGTGTTTTCTTTCTTTCTTATTTCTGCAGAATTTGCAGCTAAATCGCTTGACTTTTGTGCCAGCATTTCTAAACAATTGCAGGGGTTCTTACAGTGTTTCCAGGTTGATATAAAATTAGTAAACTATTTAAGATCAGTCTGAGCCACGATTACCGCTTGAATCGCATAAATGTATTTTGTGATAATTGTAGTCAATGTAGGTTATAAGAAGGTTTTTCTATTTAATCTAAATCAGACTTAGATCCTGTCGTTGCAATATCTGCAGAGAACTTTTCGCCATTTGCCAAAAACTGCACATTCCCGGAGGATTTACAGTTTTACATTTCTAAGGATCTCCCGTGTCATGTTTCCTTTTTTTCAGCATTCACAGACAAGGTTGCCAAGAGTTTACATTCTGTGTTTTATACAAGTGAAACATGCCTTTTACTACACTTATATTCATGTTAAGAGTTGAATGTTTACATATGATGTAAATAAACCGAGATATTACTATATTACTAAGGGTGCTTGTACTGATCCTTTGAAAGTCTAATTTGAGATCAACAAAATGTTATCAGCAAAGAACTGGATGATTAATAGATAAAAAACAGAGAAATGGGTGATCGGAAATTATACATACATATACAATACATTTTTTTATGTTTCAACAATACTGTTGTTAACATGTGGTTAGGTTGTTTTTTTAGATAGAAAAAAGCTCATATTTGAGCTTAAAAAACATGTTTTAGGGCACAATCAAGGCTGCATAAGAGACCAGTTTCTTGTTAAAAAAAAAAAATTGTGCCACCATCCTTGGTAGAACAGAAATGGGTCGTTTTTAGGCGAAAAAGCCGCTGGATAAACAGCAATAGGTCGCTAAAAAGCATGCAGGTTTTTTTTGAAGAGATTTAGCATGAAAGCCAAAGCTAGCAGCTTAGCTAACTTAACTCCCATAAAAACCTGAAACAGGGAAACCGCTCGCCTGGTTAAGTGCAGATTTTGTTTGTCTTATTTTATTGTTTTTATTTATTTATTTTCTATTTTAGTGGTCTACTTTTAGTATTATTATTTTATTTTAACATTTTTTGTCAGTTCTGACTCACGTCTTTGTTTCTTTTAATTGGTTTATTCTTCATCCTTATTATTATTTATTTTTAGTATTAATGGATTTGAGTCACTTTAACGGTCGGTTGCTGGCTTTGTTTTGTGCCTGTAACTTGTACCTCACATGCTGTGCAGCACAATGAAATGTGCTATATATTAAAGTTCTGCTTGCTTGCTTACCTTTGGATAGAGACAGGCTTTTTCGGCTTTCCTGTCTTCAATATACTAAGCTAAGTTGCTGAGCTGCTAGCTTTAGCTTAATATTTAGCGGAAGTCCAATAAGAGTAGTATCAGAGAGCAAAAATAACTTTTTCCCTGAATGTCAAACTTTTCCCTACAGTTTAGGAAACGTTGCAACAGTATGCTCAATATTCATATTTCTGTATATTACATTTTTATTTATTATTTCATTTTATTTTACAGGGGGTGGAGAAAACAATTACATGTCAAAGTCATTAGTCCCTGCATCCACAAAACAGTGACTGTATTACATATTTTTTACCTTTTTTACCAAAAAAAGTTGTTCTTTTTAAAGTATAAAGTGCGGCAGTGATGAGACAACAGTCCAAGTTAAGGGGGATTAGAGTGCAAGAATGTCTGCTCTGACTTTTTTTCATCTCTTGCCGATCAACATTTACTATCACAGGAGGATCCGTCGGTCTCAGTCGTCAGACTAGTGCAGCAGAGGGAAGCAAGACAAAGGAACAACACAGTATCTCCACTAAATAAAGATAACCTTGACCGTGCCATCACTTGCTCTGATGTACAAATACTACAGGCAGCTTCAGCAACACAAGTGATTGTCGTGTAAATTAATATGGTGACGATACATTTGCACAGTTATCTTGTTTTGGCCAGGAGGCAGGTTTGTTAGGGGAAAAAAATTAAACATCAAAAGAAAAAAATATGGCAAAAGTTAAATCCCTTTTTAAACCTTATTTGACTGATTATCTGTCTAAGTTAAAGGAACAGTGTGTATGATTTAGGGGGGTTTAGTAACATCTAGTGGTGAGGATTGCAGATTGCAACCAGCTGAAACTTTCCCTCAGCGTTTATTGTTCTGGAACTTTTTAGCAAAAAATAAAATAAAGTAGTTGCACCTTATAAATCAGTGTTTCTCCTATGCTGTTTGGTTTGTTGCTGACGGGCTGCTAGTTAAACATCTGCTAATGCATGCTCATCTTTTTTCTCCGATAACTTAATGTGTGCTCACATTTTTTCTGATCCAGATGTTCAGGACAGTGTTTCCAAGGTTACGGAAACCTGGAAAAGTCATGGAGTTCTACATCACATTTTCCAAGCCTGAAGTAGTCATGGAATTAGTATAATTAATTGAAAGTTTTGGAAAAGGCCTGGAACACTGTGTTGTGTGTAATGAAATTGTTACAGTAATCGTCTGCGGATAACCGTCCACAAAATGTAACATAGCGGCAAATTTATTTTATGGAGCTGACAATGTAAGATAGCTCTAATATGTGTTGAGGTGTGATTTTTTCGTTTATTATTACATGGGTTTATTCATTTTCTTTTCATGGTACATCTCTCCCTCTGTTCGTGCCAGCTAGCTGAAATTATGTCTGAACAGAATCTGATATGTTTGAAAAATGTCAGGTAAGTGAGGCAAGAAAAAACAGTATTATTTTAAGTCCTTGAAAAGTTAGGGAAAAGTTTTGAAATTTTGTCAGTGAAAATGTGTGGGAACCATGTCAGGAGTTTTTTACTGGGAGCCGAATTATCAACAGAGATCTCCCCCTTTCCAAAACAAACTGACCCAGTGATTTAAACCGGTAAAGACACTGAATTAAGCAGTTTCACGTTAAAAATCTGTGTTTTTACAACGCTGTTTGGCTCGTCACAGAAGGCATGCAAACTACGGTGGCTCATGGACTAATGCAAACGGCCCTATGTAAAGCCAGTGTTTGGTATGTTCATTCTGGGATACAGCAGAAACATGACAGACTCCATAGATGGGGATCCAATCCCTCATTCTAACAAAAACACGATGATTCTTATTTTTGGGTGATTATACACGAAAGAAAACAACATACTTATTATATTTCCATTTCTGCCAATATATCCCCCTAAATCCCACACACTGGAGCTTTAATTATTGCAGATTTGTATTGTTCAGACAGATATGGGTCAAGTCTTGCATGCGAACAAAGTGAAAAGCATCTTTTAAAATTAGAGACACGAGATGAGACGTAAAAACTTGCCGTCTAGAGACAAAACTAATGACAAGAGAGAAGACATTCTGGATAATGAATTAAATATAAACATGATTCGTAAGTGGTTCCCTTTCTGTATCCAACCTAAAACTTTCTTGTAAATTTCTCTCAAATGCCCTAAAATACTTTAAATTCTGTTTTATTTCAATTTCCCTTACCAAAAGGGAATATACGCTGAATGCTGGCCATAAAATGTGCTATACAACATCAGTGAAAACACATAAACGGCTTCATCGGGATTACAAAACACAAGATTCGACATTTTTCAGTTTTTTCGAAGATTGAACATGTACCGTTCTTGGCGTCTCATTGCATTTCCGTAAATTCACACACAGAGAAACAATAACGACATAAAAATGAAAAAAAAAAATCTGGCAGATGCCTTCCAGTCAGTTAAAGATATTTTCCCTTTTGGTTGAGGTAGGAGATTAATCTTAGTCAAATACTGAGCTGTAGATATGTTTATATTGTGTAAGAACGGTTTACATTTGCAGTTAGCAATTTTGTTATGTAATAGTTGTTGTCACTCCGGTGCAGTGACATTGTTCTCTCTCAAATCCTGTTCAAATGAGAGATAACAGCTAAAATATTTCCGGAATGGAAATAAAGCACGGCGGTGATTTTTTTTTTTTTTTTACACAGAGGAAGGCTGCACAAACATAAAGAGAAAGAGGTCGTCAGGGTTTCTAGATGTTTCCACTGAAAGAGGAACTTCACTGCCCTCTAAGGTTGAAAGTTTTTCGTCTGAATCACCTCTGATCGCACCCAGGATCAATGACGGATGACCTCAGAGATTTGTTGCACACATAACCACATCTACAGTTATGTCACAGGGTCCGGAGCACACCTGCACATCACTGCAGCTAGGTGAGAATTCAAAGGGACTCTTGGAGGTTTTCAAAATGTCATTCAACAATTCAAAGTCATTTTGACTCCTTAATGGCTCCTCAGAACACACTGTAGGGTGATCACATGGTACCGTATGGGTGTGAAGTGCGCTGTATAAAAATCATTATAATAATCTGCAACTGCACTCTCTTGTTACACACAATATGCAGTCATATTTATGTGCAACCTTAGTAATCATTCCCCACACAACCCCACAACTGTGTTACATTAGAAACCCTGGATCTTCTTAATTGCGCTTCATAAGCGGCTCATTTGTTTTCAAGTGCTGTACGCGTGATCCCTTGTGAAACCCACTGCACCTTTACCTGGCATTGGTACGGCCCTGGCGCTGCTGAGACAACTTGTTGTGGTGTTCAGTGAGCCACTGGCTGCAGATATTCTGCATCACTGAGTCCTGCGCTCCCTCGGCAGCCTGGAGGACGTCCTGGACCAACGGGCCCGCTCGGCTCGGCTCCAGCTTCACCGCCAGCAGGTACGCTGGTCGCAGTTTACTGCACAGCAGGTAGGCTTTAATCTGCAGAAAGAAGAATGATGTGATCAGAGGATGTTTCTTTTATACAACTTTCTGAGCATCTAAAAACATTGATTAGATTACAGATTAAGATTATAAAATATCATTGGTAAAAGGAAAAAATAGAAGTTAAGAATGTAAGTTGACTGTCACAACCAAAATAGCACTGCGCTCAACCAAAGTGTCCAGAGAACAGGGTAATTGTGATTTCTATATTTATACAAAGCAGCCTCAGGCAAGAAAAGCAACAATAGTGACAGTCAGAGGAGATTAAAATGCTATGCAGTCAGGTGTACCTTGCTCTCTGTGCTCTTGGCCTCCAGAATGAGACTCTCCAGCTCCTTGGCCTAAATCAAAGGACAGCAAAAGTCTTCATAACCAAACTGGATTAATTGTTATGATTTGTTATTATTGTACATTCACAGGCGAATTCACTTTGGAATGCAGCAGCTGATTGCACAATGAATTTTGCGTCACCGACCACTACCTGCAGGTCTCAAGGTCTGATTCACTAAAGATATTACAGTGCAAAAACACCCATAAAGCTTTAAAGCTGGTAGCAATTTGCCTTTTTTTGCAGTAACCACTGTGAAAAAGTGTTGCTAGACTTAGCAGGCAGATCATTAGCAATAAGAAAAAGAAAACTTTTGAGGCACTCCTCAAAACTTCAGGCGAGGACATTAAAATGGACAAAGAGGAACCCTGTTTGGTATTTTAAAGTCCAGCATGTATGATTTAGTGGCATGTAGTTGTCAGGTTGCAGAACTGAAACTTTTTACATATGCCAAACGTGTAGGAGAACTACGTTGGCCGATGCAAAATTTGAACATGTCCATGCTGGGCTACTGTAGAAACAATATGGCTGCTCCCTATGTAGATATAAACAGTTCATTCTAAGGTGACAAAAACACACCAGTTCGTATTTTCAGGTGATAATACAGTGATAAAAAATAGTAATGAATATTATATACTACTCCTGCCAGCAGATGCCTCGAAATCCTACAAACTGGACCTTTAATATCCCTATTTGCTGCCATTATCACTTGAAAGTCTGAATGTGACCCCCTTAAAAATGGGATTCACTTACCACCTAGTCTCTGAGGATGCTGATAATTTCACTTCAACTGTGTGCGGCTGCACAGCACTATTCTTTCTGAAATGGACCATTTGTAATGTATGTATATAACCCTATTTAAATATGAGCAAATAGCTCAGGAGCACTGAAATGCTATTTGCTTAGCAGCTCAGTTAAGGCTTTAAAACAATGTATGCAGGTTTAGCAGCTGCAAAAGCCATGCAATTCTTTTGTTAATTTGCCCCTATTTGTTTCTCTTTTATTTCTGTCACTCACGTCAGCTGGTCCCTTATCTGCAATGGAGACACAGCTGAGGATGAGGGCGTCACAGTCGTTTTTGGTGGCGGTGCCCGATTCACTGACACACTTGAGCAGCTGCCGCACGGCTCCATACTGCCGCTGCCGGACGAGCCTTTGGCCGGCCCGCATGTAGACCGCCTGGGCCTCCAGCTGGAAGTCCTGAGGGAGGAAGAGAGGAGGAAATGAGGATGACAGACACTTCAACTCTTAAAGAGAGCACCACTGACCAGAAAACACTTTGATTCTATTTGTGCTGCATTTTTTTTGTACAGTGAGTTGGTGAATGTGTACTCAGTGTTTTTGTCTATCTTATCCAAGATTAAGTCGTAAATATCTTTAATTATTTGTTGGCAGTATATTTTAATGTGCTCTAGGTGTTGTTACAAAGACATTTACCAAAAATTTGTCCTGAGGCAAGGAAGAGCTGACATGTAAAGAGCGCGTGCTGACAAATGTAATTAGTTGGCAGAGGTACTCTAACTTTTGAAAGGAAAACAGATACTTGGCAAAGATCACCTCATATATGACATACCTGTATGACTCTATATGCAATGCCAAAACCCTCCTCTATGTTTTTGCCTCCAAGCATCACCTGCAATAGAACAATAGATCAAAGACATATTACTGATTTTATTACAGACATGTAAGCAGATTAAATTAATCCTTGTTGGTGCAACCCTGCCATAAATCTCTATAAAGTGTCATCAAGATTTTTAAGTAAATAAAGTTAACCCTTTGAAACGAGAGCATGTTGGCTTGATTTATTTCAAAATAATGGGATGAAGGCAAGAAATGGCCAAAAAAACCCAAAACAAGATATTGGTGAAAGGTTATAAGAAAATTTCCTTGAAAATAAGCACCACAAAAGAAAAAAAACAAAAACAAACAAGAATATTACCTAAAAAAAGTGGTTAGAAATACAATAATAATATAAAAATACATATATTGTTTTTCTGTAACATAGAATGATAAACTTTATTTAAAAAAATTCTGGACATTTTCTAAAGAAATCAAACCAATTTTCTTTGGTTTTAGAGGTTTAAACGCTTGTGAAAGGCGTCTGAACACAACACAAAAAACCTGATGTGATCCAGGTGTTAAATGCACTGTGATAATCACAGGAAACTCACCTTACAGGCAACCTCAACTTTCATGGGGCTCCCTCCAAACAGGGTGGGTGGTGATGTGGAACCAGCAGATTTGGAGGAGGGTGTACTGGTCTGTGCCACCTTAGAGGAGGTGGCGGTCTCACAGCGGTGGAGGAAACGTGTCACCTCCAACTGAAGCTCAATTGTGTTCATGTGCCTATCGAAAATAAGATATTTATAAGATATGTTTTGACCAAAAATAGTTCTAATTAAGCAGAAAAATAAGACCCCAAGATTAATTTTGAATCTCTTTTTATCTCTTTTAGATATACTGAATAACCTGGACACATCACTGGACGACATCATCTTCCTGAAAGTGTTGACCTGAGACCTTCTCCTCCCAGCACCCCGACCCTGCTGCTCCTGCAGGTACGTCCTCAGGTGTTCCTTCGCTCTGACCAACCAGCGCTGCACAGGGTCAAGGTCAAGTTTAAGGTTAAGGGGAAGGTCAACTTTCTGATATGAGCAAGGAGATTTTTTAAAACGTTTTGTCAACTGCATTTCTTTGGGAAAAAAGAGATACATACCTGCTGTTCTCCAAGCTGTAGATACGAACTGGCTCCATGAGTGAAGAATCGAATACATGTCATGGCTGCACGCACATGATCCTGTGCAAAAAAGTATTTTTTAATTATCATGTAAAAATATCACTCTCTGATGCAAAATTATGAACTTACTAAAGAGTATATTTTCTGTAGCTTAATCTTTGTTGGACTTTTTGGGCATCTTTTCCTTTATTAGGCTGACTGTACCGAGCAGTTATTAAGTCATAACAGACATGGATGTAAACTGCAACTTGGCTGGTTGTCGGAGGCATAAAACTAGCATGTGGTAATTCCAGTTTTAGGATAAGACTTTAATGGTCCCCAGAGGGGAAATTCACGCTTCAATCCAACATTATGTGATCCTGCTGCACAGTTTGTGCCAAGATTTGACTAAATATTGCTTCCTTATTAATGGACTGTGTTATGTAATGTATTTTGTCATACCTATTGGTGCTGTTGTAATTTGATATCAGGAGTTCATCAGTTCATCGAGTTTCACCACAGAATATTGCAGTAATAATTATTATATGTAAGTAGTGTAGCAAATATACACGTTTATATTTTATAGAGGTAATTTTAAAGCAGATGCCACACTTTTTACACTTAAGCTGCCCATTCACACTACGCAACTTCAGCCCTGATTTTTCACTCGCTGAATGTGTTTAGAGCTCCCGACAAAAGAGGCAAATCACTTTTGGCTCAGAGCTTGAAAAATCAGGGCTCAAAGTCTATGAGTGAACTGTTCAAGGATACGAGTCAAGCTGACGTGCATCACAGACACGTCCCAGATATTTATCTAGCATGATAAATGTCTGGACATGTCGGTGAGCTGCAGCCAACGAGAGCGTGAGAAGCGGATTATGGGGAATCTGGGGGAGGGGTCGCCTGTTACAACAGGAACTTCACTAAACGTGTTGCATTTGCAACATGGATCAAAGATGTTGCTGCAATGAGACCAAACAGGCAAATTTTGTGAACATCTGTGC
This sequence comes from Plectropomus leopardus, assembly GCF_026936395.1. NCBI lineage: Eukaryota > Metazoa > Chordata > Actinopteri > Perciformes > Serranidae > Plectropomus > Plectropomus leopardus. The sequence goes on from NC_142189.1 coordinate 6,794,607, forward strand.
CAATGAAAAAAATCCAGTCTTGCATCAGTGTTACGTCATCTCCAGCATCACGTCTTGTTTTTCATGACAAAACATAGTTTGGAGACCAGACACACTCATCAGTGATTCCTGAAGTTGAAGTGTGAACAGCGCAGCGATGTGATGACCTCAAAAACCTCATCTGGGCACTCCTGTGAACTTGGCACAGACCGTGTTCCTTTGGTTTCTGACATTTCAATCAAGCCAAAATAATTGACCTTTAGGGCCCACTTTAATATTACACACACTCCTACCGCTGTGCGAGCAAAATGTACTTCTTAAAATCAGTTCATTTTTTAACAAACATCAGTCCTCATCATACATATCAACTCTTCGTTAATTTTCAGAATTTTAACCCTTTAAATGCCAGGTTTTTTGTCATGATGCCACTATGTTTTTAGGTGAACCCCAGCCAGAGATATGTCAATGATTTGCAGCAAAATTGATTCTGACAGTGCACCTAGTGGACTAGCATGTAGTTTCTCCATATGCCAAATATGGTTAAAATGACATCATCAGTTTGAAAAAAAATCCCAAAATGCCACCCAGATATAATACATTGCATGCTTTTATGCTTTGATGGCTATAGGGTCATGCCTTATGCATGAACACAGCCAAAATAATAAAAAAATCAAGAGCGAAAAGCACGTAAAATGGGCCAAATAGTCCCTAAGGATTTTTAAAAAAAGAGATTAAAGATTCTAACCATCATGAACTGTTGCAGCTGGTAGAGAGTGTTGTAGTATCCCCGTCGCTGCAGGAACTGGCAGGAGGCGATGAGGTAGCGGCTGCATGTTTCCAGGCCGGGGTCAAGCTTTTCCATTATGCCCTGCAGCATGCCAAGACGCCCCCGCTCCAGACTGGGCTGCAACACACCCTCTAGAAATACCTCATCTGGGCACTCCTGAGCCATGATAAAGCAGAAAAAACGCTTTAAACTTAACTTAAAGTTTAAAGTAAACTTAAAGTTTACTTAAACTTTAACGTAACGTATGTGTAGGTAAAAGGAGAAAAAAGGTGTAGTCATATTTTGTGGTAAGCTTCCTCCATTTCTGCTACTTGTTTAACCTATTTTAAGGGTCTGACTCACTGGACAGAGTTAAGGTCACCTGACATCCAGCCAGATTTGAGATCTTGGCAACATGGCAAGGTGTCAAATCATATCTGAAGTCCCTCTTGCCACTGACTGTTCTGACATTTCCAATGAAATTAAACTAACTTTTCCAGAAGCCTCACCTTGTTGAGCAGGTGTGTCAGGGCTTCTGTCATGCAATCATGTCGCATATAGAAGCTGATTAGTGCCATATGAGTGCCATATGTGTTCAGGTAGTAGAGACACTCCTGGTGAAGGTTGCTGCTCTGCGTCTGACCCTCTGGACGATCCACAGGACCGGCTTCGGACAGAGCGTCCTCCAGCTCCCGCAGGGACGCCAAGATGTCCTCACCAAGAGACTGACACAGACACAGGACAACACTGTCAGCACTAACATTGCAAAGAAGGTCAAGACTTTATATGTGCATGTAGGCGAGTATAAAAACATTCATTGTAGTTCAACATTATATGAGGAGGTGTATCTGACTGCATTTACATGCACGATAATATTCCACTATGATTCAAAATATGATAATATTCAACATTTGATATGGGTCATGTTAACAACATATTCCCTTTGGAAACTCTGATAAGGCTTATTCTTAATGTAGCATTTTAAGATTAAGACATGTGGGATATATCAATATTATTTGGGTTTTAGAAGCATTCTTTGGACATGTTCACAGTCCATTGGGAATATGCATCTCAACTGTTTTGTTTTTTGTGAAAAAAAGATGCAGTATAAATTAGGTTAATATTATTGTAAATGTCATTAAAATGTAATGTTTTGTGCATTTAAACACAGTCACTGCACCACTAGCAGTTGTTTGCAAAGAACACAGATTCACATATTGTCCTGATCTCTCACTTTAAACTCCTATATAATCCTGGCCAAGAGAAGCCACACATGCCAGGACACACTAGTGTCCTCTGAGGACCTGCGACCTCCTGTCACCAAACAAGAAGGTACCTGAGGTCGAGACGGGGAGATTCTTGAGGTGTCATGTAACAGAGCTGGGGGTTGATGAGGTCTTGCACATTCTGTATGACTCCAGAAAGTTCACACCAGAGAAGTGACACTACCTCCCCTCTGCTGTGTCATAACAAAGTTTACTGCAGAAATAAAGCTACAGATTGAAGAAGGATATGAATTTTAAACAGCCTTACATGAGATGCAACTACAGAGTCCACTTAAGATATTATATCTGACAGATTCACCAGTGATTTCAAAATCTGGTTACAGTGATTCATATGTTTCACTGAGCTTCTCATTTTATATTTTCAGCTGGAGTCACTCTAAAAATTCCCTCCTAAAACTGTACTCTTGCACCACTAATAAAACACAATAAATCATTTTGAAAGTGAAAGCTTTTGGCAAGTTTTCTTTGCAAAAGACAATGCAGAACACTTGGCTGCAAGCTGCATTAAAAGACATTAAAGGATAGTTCACTCAGAAATTAAAGTCAAGTCATTATCTACTCACCCTCATGACGATGGAAAGTCAGGTGAAGTTTTTAAGTCCACAAAACCCTGCCAGAGTTTCATGGGGAAAAGGCATTGCACTCATCTCATTTTACACAAATGGTGATCAGGATTCAAATGTTAAAAAAAGACATAATTAAACAACAAAATGTCCAAGTGTCCTGAAGCCCCAATGTGTCAAGTTGTTTTGAAAAATCTCACTGGCGTCACAGAGCGAGACTTGTGGAGTTAGCAGCAAGCAACAAGTCCCTTTGTTAGATTTAAAACTACTGTGTGTGACGGGAAGCTTCCAGGTAGCATATAAACACCAGATTGCAGATACCATAAGGCCTTGCGCGAGGTAATATACGTGACGCAGCTCCCACACTTGGAGTTATAGGCTACACCAAGGCTAAAAATATGATGCCAGAGATGATTTTGAAAATAGCTTGGCACTTTTGGGCTTCAGGACATTTGGATTACTTTGGACGAGCAGTATGGAGACATTTTGTGGTTTTATTATGTCTTTTTTTTTAATGTTTGAATCCTATCCACTGTTTGTTTCCATTGTTTGGGAGATGACTGCAGCGCCTTGTCCCCGTGAAACTCCATTTTGTGGACTATTTTAAACTTCATCCGACTTTCCATCGGCATGAGGGTGAGTCGATAATGACCGAATTTTCATTGATCTGTCCCTTTCTTTGAAAGTTCTTTATATCCATTTTCACTATGACAAAAGTAACAAAGATAACCTACATCTTACAGTTAAAAACATGCTCCAGTGTATAACTGATGTACACCTGATATGTTCATAAATCAAACTTAAAAAATAAAATGTTAAGCAGGAGCAGCATGTCTAACCTTAAAAAACATCAGGTGTGTATATTGCAAAGGCCATAACATGATAAACTCTTTCTTAATTGACACACCTGTGTGGAGGGTTTGTCGAAGACTGTCGGAAATGGTCTCCACAACTTTCTTTTCTGAAACCAGTAGTGTATGTCTAATTTTTTTAGCTTTATGTTAAACAGCACATCCCTTATCCAGTGAGAAACTGAGGGTGGGTGAGCTATTCCTTTAAGTTTGAGTTAAAAAGGTCAATTTGGTTACACATTTGCATTTGGGGATGATGGTGTTGCTGATGCCACATAGATGTCAGTTCAGAAATGTCTAACCTTTTACAGTGTAGCAATAATGCAGGCTAAATTATAGCGATTGAAAGAGAAGAGCATTTTCTGCTCCTGTATGGGCTATAATGACAGTGTTTGAGAGTAGACAGAGATGCTAGTTGGATAAAGAATAAGATGTGTCTTCCTACCGTGGTCACAGTGGGTTGTACGGTAGTCTCCAGGTGTTGGACGACCTCCTGCAGCAGTAATGGACCCAGGTTGAGCTGGTTGCGGTCCACTGGAGCCTTCAGGAAGCGGGCAAACTTCTCTCTCGCTCCGGTAAGGTTTCCTGCCTTTAGAGATGCTATCCCCCATGCCTGCCACACACCACTAGGGTCCAGGCCACTCTTGGTAGACACCTGGCAGAGCAGCAGACAAGCAACCGAAAATAATAAGAACAGCCGTGGAGTTTAAAGTTTTCTGTACCATGATGGTCTCAGACTTTTTTACAAAGTTGTGGGCCAATATTCTAAAATATTACATGTATACAGCTGTACCATACAGTTGAAAACTTCACTCATACCAGTGACATTCATTCATTCATTTGTAAATGTCGTACAACAACTACACCACCTATTTTGTAATTGATACTACTGTAATACTCTGTGGTTATAGATGTCAAAAAGCCTGAAGGAGACACTGCTCTGTAAATCATACCTGGAACAACAAAGGTGTGGCAGGGAGTTGGGAACCATTAAGCTAAAAGAATCAAGGTTGCTAAAGCAATCAAAATCTTGGCATGTACTCGTGTAAAACAAAGTTATGAAACAGAAGCGGGTTGGGAGGGTTGTTTATATTGCATAATGATGAGTGTATGATTGAAGAGAGACAAAAGTTAAAGAAAAACATCACCACCTTGCGGTTTTGTGCCTCTGCCAACCAATTAAGATGCAGTTTACATCCATGCCTGTTTGGACTTGTATAATATGCAGTGGAGACTTTAAACCTGTGAGACCTGAATGAGTGTCACTTTTTCTTGTCCTGCAATAAGACACCACGTTTAAACCTTTGAAATCTTAACAAATTGGCCTGATTTCTTTAGAAACATGGGGAAAAAAAGGGAGTGAGCAACCTAGGGAAAAATATCCCCAAAAAATATTTATACTGACTTTCCACAAAATTAATATAATTTTAAGCACTTTTTCATGTTATGTTCCATGTTTGTTTCTTTTTTCCATTTTTCTGGTAATATTGTTGTATATTTTAAAAAAATGGCTCATTGCCCTTTGCCCAAGTTCTTTAAAAATCATGAATCAATCAAGCTAATTTGCCCTGGTCTCAAAGAGTTAAGGGAACATAATAAAAAGCATTATGTGTATTTTTTGTACAATGGAATTTTTGACTGTATTAACATGTATGATTCTGGTGAATAATAATGTCTAATATACATTTGTGTAAACTTTTGTCATAACTGGCATTTGATTCTTGGGTTATGGCCAAAAACAAATATTTGAGATCACTATGACTTTTGAACTTTGACAACCAAAATCTGATCAGTTTATTCTTGAGTCCAAGGGGATGTTTGTGCCAAACTTGAAGAAATCCCCTCCAGGTGTTCAGGAGAAATCACATTTGTGAGAATGGGACAATAAGGTTATGCCTCCAGCAACAACCGCACCAGCACAGAGGTATAATAATACAATTATCAAAAGAAAAACAAATAAGCCACCAACTGTCTCACCTCCACTGCCAGCTGGTAGTGCTCTGCTTCCAAAAGCTGGTTTCGGAGGCGCGTGACAGCAGAAGTCTCCAGAATGTCATCCAGAGAAGGAATATATTTGTAGTTAGCCGTCACAAGGATTTTCAGCACGTCTACTTTGCTGATGTAACTGTGGAAACAAAACAAATAAAACAGGAAGCAAAACTGTGTAAAAATCATGAGCGTGTTTGTGTGAGACAAATAAAAGAACACACACACACAGTCAGAGACTTCATTTCCTTAGCTGCAACTGTGCCATAGGTTACTATGCAAGTAGTGACACGTAGAAGTATGCAACAAGTTCAGTCACTTCAGATCTGTTGGAAGAGATAAAGCACATCTAACCACAATGACAGCAACTGTCTTAATGACACTCACTCATCTGGGGAGTTAAGAGTCAACAACTAAAGCGGCAATAATCAATATGTGTTAGATTAACAATGAATTAGGGTCTGTGATTACACGCACAAAATATCCAGGGTTCCTGCAGCTCAAGGCCAGGTAGATTTAAGACTTTTTAAAGGCTTTTTCAATGCCACTTGGATTAAATTTAAGACCAATTTTTCCAACAACGAAAATTGAAAGACCATTTTATTTTGCCCAAATGTGCAACATAAAGCATGGCTTTTCTTTTTTCCAGTAAAAATGTTAGATTAAAAACAAGCCTATTTACAGTGGGACACCTGGAGGACAATGAACATATCATATAGTCAAAAAGGTATCTATTTGGTTTACCAACAGAAGAGGAAAATATCTGGTATTTGTGGATGGTTTTTATTGGTGATTTTGTGTTTCTCAATCTACATTGGAGATTCCATTGCATTGATTCCCATAATGACGAGTTTAAGAAAAGGAATTTATTAAATTATTTGACAAAACAGGAAATATGTCACCAACTATTTTGAGATCTTACAATACAATATCAGAAAGAAATGATTAATAAAATCCTACTTCCCCCTGTCTGAGCATTTGTACGACTTCTGATTGATTCATTTAAGTCGATTTAATTCCAATTACGGCCTTGTTTTTTCATTTGCTTTTACTTTCGCAAGTTTTACAGCAACTAATTAGTGAAGAAAGTTGAACATGTAGATACCAAAGAGTCACATATTTTTCTCAGACGTTGGTGGAGACAAAACCTAAGCTAAAACTCCCATATGATGGTAACGCTGCTCTGTGTCTGATGGGTATGAAGTTGTTTGCTAATTTGTAGTAATTCTGCATTGGAGCAGTTACATAATTCATTTTTTATTGATACCTTTGCTTTTTTTTTCTGACACCTGTCACAATGTCTTCTGTGAAAAAAGGCCTGAAGGAAACACATACCTGTGTTTCACCCACACAGGTGTTTTCATTAATTAAACCTCTCCTGAGACCGTCTGGAAATGTGAAGACTGCAATTGATTCACGGCCCACTCACTCTCATTTTTTTCCACCTTAAGGGGAAACAACTTACGTAAAACTACCTTAAACCCCAGAAACGTATAAGTCCATGACATTTGGCGGCATCATGTAATTCCCAGAATAACAGCGGCCAATTTCAACCAGACTAAAGGTCTAATTTGAGAAAGGCAGAGTGACTGAAAACACCTGTTTGGTTTTGGGCCTTTAAAAGGATAGTTGGAATGTTTTGAAGAGGAGCTGCATGTGGTACTTATCTGTCATCAGTATGTTAACTACAGCAGATGGCGGCTGGTGAACCCCCAGTTTGGAAAAGAAAACAGGAATTTTAACTATTTAATGTATTGCTATGGACAGGGACAGAAACATATGCTGTCATATGGGGCTGGGCCATATGGCTTTAAAATAATAAAACCCTGAAATTTTTAAAGGCTATATTCTATATTCTAATTCTGCACATTACTATGTTTGCACATACACCTTCACTTTTTGCACACTTAATTGCACATTTTTTCTTTTTTATTGCTTTGTTTTGTTCTCTATATATACTGTACTTATCTTTATTATTATTATTATTATTATTTTATTTTATCTTATTCTATCCTATTTTATTCTATGTTAAGTGCCTTCCTTTATTATTAAATAGTCATGGTCTGCAGAAGCCCTGCTTTGTGATTGTGTCTGTGAGACAGAAAGAGTCTGAGGAGAGAGCAAGAGAATCATAATGTGTGGCTTACAAAAACGACGTGAGAAATTATACTCGATGTATGTAATATTGTCATTTTATATATTGCACAAGGAACAAGCCGCGATACCTCCAGTATATCTGACAACACGCCCACCGCTACTGTCATATCACTCCGTTCAAACACACCAGACTGCACTGACAAAAACAGCAATTTTACATCACAGAACAAAGGAGCTGCATCTACTGCTGCCTCCATCGGTTGTGTTATTGTGTGACTTTGGTTAATCTGCACTAACCTTTTGAAACACAAAATTAAAAAAATAACACAAAAAATCTAAATGATAGAGGCAGTAGTAGACCAGCAACTCGTGTGTTCAGCCAGGTAAAATTACTGTTGTCTTAAATAGAGAACTACTGGCTTTGAAGAGAGTGACGTAATGGCTTCAGTTCCACTTTGAATAGAGCTGTCTGACAGCAAGGTAAAGCAGAGAAAATATTCTCAAGATGGCATATACTTAAACTATTGTTTTTTTTTTGTTTTTTTTTAGTAGCCTATAATATGTTTTGTTCCTGCACCCGTTCACAGCTCAAACAACCCCACTTCAAAAAATCCTAACCATCCCTTTAAGGATGCGAGACCAACCGGCTCAGAAACTTCACAGTTCATCCAAAGTCACAGATCTCATCACAATCTCCTTAAATCCATCTCACACTCACTTTCCCACCATTTGAATAACTGCACAATGTCCTTAGCAACAGGAAAAAAAATGCTAACATTGCAATGACTCAGGGTTACATCTTACCTGTCACATAAGGCGAGATCCTGGCTGCGGCCGACCTTCACGAACATCAGCTTAGCGCTGAAGAGCAGCTGCCGCATGATGTCAGTGAGGAGGCAGGCGTCCACTTCTGGATTGTTCAGCTTACGAGACAGAGAGCGGCAGTGGTCGATGAGCTGATGACCACAGGCCGTCTGGTCGCTGTGCAGAGACAAGATGGCCACGCAGAGGTACGCACTGGGAGCCTTGGGGTTTTAGCAAAAGACCATAATCAGTTTGACTGTAATCACAGGGTTCATTCGACTATAAGAATGTAGTGTTCTGTCAACTATGGGTGTGCCATATCATATTACTCACGATAATACTGGTATAATTTTTTATATGATATGAGAAATTCCTATCGTGAAATTGGCAATATTTTAACTTTTTGTCATGATGGGTTTGATGGTCAGTGCTGAATAACACTCATTACAGCAGGAAGAGTAGAGGAGACCTGACAGAGCGAGCAGGTCCAGGTGGACCTTAACAACTTCATTAACTCAACATTTTTTGTTATATAAAGTATTCATTTATTTATTTTATTATTTATCTATATTTGTTTTGTAATTATTATTTTTTTCTTTTTATAGTCTTTTTACTATTTACAGATTCAAGGGTACATTTTTTTTTCATTTGTCAGCTGTTTAGATCATGATTTGTTTGTTTTTTCTGCTCTATTTGCATTTTATACAGAATCTGAATCTCACTCTGAGATACTGTTGCTTTTGCAAACTAAAGAAATGAGAGATTTTTTTAAATGTATTTTTTACTGAATATCTGAAGGCAAACTTTTACCTCTATGCTGACTTATAAAACTATAACACTTCTTTTGTTACAACTGGATATTCTAGAAAAGAATAAATATTTGTTAGTATTTTCTCATATCATCAAGAACATTGTTATAGCAAAAAATACTGAAATATATTGATAATATTTAAGGGCAATTTCGCCCTAAAATGCTACAAATAATCTAAAGTTTAGGCTCCACTTCATTATAGTGTCTATTTACAGTCTAAAACAAGTGACTAGAATTTATTTACAGCAGAGCATGGATCCTTATCCATAATGTTTATTATTAGAGCAGCAATGCTGTTGTACTTTGTACAAGTCATCTGCAGTGAGTTTAAAATGACTGATCCAGAGCAATGATAAATGTTGAAATCCTGACCTGTTCATAATAGAACTCGCTCCGCAGCAGCTGGTTCTCTGAAGCATTTGTGCTGAGTTGGATCTGTCGTTGGACCACTTCAGGCAGATGCAGCATCCCATCGAGAGCTTCCTCTGTGACCACGGGGCTTCCAGCTACTGCACACAGACAGATGGGGTTTTCGGATAGTCCAGGTGGCAGGTGTGATGTTGCAGAATGCATGTACGAGGATTTTAGCCAAGCCTGCATCCTGCTTTTACTGATGAATAAAAGGTGTGGCATTTTTTCTCTCTTTGATATAACGAAGAGGAAGTTCACATGAAATTAACATGAAAGTTCTCAGATACTTAACCCATTTTTTGCATAAAACTGAAATTTTGAATTTCCTTTGGTGAAAGTGTTTTCTGAGCTTGCTTAAGCACACATGTAAAGAAATTTAAAAATCAATCCAACAGTTTTGTTGAAAAGTGACTTTTTCTTATGAATGAAAAATCCCACTTTCATAAGGATTTTTTTAAAACAAAGAAAAAGGCTTACATTATGATTATTAAGTTTCTTTCACACAAATTTTTTTCACACTGCATATGTAGGCATATCTTTGATATTCAACTTGTTAGACATTAATAGAGATCAAATAATTGGGCACATGGGAGTACTGTATGTTTTTTCCTAAATATAATTAAATATATAGCAACAAAAACAGTAGTCCCATGTGCCAAAAGACTAAATTGGCTGCATCGGAGAAATTACAAGGAGCACAATCAAGTATTTGTTGTCCAAAATATGCACACAAAAGCAGTGTAGAAAAAAAACATTTGATAAACACAATGTTAATGTTTTATTCCTTTTTTTTTTTTCAAAAACTTCTGACTTTGACTACAGATAAAAGTGTGACTTTTCCTGTGATCTAGAAATGTTAATATTGTATGGTTAGATACTTGACTTAAATATGTCCGTACGAGATTTCAAGACTTAAGTCCAATAAGAACACCTTTTTTCATAATTACACTAAATACAGCCTTTGAGAACAAATGTTTACCTTCAGCTGGCTCCAGCTCATCGTCAGAACTGCACATGGAAAAAAAGAAAACAGAATTTCATAACACGGTAATGTGTCTGATTTTATATAAATCTACTTCTTGAAGGGTTCCCCCCCAAATTTTATTCCATCCTTTTGTTTTTTAGGTCAAACACTAAACTAAAAAGTGATACAAGCTCTGAGATTTATTATTTATAAGTGCCCATACTGACAGCAACCTCTTAAATTATCACAATTTATCAACAACATGTCAAATAAAACCTGCTTAATTATTTAAAATAGCTGCAAGGTCGGTATTTTTGTTTCTTTGCTGGATTATGTCATTATGTGTGATAGTTTTTCATGACTACAGAAAACATCTTATGAATATTGCACCTGTGTTGTTACAAAAACATTTTATTTGACGTGTGCATCACAAGGTCTTACTCTGGGTGAAAGTAGGCGAAACACTGGTCACAGACTCGGACTTCGTCTCCTGGGCAGCCTTCAACGGGCATCTTATGTTCTGAACACGCGTGACAAACCAGACGGCCACATCTTCGACAGTGATGTCGTCTGTTGAACTGAAAACGTAAAAGACAAAAAGACATAATTCGTTTGACAACCAGTTTTAAAATCAACAGTCATGTTACTCTCATTAGTTTCCTTTAAGGAGGTAAAATATTATGTCTCCACATCATACAAGATCAAATGATTCTCTTTTACTTAAAGTCCTTAGAGTTTGTACTGAACTTGGAAGATCTGCGTTCGGTTTTGATGCTCTGACCTCTCGCTACTGAATTTCTGTTTGCGCCTTGTTTTAAATTATTGTTTTTCGTACTGATAAAAGAATATTGTACTTGCTTTAATCTGCTTTAATAATTTGTATTTTCTTATTTCTATTTACAAATACTTGTTTTTACCCTTTGAAACCTGGATCAACATCACTTTTCTTGTGCTGCTTTCAGGTATGGATACAAGTATTTAAACCTTTGAGCTGTGAGCAAATTGGCTTAATTTCTTTCAAAAATATGAAATAAAAGGCAATGAGCAACTTGGAAATAAATGTTTTACAAACTGCAAGAAATAGAAAATAATTTTAAAAAAGCAAGAGAAATATGCAAACAAGATAAAAGGTAGGGAAACACTATATAATTATTATAATTACATATTTAAAATTCTGTTGCATTTATTATAGGTTTTTAAGCACTTCTTTTTTAATATTTATTTTATTTATTTGGTATTACTTCTTTTTTTCTGGGTCTTTTCTTCTTCTTACGTTGCTCATTGCCTTCTTTCCATGCATTTGAAAGAAATCAAGCCAATTTGCTCAGGTTGCAAAGGGTTAATGATTTATTGCTCTTTGCATCTTGTGTCTTTCATAAACTGTATTTGGCTGTTTTTTATCTTTATACTTGACATCACTGTAAATGAGGGCCAGCCCTGAATGATTTTCAGAGGATAAATGCAAAGATAATAATAATAATAATAATATTAATTACAATAACAATAATAACTGATGTGTCCCCTTGTATATCGAAAATATGTTTGATATGTCTGCTCGTACTTCTGTTTAATTTCTGACAACTGCAGTGAGTCTGCATTGCCCACTCACCATAGTGAACCTCTCACGCTGGCAGACCATGCACATGAGCTGCTTGGTGTCGGGGACCCAGTCTTTGCGGGCTGGGGGATGGTCTGGAGGCTGAAACTTGGCAGGCGAGCGTCGGTTTCTGCCTGCAGAGATTCGATCCCTGTCCGTGCTGTTTGAGGAGGAGGTGTGTGTTGGGGTGCTGCCTAAAAAAACACAAGAAAGGACAGAAGAACATTATGTTTCAAACAAGGAGCATCACTCACTAGTTGTACACTTAACACTAAATTCACACCAGAAACGCCATCAGAAAAAGCTTCATTTGCATTTTTTAAAGCAATATTTACAATTCCTTGGGCAGAATATGTGACATCCAGCAGTGCTGTTGTGTGACTGACTTCATATGCATGTCATATTGTTACTGTACAAACGTCTCACCTGTGGAGGATGTTGGAGATTCGAGTCGATTGGATGATAAGGAGCCGGTATCTTGAGCAGGACACTGCAGCAGCACATCCTGGAGGCTGATTACAGAGTCTGAAAAACAAGCAGGCAAATATTTAGTGGAAGCTACTTTGGCTGCTGGCTGTGCTAACATATGAGCTTAAAAGTTTCAAAGACAAGTGTATCTTTTTGGTGCACAAGCAGATTCTGTGTTTTAAAATTTAATTCCAAGCCTTGAAAAATTTATACATGAAAAATTTGCCAGAAGCACTCCACTTAATTTTTAATGGTACCAAATTAAGCCTGAAGGCAAAAAAGTCCTCGTCATTCTGTGAGAGTTTGTTTGAATTTGTCTCCTTTATGTGTGAGGACTGCATGTTTGTCACCACATAATTTGCACTCAGCACTGACCGGATCGAGACCTCTCTCTGGGGGCGCAGGAGAAGTCGAGGGCCTTGCAGGCGTAGTCTGCCAGCAGCTTATCGATGTCCTCGGCACCGAAGCCGGCCTCCTGACCAACCAGGAAACTCTGCAGGGTTTGCACCGCCACGTCTGCCCAGTCCACCTTTAGGTTCATCAACAGCTGCTCTAGCATCAGCAGCGGCTCTGACAGCAGCGGGAAATACTCCTGCCTAGCGGCTGGAGGCAGAGTCAGTAACACCTGGAGGATAAAAGACATCCACTGATATAAACACAACCTGAAGCTTTCATGGTAAACTGATCAACGAATTCTGCTTGGTCAACTTTAAGAAAACATAGGGCAATGTTTTGCAACAGATTATTGTCTTTGATAGTTAAAATCATTACACTCACTACAGAACCAGTCAGGTAAAGCACTAATCGTGTCATTTGCTGATTACTAAAAGAATTGGCTGTGCTACTCTGTAGCACAAGTTAATACTCATAACAAAACATTTGCCAGTAGGTGAAATGGAAAAGGTCATTCCTGCACAATTATAAAAATTTCACAGTTGAAGAGTTGCAAAACCAGAAGCCAGGGTTTAGACGCATGTAAGCCTGGGTTTGTCACTGAGTTGCAAGAAAGGATTTTTTTCACCTCAGAAGAGAAAACAGACTGTTTGTGACTGACGGTATGAGCATGAATCAGGTTTCCTCTCATTCGAGTGAACTTCAGTGGATACAATACCACTTAACATTTCTAAGGGAATCCCACAGAACTTAATTGAGACAGACTGAAACTGAGTATTAATCGGCTCTAGAGATGTCTCTCTTCTCGGCAATAAGATGGAACTAGATGGTTCTTGGCTTGTGGTGCTCAAAGCATCATAAAAGAAATTTAAAAATTTAAAAAATTGGGAAAAAAGACAACATACAACAAGACATACAACATATAAGATATCCAGCAGCGTTGTATATTTCAGAAATCATGACACGAATCATGACTCAAGACAATCCACAGAACATATTGTGAGTAGTTTTATGTTAGCACTATTTTCTATCTAACAACCACACCCTCCAACAGTATCACCGCCTAGAAGTAAGAGTGCATCTACTGGTAGCTCACTGAGCTGGTTAACATTACAGCTCAGCCGAGGAAGACGACTCTAATGTTTACACCTCGTGCTGTCATGAGCAGGAGCCTCTCGTCCATGAGTAGATGCATACTTGCTTCTAGGCGCTGATATGGTTGGCAGAACGGCAAGTTCCTACATGAAACTGCTCACAACGAGATCTGTCGATTATCTTGAGTGAGCAGGTCATGATTTTCAGATAGAGACATTGCTGTTGAGTTTTTTAAATGTGTTTTTTTTTGTGCTTTGAGCACCAAAAGCAGAGATTCATCTGGTTCCATTCATGTGATATGGTCTTGAGTTAAATAAATAAATAAATAAATGAAAAGAAATAAAATTAAATCAGAGGGCAGACATTTCTACAGCTGATATTTCCAACAACTGACACTAAAACAATCTACACTGATACATAGCAACACAGGTAAGTGGTAAAATATATATTTTTGATTTTGGGATGACTTGTCCCTTTAAAAATTATATTCGTGCACATTCACAAACCTTGGATCCCAGATGGAGGGCATGGATGTGACGTCGACGTGCTGGAGACACCTGCCTCTGGAAATGCAGAGTGAGGTAGTCAGCCAGGAAGTGACAGGAAGCCAATCCGGGGCGGCGGTCAAGAGCGCGCTCACACACGTCTAGACCGACCACAAAGTCTGACAGGCCCTCCAATAACTGAAAATAAAAAGTAAGGCACAAAAGGACAAAGTAAATCACCAAAAAGAGTGAGAATTTTTACAGCAATACCTAAGAATATCAAAGCTGAAGAGTATAAATGTGCTCTTAGAGCTTAAACACCCTATGAACAGATCTACATATTTACAAGGATTATGTCTGTTTATAGTGTAAACATCTGCCAGTTCAGTGAACTAGAAGTCAGGCTCAAATTCAAGACGCCTGACAATTTTACCAACATTGTTTAAAGCCTAAAATGGATTTCTATGCAAGTTAATTCTATGCAGATAACCAGACGTTAAGTGGTCTTGACCTGAAATGCTTCATCTGTTTGTCCCTTCTCCAGCAGATGAAGCAAATGCTCGGTCTGCAGCTGCAGTCTCAGCTGGTCAGATACAGGATAAAGCTCAACCCACTGCGCACAAAGAGCAAACTCCTGCAGAAAAAAAAGCCCAAAAAACAATGAATCACATTATACAATATAAATGAACCGATATGTGCTATACAGACAGAGATGTGTGTTAACTTGCACATTTTTGTTTGACATCCTACAGACAATGTGTGACAGTTTATTAAGTAAACTGCTGCAGGTGTGTTGCACATACTTTTGCTTCCACCATCGTCGACAGCATGGACTCAGAGTTTGTCTTAGACCCAGTTCTCAGCTCTTGCCAAGTTTCCCACGGCAACGGAGGCTGTAAATTCAATATCTGAGACAAGAGAAGAATAAAACACGTGGCATGTCACAAGATAAAGACAATTATGTCAATATGTTAACAGGTATGACACACACGAAAAATATGTACAATACATACAGCTCAGATTAAAAGTTCACTAAGGTGTAAAATGAGAACTCAAGTCAATACAGAATAAAGGTGACCAGAAGCAAGCTGACAGTGACACTGACTCAAGACTCAGGATAACTCTGATTACAAGGACAGGTTCATAATTTCCGCCTTTGTTATAAGCTCTTTCTACAGAATATTTGCATGACCACTTTGCTGTGGTATGATATATAGACATTTCTAGAGGTAAATGTAGCTGAGCACATTAATTCAACTACTGAACAATAGCTGCAGGAAACATCTCTCGGATAACTTAATTACCCAGTGATAGATGTCCAGTTCTTTCTTCTTGAGCTCTAAGTCTGCTCTCAGGGAGCTCTCTGTGCTCGGGTCATTGAGGCAGAACTCGAGCAGCTCCAGACAGGCGGACAGAGGCCAGCGCTCCAGAGCCTGGAGGGCAACACGTGCTCGCAGGTTAGCATCCTGCACGCGGAACAGCTGACCGATACCCTCATCTCCATCTGAGCATAAAAAACAAGATAAACAAGATTCTAGTAACATTTTTAACAACCCTTAGGTAAATGCTGTATTTGTTTTATCCAGTAATAAAAAGAAAAAAAAGTGAAAAAAAGACATGATTATTGATATATTAAAGAAAAGGGAGGAGCTGTTGATGTGCAGAAAAGTGGTAAAAAAAAGGATCAACATATTCATAAATAAAGCAACCTCAAAGAGTTTGGACCTGTAGCTGCTCTGGATTGCAACACTTTTCAAGTTTAGTGCAGCTTTCTCTCTCAACTGCTTTCAGTGGCTGCCTCCTGGTTTTGTTTGGTTAATATGTTAAAATATTTTATGTTATAATGCAATTATTTTCATGTTTCATAACTGTGATGCCACTCTGTCTCTGTGTTTTTTATGTAAAGATTGTTTAGTCTAGAAAATTTTAGAAAATTGCAAAAAATGGCCCATCACAACTTCCCAGATATCAGCATTTTTCATTTGCTCATTTTGTCCAAAAGCCAACTTCAATTTATTCCAAAATGGCACAGATTTTTTCAAAATATCACTAGTTTTTATTCTCTTTTCTTTTATCTGAGAATGTTATGGCTGAAAGCTGAAGGAAATTCTTTGTGTTTAAATGTTGCCCCAACAAACTTAGGCTAGTGTGATCATTTTTAAATTTTTTTTTAAATGGTGTTATTATACATACAAGTCTACTGGTGGGACTTATTTTACTTGGAGTATATAGGCAAAATCAGCCAACTTTTCAATCAAAAATATAATAAAGCTACATACGTTGATTATATCAATTGTTTTTAAGTTCAATAAACAGAAATAATATTTGACCAGAATTCCTCCCATTTAACCAGGACATTAAAATCTTCCAAGACAAGTGGAGCAGCACCATTTTCTTTTTACAGAAACCCTGTATAAAAGGCAGAAAATCAGTAAATCTGCAGAAATAAATTGAATGTTTGGTATTTTTCCTTATCAAATTACATTGATTGTTAGTAGAAATTGTTGCTAATTCACTGTTGATCAATGTAAAATACGGCGCGTACATGTAGCTGTGCAACAGTAAAAATAGTGTCAACACATTGGTTTCTACAATAAAAAAGCATCACCACAGTATTTTTCACATTAAATCTCATAATAACAAGTGCAACAAGTGTCCCTGAAGCCATCCCATTAGATTTCATATGCTGACTTTCGTTATAATGCACTAAGCGTCACTTCTCACCTTCTAATGCAGCGCAGGCGAGCAAGCGGTCTCTCAGCGCCCCCTCCTGGCTGCAGCCCTGTCCATACAGCTCCAGCAGACTGAGCGCTCGGCTCAGGTCTCTGGAGGACAGAGCCTTCTGGAAGGCCTCAGCAGCCACAGCCTGGGCAGCTTCTTCTTGTGGCCCAGACAGCAGGAGACTGACAAGGGGTTTCCCACAAATAACCGCCCCAAGTCCACCAGAACCTTCCTCGCCTTCACTTAATATGGTGCCCAGCAACGGTTCAGCCATGGTGTGAAGGTAAGCCCGGAGAATAGGGAACTCCTGCAGGAGGTTATCAGCTTCACGAGAAATCTGCTCCCCGTCTAGGACAACCTCTTTACGGCTGCTACGAAAATAACCAGACCATCCAGAGGACTGTGTCCGAGCAGCTTCTCCTTTGCAGGCGCTCAGACATGCCAGTGTGGCCAACAATGGGGAGCGAGACTTTAGGAAAGACAGGGCTGATGGTGTAAGGAGGAAAGAGCTTGAGGAAGAGGAGGAAGAGGAAGAGGAGGAGGAGGATGACTGAGATGGTGGCGAGGTGGAGAGGTTGGTGGGTGTAGCGGAGTGATCATCCTCTGAGGCCTCAGACTCAGAGCTCGCATCAGACTGAGGCTCTGTGATGCCCAGAGTCGACATGTGCTCCTGAGCGTGCTGCTGGAGCAGGACGGACAAACTGGCAACACCAAACACTCCGTCATCTTTCTTGTTATGATTGGAGTCTCTGTCCTCACCTGGACAGGAGGTCCACACGGGCAGAGTCTCACAGCATCGCTGGACAATCACCTGCTGCACGCTGAGCCGCAGACCTTCCTGCTGCAGCAAGGACAGCACTCTGGAGACAAAAAACAGGACATTTCACCTTTGTTCACCTTTTTAACACCATCATTAAGGTGGTAGTTTAGATTTTTTGGCTCCTCTAGGCCATTTAAAAGTACTGTTGCAGGACTTTTGTATAGCATCTTGTACAGTCTGTAAAAGGAAGTTAAAAAACAAACAAACAAGGAAATGGCCCCGAAAGGGTGCTTAAAAAACGATAGTAATTCTGTAACATAATTTAAAATCTGTAAAAAAAAAAAAATCCATCCATTTTTCCCTTGCTTTTTCAACATAATTTGCCAAAAATAATTTGCCAATTTTCTTGTGTTTTTGACAGAAATTGCACCATTTTGCTCAGGGGTTCAAAGGTTAATATAATTGTGAAAGGTGTATGAAAACAGCACAAAAACATTATGATGCTACACATTTCAAAGGGTTAATCTCAAGAGGTTTCTCTGGTTAAATAAAGGTAGAAGTGGGGTTGTACGTAGTACTTATCCATAGTCAGTGTATCACCTACAGTAGATGTAAGTCAGCACGCCGTTACATTGTCCTCGTCAAAGCCACCAGACTCCACTGACAATAACAGTGATTTTACCTCACAGAACACAGGAGCTGCTGATCGATCGCTGCCTCGATCGGTTGCTTTGTTTGTGTTACTGTTTGACTTAAAAGGGTTAGTCTGTATTTAACAAATTCACACAATAACACAAAGAATACTAACTGATCGAGGCGGGCGCAGACCAGCTCCCATGTTGTCAGAGGTTAAAATCACTGTTTTTATCAGTGGAGTCTGGATGTTTTGCTATAACGGCTTCAGTTTCTTGTCGGAAAGAGCTGTCTGATTGCAGGTAAAGCAGTGATGATGTCCTCAATATAGTATACACTCAAACTGTTGAATTGAACGATTGAATTTTTAGGTGGCAAAAATCCATTTTGCCGTTTCCCCCCCTCCACGCCTGCCTGTTTCTCCAAACTGGGGGTGTGCAAACAGACATCAACTGTAGGTCATACGCTAAGTATGTATAAGTACATCATACAACCCTACTTCAAAAAATATGAACTATCCTTTTGAGCTATCTCGGGAAGTAAAATGTCACAGACGGACCAAGTAGAATAATCGCAAATTTATTTTCCTTAATTATTATTGTCAACCAGCACAGTTGTGAGCCAATCAGCATTTCTGAAAAGCTTTTGGAAAAGTGTTTCCAACAATGAAACAACAAAAATAAATTATTATGCTTTGGATTTTAGTTTTTCTCGTGTAATTCATGATTAAACTCTGTAAGATCTTTTCAACAGAGCATCAGCTCTGAAGCATTTTAGCTGCAGTTCAGGTAACCGGAATAACAGGTGAGAAATAACATTGCATGCAAACTTTCAGGCTTGTGTGGTATTTGTTCACATTAACTGTGTGTACCTGTCAGGAGACACCTGTCTGTCAAACAGCAGGTGGGAGAGAAGCTGAAACGGAGTTTGAAGCAACACCAGCAGTGGATTCCCGAGCTTCACTTCACCGCTCTGATCTAAAAGAAACACCAAGAGATGAAAATGAGAGCAAAACCAAACAGAAGAGGAAATGTCCCTGACAGCTCCTGGTATTGTCACAGTTTAGAGTTAAGAGTTTGGTATAAAAAGTGAGCTCATACAGCACATATGGGTCTTGCCCCAAATTACATTTCTGAAATTATGAGGTATAAGTGACATGAAAATATAAGCCAACACAGATCCAGCCTCAGATCCTCAGGTTCCAAATTCATTCGTGATGCCACGTTTATTTATCAATTCATTTATATTTATTATTTCTCTCTCTATTTATTTTGCTGCTCTTACTGCATTTATCTTGTTCTTATCCTTCTGACGTCCTGCTCTTACCATCTTTTCATGTTTTAATTTATTAAAACATGAAACTTTATCCTGTACCTCACAGCTGCTGTAACAACACAAATCTCCCCACTGTGGGACTAATGAAGGATTATCTTATCTTATCTTATTTACTTGCTCTTATTCATATGTTTTTATCTCTTATCTTTGTTTTATCACCACTGATGTGATGCTGTCTTCTTGTATTATTTCTAACATAATTTTTATTGACTTTTATTGCTTTTATTCTTATAT
Organism: Plectropomus leopardus; assembly: GCF_026936395.1. NCBI lineage: Eukaryota > Metazoa > Chordata > Actinopteri > Perciformes > Serranidae > Plectropomus > Plectropomus leopardus. Next base: position 6,814,846 of record NC_142189.1, read on the forward strand.
TTTCCAAGACTTTATTTATTTTGTACCTTAACTGCCTTTTGAGATCTGCCTGTTTTGTCACTTTTATTGCTTTTATTTGCTTTATTCTTGTTGACCGTTTGTGTTAACATTTTGTTCTTGCCTTTTTGTTTGACTGCTCTAGCAACAGCAGCTCTTTACCAAAAGATCAGCACTTCATCCCTCCTCAATAACACACTATTTTACCTTCTGAACCAAGGCTGCGCACCAACACAGATGCTAGCGTGTTGACATAGTCGAGGAAACTGCGCACATAATCTGGTCTGGCAAGATCTCCGTCTGGCTCGAAGGGGCAGAGCTGATCCAGAGAACGAAGCAGCTGCTTCATGCTGGATCGCACGGGGTGAGCGTCCAGCTCCAACTGCTTAAGACTGGCCTGTTCGACCAGCTGTGCCAGAAGAGCGCTGCCCACACTGCCGTCTGTTGAAACAAGGGGTAACATAAAACATTAAGATTTGCTAAAAACACTACAAGCTGTACAGCTCTTCAGTCCTGCAATCAATTTCAATAAAGTTATCCAAAATGTAATGATTTTACAAATGATCACCACAAATTCCTGGTTAACATACAACAGAGCTTCAAGAAGAATAAGTGATTTGATAGGATTAGCTTTTTTGTATTGTTCAAAATGTATTGTCGTTAGAAATTTGACTACCAAAACAAAATAAACAGATATTTTCGGATCGGAGGAACTCCTTTTGTTGTGTAAACAACTGCAAGAACTAGAAATGATCGTAGTTCTTAAAATGCAATTTTAAGGGATATTTATAGCTCCTTTCAGATTAGTGATGTAAGGACATGTTGTCTGGCACATTTTTAAAGAACAATTAGTTGTGTAAACAACATACACAGAATAGCACAAATAAAAGCTTGCAACACTCTTTCTTTCATTGTTTGTAACTTCTTGTCCTCTTAGGGGGGCTGGAGCCTATCTCCGCTGTCATTGGGCGAGAGGCGGGGTACACACTGGTCGCCAGACTATCACAGGGCTGACACAAAGAGACAGACAAACATTCATGCCCACATTCACACCTACGGGCAACTTAGAGTCACCAGTTAACCTGCATGTCTTTGGACTGCAGAAGGAAACCAGAGAACCCAGAGAGAAGCCACGCTGACACGCATAGAAGGGGCCCCCCACCCAAGGTCCGAAATTCACCCCAATCCAGTTTGAACTTGGGACTCTCTTGCTGTGAGGCGACAGTGTTAACAACTATACCAATGTGCTGCTTGCAATAACAACAAAAAAAAAGTAAGAAAACATGCAGAAATGGGACGACATTGAAATCAAGGCTTCAGAAGCATATATGTGACGGTTTTCACATTCATTCACACTTCAGAGATTTTTATTCATCAAAGTGTAAGTGATATCCTTATACCAACCAAGTGCCGGCTTACAGTGCATCGCTTTAGCGTTCCTATCGGCAGTGCAAATGTAAACAAAAAAGAAGCCCTTGGCTCCCTTGAACCGTTTGGTCCGAAACACCTTATTGCATCTGTTATATCAAGGTTACCATGCAGACCTGTTCCATCTGTAGCGGTGCTCAGGATGTGCAGGGTGGTCTCCAAACGCTGAGCGAGACTGAGCCGAGCAGCGATGCACTCTTCGCTTAGTGCTGGGTGGCAACACAGCAGCACCTCCTGGATGCAGCAACCAAACGGGCTGGCGAACACTTGGTCTTCACCAACAGCTTCTGTGAACATGCGAGGATCAAAGAGAGAAACAAAGAAACTCATCTGTACAATCAGTTATCCAAAATATTTTGCATCTGCAGGTTATTATGTGGCTGGGGATTCTCATAATTGGAGAGGCCATATGGCATGTTAACCCTTCGAATGCTGAGGAAATTGATTAGATTTCTTTCGAAAATATGGGGGGGAAAAAAAGGCAACGAGCAACTTGGCAAGAAATGTCCCGCAAATGCCATCAATAAGTAAATTTAGAAAATTAAATTTTTAAAAAAAGCTTGGAAAAATGTACAGAAAATGACATTACATGTTAAAAATGATGTTACACAATTCCAATTATTTTCAAGCACTATTTTCAAGGAATTCCCATGTTTGAATTTGACTTTCTTTTGTTTTTTTATTAATTTACTCATTTATTAGCTATTTTTCATGTAATTTTCTTGTACTTTTTACTTATTTTGGGTTATTTATTTTTAAATTCCCTTTTGCCTTCTTCCCATGTTTTGAAAGTAGACAAGCCAAATTGCTCAGGTTTCAAAGGGTTAATATTCATGTAGATAGACATTTTCTTATTCCCCTGATTTATGTGTTTGAGTATTTTTATTCACCTGGTTTGACAGAGCTCTTATTAGTGGCAGAGTGGTTCAGGATCTTGTTGATTTGCTGTAATACCATGGGAAATCCACAGATCCCCTCAGAATGAGGAACCTTTGGGTCAACTCTGACTCCTGGGGAGGCAGACAAGCAGTAAATATGAAAACCAGCATTACAACCTGTGCAAAGCTGCAAAATAAACATATGACATTAAAGTCTGGGTTTAATCTCCATGTTTGAATAAATATGTTCAATGATACATTATCAACAGTGCTAAAAAAAATACAAAAAAGACCCCAAAATTGAACTGGCATACCTCGAGCCTCCAGGCTGCTGCTGAGTCTGCGCTCTGCGGTGTCCAGCAGCTGTCGGGACGTCTTCCAGAGCTGACAGTGGCAGCACGCCAGGTCGAAGGCTGCCATGGCTGCTGGGCTGAGCTCCTCAAGCAGAGTGTAAAGGAGGCCAGAGGGGTCTGAAGAGCAGCGGCTCAGCCAGTAGCCGTCCTCTAATGAGGGCATCGGGTGAGTGGGAGTGCTGAGGAGACGGTCTGCTATGTCTGAGATGGAGTAGAAAGCCACACCTGCAAGAAAAACCACACACAAACACACGTCAGACACAATAATAATCAACCAATACCCGTAAATCAATAGTTTCTAGCTTCTTGTGGCCGTGAGTACAGGTGAATTTAATTTGTGCATTTTCAAAAAAAAAAAAAAAAAAATCGACATTTCACACATTCAACTGAAAAATCGCGTTTTTGTAAAAGAAAGTCATTTTCATGAGCAAAATCATTCAATCAAATGAGAGCAGAGCGGACACAGGTGGAGAATGAGAGCGGAGTGGACATTCGGACACCGGTGAAAAAAGTTTCGGTGTGACAAAGAGCATGAGGCCCTCTAAATAGCGTTTTTATAAATTGAGAGGAACATGAAGTCCAAAGTCTTAAAAAAAGATGTTAAACCTGCAGCAGCAGCACTTCCGATGGCCTGCAGGGTTGACCGCCCGCTGCTGCCCAGCCGAGTCCTCCCTGCGCCCGACACAGCTGCTGACCCCAAACCCTCCGAGGACGATGAGGATGAAGACATGGACTGGCTCTCCATCTTCTGCTCCACCCGTCCCAGCTCCACCAGGACGTCTTTGTAGCGCTCCATGAACACCAGCTCACCACAGCAGGCAGACGCCCCCAGATCAAACACCAGAGAAACCTGCAGGGAAGATGAAATATACACCAGAAAGGTTTATCATAAAGAGAAGATGTAGTAATGATATTGGTAGACGTGTTAGTGATATTAGTAGTAGTAACAGTAATAGTACTGAAAGTATTAAAATCTAAAAAAAAAAGCTTAATTTTCTTTCTTTTTCTTTATTTTATTCCTTCTAATTTCAATTTTATTGCTTTTATTGCTTTGGTTGTTTTAGGTCCATTTCTTTTTATGATATGGACATTTTGCATCTTGCATTACTTGTCCTCTGGTTTTAATTTTATCCTAACTCTACCCTTCATCTCGCTTGCGTTCAATTGGGCTGTTTGGCTTCCCATTGTTGTATCGCCGTCTATGTATCCCATTCTGGCTTTGCTTTGTTTATCAAAGCATTTTCTAAACTCTGTTTTTAAAGCTGCTATATAAATAAAGTTATTATAATTATTATTATAAAAACACATAGTCCAGCTGGCCACACAGACCTGATGAGCCTCCATGAAGTTCCCTCTGCGGATGCAGGACATGAGCAGAGACTCTGGAGGGGACAACATGGCGGGGACAAGCCAGCTGTGAGAACCTCCGCATGGACAAACATCCAATTCCACACAACCTGCTGCTGCTGCTCCTCCCCCATCTAACAAAGGATAAAGAACCATCCATTTAACCATTTTAATTTAACAAAAAATCATAAACATCTTCAGAAACAACTTTGAATTCTCCTGATGGACAAAAATCCAGATTCAGACTTCATTTAAGATGGGAATTCACTGCTAACAAAAAAGTATCTTTAATATCAATCAGCACTTTTAATACACGTCTTTGCATGAAATGTGCTTTATAAATAAAAACGCTTTGTCTACATCTTTTCTCAAGGAAGATGCAAGCAAAAAGTAACATAAGTAAACTATTACTCACATAGTTTCTTACAACTGCAATTTTCACCTAATTAATGGTAAAATAAGTTACAATGTCCAGTTCATTTAGCAAGATAAAATTTGATTGATGGAAAGCAATTTTTTTAAATATAACTATGTGGTTTCAACTGACCAAATCTATCAAAGCACAAGCTCTTGTTTATCTCTTACCTGATGCACTTGTGCTGACTTCTCCATTGTGTCTCTCCATGGAGGTTTGTCTCTCTGTGGCATGTCTCCCTGGTCTCTTCCTCCTCCTCAGGCTCGAGTTTTTGTTGCGTCCCAGAGAAGTTACAGGACAGCTAACCGCTGACATCTGGACGGGACTTTCTGAACCTGCATTTCAAGAATGAATGCCACAATTATATCAAAGCTCAACGTCCCCTAATGCAAACACAAGACACGTTAATAACAAAAAGTAAAGGAAGCGGATCAAATAAGCCACGAAATATGATCTGGAACTCATTTTTCAGATTATTCCGATACCACACGAATGCAGCAGGCTGCGGATGTAACTGGTAATTCTGCTACTTTCCTCTCAACAAATTGTAACCATTGTCCAACATTGCTCGGTAACATCTCAGTAACATCGTATTGAGGTGACATAGCCTGCCTAGATTAAATGAATATTTTATCTGATGACTGGTAAGAGAAATTTCATGGATCAGGCAGCAGTAGTTGTCAAATGTGCATGTACTATACCGAAGTGTCACGAAGAACATGAGGCTATATTTTAAATCAACTCTTTGGTATCAGCTAGAAGACACTGATTTTGTCAAAAGAATTAGTTCACCAATCACCAGTTATGCATGCAGAAAGGTACATTAAAAAACAAAAACAAACTAAAAGTAAACGCTGAAGACACATCTTGTCAACCTCACCACTTTCGCTACCCTGATTGCTGGAGATGATCTGCAGCCTCCAGTGAGCCTCTGCAGTGCGTTTAGACAACCTCTGCAGGCGAGCCCCGAACGTCTCGGCCGTCACTGAGCAGCCGAGGCTCTTTGCCGCCTCGGCCTCTCGAGGCAGCGCTCTTCCTGCCTCCTGTCCCTCCTGCTGGCCCACCACACACATGCCCTCCAATCCTTCCTTCAGCAGCTTCAGAAAACCCTCCATGGCAGTCACGTCGGCAAGAAACCCCCTGCAGCCCTGGATAAAGTGTCCCAACTCCAGGTGACTGCGGAGCTCTGCTATCGGTGAACTTAAACGCAGCTTCTGGTTCTCTTTTCTGCTGTACTCAGTCTCATCTGTCTTTGCTTTGGTTCCCAATTCTATGCTTGTGTTTCTTGTATCTGATAAACATTCTGAGTGATTGGCGTTTGAGTCTTTTTGGATCTGCTGAGTAAAGTCCGCAGTGGATAGGAAAAGAAGAGAGAAGATGTTCTCCAGGAGCTCCAGGCGAAACATGGCGGGCACGGCCTCCAGATAGAGCTGACACTCTGACAGGTAGTGTGGGAACAGCAAATGGCAACCTGGAAAACACAAACAAACATGTGTGTAGGTGCTGCCGTTGATGAAAATGACAGATGTGTGACCTGCAAACAATAACTCAAAAAAAGGTCTCAGCTATCAAAAGATAATTAAAAGTTTAGAAACATAGGAATGTCTTTGAAAATTTGTTTTTCCCAATGTTTTTTCTTGGCATCATATTTTATTGTCAACTTAGTTGAAAAAGTTATTTTAATAACTTTTTTTTAATACAAATTTTATTTCCATAGTATCTATACAAGCAATTACATACATGGCCGACATGCACTCTAATTGTACTCTACACTGTTTTTGATAAAGTCAGTGGCAGGATTTAACGAAATGAGGTACTAAGATCCCTTTGCAGCTGATACTAAAAAATAAACAAAGAAAGGAAAGCAAGCAATAAATAAAAAATATAATAACATATATAATAATATAAAAAATATTCATAAATAGATAAGAAACAACCAATATAACCAAACAAATTACCTATAAATAACTGCAGATTTTAACTGTTTACCCATACTTTTTTGCATTTGAGATTAGAATCAGTAAAAATGAGCAGACAGGAAGCTTTTATATTATCTGTCATCAAACTACATCTTCTCTGAAGAAAACAAACTCAGCCTTCATACCTTCTGAGGAAGTTGAGGTTTGATTTTGGTCAGTTTCTGCTTCAGACAGCTGCTGCTGTTGCTGCATGGACTCACAGTTGGTGCAATTTGAATACTTATGTGCATTTACACACAGAGCGTAGATGGCATACTTCATGGCACAGAAGCCCTGGAACAAAACTGTGTTCTTCTGCACACCAGAACCAAGATCACTGACGGCTTCAGCATCTTCTGCAGGGAAAAGAAACATTCATTGTCTTTGCAATTAACCCAAAAATGAATTTAAAGCAATGCAACGCTTTCAAAATGACTATTTTTTTTTTATCAGTTATTCATAATATTATACTATGTGTTACCTGTTTTTCTCACATGCCTCAATGATGAACAAAGAATTCAAAAAAGTCAATATCAGTTTGCAAACTCTCTCACATCTGGTACAGTATAATCTAAGTCTCATTTATCCAGTTATATGCTCAGTACCTCCTAAACACATGCATATTCGTTAAAATATTTAAAGCACTTCTGCCAACGAGTAGCGTTCCCTGAGCATTCCCTGATGCTGACCTGTTACTGGTGAATTTGGCAGTTGCTGCAGCAAATCCAGTATCTTGCGCTCCTCAAACTGAGCCAGGGGGGTCAGAGAATGCAGGATATAGAGGGCAGAGTGATTGTCCAGAGTGTGAAGCTGTGCCAGCAATGCCTCCATGGAAATCCCTCTGCACAGAAACAATCACAAATGAAGTCAATATTAAAAATCAATCATGATTTAGACAGAGTTAAATGAGAATCAAACTTCCTAAAGAAAAAAAATGCTTACGGATTGTTGTTTTTGCACCATTCAAGTATTCCAAGCTGAGAGGACAAAAGATTGGCAAACTCTTGCAGAACAGAGTCGCTGGCTGGTCCCTAAACAAAGAAGGTAAAGATTGTATCAGCAGCTGAAGAGGTACATGCAGATTTCTGGAGCACTGTATGATTTCAGCTCTGACCTGCTCCTGATGAAGGATGCTGAGCAGCGTTTGAGCCGAGCTCAGACTGCGACACTGAGTCCATCCCAGCAGCAACAGCAACCGAGACAAAGGCTGGAACTCCAACTTCAGTAAATCTTTGAGCAGAGTAAACTCCTCGTGTTTAATCAGGTCAAGTGCAGTAACCTACAGGAAGGAACCAATCTTATTACATTATTGAATTTCATCACACGTGGTTTGCTAACCAACTTAACTTTACTGTCAAAATCCGGAAGTAATTATGAAAAATACAGAGTCATGATTTGACTGAGAGAAGAATGTGTATTACTTCTCGTGGGTATTTAAATCTGGTTACAGAAACAGAGTAATATTTCCAACGGTTTACTCACCAAGACCTGCTCAAGGAAGTGTTTTCCACTGCTAAGGCACTCAAAGTAAATGGTCTTCCAAATGGATGGACGATCTTTGTGGCAACATAAACTGAGGGCCAGTTTCTCTGCTTCAGGAAGGTCTGCTATGAAGAGAAAACATGAAAACAGTAAAAACAAGCTGATACGTTTGCTTTTCTGGGTCCTCGATGGTGGAACAAACTCTCCGTTGACAACATTACAGCAAAAAAAACCCCTCTTCTTCTCTCTCGTATTGGGCTTCATTCACTAATATGAGTGTAGAAATGTTCTTACTTTGCACACAAAATAATGCACATGCAAATTTACCATTGGATTCATGTCACGTGCACATCGGCTAATTTGATTCTTACCACTGTGTAAATGTTAGTGCTTCAGAATCATTCTAAATTGACAGGCACGTGTCCACTATTTGCAATCAGCATACTACCACGCCCTCATTTCGTTATATAAGGACACATATTTGCTTAGAGGTGTATCAGACCTGCCCAGGTTTCTGCTGCTTCTTAGCTGATGTTTCAGTTTACATTTCATTGCACAAACTTGTGCTGTAAAACGACAAATAAATGAAAGCTGTAACCTTGTAAACCATTGTCCAACATTGTGTGTCTTATTGTTTTGTTTTGGGATTTTTGTTGTTGTTTTTTTTTAAATTCCCAGGCTTGCAGGGCTAAAAAAGTAATGTTTACCCACAGCTGAAAAATTGGCAATCAGTTCGTGGTCTTTTGTTAGCATCAGTGGCAACCACTTTTTAACAAAAAAATAGGTACAGCAAACAGCTAAATGTGCACCCAAAAATGAATTCATTTTTAATATTTACTGCATTTGTAAAAAAATATATATTTGTGTTACCAACAGAACCAGAACCAGACAGTGTTGCATGTGCATTGGTGCAGTTTCTTGCATGCACACAGGCAGCTCTTCTAGAGACAATGGGAAAGCAAATTAAGCTTTTTGGCTGTGGGGTGAAACCAGGAGGAACCAATAAGCACTGGAGCTCCAAGCAACACGAGCGGGAAGCTCAACAACATAACAAGGTGGAGGCTGCAAGGGTGGGAATACCACGGACGGTTCAATGAACACCGCCATCTGCAAGAATAAAGCTGCCAACAGGGACATACTTATTAAACGTTTTAACACGTGCAATATGTTCTGAAAAATTAGGAACTGTTTATATGCTGTCTTCATCTGGATCACAAATTACAAATACTTTTGTTCAATTACTATAGTACAGCTTTTAAACATTGTTCTATGTTGTATTTTCTCTGTACTTTTCACTTTGACTTTCACATCTTTTTTATCACCGCCCGTCTTTTGATTGTCTAATCCTGTCTTTTTTTGTGTTGCTTTTTTGTGTTGCTTTTTTTGTTTTATTGTGAAGCACTTTGAGCTGTACTGATTGTATGAAAAGTGCTCAATAAATAAAGTTTGTTGTTGTTGTTGTTTTCATTATAAGCTAAAGCATAAATGCACAGTATCTTTATTACTCAAAATATAAGGTGAATATAAACAATATTTTCAGTCTGGCAACTAAAAGTTGACACCTGGTAGGTAGCCTGGCAACCACTTTTAAACTAAGTGTTGAGCTCTGGCTCTGGTCAGTGTCATAAGTAAAATTCACAGAGCTTAATAAGAATCAGTGCAATCACTATTGTATAAAGTATAAGCTTAAACATAAACCATCCATTAATCATCACTACTGGTATGATACCACATTAACAGCAAATATGAACTCTAAATCTGCTTACAGATCTTTAGAATATGAACCAAAATCTATGCAGACACAAACAAAACTGCAGAGAAGCAAAAAATGTCACATGTAAAGTTCTCGTGTCACTGGGTAAAAACTGCTGAGCGTTTGCAGCCACAGAAGCAGAAGTGCGATTAAAAGAGGAAAAGAGGTGATGGCAGTGTTTGCTCTTTAAAACTGATAGCTAAGCCTCAGTTTATTAATATCTTATCGGTATGTGTACTATAGAAAATATCAACCTGACCGTTAAGGCAGCTCAGAGGAGGAACTGATTTTTAGGAACCTACTGTTTCACAAAGCAGTCTGGTCACACTGATTGACATGAAGTTAGCTTAAAGGGCCACATCACAAGTTCATAATGTAATCTGTGTTTTACAGCAATCCTGATTATCCAAAGGGAATTATCAACAAAAAATTATGCTTAACATTTCGAGATGAATTTCAAAGGAGAGAGAGGTTTACGCAGCACCACAACCAGTTTAATATGAGAGCAAACTTTCTTAAATACACTCAGACTACCTTGTGTATCCGGTGCGCTCCTTAACAGCTGGTCCCTCTGAAGTCTCAGCGCAGTGGAGCAGTAAACAGAGACGAGAGCGTCACAGCGAGGGCGGAGCAGCGAGCTCAGGATCCTCTCCTCTTTCAGGGGCCCGTCTCTGGCCGCCCAGAGCGCCTCACACAGCGCATCCAGCTGCCCGTCGCTTCTACGGCAGCCCCATGGCATCACAGACAACACGGCATATACCTCCTCCACCCACTCCTCCACCTTCTCCGGCCTCCTCTCCGGTTTTCCAAGTTCCTTCATCAGGTGTTGGATGAACGTGTGCTGCAGAGTTTGGTCCTCTGGGCATGACTGGTCCTGTAAGAGTTGGGGGAAATAAGGAAAAGCTGGTGCTTTAAAATGAGCCAAATGTAACTGAACTCTGACCTATGATCAACAAAATGTAATCAGCTCAGTTGTTGAGATATTGTGTTCACAAGAAAGGGATGGATGTACGGACGGCAACCCGAAAACATAATGCCTCCAATGCAGTTGTCATGAATGGGGAAATTAGCTATGGGACCAAAACTATTTTGTACCAGACTGTAAAAATGTTTATTTCTGCTGTGAAATTGGGCATTTTGACATGAGGGCATACCATTTACATTTTTGTTTTGTACTTGATATAGTTTTAATCACTTTGTGTTGCTTTATAGTTCTATTTTTTTTTTTGACCTACCTGCAAGAAATGTGCTAACGACTGGGCCAGTCTCGGCTTCTTTTTCTCCAATAAGGTTCGCAGGCACGAATCAACAGCAGCGTCTGTTGTTCTTGAACCCTCTAAGGCCTTTTGCTCCAACTGCGTGTCCAAAAAGGCCTGATGCAACTCCTGCTGAAAGATAATTTATCTCAGTCTACAAATAATACACTTGTGTGTACATAACATTGTGTCCTAATATAATTAAAGGTGAAACACTTTCTTATCTAGTTTTTACTGCCTCATAATCAAAAGTAGACAGTTGTAAAACAATAAAAACCTTGAGAACAGTCTCTGGTATGCTCTCTGAGCCCAGCTCTTCCAGGAGCAGCAGGAACTCCAGCTCTCTTCTGACGTTGGGAGAAATCTGAAGAGGACAGTAAACAAGAGTTATATCACACTGTTGATGATGATTCTGTTGCCTTTTTAACTCGTTTTACAACACAAGACAGATTGTGTTTGCAGATGACACAACAGTAGCGTGACTGATCTCAAATGGGTACAAGACAGCCTGCAGAGATGAAGTCTGAAAACTGGCAGGATGGTGCAAGGAAAACAAATTATCACTGATCATAAAAAATCCCTCAAAGAACTAGTAATAGACTTAGGAAAAAATGAAGATTTCTCCAGAAAGTCACAGACTTCACAAACTTCCCTGCCCTCACTGAAAGACGTCTTTAGATCACGCTGCGTCCACAGAGCCAGCAGCACTGACGGATGCAACTCACACTCATCAACATCTGAAAGGCGCTACAAATTATTAAAAACACACAACTCCAGGCTCAAAAACAGCTTTTGCCCCTGAGCCATCCCTAAACACTGTCTCCCCACCAACTCGACACAAACATCATAACAAAACTCCATGCCACAGGACTGACAACTGGAATGCTTTTTTGGAAATGAGGAAATGTCTAATAACTGCATATAGTGTGCAACAATATCTTTATATGGTGCAATAGTATTTGGCAAAATGTACAAATATTAGCTTTTGATATGCCACTTCTTTTTCTATTACTTTTTTATCTTACATTTTTGTGTGTGGGTGTGTGAGCGTACATGCATTTGTGGAATGTCCGTGTACCATTTCAGGAGCTGCACAACAAATTTTATTGTAAAATGTGAAACGACAACTAAGGCACTCTGTTCTGGTTCCAAAAGAGACTCTACTGTCGTTTGTAAGTGAACACTGTCCACAGCTTGAGGATGGTGTGAGTGGACATGCTGCTTCAGAGTGAGTAAAGTACAAATAGAGAGCTGTAATCGCTCTTCATAGTGTTACCTGCTCTTCTGTCCATTTCTCCAAAACCTGAAGCCAAAACCAAGCCAGTTTGTGTGGACTGCCCACAGACTGCCATCTGCAAAATAAACACACAGTCATTGAATATTAAGTTCACAAATATCAGGGTTTGGTTTTGGGATGAGAATTTCTGCAGACCACTGCATTATATTTTATTTATCTAATAATTCACATTTTCACACACAAGAAAAAAACGTAATGTCTGTGAACATGCAGCTTTGGGACTCACTTTAAACTGTAAGGATGGCACACTATAGCTTTTATTATGTCTCGTAGCTTTTCTGAAAGTCCTCCTGTTGAGTTAACCAGCTGTGGCACACACGCATTGGCCAGCTCCCACTCTCCATGCTGCAGACACCTCTTGAAGTACTCAAACAGGTCCCGAAGGGAGGTCTCAGCCTCACAGCCGAAGGGATGCATGGCCATTTTCACTGTGACACTCCTCTGCTCAGTCGTCACAACTGGACACGCACCTTTACTTTCGTACAGCCGAGGATGACGCTTGAGCTTTTTTCACCTCAAACAGAAAGAAAAAGCCGTCTAGTTTTATCTCATTCTCGTCTATAGAAAGAGCAGGAACGTAGTGGCCATAGTGTAATACATATAGACATGGAAGTTAAACAGGCAATAATGCAAAAAAAAAAAAAAATAAAAAATTATATTGGCTCAAACTACTGCCACTCACCCACCATGAATGGAAAGAGAGGTTATTGAAAGTCTACTTAATGGAGGAAAATCTGGCAAAACTTCATGTAAAGACAGTCAGGTTATTAAATCTACTAGCTCCTGCAATTATCAACTTTAGATTACAATTACTGATTTAATTGTGAATTTGATCTAAATCAACATCTGCTTCTTTTAATGTGTTTTTCTTTCATTTATTTACTTATATATTTATTTTTTAAGACACCTCTATGTGAAAGCACACTGCTATGATTTAAAATTTTTAAGTCCGTTTGTCAAACTATGAATAGTTATTTTTTACCTAATTAAGTTGCTATGTATAATTTAAATGTAAATGGATATTTTGTTAAAAAACACACAAAATCAAAACCAGTCAATTAATCAAAAAATACAGGAAGAAAATAAAAACAGAAAATTATAACAAAGCAATGAAAACAAAAATAGAACAATAAGACCAAACAAATAAATGTTATTTGAAACACACAGATACGTAATATGATGACTGTAAGGTCAATATTTGTACAATTACTAAAAAAACTTCTATATATAATTTCTGCATGCAAATAATCACAAAATAATTCAGGTTTAAAGTAAATAAAGAAAAACAGACAACCACTACAAAAAATAATTACTTGAAACATAACAAAAGCTGCAGGCTGGAGCAACAACTTATTTTTATAGAAATTCAGTTTAACAGAAATGCAATGGTTTTGTTTTTATTTAAATTTATTCTATTTACTTTTTAAAATTAGTCCTCACCTTTTCTGTCTGTCTTAAATGTTTATACTCCTCTCAAATCATATTGATTCTCTCTCATCTTAAACAACTTTTGGATACTTGCAGGTAGTAATTTATTGTTTACCTTTTACACGGTTAGTGCTGTTTTAATTAGTAATTAGTAATTAGTTTAATTATTTAATGCTTTAGGAGCATTTATTTATTTATTATTTTACTTACATAAATGTATTTATTTATTAATTAGACAATGAGTTAGTTGGTTCTTGACCAACAGCTTTGCTAACAGCTCATGTAACTTTCTTTGGAAGTACAAAAATGGCATTTGTTTTATTTCCTCATACTTTCCGCTTCCTCATGAGTGAACAATCAATTCTATAATTAAGTTTTTTTTATTTCCTTCATCAACAGTATTGCAATGGATTTGTTTACATTGACACGACTTAAATGGTTTGTAGTATAATTAATAACATGTAAAACACTCAGAAAAATTTATTTAAATTCAGACGCTTTTTACTTTCATTATCTGTTATAAGTTTGCTCTGCAAATTTGTTGCACGATTACCAAAAATAATACATTTTATTTACTTAAAAAAGCTACAATTCGTGAACATTTCAGTGGCACACCACGACACCCAGAGGCAATATCTGTTTCATAATTGTGAATGTTTACATAATTTATTTCCCATCTCATCTGCACCTTTAATTGTCTGAACAAACAAACCACGCAAGTTCAGACAGAAATGAAAACAATGAGCTTCTGTACTCAGTCAGCGAGATTAAAAACGACTTAAAAATACGCATTTAAAACGTTAATGTTCCCGCATTTAATGTTTGTCTTTTCTCACATTTGACAGCTCCCTTTCTGTCACTACTTAGCGTTAGCATTAGCTAAAATCTTGCTGACTGGCTTTAGCTGAAACATTAAGTTAGCTAACTTCCGTAACAGCCGGCGAGCAAACACATAAATTATTTACAGGTTAGCAAATATTCAGTAAAGTTACTTACTCATTTCTTTGTGTTGTTTCCCCCCGAAACTGGGGACTATTTACACTACTGGCTGCTGCTTTCTACCAACCTGTTATGCTAGGAGGCTAGGCGCATGTTAACGGAGGTCACGTGACAAAATCAGCTGATTCTCCGCCGCTGGTTGGTCAAAGGTTGGCACGAGGGGGGCGTTGTTTTCGCCTTCGCGTGCTGTCGGAAATGTTGAAATTAAAACAGGAAGGCACATAAATGAACAACCTGGCAAACTACTGCAAAACATTTGAGCATTATTTAACTTGTTAGGTTGATCTGTATCTGTAGGGTGTTAAATAAAACAGGCTTTGTTTATTTTATTTATATAGAGTATTTGATAGGGACAATGCAAATTAACGTAGTACAGCCTGTTCCAAAAAGGTGTAGTAAATGTTTCACATATAGAGATTATTATTATTATTATCATTATTATTATTAATAACATTTTTCAAGATAAACTGTACATTGCACACGAGTAAGGTATATTTAAAAATAACATACAAATTAGCATTTTAGCCTTACATCTGAAACAATTTAAAATATACTGTACATACAAGAAAAAATAAATGGAAAACAATAAAACAAAAATGAAAAACATTGACACACAATCTGACACAACAGAAAGAAAAGAACAATCCAGATAACATTACATTGTACAAGGGAGAAATAAATCAAAATATATACAGCCTATTTGTTTTAATTAGATCTAAATTTACCAATTACTTGAGAGGTCTTAATTGCTTTTTTTAAAATCTTAGAAATAGAATGAAAGAGGTGGTTTAATTCAGTACAAAACAAATATTAGGGGTGATTTAAAGCACTTTAGCTTTAAGTTAGAGAACATCGTCAGTGGAGTGAGAGCCTGTATTAGTGTTAAGAAACAAGACCATGTCCTCCAAAACATAAAGATATTATAGCTATTGCTAATTTCAAACCCCTGTCTCTAGTTAGGCTTTTAATAAAGATGGTAAAAAAAAAGATTACAACATACAGTTACATTAAAAAAAACCACACACAATAATAACACAAGACACAAATTTCAAGGTAACATACACTTTTGACACTCAACTATAAGACACTGTAAAATATATAATTTGTTGCTACACCCCTGATCTAAAGAAAGGATCATATCGTACTTTGTGGAGTAATAGTGAGTTCCCAGTTGAACGAGCAGAACCGTGATAAGTGAAGGCATCATCATGTTAAAGGTTGCGGCTTTAAAGGGAAGCAGCACACAGTGTCCTTACATAGAAATGTGAAACAGAGTCACTGCACACTGAAACCAGCGACAGAGCAGCATTAAAAACACTGTGAGGGATGCAACCAAGGATAAATCAATAATTTTCACATCATTAGTTACTTTACAGAATAAGGTTTTTGCATCATAACATAACAAGAGTTTATCAGATACGATGTTTTGTTATAAATCTATTAACCAAACAGTTTATACAAATACATATAATTTGGGGTTTTATATGATTTTGAGTTGCTGTTTATTCTTCTTTTTAAAGTAATTTAAGTGGGGTGTTGTGTTTTTTGTCATTTATTTTAATAAATTTGAGTTTGTTGATAAACAAGTCTTTTTTTAATATGAAATAATTATTAAATAATTTTTGGGGAGTTTTTTTATGTTTTTTTTTGTTAAAAAAAATATTTTTTTGTCGTCATTGATTTTAATATTTTTGAGGGTTTTTTATTCTTACTTTGAAACTCACTTGTACTCACTTTTATTTGAGTATTTTCACAGGGTGGTTATAGGCTATTAGCTGCTACGTTTACTTAAGTAAAGGATCTGGATACTTCTTTTATCACTGGCGCTGAGCTTACATGTGTCTATTCATCTCGTAATGTATGCCCCTCTGTCTCCCTCTCTGCCTGTCTCCCACCATCACTACCACCAAATTGGGAGCCTGTCTCTATGACAACGTGGTGCAGGCGGGGTTTGCCAGCTGGAGGCAGAGTCAGTCAGTGCTCAGTTGGCATCACCGGCTCCAAACCTCCACACCGCATCACGCCCTGAGTGGAATGGAAGAAAAGGACAAGAAAGAAAATGTATGTAGCTGCGCGCACTTTGTCGGCTTTATGGCATGCATTGCATGGATTCTGCAAAATTATGACTCCTGCATGTCTTACTGAACGGAATACAGTTTGTCCAGCTGAGTCACTGATTGTTTAGGATGCGGATCAATAAAGCTATTGTTCCCATCGGGGCCAGAAGCTGCAGCTGAGCGCAAGATTGAGACCTCAGCGCTGCATGATAAAGGACAACAATGCAATAATAAACTGAGTGTGTTTAGCGGTATAGGCCTCATCCTGTGAGAGCGCTCATCTAAACATCTCTATTGTTTCACAGGGGGAGTACACCGGAGAGATAAAGGGTGGGCTGCGGCCTTCAATGAAGCTGGTTGTTATGGGAATTATTAACAAAAAACCCAAGAAGTAAGTACATACACCTGTTTTCACTTCGCGTTTTAAACATTACTGATATACTGTTGCGCACATGACGTGGCAGCCAATTTAAGTGAGTGAAAAAAATGTCCAAAAAAGGATTTTTGAAGCGCACAGACAGCTGTTGTCTGTGTTTTTGTGCATGTGCCAACCACCCAGAAAGTCCCCGTTTTGGGAAAATATCTCTGTAATGCCAGCGCGTTTCCTAATTATAGGTCAGTATGTGAATGCGCGTGGGAGAGCTGCAAAATCCCATGAAATCTGTACAGTCACGCCGGAATTTCTTTGGTTGATAACATCAGCTGCTTATTTCAGTCGTAAATTAAAGTCCAGAAGATGATAATTTGGCTGCACAAAAGAAAACACACTGTGCAAAAATAAAATGTGAATCAGAACTTTACTCTTTCCTTAAATAGGCAACTGAATGCAACATGACGGAGCTTTTCAGTAATTTAGAGTTTTGGGGTGATTTTCTTTTCTTCTTACTTTTTAAAAAAATAATTTTGAGCTGTTTTTTTGGTAGGCTATATGTGTTTATTTATAAAAAAAAAAATATTTTGCATTGGATACTTTTCCTTTTAATTGCTTACTTTAGTACATTTTCCTAATAATACTAACTTTCTTTTACTTGAGTATAATTTCAAATCAGGACTTTTACTTGTACCAGTATTTTTCTGTGTCCGTGGATTAACAGAGAATTAATTGCCAACTATTTTGATAAACATTGATGTCTTTTCCATTTGTAATATTTAATAATTTTGAGTTTTGGGGGTTGCTTTTTTTAGATAGATTTTTTTTCTCATTCATTTACATGATCTATTTCCCTTTTTTGTTCTCATTTTAAAAAAATAATAATTTTGAGTTTGTTGGGTGCATATGGGTTTTATTTCTAATAAGATAACCTTGTGTGATCACTTTATAAAAATAAATAAATTCAAATCATTTACTTACTGTAAATAAAACTAGTAATTCGACATTGTAATAATATTTCTTTGTATGTAAAATTCCTGGACTCAAACTGTTACTTGAGTAAAAGTGCAGGAGTGACAGCAACATAATGTACTTAAAGTGTTAAAAGTAAAAGTATAAATTATGCAGAATGGCTCCTGTTAGTGTTGTATTAATGCATTGACATGTGAGTAATACCTAGATATAGCTGGTTTAGGATAACCTACATTTAAATATATAATTTTGGATAGTTTTGTATAGCAGTGCATCCTCAATATTCCTATGCAAAGCAGTAGACATATAACATAATACAAAACTGAAACACTGGATTAAACTGGTAGCCTATACCTCAAAACTATATAGAACAGTAATTGTACTTTTCTTTACTGGGAGTTGGATGTAAATGTTTTGTATGAGAAATTCTCCAGCAGGAATAGGCCAATGTGCCTTCTACATATTTCCCAGTTTTGCAGTGTGTTCAAACTCATTATCAAAAATCAATTCGTTTTTCAGTTGTTTTCATTAAATGCCTCATTACAGTACAGTTGTAATAAAAACCAGAAGATGTCACTGTTCTCCAAAGAATGTACAGAGATTCTTAACCTTGTCTAATTCATCAGAAGAAGATAATGACAGCAGACAGACAGAAAAGTTATATGTCAGCAGTGGCAGAGGAAGTATTTTATTAGATCTTTTACTTTAATACCACCCTGTGAGAGTAGTCTGTTAAACTATGATTAAAAAAATATGTAAGTATAATGGGCAAAATATATTAAAAGTACTAAGTAAAAGTGCTCATTAAAGTGATTGTTATATTATTATATACTATACCATTAGATTATTATTATCATTATTACTTATGTATCTGTAGAAGTAGGATTTTACTCTTGTAGTTGGTTGAGATGGTGCTCAATTTAAAAAAAAACCCAAGATATCGGACTGTAACAAATGATGATTTTTATCATGACATCTTATTTCTCCAATGAACTGATTGTTTGGTTTGTTAAAATTAAGAAAACTGTGATAAATAGGCCACTGTCACAATGAGCCAGAGCCCAAAGGTGCTACAACAACAATGCTTTTGTTTGTCTAACCAACAGTCCTCACCTCAAAATTAAAACAAAAAAAATGTAGCAAATCTTCACATTTGAAAAGCTAGAATCATGAAATACCTTTTAACATGTTTTGTGTGCAAAAATCTGAATTTGTAAAGTAAAATAGCTGTCAAAAAAGTGTATCGGAATACTAGTATAAAGTGTCATGAGACAAAAACGCTCAAGTTAAATACCTTAGATTTAAGTGGTAAATGTACTTAGTTAAGTCCGCTGTGTCAGTATTTTCTTTGTAAACTTTTTGTCTGTCCCTGATGTCGCATGTGTGTCTGAGCAGCATGGAGGTGATTCTGTCGAGTACACCTCAGGAGGAGGAAACAGAGGGGGATGTGGGACTTCAGTTGAAGGTGAGCTTCATGGATAAAGCCGTCCAACGCAACGCCCGCCTGGCTGGGAAGTGGGGAAGACCTGAAACTACTCTCTCCTTCTTTCCTTTTGCAGCTGGAGAATCCTTCAAGGTACTTTTACTTTACCTAATATACTGTATACTGAAAATTGGTTTGATTTCTTTGTCAAACATATATATATGCACACACACACACACACACACACACACACACACATGTATACATATACATATACAATATACAAACTCCCCAGCCATAGCGCAGTTAATGGCAGCTCTTCATTTTTTACCAGCTGTAATATTAAAGTGATGAAAACATTAATGCATCAGTAATTATAATGCAGTAATTTATACAGTAATTCTGAAATGGGACATTCTGCATAATGATTACTTTTACTTTTGATACTTAAAGTATATTTTGATGCTGGTACTTGTGTACGTTTTCTTGAGTAAGATTTTGATTGCAGAACTTTTAATTGTGAGTATGTTACACTGTATTATTGCTACTTTTACCCTTTAAAACCTGAGCAAATTGATTTGATTGTTTCAAAAGCATGAGGAAAAGGCAATTAGTTACCTAACCAGATGTGGCCCAAAAATGAGCTTTTTTTAAGTTTCAAGAAAATCAACTGAAAATAAGACCAAAAAAAGTGAAAAACAAAAACAAGCATGAAAATCAAAATGAATAAGAAAAAAAATTATTTATTTTTTATAGGCTATTTTATCATATTTTTTCTGTAGCATAATTATATATTAAAAAATGTATGTAGTTTTCAGGACATTTTTCCCTTTTTTAAATTTCCTTATTCTCCCCTATTTTCAAAAACTAATACATTGCTAATTTTCTTGTTAACTTTTACTGATTTATTTGCAGTTTGTGGGACATTTCTTGCCCAGTTGGTCATTGCAGTTTTCCACCTTTTCGAAAGAAAAATCAAACCAATTTGCTTAGGTCGCAAAAGGTCAAATAGCTTGTGAAAGCTTTTTAAATGCAACACAGGAAAAATGATATCGATCCAGGTTTCAAGGGGTTAAGTAAAAGATCTGAGTACTTCTTCCACCACTAAATATTTCATACCCATCATTCTGCATACTCTTCTACTAAATGGGACTGTGCACTTTGTTTACATTTTAGGCTAATATATGCACCTTCAAATATAACTGACTGAGCCTCTCCTTTATCTCCTCTGTCTGTTAGATGGAGATCGTTTGTGAGCACCAGCAGTTTCGTATCTTGGTGGACGGACAGCCTCTATGTGGATTCACCCACCGGCTCTCGCGGCTCGCCTCCCTCACTGCCTTACGAGTCTTTGGAGACCTACAGCTCACCAAGGTGGCCTAGCAGCAGCGTCTCGTAGACCAACAACATGAGGATGTTCTGGGAACAGTGTACAATAGTTAGAATAGAGCTACTTTTTGAGTGAATGATTAACCTCAAGATGGGGAAAAACAAAGTAAAACCTGCCTCGTAATCACGTGTAAAGACAAAGTGCCTTCACTAGATTACCTGTTTGGGGACTTGAAGATAATGACTGAATGTAACAGTCATTATTTAAATGTCTAAAATCAACTGAGGAATGTGATTCAAAATGAAAGCAAATGTGGTCGAAAAGCTATAACATTTTCCCTTTGCACAAACGTGATGTGTCACTGCCGTCAGAAGGAGTGCCGCATCCGTCTTTTGTGCGTTAACAAAAAATCTCAGACGTTTTTTGTCTTTGATTTCTCTGGGGGTTAACCTTTGAAAGCACTTACGTTTACGAGCGCCTGCATGAAGATGAATGTTTCTGAAATCAGCTGATTGTCATTCTGTGGCCGACTAAGTACTGTAACAGGTGTAATAATGTAAAACGAGTTAGCCGACATTAGTGCATGCCAGTGATCATTCCTCTCAGTTTGCCTTCAGACTAAAACAGCTGGAGGGATTTTAGGTTAGCTCACACTTTCTGTTTATTGATATCAGCTTTGCCCACTGAGTTGTGTACTTTTCTCTTCCCCCTGAGCACTTTTTATTATGTGAATGTTTCATATTGGCTTTACTTCACTGCAATAAATCACTTTTGTTGTTATGTTTGTGTTGTTGTCCGCCTTGTGGTCGACTAATGCTGTGGAGATTCACTCCCAAAACCAATGCTACAGTAGGATCAAATAACACTGAGGTATTGTATCACTAATGATTTCACTGGAAAGAGCCTGTAAACCAACACCAGCTCAGCCTGAGTCACTCAGATAAAGGCTCGACTCAGCTTGCTGAGTGGGAGTGCCTGTCTGTGATTTCTGGAAGCCGCTGGCCTCAAATCAGACTTGATGATTGTAAGAAACACCACCCGAGGATTTTCTTGTCTCTACTTGTACTTCCTCTAGGTGTCTGATCCTTTATCAAAAAGCTGTATAAAATATTTCGCTCAAGGTTTCTGCAGCGTTCACCAAGTTAACCATTTGAAACCTGTATTTTTGTCACTTTTTTTGAGCTACATTGAACCTTTGAATCCTGTGCAAATTGGCAAATTTGGGGAAAAAAACAAACACAATGAACAACTTGGCAAGAAACGCTGCACAAATTGCAAAAAATGTTTTCGATTTAGAAAATTATGTTTAGAAGGCATGTTGTTGAATGGCATGAATGTTTAGAAGTTTGGAAGGCATATTTTCCTTAAAAAGTTTGGCCATGTTTTTTTTTTTCTTTTAAAGAAATCAAGCCATAAAGGTTTGGAACCGCTGGGTAATTCATTATTACATATTACAGTCTTACTATATAACTAAATATTATTTTAAGGAAAACCTTCACCTGCAAATTAAAAATAGTGGATTATATGTGGTGAATAAAAAAGTGTTTAATCATGAAGAAATCTTGTAAAATACATTATGCAGTGTGATTGCCAGAGAAATTGCTACAAATGTGGGGCTTTTAAAACCCTTTTAAGTCACATTTCACAAACTTTAAAATTCAGAATAATGAAGCTGAAAGCACAGATATGTCTGAGATAAATGAGCAGAAATGTTTTATGACCACTAACACTTTCATGTAAAAAAAAATTGCATGTTCATTGTTTGTTGCTACAGTTAACATTCACAGAATGTAAGTCTTTTTTTTTCTTCTTAATAAATGAGTCGATATGTTAGGAGGTGAAGTTTTAACTCCCTGTCTGCTCTCTGATCGCATCGATCCACTCCATCTTGTCCTGGTTGTTCGGAGCCTGGATGAAGTAATGTATGTCTGACTGAGTGATGATTTTAAACAAGTTGCCTTGAATGTTGCCTTTTACACCTGCGGGAGAGTAAACAGCGTCAGTAATGTAGAACTGCATTAGGATGACTAAATAAGGCTGCTTTTGGACGGACAGAGAGAATCAAGCCGAAATAGTGCAATTAAACTTAATATGAAAAGCTAAATGGCACAGTCTGTGGAAAAAAAATAAGATTCCAAAATACACATTTTAATTTCATTTTTTAAATTATGGTTAAAAAAACCCCATTAAGTTTATTGTTTGCAGCTGCATGATCTTTAAAAGATAATGCTAGCCTTTTTCCCCCCATTTTTCTATATCTCTCATATATCTCACGAACAGACCAAAACTAACAATGCATTAATCATTACTTTATCACTTCCCTACTCTGTCTGTGGCTCTCAGACAGTAAAAAAAAGTGTTGCTTTTTACTTTATCATCTGAACTAAAGGTCATTGTAGATATAAGATAACATCATTTTGGGTTTCACAATCGTGCTGAAAGAGAGGATGCAGTGAGATGAGAATTTACACCAACTGTAGATATTTACAATCGCACCTGTGAGTTGGCCAGTGCAGTCAGAGCTTGGTCTCATGTATTTCCCTCATCAGATAATTAGATTTTGTTTTTAAACTTTTAAACTCAAAAAAAGAGGTAACTCCCAGATATAAAACGGATATATAAAACCAGATATACCAGTTCCTCTCATTGCTCGTCCTGTTTTGTAATTATCTGCTTGAATAACTGTTGTTTTAAAGAGTAAAATCCTCTGAAGCAGCTTCAGGTGCAGACAGTGACTCACCTATGGGAACTCCGTTATCGTCCAGCGAAGACACCAGACAGGCTCGCAGCGAGAAGCCGCCAACGGGGCTGACGTCATCCTGACAGATGACATAAGACAGGAAGTGGATGACACTCAAATTATGTGGAAGTGAGTTATGAGTGTTACGAGTAATGACGGCTTCAGAGTCAAACTGTAACCGCCCTGAGGCAGAGGCAAAGGAAACAACAGTTTTGTTTGGGTTGACTCTGTTGTCATCATAAACAGTATTTATTTAGGTAACGTAATGGTGTATTTACTTTCACACACACTCACCTTGGTGGGATCATAATAGTGAAGGTAAGACGGCTCTGAACGCAGCACAAACAGTCGTACCTTCCAGTTCTTCCTTCTGTGTCCCTGTGTTTGTAAAAGTGGTTGTCAGTAAGTTGAAGTGCAAATAAAAACACATTTTGGGTTGCCAGGTTGTGAAAACCCCCTTTGGCTAGTATTCATTGTTTATATTTAGGCTTTTATAAGTGTGGGTAATTCTTTTGCTAATGGGGTCCTCACTTTGCAATAAGCCATCAAGTCTGTACTTGTACATTAAATAAGTTGTAAAAAAAAAAAAGATTTTTGTCTACGTTTCCTGAAACCCATAATAAAGCATTAATAATTTTATCAAATTAATTAAGCCATCAGGCAAACCTTATAAGCCCCCTTTTTTAACTGTATTTGATATGTATTTTGTGTTATTTCATCTTAACTGTATTACATTAAAATGATCTGGATTAAATTAATTAAATTATATTGTTATATTGGACATATTTCATATGAGTTGGGGCTACATATATTTGGAAGATGAAAAACCTGCCCACAATTTAATTGATTTCATCAAGTGAGTTATTTCATAGAGTGCTTTAGTTTTTGGTCAACAATAATAAGATGCATCAGGTTATACAGTGTGTTTACCTGTTTGAGTAGATATCCTCTCTTTATAACTTTTCCACTGAGCTCCACTGCAGACAGCGACGTCTCCGCCTTCACGCTGCCTCTCTTCTTTAAACTGTCAGACTGCGATTCAACATAAACATGCTGATTAAAAGCAATTTCAACCTGCTAATATGTGGACTTACACTGAAAATGTTCTTAGTGTGACATTATGCAGCAATTAGGTGCTTGAGGTCAGTGCAACACTTCTGGTACTCACAAAGCTGTAGAGTGCAGTGGAGTCGTCCACGAACTGCTCACTGAGGCCGGCAGTACGGAGAGCCGCCACACTCTTCATGCCGACGGTCCGCAGGAAACCCTCCTCCAGCAAGGCTGAGGCAAGCGTTATGGCCTCCACACGGGTCAGAGCCAGCTGCATGAACACCAGCCAGTCCACCACCTCTGAACCTGCAGGGACATCACATATGTTTACATCTGTATGTAACACTGAAACCAGATACAGCAGATAGATGGAAAAAATTACATCAGATTCAGAGAAAAATGGACATCAACAGAGAGAAAAAATGAACGGATATGTAATATATATTGCCAGGATATATTTGGGGTTTAAGTAGGTTATTAGATATAAATACAATAATACAACACAATAAATACAATATTACAGATCATATCGTATCGAATCGTACCGAAACTGTATCCCATGCCCTACTTTTTACTCCACTTTTACTGCATTCTACTTTATTTTTCATTTCAGTGAAATTTTTTTAAACTATTATTGCAATGCATTACAGTGCAGGCCCACATGTAAAGCAACTGCATCCAAAAAGGTCCTATGAACACACACACACACACACACACGCACACACACACACACACACACACATATATATATATACAGTATATAGAACTGCAATTGCCTAAAAACTCAGGTATATAATTCAAAACATTATTTCATTAAAAGCTAAGAAAACAACCTAAGTTACAGAAGATAAGTAACTGAATCCCTGAGCATCATGCAAGAATTATAACCAAGCAGACAGTTCCCATTCAACAAACTGAGAGGTTAAAAAAGCCGTATGCATTTGAGATTACAGAGGAATAAAAAAGATGTTGTAAATGTTCACCTGAGAAACAGTTGCTGTACGTGCTGCCCTGCTCCACATGGGCACTCATCGTGATACCACTGTGGACGTCATACATGGTGTCCAACACTTTGCTTCAAAAGTGACAAAGAGAAAGACAAAAACAGTCATAAACAAGCCGAGACAAAAGGTTTGCAGGAAAACATGTGGAAAATGTCTGTGTGGGTGAAGTTTTGTTTGTACGACTTACCTCAGATTAACTTTGGTAAAATGGGATCCAGCAGGGTCTTCCTCATTTGTCACCTCCCCGCCTTCAGCTGGCCGCAGCTTGTCGACCGCAGCAGTGATGTCACCGGCCCAGTTGTCTCTTTCCTCCCGGGAACAAGCCTCCAAAAAATGATCCACCCCATTTTTTGTGTGGAGCTTGAACACCAACTAGGACAAAAAGAGACTGACGTTCAGTCTTGTTGACAAATTTGGCCAAAAACTGAATAACAAATTGTTTCTCAGAGTTGGTGGATGATGAAGATCAGGTCCTGACAAAACAGTAACCTGAGGCAACACATGTGAAAGGATCAGAGCGCCTCAGCCGCTGACGACACACCTTCACTGAGGTTTCTACCAATAAAATCATAAACAAAAGGAAAACACTGGACAGAAAATGTAGTGCAACCATGTTAAAAGACAGAAGTGGGGACACAGCATAAAGTACACTTGTACCAGCATTGGTATGCAAGCACTGTACTTTAATACAATTTTGACATACTTGTACTTAACTGGAGTATAATCATTTTTTCCTGCTACTAAAGTATTGGAGTTGAGAACAATTTAAGGTATTTGTACTTGACTCTTTTCTTTTCATCCCACACTGAAAAATGTATCTCTCACTTCATTGCATCTATCCTATCGCTTAAGCAACTGGTTACTTTACAAATACAGATTTTTGCATAAAAAACAAAAGAAGAGTTTATGAAAATATGTTTTACTAACAAAAAATCTAAACAATTGTTCATACAAGTAGAACTGATATAATTAGTCAATAAATGAATAAGCTGATTGGTAGATAATGTATTGGCAACTATTTCTGATAAACATTTCAATCATTTTCTTTTATTTTTAATAATTTTGAAGTCTGGGTTTATTTATTTCTGCATTTTGTACTTTTAATTTTCATACTTAAAATGTATTTTTTTTATTATACGTACTTTAACTTAAGTCAATTTTTCAATGCAGGAATTTTACTTTTGACAGAGTACTTTTATAGTCTGGTATGAGTACTTTTACTTAAGTAAAAGAACATAATTCTTCCCCAACAACTGCATTTCAGAGGGAAATATTATACTTGTTACTCCACGACATTTATTTGATAACTCATTAGGTACGGATTACATAAAAAAACATTATTATTTTATATGATGTGACGCACTATTTTACTTATAACCAACCCAGTGGTACACAAAGTACACTGTAGGCTCCGCATTCATGAACTACATTAAAATGCACTTATATGTATTCATCAGTGATAGTCAGACAGATTTTTAATAATATAACTTTTTGCACTGCCTTTGAAACTTCTGTTTATCTTAAACATAACAAGTAACAGCTGAGGCTGGAATAACTCACCGGCCGATTTTCGCACTCCAGAAAAGGACAAGTTATCACACAATCCTTCAGGATGATTTTCCCTCTCTGACACGAGTCTCTTCTGCCTCCATCGTATTTGTAATAGAGTAGTTTGTCTGGCATCAACACAAACCAGCGTGCCTTCCAGTTGTGCACAATGTGACCCTGAAATAAGTCGATTAAAAATGATCAAAACTTTTTTCAGAAACGCAAAACACTCTTCTCTTTCAAAGGTCTTGCCAGCATTTAGTATCTCACATTAGTATGATATTATATAAGCTTCTTAGATTTGAATGATTTAAGTTTGCTTCAGTCTCAGAAAAAAGCCAAAATTCTGTCCCAAAAACAAAAATACAGATACTTTTACCATTTTGTTAAATTTGCTAAATCCCTTCCTATGCTACAAGTCACACTGACACGATTAAACCCATATTCAACAGCACCGTGTGTGTATTTCAGAAAAACCTCTTACCCTTTTCACCAGGAATCCTTCTCTCAGAGTCCCATTGTTTTTCGTGGTATCCATTCGGTTCAGCGTAATCTTTGCAAGTGAACTTTGCCTGTTCCTGCCTGCTCAGGTTTTCTAATGAAGAGGGGAGTGCGTCACCCTCTTCACACACACACCCACACACACCTTGCTCAACAGTGAGAGGCTGAACCAATCCAGTAATTTCTGCTAATCACCACATGAGGACGCACTGACTCCTTCAGAGGCTCAGCACAGCTGATATGTGCACAACAGTTTCACAGAACTTGTTTGTAATGAAAATCTCAGAAAGTAAAAGAAAATAAAATATATTTGTGGTAGATAGTAACTGCAAAAAGGAATAATGTAAGCCAGAATGTAATAAATGTATGTGCATCACAGGAATTAATGAATATATAAGTAAATAGGTTGTAAAACAGTAAGTGCAAATATATAAAAGTAAAGAAACAATAGTGATAAGCTCATTCATTATGTTTTATTAATTATTTCTGGATGTGTATATATATATATTTTTTTATTGATCTAATGTTTACTGAATGGTTTCTACTCTGTTGTCATTTCTGCTTTTTTGTATTTTTCTGTAAAATATTAATTTAGGGTTTTGGTTTGTTTTTACTTTGTTTTTGTTTGCTGTCTTCAAGTTGGCTTCCTGACGTCTCTTGACACATTTTTGTTTTTGTTTGTTTAAATCATCTTAAGAAGCTTTTAATTGTATGCAACTAAACTAAACTAAACTCAAGCCCTCATGAATCTTTGAATGCTTGAATGTGAATTTCTGAGCATAAAATAAAGTTATATCAATAATGTCCTGTCCAAAAAAATAAAACTAAGCCAACCACCACATGTGTTACCTAAGAAAATGCTAAATTATACATCTTCCTTCATAATTTTAAGTGGTAATAGTTGTATAAATATGAACCTGTTGTGTAAAAGTCTAGAAGAGAGACAGAGAAGATTAGAAAAAGATTAAAAGTCCTCTCACCTCCTGAAATGTCTTCTTCCTGAAATGACCCTGTGGGTGACCTCTGACCCCAGTTCTGAAAATTTCACTGCCATTAGATTTAACAGCGCCCTCTAGGAACCAAGATCTAAAGAATATGACAACCAATCCTGGATTTTCTCTATGTGTGTGGAGAAAAAAGGGGAAATCTTTCTAAATCAAAAGCTCAAAAGAAGTTTTTGCCCCATCAGTTTCAGTATGTGAAGAATTTACATCCAAGAGATGAAGCTGTAAGAAACATCCCGACAGATGAGATTTTTTAAATCCCATTTTGATTAAAAAACAGCAGCTGGTGGTCAAAGAAAACTTCCAGCAGCAACAATGGAAGTAAAGACAGTGAAACAAAACAATACAACACAAACCAGGAAATACAGCTCTGGCTTTAACTGACTGAACTGAAGGAAATGTGGTCAAAGAAAAACAGAGATCAAGCAAAAACATGTATGCAGAGGGATGTGTGTAAGTGTGAGGGCGAAAGAGATGAGTGGTTTTAGGGGGGAATGAGGATACAAAAATGTATTTTATCTTACATAGTTTGTGAATGTTTGAAGGTAAATCATTGTGTAATCCTTTTTTAAAAAAAGGAGAAAAAAAGAAGTAAATTCTATTAAAATAAATGAAATAAATAAATAACTACATACATTATTATTACCATCATCATAAATAATTAGGTTATGAATCAGTGTGTGTGAGATGTAAGTGTGTATGTTAGAGAGATGGGGGGTGTTATGGTCAATTATCTATTCATTTTAAAACAGCAAAGGCAGATGAAGAAACAACAACACTTTCGTCATCATTCACTTGGACTGATGCTGATTCTTCATCACTCACTTTTTGTCTTCAGTGGGATGACCTTACATGCTGCTGTCCAGGCAAAAAACACAGAGGGCCCAGGTGTGGCTCTTGAGGTTGATGACGACCCCTGACCCAGATCCTGCAACACAAAGAAGAACAGCAGACCAATGGGACACCTAGTGGAGCAGAGGGGTCATCACAACCATGTAATGCCACCTATTTCAGGGGAAATCTGGAAAAAAGCTGGATGAGAGAGAGACATGTATCTTTCTTTTCTCAGTTACAGGTCTCCCTTAAACTCCTCGTTGAGTCTCCCAGGTGAAGAAACCCGCACATACAAGCATGTGTTTATGAGACAACTGGAATGTGCAGCAGACTCAACGTGGCAACCGGCCAAATGACTGCCAGGAAAAGAATCTGTTCAGCACATAAAGGAACAATAACCCCGAATCCTGCTTGTGAAAGTCGAGCACCTTGCTTGAGTAAAAGTCAAACATGCTCCTCTGAGCCGAGTGTTAAGTCAAGTCCCAGGTTAAGGTGTGTCTGGAATGCCCTCTGTGTAACATTAACCATAAATCAAACATTAATTACGTAAAATAAAGATGATGGTGTTTTGGCACGCCAGGATGTAGAGGGCTCTGACGCAGGTCAGCTCACGTGGGGCGCCCCGTTGTCCTGGTCACACACACTATAAATGCAAACACTTGCTTGACTCTGTTTTCTTGGTCCAAAGACTTATTGTTCACTGGGTGTGTGTTTGCGTGTCCACGTCCACAGCTGGTTACACAGAGCCAGTCAATCTAATGCTTTATGGGACTGAAACAGAGACACAATAACTCCCTCTGGAGTGACACATATGGGGGTTTTAATCCCAAACAGGACAAATTTGCCTGTCAAAAATCTTACTTTATACTCAAAATGATAATTTGAATATAAAAGACGATCACACCCCTGATATTTCACACACTCACTGTAATAATTATTTTGTTTTTCCATGTAGGAAACTGTCTTTTAAGTGAGGACACTGCAATTTTCAAAACACATTTAAATGAAAACCTGAAACCTTTCAGAGGAAATTGTTTTGATTCTTCCCAAAAATGACAAATGTCCTTTTCTGCAGGCATCTTCAAATGTTGTGGATGAGATTGCGATTGCCCACATACAGAGGTGACATTAAATTGCCTTCATAATGAAGGGTGAAATTGAAAAACAGGATGTCCAACAGTGAAGAGGAGGAGAAGGAACGTGGCAGATTCTCTTGCTGTTTGCCTTGAGATTTCTCAACCAGTGGCCTCTTCAATAAAAAGTGATACGGTGACGCTTTGGTTTATGGTTGTTGACCTATTTTACAAGTGCTGCGCTCCAGCCTGTTTTCCACAAATCAGTCTCATTTCATATAAAATCTTGGCATTACTGTTCATGCTTGAAGTGGTCCTCTTTTTATTCACATTCTGCTAAGACTAAATGTCACTTTTTTTTCCATCAACATTTTTCACTTTCTTTCAATAAACACACAGAATAACTCAACATTTCCAAATGGCACCTAAGTTTTAATCACTAAACTTTAACATTAATACAATAAATACATTAAAAAAGGATTAAAGTGCTTTTATCAAAAGCGTACAGCTAAGGTTTGATACTGCCATATTGTACAGTAACATGACATTCTATGTGTTTAAATTAAAGTTGAGGAAAACCTTTGAGTTAAGCATCTGCGTGAGATGCACTTTAATCTAAAGTTAGTGTCAACTCATCCACAGCAATGATGAAGTTTAAAGAGAGAGAAAGTCAAACTAACACAGGACTTTTACCCAGAAGACTGACATTTGAGTACCATGTGAAATTAAAGTCAATGTCATTTCAGCCCAAATCAGGAGCTTTTACTAAACCTAACCAAGTACTTCTGTTGCCCAGTTCTTAAATAATTTTGGTGCTGAAACTCATTTCTCCTGTGAACTTGGAGGGTTTACTTTGAAAAGACACTCTAAGCATGTAATGACCGAAAACTGGCATGTCCTAAATAGGTGCTAAGGGGGTATAAGTGTGTCATATAAGGCATCAAAATTTGTAGAGTTGGGACTGAAAGTGTTGATTCTGTCGTTGCTTAAAGATTTAAACATTTTCAGTAAGAAGCAGTGGGATTAAGCTGATAGCCAGAGACAAGAGTAGGAAAGTTTAAAAGTATCCAGAGATAGAATTATGTAGTATTGATTTTGATCATTTTATGGGTTTGTTGACAATAAAAAAAATAGACTATCAGCAGCATTATCCTTTAAGATGGGTCTTAATTACAAACTGATAACAAGAAGTTTTAAATCCAGTGAGTTTGGCTTTATGGTGATTTTCTCTGCTTGTAAACTTTTTATCCAGCTGAAACAGAGTGACGAGGTTTTCACTAAAAAGATGAGTTACAAAATACAGCATTATATACAGCTAAATGCTATGGCGCTGACTTTTTTGTTATTGGGGAAATGTTCTATAGTTTTTTAAAGAAAAAAAATTATCTACTTGAAAACCACAGAAAAAGACCTTTTCCAGGAATTTCAGTTTGTTCGAAACCCCTATATACAAGAGAGCACCTGAACGTCAGAAATCTGGTCCCTCAGGGTGTTCAGAGCACGTCCAATAGTTTAAAGTCCAGTCCGTCAGAGTCGCCTCAGTAAAAGTCTGAGGCACAGCTGGACCTGCATCATGTCCATCGTGTGTGTGAAGATGTTCGGAGTAGAGGTTCAGACAGAGCTCAGCCTGTGCCATGCAGACACCACTTTCTCTGGGTGAGCCATCGTGTCCTTCCACTGCTCCACTGCCTCTGGGACCGGACTGTCAAATCCCAGCTGAACCTGCCGGAAACATTGGGAGGACCACTTCAGTTCACTCAGGTGTTCTTATCTAGCCGTACTTGCTCCGGTATTGATCAGTACTTTAGTGGCTAAAGAATAACTCACCTGTCCGAGACACTGTTTCCTCCTGACCGAGCTGCGGCTGTAGAGTTTGACTGTCAGTGAGCAGACGTCGTCTAACGCAACCAGGAGGAAGTGATAAGTCTCGGCCCACTTACACTGACTGCCCGAGGCCTTCAGGGCACGAGTCTTCTTCTTCATCACCACCCGCCCCGACTGGTGCATCTCCACTTTGACAAAAAACGCTTCAGAGGTGGAAAAACAACCGTAAAGTTACGCACAAGAGCCACAAAGGACTGAAAGTACTCGACTTTTTTGTTGAGAAATATTTCACATTGGATTAACTCTTTGAAACCTTGATTGACATCACTTTTCTTGTGCAGCGTTCAGACACCTTTCACAGGTATTTAAAACTTCAAACCAATTGAGCTAATTGGTTTTACTAATTGGTTATATTTATTAATTGTTTTTTTCTGAAAAAATAGGAAAAAAGTCAATGAGCAAGTTGGTAAGAAATGTCCTGCAAAAGATTTGCATTTTTAAAATTATTCTTTAAAAGCCTAGGAAACTAGCCTATATTTAGAATTATCATAATTAAATGAATGAAAAGAATGACTATTTCTGATATTTAGGTAATTTTCTTGTACTTTTTAATAATTCCTTCCTAATTTGGGCCATTCCTTATTAAGTTGCTCACTGCCAACTTTCCATATTTTTGAAAATAAATAAATAAATAAATACAAAAAAAGCCAATTTAACCAGATTTAAAAGGATAAAGACCATTTCCAATGACACCCACAGTCGCCTACCTTGTGTGAGTGGTGAGGAGGATGCTGGCAGGTTTTGGGCGGCGAGGACCTGCAGCTGGATTCGTCCGTTGACTGGCTGAAAGCAGGTGGTGAGATGCAGCTCAGAGTGGCACACCTAGAAAATAAATATATAATT
Source organism: Plectropomus leopardus (assembly GCF_026936395.1). Classification (NCBI taxonomy): domain Eukaryota; kingdom Metazoa; phylum Chordata; class Actinopteri; order Perciformes; family Serranidae; genus Plectropomus; species Plectropomus leopardus. The sequence goes on from NC_142189.1 coordinate 6,848,070, forward strand.
ATATCTTAATAATTAGGACTTTTATTGTGTTTAAATCAACAATCTTTGAACTTTTCACAATACAAAAGCTGCCGACATCACTGGGCCATAATCAAAAATGACATGACTTAGCACCGCTCCAAACTCAGCACACCAGAAGAAATTAGTTGGGGTGTGTCCGGTTGCCGGGCAAGGCTGAGACTTAGGATGAATGACACCCAAGAATCAGGCCAATTAAACATGGCCCAATTCGGGCTGCTGACAATGCCATCAATGGGTAAGTCCTAAATGCAGCTTCACAGAGCTGCTAGCATCTGTTGTTGTATGATTCATCTTTGACTTCCAGCTGCTCTGCTTCTTTTCAAAATGCTGTTGATAATTTTCTTGTTCCAGACTTCAACAACTTCAGCTGTCTTGACCATTAAGAGCCTCGACTGAGTGACAGTAATTTGACCAATTTTTGCCTTTTGTGTCCACCAGATGGGTGAAATCACTCACTGAATTAAGTCGACCCTCAGAGAAGCTGATGATGATTCACTGTCTGATCCACTAAGTGCAGAAACAGTTCACATTTTACTGTCACTATCCAGACATCCATCCATCTATCAACAAAACCACTCTCTGCTTTCGAATGGTTTGAGTTCTGACCTACTTTCCACGTCTTACATCTCCAGAACCAGCACTCTGGTCTCTTTTCTCCAGTAAAAGCCTGTCTCCCAATTTCCCGCCATAATGAATCCCCTTTCTCCTTCTCCTGTGATTACGCAACATAAAGTCTGCCTCAGCGTCATCCTGTTAGCGCCAAGAGCACACTACATGCCAATGGGCTACAATGCATCATGGGGACAGTTTTATGAGGCACACATGCTGCTTTGTTCTAATTTACTGTGCACACACAAAGCAGTGATAAGGGACCGCAGCCAACAGAGGAAATGGTGGAGAATAAGTCATAAAAGTCTGGGATATTCCCACACTGAAAAGTTTTTTTCTCTTGGCCACAACAGCTGGACAGCAGGTAAGACACCATTAGATAACCCTACTGCCTTTAGTGGCCTCTGACTTTTCACCTAGTGCCACCATTCAGGTTAGATTTTGGTAAAATTTCTCAACAGCTATAGGATGAATTGTCATGTCATTTGGTAAAAACATTTATGTTCTCCTCAACATTAATTGCAATCACTTTGCAGATCGTCTGACTTTTTTTTTTCTTGCACCATCATCAGGTCAAAGTTTCCGTTTGTATTATGACCAAAACAATGAAAACGTCATCTGTAATGTGTTTTTTTAGTGATAATTAGCATTTTTTGCATGATAACACACTACACTAAAACAGTGAACACATTGCATGGAACATCAACATGTTAGCAAGGTCATTTAGCTCATAGCACAAACATCCATAATCTTTTCTCAAACATAACCAAGTAGTTTTGCTCCCTAAACCTAACCATCGATCTCTTCACTATAGTAACACTGGAGCTTCTGCCTAAGCATCAAAATATGACCAGTAGGGATGAGATCAAGTTGTAATAATCCTTTGATTCATGTTAATCTTGTAAACGTTCTCAAACTGTGCTACTACTTGAAAACTGACAGACGATGTGATTGAAACAGAAAGTGGACAGCTTTGGTGCCAGACTCATAACCTGAACACTCACAGAGGATTTGGACGGAGGGTTGAGCTCGATCCAGTGTGCTGTCTCCTCAGGACCGAGCTGTCGTAGCGACAGGACGCACTCTGCCACCGTACGCTTCTTGGGGATGTGCGTCTGCAGCCGCAACACCAAAGCACTGCAGCGCAACTGCTGGAGACGCAGCGCAAACACGAAGGTCTCCATGAAGGCCATATCCTAAAGAGCAGAGTGAGCAGACAATCAGTGGTGGATGAAGTACCTGATGACTCATGAGTACAGTTTTCTTAATAGAAAATGACTCTGGTAAAAGTTAAAGTTACTTATTAGAATATTACATGAGCAAAAGTCTCAAACTGTCTGATATTTACTGTACTTAAGTATCAAAAGTTATTTTAAGTTATTAAATGTACTCAAGTATTTAAAAGCAAATAAAAAGTTTATTTCTTTATAACATACACCACCGAAAAATGGAGCCAACATTAAACTCCTCCTTTCCTTCCCTATTTTGTAGTATGTAACTAAGATGCATAGGGGAAATGAAGTAGAGTAAAAATAAAATTTGACAGAAATAAGCACAGATACAAGTAAAGTGCAGATACTACAAATAAAAAAGCTTAAGTACTGTAATGAAGTATTATTACTTCATTATGTTGCACCAATAGAGACAATAAAAGTCAGCTGTTTGTTCCACAATTCATTTAGGAAGAATAAATCAACCTAATGTAAACTCTGATACTGAAAAAAAACCCTGCAAGGATTAAGTTAACATCATCACACTATAAGAAATGAAATTCATAGCTATTGAGAATGCACAGCATGTGTATACCAAAGTAAAATTCTTGTTACAATATAGACAGCGTTACCTGACGATAGTCCTTAACAGAGCTCTTGAACTGTATGGGTTTTGGGATGGTGATGATCCCTTTAAATCCAATCTTTTGTTGTTCCACTCCCTCTGGAACAAGGTTGAGGTCTGAACACTGATAATGAAAAGGGGAAAAGAACATTTTAGTTGAGGCAGGTCAAATCTATTTATAGGCTACAGTGCTCTTAAACAAACAAGTTTAAGACCAGCTGCTCTACTGGGCAAAAAGGACATAAATACAGGATTCCCACAAACATGGAAAAGTCACATTATTTCACAGACTCATTTCCCAGGCCTGAAAAGGTCACGTAATAAGTAAAAACTGTTGAAGATTTTTGGAAAAGTAATGGAATTTTGTTGTGTGTAATGAAATATGTTACAGTAATTTTCTGTTGTTGATGTAACAGCTCTAAAATGCATTTGTGCAAGTCCAGTTCTCCACCTCTTCATCCTTATGTCCCAACTGATCATTAAAGAGCTGCACACTTGGAACAAAAATGAATCCTATCCAAAACCGAAATCTAATCTTCGTTGGGAATGAGGTGCCCCCTTTTTTCATTTTTCCCGTTCTTTGAAGAATTAGTGCATGTCTTTGCTTAAAAAGCCTTAAAAGTCTAAATAATGATTTAATGTGCAATACACATACACACACTGTAGTTACTTTGTCTTGCATGAATGCACAGATACACAGATCAGTGTGTTTCAGCATCAATGAAGACAGTTCGGCTTCTTAAAAAACAACTTTTTCCTGCAGAGTGTCCAAGCCAGAGATAAAAGAGCACTGAGAGGCTCTAACAGAGAGCTGTGTTGTGGACTCACAGAGGGTTCATTGAGAAACGCTGCAAAGGAGCACAATGGAGCTTTTTGAGCCTCCTCACAGCCTGTAACCTTACCTGCACCACAGTGATCCACACCTGCTCCACAGCCTCCTGGTAGCTCAATCGGACGCACACCTTCCCCAGCTCACGCTCGTCCCCGGACAGGGTGATAGAGTCTGTAACACCAGAAGCACAACAGGAACAAATTTCTGGATGTTAATGGATGTAACATTATATTATGGCTGTATTAAGTTGCTAATGAGTGTTAAAAGCTAATATAGATAGAAATGTATACGCTTTTGCGGCAAATCTAATCTTTAGAGGGATTAAAGTTTAATGAGATCTACGTATTTTGGGCTAGAATCACATTTTCTCTCCTCTTGTTGTCATCTTGTTCTGTCTCTTTCATTAAGGCGTTTCCTAAGTGTCTACAGAACCATTCAAGCAGGAAACAGTGCTATATCCAATTCTGCTTATCGCCACATGGGAAAAAAAGCCTTATTGTTTTATTGGTGCTTAGTATATAAAAGTATTAGAGTTGAAAATTTGTTATCGCAGTGCAGGAGTTACTAAAATATGCTACAATTTAAAGAAAACAAAAGTTGGAAGAAAAACAGTTTTATCTTCATGCAAATTATTACTATATTTATCTGTTATTATAACAAAACTGCTTCTCTTTTCAGAATAATACTCTTTGTGTAATGAGTCTTATCTTCGAGGCTCATTGGTGGACCATAGTGAAAACATTTGCAAGCGATTACTGTGTCTGCCCTTTCATGGCTGCACAATGCTGAGCGATCCTAATCGGACTGAACACAAAGTTTGAAAGGAAAATTGTTTGTTGACGGAGACAAATCTGTATTTAAGTTACCCAGGCTGCTTTCAATGGAGCCAATCCTGGAGGATGTGCTGCTGAGGACGCTGGAGACGGAGTCAAAGCGCTGCAGGTGAAGCCAAACAAAAAAACAGGTAGTCAGGATAGCATATCAGGTCCATTTTTTCCCCAATGAAACCCGAAACCTCATATATCATTAACAAGACTAGCATGTACTTAGTGCAGAAGTGTTTTACGCTAAATTCCAATAATGTTTAACAGATGTAATGTGCACCATGTTCAGCGAGTTCAGCGTGTCAACAACTGCTGATTTGTACTTAACATATACTAATGATGATGAAAAGCTCGGTTTTTCAGGTATTGGAACTAATTAAGAGAAGTGATTAAAGTTATGACAACTTAACAGAGAGACCATGAATATGAATATCTATTTGATGCCAATTCATCCCAAAGTTATGGAAATACAAAACCACAAATTACAACTTCTTTGTAGAAAAGGGAGTTAAAGTCAGTGGATCAACAAAGGCATTATGATTCATCCTCTGTCTGTTTAAGACAAATTTGATGCCAGTCCATCCAATAGTTGTTGAGATATTTCTGTCTGGAAAAGTTGGGAAATGGGCTGATATTGCCATCACGAGAAAATCACACAAAAAATCTAAATACCTTTCTTTTGTTTACTCCTTAAATCTGTCAAATTGTAGAAACACTGTCTCTCACTGGTTCTTATATCTCATCTTTTTCTGGAAACCCAGGTTTATTTGTGTACTGTTGCTTTCATTACTTAGTACTGTGTGCTCATAACGTTGCCAAGCTATGCATTTGAGTTAATTGAACTGTAATTTTACACAAACTGCACGTTGCTCTGAATAATAAGGACATCGAGAGAGGCGAAAGTTTAATCGAAATGCATCCGTGTTGGTTCACAGTAAGCAAAACAGTGAGTGTTTATCTCTTATGTTGCTCTCATGTGTTTTCCAAGTGTGAGTCCTGAATGAGATATAGTGATATTTATCAAGGCTTTGGGCGAGGCGTTAGATTAATTGTTTGTAACACAACCTCTGCTAATAATAAGGAGCTGTTGACAAGCATACTGCACCACATCCTTTTACATGACAAAGAATACGCCCCGACTTACTCATTGTTTTCCTAATTTTATCACTGATTAAATAACACTTTATCCAAGTCAATGAATTGCTGAATCACACGCAGCAAACAGAGATACATTAAGGGATTGCCGGAGGAATAAGTGCTGAACCTGAAATTAATCTCCACTGACTTAATCATCACTTTCAAGTTTCAAATACCTTTCAGATCCATTTCAAAATGACTCACATAGGTACATCCACCATTTACTTAATGTAACAAACTGAGGATTTCTGAGGGTGTTTCAATTTTCTTTGTTATTGAGACTTAAGCCCCTTTTAAACAGCCTGTTCAAGGCAGGAATATCACACGGTTATGCCGCCTCACTGGAGGTAGTAACAGCGCAGTCACGGTCGAGACCATGGGCGGGAGGGGTGTGACGTTGTGACGGTATATTGTAAATGCGACCCACTGCATGAAATTTAAAAAGGAGCTAATAGCAGTTAGCAGCTAAACCAAAAGAGAAAACCAGCAACTGAAAGTGTCTGCAAACTGGGAAAACTATGAGGTCAAGGAGTTCCTTACCGTCTGATCAGAGGACGAGATCAGTCGCCATGTAACAGAGACGGTAAATGATTGTTATTGGCATGGTAATGCCATCATTATTGCTTATAAAAGGCTGCTTGATGCATATGTCATATGCCACATTTAGAGGCAGACATTTTAGTGTTAAACATCACGCCCGTCACACCCGTCACACCTCTTTTCAATCCGCGATGCCAGCATGCTGTTTAAAACTTACACAGTGGAGCATCATGATGCTGCTGTTGTTTGGTTCTGTGTAAAAATGAAAAAGCGGCGTCAAACACGTACTTTGTAGCGACCCTTTAGCACGATCCCTGTGTCAAAAGGGCTTTAAAGACATTGTGTGGTGTCCCTAATGGAGCATAAAGTACATGTGTTACTGAATACAACAATAAAATACATAGTTTAATAGATATAATGCAAAGATGCTGTTTTTTAGTGAGCTTAAAAGGTATTTATATTTTGTTACATTTGGAGTCATGCTGGCTGTTTCCTTCTGTTTCCGGTGTTTGTGCTTAGCTAAGCTAACTGGCTGCTGTGTAGATTCATATTTGGCGTACAGAGAAACTATAAAAGCACATTTTCCATAGTGTTGAACTATTTCTGTAACTAGTTCATTTTACTTTTTAGTTTTTATATTTTTCTAGACTTATTATATGTTTAATCATGTATTCCAGTTTTTTCCTATGCAACATTTGAAATTTTATCTAACACTTCTTTATGTCACATTTTGGCCTTTATACATTCATAATATGATATTTTATTAAAAGTGGCACAATTCCTGAAATGTTTTTGCTATTGATAAAGATGAATATAAATGGCAAATACCTTTAAATAAATAATAGCTTCTCTTTCACCTCTTTGGGATAAAACGACCATGTTAACTTTGCCCCGTCAACCAAAATACCAGCATGTGAGGCCCGTTTGCAACGTTCCACTACGCTGCTGAGCACAGTGGAAACTACAACACTATATTTAGTCTTGGTTGACACAGGGTGAGAAACGCTGTGTGAATGCAGATTAGATAGAGAGCCGTCTCACCTGCATGTGAATCTGAGGGCTTGACAGATCAAACATGGAGCTGCTCAGTCGCTGCTCGGCGCCCGGCTTCAGAGACCAAACTGGAAGCAAAACAGCAATCCTCATTAAGGCGGTTTAGTTCATGATGTTATTGTTATGTGTCAGTCTGGAGGTATCTGTTATTCATTAAGGGATACATACTGTTTAATATCTCATATATTTACAACAATTTTCTCTCTGGACTTATCGTTGGATAGGTTTTATATAGTGATGAATATACACTGTGTTTGGCTGTAATATTTATGCAGTTTGGGGTATCCAAACAAGAAGTTTCAGGTTTTATATTTAGCAACTCAATCAAGCACAATTTAAATTCCCTCTGAACTGTTTAACCCTATAAAACCTGGATTGATATCAGTTTTCTTGTACTGCATTCAGATGCTTTTCACAAGCATTTAAGACCACCAGAGCAGATTGGTTTGATTTCTTTTGAAAAAAAATAAATAAATAAAAAAATAATTATAATAGAGATTATTATTAGAAAATTAACCCCCCAAAAAGGAAAACAATGTCCAGAAAACTAATTCTTATAATTATATATTTAATCATATAAGGAATTATAATAGCTTTTTTCTAAGTAACTTTTTTTTTTTTTAATTTTCAATATATTTTTAAAAACTTTTTTGTGTGCTAATTTTCAGGAATTTTTCTTCTAACTTTTACCAATTTCATGCTATTTTGGGGGGGCATTTCATATAAGGTTGCCCATCCCTTTTTCTTATGTTTTTGAAAGAAATCAGTCCAATTTGCTCAGGTTTCAAAGGGTTAAAAAATGAAAAGACAGTATAAAATAAGAGACTTGTTTTATAATTGGGATACAATCGCAAATGTTCTCAAATTTTTCTTTAATTTTAATGAAGGATTGTATTCAGATTACATAACAAAACAATGTACGTTTCTGCTCTTTTTTTAATTTAATATAATTTTGATTCAGTGTTTTCTGATTGCTACCTGGACTTTGTGGACTGGAGACTCTTTTCTTCAGGGTGTCACGGCGGGTCGATCCGGGGGAGAAGTACTCCGCAAGCTGACCCTGATGGAAGCTGGACTCGGGGCTGTAGGTGAAGGGACTGGAGCCCAGCAGCTCTGCCTTCCTCTCTGCGTACGTGCACCGGGCCGAACCTGCAGACGGACAGCAGGACAGGAGGTCAGCACGCTTTCACTTAACCAAATTATTCTTTTCAACCAGTGAACTAAAAGATCGCAGCCATTCATTTGGAAACAGGATATCCTGGTGGCTGTGTAATCAAACATCAGGACATACCTCAGTAACCTCTGAGCTGATTTTAATGAAACTAAGATGCATGAGGCCTTGTGGGAGCTGGCTCCGCAGAACGGGTGGAGAAATGTGTCAGTCCAACCTAATCTATGATGAAGCAAGAATACCTGTGTTATTTTACTGTCTTTGCGCTCCATGCTGCATGGTGGATACTAGCTCACTGGCCTATCATAGAGTAATTAACTTTGGGGCTGCTTAGCGCCTTTTCATTCTTCATTTTTTGGTTGTTTTGGCTGTGTTCATGCATATGGCATACATTGTGGCAAGATTGTATATTTTTGTTTCATCTTAAAATCTCCAGCTCAGCTCCTACAATAAGTCTAAAATACACAGTGTAAATAAGATTATGGAGCAAGAAGTGGATCTGACTGAATACCAAGACAACACGACATGGGCCTTAATTCCAAAGAAGCCGTGTATTTGACAATATATGCACCAGTGCTATTGCTTCCAAGTGAGCAGGATGCCTGTTGCTGAGAGTAAATATCTTATTATCATAACATAATTGCCACACAGGCAAACAGAGAACCTGTTTGTAAGAAATACAATCAGAGAGGCTGTTTCTGGCACTTATTTTAGGCAGCTAACCAAGAGCAAATGAGTATCCTGAGTGTCAGCTTTGTTTTGGTATTGGAGGACCAAATCTTAACCAGCTTGTACTTATACTGTGTACTATACATGTCTGCAGTAATTCGCAAGAAAAGCTGTCTGCTTTCAATTCTCCAAAAGCAAGAAGAGAGTTGTCCATGGATATACACAGAAAATTGGATACAGTGTTTGAGCTGTTCATTCCTTTGTAAGTTGGCTTAAAAGCTCAACTGCTGCGTATAAAATTCTGCAGCACTGCTTTGGCACCGTGTGGCAGGTGCACAAGAGAAAGCCAAGCCTGCCACTTTCAGTTTAGCACTCGGCTAACTTGAAATGTGCTAAAATGATTCAATAGTGCAGCTATTTTTGAAATGTGATCAGACCAAATATATCAAATTCAGATCCATCCAGCCATCTCAGGGAGTTGTGGCACTCAGAAAGTTTATCCACTGACATCTCTATCAAGATGTAAGTCAATGGAATAAAATATTTTTAGGCCACATGGCTTAAACGAACATTTAATTCCATTGTTTGGCCCTCGTGAGACCTGGCTTCAAAGCTTGGCACACATGGGGGCCTTGAGTTGTCTTTAAACTTCAGAAAACAATCACATATTCTGGATTTTTCTTCTATAAATCACCAGAGAAACAGAAACAAAACATGACAACAATGACAACAACCATTTTCAGCCATCTGATTGGCCAGATGTGGGTCAAGATGTCCAGTTCTGACTTCACTGACTTAAGTCCACACCCTTAAAATCCAGCCATTCCTGGGAGTCATAACAAGCTTTATGAAGCAGTAAAAAAAACCAAATGGTCAATATCATGTCTGAAAAGTGAAGCTATGAGAGTTACATGTTGTGTAATCACTGTGATGCTGGGACGGGCATTATTTACTAACCCAACCCTTAAGTCAAAACAAATATCTAAGACAAGCTCGAAAAGCTAATCACACTTCATTTGTATATGATAGTGAGAGTGTGTTAATTAGTGTAACAGGTGACAGGAGTGTCAAACTCATTTTAGTTCTGGGGCCACATATGATGACGTGAAGGACGGACGGACCAGTAAAACCATCAGATATTTTATAGTTTAACAAACTCAGTAAAAATGTTTGATTTCCAGTGTAGTTTGAGATGTCTTGAACTCAACTATTTTAGTAATTGTCAGAAATTATGGAGCAATGTCCCTATTTTTAAAAGCCTTTTCAAGATAGAAATGTTGGACTTTTACTTTGGAATATTTCTAAATGTATTCAACAAAAATGCCCAATTTTTGTGTCTGTATATAGTCAGAGATGTCCTCAACTGAATTATGCCATGTCATTGTTATGAATTGTCTTTTTAATTTATATTTCCAGCAACCAAATAAATAAAACACAATCAAAGAATAAAGACATTTTCCTATGAAATGAGTGGTATTAGATTCATAATTTCTTTGGGATAAAATCAATTGGACTCTTTCATCAAATTGGATCTTTTGGAGGGCTGGTTCTGGCCCGCTGGCCATATGTTTGACACCCCTGCCCCAAGACATCAAAACGGCTGCTAGCTGTTTTTTTTCAGGAGGTACATACTCTGCGGTCCAGGCTGTAAATTGGGGTAGCGGGAGCCTCTGGGTTGGACGTAGGATGCCTTGAAAGTCGGCAGGACAAACGGCACCTCTCTGCCGTCCGGGGGAAGCTTGGACAGGAGATAATCTTCTGTGAACCCTCTTCTCCCTCCAGGCTCCCATCCTGATGCTTTGTTAGGAGGCATCTTCAGAGCGATCACTTGAAAAAAGAAAAAATGACACAATCAGGAACAAAACACTGTCAGAGCCGTCTGATATGCAGCTGCACAGGGCGTCAGATTACCTTGGGTCTCTTGCTCCTTTTCTTTTTTCCTCATGAAGTTCTTGCAGCAGTCTTTGAGGCACTCCATGGCTGCAGCTGGAAACATTTAAATGATAAAACAGTAAGTGGAGCCTACAGTTTACACGGTAAACTCTATTAGCAGCAGAGTCAGAACAAACATCTCTGAGTAGCTTATCAGGAGTTGATAACGCTCAAAACAATAATGTTATGTTGTTACGGTGTCCCCCAAAATTTGGCATTATTCCATAAAATTCATTAATTGAAATAATCCTCAATTTGTCCTCAATAGTGCTCCCTAAAATTGGTTATTTTTTGTAACCATAATCTTTGTTATAGTGTCTCCAAATCAAGAGAAATGATCATACAATTTGAAATAATCCCAATTTTTGTTGCCCTATCTTCAAATTTGGCATAGTTTGTATTGCACCCCAAAAATTTAATATTACCCCAAATTTTGTCCGATATTTCCCAAATGTGATCAATTTATCCTAAATTTGTTGGAGCATCCCTACATTTGATTTTTAATATTATTCCTCATATTATTTTAGTCCCTCCTAAATCCCTGAAATTTGTTATTCAGCCCACATTTGTTTAATGTATTCCATATTTTGTTTTAGCGCTCCACCAATATGTGGTATGATGCCCCCAAAAATGTGCTGACATATTCCCCAAATATGTTTAATTTATCCCAGCTTTGGTGGAGCACACATAAAGTTTGATATTATACCCTTTATTGTTTTAGTCCCCCCCCATAAATCCCTCAAATTTGGTATTCAGCCAACAATTTTTTTTCAGTATATCCCAAATTTAATAGTGGTCCAATACTGGCAAAATGGGGTTTACTACCCCAAGGATATAATATTTTCATCTTAAAATGTGTCATAGCTCCCATAAAATCATAATTTGGTACAGTTCCCCCAAATATATTAGCCGTAACCCCCAAATTTGTCAAAGAGCACTGCTATGAAATGTCTTTAAAACTTTAAAACTGAAAAAAGTGAACAATGGTGCACATTTCCAATCAGCTGCAAACAAAACTGAAAACAGATTCAATTATTTCAATTTTCCCACAGCCAGCTTAAGTCAACAAACACTGCTTTGTGCTGCGGAGGCATGAAGGAATTTGCTTCCTTGTGAATTTACTGCATACATAAAAAAACAATAAATCAACTATTACATCAAAACACAAAACCAGTACAAAATGTAAACTTACCCAGGCTATGTTTTCATTCACAGAGGATTACGTTTTTACATCCGGCGCTGCAGTTCAGCCTCACAAGCCGACTGGAGAGAAATGCCAGTGAGCTCAGGTTTATGGTGCACTTCAGTTACAGGTCTCTCTCTCTCTCACACCACCCTCCTCCCTCCCTCCTTTTCTTCTTCTTCTTCCCTCTCTCTACCCGGCTCTCTATTTCCCGGACTACCACTGTGTGTTTGCTTCCCTGAAAAGCCATGACAGCACCACTTTCTGTTCTGATTTTTGTTTACTCCACTTATCATCACTGTGTGCCTGCTGTCATTTTTATTTTCCTCCTCCTCAGTAGATTTCTTAACAATGTCTACATCAGCCAGAAAGAAAATTGGAAACAATACAGCTCAAGTATATTTACTGCCCAGACTCATATATAGTGTTAAAAATTATGTGAAAATGAAAAAAAAGAATAGAAGATTAAAAAGCATCTTCAGGAGGCTTCTCATAAAAGGAACAATTGTGACATTTAATTTTTTATAGTCCAAACCCGCAAAATGTAGTTTTATAGCCCCATTGTTTAAAATGTGATATTTCCATCATTTTTAGAATTTGCCAAAATAACCTCAAGTCTGGCCCCTGATGTTAGTCAGCTGATATAATCCCAAATTCAGTTTTAGTGTTCCTTATAGCCAAAATTTGGGATAGAGCTCCAGAATGTTTTAATATAACCCCAGAAATTGTTACAATGTCCCAGCACCCCCCATTTTTAATGGATATAACTCCTTAATTTGTTGTAGTCCCTCCAAAATTTGACATAACAATCCCCAAATATATGTAGTTTTATGAGTCTGGGACAGTTGTGACGGGAGGACATATTGTGTGCAGAATTCCACCAAATGTGGTGTTTTCCCCAAAATTCACCCAAATTTTATCAAATGTTAAGGTCTTACGATGTTTTGAGTTTGCCAAAATTTGGTACAACCCCCCAAATATTTTCTTACTAGCTAATCCCACTGTTTATTCTAGCCCCCATCAAATTTGACATTATAATCCAAATTTTGCTAAAGTTTGATTTCTACTGTATCAGAAAGATATACTGAGCACCCCAAACCCAAAAAAATTTGACCTCAGAGTTGTATAATCCCCAATTTTAATGTAGTTTTATTTTTATTTCATTTTTTTCAAGATAGTTGTATAGGGAAGACATGCATTGTGTGCCTAAATCCCCCAAATTAGTTGATTTGCTTCCAAAGTTTTTCAATCATTATGGTCCCACAATGTTAAGAGTTTTCCTAAATGAGGTCTGCTCGTCTCAGGGACTTGTGTATCCCCGACCATTTGTTATTAATAAAAATAGAAAAAAATTCCCCCAAAAATAGCTATAGTTCAGGAGTTGGCTCATGCCACTGACGGCTGTGTGGTGAAGACATTTATTGGTCTTAAAGAAACTGTGATCAATAATTCAGTTGATGACTGGTTGTTACATCATTTCAAATATTGCCACTGCAAATGCACAATTACACTTCTGCTCAGGTAACCGCCTCGCCTCCCGTCTCATAAAAAAACAACAATATGATCTGATCGTGATGCAACGACAGCTCTTGAATTCAGGAATATGAAAGTCACTTTCACAGCTTATCTGATGGGATGAAAATTCACAGACAACTGGGGGTAAAAAAAACTGTATTGTGTATACGCTGGCACTCATTGAGGGTAATTTCCATCATTTTCGGGTCATTTTCTAAATAGAGGATGTCAGAAATTGTACACCATAAATATCCCTCTGTGTCGAAAGTCCATATCGCAGCCATAAAAGCTCAGTGTCCATTAAACCAGGGTGGGGATTTAAGCACAGCGATGCTTTCCCATCAGCTGGTCTCGGCTGAGTCTTTCTCGGACGTGTCTTTATTGAGGATGGCATAATGATTTTTAAAAAAAACAAACAAACAAAAAAGGTTATGAGCTGTCTCAAACAAACCCAGCAGCTTGACTCTTTGGGGTTGCTAAAGTTCATTTGGGACGCTCAGAACGGGTGCTCTGAGACAAATACCGTCAGACGTATGATGGAGCTGCCTCTGAAGTTGATGACGTTGTTGACTGTGACCATCTCCAAGTCCAGCACCAGCTCTCTGGGCCCTTTGATTGGCCGCGACAGGACGAGTGTGGCGCTCACATTACTGGTTTGCTGAAATATAAAAGATGACAAGAGAAGAATGTGAGGAATGAAATACAGGAAACGCTGGAATCTGACAGCTGCACATGATGGAGCAAAACCAAGTCCCAGGGCTTTGTCGTATCATTTACTACTAGCAAACACAAGCACAAAGTCAAGGAAAGTTAATGTGTTTTCCATAGTGCGTGAGGTCAGAACAGGGCTTGTTTAAACAGGAAAGTAACTTTAGAAAGATAAAAGCTTATGTGGTTACTTTATCATGCCACTGAGCATCTTTATACACTAAAATCCTCTTTAAAAAAGTCTCTTCTAAGTCTGTATTTATGTAAAAATCCCCCTCCAAAAGACATTAAAAACACATGTTGCTCCATCTACTGGCCAAATTCAGGTGCTTCATGTTTTAAATCTGATTTTTTCTGTACAGATGTTTTACCCTATGTGTTTACTTGTCATATACACCTTTTTTCACAGCAGACTTTCAGGCCTCTTTTAGTAGGAAGAAGTCTGTCAAATGTCTCAGAAACTCAGCTAATATACTTTTTTTCCATACTTTTTTTCTCCAACTGCAACATGTCAAAATGTCTCCTAGAAAACACCTGTTGGTCTATAAACAAATAATATCAGAGCTGAATAATATATGTTTTCATGATTTATATTCAGATTTTGTTTTTTAAATTGAGCTTTTTAAATGCAAACAGCAAGGCAATCCAGGCACTCCAAACACAACATGCATGATTTTAAAATAAATGTGAGAGTGGGATCAAATACATGACCTTAAACTCTAAATTTTGTTTGGATTATTACTCGATAGTGACTGATGAGGGCAAAATACCACACAATGCATTTTAAAAAGAGGCTGCCACCGAAATCGCAAAATGTGGCAAACTGTTAAATATATGGAGTTACAGTATGTCCAAATCACCCAAATTTGGAGTAAACACCCTAAAAGGTGTTCTTTATTGCAGTCCCTACATTTGTCACAGTGCCCCAAAATGAGAAAATTTGGTATAATCCCAAAATTTGCATCACTGCTTTTAAATCCACAAAACTATACAATTTGTAATTAATTTGGAGTATATTTGGAGATTTGGGAGCCCTATAGACACTTACATTATGAAACAAGGGACTGTGACTTTAACCCTTTGAAACCTGGAGTGACACCACTCTTCCTTGTTTTGTTAATTTATTCATTTATTTTTAATACTTTCAGTGTAATTTTCTTAAACTTTTTACCAATTTCTTGACATTTTATTTAGGTAATTTCTTCCGTCATTGCTCATTGCCTTCTTACCATTTTTTTTGTAAATAATCAGGCAAATTTGTTCAGGTTTGCCTTTTTAATTTGCATAGAACTCAAATGCACTGCAATGAGCTGGTGAGGAACGTTTCATTCTGTGTATGCAAATATGCAGTTTAATGACAAGCAAATTGAATTTTCAATCTTCAAAGGGTTAAATTACTAAATTATTATAAAGACCAACAGAGTACTCCAAGTTTTTTCCTCAGTAAGTCTTACGCCTCTGCAGTAAGGTCACTATATTATACAACATTTTTCCATCTTGTCCACAGTTTATAGATGGAAGTACTCACTCTCATGTAAAACTCTCGTCCTTCGTTGCCAGACTTTATCTGGAAGATGTAAAAGGCGCCGGGGTAGCGCGTGGTGGCCTGCATCTGGAAGATGTCTGCAGGCACACTGCGCCCCGACGACAAGTCCATGTGTCGGTACAGAATAGTGAAGGGTTTGTCCCTGCAGGCAGGGTTCTCAGCTGAACACATGCACTGACTGCAGAGGACGACACACAGGGGTCAGTTATAATACAGCATATAAGACAATATAAACATAGAAGAACATAGATAAAGATGCATCCAAAGGATGGGAAACAGTTGGGGAAAATGCATTGGAAACACTCACTTGTCACTAACTTCGATGTAAGGAGGGTGACACTGTAAAGGGTCCAGGCATGTGTAGCCTCCCTGGAAATTGAAACATACTTGTGCTGTTGTACAGGTGTTGTTACCAGTGTCACATTCATTGATATCTTCAAAATCAAACACACAACAATCAAAGTCAGTTAGAACATCAACATCATCAGAGAAACAACATTGAAAAAGCATCACATCAGCAACATGGTATTGAATGACTGAAAATGTAACACAGAACACATTAATAATGAAAATTACACTTCTTTTAATCAATAGCTGATGTAAAAAACTGATCAGTAAACATGCACATAATCTAAATGCTGGTTTAAGTTTCATTAAATATCTTTAGTGTGATGTTAGGTGCAGATGTGCCATTTAAACCAAATACAAAAGCCTCAAATAAAACAAGTTTAAGGTGAGAAAACATTCCTAGCTACAAAGAAAACTGGATTAAATTACATTCAAAACTTTCCTGATTCACTACACATAGCAAGACAACTCACAGCAGCTTTTTGAGTAATATTTTCATCTACAGTTGTCCGAATATTTGCCATCTGTGACATCTAAACTGCAGCAAAATTGACATTGAAAACAGACTTTTATTCAGTTGTCTTTCTGTCCTGAACTTTACCTTCACAGCTCCTGCCGTCCTCAAACACGTAATATCCCGGCGGGCAGATGCAGGAGAATGAGCCGGGTGTGTTCACGCATCTGTACTGACACAGAAACTCAGAGAAGCTGCACTCATCCAAGTCTACAAGGAATAAAAGAAGGATTAATACTAATCAGAAGAAGACTGTGAGGGCTGCTCTGTGTTTCCTAACAGCGACGGACTACTGCGCTCAAATCCAACCAGGTCTGTGGATTACACAGGTGCGATGTTTAAAGAGGCACATGACACAGGTCAACAATGGTCAACAATGAAACTGAACACACACACACACACACATATATATATACAAAACAGATGAATGATGGTCTGTGTTAATGTTATCATGTATTATATCAGTTTTACTCTAGACAGATAGATACTTGATTATATCCAAGTTAAATTCAGGCATCTAGTGACTCATACAACACATACACACAGGAATAAAAAATAGAAATATCATAAAGACATGAAAATAAAAAACATTCAGCAGTAAATTGACAGTCCAGCCACCAGGGCTACTACAGAGAGCTCTACTGATGAACTACATTTTAGATCTCAGAGTAAGAAGAAACTGATCAGTGGTCGCTCATTAGACACTTTTGGAAAAAACAAAATAACAGCACCAGGTCGTCTTACCTATGCAAGTAGTGCCATCAGCCGCCAGCTCGAATCCCTCATCACAGTTGCACATGAAGGAGCCGTATGTGTTGAAGCAGCCGTGACTGCACAGTGCTTCTATACACTCATCCACATCTGCAGGGACAAACAGTGGATGCAAGTTTAAGATGTGTGTGTGGTCGTGTGTGTGTGTGTGTGTGTGTGTGTGTGTGTGTGTGTGTGTGTGTGTGTGTGTGTGTGTGTGTGCATGTGTATGTGTGTGTGTGCCTGTGTGTGTAAGTGTGTGTGTGTACCTTGACAGGTCCGGCTGTCTGGGTTGAGAATGAAGCCGGGGTTACAGGAGCAGGAATAAGAGCCGGGGACGTTGGCGCACAGCTGTTGGCAGTAACCATAGCGACATTCATCAATGTCTGGCCGAGAAGAAAGAGACAAACTGGTTATAAATCATAACACTGTAGATCTGTTTCCTGTGAGAGAAATAAAAACGGTTGTGCATTGTTGATTTGATCTCTGCTGAGCTGCTTTACTGCACATAACCTGCACAGGGCGCTATTCTAAAGCTTTCTGAGGTGGTGAAGTCATACTGTAAATGAAGACAAAAAGCAGCATTGTCTTTTCTGCATTATCCAACTGTGGTTACAAACAATATGGTCTTAATTTTAGGACATACTTGCACTGATATCCCTACTTGGCTTATTTTTTTCATTACCTGTGATTTCATGGAAAACATCACAAACATTAGAAAATCAATCTTTTTATTATGCTATAAATCGCTGAATTTACGTCATTCTCCTCACAGTGTTTTATCACCATTTGTCTCTCAGATTTTTCATGACATGGCTTGTAAATACTCTGCCTTTTTAGCAGCAAAAGTGGTCAAACTTTTTACATGTCATATATTCCCCAAACATACATACAAACAAAGGGGGTTCAACTGTTGCTATTAGTAAATGCAATACTGCACAACAACAATTCTCACTATGATGGATTAGCTTACTAAAGTGAGTTTTACATCTGTGCAAGTTGATTTTCACAACCTTTACTCAACAGACTGATATGCTTTTGAAAACTTTTTGCTCTAATGTAAAAAAAAAGTGTGCACTGTGAAGTTAATTACTTAAAATATACAAAACGACTCCTTCAAAACGACTGACAGCGGCGGCTGATGTTCACTCACCCTGACACTGTCCACCGATGAGCCAGTATCCCTCAGTGCAGGAACAGGTGTATCCACCTGAGGTGTTGATGCAGACCTGGGTGGGGTTACAGTGATGAGAGTTTGTCTCACATTCATCAATATCTGGAACAGAGAGAAGAGTCAGAGAGAGGTGAGTGAGAGGTGTTAATAGTCTTTTCCCCTTTTTTGCAGAAAAAGCAAAAAAACAAAAACAAAAACAAAAACAAACAAAAAAATTGTTGATTCCTGAGTCAAGAATGTAAGTAACTAGATAGCTACCTAGATGGATAGTTAGTGTACTTTATTCAACCTAAAGAGAAATTACACTGTCACAGCACCTAAGTTACATAAAAGAATCACCAAATGAAATATGGACACTAAAAGAGCAACAACAACAACAACAACAACAACAATAATAATATAAACTACAGAGCTTCCTCCATGGGATCATTACAGTCCTGATACAGCACTCTACTACTTTAATTTAAATTTTCATCTTCGGACACAACCTTCATTGTGCTCTTAACTACACACCTGTAAAGTTTCGAGAAAAATCTGGCAACAGACAGACTAACACGTGTTAAACTAATAAACCACTAAACAGCTGCTGTGGTAGTTCTTTTAACAGTAAACATCACCAGGGACACATTTTGCCACGATGTTACACACACACACACACACACACACACACACACACACACACACACACACACACACACACACACACACACACTCACAAGGTGAGAACAATGCCAGCTGTTACAGCCAGTAATAAATAAAACTTTGATTAGATACTATCATTCTAAATATATACATTTATAGTGCCTTGTAATATTCTGTATAGGGTTATTATGGTAAAAAAAATCAAACAGATTTAGAAAATTAACTATATAAGAAATTTCTTACTGTATTATGAGTACTCTTCTAACTTTCAGTGTGATTTTATTGGAGTGCATCCATGGTTTTTATGATTCAGTTTGGCAGTAAGTCCTAGAAATCTACACAAAGCGACATCTGGAGAGCCTCATTTTAAGGTTGCCATAGTTGGGAAAGATGTCTGCACATTAGACAATGCTATATGGGATGCAAAACTAAACAGAAAGCACATTAATGATATTGATTTTCATGCAGGAGTTACGCTTTCCTACTCTTATGAGGTTGACCCATCTTTGTTTCTGTGTGTCAACTGGATGTGAGCGGGAAGTTCTGTTTGTTTTTGCTGATTTACAATACTGATGTTATATTTCTAGATAAAAATTGCAAATCATAAAAGCTACACAAAAGCAGCACAGCCTACTGATGGTAACTCTCCTGCAGCGTTCGAGGGTTACATGCTCTGCTCAACAGCGTGTCCACCAGACCGCTGGCTTGGAGATCGCACCGACAATCTTTTAGTCGAAAGTCTGTTTGTCCAGCACTCAGGTTTTCACCACCCTGCATTTAGAAAAACTCTTAACACAACAGTTAAGATTTCATTGCAGCATCAATTTACAGTTGATGCTGCATTTCCTCAGATTACAATCTGAATTCCTCCGACGCCCTTGGAGCAGCTCAAACACTACATCATAATGGCCACATTTCCTTATGAGGATATGACAAATGAAAAATTCCACCTCTGTTTATGGTTCTCAGACCATGAAGTCACCAATCTCTAGGTACCCGGTGGGGGAAGTGTGTGGGAGCCCAAATTTGTGTTTGGACAGGAAGCTTTGA
Source organism: Plectropomus leopardus (assembly GCF_026936395.1). NCBI lineage: Eukaryota > Metazoa > Chordata > Actinopteri > Perciformes > Serranidae > Plectropomus > Plectropomus leopardus. Next base: position 6,868,124 of record NC_142189.1, read on the forward strand.
AAAGCGATAACGTCTGTCGGTGGGACCGTTGGCCTTTGTGCCAACTTGGACCACTGGCCCTTCACGGGGGTGGAGGGGGCCCGCAGCGCTCGGCCTCTGGCCAACAGCTACACGGCCCCCCAACACCTGCTTGCAGTTACCAGTCAAAACTTTTCTGAAAGTCATCTGCACCCCATGTGTAGCCTTACCGCAGATCTCCAACGTACACACACATGAGCTGCAGGAGTGTTTCCTTATATAGACTGTTTCATGAGCTGCCCACGAGCCTCGGGGTCACCGCTGACAACCCCGATCAGCTTCAGGGGAGACATGATGGATGGGATTTGTTTGAAATGCCTGAATAAAGGAAAACTAAAAAAGAGTTGACCACATACCAAATTTGTACACAAACTGATTTAAAGTGATCCCCAGTGACTTTAAATACCAGATCATCTTGATTCCAAATGCTAAAGGAGAACTCCACCTAAACTAAGAATTCCAATGTGTTATTAACAGATTTCATAGGAAAATTCAATTAATATTCGTGAACATGAGCTAATCTCTCGTAAAGCCAGAAACCAAAGAAGCAAGTCTCAAACTTGTGATGTCATATGAGCATGCGTTGGTGATCCAATAAACAAGTGGACAGCTATCCCCCTTTTTAATTTGTTTTATTTTGTTTTCTTTTTTAAAAATTATTTCTATAATTCATTTAATCACCTCTTTAACTTTAATTCTTCTTGATAGTTATGTATTTTATTTTATCATTTCATTTATTCACCTTTATGAGTAGAGAGGGGATTGCAGGTGGGGTAAAGCGGGGATATTTCAGCTTATAAAAAACGAAACAAACACACATCTGTACTGTTGGACTTTACTCCTGTGAATTGTTGAAAAAAACAACAACAAGTGGACAGCTGGGATACATCCTCGTTGTCACCTGTGTGTCTCCAGCTGATCACTTGTGTTCAGATTTCATTACTGCCAACACAACTTACACTAGAGGGTCAAAAGGCCCCACACAGTTATTACATCCACACTCTCACGAGCATGCTATCTTATCATGTTCGTGGCTGCGTCAGTAAATCTATAGATATCACTGTCAAAAGAATTCAAAATGTACGATGGACGGTCGTGCCACACTTTGTCCAACTTGTAATTAAATGGGCAAGTTATAAAAGGGTTTGCTTGCTGTCACCAAAACCTCCAACACGTCCTGCATGCTGGAGACATATCTGCTTTAAACGTCTACTAAAAAAACACTTTTATGAACAAGCAACTTTAATCTACTGAAACTAGATTAATAAATTCATTCCCCGATTTATTTTTCAGTGTTTACATGCATTTGTGAAGCACTTTGTAAGGCATGTTTTAAAAGGTGCTATATAAATAAATAAATAAATGAATGAATAAATAAGATCATTAGTATTTATACTACTAAAGATATGTGGCCAAATGTGTCGCAGACCACCTCAGCAAGAGGTCTGAAGATCATGGTGTATCCTGGTGGTCGTTTACGCGTGGATTTAGCGCAGTCCACTTGGGATCATATCACATGTTAATACCAGGTGTAAACAGGCATTCAGTGTCATTTATTCACAGTTTATTGTCAGTGACTTTATACGTGATGACATCACAAATTTGAGTTTTAGCACTGTAGTTTTTGGATTTGGGAGAAAGTCTTTCATGTTTACTTATATTTCTGAGCTGCCTTAGACCATAGCTAGAACATGTGTGAATTTTGAAAATGGATGTAGTTCCTCTTTAACATGTCAGCAGCGTTCATCGTCTGCCCTCAAACCACAAGGAAAATACACTTAATGTGATTACAAGCAATCCGTCTTGTTTTTAGATCAACTACAGTGCATTTTTGAATCTATCTGTTGGTTTCAAAAAGCCCGCAGTTTTGGATATTTTTCTGCAGCCATAGAGGAGCATGTAATCCTTGAGCTCGAGCAAAAATAAGAAAATCCCCAAAACTGAAGTTACGAGCGGAAATGAACAGCAGAGTCCCATGTGAAGAAAAACACAGTATCTGATCTCTGGAGGCATCATGTGACTTACAACACTCTGCTGGTTCATATGACAATGAGTAAAGATGTGCTTGAGCAATCCATCTCCCACTTAAAGGGTCAGTTCACCAAAATTACAACAACATATTCTCTTATCTGCCATTATTTTGGTCAAAAGTTTTGAAATACATACTAATACAGCAATGAAGGTGAATACGAAGCTGGAGCAAGGAGATTATTATCTTAGCTTAGTATAAACACTGAAAACAGTGGGTGCAAAGTTAGCTTGGTTCTATCTAAAGATAATAACATCCACCTCCCAGCGTCTCTTTATCTTGTTAGTTTGATCCATACAAAAACCAGTTGCAGTCTTAAGTTGTGTTTTTGTTTGGATTAAATAAACGAGATAGGATCTGTTATGGCTAGTTGTCTGCAGGCTTTATGCTATGTTAACTGGCCCCTGGTTTTGACTTCATATTGAACATACAGACACGAGAGTGGTATCACTCTTCTTATCTGATGCTCGTCAAGAAAGCAAATTCTCTTTGGAGGCACCTGTAGTCATAGCACTTTGGATCTCATTTTCCAAAGATACTTTCAGTTGCTTGTTGTGCCATAGAAACCATTTACTCACAAAACTAGCAGAGACCAGAAAAACTGTTCAGTCGCCAGAAGAAAATGTTTGCATTGTACGTTTCTGCAAACCATGGATACATTAGATCTGTATGTTTCATAAGTAGCCAATCAATGTTTCTATCAACATGGTATGGGCTGACTTGACATCAGAAAGTAGAGGAGATGATGATGGAGATGGATAGTGTTACCTTGGTGAGACACATGTCAAGCTGCAGACCACTGCTCAAGACCAACAAACAACACAACCACTTGTGCTTAGCAGCTTTTCTCCCAAACTTGAGTGTCTTTAAGCAACCTTTTGCTGCTTTTCCACTGGGGATACTGCCATGAAAAGCAGTTGTTTTTGCCGTGACACTGCTGCATCTGTGCCAGTTCATGCCCCCAGAACCAAGTCTTTTAAGCCAAATGTGACGTTTCAATGTAATAACGTGCAAATGTAACATGTCCTTGGTTTACAGAAACGTACAATGCCAAAAACATGTTTTTCTGGTGACTGGGTTTTCCTAGAAGTGTCACCTAGCACTAGCAACGCTAGCAGAGAGGAAAAAACAGCACACCGCTTCACACACAAGCGAGATGAAGAGCGAGTCTGTTGCTCCACCGAAAATTTCTGGCTGACCAACCACTGCTGGATGAAGGAAAACATGTCACTTGCTATATGCCGCCTGTGATTATTCCCAGAAATGTCACCATAGACACCCAATTCATGATACTGCAAGTGTAATGTTTTTCATCATCACAACACCTGTGTGTTACTTCATTCCTCGATTGATACATTTATTTAAATGAAAATGTTTGATATTTCTTTTAAATATGATTCTGCTTCCTATTCTGAGTCAGTACTTTGAGGAAGGACCCTTCCGGTTTCAACATGGCAATGCCCCTGTGCACAAAACCATGTCCTCTTAGAAATGACAGGTGAGAAGAACCTGACTGGTCTGCAAAGAGACCTAAACCCCATCCAGCACTTCAAACATGAACTCTAAAGCCTCATTCCCACTGCACAAAAACACCTGCTAACATCTGTCTTCATACTTCAATGGGAAAGTGTACAATCAGCATATACACCCCAATCAAGTAACTCTGGAGTAGCTACAGGTATTTTTCCTCCAGCTCCAATTGGCATTAATGGAGGCACAATACCCGTGGGAATGCAATCATTTCAGCTCCTTTCACAGGTGAGATGTCATTACAGCTACCATTAATGACTGTCCATTTCCTCCTCAGCAGCGCTAAAACATCGCTCCAAATTAGTCTGCACCGAGTTTGAAAGACACACTGAATCAGAAAGAGATATATCCACTGAATGTTCGTTGAATGGACATATAAATAAAGATCGACACACACACACACACAGAAAGGCAGACTCATCTGCTGCAGAGCCATGTACACACCTCTGCTCTACTGGTAATGGGAAAGCAGTCTATGGCCTATTCTTAGTGGGTGTACCCATGTTTATAAACCCACATGCACATGCTGATTTTGGTGGGAAAGGGGTATAAAGTTATGTGCGACTCAGGTCTTATCAACCAACATCAGTGACCAACATGGACCAGCTTTAGAAACCAGTTAAAACAAAGCTAAGACTAAAACACACCATGACGTTGCTTGTAAAAGGCCTTTCTAGGACAAATCTGACCTAGAAAAAACAAACCCACAAATGCAAAATGGCTAATTTGTTCTATTGTTCTCCCAGACTGGTGCCATTAGTGACACTGAAGGAGTGTAGCTCCATTAACTTAAGGACAAAGCCATGTTTGTTGCAGGTTCAGACGGGAAGTCACAGTCTGTGTAATTTCTGCCCCATAGCTGCATCAATCAGCAACCCATTACATCACCACACACACACACACACACACACACACACACACACACACACACACCAGCCTCAAGGGGTGTGAGGACTTGTTAGGAATGAACCCCACAGAGGCATGCCTGTTCTGCAGGCACAGATTTGGCAACACATGACCTCATGTTTGGCACCGTGATGGTGTAGTTTACCCAAACAAGGTTGCGAGCTGATTCCCTGTCAAGCCTTTTCACTTACAAAGAGAAACAGTCCGTATTTGTGCATGAGCTACAACGTTTTCTTCAGAGGGAGAAAACTGTACTACATTTTCCACTCATTACAGGGTCACGGCTGATTTAGCCAAAAACACCCCAAATGGACTTTAGGGAGGCTGTTTTCAACAGCTCGTCCCGGCTGGACACTCTGGGGAAATTATGCTCAGATGTATGTAAGACAGCTGGGCGGGGGAAAACATCAGACATGTAGTGTTTATCTGACAGCTGGGATCTGTCGCGGTTGTGAAATGCAACAGAATCAGTCAGAGAGCAGAAATGTCCTCAGTGTGAGGAGCTGAGGGCCCCTCCGCTGCAGCTGGGTGACGGCAGACATGACGCTGCACCGAACATCAAACGCCATCTGTCTCTGTGATTTGATGGATTCATGCATTCCCCCTAGAGTTCAACCATAATCTCTAATGAGTAACACCGCGTTTCCCTCGTGTCACCACGTCCCTCTAGTTTCACTCAAACATCTGATAAACAGGAGGTGGCAGATGTAGAGACTCAAAACATCCACATCTTTCGAGCAGAGTTGCTGCAGAGATTTGAAACTGCAAACTGTTGCTGCAGATTACAGACTAGAGTAATTAAGCAGTAATAATTCTTAAAGGGGCAGTTTACCCAAATATCAAAAATACATATTTTTCCTCTTACCTGTAGTGCTATTTATCAGTCAAGATTGTTTTGAAGTTTGGAGATATCGGCCGTAGAGACGTCTGCCTTCTCTCAAATATATTGGAACTAGATGTCACTCAGCTTGTAGTGCTCAAAGCACCAAAAAATACATTTGAAAAACCAACAAAAATCTGGATTGATGAACAGCACTACAGGTAAGATGGAAAATGTGTATTTTTGATTTTGGGGTTTGTCCCTTTAAAACATGATTTGAACACTCAGGACGTGCCAACATCTATGCATCATTGTGCTCTTTTGGCAGCAGAGAGAGCCACTAAAATTAAGGATACCATGAAAAATCTGACTATAATTTAAAGTGGATTCCAACTGGAGATAAACCAGAAAAACATTATATATCCATTACACAAAACTACTCTATTCTCTAATCCCTGCAAACAAGCATATGCACTAATGGATACTGTCCTCAAGACCCTAAAACATAAAATAAAACAGTCTGAAAGGGAAAAGAACTCTTTGCTAAATGGGTTGTGAGGGGACATAGCTCCATTTCAGGGGTCACGATCTCACTCGGCTCTGCAGCCACTGAAAACTGACTTCAGGCTCATTGGCTGCGTTCACTAACTGTAATGAATGGGAGCACATGCTGACCCACTGAGAATAACTAACAAAGATTTCTGTGTTTAGCTGCTATAAACAAACAACTGAATACAATGTGCAGCACTTCAGGAAAAGCTGACAAGTTTTGATAAATGAGACTCACAGACTTGGGTGAAGTGGAATTTCCGCCATATTTTTAAATATGTCATGAAGACAAGAAAAGGGAGGCCTGCTACACAGCACAACTTACACAAGAACATTTACACAAGTACTATGGTTGACTAAAACTTTGAGATACGTCACTTTATTTCATTCTGCTTTATAATTATATACTTATACATGTTAGATGGAAATGGTGTGCTTTTAACGCCACAATATTTAGTTTCAGCTGTGTGAACTTGAGTCACATAGTTTCAACAAGACTCACAAATTTGATGATTTTAGACTAGACAAAAGAAAAAAAAGACTTGCAACTCAACATTAACGCCAATGATTCATGACTTCAGTTGGACTTAGAGCCTTTTGATTTGGATATATTTGACACTGCTTTACCAAAGATTAAAAGTATATTATTTAAAAAGCGTAACCATGATTCATTTCACTTCATCTCCTAAATCAACTATCCTGGATCCACTTAATTTGAACCAATCCGACTATATACAATCAAGCTGCAGGAGAGAACCATGAAGAAGTAACGTTGGAAAGAATGATACCAAAGGTAATGTTATGCGCCTGTGAACAAAAAAACAAACCCTCATATGCAAAAAATGCAACTCAAAAATTACAAAGATGCAACATCTTTCAGCAAATTTGTTTTAACAATACGCAAATAAAAAAGGGTTCATGATTTTTGTAAATTGAATATATTATGACTCTGTGGTTAAACTAACATTGCAAAACAATAACTTGGGCCACCTCTAGGACTTACTATGTACTTTAGGCCTACAGATATACACCGATCAGCTAAAACATTAAAACCACTAACAGGCGAAGTGAATAAAATTGATCTCCTCATAGTATTATGTTCTGCTGGGAATCCTTTGGTTCTGGTATTAATGTGGATGCCACTTGACATGCAGCTCCCACCCAAATACTGTTACAGATCAAGTAGACCCTCCAGTGGTAACAGCACTTTTGGAGGCAGTGGCCCTACAGCAGTATAGTACAGCATGCCAAAACCATAAAAACTCCTAAGGAATGGCCCAAGGAATGTAGCAAAGAGCTAAAAGCATAGACCTGGCCTCCAAATTCTTCAAATCCCAATCTGATCAAGCATCCATTGCACGTGGCAGTACCTCACCTCGCAATCCACAAGACTCAAAGGATCCACCACAAACACCTTGGTGCCACAGGACACACCCAGATGTGCTGTGACAGATTAGATCCAAGTCCAATCCATGGTGGGGACTAGTCACAGCATGGACACAGGGCCTTTGGGGTATCAGCAAGTCCCACAAATGTTAGACTGTCCAGGTTGATGCCCTGAGTTCTTTGGGCCATTCCTGAACTGTTTTTGTGATGAGGGATGGTGCATCGTCCTGCTGCGGGGCAGTACCATCGGGGACTGTTGTAATACTTGGTCTGTAGTAGTGTTTAAGCTGGTGGGACATGTCAACTGGCATCCACGTGAATGCCAGGACCCAAAATTTCCAAGCAGAACATTGCATTGTAACAAGATAATGTTATTTGCTTCACCTGTCAGAGGTTTTAGTTTTGTGGTTGATCTGTGTACATCTGTCACAGGGGTCATTTTTCTGCAGAAGTACCTTTTGGTTCTTCTGCTGCACTTTGCTGATAATATTTCTGTACTTTAAGTGACATTTTAAATGCATGACTAAATTGCAATGAAGTATTTTTATATTGTTGTAATGGTAATTTTACTTAAAGCAACAATACGTTCACACTTCAAGCCTTGGTGCTCAATTCGGATTTTTTTTCTTGATCCAATTTTTAACTGAGCGAAACATTATCATTTAAAATGTGGCCAATGTCAGACTACAATGGCCCTAATGTGGCCCACATGTCCAGGAAAACAACAAAAACGTCACACACAGCATGTGCGTAAGTAAACAAGGGGAAAAAATCCATAATAAATATGGAGGCCACAGATGTGACCATTTATGGTTTAATTTTTAAGTTATTGTGCAGTGGAAGCAGGCGAATGTGGAAGCAGATGCTAAGTAGGAGAGTGAAGAAGAAGGGAAGTTTATGAAGTATTTTTATACAAAACGGGTGAAGGCAGTGGGTGAATTAGACAAATGGCTTCATCAGTCTCTACTTATGAAAATTCTAAATGGCAACATACAATTTCAAATTGATTGGGAAGCCCATCGAGGAGAAAAATGGATGCAGACAGACAGATGGAGTTTTCTTCATTTAATAGTAGGATATTGACATAAAAGTCACATTGAATTCCAATACAATTCCCATGGCTGCTCAGACTGAGGTCAAATTTCACAAAATCAGATCTGTATCTGATTAGGAAACCACATATGAAAGTGACCCAAATCTGATTTGAAAAGATCAGATTCCATGCAATTTGTGCTGTCTTCATTGTCATTAAAAAAATCACATCTGATTCACACAGGGGGGAAAAAAATCAGATTCGGGCCAAATGGGCACGCAGTGTGAACGTAGTCTCAGCAATGAATCTGAGCACTTCATTAACCTCTAAAATCAGGTGGCATGTGAACCAGCAGTGACTCACCATTACAGGTGCCATCCTCTGCAGGGGCATATCCCAGGATGCACTGCGCTGTGCTTCTCACTCTGGGGTAGCTGGGCTCCACAGACCTCGGAGCAGCCGGGAGGAAGGTGTCAGGAAACCCAACCGATGAATCTGGGTAAACCGGCTCAGGCAGCACTGGAGTCTCTGGTCTGAATGGCTGGTTGTACAGAGTCCTCGGCATGCACAGGTAGCCTCCATTCTGGTTCACACAGCGCATGTCTCCACGGCAAGCATCTGGCAGGATACGGCACTCGTCCACATCTGGAATACAGAGCAGAGCAGTGATAAGGCCATTCCTGCAGCAAGAACATCTGTGGGCTTGTGGTCCTGTTACTTCTTTTATGTGTTTTACTGTAGATAGGGTTCATGCCCATAATGTAACTTTTAAAAATATGAGACTAGAGGTCATGTCACTCACCTATACACTGTCTTGCCCTGCGGTCATAAGCAAAACCTTCTGTGCAGGTCTGAGGAGAGATGATAAAGAGGCTGTTATGAGTTTCTGTTTGACATTTCTGACAAACTTACTAACTTACTAAACTGTTGATAAAATTATATCATATAATGTAAATAATTCAAGTTTTGTCATATTTAACCATGCTTTTCCATCTTTACACCCTGACTTACTGACAGTTCAATCACAGTTTTCTAAAGCAGTTGACAACAGCAAAAAGGGACGTCACGAGTTTTGCAGACTATGACCAAGACCTTGGTCTAAATGAATGAAAAGGTGCTGTCTTACCTGCCCGTGTCCTGGCTGGATACAAAGCAGAATAAATACCAGAGCTGCCAGCATCCTGCAAAGAGGGAATTTCATGTTTTTGAACTCTGAAAAAGCAGGAACTCGGTGCAAGCATCATTCAAATTAAAGCAAAAACAACTGTTACGCAAAGAAAATGAGGGGTTACTGACCTTGCGGAGGAGCAAAACCTGAAGCCACGTATTTCAAACAGCATGCTTTACGGTTTCTCAAAAACGAAAGCTTTAGACGACCCGTAAATTCTCCCCAAATCCCCTCGCCACTTCCCAGCAGCGCTCTCACCGCCCCCCCAACAAGTATGCGCCTTTACGCGAAAGCCGACACCAGGTTCTCATTTAGCGCTGTCTGCTCGAGCTGAAGGTTCGGTACATTGACCAAGTGTTGCAGGAATGCCTTTTTCCAAAATGTCTGTTCTGCTCCTCGCTCTGTCGTCCTCTACAAGACTATTTATCAATGCAAATTGACTGCCCCCCCCTCTTTCACAACAGCTGGATTCAATCAGGGAGAGCCAGCCCCCTCCGGTCAGAGCGCGCAGAGAGGCAGCGGCGATCCAACGAGCTGCTGCGACTCCTGTGCTGTGCTGTTGGGGGGCTAAAAGGCAGAAAGCGTACACAGTGGGTGTCTGTTTTCCAAAGATATAAACAGCCCCCCCTTTTTCCTCACTGAATGACAGTGCACATCTGGAGCGGCCAACGCGAGCGATCAACGGTGTAGTAGCCACATCTGGTTTAAATGAATGCGCGTTAGAGGGGAAAAAAACACCAACTGCACAGCAGAAAAGGGTCAGCAGTACCTTTATTTGATTTGAAATTCCAATTAAATCACGGGTACTAACTTCTATTAAAGATGATCCAAGTTTAAGCTAAAGAGGTAGTTCATATTTGTTGAAGTGGGGTTGTATGAGGTACTTAACATAGTCAGTGAATTGCATTCATAAAATGACAGTCTGGATGGCCCAGTTTGGAGAAGAAGGTTGGTATCAGACACTGAAGCTAAGCAATGTACAGGTGTAGATGGGGACCAGCGAACAAAAAGTAATATATCAGATTAAGTGTGCGCCATATTTATCTTTTACAGCCCACATCTACAGGGATGCCGATTACAACTTCAGTTCAAATCCGGCTTTCTAGTTTAATGGGAAAGTGTACAATCAGCATTCACTACTCGGGTCAAATGACTCTGCAGTTGTCACAAGTATTTATCACCTTCGGCCCTGATCAACATTGATGGAAACACAACTCCAGGGTGAATGCACAACTTCAGCTCCTCAACAGGTGAAATGCAGTGATGCTGCACCACTAATTACCATCCATCTCCTCCTAAGCTGCGCTCAAACATCGGTCCAAATGAGTCTGCACCGAGGCTGAAAAAGAGACTGATTCAGTAAGCGATATATCAAGAGAAGTCACTGAAAAGTTTTCTCAGACCTCTGTCCATGCTGCTTTCTACTGTTTACCTGCTCTCTGATCCGTCTGCGGCATCGAATGTGACACACCAAATCAACCCAAACACACAGACACACGCACGTCCTATGGGACAATGGGAAGGCAGTCTATAGCCCATTTTTAGGAGGTTTACCCATGTTTTGAAAACCTGCATGTGTTAATTTTGGCAAAAAACTGGGTATTAGTTATTGTGTGACTTTAGTCAATCCAAACTAACCTTTTAAAACACCAAAGACACACAATAAAAGAAACAAAATAACTTATCGAAGACACAACAGACCAGCAGCTCCTGTGTTCAGCTATTTTAAATTAAATTTTTCCTCAGTCTTGCTTTGAAGAGCGTGACACAACAGCTTCATTTTCCCGTTGAAAAATCACTGTCTGCAGTAAAAATACTCTAAACATAGTGTATACTTAACCTGATACAGAACTTTGAGGTGGGATTTGTTTAAAGTGTCTGAAATACTTTTTGTTGCCAACTCTGCCATAACAATAGATTGCTTCGCCTCAGTCTTCTTCTCCAAACTGGGGACTGCCACCTACTGTATGCAATTTACTGTCTATGGGTAATCACTCCATACAACCCCACTTAAAAAAATTCAGAACCATCCCTTTAATCTAACTCCTTTTTGACACCTCTGAGTTTCAAATTTTAACATCTACAAAAATGATTTTACAGCGAGGATTTACAATTTTTACATTTTATCAATACACCTGGAGAAACCCTGTAACATTCCCTCTGCAGCGTCTGATTGATGTCTATACAAAAAAAAAAAAGAGAGCAGCTCAGTGACACGCTGGCCAGCTCTGGTCAGGGTTTAAATGTGCAGTTTTTACATTTTGTAAATATATATATTTATATTAACCATTTACAGTCCTGATTACACAACTATCTAATTAGCAAAAATGCAGGCACTTAACTTCCAAAACTTCCTTAGTGCCTATAAATAGAAAAACGCCACCCATTTACACACACACATATATATATATATATATAACTATATAATAGTACTTTAACATGTGAGCAGTCTCAAGCCTCTGATCAACCACAGTCCGCAGCCATAATTACAACGCTTGTTGCATATCACAGTCTGGACGTCTGGAAAAGACAAGATTTAGCAAAAAATGTCTTTATGGTTTTAACAGATGTACTGGACCACATAAATCTCTATGCAGACTGTCGCTGCCAGAGAGTTTTAGGCAACTCCTGGATCGGGAGCAAGTCACTGCATCGCTGAAAAGAAAAAAAAAAGACAGAGGACAAGGAAATAAAAGTTGTTGAATGCAAGTCAGAGGATGAAAACTGAAGACGTTTCCTCCTGCAGACAGAGGCGATGATGACATGATCACATGAACTGCACACAGTGAGTTTACAAGGTCACTTGTGTTCAGAACTGAAGAAAAAAAATCGAAATGTAAGACGGAAAAATGACTAAAAGGACAGTTTCTATGAAAATCTACTCTCTCACTCTGAATGAACCACAAGTTTGAAATGTTTCATCCCGCGTTTTGCAAGTGGAGTCACTTCATTGATCAACTTGTGGGTCAACTTGTAACAATAATGCTGAGACTGATGTGTAAAGGGAAACTCTGTTGCATAGAACAGCAATTGCAAATAAATCTAAATCTCAAAAAGCCAAAAATTTAGTTTCAGTCCCCTCCCAAAAAAGGGAATATTAATCTTCATGAATTATCTGGTTATTTATTGTTGCAGGATATTTTTTTTTAAAAAAAAAAGAGCAGCAATGAGAAGCAGAACTGCTCAGTCTCTGTAGTGTAAAACTCTTTTCATCAATTAAGTTGTCTGTCTGGCACTCGATCATTGTTTTAACAAGTCTTTGAGCACAGCTCCGGCACTGGCCTCAGCTGAGACCGGCACCGGAGTGAAGGTAGGCAGAGCGTCAGAGATCGGCTTCATGAGCAGGTGACCTCCCGATCCGCCAGAGCTGGAACCAGCCAGCAGGGGCACCGCGGCAGAACGAGGAGCCAGGAAAGGATTGGACTCGCCGGGTCGCTTGGCGCCTGCTGCAGCTCCTGTGAGGAGAGTAAATCTTAATTTGGTTTGATGTGTTTAAGGATGTGAGAGAAAGAACAACGCCTCCAGTCTGACAGGGCCGATTAAGCACACGAGAGAAAGAAACATCCTGGCAGTGGTTATTCCCCGAGGGGCCGTTTACCTGCTGTGGCGGTGGAAGCAGCACCGCTGGTTCTTCTCGGAGGTGGCGCGCTCAGAGGCTTGATGTCATGGACTGGTAGCTTTGGTGCGGGCAGCGAAGGGGTTGACTCGATCTCCAGGAACTTTACAAACATCTCTGAGAAGGACTAAAACAGCAAAGGACAAGAAAGTGTGTAGTGTTGCTGAATTACTGAGACATTTTAGAAGAGAAATTCTGTTTTTACATCCTAAACAAGGAGCCCAGAAAGAAGCGTTAGCTTCAGAGCAGCATCCTGGTGAAGAATCAGCAGACAGCACATGCTCAAGACTTTTTATTTATTAAATTATTTTGTTGTTTTTGTCTAATAATGGTGAATACTTTGGTTCAAAATAAAATGTGGTAATCAATACTTATATTTAAGATGAACATGATTATTGCTTGTCCCCCCACAGACAGCCCTGGTGGTGCATATGCGTACACTTTTGTTTTGAAGGGGACATGTTAACACATAAACTGAAATATATTTTCTAGTTATGGGAATTAACATGTTCGCTTTGCCTGTTACATTAAATGCTGTGTTTTGACAAAGTCTTTCACCATTGGTAATTATTTTTCCATTCCCTTCTGTATCTTTGTAATATCTTCTTGCTTGCTGGTGAACTACGCTCACAATTTGGCCTTTTTTAAAATCTTTTTTTTTTTTGTGTGTTGCTTTCAAGCGTACCATAGCAAGGCTCTTCACTCATGAGAGACTCACGACTAGTGAGAAATACACTCAGTAGTGTAACGAAACATTGTTTCCTTCAATCTCATATGAAACTCCCTTTAATAGTCTAACTTGTAATATTTTTCTCTCATAGCTTTGCCCGGAATTGAATTTATCATGTGTTAGCATGTGTGCAAGAGAGATATTGTGAATGCTTTCTTTCTTTGATGCATTTTTTTCCATTTATTCATTTTCTGAGATTTTTTTGCAGTTGTGAGTGTGCATATCATGCACGCTTCTCTTTCCACACTGGACCTTCCCCTGGGAAATAACGCAGAGTCTGTGAACACTTTGTTACTAATTGCCTGGAAGTTACTCTGAAGCCATTTCTGGTGCCTTGTGAACACTTGCTGAAAGACAGTTCTGGGAAGATCGGTCCATTAAACAACACAAAGCAAGCCAGACAAACTGACATGAGTTCCTCTGTGTTCTGCCGTTATGATACAGAATAGAAAAAACTTTGACAAGTTTTTGCATGCAACAAGCAGAAATTAGTCTTTGGTTTCAATGTGCAAATCCTGCTATTAAAAGATATATTAACACTCGTGAATGATATCACATCTATTCAGGACACATTAAAACACAATTACACAAAAACACAATAGAAGATATATAACGAGAAAACCAAGAATTAAGGTAGAAAAATAGGTATAAAGTGCTGTGTGCTGAGTTATATAGAATACGGTATAAAATACAAACTGTGTGTAATGTGGCATTTCTTACTGAGTTGAGCCCTTGGCCGCTGGTGGGCCTCTGGGGGGTGTTTGGGACACTTTGAGCTCCTCTGCCTCCCAGCCAGTTTGACACCCATCCAGTAACACCGTGCCGTCCGTCCTCCTCTAACATCTACAGACGGGAGGGAAGGAAGTGCACAGAAATACCATTGGATTCTTAGAGGGAAAAACGTCTTCAAATCATCACAGACACCTGATATTTTATGATCAAGTGCATCAAGTAAGTTACAGTGGAAACTGCTTTCAGTGATCACGTCTGAGAGGGTCAAACTGATCACTATAAGCATTTAATTATTATCAGGAGTTGACAGATTATCCGCTTGGCCGATTATTGGGGCTGATATTTGGCATTTTGCAGATTATCTGTATTTTATTTTTATGATTGCCAATAAAATTGATGAATTAAAAAGTGCAAAGAAAGTGCCAACAAGGGAGGAACCTCAGGGAGATATTTTTATTTAGAGAGAGTGGGGCAGCTCTCTCTCTTGATTCACTTCTATTCTCTTCATGTCTGTAGTGGCGGACATACGAAAATGCCGAAAGTACAATCTGCCATTTGAGCAACGACTGGAGAGCGATAAAAGATAAGCAGGGAGATCTGAGCCCTGACAAGACGGTGGGAACTTTATAAATACAAAACTGGTTAAAAATCACCAAAGTATCCCTTTAAACAACTAAAAGGATTAAGAGTGCAGGTACAGTAAATGTTACAGTCTTACAGCTCATTCAGAATGTTTTTTTAAGAGTAGAGTTTCTTCTGTTTTCAAAGAGGCGGTTGGATTATTTTAGTTTTAATTGCCCCCGGTTTCCTTTCTGCCTGCCACCACGTTCTGGAAAATTATTTTCTGGACCCACTCACTAGCTGAGCTTATACACAGGCAGTCAGATTCTTTACAGACAGCCCACACTAGAAGAAACTTAAGGCTTTATCACTATCATTAATACTCCCTAATCATCATTTGCCTGACAGGATTCAGCTGGATGGACACCATATATAGAGTGTATGGATCACAGTTTTGGGCTTAAAGAGGCAGCAGAGTTGGAGGGGGTGTACGAGCTGCTCCACTGAGGTTGATTGTGAAAAGTCGTCTGGTTTTTGTGGGACACTTGGCCGACGTGAACACAAGTTGAGTGGAAAATTGAAATAGCATTAACAGGAGATGACGGAGAGATGAAAAAAAAAGAAAGAAGCGAAACAACCTCCAAAAATGGGTCTTCCGAGGAGTTGTTATCGCATTATTTGCCCCCTCACCCTGTATCTGTTTTCCCTTAGGAGTGTTGGGTAATATTCTCTGGAATTGTTGGACAGAGTCCCACTCGGCTCCTGCCAGAAGATCTGGATAAGGAAATGCTTTCTTTTTCAGGGTAGCGATCTGGGAGGATTTTTAGGAGCTGCTGGAGTTAAAAGGTAAAGAGTTATACATTGAGTTTTAGGATTTGTCTCTGCAGCACGTGTTGAACTAATTAAATATTTTGAAAGCCGATGAAGATCAGTTGTCCTACAGTCACGGTGACCTGGAACACTGACAGTGTGCAAATACTGGATTCAGGCCAGAGTTGAGCAAAAAGACTTTTGGTGCAAGTTGTTCAACAACTGTCATGTTAATTGTTTGTCCATCTCTGTCAGTGAGCTTTAAAATGCAAACTCTGGCCATCTTTTTTGTCCAGTTTCTTCATGCTGTCATGCTCTTCTTTAGTTCTAAAAAAAAAATGTATCTGCGATTCAGACAACGCAGCGAATCTCACAAACTACTAGACCCATCAGCCTGATATTTTCTGCACTTAAACTGACATCCATAGAAAAGTTTGGTCTTATTTTGAAGTGGAGCATCTGCAGATTAATTTGATAGATTACAATCGACTAAAGTTAGGCACGATATGAGATAAATAAATCACTGCTTTTGTTATCCTCGTGTCCATCTTGACTGAGATGGAGCCAGGTGGGACAGTTCTATCATCTGCAGCTTTCCACACTCTGGCTGCAAGCCCGGTTTTGTCCCATCACACTGGGAGCATTTCAGAAGTGGATCTGAAATGTGGATTTGCCTGCCCAATTTTGTAGAATTACAGATTATGTTGATCTGCCCATTTTTCCTTGAAATTTTTCATTGAAATCTATGCTTCTCCTACAATTAAGTGTTTCTTTCTATGTTAGTTTTATTGGCTGTGTTTTTCTTATTAAAGTTGCATTCAGCCTCATAATTTTATTGCATATTCTGAAACATACTTCAGCATGTCTGCTGGAATTAAAAGATTTGAGTACTACTGTTCTACTGAGTGCACGTCTCTAGCTGATATCGTTAGTTCATGGTAAAAGCGCTTTTACATGTAGTGTTTCCATTGTTTTGTCCAACACCTGTACTTGTATGTGGAAAACTAGTACATATACTCTGAGTGCACAACAGAAGATACTAAAATTTTTTTCGGGGCATGTAATGTTTTTAGTAAAAAGGCAAAAAAGCATATAATTAAATGAGTCTTATACAATAATTTATCAGTGTGGTGATGTATCATGCATTCATTCCAAATAAGGAACAAAGCCAAAAACATTCCTCACTGACTGTTAACGCCAATACACTCTAATAACATTTTGTATTATTAATACAAACTGCTGCCCAAAAACATCATGTTAATAAGAGGTTGCTGAAGTAAATATTTTGAATATGAGCCCAAGATTTTCTCACCTTATCGATATCTTCTCTGGTGAGACCAAGAACACTTCCCATGAGCCTCAGCACGTCGGCACGCTTGGTTTTAGGGGTGTGGAAGTATCCCAAGAACAAGTTACGCATCAGGACTCTGGAGACAGAACAACACGAATACTAAGGCATGGCGTAATTCAAGACCTCGATCCCGATTTTATACAGCTACATGAATTATAAATATACCCTGGGTGTATTAATATCAGTATTTGTTCATGTTTATTTCTGCAGGGAAACTGAGGCATACAAGATTTAATTATAGGAGATCAAGTACTCTACAGAATGCTAGAATACATCACTTTGTCATAATTGTAGCTGTCCTGTGAAAACCATGCATCTCCAATTTTTATGAGTTATAACAGTCCTATTATTAAATTTGCGATGATGTATTTTTGCAGTAATCCACTGGGTTTTTATGCTTTATGTAAGAAATTCGATATCCCTAAATTTGGACATACAGGATTTTCTTTGCTTGAGTTTGCTGCCGTCACAGGCAACATCCTGTCTGTGTCATTACGCCTTAAAAGATGAGACTTTATCATGTTTTTTGTGCTGCAGTGGGACTTTCTACAATCCCTTGAAACTGTGGGAGAGGAAGAATGAAAACCACATGTGCTCTCAATCATAATCTCATTTAGATGAAGACAAGAATGTGAGATTGAACCCTGATAGCACTGAACTTACTTGTCTATCTTCCCCTCTGTGCTGTTCAGCAGGTTCATCAGTTTCCTCTGCGCCTCCTCCAACATCTCCTGTCTCACATCCACTGTAACACACACACACACACACACACACACACACACACACACACACACACACACACACACACACACACACACACACACACACACACACACACACAGAGAGAGAGAGAGAGTGTTTTAATGTAATTTTCTTGTTCCTGCTGCACAAAGACCTAGTTTGTGCCTAAGTCACAGCATTAAATAGCTGGTCTCCCGCAAAACAAATACCTGTCAATCTTTGAATAATAACCCAAAAAGTCATTTAGGAAGGCTCTTGTTAGAGCTACTTCAAAACCCTCAAAGTCTTTTCTAACAACCTGGATGATCACATAATAAAAATAAGTAAAAAGATGTTTAATCTGTTCCAGGTTGCAAAAACTTGTTCCAGGGGTGGGGGGAAGAAACTGATACAGCATAGTATGACTTGTTATCAGATATTATTTACATTAATATTCATTAAATTATTGACATTGCAAATACAAATTACATTTTGGTAGCCTGCTAGAATAATACAATTAATGCTTTTTCACTCTGCAATAAATATGACAGAAGTGAACGACTGAAAATTTCATCTTATTAGATGATGACATTTTTTTTCATTTTAGGATATAATTTTTTCTTGAAAGAAAGACAATAAGTCTTAAAATATTTTAGCAAAATACTCATATACGCATATCAAAACATATTTAAAATCACAGTAATATTGTATTCTGTCTGCAGTATTGTGATAATAACGTATTATGACCGCTCTGGTGATTCCCACTCCTAATATTTCCTGGCCACATGGTCAAATATGCCCTTGCTCTTTTCATAAAACATAAGTCAAATATGGCAAACACTACTTCCTCAGTTTTGTATTCCTGCCACTACAGGCACAAAGAGTATAGAAGTGGATCAAGAGAGAGAGCAACAAGGCAGTGCTGATCAAATATGAACCAAGACTCTGTTGCTGTGTTTCCCATTTCTCACTCTTCTCTATTTCTCTCTCTTTAGCAACATATTTTAGTGCACTGTTTGGCTGTAATACGAGAGTTTGAGAACAGAAAGTGGGCACCATGCTGTTTTCTACATTTTAAAAACGTAGGCTGGAAAAACAAGATCAAAATGGTACAACTAAGCAGTGCTATATTTTAGTGCGCTGTTTAACTGCAATATGCAATAGTTTGTTTATTAGTCCGGTGCTGCACAATGCATTCTGGTAGTTTGATGTTTTCTACCTCTTGAGCAAAAGTAAATGCCACAGTCTGTTTTTCAACACTATTTGCATATTTTTTCTGCATAAACAACCTCGTTTTATAAATAGATCATATTTATAGCAGTGAAATAATTCTTTAAATGACCTGGGTTTTTCAAATTTTATTGGGTATTTACAAAATATCGGATTCTTTGTTCTGCAGCTTAAGTTAAGTGTTAATAAATAAGAGGCAGAAACTGGGGCTGCTTTGCACAGAGATACCAATCCTCTCACTGGTGAGACTGGGGATCAGAACTTTCTCATAGCCTCCCATCTATTAATAGACCCAATGTAAATTTTCCATCGGTGACTGTTTTATAAAGAACATATATGGCCTCATATCGGATCTGAATTAATATGCTGTCTGCACTGCCAGAGAGGGGTGAAAACAGAAACAGTCTGAGAATTTGTGGTGATGCAATGGCCAAATCTGACAGAGATAACGATGAAATCTGCTGAGTGTGACAAAAAAATAATACAGGAGAACCTAACCCAGCTGGCGACCAGACTTTCAGTTACTCTGATAAGAACACATGCACACTAAAATAAAAACATGAGTCTGGGAGATGGATAAAAAAAAAAAGAAGTCCATGTTCAAAGGACGGCAGACACATTCCTCAACATCTTAAATAAACACTGCAGAGTGGTGCACCAGTCTTTAAACCAAGTGGACACTTAAAAGACATTTATTTCATTGTAACTTCATCAAGATGCCTTTATTTTCCAATAAAAATGGAAGGCAGACATTTATAAGGAGTTTTGTCTGACACCTTTATCACTTCTTCAGAAGACACGTGCAGAAGTTGGCAGGTGAAAACATTCAGCTGTAGCTCACCTTGTTTTTTCAGCTCTTCAAGTTGCTCCTCCTTTAGATCGAGCTGGTCGGTGAGGCGAGACGCTGACTCTAGAGCAGCGTTGGCTTCATCGAGGTTTATCTGACAGAGACAATAATCCTGTCAGTTACTATGGCTTTCGTGTGACTGCAGCTTGAGCATTCATCAAGAAAAATATCAATTGTGTTTGCTTTTTGGCCCTGCTGTTGGCGGAACATGTCGGATATGAATAAAGTGTTTTACCTGAAGGGCGGATGCTTGGTCTTCCAGCTTCTGAGCTTTTCTTTTCCACTCGTCCTTCTCCTTCTTGTGCTTCTCAAGCTCTGCTGAGTACATGGCTTTCTCTTCTGATGGGGGGGGTGATAAAATAGAAGTATTACAACAGGTTTTTATCGAATTGCAGACTACAGACTTTAAGAAGTCAAAGACAAAGACTCCAAACATACAAACTTCTGTTTGTGGTATGCTGATGGATTGTGATGTGTTGGTAATATGGTGAATCTTATGTGTATTTTTTATGGTCTAAATATACTTAAACTAAAAACTACATAATGACAAGAAATAAAAGATGCCTTCACATTTTTGATAAGCATCACATAGAAAGCTGCTGAGGCCAGATAACAGACACATAAAGGGGATGAACTTTAAAGCTCCTATTCTATTCAGAAATGTGGTTTTTGAACAAGTGCTGCTGTTATTATAGATTTGATGTGCCATTACTGAAGCCTGTATGCTTTTCACTTTTTTCCTCTTTTTCCTTTTGGGACTTCTCGCTTTTTTGGAGTATTTTGCCTTCAGGTCAGACGGGAAACTGAAATTCTGCTCTCTGGACTTTTGTTTTTACTTAAGCACAACCACAACACTGTTATCCTCATCACTGCACCCCTCCTCTTTCTGCATTTCTTCTTGTTGCTCTCTGTTAGTCCTCTTCCTACAAGCGCTATTCTTAACAAACTTCCTTATAACTACTATCATGCTCTCTGAGTTTTAGAAAAACATTACTCAAGATACTACAAAACACCATTGGAATCTGCAGTCGAAGCAGTTGACTTGCCTTGCTGGAACTGCTCGAGCACCATCTGCAGGTTGGAGAGCGACACTGCATACTGGTTGACCTGCTCCTGGGAGGTTCTGAGATGTATGAGAGCCTCGTCCCTTTGCTTCACCACTCCACTCAGCTGCTCCTGCAGAGACTCCACCTGCATGCTGGCCTGTTGGCTGGAGGCAGAGGGACAGTAAGCACAAGTAAAAGGAACAATGATTTTAAATATTTATATTACTTTTAATGCAATAATCTAATTGAGATCAAGACATGACCATTACAGATCTTACTATTACAGTCCACTGTGCCAAAAGCTAAGCTAAGGTTAAGGCAAAAGAAAACCAAAAAGGAAGAAAAAAGATCTGACTCTAAAACTGTGTAGAGAAGATTTATATCTTCTCTACACAGTTTGGTTTGGAGTAAATTTGTGATCCTGATGGATCTCAGGACTGTTAAAAACTCAATGTCCTAATTTTGGGTATTAAGACAAGTGCACTGTTTGTAAATGTCCATAAACTGCAAAGCTGACATGCATTTTGTATTTTTTAGGGCATTTGTGCATTTTTTTCTTTGCCATAGAGCCACCAATAACACCTATTCTCAACTTAATGAAGCATGCTAATCCTGTACCATAATTAAACTGTGGTGACACTGTGCAGTTATATCCCTGATGATTTTACTCGTAATTTCCTCAGATTTAATACAAAACACACACAGACAGACTGTAGTTTTAACTCATGCTAACCTGGCATTCTCCACAGCACTGGAGGACGTGGCCAGCTTCTCGTCCAGCAGCGCCACCCTCCTGCGCAGTTCAGTCTCCCTGTCCTCTGCAGCGAGGGCTTCTCTTGTGTACGAGTCCTCGATCTCCAAGAGGTGATTACGCAACCTTTCCAGCTCCGTGTTGAGACGCTGTTCTTTGTCCCTCACATGCTGAAGCTGTGAAAGAAACAGAAACACTGTTAAATATTTAGAGCTATGAGAACACTACGGTAGCTTTGAATACTGAACTATTATGGTTTCTGTCCTTAAATCAATTTATGGATTTTGAAGCTTTGATCGATAGACAATTTAAAGAAGCCCTGAGAGAAGAGAAAATTATTTTTCTGATTATGATTTTTCTACTTCTCTTTTTTAAAATCTGTTGATACAAGTGTAAACTTTACAGGATAATTTAACAATGCAATATAAAATAATATATAAATATCTCCACAGTTAAAATTAAATTGAAATGGGTGAATGTCATCTTCCCCCCTACCTCTGTTTGTATTGCAGTGGTCTCCATTTGTTTTTGCTTGAGTGCCATCATCACCTGATCCCTCTCCTGCTGGAAGGCCACAGCTTTCTCCTGCATAGACTTCAGTTCATTCAGGAGCTGATTCAGCTCACCAGACTTGCCCTGCATCACAACAATCAACAGAGTCCATCAGAAAAATGATTCATTTTGGTAGAATAAATGAGAAAAGAAAACCACCTTTTCCAGTGTGAAATGATTTTGATAGTTACCGTTTTTTGTAATCAGAAGGCATGGGAATTAATCAAACCAATAGCACTAATATGTCATTATCTTAAAAACACAGATTGATACAAAACTGTACTTAATTATAGACCGTTCTCCATTAATTGCATGCAATTGGAGCTGTTCCTCTCAGTGGGTGAAGTATAAATATGATGGCCTTCTGCTGACCAGAAAGCTTATGTTATCCAAGAGGAAAGACACTGTCCCACCATCTTATTGTCAACAGATAAGAGAGGTTATGTGTTATGTCCATCTAGAGAAAATCAGATACACCATCAGAGGGTCCACCAGAATATTCTGTTCTACTTGGCGACCATTTCTTTCCTTTGTTGAAGACATGGCAGCTACCAGCATGACTGTATGACCCATTTTTTATGTTTTTATTGTTTAATTGTTCTTATTTTTATTCAACTTTTTTCACCTCTTTTGTCTGGCTGTGAAATTATTAATGATCCAGTGGTTGGAAAAAAGGAGGTTAGGTAGGAACTTGTTTCAGATGTACCATGTTCAAGCTGTTGAGGATTTTTTGTGATATATTTGAAAAATAAAAAAGACCTTGATCAAAAAAAAAATAACTGACCTGCTCTTTGTCCTTGAGCATTTTCTCCACTGTTGCCGACTTCTCGCTCACTGCACTCAGTTCGAACTCCTTCTCTCTCAGCAGCAGAGAAACCTGCATGTTTGTTTCCTGCAGCGCTCTGAACTCGGACTCTTTCTCTCGAGACCGGGCGGCCACCAGCTCGTTCTCCTCCTTCAGCTTCTTAACGTCCATTTCCAGAATCAGAGCTCGCTCTTTCAGGTTGGTCACAGCCTGCTTCAGCACCTCGTTGTCATTCTCGCGGTTACGTAGCGCCTCGCTGACATGGCTCAGCTGGTCGCCTTTGTTTTTGATGAGCAGGTCTTTCTCCCTCACAGACCGCTGCAGCGCCTCCAGCCTCTCTTTGACCAGCCGGACCTCCTCGGCCTGACTTCTCTGCTCACTCTCCGTTGCAGATGCTGAGTTGGAGAGTCGGTGGTTGTTCTCCTGAAGAGTCCTGATCACATTTTCCTTCTCAGCCAACTGAGTTTGCATTCGTGCAATTTGTTCCTGCAGTTTCTCACTACCTGCTGTTGGCTGGAGGCTCGGAGCATCAGCCGTGAGAGAGGGTCCACTAGACTGAGCAGCTACTTCTGGAGTCTGTGCTACGCTGTCCAGTTTACCAAGCAAGACATCTTTGGTGGTGCTGAGCTGTGTGATGGTCTGCTGGACCTGAGCAAGCTCCTGACTCAGACTTCCGAGCCTCCTTTCCTTCTGCTCGTAGCTCTGGATCAGTCCTGCGTAATCCACCGACAGCTTGGAGCTGCAGTCGCTGTCAGCGGACACCTGACTCTGCAGCTTGATCAGCTCCTCCTGCAGCTGAGCCGACTCGTGCTGCATGTTCTTCACCGTGGTGATCACCTGCTGCTTCCACTCCTCCATCTTCTTCACCTGCTGTTTCAGAGTGTCCCTCTCCTGCAGCAGCTCCTCAAACTGGTTGCTGCTGACGCCTCCGGAGCCGGCACCAGACTCTCCTCCTGAGGCCTGCAGGACGGTCACCAGAGTTTGGCACTTTTGAGTTAAAGCGTCGATCTCTATGTCTTTTTCCCTGATGATGCGAGACAAGTTCTGGATGGTCTCCTTGAACATCTCTTGGCTTCCTGAGGGGTCGCTCATGTTGGAGAGGCGCTGGTTCTCCTGCTGAAGCTTCAACAGGGCCGCCTCCTTCCCTGCCATGATGTCCATGAGGCGGTGATAGTCAGAGCGCAGCTGGCTGTTCTCTCTCGTCTTCTCGTTGAGCACGGCCAGCACTTGCTCTCTCTCCACGGCGTACGCCTGCAGCTGCTGCTGTAGGAACATGATGTCCTGGCTGTGTCCGCCACCTCCAACCATGGACACTCTGGCATGCAGCGCCTGAATCTCCAAATCCTTCTGCAGGATCATCTGTGACAGTTTTCCCACTTCATCCCGAGACACCACCAGCTGATCCAGCTGTTTGGTGAGTGAGAGGTTCTTCTCGTTCAGCTGGCTAATCTCAGTCTCTTTCTCCTTGATGCCTTTCACCAGTCTTTCTATATCCACCTTTGATAAGTCGTGTTTTTCGTTGCCGTTCTCCTGATTCAGAGTCTGTGTCTTCTCCTCCTGCAGGATCACCTCTCCCTGCACAGATGGGGAGTTGGCACGGACTCGACTCTCACTGAGCTGATCTACAGTCTGCTGGAGGCAGGAAATCTCCTCATCTCTGGCACTGATGAGTCTGTCGTAGTTTAGTGTCGTCTGCTGATGGCGAGCGTGAGCCTGCTCAAGCTCAGTCTGCTGTGTCTGGAGGGACTGCTGTGACAGAAGGAGAGAAGCCTGCAGCTCCTCCATGGTTCTCCTTAGAGTCTGGATCTCCTCTTCCTGACCACTCCTGGAAGACTTGAGCTGTGTGATCTCAGTCTCCAGCTCTGTGATGATGTCTAAGGTCCGGGGCTCAGCCAGAAGTTGAGGTCTGCTCTGCTGATCCTTGAGCCGGTCAATCTCCTCTTTCAAATGACTATTCTCCTCCTTCATACCCCCCAACTGTTTATCCTTCTCTTCTAGGGCCTGTTTGAGAGTGTCTACTTCTTTTGTCAAGACTAAAATACGGTTCTCCATCTCTTTCTGCAAATCAGAAGCGTTTTGTTTTAAAGTGTCCATGAAGATGTCCTTCTCCTGCAGTAAATCCGTCAGCTGCTTCTGCCCTGCGACTGTGATGGAGAGCATTTCATTTGTGTCTCTGTGGTCGGACGCCAGCTGCTCTATGTCTCTTTTCAGCTGAGCTATCTCCATGTCTTTGTCCTGGTTGAGCTTGATGGCTCGCTCATGCTCCGTCTGTAAAGCGGAGGCGTCCATGGAGCGGGCGCGAGTCAACTCCTCGATGGTCTGCTGGTACTGTTTCGCCTGTTCTGTCAGCGTCCTCTCTGTCTGCTCCAGTTCACCCTCTAGTTGGGTTTTCTCCAGTTTCAGAGCTTCGATACGAGTGTCCTTCTCCAGTATTGTTCTGTTCAGAGCCGCCTGGCTTTCCTTCATCTGCTTAGTTAGTTGTTCAGCTTTACCCAGAGCCTCCTCGCTGTCCGCCTTCCATCTCCTGTTCTCCATCTTCAACTCATAGTCCTCAGACATCGTCTTCTCCTGAGAGCTCCTCATCTCATTTAATTCCCTCCTGAGGTCCGACAGTTCCCTCTCCTTTGCTGCTAGCTTCTCCTTTGTTTCCTGTGCCTCACTTCCTCCCTCTCCCCTCTGATCTAGCTCCGCTTTAGCAACAGAAAATTGCTCCTCTCGCTCCTGAAGACTCCTCTTCAGCTCTGTGATTTCTCTCCGTGCCTCCCTGCTCTGCTCCTGCGCCTGTCCCAGCTTGTCCTTCAGCTCCTTTACTGTCCGTTCCAGCTCCTGTTTGCCCATGTGCAGGTCGTTGAGGGTGAAAGCGCTCTGGCTTGTTTTCTCTTTTTGGGTCTCCAGCTCTTGCTCCACTGCCTTCTTCTCTTCTTTGGTTGTGTTCAGCTCTGCAGTCAGTCCCGCCAGTTCTGCCTCGGCCTCCTTCAGCTGTCCGGAGAGCTGCTCCTTCACGGAGATCATGTGCTATAGACAGAAAAAGTAGAAAATAGTTTGTCAACAAAGTTGTTTTTCCTTGTTGTATTTTGTTGTGATGCATTTCTAAATAAAGAAGTAGTCAGACAGGTATTACAAAATGGGAGATCTCAGCGGTCTTAAAATCACATACATTTGTGGTCATACACACATGTGAAGAGATTTTTGCAGTCTTTAGACCTACAGAAAATGTACATAGTAATGATAATAATAATGTGTATGTATATATGTACTGTATTTGTCAATATATGTGCAAATGTATGAACTTTCTTATAAAAAGTATTATCATAGAATTAAATAAAGTGGGTTAGTCGGACCTGTGTTGCTTCTTGGTTTTGCCGGTCTAGTTCATCCAGCTCAGACATCAGGGTGTCCCGTTCCTCCTCAGTGTTTCTCAGGGCCTTTTCTCTCCTCTCCAGCTCAGCCTTCAGATCCTCCACTGCCTCTGATTCAGCAGACTCAGCTGCGTTATTGCTAACTATTTGCTTCTCTGCCTGTTTTAGTTTTTCTAGCAGATTAAGCTGTGAAAAGACACAAAAAATAGAAATTACACCTCAGTTTTTTTTAAATATAATCCAATAGAGCTCAGTTATCTAGACTGTGTTCTTCTTCTTTATGTCACAATATTAACACTATTTTAGGAGCCAAGTGTAAGTAAACTCCAAAGTTGCTACTCTGGAGATTTATTTACTTGGAGTTGTGACTTTTTCTGTCTTACCAGTGACTTAACACGTTTTAAAAAAACATCACCATGTTCCACATTGCTTCTGTATGTGAAACATGTTTACACTGAGGACATGCATACTGACACATGAAGTAACTGAATCAATAAAGATATAACAGATATTTTGCATCAGATTAACAAACCTTTTCTTGTTCTAGGACTTCCTTTTCTTGTCTTAACGTCCCAATAATTGTATTCAGTTCTAAGATGTCTGCATGCTCAACTTCTTCCTTTGGTCCCGCCTAATTGTGCAAAAAATATCATTAAACTAGGGGGTTACATCACGAAAACCTACTGCAACATGTTCAAATAAATATTTAACATGATGTATAGTTCATTATTTATATTCACACTTACCTCGGCCAGGCTTTTCAGTCCCTCTATTTCTTTTTCCGCAGCTGAAAAGTAGATTTTTTTTATTATTATGCAGCTTAATCAGGACGGAAAACAAGATATGGGTGTACTTGACAATTTTCTGTCAATGAAACACTGATTTGAGGTTATTAAAATAAAAAAAAACAAAACATCACATTTAAACAGAAAACACAATCAGCTTTAGCAAAATGAGTTTCTGACAGCACAGAGGCGCTTTCTTCAACCAGTATTAGTAGCTGTAGTCTATGTGAATCAAAAATATAAAAGAACATCAGTGTACCTGCAAGGTTTTTTCTCAACACTTGGATCTCGTGCTCTAGTTGGGCTTTTTGCAGAGACTTCCCCTCCTGCTCTTGCACTCGTGTCTGCAGCTCAGTGACGGAGGCCTGCAGCCGCGTGTAGTTCTCCAGCAGCCCGTTGTTTTCTTCCTGGGCCTCGTCCTTCTCCAGCTGCAGCGAGGCCTGTTTCCTCTGTGCCTCCTCCAGACTGGCAGACAGCTCGGCCAGCTGCTTCTCCCGCTCATCTGCAGCTTCTTTCAGTGAGCTTATGGTTTTCTGCAGTTCGGGGAGATTGGAGGCGTCTGATGGAGACGTAGCTTGACCACCACCTGGAGAGAAAGGTTCAGTTTGTGTGATGTGCCCCAGTAATCTTTAAAGGAATATTTGATTGATTTATTGTGTCGTTAACACAATTTACACAAAAATTACAGTTGCAGCTGTCAAATAATTCATTTCATTACAAAGATTACAGATTATTTTACAATTTGGTCTTAAACAAAATATTCTGCCTTCTTTTCCAAGCTTGAGCAAGGAAATTTGATACAAAAAAAGTTCCCTTCCTGAAGCACAACTCAAGTTTGTCATATTCATCCAACCAAAAGAAATTGGCATAAATTGACAACATTTTAGCAAAAAAATACATCCCTCAAGTCATCATAAACGTGGCAACAAAACAAAACAAAAAATGAACCTCATTCTCAGTATAACCTGGGTCACAAAACAAACAGTGTCTGTCCTCCTCTGGAGTTTCATTAAACCTGCAAGTCTCCAGAGCTAATGGTAACGTTCCTGAACGTAACTGTGCACACAGCCATCTTTGCCCTTTGTTTAAATGCTACTTCAAATAGGGCTTCTACATTGTAACCATCCTTTATAAGACAATTAAATTACTCCTTATCTCCTGAATATCACAGAGCAATCTGTTCTGGAAAATATATGACAAGTCGTTCAAATAAAATAAAGATTTTAACTCCTTCGCCCGGTGATGACAATGTGATGTATCCCAATTAAATATCTTTTTAGTGAGTCTCTGATCAGACATCTTCATAAGTCCATACCAAAGCTGAAACATTTGACATTTATGTCCGATGTTTGGAGGTTCTCATCCCATATCTCACTGATGGCCAAAACTGAAGCGATGACCTCTTTGGTTAAATCTCTGAATTCCTATCCCTACCAAAGAAGTAAAATAAATAAATAAAATACCAAAGTTAGGCTCACCACTCTGGATCTGCTCCTCCAGCTCCTCTATCCTCTCCTCGTACTCTGCCAATTCCTCTCTATGCCGCCGTGTGATGTCGGCCATCTTCTGCCTCTGGGCGTCCTGCAGAGCCGTCAGTTCGTGCTGGTGTTCGTCCACCTCACGACTCATCTCCTCACGCAGCTCCTGCTCGAAAGCAGCAATAACATCGAGGTTAGTGTCTCACTGCAGAGGTCCGAACCTCATACCTTAAATCAATATCACAATTAATTGAACATTTTACTTCAATTACGATTAATGAACGATTATTTTGCTGTTTGCTCTTTTTTTGTGGTTAGTTATTTGCCCTCATAATTCACTGACACAGTTTCATGTGACCACAGTGTGTTCGAGTATAATAAACATATGATTTATTATTATTTATTAAACTTTCCAGCATTATATTAAAATGAAAAGCTCCATCTTAAACAAACTTCAGGTAAATTTAAAAGGAAAACCTCTCCTGACTGTAGGACTCTGACTTGAACTTCTGTGCTATTAATCATTTTACTTGGGAATTAAAAACTTTTGAGTAGGCCTACTTCTCCTAAAGCTGCAAACATTCCCAGTTAAAGAAAGGGTTAAAATAAGATAATATGCTTGAGGCCCCAGGCCCCCAAAACATTACATCTGTCCCTGGTAATAATAATGAGAGCTCAGCGCGAGCGGCTGGATGAGACATGGAGCGATGCGTCCTGGTGTTTATAAATAATTCATCCAAAGTCTGATTAAACCTGAAACTAACACAAAGTCGTCTGTAGAAGTCTAAAGAAGTCACTTTGCACATCTGCAAATGTGGCTGTTTCAGACACTTTGGTGCTTTGAGGAGAAGCTGCGCTCTGTTTGTCTGTCTCACTGCACTGCTGTCGGACCATCAGCTGTTTGATCTGTGATGATGAAACGCTGTGGCTGTCAAACACTCGGCTGTTCTACAGTCAAAGTCGTTCACTGCATTTGGTTTGCGGCACTGTTATCATCGGCTGTTCGTGTTGTCTGTTGTCAGAACATGGCTGGAATGAGTTCTAGCCACATTCTATCGACTACGTCTCACATTTCAATCAAGGAAAAGTTTTAACGCGATTGATTTGATTGATTTTATCACCCAGCACTAACTATAAAATATAAACTTATTTTGGCAAAAATTAAAACTTTACCTTAATAGTTCTTTGAAGTTTGAGAATCTCTCCCTGGTCGCCGTTACCTGCTCCTGCTGCTGTCTTTGCCTGAAATAAAAAGAAAACTAGAATTACCACCTTGCAGTTGTATGCCTGCGCGCACCACTCAAGTTGCACTTACAGTTTACATCCATGTGTGTGAAAACATGGACACGTCACTCACACACACACACACACACACACACACACACACACACACACACACACACACACACACACACACACACACAGCAATAGAAAGATAAGCAACTGTGGTTTTCCAGGGGGCATGCAGACTTTGGAAATGTCAAACTGTTAGTCAATGTCAATGTCAAACTAATAGATGTCGCAGGTTCAACTCCCTCTACCTGAACTCTGTTCTGCTACATCATCAACTTCCCATCCTCATCTTTACCTGAGACATCCGCCTCCAGTGTGCCACCTCCGCCTCCAGACGCATCACTTCTGTCGACAGTCGGTTGATCTCCTGTTGCGACCATATGACGTCGCTGAGGTCCATCTCATCGCTATGGAAGCCCTGATGTGACCCCGGGGGCCGTGACAGGAAGGAGGAGGCAGAAGAGGTAGTGGTGGAGGAAGCAGTGGTGACGGGCAGCACGGCGGGACCGATGGAGGCGGACTGAGTCGACTGTTGTAGCTTCTGGACTTCTTCCTGGAGTCCGCTCTGCCGAGCTTTAAGGTGACTGATCTCCACCTGAGAGACATTAACTAATATTAAGACGCTTTTATACGAAGAACTACCATGAGCTTCACATCCACATTCTGCCTTGACAAGCTGATTTTAGAGAAATTTCAATAGAAAGGCCAGTGCACACCTGCAAAAATTATGTGGACAGGTGCATAGGAGAAAAACAACACTTGCAGGTGAAAGAAGAGGGGTCCTGCACACTCTTCTGTACTTGCAAAAAAAAAACCATACACTGCAAGAGTATGAAAATTGAAATTGGGCCATTCTTTGTCACAAAACACAAAGCCTTTACAAAAACATCAATTTTAGAAAAGCAGTTTTGCCTTTACTTGATTAGACTTGACTGATTTTTGTGTTTTCTGACTGACTGTTTATGATTAAGATTGTTTAATTCATGCAGGTTTTTCAACACCAAGTTCGGTGTGATGCGTTACAAACCACCATCGGAGAAAATTGGTAAAAATGTTAATTTGATATTCATCTACCTTTATATACTATAAATATATAAGGATTGAAAACACAAAAATGCATTCAATATATGCAATTAAGCATTAAAGCAAATAGAAATGTAATTTGCTGAGTGTATGTACATGATGTTGGAGAAAATTAAAGCTTAATTTTGTTGTTTTAGTTTTAAATGTTATACATTTTATAAAATAATTTTGTTTTTTTTGTGTGTGTCTTTATAAATGTTTATGTTTATTAATTTGTTTATTTTGCATCTGTGTGTGTTTATTTTTCTACTACTTAATTTGGTATCAATCATTTACATTGACAGAGCAGAACACTTTATTTCATAAGCAGCAGTTTTCTATGAGCCCTGCAGGCATTTTAATCGTCAGTATTGCAGTTGATCATGTTCATTTAATTGTGGAAAGCCAAAATGTGATCAAGCTTGATATAAAATTAAATGTGCAGCCCTGTGTTTTTTACCTTGTAACGCTTGGGGGATATATTTTTGACAGATGTACCATCTAAGTGCTTTAATTATGAACACACATATACGTACATCTTTCTGTTGCAGAAGGGTTCTGTACTCTGCAGACTGAGCTTTAATCTGGATCTCTGCTGCCTCTAACTTCTCCTCGAGCTCTGCATGCAGCTTTCTTAATCTGTCGTACTGAAACAAAGAGAGAGAGAAGAAAGGAAGTCAATAACACAGAAAATATGCAGGAAATTAAAATTTTTGTTTTCCCCTTTAAAGGAAGGCAGTCAGAGCTTAGACAGATGCTAAAGGGCACTTCAGCAGGATGAGTGATTATTGACATAGAGAGAGAGGCTGGTGTTATCCTAAATATGTCCGATTACTAACAAATTCCATAAAAAGACCAAAGCCAACTATGTGTTGTTCCATCTCTCGAAATTTTCTGACTTCCGTACCAGGTCTGTGTCTCTCAGCTTCAAACCCATTTGCTCCCATTTCTAATTGTCTCTGAGTATTTAATCCTCACAAACATGTCACAATTATATAGTTTCATTTTTAAAAGGATAAGGTAATTTCCCTTAAACACCTGGGCACTGTAGCTTTTATTAAATGTCACTCCAAAAGGAGTTTACAGTACATTTGTTGGGGAATATTTTAGCTGCAGATTAATATACAATTGGTGCCCGAGTGAACATTTACAGCAGCAAAAAAATAGAGAGATGGCTGGTTGCTCTGTATACTGTAATCAAAGGTAGGTAAAAAACTTGAATCAGGTGCTTATGGAAAACAGGGACCAACGGGATAAACAGAAAGGAAATCCTGGCACTCCAAAGGTGTGAAAATATGGGGAAGGGGGCTTTAAAAACGGTTGTTGTATGTGGGCCGTTCCAAAAAATGGGGCGCTATAGTGCTGAGGAATAAAGGATATATCTGGCCTGGGGTGGCCTGCTCTGGCGACCCGTAGGCTTACACTGGTACACTTTTAGATATAGGCAATATTTGGTCTGCTCCCACACTTTTTATCATGCAGAAAAGTACCAGAAAAGTATTCACTGCATTCTCGGGATCTCTGTATGCTCTCTTTCCCAAATGCTAAGACCAGAATAGGGAAAAGGGATTTTGGGTATTCTGTACCCTCAGCCTGGAATTTGTTGCAGAATGACTTGAAACTCAAGGAGCTGGCATCATTAAATGTTTTTAAATCTAAAATGTGAGACTTGTAAGCAGATTCTGTAGGATGTGGATGTTTTTGGCCTGCCTGATGGCACATGTGACTCCCAGAAAGTTGTCTTTTGACTCAGATAGTTTGTGGCTCTGTTTGTAACTTTGTGTTTTCACTGCTGACTGTCTGAAAAGGAGATTCTGAATCTCAGTGGGACCAACCCGGTGAAATAACAGATAAATAAATAAATGACAATACTTGTTAGCAGATTCAATTCACTGTTGGTTTTAGATTTTTTTCACAGATATAGGAAGAAACTTTCTACCAATCTCCTCGCTCACTGAGCAGGATTTTATAGCACTGATGTGATACACAATAAGCAGAGGAAATTTTTCTCCCCAGCCCCTTCCTTCGTTTTAAGTGCAAGCATTTTTTTAAGGTTGAGTGCCATACAAGCACCAGGGAGCCACACAGGAACCACTGAAGGTCAAAACCACACACGCCTGAAGCAGGAGTTTATAGGTCTTTCTCACAGGAGACAACTGACTTCAAACATGTGCAAATAATTTCAATTTCCAGGATTTTTCTGTGACATTTTTTCAGTGATGATCCAGCTGGTATGACAGACAGGGATCGCGCCATACACTTTTTAAAATAAAATAAAATAAAATTAAACTAAACTTTATTTCTAAGTATTAAGATACAGTACACAAATGTCCATAAAGTAATAAATTTCATCAGGATATCACAATAAATTCACCCGTCGACACTGATTAAGTGCACAGAAGAATCTCACCTCAGATTTCTGAGTGGCAAATGCAGCCTCGACTTCAGCCAACTTGGAATTAGACACCTGCAGCTCCGTGGCGGCATCTTCAGTCACAGGGAAAACACAGCATTGAATATATCACAGCCGAGCATACAGTGACAATGTTGTGCACAAGTTGAAAGTCTTCACCAGTCACTTTACAGTAAAAAAAAAAAGGCACTGCAGCATTAATTAAAGGAAAGCATAATCCACAAACGTAACTAACTGTTTTTCTCATGTACACTGTGATAAAAACACAGTATTCCTGTTTCTGATAAGAAGAATTTCAAAAAGAGAATTACTATTCAGGTTCATCACGGTGGCGAACACGTGTAAGAGACACTAACTGATTATTTTTCTTCTCTATCTTAGTCACACACTCAGATCTGCTTTACCCAGCTCACATGACAAACAAACACGCACAGCTGAGCAGGCCAACATTTCTGGAGGTTTTGTCAGTTATTTGATCTACTGCACAGACTAAATTGGCTGTACGGGCAAATATAGTTCAAGTTAATGTGGTCACGTTTTCAAAATGTACTTAAAAGATGTATTTGAGGTCTGGTATGCAGAGTGCTTCACAGCTGCTCGGTGATAAGAATTCATACTTTTAGTTTTGATCAGAGCTGTGAGTTGGAGATCTGCGGTCAAAGTTCTCTTTGCGTCAGTGTGTTTTATCACTTGTTGTCTGTTTGCTCCAGAGTGATGGGACTTTTAGGTTTAACTTGCCAAATGGGATGAAGCAGTTTTTATGTCACAAAATTGTAAGGCCAGACTGAAGTCTAGACCTGGTGGAAACAACAAACCAAGCAAATTAGTGACTTGCTGTAATATAACAATCAGAATCAGGCATCAACGTTTCAAGGATAATATCACTTTAGAATTGAATCTGATCATGAAGAATGTAATCTGAGTCACCATCAGGCTGTAAGCAGCTCCACTGACAATGACTGAGAGAGTGACTGCATCGACTGAGAATGTCTGCTCCCCATTTTACACCTAAATAACTTCAAAGTCACATATATGAACACGCTTGATTTCAATACTTGTACATGTATGAAAACCTTCCACCATCATCCAGCAAAACAAAGTCTCCTAACGTGGATACATGTATTTAACATATAAAGTTTAACCAAAGTAAATGGGTCACATATAAAACTGGAAGATGATAGAAAATGCATCCTTAAAGGGACAGTTCAACCCACAAATCAAAAATGCATATTTTTTCTATCTGTTTTCCAAGTTCATCCTCACACTGTAACGTGATCCTGACAGGAAAAATAAGGACGGTGTAACAGAGCTGATTTCAGAAGCACTCTCCTCTGTATTTAACAAAGAATTATGTCTAATTCTGTTTGTTCAGTTAGCTTGAAGCACAGACGCATAATTAACTGCAAATATGTGGCCGTCCTACCTGCACATCTGCACCGCATACTGAAGACTGACACCAAAATTTAGTGCAGTGGAAAAAGAGTATTAAAAGGCTCTACAAAGTGTACATTTAACTACACTAAGTTCCCTTGGCAGTCTCAAACCTGCAGGAAACCCCAGGGGGAAAAAGTCACTCAGATTTTGAATGCTGACATTGGCAAAGAAAAAAAATTTCTCAGTGTTGTCATGTTTACATATATCCACTCATCCACATGAGAACATTATATCTTTAAAACGTCCAAAAAAAAGCAGCAGTGTACAATCAGTTCAGTGCATCTGTTATTAGTTACATAGTTTTCTCCTTTAATTGAGACGGTACCTTGTGACTGTCTGTCACATTTTTCTCATACAGTCTGGGACATGTACACTGTTAGTCATACATCTCTGAACAGCTGATGTTTAAGCAATTCGATAACAACATTATTGTAATAAGTTAGTTTTAATAATTTTCTAAATCTACTATTACCAAGTTGCACATTGCCTTTTTTCCAACGTGTTTTGGAAAGAAATTGCAGTTTGCACAGAGTTCAAAAGTTTAAAATCTTGTGAAAAATGTCTGAAAGCAGCACAAGGAAAGTGATGTCTCTTCAGGTTTCAAAGGGTTAACTAAAATTGGTACACTAGAACTACAAGGAAGCTACTGCATATGTTTCGAAAATACAAAAGATGCAAAGAATGTTTTTTGTGCAATTGCTTTTAATTTTGGGAAATATTCTACAACCACAAGAAGAGATGGGCGGACTACAGACCTTGAACTTTTTTTTTTTTTACAAGAACTTAAATATGGCACCACAATAGAGGCCTTAAAAATAAAAAAATCAGTTCAGACGAACAATATTTTTGAAAATTTCACATGAACTGAACATAAGAATGCATGATAATAACGGCGAGTCATCTGTATCAGCAGATTTTGGCTTTAAAGTGAAATATCAGAATCAGCCAACATGCTGATTTCTGCCAATATGACAAACTGGGTTTTTTTTTTTTTTAAATTTACAAAGTGAACATAGACAAAGCATCAATCCTGAGTTGAAGTATTTTTCCTATTTTTGCACAAGGAATTGATATTACAAATATTAAATAGCATTGCTTTTTATGTCTTCTTGCGGGTGGGCCATCACGATAAGAATAAGCCTAATATGATGTTAATTCTACTGCAGAAGAGACCTGATGATCACTAAAATCAGGTGGGGGAAAAAAGTGGATGAATCAATACTGGTTATCCTCTAAATAAGTTTTAATGTATCAGCATATCAGATTTCTGCAAAAAATCCAACATCATGCATCCCTAACTGAAAAGGCAACATTCAGAATTTGTACTTTTTATTATCTATGTCAACTTTTTCTTTAAATTTGTTTTCTGTACATCCTGGCATGTTGTATGTGCTGTATTGTGATTATATATATAATTTATCTATTTTACACATTGTTAGGTTTTACATTTTAGCACTCTTGCATGCACTTGCATTTTGTATATGAAAGGTGCTATATAAATGATTATCATCACGTTTGACAATAAAGAATTTAAAATAGGAAGAAAAAACTGCTTACAAGTACAAACACTGATATTATCAGCATCCTGAGTTGTGAAATTCAAAAAAAAACTTGAGTGTGATGATGTGGCAACAAAAAATAAACAAAAACAAAAAAAAAAAACAGGAACACAAACTTACCTCCTACTTCTTCGACTCCCTCCAGTAACATATCTTTGGTAAAGTTAGATATCTGCCCGGTGAAGGAGGACAGACTTCCCCCGACCTGGCCCAGAGACTGGCCGAGGCCGGAGCCGATTCCTCCCAGCCACGATGACATGTTGACGGCTAAAAACCAAACAACAACAAAGCAAGGCCGGAGAGGACCGGGGGGCTAGCCTAGCTTTGACTCCAGAGGTGAAACAGCAAGCTCGGTCATCAAGTTCAACTGTTAGCTCTAAACCACAGACACGACGTTAACTTTCAAACTTAAATCCTCCGAAACAAAGTCTCTTTTGAGGCTGACGGACGCTCATTTAGCGCAGACCCTGCCGGCTAATAACAGCTGATCGTTTCCCTGAAGGAATTTGCAGGACAAGCTAAGCTAACCGTCGTTTTATCTCAGTCAAACGGCTAATTACTTAGCTGGCGGTCAAACGTTGAGGTCTGCGTCGTTTGCGGAGATTGTTAGCGGTGTTTTCAGCAGTTTTTTAGCCGGTCTAAACAACACAGCGTCCAGAAAGTGCCACCTCAACTGCTGCAGCCATATTATCTGATCGGCTGCGGCGATGGCTGCTGTCAGGTTTGACGTGGACACAGAGTACGGCAGCGGTGCATTGTGGGATACTGGAGGACCAACAATTCAAGGTGCGTTCAAGAACCCAAAAAAAAAACTACAACTGAAAGGAGCCCAAGCGACATATCAATGACACACCTTAAAACTTCAGATAATACCCATTATTATTATTATTTGCTTAAAACATGTCAGTGGGTTATATTTTATTTTTGCATTTTATGTCATGCATTCTGTGCACTAAATATTTATATATATTATATTATATTTAGATAGATAGATAGGTACTTTATTGATCCCGAGGGAAATTTATTAATAATTTATTTAAAATTATTTTATTTTATCTTACTTTTACTAATATTACCAAGTGGATTTTATCCATTTGAAGATTAAATTCTATGTATTCTATTCTGATTTAATTTTATTTTTACATGCTGGCTTTATTATGTCTTTTTGTCTTTTATATGTTTTGATGTAAAGCACTTGGTGCATTTAATTTCTTCCTTGTAAAGCACGTTGGGCTGCATTTCTTGTATGAAAGGTGCTATACAAATAACATTTATCATTATTATTATTATTATTATTATTATTATTATTGACCTCAACAGGTGGGACAGGCGACTATATGGGATGGGCTTTTATTTCCTTTCACACAAAAGCTGTTGCTCAGAAAAGATGGTCAATACAATCAAATTATTTCACACTTTGAAAGTACAAGAAAATAACCTGAAAATATGCTAAAAAACAAACAAACAAGAAAGTAAATAAATAAATAATGAACAAAAAGCAAGAAATAACCTGAAAAAAATCTTGAAAATAAGTATAATTCTGCTAAATGATTTTAAACACATAATTATAATTAATAATAATAATTATGAATATAGTTCACCGAACACATGTTTAGCATGTCCATACTGACAAAAGCTTAAACATATATACAAATTGTATGCCTGACCTAAGCTAATAAACAGAAAATGAACAGATTAAAAATGAATAAAATTACCTGAAAATTTGCAAACCACCAACCGCCCAAAAAAGTAAAAAAAAAAGAAAAAAGTAAAACAAACAAAAATACAAATCTGTCAGACTGTGTTGTTTCTTCTAACTTCTTTATTAAAAGATTCTTTTTTTTTACATAGTGTTAAATACAATCTCTCAAGAGACAAGAGGTCTGAAAGCAGATAATGAGAAGAAACAGATGTGAGATCACCTTTGATTCCTTTCAGCAGACCACCAATACAATATATCACTCTGTTAACATTTAAAACTCAATGCAGCTCTCAGTTTTAAATCTTCAGTTGTAAAAAATAAAGGATAAATCAGAGGAAATGTCTTTAATTCATAGCATTTCTGTGCAAATCAGGGAGAGTCAGGACCCAGAGCCCATTTTTCAGCAGCTTGTACCATCCTTACAAGGCCTGAGAACAAACATCTTTTAAACACCAAACGCTAAATTTTAAGCCTCCTATCTTCCATCAGGGTGACCATGGTGCATTTCTGGTGTGTAAGTCAGCAGAACAATCATGACCCAAAGGTGCAGTACCGCCTGTAAAAAGCAGTTAAAATGTTCATTTCTTTAATAACCAGAGATACCAAAAAAATATACCAGTTTTTCTAAATACTCACCATGTACAGGATAACAAAAACTCTGGCCATAGGGTAACGCCTCAAGAAGATGCCCAGTCTGATGCTAAAATGACAATTTTCCATTTATCAGAGGGGATTGTATTTCACACACAAACGGACACAATGTAAATATTGTAATGTAACCTCCAAAACATAAGTTGGCAGTGGCGTTTTAAACAAAACAAAAAAACAACCAAAAAACAGTTACCTGAAGCGGTCGATGGTGCTGGCTGCCTTGCGTACTTTGCCATACACTCCTGGACTGTCCTGATCACTGAAAAGGACGGGTGTGTTTCTTTGTCGGGCCACTGAAAATACAACACAGAAAAAAATAGAACTAGGAATGAAACCTGAAAAAACAAAAAAGGATATGTCCCGTTTCAAAAGGCTTATGTTGTTATGTCGGCTTATGTTATTATTTTTTTTAAACTGGTCCAATACTGAGCAAGACCACTGTATTTTGGCAGCAGTGAAACCCACCAGACTCCATTTAAATAAACAATAATTTTATCATTTTTAAACACAATTAATCAAAGTCTAAAGAAATTTTTTTAAAAAGTTAAAAAAAAAAAAAACAGAGACAAAAAAATGACCCCAAACGGTTCTGAAATTTGAAAAAAAGGTTTATTTTTCTGTAACATAATTTTAAATATATAATTATAATAATTATGAATATCATTTTATGGGCATCTTTTTCCTTTTTAAATATCCCTTTCCTTTAAAAAAACAAACTATTATCCAGGTTTTTTAAATTTCCTCCTTATCAAAAAAGATATTATTATTAGTTATTATTAGGACTTTTACTATCCAGGTCTTTTTCTTGTCACACTTTATCAATTTTTGCAATGTGTGGGATATTTCCTACCAAGTTGCGAACTGCCTGTCTCCCATGTTTTCAAAATAAATCAAACCAGTTTACTCTGGTTTCAAAGGGTTAAACAGCCTGTAAAGAGCGCCTGAACACAGAACAAAAAACTGTTGTCGATCTAGGTTTCAAAGGTTTAACAATCTGAC
The DNA here is from genome assembly GCF_026936395.1 of Plectropomus leopardus. Classification (NCBI taxonomy): domain Eukaryota; kingdom Metazoa; phylum Chordata; class Actinopteri; order Perciformes; family Serranidae; genus Plectropomus; species Plectropomus leopardus. The sequence continues at coordinate 6,908,049 of NC_142189.1, forward strand.
CCACATCCACACCTCTCCTACCTGGTCCCTCCAGACCGCTCATGTTGATGCTCGGCCCGCCGCTCTGTCCTCCCTGAGAGTTCTTCAGCTGCTGCTCCAGACGCTCCAGCTGGAAGACCAGAGAGCTTTTCTCCGTGCCCAGAGCCTCCAGCATCGTCTGCTTCTGGATCAGCGTCTCCGTCAGCTGGTGGAGACGATTCTCCAGCTCTGTTTGGCTGCTGCTGCTGAGAGTTTTGTTGGTCAACTGGAAGAAAGCATCATCAATAATATCATGTTTCTGTCTGTCACAGAGCAGATAATGACCGAGCAGCCCTGGACTCTGGAAAAGGGACTCTACATTTACATGCGCTGTCTAATTATAAAGGGACTGACCTGGTTCCTGAGTTTTTGGATTTCATCTTCTCTGTCCTTGATTCTGCTCTGCAGAGTGGTTTTGGCTCGATGTTGCTCTTCCTCCAGGTACTGCAGCTCCTAAAGAAAACGCAAAAACATCCCACATAAATTAAGAATATAAAATAACAGGAAACACATTACTCCAATTTTAATGAATTTACACTGTCTGCCCATTTGTTTTAGGATTGATTTTAAGATTTTACTATTTACTTTTGAAGCCCTTCATGGCCCAGAATATATATCTGAACTGCTGTCCCCCGTACCAACCAGTCCGCAACCTCAAATCCTCAGACAGGAACCTGCTGTTCCACAACACACTTACAGACTAAAGTCGACCGAGCGTTTGCTGTAAAGACTCCTCGGCTGTAGAACGATCTGTCTGAGGAACTCTGGCTTCACTACCTTCTTTTAAACCACTTTTAAAGACTTATTTTTTATTGATAGGTGTTGTTATGATTTCTCTTTAAAGGATTCTTATTGTTAATATTACGAAACTGTACCTTACTTCTGACAATGCACTTAAATTTTGCACTGCTCTGTTTGATTTTTCTTTTGTGTTGTACTTTTTGCTTTGTAAGAATTTCCTGTGTGTGTCTTATTGTGATTTTGTGTGTAAAGCACTTTGTAACATTGATTTGATAAGTGCTACAAAATATACATTATTGTTTTATTATTATTATTATTATTATTATTATTATTATTGTTGTTGTTGTTGTTGTTGTTGTTGTTGTTATTATTCTTATTATTATTATTATATAAAAGTTTAATCAGACATTTAAATGAATGATAGTTATGAATGTAGTTTAAGGGAAAAATGTGCGGCACTTTATATATTTCCTCCTTTACCTGTTTGTAGCGCTCGACCTCAGCCTCCACCTCTTGCTTCGCTCTGCTCTGTAGGACCAGTTGCTCCTCTAGCTGGAGCAGCTGATCCCGCCATGTCTCCGCCTCCGTCACGGCTTGATTCTCCAGATCCTGCCACAAAAAACATGTCTCACTTGAACAGATTAGTCAAAAAAATAAAATTAAAAAACAATAATTGTGCAACAGAGCTCTGCATATTTTTAACTCTGGATTTGCTCATTTTAACCCCAGTTTTCCTAAACTTAGATTAGAACTAATCCGGTACTAATCTCTGCCGGTGCAACCCAGCCATAAACAGATTTACAAACATCACAGTGCAGCCATCAGATACACAAACACCAATACAGACAATCCTTTTCTCTATTTTCTGCCCTTTAAATCCTCACCTGTATTTCTATTCGAAGCGTGTGCACTTGCCCCTGTAGTTTTTGGATGTCCTCCTTCTGCATTTCCCTCTCATGACGCAAGTCCTCCAGCTCCAGAGCCATGGCCCCGCTGCCGTCCACCGTCTCCAGACCAGATCCCTCCTTCAGGCTGCTGATTAGCTTTTCTTTGGACTAGAGGAACATTTAAAACATAATCAACAACAGTTAATCAAAAGATGACAAAAAGAAAAAAAAAATTGCAAAAGAACACAAAAATATTTTAAATAAATTTGTCTCACTTGTAGGATGCGTGAAGCTTTGTGCTTGTAGTCCTGTAACTCCTGTTTGGCGGTCTCAGCTGCAGCTTTGGCACTTTTCAGTTGCTGCTGGAGGTCTTCGACCCTGAGCCTCTCCTCTGCAGCTCGCCGCTCTGCTGCAGTCACCGTCTCTGCGAGGGTCTGCCTCTCAGCCTCCGCTTTGGACAGGCGGCCAGCATACTCACTCTGCACAAAAACACAGAATTAAGAAATCTGATCTTTTCCAAACTTTCAGTGGAGACTGAACTGTCATATACGCTCACCAGCCACTTTTTTAGGTTCACCTGTTCAACTTCAAGCGTGAACTGGGGCCCAGCCTCATGTATTAAGCCCCCCAAGTCCCCTTATAACCAAATGAGCATCGTTTAAATGGCACCAACCTACCGGAGTATTGTTGCTGACCATGTCCATCCCTTTATTACCACAGTGTAATCATCTTCAGATGGCTACTTCAAGCAGGATAACGTGCAGGATGTCATGTCATAAAGTTCAAATCATCTCAAAATTGTTTCTTGAACATGAAAATGAGTTTACTGTAACCAAATGGCCTCCACAGTCAGATCACAATCAAATAAAGCACCTTTGAGGAGTGGGAACAGGAATTTCCCATCATTGACGTGCAGCCGACAAATCTGCAGCAACAAAGTGATGCTATCATGTCAATAGGGACCAAAATCTCTGATGTTTCCAGCACCTTATTGAATGTATGCCACGAGGAATTAAGGCAGTTCTGAAGGCAAAAGGGGGTCCAACCCGGTACTAGCAAGGTGTACCTAATTAAGTGGCAGCTGAGTGTTAAAAGGAAGATGTATGGCATCATGTGCACCTGCATCTGCCGGTAGTTGTCCTGTTCCCTCCTGAGGCCCAGCTCAGCCTCTCGCAGCCTCTCCTGTATCGTTTCAAGAGCTTGGGACTGCAAGCTGCTCCCCTCTGTGTGGTCCTGCATGATTCTAAAAACCAGACGTGAAAATATATAAACCAACTCATAAAAAGCTAGATCTGATCTCTACTTAACAAGGTGTTCATAATAATAATGATGATTACAACAGCAGCAACAATAATAATAATAATAAATAAACAACAACAATATTAATAATAATAGAAATGATATCTACAAATAAAAGTTTCAAAATATTTCTATTTTGACGTATATATAATAATAATAATAATAATATATACATTTTTTTTGTAGGCGCCTTTCAAAACACGTAAGTTCCCCTTAAAAGACTGAGTTAAAGAACAACAGTGTAACAGCAGATCCATTAAATTAAGTTTTAGTATACTATTTAGTATTTTAGTAATTAGTATAAAATCATTATGTACAAAGGTTCAGTGTGACCGGATCAAACTCAATATGCAAGTTTAAAAAGATGCATTTTAAGATGAGATTTGAAAACGGAAAGCGAGTCAATGTTGTGGATGTATAAAATATATATATAAGAGTGTACCTTGAGCGTTCCTTCTGTGCCTCCTCTAATGCGGCACTGCGGGACTTCAGCATCTGATCGGCTTCATCAAGCCTGATTTTTAGGACTGCGAGTTGACCATCTTTGGCAGAAAGGGCCTCTGTTAGGTCATCAACCTTTGACCGAAGCTCCCGTACCATCCGGTCGGTCTGAGACTGCTCCGAGTTCCATCTGTCTGCACGCATGCGGGCCTGGTTCAACTCTATATGAGCACAAAACCACTTAATGAATACAGAGGGAGAGGTGCAGAAATGTAGACCATAGTTCCTGTTAGGTGCATTTCTCACCGTCTTGTAAGTCTTTTGCTCTCTGGATGACTGAAGCCATCTCCTGGTTGAGGGAGGACACCTCACTGCGCAGGAGCTGGTTCTCCAGACGCAGACTGGACAGGATCTGGCTCTGTGGCTCCTCTGTGGGAGGTGGAGGAGGAAGAGCAGGAGCCTCCTGTCTGCTGGACTCTTGAGGGACAGCCAGGCCTGAGTCTGAACTCTCAGGTGTGTCTGGTGGCCAGGCAATACAATTAAATGGAAAAAAAATAATAATAAAAAAATAAACATATTAAAATAAAATAAAATAAAATAAAGTAAATATATTTCAGATATAAATCAGACATATATTTATGTAGATATGGTAGGGCAGGGCAATATACTGATATTACATTAATATAATAATGTGAGACTAGAATTCTTCTTAGATTTTGAGTAATGTACAAAATAGTAAGTTGTTTTTTCCTTATTTTGAAGGCTGTATTACAGTAAAATGATGTGATTTTCTGAACTTTCCAGACTGTTCTATTATTTGCCTTTATTCACTCAGTCCTTCTAAACACATTACTGATGATTATTTGTCAAAGTCTCATTGTGATAATATTTTGTGAAACAACCAATAGTCAAACCTACAATATCGTCACAATATCTATATCAGGGTATTTAAACAAATATATTGTAATATTTGATTTTCTCCATATCACCCAGTCCTTAAATAAGGCAAGAAAAATATGACTGCCTCTCTTTTGTGTTGTACAGCTGTCCATCAACAGGGGGACAATAATTTTGTTTTTACTTTTATTTGCTTAATTTCATGTAATTCAATTGTAATGTATTGTACTGTTACTAATTTCTTGCTATTTTGGAGTCATTTCTTGGTAAGTTGCATGTTGCCGTCCTCTAATGTTTTTAAAAGAAATCAAGCCATTTTGCTCATCTATCAAAGGGTTAATGAAACAATTTTACTATTACCACAGTGATATCATACCTTGGTATTTTTACTGCTTCATGAATGAATGTGGCACTTTTTGATTGGGGTCATATTAATCATACCTTGGCTTGGGTCTTTTGCAGAGCTCTCCTCTGATGTTTTGATGCTGTGAGCAGACAGTGAGCTCATGCTTGAGGCCCTGGATACACCCCGGGTTGAGGGGGGCGTCGACGGGACAGAGGGGATATGAGGAGCAGCGGAGGGAGGAGGTGTTGGGTTTTGGGCCTCAGTAACCGGAGCTGCCACTTTCACAAGATCTCTTCTTGAATCCCTCCTGTTGCTGGCTGGAGGGTCAGAGCTGTTCAGAAAGTTAAAGAGCATGTCGTCATCCACATCCTGCTCGCTCTTTCTGGGCCTCACAAAGCCAGATGAGGCTTTGGCAGAGTTGGAGGCCCCGCTGCCAGAACCAGAGGGGACACTGGGAATGTTGGCAGTACCAGCCAGCAGGGTCGCGCTGGATCTCTTGATGTTGCCAGCTGCTGCGGAGATGTAGCTCTGAGCAGCATCAGAGGATGCATATTCATGGTGTGTCACAGCTGCGTGGGTGTTGTATGCAGCGTCGTACTCAGGTTTGACGATCGGTTCGACTCCATAAGATGATGAAAAGGAGGATGTTCTCTCCTGTTTTTTGGTCAGGGCGGTGGCAGCTCCTTGGTCCACTTTATTCAGGAAGTCTTCAGCTTTTCCAGCCAACTCAGCAAACCAAGACATTTTGGGTCCTAAAGGCAGAAACATAACAGTAAGATCTGAGGATGACATGGACCTTTTAGCCAACAGATTCCAACTTGACAATTAATATATATTTTAGGGGTCATCAGGTTACTGGGGCTTATATTTGGCATTTTGCCGATTATCTGTATCTGCGTTTTTTTTTTTCATGCTAGCCGATAAAATTAATGAATTAAAAAGTCCAAAGAAAGTATGGGAGAATGGGAGGAACATTTACTTTGTAAAACCTTGGGAACTTGTTTTTTAAAATTCATTTTTATTTAAATTTTCGCTTGACTTTATACAAAAAGTTGCGGAAAAATGTCTGTATATGATGTTAAAAGTTTCAGTATTGATTGACATTTGCCAAAGGCATTTAAACAGAGTTTAGTGTTGGAGTTTGTTATATTCCAAATTCTATTTTCATTTTTATCGTAAGTGCATATTGGTTCCAAGTATTGGTTATTGGTCTTATTAACTACTAATAATCAGTATCGAAAAAATTCAAGTAATCAACAATATTTTTTTAAAGTGAAAATAAAATGCAAAAATTACCATTTCCACTAAAATCTCATCTCATGTTGAGGAAAAAAAAGCATAATTTATCTGAAAGTGTGACTTTCACAAAAATTCTGGTAGTTTCTTTTCTCAATAAAACCAAGGACTGTCATGGCTGACAGGTGACCTGATGGTCACCAATTTGATCCCCTGACCAACAGGTAATACTGTGTGAACCCCTTTGATTATCAAGAGGGCCACTTTGGAAATAAGTGTTTTTAGTGATGTTTTTAGTGCTATCTTCTAGGGCTAAAAAAATCTGAGTATAAATCAAATCAAATCAAAACAGGATAAATTTGGGCACGTTACCGCCACCGAGGTACCCCTAAGCAAGGCTCGTAACTGCTGACTGTTCAAGAGGAGCAGCTCAGTGCCAAACTGATCATACTGTGGCTGTATTTGACAGCTTCTGAGTGTAATCAGGGCGTTCCTGAAAAGAAAACTTGGCTCTCAGCTGTTCTCAACTAACCAAAACAAGCTGTAAGGTCCACACTCCTTTGTAAGTTATGTTCAAATAAAGTCAGTGAGTCACAGTTCCTGCAAAGTCTTGTTTTATAACAGCTGTACTGTATGCATTTGTTATATTATAGTACTTTTTAAAAGTATCTTTGTCATGTTTTGTTGTAATTTTCCTATTCCATATTTATGTTCTTGCCTTCCATACATTTAGCAGAATTTTTTGCACAAAGCGACGCACAGTAGGTGCATTCATACCACGCAGGAGAATGAGATAGATATTATCCTAAATTGGGAACGTATCTGTTTTAAACAAAAATTATGAAAACAAAAAAAACAGTTACTTAAGGTTAAGATTAATTCAGGGCCATAGCTTGGGTCAGAAATCATGCAGCATTTTGTTCGCAGCCTGAGACTCAAACTCGTCTTGTTAGATTTCATCTTTTACAGTTTGTATCGTCTTTTAATGCATTTATTTTAATATTTCCTAAAAACTTCTAAAAATGTGCTTTATTCTTTTTGACCTTTGTATATGTATTTTGTTCTGGCCTTTTTGCTTTCTCTGTTTGGCTTGATTGTTGATGTTGATTTTTATTCTTCCCTGAGTTCCTGCTTTTTCTTTGTCAATCAAAGCACTTTGTAAACAACCGTTTTTAAAGGCGCTATATAAATAAAGTTATTATTATCATTAGTATTATTATAAACTCCTCTATCAATACACAGTTTCTACACAGCTAGCATGCTAGCTGAACAAATCAACAGTCAGAGCTGCCAGGTTGGTTATTTTAACGACAATGGATTGTTTCTGGGACACATACGTGGAAATAACAGAGTTAAAACAGGGGTCATCTGCAGCTGCAGTAACGTTATCATAAAGTAAACACAGCTGGTTCAGCATAAACTCCATCACTGCTGAAGCTAACAGGCTAGCTGGATGCTAACACAAAAGCGTCTAACGTACCGTTTTGAGACGACGTCCAAATGTCCAAATGTCTCCGGTCAGCTGGCTACCGCCGGGGCTTAACTGGTGAGCATGAACGGGAAAAAACTGTTTGTATAAACACGGTCAAATGTCATTATCTGTCAAAGAGGATATTTGTGATCATCTCAATACGTGGACCAGGAAGCGCTGCCGAGCGAGGACCCCAAAACAGAGCGACCTCACACAAGCCTGAGCAAAAATTAACCAATGAGAGTTCAATGCGCATCACCCAGCTCCTGCTTATTTCTACACTCCCATTAATATCATAATATATAAATGTAAGACGATAATAAACAAAGACGATTTAGTGATTAGTAATTTATCTTGATACTTAATCTTCCGACTGTTCACCTTTAACTCTTTAAAACCTGGATCAACATCACTTTTCTTGTGCTGCTTTCAGATGCCTCTCACAAGTGTTTAAACCATTAAACCCTGAGAAAATATGTTTAATATCTTAAAAAAAAAAAACATAGGTAAAAAGGCAAAGAGCAACTTGGTAAGAAATGTTCCATATATTGCGAGAATTTGTAGATTTGGAGAACTAAACAAAAAAAAAAAAAAAAAAAAAAGAAAGGAAAAAAAGAAGCTAGGATAAAATATCTAGAGTTAAATTAAGAAAAACAAAGATTAGGAGGAATATTTTCATATCATAATCATAAATTTAAATATATTTATGCTATAGAATTTGCATGAATATTTGGGTTTTTTTCTTTCTCCTTATCTTTTAAATGGTTTTTGTTCTGTTTTTTTTTAAACAAATCTTCAGGTAATTTTTTTGTACTTTTTACTAATTTTCTGTATTGCTTGTTGCCTTCTTCCCATGCTTTTCAAAAGGAAATCGGGCCAATTTGCTCAGGTTTCAATGGGTTAAAAACTTTTGGTAAGACTTAAGTTGGATAGTGGCGAGGTATGGTTTAATTTGAGTTAAAAAAAAATAATTAAACACAAACATATAGAAAATGTCCTTCATTACACTAACTAGTTCAATGAAATAAGGTCATTCAGCTTCATCTTTAAGCGATGAAATAACGTCGGCAGGTGACTTTTGTTGCTGAAGTCTCACGTTTAGATTAATAACAAGGCAAACTGAGACAGAAGTTATGAAACAGTGCCTCTTTATTTTTTCCGCACTCACTCCAAAATGCATATTTACATGGCATGCCACATCAATACGGGAACTGACTATGGACACAATTGATAACACATAGAATCTGCTCTGGGATTTAAGGGCAAGGGAGTTATCCCATGAACAACCAACCAAGAGATAACAGAAATATAACACTTTTATAACCAGGCCAGTCATAAAAAAGGGTTCCTCTTAAATCGGGTCGTTTCAAAGACTTAAAAAGTGATAAATGTCCAGTTGACATGAACTGTACTTTTCACATCTGCCGTGGAGGGCCGCCGTCGTGGTCGAGTCTGAAATGGTGATCATCAACACTCCGAAAAAGAAAAAAACACGAGGCTGGTCAAAATCGGGATGGACTGTAAGGGCAGATGATGATGAGTGTGGGGATTTACAACAGTAATTCATTGTTGGTGAGCAACTCCGTTAAGATTACCAGTCCAGTAATTTCAAAATGCCTCAACGATCTAAGTCCTCTAAAATAGTGTCCTTGCTCAAGGTAATAATCCAAAAGCGGGGCGTCCTTTCAAAAAAAAAAAAACAAAGAGCGGACTCCAGAAGACCCAAAGAGTGGGAGACATTAAATACATTAAAAAAAACAAAAAAAACCACACAACCCAATATACGAGTTTGTGTGTGATAATGCAAAAACAAAAAAAAAAAACCCAAATACCTGGACAAGTTTCTTCTGAGAGAGATCCTTTAAGAAAAATGTTGTCTTTGCTGAATCAGTATTTCCTCTGTGTTTGGATAAACAGTTCGTTGTATTCAACATTCAAACACGTCCTTCGGGAGTCATTCACTCACACTAATGCTCACTCTCTCAACCACACACACACGCACACACACACACACACACACACACACACACACAGACAGACAGACAGACACACAGACACACTCTCTCTCTCTCTGCGCAGCCAATTACTCATGCAATGTGGTTTCTGAAAGACGGACGACCACATCAGATCAGCCCCCTCCTCTTCTTGTAGTCTTCCAGGTTGAGGGACCTGCGGGGAGCGCCGTCCTTCACCGGCAGCGCGTTGGAGCTCACGGAGAGAGACTTTGCCTCTGCAGAGCACAACAGCAACGTTAAAACGGCTTGTTTCTAAAATGCTGTGGTTAAAAACTTCAACCACCTCTGCAACACAGACAAGATAAACATACATTTAGAGAGAGTAAAATAATGCAATGGGGGAAAAAAAAATCTCACCTGCGTTGGGAACCTGTAGGTCGATCTTAACATCAAAATCATGAACTTTAAACAAGTCTTCTGAGAGGTCAGTGGTTGGCTTGGGGACATCTTTGTCTTTTGGGTTCGCTTGACCCTGTAAATGTAATGAAGCAGAAAGAGAATTTTTTAAATTAAAAAACATTCTTTCTGCAAGTTATTTTCAGCCTTCTCCTTACTTTACATACACTTCACAGAAAAAACTTCCTCCTCTGATTTATCCTTTCTTTAGCCTGGCACTAATACTGACAGTTCAACTTTATTCTGGTAAAGCAAAACAAAAAATCCTTAAATTCCTCCTAATAGTTGCAGTGGCAACTGAGGCACACCTTTTAAACAAAAGTATTTCTCATAACATTTAGCAGACAAAGTTTAAGTGTTATATTATTGGCTAAATTTTAAGCAAAATATTTCAGATTATTTCCAAAAATAAGCGTCCATTTTGTGATTATTTCAAACTTGGACACACAAAACAAAACATGTCTCAGCTGGTGAAAAATTATCGCAGTGATTCAAGAGGAACTGGCCTGCAACCAGGATTCGGGCATTGTTTGCACCTCTTCTAACCACCTGTGAGTTTACTCTCCAAACATCTTGAATGTGAAGCACTGGGAGCGTCTCTAAGTACTTTATCCTGCTTACCAGTTTGTTCTTCTCTCCACCAGAAGGATCTTGTGCTGACCCAGAGCCGTACTTCTGGTTCAGATGAGCGAGAATAGCTGCGTGGACTGACGGGTCTCTGGCCTATAAAAACAGCAATGACAGTTTAAAAAAGATTGTATTCAGCTGTCTTTATTACTTGGTACGTATAGAAATAAAAAACATCATGTTAGAGAGATCTTACATTTGACACCATGGTGGGTTTGCACTGTCTTCTTGTGAAAGGGTCCATCTGTTGGTTTTTAGAATTTTGTCCTTCAGCCTGTGAGATAATACATTTAAAAAATGGTTATTTTAATAGCATTACGGGTTAGAGCTCTCACTGATTTATAATAACCAAAACTGCAGAAAAGTTGACACACTGTTTTGGGAACATTCAGAGGCTTATGTTGTTGTGAGACACACTGAGCTATACTATACTATACTATACTATACTATATACTATGTACTATCTATACACTGCTGTGAGGGCTCTTCAGAGAACCGCAGCATGACTAAACAATGTCACATTTAAGAGCTGCCACATCAGGAAAACATGAAACGTGAGGCAGCGTTTCAAAATCTTGGTGGACAGTGAATAAACCATTAGAGACTACTGTTTTCAGATACGTAAAAAAAGTATAAACTTCCCTTTCTGCGCTTTGGAAACATGTCTGTCGTACTTATGTCACACCCTTTCAGTGCAAACAGAAACTGCAGGATGTGATCAGGATGCAACACGGAGGTTTCAACAAATCAGTTTTAAAGCACGTCCATATTACAAAGTATATCCTAAACACAGTTTTCAGTGAAATAATAAAAACAACATGCACAATACAATAATACTACAATACTTTTGTTATGTTACTTAGACAACAATAGATCTTAGGGTGCCAAAACATCCGTCCAGGCACCGATGGAGATTTGTGCTCAAATTGAAGTTTCAGACAGACTGTGTGTGCGGGTATATTCAGGCGGACAGTATGAGAAAAATAGCAGGTTTTTGAGCATTAAAGCATGCAAACATGTTCAATTAGAAACCCAAAATACAAGTATGAACCCAATAATTAATGTAACAGGTCCCCTGTAAATATCATTACAGTTATAAAAGAAGATGATTAAGGAGTCGGACACTTACCACAAGAGCTTTCTCAGATTCAACGATGTTCCAGCTTCTGTTCCTCTGATTGATGTAGCTGGATGACAGGCACATAAAGGTGGACAGTATAAGAACACTGTTTTTTGGGCATTAAAGCATACAAACATATAAAAAAACAATTGTTTTAAAACAAAATCAGTTAGTCATTATAGTAAGAACTGTGTATCTAAAAACACTATATGAAATAATCCTCAGAAACATTTCAATTCCAGCATGTTGTTTGCATTGTATTATTTAAATATGGGAAAAATTGTGGACTAAATTTAAAAAAAAAAAAAACAGCTGCAATTTCAGTAATTTCCTTTGCAGCCACCTGTAACGTCTTTAACTGTCAAAGGAAGAAGAGAATGACTTCTGCAGCTTTTACAAGATTTTTTCAGTTGTTTACATTAGTTTTACAGTAATTTTACTTTATCGATAACTGCAGAGAAATGTAAAAATGCTTTATAACAGCAGCTTGTGTACCTGATGGCAGAGATGTTCTTGGTTCTCTGTCTGTCAAGTGCTTCTGCTCTTTCCTCAAGCTCGTTCAGCTCATCCTGAATCACTTTGACTTTGTCGCCATCTCCACTCTCTTCAGCCATGGCCTTCAATCAAAACACACAAAAGTGAGTAAAAAAGAGCCATATCGCAAAAACAGATGATAGATTGAAGTTACTATGCATTCTCGGAAAATTTGCTGTCAGCAAAAACAGTCATTTCCTTTACCTTATCTTTGAGTAACTGCGTTTTCTTCATGGCATAATTGGGTGGCGCTTTTCGGAATCTGTCCTTCTCTTTGACAATCTGCAGCAAATAAAGATAAAAAAAATGTTGATAAAAAAGGTCAAGATAAATCAGTTCACCATCCAGATGAACAGACTTACATCTTCTATGTCTTTGTCATTGAACTTGTAGTTAAGAGCTTCTTTGATGGACTGCTCCTTTTTGGTGATTTCGTCAAGAGTCGGTACTTGCATTCCAGCAACAACCATCTGAAAAAAGAAAAATGAATCAAAACCCGAAATTTCAACTCATACTGTCTTTCTTTAGAGCCTGAATAGATGTGCATCTCTGAAAAAAGCTCAAGTTCCAAATTTAACTGATATCACAGACGACATGTTTTTGCTTTTTTTAAAAAATACACTTACGGCTTCTTTCCACTTCATGAACTCGTTTTCCATAAACTCCTGATTCGATACAAACTCTAGCCTGAACACCCGCGTGTCACCGCCGTGCCTGAGGAAGATTTACAATCAAAAGGTCACATTTTGGGCAAGCAGAAGAGAAGGTCCATTACCTGATTCTTGATTTTCTACTTTAAAGTGAATAAAGTGCCTGTAACTGTGTACTCACCTTAATTGTAATCCCTTGTTTGTTCGCGTTGATCCAAGTTGGTAAACTTTTGCCGTTTCCACCACATCCACAATTTCAGCAACCTTTTAACCACAAGGAACATAAATGAAATCAAACTTCACTAATCAGACTTAATTTAAGTACATCTTTTTTTAAAGCATCCCAAACTTGACTATCTTGATTACAAAGAAAAGGCTAATTTCTGTCTGTTCTTTCATGCTAATTCTAATAGCAAATTTCTGGCGCTGGCCTACTGACCGTCCAAAGAGTTAAAACAAAATATGATGAAGCAGTGTTTTATTATAATACAGCACAAACCTGGAACAACCTCCCAAATGATGTTAGACAAACCTTGACTCGAAGTCAAAGCTAAAAACGTCCTTTTTTTTTTTTTACACTGGATACTACACCCGGTAACGACTGCAATTTTATTCTTAAACTTAATTTTTAAGTTCTGCAGAAGTCAAGCTTACCCTGTAAACTGGTTTACTGCTGCTGTTCCCGATCCCTATCCTCACAAAGCAGCCAGTCACAGTCTTAGCAAAGAAGGGCATGTGGCACCAGCGCTCCAGCTTGTGTCTGGACAGCCGGATCCTGTTGAGCTCATCTGGTAACGAAACCGGCTGCGACTTTGGTGGAGTTTCTTCTTTTCTGTAGCAGAACACAGTCAAGAGGTTAGAAAACAAGAAGAGAAAAGCGTGGTCCTGTGCCGAAAAGACAACTTACTCGTCGTCATCATAAGACGATGAACGGGAGCTGCGGTCACTTTTGACTGATGACTTGTCGTCATCTTCCTCCTCCTCTTCCTCATCGTCAGAGTAAACCTCACTCGTCTTCAGGGGTTGACGTTTGGCGAGAAGTTCAGCTGCTCAACAAGGAGATGAGACGTCGGCTTTTGGAACAAACTGACGCGTCACAAGAATCAGATCATGAGAAGTTAAAAAAAAAAATCACACCAACCTGTTTTGTTTTTCTTCTTCTCACGTTCAGCTTTGAGCTCTTCCATGGCCTGGGATTTTTTGTCAAGTTTTTCGTCGCGTTTGGATCGTCTCTCCTTGTTGTGTGACATGACCTGGAGAGATGTGGATAATATGATCAGATGTAGTGACAGGATATAGAATAAGGATTAAAAAAAGGTGTAAAGATGCCACTAACGTTAGTCTATCTTTAAGGTTGATTCAATAAGAGAAAAAGCAAGAAAAATGCAATGCAATCAACACAAAAATAAACATATAAAAGGTATTGTGAGGCATCATCCAAAATACTGTCACAATAGAGATAACTGTGGACTTGAACTTTTTTATTTTTTTATTCTAAAAGAACGTAGATGTCTGCAGTTTCTTACTAAAATTCGCCACTTTTAGCAGGACGTAAGCTCGATGTGAGCAACTCGTAAGTGTTCTGCCATCCAATACATTTTACCTTTTATGTACTTTATTCTTAATGTATTTCATCTTAATTATTTATTGTTTTTATACTATATAGTGTTTTCTTGTACATTTGTATAGCTGACTAAGTGTATAGTATTTGTTACTTATTTTCCAAGATTTGATGCATCTATAGGTTTGCTCCATCACCATTTCAATGTACTTGTACAGTGACAATAAAGATGTCTATATCTATATTTATATCTATATTTATATCTATCCTGCTGTCCAATTCACACCAACACTGTGCCCTATAAACTGTGTCTGGCTAACCTGCCTTCACCAGGCTGATAGCAGAAATATACTGACGCAAAGGGAGAAATGTGGAGAAATCAACAGTGTTTTTATGTGTGGATTCACTGATTTTACTTCCCCGCCCATTTTAGCATGTGAGGAGAATCTCCATGTAGTGAAACAGACAGACTGTGAGCCTTGATCAGTCAGTGTAGATGCAGTTGATAACTTACAAACAAATATACAGCAGGATATTTATCTTATTTACACAGCTGTCTAGGCAGATAAGGCTTCTCAAAATGCAAAAAAATCTCAAAAAACTTTAAGTGTCTCTGTGTGGATTGATACATGTTATAAAATTGAAACTGTTCCATCAGACACCCAAATAACAGACGTTAAAAATGCTTCTAAATTTGTGAGTCTGTTGTTTCTTTTCTTTAAGAGTACATGTTTACATGTGTGCAGTCAGACCTTTTTAGAGTTATTATTATTGTATTAGAGTTTATCAATTTCTTTACTTTGATCACTTCTTTTTTGTTTCTTTCTTTTTTTATTGTTCGTTCTTTTCAGAAAAAAGAACTATTAGTATCACTGTTGCATGTATGAATAATTTTACACCATATACTTCTAATTTATTTTTGATTTTAAGACAAAAAAAGAAAATGATGAAAGTATGTTATGCTGTACACTGTACACCAGTTTTTATTCCAATAAAAATTTACATTACATTTTTTTAAAAAAAGCTTCTAAAAATGTCTTCAGTGGGAATTGGTCGTTGGAGTAGAGCACAGTGACACCCTTTTTCTTTCTTTTTACATAATATCTGTCTTTATATGGTTTAAAATGTGCCTGAAACTGGACTCACCACTTGTGTGTCTTGAACCTGAGATTGCTTCCTTTTTTCTTGCTCTTCCTCCTGCTTCTTCTTCTTCTCCTCTTTCTCCTTCTTCTTTGCCGTCTTCAGCTTTTTCTTGATTTCAAAACTGTCAAAACAAACAAAGTCTTGATCATCAAACAAGCACACACAGCAACACAAAAACACCAGACTCTGCCCTATGCACCAATCTCATTTTTATTGCAACATGTCGCTGAGAAACAGAAATTTGAGAGAAATCACCCCAACTTCTCCCTTTTCAAATGAAACAAAATTGAGATGAATTTCTCCTGCTCGTCTTTCTCATCGTCCCTGCTCACCGTCTCTTTAGCACCTCTCTCTTCTCAATTCGGTTGAACAGCTCTTGCTCTCTCTCCTTCTCCGTCATCTGCTCCAGGCGAGCCCTGTCCTCCGCGTCTCCCATCAAGTCGTCGTCGTAGCCGTCCCTGAACACCTCGTCCTCGGAGGAGTCCGAGTCGGAGCTGGAGGACGAGCTATTGCTCTCAGAATCAGACACCTCACCTGATAAAGAGCAGATAAAAACAAACAGCAATCATTCATCAGAGTTCAGCCCTTATACAGTAACCCAAACACAACTTTTTTTGCTGTAAAATACTCTATGTGCAATAATTTTCACTTGCGCACTCACTCTGTGCAAGTGCTTACGAGCAGTGATGTATATACAGGTACTGTGCATGTATGTTTGAACTGCTGTGTGTGTGCGTGTGTGTATGCATGTGAGATATATTTTAACAGATTATTAGCCTGGACGATTATCTGAGCCAATATTTGGCATTTTGCAGGTTACCTGTATCAGCCTCTTATTTTAATGATTGCCGCTAAAATTAATTAATGGATAAGTGCGCATATTATACTCAACCAACACCAAGAAAGGCAGTCTGCAATGCATGCAAAGAAAGTGTCAGCATGGGAGGAACTTTGACTCTGTAAAACCTCGAGGGCCATCTTTATTCATTCATTTCTTTTTTTAAGTTTTACTGAACTTAAAAAAAAGATGCAAAGAACTTTCTGTATAGGACGTTGAAAGTTTCTGTTTTGATTAAACATTTGCTGAAGGCATTTAAACAAAGTTTTGTGTTGGAGTTTGTAAATTCCAAATTCTAAATTTCAACAGAAATATTTTCATTTTTATTGTAAATACATATCTGTTCCAAATATCGACCCCCAGACCACAATTATTAAAATATAATGCACGCATTTCTGGTCAAAGTTCAGGGGCTGCACAAAAGTTTTCTGAGGGCCACATTTGGTCCGTGAACCGCACTTGGAGCAACAATAGCTTGGATGTTACACTGTGTGCGAGCCAAGGATAAAGGGATGAGTGAGTGAGTCACCTAATCCCAGCCGCCTGATACCTGTGGATATCTTACTGTGGCGATATGAGAGTCATTTACATGTCCGAATGTGCGCCGCTCTGTTTTGTATTTTATGTAAAATGCTGTTAACCTGAGGACATGTGTCATTCTGCTGAGCTGTGAATTGGCATCTGTACAGCCGCAACCACAGCAGCTTCCTCAGTTCTTATCATACATAGCTACTGAAACAACTGTGGTTTTACACACAGAAATTGAGTAAGGCTGCTTACAGAGTATATTTTCTCCATAAACACTGAAAACATACCCTCCTCTGGTGCAGAGCTCTCAGCTGAGCTGTCTCCATCTGAGCTGCCTGACGCCGTCGCTTTATTCACCTTCTTCTTTGTGGCGTTCTTCTTCTCAGACCCTTTCCCTGGCTTAACCTTCTTTTTGCCTTTGGTGCCACCCACAGTCCACTAAAAAAATCAGATTTTGGTTATCAAACAACTGCATCTGACAGAGGATAGCGGTCTTATTCTTTTGGCAAGAAAGTATCTGTTAAACTTCAAAATGCTTGATGATAACATGCAAACTCTGACACGTTTAAACTCAGTTTTCAACATTTTGTTTTGTCTCAAATTGAAAAGTGAAATCTGAGTTGGACTTTAAATCACGTATTAACAATGGAACAAAAGTTGCCTTCTTTCTCTTCAAAAACATTGCTAAAATTAGACCTTACCTCTCTCTTGAAGATGCCAAAAAGTTGACGCGTGCATTTGTCTTTTCACATGTGCACTATTGCAATGCACTTTTTACTGGTCCACCCAAAATAAGTATGGATTTAACAATTAGCACAGAATGCAGCAGCCAGAGTCTTAACAAAAACCAGGTTGAGAGATCACATTACTCCAGTTTTAGCTACACTGGCTTGCAGTAGCACTGAGGATTCATTTAAAATTCTTTAACTTTGTTTTTAAAATTCTTTTATCTGAGGCACTCCGGTGCCGGCCTGCTTAATGTACCAAAAATGTATTACATCAAGTATGGTAAAGCAGCAGTCTCTTTTTATGCACCAATGGCCTGAAACAGACTGCCCAAACATATAAGAGAGCCAACCTCTGTGGAAAGCTTAAAGCAGCAGCTCATGGCCCATTTCTATGCTCCTGCTTTGATTGAATTCCAATTTTATCACATATTATGGTTATTTCTTTTCTGTTTTCTGCTTTGTATGCGCTTCTACTGTTTTGACTTTTATTGTTTAATATTACTTTTATATTAATATTTCTTTTTTTTTCCACCTCTGGTCTATCTGTAACTAATTTCCAGAGTTATGGCATCCATGTGCTGGATAAAGATTGTATTTTATTTATAAGTTTTTATATTTATAAATGTATATATATAAATATATATATTTCTATATATTGTTAGGTTTTCATTTTTAGTACTCTGGCATGTAAAGCACTTTGAGCTGCATTTTATGTACAAAAGGTCCTATACAAAAAAAGATCATTAAAGATGATTATTTTAG
Source organism: Plectropomus leopardus (assembly GCF_026936395.1). Taxonomy (NCBI): domain Eukaryota; kingdom Metazoa; phylum Chordata; class Actinopteri; order Perciformes; family Serranidae; genus Plectropomus; species Plectropomus leopardus. Next base: position 6,926,287 of record NC_142189.1, read on the forward strand.
AGCAAATATGAAAACTGTCATACCTCATCATCACTGTCTGATGTCTCTGAGTCTGTAGAAGCTGCAGGTTTGCTAACCGGCTGCTCTTCCTGATCACCCGAATCAACCCTCTTCCTCTTCGCCAACGACAAGAGTTCCTGAAAATGAGATTGATGAGGGAGAGCATCTAGTAAAAGAGGAGGAAAAGGAGGGAAAATGCCTCCTGCGAGCATGGCCCTCCTCATACTTGGCAATAAAATGTGATATGAATCATCAAATCTGGAGTGGGCATCTCTAAATATAGGTTAAAATAAACAAAACCACATGGAGGACACACGAGGATCCAACTTTTCAAGCTACATTCAAATGAGAGATGCATATGGCCCCTGACTATATTCAAGGACTGACGGGTCAACTTTGTAAAATACATAAAGCAGGACAAACTCCCAAAACACAGTTGACTGCCAAGACAAGGCTTTAAATCTAACTGAGTGCTCCAGAGTGAGGTTGTATTTTTGTTCAGCAGCAGTCAGTTTGTGTGTTTGTTTTAACTGGATTTATGCAAAACTTTGATTCAAGACATTACTTCTTAACTGGGCATGAATACGTCATGATCACACACTAAAGCAAGAATGTGAAACTAACTGACAAAACCCTAGAAATGTCCGTGCACATAGCTGAATTCCTTTTTTTTAATGTAAAAACAGGTCGGTAGGGATGCCTGATCCAGGGGACTGTATTGATATTGATGTGACAAATTCACATTAAATAGTCCTAACGTCTGTGTCATAGTTCAGTGTTTCTGCTGGGACAATCCATCAAAAATCAAACACTTTCTGACCTCACCTGTTTTGATTATAATCACTTTTTTGTAAATTAAGTTTCATAAAGACAAACAAATCTCCTAACGTGCATATATTTAATTTGAAAAGTATTAAAAATTGTGGATAACCATGTCTGTTAGCTCTCTGATGACCAGAAAACCATACAGCTCTGATTATTTTTGGAGATGATATCTGTGTTTTTAGGTTGGTCTTCTAATATGCAGCCAACTTAGACAGGCCCTGTCTCCTAAATGGCTGGTTTATTAAAACATATTACAACATACTCATATAAATTAAAATGTAGGAAAAGTTCTGGTCAAATCAAAAGGGGTTAATTCAGAGGGCGACTCAATTTATTGTGCGACTAAAAATCTCTGGCCCCATGTTACTTAAAGAAAAAGAAGAAAAAAAGGATTATAGTGAGTTCAAAACATTGAGATCTGCAGATTTTAAACTTGGTGGCATAGCTGAAGTTTTAGGATTAGTACTGGGAGAGACAAAGTTGGGCATCTACCTTACATTCATCATTCCAGTAATTCAATACTACAAATATTAAATATGGATAGTAGGCGTCGACAGATTATCGTTCTGGCCGATATTTGACATTCTGCGGATCATCTGTAGTGGTTTATTTTAATGAACAAATAAAATCAATTAATAAGAAAGTGTCAGCCCCAAAAAAAACAATACCAGTCGACCCCTGGTGGAAAGCTCTCTTCATCAATGTGATGTCAAAAATTAATTGTAGAGCACTGACCAACTTTTATAAACAAACCCACAGGTGATTTGACCAACAAAGTAAACTAGGGGTCAGTATCAATACAGATTATTAGAACTTAATGAGATTGATAACCAATATAAGGAACTGATACGCATTTACAACAACAATGAAAATTTAGAATTTGGAATATATTTATATAACTTCAATAAAAAACTTTGTTTAAATGCCTCTGACAAATGTTTAATGTAAACTGAAACTTTGAACATCATATACAAGTTTCCAGCAACTTAATTAAAAATGAATAAATAAAAATAGGTCGCTGGCGTTTTACAAATTAGAAGTTCCTCTATGGTGACACTTTCTTTGCACCTATAAGTTAATGTTATTGGTGATAACTGAAATTAAAAAATCTGGAGCAGATAATCAGCCAGGCCAATAATCTGTCGACCACTACTCACACTTATCAGTCCATAAAATAAATACTACAAATATTTAATGTGGACAGCTCTCCTCATCAAAGTAATTTCAAAACACAACTTTAGAGCAGTGGTCAACTTTCAAAAAAACCCTACAGATGATTTGAGCAATTAAGGAAACAAGGACGTACTTCTCTCAAGTTTTCTACTCCCCTGTTTTTACTACCTGTGTGAGGGCTGTGTCTAAATTTCAACTATTTTGGAGATTACTGTCAGGTAGTATACATGGGAGGTAAACTGTGATCACAGTCACTGAGGCAGTGCTCCTGTACACATCTTCAGACTGACATGTTGAGCTCCTCAGTCAGCTTGCCAGCGCTTGTTTGACAACGACGTCATTCAGCAGATAAGGCTCTTCTGGCTATTTCAGGAGCGACTCCACTACGGCTCCAGTGTGTGTGTACAAACATGCACTTTACAACCTAACAATTAAACCCCCAACTCAGCCGTAGTCAAGCGAGTCGAAACCAATAACAGGCCCGTGGCGCGGAATTTTGGTGGCAACATAGTACTGCATGATTGCTCGCGTTGAGTCCATCTCTCGGAATGTAACCTTAACGTTAGCATAACTTAGCTAGCCGATGCTAAGACGCTCCTTTCTGTACAACCTCAGACTTCCTCTCGTCCTGAATACCTCAAAAAACCACTTGAGAAACAATTAAACGTTTATTTGTTTTGGGGAATAGACTGAAAGACGGAGGCAAAGATTGTAAACAAGATAGGCCCGCTCTCAGCTTGTTCAAGCGAGGCGAACCACAGCGCAGTCGGCTAGCACACATTAGCTTCACCTCAAAGTGTTGACAACTAAACTAGCGATCTGTTGTAACGAAAATATTTTACAAAAGCGCACCTACCTGATCTAAATTATCGTCGCTAGCACTGTCCTCCGAGTCAGAGTCAATCACGACTCGACCTTTCCGTTTCTTTACATTCACCATGATTAGCGGCGCGGCTAACCTGCTAGCTACCTCTGTGTCGTCTGAGGCTAGCCGCTGTTGCTATCGGCTAGTTGGCTCTGCAGTCAGCCACACAAAGGCAGCACTGAGCATGCGCGGTGCTGTTGAAACCGTAGCCAAGGCTGAGTTTTATACGCGTCCGTGTAATAAAATTCATTTTTATGTTACTGTATATCAAGTTACATTATAAATAGCGTTTAAATAAAGAAAAACGTAGGTTTTGAGGACATTGGCAGCTAGCTATGAGCGGAACTACATAGTGACAGTGAGTGTGTCAGTCAGGACAGGAATCTGTGGTGCACCGCTATGTTCAAGGTCCACGATAAATCTACCTCACACTAGTGAAGCTAAATCTGTTTTCCCGTTTGTTATATGCATTTCTTGGTTTCGTAAATAAGTGCAACGTTACATGACAAGGTTATAAATTGTTCCAATTCATAACAGCGTGTAAAAGAGACGTCTTAATGGTTTTGTTAATCTAAAACAAGAACGGAAGTCGTCACTTTATGGCCTAAGATGAACACAGTAAGTAGAAACAGATTATACGACACGTTTTCATTTTTAACATTAGATCTTCAAGACAATCTAAATTAGCAACGTTAGTTATGTATTTAAATGTGAACGTAATGTAGTCTTCAGTGTGTGTAACTAAGTACTAATAACGACTGTATAAATCATTTAATACTCTACAAGGTGACAAAATTATAATCAGTCACATTCAAAACCTTGTAACCTTGTTCAAAAACAGCTATATTATTTGTATCTTTTTTTATGAATGTTTTATATTGTATTTATAGTGTATTATGTTTTGTACAATATGGTGAGCCTTTCTCTGTGTCCTTAATAAAGTCATTATTTTTATTATTATTATTGTTAACAGCTGATTGTGTACAGCTGCAATAGATGCACAGTGTCATCAATTTTTTTCAGAAAATAATTACATAAATTGTAGGGTTACAACAGTGCGATATTTTCACGGTACTATAATCGTCTTCGAAAATATTAGTCATGGTATTACATAATTTTTATTATCAGTTATGTTAACCCTTCAAGTGATGTATGTAATGTAGTGTGTAAAAAAATCCCCTTTTTTCAAAATAACTAAAATAAAGGTGGGATTCTCTGTCAAATGGCATTTTTTTCAATATCATTGATAAGCAAATGCACACAGTACGATAACCATTCATTTTCATACCACTGCAGCTCTTATAGGTGGATCATTTTACTTACCACCAGTGAGGAAACCAGTTTGCACCATAAAGAGTCAGAAACACAAAAAAACTACATTTGAAGACATGCTTCTACCAACACATATCAAAAAGACATTAGTGTAGCTAAAGAGCCTGCCAAACCACTAATCTAAAAAAGTAATAAAGAAATAAGTACAACTGATTGGTTACTACAAGTCCAGTAATAATTGATATGTGTTAACAGGACCAATAAAATGAGCAAAATGTGGATAGACAGTTTCTGCTCTAGTCTTAACTGTGTTCCCTAAAACAAATAATAATAAAAATACTTAACATAATAATATGCATGATAATATTAATAATAACAGCTTGCATTTTTATTGCACCTAACAGGGAAGCCAAGGTGGCTGTACACATACAGAGAAAACATAAAACCAGAATATTAGCAGAACATTTTGTCTCTTTGTAAATCTAAGAAACTCAACTTTGAGAATCCACTACCATACTGTAAATCTAGAGTAATGATGCTACTTTTCTGTGTGGTGTATTTCAGGAGTGAACCGTCCATATCACCACTGAAATGTCTCTGCCAAAGATCTCCCGTCTCCCCTCAGTGAAGCTGCTGAGCTCCATCCACCAGCAGCAGCTGCTGCTCCTCCGCTCCGTCTCCCCTCTCTCTGTCCCCAGAAGAGCTCTGTATCAGGGTGAATACAGACGACCCGGCCAGACCAGAGAAAAGCTCTCGCAGCCTCTAAAAAACTTTGACTTCTCAAAGGGTTTGGAAGGGATTAAGAAGCATCTCGCGCTGCTGAAGAAGGAGTTTTCGGACCGCTTTGTTGGTCCAGAGGGCAGGCCGCTCTCTGAGCACTTGCTGGAGCAGAACCGGGTGGTGTGGGAGTTCAGAGGTCCGGAGAGCCTGGAGCAGTGGACAGTGTCCTCAGATCGAGAGATAGGAGGCCATAGTGAAGCTCACTTGAAGCTTGGAAAAAACAACACCACCTGTTTTCTGTACGGGACTCTGAACTCGACTCCTCCAAGGGACGGAGAAACACGCTACAGTGGCTACTGCACCCTGCGCTCAAAGCAACCACTGGTTAGTGCCCTGCCGTTCTGTTTTCATAAAGTCTGTGCATTCACGATAGAGGCTGGGAGCTTTCTGAGATAGTATCCGGGACTCTGGAGCGGACACTGTTTTCTCTGGAAATTTGGGTGTTTTAGCAACTCTGGGACATTTTGTTATTGGCCCATTTTAAATATGTTTAAAAGGACGGTTCATTCCAAAATTGAAAAACATATTTTTCCTCTTACCTGTAGTGCTGTTTATCAATCTTAAATTTTTTGAGTTGGAGATATAATTGCCAGATAGATATAATGGTCGGGTCAAGATTTCAGGAAAGATACATTGCTGTTGAGTTTTTAAAATGTATTTTTTTTGTCACTTTGAGCACCACAAGCCCAGTGCCATCTAGTTCCATTTTACTGGGGAGAAGGCAGACATCTCTATGGCCGATATTTCCAACACTCAACAACTCACACTAAAACTATCTGGACTAATAAATGGCACTACAGGAGAAATATGTATTTTTAATTTTGGGGTGAACCGTCCTTTTACATTTGAAAATGTTTAGCTCAACAAATAAATAAATGAATAAATATATATAAATAAATAAATATTGACCTCAGTACATGAGCTGAATTTATAAACTAGTTTCTCTTCCTCCTCTGGGATTTATTTGTGCAAGTTTGTATTGGAATAAAAAAACTAATCTGTTCTTGGGTTAATATTGTTGATAGTAGGATCACTCATACAGTTCAAAATTTTTGTCTCTCCTAGTCATCATTCGATCGAAAAAAGCACCACGATTGGACCAGTTTCAACACCCTGCATTTGCGAGTGCGTGGAGACGGCCGTCCTTGGATGATCAACATCGCCACAGAAACATACTTCTCTCACCAAAAGGATGACATATACAATTATTTCCTGTATACCAGAGGAGGCCCATACTGGCAAGATGTCAAGGTGAGGAAAATATGAATTAAAAAACCTCATGAATGTTCTGCTTAGAAGTGCTGATAAGTTGAATAAGATGCATAACTGAATTCGGTGAATATTTTTGCCAAATTTGCTGCACTTTTGATGGTTTTTCTTCTGTGTAATGTGAAATGTTAGCAGTCATCTAATACTTACTCATCTGCAGATACCGTTCTCCAAGTTCTTCCTCACGAGTCGCGGGAGGATACAAGACACCCAGCATGCTATTTGGCTGGACAAGGTAAAGCAAGTCACTCTAACACGGCATCAAATAATTAAACAAATGAAGCCGTAACAAAGCTGCACAGTGAAACACATTTGTGTCATTGCCTGAGGATATTTTTTAACCTGTAACTGTAGCTGTCTAACACATTTTGCTCAAATTTTGTGAATTCAGTTTATATTTACCACAGTTTTTATACTTACAGGTAAACACCGTTGGGTTCACCTTGGGGGATAAAGCAGACGGTCCGTTCCAGCTGGAGATCGATTTTATCGGCGTCTGCAAAGATTACGCACACACTGAGGAGTTTGCCTATGAGCTGCACAAAAGGAATCCTGAAGTTTGAGAGCAGCTGATACTCTGCAGATGAACTGTTATACTGACACTGTCAATAAAAAAAATGTACTTGTAAATCCTCTTGTTGCAAATCAGTTTAACACCATCCATTATTTTTGTCACACTTACTTTTAAAGACACTTGTAGCTCATGAACTGTGATACTTCAGTAACTGTGAGGCATCTCTTACCTGCAGAACCTGGTTAAATGCCCAGAGTGTCAGATTTAGAAGGATCTGTGGGCAGAAATGGAGTATAATATTCATTACTTTATTTTCAATGGTGTATAATCACCTAAAATTAAGGGTCGTTGTGTTTTCGTTACCTTAGAATGAGCCGTTTTTATCTACATACAGAGTTGGTCCTCATGTTTCCACAGTAGTCCAGAACGGACAAATCAAACACTGGCTCTTAATGTGCTTTTAAGTCAAAAGTTTCAGTTTTGCAGCCTCACCGTCAAGATGCCACTACACCAGTGATACTCAACCTGCAGCCCACAGGCCAAATGTGGCCCCGCAAACCATTTTCTAATTCACAGTAAACAAAGTGATTCTACTGCAAAGTTCCTTTAACCTGCTGCTCCTCCACAACAAAATCAGTTTAAGGTCCTGTATGTGAAACATCTTCCTCCTACAGATCATCCTGAATTTAATTAATAATAAAAATATGGCTGTTAATTCTGATTTTTTTTGTGGGACACATTTTATTATCAAATCCTGATTGCGCACAAATGTCCAAACACTTTTTAGGAAAACCTTAATAGCAATTTTAATTTTAAATTGCAGAATGTATACAAGGGAATCTTTTGTCTTTTTATCAGCCCCCCCAAAAAAGAGTAAACATTAAGCACATCAAATTTTTAAGAACAAAATTATCTGTTTGAAATGCAGCAAAAGTGGATAATTCTCTCCACATTAAAATACAAACGCATCACTCTGAGCTCCAAAAAGTGTTAAAACTACTCCATGAGTCAAATCTAAAATCAGTACACAGACGCAGGTAGCGTGAGCTTCCTAACAGTATGCTAAAAGAGACTGCAGAGAGGAAAGCTGCAGCTGCCGACAACAAAATATTTACACTTGAAAAACAGGCTGTACAAAACGTCCACGAACAAGCGCATTATTTTTACATCATGACGAGGCCTCTTCTTGCCCCGAGCATATTCTCTTTCTTGTGCTTCCGGTCTTCTGCGTGTTTTGCTCTCCGGTCGTTCCTAAAATAACAAACATACACATCCATAAGAAACTGATAAAGCAATGGGAGACTAAGAAATATCAGATAAAGTGTGGTTTAATTTTAGGCATGCCTGGTCTGGACTTGGTGCTGTTTGTAGTTTTTCTGATGAGAGTTCACGATCAGCGACTTGTTTGCTGCCGTGTTTTCTTTTGTTTCAACAAACGGCTTCAGTTTTCCTATAAAAAACAAAAAAAACATCAGGGATTCATGTGTTCACTGATGCTTTACTTTAATGATGCAGTGGCATTAAAAGTGATTTCGTACCTGTATGAGGCTTGTAGGTGAGTGGACGAGACAGACTCGCCTTCAGGTCAAAAGTTGACTTCTTCTGCGTTCCCGGGGTTGTTGTAGTACTCATGTTGCCGGTGAAAATGAACGGTCCTTTGGAATTAAGGGAAGAAAAGGTAATTTACTCATTGCATGCATATTTACAGGCAAATGCAGATATCAGTCCAAGAATTGTGAAGTAAAAAGGTACCTGTTTTGGTGGCAGAGAGAGTGTTGTTCTTGTTGGTCTTTCCTTCGTCAGTGGTCTGTTTCTGTGGGGTGCTCGAGGACACACACAGTGACATGCGTGCCGGAGTCTTCACCAGCGACTTCTTATACTCATTGTCATGAGTGGCCTCTGAGAACCTGCAAACACACGTGACTGTTAAAGCATCACATTAACCTCGATATACACTGTGCCATTAAGATGTATCCACTCCACTTTGAAGCTTTCGTGTTTTAGTGTTTACAATACTGAGTCAAAGGGAATTTGATGTGGCTTTTTGACAGTAGTCACTGTAAAATAAAGAAAACTTAAATGCCAAAGTGAGAAGGGAGTGAATGCTTATATCTTCACACATACAAATAGAAGTAGTGAGCAGTCTCATATGCAAGGTGTTTTTATTTGTAATACATCAGGGTCCCTACAGCTTAAGGCAAGTTAGATTTTAGAGTTTTTAAACACCACTCAGAATTAAAATTAAGACCATTTTTATAACCATAATAACCAAAACAAGAAATTTCCAATGAAACATGAGTGTCCATGAGAATAGATGTTTATTAAGTAATTATATTAAAAAGGGTCTTTTTTGGGTTGATCACTATCAAAAAAGCCACATAAAAAGGACTTTGAGTCTATGTTGTAAAAAAAAGATTTTTTTAAACCTCTTTTTAAAAGTGTTATGTACAAGAGAAGGTCGAGGCAGGAGGCACTTTGTCCATATGAGATGGGCTGAGAGGCCCAAAATATCACCTACATCAGCTGGTTACTTACTTAAGTTCCTGAGAAAGTGAACAGAGTTTGGCTACAGAATTTAAATTCTGTCTGAGCAAAGATGTGAGCGAGAAATAGTGGCTCACCGGACATTGATCCTGCGAGTGGAAAGGACAGACGGTCTGAAAGGAACATCGTCCTTCACTGCAGATTTAGCAGGAGGAGCTTTACTGGCCGAGAGCAACGTGTTTCTGCGTTTCTCCTCAGCTGGTCTCTTATTCAGCGTGACCGGGCTGAACATGGAAGCACGACTCTGATTGGCCTTCTGTAAAATACATGCAGGTCATCACCTTCACAGCACTCTGAAAACAATCAATATACTGCAGCTGTATTGTTTTTACAATGATGGCTGTTCAGCAGGCGGCGATGCTTACCACTTGAGTTTTGACGTCAACCTGCTTCAGTTTAGTTTTCTCAGAAAGCTTCTAACAAAGACAAGCGCATACAAGTTTAGGAAAAACAAAAACATGTTGACTTACAGACATGACATTTAATTTTGTCTGAATAAAGTCAGTCAAGACTGTTTAGAAACTTTTAAATACCTTCAGTTCTTTAACAGAACTTCTGAAGCTCTCCACCTGCTTGGTCTTTCGCTGGACATAGGAGTCAATAGACTCCATCTTGTTAAAATGTGCCTCGTGGAGTTTTTTGAAATCTACAAAAGAGGAACATTTTGCAAAGATCATTGACACTTTGTGAAAATGTCTTCCTAACCAATATATGGTCTCTGAATTCTTGTTCAAAAGAAGACGCTGGAATGAAGGGAGCACCAGAAAACCAAAACAACTTACTAGGAGTGATGGGTTTCAACAGTGGCTTGCTCTTCTGCTGGAGTCCCTGGTAACGAGGGATTTTACCTCCTCTGGATGCTTTGGGTGCTTTCTCTGGACAGATTTAAAATTGATTTAAATGAGAGATTAGTATGTGGTGATAACTTTGTGTCAAAGAAAAATAATTAAGTTACTGGGGCGCCCAGGAGCTAAGTTGGTAGAGCGGGCACCCAGTGTACAGAGGCTATGTCCTCGCTGCAGCTGGCGCAGGTTAAATTCCAACCTCTTTGCTCTCTCCCCCTTTCATGCTTAAACTGTCCTCACAATTAAAGGCAAAAAAGCCCCCAAAATATATTATATTAAAAAAAGTTAGAGTTTGCATACTGACCTGCATTCCCTTGCACAGGTGCTTCATCCTTAATATCAGGCCGTTTCTCACTGCCAGTGTCCTGGGGCTCATTAGGAGGCTCAGTTTCACCTTTGTCAGAATCGTTAGCGGAGGACACCTTCCTCTTCTTAGCACCACAGGGTGCACTGGACACTTCCACTTCAGTGTCACCCTGAAAGTAACAACAGTTGTTTGAGTTCTTCATCCTCCACAATGAGAGAGAATACCACTGCTAAAACAGAGCACTGCTGGGCATAGTGATCCTAGAGCAAATTTGCACATTTGTACCATCAAAGATTAGAGAATATACATGCACAAGTGCATGTAGCAAGGATGCAAACTTGATTTTTCCCCTTCTAATATAAACAGGTGTTAAACACATGATAATTGATTATAGTTATGTTGAGTATATTGTGATGTATAGTGATTCACCTCTGCAGGACATGGAGGTAATTTAGCATCACTCTCGGTCACTGGTGCAGTATCAGAGATCTTTCTCTTTCCTTTGCCTCGACGTGTGTTCACAAACACAGCAGGGCTGGAAACCTCTTCCTCGCAGGATGCATCTTTATTTTCCTGAGCACTGTCTTGTGCTACAGCGGTAAAATCTTTCTTTTGTCCCTGTAAAAGAGCACAATTATACACTGGTATATACACATATTAATGTATGATTTGAGACTGATTTAGCTATGAAACCTTACTTTATAAATGGCAATGATCGAGTTAACGTTACCTGATCTTCTTCCTCCTTGTTCTTTTCTTGATAATGCTGTTTGACCGCTTTCAGGAGTTTATCGGCCTGTTTTCGAGCAAAAAACAAATGTTATCTTGTTAAGTATATTTCGCCAACACAAAACCAGATGTTAGCTTATAGTAACCGTTACCGCAGCGGTAACACAGACGGACAATTACCACCAAGTATTTACCGGTTTATTTAAAAATTACCTTCATATTCGCTTTAAGACCGAACTCCTTTGCGATGCTCCTCAACTCTGCGTATTTCATGGAGTCAAAATCCATGTTGCTGTGATAGTTTAGTCCGGTTTTGGGGAGAAGAAATCGGCATACACGCGTTTGCTTTATCATGCACGGGGAGCTGTTGAGGCAGCGCCCGACGGTTGAAAATCCCTCGTTTCAAAACACAGCAGCGGGAGCCGTTTGATTGGCTCCTGCGTATGACCGGATGTACCTCTCAGCCAATCAGGGCGAAGATACAATGTTTGCGGTCTATATAACGTTTGAGCCTTTTGTCAGTTAACGTTTAAATTCCGACGCTTAAGTTGAATTAAAGTAATCATTTTGGCATGAGTTTATTTAATTTTCCGCCTGTTTTATTACGTTAAATGCTTACGAATACACTTTAACAGCTTATAAACGTTTTTTTTTTACACTACTCCAGTAGGTGGCAGTGTTACGCCGAGCTAAAAACACAAGGAAGAGACGTCCTGCTTTCTGCTTCAAATCAACAAGCGGGACAACTAAGCTAACAGTTAGCTCGTCTCCGTAAAACTTCAATAACATGGAATTTAACGAAAGTCTCTTAATTAAACGTATCCACTCTGATAAGATAGCAAACTACCAGCAGCGGATGACTCTTCACTGTCTACAATGTAACACTGTGTTGGGGGACTCCCTCGGTGTCTGCGGGGAGATTACATTTATGGACTCTGTCGTTTGTCTGAGTAAGTTGACTTTATCTCTCACCGATTACTATTAAATCTGTAAATTGAGTTGTATGCATTTTTTAGATATGACGAAATTTGGTTTAGGTTGGCAAATTGCCTCATTTATGAAAATGTGAAAGGTAGTAAGGGACTGTTCATTATTAATAAGAGAGGTGGGGTTGGTGCAAAAAGGGGGGAGGCATGTCAAATTTGTCTTTTACAGCTCAACTCACAATCTTCCACAGAGAATAGAGTTAAAGACAGCTGGTGGTAGTTGTCCATTTGCTGAAGAAAATCAATGAGGTTTAAAGCAATAGAAAAAGCTAATAAATATTGAGTGAGATTTTTTGGGTGAAAGTATTCAAACCACTATTATTTTGTTTCTCTGAACTTTTTTTAAATAAGGTTTTTTATTGTATTTTGCTCAAATGTTGTGAAATATAATTTTTTTATTTATCTTTGCTAATTTAATATTCAAGCATGTTCTTTACTTTGTGTTTTGCATGACATATCTAATCCATATTTGATACTGATCAGTACCTTGCTGCTTGTCTCCCCTCAGGAGTAACCGATGATGTGGTAGTCTGTGATTCAATGGACAAAGGACGTAAAGGGGAAATGGCTAATTGGTGAGTGAAAAAAAGAAACAATGGGGTTTGGCTTTTGGAGAGCTGCGATTAGCCTTATCATTCTTTTCAGCTGGATAATGCTCTTGTAAGAGGCAGTTTATTATGCATCTTAAAAACACTATTAAAGAAAACAACTTCACAAAACTTTTAACATGAGGGACAAGTTCAATAATGTATACAAATAATATCAATACTACTTTTTCAGTCTTTGTGATGTTCTTAGACTTACTAGTGATAAAGTAACTTAGCATTAACCCTGAACTAAGCTTACAGAATATAAGTCACACATACCGTTTACTACAAGTTATTGATTATGATTATGTTTTTCAATGGGTTCTACAGCCATGATTGATAGGTTTTTATCAGTGTCACATTTGTTTTTTACTGTTGTTGTTTCCTTTCAGCATCTACAGTTCTCTAAAATGTCGCAGCTGCTGTTGTGCTGTGGGGAAAGTTATTCACTCTGCCCCGTCGCGTTTGGCTGTGGTTCGCTCCATGTTTCTCCTCCACAAAGCAAACATCAGCTGGTGAGCTCTGCGGCTTCTGTGAGCACATGCACATATTGACTGCTCGTGTACAGGTTTACTGCCGTCAGGAGAGCCTGAAATAAATAAGTGCTTTATGAGCATCGTCCACTGCATGAAGTTTGTATGAAAAGATTTTAGACTGCATCACTGGATTCTTAAAAAATATTTTTCTCTGCAGTTACATCCTCAACTGTCACTCAATGGTGAAAGCATCCACACTCACATTTGACATGAAGCCCCTCAGAGAAAACATGAATAAGGTGAGGAATTAAAACTCTTCTGACACCCATGGTTAATACCTTAACGTGGCCCATACTCACAAAATGATATAATCTGAGTGCTATCTGTACTGTGGTGACATATGATAAGCGAACATACTTGCATCACCCCGTTTGAGCTGCTGAAACAGGTAATAAAGTTTGAATGTTCAGCCTGTGAGTGTAACACAAGTTCAAAAGTTGAAGTGGGACAACAAACAGACTACTGCATTAAGAAAAGGCAGGAATTATGGATGCTTTGTGCCAAAAACCCTTTTACTGGGGAAAAAACCTTTCTGTCTCTTTTCGCTGCAGGTGAGACAGCAGTTTGAAGCACAGCTGGATCAGATGTGTCGCATTAAGAGCAGACTGATCGACAGGAGCGTTACCAGCGAATCATAATAGTAGTGTGCACAGGCAATCTAGACTGAGTCCTCCTGGGACCGAAGACTATGTGTTCCCTAACCTATACTCTAATCCCTCTTATAGACTTGTTTGTGTTGTAAATTCTTTGTTTTTTTTCATTGTATGATTATTACTGTATGAAGCACTTTGTGTTAAAGTCCATTTGTACAAATAAAGCCTGACTGTTTTCATAACAGCATTCAGATAGTGAAAGCAGACATCAACCCGCAGCCATCCAATTGGCACCATGCTGCATTTTATTGCTGAATTTCTGATACAGATTCTCTTTTTTTTTCTTTAGTTAATACAAAACCAGACAAGAGGCTCACACATAATAAGCATGCCCATTTCCTCCCTCTGGAGTGCATAGTTTCTACACAGTCCACCTCCTCAGTGGAAAAGTTGATCAACAAAGTAATGTTATTAATCATTTAACCTAAGCTTTTGTTTTGTTTTTTTCATGGGAACAAAGGCTGATCAGTGTTTTTCAGCTGCACTGTGGCTCTACTGCCACGGTCATGTTTGACACAACACAGAGTGAGAGCAGAAACACTAATAACTACTCTCAGCTAATTCCTTTTTTTTTGTTTTTTTGTGATCCAAGCTACTTACTTTAATATGCTCCCTGTTGTGTCAAATAACCGTCCCATGTTGTCACTGTGTCACAGAACATCCGAACATTTCAATAGCCTAATTACACTCATTCACATTACAAAGTTGGATTATTGCATGCAATACAAATCATTCTGCTAAGTCATGCATATTTTTTAAACCCATATATTCTTGTCGCTAGACGCTTACTTGTTTATAAATTGTGATTATAAATCCCCACAAAGAGCATTACAGGGTTTTTAGAACACAGTATTCAAGACAGGATGGTGATGATGACAGTGCAAGTCAGTACATAGAGAGAAAAAGTGCTTTTCAAACAAGTGTCAAGTTCATTCAGTAAGTCCTTTGCAGCCACAGAGGTACTGAAAGTCTATATTTCTAAAGGGAGGGGTGGGTTTTGAGGATGTAAAAATGCTACAAGAGTTCAAATCTAAAGCATCTCTCATGTACCAATCGGTTTATTGTTTTGGCGTTGAAAGAACAAAAGGCAGGGAAAAATATTGAATTTGTCCGTGTAATATCATGGTGCTACAACTGTTCTCACGTATTCTTTGTTCTGCAGGAAGTAACCTTCATAAGTGATACTGTATTCTAAAGCCAAATATTATACAACTCCTAAAAAAAAGTTGACTAACACAGCTACTGTAGGCATTAAAGAGAGGGTGAGGAACTCTTTCCACGTGACATTACAGACTCCTTTTAATACGTACACCCTGGCACTAAACTCATGCATTATTGTAGATTATTGCTTCTAAAACTATAATCAAATACAATTTTATGGATTAAAATATCTCGCTCTGAATCCCAAAACTATGAGGTATTATGTACAATACAATGTCATGGTGAGATCTTAATTCTAGGACTAAAACGCTACATTGGATCCCTACCAATTATATCCAGATCTAAGATTAAAGCGCTACTTTTTATTGTAACATTTCTCTAAAGGTTTTTTGTCATTGTCATAAACGACTCGTTTTTGGGAGACTTTTGGCTGTTGCATAATAGCTACCTAATTCTTTTGATGCTTAAGAGTGCTTGAATACAATTTATGCAGCTCAGTCACCAGAAGAAAATGTTAGCATGTTTCTACAAACCAGGAATATGTAACAGTTTCATATGTATTGTATCAACATTTCTAAAGAGACATATTATATAAGGGGACTATGAACGGTGTGTCACCTTGACGACACACTTGGCAAGCTGTTGACCTCTTTTTGAGACTAACAAACAACAAAAACATTTGTGTTTTAGCAGCTTTTTAGACTAAAAATGTGGGTGTTTTGTAGCGACATGTCAGTGTGTTTTCATCGGCTTTTTAGGCCCCAATCGAAGTTGTTTTTTAACACCCCGTTGTGGGTTTCCACAGGTGTTTTGGGCCCCAAATATGGGTGTTTCGTAGCAACCAGTCTGTTTTGATCTGCTTTTTCAACCCCAAACCAATCCATGTTGACCGCAGCTTGTTAAAATGTAAAGAGTCTATGTAACCGCTACATTATAAATTGAAAATGCAACATATCCATGGTCTGCAGAAACATATACTGCCAACATAACTCTGGTAAATGTGTTGATTTAAGACATATCTTAAGCATATTTTTTAAAGATATGAATCCTACCGCAGTTCTGATAAAAAGCACTTACTTATTCTGAGCATATAAGCCTCAATAAACTTGAATCAATACTTAACTGCATACCCTGATTGTGTTTAATGTTACTTTTACTACACGACTTATTTGACATCCAAGACATGGAATAAAAAGAAGATCTTGCATTAATCTAAGATTTTAGGGCAAAGCTGCATCTAAACGGGGTGTATTTAAAGGTGCAGTATGTCAATCTACCACCCTCTAATTTCACTGAAATGGTTTCTGCAGTTTTTGAGCTCCGGCTTAGTCTAGAAACTGATTCCACTATTCTTCATGAAGCAAGCATCACTACTGGTCATGCATGGCTACTATAATGTTGGCACCGCAGTCCCGCTAAATAAGCTAATGCGCATGAGTCTATACATATCTTAATGGAAGACATTGGTGATTTTGTTGCTTTCAAACAACTTGTCACTTGTTTATACAATATACAGTTTGGTCAACAACATGACAGTTAAGATCAAATATTGCACAAATCCCGGTAAAATGTGATTTTCTTTTTTCATAAAAAAATGAACAAAAAAGGAAAGTTGAAGAAATGAGACCAGGGTTTCCTCCAGGTGAGGAAAAATCCAGCGTAATCTTGTAACAAAGGAGCTGCAATTTCAGCACTAGTATCGCTACGTTTACGGGACACAGGTAGAGACAAAAAACAACGTTTGATAAACCAGATTTCACTGATTTTTTGGATTATTTCGCATCGTGGTTCATGGCACAAAAGGGATTGAATGGTCAATTCTGTCTCTACCTGCAGCATGTTAACAATTTCCTGTTTATATGTCTCTTATATTCTTGTTAAGAGGGGAAAAGGACAAAAAATAGCACATACACAGAGAAAGACAAAATTAAAGTACATCAAGTGGCGGAAAAAACGACAAAATTTTAAAATATAAGGGAGTAAATTGGATTATATTTTCATAATAAAAGACTAACTTAGAATACTGCAAATTGGCAAGTTTTAGGATTTTCAGGGATTAAGTTACAAGGGGAACATTGCAAATTCTGCCTCTACCCTCAATTTGTGAATACACCTGCAGACTTGACTAAAGGAGAGCACCGAAATGCAAATTAGAGCATGAGGTAAAACACTTTCTCATGAGTTTCCATTAGAGCAGATACATAGGGGACCGCACTGAGCGAGCCAACGTTTTCCTACTTTGAGCGAGTTTTCCTCAAAATGGTTGAACTGAAATTAAATTTCATGTGCTTCTGGGCTGCTCGGCCTTCTCCTGTTCGCCTGTCAACGACCTCACTTATTTACCCTCTAAATGAATCCAGGGACAACATAAAAGACCGCTGTGGCGCTTGACAACCATTAAGCTACTTGTACTGATCATTCACTCCTGTTGGACTTGTTATGGTGATGAGGTAGTGCACAAAACAAACAAAAAAAACACCCTATGAGTCTAATTTAATCACAGGCCTTGATCTTCGCTACAGTATCTTGTGTCTTTGCTTTCTTCCCGGGAAACAACGCAGTTTGTTCATTATCAAACTGCTTTGATCTGATTACAGAGCATGTGGGGAGGTTTTTTGTTTTTACTTTTTCTGGAGGCATCAGTGACTACGTTTACATGCAGCCTGATGACAAATCTGTCTGAAAATGCCCAAATGATGGAGACTTTCGGGCCTTTACACTTAGAGCCGAAACTCAGACTGCAAGGCCGGCGTTTAGCTACATGTAGACGTAGTCAGAGTGTGTGTGATGGAAGTCAGACGTCCTGACTGGTGATAACGGTGCAGAAACAGGCCAGGACAGGGAATGTGGAGTGGAGAAGAGAGAGCCAGTGTCCCAGTAACAACAGGAAGGAGGGCACCCGTGTCCCAAAAGCCCAGAAGAGGCCATCTTCCCAGTGACTCTTCATCCTTTACCTCCACATGTCTGGGTGGCCGATGAGGTGATCAGTCGATGGTGCTGGGGCTGATGTGAAGGGCGATGGTCCTCCAGGTTGGGCTTCGGCTGGTTTAACAACTGCACTCACTGGAAAAGCCATCCTACAATAAAAAACACACATCATGTCTTAATTATTCATTGTACAGTTTAGTTTTAATTTGTGAATTGAAGCCAATCTCTTCTGCAACTGAAAGACAAGATATAATAATAACAATAAAAAAAACAGACTTACTGATTGCTTTATAAAATGCCATAAAGTAGTTAAAAAAAAAACACCTGTTACAATTTCCTAAAATTTAAGGTGACATCTTCAAATGCCTTGTTTCATCCAGCCAACACTTACACATGAGCGGATTGCACAAATATGCAAAAGCGCCCACAACCTCTCCTACACAGTATTAAGACATGCAGACTGTGGTGGTTTTGCCTCTATTGGTGTTTGGTATTTTTTTGTCTTTGTAGTCATTATGCAGGTTTTCCATGATCACGGGAACCGTGCTTATATATATATATGTGTATATTAGAAGGCGACAGATTATTGGCCTAGCCGATTTTTTTATTTTAATGGTCAATACACTGATAAAATCGATTAATTATAAATAACAAAGAAAGTGTCAGCATGGGAGGAACTTTTACTTTGTAAAACCTCTGGGAGCTATTGCTATTTCTTATTTTTTTAATTTATATTTTCACGTAACTATAAAAATAAAATAAAAGTTGCTGTGGGAACTTGCCATATATGATGTGAGCTTATCAGTTTTGATTTAACATTTTAGGCATTAGGCATTTTAACAAAGTTTTGTGATGGAGTTTTTTACATTCCAATTTCTGAGTATTGATAGATTTTTTTTTATATTTATTGTAAATGTATATCGGTTCCAAATACTGGGTATCGCTCTCATTAACAACTAATAATCAGATTAGGCCCTGACAAACCAATATCGGTCAACCCCCAATATATATATTTTACTAGTTCACCTGAACAGTCCAGCTCCAAAAATATAAAACAAATGTATGGCAGCAGATGTTTTATTCGTGGTAGGCTGCCACAAATAAATGAACATGTGGTAACCCTTTTTAAAATTTAAAAAACATTTTTTAAGTGCCTCTCCCATTTCTGCACCACCCCCTCCCCTGTCATAAACAATGAAAAGCCTCTAATTTAGACAAATCCTAGACCTGAAAAATGACACCCAGAAAACAGGGGCATTAATTGATAACGGGTCAATGAGTCCATCAGATCGTTCTGACGTTCTGCTAAGACGCAGCGATGTTTGCTTATATTTATATGGATTTTAGTACCTAAAATGACTCAAATAGCAAAATGTATGTTTCATTTAAGAGTGATTTTTACCTTTTAAGTACACTGCCAATCCCCCAAATGAGGAAAAAAAGAAAATTAAAGCTGGTACGCGGGTCTAACATGATTAGAAAGCACTGACCTTGGTGTGAGTGTTGGTCCGGGCTGCTGCGGAGGTATTTCCTCCGGGGTTCGAGCTGCTGCGGCTCACAATGGTAAACAAAAGCCGGGGGGGGTTCTTCCTCTACGGTGACACATTTCTCCCAAACTGGACGTATGTCGGGTTTATTCTGAGGAGAGTGACCGCGCTACGTGAGGAAACATTTACAGAAGAATTAGCCGAAAAAACACGCCGCCGGGCCCCCTTCTTCTCCCTCCTTTCACCCCGGAGAGGAGAAGGTCCCCTCGTCTCCGCACTCCCTCCTCTTTACGCCATTTTGGCTCTGTTACTACGAGCCAACGGAAGAGCGCTGTAATTGTACTGGAGAGCTGTCAATTAAAGTAAGAGCCCGCCCCGGATATACTTCTTCTTCTTTTGTTCTGACAACCATCAATCAGCTTTGTGCTTCTTTTACTGCCGCTAACTGAAAACAAATATCAACCAAAATCAACAAAGATTAATGGAAAAATTAATTGGTTTAAATTGTAAGATAGTTTTTAGGTATCGACATTAATATACTTATATTAAAATAATCGTTTAGTTAGGGGCCTGTCATTGATATGACAGGCCAAGGAAGCCAATTTCTGCCAGTGTAACTTTAAGAAATCCTGTATTTTAACAACTTTCTCAAAAGAACATCGTAGTATCTCAGAATAATAAGAAATAAAACTAAGTTGTCATTTTTGCCAATGTTTTCTTCGATATTTTGAGTTTCTCATTATTTAAAAATACCAAGTCATTGTTTTGAGAAAACTTCTCATTTCAGAAATTCAGTAATTATTTCAAGAAAGATTCTGTGTTACTATTATTTCAATAAAGTTCCTCATTATTTTGAGATACTACGTCATTATTTTGAGAGAAGTAGTTATTTTGAGTAAGTTTCGTATTATTTTGATCATATTTTTTTAGATATGTAATCTCGAGTTAGTTTATTATTTTGAGAAAGTTTCTCAATAATAAATGTTAAGTTTTTACGTCATTATTTCGAGTAAGTATCTTATTTTGAGAAAGTTTCAGGTTTCAGGCAGGTTAGGGTAAAGAAACATTAAAAGGATGCAGGTGTATTTTCTCTTTTTGTTACTTATCTGTATCTGTCTCTATCATAATAATAGGGCTGTATCATGATGCATGAATTTATTATTCATTTATTTTATTTGTTAAGGGAACATCAAATATGTATTTCATTTGTTATTATGTACATTTATGTCTTTATCATAGTGACAGCAGTTAATGGTTGATAACACAAGTGTAACAACCAGTCTAAGAACTAAAATAAAACCAGACATAAGAGTTAAACCACAAAGCTACTTCGCCAATGAATGACCCAAAGAAAGCATGGCACTTAATTTATTCAAATCAAATTCATGAATCATTTTGATAATACCTAGACCAACATCACATAACATGTGAACCACATCTGATTGGTAATCACATAATGATTAATAAGTTGTATTTCCTGCTCTCAGCTGCTGGAGGGTGTTCTGGTAACGATTTAACAAACGCACATTAAAGATTAAAGGGTCAGACATTCCACATTTCATGTACACAAGCCTGTACAGAAAATAAATTTTGAATGCATTTGATTCTCTTTAGCATGTTGAACTAGTCATTGGGGAAATAAATTGTCAGATAAATGTTGAGCAGTGCATACATCAACAAAAACAAAAACAAAAAAATTCAGAGCCCAATGCAGAAACTGATTATATAAATAAAAGTATAGTACGTTATGAGTTTACCTGTTCCAAGTCATAACTAACTGGTCCGCAAGAGCTTTTTTAAGACTCGATCGGAGGGGCACAGTGGCAGCTAAATCCTTATTTTGCAACTGCACTAAAAAAAAAGGTGCAAGGGAAAACACACACATACTAGCCAAAAGATGGCGGCAAGTTGTGTGAAATCCATATTCTGATCGCCACAGTCTTACATTGCAAAGCCAACAGGCCCGAGGTGGTTAAGAGGGTCAAACTTACTTTGGTTGAAGTCCAACAACTGAAACAGGTAATTACAATCTATTGGCAGTAGCTAGGTTAACCCATATGAAAATAAAATAAAACACAAACATGGCCTCAGGTTCCAGTTCACTGTTGAGATAATAACTTACAAAGGGGGAACCTTAGCCATGGCACTTCAGTGAGTAAAACACAAAAATCTGTGGAGCAGGTCCTGCTATGCCTCAAGGGACAAACTTCAAGCCAGCTGGTCTGACTTGCTCTGCCACAAGTTAAAGAAAAGGAGTCATAAGATCCTGTTAGCATTAAAAACACTGTCTGTTTTGGAGTGAAATCACATCTCAAATGTCTCGCTTTGAACTATTGCATATTTAGATGGACAAAGACGCAACGTGTGCTAACTACCCATGGAACAGCAAGAGTAAACTTACTCACCGCAATAGCAAAAAGCTTCATTGTACCGTGCTCTAGAAATCGTTTTCATGTGAAAAGTGGAACAGCAGTGGTACTAACTGTGACCCTCTAAAAGTTTTCTAATAAATAATGTTCCACTACTGGGAAAAAAAACATAGTGACATTGCATAAAACAACCCAAGGCACGCAACTTTTCCCTTTGTTTACAGAGCAGTGCAGAGGCAGAAACTCCAGATCTATGACACGATCTACCTAATGCTCGGTCTGACAGCGTTTACTACTCGTAGTGTGGGCCACAGCAGCCTGCTGAGAAGCTGGATGAGGTTGTATTCTGACATCAACTGACATGTTGAAGCTCTACTCAAAATAAAAAAAATTAATAAAAGAGAAGGTATTAATTTAGTGTAGGAACCGGATGCTCATTTTCTGTTCCACGTCCACCTTCTCCAAGACCTGTGGAAACAAAACAGAACAAGTTCAGATGCTAAAAATATTTTGATGTTGCGGTTCTGTGATGTGTAACAAAGACAGTCAGGTTTAAACAGAGTTCAGCATTAATTCAAACATGCAAAACATTAAACATGCACTTTAAGCAACTGTTATTCTTAATAAAATGAACAACCAGATCTCTGTTTTTTGTATTAAATTTAGGAGAAATATTGGGACACACATTCACAATTGCCATCTAGAATATTGCCCCAGAGTAAATATGGCTTCAAACTATGCGATAAACTCCTTCTCCTTGATAGGGGATGTATTTTAAAGTAATGGATAAGTGACAAACCCCTCAGTCTTACTGTCTTACCGAGAATAACGACACGAGTGAACGGGGGTGATGGTCTATTTGAGAGAACTTGGTCGCCTTTCATAATGTATCTGCCTTTTTTGATAATGATGGTGTTTTATTTTTCCCCCCTTTATTTTCTTTATTTTAAATTTATTTTAATAATAATAATAATAATATTTTTTTTGTTTTTTTGTTTTTAATCTGACATGTCTTTGACAATGTGGAGAGCACTGTGCTGCTGAGTTAAAAAATCAATAAAAATCTATTTAAAAAACAAGCACTTTGGAAAAAAATCTTTAAATATATTTGAAACCTTTTAACTTGCCAGCAGTTGTTCAAAAAAACCCCAACTGCGCTCAAAAAAATGATAAGCAGCTTTAAGGTGCTTTATGCAAAATTCAGAACATACATTATGAGCAGCTAACAATACTTCATAAACAGCTCCAAACAACAGCAACAGAGCTAATGGTGTTAAAACGTAGGGTGGGTGCTACACTTCCGAAATACAATTTTTGGGGCTTCAAAGCATCAGTGATAATTACCTGGGAATATTCAAAGCTTTTCATTAAAAGCACCCATGAAATAGCATTTGTTATGTTTCTACTGGTTCAGTAGAAACATTTAGCATAAAAAATAACCATGAGAGATGTTTACGTGAGGGGACAGATGTCTCCTGACCACAAAACTTGCCTTGATGAATTCATTGAAGGAAATGGAGTTATCTCCATTTGTGTCAGCTTCCTGTATGGTCCTGTCAGCGATGCTGCCAAGCTGTTCATCTGAAATGTTTACACCAACCATCATCCGTAAGACCTGTGAAGAATGAACAAAACGCCCCTTCATGGTTAATGAATACAAGTGAAAAACAGTTCCTGGCAAACATTAAATAATGGTCATGTTTGCTTTAACAGTAAGGTGATGGTGCTACGTGTATTTCAGCACTACACAAGATAATTTATAGTTATTACGCTTAAAAGGCAAACAAACAGCCGCCTCACTTCACTGCAGGAAATACATGATTATGAATACATGTATTTAGTGAAAACAGGCAAACATACATTACTCTGAGCTGCATGTTTCAGTGTTACAGACTCGTGCATCACATGAAGGAGGCGACACAGAAATGTTTTGTGCAAAACAAGAGATCTGTCTGAGTCATTAAACCTTGAGCTTATAGCAATTATAGGTCACACAATGTCACTGAAACCGAGATGGCTTCACGGAGGGACAACAAATAACACGGAGGAGGCCAAAATACAGGATATGAGACCGTCTGGGGAAAATCAGCCTGTAGTTAAGGTGAGATATCACGTCATTATCAGCACGAGGGCAAAGTCTTCTCATCGACAAGGAAATCTTTCTGTAGAGTATTTTGAAATAGATATTGCAAAACAGCTTTTGTTCCTTAACTGGACAGCTGATAGCAAATGTTTTCAGAGGTAATAACAATGATTTCTATTGAACCTCTTATTCACCATCTGGCTGGTTTAATTATTGCATAAACCAGTTGTTTCCACTAACTGTGCCTTGACTCAGTGTCTTATTTCCATGACAAACTGATCCACTCACCTGCAGCAGCTCATCCCGAGAGATTTTGTCATCTCTGTCCAGGTCATACAGACGGAAAGCAACTGGAAAAATAAAAAAATAACAATTACTTTATGAAATCCGGTGAATGTTCATCATACAGGTCACCATCTCCACCCAGACACGCCCGCGTGACCGAGCGCTACACTCACAGAGCAGCTTGTTTGTCCTGCTGTTGAGAGGCTCACTGGCTGCAGCGTTCTTGTTCTTCTCATTGTCCTCGATCGGCCTGAAGTGAGCCAAGGTGCGCATGAAGCCCCTGAAGTTTACCTGATCCTCCCTGAAAACCAGAGACAGAGAATAATACAACACAGCACATCAGAAAGAGGAAAAAAAGGACTTAATTCAATGTGAGGTGACTCAGATTACCTTTAATCTTTACATAAACTCTAGCTGTGCGGGCAACACAATGAAAACTAGTCGTAATTTAACACCGTTTTACAGAGACAGACACTTTTTAAGCTCTCAAGTTGTCCTGAAGCAAACAACCCAAAACTGGAGCGACGACAACAAATCTATAAACCATTACAAGCCATGTCTAAAATTAAAACGCCTACACATTTGACTTTTTGGGATTTTAATGATACATTTGAAAACATCTGGTTTTCAAATTTCAGACTGATAAAACAGCAAAATAACGGCAGAATGTACAGAAAGAACCTGCAGTGGTCAGCTGATTTTTTTTTTCAAACACAGAATTGGCAGAAAAGACCGAGAGTCTCAAGACTGCAGTCAGTCAGCCACAACTAAGAAGCCCAGTGGCCTCGTTCAGATTTGTGGTGGCTGTGACTCAAACCTTTAATGCACACTCGTGCAAAAAAACAAGCTTTCCAAACAGAGCAGAGCAATAACAGGGACAGCTCACCCCTCAGGGAAGAACGCATTGATGATTCTGTCTCCCAGAGGATTGATGGCCAACTCCGGGATCCTTTGGAAATCTTCTCGACTGCAGACACGAGAAGATACGATTAGAAATTCCAACACAACATTTTTTTTTATTTATAAAAGACACATTGTTAATGTAAACCTCACAACAATTTACCACAAATTTTAAACTGTGACATTGCAAAGATCATGCAGCCATGTTTTCCTTATTCTCTAAAAGTGGATCTGTCTGCAAATATGAAAACGGGAGAAGATGAACGGATAAAAGGATGGAAAATAAATACTTTTTATGACAAACTAAAGCATCCAGGCATTAACTCTCCGCTACAATTTCTCCAGAGTTCATTCTTTAGGAGGATTTTTACCAGGAGCCAAATTATCCAAAGAAAAAAAAGTACCAGGTGATTAAAATCGGTAAAATAACTGAACAAAGCAGAGTTGTGGTACAAATCAGTGTTTCTCTAATGGTGTTTGGAGACGGGCCACTACCCCAGCACTTGCTCACCTTTTTCCTGTGAAAATGTTAAAAAAAAAATGCTCAGGAGGTTTTTACCGGGAGCTAATTTACCCGCAGAGGTCTCCTCCTCTCGAAAACAAACAGAGCTGCTGATTTAAACCAGTAGAAACACAGAATGAAGCACTTTCACATTTTAAAAAATCTGTTTTGGTTTTTTTTCTGATGCTGTCTTTGTGTAACTAACTCTGTCGGCCAAAGTACAAACATGAACGGCCCTAACAAGAGCCAGTGTTCGGTTCGTCTGTCCCAGGATACCGCAGAAACATGGTGATCTCTATGGACGAGGACCTCCTGATGTTGATATAAAAGGCTCATTTTAAAGCAACAAAAACATAATGATTCTTATTTTCAACTGATTATACACTAAAGAATACATACTTATTAAATTACATATTCATTTCCACCAATATATCCCCCTAAATCCTACACACTTTCTACATTATTCTTTAAAAACAGACTTGATTTAGTGCAAATGTGACTACAGGAGAAAATCAACAGACAACAGGATGACAATAAATACTTTTTACAACTTATTTCATTTGTCAGTCAGTGAAAAGTTCCTCCGTCCATCAGTTGGATCAGAGGTTGATTAGGTGAGATAAATGTAAAATCTCACTGTTGTGGCAACTTATGAACGATAAGAAAGTGACCTTGGGGGAAAAAAGAGAGAATGTACCTGACTGCACACTGTGCCTGAACGCACCGGAGCAGATCCAAGAACTTGTTATGTGTAAACACAACGTCTTTAAAAGAATGACTTCTCTGTCTCAGTATCGACGTTGTTGTGTTTTTTAACCTTTTACTTAATGTTTGATTTCACTTTTTTAACAGGGAAAAAAATTTGAGATTTGTTTTTGACCACAAGACATCAACTGTTTCATATTAATACACATGAATACAAAATAAACCAAACAACAAAACCACGCCACAAACACCACAAATCACATCAGACATTATGAAAAGTGGATGCAGGCCAACAAATTAATCATCCCTTATATATTCAAAGCCCGATGCAGGACACTGAGGCTATACTCTGATTTAACAGACTGAGAACCAAAGAGTCTGTCGACATGTTTCCTCGAGCCTGTGCGACTCTTAAATCTCCTGTGTGATGGCAAAAGCTGATATTCTTTAACTTAAGCCTGAGAGGGATCACATGTGATATTACCAGCCAGAGACGATATTCTTTAAGGTTAAACATTTGATTGACAATTTTTGAGCAGATCCACAGCCGCCTAGCTTTAAGCAGAACAGAGAGACAACTGCACCATGCACTGATTCCAGACTGCATAACACTGTGTATTATAGGATGGAAAAACAATATAACAGGATCCGTTTGTGACTAATCGGCCTCGGTCTTAATGATTACCCGTTTCTTCACCAATTGCTTTTTTTGTCCAGACTAAAGACAGAACTATGAGTTAATCACAAACCATAGAAATGTCACACTGAGGTCTCAGCTGAAAAATCTCACTGCGCTCTGATAATAAGAGTACCCAAGAGTGGGTCCTAAAAACTAAGTTTCAGTCACTCATGGTTTTTTTTAATGGATTTTTGGTTAGCTACTTGAAACAAGGTCTGTGGTTAACGCAAGCTTAAGACACTTTCACGTCTTGTTCCGCAACATAAAATACATCAGTAAATCCGTCACTCGCAACCTTAGAGGCTTTTATGTATCTTAAAAAAAATTAGTTGCTAACAAGCAGCTAAATGAGATTGTCATCACGTCAAACACGAGTTTACTTGTGGCGGCGACGCTGCAGTCATGCGACAGCAGTGCGGTTCATTTAATAATTCTAACATTTTATTTATGTAGCACTTTTCATACATGAAATGCAGCTCAAAGTGCTTCATAAAGAAGAAAATATCAATAAAGTATACACATTATAATAATCAGAAGGTAAGATAAAAGATACAAAAACACCACATTAACAGATGCAATGTCAGAGACAACAGATCAGTAAATGACCAATGAAGTGACATCCTGTCACAGTTGAAATAAAGAAAATGTATTGCCTTTTGTTAGCTGTTTACTTCTCACAATTGCTTTTAGGCTTGAAAGACTTTGAATGCAGTGTTTGATTGTGAAGATTATCTTGCTGAACAAACATGCAAGTATCGTAAATGTTTGCCACAGAGATTATTTTCTGCCATATTTTGAACACCAATGGAAAAATCCCATAGGCTTTTTGGTGAGGGAACTAAGGCGACGCTAACTTCCACGTTGGTCTAGAGAAAGACATCACGCCTCGAGCGCTCTATACTCTATATGAAACAATTTAAGCTCAATCACAGTAAACCTTATTTATAAATGAGCGATACCTTGCCAAACTTTGTCTGACCTTTTTGTAATGAAAATACAGCGGTTTTGCCCCTGTGAATGTTTACTGAAATAGTAAATTCACTGAATAGAAATTGTTTAAACAGAACAGTTTTTCTGAAAAAGCAAATGAGCAAAGACTTTTTAACCACTCAGGCTGTTTGATTCAATTTAAAGAGGTGTTTCTTTCTGTTTATTTTTTGGCATTTGTCTGTAGGAAAATGATGCATCTGTAAATGAGTGCAAAATCAGGTGATCTCCTTAGTGATCACTATTAAAACAGGAAAAGACAGGCGATGTCAGGCAAGCATGACCTCCAGGCATCATTTCTTAATAATGTGCAAAGCTCTAAGTGAGAAAATGAATCCTTAATGCCTTCTTAACTTTTTACATGTACTTCTGCAAGAGAACGTTTTGGATCACGACTCACACAAGCAAAGCTTCTCCATAAGTCAGTTAGTTGTCTTTTAAGTATCTGTCCTCCATAACTGAAAAACTGCCAAACTGCTGTACGAGAAACCAAACATCAAAAGCAGCATCTGGCTGGTGTTTAATGTTTTTTCTTAAAATGCTGGTTGTGTTATTGCTTACCTGAGGGTGCCGTTTTCTCCTTTATCCAGGCTGGTGAAGCGGCTGTACAGGCGAGTGATCTGACTGTGGGAGACTGATGGGAGGATACGAAAGAGGTGAAGATTTTACAAGCAAATGAGCAGAAGATAACAGGTATTTAGTGCTTCAGGCTAAATAACTTTTCACCTAAATTCTGGATGTCATTACACTAACAGAAGATGTGTGCACTATTACCCAGTTTAACAGCCAAGAGAGTAGACAGTGGCAGTAATGAAAAGTAACGCAATAAATGTGATTAGTGTGCAGATAGATTTGTCTTAATATCATTTGTGTTAACAGATCACCAATCTGTGTGTCACTGTGTAATCTGTAAATATAAACCTCAAAAATCTAAACAGGCAAATTCCCGGGGTTCCTGCAGTTTAAGACGAGCGGAATTTGAGACTTTTTAAGACTCTTTAATGCAACTCTGAATTAAATTTAAGACAATTTCACAATAGCTAAAATTGAAGGAAAACATGAACCAACATTAATAAAGAGGATTTCGCCCAAATATTTGAAATTTAAAATATTACGTTTTAATGTTGTTAATGTAAATGGCTAAATATGTGAGAATCTATGCATTGTGAGCACACTGACATTTAATGTGTAATTTGTAAATATACAACACCTTCCACAAATACAAAACTTTATTTTGCAAATATAAATCTGATCTACAAATACACAAATTCCACAATAAAAAAAGTTTGTTTTTTAAAATTAGAATTAATTACAGACATTGAATGAATAACATCTGTGAATATCTTCCTAACATGAATAACTTTCAAACAAATATTTTGGAAACCAGTTTTTTAAGCAATTCTATGCCTCCAGATTAACAATTTTTGCACACTTTTTCAAATTCTTTTTATTTTTCTTTATTTTGATTTTTTTGAAATTGCTTTTGTTGATTTTTTTGTTCTTTTTATTTGTATTTATTTACATTGATACTTTGTGTCCTGCATTTTGCAATTTTTTGTCTGCTTTATTTTTAACTAACCTTATTTTTTATTCTCACTCATGTTTGGTAAACTGTTGTCTCTGTTGTTATAATGCCTTCAGTGTATCCTGTTTCTGCTTTTGCTTTGATTGTCTAACCACATTGTAAACTCTGTTTTTCAATGTGCCATAAAAATAAAAATTATTAAAGTAGGTATTTCTCCATCTTTTGTTTATTACGTTTTTATTTAATCTACAAAAAAGTTTGTTTTTTTCGAGTTAACAGTTTTTAGTTTGCTATTTGTTGAAGGTGTTCACATTTACTGATTAGACATTCACACACAGATTGTGACACAAAACATACTGACACAAACCGCTCACCAAATGTGAGCGCAACTTCCTTTTAGTGCGTAATTTAGGGTTTTTAGTCATTTTTCGATGACTTGCTAAATACAATTAAAGGCAACATAAATGTGTAGGCAGCTAATGTCCAACAGTCTTGACACATGAATTAGTCTGAGCTCAACTTACATCCAGTCTCCTTCTTAATTTCTTCGATCTCCTCTTCTCGGAGTAACGTGGACGCTCTTGATCCCATGTTGAAATGTTTAAAGGTGTTTTAAGAGACTCGCTTGTCGTCTTGCGCAACCAAACCAGCTGTGAAGAACCTCAATCCGGATTTATGTTGAAGTTAGCAAACGAGCTAACGCGGCGAGCTAAAACCGCAGCAGCCAAAAAAAAGCCGTTGCAGCTAACTGACCGTTAACCCAAACAGCCGTTTTCTGCCCTCAAAGCGGTGTATCTAGGCGGATAGTCCGTTAGAAATTAAATCTTTTCTATGTTCTGTCAGGTTTTCATGTTCCCAAAATGGGTTTCGGCTAAGTTATCTTCCTGTTTTATGAGGTGGGAGGGAGGCAGAGGGCAGGTACTGAACGAGGCCGCCTCCCTGCGAGGACGGCCTCCGTGGATGTAGGTAGCAGCGTTTGATGCCTGCTTAAAATTCGAATATAACGCCTTATTTATAACTGTTTTTCCATTAAAATAGCACACTATCCTCACTAATAGACAAATAAAGCTCGTCTTAACAGTTCAAAGGAAAATTAGCCAACACAAAGTGTAAATATAATTGATTTCCGTCAGTCAAACTGAAGAAACGCTGGCTGCGGAACGGGGAACCATCCTGTCAGGGTGACCATCTCAACCGTAACACCATGGGGTCAACCGCTGACGGAAATGTCATGATTTATGCATATATGGAGCCAAATTCATGTTCAGATTTAACAGGTGACTATCTTATAATACAAAAACCTTAATTAGAAATGGCATTAACAATTTAAGATACCCTGTGTGACTTTGAAATTTATTTATATTTTAATAACTTTGTATGATAATTGGTGTTTTTGTTTTGTTTTGTTTTGTTTTTAGGCTGAATTTAAGAAATCCCCAGCCTTCAGCTTCACCTTCATTAGCCCTTCACCTTAATTTAAAAAAGAAAAAGAAAGAAAGAAATCCAAAACTTGTAAATGTGAAAGTAATGTTATTGACTCAAGCGTTCAAGCCAAGTAATTAAAAGCAAAAACAAAATAAAATACACAAGACGCGTTCTTAAGTGGGGTTTGAATAATATGTAATAATTAATCATAGCATTTAATGACTTAGAACATAACATAACGTGGTATAAACAGTAGAGAATCTCATATAAAATGTTTTAAAAACACCCTGTTTTAATTTTTTTATTTGTGTCTTTTCCCCACAAGAAAAGATAAATTAAAAATCTTAAAATCATTCTTGCTCCTTCGCCTTTATCTATCTATCTACAGCTAAATACAACTCTATTAATACAACTATTAATTCAAAGCTGTAGGTCAGAAATTAACCACTAGATGTCACTACTTCATTATTCCATTTGGGCTTTAATTTGGTCATTTATTCAATGCAGCATTTGTAATTTAAAGTGTGTGATTCTGTACTCCTGTTAAAACATATGTACCACAGGTCCAGTGTCGGGAGGGTTAAGCAAAAGGCAAAGCAAAATAGTTTATGACATAAACTTTTTGATTTTTATCAAAAAGAGTATATTCATATTTATAATTAAATGAAACCACTTTTGTAATAATTAAATATTAATCATATTTATTTTTGGCGTTTATTCATTGCATTATTTCAAGTCTTTTTCCACATTTTGAAAATGACACACAAAGCATAAATGTGCTTTGTGTATATTGTTTTTCCTTAAATGTAGTTATATATAATTAGCAAATATTTAATCAAGGCTTTATTTTGTATACAGGGGAGAAAAATGATATTTCTAATATGGGCAAAAACTGATTCCCAGTTGAATCAGGAACTAAATATTCTTTAAAATCGTTTTCACAGAAGGTAACACATATCAGGTGTTGACAGAAGCTCACGGGGAGGCCAAAATCCCCATAAAGCTGACAGAGGTTCACGCTAAAAGAGGATGTGTTTGGCGCTATCTGTCTGTCAGAAAGAGGGACGCACATTTAAAAAGGGTGTTTATCTCAGGAAAATAGGCTTAAGTAGAATTATTTGGACACCATACAAATCCTCCTGAAGACTAGCTGCTGTTAATGTGCGGAGGATACTACCATGTGAAATATTATCCCCAAAAAGTGTCATTTTGATATATAAAAGCATGTGCTGAATATCCAGAGGTAAAAATACTGGAGTCATTTTTAGCAGTTTTGGTCTTTAAAATTTATTTCAAGATCCTTGTTTCACAACAAAGTCTCCACATTCAGTGTTCAGTGGTATGTCCTTTAAACGTCAATCATGTCAAACATTCATGCCAAATCGTCCATACCACAAATAAAGCTAAGAGCGAAACAAATTTAAATGAATTCCATGCTTTAATTGCTATAAATCCTAAATCCTAAAAAATAATCAGAAGCAGTAAAATATCATCCACAAACACTTCACAGTGATAGTGCAAACTCATCATAAAACAAGTTTAAAAGTTCTCAGTAAAATCAAAAACATATCAAAAGTTAAAAAAAAAAAAAAAATGTTAGAGTGTTGATAATAACGTCGACTCCACGTCAGATTGATTCCAAAGCAGTGCAAAGAGGAGCTTCGTCTCCTCAGGCCTTCCCACGTCGAAGAAGCAGTTTGATGTTTGAGACTTTCATGGACTTAAAGAGACCCTTTTACTTTCTGAGGCGGCACGCAGAGTCCATGGCCAGCTGGATGCTGCAGAGACGAACATCAACAGGCTTCAGTATCAAATATTCACCTTTCAAGGACAAATTATTTAATATTCCATCAACTTTTTTAAAATTATTTTTTTACTATTGTATTGTTCCTTTGCTGCTTATACCTCTTCATACCTCATAGCTGCTGTAACATTGTGAATTTCCCCACTGTGGGACTAATAAAGGATTATCTTATTTTATCTTACTTAAAGGAACAGTGTGTAAGATTTAGGGGGATTTACTGGCATCTAGTGGTGAGGTTTGCAGATTGCAACCAGATCAAACTCCAGTTAGCACTCCATCAGTGATTTTTATTCAGGAGGTTTTTACTGTGAGCTGAATTATCCGCTGAATTCGCTTCCTCTCCAAAACAAACAGACCAGGTGATTTAAACTGCCAAAACACTGAATAAAGCAGTTTCATGTTACAAATCAATGTTTCTCTGAAGATGTTTAGCACATCAGAGACGGGCCGCTAGCCCGGCACAGCGCTGCTCAGGCGCAGATCGGCATCTAGAGACTTGCCAATTTTTTCTGCGTGACGCGTTTTCGACAAAGACAGTGAAAATGGTCTTTTGATAATTCAGGTTCTCACAAATTTTTAAAACTTCTCAATGACTTTTCAATGCCCCATGATGAGAAATTATTTTTTCCTGCCCTAAACGCTGCATTTTTCTAACATCCCAGATTTAAACTCAAACCTAGTGTCAGCTAACTGGCATACATGAAGGGAGAGACAGAACATGGGAAGAAAATGCTGAGTCATGCATGATGGTGAACAAAACATCACAGACGCATATTCGAGCTGTTACGCTGACAGCTACAGAAAATAAATTGTGTAACATAACTTGGAAGGTTGTCCACAGAAGATTATTTGTAACAATTTCATTACACACAACAAAATTCAATGACTTTTTCCAAAACTTTCAATAATTTGTTCTAATTTCTTGACTTTTCCAGGCCCGAAAAATGTGAAATTCCAAGATTTTTCCAGGTTTTTCATGACCCCGGGAAACCTGATAATTGTACTGACATTACACCAACTTACACCACAGTTTCAACATCTTAATCTGTCACAAAGACATACAAATATGTTTTATTCAACCTTTTTGGTTTCCCTTTCAAAATAAAAGCCCTCTCACAACAGAATTCCTTCAATTATTAACACAGGTTTTTTTTATCCTGAAATCTTTGCATAGTATGGGCTTTTAATTGTAAAAATACAATAGTTATAGCAGCAGGCAGCTATTTAGCAGCACCACCCTAACAACGCTGTCTGTGTGAACACCAAGTACGCTTAAAGAGGTGGTTTATGAAGTGGGAAGTACACTGTACCTGTTTGCAGAGTATCCTCTCTCACACAGGTTCACCAGAGCGTACAGATGTCTCAGGGCATATTCATACTGAAACACAAGCAGACGTCAAGTGTCAAAAAGATTAAAGTGAGAAAAGCAGACGTCAAGTGTCAACGTAATGTCCCCACAGTCTAATCATACTAAAATATTATATCCCCTTTTTGTATTTGTGGTACTCGAAAGGTCAAAAAGTTCCAGACAAAAAGGGAAGGCAACATATTTCTGAATAAACACATACAGCTGCATGAAAGTACCCGGGAAGACACTGTTAAGGTACGATACAGAGATTCTCATTTAGCAGGCAGACATCAGGTAGGATTAAAAAAAACCAAAAAAAAAACCCTTAACTTCCTGTAATGGTCAGGCGTTACTCTCACCAACATTTCCTCATCACATGTATATCTAAAATTATGGTAATGATCAAATGTCACAACACACAGCTGGCTTTTATCTTAAGTTTAGTTTAAAATAAGATAGAAAAGAAATGGCACGAGGCCTTCTTGGTTATGGTTTAACACTTAAGAATATGATTTTCATAAAGTTGAGACACACAAGCTCATTCTGCACTTACTGCTTACTGTCAGTTTCTCTGTTCAGCTGAATGCAAATGGGTCACTGAATGTAGGTCTCAAACCTACTGATGAAAAACATGTGAAACTGATCTGCCGTTTCCCCTTTGAAGCGGAACCAGACTCCTGACATTTGAGTTTGTTTCAACCATCGGTTACAGACGAATGCTGCCATAACTGTGACTAATCAGTCTTTACGTTAAGCACTGACACTTTGAAAGGAATCTGGCTTAAATAAAAGTACAGAAAGGTTTCGTGTGTGGCGCTCTACCTCAGTTTTGTGCCAGTTGAAGCAGTTGAATTTGTAGTGGTTGACCGCAGTCCTGTAGCACTGATGCTGGGTGAGTTCGTCTCTCTCGTTGAGAACCTCCTCGGCCTTGAGCTTGTCTCCGGTCACTTTCTCAACCACTTGGCGCATCGTCTCAGCAAGTATCTCCCTGATCTGAACACACACACACACACACACACACACACACACACACGCACACGCACAGTTAAAGCTCTATAACACAAGAACTGACATGGTTAAAGCTCAATGTGTGCACTTATGTTCCCGATAAATCAGATTTGTATGGCGTCCTTGTAAAACCCTCCACAGAGGATGTTAGGGTGTTTTCACATATAATCCTCTTCAAACGACTCAAATTCAGTCCTCTTAAAGTGGACTAAAAAAGTGGACTAACAGAAAAAGGACTCTGGTCTACATTAGCTGTGATGAGGTCTTAGCCCCCTTTCTGTTCATACTCGATCATTATTATGATTATTATTTCAGTTTTTTACAACCCTTAAAAGCAGGAACGCCTCACGACCCCCTGTAAAGCTTTAACGACCCTAATATGGGTTGGGACCCCAGTGTTGGGAGCCAGTAGAGTAAGGTATGCAGTGACAGTTGATATATGTATAATTACATTGAGGGAGAGAGGTGGTAAGTCACGTGTCTTAAAGTACTTTTGCCGTCGTGTTTTTCACTGCAGTGTGCAAATGAAGCGTCTCGCTCTCATACTGAAAATTACAGGAAAAACCTCACGTTTCTGTGCATTTCAGACTGTTGCCGCTTAACGTGTTCTTCTTTATATCTGGATGTGAAGTATCTTTCAAGGATCAGACTTCTCCTTGTCCTCCTCCTTGCTAGCGGTACCAGTCGACATGGTGCCGTCTGTGTGTTTTTCCGTGTGTCCCAGTGCAAAAGCATGTGATTGGGGCTAAAATACGATGGCAAAGAGCAAAACGAGTCCGGAGCGCTTTGAGTTCACAATGCACAAACGATGCCAACCACACTGAGTTCAGTTCGCTTCAGAGGGGTCTGAGATTGCTTGGAGTGTTCACATATACCCAAAAAATGCTGAGTCAAGTGTGAAAACACTCAAAAACATGCAGCATTCGACAACAGGGTTTTGTTGATCTTTACCTTGAGGTGGACGTTGATCTCCATCAGCAGCCCCCTTGCGACTCTGATGTCATTGGAGGCCATCATCTTCCTCTTGAGGATGGCCAGAGGAACGTCGGGGCTCGGAGTCAGATCTAGATTTTTAATTGGCTGCAGCTTCATTGGAGGAGCGGGCTGGCTTGCCATGGCGTCACCCTGAAATGCTATGACCTTCATGTGGCCCATAGTCTGTACACAGAGTGAGATATTTGAGATAAGTAAGAAAATAAGAGCAGGAATCAAACATTTCCCTCCCTTACAGTTCCACTAACAAGTAGCTGGCTTATAGTAGGTATTTAAAGGAATACTTCATCAACCCAATGACCATTTTTTATATCAGTTACTCTCCCCGTATTACAATCAATTTGTGAGGAAAACTCTATTTTTCTTGCATGATCATTCATTCATTTTCTCACCTTGTTTCCGTACTGCTGGACGTGGCTGGTGTTTGTGTGGCTCTTTACAATCTTGAACTGCTTCATCAAAGTTTCCTTCTTCAGGTCCTCCTAGAAACACAATGTGATACAAACAAACAAACAAACAAACAAAAAAAAAAACCCGTCATGAACAGGACTGTTTCATAAAATATGCAGCAAAATCCTTCCAAACACTGTACGTCTTTTCATGAATCACAAATGAAACAGGAGTGATTTGTATTTATTCTTTTTGTTTCCTGATGAAGTTCAAGTTTGTGTTTTGGGATGCTTTTATATCTCAGGGCTGCAGGTGCTTTCATTGCTTATGCAAATTACCAAAACACTGTTGCTGCTGTTGGAAACATTCACCACTTCCTTTTCCTGTTTCTGCCTCTTTGACAGCAGGTGTTTGGAACAGCAAATAAACCTTTAATGGACTTCTTATAATCTCTGTTGCTATTGTTTTGTTTAATATCAGTCTGTGACAGTGCTGTTATATTACCCTTAAAATGTGGGAAAATGCACCTTTTTCTTAAGGGAATTAAATAGCTTTCTCACTTTTGCTAAAAAAAAACCCCAACATATGTAAATGAGTTAAAATGTTAAATATTTGCATGTAAAATATTGTGCGGAAAAGCAGTTAAAGTGTCAGTCAAAGTTGAAACACTGAAAAGGTTTGAAGTGCCAACTCAAATGTCAACATATTACACTCAAAGAAGTTAAAATTCTTAAGATTTTCATGAAATAAAACCATGTTTTTGATACAACTTATGGTATCGCAGGATTTGTATTGCCCTCGCGTGCACCGAACAATCACAGGAAACAAGGTGTATGTGAAACTCAGAATCAGTGACTGTAATTTTATCTCACTGGTATCAGTTTCACTGTAAACAGTGACTCTCCTAACGCTGATCAAAGCTGTACAAGCTTGCTGCCGCAAACCCAACTGCAGCTAGGTAACATTAAAAAGTATAGAACTGTTTTTTATTGTGAGGCCGTCACTAGAAATGCATTATATTTATCCCCTTTTCCATTTCACTTTTCACACTTTTAACATTAAAAACTTTGTATGACAAAAATACACAAAACCCACCACATCAGAGTCCTCCATCCAGTTCACGCTGTACCAGTCTCCCAGGTAAGTGTCCCTTTTCTCGTCATAGTAGCAGGCGTAAGAGGACTCATGGGGGTTGGCTGCTGTGGTGGCGTAAACTGTAATACAGAAAAAAATTTCATATTACTCAGGGTGACAGTTTGCTTTTCATAATTTTCCAGCACCGTGACTCATGATTGCTTCACAGCTTCAGATACACTTAGGAACACACTAAGGAACATTTTATAATATAATATAACATCCTCTTCATTTTTTATGAACTTTGTGAGTCAATAACCGGCATCATAAGTGTGCATACATGCTGACAGTTTTTATGAAAACTGTATAATTTTACTGTTGTAGAATTTCTTTCAGTGCAGCAAATAAAGTCTTAAGTGTCATACTTAAGGTTTTGTGCATCCGGCCACAAACATTTTGACGTAAGATATCTCAGTCATGTTTGAATGAGAACTTGTTAAAAAAAGGGATGTAAAAACGTAGTTTTGGCACAATAAAACCAGATCCTTGATTCACGTCCTGTAAATTCATCATGAGGCCGAGCACATGAGTGACACGAATTACCAAAAACCACAGTGCTGACCACAGCGTTTGACGAGACACAAAACAGGACTGAGAGTCAAACACTAAAGTCCACAGACTGCGGTGCTGACCTCAGCCTCAGTTTTACCTCGTTAAAATCACGAGCTTTTACGTCAATTATTAGCAGTTCTGCTTTTTATTAGTTGTTTTGAATTCAACCTCAAATGTAGGTGAAGTGAAATGGTCAGAGGAAAAGTCAAGTTCATGTTGTCGAGGGTTTTTCGTTCGTCGATTGACACTTTTTATTGATCGCTCCTCTATCTCTTGGTTTTCGTGGAAAGTGACGCTGATGAGGTAAAGTTCAACTCACCGTCAATATCAGTCGGCAGGTGGTTCATCATTGACCCAGACTCACATGCCTCGATGTAGAACACCATCTGTGTGTGTGGGGCAAAAAAAAAAAAAAAAAAAAAGACAAAAGCATGTTATAAGACCTGATCTTCCAGCACAGCGACATCATCACCTGATTGGGCTTTATCACTCCAAACTGCACTGTGGGCACACCCACATACATGCCTGCAAATACAATACACAACAGCATGTTGTTCCCTACCCTTTTGTATTTCTTGTTTTCATGCATGTAATTAATGGCGTCCTGGAGGTCTTTGACTTGGAGCTGCAGAGAGAGAGAGAAGAAAGAGTGTTAAATTTAACAGTTTCAGGTTAGGTAAACCACCACGTTACATTTGAAGTTCTGCACGTCCTGATTCAGACAAATTTGTAGTCTTGTTTACCTGATTCAGACACTTAAAGGTTTGTCTTTTTTCCCCTTTTGATGACATTTTATGACAAATTCACTCATTTTATTCTCGTCTTTTAAATGTTTGCTTTTATTGTAAAGCACGGGCGAATGTGTTTTGAGAAGGTAAAAATCGTAAATAAAGTTTATTATTAGTAGTAGCATTTTATTATTACGTATTAAAGACAGATCTAAAAAAAGGTATCATTGGAAAAACAGATGAGTAGTTTCTCTGTAAAATCAAATGTAGATCAAAACAGCATACTCTTGGACAACGGAGAAAAAAAAACAAGATACACAAGAAAGCGATTCAGGCGCACTAAAAAGTATATTAGTCGGGAAGAGAAATTTAAGAAGACTTTTTTGTAGTAACTAAATCATCAAAACAGCCAAGAACCATTGGTAAGTCCGTGACAAAGCTTTAAAAACTGACAATTGTGTAGCCTGATAAAAAATAATAATAATTAAAAAAATAAAATAAAAAAATAAAAAAAATATATATATATATATACACATACACACATATATATATATATGAGAAAAATAAAAAAATAAATAATATAATAGATGCATGTAAGAATTACGTTACGGAGTCACATACAGAAAAAAAAAAACTACAACTACCAAAATTTTGAATAATTTTTACTAATTCCATGACTTTTCCAAGCCTGGGAAATGTGACTGTGAAATTCCATGACTTTTCCAGGTTTTCCATGACCGTGGGAACCCTGGGTCTCTCGACAAAATGCACATGTATAGGTGCTATATGTGTGTGTATGTGAATAACTATGACTGAATTTTCTCTTTGTCGGATTAATAAAGTAACTTCTTCTTATGTATAGACTCGTGACTGATGTTGAGAGAGATAATTATCTGACTGAACAAGTTCAACAACCTGAGAATAGCTCTTTGGTTCTGTGCAGTAAACTCATGAGTGAACGTTAGCAGAGGCAGGAAGTAAGAAATGCTCACGTCATCATTGGGAAAGGCCAGAATACCAGGCGCTCCGTGGTCGGTGAAGTACACAAACACGTGATCTTCTGGGCCGCTGCCAAGACAAACAGAGCACAGTTAGAGAGAAATAATCCTGATGAACCAGATTCTGTGTTGTTATGGTGTCTCATGTCTTAAAGAGGTCACTCGTTTTATTTCATCACTTGCCTCTTCAACACTTTTCCAGAGCCACCTTTGACTTTTGAGGCGTCACCCGTCAGCACGGCCAAGAAGTTTTCTGGAGTCACATCCTGCAAGAGACCACCCAGTCAGAAATCTAAACTTCTGCAAAACCTCTTCAAACAATCTGTTTGCTGCAAAACGTTTATTCAACATCTTTGGTTTTGTCTGTTGTACAAATATTTGCACTAAAGCACTCACATCGCCGGTGTAGTCTTTGGGAACTCCCTTGTACACGTCTGTGCCATTGGGCCTGTTAATCAATATGCCCGGGGTGGGGTTTCTGAGAACAAAAAATGTACGTCAAATAAGCAAAAGGAAGTGAAAAGGGCTGACAAAACACTTTTGTCACCTGATCAGTGAATCATTCATCTGCTTCCTGGTCATCATGTTTGACTCTGAGACTGGTGAAAACTCCACAACACCTCAGGTTTTTCCCCTTTTTCTGTGCAGAAAACCTTCTGTCACTTTCAACAACAAGTCCTCTAATGTGTAAGAAACTGCAGTCTGTGGGGAAATTCTCGACGCTGCACTCCTGCCAGCATGTTTTTAATATAAGTTAGTTATTAACCAGAAATCCAATAAATGTTCATATTCAGGTCAGACAAGAGTATGATATAAAACAATCAATGTTGCATAGCTTATCTGTAAAACATGACCTATATTATGTCAAGATATTTTGATGCATGAGCACATGAGCCTAAAGCATGGAGGCAGTCAAATATAGCTATTCCTCAGCTTATCAGCGGTTATTACTATTAAATTAACCTGCTGTGGACGGTGTAAATTCTTTTTTTGTGTGTTTCATTTTATCGCAAAACCAACCAGACATGTATCAGTAATTTTATCATCCTAAAACACATTTAATTCAAAGTCGACAGAAACAAAGGAAAACTCAAAAAAAGCGTCTTGGTTTCTCTTTTCAGAGTTCCAAAAATCGTCAACTCTGGTTTCGCTGAAATAAACAATTAATTCACCAAGTTAAGAGGTGAAAACATGCTGGCTCTATACTGGCTAAAATGACTGTTTATTTAAATGGCGTTTGGTAATGGTGATTTCGGGGCTGTTTCTGTTTCTGTCTCTCTTTGCATCCTTTTCATAAAATTGTCGGAAACTTAAAACAATCTAAGCCTGTCAGTGTCAAAAAGAAACTTTTTTAGAGGACGGAAATTGATGGTGCGCAGGCGCCCTTTAGGATTTAATTTTTTACGTCTTTTGCTCTCTGGTGACAGCACTCTCCCTCATTACTGGACCAGTTTCAAAAATGTTTGTTTTGAAGTGTCACGTAGACACAAAAAACATGGGAAATTTCTGTCTAGGTTGGAAAATACTTAAATTCAAATCATTTGTCAAGCAAAAATAACAAATGTAAACTAGTTCCAGCTTCTCAGATATGAGGATACGTTGCTTTTCTGTTTTTCATATCATTTTAAACGGGATAACTTTGGATTTTGGACAGCCCAGACAAAATAAGAGGTCAGCTCTGGGCTCTAAGTACTTATTTTAGTTGCAACTCTGGTTGACTATTTAAAAATAGTCAGTATGAAGAGCTTACCTTGTTTACCCTAAAATTATTGATATGAAAAGTGAAAGTTAAACTGAGAAAATACATCTCCTGAAATTGATTAGGCACGCTCTGCCAGACAGGGGATATCTCACCCTGTTGGGGTTCTTGGAGCTACAAAAACCCTCACAGCAGACTGTACAGCAGTGTGAGGAGGTTTTCGCAGCCCTATCTGTTAACCACAGAATTATCACACACACTCACATGTTGGTATTTCTCGTGTCGCTGTGGCATGTCGACTCTGTGTGGTTAATTGTAGGAGCAGCAGCAGCATTAACAGGCTGAGTTTAAGAGCCTCACTGAGGAGTCACAAGGAAGTAATTTAAGTTCTCCCTCAGGAGTTAAGTTACTGTCATGGCGGCTGGATGGCAGAGCAGCAGTGAAAACAGAGATTTCAGTTTCAGAATTAGGACACTGTTGCAGTGTGTCACAGAGTGAGACACAGTGTTTAACAGAAATGACTGTCCACTTTCTCAGAGGCAGTGGACCCATTAATTCTCTCTGTCAATTACTCTTTAGGTTTCACTTTGCTGCTGTAAAGGAATAAACCCAAATGGTTCTTGTATTTTCAAACCACAAACCCCAGCTCAAATGTATGAAAAAGTTAAATGTATAGATAGGGGTGTTGAATTAAGTAGACTAAAATATAATTTTATGACTTAAGAAAATTACCAATATAGTTGTGGATCTATTTCCTGATGATCAATTACTCAATTTAACAACTAATTGCTTCAGCTCTACTTACAGAGAAGCAAACCTTAAGTGAAATACAAATGGCTAACATCATTATTTATGAACTTTAGTTCTATACAGCACCTCAAAAACACTATTTAACATTGTGTTAAACGCTTAATAAGTGATACTGTATGTTAATAAAGAGCAAAGTGAGCTTTTTTTATATATATATCTTTATATTCTGTCTTAATCTTCCTCTCTATTATTATTGTTGTTTTGTGTTTATGACCTTAATTCCTATTATTGTATCTAATTTTCTTGGTATGCTTTTGGTTTTTTTAATTTGTATTTATCTTTCGAACAAGTTTTTGCATCTTTTATAAAATTAATTTTACCATCATCATTTTGTCTTACTTTAATCTGGCATTACTGTTTGGTTTCTCGTGTCATATTTCCTCAGGGGTATCTTGCTTCAGTTTGTAAACACTGATTTTAAATGTGCTATATAGAAAAAAAAGCTATTATTACTGTTTTTATTATCATTAATGTTAGTAGTAGTTGTAGTAGTAGTATTTTGGGGTTTATTACTATTATTATTATTATTATTTACTTTTATTGGTACATTTTTGTAAATCTCCATTTATCATTTTCATTGGTCTTATTTCAAGTAAGTTTTTGCATCTTGTTTCTTGTTTAATCTTACCTTAATTTTGTCTTGCTTTTGTTTTTATTTCTAATGTTACATTTCCTCTGAGGTATGCCTTGGCTTTGGAAACACTGCTTTTGAAGGTGCTGTATATAAAGAAAAAGGGAATTCCTACACACTGTCCTGTTCCTTGCAATTAACTTTATTAGATAAACTTTTATCTAATATAAT
This sequence comes from Plectropomus leopardus, assembly GCF_026936395.1. NCBI lineage: Eukaryota > Metazoa > Chordata > Actinopteri > Perciformes > Serranidae > Plectropomus > Plectropomus leopardus. Next base: position 6,969,474 of record NC_142189.1, read on the forward strand.
CAATTAAGTAAAAGCATTGTTATCTAATAAAGTGTATTGCAGGCGATAGAACAGTGTGTGGAATTCCCCTTTTCTTCACCTATGAATGATTTCCTCCAACACACCTGTCTACAAGTTTTTGAAGCTGTGCACGAGCCTCCACATTCTCAAGGCGATATATATAAAATCCTATAACTCCACTCTTGACTGAAACATGCAATAAAGCATGTATATTGTATTTAAAAATTCAACTTTGGTGTGTTTTATCATATTTAGAAACAATATATTGACATTTAACTGTGCATTGTACTCACTTGAAAATAGGCAATAAAGGTCAACAAGTAAGAGAACTCAAATGCAAAAGTATGTTTGAGCAGTTCACGAGAAAGATGAAGTCTCTGTATCACACAGATGTGCTGTGCATAGATAAAAAAAAAAAAACATGTCAACTCACTCTTCATTTTGTGCCAAGTCATCGTACATCATGACCACAATCTGCTCATCTGGGATGCCATTCTTGTGGACAATCTGGTAGGCATGGCAAGCATCGGCCTAGGAGGAAGTCAAAGTAGAAAATATGTGAGTTGTATATTTTTAGAAAGCTGGAAAAACTGTGGGAGAGCCTTCATTGTGAAGGGGAAGTGGCTTATCTAATCAAAACAGATAACAGAGTCATGCACAGTATGAACTTGAAAAGGTGACATTGTGGGATCAGTTTCATGTCGTTTCTTTGTTTTTTTTCCTCACCTGGTGTCTGTAGTTGTACCAGCCGTTGGAGCCAGCGACGATGAGCACCCAGTTCTTGCCGGTGTCTGAGTCCTGCTGGGCGGGGAAGGCACTCACCAGCCCGGAGCTCAGGCCGAGCAGGACGAGGAAGACTGCCTGAAACATGTCCTCGCTTTCTGAGGGAGTCCTGGATGAAAACAGGGACTTGTTTAAATCTCTCCTTAACGAATTCACTGTTAAAATAAAGCTGTTTGTCGGCCAGTGCGGTGGCAGCACGCAGCGTCAGGTAGGCACAAACTAACAAACACGTCGCCACCTGACTGCCTGGATATCACATGACGCATCCTCGCAACCAAGCTAGCTGTTAGCACAACAAGCTAACAAAACAGACTTTTAAAGAGCCGAAAGCGCGACAAAGATATTATTTAATAACAAAATAATACGCCGAATTCATCAAAGACAAGTCAAAATTAGATGTTTTTTTTTTTTTTTTTTACCTTTTTTAAGATATTCTTGTGTCCGTTAGAGACAGCAGCGGAGTGACTACGGGAACATCCCTGGGACATTTATATGAGAGTAGGAAAAACGGTTGCTAGGAATTCTCCCGCAGCAGCCAATCAGAGCGCTCGGGGGGCGGGGCTTTACTGTAAACAGTCATGTGGTTGAAAACAAGCAGCAGCTCGTTTGTTTTTCGCTTGAAGTAAAAAAGTAGATAAACCAGACTATAAGTGGAAAATAACTTCTGAGAAAACAATCCTTTATTTAGACAAACATATAAGATTTGTTTGTTTAAAAAAAAATCACTGCATTTTGCCTTTACTCACATTATTATTATAGTGCTTTTTTCTATTTTTCTTTATTGGACTATGAACTTTTCTCTGTTTCCTTGATAAATTAATAATAATAATATTTGTTCCAGTCTGTTTGTTTTAGTCTGATGGAGTGGTGGAAATAAGGATATAGAATTGTATTTCAATGGAAAGATGTACTTAAGTATACCATACTGGAGTGCATTTTAAGTTACTTGTTTACTATTTCTTCTTATTTATTTATTTATTTCCGTTTTATGCTACTTTACAGAGGTGTGGAATTGAGTCACATGACTTTAGACTCGACTTGGCAAAATTTAAAAAATAATTAAGATCAGTCACACTTGTTTTAATAAGCACATTAAAACAACATTCATACCACATTCTAAAAAACAACTTTTTCTTTTTTAAAATTTTGTATTACCGGACAGCTTGAGAATGACATGAAGTCATTTGGTGAAGAGTGCATTATGACTTATTTAGGACTCAAAACTCAAAGAGAAGACAAGACAGTGCAGTTATGACAGGCAGAGAAATGTACAAAAATCCTCCATCATACAAACGAGGGGTATACTTTGGGAGGACACAACACAATAACTCTAAGCTGCAAAATATGTATGTGTCTGCCAAGCTGAGAGAAAACACAGGTCTCCTCATTTTTTCTGGTAACTTGTTTTGTTTGATTATAATGGCCTGTACTGTTTAAAGTCTATTTGTTATCTTGCAATGATACATTTTGTTTTCTTTTGGAAGGAGTGAGAGATTCTTTTACAGGGAAACTGTCAAGAAACATCTTTGAGTGCTGTCTGTGGCCTTATTCTAACAGAATACAGAAAACTGAAACATATCTGGCAGCTCTATAAAACCCGCTGTAAGTGAAGTGCTCTGTGTTTTATGCTCCTGATGAGTCAGCATGTCTGTCGACTTTAAATCAATCTGTAGTTAAACTTTTTCAAGAAGCCTAACCTTGAACCCTTTTTCAGCATGCTTTTCTGATTTTGGTGTCAGTTGGGCTTAGACTTATATGTGGGCAGGGTTCAGATAATTCAAATTCTAAAATGCAACAAGCAATAAAATCTGGAAAAATATGCATTTTTTTTTACATTACAACAGATTGATGTGATAATGAATGGATGTCATCACAAAGACCACCCGATTCTTCATGCCACAATTTTTGCAGCATGTTGCACAATTGCTTATAAACCTATTTAAGCAGCACAGTAAAGTCATATGATTCACTCTGCCATAATTTTTTTTCATAAACCACAGCAAGCAACCCATGAAATCTCACACTGCTTACCCCACATGTTTCATTTCAAACATCTCCTTAAAATGTAGCATTTGGTATATTTGGGTCATTTCTATAACTATGGTTCATTTTATTCTGGAAATGTTTAAAACACACATTTAGGGAAAAGTATCGATATTATTTGAAGTCATAAACACTTGTCATTTCCATAACCCCGTCTTTGTCCATCACAATAAATGAAGTGATGGAAATGACATTTTGTTTCATTGGGAAAAAAACCCTCATTGTTAGATGGCAAATGTCCATTTTAGCATTGGTATTAAAATACACGATATAAACTAAATAAAATGTTTTTCTTGTTACTGTATTTTCAAAAAAAAAGAGCTTTTTGGAAGTGACAGCTTATCAGAGTACTCCTGATTTAGCAAAAACTAAACTTGATGTCATGTTATTTCAGTTCCCTCCATGGAGCTAACGGTCGTCCAGCCACGTGCTCTCCTGTCACACGACTGTTTCTGTGGTCACAAAGTGACATTTTGTGCTGTGTGGTTTTAATGACAGTTTTCATTTTCTAATCCTGTTAAGAATATATCCTTTTTCTAAATAATTCCTTGTACAATTTACAGCATCAGTTCTAAGCTAATTGGTACTGTAATCAAAATATCCATAGTCGAATAAATATTGCATCAAATTGGAAATTGAATCTGGACCTTAAAATCAAATCAGTTTAGGAAATCAGTGGCAATACCCTTCCCTACTCAACAGACAGGTGTCTTTTTATGAAAGAAATACATAAAATACTAACATATCTCACATCACATGATATATTTCATTTAATTTGGTATTTTTGTGTCATTTTGTGTTTGAAGTCAATTAAATACTACTTTAACGTGTACTGGTCCCCCAGAGCCAGTCTGAATGACAGGGGTCAGTATACCTGGGTTCCTGCCTCTGTATGCCGCTCTGCATACAATGCACCAGCTCTGATTCTATCCCGGGTCACACGTAATTTATTCGGGCTGAGTCCGACTGGACCCCGTGGCGGAGGGCTAAGTAAATTAATGGTATATAGACAGCACTTGTATAACGCTTTTCTAGTCTTTTGACAATTGAAAGCACTTTCACACCACATGCCACATTCACCCATTCACACACATTCACACGCTGGTTGCAGACGCTAACGTAAATGGTGCCACCTGCTACTCAGTACCATTCACAGACACTCACACTCCCATGATGCAACATCAGGAGCAATTTGGGGTTCCCAAGGATACTTCAACATGTTGCCTGGAGGAGCCAGGGATTAAACCTCTGAGCCACAGACGCACCTAGAGGGAACTAGGTCGATTTATTGGTCATTTTTTAAGTCCTGCTACATCTTGTGGAGTCGAAGTCTCACAGCCTGGGGGAAGAAGCTGCTCTGTAGTCAGGAGGTTCGGCAGCAGATACTTCTGTATCTTTTTCCTGATGGCAGCAGGGTGAACAGACTGTGGCTGGGATGGCTGCTGTTTTTCAGTATCCTTTGGACTCTGTGCAGACACCTTACTTCACTGAGGTCACTGATACTCTGTAGAGCCGCTGTAGAGCCGCTGTAGAGCCGCTGTAGAGCCGCTGTAGAGCTTTCCTGTCCTGGGCTGTGAAAGAACCATGCCAGTTTGTGATGCTTCCGGTCAGTATGCTTTCTATTGCTCCTCTGTAGAAGTTTGGATTTATCCTTCCTAAGTTTCTGCAGGAAGTAGAGCCTTTTCTGTAACCTCGGTGGTGATGTGTGATAAAGACAGGTTCTCAGTGATGGTAATTCAAGGAAGCTTTAGCTGCTCACCTGCTCCTCCTCGGCCCCAGTGATGTCGTCTTTGCCTCCTTCTTTCTGAAATCAACAATCAAACAGTTGGGAAAGAGATGCTACCCCAAGTGAAGGACTTCAAGTGTCTTGTAGTCTTGTGCACGAGTAACGGGATAAAACTGAACGTGAGATGGACAGGCGCTTTGGTGCGGCGTCTTCAGAAAAGCGGGAGTTGCGCAGGCGTTGTGGCAAAGAAGGAGTTAAGCCAGGAGGCAAAGCTCTTGATTGACTGGTCCATTTTTGTCCCAACCCTCACCGGTCATGAGTTTTAGGTTAGTGACCAAAAGAACGAGATCGTGGATGAAAGCGGCAGAAATCAGTTTCCTCCGGAGGGTTTCTGGGCTTGGCCATAGAGACTGGGCGAGGAGCTCAGACATCCGAAAGAGCTCTTTGTGGAGTCGCTGCTCTTTAGCATTGAAAGGGGCCAGCTGAGGTGGTTCAGGCATCTGATCAGGATGCATCCTGGGCGCCTACCGTTAGAGGTGCCCTGGAAATGTCTAGCTGGTAGGAGGCTGCAGGGCAGACCCAGAACACACTGCAGGGATTACATATCTAATCTAGAACGCCTCAGGATCCCTCAGGAGGAGCTGGAAAGAGTTGCCGGGGAGAAGGAAGTCTAGAGCACACTGCCCACCTCCTGGCCTCACGACTTGGCCCCAGGTATGCGGATGAAAATGGATGTATGTGTCCTGAGGTGTATTTTAAATTTAGATTCTGAAAATGTTTTGTAGAGTTCGATTAAAATGAAACATCAGCCATCGGAAGAGGCGCATTAAAGATGTCAGCAATAAATCAAACTTTTATTTCTTCATATAGAAAAGAATTAAGTTAAATAGTGAAACAGTCCATCAAAAATTCGGCATCTTGTTTTCAACCTTATGGTCCTTTATACATTAACCTTTGTCCCAAAATGGAAAAAAAAAGATGTAACAAAGTGTAAATACCATGTTCACAGTAATAAATATTGAAAAGAAAATCTTTTATACATTGACATTATATATATATATTTGTGTAAATATATATATATATTTATATAGATATATAATCATATACAGTAAAAAGTTATTTTCAAGTTTATCAAACATAAATTGTAAAATAAAAATGGCTGAAAACAGAATGATGATTGCATTTTTTTTCATTCCCAAGGCATCAGTAACCATGGCCATTCAGAGTCTGTAATAAATAAAACGTGATATTATCTAAAGAGTGTAGTGCATCACTGTAAATTAAAGAACAAAAGTTATAGTGCAAGTTATTTTTTTTCTTTGCGCAAAGTACTCTTGCAGATTTCAACCTAACCCAAAAAAAACGGAATGACAACAATGAAACAGAGGAGTTTGTTGAGTACAGCACCGTCCCGTCTCTGACGTCAGTCCGTTCTGCACCACAACCTTCGCTGTAGTCTTGGCAGCGGAAAAAAAGCTTTCACATGTGTGAAACCATGGCAAATATTCAATACCAGGCTTATTTTGGCAAATTACTTAAAGACAAAAAAAAGACAAAAAAATCTCCACACGCTCTTTACACTCAGCTCTGTCAGAATTGCCACTAAAATAGTCGATGAAATGCATAGAAATTAATCACCAGTAGCGAGAACTAACTTAACTTAAGGGTTGTTTACTGTCATGCAGCATTTCTGAGATGCAAAGCAAGGCAGATATTGTGGATGTGTGTCGACGCAGTAAAGGATGAATGTATGCTCTGCCTCTGCTTGCACTTTTCCCTGGCTTCCTTTCCCCCTCAGCAGTAAGGAAAGGGGGAGGGGGGAGAGCTCCCTTTTCCTGTTTGTCTGCAGGCTCCTGCGTCCTGCTGAAAGCCAGGGACGTCTGGCTTCGTCCTCACACAAGCGCGTGTGTGTATGTGTGTGTATGTGTGTGTATGTGTGTGTGTGTGTGTGTGTGTGCTTGCTTTTCTCAAACCTCTGCACCCAACTCAATGACCCCAGTCTCAATAATGGGCACTAGCTTATCTTCCACCTGTACCAGCAGGATGGTCTTGTCGATATGGGAGCGACTGGCTGGGTCTCGGCTACAAGGCACCCACCGGTGAATCACCTGCAGAGGGCAACAGAGGAGGCGGCTGTGTGAGAGGAAGCATCCAATCAAATTTATGAGGCATTTATTACTGAGCAAGTAGGTCATGGAGGGTATTCAGGGCCAAAAAAAAAAAAATAGGACAGAACAAGAACAAACAAGATAATCACAGTAAAATCACATTTATAGCACAAGAGGTCAGACAGTGTGAGAGTGATGTGATGAAACAGCAACATCAGAACGACCAGTGCGCCGATTGTGACGTTCTGGGCCGATACTAACACCACTGTTTAAAATAACAATCTAGCCGATATCCGATACAAAGGTTTTATTTCACAGTTGTTTATTTTGTTTTTGTTTTTATTTATTTTTTTGTGCCGGGAAAACGAAGAAATTCATTATCAAAAAAAAAAATTCAACTGTTTTAAAGTCATTTAGTCCTTCATTAAACTACCTATGGATGAGCACAAATTCAACCAGTGAAGCACGGTAATTTTTTTTTTTTAAGATTATTTTTTGGGGCTTTTATTGCCTTTAATTGACAGGACCGTGTGAGCGTGAACGGGGAAGAGAGAGAGGGGGTGACATGCAGCAAAGGGCCGAGGCCGGACTCGAACCTGCGGCTGCTGCGGCGAGGACACAGCCTCTGTACATGTGGCACCACTCTATCCACTGAGCCACCAGGTGCCCTGTGATCCATGATAATAATTATTTCAACCAATACCAATAACCAATAATTTCCAGCTTCTCGTGACCGATAAGATACCAATAACCGATTTTTGTTTGTTTTTTATTTCCTGAGGGTATGAAAGGCTGAGATGTGGGGCGGAGAGATGAATTTCATTTATGCATTTTCATCAACAAAATGACATTTCAGACAAAACGCTGGAAAATCACATTTTTGTAAAAGAAAGTCATTTTCAAGAGCAAAATCAATTTCATTTTTATATATATGAATTTTCTTTCCTCTTATCTTCTTATGTCAACTTGAATTGTACAAAAATAAGATTCTGTTTGATTTATAGCTGAACTATAGAGTGGAACATTCCCCAAAATGTCAGGAAGCAGCCCAGCTACAGAACAGTCCCTAAGTAACGGCTTTGTTGTGATCTCTGCAGATTTACATGTTGTTCTGCTTGTCCCGGCAGAGAATGAGAGCGGAGCGGACATTTGGGGACACCGGCGGAGACACTGGTGGAAAATAAATAGCGATAAAGTCAGCAGTTAGTAGTCCTCTCCTCCTGTCACCCTGGGACCTTAGATCGTCTTGTTGGTTTGTTTTTGCATGTGAAAATGTTGTTTTATTGCATAACATCTGTAACAGTGTCCCCTACACTACAGTGAAAATACCGACTGACGGAAAATCTCGTCAATGGTGGGGAAAGACTTAAAAAAACCTATTATACTGATGTTCAGCATAAATCGGTGCATCACTAATCAAAACAGATCATATTTGCTCATCCATAAATAAAAAGTATAAACTTTACTGAGCGTAAGATTATAATTAAGGGTCATCTCATTTACACTGATGTGTTAACAGCTGTTGTTGAAGACTTACATGTCCTTCCATGCCCTCTAAGGGGCTCCAGTCCCTCCAGCAGGTCCGTCCTGCCCTCAGTCTCATCGACTCATCAGGCCACTGCAGCTCCTTCCGCTTCGATAAGTTGATGTTCTCCAGCACCTGACTGATGTCTGAAATCTGAGCCACGTCACAGAAGAGTTACATTTACATCACAGCGGCAGGACTCAAAAGAAATTGTGATTGTGGAATTCAATGCCTTTTCCAGGGTTTCCATGACTGTTGGAACACTGTTTTAAATACCATCAGAACCCCAAAACCCATAAGTGGGTTCGAAAGGCATGTTTTCTTTAAAAATCTCCAAAATCTTAAATTAACAGTATGTAACAAATGATGATTGGTTGTATTGTTTACTTTGAAGTGTGAGTATTTTTTTCTGCATATGATGTTTGACTATTCCAAATACTAGAAAAAACACAAAATGAAAATATAAAAAAAATCTCCAAAATCACACCATTTATCACAGCCAGAAACTGTGAAATATGGTTATACTGTATATAGCGAAGAGTAGCTCCAAGGAGGGTGAGAAAAAAAACAAAACCCTGAGGTTACAACCCAGCCCCTCCTACTCTGATAAGTAAATACAGTCCCTAAAAGCTCTCTGGCACATTTTGTTGATGTAGATTAATGCTGCTTAATTTTACTTGCCAACTGTGGCAGACTCTTTCATTTGTTCATGATTTTGTTCCTGCTTTTTGCTGCATGATATCTACAAACCTGCACTCTGTAGGAGATGTCATCTCTGCGCACGGTGGAGACGGTGGGGTTGTGCTGTTGCGGGTGGTGATGGTGGTGATGATGTTGGCTGAGGGGATCCGTCACGGTGCCGCACATGCCGTCGTTGCCCAGGAGGCCAACCAGCGTGTGGCGTTTGCAGGGAGGGATGCTGTGGCTGGAAAGGGAGGCCGAGGGCCCGGCGGGGTCGGAGGTGGAGCCCAGCCGGAGCTGCAGGGAGGTGGGGAGCGTGCGCAGAGACAGCTGGCTGGTGGAGGAACGTCGGCAGGGCTCCAGGCCTGTGGTGGAGGTGCGCAGGGAGGAGTGACGGCTGCTGCTGTAGCGGTAGGAGGACGACTGGCTGGCAACAGAGGCTCGGGCAGGAGAGTGTCGCACCAAACCCGACTGGACAGACTGGGAACTCTGACTGGTGCCTGGACAGGGTAGAGGAGTCAGACATAGAGCATATGAAATTAAAGGAGCGCTCCAGTGATTTAGTACTGCTATCATAAAATCTGGGGACTTACAAAGACAGATTTTAAGAAAAAAAAAAAGAAAAAAAAGGACGTGATATCCTGGATTTCAGTCCCTGTATGGGTCCAGTTCTAAATCCTACACTTCCCATAATGCAACTTAATAGTGTCTTTCATCAAACCCTTCCTGCCTATTAAATATCTTAATCTTTCAAACTACACATTCAAAATTGACTACAGAAAATTTCTGTCCAAAATGTTTATCAAACGATTTGTATTTAAAGGAGATGTGTGCAACATTTAAAAACATCTTTGATTCAGAGTCTGAGCTGGAATTGTCTGCAAACGGCTCTCAACATGGAAGTGGCTGAGCTCACAGCTAACGGTGCTAACAGTGCAAATAGTGCTAACAATGACAACAGTGCAGCAATGATTAGCTAACCAATGGGACACACATACAGGGACTCACATGCACGAAGGGCTGTGGACCGTGCACGCTTAATACAACACACAGAGGCAGTGTGACTTCAGTCTCTGATTAGGACTCAACCTTGTCTCTGTTTCCTGCTTTATCAATGCTCTAGATGTTGTTTACAGAAGTTCATGGTTAAAGGTGGCTGCAATTAAATGTCAAATTATACTTCATTAACAGAACTTGAGAAGAATATTTCTAATATTACTCGTTTTTAGGTTCAGTAGTTCTCACCCAGAGCGTGCGGCTGGTACGTGTGGGAGGGGGCAGGTCCGGAGGTCCCACCCTGCGACACTGAGCTCTGCTGAGAGTCGCCCCCCGTCCCATTCCCACTCCCACAGGACAGCCCCCCTGCGTCTGAGTCCTCGATGTTCCCTCCACTGTTACAGCCAGCACCACAGCCTTTCCGTAACCTAGAAAAGAAATGTTTAAAGATTTTTTGGGGCTTTTATGGTCTTTAGTTGACAGGAAAGCTGGAGAGATGACAGGAAATGGGGATGACATGCAGCAAAGGGCCGCCGGTCAGATTTGAACTCGGGGCCACTGTGACGAGGACACGTAACCTCTTAATATGGGGCGAGAGCTCTACCAACTGAGCTACCCACCACCCCTGAAAAGTTTAATATCATCCACAAATTAACGACAGTCAGATTAAAAAAACACAAATAAAGAAGAAAACGTTACAAGGTCACAGAGCATGAAAATGTGATTTTAGTACATTTACTTAGTTTTTGGGTGCATGCATCACATTGAACCTACTGGACTGCAGAGAAAGACAAACCTGTGCCAGGTGCTGACGACAAAGTTTCGGATATTCCCGATGCTGATTGGTCCTCCCAGGATGTGTCCGAGCTGAGGGTGCGAGTTGCAGTAGGAGGTGGTCAGCGGAGATACGTAGATGGGATATCCAATGGGCTGGTCACAAGAAGAATTGATCATGTTTCGCAGAGCCTGCTTGGCGTTCTGGATGCTACCGCGCTCTGGGTTTCTGTTTCTCAGGAACACCAACTCCTGCTGCTGCCCTGCCCAAAGGCCGCGGACACATTCTTTATTGACCTGCAGGGCAAAGGGTTAAATTCTCATTATGTACTGTGTCTTAAAAATGAAAACAATTAGAGGCTAATGCGAATCTGCTGCAGTTCTCACCTTGATGACCCGGAAGCTGAGGTATCGTCGATTGAGCATGATGATTTTGTACTCGTTGGTTCCTTCGTCGAGGACATGTCGCAGTGCGAGGAGCGATGGCGAATTGGACAGCACGGCGCTCCTCCAGGCTGGGTCGCCCTCGTGAGCGATGACCAGGTTCTGCTGGTGTGAGGAGATGGCCTCAAAAAGAACCGCCGGCTCGTCGTACTCATCTGGGGACGTGAAGTGGTCCTGAAAGAACAACAACATTCTGTCACAGATCAAATTCGACCCTGAGAACAAAGTCAAACGCAGTTTGGTGTGACAACATGACACCCGCTGCAGCTCACCTGGTGTAATTTGAGAGACATTCGGATTCCAGGCACCACGACTTTCCTGAGCAGTTCCATGTCTGCGAAGATCCACTCGTCTCGCACTGAAGAGATGCGGAAATCTCCCTTAAATAATGCGTGAAGACCGTAAAGGAAAGACTCCAGATTGCTGTAATGGAAAGGAAAGAATGAGGACATTAAGTTTTGTTATCACAAACAGAAAGGGACGATGGAAAGAAAATATGTAAATGCATATTTACTGTGCAGTTCAGTTAATCACAGATGACCGCGTGTCAGACATAAACGTCCCAGATGTTCTTGCTGTTCTGTCACATGTGTTACATTGTCTGGCCTACATAAGTGAACTCTCACTTGGCCCTTAAAGGATTATAAAAGGTGAACTCATTATAAGTAAGATTACTAAATAACCTGGACATATGATGAGCAGCGGTTCCCAGAGCTCTCCTTCCCAGCACACACAGGCCGAAGCAGAGCAGCACCAGAGCCGAGTCTTTCTCGCTGTCCAGCGGCTACAAACGAAGCGGAAACAAGAAGGATTCATCAAATTCAAATCACAAATAGTGTTGATGTTTTGCAAAAAATATTAACAGTATTAGTTTTTTTAATCTGGGTGCAATCACAACCTTTGGCATTTTCATTGCCATTCATCATGTGTTAAAACAAGTCATATGACAAGGAGTGATGCAAGTACAGTAGCCCTGAGGGAAGTAACAAGACATCATGCTTAATTCAAGTTTGATTAAAAAACTGCTGTGTAGCACTTTTGATCTTTTTATGTATTTTTTTCAAACTTTGAGCTTGAATATTTCTGTTCTATGAAACCAAACCCTAAAATTTTCATCAGAAATCATTAAGTTTTGACATATTTTAGTTTTATAACCCATATCTAACAAAAATGTGTACCATAACAGAGTGAGTCTTGCATGGCCAAACCTCTCTCCACACTTCATTTTAGCCCCGTGCCAAAGCAGGAGAAAGGTTTGTCTGAACCTGCCGCAATTCCACAATACAGGCAAAGAGAAATACCACTTTGCCTTCACCAGCTAGTGAAGTTGCAGTTTAAATCCATGTCTGTCCAGACTCACATGTAGCCATGACAGTAGACGATGCTTCAAATATGAATGTTGCGATTCTAAAATGTGGATGCTACACAAACATCCTCAGCTCGGCAGCAGAGAAGATCCGTACAGTCAGCACAGTTTCAGGGTGGACATCCAACATGTGCAGAATGACAATAAAATGAACCACGAATATTCCAGCATTACCTTAGCCCTTCGAGAGTTGCAGTACTGGATCCAGCCCAGGTAGACTCCACAGAAACTGTCCCTGGAGATGCCTGCGAGTCGATGGTCGTAGTCCTCGTCGATGTTGGGATTGAAGGTGGGATCCAGGTCGACGTAGTTCCTTTCTCCACATCCCCGCAGGCCGTCTTTCATGGTCTCATTGGCCAGCCACTCCTCCAGTTTGGGGGATGCGATCACGTAGTAGATGATCCCCTGAGACCAGGACGGGATGATGCATATAGATCAAATATAAATAATAGAAAAGTTACACCTTCTCTTTAACGGCGACATTCCTCTTACCTTGACATAGTAGGTGGTCAGGATGCGTCGTAGATCGAACACCTGCAGCATGGAGGCGGCGCTGTTATCAGTGATGCTGTAGCCCTCCAGCACGTATTTGGTGACCAGCACCTCCCAGGCCAGCCAACGCTGTCCGAAGGCGGCATTAAAGGACAAGATGTGAGGGAGGTGGCCCGGCTCGCAGCAACAGCAGCCCTCGTCTTCCTCCACCCCCTCTGTGATGGCCTCCACTTCTCTCTGCTGGCAGTACGTTCCTGCAGAGGGAAATATCAACACAGTCATATAGACAGAATACTTTTAATTTATTAATTTAGTCTAATGTGGTCTTTTTTGGGGGGGTTGTATATTTTCTGTTTTCTTGTTGTTTTTCATTTCTTTTTGCCTTGTATGTAAACTTATATCTTAATTTTATATTATGATGTAATATGTAGAATGTATGATGTTTACTTGTGTGAACCCCAGGAAGAGTAGTTGCTACCCTGGTGGCTAATGGTGATAAAAAAATAAATGAAATAAAATAAAATAAATATGTAAACGAATAAATAATGAAGTACACGAATAAATACTATACACAACTTAATGATCATAAATTATTAGAAGACTTCAGGTGATTTCCGTTAACTGTCGAGCAACTATGACAACTTGCAAACTGACTTTCAGATTTTCCCCTGACTCATCTAAATCTCACATATATAAACTTGTTAAACACCATGTTGACACATGAAAAGATGTTATAAAAAAACAGGTCATATTTTCAACAGTGACAGTTAAGAAAAGTTGCTGACACACAGGTGAGGAGTCTCGTGCTCTGAGGAGTGTCTCCTGTTCTGTGAAAAGTTCACAGTGAGTCACATGCACTGTGTTCTGCTGTAAACAAACCTGTTCCAGCAGATTTGTTGTTCAACAGATTGAACATTTTTAGATGAAGGCATGCTGATAGCGCATGTACAGGTGTGCTGAACAGGAAGATAAAGCACGACTGGACAAATACGCTGGAATTCGAAGTCAAAAACAAAAATACTGGAGAACTGGTAAATAATCAGTAATCATACCACTTAAATATCCAGACCGAGCTCAAGCAGTGTGCAGATGATTTTGGGGGGTTTAGTTTAACCAGCTTGAAAAAACAGGTGGTTTGAGTTTTATTAAAAGTATATTTACACATGGATTTCCTAAAAAAAGGTATTGACTCTTAGAATACCTCTCAATCATCACTTATGAGTGAGTAGCGGTGTATTTTCGCGCAGGACTTTTTTGAAAATAATATGGAATGGGATTTTTTTTTAATTACATTTAACAAAAACAGCACAACAGATCTAAAATGACCAAATATTATAACATTACACTGAATGACCAAATACTTTTGGTTAGATTAGCATTAACTAATTTTTCCTACTTAACTCCAAACTACATAAAAATAACATATCTCCACATTAAACAAAGTCATGCCTTCATTTTTTAAGGGATTGGCAGTTAAATATAATATTAAATTTTGCCCTAAAATTGTTATTTTTATGTTATGAGCCAGCTTGCGATGGTAAGGTGCTTTTTTTGTTGACATAGTTGATTACATTTTGATTAAACTGTGCTAAAGACGTTTCCTTGCAACTGATTTACATATTTTGAACACTAAAAATGAGCAGCATCTTTAAAAACAAGTATTTGCAGTTTGCTCATGTATACTAAGAATGCCGGAAGAAAACAAACTTAGTGATGGATTTACAAAAAGCTGGAGCAAATCAGTCTTTACGATAACTTATAAGTACTTGCAAATCTTGTTATCTGGTATCTGCCAGATAAAATAAAAACATGAGCCCTCAGATTCGTCTGGTTCCCAGGCTGCAGCGACACTGATCGCATTAACTCCAGTACAGTCGAGTGTAATCACATTTTCTCTCCCCGTAACACCTGAGCCATTTCCTGAATATTTCACCAACATATCTGACATACATTCATTCATTCATTAGTCACGCAGACAGCTCCAGTAGGTTCAATTTTAGCCCACATGTGTTACTGCGCACTTTCATCTGTGCTGCAGGTGAACCTTCTCACCTCTGAACTCCAGCCCTCGCAGCTGAAAGGTGACCAGGCCGTTTCCGATCTCGATGAGGTGCACCAGAGCGTTCAGGTAGTCAGAAGCCAGGATGAAGCAGTCGCCGGTGCTGAAGTTGCCCCATCTGCCCAGGAGGAGGTCTCCACACAGGCTGTGCTGCAGGGAGCGGGTAAGGTGCTCGTAGAAGATGGAGTTCAAATTGTTGTCATCGGAGCCTGAAGAGAGCAAAAAGGACAGCAGATCAGTAAAACACACATTAAATGTTCAGTCACAGACATCACTGGAATAAACTGAGGTTTGAAAACAGCATCTTGTAAAACTGGCTTAATTCCAGCAAAAGTTCATTTACCATTAAATAAAAACCAGCTTCATGTTTTTTGGTCTTAAATCAGGAATTTTGACACCTTGTCTAAAATTGTAATATTTTAGACTGACATAATCAATATGTGTTCTATATATATTCTTTTTTTCTCAGATTTTTTTGTTTGTTTTTTTTCATTGGACAATTGTTTACTGACAGTTTTCTGCTGTTTGTGCTTTTTGTTATTAATCTTTTGTTGTATTTTTCTGTATAATGTTACTTCAGGTCTTTTTTAAAAAAATGTTCTCCCTTTTTGTTTATTGCTCGTTTTTCTCCTTTAAATTAAGAAAAGGTCCATTTGTATGAGCCTGTGGCTTCTTGAACTTTCCACTCCTCTCCTCTCACTTTTTTTAAACTCACTGGATTTTAATGCATGTTTGCGCAAATCAAATCAAATAAAACAAATAAAAATAATAACAACAGACCTATACTTTAAATCTGATGAAAATGAGCTTAAATACATTTAAACCACTAAAAATAATTAACTTAATCATTGTGTCTCATGAAAACTCTAGCCACAACAAATGAGTGTATGCTCTTACTCAGTTAATGATACTGTTTGTGCCTAAGTCTTATGACTATGACTCAGTCATTATTGCATAACAGCTGGGTGTTTTAGGGATGCATGGTTTCTAAGTACTATGCTAAACTACAGTATGTCTTCCTTTGTTTTTTACTTCAACAATTACTGATCGATACGTTCAAGTTGTATTTATTACATAGCTGTAATGATTTCTGTTAATCTGCTGCCTGGAGATTGCCTTTGAAGCCCCTGGAGGGTTTTCATTCACATTAAAAAGAAAAAAATATTTAGTTCAATACTATGTTCTCACCTGGATTTCTGTCCAGTTGAGAGGCCAGTCGAGTGTTGGAGTGATCCACTCTCTTTGTGCTGCAAGATAAGATAGAAAATCACATATTTCAAAAGCATATTCACAGATATATACTGTTAGATCTGAACATAAAATAGTATTGTAAAAAAAGTTTTTCCCCACTTGTAGTCTCTTTCCCAGAACTTGACGGGACGGACGTAGGAGGTGATGAAGATGGCGCTGCCCAGGAAGGGGTTGAGGGGAGTGGAGAAGATTGCGGACACGACGGCCTGGACAAACAGCATGGCAGAGTCTGGAGGGGCTCGGGTCAAGAATCACTTTAAATATGTATGATTTGCTTTACTTTAAATATGATGAAAATGAGCGAATACATTAATCGAATACATTTAGACCACCAAAATAATGAGCTAAAAATTTTTTATTTTTCCATGCACAAGAAGGACAAGAACACAACAATAAAAACACATCTCAACACAGGGCAATCCAATCCAACCCCACCAACAACTACAACTTTAAAGATGACAATTAAAGTGAGTAAACACCTCCCTGAAACACAATCAATCAACATCAATGCTCCTATCTGCTACCAGTTCAACTATGATCCACCTAAGAAACTGGTGACTCAGTGTGCAGTTTACGTCGTGATAAAAGACAGCGGTGGAAGGATACGAGGCACAGCAAAAGGCTGAGCAAAGGCGTGGAAGGCTGAGCCCCATGTGATCTGCCAGGGGGCGATGTAGGTGTAGACAAAGTGCAGCTTATAGAACAGCTCCCACATCTGCAAAAAACAAACAGTGCATCAAAAACAAAAGCTTCACATTAGGACAATGGTAGCTCTCAGTGCTGGAGGAATTGTGGCTGTAAATCTGCAAACCGCTACTATATATTCTGGGAGAGCCAAAATTAGTGGAAAGAAATACACACGGCAACAAAACATTTTTAATACGCATATACCATAAGTCATGTTTTTAGGCTGAATTCCTCTGTAGTAAAAGTATAGGCAGGTACTTAATGGGTATTTTGCTGGCAGCAGGGAAAAAAGTGCTAACCAGAGGATGAATAATACATGCTGGTCCTACCATAAATAACTGGATAGATGTGAAAGTGGAGATTTACATGATGTAAAAGGTTACTTTCTCTGGATGGATATTTTTGTACGGCTCTGGGAGAAATGGGTATGATATGTCAGGACTTTGAGACCTGACTTAGTTGTTACAGTAAGGAATATTCTTAACTTTTTGTTTACTTATTCTATCAGTCTGCTACAAGAACATTATTGTGTTTTGATTAACTTTGTTTTGGTAAATCTCTACTTCTCTGGCAAGTATTTGAAAAAAAAAAAAAAAGGCAAATGTTATATGGGCAGATGTTAGCTAGAGTCAAAGATCAAGGCGAGACGAGAAAACATGAGGAGAAGGCCATGAGGAACTTAAGATGTAATAACCCAAAAATTAGCAAGAAATTAAAAAAAAAAGTTTGGAAAAATTACCTGAAAATTAGAACAAGAAAAAATAAAATAAAATAAATATAACAAGGAAATTTTTAAATCAACAACTGTTTTTGCAGTTTGCAAGGCATTTCTTGCAAAGTTGCTCTTTGCCTTTTATTCCTTTTATTTCCTTTCCTTTTTTTATTGCGCAGATTTGGAGCTAAAAGGTTTAAGTAGGCGTCTGGGAAGTAGCATAAGAAAAGTAATAATGACGCAGGTTTCAAAGGGTTAAGAGGCCATGGGACTTTTTCAATCACAGCGTCGCTGTGACACTGATGATCCAACTGTATGGCTGTTAAGTGTTAAATGTTTATTTTGGCTATTATGAAAATGAGCATTTATCACAGGCTTCTTGATGATGTACAACTAAGATAATAACATTGTCTGTTTGTTTACATTCAAACAAATAAAAACTGTAATAAAATATATATATATTCTAAAAAGCTGTGGTATACAGGACTTTGTTTTACTTTGTCCCGATCAGTATAAAAAAAGGTCAGTATGAATCATTAGTATATAATTATAAAGACTCTAGATGACACTTAATGTATGCGAGAATGTACAGGATCACAGCAGTACAGGATGTAAAAGGCATTATAAATTCCTCTCACCTTGCTGAAAACGATGGACATGAGGAAGAGGTCGAGCAGCAGCGTCTCTGACAGATGGCGGTAGTCGAAGGTGAAGAAGAGGACGGTGAAGAGGATGGTCACGTACTGGTAGGTGGGACTGCTGTAGGAGGAACGAAGCAGCTTCAGGCCGGCTACTGTGATCATCAGAGCGCCCACCCTGGAGGACGTTTTCAATGACATCAGTGTGTGGTAGTTAGTCAATGCCGTGGAGTTAGTAAGTGCTGACACAAAAATACTGACAAAACCACTGAAGCATGACTTTTTGTTATGATTCTAAAATAACAAACTATATAATATTTGCAAGCTACAAGACAATTAAAAGAAGAGCTAATTTTGTCAAAAATCTGCTTACCAGCAACACCATATCACCACAAATTTTTTACAAATATTTGTTTTGTACAGACAAATGTGCAAAAACTAAAATGAATTTGCAAATGAAATTTGAATATATTGAAATTTTAAAATGTATTTAAGACATTTTAATATTTTTAAGGACTCATGGCTTACCAATTAATATCTTTAAAGGATTATTAAATTAATCTGCTTTACAGATTTTGGATCATCAAGCTGATGTAACAAACAAGTACAAGTATAGTGCAGTATCACAGTGAAGAACTTTGATTGTTGTACTTTAACACGTCATACGATCCTGAGTGGTGGATAAAAAAAACAACAATCAAAGAAAACAAAAAGGAAAGACAATGATGTAAAACAGTAAGAGTCCTCACTCTGTGTCGAGTCTCTTCGGACTGGCGAGCTCTCTGGCGCTGCAACTGAGCTCATTAAGGATGACGAGCGGATACAGAACGTTCTTCTCCACAAACAGCAGCCACACGTGAAGCTTTTCAAACCACATCACATGAGCAGCATCTGAGGAACAAGACAGGTGAAAACTGAATTATTCAGCATCTAGCATTGTTAAGACACAAAACTATAAAGAACCAATGAAAATATCGTCAATATGTTTGTTAATAACAAAGAAAAGAAAAAAAGCTGTGATATCGAAAGCCCCGTTTTCATGGCTGTGTGTGATCCAGCATACTTACCTCTGACTTCAAACTGATAGTACTCTTTAGTTTTGAGCAGCGGGTGAGAGAAGCAGTACCAGGGCAGCTGCTTGCGGACTTGAGGCAGCAGGTAGTGAGTGAGCAGCCCCACCATCCCCAACAGTGCATACAGGACATAACTGAGGAAAGGCTGAGGGAGCACAGAGACAGTGGACATTAGTCCTTAAACACAATCAGTATCTGTCTGCACACTTAATTTGTAATTAAGGGCTCTGTCACACCTGCCTTATTTGCTCTGGACTTTTTAGTTTTATCTGAACCATAAATACAGGTGTGAAACCTCTACCAGACCAGTGTCAGGAACAAACAGCTGAATGTTGGTCCAACAAAAAAACAGTGGTCTCTGTCCAGATTGTTTCTCATGTGAAAACATTATTTTTGGATTATTTGAACTTTTGGACCAATTACAGGATGTTTTGGCAGGCTGTTGTCAAGTGATAAGAGTAGTTTAGCACCTCAGTGTGTGTGTGTGTGTGTGTGTGTGTGTGTGTGTGTGTGTGTGTGTGTGTGTGTGTGTGTGTGTGTGTGTGTGTGTGTGTGTGTGTGTGTGTGTGTGGTGTAGCGACAGAAAGAGTGAAAGTGGCTGTGCTCAGAGCTGATAGGCGTTTTAGCAGAGGAGAAATAAGCAGTTAAGTTGTCAAGTGGTATTAAACGTACACTGTATGCTTCAGTTTGACATAACAAAAGGGCGAGGCAACTCTCTAAAATGTCAGTCGAAACGTTGACGCTTTTCACTTATTTTCTCAGAGGAGACGGGAGGACAGGAAAGCCTGTCTACAAACAAATCAATGTCAAGTTATCAGTAAATGCAGCTAATGGAAGTGATGAAGAATGGGTGCTGGTATATAGTTTTTTAGTGCAATCACTTTGCAATATAAAACCAATAAGAAACAGATCAAATGTATACCATGTAAAAAAAAATATATTTTCTTGTTTATTATTCCCCAAAGCAGCGGACATCACATTCGATCTTTTCTTGTTTTGTGTCTCATAAATTAAAAAAAAATTAAAAATAAAAAAAACATATATTTACTGTACCTGCAGTACAATAAAGACTGTGCTGACATGAATAGCGAAGTAAAGGACAGCAATGACTACACAGACGATCAGGTCGGACTGCAGACGCTCATTCTGTGAATTCAAAAACACACAATGGGAACAGGATTAAAAATAAAGAAAACCCTTGAAGAGAATTTAGCAGCTTTATTTAATGTAATTGTATAATTGATGTGACAAAACCGAAATCCTCAATCAAGTCCTGTTGCTCAGTGCTGGCTTTACTTAGAGACATGAACTCACCACTGAGGCCCTGAGCTTCTCGGGTAGAGGGTCCTGCACCTCTGACAGAGGGTCCTCTGGGTTCTTGTCTTTTAAATTGGGCACAATCTTGGACTGTATCAGCGAGCTTTACAGGGAAAAAAAAATAAAAATTAGCTGGTTCACACACCATGAATGTCCTGAGCGTCATTCATCTCAGAGGGAATCACTCACTTTTAACACTTCAACTATTGTGTGAGGCAGTTTCGAGCTGTTTGAACTGTGCATTTTTAAAATGCTCAGAAAATCCCAGAGTGAGATAATCCACACAGCATATGTATGAGCAGAAAAGTCACAGATTATTCATTAATGAGGATTTCTTTCTAGCAGATGTGGGTCAAGCAGTTAATGGAAAATACTTTTGATGAAGTGTTTTTTCGCCTGCTTATGTGCCAGATGGGCGAGCTGAGACCACCAGTGGCAGACTTTTTACCCACAGTAAGGCAAATATTTGAACATCACTTTGGTATTTATTTGGCAGAGGACTCGCCGTAACTTGGATACTACAAATACTATCAGAGTGAGGTGTGTTGTGCGAGGTGGTGAACTTACATGAGGACAGAGGGGTCGCTGCTCTGCCGGCTCAGGTGGTAAGACACTGCCACCAAGAGGCCGCAGAACACAGAGAACAACACGGGGATGTGATGAGGCTCCCAGTTCTCCTAAAACACAGAATAACATGGTTTTGACATATTTTTCATTTAAAAAGTCAACAACGATGGATGTAAGAGATTATCATTTGGATATGTGGGACGTTACCATCACAAGGTTAAAATATTAATTTGTCTGACACTTTGGTTTAGCCCCAACTTTACTTTGTGTTGAGTGCTAATTAGCTCATGCTAGCATGCCTACACCCTGGTGAACATGGAAAATAAAATAAAATAAAAAGAAAAATAATAATAATGAGCACCTTTCATACAAGAAATGTAGCCAAACATGCTTTTCCACAAAGAAATTACATGCACCAAGTGATTCGCATTAAGACATAGAGGACATAAAGACATAATAAAACCATGTAAAACCTGCATGTAAAAACAAGATAAGATCACTAAAGGATACATAGAATCTTCAAACACACTTGATAATACTAGTAAAGGTAAGATAAACATAGGAATAAAAGTAAAATGCACAGAATGCATAACAAGATGGATAATAAAACCCACTGAGATAATAGTAATAAAAATAAAGCTATAAATAGAGTGCATTGAGTGCAGAAAATTAAGGAAAATACAACATAAAGGGGAAACTTAACTTTTCAAAATCCTTACATGTTATTCCCATAGTCAAAAATATTAGTAACCATGAACAACTCTGAGTGCTGAAACTAGAATGTATAATATCATCAGGTTTAAAGTCTGGAAAGATGTTCGAGATGACACTCAGAGCACTCTGGTTAATGTGCTGAGTGTGTGGTTACATTTCCTATTTCAGAACTGAGAATACTAAAATTGCCATAAACAGATTCTGCAAATGTGTGCAGAATTTTTAGGCGACAGGACAAAGTGTTCTGGTTTACGTTTGGAGTCCAAGTAGTGTTGACTAAATTAGTTCCTCCACAATTTATGGGGCTGTTTTAGTGATTGTTGCAGCCTTAAATTCCTGTTTTTTCATCAGCTTTTCTAAAAAAAAAAAAAAAAACTGTGATGCAGACTGTGGGTTTTTTTGGCTTTTTAAAAAAAAATTCTAACACTGTTTTTTAAAGTTACATTTGCATAGAATACACATCATGATATGACGCATTTTCAGATCCAATACTGGCTTAAAATACAAATATTACAAAAATTATTATAAATTCAAATATTTTTTAAAAAGTATATAGATATTAAAAATACAAATCTAAAAAAATGTGTCTCAACTGGTCCAACATTTTCTTAGTTGTCAGAAAAGACAGAGCTAGACAGGAAATTCAATTGTGATTAGACTAATAACATTTAAATGGCAAGTAAACAGTTGGCGTGGAGAGGTCGAGCACACTGGCCTAACTGTAATCTCAGAATCCACTGGCTATCGTCTGATGACGATATAGCTTTATATTAGTATTTGTTTTTTTTAATAAAGATTTGCCAAAAAGACCAGTGCACTGAAAAAGGAAGTCTTGGCCCAGATATCTGCGAGGAATGTCAGATCAGTCCAAAACATCGGGTCTCGCCCCCAGAGACAAAACTGTCGTCAGAAAATAGACGATGGGTTGTGAGGTTAAGAAAATGACAACAGAATAAAGCTCATTTGGGTATAAAAAAAAGAAAACAAATCATGTGAAATCATCAAATCAGACTCCAGACTTTACACTCTATGACACCACAAGTTTGAGATTCACGTCTCTGGTTTCAGGCTTTGAGAGAGAGTAGATCATGTTAACAAATACTGACTGAACTCTCCTAGAACATGGAAATAACACACTTGAGCATTGGATGTGACTGCTTAACAACAGCATGTTGGCACTGTCACTGTGATCACTTCAGCATGCCGATGTTAGCATTAAGCTCAAAGCACCACTGTGCTTACTGTACTAGGATGGCTGCAGACGCTTTGTATTGTTTATATTTTGTTGGAAAACAATGAACATTAATCTATGACACTTTGAATAGCTGACCTTTGTTTACATCCAGAGTGCAGATTTTTTTAATGAAATCAAATATTACTTGTTGACAGGTTTAATATAATAAAAGCTGTGCGGTGTGTTTAGAAATAAACAGTTGGAGACACTCCAAAACAGCAAACAAAGTTAGTTGAGAGAGAAGAAAAACAATTTGTATTCTGTGCCAAGAATATTTCTTGGCAACAAGTTTCTCCTGCATCAACAAAGCATCAATACTGAGGCACTTTTGCTGTGAATGTCAAACACCTCAATTTTTTAATGCTGCTCTAATGCTGAGGTTTTGTAATTTGACACTGAAGTGGTGGTTAAAATCCAGTATTTTTTTACCAGCTGCAGAGGACAATTTTTTTAAGTACATATAGACTGGATTTCAGTCCTCTACAGCTTGATGATATCTAGCTGATTCTATTGCACACAGGCTAGATTTAGATGCTTCGTTGGCCTCGCTCTCACCTTCAGAGCTCCGTAGCAGAAGCCATAAAGCAGAGCGACGGTGACGATGCTGCGCAGGATGCTGTACAGCGCTGACAGAAGGCTTGTGGAGGCTGCGGAGAGCACAGAGAAGGATGTCAGCATTGAGAACAGTCAACCCGACAGGCACCGGGCCAGGCAGAATGCAAATCAGCACTCTGATGAAGCCTGCCATATCATTATATACAAAGCAGGAGAGTGTGAGTGTCTGTTGTCTCTTTCTGTGGAGGTCAAAGTCACCCCTGCGGAGAAGTTGTGCATCTACAAGTCACTCACCGTTGCCCCCGAACACATGGATGTCCAGCTGCTCAAAGATGTACATGACGAATGTGTTGACTTGTGGCAGCAGCCCCACGAAGAAGATGATGGGGAAACACAGAGTGAAGACTGCAGGGACACACACACACCAGGTGACAAAATTAAACACTGATTACTCCATTTTTCATCTCAGAATTTTTTAGTAATCCCAGACATCAGGCTGCAGATAATGCAGACGGCGACGACTTGTTCATTGCTCTGCATCTTGTGAGCTTCAGATATTAACATCTCCAGGGCAACTGCAGCAATTAATGCTGATTGTTGTTTGATGACAGGTGGCTTTAATAACCCCTAAACAAATAAACACCGCTTTTATTGGAGAGATTGTGGCTCATACATATTGCACTTTCCCGCCATTTTGGTGGATGTATTTCT
Organism: Plectropomus leopardus; assembly: GCF_026936395.1. NCBI lineage: Eukaryota > Metazoa > Chordata > Actinopteri > Perciformes > Serranidae > Plectropomus > Plectropomus leopardus. Next base: position 6,993,930 of record NC_142189.1, read on the forward strand.
ATTCTTGATTCAGCTCAATCTCTCTTGTTGTTAGGGAAGCACTTAAAGTGTAAGAGTGGATTCATTTCTGTGTGTTTTTAGGACAAATCTCCAGACAAACTACTGTGTTTAAACAATAAAAAAAACACGATGAGCTTCAGTAAAGGCTCATGCCAGAAATGTAGGCGTTTGGACAACTTCTTGATGATCATGTTCATAAAATACCAAAGCCACTTTGTATTGTTTAACATTTAACATTTTTTTTGGTTTTGTCATTGTCCAAACTCTCTGCTTATCCACTGTGTCATGTCCTCTACTAAAGGCCTTTTCACACTAAAATGCAAATAATTGTGCTAATAAATTGGTCTATAAGCCTCCTCACAGCAAATCTGAAACTTCTGATTTAGCTGCAATTAAGTGTTTTTTTTTTCTTGTTCACAGCTGTTTTAATTTCTGTGAATTTTGGATGTTAATAAAAACAAGCAAACCAGTTACATAATTACTTTTACAAGGTACAAGGTAGAGTTATTAATCCTTTTCTAAATGTAGTTTCAAAAATGAAATTAAATTTGTACTTTGATCTTTATTTTGACCTTAAATTTTGCTCTAATGATCAATATATTTCCTTTGACAACAATATTTTAATTGGTTTCATACTGTCACACAACAATATGGATGTTGAAAAAGTAAAATATTGTCCTCTGAGAATTAGAGAAATTAAGATTGTAGACACTGAATGTAAAAGGATTATCTGGCGTAGCAGCTCAACTTGATTGTGATAGTGAGTGGCCGACAAAAGAGGAGTAAACACACTTTGTTGTCAAGGTAACGTATAACCATTCATTTCCTCGTGCATTAGCTGATGTTATCCTGTGGACATTAATTGTCAGAAATTACATGCAAAAGTTGTAAAGGATATAATATAAAACTTAACATATAGGATAAACGACAGCGTTACATTAAGAATAACATTAATTATTATAACGCTATTATTGTTTTTACCAGCAATGGAAGCATACAAGCTCACTCATTCCTTGAAAAATCTGCCGAGCCCAGAGCTCTGGTATAAGATGGACATTAAGCCTTGTGTATACAACAAACGCATTCATATGATAAACAAATCTAGACTCTGTTCAGTCCAGACATGAATGATAAAGCTCAGTATTTACAAATCGATACAATAACATGTGACCACCCAGAGAAAATATGTCCACAGTGTAACGTTTCTACACACTTGGAATAACAAGCGCGTCTCCAGTGAGTAGAGCTAAGCGCGGCATGAGCATTTTATTACAGTGAAAACAATGTTGAACTGATGACTGTGTGACAGTTTGAAACATATCCGTGTCGGAAGTGGTGTGAAATGTTGGAACATGAACAACTATCGACAAATAATCCTTTTTTTTTGTTTCGTCACTAGTGAAAAAATGCCTTTGAGGACCTGACACACTAAGCCGTCAATGCTGGCCAACATCGGCCCTTGAAGGCTGTTTTTCAACAGATTAGGCATACTGAATCAGCGTTGGAGGTGGTGGAGCTCTTTAGTCAACAAAATCACTCTGAGCTCGGAACTTGAAAAGAGAAATGCAAGTGAGGAAAGGAATCAAACTTAAGTCAAGAGGAAGTGAGATCGAAAAAAAGATTACACAAGTTTAAATTGCTTTCCTTCTGCCATTGAGCTTTATAGCAGAAATGTTGGTGGTTTGTGTTGTTGCTCACAGGCGCACGGTGAATAATGTGCTAACTGGCTAACGACCATCACCTGTTGGTGTGGAGAGTTATTTCCTCTCACAGAGGTGCAGAACGCACCTGCAGGTCAGCTGTTGGCTGTAGTCTTTGTGGTATCTTAAAGGTCAACTTATTGGCTCTCTTTTTCCCCTGTCACCAGTTTGTCCTTGTCATTTGTTATTTCATTATTTTGTGGTGTTTTTTGTGTTCTTTTTTTGGTCAGCTATTTATTTTGAAAAATTTCACACAAATGAAGGACATTGTAATTAATACTGTCACTGTATACAAATGACACAGGGGTCTGTACTCACCTATGACGAGGTCCCTGGCAGAGGCGAGGACCAGGGAGCTGGTGAGTGCGACTCCGTACAGGGTGAAGCGGGATGAAGTGGTCCTCAGACTGCCGTAGTGGAGCAGCCAAATGAGGCCACAGCACAGGCAGAAGTAGACAGGCCGGCTGTACGCTATGATACGATTATGGCCCTGCAGGGACGAGAGTACGAGGATACAAATGGTTCATTATAGAAGCTGGTTTCCCATGATGTCCCGGTACAGCTCGGTATTTGGAACATGCAGTCGTGTGCATTTTAGATCAGAAAACAAGGAAAAATACTATACTGCAAATGACAGTTCTTTTAAGTACATTTTACTGATTAGATTACAAGCAGCTTTCTTCTTATTTGAGCAGCACATCACTGCCAAAATTAGGGTGTCAATTCCCACCATGCCCTGCAATACTAAAAATGCGTATCCTCGTGACACACTGTCGATGAAAGTATGAAACAAAGAACTCTCACTGCATAACTCAATAAAACAATCATTCTAACAAGAAAGAATTCAGCCGGTGGTATCAGTGTCACATGAGCCCCAGGGACAGCGACACAGGTATAAGCAGAAATAGCATCAAGTGTAAGGTTTCACAAGAGAGGGAGAAATGCACGTCTGCAGTGTGCAGGTTTCAACCCAAGAGGCTGCGAGCTGTCCTGCTTTTCCGCAGAGCAGAGTGCTGACAGTTTATGCACCAACATCAGATCAAATAGACGCAGGTTCGCTCAAAACGCGTCAGTGACGTTGTAAAGGAAAGAGGTGCACGAGGTGAGACGAGGTGAGGGAAAAGGGGACGACATGAGGGGGGAAGAGGAGGGAAAGAGAGTGGAGAGAAAGTGGGAGATACAGACAAAGAGTGAGAGAGAGAGAGCTGTGGTCTAAACTCTGGCCAGCTATTTAAAGCTTGTGCCTGCAGCTGAGTAGGAGCTGCATTAATAAAAGACGCTGTTTCAGAGCAGGCTACTGACGCAAGGGAGGGAGAAACTCGCAGACTCGCTGGGGGAAAACAACATCATTTTCAAGAACCAAAACAGAAACAGAAAAATAAGACTGACTAATAACTACACGTCAAATTCCAGATGAAAGTAAAGTAGTTCTGTATTTGTTTACCCTCAGTCTAACATTTAAGTGTAAAGGTCATTTTTATCTTCTGTTTTGGTAATGCTATTTTCTATTTTGTCATTTTGTACTCCTGACCTTTGTATCATGCAGAATCTAAGCATCACCTTCAAGCCCAAAACTCCCCATAATATGGGGAGTTTTGGGCTAATATAACGCTTTGACACCTGGATCAGCATCACTTTTCCTGTGCTGGATTCAGGCACCTTTTTACTGGCATTTAAACCTCTGAAACCTGACAAAACTGGCTTGATATCTTTCAAAAAAAAATGGGAAAAAACATAATTAGCAATTAGGCAAGAAATTTTGTGCAAGGTACAAAAAAGGTAAAGGTGACAAGAAATGATCTGAAAATAGATTATTAAATACGATCAAAAAATGAGGAATAATGATAAAATAAAAATAAGAAAATACTTTGTTGAGGTCATTTTCTTGTTTTTTGTTTGTTTCTTTTTTTAAGTAAGGTAATTTTCTTGCAAATGTATGGGCCTTTTTTCTTTTTTAGTCGCTTGCTGCCCTCTTCCCATGTTTTTGGCAGAAATCAAGTCAATTTGCTCAAGTTTCAAAGGGTTAATGTGCCCAAACAGTGTCGGAGAGTTATCATTACTTACATGTCGAGGGGAAGAGGAGTCTGGTTGAACACTCTGTCAATAAAGAAAAACACAAGTAAATTTTCCTAACTTAATGTCTCAATATAGCTCAAATATTTTTGAGTTAGCATAGCATAAATTATTTTTGATCATCAGTTGCATCTCTGTTTCACTTTTTAAGGTCAAGTCCAATGATGTAAAGCTGTTAACTCATTCACCTTTAGTAAGGAATACTGGCAACTCGCAATGACGAGGCAGAACTGAAAGACCCAGATGTCAGTGAAGAAGCCGTGGACAAGCAGCACTGAACCCAGGAAGGCCACCAGGACTGCCAGCATGACGGCCAGAACGTTCTCTAAAACTTCTCTGTTCCTGTGTGGCAATTGAGAAAAGTCAGTGTGTAGTACCCAAACCACATTTAAAAAACACCAAGATAAGTTTAAAAAAAAGGTAAAATGTAAAAATAGAAGTACTATATTGCACAGAGACATATTCAATAATAAAGACAGCATCTAAGTGATTATGTGGTCATGATAACATTTGTAAAGAAGCAAAGGTAGTTTTGAAAATAGGTCTTAGAACAGTATTTAAAATGAAAATTGAAAGGGATGCTCTAATACAGTAAGACAAACTGCTCGAGAGAACAGACAATGCTCAGTCACACTTGGATCTTAACTGAGAGTACTGCTTGCTTGATTAGGAAATTGGAAAGGCTAACAGGTAGACTGAAAAGGTTGGAGATATATACCAGCTGTAATCTTTGCAGTGCTTTAAAAACAATCTTAAAATCTGTGTTTCACTGGTCTTTCTTCTTGCTGCTGGTGGGGAGCATTCAGCTGCATTGTAAATGAGCTGCAGGAGAAACAAGGCTGGCTGACTGACTGACTGACTGACTGACTCCCACATAAAGACAATTACAGTAATCAAGACGAGAAGATAAAAGCATGGTCTCCAAATGCCTTAACGAGTGGAATGATTTTAATTTTGCAATAGACCTAATGACATGGGTGTTAGCATTTACATACAAAGAAATGTCTTATTCTGCTGTAGAACTCACTGAGGTATCCATCCTCAATGCAACTCACTAGACTTAAAACAACAGAGTAAAGCTGCCTAATGCTATAAAAAAAAAAAAAAAAAAATTTTTTTTAAAAATGACAGTGCTGTCTGGGCTTTTTTTTTACCTGTCGAATAGTGCCAGCAGGGTGAGCCGGTCAAAGTGCAGGCCGACCCACAGGAAGGGCAAAAGCCACAAGCGGTAGTACTGCCTGGCTTTGCCGGCGGCAGCGGCGGCTGCAGGGTCCTCCTGTCCCAGCGGTGCATCCTGGAGCTCTGGACTCAGATCTCCGTCCTGCTGCCCCAGCAGCTCTGGGTCCATCGTCAGCAGACGGTTCAGACGGATCTGAGGGAGGGAGATCTGTCTCACGGTCAGTCAACCCTATTCATGCTGCATTCTGACCAATCACTGAACGCAAAAGTATTTTATAAATGTGATTTTAAATAGAAACAGTTGATGTTTAAAAAGACAGTTAATGCAGTTTGGAGAAGAGAAATATGAAAAGTATTAAAATCTGAATGTTTCGATTTTGGCTGATGCACAGCATAAAGACTGTACCACCACCACCACCACCACCACCTCACCCACTCCTAGCCATCTGGATTCTTGTTGCACAAATGGTTAAATAGCCAGTAACAGATGATCAAAGACACCTTTTACTGCTCATATAGAGCAGGCACAGATCAGATCAGATAAGTACGTAGGTGCCAGGCTGTAAAAGGTTTTGAAATCAAATAAACAATTTTCAAAATCAGCTCATGAGCCAACTGGTAGCCAGTCGAGGGATTTTAAAATTGGTGTAATATGATTTGTGTTGTGTCTGAGGTAACAAGAAAGTGCAATAAAAGGGGGGGGGGGGGCAACACCCAACACAGCAAGAAAACTGTTCAAACTGACAGTTATGAATGGCAGAAATATTATGCAAAAATATGCAAAACAGATACAGCAGAGAAAAGAAATGTTTTTGTCTGTATGTCCTGTGTTTCATTTTTTATGTCTATGTCTCTGGGAGTCTAGCTCTCCTTGTCTCTCTCTCGCACGCGCGCGCGCGCACACACACACACACACACACACACACACACACCCACACACACACACACACACACACACGACAGCTCACTGGTTGGGTACTCACCAGGTCATGAGGGTAGAAGCGAACTGAGGTAGAACTGGAGAGGTGGGAGTCGGTGTCCCTGCAGGGCATTAGACAAAATGAGCACACTGATGAGAGAAAAGCATCTGCTGCACTTACTGTATTAAATCGTGATTCATTTCCTGGTGACCTCAAACTAAATAGCCAATAGGCTATTTGCTTTGCTTTTGTACTGTATGGTTGTTTTTTAAAAACCTAGAGCCATCTCACATACCAATGGAGCCAGTGGAAACGTGACCACAAAAAGAAAGAATAGAAAGATATGCAACTGCAAACTCAGTAAAAATATTGGGTAGATTATTGGACAAAAATTTAATGGAAGAGGAAAAAGATTTGTGCCTTCAGAAGAACTCAAGAAAAGTTTAGTTGGTTTATTTATAGAGCAAATTTAAAACCAAGTTAACCAAGTATAATTTAACTGTACAGTACTGTACTGTAATATGTGTCAGGAGGAGTGTACAAGGGTCTCTAAATCTGCAAATGACAAGAATCATTTTCCAATTTGCAAAAGCTATTTTTTTCAAACAATTGAGTATCATCTGCATAGAAATTGTACAATATGTTTAGGGCTGCAAATAAGAATTTCTTATTCTGATCACTATTTTCTTGATTAAATGATAATTCACTGGATCTCTAAATTGTCAGAAAATGGTGCCTGTTGAAAAAATGCCTGTTACAATTTCCTCAAGTCCAAGGTGACGCCTTCAAGTTATTGTTCAAACTGAGTCAAGTCTTAAAATTCAGTAAATGAAAGAAAATGTTTGGCCAACTAATTCAGTTAAGCAGCTAACAGCATGTGCAACCTCTGTCACTAGTCCTGTCATATCCTTTATGCATTATCTTGCACACTTACATGCTTCTGCAACAAACATATATAGCTGCTTAACTATCTAGCAATTGGACACTGTCTCAACACAAAATTGCATGCGTAAGTGATTGAAATATCTGCTCAAGTCAAGAACAATATAGAAGGTAGGCACTGTTTTTTTCTCTCTCCAATTATGTTTTACACTTACCATACGTTATTGGAGGCTCGTCTGGTTGCAGGTTCAAAATTGACCAGGGACACATCACACCCACCAACCTCGTACAAGGAGGGTGTGAGCTTTCCTGGAAGACAACAACAACAACAGAGAGAAGCAAATTCATTAAGCGGAAATCAGAAGGAAAGAGTGATGTCATCTGTGGGAATAATTTCATTACCAACATGTTTACATACAGGGAATTAGATGGCTTTGATAATATTACTGTGTTCATCTGAGCTAATGGGATCATTGAGTGAAAGCGTCTCCTCCCCAAAGAGGCTGTGAGCAAGTCTGTCATTTCCTTCAACAGCAGACAGGTTGTTCCCACTGTGCTTCTGTTGCTTTAGTGAAGATATATTATATCATTTATATTTTCTACATGTCCTTTTTATCCTGTATAAATGTAGTCTACATGAAGCTCAACAGCTATGGTAAAAATCTTGTCAGAAATCCTGCACACAGTTCCTTACAGATGACGAGAATAAATGAGGTGACAGAATTTAATGACCTTTGCCTGGCTGAATGGCACTTCTCTTGCAATGTAATTTCGTTCATTTCCAAAGAAGAAATATCTTTAAAAAATTCCTGCATTCTTCCTAAAAATCCAGGAGGAATGTAAAAAAGTTGCTATGGTAACGCTTCTCCAGCTCAGGTTTCAAATGCAATCCAAAGTCTCTCTCTCTCTCATTGTTAATAGTTTGGTTGTTAAAAATGCCGGAAAAGTGAGAAAAAGAATCTGTGATGAGGTGAGGAGTCTGGAGTTAGATGCATGATGCACAGTAAGTATGCCCTAAAACTATTGTGTGAATCAACAAATAATGCTTAAACACAACACAAATGTATCTATAGGGGTTTTTATGTCTCAAAGCACTCATTTTCTCCTGTTTGCCGATGAAGAAAATTAAGGATGACTGTGCAACTGAAAAATGAACTGTTAGCATTCCCTTAGAGCTTTAAAATGTACTTCAAAATGTTTATTTTTTTACTGAAGGATATCTAATAAGGACATGACCCAAGTTTAATTTTTCCAATGCATTTTTTCTGAAATGCTAAAAAGGAAAAGGTTTTCTTAAGATGCTTGATGCAACTTTGCATAAGTGTTCAGTAAACTTGTGTCTGACATCAAGGCTGCAGATTAACTCTGCTAAACGCTGCGTCCAAAATCTCATACTATGCACTGCTTCCAAATATTTGTACTATCACTCAACATACTTTTGTGCATATACACAACAGTATTATGTATGTTATAATTCCCAAGCTATTTCCTGAGAGCCTTTCATCACATCTGTAGGAGTAACGTTACCTAGGCTGCTAGAAATGGAAACCGCAGGCGAACTCGTTATGTCATCTTCGTCGCCAGATATTACTTAAATCGCTGCTTAAGTTGCTGCTAGCTGATGTTTGGCAGGTTTATGTGTGTACAAAATTTCATAGCATGCCATTTCAATAGTTTTTGAGATATTTCATTCATTCATTTTATGTAACTGCTTATTAAAACCTAGATACACAAGAATTATAATGCTCTGAGATTACTAACACAGACTCAGACACTCAGATCACCAAATTTCTCTAATAGCCATCTGCTCCGGGTCAAAATATGAGTAGAAGTAATCTAATAATCACTGGTTCAGAGGAAGGACGTTAATCAGCTCTCGCTATAAACCCCCTCTCTGTTTTTTGAAACAATCATTAACCCTCTGAAACCTGGTTTGACATCAGTTTTCTTGTGCTGCGTCAGTTGCCTTTCACAAGCTACTTGGCCACTTGAAGCCTTAGCAAATTGTTTCCAAAAATATTGTGGGAAAAGTCAGTTACAAACTTGGCAAGGAATGTCCCCAAAATTGCAAGAAATTAGTAAAAGAGTGACAAGAAAATTACCTAAAAACTAGTTGTTGTTTTTTTAAATTATCAATAAAAGGGGGAAAATGTCGAGAAAAATGTATTCGTAAATATAATAGTTTAACATTTAAAATTATGTTCAAGAAAAAGAAAATAAAGATAAAGACACCATTTTTTTTTTTACATTTTTCATTTTCAGCACTAATTTTCTTGTTTGTTTTTGACTTTTTTTTAATCAATGATTTTCAGGTCATTTTGTTGTTGCTTTTTTACTTATCTTTTTTGCTAATTTTTGGGCCATGTCATTAAATTTCTTGTTGCCTTATCCCCACCTTTTTGACAGAAATCAAACCAGTTTACTCAGGTTTTAAAGTGATGAGGTTATCAGTGTAATGTGCATGTATAGGCAGCATGTATAACAGCAATCACTCGATTGTCAGCAGTGGGGGAGGGGATGATGTTGTAATCACAGGGTAACATTCATGTGAGGTCAAGTATTGGCTACAGACAATATCACAGACAGTGATAAATGGAGCATGGGTAATTGCTGATTGCGCCAGTCCACCGACCGTGGATAATAGCGCTCTGCTATGACTGACTGCAACAGTCATATCTGTGACCAACTCTCGTCATGCTATTTCAAACCACCAAAGCCACTGCAGCAACTTTCTAACTAAAGCATATCAAACCAGAACAACACAGCCAAGAACAACGCGAGATTCAAAATCTGCCATGTGGATCTACTTCCCCAAAAAAACTATCAAAAAATCCAACTCTCTTCCATGAGAAACTCCCTCATGTTAGCATCTCAGCTCTCTTCCCTACCGAAGTCATCCTGCAAGCTGGTAGCGCCAACAGTTGAGGCCTTGTCCTGAGAACCCTCTAGGTGTGTGCTTCCATTCCTGGCCAGCAGGGAGGCGCTTGCGCTCAGCACGGTCACCTGGGACGGGGTTCTCGATGGCTGACTTTTCACCTGGGAAGTAGAAGGCTGGGAGGCCTGGCTGAGAGCCTCCTGAAGACTGTTGGAGGAGAAGGGAGAAGGCGAGGAAATGAGTGATGGAGGCCACAGGGGAACTGTTAATATACAATATTATCACAGGAAGGGGAGGAGGGATGACTGAGGTAATTTTACAATAGAGGGGTTTCAGGTGAGGTGATGTATATGCTGGTTGTCAAAGCCCAGGGAAAAAATGGCCTGAAACCTGTGTTGACTGGTGTCTTACAGGAATAGATCAGTTTTTTTTAAAGTGGGGTTGTTACACTTCCAGTTTGGAAAAGCAGTCATGAGCAATCTCAGTAGCAATCTACTGCTGTGGTCAGGGTCAGCAACAACATATATTTCAGCCACCAAAAAGCCTCCAACAGTTAGTTTATATGTGTTATTGTGTGATTTGGGCATAAATTGTTAGTTTGGATTCACAAAAATCACACAATAATAAACTAACTAATTGACAGAAGCAGCGGCAGACGAGCAGCTCCTGTTGTTTAGTGAGCTAAAATCACTCTTTAGGCTTTGACGAAAGCATAGTTGGGGATCTGAAGCTGTTAACAGCTTTACCATTGGAACAAGCAGTCAGACAGAAAGGTAAAGCAGTGAAAAAAACTCTTAATATAGTGAACACTTAAACTGATATTTATTTTTTTAGGTGGGACTCTTCTGAGGTGGCTAAAATACATTGTACTGCTGCCTCCATCGACAGCAATACATTATTTTGCTTGTGTGTTGGACTCCAGCCTGCTTCTCTGAACTGGGCCATCCCAGACCGCCATCTATAGTATGTAATACACTGACTATGGATGAATACCTCCTAAAACTTCACTTCAAAAACTCTAAGAAAATTTAAAAGACAGTATGACTTTTTTGTGATTTCTGACAGCAAAAGAAAAGTCTATTTACTTTTATACATAATTTATATTGTGTCACTTATATTCAGTTATCACCAGGTTGCCTGTACCAGTAGTGTGTTCATATTATCTACAAATTTTAGTGGTCTGCAAAAGAAGCTACAACAGACCACATTTACACGCTCGCCACAATTTGACCTCAATCATGTCACCGGCTGTGGATGAGATTTGTGGCACTGACTATAAAGCCTTTACATTAAATGTTAAGGTAGCCTTTTCTGAAAGCTTGAAAGAAAAGCCCAGGCACTGCAGTAGTGGCTTAGCTCTACTTTTCATTTTTATAAAGATCTACCCATAGTGTTTGCACCCTAGAGGTGCAAATGCTAATGCATGTTTTTTTCCTAGCAGAGGAACACTAACATTTAAGGTTAAGGAAAGAAGTGTTATGTAGCACTTTACACCGGGGAATACAGTCAGGGAGAGCAACAACAGGGTGTTACATGCACAAGGAAAAGATTTTAGATGAAGATTATTTATCAGTAATACTGATAAATTACACCACAGGTGGAGGACATACATAACTGTATGATTACTTAAAATGTATAATTATATTTTAAAGTAATCACACAGTGAGTAAATCGATTAAAGTTTGAGATGTCCAGTGCACCACTAAGAAAGTCAAAAAAGTGAAGGGACAGGGAGTGGAGGGATCTGTGCAAGAGGGAACGATTTTGCATTTTGCAAGTTTATTGACCCCTGGCAGGCTGCGCACTTGTTTTCCTTGCTTAACGTTTTTCTAAGCTCAGCATTTAGAAATGTGACCTTGCTAGATAGATGCAGGAAAACACAAAATCTTGGCTGGAGGTGAATAGCAGTTGGCAGTTGTACAACAAAACTGGAGGAGTTTTATAGACCCACGGAACTGATGTGTATCCACAGAAAAAGACCAGTGGAACATAAACATTTAGGTCCACGCACTCTATGTTTGTCCGGCCAAGAGTGCTTAAATTGACACCTTACATACTGAAGTTTTGGGGTGTTTTTTTGGATATATCTCTGAGGGGGGGGGGCTTTGCTTTGCTAAACTGACAGGACTCACAAGCTGTTGAATGAAAGAACCTGTGACCTTCCAGCCACAACATCTAATCAGTCTGCAACCTTAGACCTGACAGATCATTTAAAATATTCTGCAGGGCAGTAGTCAATCATGTCAGGTCACTGTCATCTTAGAAAGCTAAGATTAAATACAACTCTTTCCAGAGAAGACTCAGATTTTCAAGGTCAGATCCCACTTAAAGTTACAAAAGAGACTGATCACTGTTTTGAGAAGAGATGGATTATCTTGGCTTTCACGACAGCTAAACGGATGCCACTGAGGCATTGGAGGAAAATACATATAAAGAATGGACTGCTATAATGAATCAGTTTGCAGCTTACGAGAGGGCGACATACTCTTTATTAAACAAACTTAATCGGTTCATGCTAACATGGGGCCCTTTTACTGGATGGCTACATGCAACTTTGGGGTCAATGCAATAATCTAATGTAACTGAAAGATGGCTGGGCTCAACCCTGAGATGATGTCAGTGTGTGAGTATAGGTGTCAGTATTATTATTCTATTTTTATTTTTATCATTTTATTTTATTCCTTTAGTTATTATTATTATTATTATTATTATTATTATTATTTTCTTTATTGCCTTGATGCATATATGATATTAACTTGTGATGGCTTTTGATTTGTTGTTGTCTAAACTTTAAATCAAAAGAAAAATTAGCATAAAAAAAAGGACAGAGGGGTAGCAGAGATGCTCCCTACAGCTTTAATGAGCAGACAGGAGAAATAGCAGCCACTCTCAAAATTATAAGCAACAAAATAACAAAGTATATTCCTGTGGGGACAGACTTAAACCTTTGAATTTTAAAATGATCAATATCATCTTCATCTCTTTCTTTAGAAAGGTCATTCAAAAGGGCAAAGCAATGTGATACAGCAGGACGTCTGTATTATTGAACAAATCATGCGCAGTTCAGAGGGGAGACGGTATGTCAGCCAAGCAGATTAGTCAGGCCTTGTGGCATTGAGCCTTTGAGTTTGTAAGAACTCCATTCTTTGATCCATGCTCAAAATGTGGAATTTCAAAGATTAGATCGAATGATAAGAGGATGAAAAGAGTGAAGTCTTGAGAAAAAGAGGACGAAAGACATCACATGCAGAGTGGAGACACCCATCCAGTGATGAGATGACGTCTTGCTCGATGTCATGCAGTGCAGCAGACGCAAACTGGTGTTGATGTGGGACAGGAGAAAGAGCGCCACCTGGTAACATGCTCATGCCAGGCAACACAACGATAGAAACGACCCCTGCTCCATGCACGGCGTACCTGAGAGGAGATCCAATGAGAGAGGTGGGTGGGGTGGGGTTACTCCCTGCGTTGTGTCGCCGCCGCACAGCCTGCCGGCGAAACGTGCTACGTTCACGCCGAAATACGACCGTCTCCTCGCTCCCTGGTGCTGTCATGGTGAGAGACATCATTGGCCAGTCAGACTGGATGTGTTTCTTTTTTTGAGAGTTTTATGTGGACACTTGTATGAGGTGGTATCTCCATGTGTTCATTGGGATTTCAGCAACATTTCAAAAACAAACCAACAACAGTAACAAAATCTGCTGCTTAAACTGTAGTCTATTTAAGAAGAGTGTCACTCCATAATAAGGGCAACCATTTCAAAATAAGACATAAGCTACAACATGACTAAAATAGGTGTACTGTAATGGTGGTCTAGTGATTGAGACGTGAGCCGTGTCACCCCTGAGGAGCCATTTACTCCATATCATGCAGCTCAGCTCTATTACTGTCACTATCAAATTAGGGCGAAAACAAACTTAAAACACTACTAAAACATACGTCTGAAATGACACATTTTCCAAGACATATCTATATATCATTTCAAAAAAACCTTATAGCTTTTGCTGGACAATGCCTGCTGTGGCCACAAGTGGTGAATAAAGGATATTCAAACACTTAATTTCCCCAAGATGCTCTATAGTCAGTTGTTTTACTTTTAGAAGATGACATAACACATTATTCCTATTACAAATCAAAAGTTGTATTTAGAAGTAGGCCTGGGTGAAATGGGTTGGAAATTATATTTCTATATTTTTGTGCTTTATCTCGATACACAATATATATCTCGATATTTTTATATCTCCTCAAAAGCAATTCATTAATGCTAGAACTGTGTGACAGAACTGAACATTTTTTGTTTTTTATTTTTTCTTATTATGTGAGAATATTATAGGAATGACTATAAGTATTAAATATTAACACAATTTATTTTATGATCAACAATTAGTAATATAGATATAATGACTAATTGGGTAAAGCCAAGAATAAAAACAAGCAGAATTGTACATCACCTTACTGTGATGCAACCTTTCAAAAAAAAAAAAACACCATTTATTCCATATCATGATAAAACAATATCCAATATGTAAGGCAATATATAGTCTCATCTCTTGATACGATAATAGGTTTATATTACCCAGCCCTTTTCAGAAGTAAAATTCATAACTCTCAGTGCTCAGTGCATTTCACACAGGGGTTTTGCTGTTTAAGCCTTACTTGATCTGGTTAGACCTGTAGCTCGTAGTGGCTAATTCTTTGCTAATGTGAGCAAACTTTAAATAGATATTGCTGTAATGCTGCCATTGCTGAGTCAGTTTGCCGACTTTATGACTCATCTTTAAATGTGCTTCTCTGATGCTACATTTTAGCATTTATGGTTATATTATGTTTATGACTTGTGGCCACTGAGGCTGGTGTTGAGCCAAAGTTTTATACTGTAGTCTTGCTTTAAAGGTACACTATGCAGGACTGGTTGGTTTTTGTTTGTAAACATGGCCAGCAAAAGTGAAAGTGAAAACCAAATCCAGATCTACCTTATTTTTGCAGCAAACTTTGTCTTCTTGGCAGTTTGCATCTGTGTATATTTTTCAGCACAGTTTCCACAATTTCCACTACCCATTTGTAACCTACAGTCTTTGCCCAGCAGTGCCCAAACACAGCAAGATATGAAGAAAATTAAAAAATTTAAGCAGAGGGCAGGGTTTCTGAGGATAAATACTCTGCCACAAACTGCTACTACGTCATAAGAGATCATTAAGAGGGATTACTTTTGTACGAATCTATACGTTAATCCTGCACAATAATACCATTAATGACATCACCATTGGGCAAGCTGACGGAGAGCTAAGGCTGAAAAACTTCTAATTTTATTCCTGCGTCAAACCCTTTAAATGTTAATTTGCGCCAAATGCAGAAGCACAAAGAGAATACATGTAAACAAATCAAAATTCTGAGAACTGCTCAACAAATCAGCATGTGAAACCTTAAATGCAAAACCCTGAAGTATATTATGTTGAGCTGAGGTTAAAATCAAATTATAAGCATTTGAGATGGAATGCATTATTTCTTCACTAAAAGGCCGCTTAGACTCGCTGCAATGTATGCAATGCCAAATGGTAAGGGGAGTGCCATGCAAATATTGTCCATCCAGCAAATTCCCAACAACAACCACTAACTGAGGACATCAAATCCAGTCAAAGAAAGGTTTAACCAACCAACTGATGCTGTGCTAGATTCTACAACCAATGAATGCCCCTATATGGAAGCGGCTGTGACCTTGAAGGCAGAGTCAGGTTAACACAAATCCAGACAGCAGGAATCAAACGCTACACTATGAAACCAGCCAACGTCTGACAAGCCCAGACATATCCTGCTCTCACATTGTACATCCTAGGAGGTGTCAACTTTAGAAACTTAAAAACACAACAAACGGCAAGAAACAGAAGCCAAAGAACAAGAACCTAGAAATGAAGAATGTGGGGGAAGGGAGTGTCTGTGTGACTCGGTGTGTATGACACTAATAAGAGAGCTGCTGTTTGCCTAACCTCAGCACAAAGCACACACTGTGCCATCATGCTAATAGTGATCTACACAAGGAACACTATGCCTCGGTCAGAATTGTCACTCCATGGAAACTCACCATGGTTACACCGAATGAGCAAGGCAGACAGCATCTCTTATGCAGACACGTCCACACGCACGCGCGCGCGCACACACACACACACACACACACACACACACACAGGCAAAAAACAACTCTAATATCTGAAGGACTACACCCAAAACAGTCTCAGTTTTGCTGGTAAAGTAAGTGGGCATGATACATGGTTTCCTGTTAATGTTCAATACACAAGCCTCATTCAGTTACCACACAAACAATCTAAATCTGCAAAGCAAGCAAAAATAACAAAAGCAGACTAATAATAGAGCCAGTATTCTATCTGGGAGTATCTCAGTATAATAGAGTTCTGCTGATAATTCACAAAAAAGAACGCATGTCTGAACAGGCAGATAAATCAGCACTGTTAAATGTGGATAGTGTTGAACAAATTATTTCTTGTGATACATTTCAGAGACGACATGAAGTGCGGACGAGTCATCAAACGCTCCTGGTAAAGCAGACAGAATGCACTGTGTACAGTATGTGGGAGCGCTGTGTGTGGTACGTACCCCGCAGGGAAGCAGCAGTGGCATCCTGAGGCTCAGTGAAAGCTGCCTGATTGGGCAGACTGTTTCTGGAGCGGGTCACTGACTCCAGCTGGGAGGCCCGACCCAGCAGGGACGCCGCATCCAGGACTTCCCCTTCTTTGGCTTCCAGGTCCGACTTGGAGGTGGTAAGGGGCCGAGGCCCAGCTGGAGCTCCGAGGCGGCTGGGATCGTTAAGGCAGGCTGCCGTACCACTGTCCAAACTCAACACTCTGGCATGTGTTTTGGCGCTGCCTGTGCTGGGGGTACGGCGAGAGGTGCGCCGCTTCCCTTCAGCTCGCGCTCCCGCCTCGGATCCTGCCGCAGCTTTTGCTGTGGAGGAGGAGGAGGAGGCCGCGTTGGCTGCAGTGTGCTTGGCTTTCAGGGCCCTGTAGCAGCCCTCTGGTGAGTGGCAGGAGCGGGAAGTGGTGCTAGATGAGCTGTCTGTGCTTAGGTGGTGGGCGGAGTGGAGACTGGAGGCACAACTGAGTTCACTCTGATCGCTGGAGTCCTCCTCTCCACCCCCAGTAAACACAGCACTACAAGGCTTGGCCATACCACGCAGAGACATGTAGTCCCGGTGACGGCTGGCGTCAAAGCTGCTTGCCCTTTTCTTGCCAGTCCGCCTGCGTCCGCTGCGCCCTGTTGACAGGGAGGAAGTCCTCTGAACGATGTTGGCTGACTTTGGTTGACTGGCGTCTTTCGCCTGCTCCTGCTCTGATGCAGCTACACCTGTTGAGCCGTCAGCATTGGTCCTGATGCCAGGCTCTTCCTGGCACCTGCCAGGTTCTACCAGCTCTTGGGCTGCAGTGGGTGGTGTGTCAGCAGGTAGTTTAGCAGTCAGCTCATTGGCATGCGGGTTTTTATTGGCCTCCCTGGAAGGAAGGTTGCTTAGACCTCGAGAGCTAATACTGCCGAGGCTGGAAGTCCTGCCGTCTGCGGGAGCAGATACAGCATCTCCTCTGTCCCGTACACGCTCATCCCCTGAGAGCGAGAACAGGCTCTCCACGTGTGTCGAGCTGGTCTGTTCGCTGTGAAAGCTGCTGACGGTGCTGTTGGTGTCTCTGTCTGTGCCGCTGCAGTAGCTCTCAGTGGAGCCACTACTGCGAGTGCTCAAGCTCCTCAGGCTATCAGCACTGCGCTCTCCTCCCTGGGACTTTCCTCCTCCACTGGAGCCTTTCCCACCACCACCCACCTCCACCTGGTACAGTCCTGAGCTGCCTTCCCCTGCTTCCCTGGAGGCCGAGCGGGCTACTCTGCGTGATTCTTTGTGCCTGTAACACTCGATTCCCGAGGTTGAGGGCACAGCTTGGTCCTGCTGGTACAGCCGCTCGGCCCCCTCCCTGCCACAGATCCCCAACCTGTGTGGTATGACTGTCTCCAGCTCGCACACAGGGTCAAGGCCTCCTCTCCTAGGTGGAGGGTACAGAGCAAAGTCTGGCAGACACGGGTCAGGGAAAGCAGAACCTGCTGAGCTAGAGGTCCGAGGCAGCCCCCGAGAACGGAGCTCCTTCCTATAGCTCTGAGATTGCATGGATGCATGAGTGGTCACCTCTGTGTCACACGACGAGTGTGACAGGCTGAAGTGATAAGCAGCAGAATTACAGAGATCAGCAGGTTCCCTGGACAGCTCTGAAGGACACAAGGAGGTTGACGGCTGCAAGGAGGCGAAGGAGTCGTTGGGAACAAGGCAGTACATCTTTGTATCTGATAGCAGATCTGAACGGACACAAAGAAAAGAAACATTAAAGACAGTGTTGAGATGTCACAGCCAGTAACATGAGGAAGGCTGCAGCTATACACCAGTTTTAAGTTATACCTTGATATGAAAGTTGACAGTTATCATACTGTGTACATTTGCTAAACTATTGAAAAAAACAAGCGCAACTGGATGGAGAATCTCATTTTTATTTAAAATATTTTCAAAAGTGAAACTTTTAACATATAATTCCATTTTCAAAATTGGTTTTAAATCCAAATTGTAATGAGAAAACATTTGTTAATCTAAAATTAACTCTTCTGTTTTCATTTTTTTAGCATCATTCTGAATGAATATATAATAATTATGTTATACTATGAAACTGCAATATTTTCTGAGACTGTTATCACACCTTGAAAACGGTTGTAAAATCTGACAAGTTGATTTTACTGAAGTTTTGTTATATAATTAATTCTGTAAATTTGCAACTTAAAATGACAATTTTAATTAAATTGATCTTTCAACTCCACAAGATTAAGTAAATACAGCTAAATTTCAAGTAAACTTAAGACTTCAATACAAAATAAACATTAATTAAGATTCATAGTTACATTTTCTTTCCTTTTCAAGGAATTGGGTTTCAAAGATTACTTTAAGATCAACTTGTCAGATTTTACATTGTAAACACAAAGAAGCTTTCTGTTTGTAGGTGAAGTTGATGCATGTTTACCATGATCATGACTGCAGCTCTCGACAAGAGTCAAACTGATGTCATCTGAAGTCTTTCCCACATCTCCTGAGAACATAGGAAGAAAGGAACTAAGAAACGACATGTTCATCAATTATTGAAACATTCACAACCACTAACCCTGGTCACCCACACGTCACAGGCTTCTACAGAGGGTACACAGAAACAGAAACTTCTGCCATCTTCTAAAGCCGCGTTTCCATTTAAAGCTTTCAGTATAGTACCTTTGGAACCAACATTTACACCTACGAACACGTACATCGAGCCTAGATCTGTTTAGCGTTTCCACCACAGACAGTACTCTTACATGTGGGTGGGGTTTTGTGACTCGCTGCTCCATCCAGCAGCACTCACTGTATTTCCTTGCTCCCCGGTGATACAGTGTGAAGTGTGCACCTCGTTTATAATCCACAGAACAGGGCTGCACACTCACATTTTCAGAATAAAAAAGAGCAGTGTGAAGCGAGAGTATCTCTCAATGTAGTATTTAAAAATAGCAGGTTTGTGCATTACACCTAGTCAGGGAACAGCAGGGGTTTAGTACTGCTGGAGCACACAAGAACAACTCTCCATCACAGTTTTTCTCCAAGTGAAGATTAAAATATATGCGGTTCACATAATCCAGTAACAATTAATATACATTTTTTAAACCTCTGAAGATCCACTCATTACTAAGATTCAGTCTTAGTAAGATGATCCAAGAGAGACAATAAAAACAAATGAAATAGTCAATGTGGCAATTTGATATTTAAGGTGTGTTGATGGATTCACGTCATCATCTCACACATTGAGTAACATTACAAGTAAACGTTCCGGCTTAAAAGTTTCCGCCAGTCAGCCCAATGAATTAAAATATTTCTTCTCAGTCTGGAGATGCTGCTCGAGGCTGCAAAACATGCTTTCTTTTTATAGTTATAGTTTGCTAATGTTTTAAAAACCAGCCACAACTCTGAGCACAGTGTTGATTCTCCACTGACCAATAAATGGACTGCAGTGTCTCTAGCTCCACCTTTTACTTCTGGATCTGTGTGCTAGGTACTACAAGCAGTGTGGTGACAAAAATGGAGACAGTAAACAATACCATCCACAACTTTTCACAAGGGAAACACAAAATATGTGTATCAAACTGAACTAACCCGACCTGCTTGGTGGAAAAGCTGCTTATGAATCACTACTTCTGAGAGATATATACCCGGAGACACCAAATATCATGAGCTCTTCTGAACAGATTCCTTGAAATCCCTGATAACCTTTGAACGAAGACATAACTGTTCTTTGCAATCACTTTTCCACAAATCCTGCGCGTCTTACTTGGGGATACTTCCTGAGAGTTTTTGATGGACAGTCTGAATAGATGGAATCCTTGAAGGGAAGAAGATTAAAAAGCTAAACCCCAGCAGAGCCCTTGTCCCACTTCCGACCATTTCCTGTCATCACAAACTGCCAGCTAATTAGAATGGCATCGAACAGACTCGCTGAATTATTCAGAGGACGCAGCCGCCTCACTCTAACACTCAGTACAATGGACCCGGAGCAAAGCTACAAGTTCATTTATTGTCTTCTTCTCAGTTTTCCAATAACGAGTTTCTGGAGAACGACTCCCATGCTGGGTCTTACAGTGTATTACTTTTTTTATTTTTTTCAAACTCAGCAGTGGCTGTCTAAAGCTGCCTCATCTTGCTTTGACTGGTGAGGTCACAGTAATGCTGAGTCAGACTACATCTCCTGAGCAGCTGGGGTGATCATGGTCAGGGATGTGGCGATCCGGCAGAGAGAAAATGCATCACAGGGTCACAAACAAGGCTGTAAAACCAAAACTGGAGGAAACTAAAACACATCAGAAAACACATCTTTTTTTCATACCTTCATATCTTCTTGACATTACACCAAGAAATAAAGTAGATCACAGTAAAAAAAAAAACAACTGAGATGCTGCTGACATCATGTAGCATGTCATGTCATGTAGCATGTAGGACATTGTCTAGGGAAAGGTGATATATTACAATTTTCCAACCTGCAATCATCAGCACGACAACCGGTGCTTTCAAAGTTATATGTAAAGATGCCACAACCCCCTGCCCCACCCGAGATGTGCTCAAGCAGCAAATTTACTACATGCCACAACCCCTCTAAGGTTTTTCACTTCAATAAATGAGCCCCTCCAGGATGTTGCAATCATGACAGCTTACGCAAATTTAGCCAATCCCCACGAATACTGCGCAACTTTGCAACCTTCTTTTTTATATCTTTCGCAGCTGAATGTCACTCCTGGGGCAAACAATTGATCTGTTGATATGTTCACAGCTGATCAGATCGATGGATACGAGAAGATATTTGCAGATTTTTTGAAGTGAAAGAGAGTTTTAGTTTAGTTTTACTTTTAATGCGGCTAATGTTCTACTGCTCCTCTCTGCCTACTTCACTATAAATAACCAAACGGTGTTTTAATATCGCTCCTAATTAACAGTCCAGCTCAATTCATTCATTTATTCAAACCTTTGTTTAATTGAGATTATGGTGGGACAAATTAGACTATGGCGGCCTGCCACAGTCTTGGTTATTAATGGGAAACACTGCTAATATACCCCAATAACTTGATACCACCCAAGGCTAACTTGACACTTGATTTAAGAATACATGAACAGGCAGTCATAGTTACCTTTGGCTACTGTTGCTCTTCCGTGAGTGGATGCAATCTGAAATTTGAAGAAAAAGATAAATTAAGCCATTTGTCTTCTAAAAAAGATCGCCAGGATGTCAAAAGCACATTTCTGAAGTAAAATCTTCATACAGGCAAACTGCCAAGGCGTGTGATCGTTATAGAATTCGACATCCAAAAGAAGACCCTGTTTTGTGTATTACAAACAGCCGGCGCCTCTTCACTGTCATCACTGAGCAAAGTTTTGGCTTCCCTTCCAACTCGCTACACAGCAGCTGAGCAGAACATGCCGGCTGATTAGCGACTCAAGGACACACAGTACAAAGACGGAGAGCGCATCACCCATGGGGATTTAGAGGTTAAATATATCTCAGAATAAAACAGCGAAATAACTTTGAATATTTAAGGAGATATCAGCTGACAGCAGGTTACGTGAGGATCATACGTAATGAAAAGCTCCCTCACACATACACAAACAGGTCCTTCCTTTTGTCCAGTAATAACAAAAGTCAATTTCAAACTTGGACTTTTACTCCTTTGGTTTGTCTTAGCTGTTTGTCTGCACTTTGACAGGTTGCAGTTCACACAGTACATGTTACACTAAAATGGAAAGAGGTTTAAAAGCTGTCAGCACTCAGCAGATGACACTTGTTTGTGGGAAGATTAAAATTGTTCCCTGTAGGTGTAGCAGTAGTTTGCTGCTCATTTATCACTTGTAACACAAGCAGAGATTTATTTTGTTTAGAATTTGTTTGTAGACAAAGTGGTGCTTTCAAAAAGTGAAGGTATTGGATTATTCAGATGAAGTTCAGTTTAAAATGTAGACACAATATTCTTCAAAAGCAAACATGCTCAGGACCAAAAGACATAAGAACTCATTTATCTTTGCTGCAATTGGCCTTTTAAGTAGCTCATGCATTTTATTTATTGTACTGTATTCAGTGTTGATTATTATCTCTGTACAAAATATTGCCCCTTGGGGAATATAAAGATATCCTCGATCCTTGACATTAATTTACACAATAGAGCATACAAAATCTGAAGCTAAATTGCTTATGTGGATTGATCGATAATTTGGTTTATAAAATGTTAGAATATTGTAACAAATGCAAATCACAACCTGGAGTTTTAAACACAATTTTTTCTAATCTTCATGTCAATAACAGACGGGGCACAAATTACAGGAAAAAGCTGAATAATAGGGAGGAGAAACATATCAAATACTAATTATTTTGTGCATCAAGGCTCTCTGAATGGTCTGGTCTCATCCTCCATTCTAGTTCCTGATGTGTGTGCCCGTCTCTGATGCTGTGTCCTTTTGTTATGTCTGGCTGTGTTTGTTCTCCTTAATATATGCTGTACTCAGGTCTTTCTTGCCAAAAAGATACCTCCATCTCAACAGGATTACCATATATATTAAAGGTTGAATATATAATTGAAAGAATATCTTCAGAGTTCTACAAAATTGGTGAGGAGCACTGAAGCGGCTCTGGAGGCTTATGGTACCTTCCCTCCAAAGTAGTTAGTTTAGTTTATTTGATGTGGACATCACCATAGCATTAGAAATGTACATTTAACATGCTGTTTGTTTTCACATGCACCTCCTTATGCTAACAATGCTTATGGGTATATGCCTTTTATATATGTACACTGTATGTAATGCGTACACCTTTTAAGTTGACGCGGGCAGGTATGCATATAGACACTGAACAGTGCATGTGTATACGCATAATTACATCTGTCACAGCTAAGTGCAACCTCTCTCTCTCTCACACACACACACACACACACACACACACACACTTACAAATGCATGTATGTGTTTATTATTTTATTTTTCTTTCGAGTAAATATTTCCTTTTTGGATGGGTGGGAGGGTGGTTGGCTGAGGTGTTCATATGCACATTAAAAAAGGGAATGTTAGTCTAGGTACATGCCCACTGTATTTTTTTGTATGCCAACATTTCCAAATTAAGAAATTAAAAAAAGAAAAGAAAAGAAATGTACATTTATGCACGAGAACCAAATGCACTGTGTTTATTATTTGTAGTGAAAGGACAATTTGCAACACCTGGCCACAGAAGGCAGGAGGTAAGACATTTCCTTATATTTTAGAAGCGTGAACTTGCATTTTTGGACAAATGATAATTTACTTTTATGATGGCATTGATCATTTCTGCACTATATTAAATAGAGAGTAATATCTGCCATTTGGTGCAAGACATAACATTAGGGGACCTCATTTTTCTTGCAGACAAGATGTGCTGTTTGACAGTAAACGGAAAAGAAACCGATCATTGACAGTAAACACAGCTTTGGCCTGAATATCAGATTGTGTTTTTCCCCAGTAAATTACATTTGAAAAATAACCGGGTTATCTTGAAATTTGAGGACAAGAAACAAATGTCAGCAGGCAGGGGGCGTTTCTTATAACCATCATTGCCTTATTATCTCATTTTCAGCCCTGTGATGTTTGCAGTGTGCAGCAGACCAGTGCTCTGCTTACCTGCTGGTGAGACTCCAACCCAATATAGGAGTTCCTGGAGCTGCAGTCCACTGGTGGAGTCTCTTGCCTGATGAAGTCTGCCATCTCAATACCCCCTCCAGGGTCCCTGTACACACACACAAACACATGCATACACTTTTTACCAGCACAGGCACAGTGCGCTCCCTCCCTTAAGAGTGACCTAAAAGTGAAAAGCAACATCCATCTTGTTGTGATGCTGCCTACAGTTGGCTCTGTTTTATGTCATTTACTGTATGTCCCTCCCTTCAATCAGTACACCTGACTCAATTTAGGGCAAAACAAATCATGTAACTTTATTAAACAGGCCTGTATTTTACATCCCTTATGAGGGGTTTTGAAAATCAACTGAAGGCACAAAAACAGATGAAAGCATCCATGTAGATTTTCTCCAGGCCTATATTTAGCCCGGACGTGCTTGTTTTAACCAGTTGGTATGTCAAAACAAACAACTTGCCAAGGATTGTCTATAAATCATTTCCATATGCCAAAAATGTTTCATAACGGGTCAAACCACAACACAAACACTCCGAGTAATGAACTACAACGCGTAGAGCAGATGAGCGGAGACTGGAAAAAAGGACCAGCAAGGGGAAAATGAGTGGGTGGTGGTGCGAAAAACACCTTAATCAACTTCAGCTCGGCTCGGCTGCTCTACTGTAAACTCGCACAACCTGGAATGTAACTCCAGATGTGTGGGCAAAGCTGCGACTGCGACTGCCCCTGTGGTCGAGAGCTCTCCTTCCTCCCGTTGCCTTTCCCCTCTCTCAGCGTCCTGCTAAGCACTCCCTCTGGAATGTGAATATGAGTCATGTCTTCGAGTCATGGGCAGTAAAACACTGGAAGCGAACTGACTTTGTTCCTTCTGAATGAGAGCTAAACCTCTTCTGACTGGCATTCAGAGCAGAGGTAACATATTATTTTGAATCTTTTAATATGTGACAGTACTTGTCATTTAACTGACGGCATGATTGTTAATTACTTTAATTCTTAATGTTATTGCTCAACCATGCTAAGCATAGCCTCCATACTAAGTAGCTGCTTAATTACCCTAACCAATCATTAATTAGCAAATTTATGTCACTGTCAACATAGTTGCTTGCATGCTTTAATGGGACAGTTCATCCTAAAATCAAAAATACATATTTTTCATCTTATCTGCAGTGCTTTTTATCAGTATAGATAGTTTTGGTGTGAGATGTTGGAGATATTAGTTGTAGAGATGTCTGCCTTCTCTCCGAACCCCCCCCCAACCCAAAATAAACTTGAAATACTCAGCAGCAATGTCACTTTCCAGAAATCATGACCCGGTTACTGAAGATAATCCACAGACCTGATTATTGTGAGCGGTTTCAAGTTTCCACTTACTGCATCACTGTGCAGAAGGAAGTGTGTATGTACTCATGGACGAGAGGCTTGTGCTCGTGACGGCGGAGAGATAAACATTAATGGCGTCCTCATCGGCTGAGCTGTAACGTTAGCTAGCTCATTAGCCATTAATGTTTACATCTGTTGCTGTTGCAAGCACCAGCCTCTTGTCTATGAGTAAATGAACACTTCCTTCTGTGCAGTGATTCAGATGTAGTTTGGTGAAAAGAAAATAGTTCCTCCCATCTAGTTCCATTATATTGGAGTAAAGGCGGACGTCTCTACAGCTAATATCTCCAACACTCGGCAACTCACACCAGAACAACGGAACTGGTGGAAAGCACTACAGAGATAAGAGGAGAAAATAAGTATTTTTTAATTTTGGGGTGAATTGTCCCTATGAAAAGAGATGGGCTGTGTATTGATTTTGGGGGTTTTGACGTCATTGAGTGGTTTTATGATTAATTTTTCCCCAATCTAGATATTAACTTAAGCAGTAAGATGTGCCAACATTTTGTCAGATCATTGACTCATCGAACCTGTAGCATAAGACGTGTAACAAGTCCTATCATGCCATTTTATGAGCTCATATTCATGTGTTTACACACACTGGAACATAAGGCGTAGCACCAAAGCAGCAGAACAGAACATAAAATAGTGAGTATAAATGAAAAGCCAGCTGTATTTTGAGTAAAAAGCACGCTGAGAACTGAAAGAAAAATTAACATTAAGGTTCCCTGTGGAGTTTGTGACCAGCCGGAGCTTTCAGGAGGGGTGTTTCTGTGATTGGGCCCAGACGTAAATGTGGGTGACTTGATAGACGCTCCTACCAACTGTTTCACACTACAGTATATCACTGGTCTACAAGTGGCTGCAACGCACCAAGAAACACAGTAACGCTCCAGCAGAAATGCCTGCTGGTAAGGAAACACGAATGTAAACAATGTAGGTTTAAAATATTTCAAACAAAGACTCGTTATTGAAAATGTTTATCAGGAGGGAAATGTATTGCACGTTGTTTGTTAGGCCTCAAGCACACAAACAATGTGTTTTGATGAGTAATACTGAATGTTAACAGAAGCATTGTTTACTAGAAACCTCCACAGGGCACCTTTAAGTAAGATTAATGCAGTTTAGATCAGCTCTCACTCTCAAGCAATAATCTTGTGATGCATTTTAAAATATAGCTCACCAACACACTTGTTAGGACAAGCCGGTGTGGACAGATTTATGACACTACAAGTAATTAAGTAAACCCAAGAAATAACTGATTGCTTTCAGAGTAAATTTTCCCAGGGTGCTTTGAAGGTTCAGCTTGCACAGTCTAAACAAAGGTTAGGACAGCACTTCAAATTGACTTTTTTAATATTGCAACACAGTTGTTTTCAGGACCTTCTTCAGGATTTATTCTGGCAATTTCACAATCAATATACACAGGTGGGGTTAATGTAGGTGACTGCAACTTGCTGTGCTGGGGCCTGATTACAGAAACTGTAATTCTATTTCTATCACAGTTTAGGATGACATTTTGGATTTTTGGTATTACAGAAACATGTTTCCTAACTGCATTGAGGAGGAAATACTATCTTATCTCAGGATAGGAATTTAGCTATTGGAAAACTGTCTTATTTGAGGGATTTCACAAGTTAGAAATTCTAAGTTAGGATGACTTCAACCCAGTCCTAAACTCAAAATAACGGTCAGAAAAGGCAGCAGCACTGTAGTTAGGTCTATGCAGATGAGGAGCAATAGAAACATTGAAATATAACAGTTGAGAGGCTACTCAAACCGTATGATGAGGTTTTAAAGTTACTGCACCATGTACTCAGTGGTGTAGTTGAGGGTATATGCAGGCATATGGGGTAAACCCAACTCTTTTTCTGGCTGTTTACAGTGTGTCCACTTTTCAGCCATAAAGCCACTGGAATATTTGGGAGTGTAAAGCCACTTCCTCATTGGTAACCTATCAATCAACCAAGTAGTACCTCACAAACTACAACTACACCACTGCATCTGATGGATATAAACTGACTGCCAAGACAATTAAACTTGAATCTATATTAGGGTTCTACCGATATTTGTTTTTCAGGGCCAATAACAATAGTGACTATTAGTAGTTAATAAGACCAATAACTGTTGGGAATTTGGAACCGGTATGCATAAACAATTAACACAAAAATCTTTCTGTCAACATTTACAATTTGGAATATAACAAACTCCAACAAAAACTCTGTTTAAATGCCTTTTGAAAATTGTCAATCAAATCTGAAACTTTCAACATCAAATACAGTTTAATAAAGTTAAGTGAAAATTTAAATTAAGAAATGAATTAATAAAAATAGTAAAATTTCCTCCCATGCTGACACTTTCTTTGCACTTTTTAATAAATTAATTTTTTCAGACAGCATTAAAATAAAATGCCAATACAGATAATCAGCAATACCAAATATCGGCCCCAATAATCGGCCACGCCAATAATCTGTCAATCCCTAATCTATATTTATAATGAATAACATTATTTTTGACATTTTGATTAGTGCCTCTGACATCTCGTAGCTGAAATGAGCATCTGTCTTTTTTTATCCATGATAGCAAGCTGGCTAGTCAGTGACAGGTGGGAGCTGTTGATATTATGACTTGTCCATATCCCGTCTGTGTCCACTCTAAACATAGATACAGGCATAACAGGATGAGTGCCTATTAAAGAATAAAATTTATAGTTGTAGGTCGAAGTTTTTCTTTCCAGGGATTAAAAGCAAATACATGGATAAGTTTCACTTTATGTCCTGGTCAGAAAGGACTGAAGACACTGCAATGTGTTTGAGAAGTCCTGAGCCTACAACTGAAGAAATGAGATCTTGGTATACTGCACGAGTTGTGCGACAGTTTGATTTTTTATATAGTTTTGCTGTTATTAAACCTTATCCCCTTTTACCTCAATTAGTCAACAAGGCATGCGAGAAAAACAGAGTCTTCTCCAGGAATTCAAGGTAACATGGCATGAATAATTGATACACAAATGGTCAGTTTGTGGGTGAAGTATTCTTTTAGGTTAAGATAAGATCGGAGGTCTGAGACAGGACGGGACAAAGCGATTTCGTCTGTAAAAGGAAGATAGGACTTTTCCTATCTTTTAAACTTGAGATAGGACAAGCAGTTTGGATATTTTTCTGTGGATGCTTGCCCGAAACATCCGTGTGGCAATACTGAAATGTCCAATTGGAGTGCTGTCCTAGTCTTTCTTTTTTATTATCTACATTAAATTTCAGCACACAGTCATCAAGGTCTAATGTTGAGTTGAGTGCATTATGTCTTATTTTTTTCATTGGGTCATTTAGTTATTTGAACTCAGCCTTAAAAATCTGTTTCGTTTACTAGCTCTCTCTCTGCTGGTGTCTCTACTAAATAAAAGTGAAAAGTAGCAAAAATTGTACTTTCCACCATCACTGGTGCTGTCATTAAATACATTGATGTTACAGCCTTTAAAGTGATGTATTGATTCTCCTTGCAGCAGCTGGGTGGTGAAGAACTGGACCTTTGACCTCAGCTCTGATAAGACAGCTTCAGATGACATCACCTTTAAAATGACACCACAACCATGCTCCATGTGACTCTAAACCATCATTGATCAGGAAGCATGACGTCCCCTCGCTAATACACAACACTTCTCCACTGTGTCTGCCTCATCATCTGAGCAGCTTTGTCACACTCCTGAAGCGTCTTTGTTCTACATCTCCAGATATCAACATCCACCATCAGGGCTGCAGAAGACGTGAACTTACCCCGGGCCGTTGCTGTCCTCTCGACGGGTGACACCGCCATCGTTAGCCCCCTCGGTGCCACCTCTGTTGCCCTGACTCTCCTTGGCCTGGTGCTCCACCACCTCCCCCTCATCCAGGGCGTGGTGGAGGCGGTAATTCACCGTCTTCAGCAGCAGGAACATGGCAGCGATCACACCACAGTAGATTCCCACAATCACCATGGTTGGTTGCAGGGCCTTGGAACAGAAAAAAAGCAGAAATGAATTTATGTAGAGTATCAGATATTGCAGAAGGATCAGGATGTTGACTGTGTATTTAATTTTATTTATCTTAAGGGCCAAATATACCTCTTTTCCACCAAAATGAAACTGGCTCTGTTCTAGTTTCTGCACAAAAGTTTGAACCATTTAGAGCATTTCAACCAAAAATACATTGGTTAAGAACCAAAAAAACTGGTCCCAGCTGGAAACAAAAAATAGCAGGATTGCCTTAACATGCAGTATGGACTGCATCAACGTCAGTGGGCTTGTTATATTCCATAAGTTGGATAGAAAGGATGAAAAAGGCAACAATCGAAATGTTAAGTGAGAAATCATTGGTAAAAAAGATCAGCAGTGGTCTCATTAATAGATGATCTATGTTTTGTTTTTGGATAAAAACAAATATCACTGATAAAAGAACAAAAGTTTATAGGTAATAAGTGTAATCCACCATACTGCTACTACCATTTCTTTCCGTTGTGCACTGTGCAACGACCTCCGTTGATGATGCATTCTTGATTATGGCTCCGATCAAAACTGGTGGAAACAAGCTGGTTTGCTAGACAACTTGAGCTGCACCGATTCATACAAACACACGTCATACGTCATTGTCCTTATGTCATCTACAAAACACACCTTTGGTCGCATATTTAATCTGCAAAAACTGCCAGCTCTCCCTCTGCCTTGTCAATGCCGCTGCTGCCCTGCTGCCCTGCTGTGTGCTCCTTCAGCCGTACCTCCTCCCCAGCATCCACCTGCAGGCTCTGGCTAGGGCAGGAAGATATTTAATGATTGCTCCCCAATCTCTTGTGTAAAAATATCTGCAGGGAGAGATGACGCCAGGGTCTGGATGCCAAACTCTAGCTATGCTCTGCTGTTGAAATAAATATTTCAAATGTGAGTGGTCTGCCTGAAGTCCCTGCGAGTCTTCTCTAAACTTGAAAAGGTCTGTTCCCACTAAATGTTTTGTTCCTTACAATCAATGTGCTCCTTCAAATTAAAGCTGTATATTTGTGTTTTTAAGGAAAAGGAAAACCAGCCTATTTGAGGAGCAAGGAATCAAGGAAACAAGCTGCGGACATGCAGGCTGCGCATTGACAGCAGCACAGTGGAGGAGAGACCTTCTGTTCAGAAGTGGTGAATTTATAGCTTACAGCAACTAAATATGATACAGTACCTGGCTTTTGTTTGATATCTAATGTCGGCAAAACATGTTGTGTGTTTACAACCCGTCATTAGCATAGTTAGCTTGTTTACTATAGGCAGATTTCCATTAATCCTCAAACTGCGCAAATTGAAATTGTGAATATAAAATACACCTTGTAGAAGCAGGTCAACTTAAAAAAAAAAAAAAAAAGAGTTTTTACACTGACATGAGGTGGTATTTCAGATGATTCGAAAAAGCCATATTTTGCAAAAGTGCAATGGAAACACCTTTTTCACTTTCATAGGTCACATGATGTTATGGCAGCATTTTAAAAACTACTGCATTCAATTATGTTTTACTGTCTGTTTTAATTGTGCAGCTGCTGAGGCAGGAGGCTATCCACAAGGTGTCTGAGCTCCATCTCCTGCGTCATGTTGTCCTTGAGATCTCTTGCTGCTGCATCAGTTTGCAGTTATTACAAACAGCAGCACCCCTCAAACCTGTGGCTCAATATAAACCACAGAGCTGACCAGCGCATTTCCACTCCAGGAATAGAACGGAAACCACAGACCGGTTTGAAAC
The DNA here is from genome assembly GCF_026936395.1 of Plectropomus leopardus. Classification (NCBI taxonomy): domain Eukaryota; kingdom Metazoa; phylum Chordata; class Actinopteri; order Perciformes; family Serranidae; genus Plectropomus; species Plectropomus leopardus. The sequence goes on from NC_142189.1 coordinate 7,024,931, forward strand.
ATCAGCTTCTCAAGATAGAAGTTACTTGTATGATTAGCAGCATAGCAATAGCATAACTGCTATTTCATGAACAGAGAACATTTTTAGAGATGTATGTGCAAAAACACAATGATTCACACACGTTTATCATGTTCTGTTGGCCATACGGATTCTGAATTATTTGACAAACAACCATAGAAATATTTGCATGCGGACTATAAATTAAGGTGTCAAGTCCTTAGGAAGTGTTTGTTATTTGTGGGGGGGGGGGTGCAAAGAGGGGGAGGCATGTCAAATATTTGTTTTAAGCACTGGGGACCTACTTTTTTTTGACTTAGGGAACTGGCATATAACTTTAAATGGTTGTATTTTATATTAAATTTACAGCCAATTTTCTTTAAAATTTGCTAAATTTATCATGGCCAGAAACTAAAACTAGAGTTGCAAATTGCAAGAACTTTCCGTAATCAATTATGGGAAAATTTAACAATGGATTAATCGATTAATCATTTTTTGAAACAAAAAGCATACAACGTATTCTTATTTTGTTTATTTCAGAGAACACCAAATGTGTTTTTGTTCCTCCTCCAAAGTTTACAGCAACATATTTCATATACTTCGACAGCATTGCATGGCCTATTGATTTAACAATTAAATTTCACTTTTGTTAAATTCTCAATGACCAATTAGTCGACTGTTGATTAATTAATTAACTGAAAAAACAGAAATTATCACTGAATTTTTCAATTTCTGACAGTCGTCGAACCCATTATGTAGGTCAAATGCAAAGAATTTTATAATTTTAGTCACTTTTCCCAAGTCTTATTTGCCCTGTTTTTGTTTTGTATTTATCTTTGTTTTTAACCCTTTGAAAATTGCACTAATTGGCTTCATTTCTTTAAAAAAAAAAGGGTAAGAAGGCAAAAAGCAATGAACCCCCCCCCCAAAAAAAAAAAAATCATAACAAAAAACAAGGTGATATGATAATTATAAATAATTTTTCCCTCACTCTTTTCTTGTTTCTCTTGCATTTTCCCCCAGATATTGAAAAACAAAAATCGTTTTCTAAATCTTCTAATGTTTGCAGTTTGTGGAACATTGCAATTTGGGTTTCTAAAGGTTAATGGGAATAAAAAAAGGAAAAAAAATTCTGTGCTTCACATAAGTATTTGTAGCTTTGGGGAGGGTTCAAATTAATAAAACAAACAAATAAACAAGGTCAAACCCCAACCATCAGCTCATAAATAAAGAACAGTACCTTAAACAGTTTAGACAGTCAACTACCACTGTGCAAAAGTAAACACAAAGCAGTCTTTTTGCTTTTTAAAGACACCTTGTGACAAATGAAGTGAGCAAACAGCAGCCAGTCAATAGAGTCTGCTGGACATTAAGAGTTGCCAGATTACATCCTTGTCAGCTGTGCTCTTTGCAGTCACAGCTGGTAGCACTTGAAAACCGGTGATACCGCAAATCACTACCGACAGGAGGAAAACAACTAGATAAAGACGGGGGGGTGGGGGAATTAAATTCACTGATTACAGCCTGGCACAATGTAATCGACAGTTAATATCCTAACTGAGCTGCATCTCTGAGATACACACTGAATTTAAACAAAAGAGCATTCAGGTCCCATCTATTTGGTGGACGCTACACTTGAGGAGGCAGCCATTTAAAGGGTATTTTGTAATTTTTTACCATCGAAATATGGTTTTACTACATATAATTCCGACAACCTCTGAGTTTCGTAAAATATTTTGACCGCAGTGAAAATATTCGGTGTCGTTTTGTTAGTTTAACGACACGTTACATTGTCTCCGCTCCAGATAATAGACTGAGACCGACCGTTAGTATCCAGTGGCAGCAGCTAACCTAACGGACACTACTCGGCAACTTGCGGCGTCAACAGTCAACACAAAAATAAAAAAAAGGGTTTAAAAATGAGTTTTTTTAAAGAAAAAAAAGCAACACACTCACCATGTATAGCGTGAAGGGGAAACATAGCAGAAACAGCCAGATGTAGAGGTGTAAAGCGTTGACGAATGTGTTTTGATCGGGGTCGTAGTACCATCCGCCTGTGACTGAAGCCCAGACCCCCTGCCTCAGGATCTGAAGAGTCTGCGACCCCATGTCGGTTTATCCCCTCCGACGAACCCGAGCGGAACCGAGCGACGGAACAACCGGGGTGACACGCTGGCTAGTGGTCGCTGAACATGACAAACGCTGCTCTGTTTTCAGACACTGGCCTGAAAATCCCCTCTGCAGCCATCTTCTCCGCTGCTAGCAGCCAGCTGGGGCACTGTTCAGTCCTCCACCGAGGAGACTCCTATCCCACCACGCCCTGCGCGAAACTTCTTCTTCGTGGCATCCGTGGAGTAGAGGAACAGCTACTGTTTACATCTCTTTAAATATCTACGAAAATGCACCGCTGCTTTGTGTTTTCATCCTTTTTTGTTGGCCCCTCTTCACCCCTGCATGGAAATTAATTTTTTCCTAAGTGACTGTGCAGGTCAGATTTAAACATGACTCAACGCCGTGATGACTGAGGACAAAAATGCATTAAATAAAATGTATCATTTGTCAATTAGGAGCTGGGATCAAATGTGGCCAAATGGCGACACCTGCTGCCTACACCCTCCCATTTTAACAACATTTGTTTTTTATTTTATTTTATTTTACACCTTACTGTCATGTAGTTGTTTTTGTTTTTAAATTGCACCTTATTGTTATATAGTTTTTATATTTTGCACCTAGTAATCTAGTTTTTATATTTTAATCATTGCTATTATTGAGTTGTTATATTTTGCACCTTATTGTTATGTAGTTTTTATATTTTGCACCTCACTATTAATCTAGTTTTTATATTCTAATAATTGCTATTATTGAGCTGTTATATTTTGCACCTTATTGTTATATAGTTTTTATATTTTACACCACTATTAATCTAGTTTTTATATTTCACTATACTGTTATAGTTTTATATTTTACACCTTCCTGTTATGTTTTTTTTATCTTATTTTGAACCTTACTGTTGTGTAGTTGTTTTTAACTTTACTGTTAGCAAGTTTTTATATTTTCACTGTGCTGTTTTGTTTTTTTTTTTAATTTTGCACCTTACTGTTAAGTAGTTTTTCAGTTTTAATTATTGCTGTTATTTTTTTTTTTTATGTTTTCTACCTAAGTAGTTTTAAAATTTTGCACTTCACTGTTATGTAGTTTTTGTTAATCATTTCTTTTGCTAGTTTCAGTATTTTGCATCTTACTGTTATGTTGTTGGGTTGTTTTAACTGTACTGTTTGCAAGTTTTTATATTTTCACTGCTTTTTAAAAAAAAATTTTATACTTACTGTTGGTTTTTTTATGCAGTTGTTTTTAATTCTGCACTGAGCTATGTAGTTTTTTTTCCTTCAATTTGGCACCTTACTGTTATGTAGGGTTTTTTTGCACCTCTTATGTAGTTTTCATTTTGCAACTCAGTGTCATGTTATTTTTAAATTTCAATCATTACTGTTATTTAGTTTTGATATTTTGTACCTTACTGTTGTGAAGGTTTTCTTTTAACTTTCCTGTTATACAGTTTTATATTTTTGACCTTACTGTTATCTAGTTTTTGTATTGTGCACATTACTCTTTCTAGGTTTTTATACTTTGCAATATCCTACTTATCTTGTTTTTATATTTTTACTGCACTGTTAAACAGTTTTTATATTAATCACTAAAGGGGGCTTAGGACAAGTCAACGTGAATAAAGCAATCTTGATTTAATTTTTTTTGAATTATGAGTTATTGATCATTTCTCAGCTACATAAATGTTATATTTTGTTCGGATCACGAGGAAAAACTTATCAAGCAAGACTCAAGACTATTGCTAGTGCAAACAAACACATCTGGATACAGCAGCTGATACATTTTAATACAAAAACACAAAAGTATTCTTAACAAAAAAAAAAAACAGACAAAAGTGTAATTAAACAGAGGTGTTCATGTCAAGAAGATTTTTTGCCTTTCAGATGAGAGATGCATTAGGACACATCACCCTGTAAAGCACACTAGGAATTAAACTGTCTTCTGAAGTCACTACAACACGAATATGATGCTGATGTCAACAGTAAACCGACACTGATGCTGATGTCAGCTCATCGTCAGAAACAATCCTGAGTGAGAATACTGCTAAATGCCTGCTGACATCAGGCAGTTAACCCCCGCTCGTAGCACAGCTGCCTGAAACGATGCCAAACTAAGCTTACAATGTAAAAGTAGTCCTGGCACTGAGACAAGCAACTTTTTATGCCAGTTCATTCTTAGTTTCCTGTAAACTGATCAAATGAGTGGAGTTGTGGACGATCTTGCAAATTTGGAGGGAACAAAAATACTCGCAAGATGTTCTGTTGGTCTGTGCTGTAGGACTTTTCCTCGCTCTGTGAATTATGACTCTCACTGTAGTCTTGCTCTCTTCTCAGGAGGCGGTTTGCTTGGTGGAGCTGGAGCGGAGGACTTTGCAGCTGGTTCTCTTTCTTCTTGTTTTACAGCCTCTGCAGGGGGTTCAGGCTCTTTCTTCACCTCAACTGTAATACAAGAGAGTACAGTTAGAGGAAAACGTGTAGATTTTGTGTATATCGTGAGAAAAAAAATCTGTTATAATGTTATAATATCATAGCCAGCTATAAATATAGACCCATGGTCAAGCGTAATAATAAAAGTGCACACGAAATAAAAATGCTAAATCATCTACAGCTGCAATGGTTAACAGATTAGTTGTCAAAAATTAAATTAATTGTCAACTAATTTGATATCATTTAATCAGTTGGAGATTTTTTTTAAGAAAGAAAAAAAGTCAAAATGTTCTAATTCCAGCGTCTTGAACATAAATATTTTCTGGTTTCTTTGCTCCTTTACGGCTGTAAACTGATTATACTTGGTTTTGTAGATAAAACAAAACATTTGAGGATGTCATCTTGGGCTTTGGTAAACACTAATTAACATATTTCACAATTTTATGATATTTTATAGACCAACCAATAGAGAAAATATTCGCCAGATTTATTGACAATTATAATAATCAATAATTGCAGACATATTTATAACAATTTGAATGTTATTCACTGCAATCCGCAGACAGACTAGGTTCATTATTTAACTTAAGGATGTGAGTATAACATGACTATTTCAAGCTCATACCTGGAATCGGCTTTTCGCCAGGTTTAGGCTGAAATTACAGAAAGAAAAACAGTATTACTTAGATGCAATTACATTAACGTGAAATAATTCATATTTTTCCATTTTTATGCCATGCAAAGATTTTCGCTTGGCGCATCACACAAGCAATTACAAGCCACCATCATCTAATACATATTTCTGTTTTCATATACAAAGCATGCACAAAAACATGTCGAAAAGAAAGACATAAAACACAAACTATGAGCAAAACCAGAACAACATCTTAAATGAACTATTCACAAAAGGAGCCACTAAATATGGACAGATAATCTTGATAAAGAGTTTTTTTTCTCCTAGGCTTTCTCCAGATAACTAATGTCTAATTTATAAATTTCATATGTGAATAGTCATCTAAGGCTATATGCTTCCTTCACAAAATCAATATCTTATTTCTATCTTACTCAACAAAGCATTGCTCAATTCACTATGAAAAGGAACGAAAAACAACACCAAACAGAACTTATTTTCTGTATTGTTTCAACAGCACATAGGATAGATTTGCATTTCTTCTTCTAGATTAACAAACCATTCAGTTTCAACAGTTAAAGGTAAAATACCAGATCTCAGCTGAACACATGGAGATCTTTGCTGTCTTTGCAGTTTTGGTTTGATTATGTATTATAGGTCATTTCAAATGGAAATACTGAGAAGATTTTAAATAAATAAGTGTTTTGTGTGAGTGGATCATGTACCTGGTAAAATGTTGGTGGAAACTTTGACCTGAGGTCCAACAGGAGTGTGTCGACACGGTGCCTCTGAAAAAGTGAACTCGGTTCCTCTTTCTTCTTAGACTTGGGTTTGGCTTTTTCTGTTAAAAAAGTGTTTTGTTAGTCAGCTTTTGCCAAAGTCATCATATCAAACCTGAGCTTCTATATAAACATTCTGGGGTTTCAGGGCCTCAAGAGCTTTGGCTCTTGACAATTTGTTGTCTTTAATATCTGTGATCTTGTTACAGGAGCTACTCCGGTGCTGTCAAGACTACCACCTAAATGTCAACACTGTGAATTAAAAAAAAGTCAAACCTCTCTCCTCCTGGTCCTTGAAGTGCCACCAGTATCCTTTGGATGGGTGATAACGGCAATATGACATGGCCTCGTCAAAGGCAGACTGGATTCCATGGACAGCAGAAAGCTGAAACAGATGTCACTCATGTCACAGGATTTATTTATTATCAAATCCAGCATCAACAGCCTTCGCACAACTTGGTTTCAAGTGCTTTTTACAGGATCAGACTATATATTCTCACCGCTCTGGAGCTGATAACTGTTCCCAGGTCTGGGGCCTGATACACCACTCCTGCTATGATGTAGTAATCAGCCAAGGGAATTACTGGAGGATGAAAACACACAGTGGAAGTGGAAATGAGGATGAGCTCATATAAGCATTTAAATACAATAAATAAACTATACAGCTGAATAAGGATATGTTCAGCTGTAATTCTCACACTCCAATTCATCAGGCTGCTTAAATGGCAATTTTGTCCTTATTAAACTGTAGTATAAATGCACTAACAAAAATGTCACAATTAAATTATTTGAGAATTCAGACATGGCGCTGCTCACATTGTGTTGGTGACTGCCTCTGTTGTTTCCTGATTATATACAGAATTGGCTCCTGAGCATGAAGAAGAATGTACTCGACTCCCACCATCTGACTGAAATGAGACAAAAACAAAGTTTGCTTTTAGTTTTGCATCTTTAAAACAGAATAATAATTACTTACAGAATAATTACAGAATAATTACAGAATAACAGATAATTACTTTATCACAGTGTTTTATTTGCTTATGTTCAAGCTCTATGTGTTAATTTGCATTAAAACTGTAGTGCATTTAGTATCTTCTCTGAGCTGATACCAATCTTAACTCAATGTGACACTTAATGTCTTTATTTTTATTTATGTGCAACTATTTTCTAAGTAACAAAAAATTGCGCTGTGTAAGATAAACTTACTTGAGATGTTCCAGAGAAAGCCGCTGCATCTTCACTACCTCATTATTACATGTTCGGTCATAGAAGGGGTTACTTCTCTCAGAGAAGTAGTCCAGTACATTTCCAGGGTTCAGAATCGGCACCCAGCCGCTGTCCACCCAGGATATCCCAAGAAGGTTGTCTGTCAATTAAACAAAAAAAATATAACTAATGTCCTAAGCTGAGGGCTGGTCAGTTTTAATAACTGATAACTTTTTGAGGTTCCAAAAATAAATTAAAAACTGGCACTCAGGTAAATTAACAAATGTAATGTTGGCAAAATGAACAGAAACAGACGAGTTTCAGTTACAAAGACATCATCAGTGTAATAATGTTGTAGCTGAAACATGTTCTGTTCATTTTGCCCACATAAAATAAGTTAATTTATCTGTGAGCGTCGATGTTCTGTTTGCTTTTGGATTCTCGCCACAACCTCTTTATACTGTTTATTGCATATATTGAAGTGCAAGTGATATAAGGATAATCAGTGATATTAGGATTTTGCTGAACACATTTAAACATGAATGGCTTATCACTGGTTTTAACAGATTACATCACAACACTCCAATCCTAGCTTCCCTCCATTAGCTTCCTGCTTGTTTTAGAAATTATTTTAAGATTTTACTGATCACTTTTAAAGCTTGTCCAGGTCTAGCCCCAAGCTATATAACAGAAATATTGATCCCTTATGGGCCATTTCGCAGCCTTAGGGGCCTTTCTGGCCAAAGTCAAGGCTTAAAACTAAAAGTTAGTGTTATAGACTAGTTTTTAGGGGATGTCCTCTTCTAGTTTGTCTTTTAACTTATCTTTTTATCTGTCTTGATTCTGCTTATTACTATTATTATCATTAATGTTCTGTATTTACTGCCTTTATTTTGTTCTTTTATTTTTCTAAAATGTTTCTGCCTCTAATCTCCTAAGACTAGCCTTTGTGCAGCATGACTGACTAACTTCTATTGTTTTTACGCTTTCTGGGATTTATTGCCCCTACCTTGCTTTGTTTTTAAAAGGGACCGTATAAACAAAAAGTTATTCTTATGATTATTATTTTTAACAAATCATCATCATCAAAGCATCACAGCCTCGGGTTACAATGCTTTGATAAATACAGTAAAATCGGCTCCACTCAGGACTGCAAAGACTTGAATGACCATCTCCAAATAATAAAGCATCTGGCATAATTACATTTCTTTGGCCTGTTTGGATTTAGTTGGTCTTTAGTTTTTTAAACTTTTTGTTTTGTTTTATGATACTTTGTGAAGTGTGTATGTTGCTTATGACAACAAAATCAAGTCAAATGTAGCTTTGCATTTCTATGTTTCCTAAATTCAGACCAGTGCTGTTAACGAAAAATATTACGGTTTTATACCAGTATAAAGTCCAAAATAGGAACTGTAACATTTAGTAAAATATAAACTAAATAATGACAAGTAATTTGAATTTCGCCTCCTATGTTCTGAAATGGCTAACCTTTTGAGAATCAGACTTTTTAACTATTAAACTGCGGAGAAAGGACAGTAATATTTTCAGTTATAGGTTGTTTACTTTAACCGTAGCGAGGTTGTCAGTTACTGTAAAAGTAACGGAGTATTTTTACAACGTTGTTGAAGTCCTATTCAATTAAGAAAATCCACTGAATTTATAAGTAACCTATAATTCGTTGCTTTATTGATCACTCTGGCAGCCAGCCAGCATTAGCTAAGTTAGCCGGCATGCTAATAAAAGCGGAGAGATGCTAAAGGATGCTAACGTTAGCTTCTAGCATTAACAAATATATGTAAAAACTGCCAAATACACACAGAAGCTTTACCCCAACGGTGGACATATAATGCATAAGTCGTTAATTAATTAGACAGCACGAACTAAACATTGGAAATGACTTTCTAACCAACAACAAACCGGTGATTTTAGCTACCTCTGAAATCCACCGACGCCATGATGTAAACAACTTGTCCCACAAAGAGGACGTCGTCACTTTGCTTCCGGTCGTAGATTGATAACGTCATCGCTATAGTTATAATTAGTTAAATTGGAAAAAACGACACAAATAAAACGCTGTGAATATATTTTAATATTATAGAAGTTGCGTACAAAGTAAGACACAATAAAAATAAATTGACTCACTATTTATTGTGCTTTTAGTGTACATAAGGTGCCAGAGTGCATAACAAGCATCAAAATTGAGCTTGTTTGTCAAAAAATAAAATAAAATGCCAGTGGAGGAACCCCTGCACCACCAATAGAGGTCCTTCCAAAGCACCAAATGTAACTACTAAAATCCTAGAAACATCCTTATTTCTTAGAAGTCGCCTAAAATCTTAGAGATGTCCTGTCTGCAAATCATAGAAACGTGGTAAAATCCCTGAAATGCCTTAAAATCCTAGAAATGTTTGAGAATCCTAGAAGCTACCTGAAATACTTGAAATGTCCTAAAATCCGGGGGAAAACAACCCATCCTAAAATCCTAGGAAAAATATTCCAAAATCCTAAAATTTTTTCGAAAATCCTGGAAATGTCCTAAAATCCTTGGGAAAACAACCCTTCCTAAAATCCTAGGAAAAATATTCCAAAATCCTAAAAAATTTTCTAAAATCCTGGAAATGTCCTAAAATCCTTGGGAAAACAACCCTTCCTAAAATCCTAGGAAAAATATTCCAAAATCCTAAAAAAATTTCTAAAATCCTGGAAATGTCCTAAAATCCTTGGGAAAACAACCCATCCTAAAATCATAGGAAAAATAATAAAAAATCCTAAAAGTATTCTAAAATCCTGGAAATGTCCTAAAATCCCAGAAACATCCAGAGATCCTAAAAACATGTCAGAAAATCCACGTCATTCCACACAAACCCTTACATTTAACTGTATTTAAGAGATGTAGAGTTTGCACTTTTAGGCCCGCATCCCATCTAAGGCACGTGATGCTGCAAACAAGTATCGATTACGCAATCAGTCTGTTGTGATAGTTTTCCTGGTTCGTGTTCTTTATTTCTGATCAGCAGCATTTGTTCCACAGAGCTGAAATTCCAGAGACACACCCAGACAGCTGACTTCACTGCCCGGAGAGTGTGACAGGACAGATGGATTTAAGCATACACACACAAGCTCACACACGCTTGCTGATAAAATGGCAGTCAAATGAGAAGCTCCTCTGTCAGAACAAAAGGGATGGCGGTATTCATCACCTAGCTGTCTGCTCCACTCTTCATAATAGAGGCTGATAACACCATTACCCCGCATACACCCCGGTCTGAGTGACATCATAGCCTGTCATTAGGGACTGAAGTCTGTCATGAGTGTGTCCAGAGTGGCTGCGCAGAATGAGAGCAATCTGGGGGAGGCAGGCTGCAGGCTGCAGGCTGCAGGCTGCTCGGGCGAGAGACGACAGGCTGGATGATGTTTATCTGATTCATCCGAGTGGAGATGACTGCATTCCTCCAATCTGAGATAAGAGCGAGAGACTGAAAGGAATATTTAAGAGGAGAGAGAGGTAGAGTTATCTGAAACACATGTAGAATAAGGATGGTGAAATATTATACGATTAAAAATCTAAAATTAAGAGACTGTACTCTAATTATCAGAGTAGGTGTTTTTTTTTTGTTTGTTTGTTTTTTTTAATAAAATACAAATACCTTTCCTTGAGCCTGCCCTAGTGACTGTGGGAATATGCACAACCCTCGTTCCACTATTAAAAAACCCCAAAACAAAAAACAACAACAACAAAAAAAAAAACATTTCATGGGTTTTGCCTTTGAAAAAATGTTTGAAAAATTGCCTTTCAAACCTACATGAAGGTTTTGAGGTTTTGAGGGTATTTAAAATAAATACAAAATCTAATCATTAAGGTTAAAGACAAATAGAAAAACATATCTCCCTTCCCAATACTAGTATTGGGAAGGGAGCCCCTGAAAAATTTTAATGATAATTTTATTAATCTATAATCCAAAAATTGATATATATATTCACACACACACACACACACACACATATCTATATCTACATCTATCTATCTATCTATCTATCTATAAATATATATGCGGATTTACATTTACATCGGCAGCAATACGAATGAGAACATGGACAGTATGTGCATCATATAAAACAATGCGTCGAGTTTGCAAACAAACTGATAATTAAATTGCATCCAAATGAACTGATAATGGAATTAAACCCTCTCCTCTTCCTGCCCGAGGACCCCCATGGGACCACTGGCCGTGAGTTCATCGACCAATCGGATCGTCGGAGGAGAAAAATACGAGAACAGGCTTCAGCTGAGGAGCGCGCATCGCGCAGGGCTGCGCACAGAGAAGACGTAGCTGCGACACTGGCGAGCGTCTACGGCCGAGAGGATGCAGTGAAGGAGCTTTAATTCCCAGCTAATTCAGGGCCGGTGGCGCCAGGGCAGCTATAATAAAATAACGACGAATATGAGCGTGATCCAGGCCGGGCACGACGGCAGGGTGGACGGCGGCAGAGGCGGCCACACCGACAGCGGCGGCGGCTCCCCGAGGCTCCAGCAGTGCGCGCAGCCTCCCAACAGCAGCAGCAGCAGCCGGACTAAAGATGCCAGATACCAGCAGCAGCTCCAGCAGCAGAGGCATCATGGAGGGTCGATGCTCAAACAGCCGTCACTCAACGAGCCGGCCGACGTCGTGAGGCGCGCGCTGGACTTCAAGAGCCAAGGCACCCAGTGCTACAAGGATAAGAAGTACCGAGAGGCGATCGGCAAGTATCACCGCGCTCTGCTGGAGATAAAGGGGCTGTGCAGGGTGCTGGGGGATCCGGACACCGGCTCCAAGCCTCCGTCCCCCCTCCTGCCGACCATCAGCAAGTCCACCCGGCTGACAGATGAGCAGAAGGGGGCCATGGAGAACGCAGAGCTGGAGTGTTACAACAGCTTGGCCGGTGAGACAGACACACACACACACACACACACACACACACACACACAAATCTGCTGTATTTTCAACACAGAAAGATTCTGGGAATACTCCTGAGCTCATGAATGATTCATAAAGCGAATGAGTCATTCTCAGGCTAACCCCACTATCTGCCTCACTTTCTTTTCATTTCCACTTCATATTGCTATATTTATTCACCCCTCAGCAAAAGCAGTCATATATTTGTTATATAAAAACAATGAACCAATGGTGGCTTGGCTCCTAACAGGACACACAATAGTGCCTCTATTTTATGATGAAATTCAAACATTGGCTCGTGCAGTAACTTTTCACCTCCTGTATTTTCCAGCCAGCTGGTGAAATATGAACGAGTGAAGGAATACTGGTGTTTCATAAGGATGGGAAAAACTTCAAGGCTCTGTACCGATCTGGTGTGGCCAGAGGCCCTGTCCTAAAATCCTAAAAACATCCTAAATTCCAAGAAATGTCCGACATTCCTATAAACGTCCTCAAATCCTAGAAATGTCCTAAAATCCACAAAACATTTTAAAATCCTAGGAATTTCATAAAATCCTGAAAAGTCCTTAAATCCCAGAAACATCCTAAAATCCTGGAAATGTCTCGAAGCCTCCTAAATCCAAGAAACATTGTCGAATCCTATAAATGTCCTAGAATCCTAGAAATGAATGTTGTAAACTCCTATAAACGTCCTAAAATCCTAAGAATGCATTTTAATAATGTAAATGTCCCCAAATCCCAGAAGGGTCCTTAAAATCCTGGAGATGTCTAGAAACCTCCCAAAATCCCAGAAACGTCTTAAAATTCTATAAACCAGGTAAAATCTTAGAAATGTTGTCATAAATCCTAGAAATATCCTAAAATCCCAGAAATATCCTACAATCCTAGAAATGTCCTAAAATAAAAAAAAATATCCTAACATCCTGAAAATGTCCTAAAATACCAGAAATGTCCTAAACTCCTACAAACACACTAAATAAAATAATGTCTTGTCTCCTAACAGGACACACATTAGAGCTTCTGCTGTTGTGAAATTCAAACATTGGCTCATGCACTAACTTTTCACCTCCTGTATTTTCCAGCCTGTCTGCTGCAAATGGAGCTGGTGAACTATGAACGAGTGAAGGAATACTGTCTCAAAGTGCTTCACAAGGAAGGGAAGAACTTCAAGGCTCTGTACCGATCCGGTGTGGCCTATTACCACCTCGGAGACTTCCAGAAGGCGCTGTACTACCTGAAGGAGTCGCACAAACAGGAACCATCAGGTGAGGACCGAGTAATGGTGGTTTTCTTCTGTGACAAACGTGCCCAACTGCAGATCAGACAAAAAAATCCCGATTTAATTTGGTCGCTGCCACCTTATTCTACTCCATATATCTTTTTTTTACTCCACTGAATTTACACCTATACTTAGAGGCCATTTTACATGTTGGGATTTTACACACAAAATATATGATCGACTTAAAAATGGCGCACTGATACAGATTAAACTGACCGACAGCATATAAAGTAGTTTAATTCATTGAACTTTGACCTGTGGCCCTTTGCTGCGTGTCATCCCCCGCTCCCCCCTTCCACGCTCTATGATAAAGGCAAAAGCTGAAAAAAATCTTAAAGTAGCCACCTAGAGCAGCTATAACATTAAATGTGTTAATACGCAGATTTTTTTTCAAAACGTGAAGACTGTTTTTTTTAGTAGGGCCGTAAACCTGTGTGCACGCACAAATTTTGGTGGGAAAGGAAAAACATTAGCTTTCTTTCCGCAAATGGCTCATGTTTATGCATTTTTTTGCTTTGCTGTTGTCATGTAAAAGTACAACATTTGCAGTTTTGTTAAGATTTCACCTGATTTATAACAAATTTGATTGCCTGTGCAGATGCTTTTAAAGCACACAGGATAAACTTTAAGAAAAAAAATACACAGTGTTATATGTGAAAACAAAAACGTGTTTATTTGTAATTGCTGAAAAAACATTTCCTAAAACTTTCCTGTCGCCACTTTATACGTCACATGTTAGGGTTTAGTTTAAGTGGAAGATTTACGAGCATATTGATGCACCATTTCCTGCCTGAGCAGGAAATAAATCTTTTCCTGTCTTTGTTTTCCAGACACTAATGTCATCCGCTACATCCAGCTGACAGAGATGAAGATTCGCCGGAATGCCCAAAGGGAAAAAAAAGAGGCGACATAAACGCTGGCTGTCTGACGACTTCTCACCCGTCATAAATTATCAGCCCTACTGTGTGCCACCCAGACCTTACACACCATGACTCAGAGGTCTCGGTGTGAAGAGATATTCGTTTGCTTTTGCCTTGCACAGCATCCGGTTGCCAGTTATGTGATTGAACTTTATCGTTGTGTGCTTGAAGCATTTCTTTTTTGTGTGTGTGTTTCCGTCTAAAAACCGCCAATTTTATCTAATATGACTCCATCCCAAGTATTTTTTAACTATTACAAACTGATGCACTGCCAGTCCAAACATTGCACATACAGGCCAACACTTGTGATAGAGACAGGAGCAACAAGTTCCATAGAGTGAGTCCAGCACGTCTGCAGGCGAGTGTAACTGTAAATTAGCACGTGCCCTCGCACAAGATGTCTCTTGAACGGCACGGAGTGAATGAGTAACAACCACCTACACTCCTATCACATTACTTTGATTTTGAAAGTACAACAAAAGACACGTTTTTTTTTTATACTCTCGATTCTATCTGAAGTAATGGTGCTTTAATTTTTAACTCAAAGTGCGTAATCGAGGACATCAAGAGCACATGGTTGCTAATTGCAGTAACAGACATATCACAAAATGTACATAGGCTACTTTATATATAAATCATGAAAAATATAATGGAGAGACAAGCTATTTGTGGTTATTGATGCCAAAACAAAGCACTTCATTCACAGCATTACTGTATCACAAATACTGTATGTTTACTGTAAAGGTATGCGTGTAATAAATGTGTCGATTGATTTTGTTGTGCTGCAGCAGTGACTTTACCTTAACTTTTTTTTTTTAATTAAATTTTCTACCTACGTTCTTCATAAGCTAGAATATATCTATGGAGAAATGCTGATGAAAGCACATGTGTACATAAGTAAGTGAATCAAGGCTGAAATTATTTTATACTGTTTTACTTTGGTTGCTGCCATGGTGATGCTTATGTAATAAGTTTCTCAAGTTTTTAATAATCGTAAAAGTGTTTGAAGGCAGCACAAGACAAGTGACGTCGCTCCCGGTTTCAAAGGGTTAAAACAAATATTCAGACCACTGTATGATTAAAAAAAACAAAACATTTTACCTCTTTTTCCTAAGTTGCAATGTTTATCCTTAAGTCAATTGAAGATGGCCCCCAGCTGGTTACCTGAATAGAAACATAGGAAACAGAGTTGCAAAATGGTTTTAAAATCTCTTTAATTATGCAATAATTCAGATGTTTAGAAAGTCTTCTGGAAATATGTTTTTAAACTTCAACTTAAAAAAAAAATCCTCTTTCTGAGAAATGGATAGTTATTGCGATGTGAATCTAAATAATGCACAAACTGAGGCCATCATAATAGCATAATATCTAATAATTACCCCTCTGCTAAATGTCAGGTCGTTACCTGTTACCTTTTTTTTTTGCAATCTACGGGGTATTACTTGCCAACTCACTTATTATTTAAATTTAATCAAACCAATTTTCTCAGGTTTCAGAGGCTTAAATGTTCATGAAAGGCATCTAAACGTAGCACAAGAAAACTGATGTCAATCTAAGTGTCTGGGTTAATTAAAAAGGGTTCATTTAACATGAAAACAGAGCTTTGTAAAAAATAAAAAAAAAAAAGAAGGTGACCCTGTTGAATAGTTTGCCATGATTTTACTCAAATCAGTGTGTTCCAGTGCAAATACAAGTCAGTTAGTAACAGTATTATTCCCAACCCCAACAATGTCCATCAGCAACAGTAAGATCAGCTTATTCGTGGTAACATTTCAGACAGATAACGACACCTTGGCTTGCTACACCTCATTCAAGAGAGCCTCGTTTCAACTAGCGCCCTTAGTTGAAACACAGTGTGTGTACATAGAGCATGATCACATTCTGCACAATCCTCGGAGAAAAAGCATTCACGTTTACATGTACATCGGGTCACACTCAGGATAAAGACAGATCAAATCTCAGACGATGAGAGGTCACTTAACATTTGAAAATGAAATGACAGAAACAGGCATTAAGACCAGAGTCAGGTAGATCTATTTTAAAATCACTGATAATTCATGATCTCTTTTTTACCAGACAGTTGATGGGTAGGATTTACCAACACTGACAGTCGCATTAACCCGGTACTTCCTCTGATAATGTGAATTTCTTGTCATGGATAATTAAAAAAAAAAAAGTACAATTATTTGCAAATTATTTAACCCCAATCTGACAAACACAGGTAAAGCATGAGGAAAAAAAACTAATGCACAACCCAGTTTGCATGCGTTTAGCTCAATCAAATACATGTGTGACAGTTTTTTAAAAGGCTGATTTGTTTTTTCTAAATTATTTAACACCCATCCCAATTTCCTTAAGCAGGACAATTGCTTGTTTTTCAAAGACAACAGCCCAAAACCTCCCAAAAATTCAGTTTACAATTATATAAAATTAAGAAAAGCAGCACTTCTCACTCTCGTGGAACTAGGATAAGTTTAGTATTTTTGCTTTTAAAAAATAACTCAAATTGCTAACCAATATTTACAATATTGATTAATTATGTCACATTTAATTTTGTAGTTGGCTTGAGTCTGCTCCAGACAAACACAAGCAAAATGTAGAAGCAAAAATATAACCAATGTGCATAAACCAGTTTGCATGCATTTAGGTCAGTTAAAAAAAAACTGACTGTTGGCTTTGGGGCTGCAACCAATAATATAATATTTTCTTTTGGTAATTTTCTCAATAAAAAAAAACAAAACATCTATTGCAATCTATTAATACCAAATATTTTCTTACTTTTCCACAACAACAGCCCCCCCCCCCAAAAAAATCAGTCTTC
Organism: Plectropomus leopardus; assembly: GCF_026936395.1. Lineage (NCBI taxonomy): Eukaryota > Metazoa > Chordata > Actinopteri > Perciformes > Serranidae > Plectropomus > Plectropomus leopardus. The sequence goes on from NC_142189.1 coordinate 7,042,030, forward strand.
TATCAGATAATATGAGGAAATGCAGCAAATTCTCACAATTGAGATGCTGGATCCAGGATATGATCAGTATATTTACTTTAAAAAATGACTCAAACCATTTATCAGTATAAGTATCAGAATATTGATTAATAAACTAATTGTGTCAGTTTATGTTCCCTAGTTGGGTTAAAATTACTTGCATCCTTGTAAAAGATGTTAAAAAAAAAAACAACAAACCTGATGATTATTCTAAATGTGTGAAACAGACATACGAATATGAAACAAGCGAAATGTGACTGCATTTAGTTTGAACTCTAAAAACATTCACGGACAATAACAGGTGTCAAAAATCAAGGCAAATACCAATGAATTATAAAAAAAACCCACATAAATTAATCAATAAATAAAATTCAATAAATCAGGAACGAACTTCGACATGCCACCAGGGCCTGCTTCGCCAGTGAGCCACATGACAATCGTGCAGTTTGTCGCTTACATACTTTACATCCCTCATTCAAATTTGATCAACAATTCATGAGGCAATTTACACAGTTACAAATACAAAGTTCCCTTTTTAGTTTGGAGAAACGTTTCTCTGGTGGGTCGGGATCCAAACAAGCTGCTCTGGGTCACAAACAAAGAATAAACTCAAAGGGGAATTACTGAGTTCTTCTATATACTTGGTTGTGATTTCCCGACAGTGTTTCGGTCCCAATTCAAACCCAAACAGCAGAGACATTCGTCTTTATAGTACAGTTCACCGCACAGGGCTCGAGACGGTGTCAGACATTATTGGACTGACACTGTTTCAAGACCGTGAGTTGCTAATGCAAAGAAGTGCTCATATAATACAACAGCATCCCGTGTCCCTCGAATATGACGGCAAACAGGTGATCAGTGATGACAGGTGCTCGGTACATAAATCCATCCGCCACTTGCACAGGAGAGCGAATTATACAGATGGGTTCAAATAACACAACAAATTACAAATGATCTGAGACAGCTTTTTTTTTTTGACAATGGGAAAAAAACCTGAAGCTTTACATTCATGACGCTTTCCAAAAAGTGCACTTCAATAAAATGCACAATCTTGAACTCCAGCTTGAAATTAAGAAAAAGTATGTAAAGCTTTTGTGAAACTGTAAATTCTGCAATCAAGCCATTAATCAGTTTATTTCTAAAGTAATAATTTACATCTTAAAAGGTTCTGTATGTAACTTTCAGAAAATCCTCATTATTAGTGACAGACCTCTAGGGGAACAGCATCCTGCTGTTCGTACTCTGTAGCCGTGAGCAAACACCTTGGCATCGACCAAAACAGTGACAAACACGAGACTGACCCTGATTGACCATCTTCACATTGATGAAGGCTGGAAAATAAATATAAATCATAGGATAACGTTATCGGCAATGTTCCTATATTTCATTTGGACAATTGGCTTCATAATGCTAAGTGGCTTATCATTTGAAAATTGCATAATCAGCTGACAAAAAGAAGCAGACATGTAGATAAGCTAAATTACAGCTAGTAGGCTGACATTAGTTCAGGTTATAGTTAACTCATTGGCCTAGTTTCCAATTTTTCCAATGGCCACTCACGGTACTGCAGTATAAAAATCCCCTGATGTACTAAAGACTACGCTCTCCTGGTCCCAGATTGTGGGGTTCTGAATAACCAAACGGTACCATGCTTCTTCCTCTCTGGGGTTTTCCGGCAGTTAGCAACCTTTAAGTTACATCACCTTCTGGTTTTACTTGTCACGAATCAAAGTGTACTGATCCCACAGGGCGCTGGGCGCTCGAGAGGGGGGTCAGTGATCAGACCCCCTGCGTTCAGTCTTGCTCTTGCTGAACTGGAGCTGCTACATGGCACCAAGTCTTCGTGTAACATAAACATCATGTTTGGACTCTGTTGTGGTGGGTGCCAGTTAGCTACTGTTGCACACTGTTAGCGCTGTATGGAGCCAAAGAGAGGCAAGGCACTCAGGAACGCGCACATGGTCAAATCTTTGAAATTTCTAGGAAAAATTCGACCCGAGTCCTTTACACAGAAGCACGTCCCTAGGCTGCTAAAGGCAACCGAGAAAGTTGGGGTAAGTCTCATTTTTTAAGTTGCAACCCATTCACACATTAACATTTAAAAAAAATTAAAGCTAGTAAAAAGTTACATACAGAACCTTTAAATGACAAATGGGTTTCTGTGGGTGAGATAACTCAATAAAAAAAGGTTATTCCGTCCTCTAATGCATTAACAACCACCTGGGTCAAATGATGTTATCAAATACTTCTCATGGTTTGTTTTAGTTGCTTTAGATAACAAATTTGTTATCACAAATGGCGATACAACAACTGTCAGAAAGGTAAAATATTCACAGCAAATGTCTTCCTGTAATTTCATCACATTTTTTTATATCACCCCCATTAAGTACCGATTAAAGCTAGAATGGATTCATTTTGTTAGCACTAATTGACCCAGATTGACCCTATAACCAAAGGCTAACAGTAGGGACCTCCTCATGTTGGGCCGGTGGGGGGCCGGGGCCGAGTTAAGACCAGAATCCAGGTCTGTAGCGGAAAGGTGAGTCTTTGGGAAAGCTGATCTCCGGTCTGCAGAGCGGGACGGTCCCATCGCGGCACTGTCCCTCATCCAGCTGATCCAGCAGGTTCTCCTTCCTGCGGGGGGAGTAGGGCGTCGGGGCCTCCATGGGGGTGGGCAGCACCGCCGGGTCTCTTCCAAACTCCACAGTGGGAGGAGTCTCTGTGCTGGAGGTGTGGGCGGGGGAATCACCGTTACCCAGGTTTTGTCCGTTTCCTTTGGGCCTTGTGTCCGCCCAGAACACATCGCAGCGTGCCCGCGGTGAAGGCCGAGGCCGAGCTAGAAAGTCAAGGGTTTTGGGGCGTTCTGGAGCACAGCGGCGACGGGGAGTTGGAGGGAACACGAGATTCGGATCGGGAAGCCGGGGGACCTCAGGACAGTCTTCTTTTAAACCTCTGAAGCCACCTTAAAAGGGAGAGGAAGAAGGAAGTTCATTATCATATTTCTAGACTGAACGGTAATTTATTTTCTCAATTAATCCATTATTCATTTGGTCCTTGATAACGGTGAAAAATACATATTAATATCCAAGACCACAAGGGGACTCAAACTCCTAAATAATAAAATTACTAAATCTGAAAGACAGAAAAGCTTGTAACTATCAAATGATTATTTGTGCTTGAAAAATGACCAAAACTATTATTCAATTTGCAAAATTGATTGAATAATTGAATACTTATCATTCTAGGTACCATAAATGTTTGTGCAAGATTTCATGGCAACTCATCAATAGTTGTAAAGATATTTCAGTCTGGACCGACATGGATGTTCACCAAGCCTCGCCGCTACTTTGAGTTAAAATACATTTTTAACATTATATGATGAAATATGAGGGAATTAAATATCAACAAACTAACCATCTGTTTCAGTGTCAACCTTCAAAACACTAGCTGGATAAATATGGACATAAACATGGGGCTGCAGCTGTGAGCCTTTAGTTCCAGCCAGCAGAAAGCTCAACTATTACCAACATTTGCTCTCCATGTCTGAAACGCCTCGCTGATCTCGACACCTGTTTTATAACATTTATTGTCACACTCTTTTTAAGAAATCCGTCTTCCTTTTTGGAGCTGCTTTGCAGTGTAGGCAGTTGTTGCCAATGATAGAATAACAAATTTCTCTGCAGGATTCTGCACCATCCAATCAAGCTTTCACCATCTAAAATGGACATGCACACCAAGCCCTCAGGATCAGCGCTGGGCTTTGAACTCAGTTTTAGATTGAGACGAAAAGTAGAATTACACTGTAACATCCTGCCATTGGGCCCAAAAAGTCTTTTTCCAGTAGACTATAAATGGAAAAAGAGATGTCTATAAATCAGTGAATACATTTTGGAGCGTCACAACCCCTGCAAGATAACTCAATCCATTCAAGAAGAGGTGCAGAATTCTAGTTTTCTCTCAGACCAGTTGAGCTACAATGTGGACAAAGTTTATAACGGGATTTTTACCAAATGATTCCAAAAATAAACTGCCTACCCCACCAGCTGTAACTTAGACACAAGGCGTTACCTGTGTTCTCTAATGCAGTTTTTTCGGGCAATGTTTCCAGATTATTCGTAGGGCAGCTCTTCTTGATGGCCCCGTCCGATGGTGTTCGACGGAGGCCCCGTGAGGAACTTGGGGCACATGGTACATGCGTGGGTGTGAGAGACTGGCGGGGGTTACGTTTGAAGCTCTCGAGGTGTGTGTTGACCAGAGGGTTCATCGGGGTTTGGATGGCGTGCTGCTGTGAGAGAGTAGGCTGTTTGAGCGGTGAGGCGGGGCGGCAGACCAACAACTCCTCGCTGTCAGAGCGCAGCAGCGAGCGAGTGGAGTTGCAGTCAGACACTGATGATAAGGACAGCAGCGTGTAAGAGGCGGGCAAGCCTCGTTCAGGCAGCGTGGGCGCCGATGGTTTCAGCGGGCTTTCGCGCCGGAACAGTCTGCGAGTTGGGGGGCTGGTGCTCCGCCTCTGGCCCCCTGTTCTGTGGAAGAAACCCTCCCATCGTGGTTTGATGCTCTCCTCCGGCTGGGCCAGAGTCAGCAGGTTGCAGCCAAGTCCCACAGCCGCCAGAAGAGCTCCACAGCCCAGCAGGACCAGCTCAGAACGCCGCCCCCCACCAGGGCTCTTCCTGCATGGCGGTGTCCCTGGAACCTGTCCACTTGGGCAGTACTCATCACCATCATCGTCAGCAGCAGCAGCAGCAGCCGTGTGGCCCTCCTTATGGAAGGGGATGCAGAGGTAGGACTGACCAGGAGCTGCTCCTGGCTCAGAAGTGAAGCAGCAGTCTTCATTTTCTAAAAACAAAACATTCACATGGTTATCTAACATACATAAGGAGTTTTGGAGGAAACAGTCCAGGAACTGCCCACTGGAGTGTTTCCCAGAGAACTACATATCTTCAAGGTCGGCTGCCAGAAGGAAAGCTGGCTGGCTGTTTATTGCAACGTCACTTACTTCTGAGGAGCCAAAATAGCATTCAGTTTCCCCTTTCGCATATATGCTCGGTAAGGCCTGGAATTCACTGTTGCCGATCTGTCTGTGTTTTCTGTCATTTTTTATTACAAGCTGTTGTCTGTGTTTTGTTTTTTTTTTTCTCTTCATCGCTCACAGGTTTTTCAAAATGGCAATTACCAATGCTGCATGGGCTCATGTGTTCAACCAATTACTGGACACTTACATCGCTCAGGGTTCCTCTTGTGCTGGCAGAGCACATACTCGAAAATAGGAGCTAAAAACCCCCCCCCAAAATCTCAAAAGGACACTCAGGTCCAAAAACACCCACCAAAAAAACAGTTTATGTAGACAGGCCTTTTCAGACTGGAGCTACTTTTTCATAGTTTTAAAAACCCTCTTTTTATTGGTGCTTGCGCCACAATAACTAGGAATGATCATTGTTGTTAGAATGCACTTTTTTAGCTCTTTTTCAAGAGTCGTTTCTCTACCAGCACAAGATAAACCATTAGTGATGTAAATGCACAGTAGTTGGTCTGGACAAATTGCACAAATGAAATGAGCTGAAAGTCCAGGTTTTACTGAGCATGTCACCTGTGCGACAGGGGAAATACAATGCAGTTTTGTCTCATCAAAGCAAAAATGGCGACTGTGGCTCAGGATTGACCACTGATCCGGAAAGTTAGCGGTTGGATCCCAGGCTCCTCCAGCCAACATGCCGAAGCATCCTTGGACAAGACGCTAAACCCCAAATTGCTCTTGGTGTTGGAGTGCACGTGAGTGTTTAAGAAACTGAGTATCAGGTGGCACCTTTTATGGTAGCCTCGGCCACCAGTGTATGAATGTGTGTGTGAATGGATGAATGTGGCTCGAAGTGTGAAAGAGCTTTACAAGTGCAGGTCAGTTTACAAAATGATGTTGCGATACCAAACACCAGCTGGCCAGCATTTCTATTGACATTACAAATGCAAACAGAGAAAAAAAATACCTTGAAGGTAAGTGTTTCTTGAGGACGTCCCCAAAACTATTTGGTCTGAAAATGCCTTTATTCACTGACACAGTAGTCTGTGTCTCACAGTGGAAAAGCCCTGAACATCAGTCTCTCAAACAAAACGTGACCTGAGGCGACATTGTTAGATGAATTCCATCCGTCTAAGTTTATTTTGCTGAGTGTGCCTGGTGCCTTTTTGGGATCAGCTTGTTTACATTCACACAGCTACAAACATGCACATCTGTGAGTGTCTCTGGTCAACCACTAAGAGCCATGTGGGAGTGAAGTATCTCACTCGCTCACTTTCCCCTTCCAGTCACTCCATGCCACTTCACAAGCTTTCAGAATACAGCTGTTTATCATGTGGAGTGTTAATACAGAGAGAAAAAAGGTTTTAAAAAAGCATTTTAATGATTTTAGCACATTGTTAATTTTAAATATGTCTTATCATTTTACTATCATAATTTTCATCATCTTATACTGTCATCCGGTATTGTATTCTCATTTTTTTTGCTTTAGTCTGATTGTCTGATTATAAGCCTCAGTGCAATCCTTTGGGCATCTTATAGATGGTATTTAGGTTATTGTTTTGGGTTGCTGTTTCTTTGTTTTTTCTTGAAATTGCCAAATTTATTTCCTTAAATCCCTCATTGTTTTAACTCTGGGATCAACCTTGAAAAACACTGTGTCTTAAAAAAGCAGTTTATAAATAAAGTTTTTATTATTCATTATACAGTGTACCACATAATAGAAGTGATAAGCTGGTCCTGCTCACCCATCTCCACAAGGCTTGGCACTCCAGGCACTGCTGGACTGTGTCTCGGGGATCTGCGAAGGTTCGGGGCGCTGCAGGAGCGCTGCCTGCTTCCTTCATGCGGAGGCTTCACACTGTCAGGGAGACAGGACGAATAAAGATTTTGTTGTAAGTCGTATGTAATCTCTGTGTGAGGTTATTAGGAGAAAGACAGTGGGTAAGGAGTATTTCTAGACTCACCTTGCGTCAGCGCTGTGCTCCCTGTACGGGCCACACCCGCGGGTTCTGCCCTTTTTCCTGGACCCCTTCCTCTCTCCCTCCTCTTCCTCCTGCTGAAAACATGTGCGACCCCAGGCGGTACATCCCTCCCGGGGAGTGACTACACAACACATTTTAAAAAGGAATACATTATAAGAATGAATACTACGATGAATAATAATTGAACTGAGAAAACTAAGTTAAGTGAGGGAACTCTTACAAGCGTTAGGGTAAAACTGATCAGTTAAATCGGATCAGAATTTAAGTATGAGACTGGGATGTTGCTTACGTTGGATGGCTCTCAGGCGAGGCAAAATCGGTGGACTGCTCGGAGGACTGGAGCTGCTGCTGAGCAAACTCCTCCGCCGATCATGTGAGGGAGACGCCTGCACTGTGATTTTGTGCTGAAAATCTAAATTTAAAAAAAAAAAAACAGCTAAACTCCAGAGAAATTGTGAGAAATAAGGAATTTGATTGACACAATTCTAATAAAATATAATAAAAACTGAACATCTAAAGCTGCTGTGTGTAACTTTTTGGTAAAAATAGTTTGTAAATTGCATATATAATACACTATTTTTCAGTGACCCTTTGCAATTAGGCAGGCATTCCCAATGCAGGGAAACCATGGCAACAATATTAGAAAGTAATAAGAAAAAAGACGGTAAAGCAAAGCTAAACATGAATAAGACAACACATACCCAAATACAGTAGTGACACCACCTCTGCACTGGCGATAGCCATGGCAGGAGGCATTATAGTTGGTTTTGGTGGTCAAAGGTCACCGTGACCTCACAGAATCATATATTTGGCCATGATTCAAGAATTCATTCACAAATTGTTACATAATTTCACACAAATATTTGATAGGATAAATTGATGAGATTTTATATTCAAAAGGTTAAAGTGCAATTTCACTGTAACATCATAATGTTCTGCAAAAACACTTTTCTGGCCCTTACCCGACACCATAACTTAATCTGGTCAGATACTGAATTGGTGAATCTGTAATGGTTGTATAGATCTTTTATGCTCCTGGTTTAAAATTGTGTTTGAATGGAAGCGTTAAGATCTTTAAAATGTAAAATTTAAAGTAAACTTGATTATTATGATGACGAAAATTATCAAATATGTTGTGTATATTTTTCAAAAATGCATCACTGCCGTTTGTTCGCAGTACCTGAGGGTAAGCTGATCCTGTTTCCGTCCTTGAGTTTGAGGCGGTTGCGGCGAAACTTGCCCTGCCTGCTCTCCACATGGGGCTTCTCCTGATAGAGCTGGTGAATGATTATGTTGAGCTCTCGCTCCAGGATGTGGATCTCCCGCTCGGCTAGCTCCTGCTCGCGCCTCCTCAGTGCCTCCTCTTGGCATTTCTGCTGCAGTGCCGCTTGGGTCAGCTCCTCCTCCCACGATCGCAGCTCCTGAGGGAACAAAAGAGGAGGAGGCGAAGGAGAAATCGATGAAATCTCAGAAACATCTCAAGAATAAACTCCCAGCATTAAACTTTATAATACACACAGATTCCAATATGGATGTAATTCACAGACTGTGAATAAGCACCTCCTACAAATCAACTTTAAAATAATCATAACCATCCCTTTAAGACGTCTTTACCTTCTCCTTGGTCCTCAGTTGATCGAACATTTCTTGGATCTCCAGTTTCCAGTCGTCCTGCAGAGAGTGGAAGGACTCTGCTGGCATCTCAAAAAAGCCTGACTCCTCGATGGCCGTCAGCTGGTCGAGAATAGTTGAGAACTGCGGTCGGGAGTGAGGGTCTGGGCTCCAGCATTCTGCGGCAAAAGATAAAACAGCGTCTCAAAAACGTTAGGCCAATTTTGCCTCAGCAAAAATGCATTTTGGTTGTTAAAATGGATCCCGAAAAGTAATAAAAATATTCTGTTTTGTTGTATTTCAGAGGCTTTTCTTACTTAACAATTTTCACGATTCTAATTTAATAATAAATGTTCAATGGCATCTTTCTGGCACATAAACTAACATTTATTTTTTTGCCTGTGGCTCTCTACTACAAAACGTCTAGACACAGTTTGCAATAACTACATCATCATGTCAAATTTTGAGGATAATGCTTTGAGCAGGAAAGTATTTAGTTTCTCTCACCTTCCATGAGACGAGCAAAGGGTTCAGGACAGGTCATGGGAATAGGTAAAGCCAGCTTGTTCATTGCCACCCCGTACGCCACCGCGAGACCGTCGATACCCCGAAATGGAACCTCTCCTGTCAGCAGCTCCCACAGCAGCACGCCGTAACTTTATTATTAAAAAAAGAAAAACAGAGAAAATACCGGCTGAATAAATCTGAAAATAAGCATAAATACAATTTGAATATACACCCTCCAAAAAATGTGCTTTCCTTCCGTTTCATCCTGCATTATCCTCCTCAGATAAGGAGCTCGGCGTAAAGTGTAAAAACACCTCTTGCACAATATAAAACAATCTGCTTCTGAAGATAAATGTGTGTATGAATATATGAATGTCAAGCAGGATGTTTGCTGAAAAACAGCGCGAGTCTACAGCAAAGCACGCCGTTTGAATAAATGTCAAAAAGGGGATTAGAATGGCATTATTACGTGCTCGTTTAAATACCAAGGTGAGACAGAAAAGGTCAATGTCAGAAAATCTCAACAGAGAAGTGCAGCAGCTGACAGATTCATGTGACTAATGCCAAAATTGAACACTGACGCACTGTGAGGATAACCAGCAACACATCAAATAAAGCAGGAGTAAGTGTGTTAAGATAAGTGAGTAATGGATTCTTTGTAGTTTCATACTGGGTTTCTGGTTATATTTCTGTAAACCCAAACTAAAGCAACTAAAGAGAGAAACTTAAAGGGATAGTTCAGATCTTCTGAAGTGGGTTTGTACAAGTTACTTATCCATAATCAGTGTATTACACACGGAAGAAATCAACCTGGAGTCTTACTGTTGCTTCGATCACTTGTGCTTTTTTGTGTTATTGTGGGATTTTGAAGGGTTAGTTGAGATTCACCAAAGTCACACAATAGCATAAAAAACATAACTGATAAAGACAGCAATAGACCAGCCGCTCCTGTTTTCAGTGATGTAAAATTCATTTTTTTGTGAATGGAGTCTGGTGGCTTTTACAAGAGCACGTTAGAGGAGCTGAAGCTGTTAACAGCATCAGAACAGGCTGTCTGACGTAAAGGTAAAGCAGTGAAAAAATACTCTCAATATAGCAGTCACTGTTAAATTGAATTTTTTTCGGTGACTAAAATACGTTTTGCTGCTGACGTCCACAGCAGTACATTGCTTAGCTTCCGTGTCTGCACTTCTTTCTTCAAACTAGGAGTGTGATGTATCAAAGGTAATTCACTGGCTATGGATACAACAAAATCCAAACTATTCCTTTTACATCAGACAGAGATCTAATAATATCTAGAAATATTGTAACAAACACCACTATTATATGGATTACAGCACTCCTGAGAAAATTTGTCCAACTATCATTACTGTCACAATGCACACTGCCTTCTCTTGGCTCTCTCACTGATCACATTTTAATCCTGCTTTAGAGGGAAACTCCCCATTCAGGCAGGAACAGCTGAGCTGGACAGGTAATGTGGCTGCATGTGTACAGACAACACAACAGACTGTCAGAGTGAGAGTGAGAATGACGACACACAGCACTAAACCATCTCATAGCATCATAGCATGGTTAAAATGAATCACAGTTAAATTACATGCTGAGATAGGTTATCTTTGTTTTTGTGGTCCTTAAACGGGATGATCCGAATTCTTTAAACCGAACTACGCTTGCCAAATGTATCAATACACAGAAGGAAGCGTACTGACCCCCTAGGAAAGCCGCTCAGCCCTACAGCTTGAACTGCAAACAAGGTCAATTATGAATCTTCTTATTTTGAATTTTTGGGCCACATTGTGTTTATATTTTTAAAACTTTCCTCAAGCTGAGAAAAGTTATTTAAAAATCTGTGTCATCATCACAATGTAAAGTCTATGAGGCGAGCGGGAACTCGCAGGTGGGGCCAATGGGAGAAACACGACTGCGCACTAGGCAAGCAACTCCACTGGAGTGTATAAGTATACTATTTTTGGTCCGGTGTGAAGGTATTATTAAAGTCTGACACATCTACTCATAGATGAGTGATAAATTTGAAGGGTGTAGTTCAATAAAAAAATAGTAGTTCCCCCACGAAACTGCTCACAACAAGGTCTGTGGATTATCTTGAGTAACTGGGTCATGATTTCTGGAAAAAGACAGATGTTTTTCAAATATCCATTTTTTGAAGGTGAATGCCATCTAGTTCCATTAAATTGGAAAATATGGATTTTTGATTCTGGGTTGAACTGTCTCTTTAAGTCAATGAAATCTTTTAAATTTGTGGAAAAACAAGATTTGCCGTGATGAATGTTCATGCTGAAGGAGTACACAAAGCTCATGTTGAATATACATTGATATGTACTTTTGTAGATTCATCTAGTTTGTACCCGTCTCATAAAACATATCATGCTGTTCTTTTTCCCAAGTGCCAGTCTGAGCGTTGTTACCATAGTAACTGCTGCCAGAGCTGAACTTTTTCTTCTGCATGGTGAACAAACTGATCCTCTCTCTGGCTCTGTTTTCAGACTGACTCTACCACCTGGGTGTTTGCTGCATAAACTTCTCCTTCCTCTGCCCACCTCCAAACGTCGCTACCCTTGGAGAACGTCGACGAGCGGATGACTTCGGGAGCCATCCAGGCGTAGGTGCCGGCGGCGCTCATCTTGGTGGTGCGGTGCCACTCCCGAGCCAGCCCAAAGTCTGTGATCTTCAGAGTCTTGTTGCTGAGGTCCTCCATTTCGACCCTCTCGAGGATCAGGACTGGAGTGGTCGGGGATGGTGGAGCAGGAGGTGATGATTTCGGTTTGGGGATGGGGAGGATGTTGGGGGGAATACGTGCAGATTGGCGGTGAAGTAAAAAGGTTTCAGGTAACCATCACATTGTAATGTTGGGAGGGGCGGCAGCAGGAGATCAGACCCACGATAAAACACAATGCGTGAACGCAAAACATGGTGGATGAACAAAACAGGGTGCAGTTTAGGGAGGCCGTGATGAAAGGATTGGAAGGATAAAAGCAGAGTGGAGAAAAAGAGAACAGAGAAACGAAGAAACAGTGAGCCACTACAACGGGAAGCAGAGATGAAAAACACCGACCTTGATCAATGCTAATGATCTCACTGTGTATTTCACATCTCAAACATTTAAACTACAGAAATAGCCTGCTTTGACACACCCGTTTGCTCTGATAAGCTCTAAAAAACAACCCAACATGCACCAAGTAGTGCTCCTCGTAACCACATGCTTTCTCTCCCCCATTCAGCTCCACCATGCCAGGCCATCTGCTGTGGCTGTGCCCAGTGGAGAGGGTGTGTCTGCAGGCTGCGGTGCACATCAAGCGCCCCGCTTCATCTGCTGCTCATGTGGCTCTAATGCTACACAGGCACTTTCCAAAGACACTGAAACCCAAACATGTGGCTAAAGTAAGCCCCACTCCCGTGTAGCTGGAGAGGTAGAACATGAAACAGCTGATTCCCCCTGAGGCCGATCACGCTCCAAATGTATGCACTCACTGTAATGCACCGTGCTTTAGATAAGAGCATCGACTAAATGGCATGTTATGTGAAAGGGTGGTGGCGGAGACAGTTGAAAGATTGAAGGTAAAAACTGTTGTTATTTCTGCCTGTTTTCTGAGCGGTTTACAAATAAACACATAACGTGTTTTTCATACTTTTTTTAAGTATGAGTTAAAGCTGCAGCAGTTTTGGTTTCCCACCTTCCCACCAGCAAAAGTATATATATTACGTCAGAGTTTGTTCGTGGCATAGACTTTTTAAAAAGTAGTGTACATAGCCACTGTGACATCAGCTATTGGTTTGTGGACTACCACCCCGAAACTTCTACTTAGGCAAGTAACAATCTTTTTTTTTTTTTATTTTGGAGTCAGAAGTGATCATATTTTGGTGATAGTGTGGAGGTGTGTCCCGAGGTAGCCACACCCTAAAGAATATCCCTGCTTTATCATCTATTTTACTCTAAATAGGACAATAATTTAACTAAATGATAGCCATGTGGTATTAAGAGGGAGACAAACCAGGTGTTATGAACTGAGGAATTATCTAATCAAATATGCAGAGAACATAAATTTGAACATTAGATAAGCTTTCACCTGCAGTGTCTCCCCATTAAGAATACTTGAAACTAGTGATTGAGATCATAAACAAACATATCTGACGACTTCAAATTTTGACCTGATGATGATGTTAAATGTAGCATCAAAGGATCAGCAAACTTATTGTAAATAATCCGATTACAGATCAGATTTCTAAGGCAATACCCAAATCAACATCACCATCATCAACTGATTTGGCAAGTCCGCGGACTACCAGAGTCGTTACGATACATCTAGTCTTTGAGATATTTCAGTTTGGACAAAAGCGGTGGACTGGCCAACATATTCATCCCTAGAACGAGACTGCTAACATGGCTAAAAATTAAACTGTTTATGACGCTTTGAGAAAAAAGTTAAATAGATGCAAGAAAGAAATCTTGACTTTTGTATCTTTTTTTAGGGAGGGAGCTTCACAATGCTGCTGCCAAAAACTTCATTACCACAGTGACGCATCACAGGGTGAGGTCTCAGTGTGCCACATCCTGAGCGACTTCTGTAACCACCTATTAGACCGAAGTTTTCTAAAAAAGGACCCACATCACAAGAAGATGGGTTCATGTGGTAATTTCTTAAACTGATGCAAACAGATGTGAAATATGTCCCAATTTAATTCTATGTAATGCCCAAAAAGTCTCTCTTTGGTCCAGAAAAAAAACAAAACAATGGCATTCTGCTTTAAAAGCACATTTTTTGAGAGGCAGTTTCACTTCTCAGAACTTAGATTTGGGCTCAAAGGCAAGAAAAGAGAGAGAAACTTTGAATTAGACACTAACATGGATTTAAAGTAAAAGTAAAAGCATAAACTGGCATGCTGCACTGTCCTGTTCTGTGACGAGGACATGGGTTTTTCCCTCGGAGCCCAGGGTGGCAACTAGTTAGACTGACTTAACACGTTAAAGCAGCCTATTGGGAGTGAAGCATCTGAGCTGATCACCAGAAAACGGGCCAATGGCAGGCAGGAAGCTTGTTGTGTGTATAGTCGGAGCCACCAATAGGGTGGAGGCTGGGGCAGAGCACTGGACAAATCCCCAGTAATAGGCTTGGGATTTAGGGGATCCAGTTGGGTAAAATGCAAGATTACAACTGCTCCACAAACATACATGCAGACTCCTTTTGCTTTCTGCTCTCTCTTCTGGACAGTGATTATCATTAATGTAAATCACAGCATCTAACAGGGAATGTGGGCTAAACAGAGTGTAATTAAATGTATTCAAAGGGTGCATTAAGTCCCACAGACAAAACAAAATAAATCTGCGGGGGTTTGAAAAGGTTGCTGATCAATTAAAGTGAGAAAATCATTACTTTTCCAGGTCCTGGCTTAAAAAAAAATCTGGCCTGTATTTGGTTTAAAAACAACCTTCCCTCTTGTATTTACTAAAACCCATTTTCCTCTTGAGATAAAAATGACTACTATGAGCATCCATAATCATATTACAGTCCATTACAGGATGCCATGCGTTTTGCCACAGGCCTGATGATACTGCAATTTCTTGAATCCCCGTCAGCTGAAAAAAGTTTCACCTTAAAACTATGCAAATTCTCACTGAAGGCTGTAAAGAACAATTAATATCAATACTGAACAGTAAGTTTGTAGTTTACCCTATAATTTGTCAAAAATATTAATGGCACAGATGTTGCAATAACTCACAAACTTGATTGCTTATGTCTGACTAAAAACCAAGAGTAAATCCACAATAATCAGAAAAACATGCAGCAAAAAAAGCTGAAAAAATGGTTTAATTGATTTGTTGATCTACAGAAATGTAATCGACAACTAGTATAATAATCGATTTGCTGTTCAAAGAGTCAACCTGGACCCCATTTACCCATGTTGTTGTTTCTATGTGAATAATGGAGACAAAACTTTTTGAACATGGTACAGTATTGAGAGAGAGTTAAATTTTGTAGTGGGAAAACATGCTGCAAGGTAATCTCTCAGGGCATTTGTGCACCATTAATTTACATATTTGGCACTTACAGGCTCAGATTATTATTAAAAGTGTCTGACATTATGGAAAGGGTCCCTACAAAGATAGACCTTTTTGTTTAGCCGGAAACAGTACTGAAACTACACCATCACACCCACCAGACTCCATTTAAATAAACAGCAATTTCATCATTGTAAAACACACATCACTCGAAGCTGACAGAAATAAAATAAAACTCACAAAAACCATCTGGATTCCTCGTTCCACTGTTGAACAATCACAAACTCTGGTATGATTGAAATAAACTATTGATTCACCTAGTTAGATGTGAAAATATGCTGCCTCTGTACATGCTAAAATTACTGTGTATTTGAATGGATTCTGGTGGGTTTGGCGATAGTGATTTTGGGGCTGTTTCTGCTTCAACATAAAGGATCTTAATCTTTAACATGAAGGTCTATCTCTGTACGGGCCCTTTCTATAATGCTGTCAGACACCTATAAACACAATATGAACCTGTCAGTGGCAACAACAAGAACTTTTAGTGGACTGAATTCACATTGCACAAATGAAGTTACAGTTACATTGCAGTTTCGTGTATGGGATGATTTATTATTTTTCTCTGTTTTCTATAATTGTAAACTCAACATATTTTGGACTTTGGTCAGACATAACAAGCAATGTGGAGATGTCACCCTGGGCTTAAGCACATTGTGATAGGAATTGAATTTTTCAGAATTTCAGCCTTACAGTCAATTATTACTAAAGTAATCATCAAATTTGGAGCTGATTAATGTTGAAATTAAATCCTTATTTTGGAACTGCTATTTTGCTGAACTTCACTAAATAAACTATCACTGCAGAAAAAAAACCTGTGATGGTAATAGAGAGGGAATCTTACTGTTGCTGGACTTGAGGTCTCGGTGGATAATGGGGACGATGGCCTGGCTGTGGAGGTAGAGTATTCCTCGGGCAATCTGCACTGCCCAGTCCACCAGCGTGCACGGAGGGATGCGTTTCCCAGCGAGGGCCCTGTTGAGGGGCCCGCCCCGTGCATACTCCATGACCAGACACAGGTTGGGCTCCTGCAGACACACACCCAGCAGAGCCATGATGTTGGGATGGTTGAGCATGGCGAAAAGTTTGGCCTCCTGACGCACGCTCTCCAGAGTCTGCTGTGGGTCCTCATCAGGGTCCCGCCGTGCTGCCTTCACCGCCACCTCTGAGCCCCGCCACACTGCACGATAGACTTTTCCAAAACCGCCCACGCCGATGATTTCCTCCAGGGTGAGCTCGGAGAAATCGATCTCCAGGACTGAGGAGGAGAAAAGGACAAAGATGAGATATAGTGAGACAGACAAAGAAAAATACGTATTCCAGAAAACAAATACAATCTGCTGCCACATTATTGATTTGCACAAAGCTGTTACATATTTGCACAAACCCCTCCAAGGACATTAGAGGTCACAGTCAGCATGTCTGGAGCTGGTCAGGACTTGCTGTTTTCCTCTCGAGGAAGGGAAATGTTTGCTAACAAGGACCTCAAAACCAGGTCACAGAGTTGAAGGATGCTTTCACTAAGCCACTCTGCTGCCCCAAATACAGACTGTGGTGGAGCTCCTGCTATTACACAAGTGTGAGCATCTGTCCTCAAATCTGCCTGAGAGAAGACAGGACGGAACGAGACACAGAGGATGGGTAGAATCGAAGATCTCTTGAAATAAAAGGTACAATGTTGTGAACAGGAGCCTTTGTGCCTGTAAACTCTCACGTTGTTGATTCCTAACAGTCTACGAAGCAGAC
The DNA here is from genome assembly GCF_026936395.1 of Plectropomus leopardus. Lineage (NCBI taxonomy): Eukaryota > Metazoa > Chordata > Actinopteri > Perciformes > Serranidae > Plectropomus > Plectropomus leopardus. The sequence goes on from NC_142189.1 coordinate 7,058,984, forward strand.
TGACCTTGATGAATATTTCAGGTGGGATGGTATGTGAAAGTAGGCCAGCTGCTGCTGAGGATGAAGAGATGGAAGCCAACAAAGACTGAGACAGCCAACAAAGACAGCTGAGGCGGTGTGGTCCACCCAAACAAGCGGGGCCTTAAAACATGTTTTTATCAGCCTATTAATGCTAAAGTAGGTCTACAGATAGAGGATATGTAATTATCTGTGGGTTTGTTTGTTTTTTGCTGTAGAGCATATCTTTCGCACAGCTTGCCCAGGTGCCTTCATCTGCAAAATGTCACTCAAATTAGCATGTACTGATTGATTAAAGACTCAAAAAGACCACAAAGAGAAGCAAAGAAACTGCAAGGACACACTAAATAACCATAAAGAGACACAAAATGACTGCAAAAAGACAAAGTAGTAAGTAAAGTAACCATAAAGGGACATAAAACAACCAAAGTGACACAAAAAAATGCAAAGAGACAAACTAATGAAACAGGGAAGCTGTGAAGGTCTGGATAAAACGCACTATAATATTAATATTTCTCAACAAGTTGCAATGAGTCATTTTATACTGATGTGTTTGTGATATTTGTGTGGTGGAGGAGGAAGTCTTGTTTCCAGCTACAACTACAAAGACACACAAAAACACCACAAAGATACAAAAACAACCACAGACACACAAAATGACTGCAAAGAGACACAAAACAATCACAAAATGACGACAAAGAGACACAAAATGACCTCAAAAGAGATAACCACCAAGAGATAACAAACTACAAAAAGGGACACAAAATGAATATTGAGAGATACAAAACAACCATAAAGAGATAAAATGACTACAAAGAGGCCCTAAATGACTGCAAGAGACACAACAACCCTTAAGAGACACACCAGACTACAAAGAGATGCATGACTGCTTCAAAGAGATGCAAAACGACAAAAAGTGACCACAAATTCTTTATCTTGCTATGATGTAGGTGGTGGGGCCTTTTGGCCCTCTGTGCCCAGGGGCCCACTGCCTCATTATCCACCCATGCTTGCACACAAGTGTTTTCACTTTGTACTCCACAGTGCAGTGCACTATGGGTGGTTTTCCGCTTACTGCATCTCTCTGAGGTCTTGGCTGCACATTTAGCTGCAGAAGCTTTTTCCCTGCAAGCTCATTTATTTCTCTCTTGCAGCAAAGTCTTGTTGCTAACAAGATGACAGTGAATGCATATCATTCTCTCTGCATAACAAAGCTTTTGGACTATGTTATGGTTATGCTGCAAGTCTAGGTACTGTCTTGTCTTGGATGCACTGTAATTTGAGGCGGGGTGCACCAGTGACCGCAGCTGGCTGTTTGTTTGACACTGGGATGAATAATGGTCCTGAAGCTGTGAGGATGCCTGGGCCAGCCTGTTTCTAGGCCAACAGGAGGAGTGCACTGCGCCTACCATGACACAGCACTCTCAACGTGCTGGCCTTCTGACAAAAGACAAGGGAAAGACACAGCAGCTCTGTGCTCTATTTTAGTGTAGCACCCCGGTTTCATGCAGGCACAATGGGATACTCACGGTGCAGAGGAGGCACGCAGTACTGTTGCTCCGAGGTGTCTCGGATTTCCTCCGGAATGCCATTCCCGTTGCTCACATAATTAGATGGGAAAATGCCAACGCGGTCTGCTATCATGCCGGTCCACCAGCCCTCATCTCCCGACACCAGGGAGTCTTTGGACAGGACCTCCACCAAGTCCCCTTTACGCAGGCTGAGCTCGTCGTCCGCAGTCGCCTCATAGTCGAACACGGCGGTCCAGAAGCCCGGTGCTGCGGGTGCCGCAACCGGCGCCGCGCGGATGCCATTCTCCGGTGTTGGCCAGCGAAAAACATCTGCCTCTGCTTCTTCCGACGAGGAAACGCACGCCTTAGGACTCAAACTGTTGTCCAAAGCGGGTTTGAAGACATCCATGGACGCGATCCATAGGGGCGACCTGGATCACTGCAGGCGCATCCACCTGACGCGGCTGGCTGCTGGCGGCTCGGTGCGCCCTGCGTCTGCACACACACAAAGCTAAGTAGCGGCTAATCCCGCACACAAACACCGCAGGAAAGCACCATTCTGCAGCATAGTCTGTCTGTCAGCTGGCTGCTAATCAAACACACACAGCTCCAGCTTGGTGATTCTCAATGCACAATCCTGCATCCAATCATCGCTGAAACTCCTGGTCTTTATTTTAAGCCAATTGTGCCAACGTGCGAATCATCCCCGGCTTCCTATTGGTGCGCAGCCACGTCGGCAACACTTTGTCCCGCCCTCCCATCAGCGTCAAATGCTGGTCACCTTTCACACAGCGTGAACCTGCTCCACGTCGATTAAACACATACAAGCGCTTTCTTTTCTTCAAATTGTCTCCTTTATTTAGTTATTGACCCCCCCTCAAAAAACAAAAATAACCAAAAAACATAACAAAATACTCAACTAATGTTTACTTCCATGCACAATTCCCTGAAATAAAAACAGAATCCATAGCAAGGAGTAAAAAACAGTCAACATAACAAACAGTAAAAATGAACAATCCCAACTATTTCAGTGATGTGATGAGAGAAGGTGTGTGTGTATGTGTGTGTAGCTGAAGTTCAAACAATAAACCCTCCACACTTGTTGAAAGGATTTGCCCTTTTCTTTAAATTTCCACCAGTTCATTAAAAAACCCTAAATATTGTGTGGTATGACATCAGGAATATACTGTAGTTTTAAAGACAGTTTCACCCAATCCAGGTGGACAGACTGTACAAACAGCAGAGATGCAATAACAATGTTTCACCTGTTTAGTCTGCAAAATGATCAATGATCAATCGGTGACAAATCAGCAATGACTAGACTTCAGTCCATTCACTTCAAGAAGGCCTCTTTGCAAATTCCATTGGCTGGATTGGACATTTGATGTTGGTATTAACTATAAATAGATACAGTATATAATCAAGGTAGTCACAGATAGGGTAAATAAAATATGTGGACAGACAGGATGATGTGTATGGAAGCCAATTTCTGCCAGAAAAAAAAGAAAAAAATTGGTAAAAAATTAATTATGGTAAAAAAAAAAAAAAAAAAAAAAACATACAGCAATTTTTACTTACTATATCAAAATAAAAATATAGCGAATCAAAATGTAGGGATAAGTCTTCTTTAAAAAAAACAAAAAACAAAAAAAAACATACTAACTCAGAATTATGATCTACTGAATCACACCTTTGGTCTATAAGTGCAGTCTATAGGGGACCTAAATGCCAACATTGGTTATCTTTTTCATTTTGTTGCATTGTCGGTATTAATCTTAATTGTTGGGATTTATTTATTTTTTTAAATTTACTCTCTGTATTACTTAAATTTACTGTTTTAATTTGGCATTACCTTGCAATGTGTTAGTTCCCATTTCAACCATGTAAAGCAGTTTGTAACTTTGTTTTGAAAAGGACTATATAACTAAAATTGATTATTTATCAAATTTAAAAATAATGAGTCAAAACTAAGAAATAGTCTAAAATTGAGTTTAGTGACTCAAAATTATGAAAAAGAAAATAAAAAGTGTTAAGTTGTTTTTTTAAGGTAAATTAATATCAGATAACACTTCTAAATTTTAGTTATCAAAATTAGGATTATCAGAAAGTAAATCAAAAGCGTGAGATTAAAAATTATTATAAAAATGAACATTTTTAGCTCAGTCAAAATGATAAAATTATATATAAAAGCTATGATATAAAATCCAATAATTTTTAAATAATAAGAGAGCTTTTGAAATAGTGATTCAAAATTTTAGCCCATAAAGTCAAAACTTGAAACAGTAAGTCAAAAGTATGTGGGGAAATGAAAAATAAAAACCTCACTAAGGGAAATTATGACATAAAAAGTAAAAACTTTTTGTTTTTTTCTCACAATTTTTATTTTCAAATTTTATAGTTTTGACATTGCTGTTTTTATTTGGACTTTTCATCTTTATCTTTTTGCTTTTTCTGGCAGAAATGTTCCTCCATATATTTATGTGACAGCTGAACGTTTGTTTTGCTTTTGATTTGATTTTTTTACTTTGAACATTAAACTCTTTTATTAGACATCTGGCACAATGAAGAACATTTTTCAAAGCCTGACTTATTCTTCATCAGGCAGTGAATAGAGACTTTAGTGATCTTGAGAGTCTGAGTGAGAAAGAAAGAACAGATCAAAATGAGAAAGACAGGACACTGATTATCAATTAAGCTTTCATGTTCCTCAAAATGCCTGGATTTATTACAGATATTAACAAAACATCCTTCTAAAGTTACTTTTCTGCAGATACAGGATGATTGCCTCAGTGCTGCTTTAATAAAAAACATGTCAGATCTATATTTGGAATATTCTGTGGTTTGTTTACAAAGCAGTTCCTTTGCAGCTCTGCTCTTGGCTACTTAAACAGCATTTTGAAAAATGCAAAACAACCCACACAACCAGGAGGCTTTGATGCACATATACAGTGAAGGTAAAACAACAGACATGGAAGATTATGAGATACTGGACAGATGAGCGGTTTCACAAGAAATGGAGTAAAAGTATGTTTTTAACGGGATGAATAATCACCTCACTTGGTGTCTGGATTGGATGAGAAAAGGAAAATTAAATGCAAGAATTAAGATTTATTTCCAAACAAAAATCCATAATCTCATCAATACCTAGACCCTGTATCCTAAAAAAAAACATACCTCCATGTGTCCAGTTTGGGACAACGCACTTGTGCTTTTTTACTGCAACATATTTTAACAGCAGCATGTACTGATGCAACACGTTATTGTTTTGAAAACCCTTAGCAATTTTGGAGTTTAAAAAAAAAAAACAACTTTTATCTTGAGTTTAATGATTTTGGTTTGTTTGTAGAAACCCTTCAAAACGTATAACCTCTTCATTTCTGAAAACTCGATGACAGTGACAACATGATAAACAGACTGTCAACAGGATTGAAAGACACAAATTCAGGCTTGATTTAAGTCAGTGCAACCAGTGTTTGCTTATGAACCAGAAAGCTGCTTTTATTCCACATCAGTAAAAGAACAAAAACGGGTTGATCTCAAAAACACCGTCAGCTTTGGAAATTTGCTTTTTTATTTTTGACATCTCATCGCAGGCCAGGAAAAACATACCCATTCATTAAAAATGTGCCCCATTTTCTGTTACACAAACAAAAATGTTAAAAAGAACAGTATTCACCTAATCAATGAAGCTTTCCTAACAACTTCATCAATCACAAGTCCAATACCTTTCCCATAATATTTCACTGATTAAAAAAAAGACTGGTGCCTTGAGAGGTGGTGTGTATGATAAATATTTGTCATCTTTTACAGAATTAAGACATGTATTTGTAAGACAAAATGACAATTTTCGAGTGGTGCCCTTGTGCACACGGGTGCGAAGAGGACGCACAGCCTGGCAACATGCACAGCACACAAACACACACTGGCCGACGTTCAGCTCAACACATCCCGGCAGATAAAAATCAACAACCAAATAAACAATACAAATAGCCACCAGAGGCGAAAGATTTGAGAACAATTCCTTGACATCATGAATACCTGCTGAACTCAAGACTGAAAATATTTCCTGCTGCAGGAGTTGAACAAGGGAAAGGGTGACAAAGTCCAAAAAATAAAATAATATAAAACTTCACACTTCCACTGACACTGGCTCAGATGAAGCGACTGCAGATAACCTGTACTGTAGATGAGATGTGAGAGTCGTGTTGACATGCTCCCCCCCAGGACACCTATACTGTGTCTATGTAAACATACACTGAAAATTATGTACATAATGTGGGTTTTGTGTTGCCTCTGAACGGGACAGTCCGCCCAACTGTCCTCCCTCTTGTGCAGCAGCAGTGGACCCATCACTCTACTCTGAATGTGTGTGTGTTTATATGTAAGAGAGAGGAAGAGAAAGATAGATAGAGACGGAGTGGGGTGGAGCAGGTGTGGTCCAGGGCCGGGAAAAGAGCATCCGATTCAGCCACGAGACATATTTACAACACTGCTCACCACAAAGGAAGAACACTGAGGAAGAGGAGGAGGAGGAGGAGGAGTGCTCAGTAGAGAAGGAGAAGAAAGGATGACCAGAGCGACTGGAGATTGACATCCCTCTTGTGGAAATACAGTGTCACTGCCACTTACTGTCATTTTTTTTGTTTAATTTTTATTTTATTTCATTTTTTTTAAACACATGTTGCATCCCAGCTCTTTGGTTATCTCTTGGGTGATTTTTAAATTAGCCAAGAACTGACTGATTATATACTAACATACACTTTTATGCAAATAAAGTAATAAACATATTTTCTGCTGCTTCTTGGGAGTTTTAAATTATTATATTTTTCGCTCTAATTTATTTTTAAAAACAAAGCACCAGTCGTGTGTTAAAACAGCATTCAATATCAATCATATCAATATCAGGCTACTTTTAAATTCAGCCTGGAGCTATCTGCTGCTCAGACACCCACACCTGCTTCTTCAAAGAAGAGTTTCAATCCAAAATGAGCACCACTTACTCTTTACAAAATGAGCAATGGTAAAAGTTTGGGTGGAACAACATGTGATTTGAATCAATTTTTGAAGTGCTACCAACAAAACACTTTCACATCTGAAATTAATTTTCTGCAATTGTAAAGAAAAGACTGATTTTACCTTGTTAACAGAGCTATAACTGATATTTAGCAATGCATTAAAAATGCAATGTAAAGGTACAAACACATAAATATCATGACATAACCATTCAAATCTTACATATATATATATATATGTATATATATATTTCTAGGAGCACAACCCTGTAGTTCCCCTCAGTTTCATTAAGTATTTCAGCAGTTTTATCTGACTCCACGAAGTACTCTAGCAGTTTTAGTTAACTCAACTAAGTATTTTTGTAGTTTTAGCTTAATCCACAAATTTTGGCAGATTTAACTTATTCCATAAAGCATTTCAGCAGTTTTAGCTAAATCTTAAAAGGTGTTTTAGAAGTTTTAACTAGCAGTTAAAGCTAATTCCACAAAGTATTTGGGCAGATTTAGCTTACTCCACAAAGTATTTTAGCAGTATCAGATAATGCCACAAAGTATGTTAACAGTTTTTTAGTACCTACACAAAGAATTTTAGCAGTTCTAACGAACTCCATGAAGTATTTTAGCAGTTGTAGCTAACTCCATAAAGTAATTTTGCAGCTAGTGATAACTAGCTGCACCAAACAAACAAAGTTAGCATTGAGCTTGTGAACAAAGTGTGAGTAGTTAGCAGTTAAAGAGCCTTATATTCCCCTCAGGAACAAAACAGAACTAAAAACACAATGAATATTTGACTTAAATTCATCAGGTGTTCAAAAACACAACTCCAGATGACGGCTAACACCACTTCTTCTTCTACTGGATGTGTAAATGAGCAACTCTGTGCTAACACATTTACCAAATATGGAGCTAAAATGACAAAGGATTATTATTATTTTATTTAATATTTCTGTTTTCATATGCATTTAATCCAGGCTACCTTTTTAAAGTATCCTCATACAACAGTTTGTATGATATCTAACAAATTAGCACTCCATAAAGGGCCTGATCACATGTACCAAACGTAGTTACAAACTAGACGTTAAGTTTTGTACATAATGTAAAGTAACATAGGTTAAAATTAGGGAGGTTAGTTAAGTTTAGAAAAGGTAATATGATTGGGCTTCGTCACTTACCCACTTAAGGTAATGTTACTTGGGCTATGAAAGAAAGTTATTTGGGTTAGGTTTCGGAGAAGAAACGTGGTTGGTTATTTAGGTCTGCTTAACATAAAGTCACATATTTAACACTGAGACACGTAGGCAAGGTTTACTTACGTAGGTTGTGGGTGGCTAGGTCTAGTCAAGTAAAATTTTACGTAGGCCAGGTTTAATAAAGAAAAGTAACATTTTTTAGGTTTAGGAGAAGAAACATGGTGATGATGTACCTTAAAATAAGTTCACTTCATACCACACAAGACACAAACACCAGTCTCCAGGGGTAAAGTCCTGTGTTGCGTCCACCACTCCAACCTTACATGGACTTTTACTCTAAAAAGTATGAACATTTTTGAAAAGTTTGAAAAGACAATATTGATGTTTATATGTAAACATTGTTAAGTTGTTTTGTTAAAATCATAAACATTTGACTTAAGTAAATTCTCATTAGTTTTACAAGAACTAATCAGCAATACTGATGAAGAAAATAAACCCTCAATTTTGCACTGAGACACAGAGGCTAGCAGTTAGCGGCATCAGGACTTTCTGTAAGGTTAAAATTATGGTAGGTGCTGTGTTTCATCTTGCAGTGCTGCCTCCAAGTGACCAAAAAAACTATTAATGCAGCTTGGAGAAAAAAAGGTTACGCACCATTTTAGGAAGAAACTCTTCAGTTGTTGAGCTGAGCAAAGAGCTCGTCGGTGTGGGCGGCTGAAGCAAACACCTCTCCCTCCACAGGCACTCTGTTCAGTCCATAGTGACACCTTTAATATTGGCCTTTTGCACATGTACAAGTAGAAGTCTCCATAAATAGAACTATACAGCAAAGTGCATGGAAGGAACAGTACAAAAATACCTCTGAATTTAACCTCTGCAGCAACACGTTTTTTTTTTCCTTTTTTCTGATTTCTGATTGAAAAGGTGAAAACTCGAGTGAGACCAAGATATCAGTAAATAAATAAAATACAATGTCATACTTTTACCTAGGCAAGATACATAACTCTTAGAAATGTGAAGACATCGTTCCAGTATATATTTGACCCCCCCCCGCCCCTCCCCTCCCGCTTAACCACAGCAATCCTCTGTTAGAGCAGAAGGTGACCACATTTAAACAAATATTCAAAATATACAGAAAATATGGAAATATATTATATATAGATAAGTATAGAGTACGGAAGTAATGTTCAGGGCAGTTTGACCATGTTCACTGTGTCCACCTCTTCCTCCTCGTCTGTTTGAATGGTGATTCGTCTGCCAGCATGAACTGTCACTGTTGCTCCTCTTCTTCTTCTTTGTGTGATATCTGAGAACTCTGCAGTGCTCCTTAGGAAACTATGCAAATAAAAATAAATACTATGAATCCATCCCACTGTCACTCAACAACATATTCCCATTTACAATATTATCTTTTTGTTATTCCTTAGCGTAGATCAGAAAATAGTTCCTTTTTTTTGTCTGCGTGTGTCTGTTTTTTTGTTTTGTTTATTTTTTGCGTTTTTATCGCCAAAATACTTTTTAAAAAATGTCGTTCTCGTCAGATGTTGAGAAAAATATAGACCTCTGATTAACTCAACTCTCTCCGGTTTATAAGACTGCAGTCTCTTCCAGTGGAATGCAGGACCAACCCGGCATCGGCATCTTCTGGACTCGGAGGTAACCCAATCCCAACTGTAAGCACACTCACACAGGCTCAGGACGGCTCTCTCCTGAAGCCGGGGCGAACAGGCCTGTCGGCACTAGAGGGCAGGATACTCACCTCCAAGCATCCTTACAGGAGGGGTTGAGGGAGAGAGAGAGAGAGGGAGGTGTCTGGGAAAACCCTGGGTCTACCTCTCCTGTCCGTTCGTACCATACAAGACTGACCCAAATTCCACAGTGAGAATTCACTCTGAAGTTGTACTTTAAACCCCTGCATGTTTGTATCCTCCTCCTGCTTAGAAGCCCTCTATATGACAGTAGGCCTCCAGACTGGAGAAGAGGATGTAAAGGAACCAGAGGCCGATAAGGAAGGCTGACGTGGCCAGTCTGTGTCCCCGGGGCCCACCCAGTTCTCCTCCGATGTGGGCCCGGCGCCTATAAAGCAGCACAGAGACGGCCAGGAAGGCGAAGATGGTGAAGAGAGTGACAGAGAAGGCCAGCGAGCCGGCTTCCACCACAAACGGCTTCCCTTTCATGTGCCAGTAGATGGCCGCCACCGACCAGGCCATGCCGATTCCCAGGAAGACGTTGACGGCGTTGCTGCCGGTCACATTTCCGATGGAGGCGTCTGCGTAGGTGTCTTGGACTGCGGATACCTTACTAGCAAAGGTGTCTACAGAGAGAAAAGTCAGTGAAGTTTGAATCAAATATTGCCAAACTGTAACTGATGCACAGAAATACAAATAATCATTATTTACACAACATCATTATTTCTAAACTAAGTCACGGCCATTTTAAACTACAAGGAACGACTCAACTAAAACTAGAAAGGTGCACTTAGTAATGTGCAGATCTCTAACAGGTGTTTAAGATGCATAGAATGGCGTTTGGTATTGTAACCGAACTTAAGCCTTAGGGCCTGTTTTAATATTACAAATGATGAAAATAAATGGTTTACAGGGTCTTCAAACATCACTATACTTATCACTTTATTCATTGTTTAATTCAAGCCAGGTAAATTTTATTTATAAAGCCCATTATCACATATCATAATTGGCCTCAGAGGGCTTTAAAGCATACGACATCTCTCTGTCTTTAGACCCTCACATCGACTAAGGTAAAACTCCCCACCAAAAAACCCTATAAAAGGGAAAAAATTCCTGATCATTAAGGTTATTATTGTCAGTGGTATTAAGTTTTGTTTGTTAGTGTTTTCAGAAATCTCCCACATTTGCTCTTTAACCTTTTGTCCCATTACCCCGAGATCTTTCAGTTTCCTGAAAAAGATAAACATGCTGGAGGCCAATTTCCCATTTCCTGCCAAATCCACCTGTCGCTCAAAATATACAGTATACATTGCACTGTTAAGGTTGGCAATCTTCTCTTTTTTTTTTGGTCTTGTTTGTTTATTATATTTATATACCTTTTTTCCTTCCAAAATGAATGCAGTAATGATTTATTAATGCTGCACGTAGACCTTTAATAACAAATACGCTGACGGAGTCAGAGTTTTTGGGACATATTCATATCCTGTCGGGTGAAAATGTCAGTTTGGAGGAAATAAGAATATGAGCCGTCTTGATGACAAAGCATGTTTCACTGTTTGAAAGGGGCTCAAAGGCTTGTGAAGTCAGATTTTTCTCAGACTATAAAAGAAGCTTATAATCCATCAACTGACAAAAAAAAGAACATGAAAAAGTTTAGAGGACAGATTTTCACATTACAAACATGAACATGTCCTTTTTCTCACCTGGGACAGATGTACCAAGTGCCACAAACACCACAGCAGTCACTGAGTCCTTGAGGCCGATGGTGCAGCCGAAGTGAGATGCAAGGTCGCCGATGACGGCCGTGAGCAGGCCGATGATGATGATGGAGACGATGAAACAGGCCCAGCCATTCAGGTAGTCTGTGGGAGGAACGCAGGCGAACAGGACCTTCCAGAAGACGGTGAGGAAGTGCATGACGTAGTCAAAACAGGACGGCAGCCGCTCTTCCCCTGTGTCCTCTTCGTCCTCGTCTGTTTGGGAGAAGCAGGGGGAAGGGGATGGCGGGGGAGTCGAGGGGGTGAGATGGATTGAAGCATAATGCGATGACAGGAGGGAGTTGAGCAGCAGAGAGGACAAAGACACAGCAGAATATTTGGGGAAAGATAAAGAGAGAGGGGTGAAGGAGGGAAAGTAAATATTAGGAAAAGAGGGGGAGAGGAAAAAAGACAAAGAGATAAAAGATGAAAAAGCAAAAGGGGGAATATGACAGCGCGAGAAAAAAGAAAGACAGATGATGAAGCACAAAGAGGAGGAGGATAAAGAGCCAGAGAGGAGTTGGGAAACGTTGGCGAGATAAAGGATCGATAAAGGAGATAAGGGATGACAGAGAGGGGAAGGAACAGAACAACATTCTCTTAAAATGGCACACTGACTTATTTTTCAGCCAGAGACATCAAACAGCTTCAGCCTGGGGTTACTGTTGTGTGTACTCAACTTTAAATGAAGACATGTCTAGATTAATAACTGCCGCAGGGCTTTTGTTAATTAATTTAAAGAGTGGCAAGTTTTTGTCTTCTAAAGGAAAACTTCACCCACAAAATGAACGTTTGTAAATCACCCCCCAGTCCGACTTCATGTCCTATTCCTCTTCAAAATATGCAGAAACTGCTGTAAAAACCTGAATAATATCAAAACCTGTAAGTCATATACTCACATGAACATTTTCACCAGGTATAAAATATGTGATGAAGTGGCTCTTACATGTTTGTGTCATTTTAATGTAAACAAACATGCATGTAAACACAAGGAGTAGTATTGGACAATATATGGACATGATCTCGATTATTTGTACTGACCTTAATAAGTCGAAAATGTAATTATTGTGACCATGGGCGTAGGTTTTGTTTTAACATTTGGGGTGACACATATGAAAAGGGGGTCTGGGATCCTCCCACAGGAAAATTTGAGCATCAAACACTTAATTTCCTGCATTCTGGTGAATTTTTAAGCACCAACTTGTAGCCCGTCCTGCATCAATTTATGGTGGAAATGTCTTCAATTCATCAAAATAAAAGTCCACTTCTACTTTCATGTTTTTACTGGGGTGAGGGGGGTGTAAATGTTCTATATTTTGAGGGGGACTCCATGCATTTGTTCTGTTAAGGTCATCTGTGCTGACTGTGGGTTTTGCTTCCTAAAAGTGCCACCCTGTACCATCTAAAAATGTAAATGGACACCCCCCTCAAGTGAAGGAGCGGGGTGTCCTCTGTGTCCCAGCAGCTCACAGGAAACTTAGCAGACAGGAGGGACACTGTGCTGATTCAAAGTGTCAGGCCATGTGAGCTGCATGCATTTTTCAGCCACGGGTGGATCATGAAAAAATAAAGAGCATCACTGGATTAAATATTTCAGCACCAAAGTGAGGAAGCGAGGCCTTCACGGTGCCCCGGCTACACGGTGGCTGTGACTGCAGCGGGCGTAGCGGTGGCTGCACTGCACGCTGATCTGATGCTGCTGTCACCCCGATATGATGGATGAGTTTTCTCTGATGTACATGAGATTATTTCAGAGCTTCAAGAGCTTTTCTCTCCGGGAAATGAGTTTTTGAGGACTCATACTGACACCAAGACTTTTGCGCTGAGGTCGTTGGAAGCTGATATTTTTAAGTGATGACATTCAATATGCAGAGTTAGACAAGGCTGCTACTAATCATTAGTGTCATTGTTGATTAGTCTGTATGTTATTCAACTGATTAATCAGTTAGTTGTTTGGTCTATAGAATGTCAGTCACAATGGGGGAAAAAAATATCAATCAGTGTTTCCCAAAGCTCAAAATGATGTCCTCAAATGTCTTGTTTTGTCCAAAACTCAGAGATATTCAGTCACAGAGAAGCAAAGAAACCAAAAAAAAAATTCACATTTCAGAAGCTGGAATAAGAGAATTTTGACTCTTTTGTCTGTAAAAAAACAATTAATCGATCATCATATTAATTGGTGATTAACTTAATAGTTTACAACTAATCAGTTAATTGTGGCAGCTCTAAATGTATATTTTTGTTAGTATGAAGCTACCTCTAGCTGAAGGTTAGCTTAGTCTAACAAGACGTTATATTTTCTTTGTTTAATTTGTACAAAAACAACTGGACTTGCTATGATAAGATAACCCGCTGCTGGCAGTAGATTTACCATAAAGATATTATGGCGTTAATCTTCTCACCTAACTCTTGGCAAGAAAACATTAAAAAATTAACAGCTCTTAATGCTTTTATAAAATATTTTTTGTCATATTTGTTAAAACTGTCACTATATCCTGATGATGAGAAAAAATACGAAAAGTTTGTGGAAAAAATCATGCTCCTCCTCACAGTGCTTCCTATAGCACTGGTAGAAATCCACCACGTCTGAAAAAACAACCAATCAGAGATGAGGAGTCTCTCACGCAGCTGTCAATCATGTCGATCACTGCTGTTGAAATACGGTCTAACTGTCAAATTAGGCAGCGCTGATCAAATATGAATCAAGATTCTGTTACTGCATTATGTCACTTCTGGTGACATTTGATCAAAAAATGTGTGGATGGATACAGTGAAAGTTTCAGCAAACTTTCTTTCTTTTTTTTTAAAAAATGAAAGTTACCAACTGTAGCTTTAATGGTAAAAAGACATATATTCAACACCCAGCAAAAGTTTAGCAATAAATAAATGATGAATAAAACCTGTTTACTAAAATTCGAAATATCACATAAATAATTTAAGTGTAGGAATGAAAGAGAATATAATTTTCACATTTTGCACACAATAACAGTTGCCATCATGTCAGCCAAACATTACAACAATATCAACAATGTTTGAAAATATGTAAATACAAGGTCCCTAAAGCTGAAGGCAAGTTGGATCCAAGACTTTTTAAGACTTTCTTTTCACTTCGAATGAATTTTCTTTTACATTATCTAAAATTGAAGAAGAAAAAAATGAACCAACATCAATTACTTAGTATTAAGGAGGATTTTGCCCAAATGTTTATCATAAACATGACTTTTTTTCACAAAGATAAGGGTAGAGCAGTAGTGTGAAACTTGTGGTAATTGTTAGTGAGGTTTCCTGTCAGTTTTGTGCTTCTCTCTCTGCATGTTGGATTAAACTAAGTTATTTCCCTTCAGGTCAAGTTTGAAAAACTTTTTGCATGAAATATGTCTTGTACTAGTTTCAGCCATTTCACAAAATGTTGGTTAAACAGTTTTTGGTTGACTTTACAGTTCCCTGTGTCGTCCAGGGAACAGTGACAGCTAGCTGGCAGACAGTGGATCCTCTGTCAGAAACAAAGTATTGTTGGTTTTAATCTCCTGATCTGGGTGACGTTAACATGACAGGAATATGTTTTGTTTTTTTTTAAAGATAAGAGATAAGACGTTATTTATCCAACACTGGGGAAATTTACAAAAAAAATAAAAAAAATAAAAATTAAAAATAAAAATTAAAACCTAAAAAAAGAACAATTAAAAAAAAAATCAAAATAAAATTTTAAAAAGTTATCAATTATTTGATGATTTTAACAATATGACGTCAGAAAAAACCCTCATAAAATCCTTCTTCCCATGTCTCAGCATTTTTAACAATTTTGAAAAGGGTGCTTTATGATGTTAATTGCCTTAAAAGATTATTTTATGGATCAGCAGGAACCCTGAAAAAATGAGACAGTACAGTCACATCATTTGCTGTAAGTGTGTCCAACCAGGGATCAATTTAAAAAGTTAATTTGACTGTTATTCAAAATTACTAACACATGATAGGTGACACCAATAAAGTGCTTATGTGAGGGAAACTGTGAAGGAGCATGATGTTTAGCGTATTTGTGTGCCGCCACAAACCTTTTTCTTTTCTTTTTTTATTTTACAGTACCTGCACTGACTGTAATGGCCTCCATGAACTGGTCTCTCCAGGAGTTGGTTCCCACCACCAGTGCCAGGTTGGTCTTCTTAATCAGCTTGTCAACTGTGCTCTGTGTGACACAAGCAAGAGTGAAATCCATCGATTATTTCTGTTCAGAGGAGAAATACATGAGCTTGTCCACATGATGGCAGTGGCATCCAGTTCCAGGCAGCACAAACCTCTGTTGGATGCATGATTAAACCACGCAGCAGAAAAAAATACAGTGGATATATTTCTCAGTTGAGGAGGTTAGAGGATGCATATAAACAATATCTCTTCCAGAAATGTGTCTCTGTGGGTTGGGAGGCCTCTGAAGAGCAACTGCTAAAATTAGAAATATATAGCTGTCATTTGAGGCAAGCTGGCTGCTGAATTAGTCCTCTGTTTTCTGTTTGACTGCATGGAAAACACTGGTTTCAGCTTAATAATCAGGCTGTTTGAAGAGTAACCTCTCCCACCTTAAACTCGTATGATTCTTCAATAATGACTTCCAGCTTGGAGTGTTCCCCCAGCACCGGTTTTCCCATCTCCGCGATCCGCCTGGCTTCCTCCTCGTCTGATGTCATCGTCCTGTCTGGTACATCTGAGCGGAGAGGGCGAGAGGGAGCAAAATAAAAAAGAGATCACAGTGAGAAAGATGCCAATCAAAATGAGAGGACGCTCAGCTGATTAGCATGTGGTGTTGCACTTCATACAGTATTAAAAACAAAACATCAGAGGGAAGCCTCATCGGTAACAGTTTAAATTTATTCAGCCTTTATAATGTTCAGGCTTCAGAAGACACACAATTTTGTTAATATGCAATGTAATACAGTATATGTGGTGTATATGCAGTCATGTCTGTTACACTCAGTCAAAGATTTATTGTAGAGATGACTAAATAGTTGCTTTTTCTAAGCTTTCTATTCCTTGGTTGCAATCCAACTGTGTTATGTAAAGGTGAGACAAACTGCAAAGGCAAATGTTAAAAGCAGATCTATTTCTTTTATCCAAAAATGTTGGAGTTTACAATGACTTTCAAGGTCCTACACATCATAAAGAGCGTGTTTTAACTGTGACTTTGACAGAAAAAAAAACAACCTCCATCTTTCATCTTAAAGTGTCTAAAATCCAAAAAAACACACATATTTTCCCATTTATTCCTATGCTTTGAGACGTCAGCCTCTAAAATCCCAACATGTTCTCACTCACTCTTCTAGCATCAGTTGTGGATGAGTGAGTTTCTGTGTCAATTTCCTCTTTCTATATGCTGCAGCTCCATTAAAATGCGACTTCAGGTTTCGAGAACAAAACTACTTTTAACAGTAAACAGAGCTATTTAAAGCTACTAGTTTAAAGTAAGTGGTATGTCACTTAACAACTATCATGTGATATATGTCAGCAACTATGTTAAAAAAAACTCAAGTTGATGTTTGGTTTTCATGGGACACAAACACCGGTCTTGTGGATGAAAGTCCAGCTTGTGTTTGACCCATGCACGATGGCGAACACATGCACGAGAACCACCAGCAGCACAAACACAGCTCGGTAGTCCCCTACTGTTGTTATTGTTGTCCTCCCACTTGCGCATGGCTGTCTGAAATGTAATGTGCATGCCAAAAGTGTGGCCATGACATCACCATTTTCACAGGATCCATGTAATGCCAGTTTGTGCGGCGACAGCAGGGGTTGCATTTTCAAAAAAAATTACATTCTGGAGCCCATTAACAAGTTTGCATTTTCAGGCCCCCAAAATGCTGTTGTGTGAAAAAAAGGCCAAGCTGCAACAGAAGTTTAACGTATCATGCAAGAACAGTTGGCGTGTAAATGGCCTCTAAAACTACAACTATCTCCATGGCTACATATCACTGAGGAAAAATGTGTTTTTAAGGTTTCACAAGAAAATTCCAACTCAATGTCCACTTACTAGCTTTGTTTTCCAAGAGCCTTTAACAGTATCACAGTCTTCATCAGTGAGTATTTGCTCTTTTGTCAGAAAAATGGATCCATTGATGTCATCCATGAAATCATGTTGAGCATGTCAACGGATTTCCATGACAAATGCATAAACTCCATTCACTGATGGCGGTGTAATATTGTTCACATTAACCCATTAGTGCCTGCAACTTTTCTGTATTATTAATAATAGACTTTTGGCCGAATGGGTTGTGATGTGCTGATTAGAGCTGAAGCAACAATAACAAGTCAAGTATTTTCAAGGCCTTCCAGTCAGTAGTCAGTCAGTACTCCTTAAGGCCTTATCTCATTTTTTACCCTCAAATCCGCTCTGATCAGCTGTTCTATCTTCCTATCAGACGGGTCCTGGGTGGCTCTGCTGTAGAAAGAAGCCGCGGCGCTTCACAGAGCTCCTGAGTGCACTGCACACTACAAAGAGCGCCATAACATCAATTCTGTGCTGTCAAACTCTATCAAGAAGGAGCGTCTGTGCATCCAAAGGCCCCTCATCCCGCTGTGTGTGTGACACCTCCACAGAGCCACCTGGTGCAGAGACCTTGTCATCTTTTATACGAACCCCGAGTCCCAGCCTGCTGCTCTTTGCTGACAACACGCTTACCATTAAATATTAACGTTGCCATTAAAGATCACAGCCCGGTCCCCTTGATAGGAGGGCGTGTCGACAAGCACACACACACACACACACATACACATGCAGAGGCATGCATAATATACCAGCGCATGAGTTCCTGCACACACACACACACACACACACACACACACACACACACACACACACACACACACACACACACACACACACACACACACACACACACACACTTTTAAGCTAAATCAATTACACACCACAGTGTGTACCCTCAAGTCCTGACAGGATTTCTTTTGCTCATGTTTAAAAATTGATTATCCAGCCGTTCCCCTGCTCTGTGCCGCACCACGACATGACACAATTTCCTTGACAAGGAAGGGGAAAAAATAATAACACAATCCCACAAAGCTAATTAAATTCTAATTTTGGAAGTGCAGGTTTTTTATCTCTATGGTTATCAGGTGTTTGTACCTTCCCCTTGACTGCGGAACATGATTTATGGATTTATGATTAATTAATCCGCTGATTAGCGTGAAAATCCGTCATTAAGTGCAGGAGAGAGCCGCGAAAGACCATGTTGTTTTGCACCAGCGAGGGTAGGAGAGAATAACAGCACCGGTGTGCAGTTTATTTATATCAAACCTCTCAAAGGACTCGAAATCTTTATCAGCAGCAAAAAAAAACTAAATTGTCGTCCTCTGAGATTTCTCATCATGCAGCCGAGACAGACAAATTCAGGGCTGATGTTTAAACCACAGCACACACACACACACACAGACACACACAGAGAGAGAGGGTGGTTAGTGGAGATGCTCAGAGGAGGAATGCACAGCTTACCGTCAGCTAACAACCGGGCTGTGGAGGAGAAGAGAGGGGGAAGAGGAGGAGTAAGACATGAAAAAAAGAAAACGGATGAGCAGTGGAAATGGAAGAAACATGCATATGGACAGAAAACGAGAGAAATGTGATGGCCTCAGAGAACGGCTGGTATTGACCCTGAGGTGTGATATATACAGCACTGATTATTCACTTGGCTGAGGTAGTGGAGGGAATATTTTGTAGTTCTTTATGGGTGCGAGGGCGCGATCGAGGTTCATTAAGGGAAAAAATGTCTGATAGAAATCAACAAAATGGCAGCATATTTTGTGTCATGATCTCCAGCTATGAGCATTAACTCAAAACTTTATTATCTCCAGCTGCAGTGAGACGACACCTTTATTAACTGCCATTAAACAAGTTCAGAATAAAACAGTGTTGGGCCAATATATGCATTTACCAGAACTTAGCCTTTTAAAGGTCTAAAGAGTGCAGGATGTAGTTGCAACTAGTGGTGAGGTTGCAGAACTGAAACCTCTCCTGTGTGTAGGGGAACTATGGTGGCCAAAACTAAAACGCAATTGGCTGTATCTAGAGCCAGTGTTTGATTTGTCTGTTCTGGGCTACTGTAGATTCCATTCCTAGTTTCGGGTGATTATAAACTGATAGAAACATAGTTATGATATACCATTTTGCCAATATACGACCCTAAATCCTACACACCATTAATAACAACACTGACAACTTTAAAAGCGCACTTTGTAGAGAGCAGATCTCTGACCAAGTGGTCGCCCACGCTGATCACAGCCTTTCTAGATAGTTCTTGTAATTCCAGCAGAGGTACTTCAGTAGCATCCCAGAAATACACGTCTCATCTACTTTTGCCGGAGCCACAGTGCATTGCACGGAGAAGACTCACTTTTTTATGCTAACATGCACTGTATGTTAAGTATAGACACAATATATGCAATATGTCATTTTCATGTATTTCTAATAACTGAAACACACCCACATACGTGACTTTGTCTGTAGGTTGCAGCTCAACAAAGTGGGGAATAACAACAATAAATCACTTAAAATGACAATGAAAGAAAACAAATAACTGATAAACTTATTTAAGAAGGGTAAAAGCACAAATATCAAGAAAAAATGATCAAATCAAAATGACACCAAACCATGGAAGTCATTTTTTGAGACATGGCAAAGGCCAAAAATTGTCCTGCAACAGACGGTAAGGCTTGTTGTTTTAAGCAAATTTGTTAAAAACCTGCTGCTCTATATATACTATATCGGTGGGTTAAGAGGAATGATGAGTCAGAAGTCAGAGACAGGCTAACAACAGGATAAAACAGGCTAGAAAAAAGGTTTTTCAACAACTGTGAATCACCATAACCATAAGCTGTCCTCAAGCATACAGATATAAATATGAACACACAATATTAGGCTGATTGGTTCTGTAGTTTGCAAGATTAGCTGCAAACAGACGGAAACACACATGCACACAAATAGATAGACACACACACACACAGACGTAACCAAATGCATGACCCCCTCAAGGTCTACACCTGACTAATAATAATATCAGACAGAATTATTAAATTATTACACTCTGGTGAAGTGGGCCGAAACAAATGTTTGGACTAACTCAAAGCCACTGCATCATAATATAATCATAGAGCTTGCATTTAAAAGTGTACTATACAGAACTGTTGGTTACTGTTTCCAAACACTCTCACCAGAGGAAATGAAAGTAAAAGCCAACCCCAGATTTACACTAATTTGGTGTTTGCATTTTTAGTGCTGTCTCTCTTGGATGTGTGCTGCTTATGGTCTCGCACCTGGTTGCTACCTTTTTAAAAAGGTTTGACATCACCTGAGCGCTGTGGGGGTACACACCCATAAGTGTCCTGAACACAGAAAATAAGAAACTGCAGGCAGAGTCTCTGCAGAGAAATACACCACCAAAGAGTGAAATTGGGTCTTAAGTGATGATTGAGAGGGATTACTTCTGTATGAGACTATACACTATACTATATTATTTATTTACATAATATTTCATTAAATAAATTAACAAAGTTATACAAAGTAAAAAAAAAAGTAGATGAATTACACAAACACATGCCTATATTATTATTTATATGCTCAATAGTCATGAAATATTCACAAAATTCAACAAAGAATCATTTAAAAGACAGGAGAGGAAGATTTATAGATATGAAGTTATATAATAAGGAAAAAATTACAGTGCCTGGTTTCTGTTTTAATAATATCAAATATTTTTAGAGTCTGCGTTAATTATAAGATGTGCTTGTCCTCCAGATTGCTGCTGTGTATAAAACAAATGTTAAATTGTGTCATCTTCATAATATAACAGTTGGTGGGATATGTATTATGTAAGAGTCAGTATTGCCACTGTCAATGTGGCGGAGGTGACGGTGACAAGATTTTATTTGACAGCTTCAGTTGGGAGGAGGAAGTATATATAAACAACAACAACAAATCCTGCTTCAACCCGCCATAAAAAGCTGCCAGCCTGCCTAAAAACATTGTTTTCATGCTGGAGAGTTTTAGTGTCTCATTGAGGCCTAAATGCTGTTCATTGCCTTTTCACCCCACATTTCTGAAAGAAATCAAATCAATATTTGTCAAGGTTCACAGGTTTAAAAACTTGTGAAAGGTGTGAAAATATGGCTTAAAAAAAGTGATGACAATCCAGGTTTCAAAGCTTTGAGTTTGGAATTTTGGCGACCGGCATCTTGGATTTTTGGAGCCATAAATGTCCATATTTGGACAAGAGGGTGGAGTAACTCTAACACTACCTTGGTTAGCACGGTGCATGTGCAGCTATGGTTAACTATGATAATGATAATACTACGTTTAGAAAAAAAAGGCTTAAAACCATTAAAAAGGATGTACTTTCCAGAAAACTGAATATCTGACTCCTTAAAGGGTCTTCAAGTACAACCAAATGCTGAACAAGACATTTTAGACAACCAAAATGTTACAATTAACAATTCATCATCTTCAGAGATTAGAGGCCTGTTCAGAGACATTGCATGTATTATTGGACTATAAAAATAACTTTTTCATTGGAGCAGTCAGATCTGGTATTCTGACGAGGGGCGAGGCTGCTACAACCAACCACAAACATCCACACAGTGTAAAATAATCAATGCTGATGATGCCTCGTGCAGATGTTCAGGACAATCTCGTCTCTTTCTCTGCATTTTGATTCTTTGTTTATCTGCATGCTGTAGTTGCACAGCAGATCAGTGACACAGCGCAACACGCTCAGATGCCCTCGGCAAAGTGTAAACCCGAACTAAACGACACGATTAAGAATAAAGACAGGCTCAAAAAGTCATCCAGCGAGGCAGATAATTACATGACAGGATACGCCATAAGTGGATGATGAGAGAGGAGAAAGCCTTCCCGTGCTTTTCGGCCCCCAGAGACTCACATCAACATCTCCTCCTTTTGACGTCTTCATCTGAATTTCTCCTTAAATTCGTGAAACAAGGACAAAACATTCACGCTCCTAAAGGGACGAAGGACAAAACAAAGCATCTTCAATGAACAGTCCAGCTCCTTCTGAAACCTCTTTCAACCGAGACATGATACTAATTAACCTGTTTGTGTTCAGAGGCAGCTTATCAACTCCCTAAATCAAATACAGTCCACAGTTAATCATCATTAGGAGCTAAGTGCATTAATTGCTGTGGGCAACTTGCTTCATTATCATTAGTACTAGCCGAGGCGTGCTGATCTGAAGCCAAGTGTGGTGTGAAACCAGCTGTGGTGAATCTGAGTGTCCGTACCCCAGCCAGTAATAACAGGGTGTCGTTTATAGTAAAGGCCAGTAAGGGAACACACACATTCAGATGTATATAGATGCACACCACACAAACAAGAACACATGAAGGCAAACCACACAAACAGCTACAAAAATATACAGGGACAAAAGCACAAATTCATCCAAATACACAAACTAAAAAGCACAAAAAACTCTGCACATAAAATGCTGGAACCAAGGGTTTCCACATTCAGGGAGACATGTATCAAACAGGGGATTTGGGGTCCTACATCAAAAAATATTGAGTTGAATTTTATGCACCAATTTGTGCACCATGATATGCAGTATTTATCTAAAATTTTGTCAAAATAAAAGTCATCTTTCATGTTTTTATGATTTTTTTTGGGGGGTGCACAAGAGACATGATATGTCCTGATACTGACGCAAAATGGATTTTAATCTGGACTTTAAAGCCCAGTGTTTTAAAAATTGCTTTGTTGTATGGCCAAGGCGGCGTTATGTATTGTAGTTTTGCAAAAGTTAAACCAGGTTTAACTAACTAAAGCCTACATTGTATTGTATTTATTTTATTTTATAATTTGATTTAGTTTGGTTTAGTTTTTTGCCAGACCCCTCCATGCTGGCACCCCTGTAGCATCAAACCAGTTGTGTAGTGGGATGAGCTATTTTGGTCATTTATAATAAAAAAAAATCCATAAAGTGACTCATAGCGGGAGCACTTCAACAGCTTAGATTAACAGAAAATTCTCCCAGCTGACTCATCAGTACAACAGTGAGAAAATCTCTGTTTTATTTGGGGTTTTCTTTTGACAAACAAGTCAATGGTACAAGCCTTTACACAAAAAACTTTTTGGAACAGGTTAACTACAACTCCCAGGATGCATTTTTAGCAAGAAACATCATATTAAGATCAATATGTCCAATTCTGTTATTGCGCTAGAGCTTAAGCTAAAATTCAATAACAAGCTGTTACAGATTGCTCTGATTCATGCCTCTGACAAGCTTTTTTAATCATGGCAACTGTAGCTGAGGTTCATGGGTATTGTAGTATTTTCAGCCATCTGCCATGCCAAACTGACGAACAAAACATGATTTCTCAGAAAAGAAAAAACAAACTGAAAAAATTTAAACTGGTGGTCATAACATAAACTTAAAATGATCTTTACATCACAAGAGAGAACCCCTTGTTTCTATATTAAGTGACATTAAGGATTAAGTTTTAAAAAACAATTTAAGGGGTGCCTATCTCACCTTGTAGAGCGTGTGCCTCTTGTAGCCTACTGTGTCCCTACTGATTTCAGCTCAGGGCCCTTTGCTGTTGTACCCTCTACCCCTCTCAACTTTTCCATCACTGTTTGCCTTTATGCTTAAATAAAGCCAAAAAAGCCAAAGAAAAACACAAAAATATAAAATACAGTATTCAGTGCTGTTGTCTGTGTGAATGTGTCCTTACAAGCCAAGAAACATAGCAGCCTGCCAACAAAATATTACCAGGAAGCAAACATACTGCATATGTTTGTTTACCCTCGATGAGACTGAATGTAGGATGTAAACATAACTCTGTGAGCTGCACAGGACATGTTTAAGTTAAAGCCCGTTGTCACTCTGAACTCGTCAAATATGTCCGCTCTGTCAGTGCTTTTGGCGTCACGCTCGTATGCCAAAAGCAACCTTTCACATCCAAAAGCAACCTTTCACATCCAATTGGAGCAAAGCAGGGCGGCGTCAGATGAGAAGGCGTGTTGATGTGTCTTTGTTTTCAACACCTTACCATGTGCCTTTTTTGTCTAATTTTTGCCTAATCCTAACCATCGTGACGGACGTGTTGGTTGCCATGCACTGTTGTGTAAATATAAGGACCAAGCAGTGTCATCCCACCATGTCCATTTGTTGACATTACGGTAACGGCATTCCGGAACGTAAACAGCTGACACCGAAGAATACCAAAAAACGTCCTAAGCAGACGCAGAAACTCATTGACAGAGCGGCACCATTTAACGAGTTGGGATAAGAACATGTTGGTAATTTTCAGCCTGATTCAAATGAACAATTGATTTATCAACTATTTATTTTAGCACCACATGGAAGCAACAAACTTGCAAATACACACAGATGCAAACCTGCAAAGACGTTAGGACTTGCACAAACACACAAACAACACATAAGATGCTCATAAAGGAACACACACACGCAAACAAAGAGGTGTTTGAAAAGCAGACTCGTAGTACCGAGATTACGCTCACAATCCAGAAGGTTGTCATTCTGCCAGCAGTACAACGGCGATAGGGAAGATTAACCAAAGGGATGTAATTGGAGGGGTGGAAGATTGTGTGTGTGTTTGTGTTTGTGTGTGCGTGCATGTGGAGGGGTAGGGTGTGGTGTCTGTGTTTAACCGTTGTCATCATCAGCGTGTTCTCCTGCGCGCTCGGCCGAATCAGATCTGTCTCGTCACAAAAGAGTGAGTCCTTCTGCTCTCACACACACTCACAGAGAGCCGGGCCATGAGTCACAGCGTCAATACAGACGCTAATGTACGCCTTCTCTCTGCACAGCTCATTAAGACAGAATTATCATTCGACTTATCAGGGCTATTCTGGTTCGCTGAGGCCGAGGCCTGAGGGTGGAGCTGCTCGGAGCTGCATGTGTGGACGGGTGGAGGGAGGAAACAAAGACAGGAGAAGGGAGGAATCTGGTGAATGCAAGAAGGATGGAACAGGGAGATGGCTGAAAGGATTTATGGAGTGATAGAGGACTAACAATAAATAATAATGATAATAATAAACTTTATGTAGAGAGTACTTTTCATAATGCAGCTCAAAGTGCTTCACAATAAAAAAGCAACAGCAAAAGAAAAAAAGACCAGATTAGACCAGATTAGACAATCAAGAGAAAGGGAGTGATAAACAAGAAAAAAGTAAAAGCAAAAACTACAGAGACCACTAAGAATAGCATGTTTGAATGTTTAAAAATGTTCACAGAGCTCGCTTCTTATAATGACTATCCAGGATTATTGAGCTTTGACCCGTAGTTTCGTAGCTTTAGCTGGGCTGATTTTAGCGTAGCTTAGCACAAAGACTGGAATCAAAGGGAAACTGTTAGCCTAGCTCCATCACACAATATAAATTTTAAGAGTTTTTATCCACAATGATCTTAAAAAACAAACTCTGATCTCTTGCTGGGGCTGCCATACTAACAATAAAAATAACATTTATACTACTACTTCTACTACTAATAATAACAATAATAATAACTTTATTTATATAACACATTTAAAAAACAAAACTAAAAGCATGGATACGTTTTTATTGTCTTTGTAGGACAGGAACGACTGCACCTTTACAATGTTTCTTAAATGAAAGAAAAAAAAATGAATAGGAGTAAGTCCTGGTGGAGAGGTTGGAGGAGAAAGGAGATTAGGAAAAGAGGAGGAGGATGGCAAAAGGATTGGGGGGGATGAATAAGTGGAGGAAGCAGGAGGATGGGATTTTGAAGGGTGGATGGATGGTTGGAGAGATGGTTGTAAGAGGTGCAGAAGATTTGAAAATCTGGTGAATGGAGGAAAGGCGGATGGATAAAATGTTGCCTGGATTTATGGAGGGATAGAGAAATGGAGGAATGGACTGATGGTGGGATTGTCAAGAGCGAGAAGAAGTTATGGAGGAGGCAAGAATGGAAAATCAAAGACGGGGGATGGAGGGTGGAGCGATGATAAATAGATACATGGAGGAATAGAAGAGGTGCAACATGGATAGATGATTGATTGAAGGATGAAAGGATGCAGGGATTGGTGGAGGTAGGATGAATGGCATGGAGGAATAATGAGATGGAGAGAAGAAGTGAGTTTGAGTTATGGAGGAAAAAGGTGCACACCTATGGCAGCGGACAAAGCAACAGCTCTGCAATAAACCCTTTAAAACCTAGTTCGAAATCAACTGTCATGTGCTGCATTCAAAACAGACCCCCAGGCACAGGCCCAGGGGTCCAAAATGTCGCTGACCTTCATCTGCAAAATGTCACTCAAATTAATGTAACATGCATCGACCAGAAAAGACTCAAAATGACATGAAAAATACCCCTTTTCAACTAAATTTTGGGTGTGCACACAGGTTTTTTAAACTCTATATCCACACACTATCTATACTCTAAAAATTCTCTAAAGGCAGCTGATAGACTTCCATTGCCAATAGAGCAGAACTGTGTACATGACAGGCCGGAGAACAGCTTATAACAGTAGAAAGCAGCTTGGTGCCCAGTGAAAATGTTAAGATGGTAAATACTTTTTTATATCTGTTACTTATTCAGTCTCACTAAATTTCTGTGCCAACTATTCATGATCAAAGTTTGGACGTGGGAGTGAATGCCAAATGTAACCTTTCCCATCACATGAAAAAGCCAAATGTTAGCGTGTATTAGTGTTTTTTTTTCAGTGTGAACGGGGCTAAATACATGCAAAATACCAACAAAAAAGAGGCAAAACCACATAGTCTATATGTCTTGCTCCTATGTAAACAAGGTGGTGAGCTTTTTGCATAACTGCACCCATAGTCTCATAATTAACCCATGCTTACTACTATAACTATAGCTAACTATGCAACAACATAGTTTTGTGCCACTTCACACTTTAAGCTCTTACAAATACAAAAGTCAAATACAGGGTCAAGAGATGTGACCAGAAACTGAGCAAATGCTGCAGAACAGGCAGAAAGACCCTCGTCTTTCCTCGCCCCACCCCCGGTGCATTGCATGTTATGGTTGAACCAGACAGTGAGAGTGAGAGTGAGGGGGGGAAGCGCTCAGAGAAGACTGCTGTAGGCAATCAGAGCAGAGAAGAAATTAGCGGAAAAATTATCAAGCAATGTATGGAGCAGGTTTCAGATGATGGAGGGTAAGTAGGTCATCACAGTAAACCCACTACAATAAACTCAGAGGAATAGAAGAACTGACATACACAGGGATCAGTGGATGGATGGAAAAGGTGCAGAACGAGGGAGACGATGGTAGAAAAGAAGAATAAAATGGAATTAAAATGGATTTAAAGGAGTACTTCATCCACAAAATTATCGTTTATATTTCAATTACTCAACTCATTCAATGCTGAATTGTTCAAGAAAGCTTTGTTTTCTCCTCCATGCCTTTGGCGAACAAAGAATGCAAAAATGGAGAAAATTCTGGTTGAACTGAACTGTGTTCAACAAAACTATATCAAAACATCCATTAACAAACTCTTACACAACTCGTGCACTGTAATCCTCTCATTTATCCAGTAATATGCTCAGAACCTCCCAAACATTGCATTTTCCCTATTACCTTTTCATATAAAACCATTCTGTAATAGTAGTTTTCAAGCATGAACAAGTTGCCTGAAACGCCCAAGTAGAATTCAAACGCACATGCTTGCCCATGCACGCCACTCATATGAAGAAGACTTTAAAACAGCAAAGCTTCAGCAAACATGCATGCCTTCTGGAATTACTGAACATACGACTGGATAAATAAGACTTTATTATACTGCATGTCCACTACCATGTTTTAAACAGTAGCCCAGAACTGACAAACCAAACACAATCTGCACAATCCGCTAGATGCCACCAAATCCACTTAAATCTTACACACTGAACCTTTAAGAGTGGATTGATCTATGGACAGATGACAATGGAGCCTGATGAAAAGCCAGCGTCTCTCTAAAGTGATTACAATTCATCCTGAGGGGGACGTGAACATCTGTACCAAATTTCATGGCAATCCATCGAAAAGTGGTTGTGACATTTCACTAAAAGCCAAAAAGGTCAACCTGTTAACGGTGCTGGAGAGAAAAAGTCAGGGAATCCCTTCAGTCTCCTGACGTACATGAAGGTCTGTGTGAAATTTCATGTCAATCCATCAAGAAGTCATTTAGACATTTCATCGGGAACAAAGTGGTGGACTGACAGACCAACACTACCATCCACTGAGCCAACAGCATGGCCTAAAGCAGCCAAATCTGGACCCCCAACAATTTTCTTATTCACAATAAAAATTAACTGATTCATACTGGAATTTTTTTATTTGTACTTTATAAGGTGCCAGAGTGCATAAAGCAGCATCAAAATAGAGCTTATTTATTAAAATAGTGCCAGTGGAGGAGTCCCTGAAGAGGTCCTATAGTTAAGCTTCTAATGCTTCTAATAATCTAAGTCCTTAAAATGAATAAATGATCTAAAATCCTAAAAACGTCCTAAAATCCAATAGTGACCTAAAATCATACAAATGTATTGAAATCCTTGATATGTCTTAGAATTGTCTATATACATCATCCTATAAATATCCTAAAGTCCTCGAAATGTCCTAAATTCCGAGAAATGTCCTAAATTCAGAAAAATGTCCTAAAATCCTATAAATGCTCTAAATCAGAGAAACGTCCTGTAATCTGAGAAATGTCACAAATTCAGAAAATGTCCTATAATCTGAGAAACATCCTTAAATCCTAGAAAATTTCCTAAAATCCTAGAAATGTCCTTAAGTCAGATAAAGATCCTAGAAATGTCCTAAGAAATAGAAATGTCCTAAAATGCTAGAAATGCTCTATAAATCCAAGTAACCTTTATTGGGCCGCTGGTACTGGCCCCTTTGCAAAAGTGGCCCTAAGCAAAGGACGCTGATTGTCCCCGGCAAAATGGAGTTATTGAATGGATGTGTGGAGAGATGAAGACAGGACTGATGTTTCTTTGTTTTATGCAACTATCCAATCATGGAGCTTCACTACAAAGACATAAAGTACTGTACTGAAGATGAGTCATCACTCTTCATAAGGCGCACACACACACAAAAATACATGCATGAGGATATTTATACCCTCACTGTACATCCACCTACAGACATATTGGCACACAGACTGTGAGTGAAAAACACGCTGCAGACAATCAGAGTGTTTCCTGCAGCTCAGAGTGATGTGTTAAATAATAACGGCTCAGGATTGCAGCTGAGCGGCCGCGTCGCTCGTCTGCACCGCTACTCAACTCGCACCAAACACACACTGTCGGAGACAAACGAGATGACAAAGACGGATGCTTCTGCTGCCTTTATTATCTTTCAATATGCAGGCTGTGTAACGCGTCCATCATCTTGTTACGCTGTATCCATGTTCCTGACGGCATGGAATCAGAAGGAGTCAAAACTCTGAGTACACGCCATACTTCATCCTCTGAGGCAGCGCTGCCAGACTGAATGAACTGATAATTTAACTGAATGCTGGATGATTTCACTCGAGCATCCTGATGGAGGTCTTTCACGGATGAAAAGTCATGTTTTTAATCTTGCCGAGCTAATTAAAGCTGCTCGTGTAGCATTTTGACATCAATAAATCTTTAACACATTCATTTTGAGATATTAGGGTGATTACTGTAAACAAATACAATCATTGCCAAGAAAATTGGCAGCTTCTAACAGTCACAACACTATTTTTATGTTGTGAGCCAGTGAGTTGAGCTCAAGCTGGGCTCAGTCAGCGGATGAAAACAAAACTGAGACTGACGTACTGCAACAATTTGCTGCAATGTTGACAATGTTTTGTGATGACATAAAACAAAAGCAGAAGACCAAACGAGAAAACCGAATGAGAAAATGGTCAACAAGGGTTGTCTATTCTTGAGCGAGAACGGCTGTGAGATTTTAACTGCCAGTTTGAATATTTTCCAACAACTGTATGCTAGCAAACATCAACCTTATGGGTTAGAACTTTTACTGTTGCTTGGCAACATTGTTGGTTACTCCTGACATAACCATATCTGTAATCATCCAGATTTTAAATCCTAAATTGATTTTATCTTTGAAGATGTAATTTGTATTTATGATGATACAAGTAACAAATATTTGACCTTTGATTTTGTTACCGTTGGAAGAAGCCAAGGTTGCTGTTTTCCCCTATTTCCAGTATTTATACTAAGCTAAGCTAATAATAATAATAATAATAATAATAATAATATTGCTATGACAACGGCAGCGCATGTAGATGCAGCAGCCTACAGCTCCAGCAGCCTGTAACTCCTCAAATCCTTGCTACTTTTTCGCTATATTTTGCTATATTATTCTACTTTTTTCGACACCATGGCCCCTTCTGCTAAAGCATGTCTTTTCTACGATAGAAAAGCAGTTATCAACATCGGGAAAAGTTGTGTAGGGTTTGGACTGAATGCTGAAATGCTAAAAGAAAGTAATTCAGTGTATTTCCCAAAATACCAAACTATTCCTTTAAGGAGGACACATGAAAACAAAACAGAAATCACTTGACTATTAGATTCCATATTTGTTTTAATCTGTATCTGT
Source organism: Plectropomus leopardus (assembly GCF_026936395.1). Taxonomy (NCBI): domain Eukaryota; kingdom Metazoa; phylum Chordata; class Actinopteri; order Perciformes; family Serranidae; genus Plectropomus; species Plectropomus leopardus. Next base: position 7,089,749 of record NC_142189.1, read on the forward strand.
GATGACGGCTGTTTGAGAAAGCCCACAAACCGCAGACAGCCTGCCTCTGGATGCGCTAGAGAAGCTCCTAATCGGCCCATATGCTGCTTTCCACATGGGACAGTTTCTCAAATTAACAAGAGTCTTGTTCCTCTTGCTATTTCTGCCTGAATCTCTAGTGGTTGTCCCTCCGCGGCCTTTTGTTTCACTCTGAATCTCTGCCTTCATCCTTTCCCAGCCTCTCTCTCATTTCTTTATCTTTAATTCCCCGCCTCTGTACCCGACTGTCTCTCACACGTCTTTCTACTTCTCCACGCGTTCCTCTACTTTCTGTTGTTTCCTGTTTCATTCCCACCTGCATGTCTCTACTTGTTTGCTGTCATCTCTTTGCTGTCAACGATTAATGATGACAATGAAGAGAGAACTAACTCTGGAGATTATCGACCAAATTTAGTGTTTTTTCCTCTTTGAACTGAAAAGTTTGGGGGCCCACCGGCCCTATACAACTTTTTAAGGTAAATGAGCCAACAAACTTTTTAGATTACTGTGTTTAAAGAATAAATTTATCCTAGCATATGTTAAACATCACAGTATTAAACATCACCTGAAAGTTCCTGTAAACATCTGTTTTAAAGCAATTTTTTGTATTTAGGTAACCAAAACAATTACTTCCAACACACTTGAGAAGAATGTTCTGGCTCTTCACTAAAACAAAAGCTGCAACTATAAATCATTTTTGATTATCAATAAATCTTCTGTTTGTTTTCTTGATGAGTCAATTAGTTGTTTGGTTTACAAAATGTAAGAAAATAGCAAAATAATGCCAAAAAAAAAACAAGATTATGCTTTCAAATCATGGACGGATTACTGAAAGGGTTTACCAGGAGCAAGTCCAGGGGCCCAAAATATCAGGGGGGCCTCGTGGTCATCGCCACAAAATGTCGCCGCAAAATGTCTCTCAATTAACGCATAACAACCAAGAAGAGATTCAAAATGTCCATAAAGACACACAAAATGACCAAAAAGAGGAGCAAATTAACTGCAAAAAAACTACAAAAAATAACTAGAAAAAGGGTAAAACAAACACAAAGACACAAATGACCAACCATAAATGGCGCAAAACTACCACAAAAAAACACAAAATGACCCCAAAAGAGACAAAAATGACCTCAAAGAGATGCAAAGGAACTGCAAAGAGAGATGAAAACACAACAAATGGGCCAAAGGATCCACAAGGAGGCTAAAAAAAATCCAAATTGAACCCAAATTTTGTCAGAGACACAAAATAAAAAGGGGCAAAACTACTAGAAAAAGATAAAAAAATGACTCCAAAAAGATGCAAACGAACTGCAAAAGACACAAAATAACTAGAGACAAAACTTTCACACACACAACACAACAACCAAAACAAGACAAAATGATATTAAAAACAACAAAAAAATGAGAGACCAAATGTATTTCTTCAACTTGATTTGTTTTCTTGTTTGCATAATTCAACCTGACATTTTAAGGAAAGATGAATGAGCTGAATATTTTGCCATGTAGGAAAAAACAGTTGTGGTAAATATCACAACAGCACACATTTCTCGACCTCCAGACCTCCACCTTGTCTCATTTTTTGAATCTCTTTCTGTCTGTCTTTACTCCTGACTTCTCTCTGCATCTATGTCCGTCTCTCTCCTCCTCTCCCTGGTTTGTCCGGTCCAGATGTCACGCTGTGCTGTGCGGATCAAGTGGAGACGAGCTCCCTCTACTTGTTAACAGTCTGTTTATTCTGCAGCCATATCAGCCTCACTGCCGTGTCAGCAGCAGGCAATTACAGAGCAGATTACCAACCCTGATAATGTCATCAGACTGGGCCTTACACACTAACACACACACTGTGAACACACACAAACAAATAAAGACACAGTTCACAAGTTCACTGCTTACTCACCAACATGTGCAGTATATTTGCACAATTACTCACACACATATACACCATTAACAGCAGTGGAAAGACACCAAGAACTTCAGTACTGCTGCATTTACTTTAGGACTTTACGTTCAAGAGCAGCTTATTAAATATGAATCAATATTCAAGATTAATATCTTAATTTTAGATTTCCCCTTAAATTGACTACAGACTGACTTCCATTAGAACCTTGTTTATGTAAATGTGGATTTTCTCATTCAGGAATTTGGTTTGGTGTACTGGTGCATAATAATAAACACAGTAAGAAAAAAATCAAAGCAAGTATTGCAAAGGACAATAAAAAAAGACAAGAAATGTAAACACAGAATAGGAGAAAATACACTAAAAATAATAAAAAATACTATTAAAATATGTAAAATATATCTGTTTTAAAATGAAAGATCTGGACAGTTTTGGAAATACTAGTTTTGTGCAGGAATGTGCACAATATTGCACAGGGGGTGTGCAAAAGTTCCAAGTATGAAGCATAAATAATGTACAGAAACATGCTTCATACGTATAACACAGACATTTATAAAATGGTGCAACAATGAGTTAACTTTGGCTTTGGGATGGGATGGTGGATGGTGTGTCACCTAGGCGAGAAGCCTGCCATCAAAAACAGTTGTTTTTGAAAGAGTCATTGTTGCATTTCTAGCAGCTTTTAGGCTCCAAACGTAAGTATTTTTTAGTGAAAAGTTGCTTTGATGCCACGAAAAGCAATTGTTTTTTACTGAGACATCACTGCTTTGTCAGCAGGGATTTTGCCCACAGAATCGAGTATCTTAAGTGAAAACATGATCTTTTCCTTTCTATTGCCATGTGGTTTTTGTGCCTAAACCTGACCACACATTAACCACCGCCTTGTTAAAATGTAAAGAAATGTCGAGTTTCAACATATCTGCTATATAATAATCTACATCGTATTTTTTTTAAGGAATGTATAATGCCATTTTTTTTCTTTCTGGTGACTGGGTTGCTAAACCTAATTTCACCCCAAAGTTCTTACTTTAAATCAGCCTCCTGCTCACTAGTAAAAACATCCTTATTGTATAGCATATTTTTTTGTGACATTTTGTTATTATTAATACTATTTGTTATTTACGAGGGCATTTGACAAGAACGATGTATAACAAACATACATTTCAACACCTGAAATCTGATGCATAACACAGAGATGTAGCCAAAAGCTCATTTGCATCCCTAGTTGTTGTGCACGTGAACAACAAAACAGACAACATGTGTTACACTGAAAATTTATAAAATTATGTTCATTGCAAACATGGTCGCATTGGGATCACTCTGCAGAATTGTATGATAAGACAACTATGATGCATATAATAACAAAAGAGAAAGAATAAAAATATGTGGAAGTTTTGATTTGGGGTCAAAGGGAGTTAATTTTTTATGGCTTTAATAGAAAAGCCTGACTGTGTAAATGTTGTGGATTTGAGAGGACTGTTATATAGGTTTTCTAGTATATTTTCATATATTTGGACATGCACACACAGAGACACTCATGGAAACAGACCAGCAGGGAGGTTCTCTCTTTAGAGACACTGTCCACCAGGGACTGATGCGTCTCCCCGGTTACTCGGTGTGATGTATTGTGGCCGCTGTGCTGACATCATTGATGTAACCCTGAGCACTGATTAACAGCCCTGCTCAGCCGAGGGCACGCAGACGGAGCCACGGCCGCCTCAGAGACGTCTCATCGGCTTTCTCTCACAGGCAAAGCCCCAAGGATCCTCCTGAAGCCCTCAATATCCACTTATCATATGCAACATTAATAACTTCAATATTATTATCCATTTTCCACAGAGGGCTGCAGAGGAAGTTACTTTTTTGTTAATACTTTCATGTCGTACCCTCTGGGTACGAGACAGCCTGTGTATGAATATTTTATTGTGTGTATTTAAAGAATTTTGTTCCCTAAATGGGACATCCTCCAGAATGGCTGTTCCAACACAATTAAAACAAATGATTAAGCAATGTAAGTCTTTTGTTGACACAATAATAACCACTTTCAAGCCTTAACCAGCTCCTGTTTATTCTAGAAATATGAAACGATGACCTTCATATGACTGTTTTCTAAAAAAGAATAAACACACAGGGAATTAACTCATTCATTCACCTTTTTGCACAGTTACTGCTGTCATATGAACGGATTATGACACAAAAAGCCGTCGGCACAGACATGTAACAGCCTCCCAGCCCTCCAACATATGAGAAAAAGACACCAACGATTTTTACTTCCTGACACATCAAATCCACACTGACACTCCTCTGCACAGATATTATACACAATATTAAAGGAAACCCAGACACACCAAACCGTCACCAAAGAATTGGTGGCGACAAAGGCTGACTGTTACATGGAGGCCCCAAGCTACATAACAGTTAACCCCTTCTGAGCCAGCTAGCAGCTTTGGATCCTCAGGTGGGGCCCTTCTGGCTGTTCCAAAGTCGAGGCTTAAATCTAAATGACCGTGCCTTTTCCATCAGGGCCCCTTGGCTTTCCTGCGTGAAGAGATAAGGACTGTAGAATCAGTGACTTCTTTTAAATCACTTCTTAAGGCCTATTTTTATAGACTTACTTTATGTAATGTCATCTTTTTATTTATTTAGCATTTTTAATTTATGTTTTATTTTCTTTTTATTTGTGTTTTTATTGCTTTTATTGCTTCTGTTGTTTTTGGTCTATTTCTTTGTATTATTTTATATTGACTTTTTGCATCCTGCATCTTGCATTATTCCTCCTCTTGTTTTAATTTTATTCTATCTCTACCCTAATTTTTGTTCAATACGGCTGTTGGGCTTTCCGTTGTTGTATCGTCATCTATATATCCCATTTCTGCAAAGCACTCTGAAAGCTCTGTTTTTAAAGGTAAAAATAAAGTTGTTATTATTATTATTATTATTATTATTAGCAGTTCCTCCTTGAACAGGCAGTGTGAAAGGGGCTTTAGACAGAAAATCATCACATTCACACATCTGATGTGACTGCTGAGCCACCCAGAAACAAACTATTCTGGTCAAAATAAATCAGATCATCACTGGGAGCTTTCCAGCTTGAAAGAGACAGACTCTCCCTGCTGTAAGAAAGATGCAAAGCACCTGACTTGCCCCTCTTTAGAGCGCGAGGTGTGAAACGAAGTTGTTCTCGGGGGGTTTGAGAAGGTCATTACTGACATCGACATTAATGAGATCCCACGTAGAAGGTGAGTGCCCCTGCTGGCCCTCACCTGAGCGTTAAGACAGGCCTGACACTGTGGTGTGCCACCGGCATGGCAGGTAGCAGTGCGGCTCATCCATATCTCTGTGCTGAGAAGCAGCCCCCACACACCTCTCAGGAACAATTACTGCTCTTCCAGCTCCTCATCACAGATGGTGAGGGCTTTCAGAGCGACTCCCCTCTTCTCCTCTATCTGCGGCTCATTGTCTCTTTGGTTGACTGTGTCTGTCTCCCTCCACCTCTCTGTCTTTTTTTTACGCTCAGACTATTTCTGTCGCTCCCTCTGTGTCTGCAGCCATCCTCCTCCTTTCCCCACTTCCCCTCTCTGCCTCTCCCAAATTCAACAGTTCAATTTAAATCCATTACACCTAAGCCCCTGACAGAGTGTGGCATCCATGGTAACCGTTACTAGACAACAATCTCGCTGTGACTCCACATCGAGGCCACTGGCGGAGGGGAGATGCACTGAGGCCTCGTGGGGCGCTGACGTAAACGCTTGTGTCATTTGCTAAGTGACGGGTCCTGTCCTTCAACTGCGACCCCAATCTGGGACAGAAAGAGATCGCAACATAAATCACATCAGGCCAACGGAATGAAACGTATTTGTTTAAGAGCAGCAGCATCGTGGTGATTTGGGGCAACAGGATGAATCTAATTTGATAACAATACGCCAACCTTCTATTGCCATTCCTTGTGCACGGCTGCCCCTGTAACCCTCCTATCAGCTGAAAACACGAGCCTGGTGCTGAGGAAATGTGGATAAGAATGCAGCAGCAGCAGCCCTACTCCATGTCTCCGTCCTTGAAGAAAGAGTAAAGACACAGTAAATCACCAACACGTCGCCTCACATCCTTCACTAACTACTGTACGACACCACAGCAATCACAGCAGAGAAAGTTAGCTGTGACCTCCACACTCAGGAGGCGGTGCCGTAAGTACACACCACAGCTCCTCCATTGTCTCCATTCACAGAAAGTTGGGCAAACAATGTACATAAAGATAAAGATGCACAGCGACGTTATAATCACAATCAGGGATAATTAAAGGGACCGTTCATGCAGTGCTTCCCACAATAACACTGCATCACTGAATTACCATTTAATTGCATGTTGATACAATCAATGCTGCTTTGACAGTTAGCTCAGCGCTAGCAAAGGGAAAAAAGCACCCAGTGTTTCTCCTCTGTAATGGAATGACACTGCAAAGCAAGACATCTGTGGTTTAAGATAAGTGACAACTATTCCTGCAAATTATTGCTTCCAAAGTAACACACATAGTATTGCTGCGGTTATAATCTACCTGAAAAAAACATGTTTTGCATGTTAATGTCATAATCCTTTCGATTTTTTGTTAAATGAAACCATTTTTGATACTATTTTTTGGCATTCTTTTGTGGACGAGTCATTCACTGTATATCCACTCTGTAAATACCTTACTACCTACTACCTACTATATATAGGTCAAGTTCAAGGTCAAATTTATTTACATCGCACATTTAAAAACAACCAAGGTTGACCAAAGTGCTGTACAAAAGTACTGGACAAAATAATAGTCAATAAAAATACATGAAATGCAGTATAAAATGCACATGTAAATGTGCATTTTATACAAATATGAGGGATGAACGTCTCAAAATAAGTCAAAGGCCAACAAAAAGAAGTGGGTCTTGCGCAATGACTTAAAATTCTCCAGAGTCTGGGCTAAGTTGTTCCACAGTTTTGGAGCTGCCATCACAAAAGCTCAGTCACCTTTTGTTTATAGTAGTTGAACTGTCTCTCTTGTTAAATACACAACTTTACAAGAGGTACATAACTCTACGTTAACTAGGGGCGCTAATTCATAAAATACCACAAGAACCATTGTATAAGAATATGTTGTCCAACTTCTAAGAAAACCAGCCACCTTTCTTGTTTCCTGCTCTTGTGTTAAAAACTCCTCACGCTGTATGCAGCATGAAATCAGATCATGGTTGCTCATGTATGAAGGAAAAATAATGATTCTTAACTGACTTCTTCATTAAAGTGTGTTGAATTTGTTTGGCTGCACTATAAACAGAACCAGCCTCCCCTTGGGACCTATGCTTGCTGTTACCATGGTAACTGCAGGTGTCACCAAATCAGCCAGAGCCGAAATCTCAAGGATTACAACTTTAATAACTCAATTGCCCAACTTTTAAATGACTATTTTCCAATCAAAGGAAGTCGAGTAATGTAGAAAGTGCATTAACACTTCATAACCTTCATTATCATGTCACACCCTGCCTCTGACATTCCTCCTCGTGACCCCCAGAAAGAAGTGGAGCTTTAATGAAGTCGGGGTCTGCGAATGCATGAATAGCGCTGGGCTCCCATTTGAATTAAATCTATTCATCCGTGCCAGTGTGATTTCTCTGTGGTACCGAGGCAACCGAGGGCCCTCTGAGTCGTGACATTTGTGCCATGGCTGGCGGAGCAGGCAGGGAGGTGAACACCCATCTGCGTATAACCCTGACCACCAATTCCAAAATCCAGTGCAATACGTCAGCTTTGACTGGACTGAGGGGGATAAGAGGTAAAAGAAAAGCAGTGAGTATCAGATGGGTGGCAACGTCTGCAGATATTTAGATTTTGCGGAGAAAAACACAAAAACAAACATGTTCCCGTATCTTAGACTCGCTGAGTGAATCCTGCAGCTCACCTGTGACACACACACTCCTCGGGGCGTATTCACAATTACATAATAATCTTTACTTAAATCCATTTCGTGCACTGGGAGTAGCATCAGTGTCACACTATTCTAAATTCGGAAGTCTCTTGACATATTAAGGTAATCCCGCTCAGATTTCAGTATTAATTGTGTCATCTGTATTCAAAGAGGGCCTTGTGCACTTTTAAAAATAAGCCTAGAACGAACCTGGAGACTCTGCTGACAACAGAGGAGGGATTTAACAGATTTTCAGACTGGGAGCAAACTGCCAACCCCCCACCAGGACTGACGCAACATCATGAGGCAGGTGTGCAATGCGCAACACAGAACCCCGGCAATTAAGACGAGAGAAAATAGTGCATCAGAGAAATCCTCACATCTCAAATGTCAAGGCAATGATTTAGAGAAAACAGTCAAAGCTCTGGATTGTATTTCCATCATTGCTGAAAGGCTCAATTTTAGGAACTATTTCACACTTCAAGTGTATTGTGTTTTGTATCGGTGCTCTGTGAATTCACAAAAGCAACCAACTCTCACAAGCCTTTTATGTGTAACTCCAAACTGGGGCTCGAAATGATTTTACTGACAATGTTAATTCATATGTGAAGTCAAATCTGACACCAATTTGAACCAAGATAACGATCAGCAGAAACACAGACAGAGAAACAAAGACAAGAGACGTTCATTTTCCCGCCCGCCAACGCCTCTAATTTGTTCTAAACTTAATTTTATGGTATGTGCTTCTGTTTTGACTGAATTGAGACGTCTGCCCAAAATACTGATCAAGTGTGTTATCTCGCTCTTGTTTTTGCTACATTGTTTTATCTCTCGTTCTCCCCGCTAATGGCGGCTTAGCCGAGCTGTCAAAAATGGAAATTTAAAAGCTGACAATAATAGTTTGACTTTTTTGGGAAATAAGCTGATTCTCTATTTCTGGAGTTTGTATGTTGAAGTTACTGCCGGCAGCTGGTTAACAGCTAGCAGAGACTCTGGTAAGAGTTTGCTCCATAGACGTAGTTCATAACCACCTTTCACTGGTTTTAACAGACGAAATCACATCACCTTAATCCTGGCTTCCCACCATTGAGTCGCTGTTTGTTTTAGAATTCATTTTAAGATTTGCTGATCGCTTTTAAAGCTCCACTGGGTCAGGCCCCAAGCTACATAACGTTGATACATACATAATGTTGAAATCTAAAGGAGATTGTGTTTTTGTCATCAGGGCTCCTCGGGTTTGGAACGACTACTACTCGCCTGACAGAATCAGTGACTTCTTTTGTATCTTTTAGACTTTTACGTGACATCTTCTCTTTTTAATTTGTCTTTCAATTTATCTTTTTCCTTTAATTTATCATTTCATTCTGTCTCGATCCTGATTATTATTATTATTATTATTATTCCTATTTATTTCTTAGTTTTTGCTTACTGCCTTTATTTTGCTGTTGTATTTACCTAACACGTTTCTGCCTCTAAGCGCTTCTTTAATTCTTGTCTGGCTTTTGTTCGACATTATTGTTTAGCTTTCATTGTTAATGTCTCTGGGATTTCTTGGCTCTGCCTTGCTTTGTTTGTCGAAGCACTTTGTAAAACCTGTTTTTAAGATGCCATATAAATAAAGCTATTATTGTTAATATCACTTAAAGCTAAAACTTGTTTTTTGTACTACTTAAAAAGAAAAAAAAAATGTATTTAGGAACCTTTGATGTGCTGGATTTTGCAGGCTAGCTGTCCACCTTTTTTCAGTTTTGTGCTGAGCTAAGCTAACCAGCTGCTGACTGTAGCTTAATATTTAACAAGACTCCCTAAAAACTGCCTGCCTGCATGGCTATTTGTGCTAAAATGCTGTTTGTTGTTGCTGTGTATTGTTTAGTACTGATGTTCTGCTGTTTCTTGTTGCTTTGCATGGCCTGTGTTTTGTCTTGAGACTTCCTGTTTGCTATTGTTTTTGGTGTCTTTATGGTGTCCTGCTGTTGTTGTGTGAATTTGAAAATTAGCCAGCTGGCTAACAATGGCACACTTACAGGAATATTGATTTATCTGTGTTGCATTTATTAATAAAATAAATGACCTAAAATGTATGATAACGTATGTGCACTTTTTTAATCAGGTAAACATCTCTTGCAAAATCCCGTTCTCTTGTTTTAAGCGTTGAAATAAAAAGATGCGTTTGAGTCACCTTCTTTAGGATCTGATGCATATCTGTGTGGTCCATATCAAACTGAAAACATGATGCCAGGCAGAAGAGTGTTATATCTGCATTATGTGAGGGGAAATTAGATTTAGGTCCTTTTTGTTGCAGCGTAAATATTCCTTAACCTTCCAAAAATCTTCTCTGGAAGTCTTCAAAGTCAATCTGCTGTCACCATCCATCCGCCATCATTTTTTTTTCTGCTCTTCCTAAACTGAGCTGTGGTTAGAAAACAGGCTGAGGTCTTTGGGTTACGTTCCTGAATCATCTGCCAACAGGTGGCGAGGTTGCTGCTCCTGTGGGGAGCGACAGCTGTTCCCCATCGCTCACTCGTTGCCTCCACCATCAGTTGGCGAAACAAGGGCAAAGCTCGGCGAGCCTCTGGAAAACTGATGGTACAAGCACCGGGAGACAGCTAAAACGGCAGGTATTAGCAGATTAGTGGCTCCAGTGTGTCATTAGCTGAGGTAATAATGAATTGCTTTGTGGGAGGTTCTGCTGCATAATGAGGCATATGATGGCATAAGCCCTCATTAAAGAGGCCTACACTGAATACAGTTTAATCAAGACCCTCGCACAATGTGTCATTTGATCCGCAAATTATGTTTAATCCACTGATCTTCAGATTATCACTTCCTGTCCTTTCCGAGATTGCAGCGGCTCATTCTCTGCATGTCTGTTTGAATGGTAGAAATTCTCCCCATACCTTTCCCAGGGGACACAGGGGAGCAGATGTGTCCCTACATGCTGGTAATGCTGTGGGAGGTTCCGCTGTACAATCAAGCAAATGGTCGTGTAATCCACCACACACACACACACACACACACACACACACACACACACACACTCTCACCCACACACACACACACACACACACACACACACACACACACACACACACACACACACACACACACACCTATACAGCCCAAAGATGCTACAGTGCAGGTTTTTTAATCAGAGTCAGGACATGAAAACACAAAAAAGGAGGGAGCAGAGAGACAGTTTCTAAAAAGGCTACAGCCGCCATTGTCCTCCAGACCACCTGTCCTGTCCTCCAAACAAATGGCAGGAGGTCAAAATGATGCTGAATAAACTGATCAAGTGTCTGCTGTCGTCCTGCCTCAACATTTCTGCACTGTACATGTAAAAAAAAAAAAAGCTGATACAGCTTACAAACAGTAGATTTCTCTGCTGTCTTAAAAATGTGAGTTAACTGAACTAAAATTGAATAATTAAAGAAGTTTTTCATTGATATAAAAAAGGCCCTCAGATGCACAAATATCAAAAAAATCTAATCAACAAAATCTGCAATTCTACAAAACTGGAAAGGCAAACGCTCTGCTTCGGAAACACTCCTGGTAAAGTACTACACTGTGCGGCTTACGGCTTGCAGTTGTGCCTGGTGGAACTTTCTCTAACAGTCAAACAGCCAAAATGTGTCCGACAACAGACGGCAAGGCTTTGTGCAGCTGAGCTGATTTCTGGAAAACTTGTGGCCCCCGCGGGCCGGTTAAGAGGAGTGAGAAATGAGCCGTCAGTGAAGGTATAAAACAGTCAATAAAACTATGTTTTTCAAAAATTGTGAATCACCGAAACCACAAGATGAACAAAAAGTCATAAATGTGCAATCAAAATATTAGGCTGATTGGTCCAGTAGTTTGCCTGATTAACTGCAGGCAGTAACAGACACACACACACACACACACACACACACACACACACACACACACACACACACACACACACACACACACACACACCAAACCAAATATATGAGTCCCTCCAGACTTCTATTTGGCAGAGATTAATAGAAATTGTAAATTGAATTGACTTGAAATCTCTGAAAGTTTGTTAAATCAAGAGATTTCTTAATTCTCCGAAATTCGTATATGACGGAGTATAAATACTTCACATACAGTACACACACCGCCTTCCTGGAATACAGTGAGATCGCCAAAACCATCAGCAGCTTCACTCTGACCTACTGGCACATCCACTGGGAGATCCCCAGTGCCATCTGTAATGGCTGGTGTTGCTGGCGATAAGGAAATGGAGTCTTTATCTCAGCCCAATTAGGCAGCTAATTGATTCAATACCAGTCATTTAGAGTTCCTCCGGGTCCGGGATTGAGCACTTCAGCCCTTTGAACAGACGTGAGATCCCCTGAGGGGAGAGGGTGTGTTCGACCCCACAGAGCCTGGAGATTATAATCTGGACAGACAGAAAAATTACATCAGGGATAAATCTGATTAGAAATGTTAAATTCACTGATAGTCACAGAGGTTTGTTGCCTGATCACGTTAATTAATGAACAAACCTCTAGGGATTGGTAATATGAAATATGATGATAATATTTTGCTGTGCAAAAAGACGTAGCCCTAACTTTCCCATTGGTAATTTATGATTATTTTCTAAATCAGTCAATGAATTATTAAAATCATTTAAAATGACTCAACAGAGCTCAAAAACATAAAATAAATGTGTGTATCGTGTGTATTGCACTGTTTTATATATTGTTTTTTTTTTTGGATTGGTATGTTTTGTTATATTCAAAACCCAATAAAATGCTTTATTATTATTATAAACTGCTCTTGTTTTAATTACATGCCACTATTGTTTTATTCTCCGGCTAAGTATATTTATAGTAAGTTTTATTGAATTTTTATTTTATTAATTGTACAATTTATAGGTTTTAAGGGCTGACAGAGAGCCAGGGCAATACATTACATCGCACTGCATGTACAATGTATGTTTTTTAATGTATATGACAAATAAATTTTTTCGATGAACTCGAGATGAAGCCAATAAGAGCTCAACAATTTTATGACAAACTGCAAAATGATTTTAAATTTACAAACATTATACATGTAACTTAATTCAAACTACATCAAAAATGACTTGTATCTTGCAATTCCGATGTTCGATGTTCCTTAATTTTGATGAAATTTATGGTTCCCCTATACATGTTCTGTAATTTTTTGGGCAATTTCCTTGGAAGCTCAAAATAAACTTGTAATTTTCTTTTATTTATGTAGAAATTAAAGATAAAGCTCTGAGACAGTAAACTTATTCACAAAACTAACTCATTACTTCAAAGCAGTTTATCGCACATTTTTAGACGAGGTATTGAAGCTTTATTTGCAATCTTCGGAGTTGTGCTATTTACAGTGTTTGATGTGGCCTCTCATTTCCCACGGTGCTAATCCGACACCACCTCTAGCTCTGCATTTCACTGTTCGGAGGAAGCAAATAACACTTTCCCTTGACACGGAGACAACGCTGAAAGGAAGAGATTCATTCGAGGTCAAATTCGGGTTGACTGCTAACAAAGGGATGAGCTTGACTTTTAAAGCAACACAAAGGGCAGGTTCATGAAACTCACCGAGTCATAGAGATTTATGCAGCCCGTGACCCCTGAAAAAGGGAATGTAATGAGCTCTAAGTTCACGCGTGGTGCGCTCCTGGATCACGATGGAGAAGGCAGACATTATTCAGATGATGAGTTGGAGGAGGTGGACGCTCGAATGAAACCTCGAGTGGTTACTTCAGGTTTTATGGGGTTGTGATTGCAAAGCAAACCTCAGGGGGGATGCTTCTTTAAAATGTAATCAATATTTAATGCTGCAATATTGTGGTGGTACATGTAAAACCCTCCTCCTCCCACACTCGTACTCATTGCTCATGCAACATAACATAAACAAGAAGAGAGGCTTCATGAAAATCACATCTGGATGCAGCTGTGCTATTAGAAATTCAGAGCAATTTCATCTCAGCAGCAGCAGCAGCAGGATGTCAGAGTCAGTGATGGATCCTCAAATGCAGCCGTTCCAAAACGTTTCGACTTGTTGCATATGATTAAGAGCTGTTAGAAATAATTATTCTGTTTGATTAATTTTTAAGAGGCCAAAATAGCTGCAAACACCACAACTTCTACTCCCACTGCACCAGAAATATTACTACTGCTGTACTACTACTTGGCTTGATTTCACTCAAAAACATTGGAAGAAGGCAAAGTGCAATGAAAGAAGAAATTACCCCCAAATTAGAGAAATTAGTTCAAATATTTTACCAGAAAAAAAGGGAATTTTTTTTTTTTTAATTTTGAGGTTTGCAGCTGTTTCTCTGATTGATGGCAAATCTAATTTCTTGCAAAAAAAAAAATTTGTTCCACACTTTTGGTCCCACAGGAGGATTTTGCATTCTCTCAATACCTATTTTCTTTTCTACCTGAACATGTTCTGTAATGTAAAGAAGGCATCATTTACATCATTTCACTTCCTGAGAGCGTGTTTTGTCTAAAGTGATCTTTGCAAACTTCATCTATCCAGGAGTTCAGAGTTGCTTTGGCTCAGCGTCTGTCCACATAAGACTCACAGCTCATTTGCAGGTAATGAGTGTATATGTGTGTGTGTTAGAGATGGAGAGGACTGCAAGAAGGACCCGGCCAAGCTCAAACAACCGCATGTGAAGTGCCCTTAGATGCCACTCTGAGCGAGGAGGCTGACGGGTGGCACATTTCCCCACGCTAGGCATGATTTGAATGGAAAGTGGCAGGGTGGGAGATGGATTACCGCGGGGGGAGAGGGGCATTAATCCTTCAGCCACGCACGCACGCATGCACAAACACACTGACACATGCAGACACAGGCACATGATAATATAATACTTCCAGAATACTTTCTTTAGTGTTCTCATTCAGGTTTATGCACAGACACACGAGCCGCACGAGCCCACACGACACAGCACACCAGCGTACATGAATGATGACGCTGCCAACGACTGCTTTGTAGCACACTTTTTGCCGTGTCATTTGAAGGTCCCACACTTCCTACCCGACACTCTCCGCACCCCCTACCCGTCCTTTCCTCTCATCTACTGATTCTTTCAGACACTTCAGAGCAGCTCACTCTGTCTTCGCTCTCCTCGTTTTCTCATTCTGTCCATTTTTAACATGTTTTCGGCACAAGTGTGCAGACCTCAAACCTTGACATGACAATTTTCAGCCTCAGGAGGAAGACTCATCACTTATTTACTGCATCTTATTTGACTTAATATCTCTTACTCACAACAAACTTGAAAAATAAGTAACTGGTGATTTAGCACAAGTCCAACATCAAGCGGAAATACCAAAGAGTCAAAGTTCAGCTTCTTAATCTCAAATGTGAGAATTCACTGTAGTTCTTGGTCTACTGTTACACTATTTAAGATTTTTAGTGTGAATCCTTTTATGTATTCGACTGTTGCTGAGACCATATAAGCAATATAAAGATTTGGCCTTGAAATTTAGGAGCTTGTGAATGATCATTCCTAACATTTTTCTGACATTTTATCTGATGTTCATGACTAAATGTTCAAAGGAACAGTGTGCAAAATTTAGGGGAAGTTAGTAGAATCTAGCAGTGAGATTTGCAGATTTTAATCGGCTAAAACTTCTCCCAGTTAGAATTCCCTGTTTTGGGAGCAAATTATCCACAGAGGTCAACTCCTCTCCAAAACAAAAGTGCCAGGTGATTAAAACTGTTAAAAACACAGAATAAAGCAAATTCATGTTACAAATTACTGTTTTTCCAATGCCGTTTGGCATGTCACAGATGGGCTGCTAGCCCACCTTTTTTCTCTGATAACCTAATGTGCATTCATGTCATTTCTGAACCAAATATTCAGGAGGCTTTTACCACAGAGCTCTCACAAAAAATTCAAGTTACAAATTAGTGTTTCTCCAATGCAGTTTGGAGACCAGAGGCCGTTATAGCCCAGCACCTGCTGATGTGTGCTCACTTTTTTTTTTCTAAAAATTTAGGATCCTGACATTCAAGAGGCTTTTATTAGAAGTTGAATTATCCAGAGAGGTCTTTTCTTTCCCAAAACAAATGGACCAGGTGATTTAAACCGGTAAAAAAAATGATTAAAGCTGTTACATGTTAAAAAAATTGTTTTTGTGACACTGCTTGTTGCGGAGGGGCTGCTAACTTTGGCTATCGATCGGAAAATCGTCTATCTGTCAGAAAAATTCAAAATTAGCACCCCTAATTAATCAACTGAGTAAGTAATGCAGCTATTATGACACTTCAACACTGTAGACCATACAGCTCATGCAGCTGTAGAATAACTTGGTGTCCATTGATTTCTGAGCGGGGCAGTTTTGCTTTTGCCCGACAGAAAGGTCGGAGGTCACGGACAAATACAGA
The DNA here is from genome assembly GCF_026936395.1 of Plectropomus leopardus. NCBI lineage: Eukaryota > Metazoa > Chordata > Actinopteri > Perciformes > Serranidae > Plectropomus > Plectropomus leopardus. Next base: position 7,105,981 of record NC_142189.1, read on the forward strand.
GCAGCGACCCTGCAGGGTGCACAGCCTTGGATAGATATTTGCTGACAGGTGGACATGAACTCTGACTCTCTGGTTTAAAGATCATCCTCTGTTGTGCCACCCTACATTAAATGAAAGGATATATGCTGTCTTATGGTATAACAAACCAATATTTATGAGGTTTTGACCGTTTTGCCCCTGTGCTTTCTGTGTCAGGACGTAAACTGAGTTTGGAATTAAGCAAAAGTGTAACCACACTTTTTTGTGTTATGTTCAAGTTTAACACCTTTAATCACAAATCACCTAATTGTATGAAACATTTGTAAACATTAAAACACGTTTATTTATAGCTGAGACCTTAACCTTTCATGCACTGCTCGTTAGAGTATTCTAACATAAATTATGCCAAAGAAATACGGCAAAGAGTGAAAAGTGGGCCAACTGTAGAAATAAAATAAGAATAGAACAGACTTTGCCATTTAAATTAACATAGCAAGAAAGTCGGAGTGGCAGCTAATTTTATGTGTACAGCTGCCACTGCAATCGTTGTAGCGCGCTAACTTTGGTATAAACATACCAACTAATGGCAAGTTGTAAACTCACAGAGGTGAAGTTTTGAAGCAACAACTAAACAAGCAGTGGAGCACTATGAAGCACTGAGAGGCGTCTTTTGTGCACCATCTCTCCTGCTGCAAGAGAGGAATTGAGGATTGCAGCGTTACCTGCTGAGAAGAGTTATTCATTGGACTACTTTTGCATCAGCCCTCTTGGTTTTAGCTGAGTGATGTGCTGGAAGAGAGACTTTATAGTATGTATCTAATGTTAATAAATAAACAACATGAACTCTATACATCTCTATTTTCCTTATTCAGAAGAAAAATCTACGCTACGCTACATAGTGACTCCAGATAAACATTTTGTATATCTTCAGGTCATCTTAGTTTAGCTGTATGATGCCAAGAGAAACGGAAATATTGTCATCTGCCCAAATAAACCAAATATATATATATTACAAAGATTTCACACCTTAAACAAAACCCCCCCAAACAATCTGGTATGGACGTCAACATGTCAAAGCCTCATTCCTACTGCACAAAAACCCACAACACCTGGGTGAACGCTGTAATTTCAGCTCCTTAACACTTAAGATGCAATTACAGCTGCCATTAATCACCGTCCATCTCCTGCTAAATTAGTCTGCACCGGGTTTGAAAGAGAGACTGAATGAGTGAGAGATATATTAAGAGAGGAAACCACTGACAAGTTTTCAAAGATGTCTGTTCCTGCTGCTGTCTGGTGTTCACCTGTTCTCCGTCCTGTCTGTGACATCACACAGACGCATCAACAAAACACCCCCCCCCACACACACACAAGCTGACAGAAAGGCAGACTTGTGTGCTCCAGCGGTGAGTTCACTGGGAATGGGAATGCAGTTGATTGCCTATATTTAGCGGGTTTACCCGTGTTTGAAAAACCTTCATGCATTCACCAATTTTGGTAAGAAAGGGGCACAATATAAAGTCCTGTAATGTTTATAGAGACTTGGAAATGACTCTGATTCTGACTCTGCATATTAGTGTTGCAGCAGCAGCAGTAGTGTTGGTGTTAGTGGTAGTGGAGTGGCTCGCCCGGCCACCTTACCAGAGGTGCTAATGGTATTGACCACTTCAGTATAAGTTAGAGAAGGGCATAGCCGGAGCCGGCAGTAAACAACTCCAGACTGACAGGTCAGGGTGACTGCTGGCTTGATTGCTTTCATTACTCACACACACTGTCTAAAGTCAGACCTGCCAGCTTTAGGACTCCCTCACATCTGCCAGCTTCTCCTATCAGCGTCCCACTGTACGAACAAATCTGGAACTGCTCGTAAAACACGAAAACATCAGAGAGTTAAAATGAGATCTGAGGATTATTTCTGTGTTCCTATTTTGATCATCTATAATGGAGATATAATACGCAAAAAACAAGAGGTTTTTTTTTAGTTGCAAAGTATTGTGGATAGAAAGGCTGCATGTGAAAATGGAGCAAGGCTGTTGAATATGAAAAAAAGCCAAACAAAACAAAGACTCTCATAGAATATTCATCAATTCTGCTGCTCCACTCCGGCTTTAATAAGGAGAAAAACAAACCCAATCAGCCCCACATCAGCGGTTATGAACAACAATATAATCGCCACATTATATATGAAAAGTGAGAAATTATCATAGCGTTCACATCACTGCAATCCAGCAGCATCTACTGTGGCAACGGGAAGATATGTGTAACCTCTCCGTTAAACACCGGCTGGAGTTTTCTCTAATTTCAAATCAAAGCAATTTCATCAGCACGAGCACATTCATAAAAGATGATCCTGCATGGGAAATAATACAGAAAAGCTTTTTCATTACGTCCTCATCATATATAGATCAAACATTTATTACCCTTGATCAAACATTCATTACCTCCTGCATTAAAAAAAAGTAAGTCGACATATCTCGTATTACTCATTGTCAACACGGTCTGCACTTTCATTAGCGGCATAGTTCTGCATCTTAGCATCAAAATGAGAAACATTTTAATCAGTTTTTGCCTTAATAATACACAAATATATCAACGTGGAAACAAAGGTGTAAAGGAGTATCATATATTTGTTTTTGTCTACATCAGTGGTGGAAGAAATATTCAGTTCTTTTACTTAAACAGAAGTACGAATACCACTCCGTGGAAATACTGTGCTACAAGCAAAAGTCTTGCAATAAAAATGTTACTTAAGTAAAAGTAAGTACATATAATCAGGAAAATGTACTTAAAGTATTAAAAGTAAAAGTACCCTATGCAGAGGGAAAAACCCTAGAAATTATCCTTTTTTTAAAATTAAAAAACATCCCCAAACCTCAATTTTTAAAAATAGAAAAAATACCAAAATGAAACATCCCAAAACTCAAAATTATGAACATAGAAATACTCAAAATTATAGAAACAAAATCCAAAAAACTGAAAATTCTTAGAGAAGAAAAGAAAAGCACTGAAAAAACTCAAAATTATATAAAAATGAAAAAAAAAACACTGAAAAAACTCCTAATTATTTTAGAAAAAAATAGAAAAACATCCCCCCTAAAACTCAAACTATAAAAAAAGAGAAAGAAAAAACAACTTAAATGTATATCAAAAACAGTTGCCAATAAATTTTCTGAAAGAAGATAAGATAAGATAAGATAATTATTAATCAAGTACTCATTTCAGCTGTACTCAACAAAACACGAGTTTGTAGTGAAGTAAAACATATAATATTTCCCTCTGTAATGTAGTGGAGTAAAAGTATAAAGCGGCATGAAAAGAAAATACTCCAATAAAGTACAATTACCTCAAATTTGTACTTAAGTACAGTTCTTGATTAAATGTACTTAGTCAGATTCCACAACTGGTCTACATGCAGAAATCACAGGAGGCTCTGAGCTCCTGGAGACAGAAAAAAACACACACAAGGTTTCACTTTCGCTCCGCTGTCAGAGTACGACCCAAACAAAGCAGCTGTTTTGATCTCTTCAGACTACACCTGGCCATTGGCATGTGTCATCCTTAGCTCCGGCTGTCCTTACCTATCTCCATCTTTCCCTCCGTCTGAGCAGATATCTCTCTCTTCCTCCACTTCCTCTACACCTCTTCTGTCTGTAACAATCCCGACTCGTGTTCGGTGCACTGAACTCAACAACCCTGCTGCAGAAACCTCGCCGGCTGCCAGGAATGAAGACTGGCATTTTTGTTTGTACTGCATGGTTCTTTTCTGTTTGCACCTGCAGACTTTTGATAGGACAGAAAAATATTTCAGGAGCATGTTGGGGTTACCGGGAAGAGACTGGAGGCCTAATCAACCAGTAACCACTGAATATATGTTCTCCTCTTTTAAGAATGTATAATACATTTAAAGCAGTCTGTATAATTTTTGTTTACCCTGTAGCCACAATTAGCAGTTATATGTCGTAATTTGGCACCTTGTGTTTAGCTGTCCCTCTGAAATGTTTATCTGTTTCATACTAAGAAACAAGTAGAACAAGTAGAGAGAGCCAAAAAGTCTCCAAAATAACTCAGTAATGTCAGTTACATAAGAAAGGCTGTCACATCAAAACCCCTGAGTGTAAAGAATTGAAAAATTGTGTGTTTTTAATATTTATGAATTCAAATATTCATTTTTGAAAGAAAAATTATGTTTTTTCTTTTACAAAGTTTTACTTTAAACTCCCAAATGACCATTTATACATTTATAACTCGACCCATGAAGAAAATTTTGTTGTATGCCTCCAAGGTGATTGAAGAATCTAAACATGGAAAAAATTCTTGATGAATTGAAGTCATAGGTGACCCCGTTTGGAAACAGAAAACTATATTAAAACATCAGTTTACAAACTTTCCCACAACTTGTGCAGCACAATCCAAGTTTCATTTATCTAGTGGTATGCTCAGTACTTTAGTATATGGATATTTTGAAAAGGTTTTGCCCTCTATGACTAAAATTTTCCATTCTCCATCTTTTGGTTTCTTTGTTCAGTGTGGAGGTATGTTAGAAAAACAAAAGTTTACATAAAACTTTAATGCAACTTTTGACAGGCACTATCACAAGTGATAATTAGCAAATAATGATTATTACTAAAATGCAGATTAACAGTTATAAAAGTAAAGACTTATGAAGTCAGAAAATAGACTTAGGGGTGTCAGGTGCACAGCAATTTGACTATGAAATTTGCAAACATAAGCTAACATTAGCCACCATAACCTCTAAATGTGCATTTTATTAATTTTAAGAGTAAGAAACTCTTATTTCATGTTTCGCAAAATTATATAGCCTCACTTTAAGTTAAGGAGAGTGTTAAAGTTAATATTGATCAAAGACTTGGTGTTATAGTTAGGATCAGATCTGAGTTTAGCTCAAGGTTAGCACTGAAGCAAAAGTTTGACATTTTGGGAAATATACTTTTTTGCTGTCTGGCAGAAGTGAGATGAGAAGATTGAGGCCGCTCTCATGTCTGATGTTAAAATATTGAGCTCCAGCCAGTTGTCATTAGCTCAGCTTAGCAATAAAAAGTGTAAACTATATTATAATATGTGAGAATGTTTGCTTTAAATGTGACATTATAGGCATCTATTTTGGCTTCCGTTCACAGAAATAAACAACAAATGCAAGAGCGGAAGGAGTTGAACTTCCGAGTTTACTGATATTACAAACAGCCAAAACAGAGATGTGTGACAGACAGCTTGTGTGTGTGTGTGTGGGTAAAACCTGCATCGACACAGAAACGGAATAAAAAGAAAACAAGAGGCATCATAGAGCAGCGGAGGAGTGTTTGGAGTGATGCAGCCGTCACTCATAAAGACCTGCATAGTAACTGCTCTTCATCATGACTACACAGGGAGCGGGGCGCGACTCAGACTGGTTGCCAGACACAATAACGTAAACATAATGATCTGTTTGGTGTTTGGAGGCAACAGCCAAGTGTTAGATTCTGCACCCTCCGCACCGGCTTGTGAGCCTCTCCCGTCCCCTGGCCTTGAGCGCGGTTAGATAACACCGCATTAGATAACGGTGCGCGGATCTTAAGAAAATGCCTGTTGGCTTGTTTCAGCAGACATTAACAACGACAAGCTGGAAACAAGAAAACAAACAAAACTTATGATGAAAACTTGCTCTGATTTGAATTCTTCCACTTTTGTTTCTGTATTCACCTTGCTGTGAAACAAAAGGAGCCTAAAGACAAGCTTGTTGCGAAGAGGAATAAAATCTTTCAGTGAGCAACACAGCCCCTGCCAAACAATACCTGACCTCAATACGAGCTGCAAACAACATAGCATCGGAAAAAGAGCTTGTTTATGTCCACAAAGTTTCATGCAAACTATTAAATTCAAACAGTCCTGTGAGTTATACAGCCCTATAGCGAGAAATAAATCAATAATCTCATTTCACCGACAGCAATTTGCTTGCATTTTTCACCCAAGCAGGCACATACTTAAAAATAGCAACTAGACTCTGCATTTAGATAAAACATGCTGCTACATTATAATGGCTACTTGATCTGTGGAGATGGTAAATGATAGCAGCTCCTAGACCCCCTGTTCTCTTTTTATGCAGATTACGACGTCTGAAGGGGGTCTATTATTATGAAGGGGAGTGTTTGTGGTTTGAGTTTTAAGTGTAATATGGGAGCATGAGAGAGAGTCCTTGTGTGCAAAGTAGTGTAAAAGTAGAGGGAGGTGGAGTTAAAGTTCAGATTAGAGTTGGATCTATGTCTGTTTTTTCCAGCACAATCAGGTAAACATGCAGAAACCAGTTTGATTTAAGCAAATCAGATGAACCAGAAAAAAATTAATTAAAAAGTAAACTACATCAGCAATGTGTACCGACAGAGTCAAGGCGCTAAATCTAACTTGTATTGCATTAGTAATAAACAATATGATAACATGATCTGGGTTAACTTCTACAGAAGAGTAGAAATAGAAAGCATACTGACTGGAAACATCACAAACTGGTACACACCTACAGAGCATTAGTGACATTGGTGAAGTGAGATGTCTGCACAGTAATGTCTGTCATGACGTAACAGAAGTGCATATTTAATGAATTTAATGTTGACAAAAACTCTGATGTTATGTGATGTGACTTGACATCGGGCAACATGAAAAGTGGCAGGGGCCAATGGGCGTGTTTGTATACTAGAATTCATTCAAGAATTCATTAGTTTTTTATGGTGACAAGACAAGGTATGGCAGTTGGTTTCTTAAGAAAACTAAAACTGCAACCTATATGGCAACATTATGAATCTGAAACTGACGAAAGAGCGATATGGGGCGCCATTTTGAGCTCAACTTTGGTTGAACACCCTGTTGCTATTTTTTTCTGTTTTGTTGTCCACTTAAAAAGCACAATGCTGGATGAGGAATGGCTGATTCATGAAGTTAAAATGAGGAATTATCTATATCATGTTTGCTTATTTCACTACAAAAACCTGAATAACGTGTCTTTGGCTGGAGGGATTGCCAAACATTTCTGGTAAATGACCATCACCTGCTTGCTGCTGGCTATGTTGGCTATGGCTCTGTTTAAAAAATAACATTACAAATGCATGAAGCAAGCAAGTAGACTGCTCACACATATTTTAAATGGTTATATCTCCAGTCTGATCTTAAGCGCACAGCGGCTCATCTTCTGTTGGGACACAGAATCATTATGATTCACTTCGGCGCAGGTGCCAAGTCAAATGCAACAGCTAGCGGTAAGAGTCACTCTATGAGTGTTTGGTTTAATATCAAACCCGTTTGTAAATTTTTACACCAGCCCAACCCAAGTTCAGGTAAAAGACGTGGAAAAAGAAGAGACAAATAAGTCTAGGGAGGGACGGGGACTACTGACAGTGAGAGAACAGACACTGACAATGTGCGAGAGCGAGAGACAGAGATAAGAGAGGAAGAAATAGGTTCAGTACTGCACCTTTCTGCAGACTCATGTCTACCATGCGAGGCTCGGCCAGCTCCAGGAAGAAGTTCTTGTTTTTCTCATACTCCTCATCGTCAATTATTTTCACGTGAATAAGTTTGCTGCAAGAGGGGAGAGGGAAAACAGGAAGGGGTGTGAAAGGAAAAAGAGGACAGAGAGGGGGGAAGAGAAGAAGAGAAAAAGGTTAATTTGCGATGGAGGACAGGAAGTGCACTGTAAGTGGGATTAATAATCAGCATGGAAGATAGGTTAGGAGGTGAAAGGTCAGCTTGCTCTGTCTGTCACCGGCTGGACTGGACAAGCTTGTGGGTTCCAGCGAGCTCATTGGCTGCCACGGGTGTCATGACAACAACATTTATCACGGCGTCTGATACAAGTGGAACAGGAGAGGCACTCCACAGAGGAGAGGATAAAAGAACACAATGAACTGAAAACAGCAGCATGTAATCAATCAGGTTGTAAAATGTGTAAACGGACATTTCACAAGGGCAAAAAGGTGAGTGAACGCTAAATGAAAGAAACTGTCGCTATCTCAATCGATTTTTATGGCTCGATGTTTCAGTCAGAACACTTTCTATGAGACGGCTGGCTGGACACTGCGAGGACTCCCCTCCCCTCTTCCTCTCCTCCTCTCGAGGCCCAGACAAGGCAGATAAGAGAGAAGCAGCTTATTGCTGAGTTTATTGCTCCGGTTTGAGGAGAACCACCCTTTAATGAAGTCAAATGTCTGGAGGGGTGAGGCTCTTTCTCTGAGAAAAGAGCTGCGTGTGACATCATCTCACAGAAAACAGCTCAATATGGCACTTCAGCCCCGGCGGCGTTCTCGCCACTGATCGCCCTAATTGATCTTTTTAAAGAGTTATTGACGAGAGCAGGCAGTTAAGTGGTCAGTAGGTACCCAGATGTCTCTGTGCCTCGCCAAATCACAGTGGGAACTCCTCGAGGAATATCTTTGTTGAATTCAATTCATACAAACAGTGGTGTTATTAGGCCTGGGTGTCAATTAATATATATATGTATATATATGTGTGTATCTATCTATCTATATATATATATATATATATATATATATATATATATATATAGAGAGAGAGAGAGAGACAGAGAGAGAAAGAGAGTTTAAAAAATAAGAGTAAGGGGGAGGTTATTTTTTTGTTTTTTTAACCCTCACCAGAGCTACAGATATTTTTCTTTGAGCCTCCCTGAGTAATGACAATAATTTCTGTTTTTGTTTTCTGTTTCTGTCTGGCTATAATAAATGGTGATTTTTATTTTGGCCCTTGGGTGTGGAGTGCATGTTTTCTTTAAAAATTGCCCAAATTTTAAAAGAAAATAAAAAATCTCCAAAACTTTTAAGAAAAAAAAATCACCCAAAGTTTCTTACAAAGAAAAAACTCAATTGTTGAACAAAATATTTTAAAAGAAAAAAAAATTGACAAAAAATTTAAGAGAAAAAAAAATCACTTAAAAGGTTCAAAGATATTTCTTTTAAAATCAACTAAAATAAATGAAAAAATCACAACAAAAATTAAGAAAAATAAATCATCAAAAATTGAAAGAAATCGTAATTATAAAAAACATTAAAGAAAATAATCTGGAAAAGCAACAACAACAACAAAACCTGCCTTCCAAACCCACAGCAGTGAAGTAAATACAAAATAAGTTTAAGTTGTATGCCCCCCCAATGTCCTTGAATCTAAGAAATGCCCCCGCATGCAAACAACAAGTCCGGGTACTCGCTGCATCCGCTCTCTTAGGCCTCAGAAAGCATTCCCCGCAAGCAGCAGACAAGTCAACAATAGTCGACAGCAGTGCAGCTATCCCTGAAATAGGGATGACATATTTTATTATGCGTCTGACATCTCATGGGAAGACGCTGTTCATCCCAGCAAAAATGCATTTTTTTCACGTTATTTAGGGAAACTATTTGGAAAGCGGGGGGGCTCAGCTAATAAGATAAGTGGTACTGCTGCATTCATTATGGATAGCTGCTCATGTATCATGTATCATGTATCGAGTCAAAAAGCAGCTCATTCTCTGACATGCCGCTGATGTACTTCCAGCACCGTGACATACAGCGTGGCGTGTGTCACTCAAAGCTCTGACACACTCAAAAGCACAAACTCTGCCTGTCATGCACCCACTCAAACTCAAATATTCAAACACAGTCTCACTGCACACACCACGTATATAAAACTATTAATCCAAGCATCTCCAGAGGAATTAAAATGCATTTCTATTGCTGCTGTAATGCACGGCTAAATCCCTGGCCGGTGTGTTCCTGGATGTGAATCCTGCTCGCCGAGGGGGGAGTCTACTATCTAAGATCCTGTTAGCACACCACAGACAGCAGAACAATCCATCTCTCTTTCTCTCTCTTCATATCCCACCGGCAGGGCTTTCCTCAGATTGTGAGGCGAGATGTCTGCAGTGCCGCCGCCTGGAACAGCGCCTCGCTTTTTCACCAGAAATGAGAATAGGAAGCACTGGAGTCTAATGGACAGGACAGATCTGGCAAACATACAGGAACAGCTCTGTTGCCTGACATGCATGTACAGCAGGCACGGAGAAACCACATATGTAGCTTCCACATGCAAAAAGCAGCCATGCACTTAACGACATGGCCGATTAACCTGCTGGCGGGCCCTGAGGGGAAACTGAGCAGCTGGGCCTTTATTAACCCGCCTGTTCCTGCTCTTTTCTGTGCAGTATGTACAGCTTTCTGCCTGCAGATTTGCTGTGTGGTAAGTTGATAAAACATGGTAATTTCAGAATCAGCAACACAGCTGATGGAGGCCTTAAAACTACATTTTGTCACAACCCCTCCTAAAAATCTGGAATTATACATTTTTTTGGCCACTATGGGGCAGCATAACAGACCGCAAATACAATACTGACATCTTATCACCTTCAATTAATATGGCAAACACAACGACTGAATATAAAGATGGATGACGGGCCCCTGCTAACCCCGACTATGTTTAAGAAAAAGCTAAAATATCCCAGATACAGGCGCTGCCATTTTGCGCTGGTGATGTCATTGAGAGTCGAATTCTGCACAATAGCGATATCAGCGGTGGGGGAGTTCCCGCAAAAAACACCCGTCCAACCAATCACAAGCAGCTCCATTGAATGTGAGCGTATCAATTAGCTGTCACAGCTGTCAATCATGGTGGAAAATACCCTTTTAATATAATTTTATAACTAATTAAAACCAAACATCAAAAAAACAAACATCAGGGTGATGAGAATTACCTTCAGCGACAGAAACCATCTTTCTTATGCGAGTTAAAACATTAAAGGTATGAGCCATAAAAACCAAAACATTGAGCCGAAAGACACTAAAAAGCTGCATAAAGCTCAGTCTGTTGATAGTTCTCTTCAGGTTTGTCATTATGACGGATGCCCTCCACAACATCCATTGTAAATTAATTCATTGTTAATGTAAAAATATTGATGGAAACAGCTTTAACACAAGGCTTCAAGACTGAGTAAAAATGCAGAAACCAAGCCTACAGCCCTATTCATGTCAACTGATATTGTGCTTTAGTGACAAATTAATTTTCAATTAAATTAGCAGAAACCAGTTGGCACGCAGAGCTTTTTGAGCCTGCAGCTCTGGGATGCTTGGGCCTGGTTGATAATCAGCATCACACTAACTTAATATAGCAACAATATCTTTGAGCAAATCAACACTTTTGACACCATTAAAGTCCAATTAGATCCAGAGTTTGCAACCCTGATTTGACATGGGACTTATGGAAGTCAATAAAAACAATCACGTGATCATAAACAGGCATGTTAGGATTAAGGAAACAGTTGGGCAGCTGCACACAGTTTACCAACATATTGCACCTTTGTGTAATATTTCTCTGGAGCTCGACAACATAAATTAACTTGTCACCCACATTTTACAGTCTGGAGTTCACCCAGAGTGAGCTACAGCACCTGTAATTAGTCCTCATGATGTACAGCAGCAAAAGAGCTGCTGCGGAAATGATAGTGCTTCTGTAATTTTAACAGGTTGTGACAGATTACAATGATATGTTTCAATTTGGCACTTTTCTGTACTTTTGAGGACGTGTGTGTGTGTGTGTGTGTGTGTGTGTGTGTGTGTGTGTGCGCGCGCGCGTCAAGAATGAAAATACAAAAAACTGGATACCAGAGAACGGTTCACCTGGGTTGTTTCAGACGAGTGTGAACGCACCAACACTTCCAAGTTGTTGCTTTCGCGCTTTTCTCACAGCAGACACTTTGACTCGTCACAGTAGGAGAAGCACAGGTGTACTAATAACACTAACGATGGCTCCGTTCTAATCAAGAGCTCCAGTGAGAGTGACAGAGAGCCAGCATGCAGGATACACACATCCTGAAATCAAAGCAGCTAAATGGAACTCAGCCATCATTAGTTTCACTATTTACACCTGTGCTCTTTGTACTTTTCCTACATGTCAAAATGCGTTGCGGAAAAACATCAATTATGTCACTGTCGTAAATATTCCCACATACTAATACTAATATACACAGCCTTAACTACAATCTCATTCATAAAAAAATTAAGTTACCCTTATGGTTATTGGGACGGCAAGGGTGAAGAGAGGAAGGGATGGTTAGTCATGATCATGATTTTGACAGGGAACCTTCCCACAACATTGGCTAACGTTACCTACGAGTTATAATAATGTCGTAAAGAAAACATTTTAATCTAATGTTCAAAGAATGTTTTAAGGATTTTTATCATTTTAAATGATGTTCCTATAAGGTTAACTGCAAACTTAGACGTAATGTTTTAACTGCAATATTCTGAGGATGTTTTGGTGATGTTGAGAGGTGACAGAACAAAGATTTTTCTTTTTTATATAAAACATTTCCACAATGTTACATGAGAACAAAGGAAGAACATTTTCAAAGCAACATTCAGAAAAAGTTGTCAGGATGTTATTGATCCCTGAGATTATGCAACATTCTGTAATGAAACATTCCTGTAATGTGATATTATTGTTATATTATTATAATTAACAAAAAAAACAAAAAATCTATGAAATAAATAAATAAACATTTTGATGATGTTTATAGAGAACATTACCCAAACTTTAAGAGGAACATTCTGGGAACTAAAGGAAAACTTGCCAAAAATTAAATAATAAAACGAAAAATTGCTAGCTGGGAGTCCAGATTCAACCACATACTCACAAACACAACCGCAGGTTATGGACTGTTTTTGTTTCGTCTGTGCTTTACAAAGTTAACCCCTTTGTCACATTCAGAGCTGACAACTCTGAGCACGTTTACATACACACTAATATTCTGCCACATGCAAAAGCCCTTAAGAAGGTGGCTCAAGGAATGAAAAAGGACATCTGTGTTCGCAGAGTCAAACAACACAAAGTGGCTCGAGCCGTTTCCATTTTTCCATATTTTAAATGATATGTTTAGGCATGTTTGGAGTATGCATGGCTGAATATAAACAGGAATATTTGTGCAATATTCATTTTCATTAGACATGTAAATAGTTCAGTAGGAATATTGTCTTTTGCAGAATAAAGGCAAAATCCTGAATATTTTGCACATGGGATACATGCAACTGTAAATTAAGGTAAAAAAAAGAAATCATTAAAAAGATAGACCTTCATGCATTCCATAACTGCTCACAAACCACCCATAATCACTCACACACACACACACACACACACACACACACACACACCAATTACTAGTGGGGAACATTAAGCAACATTTGCATTTGTCTGTGACGATCATCAATAATTCATCCATCTATCCCAACATCTGGCATCAGCCGCTGTGGAAGCTGCAAAAAGCCACTCTGAATGATGCACGAGTGTGTGTGTATGTGGTGTGTAGTGTGTGTGTGTGTGTGTGTGTGTGTGTGTGTGTGTGTGTGTGTGTGTGTGTGTGTGTGTGTGTGCAGTGATAGGGATACAATCAAACACCTGCTGTGCACACAAACACAAATCACAGAGCGGTGTTTACAGGGACTGTCCTCCTGCCTGTGCAGTGGATGGTGGCGTTATATGAACGCTCTCACCGTGGTGTGTTGACAGAAAAGACACAGAGGGTGTGACAGTGCGTGTCGCTGCCGGCATTCTCACACACACACACACACACACACACACACACACACACACACACACACACACACACACACACACACACACACAGGTATACGTGTGCATGCTCACACCTCCCTGCTGCACTGTTTTTATTTACGGTGTCTTGATATATTCTTTCTTTTTTAATCTGTGCTCCTGAGCCGCTATGATATTGCTTCTATTGGAGGTGTAACAGACATTTTCAGGGGCCAAATATGACCACATGGAGGTAACAAGAGGCAGAGCAGGAAGCTGTGGAGGAGCTACAAGGTACACAAAGTGCTCTATAATCTCTTGTTTTGGCTGAATTTGCTATCATCACAGTCTGCCTTTTCAGTTCAGCTCCTACAGGAAGTTCATTACAAGAAAAATCCCACCAGACATGAGGGCTCTGTGTGGTGGGATTTACAAAGATAGGCATATTTATATTTATACTGTCTCGGTTGCAGAGGCCTTAATGAACAGATTTATGTAACTTTATAAAAAATAAAAGTCTAAAAAAGGCCAAATAATCTTTTTTAAAAACTGAAAGAGTCATTTGCCCTTCTACAGTAAAGGTAATACTACTAATTCCGGCGTCACAAATTGATATTTGTTGGTAAACTAACATATTACAATCATTACAACAGCAAATGATTTGTAAATGATTTTGATTTTTTCTTTTGGTTTTACCATTTTACCATAGCATCTTAGCCATTTGGTAGAGGCCTATATCTATAAAACTATGCAGTCTGTTAAAAAAATAAACATTAATTTTTGTTATTATAGCCCCAAGGACATTAAATGTGTAAAGAAAAATAAATTTGCATTGCTTTTTTCTTGTTAGGATTTTAAAGGCTAACTCCATGTTTACATTGTCAGCGAACAGTATGTCGAAGGGTTAAATGAGGTGAGAGCTTCAGCGCTGTAACCTACGTCACTGCTTTTTGCCAACAGCTGAGTGTGAGTTTCCATTTGAAAAATACAAAAAAGAACACAGATGGACCCGCCCTTTAACGCACAGACATGAGAGGTATTGATCATCTCATCTAACTCTCGGCAAGAAAGTCAATATGTGTATTTCCCAAAATGTCCATCTGCTCTTTTATGGATGCTACGTGTTACATTTTTTGAAAACCATTTTTACTTCTCATTGCAGAGATGTTCTCCTCTCCACTCCTCCTCGCTGGTGAGTGTACTTGCTTTTAAGGATAAAATTCATCTAAAAATATCTAATATGATGATAAATGCAATAAGCAAACATAAGGTTGAAAGCAATCTGCCAATCCAGCAGACTACAAAGAAAAATCCTACAAAATCTGTTCTGCAGGAAAGTAAAAAAGTAAGTACAGTGAAGTAAAAAAAGATGTCAATCTTCACACCAGTGTTCTCATTTGTTAAATTAAATTACAATGTGTCAAACCAATGATTTATTGATGCTAACACGCAAGACATAGCACCCTTAAGTTGAGTATTAGTGTGGGAAGTGCCACTGGGTAATGACAGGCGATTAGAGGGTTCACACCTCCGCTGCACTGGGCTGCCGGCAGCCAGCGGCCTCTGACTTTCCAGAGTCCAGAGCGCATGGAGGAGGGGAAAGAAGAGATGAAAACAGGGAAGGGAGTGAGACATGAAAGTGGAGGTGGTGCAGGGAGCCAAAGGGAGAGAGAGAGAGATGGAGAGGCAAGATGCAGAGCGTCTCTTTCTCCCTCTGTTCTGCGGCCAAAAACCACACTGCGGCTGAAATTTGCTTTAGCCGCCCGCCTCCTCTCCATTTCCCGATGCCTCTTCTTTGACAGCAGATTTACTGTTTTGGTCTCCTCTCTGGGACTCGTTCCACAAACACTAAATAATACTGTGTGTAACTGCTACAAGTGTGAAACCACTGTGGCGGAGTACCACATCACGGGAAGTGATATGTGGTACGTGTGATATCCAATCTCCACCTCTCCATCGGTGCTGACTGACCCTCAAATCGCTCAGCTTTTACTCTGCAAAGCCTTTTCTCTTTGTGAAGATTTCCACAAAAACTAGGAAGACTTATGTACTCCAGGCGAGAGCGGGAGCAGCAGCTAAAAGTGCTGCAATTAAATACGACCTTTCCCTCTTTCCCCGGTCCTCTGTATAAAACACCTGCTGCCACAGACCCCGGCCCTCGGCTTTCTGAATTTGAACCAAACACAACCTTTCCAAATTCTCTTGAAAGTTTCTTCTACCTGTGTCTCTCTCCTTAATCTACTGAGTGCTTTTCAGCAAGACTGCATTTAACCACCACTGGAGCACGTGTGTGGGGACCTAAGCATGGTTTTTAAACAGCTCACATTATTTTCACTTCGCTGCAGCACGGAGGCCTCCATGGCAGCAGAATTACAAGAGCTCTGTTCCTAAAAAGTTTTAGTGGAAAACATCATCTTCATCTTGCTCCAAGTAAACCAACATGCACAGTAGCGGCTGAAGTTATTTTGGGAATACACACAGGATTCCCCCTTATCACGTAACTGTGACAGGACAGGAAAAAAGTCGTCACATACCAATGCTGTTACAGTGATTTTGGCATAAGATCCCAACGCCAAAAACACTGCTGGACATCGCAGCAGCAACATGGCCGGACAGAATTGTTTATGGTGTTATCATATGCCGCTGGACGGACGGACGGATGGACGGCACCTGCTGCGGCAGCATTATATGCGGACAGTTGGGGACAGTTGAGAATGAGGCCTGACGGCACCTGTCATGTTTGCTTTATACACCAAACACTGCTGGTAACGACGTAATATGGGGCGGTGGATGGGTCCAACCCAATGCCTGCCTAATCCTAAGTATCCGTGCCAGCATGTGTGTTTGTTGACATCCCGGCATTGGTTGCCATGTGCTTTAGTTGCCTACACATACCCACGTGCAGCATAATCCCACAACGTACTTTTGTTGACATCATGGTTGAGCCATCCCAGAATGTCAACAGCAGACGCAGACTGATACCTAGAGCATAATCTGTAGACGCATGGAAATATGTGATGACTTGGCCGTCCAGCGACAGATCATGCGGATGCAACAGGTGCCATCTGGCCTCATTCTCAACTGATGTCGCCCAACCGAGTATCATGCTGCCACAGCAGGTGCTGTCCGGCTCTCCGACAGCATAAATTAACACTGTGAATGCTTCTGGCCGACTATGTTCTCAGCTGACGCCATCAAGCGGTGTATCATGTATCGTCATCATGGATGGGAAAGGTGGTTGTGGCGTCAGGATCTTGCACCAAAAGCACTGCTAAAGCGCCGTCAGATTGAGAACGAGCTGCCTATGCCTTCTTGAAAAGAAGAAGTCTGACTGTGTGACGCTCTTCTGTACAGAGGTCAAGACATAGATTACAGACAAGAAAACATGACATGACAGGAGTGAGAATCATCAGAAAACAAGTTTTAAAGCACCATTTCAGCCTACTCAGATCATGGCAAGGCCTCCACCCAAAATCCCAAATAAAGTCAAGCCAATAAAGACGGGAAGAGGACAAGGAGGGGGAAAAAAAGGCCCCAGTGCCTCGTGGGAAATCAGTGCCTTAATTAAGCAGGCCTGGTTTCTGTCACCAAGCGCAGGGATTATGGGCCTCGCTCATTATAGTCCTGATTATTGCTTTTCCCCAGCAATCACAGAAAAAAAAGCCAGTAAACACATTTGTCAATGATTTCTTGCCAATCTGACGACAAACTTACATCAGATTTAATATTCCACACCCACAAGGCCTGCGTGTGCCCCTTCCTCCCCTCATCACCGTCTCCTCTCCCTCCGCCGTCGACTTTATTTACTTTCATCCGGCGAGGCAAACAAATCAAAGCACACTTGACCAACTGACAAAGAGCTAAAACTTTTATAAACGAGGGAAGGAAAATCCGCTTCCAAAACGCGACCGACCTGCTGGAGTCGGGCATCAATATTACATAAACCAAACAACAAATGAGTCACGCAATCACACAAAACCCTCCACTCGGCCACTCGCAAATTCGCCGGCCGAGCCAGATGCAATAGCTGTGATTGCAAGTTGTTTAAAGGCAGGAGAGTTAATGCAGCGGTGCCAGCTGCTGTTTGAATAATGCATGTCTGCCAGAGAGAGTCCCAGTTTGGACACTCAACCCAGAAACAGAAAATAAGAGATATATGTATTCACTAATTTACCAGAACACATGCTCTGATGCAAGTATCACTTGTTGTGTTTAATGACGCTGAGGTGGCGGTGTGGCCTTGTGCCGAAAGACGACCCCCGTTTTGGCGAGCATCCTCCCTGCTGAAGTGTCCTTGAGCAGCTCGTGACGGGTGCGATTACATTGGAAGCAATTTTAGAAGCTTTTTTTTCCAGAGAGATTGATTTGTGTGCTGTTCATGTGCCCACAGTTTAGAGAAATGAATCAATCCACAATCACTCTTGTTATGTATCTGCCGCCCAATCAGAGCGGGCGACAGATGGGAGTCGAGGTGATTTAGAAAGAATACGAATGGAAGACAGACACCGAGTTGCTGTTAATGATGATTCATTAGTGACATTAACATTAATTTAACTAAATAGCAAACACTCACTTGATGGCTGCGAAAAGTGAAGCTGAAATTAATAAAACAGCAGGCATGGAGTTTGCAAATTGCTTGTAACTTTTTATCCTAATTTTGCTACATTTTGCAAGAAAGATTAAGTTAATTGAAACTTTTATTTATGTTATTTAGTGTTTTAATGTTCCGGTTTTATGATGCTTTCGCTCTCTGTCAGTCTGCGTGTTTAGAAACCCATCCAACTTTTTATTAAAAATATGAAGTCAACATGTTATTTATACAAGACATTGTAATCACTGAAATTAAAATGTGTCCCGTTGTTGCCACTTTTAGAAAGCAGAGAACACACAAGGTTCTACTGACAGTCAATCCGTGGAATTAATGCGGAAACAATTAGCTGATCAATAATCGTTATAATAATGAATCTCCAACCGTTTTGAAAATGAATTAATCATTAATAAAAAATGCCACAGATTTGCTGGTTCAAGCTTCTCAAGTACGAGGATTTTTCTGCTTATTCTTACTTTTTACAATCTACTGTAAATTTTATCCGTTTAGATTTTGAACTATTCGTCCAAATATCACCAGACAAAACCATCAGTATTAGACAGCTCTGTTAAGTCCTAGATTATGATATTAATGCGAATATTTTAACACATGCACGTGACATCTGCAGTATGTCCAAGGCAGGCATTGACTATTTATCTGTACATCTGTTTCACAGTTTTACTATTTCCTATATCATTTTCTTATTTTTAACATGTTTATCATTTTACTTTGTGCTGTTATCCTGTCATTTAAGTAGTTCACATATTTATCTTTATTATAACTATTATACTTTTATTTTTTATTTTATACATTTTATCCTGCCTCTGGCGTTTCCTCACTTATAGTAGCGTTTCCTCACTTCCTGGTACTAATGAGTACTCCTACTTCATCACAAAGTAACAGCTAGCTAAAACATTAGCTAAAATGACTGGTGCACTCCGTATCTCCTAAAAGAGGCTCAGATAATAGCCGATGGGCTCAAAGATTTATATAAATGTAATTCTAAAGAAGTTTATCTTTCAAAATAAAGCAATTCAACAGGCTTTACATTACACATAAAAGGCATACTGAGTGGAAAAAACAAGTTATTTAAAGATGTCCCTTGGAACTGCGATTGCCATTTTTTGGCTACTTTCTGACGTGTTAACTGATGATGAAAATAATCATTAGTTGCGGCTCTACATTTAGCTCCGCTCTGATTCACTGCCTCCACTAAGTCACTGATCTTGGCTTCCATCTGCCTGTTTTGGCTCCAAAAATGCAACCATAAATACAGTCTGCTGGCTTCAAAACAACCAGTTAGAAACCAGTGGTTGATGTCACCTCGTCCACTGTTATTTACTGTCAGCGGCTTCAACAAGAAAAAAAGAAGTGTGTTCTATCTCAGCTGGCAGCAATCGACCCCTAAATCAGTGCGAGCTCAGGGGACACAGAGCTGTAGTTGAGGGGTGAAAGGTCACGGCAATAGAGTGATCAATAAAATATTATATGAATTTACAATATCAGTTAGAGGACATGGGCGAGGGACATCTCATCAGGGTTACAGGAGAGAAGCACACACAAACACGCAGATACACAAAACCAGATGGGGAGGTGAAGCCTGGCAGCGAGGTGCGTGCTCCTGCGACTGACGGACGTGTAACTCACGATGAGGGCTCACAGTGAGAACACAGCCCCGTTTATTAATACTGCTGCTAAGAGGAATCATGAGGACACCAATCTGGACACACATTATTTGAATTTCAAGGCAGGTCTGCAGCTGTCCCTCCTCACCTTCTTTTAACATGGTCTCATGGTCTCACATGAACCTGGACTAGACTCTGTGGGAACAGCAAATCTCTCACTTAGTGTACCTAGTGGGCAGCTGGTCAGGTTACAGCGTGTGAGATTTGCAGGCGTGATCGAATGTGCCCTCGGTGACAAGATAGCTCCCTGATCCCGGGCATCTCTCACATTCTCCGGACTCGAATATCTAATGCACCCGACCCGCTCCCATTTGCTGCTCCCGCTCTTACTTGTTGTCATGGATACAAAACCCCTTCTTTCACCAGCGCCGGCTCTTACCCTCTCTTTCTAAATGCGACACATGACACACGACCACTTTACCCCCTAAAACTTCAACCTTTTTTCTCCCCATTCATCTCTATTCATCCGGATGCACAAAGCTAAACAGCAAACTGTCCCTGGAGGGAAGACAGAGTCCTAACAGGTTTACCTCTGTCTGCTGACACACACTCTATTACCTCATCTTTCGTGACACGCACACACAGAAACCTCAGCAGCTGATGCAGGTGGAGGAAGATCACAGCTTGCTTCTTGTGTCCCTGTGCTGCTACTCCAGACGTTAAACCTTATTGTCCAAACAAGCCAATAACACTAAAGAAAGGCTGCACATATGTTTCCTTTGTGCTGCAACTGTAACTGTCTCCTTTCACAGCAGAGGCTTCCCTTTCACCCCAAAGATGGATAACACACAGCGGGCAACAAAGAGAAGCTGAGGATAAAACTCTCCGGGCTCTGCAGGGAAATGTCACCTGCAGGCCTGATCTGGATCAGCAAAACCATGTTTACAGTGATCACAGCACCCCGCTAGCTTGTTATTTTATGTTATAGCTATCATTTATTAATTCATTAGATGGCTGTGAGAGAATTAGTCAAGTTTTTGTTATATTCAAGTAATCATTTAATTCATGAATCAAGCAAATTTGAGTCGAGTTTTCACTGCTTTTCAGTTCTTTATAGAGTTTTGTTGACTGAATCTTTTTGGGTTTTGGACAAAACAGTCTATAAGATGCAACCTTGGGGTCTGCAAAGTTTTGACAGGCATTTTACGCGATTTTAGATTCTGTTAATGATCAGACATTTGAGTAAATCTGAAAACATGATTTTCATCAATAACAATATATATCACAACACCCTTATTCAGGTAATTGTTTAAGTCAATTATCAAGCAAAATTTAATGTAATATAGCCTCTAAAATCTGAACATTTGCTGCTTTGAAGTTCTTTATAGTATTGACGACTGAATACTTTTAGATTATTTTCCAACACAATTCAAACAAGAAGGCCAGAGTAAGAATTTTGGACAGGAAGCAGAGTAACAGAGAGCCTGGAGAAAGCAGGAATACTAAAGACGAGGGGGACACGGCCGAGAATAAAATGTACTTTCTGGAGAGACAAGAGACTGTCACTGATCTAAACAGAGAGGCCTGGCTGTGGGGGGAGGAGGAGCGGAGTTGGTTGGTTTCACTTGTCATGCACCCGCGCAACACTGTCTCCATAAAAACATACTGACTGCCAGTGCTGAAGGAGAAAAAGACAAAAGGAGGAGATGAAAAAAAAAGAGAGGGAGAGGACACTCAAAGGTAAGGGAGAGGACGGGGGAGCAATTGAAAAAACAGACAGCAATGCTCCATATTTTCTGAGCCAAGAGCAAGGCGAGCAGCAGTGGGGAGGGAAAGTGAGCTATATTTTTTTGGATGTCTGGAGCGAGCCCAAAGGTCCTCCTCTACAAGGACACAATGCAATAAAACACTCAGAGATGAAAGTGTCTGATAGGGGGCGACAAGAGAGGGAGAGGAGGAAGAGGAGAGGGAGGTAATAGAGGATGCAGCCGGGCCTCTGAAATGAAAGCCGGAGCAGCACCCTGGTGGGAGTGAGCGAGATGGTTGGGCTGAGGGCAAGAAATGCACGAGGGCTATTCTGGGTGTCATGGCGTGGGTCCGTGACAGCTTAGAGAGCCGCAGTCAAAGCGCCTGCAGCCAAATGACAAACAGCATCATATATGAATGACTCGGGAGAACGACAAGCTCCCCTTTGCATCAGGGAGCAGTAAATCTTGGAAATGCAGCGTGCTGAAATAACAAACAGTTACCCTTGTTGTCATGTATGGAAACAAGGCAAACTGCTGAAGCTCCAGAAATAGAAAGCTGGCTTCAACATGGACCGTAGATGCTCTTCATGTAACCAAGAGCTTTCCCTCCTGGTGGGAATTTTCTTTTTTTTGAGTAGCATTTCAATTTAACCCTCTGTTTAGCATTTATGTTTAAAAAAAATGTTTATAACGCGCTATCATGAAGCTGTGAGTGTATTTATCAGCAACTCTCAGCCCGTTCTCATTCAAAAGCCATCAGATATGTGAACCATTGCACTATATTTTTTTTATCTATTGTGTTGTGTCATATTATTTTTATTTTATTTTTTTGTGATCAAATTTTTATATATTTTTAGTTTAGAGTATAATAATAATAATAATAAATCATAGATGCATAACAATCTCATCCATGTGTGCCCATATGTTTCCCAATTCCTGCGGGTATTTACACTCAAGAAGAAAAATAAACCCCAACCCTCCGACCTGTCGTTTAATTTAAATATAAATAATTCTAAATATTCAAATATAAATGAATTTAAAAAACAGTCAATCAATTAATTAATTAATTTAAACAAAACAACACATAAATAAAGTGTGATGAAAAGATGAAAGACCATAAAAATAAACAAACAAATATAGTTATTGTATTATTATTATTTTTAAAAAATTATTTTAGGATGCTTTTTAACATCAGGCAATGAGCACTAGCTCCCCAGCTAAATCAGGTGCACTTACATTTGTTTAAATGTGGATTCATGTACATTGTCCCTTCTTAAATAAATAAATTATAAATCAATTTGAGAGTGCTTTAGGCGTAAGATCAAGATATAAGTCCCTTATACTGTATGTGGGAGCAACTGTACAGGGGATTTCTGGGAGGTGATAGCCAATGATCTCTCAGAGGAATTGCGGATACAAAACTTTCAAATGACCTGCTCAAATTCTGAAGAGATATGCAATGCAATAACACATCTCATGACTCTTGGTTGTACATTATGTGCCCTGTAAGAGCAAAATTTCCATTTCATTTTTGCGTTTGCAAGTTTGTAAGAATTTGGGATGGATTTTACATTAAACTTAGTGATCGATTAACAGATACTTGGAGGAAATGTGGTTGTATAAACAGGTAATAAATTACCAAATATAAAATTAAAATTATTTAAAAATACATATTTTATATATGAAATATGCAATATATGATATAAATCATACATAATAGTACATAAATAATAGATAAGTTTATCATATCTATTAACAAAGTACTCATTTACGTAATAAGTACACTGTGGACCTTGAGTTATGGATTTAATGATTTTTTTGTCAAACTACAAACAGACTACACAGACTGCTGGAGGGCATCCATTGTGCTGCACTCTGCATATCTCAGCTCAGACTTTATTTCTTCAGAACTTTATTTCGTCCTCTTCGTTTATGTGGCTTCGGGTCTGAAAAGTCTGGAGCCTTCTGCTCGATTTCTAAATCATATATACCTCATATATATATATCTGTCACGCTGCCCTGCAAGCTCGACTCGAACAGTAATAACTTGAACATATTCTCACTGTTCATTAGCCTTGGAGCCCTATCAGCTCGTTTCATGGATTAAGATACTGAAATGTTCTACACCGTGTACGACCACAGAAATACACCCCAGTGAAATGGTACAGTGGCTGATCTCACTAATTAATTACTTTTTTTCATGGTTAAAGGTGGGGTGATCAGTTAACCCTTTGATACCTGGAATGACATCAGTTTTCTTGTCAGTTTTCTGCATTCAGACATCTTTTGCGTGCATTTAAACCTTTGAAACTGGAGAAAATTGGTTTGATTTCTTTTAAAAATACAACTAAAAGAGAAAAAAACAACTTGGCATGAAATGTCTTCACAAATTGCAAGAAATTAGGAAAAGAAAAGGGGGGGGGGGGGAGAGAAAGAGGGAGAAAACTATCAAAATTATTAAACTAGAAAACTTCCAGAAAATGAATAATAACAATAATAATGATGATGATGATGGAAATAATAATAATAATAATAATAATAATAATAACAATAATAATAATAATAATAATAATAATAATAATAATAGTAATAAATGTATTTATTTAATTGAGCAAATGTCACACAAATTTTTAGAAATTGGGGGGAAAAAACCTAAAATTTAGTTTAAAAAAGGGAGAGGGGAGAAAGAGGGAGAAAACTATTACACTGTATTTAACTGTATTTTTTATATATATAACTATATATTGTCATATATAACTATATATTTATACACTATATATTAACTATATTTATAAATATTAACTATTTTATCTATTATTTAGTTACTTTGTTTTTTGTTTTACATTTTTTCTTTTCTTTTTTTGCTGAATTTTAGGTAATTTTCTCTTGTGAATTCTTATCGTGTTTTTGAAAGAAATCAAGCTGATTTTCTCAGGTTTCAGAGGGTTAAATGAGCTGCTGTTGTGTTTGGTTTGAATACAGATTTGCAGGCTGTTTAGCCTCAGATACACTTGACTAAGTCTCACGTCTCCACACTGTTGTGGTCAAAGTTGTCAGACCAGATAAAAGTAAAATATTGTCTCTTTATTTACTCTGGACCCCAATTCTTCACTGAAACGGACCATCGCTGTCTATAAAACATTACTGTACCAAGATGTTTGACCTCCACTGCACAAATAATAATTTACAGAGCAAACATAAAAGGTCATGATACTGTCCAGGGGGGCTAAATGTGATACATTATAGATGTCTGTGCAGAAATACTCTTTTCACCTCCTCTCCGGGGAGGACACGGCACAGGGTCAGACACAGACAAACACTTTCAACTCTTTTTGGCCACTTTATCCAGAACATGGAGGGATTTAACTTTAAAAGGTTTACGTTTTGACTCAAAAATATCCACACCGACCCAAAAGTTCCCTTTTGCAAAAGGACCCTGATCACATACTATAAAAAATTCTGAGAAGACAATGCAAGGGGGAAGTAACACCCTGACCACCATGGGACCTTTTTAGCAAAAACCAGAGTGCTCCAGGAGTCCTAAAATCTGGAAGTGACTTAGCATTTCAGCCAGTTCCCAGTTCACCCCTCTCAAAGTCCGTGGGCTTTTGAATGGGTTTTTGGTTAGAAGTCCGTCTTTGCAGATCACAATAGTGGTGCAACAAATCTACACTCTGTAGGAGGAGCGCTAATAAACTCAGTAGAGTCAGTAGCACAAACACAGCTCGTCCGCCATTGTTGTCCTCCTAAACTCACATTTGTCTGAGACGTTATGCACAAAGTGCGACCGTGACGTCACCGTTCTCACAGGGTCCACGCATTGCCGTTTTACACAGTGACAGAAGGGGTGGCTTTTTTAAAAAATTAACACTTTGGAACCGGGTTTAAAAAGTTTGCATTTTCAGGCCCCCAAAATGCTGTTGTGTGAACAAAAGGCCAAACTGCAACAAAAATTGAATGTTTCATGCAAAAACCATTGCTATGTAAATGGCCACTAAATGATACAACAGCCAAGTTATGTCAAACTGCAACTTTTTTGAACAATAATGTTTTAAATTACAAACATCACATGTGTAATTCATGGCACAATTCAAATGGGATAAAACATATATATATATAATATATATTAGTCTCTCACTGTTGACTATATTTTTCCATGATAAAGTCCATTGAGGGAAACCGGAAAAGAATAGACTTTGCCTGTCTATAGAAAAAAAAAATGCTTGGAGAGATATTGTAACTGATGAGTGTCAGCATGTTTCTGTCTTACTAGCGTGTAAGCTCTTAGCTCTCCTGCTACAGTAGATCAGTAACAAGTGCTGCAAGTTGTTCATATGTCACAAAGCCTCTAGCACCACATATTTCGTGTGGACTCTCAGATGAACATTTCTGTGCCTGTTTCGTGTGCAACCAAGCCGAAAAAATGTACATATCTCTGTATTTATTGTTTATTTATTCAAAACAACGAGCCCTGAATCGCGATCATTAAGTTAATATGACACAACATGAGGCCACCCTGTCATCACATTCAGTCCTCATCCTGCTCTTAATCAGAGTCTACGGTCCCATCACTATCTCACACCTGTCTGTAACACTTGCCCTCTCTGTGGGTATTTTTTGCCGGGCAGTCGACCAGCTCACAGCACATGTTTCACACATTAGGCAGCCCTTCTTCTGCTCTGCACATTACTGTTACTACATGTTTCTATTATTTCTGCAGTTGCACACAGGAACGGAGGAGGGGAAGGAAAAAAAAAAATCAGTATCACGCCTCAATAAATCTCTAATCAAGCAGCAGAAAGCACATTCATGAGTGTGAGTATGTGCGAGTTGGTGCAAATGTTGCCGTGCATTATGTATTTGTGTGCATTCTGCGGATGTCACCACTTGTACAGTAACAGTGGAGGAGCAGGTGTGGGGGAGGGGCCCAGTGTGTTACTGTATGTGTCTGCATGTTGTGCGCTTTTCTACCTCCGTCCTTGTGGGCACACTTTGGGTTTTAGACCTCGAAAGTGAGGACATTTAGACAAGTGAGGACGCTTTTTTAGAGTGAGGATATTTTGGGCTGGTACTTGTTCAACGGCATGTTTGATAGTGATACTCTCTATCTCTCTCAAAAACATTTATTTTGTTGTAATTTCATATCACACAAAAACTGCAAATTTGATCATTCAACTTTTTTTGTATGTAATTAACCAAACTGATTTCTCCCTATGGTAGTTCTGTTGTAGTTCAACTACCACTGCAGTGGCTGCAAGATGATGGCTACAACATAATTACAGTGGTTGGAAATTATTAAGACATTAATTCATTTTACACCAAAAAGTGCCTTTTTTTCTTTTCTAAATTTGTTTGGTAATATTTTATAGTTGTAACTGCAGACATCTAAAATGATTCAAATAAAATAATGTGAAAAGTTAAAATCATTATTAGGCATACATTAGACATATTATTGCTTTGTATTAAGACCACAGGTAGCCTCTTTTAGGAAACGTATTAAGTCAGGGTCCTCACAACAACTGGATAGAATAGTGTGTGTGTGTGTGTGTGTGTGTGTGTGTGTGTGTGTGCACATGTGATTGTTTGGCAGTGGGGGGTGCATTTGATTTGCTGCAGAGACAGAAAGACATCACTGATTGAGAAGTGGATGGCATAAGGAAGAGGCACACAGCTCTAAAAATAGTCAGGGACATGGATTTTCTCTGGAGGGGGCTGTGTGTGTGTGTGTGTGTGTGTGTGTGTGTGTGTGTGTGTGTGTGTGTGTGTGTGTGTGTGTGTGTGTGTGTGAGTGTGTGTTTGTGCCAGCCTGAGACCTCGACTTCTCTGACATTTAATGGCTACACATATCCACACAAACATAACACAGCCGCACACACACAGCGACACAAACACTTGAAAACACACCATGAAATTATGATCAGTATTCACAGCCCGCGGTGCCGCGCACACAATGCTCCACAGTACACATACATATCGCGCCCATGGCTGGGTTTTACATCACAATTCTCTACAGTACATCACAGTCGCCCAACCTTCGGGCTGGCAACCAATGTAGTGTCTTCTGATGTTAAAATGGGTCCCTTGATAAATTCCTAATTATACAGAAATGACTGTGGAACGTCTTCCAATGGCCTTTGGGCTGCATCGAAGCGCTATAAACGTCACACGGCTTGCCAATGAATTTCCACTGACCAGCTTATGAGAGCAGTTTCGTTTCTGTCCTGTGGAGGATTAAAACGCTGCATGTAGTCTCAAGGCTCAACCTAAACATTTTCATCTATAGTTATCGGGGTCAAAGACATTTCCTAGCCTCTACGCAGGGCCTCATGCCAAAGACAAAGGTTGTGAACTCCGGCTTTACATTAATTTACGCCCCTGCCGTCCACGCCTTACACTTTAGTCCTATGTAGCGAGCGGGTGCAAGATTGAGTGTTTCGTCAGCAGGCAGGAGGGCTGGGTGGAAGAATGGGGGTGTTAACAACAAGGTTAACCTTCTCTGAATCAATCTTCCTCTATATTATATATACTCTTGTCCCTGTAGGTGCTGCAGAGATGAACCCACAGGAAGAAAAGAAACCGTGTTGGAAGCTGAGCGGCAAAGACTCTTATCTCAGAAAGTGCAGTTTAACCTCTTAAACTTTTCCCATAAATGTGCTCACTATCCTTAAATGTCCACAGTGTGATAGTGTCACATATATAATATATAATGATTGAATTTGTTCTAACTCTTAACATTATTCTTAAACTTTGTGACTTTTAGGAGTAACCATTTCTTGAACAGAAATCGATATCTTGTGCATCATTTTAGACACATTTTTCCAAAATTTACCACATTACCAAGAAACAGAATTGGAAACTACTATTTCTAGTACAAGTAGAGACAGAGTTTAAAGGAAAGTTGAGACTTACGGACCTCTAAGACCTACAAGACGAGGGTCACACTGCCGACAGAGCCAGCCGAGCTGGTGACAGTGCTAGCAAAGTTGCTGTCAGCAAACCATCATTGGCTGTGACTTTGACAATAATATTTCATGTTTTTAACAATAAAATTAAACAAAATTTCTACACTTTACATTGAAATAATTATTAATAATGATATTTGTCTTTATACCTGGGCTGTCAGAGGTCCCTAACTAACGTGTTAATTTTTTAACCTTGTTAATTACTGGTGGACATTCCTGTCTTTAAGAGGCTGTACTGAGTTTTAAAGCTAGAGTGACGATGCTGGTATCATATGAAACAAGAAGACCTGAGGACAACAATGATGTCATGTCAGCTTCTCAGTAAAGAGGCGGAAAAACGCCCTCAAAGTTAGGTTAAATTTTGGCGATGGAAAAATGACATCTGAATGAAAATGGGTTTGTTGGGTACCCATGAGTCTCCTCTTTATAGAGATGTCCACTTTATGGTTGTCCAATGATGTCTTTTGCTATCATATGATACCTAATTAAGACAGTCTGATAAGAATTGATTGATCTTGTCAATATGGACCTCAAAACCGTTTTTAATGCAAAATGAAATTGAACATGTCGTTAAAAAATTAAGATTAATCGCGATTGACTATAGAAATTCTGCAACTAATCGCGATTTTAAAAATGAATTGACTGACAGCCTTACTTTATACCAAATTAACATTGTGTTGGAGCTTTACTTTTTTATTTATCAGATATTTATCTGATGTTTTTTTTTTGCATTTGCATTCTACATTCCATCTTTACATTATGCACAAATATGAGAAATATAAAGATAAGGGGGAAAAAAGCAGAGAAACAGGCAAATCTGTACACCAGTTAACACTTCTCTGGAAGTATGATGATGTTTTTTGGGGTATTTACCTGTAAATGTGCCGTATTCTGATCACTGTCTTCCCTTCATAACGCCACATCTACAGTTTGTACATGAACACATCTTTGATTCCCTTAACACATCCACCTTACATGTACACTGTGCAACTGACATCTCCCCTGACACATTACACCTTTCTGTAATGCAGTAAAGGATGCTCACGCACGCACACGCACGCACGCACAGATACACAGGAAACATGGGCTGCATGATGTATTCCCAGCTTGCTCACACATCTTTAGACACACACACACACGCAGGAGAGAAGAGTGCTGAGACGAGCCAGGAGAGGAGGATGATTCGACATGTAAGGGAGGAACTCTCCTCCATCACAGTGTACGTCCTCTGGTCTCTGATGAGATTATTGGACGGCTCCTCCCTCCCTCCTGGCCCTCTGCTGTGTTGTCTTAAAAAGATTAACCACACCATTGTCTCCGCCAATAATGATGGGATAAAAGGGCCACTGCCTCACAGGGAAAGTTGAAATGCTCAGCGCTAATTCCATCCCATGGAGCGTGTTGCCATCATCCGTCCTCCCGAATCCTCATTACCATTAGCTAACAGCGCAGGAGATCGGATTGGACGCTGGAGTCATGCAATCTGTCCACTAAGCAGAGGCCGCAGAGGGGAGAAATTTTGTGGTACTCCACCTCTTTAGGGAAAAGCTGGGCCCTCGTAGCTTAACATTATCAGTAGGTGCAAGCAGTTGACAGACATGGCTGATTATAAAATAACGAGCTGCGTGGGCCGATAAGCCTCTGATATCATGAACCTTCATCACAGCTTATCGTGACACCATGTCAAGTCAGTAACATTTCAAATCAGCGTTGAGATCATCCACCCCCGGACAAACGTCACAGGAGCAGAGTCTCATCGGAGCCCAGACACCCGGTCATCATCGAAAAAATAAAAGAATGTGTTTCCGTGTCTCAATATTTAATGTTTTCTTATTCGAAAAAAGTTGCATTTACAAAGTTAAAATTAATCATTAAATCTGTTCCAGAATTTAAAATTCTGGAAAAGATTTGACAGGGAATTTGTTCAATAAAGCAGGATAGTTTCTGCATTTTAATTTCCATTTCATATGTGCAACAGCTGCATTCAGAAGCAGTGACATTTCTAGTTAATGGGTCCTTCCTGCAACCTGCTTTAAAGGTCCAGTGCAGTGGTTCCCAACTGGTGGGTTGCGGTCCAAAAGTGAGTCACAGGGCCATTCTGAATGGACTGAGAGAGACTTGTGAATATGTCTTGTTTGTGAAAAATAACACTTTATTTTGAAATGTAGTACAGTGAATCTTGATTGAATTTACTACTTAGTTTTTTATTTTGAAGTGCTGATTTGGTTTATTCTTGCAGTATGTATTATTTCTGCGTGTTCCAAGCCAACATGGTGTTTACATTTTAGTGAAATAAAACAGAATATTTGATAATTTATAATGCATGGACCTTGAACTAATGACTAAGGAGAAATATGAGCCCTGTGGCTCGACCAGCTGGGGACCACTTTTTGTGGCATCGAGCAGTAGGGTTGCAGATTGCAACCGAGAGGAGAACTACGTTGGCCAATGCAAAAATGTTAATAGCCCTGTATAGAGCCAGTGTTTGTTTTTTTGGGGTACTATAGAACAACATGGCGGACTCCGTGGAAAAGGACCAGCTCCTTGTAATTGGCTAATTCTATGGTAACAAAAACACAAGTTTGTTTTCATGTGATTATACACAAATTAATTATACTTACTATATAATATTCCCTTTTTGCTAATATATCCCCCCCCTTGATTAAAAAAAAAAACCTATCATGTTCATGTAAGAGCATTAGATGAATGCAGATTATCTCAAATGCAGATTCCTTCATGTTGCACGAAGCCCGTTTCTCCATCTGCTCTATCATCGTTTAATGTCCTGCTAATTCCTCATCATTTAAGCTTTTGGTCAACCTCCGTTTTGTTGCTGTTAAACGGAAAGTGCACTAAAAGTCTGGTGTGCAGCAGGATGTCTAAAACAGTAAGCCATGTAGAAGAAACATGCAAAGGGCAGCGACTCACAGTGGAGGAAGTGAGGGGTGATGAAGAGGTCTAATGCTGCTCTCCTCGCCCCGAGGGAACAGGGGAGACGGAGATCAGCCGGCCACTCAGTCAGTCAGTCAGTCAGTCAGTCAGTGGGGACTCTGGTCTAACAGTCAAGCAGCATTTAAGTCCTCTGGTACCGAGAGGGGAAGGCGAGCTGGAAGAACCAGTGGGAACTAAAGCGATCGATCTCGTCCTCCATCACTCTCCTCATTCACTGTGACATTTGTTGAAAACCTCTGGAGGACGGCCTCTACAGCTGTACATGCCTATTCAATTAAGATGCCGGCTTGAACTTTCCTTTTCCTTCCCCTCTGTTGTCCTTTTAACATACCACATCTTCACCTCTCCATCCTGCATCCCCTCAGCTCAACTCCCTGGATATTTTTCTATACAATACTCCCAGGAACTCAACTTAGCAACTAAAAGTCTCATTTGTGTGCTGCTGTTTGAGTTTCTTCTGCATCTGAAGATACTGTAAATATGAGGTAAACTACAGATTACCCACGATTTATAAAATACTTAATCATTATAATGTTTTTTGTCATTTACTGCTGTGCTGAAGTTAGAAAAATTAATTAATACAATTGCCAGACAAAATGCTGGCATTGTATGTTTCTTCAAAACACAGATATGTTACGTTTTTACATTATTTTATTTATCTGATACGCTTCTCAACAACACTGTGGTTATTGTGTGATTACGTTCAGGTACAAAAACAACTTGACTACGTTCAGGAAAAGATTATGTTTTGGCTTTTACACAAGCGCCTTTGAGTAACAGAGCAATTTATTGGTTAAAAACACACAGATTGACACCGCTGGGAAATGGTGCATTGTGTCATTGAAAAATACTAGGAAACACTGCGACAAATACCCCCCATTCAGGTTCGGCGCTACAAATGGCACTCATTTAACACTGCAATGTGTTGCTTAAAAAGACCAGATTTCCTAGCTCAAATGTTGCTGGAAGATGTAGAGATATGTCAGTAAAAAACACCCGGGTTTGGTAAAAACTTGCTCAAGTTCGGTGCCAAAAACACCGCTGGCAAACACTGGTAAAAATCCTGAAAAAAGGTCGCCAAAAACGCCCTGTGTTTTCTGGTTTCAAGCTGCGCCCTGAAACTTGGCAATGCATCTTGCCTACACGATATGCAATTCACAATCCCCTCCTCCATCCCGTAAAAAAAGCAAGTAGCAAGCAAGTCATATATCACATCACAGAAGAAGAAGAAAAAATACATGCACAAACAGGACTTATACATCGATTAAGTGGAGAGCTGTCACAGTGAGGGGGCTGCCCATGGACATAAACTGGGTGCGGTGCCTTGCTCAAAGGCAGTGCCCAGGAAGTGAACTGGCACCTCTCCATCTCCACCCTTCATACTTGAACCAGCAACCCTCAGGTTCCGAAGCAAAGTCCCTATGAAACAACTTTAAATGTGTTTGTGTTTTGTTTATTCTGGGGCCTGGGCTAAAATTTAAGCCTTGTTTTCTCCAGTGAAATGCAGAAATAGTTTCTCGAGTTCCTAAAAGAGCTCCAGCGTTCCTGGAAAAACTCCTGAGGTTGAAAAGTGCACTCTGCCTGTTATTGTTTCTGCTACAGCGTCATGTTTCTCTTCTCTGCATAAATGTATCCTCATGGTACCCGAGCTGCCTCCCAACCCATCGGGCAAGTTCAGGCGAACGCTGAGAAGTTTTTGCAAATACCATCTGACCCAGGTCTGACTCCGTTTCATATTCATCCCCCTCCCCAACTGTTTGAGCTAATCCCTCTTTACAGTACGTGTCGTCTTCCTTCCTCTCTTGTTCGTCGAGTTCCTTCTTTGCCCACCCTGCGTGACCATGTAATTCAGCCCGAACAATGCGGCGCAGCCTCCTGCAGCCTTCATTCCCCGTGCTCCTCTCATGTCCCCCCTGCTGTGTTTGTCAGGAACACAGTGCATCAGCTCCTGGGGAGCGAGGAGGAGGAGGAGGGAGGGGGGGGGCTCAGCAGGACGCCTTAACAAGGTGTGGCAGGGACAATCATGGGGGATACGGTTTGCCTCGTCCAGCTATAGCTTCTCTTTTGCCATCCTCATCCACTGCCTCATTTCTACCTCCTCCTCTGCTCTCTCATTTGATGTATATCTCCAACCTCCATATCTGTTTCTCTCCAGGCCTCCCTGGCGCTCATCACATCCTCTACTTCAGCAAATGCTTCTGCTTTCATTTACTTTATTTTCCTGTCCACCCCCCGTCGGTGACATCGTTATTTTTAGCCACTCTTTTGGCGGCGTGCGGCTCTGTTTGTGTGTGTGAGCTGGGGATGCTGACCTGATTTCCCACTCATCTCCGTGCCAACTTCGTTCCCGCCATCTCCTTCAAGTGTGGCCCCTGACAGGGGAATAACACCTGTTCGCAGCCCCCCCACCCCCAGGTGTGCCGGCAGGGACAAATGCAGAGGCGGTGAAATTTGAGGAAGGAGGGGAGGAAGGAAGTAGTTGGGAGGAGACACACACACACACACAGTGAAACCTGTCACTCAGCTGGATATGGTTCATTCAGTGTGCATGCTCGAGGGATTAACCTCTATCAGAAAGAGGTCAATGTCAGCACAACCACAACGACGGTGAGTCAGAAACAAACGGTGTGGATCCGGGTTTGTTTCTGATTGATGGTGCGTCCGCTACTGTGGTCAAAGTCACTGACATCACAAGACAAAAATAGACTTAACTAGAATTCTTCACATCCAATTTATATATGAGACCCTTCGCACACGTAACATTTTCACAGAATGCAAAAATAACCATGAATTACATTTACAGCCAACTATTCTTAACATACAATGTCAAAGGAAAATGTCTCAACATCTATTTAATGAATTACCATGAAAATTGGTTCAGACATTTATGTTCCCTTTTAAGATGAATAACTGATGTAATAACTTCACTTAAATATGTCCAATACGTTAGTTTATGACTAAATACTTGCAACCAGAGAGCTTCTGGAGTGGATGGAGACTCTTTGTCTTGTTTATTAATCGTTCCTACAGTACTCAGATATGGCATCATGAGGTAGGTTTCCATTAACCCTCAATTTGTGCAAACTGAAATTGCATATATAAAATGCATCTAATGGAAACACGTCAACTTTGAAAAAACTCTGATGACTAACTAATAACCCGATACGATACTAACTTATACTATAACTAATACAAATAATAATAATAAATAAATAAATGATTAAAATAGTAGATAATAGGTAAATGCACAATAGCATAAAGTATAACAGGTAAAAATGTTAAAAATAGAAATTGATACATCTAATAAAACAGTTAACCAGACTAAAATATAGTCAATGAATAAATAAAAAGGTAAATTTGAATTAAAAGCCAGACTGAAGGTCTTGAGTTTGCTTTTAAAAATATCAACCTCCTCTGCTTTCCTGCCGTCATAAATAAACATAGTTGAAAAAAAAAATGGTATTTTGTTCTGTACTCAGGGTGTTTTCTTGCAGTGAGATGACCACTAATCATAAGCTCACAAATGAAAAGAAAAGATGCAGGCATGTTGGACTCATGTCCAAGTCAGACAGGCCAATATAATGTTTGTCTTGCATCAGGACGGATCTCGCGGCTACACTGCTCCTGACCTCTCATCTCTTCCCATCATCCCAGACTCGTCTTTATTCAGTCACCAGCTGTTCACACATCCGAACCTCCTCCTCCTCCTCCTCCTCCTCCTCCTCCTCGTCCAATCTGCCAGGGAGGTGCACAGACTGCCTGCCTGCCTGCTGTATCTGTCTGCCGTGCATTGGCCGCTTGGATTTTCCAGTCCTCGCACACAGACCCTCATTCATTCAATTTGAGCCAAATCCACAGCCGGGCGTCATTAGTTAGTTACCATTAGAGTTTTCTGTCTGTCTCTGCGCAGGAAGGCCGCCAGACATAAACTGATGCGCATCAACACAAACAGGGATGACATGTGACGGCAAGGAGGGAAAGAAATGACATGGGAACATGGCAGGCCAAAACGTGGCCCCGCGGGGGGGTGGGGGGAGCGGGCTGACATGTTTTAAACGAGTGTCATCTGATCAGGGCGGAGAGTTTGTCCTTCAATATCGTCTGTCTCTCGGACACAACAGCAGCGTGGAGTCTGAACAAACACGCTCAGTC
This sequence comes from Plectropomus leopardus, assembly GCF_026936395.1. Lineage (NCBI taxonomy): Eukaryota > Metazoa > Chordata > Actinopteri > Perciformes > Serranidae > Plectropomus > Plectropomus leopardus. The sequence goes on from NC_142189.1 coordinate 7,141,535, forward strand.
TATTCAGTGAACAATTCTCCCAAAGAATTGTACTTAACAAGCAGGCTGATGGTGATGAGCGTGGCTCTGCAGGGAATCAGACCCAGACAATGGCAGCATTGTGCTGTAGTGTGTGGTAAACACTGCACACTGAGATACACATCGCATTTTTATAAAAACACTATCAGATGGAGCTTTCATTGCTTCTTTGTGTCACGTGTGTGCCTGCAAGTGTGCTTTTTTTCCCATCTATTCTTAACACTAAAGCTGCACACTGCACATGCTCTCTGCCTTGCTCAAGAGAACTTCAACAGAGATGCCCAGAGGAGGTTAGTGAAGTTAAAACAAAGTAAAAATATTTTGATTCAGAGAGAGATGAGAAAAGAAATGAACAGCTCACTCTTCTTGCTCAATTTAACACCAAACAACCAGACAACTCTGGTTTTTGTAATGTTTACACACGTCGATGCATGCTTGCATAGTTTATCTTATTTACTCATAAAGTAACAAAGAAATCGAGCACACTGATAGGGCTGACTATTGTTTAAAAAAAACTACAGTATCAATATTAATGCCAGTACCTTTAAAGTAATGCTTGTACCAATGGCGTACTGTATTTGACCCCTTTTCTTCCTACTTCATTTGATACCCATCATGTGCATGGAAGCACTCAGTTGTGTAAATGCCACCAGATGCCACAAGAATAAAATATAGCCATACTTTCAAATGTTTTGGTGGCATCTCAGCATGCTGAACCATGAGCACTGTCACACTCACCTCGCTTGACTTCACCGCACCAAAGACCGAATGAGCTGTTACAAGGGATGCACTGATGTATCTACCAAAAACTAGTACCACCTGTATTCCAGCCCGTTCTCATTCCAAAGTCATTAAATACCACCACTTTGACAGTGCTTTTACTGTAAGATCCTGAGGCCAAAAGTCACCTTTCGCATGATACATCACTGGACGGCATCAGCTGAGAGCATTACCGGACAGCACCTGCGGTGATAAGGTGATACATTGACAGACAGCATCACTTTTGAACACAGCCGGACTGAACCTGATGCATCTACACGATACGCCACAGAACAGCGTCGGAGTACAAGGAGCAAAAAGGACTGAATTCAGATATTGTTTGACTGAAAAAGTTTCAGTGCTGCTTGGTTATTTTGGCTATCGAGTACTCAAACCCAGCTCTTTATGAATTATGTTTCAGATGAGGTAAAATTTATAGGCAAACAATGCTTACCAAAAAACAAAACAAACAAACTACCCAATGAGGGTTTGAAGACCAACCAGAGTCGATGATCCGACAGGCACTTTCTAGAACACACAAGTAAATGCAGTCAAGTTATTTATATAGTTGGTTTTATACATATGTCTTAATATACAGTACAACATCTAGAGCTCATGTTTGTGTAAGCATCCGAGGCCTCAGAACAAAATTTATGTCAAAATTTTAAAATAGGGTTTCCTTCGCTTTTATTGTGAAAATACCTATATTCTTTTTACGTATGTAATTGTTCTTCCTACTTTGTTTTATATTTGTGTACATATAACATTGCTTTGTAATTTCTACTATCATTTTTTGTTGTTGTTTTTGTGCCTACTTCAGTGTTATTGATCTGTGTGCCATCAGTTTCAATTTGTACAGCACCACAGTCAGCTGCGGTTGTTTTTAAATGTGCTATATAAATAAACTCAATTTGATTTTGAAATCCTGCCAGCAAACAGTCCACCTTTTCATTATCAAATACAAGAACAGTGACGTTGTGAATCCTAATTTATCCTTCACATCACTATTTATGTGACTTAAATGTTAATATTTTAGATATTTGGGCAAACTTTTCCCTGGTTCTGATGAGCTGTCAAAAGCGTCTGCGTTTTGGCTGCCAGTTGTGTAAAACACAGTGACTGACTGGGCCTGGCCTCCACTCTGTACAATTCCCAATGTGCTGCAGCTTCAGCTCCATCCACACAACGCTGCACATCCACACACGTTTCAGGAGGACGACTCCATTCACTCACTCAAACGAGCCTGGTAACTCTCTAGTGTACACACACACGCTCGCGCACACATTTCCTATCGTCAATATTCATGTCAACCTTTTTCAGCCTGAGAAAGCAAAAGAAAAAAAAAGCTCTGGCATAAATTGTTAATATGACCAACGAGATATGAATGAACATTCGGTGGGAGCTTCCCTCTGACAGCTGAACAAACGCTGCTGCCCACACACGACCGAGATCTGAGCAAACCACCACGACCACATGGACACCAGCCCTCTCATCTCTGGCCTCAATGAAACCACCGACAAAACGGCACCTAGTGAATACTTCAACACTCAGCAGCACCTTCATCAAATCTGGATGAAATATGGGGGGTGAAAACTCTTAACGACCAACCCCGGGTGTGCACACAATATTTGTTGTCAGTCAAGTAAAGTAACTTCCCTGTGACTGCCTTAACTTGTTTAATGCCACGGTTTACGATGCAAATTGTGCACCAACATTTCATCTTTTATTGCTGTCTGACTCCCCCACTTTATGGCTCCCATTCAAGGCTAAACAAGTCGATCCATGCACATTTTAAAAGGAAGAATTATTCTACTTTCAAAGGAAAATCTGCCTTAAACCTCCTTGGTTTTTGCCTGTTTTTTTTCTGGATTTATCTGGATTCAGCTCCCCACAGTCCTTGTCTCACCTCTCAAATCCCCGTTTTGTCCTGTGGAGGTTGCAGAGAGCCGTGTGCATTTTTCACCAGGAGGGTGTAACGGGCTGCAGAGGGTCATGCTACCTAACCATCCTCTACAGAGCCAACGTGGCCAAGCAGGAAGAGTCGAAGTGCAGCAACAACAATGTGATCCCTCAATATGGCGAATACATTTCACAATATTTTTTGCTATTTTTCTCCATGTGAATAAAAGGACAAACACTGACGACATCATGTTAGGGACAAACTAGGGCACTGTTCCAAATAAGATCAGACTGACACATATGAGTACCTCACAAAAAGTCAAGACCACACCCTTTTTGGGGGACAGTAAACTGAAGATTTTAGAGATTTGAGTGTTGATAATTGACCTAAGCCCAATGTGAAAAACATTTACATTCATGGATCTAATGTCTATGTTGAGCTAATTCTTGCTCAGTGCTGGAGGGGCAGGTCTAGGGAGTGGTCTGGGGTGGCAACTTGCGACTTGGCAAATGATGTCCTGCAAACTGTGAGAAATTAAGAAAAAGTGACAAGAAAATGACCTGAATTGTTTTTTTTTACTTGTTTTCGTAAAGGAGAGAGAGATACAATTATTTGAATTTTTTTAAAAATAGGGGTAAATTGTTCACAAAATTATATTTATGATTGTTTTTTAAAATAATTTGTTATTATTTTTTAAATTATTCCTTTTTGTTTTTGCTCATTTCCATGACTTTTTAATATCTTGTTATTTTTGATCAATGTCTTATTGAGCTGCTTATTGCCTTCTCCCTATATTCATGAAAGAAATTAAGGTAATTTGCTCAGGTTTCAAAGGGTTAATAAATAATGGCTGATCGGTCTGCCATCATGCTCTATTGGTCCAAGCGGATCAATGACCCAACACAGCGGCTGGACATTGTTCATCTGGACATCTACATATTTGACTGAATCACCAGGTATTATTCAGGTATTATTAGCGCAGTGTTGTCTGTAAATAACCAACCTGTTAGACAGCTGTTTGATCCAGGCTATGGCTGTACTGCAGCAGCCTCCCACTCAAACTATCCATCAGTGGTAACTGTTACCAGCATCATTTATCACTTTACCACACTGACATTGAATTTTCTTAGTGCCTCCAATCTCAGAGTGAAACTGCATCAGCCTCTCAGCATCTTCTAGTTTCTCTCTTCATGTGACAGCACATTTCTCTCCCTCAAAAGGGGACTCAGCTTTGGTGATGATGCAATGCGGTCCGCTCTATGGGACATACAGCAGAACATACAATAAATCCTAGATTAAACCAGGAATACTCAACTTTCTTTGCTTTGAGACCACAAAATAAAATAAAATAAAAGGAGACCTGGGGCCAGTCACAGCAGCCCCATACATATTTCTAGGATGTTTAGGATTAGGGATCATTTTTAGGCTTTTTGGGAGTTTCTAGGATTTTAGGGCATTTTAAGGATGTTGTGGCATGTCTCCTCAATTTCTGGAAATTTCTATGATTTTAGGACATTTCTAGGTTTTAAGGACATTTCTAGGATTTTGGGACATTTCAAGGATTTTAGGACATTTCCAAGATTTTAGGACATATCTAAGATTTGGGGTCATTTATATGACTCCTGTCGGGGTCATGTGCATTTTATTTTTTTTTTTAGATAAATAAGCTCTATTTTGATGTTGTTTTATGTACTCTGTCACTCTATGTACACTTAAGATACAAAAATAATTCTCAGTGTGAATCACTTCATTGTTATTGTGAATCAGAAAATGGTTGGGGGGGGGGCGGCACCCAGCACCCTATTGCAGCCCAGATTTGGACCATGGGCCATAAACTGAGCTTAAGCTTAAACATATTGAGCAGGTCAATATATTGTGTGTTTTTTTCCTTTAAAGCTGAACTATTTCCTGCTTCTAAAGTCACACATCACAGTATGTGGGCCTTTCACCAAAACACACTTCATAAACTAAGCTAAATTATCTTTTCTTTTGGGTTTTTTTGCTTCTGACCAGCCAACAAAATCTGGCTTGGGACTGCACATCCTGACTCAGAGAGTGACACAATGTCATGTGACCAACAGCAAAACGAGAGAAGAGAGGAGAAAGAGGGAGAGGAAGGCAAAGAGGAGGAGGATGATGTCACCGTCAGTGACTTTTCTATTAACAAACATGAGTAATGGCCTACGTATCTGATCAGGATTGGAGACATTTCCAAAAAAAACAATAAAAAAAACACTGACTTAAGAGGGAAGCGGTGGAGGAGGAGGAGAAGGAGGAGGACGAGGGTGGACTGTTGTTTCCTTTAACCAAACTCTGTGCAACCATGCGAAAGGTGTGCATGCAGGATTATATAAGAGTGTCTGCTTCGGCCAACATGTGCATGCACATATCTCTGCCAGTATACACGTGCATGCACTCACACACCTTCTTGCGCTCGAGTGTGTGTGTGTGTGTGTGTGTGTGTGTGTGTGTGTGTGTGTGTGTGTGTGTGTGTGTGTGTGTGTGTGTGTGTGTGTGTGTGTGCTCATGCTATATTCACAACATGAACTCGTGGAGCGGCAGCAGCATTAGAAGGCTCATCAGCATAATGCAGGATGCAGGGAAAGATGCCATGTACTTCATTTGCTTTTCCCTGATCCAGTGTGATGGTATGTGTCACATACACCCTCCTCAACCCCCCAGCCCCACACACACATGTATAAACACATACACACCCACATACACTCAAGTCCTATCTCTCCTCCTCCCGCCCAGTGCTGCTTTCTTTTTTCTTCCGCCATCTTTCCTTCATCACTTCCTCTCTCTCATATTTCTTCCCCACAGTTGCATCTGTCTTTCTATTATGTACGTCCTTCTTATTCCACTTACTGCAGAAACGATTAATTGATCACTCAACAGAAAATTAATCCTCAACAATTTTGATTAATTATGTCATCTGTACAGTGAAATGCCAAATTTTCTCTGGTTCCAGCATATTCAGTGTGACCATCTGCAGTAATTAATATCTTTGTAATTTGGACTTTTGGTTGGACAAAACATGTTACATTCATACTTGTATTTTCTGTTTCAACTACAACATGTTCACATGCTTTAATGTTCAAATAAATAATTTATTTTTCTCAAACTGTCTGCCTGAACACACCGATATTCACCATCTGTCTGAAACGCTTTGTTTTAGTGCCCCTTTAAAAAAAAGCCTTTGTTTTTGATAGGTTGGTGTTTCCGGCTTTTGTTCTCTCTGCATCTCTAAAGTGTGACTGCAGCCAGGTAATGATGGTAACTGTAGCAGCGCTTTATACCTTTATATAGTATAGTTGTGGCATCACAACTTCACGGACGTCCTGACGGCTCGTTTAAAGACAAAGGTTTCTCAATACGGACTGTGTTTATGTCTATGTGAATTAAGCATTTTCATACTTTCACAGTATTTATATAACACTTGTCTTATAGTGAAAAGAGACGTAAATTAGAATTTTTACAATATGGGACCTTAAAGAACTGTAAAATACTTAAACAAGTGCATCAAAATTGTATCTAAATGCTGCACTGAGCTGAAGTAAATGTACTTAGTTCCTTTCCACCACAGTGACAGATTAATCAATAATGAAAATGATCATCGGTTGCAGCTCTAACCCACCTGCCTCTCTCCCTTAATTCTTCCCTGCCACTCTTCCTGCCTTCCCTCTAACCTCATCCAGGGACTCTTTCCCCATCTAATTTCCCCGCTTCCTCCACTGCCTGTCATGACCCGTCTTTGTTATTAAAAATTAAAATGTTGCCTGCCTTTTTGCTCTCATTAGACAGTACGCAGTGGGGGAAAAAAAGAGAAGTGGATGACAAACAGATATATGAGCCTGGTTTAAACCTGCAACATTGCAAATACATGGCACACGCGCACCTCAGTCGTGAACCATGAGGACACCCCGTCTAATTTCTGTTGCTTCCTCCGCTGCCTCTCATGGCCTGTCTTCGTTATTAATCTGACACTTTCCTTCCCCCTGAGTCAACACTTTCTTCGCTCGATATTGCCTTGCCTCGCAGCCAGACAAGAGGAGGGAAAAAATACACATATGCGCTTTGAATTTTGACAAAGGATGCCATCCCAGACCACTCACATCCAAAATATTAGGGTCAGCCCTGTTTGAATGAAAGCATGGAAAGAAAAAGACAATAACATCCTAGTGAAAACATGAGAGCAAAGAGAGTCCGTCATACACATCAATTTGTGGTATTTTAAAGGAATAGTTTAGACATTTTAGGAAATATGTTTAATTATTTTATCGCAGAGAGCTAGATGAGGAGGATAATACCACTTTCGTGTCTGCATGGTAAATATGAAGTTACAGCCAGAAGAGGGAAAGCTTAACAACTAATATGGGAACAGCTGTTACTGGCTCTCTGCGAAGGTAACAAAATCTGCCTAATGCACCTCTAAAGCTCATTAATTGCCAAGTTTAGGGATGACAGTTTTGTTTATTTTTTCTTTCAACAGCCTGCTAACCATTTACCAACTAAATGGTTAATTTTTATGAAAAAAATGTCATAAATACAGGAGACCTTTTCTTTTAGTCGAGTGCTCAGCTGACCCCTGTGAGCTTTAGTACCGCATTTCAAAGCGTCATTGTGTAATTTGAAGGTTTTGTGATGTTAATAAGTTGCCTTTCTGTTGGCATTGCTGCCTCTCCTTGTTAACCTCTGGACACACATGCTGCCTTCACGTGCTCCTCGGAAATATCATATTTACGAGTTACAAACACATGACCAGCCGTCCAAAGTCGTTATTACAAGTGGGAAATTCGAAAATTTTGATGATACCCGAGTTGCCGAGTTGTGATGTTTGTGTGACATTTCAGGGCAGCAGAAATGGTCGAAAGAATGGAAACAATTATATATTTCGTTATTTTGTTCCAAGTAGTACTACCGCTTACTGTTAGTAGTTACAAGTATATGCATGTAATAGCCGAGGAAAGAAAGCAAACTTTCAACTGCCAGTTACTTGCATGAGTTGCCGATTTGACATTATAAATGCATAGATATGGCGGGCAAAAATCAATGTTTGGTCGATGGTAAGAAACTTTTTTACTTTTTCATGTATTGAATATAAATTTTTGATTACATGTTAAGTGTAATATGGTGTTAATGTTGACTGCTGTCCATGTAGAGTGACCTAGATTAAATAATAAAAATATAAATTAAAAACTAAAATATATAAAAATGTACATGAACTTGAAGAAGCTATCAACCTCTTGTTTAAACACTCTAAGCATGTTTTTTGTAGCTTCCATGTTCTTCTCACTTTACAACCTACGATGGAAGCACATAAACACAACAAAGTTGGAAGAACGACTTCCCAATTCGGAAACTACAACCTTCCAACATCACATGAGTGCAGCATATGAGCTTTTAAAGCTAATTATGGGATATAGAGCACGTCTTTATATTGGTGTCTTTGTGCATTTTTCTAACATATTATTTGGGGTTTAAATCCAATTGCCAAAATGTATAGCAAATGTGTTGTTAGCCTTCAGCAAGTTCTGAACCTGTTTACATCCTGTCATTTAACTAAAGTGAATTAACTCACTGTTAACCTTATTAAAAGTATTAAAAATAGCATGAGTGACATCAATGTTGTTGATGTTAGCGGGCCCTTTTAACTGCTGTCATACATTGAGTCTTATCATTAGCTTACTTAATATGGACACTTATTGGTGTTTTCTCCGTGTAAAATCTTGCTAGTTAACCTCATTTGACCCCTGCGCTCTGCAGCCAGAAAAAGACCTGAACAAATCAGTGCAGAAACATAACAAATACAGATGCTTCTGTACAGATGTAGCGCATAATGCAATTAGGCAATTAACATGCTGTCATGTGCTGTGACATGTGTAAAAATGACCTTGTTTCTGGATCGAGATGGCAAGAGAAAAGGATGTACTGTAAATTACTCTAAAAAGGGTTTGTGGGTTACCTGTTACAATGATCCCCTTCACCTTCATCAAAACAATAAAAGACATTGAAAATTGTGCAGATTGACAAATCCTCCCTGCACAGCCATGCAACAATGGTCAACCATGAACAGTGCACACGGGGCAGTTTCAGGGTTCAATGCCATGCTCAAGGGCACCTCCACAGTGCCCAAGAGGTGGACTGGTGCCTCTACAGCTGTCAGTCCGCACTCAGTACTTGGGGACCTGAACCAACAACCCTCTGGTTCCCAAACTAAGTCCCCACAGACAGCTAACGCCACCCTGAGAATGAAGGGATATCTTTTGTAAAAACTGTGTTTTGCTCTTCAGTATAATTCAACTAACTTGTCTATTGTCTGACAAAAAGCTCTGAAGCTGTTCTTGAGGGTTGTGGTAGCCCAATTTTCATTTTTATTTTGTCATACGCAGCTGAGCTAGAGGTATTTGTGAAAGAAAAGACAGACTGTTGTGGTAAGAACTTGTCTATTATTAACATCATTTTACAGTGATATTTTGAAAATCTGCAACATCGGATTAAACACAGCATGATCATGTGTTTCTGTTGAAAATGCTCCATAGAAAAGCAGCAAAACTATGTGCAGACTCCACTTAATTATATGTGTGAATCTTTGTGCATGAGCCTTTTTATTTGTTGTTCCCATACTACCAGAAATACCACCAATACTGCTTCGGGTAATCCAGTAATCGACTTAATGCTCTGACCTGATACTATGTAATTTATTCATACATTTTAAAGTACTTTCACACATGACCAAAACAGCAATTTTCCCAGAAATCTGATCTTCTTCTCCAGTCCTAAATAGTAGCCCACACAGCAAAGTGCACTGTGCTGCCACTAGCAATTACCATTTTAAAGCAGCAAAGGAGAATTATTTTACTGTAAATAAAGTAACGTTAACTGAAAGCAAATTGTCATTACACTGTGAAGTCCCACCAAAAAATAGGCAACATCCACAGTATGCAAAACTTAAGTTTCAAGGCATGGCACTACTGTTGCCAATAACATCACCAGCAGTCTTTGAAAGCATCTGATCACACGTATTTGTTGATGTTTTACACAAAGTTTATCCTGATGCTGTACAACCGTATTGCAATTTTAAATGCAATGGTATCGGAAGATCCAGTATTGGAATCTATATCAGGAAAGAAATAATGATTTCGGAGCATCTCTACTTTTTATTGCAGTACACAGAGAAAAGGAAATAAGGCCCTTGGATTCAGTTAGAAATAAACATATGTGCGCACATATGACTCAACCATTCATAATACACACCACCAAAACAGTGGTGAATGTCAAAGGAGGCATAAGCTGAGAAAGTTAATGAAAGAGTAGATAGTACAAACGCATGATGCACACATACAGCACTCCCACACATGCATACACATGAACACAAGAACACATGTGCAGGGAACTCGACAGCAGCATAAAAGGTCACTGTTGCTTGCACTGCCTTGAGCGATATGTAATGATGTGTCACCGAGCTGTCAGGCTCAAAACTACAGCCACTGGAAAACCCTCACTGTGGCTGCCTGTCAGTCCTCCCTCCCCGAAAAGACACGGCTGAGCTGCATAACACCTGCACACACACGTAAACATAAACATTTCAAGTGGCTTTTCATGATGATAACTCAGCTCACATATGCATAATGTTTCAATCTCCTGTTCATACAAACACACGCAACCCCATCTGCAGCCGCCTGTGACCAAACATCAGCAGCTGAGCAGTCCCACCATGACGCTCACTAACCAACTCCACTGCAACAGTGAAACCCGGCTTCACACACTGACTGAGCCGGATGAAATAACTGTGTGTACAACAGAAGCCAGAGCAGGACCGGCGTTACCAAAAAGCTGTATCAACAACAGCATGATAGGTCATCGCTCTGCTGCCTCGCTCTGTAATCCAAGATCAACAATAATACTACACTGCTTCGTCCACGCCTGCCATCGTAATCCCTGGACGGGTGCCAGATGTAATTTCCTGATTGACCTGAGATCATTTTCCATATTATCAGATCTGGGAACTCGGAACATGCATGCATGTATATTGGATGAGGTCAAGACAACAGTGATGAAAGAGGCAGGTGTCCAAGCCAGCCGTGCAGAAGTTTGGCAAACACACAATCAGTGCACCGGCTGCAGTTTTAAACCAGCTTAACTGGATTCACTCAAAACAGAAAAATGAAAAACCTGAATTGATGTTCAAAGGAGCAGAACACATGTTATTTACCTCTCAAAGGACCCGATGCTCAAAAGCACTATCCACAGGATCTGCTGCTCCCTGAACAACATGAGGCACAACTGGAACATCTCACTGTGTGAACTGTGATATGTTGGTTAAAAACACCCACTAAGAACTAAGAAAAAGAAAAAGACATCTAAGGTAGAACTGCCTCAAAGTATGACTGAAAAGTCAATGTTGCCCATGTTACAAATTACCTTTTAAACAAACAACATACAACATGTTAATCAGTGCACAGCCATATATAATAAATAGAGATCGTATGACATTTTTTTTTATTAATGCAGAAAAGACAAAAAACAGCAAAATTGTAAAGACGACGAACCGATTCAAGCTCAGGATTTTTCAGAATTTGACCCAGTGGTTCAAATTTAGTCTGCACCATGTTTGATACTGAATATGCAACAGATACATATTTTTAAAAAAAAAAAGGTTTCAGGTGGGTCACAAGTTATTAACATAATCACTAATAAAGTTCTAGACTTTAACAATATAATTACATCAACTGGATGATAATTTCTGTGTGTGTGTGTGTGTGTGTTTGTGCGCATGCGTGTGTGTGTGCGTGTGTGTGTGTGTGTGTGTGTACTAAAGTGTCGCTGATTTTCTTAATAGTGACTTAATGCTTTGCTGATGCATATAAAATACTATGTTAGAGTCTTTTGAGCAGGTTATACGGCTGCTGCCTTTTTAAATATCAGTTATCTGGAGCTGTATTCTGTCAACCATTGTTTACATTGCCGATAACCTTCAGTGCAACCACTATAAAAGTAGACGCCATTGTGTTTAGAACGGCGTATTTATGAACAGGGTGAAGGTTAAACATCTGTTGAGTTCAGTTATTGAAGAACAAAACACACTTTCTTACGTCCTCCGCACTGTAGATCTCACAGGTAGAGTACAGAATGGGGGTCGGCAGGTGGCGGAGGATTTCCTCTGTGTCTAGTATTGTTCGGCCGGGCCTGACAGCCATTGAAGAAGAGAAGTGAAACGTTCTCCCTGAGGTACCAACACATTTCTGTCTTAGATCTGTGAGGTGCTGAATAAATCACACACAAACACACTCCTAAGTACAAACACAAATGTACATAAATGTGGACACACACAATACACACCTGCAAAAACACACATGGGGATATTCAGTGTCTGTACACACACAAACACACTTCTAGGTGGAGATCTGGATCTTTTTACACAACAGGAGCATTATCATATTACCAACAAAATGTGGCTGTCTATTATGATACAATCACAAATATTCATCCTCCATATCTTTTTTATGGCATCTTCAGCCAGTGTTCAGAAACGGGTGAAAACGGACCTATTTCTACTATAGTTTATTTTTTCTCAATCCCACATACACAACACCATACTGCAGTTGTAAATGCTCAAAAGCTCCAGACAAACCAAACCAATATTAAAGACCTAATGGTGACGAAGGCCAGCTGTTAGGTTGCCACATATTGGCCAAAAAAGTCGCACTTGAACGTGTTACAAAGATGAGAGTGAACAATCAACTAGCACCAACGGTCTGCATCCCAGGAGAAAAATAACTCTCGTCTGTATTCGTAGTTGAAAAAGGAAAACTGGGAGTCAGGACAGATTCAAGACGCAAGTTACCCAGTGACCACATTAACACGATCTGATATTGAAAGGACAAATAATATGATCCACAATTACAAACCATTCCTGCTAACGAGCTCAGGAGCAAAAAAACTATCTTGCCTAATATAACACATCTGTTTTAGTCCCGTGCTCTCTGGACTTTAGTCGTTTATTTGCTTTCCCTTACTTTAAATTCTCTTCTCATTGACCGAACTGCCGATTAGAGTGATTTCACTCACCGGCAAACTCACCATCTCCAACACCAATTCAACATGCTGAATTGGCCCCAAAACAGCAAACAAGGGCGGACTAGTGCCGACGATGCTGGACACACCACAAAAACGAGGATGATAGATGCTCAGTGACAGCCTGACATTGACCAAGGATGGCTGACTATCAGCTTGGTCTATTAGGTCCATTAGAGCAACATGTGTGTATAAAAAATAGTCCCCAACAAATGTACAAAGAACTACAGTGCCCAGCTGTTTTTGGAAATTGCTGAGGCTTTTTAAAAGATGAAATTACATATTTGTGACTCATGATTAAAGATTTATGTCTTCAGAAGGAACCAATAAGCTCTGGGACCCACCGAACAAGCTGGGGGAGTCGTAAAGTACTGAGAGGCTGATTTACACGTTGCTGGTTTTGGTCTTTTTCGTGGAATTTTGCTGACTGTAATAAATATATATAATATTCAAAGCTCTTTCCTTTAACTAAGGAAACTGCCTCTTTGTAAACAGGATGCAGAATGAAGAAGTACACTTAGATCATGGAGAAATTAGACTCACAACAACATCAGCCTACAAGCACAGACCTCTCTGTATATCTTGTGATCACTGGTATGCAATTTATCTGTTTAGTATAGCTGCGGCTTACAGTGTTTCTCTCCGGTGTTTGAGTTACTTCATGTGACATACTACTGTGTGCAGAGCATAATTAGAGCTGATAGCGTAAGCGATTTTCCACAGAGGTAGCACGATGCTGTACATACAGACGACACCATTCGCTTTTTGATGACTCCTCAGACGTGACATTCAGCTTGTGTAGCACTCGATCACATCAAACACACCTCAGCTGTACGTTACAGTGAGTGTCGGCAGTTTCCAAACCCCGGCGTTAATCCGTGGAGAGGCCATTTACGAGTGAAGCTGTGATTTGCTGAATGTAACAGGAGAAAGGCCGAGTGGGTTATTCCCAGCGCCTTGGCGGCGGGGATTCCAGGAGCCCACTCTGCACTGATCCCGCTAAGTAATCCTGACATGTCATCTATTCTCAAATTGCCTTGAAGAATGGGCCAAGACAGAGGAAGAGGAAGGAGAAAAAAGAGGGGCTGAACAAGAGCGTGGAGCACAGTCCACATGGGGATGTGAGTCTTTAAAAGCAGCCTGTCTGAGAGGATCCCCGGTCTGCTCTTGAGGAGAGGAGAGCTGAGGGTTTCTGTCTCTCGTTGTGCACACATCCTTCTCTCTCTTTCCACTGCTGTGTTTCTACCTCTTTAGTCATCAGTCTTTTCTCTACTCCTCATTCTTTCTACGTTTCCCTTCTCTGTCTTTCTGCCCTCCCTTTTCTATCGCTGCCATGGCTGCAGAGCGTCATGGCGAAGGCAGATAGAGGTGAGGCTAGAAAAGACAGATGACGAGTGAGGGAAACAGACAGAAATGCACGAGGAGAGGAGCAGTGAAAAGGGGAGAGAGGATGTGGAGTCAAATATATAATGAGGCAGGGAGCAACGGGGAGGGAGACAGGGCAGAGAGGACGAAAGGGAGGTGGGGAGACAAAAAGATGAAACACAGGAAAGATAGAAAGCAAGAAAAGGAAGACATAGAGGAGGAAAAACAAAGCGGGAAAGCAGCAGATAGAGGGTAAAGAAAATGCAGGAGATGTTTTTTTCCCCTTCCTTTTATTTCCCCCCAGTGTCACCCTGATTATATAAGTGCCACGTGCTAAAAATAAAGCCTGCAGTACAAACTGTGAATGTGAGGCTGTGTGTGTGTGTGTGTGTGTGCGAGCTAGTGTGTATCTCTCGCATCCCTGCACTTGATGCTCATATAAAAAAAACACACATTTACTCACACACGCCGACCGAATGACAGTGACGCATCACAACGAGGCACACATGCAGCCGTGATCAGCCGATGTGTTTGCGCCAAACACATTCATGCATGCACACGTACAGCCCAGCCCGGCAAGCTGGGGAGACGGGCGCAGGTTCTCTGCGGTTGCTATGGCAACATAGCCTCCTTCAGATGGAGAGGAGAAGCGGTATTACTTCCTGGAGGGACGCAGAGGCGCTCCCACAACCAGCACACATCATCCTCCCTGCCCTTTTCTCCTCACTCGTTGTGTTTTCTCCTCTTTCTGTTCTTTTTTTTTTTGGCCTTCCTCTAAAGCTCCCACCAGTGTTTCATTTATTTTCTTTTGTGTTTACCTGATCCCCCTCCCTCTTATTCATAAATCCCATCATCAGCCCTCCAAAGAGGCCTTTGCAGGCTTGGGGCCGGGTGCCAGGGGCTGAGGATGAGGGGTGCTGAGGCGGCCGCTCATCCCCTCCACACCTTCATCAGTAATCTCCTCATGTGCTGCTTGTGATGTGCTGCCCCTCCATCCATCTCTATAAGCACCTGGCAGGCAGAAAACAAGGGCCTCTTAGAGCCGGTTTCATCTGTTTTAGCATTGCCACTCCTGCGGCCGAGGACCACATCACATCTACTTCCATCAGGAGGACGCCCGGGGACCGCCGGGGTGTGTGGCAGCTGAGTGGGACTGTTACTGGAAACATGTGATCCATCCTGCTGACATTTGGAGCTGTGCTCAAAGAGCAGCTGCCGAAACACTCGTTTGGGCTCAGGTGATGTATTTTTCCCCCAAAACAAAGGGCTTTCATACAAACATCACATCAGTAATAGAATTCAGGTGCAGCTCTGCGTGCACCCCCCCAAAATAACAGCGTACAGTAGATTTTCTCACGCTCTTTTTATTCGCTGCCTCACACACTCTCACCTATATTTACACACACTCGCTTTGTAAAGGTTTTGCTGTTACATCACAGATTCCCTAGCAACAACTGCTGCCATCATGGAGGCAAATTTGGCTGTGCTCAAAATAAT
The DNA here is from genome assembly GCF_026936395.1 of Plectropomus leopardus. Taxonomy (NCBI): domain Eukaryota; kingdom Metazoa; phylum Chordata; class Actinopteri; order Perciformes; family Serranidae; genus Plectropomus; species Plectropomus leopardus. The sequence continues at coordinate 7,157,151 of NC_142189.1, forward strand.
GTCTAAATATATGTATATGTAGCAAGAAAAGGAGCAACCTGAAAATAACTGGTGTTTTGTTAACCATTTTATGCCTGCCAGAGGAAGACAGATTAGAAGGAAAGCAGCAGATTTAAAGGTACAATAGGCAGGATTTTCCAGAATCAACGTATAGACTCATACAGAAGTAATGTCTCTAAATCATCACTTAGAAAGCAGTGTCTCTGCAGATAAATATACTGCATCACACTTCTAGGTCTGTAATTTTTTTCCTTCTTCTTTTGCTGTGTTCTGTGTGCTGTGACGTTTCTGGTCTAGCATGCAGGTGAGGTTGGGACTTTTTAGAAAGGTAGTGACCGTAAGCAACATGCAACCAAGAGAAAGCAACAAAAAATCAGAAACAGCGCAGATATTAATGCAAATGTAGCGAGGTAAAATGAAAATTGGACAAAGCTTTTTTTTCCACTGGGGATAGTATTAACAAACAGTAGCTGACCATGTCAATATAGTATACCTTTAAGGAAAATTCTAGTGATAATCTACATTTTGAACTACTATAATACAAATACATGAAAAAACAAACAAAGAAATAGTATTGTCAAAAAAACACACACTAAAAAAACACATCAGTGGTACAATCTGTTGCACTGGTTGACACTATAGGTTTTTTTGACTCAGTGCGGCAAACATCATTGTGTCGTTCTAAATATTCATAACACATTAAAATGAAATTAATCCCAAACAAAATTTACTCCTGTTTGGACTAAGTTTAAGTTTCTAAAAACTAAAGTGATGGTCTGTTTTAGGAAATTACTGAGCTTAAAAACTGCACCATCTGTGCATTCCAGTACTCTACTATACTAGTATGACAGAAATAGATTTACCACCTCCCAATACCAAGTATGTCAAATGAAGTATACCAGGAAGTTCTGCATCCAGTTGCATGTTGCAGTATGCAAAGCAGCCTGCTTTTCTGGATATTCTGACCCACAATTCACAACAGCAGCTCACTGACAGCTGATAGAAGCTGCAGTGACTATCACCAATCAATTACAATCTACAGTGTATGCAGTTATAACTTAAAAGATAACGCTACATTGCAAAGAAGTAACAGCTGAACTCTCCGTGTGGTGATTTGTTGTTTCTTGAATTAAAGTGATAAAGTTGAATCTGCTGCATCACTCTATGAACTATGACAGATATCTGAGTAGTAGTGAGTAGCAGTAGTACTCCATGTAATGCACACAAATGCAGTAAGTGCATTTGTGGCCAATTTTAAAAGATTTATTTCTTAAGAACCACTGGGGTTCTTAAGAAATTTTTGGGAAGATTTGGGAAGTTAGAAAGTAGTTGTTAACACTGTTTGTGCAGTTAGCACCACTAGCTGCCAGCCGTCAGCTCAGCCACCTCCATGTCGAGAGCCGTGTGCAAAAAATACCAGTCAGGTCTAAATGTTGTACGCAGATCATTTAAGAGCCAGCATTCAACCCTACAGGCGATAAGTATCTGGTTGTCCAAAAAGATTTTTTTTCTTTTGGAGTATGTAGATGAAATAATTAGTTTGTGAACCAGGAGGAAAATATAAAATGTGAACTAAGTTGACCTGTCAATCGGTGGTTAGCTAATGCTGCTAACAGGGTGAGACAATCAAATCAACACTGATCAGATTTGTCAGCAGCAAAACAATCAGCTCCCAGCGAAATCAGCACAGAAATTAACCATGTCAAACATAATTTTGTCTTCATTTCAGTAACACAATCTGACATCCACAATCATTGTTGCCAGAGAGGGGGCGTGACGTCATCATCCGAAATCCCAATAAAGAAATGCAGGAAATAAACAGAGAAATACTGTTTACTACCTTCAGTGCATGAAGCTTTTTAAAGCCGTCAGCACTCACTCACTGTTCATCGCATACCGCAGATGATGTTTGTAGTGTATAATGTATCCCTGGGTGATATGATTAAGCCTCGGCACGAAACCACACTGAGAACTCATCCACATTTGGTCACGGGGCGGCTTTGGACTGCTTGTAACCCTATCGCCTCCGAGGCGGCCCCTGGACTATATTTGAGGAATGTGCTGAGTTTACGCCTGCACTTTCACGCACACACATATGCAGATACAGTGAAGAGACAAACACATTGTAGCTGTGTCTAAATATGCACCGGCATTCACACGTGTACTTTCTCTACTTCAAAGATATACTCAACTTGCTTTGCTTGGGGGCCACTTTTGCAAACTGACAGCAGGCCAGGGGCCAGTCGCAACAGCCCCATACATGTTTCTAGGATGTTTGGACGTTTCTCCGATTTCAGAACATTCCTAGGATTTTAAGACATTTCAAGGATTTTAGGACCTCCCTGGGATGTTGGAAAATTTATAGGATTTCAGGCCAATAATATTTTTCTTTAATATGATTTTAGGATGTTCCTTGGACTTAAGGAAATTTCTAGGATATTAGAATATTTCAAGGATTTCAAGGAGTTTTGGACTGGAGGTTTCTAGGATTTTAGCACATTTGGGGTTTTTTAAGACAAACCTAGGATTTTAGGACATTTCTAGGAATTTAAGATATGTCTGATTAGCATTAGCATTTCAGGACATTTCTAGGATTTGTTTTCCTTTTCTAGGATTGTTGAATGTTTTTTAAGATTTCAAGACACTTCTAGGATTTTAGGACATCAAGAGCTTTGCTGGGACCTCTGTCAGGGGGTGCAGGGGATCCTCCACTGCCACTTTTTCTTTTTTATAAACAAGCTCTATTTTGATGCTGTTTTACGCAGTCTAGCACCTTAAAAGTACAAAAACAATTCCCAGTGTGAATCACTTTATTTTTATTGTGAATTAAAACATTGTTGGGGGGCCTCTTGGCAGCCATCAGGGGTCCAGATTTGGCCCGTTGGCCATAAGTTGAGTACCACTGCTCTACTTGCAGACACCCACTATGTAACTGTAACCGTGTGACTCACCTTGCAAAAGTCCCCTTCATCTCTTGTTGCCAATAAAGGCCTGAATGGCATCCCAAAGGCGTTCTCACATGGCCAGCCAGCTACACATTTTACTACTCGTCCCAAAGTGCCTTCTGTATAACGCTGCCACTGCACAGACATGAATACTCACAGACCATCTAGGTACGTGTGTGACACACAGACTCCTCTCATTCTATCTAAAGTTATTCATTCAGACTATTTCACAGCCGGTGAACAATACAGACAGCCATTTATGAATAAGTCGACATAGCTTGGCTGACATCGTGACAGGCTGACAAAAATAAAGAAAATAGATGCTTAGATTTTATGCGCAGACGGTCTAAAAATATCTGATTTAGCACGGAAACTTCGAGCAGAGGAGGAGGCTCGTACCGAACCAGCAGGTCTCTATTTTTCCTATCTCTGTGTCTCTGTGTGCATCTATCACATCACGTATTTGCCTCTCTCTCCCTGTGTTTCCCGCTCTGTCACACAAGCCTGTCTCCAATCCAAATCAAGAGGCTGGAGAGTCCCACGAGCTCTCCCTCGTCGTTCGTTCCCTTTTGTCGAGCTCTCCAATTATAGCCACGTTCAAAGACCGGACTCTCAGACAAAGAGCACTTTTGTACACTTTCATTTTCCATTCATTTTTATCCAAAATGACTTTGAGGCCGCTGAGAATTGGCTGGGAGTCTCACATGTTTGTTTTATTCTTTTTTTTTTTTTTTATCTGTGTGAAATGGAAAGAGAGTGGGTGTTCAGACAGTGGAAAAAGAGATAGTGCATGCTGATTTCTTTTCTTTTGTTTATAACAGATGCCACAAATGAGGAAAAAAGTCTCCCCAATTTATCTTTATATCTCTGAAAATTATGAATGTCAAAAATAATACAGATATGTTTTTTGTTGTTTATACTAGTACTGCTCAAAAATAAATGAAGTTTCACTAATTCAGAAAATAAAACACATAAGATATAAGTGGCACTGAATTAGTGTATTTAATAAGACAATTTTGTGATTCATCAATCCATAGTTTTTGGACCAAAGCCATTCTGAGGACACTGAGGTCATGTCCCCAGTATTCGAGGGATGTGTCGGCTCCAGAATCCTCTAACTGTGTTTGAGTCTCAGTTGTGGCGGACAGAGACTCCCAGGATAATGGTCACTGACTCACTGCCTCAGCTTGTCAGTTTTAATGGCATCTATGGCCTTAATTAAATAACTGTTATTTAAATATTTTTGGTGTCAGATGGTCCATTGGGAAAAAAAAGCCATCATCTATGACACACTTTATCACCATCTTCATTTTAAGGTGCTTTTTGCTTCCATGCACACATTTTTTGATAACTGTCATAAAAAAACATTGAGTCTCTTTTTAGGAAACATGTAGAAATAACCAAATACTAACAAAAAATCATACAGAAAACTAAAAAAAAATGTCACCACTGCTCCGCCCCTTTAGGGAGACTAGCAGCAGCACTGAGTTTATTCAAAAGAACAAGAGTACAGATTATGACCGCTCCTTTAGTCCCACAGTCACTGAAGTAAACATTGGACCCTTTTGTCTCAAGCCAAAACCCCTCTAAACATTCTGACACTGAAAAGCATTTTTTCAGACAGACAAATTAGAAGAAAATTAACTCTGTTTGAGGCACGTCTCTGTTTTTGCAACATATTCTCATGAGATATGGCACCAACTGACGTCAGCTGATATCAGAAATTAAGCTCGCAGATAAGCAACAAGCCGCAAAATGAGGAACTAACATTACATTTGTGCTGTAAAAAGTGTTTTGAATAATATATAATCCATCCACACAAAGTTTACTGCCAACAGACTACGGATGTAAATTAGCGTCAGCATGTATTCGTAATTTATACTGATGATTATTGATATGCTATCTGCCTTAAATAAACATTATAAATAAATAAATAAGGTATTTTCTTGGTATAGAGTATTGCTGCATTTACCCCACCCCACCTTCAAACCTAAACAATTGCTGATAAAATGATCTGTCTATTGATCATGTAAGTCAATCAGCAGAAAATGACTCAGCAACTTTGCTAATAATCAATTCAATTATCATTTTCAAGCTTATGAATCAAATATTTTCAGGCTCAAGCTGGGGATGGGAATCAGGAATCGGCTTCAGATCAAATCGTACGCCTCCGAGCTTATCAATTCCTTTGATTAATGCCAACATGTTTTTCGAAGAGTTTGCACATTGCAAAACAAAGACGTTAAAATCATGCGTATACGCTGCTGGAAACTTGGAACAACAAGAAGTCGAAGTGAAGAGGAAGAAATAGTCCCAAGTGGATTCATTTCACAAAGAAACATGACAAAAGTGCTGCTGGTAAAATGAGGTTGGAAACACCAGCAAAGTGCTCAAACATCTTTCTAAGCAACAGAAATTTCAGGAATGCCATGATTTTGACATTTTGAGTGCTCCCCAACTGAGCAGCATGTCCGCCACTGAGGGTGAATACCGTTACAATAACATTAGCGGCATGCAGGCAGGCCTAGCAGAATTTTTTTTCTAAATAAAAATGGATGCTGAACAAGTTATCTAATTTCATCAATTTCAGATGACAGATATCCTGTTTCTGCTGACAACCTGTGTACTTTTTTTTTTCCAACACAGAGAAACAAACAGCAATCAGTCAGGACATTCATGATCGGACCGATAAGCAGAATCTATGATGGGATGGTATAATAAAATCTCATCAATTTCCATCTTTAGATCCAGCATCTTTAAAGTATTGTTTTTCTGTTTCATATCATTGTAAATTGAATATCTTTGGGTTTTAGACTGCTGATCTGAAGCGACCTTTAACCCTCTGAAACCTGAAGCGACATCACTTTTCTAGTGCTGCTTCACAAGTACTTAAACCTTTGAACCCTGAACAAACTGTTGTGATTGCTGTCAGATACACGTGAAAAAAGGAAATGAGCGACTTGGTAAAAGATGTTTCAAAAAATGCAAGAAATTAGTAGATTGAGAAAATTATTATTTTTCAAAAAGCTAGGGAAAAAAGTCACAGGAAAAAGTAAAAAACCTTAGGAAAAAATATATTAATAATTACCATAGTTACATATTTAAACATGTTACATAATTATTATTATTGATCAAGGATTTTCCTGTTTTTTTTTCAATCATTCTTACTATTTTATTTACTAATTTTCAGGAAATTTTCCTTGTCTTTTTTACTAATTTCTTGCCAATTTTGGGGTTATTTCTTCTTTTGTTGCTCATCACCTTCTTTCCATATTTCTGAAAGAATTAAAGACATCACCTTAAGCACCAGAAAGCTATGAGGGTCATTTTTCCTCTATTGTTTGACTTGTCTTATAAACAATTCACTAAATGAGGAAACACCAGGTAGCTCAATCAATGAAGAAAATACTGCAGCCATAGAAACAAAACAAAACAAACAAACAAAAAAAAAAAACACAAGTCAAGTATCTGAGCCAAATTCAAAAGCAAAACGCATCCACAAATGAACACTTGAGCTAATTCTCATGCATCTGCTGCTGGAAATGAATCGTTGACACTTCAAAAATAGCTTGTGTTTGCAGTTCGCCGTGAAGATTAAACCACACCATCACTTTCAGCGCTGACAATGAGATTCATCAGCCGGAGTATTCTTGGGGTGGCAAACACCTGCACTAATCCAGGCCTGAATGATGTCCTCCATCTATTATACGATGATTAAATCATTACCCCCCACACCCCCCGTCCCTCAGTCACATCATCGAACCAGACATTCATCAAGGCCCCGCCTCGACTTTGTTTGGCGAGAAGGTGAGTGCTGGGAGACTCAGGATGTCCCTGCCACACTGCCTAGCAGCTCCGGAAAGTGGGGCATGATGGGTAAAGACCCAGTGACCCGTCAGGCGTCCGGTCACACATGTCGGGCCTGCTGTTGCCGAAAAGAGGCCAAAAACTGGACATGGAAAATAAGGGAAACCTCCTCTTACAGAACAATGACAGATTAAAGGACGCAGTATTAAAGGACGCAGTATTAAAGGGCAGATCCACCCAAATAAAACAAAACTTCTACGCAACAGAAGTCAACGGGATTTAGATTTGTTCTAGGAAATAAAGCAAAAACAAAACACAAATAAAAGGAAATAAAATAAATAAAAGACAAGTAAAATAAATAAAGAGAAATAAAAATAAATAAAAAGTGGAGACAACAATGGTAAATTAAATGTGTGAACAGCAGTGCTCGCCTCATACATCAGTGCCCCACTTGGGCCAAAAAGTCTGGACACGCTACTGACGTGTTTATCTGCTCTAATGTAGCCTACGCTGCAAATGTTAACATGTCAGGTTACTAGCTTCCCACCTACATAAGTAAGGGCCTGTGTCCACCAAAGAGTTTTTCCTTTTTTCTTTTTTTTGTGAGGCTGAAGCATTTTTCAATGATTTGTAATGGGAATGCTGCATATTCACAAACGCCACATTTTTATTAATTTAACACCACACTTGTCACTGTCACTTTAACCATTTACTCTCAGTGGAGGACAAACACAGCAAAGACGAACTGTCACATCGGACATGAACAAATGCTGAACAACAATATCAACAGAGGAGAATACGTTAATATACTGTATATATAATGTTTCCTCTCATGAAACTACACAGACGAGTGCGTCCCTCCCTTCAGCCTTTCCCTCATCCACAGCAGGTACTCTACCTTTCACCAACATGTTTACTTCCATAAATATTCCGTATCATAGCAACCAGACTCGACCAAAGCTTCTCAGCTGATTAAACGTTGTTCCTCCAAAGGGCTCTCAAACGCTCCCCGCTGGACGTTTCAAGAGAAGCACCTGGTGTTTTCAGCTGGGAAAAAAATAAAACATTTTTTGTGGACACGGCCCCTAACCCCGCATTACTTCCAAGGAAACGCATCATTAGCTAGAGTCTAGCTGTGAGATTGGAGGCTAACATTAGCAGCTCTGTCCTGCTCTTTATTGGATTTGGAGATGTTAACACTCCAGAAACCCCAATAAAACACATTATGCATGATAGTGTTAACACACTGGTTAGTCATCAACCTAAGAGCCTTGTCTTTATAAGGTTAAAAGGGGCACAGAGTGTTTAATATGAACAATATTGATCTGACCTCTGCTATGCTTGTTCAAATATGTTAGCCAAGCAGTTAAACTGGATTATTTCAGCAATATCACAGGAGAGGGAGTGCTGTTGTAAAGTACAGAATCACAGCTGTGATTCAGGCATAGGCACGAGGCCGCAGGAAGTCAGTATATTTAGAAAATAATTTTTTTAAAAGCAAGAAAAAATGTCTAGGGAACAAAGAAAAACAAATGGTAGAGAAAAACTTCATTAATCATTGAATCATTATGTTACCATATTTAAAATTATATTAAAAGAGTTTTGGAATTTTTAAATGCTTTCCCCAGGTAATTTCCATTTTTTTTTAATATAATTTCCAGGTATTTTTCTTGTACTTTTTTCTAATTTCTTGCTAATATTTGGGTCATTTTCTTGTTTTATTGCTCCTTGCCTTCTTGCCATGTTTTGAAGGAAATCAAGTCAATTTGCACAGGCTTCAAAGGGTTAACTGATGAGGGCTGATGGTCAGGTGCATTGCGGCAGAGGCAGATATCTCAGAGGTAAATACATCAAAACTAGAGTAATAAAAACCAAACTATATACAAAGCTAGATACTTCTAAAAGTACAAAATCATTGGGGTTTTTTTTTTGTGAATCAACCTTTTAATACTTAAGTTCTGAGCCGCTCCTCCTCTGCTGTTAAATGTTACTGGTGAGTTTCAGGTGCCAAGAATTTTTCTATTTTTTTTTTATTTTTCGACAAAACAGCATTTTGGAATGAAACCTTTCAGCTGTTCCAGCTCGCTGCCACTCCCATCCTGCCTCTGACAGCAATTAAAGCAACCAATCTCACTGAGGCTCCTGTTCAATACCGGCTCTTCCACAAGGCACTGCTTTGAAACTGTCACTACTCTGTGTGTGTGTGTCTGTCTGTGTGTAACTGACAAAGACTCAGACAGACAAAAAAAAAAACCCTCTGAAAGACATAAAGACAGGCGAAGAGAGACATAAAGAGGAGATGAAGGAGAGACGGGAAGTCTAGCCAAAAAAAGATCTCAGACGGAAACAGTTTGTTCGGCTTCACAACGGGAGGACACGGCGTGGAGATGGAGTCTGCGCTCTGCCAAAGGTGAATCCCTATTTATGGGCCGCAATTATCATTACATAAGACCTCAATTATTCAGCTGCAGTTCTTTCAGGCTTTCATCTATTAGTCAGAGGCAAAAGAGCCGTATCAGCTCTCTCTCTCTCACACACACACACACACACACACACACACACAACCAGGACACGTCAGAGTTTCTCTCATAGTCAGTTCTGTCAGTTGAACGGTAAACATCAGGTGCAGCAGCATCGTCATTAGGCCTCAGCCTCCGAAGCTTCAGCCCCGAATGTTTAATAAACAGCACCGAAAGTAAATTTATGGGCTATATATGTTTTTTCCAAAAATTTGAATATTTCTAAGGGACTGTTCTTTATTTATCAGAGGAGGAGGGGTGGCTAGGTCGACTTTGTTTTGTGTGTTTTTTTGTTGTTTTTTCTCCTACCATGAATTGGTCATTTTAAAATGAGACTACAGCCCCAACAGCTGAAGGCAGGTCAGGATTTCCTTATATGGAGAAATGGGGGCGTGGCAGTCAGCTGACTGCAGAGTGATTCTGTTTCAGGAACATAAGCAACAAACAACAAAATCTGCTGTTTGGCACTTCATGAATTCAATGGTAGTTTTGCAGTTATCTTATGTGCAGAGTAAGAGCATTTATTCGTACGTTAGTAAATGAGGCTCGATAGCTCGAAGTCCTAAAACACAGAAGTCTGTTAGCTTTTAAGTGGTTTACGGTTCCCTTGTCTTTAAGTCTCTGGGTTGTTTGAATGAGTTTTCAGTAAAATGTCTTAAATAAGGTCTGTCGTTAACACATGCTAAAGCTATTTAGACGTTTTGTTCTGCAACATAAAATACACTCGCTTAAACACAATTTTTGAACTTTTAAGGTTTTACTCGTCTTAAAAAAGGCGGTTTCTAATGAGTGGCTAAATGGGAGTACAGTGTTTGTCGGGGACGTTAGACGTCATCACAGCGGTCACAGAAACTCATTTAACCCACTTGTCTGCGGTTATAGCTTTACAGAGTCACACTTGAATTTGAACATTTATCTGTTTATAAATTTTTGGATCATGTTTTAACGTGTTTTTACAGTGTTTGTAGTTGTGACGCGACCACGATGTAGTTCATGTATAGCCTAACAATAGCTTTTTGCTTCTGGCGATTTCATTTACGCTTCAAAACACACAAAAGTGGCGTTCATCTGTGAAGATTATCATGCTGAACAAAACGTGCAAGTCTCATAAACTTGTGTTCGTTGTTATTTTTGGCAATAATTGAAAATCCCTTTCAAAAATCCCATAAGGTTTTTGACGAGCGAACCAGTGCTGCTTGCTAACTTCCTCGTTGGCCTACAAAAATACGTCATCCCTTCACCACTCTATGTCTTATAGAAATTATAGAAACGCCCCTGATCAGGAGTGTGTGTGTATGTGTGCGTGTGTGTGTGGGAGGTTGTATTAATGCTTTTGTGACACAACTCTGTTTCATACCTGCAGCTGGAGGGAGAAAATCTACAGCTTCTTATGAAATCTCATTCCCAGCGAACAATCCCTCATCAATCTATATCTCCCCCAAGTCGGAGCTGGCCTTCCCTCCCCTTCGGGCACCACATTTGTTCTGTTCTCCTTTTTTTTTTTTTTGCTCCGACCATTGCCGCATTCATCAGTAGGCAACAGAAATTCTATACTACTTTTTTCCCCCCTTATTGACATTCTGATGAAATGGCCTGGCCGTAGATGACAGGCGGCAGATTCTCATTAGCCGGGGCTGCCATGCAGTGCGCTGCTTCCCGAAGACAAGATATACCATGTTTAACCAGGACCCATCAACGGAGGAGCACCTCCACCTCAGCTGTCTCTCACACACACACACACACACACACACATGCTTCTTTTGCACTCCATCTTTAATCTGGGCTGACTCAGAAGCAGGCCAAACTTCAAACACTATAAGATTAAAAGTGTCTGCTTCTGCCTTTATCTTGACGCCAAATTACCTTGTCAGAGTTCGCTTGGTTGTTCGCTCAAATGAGCTTCCAGATTCTTTTAAACTTACAAAAAAAAAATAAAAACAGTATACCATTACAATTGGTAATTTTGACAGATCGACACTGCGGTAATTGCTCAATTAACAGTTTCATAAATGGTGGCAAAGGGAATTAGAGCAATTTTGAGGATGCGGAAACATCAAAGGATGGATTTTCACAAGAGGATAGATGAAAAACAACGCAGGCTTCAAAACGAGCTGTTTTAAATATCTCAGAGGATTGACATTCGCAAACCAGAGCAGCGAGAGCGGGAGGCAACATGAAGGATGAAGGAGGGGCGGGGGAGCGTGCACCAAACATGTTAGAAGCCAGAGACGCTGCATTTCTGCTCACTTTGATCTCCACATCTATAAGTCAAACAGAAATTGCAGTTTTTATCGAGAAGTGAAATAAAAATTTGTTTTTCTCAAATCTGATCCCTGAATAATAGCCCTGGAAAATGTCTCACAGATTTTATTTCTGAAGTTATTTTGTATTCAGACCTATTATGTAAAGTTGGAAGTCTAATTACATAATTGGTTTAAAATGTCCATTTTACGCAAGGAAAAAAAATTAGCATCATTACTATAAAGCAGGGTTTTCAGTCATTTCGCTGTGCAGTTTAGGAGGCAAATTATCGTCCGCTCATAAAATCCAAGTTTTAATTATTGTAATTAATCTATAAAGAAATCATTGAGAATGAGAGCAGCGACACAGAGTTTCGTGCCTTTATTGCACAAACCTTCAAGATTGATTTAACTTTAGATCAACACTTTTGGAAATGCTCATATTTGCTGTCTGGTGGAGAGTTATGAAGACTGACCCTCTGACCTTCTGTCACAGAGACAAGAAAATACAAATATATAAGTTTTACTCAACCTTTCCTGTTTGTGTTTCAAAATAAAAGCCCTCTGAAAATGTTTCTGTCAACAGCACTGTTCAGTTTTTGACACAAGGCAAAATATTATATAATCTGTAACATATTTCGAATATATATAATAATAATTTTGAATGTCTAATAATCCTAAATATAGTTTTGGGAATTTTGCATTTTTTAAATATTTCTCTCTCTCTCTTTTTCATATTAATTTTCTCTTTTTTTTAAATCTTGTCACCTTTTACCGATTTCCCAGGTTTCTGATGAAAATTAAACCTTTTTGCTCAGGTTTTAAAGGTTTAAATACTTGTGAAAGGCATCTTAATGCAGCACAAGAAAAACTGATGTCCATCCAGGTTTCAAAGGCTTAACCTCCTCGAGTTTAAGCAACAAAAGCACGTTTAAGTTTAGAAAAAAACACCATGGTGTTGATTAAAACAAATAAAATGGTTTCTAACGTAATGTAACATCATACATCACTTGATTAATTTTTGGCGGTATTTGGATTTCAGAAACAGCCATCAGCCAGCGCGCATCACACCACAGCACTGGGCGCCTCTGATGTAACAGGATTCAAGAACAAATTTTAATTTCAAGTTTGAAAAAAAAGACTACTAATCTACTTTGTACCTTCTGTCTGTGTCGAACATTGATGTCCATTCACAAAGCAGCAGTATTTGGTGAGGTGGGAGTGAGAACGGGCTGGGGACACACTGCAAAAACTAGAGTGACAGACGTTCGCTGAGGTCATTGATTTAGAGGCGACTGTCAGCTCAGCATTTCAGTTAGCTTAGCATAAAGACTGAAAACAGGTGGACACAACTAGCCTGGCTTCATCTAAAGGCAACAAAATCCACCTCTAAGCACCTCTAAGGTTCAGTAATTAACATGTTATATCATGTCAGTTTAATCCATACACTATTGCTGGCAGATTTCATCACCTTTTCCTGTTAATCTTTTGCCTTTTAATCTGGACCCTGGTTCAAATCTGCCTAGATCCAATTTTTTATGCTTTCAAAATCTTTTATGTCTTTAAGTTTTCTTATCATTGCTGAAAATCAACATTGTTCAAGTATTACTTTTGGTTTGTACTATTTGAAGCTTTGAAACTCATATTCAAAACCTGGTTTGCACCATTTAATTTTACAGGGGGGCATTTGTAACATCTCAAATTGCACCAAATAGAAATGTGACAGAACCATGAAACTCTTTATGTGCTGTGTGGTGAGGTACAATAACTGTGTTTGTACCTGTAGGTAGATTTGTTTGCAGTAAAAGACGAAGCATCCCCCTTGACATTTTACAAACATCACTGTAGTGATTCCTCTCTGCCCGCAAACAGCTGACGTGTCATACTTTCTTTGATTAATTATACAGTTTTAATTAAACTGTAATGTAACTGTTAAATGGATATTAAATTGTTTACACTATATCTATATTCTTAAAAGTTTATTGTTGTCCTTGGTACTCATATGAAGGTATTAAATGTGTTGTATGTGGGGGCAGATATAACATTTGACTTCTATTGTTTTTCATCAATTTTGTGACTCTCATGGTGCATGTAAAAAAATTGATTGCTGTCAACAAGTAGAACACAAATACAAGTTAAGTACATAAAAAATGTATCCAAATAGCGCAAGAGGTTTTTGAGTAACGACATCAAAACCAAAAAATATTACAACTGCCCCCGGTCTCCCCTACCAGTCTTTGTGCTAGGCTAGGCTAGGCTAACTGTCTGCAGGCTTTAGTTTCATCTCTAACAGACATATATGAATATCTTTTCATCTAACTCTTTGCCAGAAAGCGAATCAGCAAATTTCCCAAAACTCCGAACTAATTCTCCAAGTCATTCTCCCAATCTCACAAAGTTTGTCAGAGGAAAAAAAACTATAAGCTAATGTTAAAAGATCTGCAGTGTGAACGGCCCTTTGAAGTCGCAAGTATCCCAGGGGTCTCTTTTAAACTGTTAAAAAAAGAAACGTTGATACAGTTCTCTGAAAAACTTAATAGACATAGTTTGAACACATGTAGAAGTGATTCGTATAAAACCTCTTCCCCAGAAAGCAGACTTCCTCCACTGCGAAACGCCGTTAAATGAACGTTGTTCTGACGAAAATGACAATAAAAGGAATAAAGAGACTAGAAGAAGATGAAGTAGTAGGTTATAGGAAAGAAGTAACGAAGGGAAATGCGACACTGAAGCCCGTCCGCTGGGACTGTATAGAGAGATCAAAGAGAATTCATAGCATTGGAAGTTTTAATTAGGCCTGTCTAAAGCCTCGCCGCCTGCTCTTTCTGAGGTCTCTGACAATGAGAAGAAGAAACACGTGCTGCCTGTCTATTTCTGGTTTCAAAGACCTGGCTCCTTCCTGACACCCACTTTGGTACGGTCCTGTTTGGTTCAATGGGAAAGCGTACGCCATTCATTTCCCGCTGGAGCTACTTGTGGTACAAATGAACGCACTCATTGTACAGCGAGGTGCCGCGGATGAAAGTGTCAGCCTAATGACAGCTGTTTAATGTTTTGTGTTAGCTGATGATCGGCAGGGGGCTGCTGGTTAACGCACCTCCAAATCCCACGTCCTGACCAAAGAAACAGAAACTTGATCTCAGCAATATGCAAAATGTGCTCAAGGTGAAGAAAATGACAGGTATGAAAGGAGACATGCAGTTTGAAGACGTCAAGATGTTTTAAGTTGTTTTGTTATCACATATGTTTATCACTGGCTTATCATTTGGCTCAACTAAATGTAAATATGTGGGATCACATAGCAATTCGTTATCTGTTTCATGGGGACTTTAAGGTGACAGAAAATAGAAGGATGGATGTATATTTATCACTTTTTAGCATCCCCTGTAAACAATGATGTAGGATTCATTTCAAAACTGGGGAAAACACATGAAATGAATGACAACCAGAAAATTTTGAGCATCAAACAGTTAATTTCCTGCCTTCTGGTGAATTTTCATGCACCACTTTGTGCATTTTCTGCACCAACTTATGCTGTAAATGTCTTAAATTTTGTTAAAACAAAAGTGCTCTGCTACTTTCAAGTTTTTATTGTGGACGACAAATGCTAATTTTAAATACTGAGCAGGACGTGTCCCCTGCGTCCCCCCCCTGAAATCTACGCCTATGCCAGGAGACAATTTCAGCTGTCATCTCTGGTATGCAGCGGTTATGTATGTTACATATTATTGATGTTTTCTCAGTTTGCATTTGTGCTGCCTCAAATTTGTGCAGATTTTTTTCTTAATTTGCTTGTAGTTTTACATTTTTAATTTTTACGTAATAGTATGAAATTGAAGCACATAAGCACATATTTTTGTTTTCTATTTCTACAAATGCACATATTTTATTTCATGTTTTGTATTCTATTCCTTTATTTAATTTTATATTTTTATTTTTAAACCTTTGTTTTATTCTACATATATTTCATTTTACATCTACGTTATTTTACACTTTTATTTTATTTTATATTAATCATTTTTCCCCTACTTTCCTTTTACTTCTGTATTTCATTTTCTGATTATGATTTTGTCTATTTGCATATGTTTACTTAAATTGCAGCCTTGAGCCCTCGGGGGCAGTACATATGTTTTAACGTTGCCAACTGAAAGCTTAATTAAGACACTGTCTTTTAAAGTGGGAGAATATGTCTTAATGTTGTTATTAGTCATGATATTAAAGTAGGTGGTAATTTTTTCAAATAAAGGATATGTTATTATAGAAAAAAAACTTTCCTTTCTGTTCAACAGTCTGACAAAAGCTGACAAGTTGCAGAATAAATAACAAAGAGAGCAGCAGTCTGGTGTTCAAATGATTGTTTTCTGGCTTTTTTCAGTTTGTTTCAACCAAACAATCTCCCACACATTATCTTGCTGATCTCACACTCAGATCTGGCCTGACTTCCTTCTCTTATCTCTGCGACTGGAGATTTTCACGGCGTTGGCTTTTATAATCAATGCTTGTCTTGAGGAAATCCAAACCCATCTATAGTAGCCAGGCCCCCTCCTTCCCTTCCTCCTCCTCCTTCTCCTCCTCCTCGTCCTCGTCCTCCTCCCCACACCTGGTCAAAACTCATCAAATCTGCCAACTTGCTGCACAGAAATCTGGGGGGTTCGGTTCTCATTTTCTCTCTCATTCCTTATTCACCCTGTTCTCACTTCCACTCGTCTCCTCCGCTCTCTTTATCTGTCTTCTGCGCTCCGTCTCTCACTTGCTCTTTTCCTCTCATTTTCTCCGTCTGTCCCAGATGCTGTTTTCCTCTCTTTCTCAAACACTCTCCACCATTTCTCTCTCTTCTCTCCCCGTCTGTTTTTCTCCGACTCTCATCTCATGTCTCCATCATTATCTCCCTGCACCTTGTTCCCTCTGATGCCGTCTCTTCCTCTTTGCCTCACCATCTTCCTCTTCAGCTGTCTCCCTCCCTCTTTATCCGTCTCCCATCTCCTCTTGCTCTCTGCATGTTTTATTTCAGCACCTCCTCCTCCTCCTCCTCCCCGCTGTCCTGTTGCAGCCTCAGTTGGTGGCATGCTGAAGAGCGCTGCTACGCCGAGTCGGATGAAATCTAACATGACAGGTTCCACGACTGTGGCAGGAAGGCAAATGTATTTTTTGGAGTTTACATCTCGAAGACAACCTCTCATTTCCTTTGACATTGGTCTGAAGGTTAGAAAGGTTTTATTCTCTATAAATACTGCGGTTCAAAAATAACCTGCACGTACATGTGTTGGGAACAGCCTGCACTACTTAATAGCACGTCACGTGTCAGCAGCTTCCTGTTAAATTTTATATTTTATGAGCCGAAAGAAGTTACAAGGCAACACAAAGAAGAATATGACTGCCAACATCAAAAGGAACCAGATTTACAATTTAATACATTTGAATAAGTGTTTCAGAAGAAGCTCAACCAAACTGTCAATTATACTCAGCCAGTCAGAAACAAACAGTAACTGCCACTCTGGTAAGCTAGCCTAGTTCACTTTGTGAACTACATGAGTATGTATTTAAAATTAAAGTAAAATTGCAGGACGCCTGTCAGACATCGTTATTCTATTCGACAGTCGTCAGAGAGTCGTTTTTTGTTGCCTCCCTGTAAAATCATCTTAATACAGAGGACGGTGCGTTATCCAGCAATGGTGGCATTGAATTCATTACCAACTTTTCGATTTCTGAAAGTTATACAATATTGTTTCACAAAAAGTTAAGATTGTATTTATTCACTCAAGGAATGGTGTAGATCACTGTACGTGATATATACTATTTAATGGTTTTGAAGATATGAAATCGATTTTCAGCTATTTATCTAATTTCTTTGTGATTCAGTTGATGGTTTCTAGGTTTTCTATTTTTCTCAACTATTGAGGGGTGAGATTATTTTGCAGAGTTGCTGCATGTATTAGACAATCGTTGAGTCTGTGTTGATTG
Organism: Plectropomus leopardus; assembly: GCF_026936395.1. Lineage (NCBI taxonomy): Eukaryota > Metazoa > Chordata > Actinopteri > Perciformes > Serranidae > Plectropomus > Plectropomus leopardus. The sequence continues at coordinate 7,174,623 of NC_142189.1, forward strand.
TCCACATTGAATCCATTAAATATGCACTTCTATGCACTGCATAAATCAAAGCGGTTGGCCGTCTGCAAAACCGGAAATCAACCTGACTGTAGCTCCTGTCTGAGAGTCAGCAGTTTTTAAACCAAAACACCAGAAAACATTGTGTTCTGTTTGTGATGCTTACTTTGTGGTAATTTCCCTAGTTAGAGAAACCAACATTGTAATGCCAAAGTTACTTCATTAAAGATTAAGTCTAATTTATCCTGTGAAACCAGCACAGCCTCTGGACAGTAACATTAGCCAGCTAACATTAAGCCGTTTGCTCACAATCAGTTTTTTTCCGAAGCTGAAATTTTGCCAAAACCAGAACTGCACAGGTTTTTCCCAATGTTGTCAAAACCAACGTTACATAAAAATGAGTGTTCACCAAAGCTTTACAGCAGGTCATGAGGCCACTTTGATAATACAGTACACTTCATTAATCTCTGTGAAGAAAATTAAATGGAATTGTTTTTGTCTTTTTAAACTCTATTATTGAAAATGTATACTCTATAAGCTTGTCAAAGGATAAGGACACAGTGAAGACTTGAACACAAGCAATACTGACGAAGCCTTTTCATTTCTGCTGAACAGCCTCTTCCCACAATTAAAACATTCAAAGAGCTAAAGGACCGATGCCCAAAACTCTGAAGTTGACTTTTAATAGTTAATATTTGACTGTTTAAAAAGACAAATACACAACACGGAGAGGAAATCATACAAAAAATTTCTGAATGTGTCAGGAAAGCTCATCTCTGATGCAACATTTAAAGAAAAAAATCTGCTTAAAATTCACCCATGTGATGCATTTACATAATATAAAATATCCATAAATTATGTCAGTATGGGCATCAGTTTACCCGATGATAGCAAAGGGGTCCCTTAAAGGAAAAAAGTTGAAAACCACTAATGTAGACCACAAGCACAAACCTGTAGGCCATTTTTCTCCAGAAAAACTGCAATTACATATTCTTTTCAAACTGCTAATCCCCATGACTAATCATTTTATTAATTCATTTTTGAAAAGTGCTGCTTTTCTCTGTTACATATTCTAGTAAATAAACAATACAAGTAAATTTAAAATGTCACCTTAGGCGGTGAAAAACTGCTTTTTTTCTGATATTTCAAAAATAAACAGTGAATTGATTAATTGGAAAAAAAATATAAACAGATTATCATGAAAATTCATCCCTACAGTTGCACACTACTTCAGATACATCAGGACCTCATGCTCAGTGGGACGCCATCAGAATACGGCCGTGCACGTTGCTGTGATGATGATATTATGCATTTTGTTACATGTACATAACAAGTTAGGACAAGTTTGACGCCTCGGCCCCGCTGCTGTGACACTTTGAGGGACGTTGGTTCGGAGCTCTCAATCTAAATCACAATTACAGGTTGAGACAGAAGTAGGCCAACATCTATAAAGAGGGGAAGGAACATACGGAGGCACTGCTGACGGCTTAAATAATAAATACGAACGGTGGCGGGGTGAGAAGGAATGGAATTAGAACGTTTCAAATGAAAAGAAATTAAGACTGAGATAGAGGGGAGGAGGATGGAGAGAAAATAGAAAGAGGGGTAAAAATCCCAGAAAGGTTGCTTGAAAATAGGCTGCAGAGATAAAACCAAGAGGAAAAATTTCAGGATGGGGAGGGAAGAGCGAAAGAGAGCCAGGAACAAGGGCCCCCTACACGATAAGAGACAGAAGAACATGAAAAGAAGAAAAGGAGAGGGAAATGAAAGGGATGATAGTGGAGGAGATTAGGTTGAGTGTTGTAAAGAGAAAGAGGTCCCGGAGGCCTTGGCAGAGCTGTGATCCAAGCAGCGTAACCTCTTCATCTTTCGCCAGCTCCCTCGACATGACAGCTCTACCCATCTCCAGGACCCCAGAGGGGCAGCTTGGGCACATTTGTTTGCCAAACTGACCCTCCATGGCCCTCTTCCTACCCGCTCTCCACCTCCATCACCAAGCCGCAAGCATATCTGGCCTCCACTTGTACATGTGGGCCCGAGGTTGGCCAACACCAAACGTGGGGCCAAATCAAAAACACTGCAACTACAGTGTGCAAAAAAATGTACCAGAATGTGTCATTTAGTATTTTAACAGCTAACGTCACACACAGGGAACCAACCAAACCTCAGTTACCGATTTGACAATTTTGCACTGAGGGCTTCTTGAGTCCTCGTCTGGATGCAGATCATACACCGTATATAAAGATGGACGATGGGCCCCCACTTACCCCCGCTATGCTAAAAGCCAAAATATCATGGATACTGCCGCTGCCATCTTGTGCTGGTGACATCGTTCAAAGTTCCCACCAAAACACCCATCTGACCAGTCACGTGCAACCCCATTAAATACGAGCAAATGGATTAACTGTCACAGCCGACAAGATCCCCTTTTTATTGAATAACTCAGTTAAACCGAACTTATCCTAAAAATGATCACCTGAACAAACAATACGGTGATGAAAATTATTTTCAGTGTCAAAAACCATCTTTGGGAAAAATTTAATTGATGTGCGGTTTTATTTTTTAGTTTGGCCTATGTCCCATTAACTAGCATGTAGGGCGGGCTTTATGACCTATACTGCAGTCAGACACCAGGGGGCGATCAAGAATGAAAAGCTACACTTTGGGGGAAACTGTCATGTTGTCCATCTTTATATACAGTCTATGATGCAAACCAACGAGCTGTAAATACAACCTTCATGCTGGTATTACAAATTTTCACCAAACCAGCCCATCCTTGTTCCATACATGTCAAATACTGGACTCTTCTGCAATGATTTTGGCGTCAGACACCAATGCAAAAAGCCACCTGTAGTGACAGTATAATACGCAGCTTGAAACACTGATATTAACAACATAATAAAAGGATCTAAAAAGTTCCTATAGATTGGAAAGAAGGGGCCGTGGATGGGTCCAAAACCTAACCACCTGCTTTTGTTGCGCACATGAATGGACACTAACACAAGGTGCTTTACCTATGCTGTCTATCAGTTTATTTTGAAAAAGACTGTATGCATCTAACAAGAAGAAACTGTACTTTTTATGTGAAAAAAAGTGTCTGTTGTGCAACATGTAGATATAAACGGCACTGACTGCAACAAAATTTGACAAGTCGGAATGAGAATATGTTCCTGCAACATGTTTCAAAGCCAGCATATGCACAGCAACAAATTATATATTTGGTTTCTGGCCATTTGATGAAGTTAAATCAAATATTCAGCTCAGTTTTGGTTTCCATCAACTTCTGAGGAAAAACATCCAAGGCTATTTAATGAGGGCTCAGACACGGTGTCATATCATGTCAAATCAGTGGTTTACAACACATGAAGTATAAACTAGTCTGCATTTGTTGAAAGGCTCAATAGCTGACGCACAGTCACAAAACATGAGGATGATTGATTCATGTCACTAAGGCGTCCGCAATTGGCCTTGGGTCTGAACTTATCTTATACAAATATAAAGGTTTTGTATTATTTTACAATACAATATATACAAGGCTGTAATAATAAAAGATATAATCATAAAGAATTCAATGTTATTCAGAATAAATTAAAATGTAGATACTAAGGTATGCATCTGTTTTTATCAATGTGTGTGTACTTATGTTTACATTTTGATTTATTTTGCTGTTTGCTTATGTATGTCTAAAATGTGTATTTGCATGTACATATACTTTCAGTTCAGTTTTAAATAGGGTGTCTTTCTGTTTGTCAGGGTACTTTTAGCGTGTCCATACACTGAATGTATTAAAGTAATGTTGTTGAAAATAAAACATTCAGAGTGTTGAGGACTTGTGTACTTGTACTGTTTGGGATCCAACAAAGCAGTTAGATTAGCACAGATTAGAGTCAAATGTAGCAAATTTGTAATCTTAAAATCCATTCTGTGAACTCTACTACAACAAAGTACAACAAAAATAAGTGTCAAGATTAGTAATGCTGTTCACACCAAATTACTACACTACCTATGTTATGCAACAATACAGATAGTAACAAATTTTGCCTCTTTTTAGGTGGCAGAAGTGAAAATTAGTCATCCTTAACATTTGCTTTGGTTACAGAATGATGACGACAGCTGGAGAACAGATACAAAATAGGATGTCGGCTCTAAAGGACTATCATGTTTTTCCCAAATATTGTACTGATTTTTAGGCATTCTATTATTTCAAATTGCTTGAAAAATTGTGCATATAGATGCAGTAAAAGGAAAAAAAAATACAAAATCTGGCTCTGTCCCTGGTGGTGATAAAACATTATTTTGCTGTGCAATATGCAAAGATGCAAGTTATTTTCTTTTTTTTTTTTATCAGTTTTCTGTTGCTTTTATTATAGAACAGCTAGAGAGTGACGGGGAGGGCGAGAGGTGATGACACACAGAAAAGGGCTGCAGGTCACAACCGAACCCTCACCGATGCCAAGGATGGGGTGACTGTAAGAAAAGAAAAGAAAAGAAAAGAAAAGAAAAGAAAAGAAAAGAAAAGAAAAGAAAAGAAAAGAAAAGAAAAGAAAAGAAAAGAAAATTAAAGAAAGGAAAAGAGGAAAACAAATACAGACTCCTTGGGTAAACTAAAATAGATAAAAACAAAGACTAAAAAAAGAGGCGGCAAACAAATGACAAATAAAGTCAACAAGAAGCAGAAGAGACGGGGAACAAACACACATTTTATCTCCAGAGATACAATAAAGATTCAAGCTCTGTTGAATGTGGACCTGACGACCCCGAATTGGAAAAAAGAAATCTTCCAAAAACCGTAACACATAAAACCGGAGGTGTCTAACACCGGGGGCAGGTGGAGCAGATAAAACTTCTGAGGACTCAGATTGTCTGAGTTGAGATTTTCTGAACACAGGCTAAAAAAACAAGAGAGGAACATAAATATAAACTCCACAGGTGAGAAAGAATCCCAGAGGGAATTTCAGAAAGCAGCTCATCTCCAGAGAGAAAGAAAGAGACATCAGGACTGAAACAGGGACAAGAATAGAAATCCAACTAAATATATTGATGAAAGTAAAGGGGGCTGAAACAAGAATAGCTGCCCGGGGCGGGTTTGCACAAATAAACCTTAAGTTTGCTCCTGAAATACGACGCTTCTCCTTAGCTGAGAAACTTACTAAAGGCTGTTGCAAGGAAACCTTAAGGTGAAGACCTCAGGTTTTGTGCAACAGATTATATTTCAAGGAAATATTAACTAGAACTTTAAGGAAAATCCTAACTAAAGGTGCTCTGTGTAACCAACCTCTGGACTTCAGGCATCCAGGGTTCCTAAAGCTTCAGGGAGGTCAGATTTAAGACTTTTATGTCTTTTTTAAAGGCGACTTGGAATTAAACTTAAGACCAATTTTACAATAAGCAAAACTGAACAAAAAGAAAACATGAACCGACAGCAATCACTTCCATTGCTTACTTAGGAGGAGGAATTTGGTAAAAAAATTTATACAGGTCTATTTAAATTTGAATAAATAATAATAATAATAATAATAATAATAATACAGATGTTACTAATTTGAGAATTCACAGTGCAACATCAGAAAAAAAACCATAAAGTCCTATTTTACATGTTGTCTTATCATTTTTAAGTCTTTTGATGGACTGATTAATGACATTTTAATACCAATAAAGGATTTATTTTAAGATGAATAAATTCAATGCCTTTTAAGACTTTTGTAAGGATCCATGGATCCTCCTGTTGGCTGACCTTTGACCTCAGCCTCTGCTTACGTCTTTCTGTCAAGGCGCCATAAACATCATCCCGAGCTCAACCTCTCCCTCCATGATTTGTATTGTGCTGCCTGCCAAAATCCTTGAAGTTATCAGACAGCCCTCCCTCTGTTGGAAGCGTAAATGGGCGGGATCGCTGCACTATTACCACATTCGTATTTCAACCTCTTAAGGGATGTGGCACACTCTGCATAAAGGGACCCCTCCTCATGCACCCAGTTTGATGTAAATATGATCACGCAGGAGAGAGCGACTCTTCCCCTGCTGCAGAGCATAAGACGCCTAATAAGTCTGCCGCTCGAGTATCAACAGGGAGGATTAGGAGGAACACAAAAGATCCATTTCCTCTCCTGAGTGAACCCTTCTCTCCCACCGGCACAGATGCATCAGGGAGAAATAACACACACATAAGCATCCTCTGTGTGTTGCAGCCTGTTTTCAACTCTGTCCTCGAGGCACCGGGGAGAGAGTTTGGCTAGCTCATGCCTCCGGGAGTGGACTTTCCTCGAGGGGGAAACAAAGTCGAGACAGACGGAGGAAAAAGAAGAAGTTGCAAAATAAAGATTTCCCTCAACTGATTACAAGTCTGTCATCTGTGCTGCACAAGCTCGCCAAAGCGTCATAAACAGCTCTAATCAGCAAGCCGCTTCTAGGATGGGAGATGTTGTTCAGCAAACACAAAGAATCCACGATGATAAGGCTATCTGAACCAGACATCCCGTCTAAATATAGAAACCACATTGCGAATAAAAGTAAGATCATCTCAGAAAATCCTGCAGGCTCTGTAAAAGTCCGACTGCAAAGCGAGAGCGAAGTTAATTTGGCTTTGAAACACAAATCAAGCGATTTTTTTTAAAAAACAGCTGATACATGAATGTTGAGATCCATGCTTGCTTTTGCACCACAGAGCTGCTGCCTAAACAGCAAAATGATGAGAAATGAAGGAGCGGGGAAAAGGAGGCATGGGAAGAAGGGATGAAGGGTGGTGGTGGTGGGGACGAGCAGGAAGAGGATAGAGAAGGGTAGCGAGGAACTACTGATGCATTTTGGCGCATTTTCTGCTGCAGCACCCTGGGAATAATACGGAGAAGCGAGTTCCCCCCCTAAAGGAGGTCCCCTGAGCTGCCCGCAGAGCATGCTGGTCCGGCCTGACACACACAGACAGAGGAGAGGAGAGAGAGGAGAGGAGAGGAGTAGCCCTGGGACTGTGGAGAGCGTACAGAGTAAAACTGGAGTAAGATCACAGCGAGTATCGGTTCAGGGTGTTTTGAGAGAGAGAGAGAGAGAGAGAACACCCCCACTGCAGAGATGGAGGGCTGAGGAGAGAGGAGGCCGATTATCAAAGAAAAAACTTTGAGTGGTACAAGCCCCCCCTTGTGATTTACAGCTGAACAAAGAGAGGAGCCACTGACTCCTTTTCTTTGACTTGGAAAACCCATGCTTTTGTCAAGTTCACAAATCATACATAGGAAAAAAATCCACTTTCACTTTCCAGAGCTGAATGTTCCTTAAATGGTAGAAACTGCCACGGATGCAGCAAATTATGACAGCACTTGTCTGGAGTCAAAAGGGCAAATAGAGGAGGGTTTCGGCTGAGGCTTTTTGCAGAGTTCACAGCACTAATGCATGTCACCAACAAACTGACTGGACCTGACGAGAAACTAGGAGGGTTTCCATTACAGATTTGCACAAAACTTGAGGGATATTTTTCAAATATCGACGAAAAACACAATTGCAAGATGATTTCCTTTCCATTGAGTGATGTTATGCGACTTCTCCTATCACGATAACACTCCAAGAAGCAAGGTGATTAATGTTCAAAACATTAACAGGTTTATTTCTGTTGCAGTTGCAGAGGAATATTAATTTAACAGCATAGTGGGAATCTTGGCTTTTATAGAATAAGAGCAAAAACTGGAACATTTTGTGTGGGTAAAACATTTCTCAGTGGCCAGGGTAACAAATTAGAGATGCAGCGAATAATTATTTCCATAATTGATTTATCCAGTGCTGAATCAGCTGAATCAGCTAGATCAACCAATTGGTTGATTTTTCAAGAAAATATGCTGATTGTTGGTTCCAGCTTTGTAAATAAAATGATGTAACACTTTAGTTATCTTTTCTGATTTTTATTTGAACACATTTTGGCTTTAATAGTTTAATCTATAAGGAAAAGGTAAAATAAAAAAATGGAAATGGCCACCTCAAGTTTTCCAAACATTAAGAGGAAAATAATTTTTTTATGTACATTTAAAGCAGAATTATTATTTTTTTAATTATTTGAAAGGTCAATCGATGTGAACTGAATTTGGAAAGGTTGAATCGTATATTTTGCATTGATTAATTTACTGCTTCTTTCAGGACTAAACAAAATGTCCTCTATGTTCCAACCTACAGCCCAAAAAAACAAAAAAGTCCAATTTATAACGATATGACACAGAGAAAAGAATTAAAACATTCGTTCTGAAAAGATGGATGCAGCAAATATTTACCATTTTTGCATCATAAATCAAATCAAAACTGTTGTAAATGAATTTTCTTTAAATAAAAACAAGTGTGTCACGACCGGAAATCATACTGAGAAACTAACACAAAACCATCCATACTGTTTGAATGACGGGTGATTTCTGGGAAATGTAGTGTGAAAGAGTCACAGCAACGAACACTCACAAGTGCCATAAGTGAAAAATGATGACACACATTATAATTTTATGGAAAAAGTGGACAGACTTTCATCGCAAAAAAGGAAAAAGAGAAAGGAGTCCCTCATTCAAATTCATTCATTCAGCTTTACTGACTCTCTGCTGCCTTCAGGGTTGCTCACTGAAGCATTTTGTATATTGGTCAGACGTCAAGTGCCACGAGCCGAATTCACACATTCTAATCACATCCTACATTTGAAAATTTGCAAACACACTCTGCACTCTCATATGCTTTTCTATTATTGTTTCAGGCGTGAAAAATAAAGACAACGGCAGGTAAGAAAAAGAAAAGAGCCGACAGCTTCTCTCATCTCCTGCAGCCTTTTGCAAAACCCCACTCGCTGTGCAACTCGGCACAACCTTAGCTCCTCTCGCTGTGAGCTGTATCGATTTCTAGTCTTAACGCTGCTGCACTGTGCGTGGAGGAAGGTGCTGTGGAGCAGACTGACCTTTATCAAAGTATGCAGATGCTGGATGTAGGTGCAGGAGCAGGAAGGGCGCCTCCGCCGGCACCCCAGACTGTCACCCTGGCAGGCAGGGAATGAAATGAGAGCAGCGACCTGTATTGAACGCACCTCTCCTCATCTCTCTTTCAAGTGCAAACCTACAACCAAACTTAGGAATAAAACAAATGTTTGCAGCTGAAGACTCGGGTCTTTTAAGGGCGGCGGATGTTGTTATAGTCTGTATTTGAGCGGGGAGGAATAGTTCATGAATTGATTCGTCAAGTGACAGGAAAAAAATGGACAACTATTTTGAAAGTAGATTACTTGTTTGGATCATTTCCAGCCCAGTCACTCAAGACAATGTTGGCATTGTATATTTCTGCAAACCAGGAATATGTTGTTAGTGTATATGTACGTGACACCCAGACGAGGCGCCTGCCAAGCTGCAAACGACTTTTCAAAACTAAAAAATAACAAAACTGTTTTTGGGTATTTTTTTAGTGAGTAATCATTGTGTTTCCAGCTGCTTAGTGTTTTTCAATGACCAATCATGTTTTCAGTAGCTTTTTAGCAACCAAATGTTGTTGGTGGTGTTTTTCAATGATCTGTTGCTGTTTTTCTGCCAGGGACAGTGTCACCAAAGGCGGCTGTTTTTTTACAGAGATATCGCTTGTTTCCTGCCAGGATTATTCTACAAAAAGTGGTTATTTTTAAAGAGGCATTGCTGGTATCTTGCCGGGATAGTGCCACAAAAAGCAGTTGTTTTTTTTTTACCAAGATATCACTTGTTTCTTGCTAGGATTGTGCCACAAAAAGAGGCTGTTTTTATCCAGACATCACTTGTTTTAAAACTAGGATTGTATCACAAAATGTGGTTGTTTTTTACAGAGATGTTGCTGCATTTCTTGCTAGAACAGTGCCATAAAAAGCATTTGCTTTTACAGAGATACTGCCGGGGTGGTGCCACAGAAAGCAGTTATTTTTATCAAGACATCGCTGTGTTTCTATACCGGAAGAGTGCAGCAAAAAGTGGTTTTCTTTTAGAGATCTTGCTGCATTTCCTGCAGGAAAGGTACCATGAAAAGTAGTTGTTTTTAACCAAAACATTGCTCCATTTATCGCCAAAATAGTGCTACAAAAAGCATGTTTTAATTGAGAAATGACTGCATTTTCTGTGAGGTTTCTGTCACAAAACAACGCTCTCTTTCAGAAGAGATAGTGCCAAGAAAAGCTGTTGTTTTTACTGAGACATTGCTGCTTAGCTCAGTTTAGTCTTTTAGGATCTTTTAACGCCTGAGCATCAGCTAATCTTCCCGAGGTCGGATGCTGTGTTTCCTGCTGGGATGGTGCCCCCAAAACCACAGTGTTTATGAAATGTAAAGTTTCAACGTATACATATATAACAACATATGTAATGTGGGCCTATCTGTTTTTTGCAACATTTTTAGTCATATATGAAAGCATATTGGAAAACATTACATTTAGTGAATGAAATATGAAAATAAAAATACATTTTGAGGTTTTGAACTGTGACAAGTGAAAATGAAACAAGCCATTAGAGGATGAAGGGGAGAATAGTGGGATTAAATATAGGCAAATTTGATTTTTAAGTCAAAACCAAAGCAGCAGAGGTTAAAAAAACAACAACTGACTTTTAGTCCCTCTTTATGGTTCAACTCCTAAATCCTCAATTTCCGACAATGCAACTCAAAAGCGTCTGCTGCCTGGTAAACATCTATATCATCAAACACTAAACCTCCAGTTTGTAAGACAAGCTTTCCGTCAAAACCGTGTGTGCAGCCTCCAAACACTCGAGACAACCCTGATTTCTCAGTTTACCAGTTTTGTTGACACACTTCCACAATTAGTGACGTCAAGCTGTCGATATCACAGCCAATAAAAAGTTCCCACATATCCAAGTTGTCACCTCCAGGAGGCCGACATGAAAAGTTTTTCCCCAGCAGGCAGCTCCTATTTACAGCACATCTGATATGACTGAAGGCAGCTTCAGAGTACTTGAGCTGTCTACTCACAAACTAGCTCACACTAATTAAAGAAACATTTCTAAGACCACAGTACGCTCAGGTTTCAGGCTGCCGATGATCACAACATCTGCTGTAAGCACGTTCCTTTCAGTCTAAAATATGACATGTTTCTGGGAGGATCTGGGTTTTGTTTCATGTTTTGCAGAACAGTTTCGGGGTTATAATTAATCAGCAGGATGGCAAAATTTAGAAAAGAAGGGCAACGTTTAAAAACCTGGACTGACATCAGTTTTCCTGCACAGCGCCTCTCAACAGCATTTAAACCTCTGAAACCTGAGAGAATTGGTTTTATTTTTTGTTTTGAAAACATCGGCAAAAGCATAATGTGCAATTTAGCAAGAAATTTCCTGTAAAAAGCAAAAAAAAGAATGTCCACAAAACTATGTTAATAAATCTTATATATTTAAAATTGTGTTTCAGAAGAGCAAATATTATATATTATTTTAGTACTTTAAGATCAATATTTTGGTTTGATTTTGTTTAGGTTTAGGATTCATTTTAATATGAAGTATTATTATTATTATCATTATTATTATTATTATTATTATTATTGCTTATTTTTAGGTAATTTTTTGTATTTTCTTATTTATTTATTTATTTATTGCTTATTTTTGGCCCGTGTATTGTCATATTGCTCATAGGATCCTTTCTGTCTCATCATTTTGTCAACTGAGCACTTAAATTAATAAACTAGTCTAAAGTTTACTCTATAAATCACTGCATAAGACGAGGCGTAATGTCTCTTTTTTTTAAAAATAAAACTGGATTATAAAGGAGTCCAGTGTTTATTTGTTAAAACATTGTAGCTAAATGCTTTGACAGCCAAATGGGTCAAACTGAGGCACTTACCTCCATCCTAACTCTATTAGGCTGGAGAGACTGTCAAAAGTTTGGGGAGCCTGAATATATGATCCACAGTCAGATTTACACACAAACACTCAGGGGGAGGCTGGAAGCTGGCGACACGCCCTGCACTGAATCGTGTTATAAATAAGCTTTAACTTAATTGCATTCCCCCAACTGGGAGGAACAAACGCAGGGCCAGCATATTTATTGCCACTCAACCTGTGTGTGAGTCAGTGTGTGTGTGTGTGTGTTTCTGTACAGTATTTGTAAGCAGGAGCCAAAGTGCAAAAGCTACAATACGTGTGCAAAGATAAGAAATGTTCTCATGAATCTTCTGGTGGCCTGTATGTCTGCGGATGTGTTAGAACCTGTGTTTTATGTGCATGTGTTAACAAACTGATCTCCGATGATGGCAGGAGGAAATGTGTTGGTGGTACAGTAAACAGTTTCAGGCCATTTTACTGCCAGTAATTTCTACTAAAGATGCAGTCACTTCAGGGAGGGCCTGATTTTAGCCACATGTGCAGCTCTATGGACAGGCAGCCTAGTTTCACTGTCAGGGAGTCACAATACTCTGCCTGGGCAATGACCCCTGCATCACCATAATGATACCAGGAGCGCCCTTTAGCGTCTGAATAAGATGCACCAAGGCTTTCAAGCAGCTCCAGGGTTAACCCATGCGTCATTATTACCGAAATACCAAAGTAGTGCTTTTGCATTTTTGGTACCAAAGAAGTACCAAAAATGCAAAAGTCAGTTTAGGGACATTGGGTCCAGCAAGCACAAGACTTTGACCCAGGAGGTGTTTGTGTCCTGTGTCAAACTAAGAGCCTGTAGGGTATTAAGATGTGTTTTGGTGATCTGAACACAAGTGGACATCTGAAGCACATCGCCCTTCACACCTGTGTCTATCATGTGTCTCCATCTGACCACTCATGTACACATTTTGTTACTGCCTGTGTGACGATCAAAGGGCCCCATGCACAGTTCATATGAACACATATAGAAAAGGCAAAGCGTATATCACAAAATGAACAAATGGTCGTGCAATATTTTATCCAGCTCCTTATTAAAATGGGCAAGTTAAAGAGTTTTAGGTCGCTGTCATGGAAACAACCACCACATCCAGCACTGATGACGTAGTCCTTGGTGAGGACGCATCAGGACATATTAGTGTTTACCCCACAAAAGACATGTGGTCAAATGTGTCCCAGACAATCTTGGAGAGTGGTTTGAGTTAGCAGAGATTAGCATCTAAGTGGTCGTTTACAATTTGATTCAGCGCTGTCACCTTGTGATCGGATCACCCAAAGATGCATGTTAGGACCGGGTAAAAACAGGCTCTAGAAATCAGCATTGGGGTTATTTTTTGGTCATGTGATTCGGCTCACTTAACATACTGTCGATGCCTTCTGTATTAAGATGCAACACAAAAGGCTGCCCCCCGGTGTCATGGGCAAGTGTCAAAATATGACAAATAGGGATGAGATTAAGTTTCTGTGATGTTTGGTTAACTGCTTTGGTCAAGACTGAAATATTTCAACAATTCCTTCATGGATTGCTATAAAATTTGGTACAAATATATATGATGCCTGGAGACTGAATCCTAGTGACTTGTCATCGAGTGATTGACAACATCAGGTCAGAGTCTTCACTAATCTATTGAAATATCTCAATGTACACAATGTGGATTGGCATCAAATTTTGGCATCAGCACCCCAAAATTTCACTTTCTTCAGTGCTTTATGACCAAATACCCACAAAACCAGACATTCCCATCAGTCTCAGCTGCTCTTTTTATGGTGCTCATTAGAAAATATTAGCACTCAAACACACTAAACTGAGTTGGTAAACCTGGTAAACATGATACCTGCTTAACATCAACACATTAGCATGCTAGTACGTTGATGTTAGCATTTAGCTCAATTCACAGCTGCAGAACAGCCTCAGAGCCACTATCATGGCTGCAGATTCTTAGTCCTTAGTTAGGTATTTAAATCTTATTCGGCTTTGAACTTCATGCGTTCCTCACAGGTATAAAAACCAGATAAACAGTGGAGCGAAATACACCAATAAGCACCAATTTGGTGTTTTGCGATTTAAGAGAGATCCTAAAGGGTTAAAACTTGGCTAAATCTGGTTCAAACTGAAAATGTATTAGACATTAAAATCGCATGCAGCTGCTGCTGAAGCAGCGTAGACATGATTATACACAGAATCTCCTTCACTATGTAATATAGTTAATTAAATGCTACTAAATAATTATATGTAAGATTACTTTTACCCCAAATTTCTCCTGGTTTACAGCTAGATGTGAAGTTTATGGATCTCTGCAAGTCACCAAATCAGTACTTAACTGGAATTTGATTTGTTTTGATCCCTTGCTTGCCAAAATCTCAGACCTGATTGGATCACAAAACCAAAACTGTCCGAAAAAGAAGCCACATGTGAGTCAGTGTGCCTTCTTTTTACAAGCCCTGGTTCACTGTTAACCCAACGTAAGCTGTAATGAAGCAAATACAAAAATACTACAAAACAAACTTCACCACATTACCAAAGAAAACAAAGTGTGATTGCACCCTGAGGCACTGCAAAAATACAAAGACGTATTCCAATTATTGAGAGAACAGAAAGTATGAGGCTCGTATGAATAAAACAACAGTGGTACAGTACTGAATACGATTATCTGAGCTGGAGATGAGCCTGGCTGTGTGAGGGGGCTGGCTGCAGGGTGGTAAGGTAAACCTCATGGGTCTATTCCAGGATGTCTGGAAAAGTGCTGGCAGGGGAAAAAGCTGAGTGGTCAGCAGGATGAGGATCAGCATGGACATGTGTTCTGTCAGTCATGACGCCCAGAGGGGTGACAGCTACACATTCAAGAGATATTAAGGAAAACGGGTTGGGTGAGGGCGCTGCGTGAGCTGGGGTGGGGGGGTATAGCAGGTGAAAGGGCAAATCAGTGCATTTCATCATGAGCATAATGCAACTCCCTGCGTGATGCTATATATAAAAATATAAGGCAGGTTTACAGGCATGGGAGATTCATGCTCATACAGGCGTGACCACAGTGGCAATTACTTTAGCTGATTCCGGTCTGTCCGCTGCACACCACTCATTTGTTTATGAATCCATCAGCGCCGAGTTAAACATCCGAGTCTCCGGGGATGGAGCTTCTCCACCTAGCAGCTGTCTTATCTGCTCTGGGTCAGAGGAAACAGAAGCTGTCAGCCTTAAGCCATTTAATATTCTCAAAAGCAAACTCTCTGAACCAGTGGTTACCAACGTGGGGGTTGGTCAGGAGGACCCACTAAAGGCTATCAAGATCAATCTGAGGGGCCGAAAAAGAATAAAAAGGGTTTATTTAAAAAGTGCTATTCAAGGTTGAAACTATAGATAATTTTCACTACTAATCAATCTGCATATTATTTTCTCTCTGAATCATTTTGTCAATAAAATGTTTTTTAAAAAAAAAGGGAAATGTCTATCAAAGTTTCCCTGAGTCCAATGTGATGACTTTAAATGTCTTTTGATAATTGGTCCAATCAATTATCAAAAGATATTAAGTTGCAAGTGTTATTGTGATACTGGGATTTCTTACTAAAATACCTTAAAAATATATTTTATTATTTTATTTGATACCATTTTGATACCATAAAGAAAAACTGACCTTCATAAAAATTTTAATTGTTTTACTAAAAGATAATCTTAACATGGCTAAAACATGACAACAATGACTTCTCTTTTCCTGATTGTAGCAGAAAAATGCAGAATGACTGTAATAAACATTAACAGTGTAGTAGCATTTCAAAACTGCTTCAAATATCTGTAGTCAGTTTATATTTATAAATCAATATTTTTGTCAACAAAACCAGCATGTTATCACATTGAAGGAGCATGGACAGGACATTTATTTTGCATTTTGCAATTAAAATGCCAAAGACATTACAATATAGGTAAATTAATAACTTATTCCTATTGTGGTCCAAAAACATGAAAGACTATCACCAAGGCAAAGTTGACAGTTATACTGTATCAATATAAACTTTAAAAAAAAAATTAAAAAAACAATGCTGTTTTTCTTGGTTCTATATTATAATAGATTAAATAGTATTATGTGCAGGAAACTAAAACCAAAAAAAAATCACCACATTGTCTTGGGAAAATTATTAGCATTTTTTACCAGTCTTCTGATATTTAATTGCAAAAATACCCTTACAAAAAGGAAACCTACATGAGTTTCAGATGTGCAAAGACGTGTAAAACATGAGAAAATCATGTTGTTTTTGTGTAACGGATGGACAATAGACGATAAGTGATGGAAATCAAAAGTAAGTAATTGTAAGTTGCAGCTCTCCCACATCTACATTGGTTCATTTTAGGTGTCGCAAGTTGGCAGCCATGGCTCTGTACCACCCTAAAATGCGTCCCTGTTAGCCTCATCTCACCTTTAGGGAAGCACTCTTTAATTTGGGAGTCACTTTACAGCTCTGAGTGCCATTACGTGTAAATTTAAGCAGCTCATGTTGCCTCGATTAGGGTTCATATCGGTGAGCAGAGACACCACTGCCACCAAGAAACTATTAAACTTCCTCCTTCATGCTGAAAACTATTGTCTGGCTAAGAATTGGAGTGATGTATTCCAGAGCTCCAGATTAGGACTGTAATAAATTTCCACTCTGGTTGATAACAATGGGCCCAAAGTGTGTCAAAAGAGATTGAGAGTCAATGCCTCGTAAAACAGGGGGAGAGAGAAAAGAGAAGCACGAGAGCCGAAGCATTATGTGGTCTAATTGTCCTAAAGGACACCAAAAAAAAGCCCTTGCCCTTTAGACACTCTGCCCTCATTTAGTCGTCACAATTAACACTGAATTAGCAGCAAGGAGGAAAACTGTTTGTGCCAAGGAGGGAATCCTTTTGTTATTTCAACATTTATGCAAAAATGGAAATAAACATAACATTTCCATTGTCAATTTCAGATGGAATATGAATGTGAAGGCAATGGAGGCAAATAAATTCTCTATTTTTTTCATGTCGCGAGCGTGAAAACGACCCTGAGGAGAGCTTTCAAGGCAGCGGGAGAAACATCATCGTAATTATGCCTTTTAGTGAATATTCTACACATTCATCCCCTTTGTTTTGTGTATGGAAATGTTCTCATGAATCTTCTAGTATGCTTCTGGATGAAGCTGTCACTTCCACTGCTGCTCTTTGTCTTCTTTATGGATGCACACCGAATCTAATTCATCACTATCCGAGTGTAATTATGGAAATTTCTGGAGATTTGTTGGGAGTTCTGTAACAGCAGTCTGCCATTTCCACAAAAGATCCAGAAGTCTCTGAAGGGGGGGAGGGAAAGACTTTCATATTAATACCCAAGCGTGTTCATGCATATGAACAGTTTTCATTGTTTTAACTGCTTAACTGAATAATGTCCTGTATGTTTTGCGAATCATTATAACATTTATCATCACTCTATAGCGAGTGCATTAATCAGCGCTGACTGTGTGAGTTTAGTTTAATATCCACAATATGTCTTGCGCTGTCCCTCTGCAGTAACAGTCACATCTTGTTAGTTTGTACCCGGCGTCTCAGTGTGCACATACGTCAGCGAGACCATTTTCTCGACATTTATTCCACAGACAGTGATTCTGACACTTATTATTTAGTTATTAGATTATTTTTTCTATGTAAGCACATGGAGTCTGCTTTGCAGTATCACTGGAAATGTCAGAGGTTACATTTACGGCTGATTTAAAAGCAACAATATGCTTTTAGTTCTCGCTAAAAGGATTACAGGTCAGCATGATGTCACCTTTGGCCCGGCCTTTCACCTCAGTCTTTTAACCTAACAAGACAGCTACAGGCAGTGTTTTGATTAAAGAGGCCTAATAAATCTGCTAAATGCAGAGAGATGCGTTTCTGGAATAGGATATGGATGACGTTTTTGGTGGTTTTATATTTTCATTAATTCGTTCATTTTCAAATTTGTATTCATTGTCTCTTTTCTTGGTTTCCATTTTTAGCTGCATTGAACTTATTCCAATGTCGTTATTGCACTTTGTGTTTTGTTTTTATGTCTATAAAGCACTCTGTAAATTTGTTTTTGAAAACTGCAATATAAATAAATGTTATTATTATTTATCTACCTTGTGCTGCTACTGTTTTGAGATGGTTTAAAGGAGTAGTTCAACATTTTGGGAAATTACACTTTTTCAAACACTTATTATTGTTGTCCACTTTCTTTTAACATAATTTTCTAAATCTATTAAATTCTTGCAATTTGTAGAGCATTACTTCTAAAGCTATGTGTTGCAGGTTCAAAGGTGGAAATACTTGTAAAAGGCGTCCAAATGCAGCACAAGAACAGTGACGTCGCTCCAGGTTTCACGGGGTTAACACAAGTCTTTCTGTTATATTGAGAAGTTCTGAACGGATAATTATTTGACCATAAAGTTTGACTGTTTTCTCAGATCACTACCAGCATTTATCAACTCGCAGCACGTCAAGTCGTGCACTCTCACAACGGAGCGTTGCTGCACTGTAAGAACATCTAACTCGCAGCACGATGCGCAACACAATGAACAGATCGATAGACCAGCATTCCCTCACAATGCCAACAACATCACCGCAGTCTCATAATAACAGTCTTTCTCCACGTCTCTCCCCTCTACTCCCCCGGCAGCCTTCAGGCCTGGCCCATAAAGCATCTCTCACATAAATCAAGCAAAACCCAGAGAGCTCAGCGGGCCCCAAGAGCACGCTGATCACCCCGACACTCATTCCCCCGCCACTGGTCTCCTGGGCTGCTGCAGCCCCGAGGAGCCCACACCCTGAAGCACAGACCCTTTCGGTGAGCCACAGCACGCCGAGAGGCTCCTGATTGTTGGGGGGGGGGGGTGTCACAGAGGCATGTCACTTTGATTCAGAGCCTGCAGACCAACGTGTAAGATGCAAGCGGATGAAAGCTGTGGAATAAACAAATCAATATTTCTCAATGCTGCAGACATGCCAGTATCCCAGAGCACCGCGGCACATTCACACAAGCCTGAAGTATCATACAAAGCATGGCCCTGCTGCTACTTATACTACAGGAGGAGGGGAGGTTACTTTAAAAATGTATTCCACTACAGAATGCATGCCCTAAAGTATATACTGCATATACTGAATGCATTGGATTATTTTTGTAATACTTTCTTGCTGAGCTAATTCATTTGGGTCAGGGGTCAGCAGCATTTACTGCCAAAAGAGCCATTCTTGACCATAAAATAATTGTAAAAATCCTGTCTAGAGCTGCAAAACATATTTAACTTTGTCTAACATGTACTATCAAATTCTCTATTTTCCACCGGGACTGATCCGGTTTTGGATTTGAAATTCAAACCTAGCCTCACTTGGGAATAGGTGTCGACAGATTATCAGCCAGGCTGATTATTGGGGCCAATATTTGGCATTTTTATTTTCATGATGGCTGATAAAAATAATTGATTAAAAGTGCAGAGAAAGTGTCAGCATGGGAGGAACATTTTCTTCATAAAACCTCAGGGAGCTATTTTGATTAAACATTTGCTGAAGGCATTTAAACAAAGTTTTGCATAAGAGTTTGTTAAATGCCAAATTCTAAATTTCGACAGAAATATTTTCATTTTTATTGTAAATACCAGTTATCAGTTATAAATATTGGTTTTGGTCTCATTAAGTACTAATAATCTGTATCGGCCCTGAAAAAACAATATCGATTGAACCCTACTTGGGAGACTCAATGGCCACTGCTATTGAGGTTTGACAAAATCTTGGCAAAGAGGCACCAGGCTGTAAGGCAAATATTTGTTAACACAATATTTATATATATATATATATATATATATATATATATATATATATATATATATATATATATGTGTGTGTGTGTGTGTGTATATATATATATGTATTTGATACAGCTATTATTTTTTTCAGCCACAGAGCTAACAACAATAAAAGTTTAGAATTAAAAAGCAAAATAAAGAAAAATGTTATGTAATTTCAATTACATTTTACATTAGCATTTAGCATTACTTGCTAAAAATGACCCACAACACATCCAACAGAAAGTAGGTTATTGTTAGGGATGTTCATTTACCAGAAACTTTCTGCTTGCTTACAGTCCCCCTCCAGCCAGCTGCTACCTTAGTATTGGGGTGTTTGTGTTGTTATTCCTCATTTCATCTTGACAAATCAGCTATTCTTTGTCCATAGCGGAGCTCTCAAAGTGAGCAACAGTAATAAACAGAAACAGGGCATCCGAAAAAACTTCAGCTCAAAACAGCAGCACTGCATTGCTTGTGGCCACATTACCATATTAAAAAAATGCAGTCAAACTGACGCTCGCTTACATTGCATTCAGTTAGGACACAGTTTAAGAGCAAATTAAACAAATACAAATAAAGTAATTCTTGGAAGTATTCTATTTTTTACAGGCAGTGACTGTATTCAGAGTACCACCAATTTAAATTGTTACTGTACCAGACTACAGTGGCTCATATTTCTTATTTTAAATACATAACTTAGTTATATGGTAACATCGGTGTGAGATTTCTACGGTACGACAACTGCTCAGAAAATATCACAGTGCACAGTATTACACAATTACTATGAGTATTATTAACAGTTAGAATTAGCCTTAAAGAAATGAAATAGTTGTTTTTGGTTGAGCAAATACTTTTGATCATCTTTTAATGGAAATATGTGTAAAACAAAAAAAAAAAACAGTCGAGGGGGAAAGGAGATCTGCAAGTGCTGGAAGATTCTCCGTCTGATTGAAATTTTTTTCAGTGCAATAGATAGATAAATGTACACAGTATGATGTCAATTTTAATACCATGGTATACCTTGAAACTAGAAGATCGCTTTTACCCTACTCGGTTACTTGTATTGTGTTACTCCCCTGCCCTGACAGCACAGTATGTTGCTGTTACTGCAAAAATGACAAATATGCCCACTCTGTTGTATGTTTTGTAGTGCAGTTTTGTTCACAGATGGTACAGCTGACAGGGCTACATAACATACGAAATTTACATAAAACATCCCTATTACTCAGAGATGCTTACTACCAAACTGCAAGCTTTTTTATAGCATGGCTGCCTCCGGTCTTGTCACTCACTACTACACAGTCTGCCTGCTAACCAAAAAGACAGCAATACTGATTATTACATGGGTCTGAGCTTTGACCTTTGTTTTTGTAATTATCTCTCTGTCTCTCTGGTATACTGTTCTGTTTTTCCATTCTTCTTTTAACTGAAGCAGACATGACACAGGAACAATAAAAAAAGAGCAAGACTATACAGAGTTCGACAAAACAAAAGCAGCAGGGATTAGAGAAGCTGGAAGGGGGGGGGGTTACTTAAGGACTTCCTGTTTCCACACTTGTGTGACGAATCCCAAAGTTGAATCCCCATTGCATGCGACACACACAGAATTGCTACCAAAGTGCTCTGATGAGAGTAAAATCTCCTGACAGGGAAACAAGGGGATGTAGAGTGCACGCTCAGATGAGAGGGAGCGCTGTCTAACCGGGAAAAGAAGCGTTCGATATTCACAGAGTGATGAGTGCAAACAGCACATGAATAGGTTACCAAAGTATGTTCTAAATTAAATGATGTCAAGAGGCAAGGAAGACAACATCTTTGTATCAAACGCTGAATAAGACGCATACCTGGCAGACTGCTGAGGAGCTTTGAAGCTAGCTATCATATCTTATATTCTGCACCAATCGTCTCTTGACAGGTTTATCACCATCAAAAGTCGAAAACAGAACACACGAATCAATGAGATGCAAAAACAAGCGAACAAAGATCTTATTTATGACTCCTAAAAACAAGTCACTTTCAATAACCTTGGATGATTAAAAATCAGGCATTAGCCAATCATAAATCACAGATGACTCATTAATAAAAACCAACTACCCAACAAGCATTAGAAAAAAATGAATTGCTCACTCACCAGGTTTCATCGTTTTTGAACTCCAGCTCTCCGTAGGTGTCTTCGAAGTCCTCCCCTCCTCCTTTGGCGAGTCCCTCCACGGTGCGATAAGGCACAATGACCGTCCCCCTCGCTCCAGAAGTCCTCAGCACCTTCACTTCCATAATACCCATGCTCTCGCTGACGTGCACTGAGCCACTCTCAAAAGTGAAGATGCCTGAATGATCGTCGTCCAGAATGGTCACAGTGGCCACGGTGGGGAAGCCCAGCATGGCCTTTGGGTACGGGAGACTGTTGGGGGACAGCACCTCGTCCTCCGTCTCCAGGACACGCAGATTGTTGAGCCGCACAAAAAAGTGCTCATCCTCTTCAAAGATGTCGTCGTCAATGATGCCGATGTTTATTTCCTTGATCATCTCGCCTGGTTTGAACACCACAGTACCCTCGGAGAACTCATAGTCGGCCCCGGCGTTTGCCGAGCCGTCCTCTGTCTTATAATCCACGTAGATCGTCTTGTTGATGTCGCCACCCTTTCTGGTGATGGTCAGAATGGCGGCGCCACAGTTCTCGAGGCACTGGTACACGGCAGGCTCAAACGCAATCCGAGACACGTATTCTTCTGGCTCCTCCACATGCACCTCCTGCACACTGGCGCTCTTCTTCGCCTGCTCTGCGACGTGTTTCTTCAGGATGTTTCCTGCGCCGGTCATCATGCGTGTAGCTTGGATGCGATAGAAGGCACGGCTCTTTTGCTGGTGAGAGAGAGCATAGTAGTTGGCCATCTCCACCAGCTGATCCAACTCTTTCTCCGGGTGCTTCTGCTTTAGGTCTTTGAGGATGCGGATCATGTCGCGACGGGACTCGTCTACCTCTTTGCTCTCGATCAAACCAATAAGATTGCTTGCCGCACCTCCGTCCATGAAGTGGGAGTTGACCATCTTGCCGTCCATCTCAATCCCTTTGGAGCGCTCTGCCTCCGTCTCGATGATGACGCCCCTGTGTTTGTCGGTACGATATTTCTTATGCATGAACTTGTAGAAGAGGAGTCGTCTGTCTGCCACCCATGCAAGGAGTACGCATATTGGGAAGAAGGCCAGTGTGAGCAGACCCTCCCAGACCTGGACCACATTGGGAGAAAACACTGCCAATATCATGTAGAGCCAAATGTACGCGAAGATGCTCCAGCCTGCGGTGACAAAGAACACTCTGAGGTGTTTGACCTTGCGTACCTCTCCTTGGGGAATGACAGACACGCAGAGGCCAATGATGACAAACATATTGAATGCTGCACTGCCGACAATTGTGGCGGGCCCAAGCTCACCAGATCTGAACCCATGTCCGCAAACCTCAATTACAGAGAGCAGAATCTCAGGGGCGGACGAGCCCAAGGCCATGAGAGTGAGGTTCGAGACCGTTTCATTCCACACTCGAATGGTAGTGGTGGTTGTTTCTCCATTGGGTCTTTTGATGACTAGTTCCCTCTCCTGGGATGTAATGACCTCAATGGCCGCCATGAAGCGGTCGGCAATGATGGACACTCCGAGAAACATGTAGATCATGGCCACAAAGTACACAATGACCCGTGCAATCTTGTCTCCCATGGAGGGATCCTCAGGATACCAGATGGGCAGGATGATCCCTGGTTGACACTTGGAGTTTCCCTCACAGGTCGCATTGCTGGGGGTTAGCAGTGGGCTCGGAGTGGTCCGGGCCTCAGTACAAAGAAAGGCTACAGCCACAGAGACCAGCCCCAACCAGAGGCAGGCTGACGACCCTGGCTTCACAGGCCTTGAACCCTCCATGCACCCTCCTTCGTCTCAAGGGTCCTTACCACACTGACAGTCCCCCTGGGATCCAGCACTGTGCTGTGCTTTTTCTCCACCTGCCACCTAAACACAACAAGACACAAACAGCAAAGATTATATAGATGTTTATTCTACCTTTATTATAAGACACATACAATAGAAGCAACATGCAGACAGAAACAACATTAGTAAAATAATTGCATCATGTTTTTTGGCATCATTTGATATTATATAGGAGTTGCAATTCACTCTTGTTTCCTATATTTTTAGATTTTCGACATAGTGTCCACAATTTTTGGAGCTTCCTTTCAAATGTGTGCTGCTTATCTGTGAGCTCTGCCCAGAACAACCCAGTCTCACTCCCAACTCATCAAATACCAATGCTTGGTCAGTTGCCCTCGGCATCAGATACCAATGCACCCAAGCCCCCTTTAGCAGCGGTAGGAGACACACCAGGTGGCAGCAACTGCCATAGTATAAAGAACAAACTAAGACGGACAGGAGTGGAGGTGGATGAGTCAAACAAATCTGCATCAAACAGACCTCTGTTTATGTCCCATAAGAAACAAAAAGTCAGTTATTCTAACAACCTAGTGTGCTAGTATGTGTAACATAGTACGTGAGCTCTATATGTCACGTGGCATTACATTACATTGGTAACAAACACCTATTTTAAGCCAAACACTTGTGTTTGTAAACCTATGTGCTTTTGTTGCTTAAACCCTTTTAAAACCTTATCATCTAAGATTATTTTGAAAAGACACTGCATTTAACAAGCAAAAACTCTACTGTTGTCACAGTAGCTGACTATGACAATTGAGGACAAAATAAGACATTTGAGGACGTCATCTTTGGCTTTGGAAAACACAGATCGACATTTTTCACAATTTTCCAGCATATTATGGACCAAACAAACAAACAAAAAAAAGAAATTGATTAAAGGTCAGTGAGGTACCCACACGAGGTCAAGCATCATAGTTTAATGTGTAAGGCCACTGACTGCTGACTGCTCTGGACCCTTCTGTGTGTCTGAAATAAAGTTCTGAATGGATCAAGCATCTGTATTTGACGCGCTGGGAGTGAGAAAGTGTTGCCAGGATCCTCTCAAACCTGAAAATTTGTGACAAGACAAGTTGAAACTTGCAAGTTCTTGCAACGCTAACTAACTTGGCCAATGGGCTTCGCTACAAGCCGACTGGCTGTTGAAACAATCTTACGTTCTAGGTGGCGTTATCAGCCAGTTTAGGTCAAGAGCTAAGATGGGGCAGTCCACATCCCTGCAATTTTTTTCTGCAATGTTTTAATGTGGTCTAAATTCGGCATCAGAAGAAAACCAAAAAAAAAACAGGAAAAGAACAGAATCTCTGCAGATAAATAGACCACTACACACTTCTAGTGGGTCATGATTCATTATTGAGAGGAATTACTTTTGTATGAGTCGATACGTTGTTTAAATCCTGCATAGTATCCCATAAATGCATTTGCATTTACAACGCATTTGTTTTAGCAAATAATACATTACATAATGATTCAGTAATTAATGTTTGAGTAGTAGTGTTAGTGCAAGTGTGTAAGACTGTGTTTGCATTGCACATGGAGAAACACACACTGTGTCTGAGGCAAGTAAATAATTTAAATTATTTCACTGTGCTTCTGTCAGACTTCAGTGACAATCAGTGAGTTTCTGCCTCCTTCTTTACAAACAGCATGAGACCTTTATGTTATCTATGAGAGGCCGCCTGGAAAAATACTTCCCCATGCTTAGAAATTCATGAGATTTTCAGATCTGTAAACCGCTGTGTGAACAATATAGATAACATTAGTTTAATAAAATCATAGCCCGCAGGCTGATTTCTAATCACAAAGTTTATTCTGAGTTCAGACGTGGATACGTGCGCCCAATAATGTGGATTTGAGCGTGATTGTCTGAGATCTCAGGGGTAATACACAGCTCTGAACCAAACAGCTCGCTCAGCAGGCGTGCAATGTTGCCAAACTAAGCACTGTCCAAAATGTCGCATTGGCAAAAAAACAGCAGAGGGGAGGCAGGAGACCGTCAAGAGGCGAACTGAAACAAAGGGTACAGATGTCCCGTCCAAATTCATTATATACCGAGCTCTAAATGCACACTTACCACTTCCGCAAGAGAGAGCAGCATTACAATAACAATGCAGACATTGTCCGAATTCATAAAAGCTCGGGCTAAGCATCTTACGCACCTCTTCAGCTCTTATGAGATCGGACTTGACAATTCTTTTGATGCTAACAGCTGAGGCCAGAGGCAACGGGAGCATGAAGAACAGTTAACCACCCCAAACTTAGAAGACGTGAGCTGCTTTTAGAGGGAACACGGGGGGTTTATTATAAAGGCTCTCCTCTCAGTGGTACCTGTGATTATTTGGTGGTTCAGGAGGAATGGGTGGGGCCCCTCCGCAGCCTCCACCACACCTTCGGGCCCCTGAGACGCACAGACGTCTTAGACGGAATAAGAATTGTGTCCTCGGAGAGACACGCACACATCACTGAATTCACTGGAGGATTCAAATGTTTTATTACTGTCACATTTGTTTCTCTTTGCTTTTGTTGAGCTAAATGTAGTTTGAGTTTTTCAACATTTTGTTCCTAAAAGTGCATTTTTGTGTTCTGATTCCTGGTTAAAGGGCTGATTACCTCTGGGGCCGCCCGCACTAAAAATGTGTACAGTACGCACTCGTTGCCCTTTAAGGCACTTTGGATAAAAGCATCCATTAAAAGGCATATGTTATGCTGTGTAATGCAGATTTCTTATTTGATTTAACACTAGTGCAGCACACTGGATCTGAAGAATAACTCCAACTACTTGAAACTCCCAGGTGATATTTTTGGAAACGATATCCGCCATCCAGACGGACCACTGGCCAGTTTGGAGAGCTGACAAATTTTTCAACGGAGGTGTAGATAGTCAAACAAGAGCTGGCATATTTGATCACTCACACCAATTTTAAAGCCAAATATCATCTCTGGAACCTGAGCTGTGTCAACACACATCTAATATCTGCATGAAAAAAGTTTCTCATCTGCAAATTAAGGCTTTAAAAAACCCATTAATACATTCTGGAATAAATTATTCCCAGTATTTCTAATTTAATGGTTCATAGATACTATCACTACGATGAGGATAGTAATGCAAGGGATCATGACCTCAATAACATTCAGAAAGAGATGTCTTTCCAGAAGCGCTTTTTTTTAGAGGTGGTAATACTTTTAAAATGTAGGATCTCTGAGCTTGAAATGAGATTTTTCAGTTCAAAAAAGATGTTGATTGCAGAGGGGATGACAGCAAATGGCAGCAGAAGCAAGAGACAAGGAACTTAAATTTAACTGAATCAGCAGAGCCGTTTATATGGACCGGAGCCAGCTATGCAATCCCTGTGAGAACCGACGGCGCTGAGCACAAACAAAAACAACAGGGAAATAATTGAGTGACAAAGTTGTAACTTAATGAGAGAAAAATTGAATAAAAAATGGATTTTACAGCTGTTTGGACTTTTATTTCTGTCTGAAAGTTTAATACAGAAGCTCACCTAAACTTTTAGGAATAAAGAAAAGGCTCAATTACACTACACAAATACTTTTATTTAAAACGTGACAGCAAGGATGCGTTATAACAGCTAGCACAAAGCTAAAGGGAGATCCTCCTCCTGTTTCAGAAGCAGAAGCACTGCTGATCGTCTAGCTTCTCTTCCTTGTCTTTTTTATTGCATGGTGGCTGGTGAAAGAGCACAAACTGCAATGAGGTAGAAACAGACGCAGCTTCCAGAACTTAAAGGCTAAATAGCCAATCAGTAAGTTATAACCTGAAAACAGGAATGATTAAATGACTGTTCATTTAATTGTCTGGTGATGTAAAAGAGGAAGAGTGTCCTGAATCCAAAGTGTCCAGTTAAAATCACCTCGCCTTCATTTTATACTTAAGATTACAGCATTTGTAACTGGGATCAGTCTCATTAGAAGTTATCTAAAAATTCATCTTGTTGTATTGGAAAACAGTTGTCAGTATTTACACATTAAGCACAGAGAAATATTAGCATTTTTGATGAACATAATTCCTATATTAACTCTGCTTTTAGCTTTGTTTTGGTCTGCACTGATTCCTGAGGGAAAAATCTGGATGATAAACTGATAATCCTTTGTGTTCACCAGCTAGCCGGCCAAAAGGGGAGCTAACTTATTGCATGTAATGTTTGATTTAGGGGAAATGTACGGTCATTTTTTGCTGTGAGCAACCCATCACCAAAAAAACACCCAGGTTCGGTACCAAAACACCACTGAGAAAAGCAACAATGTCTCGATGGCTAAAATGCCACTGTAATATGTCAGTAATTCTTGTAATTCGTGTGATGTAATGTGATATCTTGCTGATAAAAATACTAATAACTGCAGCTTTAAATCAGCTGAAATTCCATGTCCTTTAACCCTGAGTAACTGCTTCTTTAATGCAGACAGTAGTAGACTCTCTTGTCTCCACATGTGGATGTCCGTTATCAGACTACTGAAGGAGGACAGTGATAAAAAAGAGTAAAATGTGCTCAGCCAGCCTGAATAAACAGAAGCACAACAAAATGACAAACAAGCCAAATACCCGTAAATCCAAGAGCAAACTACCAGAGTGACACGGAGAATTTTAAAGACATAAAGGCCATACAGTAACAGTGGACACCGGGAGTCAATCGCCCCCTAACTACGTCCTGCCTGCTCCCATTACACATATAATTTTCACAAGCTGAATAAAGCCATGCTCAGAAAGATTATTTTGTGATTGTAAACTGTATTTGCGCTCATTCCCAGATCTCCCAAAAGACACATTAGATATTTGCACTTTTCTAAGTAGTAATTTTATTTTATTTTGTGCATGTAAAAATTGATTCGTCACCCTGTAATTTCTCCTCAGTAAAGCTTTAAAAACGCTACTGGTAGGACGGCTACTTCCTCTACTGCTACTGTTATTAATATTACCACAAAAGTATTATTGTACTGCCTGTACCAACAGTAATAACACTGGTACCAACTTATACCAACACCATTACTACTTCTGCTGATCTTACCACGACTACCACAGCCTGAAACAAGACTGTTAAAGGGGTACTCCACCCTATTTCACCTCGTTCTGTCTCCTAAAAACTTTGCTCATATAGTACTAATTTAAAAACAACACATATGTTTTTAAAGGAATGTACTTTTTTCTTTTAACCAACATCATCAGGAAGTGTCGTTAATCAGGTATCGAGCAAGACATGAAATATTGGTACCAAGGTAAATTGTCAATGTTTTTATTTTTTTTCTCTCCAACTTAAATATTTAACTTTTTAAAGTTTATCATAGCATTTAGTTAAGGTTAAGAAAAGATGGTTTTGAAAGGCACAATGTTTTTAAACCAGGTGACCTCCAGATGTCGTGTGGATTCTGCATGCATTTACATCTTCCATCACCAAGTGTTTCTTACTTATCCAGATGTGATAGCCAAATACAATAAGCAGTACACTTTTACTGCCTACAAAACAACAATTTCTCCTCGTCTGATTGATTCATTTGAAAGATTTTTCCATATACAGAAATATTATCCAAATACAGCTCAAATGTCAACACCGTTCGTAAATGGTGCCTTTTTCCCTACGAGCTCTGAGGGTGCTGGGACACAAAATTCCGATAATGCTTTATAATCTCACCCCTACTCATATTTTGCCATTTGGGCAGAAGACCCAGCGTTCCTAAGGGGCTGATCACACCGAGACACTTCGCTAGATAAGGGTCGCCAACAAAGCTATTGTTTCCCAATGGTACAGCATGCCTGTCGGGTATTCCTCTCTTGCTGCTGTGCAACGTGTTTTTTTAGCGATTTTCAATATTTTCACTTTTGGCCCTGCACATGCTCCACAGGCCCACCCAGCTGTCTTTTTCCAGTTGCACTTTCAAGGCGTTTTTGGAGCGGTCATGCCTGGAGTGATGCCTCTCAGTGTGATCGGCCCTTAAGATGACGCCAGGGACAGTCTTTTGCATTGTGTGTTGACAAAGAAGGGGTCGGCAGTTAGGTTTAAAGAACAAAACTAAGGGGTTATTTTTGGAAAGACTGAGGGTGTCAGCAAAAAACTCCTGGCTTGGAGTGCCACAAACCCAACCGCAAAGGCAGCAGCATATCACAAAAATACACCCAGCTTTGAGTCCCACAAATAATTTCAAGTTCAATGCTTTCTGGACCTATCCACCTCCGCTGCCGCCCACCCTAAGTGGACTTTCGTGCACTTAAAACTTTGCCCGTTGCTCTGAGTGTTTAACACTGATGCAGATGGGTTTACATTGGATTCGGTCAAAACCCTGGTGTATCTCACACAGACGCTAAATGGTGCCCACTGCGCCATTATAGGGACGCGGGGGACACTGCCCAAGCAGCGTATTTTGACACTCTGGGAGTGAGACCCAGTTACATAAGTTAGTAAGTCCATAGTGTGGTGCACTAGACCCTCCCAGACTGCCCACTACATGCCAGTTTGAGAACCACAGAAGATATCATACAACAAGCTTAAACAGTACTTGCTGTGACTAGCAGCCCATTTTCAGGCCCCTTTAACCCTTTGAAACCTGGAACAATATCACTTTTCTTGTGCAGCATTGAGGCGCCTTTCACAAGTATCTAAATCTTTGATTGAATTTCTTTTAAACATGAAAGTAAAAAGGCAATAAGCAACTTAGCAAGAAATGTCCCACAAATTGCAAGAAATTACTAGATTTAGAAGTATACATTTTAAAAAGCTAGAATTATAATTATTTTTGGTGTTTTTTTTAGATAATTTTAATGTGCTTTTTACTTATTTCTTGCTACTTTTGAGTCACTTCTTCTTCCATTGCTGTTGAAAGAAGTCAAGCCAATTTGCTTAGGTTTCAAAGGGTTAACAAAACCTTAATGTTAAAAATAATGCTTCCGATAGAGCCAGTGAGGATAGCTTGATTGACTGATAAACTATTTAAGAGACAAAACCAGACATTGTTATAAAGCAATACTGTAAAGCTTATCAATATTACATTGCAATGATTACATCTCAGACAGACGGTTCCGGTGTGCGACCTCACAAGGATTTTGTATTTTAAATATTGATTTTCCATCACGACACAAAGTTTGTTGGCCGCCGTCAGCTGATGCAGAGTGAACGATTCCATTTCTCCATGTGTACCAACATTAGAGCCGTGACCTCTAAATTAGGAGCTACACAAAACAATTTGCATACTAATTACTGTTTTAAGGATTGCATTTTGCATTGTGAATGTAGACGAGGACTGTCGCCGGAGTTTAATCAAGACTGTTCAGCTGCCTCCGAAAAATATTAAAAATCAACTGAAGTTGCTCAGAAAAGCTGCACAGGAACTTAAGAGCCACATTGCAACTGACATCATCGAAATTAAGGGTGAAGTTCAGCTTTGACATATTCCAATTAAGTCCAGCGCTGACCTCCTCAACCACAAATAGTTGAGGTTGAACCCACTTAAACTCCATTTGCACAACTTTTAACCACTTTCTTCAGAAAATATGAGGAAGTGGATATTTAATAAATGAAATATCACAGAAACTTTGACTTAAAGCCTCAATATTTATAATGCAATTAACATATTAGAAGTATAGTATGTGACGGCTATAGAGGATGTCTTGCATTAGTAGTATTAGACGAAAGTTTAGAAAAAGTCATATTAATGCCATGTAAAAAAACAGACAGTAGAAATCCCCAAATTTATCTTTTTTCACAAATCAGTATTAAAATAGGGGAGAGCGGGGTTGATTGGGTCAGTGAATTTTCCATCGGGGACCAGTAAAGCCTTATTGATGAAAAATCAGAATTTATTTCTTGATTATATTTTGCATTGTTTATCTGAATCTGTGACGCAACAGTATGTAATTACAGTCGAATAAAAAGTACAACAGTTTTCTCTAAGATGTAGTGGAGTATAAAGGGGAAAGGAATACTTAAGTACAGTACAAGTACCTCAAAATTGTACTAAACTACAGTACTTGTACTTAAGTTACTTTCTATCACTGTGAATGTTAAAGTATTTTATAACAATTTTCAAAATAAAATGTCAAGATTGTAAAAATAAAAAAAAACAAAAGTTACAGTTTTCCCTGGTTTTAATTCTCTAAAACCTGTGTCTTCAACAGAGGGTTCACGACCCCTAGGGGGTCCTAAAAGTTACTTCATGGGGCCACAAATTACTGCTTGATAAGTTTTAATTGTTTTTTTTTTTTTATTGTGCCTTAAAAAAACAAAGTAGCATTATTCCAACATATTATTAGTGAGGATAAATTGGCCCACATTTAATTAACAGTGCACAACATTAATGATAGGCTAACTGTTAACCATGAATCCTTGTGTAATCATATAGCCAACACAAAGTCATTGCACAGCACATTTTTGTCACTGTGCAGCATCAGTACAGGCGGTGAACTAGTTAGCCAACAAAGACAGATAAATCTATAGATACCTACATTATCATTGTACAAGCACAATTAAATTAAGTTTGTGATTTGTGCACGATGCATCAAAAGGACAGTCGATAGAGAGTGTAGACACTATTTAGATGAGCAAAATAGATTTATTGACTACTGCACTTCTATACGCAAACTGTCTACAAACAACTAAAAAACAGCCTAAAAGGGAAACAATCTAATATGACAACAACAGTCTTTGCAAATAATAAACAGATAAATGTGTTTGCATTTACGTGCTATTGAAACATATTGGCCGGTGAGCTGTACAACTATACAGAGTGTACGACATTCTTGTGATCCACAATGGATCATTTTGTAACTTTTCGAGGAAAAGACTCTGACACACCGTCCACCTCAGAAACCACCGGCTCGAGCACAGACTTTGAGGCTAACACACATAGCCAGGCGACAACTGCTGCTGACTTAGCAGCTACAGGCAAACGAACAAAGACCCGAAAATATTCAGAGACATTCTCAAGTGCAACTTAATTTTGTGTGATTTTAGAGGTCCACTGCTCTCTCTTTGACTTTAGGGGCTCGGCTGAAAAACGCTGAAGACCCCTGATTTAGACTATCATAGTGATAATGTCATTAAAGTCCAAACTTATTAAATTCCTTTAGTATAATGAGCTTTGAGTCATTTTTACCACAATAAGAAGGAAAAACTAGATAATTTATTTTTATTTTCAATTATATAATATGTGTCCAAATCAACTGAATAGTAAGTAAATGAAATAAGTTAAGGAAGAAAATAATGTAGACTTTAACAACTTTTATAATGCAAGAGGAGCTATGATAATCAATCAGTTCATCATTTAAGTAACTTTTAAAGTGAAAATGCTCAAAAATCTCTTAGAATTTGTTTTCTTCAGATATTAAACAAAATATCCTTGGCGTTTTGGGGATTTTTTTTGTTTGTTTTGTTTTTGTTTGTTGGCTGTTGCTCAGACTAAACAGGCAGCTGGAACATATAAACCCTGACTTTGTGAAATTTGTTTTTTGTGCTTTTTTTTTTTTTTTTTTTTGATGATGATTTTCTGGAAATTTCATGGATCAGTAACCGATTGTTAAACTAAAAACAGATACCTGCAGCAATAACTAGTCTAACTCCAGATGACTTCCACATCTATTACAGTGGATTTAAACGAGAAAAGCATTATTAATGTTTGATTCCGTGCATCGTGATCGCCACCCTGCTCTGCTCCCTGACTGATGCAGACAGCATTATGGCTGAGACAGTTGCTGAGAGCAGAGAGCGGCTGCTGCTCTGCCCACAGATCTCCATCCACCTTTCCCTATTTTGGGAACAGGGGTCTTGTTTAAGGAGGCTATTTGAGACGCGCGTAAACATGGACTCAGCAGACACACGGAGAGCCTCAGCTGTTGCTGATTAATCATCATAAGGGGCCGTTTTTTGCTCACTATACCGGTGTCAGAGCTACCTGAGGAGGGAATCCCTGCTGGAGCACCCAGAGGCCCGCACCATAACTTATAGGGAGCATGCAGGCCTGCGTGGAAAGATGCACAGAGGATATACGAGGCTGCATGCTCTCCTGTCTGAAACTGAGGAACTCTAAACAAGCTGTGCAGAAAAATATCAAAGATTCACGTATTAAAAAATCCAGGTGTTCATCCAGTCAGGAGCAAGAAGTGCTCGCCAGGATGTAACAACCGATATTTGCGTTGACAGACGCCTGTTATTTTAATGGCACACCCATTAGACGGTATCACGATCCGTTTCAGCCAGTTGCATTGGATCATATCTGCACAGTGTTACGGGGAGCGATGGGAGCAGGTTAAAACCTGGGCAGCATGAAGCGCTCCGGAGTGACGGACCCACATCTCATCACTTATCGGCTGCAGATACACGCATCTTGAAATAATGCCTGTCACACAGAAAGCCAGCCCGATCAATGCATTAACACGCTGATTATGAAATATCACAGAGTTTGCATCATGCGTTATTCATACCTGGATTTGTATTCCGGGGAGTTTATGTAGAAACTGCGAAATAGCTCCTGACCGCCCCCTTTATTATTGTTTCTCCGCGCAGATCACCCTCTTAACAGTCTCAATATAGCCTCGCTGTTTGGATCTCGTGGACCAAAAAATCCCTGCCACTGTGTCGTCCTCGTGCACGCAGAGTCAGGTCCCCAGGCTCGGTATTGGCGTTTGGATCAAACCGGCCAGAGGTGATCGCCTTTCGTCCTCTCCTGCCTGGGCGCCCTCCTCCCCAGATCCTCCCTGTCTGACGGATTGACCGGGTCGCAGAGCTGTCAATGACAAGGGAGGAGGAGGAGGAGGAGGTGGGGGGGAGTGCTGTATTTTAAGATTAGAGATGGATGTTGCGAGCCCCTGTCCGCACGGCTCTCCCTCCTCCTGCAAGCCGTGAATCAGCGCTCTCCTCCTCCCCCTCTCTGCGCGGCGATAGCGCAGGAAATCTATGATGTCGCTCCTGGAGGTGAAGCAGTTCCTCTGCCCGGCTACACAAACGGCACACTGCGATTAATATTAAACACCGTGTTACATTAGAAACGCGCTCAGCTGTGCGTTTAAGTTCCCGAGGCTGTCAGCCGGACTTTGCGCACCATCGGAATGACCACGGCTCGTCTCCTCCGCTGCGCTGACTCAGTTTCTGGAGCTCCCGATCACCGCCGGAGACGCGCTTCGTCTTTAAATCATCATCCTCGGATAATTTGTATTAATATTAGGCCTTTTCTCACGCCGTAGAGGTGTGAAATGGTTGCGCCCTACAGCCCTCCGCCCCCCATTTTTTAAAAAGTCACACAGACAGACTCGGTTAGGCGCGCAACTACGTCACCATCGGCTGAGAGAAGAAACCTGCACCACAAAATATCATCCAGGCCCACAGCCCTCTGTGACAAGTGCTCACCACAGCAGGGAGGAGGGGGAAAGATTGTAATTAAGGTATCACCCGCGATTTTACCTCCACAACGCGAGGGTGTTTGCCCTAGTGGTCACGTTCGGGTATTTCAAGACGCAGAAATAAGTGACGAACACTGAGTCACTGACATTTAATCTGGACAAATGCCACAAATGCCACGCTCACACACTTACACAACTTAATAGTTGCAGAAACAAACATATCTGCACTTTAGGGACTGTACTCTATTTATTCACGCTCGAGATTTACCTTTTTCATCACTGCCAGCGCCCCAAACTAGACAAAGTGTCTCGCCTTTTACTTCAAAAAAGTATTAATCGTTTGTTTCTCCTGGAAAACGCGACATGCATCCACCTTCCTTTTCTTGGCACGCGCCTTGGCGCATTTCACTCGTCAATCAGTCCCCGATCTTATGGGGAGATGGCACATAACCTCATGTGTTGTGTTCACTGACCCTGACCCTGACTCGAATATGCATAGGATTTTAGTATGTTTCTAAGATTTTAAGACATTCAGGACATTTTTAGGATTTTAGCACATTTCTAGAATTTATGACATTAATCAAATTTTAAGACATTTCTAGGACATTTCTTGGATTTTAAGACTTATACAGTCTCAAAATCCTTTGAAATGTCTTAAAATTCTATAAATATCTAGTATATATAAATAAATATATATATATAAATATATAGAAAGGATTTTAGGACATTTCTCTGATTTTTTTGACGTTTCTAGGATTTTTGGACATTTCTGTGATATAAGAAAGTTTCTAGATTTTTAGGATGTTTGGATTTCAGGTCGTTTCTAGGATTTTAGAACATTTAATTTTGGGTATTTCTCTGATTTTGTGATGTTTCTAGGATTTGGGGACATATCTATGATTTTAGGAAATTTATAGGAATTTAGGATGTTTTTAAAATTTTAGAAGTATTTGAAATATTCAAAAGGATGTTAGGATTTCACGAGGGTTTTTTTACTATGTGGAACTTCACGTCTTGTTTGTTTAGTCCACACGAAAGCCAAAGTGACAAGTTTATTAGGTGTAATTTCTGACAGTATGTGGCTGGTTGCCTGGCAACATATTCCTGATAGGTTAGTTAGTCTTTGTGGGGAAGCACCCAACAAGAATGTAACCTGTGTATACGTGTGTGATCATGTAACCCCTCCATAACAGATTACACAATATTAATAAATTAACAAAAATATCATTTTTACCTTCAGAAAGAGCCTGGCTAACTTCTTGTCTTTGCACTAAGCTGAGATAACTATACGCAAATAGGATATTCCCCAAAATGTCACACTATTTCGGACATAGTTCTGATTATTACTGCCTTCATGTGCACCTCGGAAATATCGTATTTATGAGTTACGAGCAAATGAATGGCCCTTAAAAGTCCAGTGGGAAACTGGGAAATTTTGCTGATATCCAAGTTGTACTGTTTGCATGGTGTTTTCAGGCAGTAGAAATGGCAGAAAGCACTGAAACAGTGTCAACAATTGACTGTAAGAAATAATATATTTCGTTCCTCATAGCTATCATATATTTTCAGTAGTTGTATATTTTAGTATATGCATCTATTAGCTGCAGCACGCAAACTAACATTTTAATATAAAGCATGCTAGGCGATTGTTCTAACATTAATAACATTATTTTATAACACGAGTTGACGTCATAAATGCATAAATGTGGCGGCCAAAAGTCAATGTTTGGTCAATGTTAAGAAACGTTTTTTTGATCACATGTAAAGTGTAATATGGTATTAAAGTGTTGTTGTGTGACTGTTGCCCATGTAGAGTGACGCAGAGTTAATATAATATATGATATATATTTTAAAAATATATTAATAAACTGGAAACAGCTATCAATTTCTTGTTTAAATGCTCTCAGCAGTAAAATGCAACCCATCTTCTTTGTAGCTTCCATGTTGTTCGCACTTCCTCAAAGTACATGAACACAACAAAGTCGGATGACCAACTTCCCAACCCAGAAACTACGACCTTCCAACATCACCTTAATGCAACATAAGAGGACAATTCACCCAAAAATCAAAAGTACATGTTTTTCCTCTTACCTGTAGGGCTGTTTATCAATCTGCGTTGCACTCTGAGTTGCAGTGTTGGAGATATCGGCAGTAGGGATTTCTGTGGTAACGTAATGCTACAGGTAAGAGGAAAAATATGTATTTTTGGAATGGGGACGAACTGTCCCTTTAAAACAGATCCTGCTCTGGGTCCTCTGAAGTTCAGGCAACTTTCTCATCAAATTCTCATCACCTCCTATGTTTCTTTTGTTTCCCTTCTTGCAGTCGTGTTGCACAACCCAGTGATCTTGCATCCACAGTCAGATGCATAGCCAGTAGATAATGAGCTTCAGTGGGCACACAGTCCTTGATGCAGCACAATCACCCATAACCGCTGCTGACGAGACAGACCAAGCCCCAGAGACAGGAGCAAAGCAGGAGGATGTTGACACTGCCACCACCTCCAATTACACAATCACACAGGCCTATAGCATTCTGGGAAAAAAAATCTGAAAGTCCCAAGGCAAACCAAACTGTATGTAAAATTAATACAAACATTTAAAAGTCTTTTAAATTAATTAGCGATTAATCAATAATGAATTATTATTAATCCACCCAGAAATAACAGGGAGAGACTCGGAGCAGTCATCTTATTGCGGCATAGAGTCGCCTTTCTCTTTTGGGATGGAGCCTATATGCAAAGCAGGAAGAAAAAAAATCAATTGGATCCGATTTTAATTACACAGTCCGGCACTGTGGTACAGAATCTTATTAGCCTGTTCAGATTTCCATGCTTGTTAAATTCAAATATGAAATTCAAAAACAATCGCTTCCAAAATGGACGGGAGGGATGAGACGGGCCAATCTGGCCCTGCAGCCCACCACCACCACCACCCAACATCCTCCACTCCCTCTCCATGTAATGCTGTAATTAGTATGGAGAATACGGTTGGATGTTTTAATGAAGTTTTCTTATCTGCAGGAAAAAGGGTGGAGGCAGAAAACACACTGGACAGATTGGCGCAGGCTCTTTCGGTGTACCTGCAGCCTGCATGCATCGTATGATTGGAATTCAATGCCTGCTCTTGCCTCTCTCATCAAAGTCCTCCATGCGTTCAGTGATGATTAATGGATTATACTTGTAATCAACACAGCAGGCCTGCTCGTGCTTCCCACTGAGAGGAGCAGCTCTTACAAAGGGCGGGCGGCGTGATGGCCGCAGCCCTGAAACTGACTGGATGCATCGATTCTCTTAGAGTGACTTCACCTCTTCTTCCTGTTTTTGCCACAGAACCAGAGGTGGAGGACATGCTCAGATGTTTTACCCGAATAAACCTGTCAATACGGCACTATAAAATTACTCTGTTACAAGTAAAAGTCCCTTCACTCAATACCTCACTGAACCCTATGAAACCTGAGAAAAACTGGCTTGATTTCTTTCAAAATAATGGGATGAAGGCAATGAGCAATGGAAGAAGAAATTACCCCAAAATTATCAAGAAATTAGTAAAACAGTACAAGAAAATTACCTGAAAATAAAATGTGTAAAATAAATAAATAAATAAAAATTTGAAACATAACTTTTTGCAGCAGCTATTCTGTCAACAAAACCAGGGTATTTTTAAGACTTTGGGAGATTTTGCTGGTGTTTTTCTTGGTGACAAAACAAGGTATTTGGGACACTTAACAGAAGTGTGTCTCGCAATAAAATCAGGTGTTTGAACCCAAAACAAAAAAATGTCTTAATTTCTAACTATAACTAAAGCTGTCAAATAAATGAATGGAATAAAAAGTACAATATTTGCTTCTGAGATTTAGAACAGTAGGAGTAGAAAGTGACATGAAATGGAAATACTCAAGTAAACTACAAGATTTGCACTTAAGTACAATACTTAAGTAAATGTACTTAATTACATTCCTCCACTGCACAGAACAGTTGACGGTGTCTCCAGATCGGTTTCATTAAAACGTCCGGCATGCAGCAGCAGAGAATCTGGAGCAGAGAACGATACAGAACAGCACAAGAAGAGAATAGTGCTGCAGCTGCACTTTGTGATTTGTATTTTCTCTCTCCGTGCTGCACTCGGCACTCTGCACATGCTGATAATTTGTAGGCTCCAGTTGCAACAACTTCAGTGGAAAAAAACAGTCACACACACACACACACACACACACAGTGGGGCCCGGCTGGTGAGAAGACAGAGACAGGGGAGGGGGGGGTCATCAGGGGAGTTAACACCAACATCACCCCTGGGCGACGTCCACTTATGACGGTCAGTAATGAATAGTGAAGTTGTGAAATGAGAAAGGTAAAGAGTCTCCTCGCATCAGGATCTACAGACCCTCAAGGCTGAAGGGCCACTTCCTGTCACTGGTGAATGTGTGTGTTTAGAGGATGGTGTGGTGGTCGAGGTCAGACGCAGAGCAAAGCACCAAACATCCCCTTGAGGACTCACTTAAAAAGATGCATGAGTGTAGAACCACAGCATTTAAGTTACTAAATGAAAATACTGTGTTTTTGAATGGTAAAAACACAGTAATGTAGGGGCCTCCAGCCCTTAAAAGGGCCATTTTTGCCCCCCCTAAAAAAATTCTGTCAAGAGGTACAAAACATATTTATGTCACTAAACACCTCAAATATGCCTAATAATTGAGGTAGATCAGCTTATTTCTATTTTTACGAGTGGCAACGAAGGCTGACTTCTCGGCCAAAAAGTTGCACTTGAACGCACCACAATGTTTACAGCCAACTAGCAGGTACATTCTGCACCTGTGTGAGAGAAAATAACTCTCCTTAGCAGCAGTCTGTATTCATCATTCAAAAAGGGAAACCGGAAGGACAGATTCAAGACGCTGGTTAGCCAGTTAGCACACTAACAACACCACCTGATGTTGAGAGAAGAAAATTATATTTACTGTGCACAATGACACAAACAAGTACAGTTTGTGCTTAAGAGCCTAATGGCTAAAAACAATAATCTTACCAAATATAACATCTTTGTTTCAATCTCACTCGCTCTTGTCTTTAGTCATTTGCTTTCCCCACTTCAGTTTCTCTTCTCAAACACGAAGCTGCTCTGCCAATTAGAGTGAATTCATGCGCGGACAGGCTCCGCCGTCGCCAATGCAGATTCAACATCCTGAATCAGCTAAAAAAAAAAAAAAAAATGACAAGGGCCGAGCAGCGCCAATGGTGTTGAACACACTGAAAACACCAGGGTGACAGACACTCACCAGTGGCCCGACCCTGACCGTCCACTGACCATCAGCGGATCATTTGCTTGGTGTGTCAGGGCCATAAAAGAGAATTAATTCATGTGTTTTACCACAAGGTGGCGCATTTCAATTTAAAACAGGTTAGTACAAACAATCACGAGAGCGGGGACGTGAGTTTGTTTGAACTCTGCTCAAGTGCTTTTACGTGGCCAGGCCCCAAACTTGTGAGGAAGTGGTTTATATAACAGTTTAGTGAACATGAATGTTTTGGAAGTATGAGCGTAATATAAATGAGACATAGTTTATAGTGTACAAGTTGTGTGAGTTTGTAAACAATGTTTGGATTTAGTTTTGCTGTTTTTAAATGTGGATCTTATCCACACATCGTGAAATCGTGCAAAAAATGCAAAACATTTTTTCATGAATGCAAGATAACACACAGCACAGTCAATAATTGATGAAAAGTTACTATTACTACAAATACTACCGACTCCTGTCACACATCTGATCTCATTTTAAGCAGCTCCAACAGAAGCAAATCATATTAACATATGTGGTGGGGCAAAAAGACAACCACATATCGTATCACTATCTCCAGTGCAAACACAACAAGTTTGGTGTCTAAAAAGCTGCTTGTAAAACAGCGATAGGTCACTAAAACACAATCAGTTTTGTTGTTTTGGTCTCTCATAATGGTCTGAGGCGAGACAGGCGTCTCGCCTCTACCCTCTCAATTAGAAAGTCAGCTCATACACTATGTCACTTGTTACAATGCCAACATTTTCCTCTGGCGTCTGGGCTGTTGGTAGACCTGCTCACAACTTCTGTGCCGACTTCGGCCATAACCTCAGATCACAAGTAGTCGCTTCATTTGACAGGGCCACAAGCCAGGAAGTCCAGCAGCATGCTTGCAGTTTCCAGCCAAACAGTATCACTGTCATCCAGACATGCATGCATCAGCTCAATATGAGAGTATGCACATAATCATACAGAGAAGAAGAGCTGGCTATTCTTCATCTAACGCTACATAACCTTGACTAGCCCGCACTAATAAATCCTCTCCTCAAATAAAACCCTGACACTTCATAAATATACAGAGTGCAATGCAGATAGAAAGGAGCCGGCGCGAAGCTTTCACACTGTATGTACTTTGAGCTCAAATAAGATCCATAGAGACCCGTGTTTGCACTCATATAGCAGAGCTCGGCTACGGAGAGTGCCCCTTCTGCAGCTGCAGCTATTGGAGCTGAGCATTCAGTGGTTCACTGGTCTGGAATATATTTGCAGAGGAAGATGGGTGAGAGAGGGATACCCGCACTGACTCCATTACATCAGAGACACAGTGTAGGACACTGGACTCCACACTCATCGACTCATCTCCCCGTGCCTTATGGTACTGAATGAAAGCGAGCAGGAAGGGGGAGCGAATCAAAGGCCGGGGAAGACGGGATGAGACAGGGATCAAGGCGGAGGGGTCAGCTTGGCCCAGGGGCTCGGGTATGCGTGCCGGGCCGAACGAAGAATGCTCTGCCCCCCCCGTGCCCAAAAGCCACGTCTCTATGGCAACGTGTGGCCCCTGCCTTGGTCCTGGGGAGAGTGGAAGTGACGGCGGCGATCTGCGCGCGTTCCGTCTGGCTCATTATGTGGGGAATGAAGTGAAACAGCCAGGGGGTGCATTTGTTCTGCGTGGACTACCCCTCAGCTGCCAAGCGTCTGTCTATTTTTAGAAATGAAACTAGAGAGAGAGAGAGAGAGAGAGAGAGAAAGAGAGACTAAATAAAATAAGCACAGAGGCCATTTCCCCGCTCACTTCCTCCCTCCCTCCTTCATGTAGAATAAGTCTATTTTTTGTCATTTGACTCTCCAGCTCTCTGTAAGTGAGTCAGTGAAGGTTAAGGCCTTCACTGACCACAGCTTCACCGACTTTGTTTGAGATCTGGGGCAGGGGATTGACAAAAAAGCACACGTACTGTACGTTAGCCCTGCGCCGAAAAGGATTGTTTTAATTATTAACGTCATAAAATATATCTCTTAAATTTGAAAAAATGTTAACAATGTGACCCAAAGTCCTATGTGACATCTACAAATTTCCTTTTTTGAGACCCCGACATGACCCTCATGCGGTGAAGCCTGGAGCCTTTCTGCAATTTTTTTTCACATTTTAACTTTTCACAAAATAGCTTACTTATACCAAGTGTTTTCACCAGCCGACATACTGCGCGTGGTAACCAGAAATGTCTACAAAGGACAACAAACAGCCTTTTTACCCAGAGCTACACCAGCCGAGCTCACCGCAGTCATCCGTGGTGAGATTTCAGCTCTGAAAAAACGAACTAGTGACTGAGCTCAGATCATCTGTTGCCGAGTTGAAAACTGCACTTGCGACACACTCAGTCCAGATTGCTGACATTGAAACTTCACTTACCGACGCCGACAGCTCGAGAAAACCAACTCTGCTTTAAGCCTCAAGTTCCACAATTTTGTCACGCAGGGGCTGCTAAATATGGCGGTCATTGGAAAAAAGTTAACGGCGCGACCTCACGCCAGTGTTTGGTTGTCTGTTCTGGGCCTCTGTAAAAACATGGCGGTGCAACATGGTGATCTCCGTAGATGAGGGGTCGCTTCCTATGTAGATATAAATGTCTCATTCTAAAGTATTGACAACAAAACAACTATTCTTGTTTACGGATGATTATAGACTAAAAAAAACATACTATATCATTCCATTTCTGCTTATATATCCCTCTTTATCCTACACACTGGACCTTTAAAATGTGTCAACTAACCAGTTAATCGACTAATTGTTTCTTACTGTCGATGTATAATACTAAATGATTAACAACACACTTTCTTGATATACAAACTGTTTAATATATCATAGCTGGGAAGCATTAAGTGTATTGGAATGACAAAGCCTCAACACATAAATTATTCTCTCGTGTTTTTAAGTCTTTTGCTCACAGGCGTTGGGATGTCATGTATCTGCTGTGGGCTGCTCACACTGTGCTTCAAACAGTGCTCGGTGTTACAGTGAGAGCGGAGGGCGACTACAATACTACAACAGTACAGTGGGGGGTTTCCACCAGTATTAGGCTGATAGGTGAGTGACACCTGGAGACAGACCGACAAATCAGCTTATTTAAGATATGACGACACTGATCACGTCGACTGATAACAAAAAGTAACCACAGACTGTCCTGCAGTGGGATCACTCCAGCTATGATACATCAATTTGTGACTTTGAGAAACAAATGTGGGCCAATGGCGTAAAGTGTGTGCACCAAGGGCTCTGCACGCTTGTAGTGTCCTGTCACTGCATCTTCATGGTTGCTGTGCCATCGCTTTGATAAAATCTGTCCACACACATACAGACATATTAACACCTGCCAAAGTGCTCAAAATATCTACTGTGATCGTTCATGTTACAATAGATGCCTCCAGGACCACATTTTAGCATGACATACCAAAACACACAGACCCAGGAGGTAAAAAAAAAAATCAACCACCGCAACGTTATCCCAGTTGGTAATACAAAGTACAGCGATGCCAAAAATATTTTAAAGGAAATTTAGGGAGAAAATACGATTGAGATGTGAGGGAAAATTAAAGAGATATGTTAGGCAGTCATCCTGGTTTGAGGATTCACCGGGAGATCCTTTGCCCATTCACATAATGTGGTTGAATATCCTGCGTTTCATTCAAATCTGTCATCTTTGTGAGAAATGTCGCCTCGTGAGCGGTAATTAATCTTCATCTGGAGGTTGTGTGTGAGTGTGTGTGTTTGGGATTTTTCATTCATCAAGGGCCAAAAAGACGGAGAGCTGCCTGGTTCCTCTGCAGATTGCCTCCACATCAGAGCTGTGAAGATCTGGCAGCAGGAAAAAACAGCTCACAGGGCCACGGAGTGAAAAGGACAATCTGAATGATTCAGGGGCCCATAGCTGGAGGGGGTCCCTGGAAGTTGCAAAGGATTACAGTTATTTAGTGTTTCAGAGTGCCGAATTTCAACCAGCTACATGGTTCTTGTTTCTAAGACCTCATTAGTTCCCCCGAAGTAGTAAATATTGAATTTGATTTCCTCTTTTCTTAGCCTTGTCCAATGAATATTTGATGGCGTTTTCTTGCATTCTCAAATTAAAAATTGAACAGCACGTGAAGGGGGGCGTGCCTTTTTCAAATTAGGACTTCCAGCTCATCATGCATCCTGATGGCTCGCTTACGATTGTGAGGCCTCACGGACTGACCCATTTTGGCCTCTGACGAATACACCCGTGCCGCCCATAAAAGAACCGCAGTGTGCTGTAACATACTATCTTCTGCTTGAGCGCTCTAAAGTCTCCTTCACATGGTTCATTTGATGTGGGCTCTATGGAGGAGCTGCGAGGCGGTATGGCTCTGTACAGCCAGAGAGATTACAGATGGTTCACCGAACACACAGCTAATAAATACCATATGATGCGTATTTAAGGAGGAAATGAAAAGTGACTAAACAAATAGAATATTTAAAGTGCAGCCATCTAATTTATTTTTACACACCATGTAGTCTGCAGAATTACTGGATATCCTAAAACTGTCAAACACTGTAATGGTTAGGTCACTCAAAATATAAAAAAAAACCCCAAAAAAACATGTTCACAGTTTTCATAACAACTGTCTACAAAGAAATAAGCCC
This sequence comes from Plectropomus leopardus, assembly GCF_026936395.1. Classification (NCBI taxonomy): domain Eukaryota; kingdom Metazoa; phylum Chordata; class Actinopteri; order Perciformes; family Serranidae; genus Plectropomus; species Plectropomus leopardus. The sequence goes on from NC_142189.1 coordinate 7,219,504, forward strand.
TACACGGCGCCCCTAAGGTTGATAACTTTCTTCATGTAGTAACAAGTTATCTTGTATAGTCAACAATTATTAAGGGAACAAGTTGATTATCATGTTAGAAAAAGTTTTCTTTTGGGAACAAGGTATTATTTTGTGGGAGCAAGTAAATTATCTTGAGTAAACGAGTCAGTTAGTGTGGAAACAAGTTATCTTGTGTGCTCACTTAATTATTGTGGGAACAAGTTATTATCTTGTGCTCAATTAACTGTTTTGTGGGAACAAGTTGATTACTGTGGGAACAACCTTGTATTATATTGTGGGAGTAAGTTATTATTTATTAAGTTATTTATTAAGTTATTATTTTGAGTGCACAAGCTGATAATCTTATGATGACACATTGATTAATTTTTGGGAACAACTTGATTGTCTCGTGGGAACAAGTTATTTTCTTATGTGCACAGACAATTATTTTGAGGGAAAAAGTAAATTATCGTGTGAGGACAAGTTTTCCTGTGGAAACAAAATATCTTGCATGTAAAATTAATAAACTTGTGGAAACAAGTTATTATCTTGTGCACACAAGTTGATTATCTTGTGGGAACAATTCATCTTGTGGAAACAAGTAATTATCCTGTGGGAACAAATTATTATCTTGAGTACACAAGTCGATTATTGTGGAGCATGTTCGTAATCTTGTGGGAACAGGTTATGATCTTGTGCACACAAGTGGATTACTATGGGAACAAGTTATATTTTGGGAACACGTTATTACCATTAGTAAGTTATTATCTTGAGTGCACAAGTCAATTATTATGGGAACAGGTTATTAACTTGTGCACACAAGTCACTAATTGTGGGAACAAATTGCTTAAGTTAATTATCTTGTTGGAATAAGAAAAAAATGCTTTAATAGTTATTCACACAAGATAATAACTTGTTCCCACAAAATAATTAACTTCAGAGTACAACATAAAAAATATGACCTTTCAACAACTTCAGGGGTTCGTTCCTGTGTATCAGTGTTTCGTGTTTTTCCAGAGCAGCAGTTTTCAAAGTCTGACACTTCTTCCTGCAGCTAACCTCACAGTATCAGCCTCGTCCTCCAGTACACTTCAGATTGCCTTATCGACCATCATCAAACTCAATATTTCTTCTTTCCCACAGTTAGAAACAGCAGCGTCCTCGCTGTTGTTTTGATTTTCAGACAGTACATATCTAATCAGAAACAGCCCGGGGCAGGCCTGTGGAGCATCCAGAATAAGGTGTGTGATTGACCTCTAAGATTACAGATGCACCAGCATGTAGCGGCTCTAAATTTAGAGAGCCCTCTGCAGAAACAGAAGCGTACACCAGACATTTTTATCAACACACAGCCTGACGAGAAAGGCTTGATCTGATCTTCCAATCCTGTGACAAATTACTTGATTAATCTGTTTGGAGGATTAGAGGCAATTTCTGCTTCACGGCAGCTCGGCCAAACAACCGATGACAAAGCTGGAAGATTTAGTATCAGTACAACCTGTGCATGAGAAAATAATCCTCACATATGAGCTGTTGTTTGTGCCCCGTAAATTCCCGAGCCCGAGAAGCACTGGGTATTAAAGTGACTCAAAAATCATGGGCATAAAAAATGTGATTACAGAAAATGTATCCCAGGACATTTTCACACAGACCTCTCCACCTGAAGAATATTCATTACATCCTATTTCACAAACTGAATGAGGGAAAGCAGTACGTATTATCTGTCAGTCACCCAAACATTATTTATACGTACAATCCGAAGACGTACAGCAAAAATCATGTTCTTTTGGTTTGTCGAACAAAAAAAAGGCAAAAAGGTAATAGTATTTCCATTATAAACGTAATAAATCCAGCGCGTTGCAAAGTAATAACTGTCAGAGAAACAGATTACTGTCGAGACCTATAAAGCCCGAGGAAAGGCTGGACTGTTGCGTTATTTATTCTTTTATACTTTGAACTGGTAAATCAAAGTGATACTGCTGTAAACAAAGACTCACCACATATACGAGCTTTTGTCAAAAACGAAATAAAAGTAAAAGTAACAATTTGGATCAATAGAACATAATTTATTGAGACATGGAAATCATACACTGATATATATATTTCTCTCCTTGCTTTCAGTGTGAAAGGTAAGGTGCAGCAGTACACAGGTGCGCCACCTACTGGTTGGTTTTTACAACAAACTCCTGATTCAGAGTGGAGCATAAGTTACCAACAGGTGACTTCTTTATACATGTGTATAAATAAGCGAGCACCAATCCATATTTGTTTGAATTTAAGACCAACCTTGAACTTAGTTCAAGGTTTTGGGCTCATGTTGCAAAATTTTAACCACTAAGAGTCCAGAATGTGTCACAACTAAAGACCAAAACCTGCTGCAAACACTTGGTAAACTTTTGGGTCCAGCACAGACCCAACAAGCTGAGTCCGTGCCCTGAAGTTACAGCGTCCAGGTTACATGAATTTTAGTGTCAGTCAAAGACTCGGTCCGCTCGTGTCTGGTCCATCCTGCTGCAGTGTGCGTGCAGTCTGCTGCGCCTCAGTCTTTTTGGTTTAGCCTGGCACGCTGCTGCTCCTGGTACTCTTTGGAGTCCTCCCAGGGACGAGGACCCCGGATGTTCCTCCACTCTTCCAAATTTACCTCCTTCAGCTTCTGCAGAGAGGGAGAGAAAAAAAAAACAGATGAGGTTAAAAAAAGGCTCATTTTCTGGTTCATACTTTTATTTATTTTTATTACAATTATTAGCACACAGTTTTTAATTTAAAAAAAGTAGATAAGCGTAACAAGAATTGTGCAGGAGAGGTTAAGAAACCCATAGCGGCTTATAGTGAAAACCTCTCCTCTAGAACTTACAATATATTCAAATCATTACAGCAGTTCTCTCTTTAACATGACAGTATAACAAACCCGAACCCGAACCCAACACGCCAACACAGCTAATACATTAACTACTTCCTGTTTGGGTTCCTTCTAGAGTGTGTTTACATGCTTTTATGGGCAAAAAACACTATTTTACTCATAATGTCTGTGTTTGGACGCCTTAATCACCGTCTGCGTGAAATGCTAAGTTTAGCCCCTGGCTCTCTAAGCTCCCTCTGCCAAAAAAGTCTGCTGTGATCAGTCAGCACTCCCTATCTCTACACCATCATTGCAACTATAGAGTTATTTGAGAGGAGAACGGCAGCACGTTCTACAGTGAAAATCACCAATAAAAGCTTAGAAACACAACCGGACATGTTCCAGCAGGAACGAGCTCTGAAACTGGGGAGAAATCAGCATCAACAGCCATAGCCCCTTTCACACATGCACTGCAAACGTGAAATTATCTAAATGTTACCTGACGGAGCTGAACGTGAGACTGCAAATGTACTAAATAGTCAGACTGGACATTAAACAGACTTTATACATTATGTAAACGTTTGCCGCAGCGTGCCTGGAGCAGATGACCATATAAAGATATCTGGCACACTATGGGAAGGTTTCCATTTCATATTAGCACAAAAACTTGTGATATTTTCGAAATGTTAGATTCTGTCTCCCAGTTCTCGCATTAAGTAAGTGCTTTTGAGATTTTAAAATATTGAGATATAAATAATGTATGGAGATATAGCCTCAAAATACTGCAGTATAATTTTCAGCCCATGTCGCCCAGCATATAATAAGAAAAAGCATAATAGAGCCCCTTTAAAATTCACCCAATAATTCACTATTTGACCAGATGTAGATGAAACTGTGTCAGAAAACTGATTTTTCTAACTCTGAAAAATTGAACTTGGGCTTCTGCACGAACACAAGAAATTATTTAAAAGTCAATTCAGAATCATTATTTTTTTTTTCTAGTTTTACTTCCTGAAATGTGCAGATGTAGAGAAGTTGTGACCATCTGCTGTGTCACGCAGGTGAGAGGAGGCAAGAATTAAGCTGCCAGCGTGCTTCTTCAGAACAGCTTGTCGGATTGGAGAAGAGCTGCGGTAAACCCACCGCCCCCCACATCTTTCTGACGTCGGATTAGGAGGGCTGAGTGTGACTTCTGTAACTTTATGAAACAGATAATCTGACTTTCACACCCACCTGTCTCTTCCAGGAGAGACTGTGCGCAGTTATCCTCATATTTAAATGAAAAGGCGTCTTTATGACGGCCGGCGTTTCACTCTGCCTTCAAGTGTCGTTGTTCAGTAATATTAGTGATGATGTTCCTGATACGGAGGTCATTAAAAATCAATTGTCAACTTCCAATTATGGCTGGGTATTGCTTATTAAACAACAAATCAAAAACCAATACCAGCACCCTTAACCCTTTGAAACCTGGATCGACATCACTTTTCTTGTGCTGTGTCCAGAAACCCAGAGCAAATTTGGTTTGAATTTTTTCGAAAACATGGGCAACTAGCCCAATTTTTTTTTTAGTCGATTTACAGAATTATTTTTAAAAAGTTCGGTAAAATGTCTCTCTCTCTCTCTCTCTCTCTCTCTCTCTATATATATATATATATATATATATATATATATATATATATATATATATATATATATATATATATATATATATATATATATATATATATATATATATATATATATATATATATATATATATATACACACACACAAAATTATCATAATTATGGATTTAATATTACGCTACAGAATTATTTTTACGTTTTAAACAATTTTTTTTCGGGTCATTTCTATTTGTTTGGGTTTTTTATTTACTTTCCTTTTTTTGTATTATTTCTAATTTTCACTAAATTTTTCTTTTTCTTTTGCTTTTTACCAATTTCTTGCAAAGAAGAACACTTGTTGTGATTAGCTGGGAGCAAAACCACACAAATGTAGTCGTGTTTTTCTAGATCTGACTGGAGAAGTTTGGAAGCAACTTGGTACTCGGGGTGGGAAACACCACAGCCCCCCAGATTTAATATTCTCTCAATACAATATTATTGCGATATAAAATGTTTTGTAATATCTTGAGTATTGCATTCATGAATTTATTACCTTTTTAACTACAAATTAAGAAAAAAACTTGATAAAACAATATTGTTTTTATCTAATAATATACATTTTTCAGTCTGTTCATCTCACCTTTATGACTTTTTTATATCAACATGTATCTAGTGAACTGAAAAAGCAACTGAAGTTATTCTAGTAGGCTACTAACTAATAATTAGTATTTACAATATTAATAATTTATATGATAAATAACATTGACACTTGCCGTCAGTGGATTGATACAATCTTGCCACGAAAAATATCGCAGTACTATGCTGTATTGACACCCCCCCCCACACACACACACACACACACACTACTTAGTATTTGATTTGATCGCTGAGAAGTATTGAGTACCAATACTAAGCGTCGCTGCCTGTTGGCAATATTCAATAAGGAGACAGAACAGCAACAGTATTTTGTTTTTGTTCTGACTGTTTTTGTTAGGATGAAAAAACCTCAGAATCGTGATTAAAGCAGCGTGCTTAACAAACAAAGTGATGCAGCACACCTGATCAATGATAAAAAATATGGGCAAACCTACAAGTCTAATTACTTTAAAAAAAAGCAACTTAAACACTTGAATTATTAAAGGGGGTATCCTGAAGGTGTTAAAGATTGTTTAAGAATTGTAAATTCCCAAAATTCTCCTACATACGAGGTTAGACATTGTATAAAATTGTATGAATTATAAATACAACCCCATGTTTTTACGTCTCTAACGCGTCTACACGATAATTTCTAAACACGATACAATTTGTTCTCGACACCTTTTTTTAAACATCTTGATGGCACTCTATAAAAGCACATATTGTTTACCAGCTCCTGTTTCTTGCCGACAGACCGCACCAGTTAGTTTCTTTCATCTCCTCTCAGCCCCTCAGGGTGCCCAGCTTGTGTCTCCTTACCTCGTACTCCTCCTCCAGTATGGCTGACTGCTTTGGGATGTTCACTTTGGCCTCCAGCGAAGGATCCAGCTGAGAGAGAGCGAGGAGAAATGTTACGATAGAAAGTCACGCACTCACAACAACAGAGAAAATGAAAAGAAATCAAAGAAAGGACGAGATGAAGAGAAGAAAGAAGAAGACATGGAGGGGCTCTCTGGCTTATACAGCTGCAACTTTGGACTGAAGCAGCATCCCCCTCCTCTTCTCTGTGTATTTCTTTAATCTATAAATGATGACACCCGCAAGAAGGGGTGAAGCACTTTAAAGTCCGGCCTATAACCTTGTGTGAAGAGAAAAAACTTTTTCTCAGCAGCGTCAAAGTCTAGCCGCTCCCAAACCTGGAGGGCGGATCCAATTTACCTTGTTTTCACTGTAAATTTATTCGGCTGGATTTGGCATCAACATCACCAGGTTTAGCAAGAAATGAAAATTATGTGTCAGAGGGTTTCAGGAGAGGGACTGGAGTCCGATGGAGCTATCTGGGTTTTGCAATTCAAATTGATTTTGCCCGAGAATAGGACTGAAATGAATCCCATTCTGAATCATTACTTTTAATGAGTTCTAATATTTCACAGCAATAATGCCGCAGTTACTCTGGTGACTGATGAGTTTCATAATTCCATGATTGATTTTTAATTAGACCTACATTACTACAGCAAATAAATAATATATGGAATATTTTGCAGCCTTCAGACGAGGGAATTAATAGCCCTGGTAATTAGTGTGATACCTACGATGGAGGCGTTATTAGCTTTTCTTCAACTGCCCGAAACTAAAAAATAAAAAAAACTTGGAGCATCAGAGGTGAAGAAAACTCACACAAAACCTGGACAAGGAAGACAAAAGGCCTTCAAGTTCATCTCTGCCTCCAGGCTAAATGAGACTGTCGAGAAGAAAATGCTAATTGGACCATACAGTAACTTACCCATCAGACAGCAGCTTGAACATTTTGAAACCTGAGTAAATTGGCTTGATTTCTTCCAAAAACATGGGAGGGTGCTGAGCAACTTAACAAGAAATGGTCCAAACATTAGCGAGAAATTGGTAAAAGAGAAACAGTTACATGACATTACTGGGAAATGAGCAAAAGACAACAAGAAAAGACAAACTAAAGTAAAAAAAAAGAAAGAAAAAAATAGAAAATGACCTTAAGAAAGTGCAGATTTTTTATTTGTAACATAATTTTTAATAAATAATTAAGAAAATTAGAAATATGTTTTCTTGGCATTTTCCCCCTAGTTTTTTGATTATATCTAATAATGCATCCCAGGTAATTTGCAGACCATTTTCTTCCCTTCACTAATTTCTTTTTTGCAATTTGCAGGAGATTTTTTGCAACCCCCCCCCACCCCAAAAAAAATGTTGTCAGGTTTCAGAGGTTTAAATTATGGTGAAAGGCGCCTGAATACAGCACAATAAACTGCTGTCAATCCAGGAATTAAAGACTTAATGGTTTAAGCGGGCAAATATCTGTGTGAACAAAATAATCTAATCAGCTGATAACAGAACCGGAAGATTGTGTACATTTTGACAACTGTTTAGATATTCCATGCATTAAATTACATGTGCGCGCACGCACACACACACACACACACTGAGCAGAGACTGAACTCCACAGGGCCTGAGAGGAGAGAGGGGGCTGGGGGGGACTCGGTCCGCCGCAGGCCCTGTCAGAAGAGAGCGAGTCTTGTGGGGGCAGCTGCACGCTGCCAGGGGCGCGACGCCTCCCTGCACCGCCGTCATCCACAGTGTAGTGCCGCCTCACATGGACAGTTATAAGAAAAGATGCCCCTGCCATCTGGCTCCCACCCACATGACGCGCACCAGCGTTTGTCAGAGCAAAATAGCACAAAACAGCCACTTCCCCTCGCAGCCAGCTCATCACATTGTGATGGCTTCTAATAAAGGGCCGCTCCTCTGTCAGTTTAATGAATTGTGTCTGTCATTTAATGAATTATTAGAGCTTGTTCGCACTTCTTGCTCTTGTATTGACTCACTAAATGGGTTAGAAGAGCCTGTCAGTGCTGCACTGTCTGACGTGATGGATAGACAATGTGTTAAATTCCAATGATAAATAAGCCGAAATCAAACACACGACACTGTGAGATCCCAGCAGTCCTCACAGACTTAGAAACATCTCTGTGAGCGCTATTTTTACACTGTCCTCTTTGAATAAAACCATGAACCTCACGTGCAATTGTGTGTCTGACCACTGGGAGGAGTCATTGCACACAGAGACTGTGGGCTTTTCCCAAATCACCCAGGGACACTCAACCTGCTTTGCCCCAATCATAACACGCATTACAATCGCACTGTTGACATTTTGTGTGAGCAAATTGCTTTACTACAAATTCTGCAAAACCCAACTTCATTTTATTCAGATGTTTTTACACAATGCATTTAATTTTTTTATTATACTGTAATTTTATTAAATTCTATTTTTATGATATTAAATGTACTATTTTTTGCATGTTAAACAGATCTTGTAACGAGATTCATTATTATTCAAAATTTTTTTATATTTATTTTGTTTGTTTATTTTATGAAGTTTCATTTCTGATTATTATATAACTTTGACAATTTTTTTACCATATATTTTATACAGATTTTTTAAATAGATTGTTTTTTATTTCTAACTATTTTTTTTCATTATTTATTGCGTTGTTTTTTTTTTTTTTATAAAACTGAGTGTTTGTTGTGGCAGATGCCTGAAACAAATGTAAATTCTGTGTGACTACCTGTACAAACTTAGACTGCTCACACTAAAATGCACATTTAATATCGTCATACAGGAGTTAAAAACTGAGAGGTTCGATTGTATTTAGGATCAAATATACCCGGTTTCTTGCGATGGTGAAAATGTGAGAAATTTTTATCTGCTGTCACATTTATTGAGCAACTCTTCATCAAATATACGTAATATAAGAGTTAATTATTACAAACCTTTTTTCTGATCCTCTGAGCATCGTATCGAATTTGTGTGAACTCTCTCAGGCCAAAGGAACCTCCAATTATGAGCAACTGAAAAAAAACATAGAAAGTGAATTAGTGAACTTCACCCTAAGTACTTTAGTTATTGATATTTGGGCATTTAAGAGCAATTGCAAAGTCTGGAGGGAGTTTCCACTATACCTCCGCCATAAATCTGGACGAATCAATGGGAAAACTTAAGACTTCGTTTTAACGCAGTTACAGATTTTTTAAAAACCTTTACTCTATTTGTGGGGAAAAAACAAACAAGGCAAAAGGCAAAACTGAGACTGTTATTTACTCTGGGTCAATGCGGTCCAGTGAGTGAGTACAAAGAACAACAGTAGTTTGCGTTCATAATAATTACAACCAAATTTAAAAAGGAAAAAGACAAAAATAACTAATTACATACATAAATCGATTTTAATATTAACAGTAATCTGACAAAACAGCTCGCTTCAACTAGCAGCGTTATGCATCATGAAGCTAACTCACTAGCTAAAGCTTTAGCTAACAAGCTTATCAACGCTCGAAAATACGATAAAACGTAAAATAAAAGTTACTTACAAGCATGGGGACTCCATATTTGACTGTTTTATTTTTCTGCAGCGCTTTGAGAGTAAACATGACTCCTGTCTTCAGCTACAAGCCCATTTTTTCCTTATGAAAACACAGAGGAGCTGCAGGTCACAGCCGGGACGCGCTTCCTGTGAATGGGTCCGACGCGTTAAATTGTCCGTGTAGGTATGAAGATGCAATCGAAGGTTCCCGTGTCCGTCTCCAAAATGGCGATGGGAAAATGCAACAAAAATGTCAAGAAATAAACTCCGGAGAAAATAGCTTGTTAAATGTTAAACCTCGTCGATTTGTTGCTTAGTTCTGCCTGTGATATTTTTCTTATCAGTTTCTAAATCGACTTTTTAATTTTGCTTTTTCTGCTTTTCTTGCAGTCTCTTACACGAACAATCGCATTTTTAACCTTCTACTTTTGTGTCTTTGCACGTTTTACTGTGAGCACATGCACTTTGCACCACTGCTAAACAAATCACATGACATAAAACTTTTGAAATGTTTTCCTACCATCTCTGCAGCCGCTGGTGTCAGTCCATGCTGCTGTCTGGTGGCTCACTCAGGTGTTTCCACTTAATTAGTCCGAGTAAAGTTCTGCAGTGAGCTGCATGTGGGCCGGAACCAAGGCCAACTGAGCAAAGCAATGTCGTTTTCAGTTCCAGGTGCACACAGTATCAACAAACACATTGGTAATAAACCCTTATGGACTGTTTGGCGCATTTCATTCTTCTTTACACACACACATATATATATATATATATATATATATATATATATATATATATATATATATATATAGATGGCATACATTTTCGCAAAACTGTGTGTTTTTGTTTAATCTTGTTATTTCCGGCTCAGCTCTTACAGTAAGTCTAAAATACACTGTGTAAGCAAAATTGTTACATTCATATTGTTAAGTGCAAGAATATGCCATTGAATTCCATTTAAACTGCAATTTTTTGATCCTACAGCAATCACACATCTATTTAGTATGTACTATAGTGAAAATAATAATTTTAGTATTTTGCATCTAAAAACATTGGGGCATAATGACAACAACCTGGCATTTAAAGGGGTGAAATTCTGAAAATCAATAAACATTGTATATTTATGATGAGGACTTAAGTAGAAATAAAGTAGAAAATAATATTAATGTATAATATTTGCTTGATTTTGAAAAACGCATTTTGTATGCAGCATCCACGTCTCCCTGACCATGCAGTCTACACAAGCAAGCATGCAAAAAAATTATGGTCTTCTGCTCTTTTCTTTTTCCTTGAGCACCTGCCCCACAAAATGTGTGTGCACGGCACTGGGTATAGGCATTCACTTTTCAGAGAGTCGGCTAAATGCACAAACTGTCACAATAAATCCATTAAAACCACAAGTGAACCCTGCAGCAAACAGAGAATAAGAAGAGAAAGTATAGCAATTTTTCTTTATTACAATTTTCGTCTCTTATTTTCAATCAGGTGAAGAAAAATACCTTTTTTTGTTCAGTATAATAAAATATGTTAACTTTATTCATTTTATGAAGAAAAACAATGACAACAAGAAAATAAAAACAGAAACAAACATTTTCTCTCTCCCTCTTTTGTAAACCTGGGGAGCTGCTGCATTGCGTGGGAAGCAAATACAACGAGGAGACAGAGTGTGAGGGAGCGGTGAGGAGGCTGGAGAGGTGGGACAAGGAGGAGGAGGAGGAGGAGGAGGAGGAGGAGGAGGAGGAGGAGACAGAGGATAATGACAAAAAGATAAGGCCAGAGACGTACAAAAAATGAGCGTAGTAGGACAGGAGTTTGGTGGCGGGGCAGTCGGAGGACGTGGCGGTGATCAGAGCAGGTAGGCTGGTGGTCCCGAGTCAGGACGACTGACAGAGTGTTCACAGGTCGCTCTCTCCGTACAGGGCCGTAGAGAAGGACATGTAGTCGAGGGCTCCGGGCACGCCGTCGGGGCCGGTGTAGGGGGCCATGCGGGCTATGCAATACTCGGCCTGGTCTGGAGGAAGCTCCCGGCGCAGCTCGTCGGCTAAAATGTAGTTCTGTCAAAGAGGAGAAAAATAAAATTACATTTTTTACTGTGAAAAGAATTAGCTTTAAGCTACTGATACAGTTTAACCCTCAGGGCACGCTTTAATATTACACACACACATTTCGCTCTGCGAACAAAAAGCTCTTTTCAAAATCAACTTTAAAAAATATTAGATATTAATACTATTTTTTTACTTTCATTGAGTACATTTTTAAACCAACATCAATCTTAATCATATCAAACATTCATAAATTTACAAAATTTTAAAACTTTAAATGCCAGATTATGTCAAGATGCCACTTTGTTTTTAGATGAAAAAAAAAAGAATTATTTTCAACATACTACATGCAAAGTAGATTTATTTTTAACTGATCATAGCCTGGGATATGTTATTGATTTGCAGCAACACTGATTGTGACAGTGCATCGAGTGGAAATAGCATGTATTTTCTGTTTCGCTTTTCTGACAAAATATCACCCTCAATCCTACATACTGCACCTTTAAAAACATCTTATGTTAATATGGCAAACTTGTCACCGACAAGTTGCCTATTACACATCCAGCAGATGTGATTTTTTTCACCTGCTGAATGTAAGTCCAATATTCACTCTCTTTTTATCTCTGTTTTGGACTCCAAGAACTCCTAAACGGGATTATCTGTCTCTTCAGCTGCTAAACGCTCAACCGAATAGTTGGTAACTTTGTCTGTCTGCCCTCTGGTGTTAGACATATAGTGTACACTGGGTTCATCACAGTTTTGTTTTTTTTTCACTGAAACAGCCAAAACAACACCACACAAAAGTTCTGTGTTATTTTCTCATTTAAGTAGTCATGCAATCTATTGCTAATATAACGTATTGATAATAGTGGCTTTAAATGTGCTGCGTAGTTGTTTAAAGTCTTTCTGTATTATGTTTTTTACTTTTTCATATTGTGCTTACTTTTTTTCTGCTTCCCCTAAAATTGTATTAGATATTATTCTTTTGGCCAAATGGAGTTTAATCTAGGCATTTCACACTGTTCCTCTTCGACGACGTAACGCTGTACCTTATCTCCTGCCAGGACTTTGAAGGAGGCCATGACTTGGTCGGCAGTGTCTGTGTCGGCCGTCTCGCGGGACATGAAGTCGATGAAGGCCTGGAAGGTGACGAGGCCCATCCGGTTGGGATCCACTATGCTCATGATGCGGGCGAACTCGCTCTCACCCTGAGGGCAACAGAGAGGAGGAGTGAGGCTCTGTTCCCATGGCAACACAGGAAAAACACACAGCAAAGGATAGATATACTGCATACAGAGATATAACTTCGGATAACTTCTCTTGTTAATTTTTTAGTAAAGGAAAATAATATAATAGCGAGTTTTAAATTAATTCGAAGCACTGTTGGGTGATAAATAAGTTCTTATATATTCCTTAAATGGAACTGTAAGGAAAATAAACATTTTAAAATCTAAAATATGGTAAAAATATATAAAATAAGGGTTACAGCTACGCATTACCATTTCCGTCTGGTCTTGTTAATCACACACAAACAAAACTTTGATACTTGAAGAGTGCTCGTGGCTTTACCAGGTTGTAACCAATGGAGATAAGGCAGGTTTTGAAGTCTTCAGCATCCATGATTCCTGATCTCTTCTACAAGGTCAACGAACCAGGAGGAGCAGAAAGAGCGGCAGGGACAGCGGAGGGAAATCATTGGAGGAGTAAAGGATGAACAAAGAGCAGAATTTAGGAGGAAAAGCCGCGACAATCCACCATGTGGACGTTGCAAGGTGTTGAAAATCACAAAGGAAATGTCAACAGTAGGGAAGGTGGGAACAGAGGGAGAATAAAAGAGGGAAGGAAAGAAGGAAACAGGAGGGAAAAATACAAAAGGAAAAAAAAAAGAAACCAGTTAAACCTCTCACAGTTAGGGTGCGGCTACGATTAAGTACCTGTGCATCGTTGGCGATATCGAAGCCCAGGCTGATCAGGCAGGCCTTGAACTCCTCTGCGCCCAGAGTGCCCGAGTGGTCCTGGGGTGTGGGGGGCCAGTGCCAGGCGAGGCGTCGGGGGGCCACAGGCCATGCAGCAACACATACAGCGGTGTCAGTGACGGTGAAGGGGTGAACAGGGGAGGAGGAAGGTGAGGTGGTGTTGGAGGGGGGGAGAGGAGGAGGAGGGTGGAGGGAGAGTGCACCATGCACAGGGGGGTAAAAGGAGGTGATCGGGGGTGAAGGGAGGGGGCCATGCAGGAGACAGAGAACAGAGAACACAGTGCATATTCATTAGGATCTGGCAGGTGAACACACGGTGGCAGCAGTGCTGCCATGCTGGGCGAGGGGCATTCAGAGGCGTTAATGTGCAGTGTGGCAGGCAGACTACAGTACGCGGCCCGTGGTGAGGTTATTCGTATCGTCGATGGCACACGTACTTAACAACACAATATATATGCTCCTCTTGGAAGCAAAAGTGTCTCTTTACCTTTTTGTACAGCACCAAAGAAAATAAACACCTCACACATTTGCAATCACATTCATTCCCCCATTTTATCACAACAATATTCAATTTGTAAAAAACAGCAAATCATGCCATCTGAGTAGCTATAATCAGGAAATGAATTGATCAAAGAGGGAATTTGATTTTGATTTAAAATATTCTTCACAGCATAGAGACGGCTGTCTTGATAATAAATGGAAATGGACGTGAGCCATGACCCCCCCTTTTTCTTCTTCTTCTTCTTATTTATTTGTTTATTTGTCTGTTTTACTAATATACTTTTTAAAATGTATCCTTGTGTGCTTTCTCTGGTTTACCTGCTAACTAGTCTTTTGGCTTGTGCTTTCATTTATTACCGTTAAGCACTTGATTTTGTGATTTATTATCGGCAAAACAGGCTTGAAGTCAAGTTTTTGTAACTGTCTTTTTTGTAAATCTTCGGCTGCCAATAAAAACAAACAAAAAAACTGCAAATGTTTGACATATTTGGTTAATAAATCACTTTTCAGGATCTTGACGATTGAATATTTCACTAACACAGGCTAAGTTTTTCCCCATCAAACTAAAGTCAAAGTGATTTTCTTTCTAATGGGTCAGATTAATCTGGTGCTGAAGCTCGATTCACCTTCTCCTCGCACCTCCGAACAAATGTCAGCCTGAGAGCCTTGAAGGAGAAGACTTAATCCTAATGAAATATGAAACAATAGCACAAGTTCAGGTCCACATTCAGCTTCCTGTGGGCTCCGATCGTCAACCTCAGTTATTGATTAACAATACGGCAGCTCTGGAAAAATGTATGAGGTAATGGTGGAGTCAGCAGGAGAGCTGGAGGAGGAGGAGGAGGAGGAGGAGGAGAAGGAGCTAAATAAAAACTCATCCATAATTGGTGTTGTTCCTGACACGGTGAGCCCCAGTGTAAACACTGAGGTCTGGAGGCAGGAGGGAGCGAGTAAGAAACAGCCTTCAACGGAGAGATTCTCAATTCTACCTGCTCTGTTTCATTTCTAACTTAAGCAGACATCCGTAGATTTTCACAATAAAAGACTTTAGCCGGTGCATGCCGCTGATTCTGTCATTTTTCACCACATGCCTGAGAGCCCTCGAGCTGTTAAAGATGAATGTTGTGTCACTGAACTGTAAGTCCCTTTTCAACCAAGCGCTAAGGTCAATAAACAGCCTGATGCATTTCACACACAAACTCTACACTCTGCACACTCGATGTTTTCTGGTTAAAGCATCATTAAAAGAGCGCCGTTAGCCACACCATGGGCAGCATGACACGACAAATACAGAAATTACATATTCTCACCTGAACTTCTCTGCTTTCTTGATGAAGTCTAAATATATAAAAGACAAACTTGTGACTCCATGTGCCAGAAGTTATGAGATCTATCTTACACCAGAACTTCTTAGAAATACACTTATTCACAGAGCTGGCCAGGGCTGCTCCTTGAAATTTGGAGATTCAAATTATCGACCGCAATTGCTTCAAGTCGAGCAGTCGTATTTTTGTTGGGGTATTTTGCGAGTCAGTGTGCTCTGCAGTGACCAAAACGTCTCCAGATTTCGCTGCGGAGTGAGTGCTCTTGACTCTCACGCTACTCTTTGGTACAAGCACCTGCAGACATGCAGGCAGCAGCACGGAGGGAGAGAGACACTGCACTGTAGGGTGAAGATGTGATCAGCTTACAGTTCACAGCCAGTTAATAAGATACAGTCTCTGACATTTGTTTGATATCTAGTTTCTGCAAAAAATGTTGCGCATTTGCGACCCGTCGTTAGCTGCTTTAGCTTGTACACTGTATTATATGAATGTCACTATCACACTGAACGTCCCACTCAGCCTGTTCAAACTATAAAACTCTGTATGGAAAACAAAATGAACTGTAGAAAATTAATATAGAACTGCCCAATCTGATTTAACTTCAATAATAATGATTTGGGTTCAGCCCTGGAGTTAGCAGATGCTTAGCTTAGCATTTACGCTCACGCATCTCACTAATCAACAAACAGAGTCAAGAAGTCACGACTCCCAACAAGGAAATACTTTGGCACAAAACCCCCGAATGATCCCGAATTTTTGTATTTACAACTTTGATATAGCTGTATTAGGAGAAAGAAATCTCATAAATATATTTCCCAAATGTTGAATGACTCCTTAAACAACACAAAACCTTTTTGTTTCTATTCTGACTTTACAGCATGTTTGTGTTGTATGTTTGCAGCTGACTGAAGATGAGCAGCGTGCCGCCTGCAGCACCTCTCTTTGTGTCTGCACCGTGACTCAGTGCGAGTACTGACCCTGTCGAAGTGGTTGAAGGAAGCCCGGTACTCGTTCAGCTGCTCCTGGCTGATGCCCTTGGCGTCTCGCGTCAAGATCTGGTTCTCGATTTCGTTGATGGTGCGGGCGATGGTGGTGAGTAACTGCTCCCAGCCCACGCGGATGTGCTGCCGAGGAGAGAGAATCACAGATCAGAGGAAGTTTAAGGAAGGCGGAGGAAGGAGTCTCAGAGGTTTTGGTTTTAGCTCGGCTTTTGCTGTGGGTTAAACTGTGTTTGGAGATTAAAAAAAAAATGTTTGACTTGCAGGGAGGATCAGATGATTTCACTGCATCAGGAAAATGCAAAAATCTGACATTTAATAGCAGCAAATTTTTAACGTAAATGCTTTGGATGTTTTCATGTTGGCCTCTGATTGTGCACTTTGACAATGAGAAAAATATTTCAAAGGACAATGATGACTGATTCCTTACACTAGCCTGTTATTCAGCATGAATACATGAGTATAAATCAGTTATTCCCAACCATGGTTACCTGTTCTCTTAGAGATAATTATGCAGTAACCAGGGTTTACCGGGAAACATTGAGCTCAGCAGCTCAGATCATTTAGAAAAAACAAAAAAAATACGAACTGATATAAAAAAATTATATGATGTCTTTTCACATTGTGATTAGGGAGAAAATAAACATACAAACAGACTGATTTAATGCTTTACAAACATGTTTTGGGATTGAGTGTGCATTTAAACTAGTTAGCACACTAGCACAAAAGTCAAAAGGACAGCATAAAGTATTGAATGCAAGGTTAAAACATTATAGAGAGCCATTTGAACATTTAATCAAGTTTAGGTAATAGCAATTACAGATGCTTTTTGACTACTTAGAAGTCAAAGCCAAAATATATATAATGTCATTTAGAGTTTCAGATTTAAACAGTCCAGTGCTTATTTATCAAAGGGGTACAGTTTGATGAGGGGGAACTTTAGTTGGGGTACACTGGATAAGAAAATAGTTGGAAATCACTACGTTTTCTCCACTGTTTGAGTATTTCAGCAGCTTCGCACTGGTTAAACCATAACAGAAGAGGAGCACTTAAGGAAAAATAGAGAAGCAGACAAAATATATTATTTGCATAAATAAATTAACTAACCTGGCATTTTAAATCTGCTCTCACCTCTTTAGAGAACGCTTTGCACAGAAGCTGATTCTTGACGCACACAAACACCTACATAACAGCTTTTGCAAATGGGTCACTTGATGTGCAGAATTTTAATAACAAAATTAATATGAATTCTTCTGGTCTATAAAAATAATTCTTGGCAGGTAGACAGACCGACAGGGGGTTTGTAGTTTTGCAGCACTTGGCTGATGATTCAAAGTTAATAATTTACACTAAAGACTGGACATAAACTGCAGCGTGAGGAAAGCGTAAACTGTTAAAGACTTTTCCTGTGGCTGTCTGAACATCCTTTGCCTTGTTTTTTGTGGAAAACCACAACAATCAACAGCATAAACACTTAAAATAGAATTTTATCTCTGCCAGATAGTCAAATGTCAAACTGTCAGATGTCATGTTTGGTGATGTACAGCTGGGCTCCAGGTTTTACCTCCATGGTGTAGTTGGTGTGCTTGTTGTCGAAGATGAGCGCTTCCTGAATGAGCTGGTGGTCGCCCTCCAGCTGGTCGATCTTTGGCTTGTAGTTGACGATGCTCTTCTCGTACTGGCGTAGGTGCGTCAGCTGGTCCTCCAGGGTGCCGTGCATCTCGATTGAGATGCGGCCGATTTCCTGCAGGAACACACACAGGGTATTTAATAAGACTGAGTCATTGCAAAGTGGAGTTCATGACAAGAATATATTAAAACCTCTGCCTGGCAGTTATTTCTTTACGTCACACTACCCTGTCATACAAAAACATTCTTATCCAAATGTATATATGCTACATATCACTGCAGGTAACGCAAATCTGAAGCCACACTGACTATGAACAACCTGTTTTCATGTGTTTTAAAAGAATTTCAGAAACCAAAATCTGAGTCAGAAAATTCTTGTTTCAACACCTTCAGATACCCTGTTCATTCCAATGGACATAACTTCTCTAGGATGTCTAGATCTGTAAATCAACTCCACCCAAAATGCACAGACTTATTTGTTGGATCCCTTTAAGCCAATCGCAATGTTCCACATCATCTTAAGTGCACTGCAGAAGAGCCGTGACCCCTTTTTTTTAAACAAGCATTGCTGACCGTAAGGAAAGGAGGGAGCATAAGGCACATCAGTGTCTATCATTCATATAGTTAAAATACATTATTTGTGTTTAAACAGCTTTTAAGTAAACATCAGATGTTAAATAACTTATACATGTCAAAAAATCAAATAAAAGATTTACAGCTTTTACTCTGTGTATCACAGTACAATTAGTGAAGAAATCCATCATGTTGTTGTTTTTTTGCATGTGTGTGTTTGGAACATAATTGGGTTCAAAAGGAGGACGGTTTGAGACTAAACTTAACACAAAACTGCAGCGTAACTTCTCACACAGACTAAACGACACACAAGCTGTAGTGACAGAGTGAAGCGGCGCACTTGTCATCACGCCGCCCTCGTTCTCACACTGACCTCCATCTTGTTCTGGATCCAGGGCCCGATGACATTGGCCTGGTTGGCAAACTGTCGGCGCAGACGCTCGTTGTTCTGCTGCCGGGCGTGTTCCTCAATCAGAGCCTGGTCGCGCTGAGGCACCAGCTGTCTGACCTGCAGCAGGAAGGAGAGTCACGGAAAACCCAAAGGTGTTAATACACATTAATTTGATTCCCCCTTTAACATAATGATGACGTATAAACTGAAATGATCTGCTAACTTTTTCACCCTACTGTAAAAGAGGATCGTGCTCCTGTTTTGAATATAAAAACAGACCTCTTGAGTTGATAATAAAGCAAAGTGTGGACTGGCAGTAACACATTTTATATAAGCAGCCAGGCTCATTTAAATATAATAAGAGTCCACACTGACCAGAGTGTACAGAGAGTCCTGCATCAGGTAAAAAAAGCTGATTTGCAGGTGGTATTTTATCTTAAATTTATTTCCATGTTTGGTTGTCGAACACACAAACAACATGCCATTTAGATTATGGGTGTTGGATGATAAATATATTTAAACAAAATAATATTTATGAATTATTTCAATGTTTTAATGCTTTAATTACTACTTTTTAGTGTCAGCTCTGCAACAGCTGCAGTATAATTGCTGCTGGAATCAGTTGCGTAACGGGCACATTAACTGTGTAACTCTGTAAAGCACTTTGAATTGCCCTGTGTATGAAATCTGCTAAATCTGCGAAATCTGGAGATGTGCTGCTTAATATTATGAGAATAAGCAAAAAATATACATTTAAATTGTATTTCCTGAATTATCCTAATTTTAAAATCAATTTCTTATTGTTTTACATGTATGAAATGTCCAAAATTGAAAAGCAAAAACTTTAAATGTGTTGCTTAACCAAATGATTTGAGTGCATTGTTATAGAACCTGCTGTTTTGGGTCGGGCAGTAGATCTTGTATCAGTGAGTCTGGTCGGGCTGCAGAACTAATTGGTCATATGCTGGTGGAGGGGCAGCTGTAGTATTGCACTTCACCGTTCCGAATTAAAAGCGGGTCTTTAAAGTCAGACCTGTGCAGGACTTGAAAATATATGATTGCTGAGCCAGAAATATCAAAAGCAAAAGTTTTAAAATTTGAAATTTTCCATCAAACATAAAGGTTGCAACATCTTACAGAGAGTATAGTAATAGTTAAATGCACTTTAGACCTTTAGGCCTCTCTTGCTGAGACTTATCTTGATAGTTTTTTGCTATATTTTTCTGCTTTTTCGACACCATGGCCCCTTCTGCCGAAGCACGACTTTTCTGCGACAGAGAAGCACTAATCAACATCAGGAAAAGTTGTGTGGGGTTTGGACTGGTGCAGCAAACTGCGAGAGGATCCCCGCCAACGGCATACACCAAGCGGCCAGTCAGACCAGAGGGGAGAAACGAAACCGAAAGCGCCCCACAAAGGGAGGGAGGAGAGCCCGCATCAGAGCAAGGCTGACCCGACTTGGACCGTGAGCTGTTCCTCTACAGAGCCTTCCTCTGGCTAATGTCCAAGCTCAGGAGAATAAAGTGGATGAGATGCTTTTGAGGCTCACTCAGCCACGGGAAATCAGAGACTGCTCTGCGCATATCTTCACAGAGACATGGTTAACCCCTAACATCCAAGATCAAGCTATTTTTTAAACTTTGTTTAAATAAATCTAACTTGTACCTTATTGTTAGATGAGTGGTCAGCAAATGTACTGTAGCTGTACCGTGCAAACATGAAACTACTGGGTTCATCTTTGGATAAATAAAGATTAAAAATCCTCTTGAAGTGTGTATTGCAATGCTTTTGATTGATTTTTATTACCTTGTCCCATTTGGCGTTAATCTCCTGCGAGTTGATGGTGGTGTAGGGGTTGGTGCCGGCCATATTCACATGATAAGTCTGCACAATCTTGGCAATCTCATTTTCGATGCCCAGGATGGCCAGGCGCTCTTTGTCGGCCTCTGGCAGTGTGGCTTTGAACTGCTCGTGGGCTGTGCTTAATCCCTGAGACACAACACACAAACACACCACCGTTTACATGCTGAATGTCAATACTTTTATTGATTCTACTGTACATAAAGCCTCCTCTATTCTTTGCTGTGAGTCATCTGTGTGCTCACCTGGATTTCTTCGATGGTGTGGACGATAAAGGTGTCCTGCAGGTCCTCCATGGCGCCCTCCATCCAGTTGTTGAACGGAGCCGCTCTTTTGGCAAACTCAAGGTACAGCTGGTCGATGGTTTCAAGCAGCTTCTCAGTTCTCTATGGAGCATTAAAAAAAACAAGGTTATCACACAGATTCACAAGGTTTTTAAAAGGACCTTTAAAGTCATACTGGGTGAATCTCAAAGATTCACAGAAGCTTCATGTTATTCATGATGTTACAGAGAGCTGGGGCATACAGACAGATCTGGGGGGTCGTACTGTATCTTCACAAATAAAAAAAATCTCAAATCAAACTTAAAAGGAGTTTCAAGGCCAGTGGGAGTCCTGAAAATCAAATGTCTTCACAGCGTCTCACTGGGAGGGAGAACACTTTCATCTTTAAATGTGTAATTATTTCTGCTCTCACCAGCCAGAGAAGGAAAAACTTAAAAACAGGGATAACAAAGTGATTTTAGAAGTTAGAAACTCCTCAGTAACTCATTTATTTTGAATTCTCCTCGGGTTACCCCGGAGTCTCTTTCAAAACTCACCTGCAAAGCCTCGCTGCGTTTCTGGGTCAGAGCTCCCAGGGTGTCCCACTGGTCACAGATCCGCTGGTCGCGAGCATTTACACTCGGGGAGTCGTAGTAGCCCAGCTCACTGGAGCACAAACAGACAGGGGGAACCAGAGATTCATTATAATTATCTGCATCACTGCAGTTTCCATTTACATTTGTTTTTTATCATTATGTCTTCCTTGGATGCACTTTAATGCCTCTGTGATCCTGCTGTGTTTGTTTTTATCTTTTTTTAATGGACTGAAACTTCTCTGTAAGCCCCTGCCGGGGTACTTTGTGTCACTCGTTATGTTTGTGTTGCTTTTTTTTTTAGTTTTTAATCATTTAGAACTGCAGATTAAGTGAACTACAACTCAGGGACTTTTGATGTTTATGGTAGAAATTCAGAAAAAAATAAATCAGTAGAAAAACAGTCACAAGCAGCAACACAAAGTGAGATAGAGATGATCAATACAACCATAAAAGATCAAACGTACTTAAAGTACACTCCTCAACTTATTCTCTTCTATTTAAAGAGACAGTTCTTCCCAAATCCACCAAAACAATCTAGACTGATAGATAGCACTACAGGTAAGAGAAAATACATGTATATTTTATTTTAAGGTGAACTGTCCCTTTAATCCTACTGTACATTGATCAACAGAAGGTAGAATTGCAGTCTTTTTGCTCCTGTTTATCATGTCTTACTTTAACTCTGCTGCGATGGCAGCGATCTGCTCCACACGGTCCTGATGTGCAACCAGGTCGCTCTCAAAGGCCTCGTGTTTCTTCAGCAGGGCCTTGATCTCTGACAGAGAGGCCCTCTCGTAGTCGCGCTCCTGCAGCATCTCCTCCTTACCTGCAGGGGGAGACACAGAAAATGTAGCAGTAAAGCTATGATGGAAAAAAAAAAAAATTTGTTTTTATAATTGTAATTATCGTTATTTAATTTTGTGATTTAAAAAAAAATAAGATCATTATTTGGGCTTTTTGCCTTTGTCATTTTAAACACAGGAGCTGGATCTTTGCAATTAGAAATCCAGAGTTTCTCCTCTCAAACACCCCTGTACCTTCAGTCCAGGCTTCATGGATCGTCGCTTTCTGGCGGAATTTCTCGGCCAGGTGGTCGAGTCTTTCCAGCCTGCGAATCTCATTGAGGAGCCACTCCTCATAGCCCTTCTCTGCTCCCTCTAGATTCCCCCATGCATTGTTAATGTCCTGCAAGAAGTAAAAGAGAGAAAACTTGAAGAAGAAACTGACACAATGTTTAAATTAGACTGCAAAGAGTGAAAACCAAAAAGCAAGCTTCCTGTTGGTGTTTTTTACAAGTGTAAAATGTAGTTTTCTGACAGTAGACCTTCACGACCGTCATATGTGCACCATCACCTGCATTGAACTAAAGTTAAACCTGCTTTCACAGATTTTTTGGCCACTTGGGAGCAGCGGAAAAAAGCTGTGAATATTGATATGGCGAACTTGTTCACAAACAGTCGACTATTCACACATTCAGCAGTTAAAAAGCAACTCTTGCATTCGCTTTGAGTCGTGTTTGTCCATCTGATGAATATAAATTCAATATTCAGTCACTTTTAGCTCTGTTTTTCCTGGCTTAGATTTCCACCAAATCCTGAATGAAGGGAATGTCTCTTTAGCTGATAGATGCTCCACCATGTTCACCAACTATTCTCCATCTTGGTCAAATGTCCATTGTTTGGCAGTCAACGTACAGAAGATTTTTCTATTTCACGAAAAAAACTGAAAGTCTTTGAAACCTGGGACATCGCTTTTCTTGTACTGCTATCAGATGCCTTTCTTCACCAGGAGATACAGTATAAAGGTCTTTATGTAAAAAAAAGGTAAAATTGTTAATATTGTCTAATATTAACAGAATAAATATAAAATATATAGAAGATTTTCAACAAGTTCATCTCTACAAGAGCTGCGGAGTCATTTGATCTATTGTTATTACAGAATTATTAATTATTGCAGCTTTAAATTGAGGGAAATAACAACAAAAATGTACAAATAGTACATTTCATTGATGTTTTGTGTTATCACAAAAATGATGGTGCAAGTTTTGTAACAGCTGTGATTATCCAGTTATTCACGTCACATATTTTTCTATTTCAAATACTGGAGCAAAAAAAAAATATACTATTAGATTTCAGGGGGTTTTTTTTGGTTTATTTGGTATTATGGTTTTAGAGGAAACATTTTCTCGAGGTTCTTCTATAAAAGGCAATGAAAGCCATATTTGGGCTGCTCTCTAGACGGACATTTCAAAGCAAACAAACGACCAGCTGAGACGCGGGTTAAAAATGGGATCAAATATTCCTTGGCAGCGTGTGCCACATGATTCATGGAGGCTGAGGTAACTCTTTGGCCACTGAAGACTATCACAGTCCAGTACAGAGGAGGCCTGGATGTCAAACTTTTCCTTCGTGTGTGAGTTTGTACTTTGACGAGTTTCTGCGACCTACCGAGACCATCTTCCCCTCAGAGGGCATGAAGGCGGGCCTGTTGCTGAGCCGCAGCTTGGTCTGCAGGGTGTTGAAGTTGATCTCCAGCTGGCACTTCTCCTGCACTTTGGGCGGCTTGTGGAGGCGGCGGTAATCTCTGAAGTCCTCCAGCTTCTGCTGCATGGCCTGCATGGTGCTCTCGGGTTGGCGGTTCTCCAGCCAGGGGACGGTGCGGCGGATCCACTCCAGCAGCTGGTGGAGGTGTGTCAGCATGTGTGTGCAGGTGTGTGTAATAAGAGAGAGGGAATGGAGGAGAAACAAGAACCATTCAAGGGAAATAAAATGGAGACATGAGGGAAAACCGTGCAAATGAAAGGAAAAATAAATGAGGTGTAGTGGATGTAAATGTGTGAAATGAGGGAAAAAGAGAAAAGAGGATGAGTTAATTGATTAACTAAATGCTTTGTTCATTTCTTGCAACTCAAAGAGCATTTTATGTCTGATTTAAAGGGCAATATTTGTGTTTTTGCATGTTTTATCCCATTTAGTAAAATGTCATTTTTAATGTAGCTGATCATTTTCCATCATAAACAGAACTCTTTAGAATAAAAAATAACTATCAGATCACAACAGTCTCTCTGATACTTGATTTTTGAGACTTTTGAGGAGTGTTTTTTGAATAAACACACAAACATTTAATTGAAAATCCCTTAAATTTGGTTACTAAAGGATTATGTTCAAGTTATGTAGTGAACGGCACATTTTATAGGTAAAAATCTTCAGAAAGGTCACGACCAAGTAAAAGCCTGAATGTATTTGTTTTTTTTCTTGAAACTCGTACTGCAAACGAGCCAAAACCTCACTGATTAACTGCTTCTAATTTCATCATTTTGTCTCAAGTGTGTGAAGCGTGCACGGCTCTTCAGAGCCGCCTGTCTCTGTGTGTGTGAGGTATCTATCTCCTGAGTGCTGACTTGTGATAATAATGAACATGATATTGCAACCTTTCACTTGTTTCACTTGCTCATTAAGTTTACACTTGTCTAAATATTTTAAAAATATCAAAATCTGTTAGATGTTACTTTACATGTTAATTTAAGACATTTGTATAATGATCTTGACATGTTACAAATATATTTTGATGTGTAGACTTTACATATTGAATATTAAAAACTGATTTACAGATATTTTTAATCTAATTATAGATGCCTGTAATTCCATTCTCAATATTTAGAATAACGATTAAAGATATCTACAATTGAATTTTCACATAATTAAAAAGGGTTGTAACTAGTGTAAATATAATTGCTCATTTCAGATATATCAGTTTCATTTCCGATATTTCCACATCAACAAACCATTTCTGATAAGTGGGCGTCATATCATTTACAAAGCTGCCGGTCGACTTTTAAACTACCATATTCATTTTGGATTTGTACTTATGTCATTGAAGATATCTGCAATGACATTTGACGAGTAGTAATTTCTTTTTTGATATCTAAAATTCTGTTCTGACAAGTTATAAAAGAAATTGTAGATTTCTCAGATGTTATTTCTATTAGTGCTTGTATAATTTCCACTAGTTAGAATTATTTATCAATCCTAGATATCTGGGAAATGTAATTGTAGCATATCCAGCTGCAACTCTTGACTTTTTTTTGCATTTTTACTTCAAAAATCATTTGAATAATTAATCAATTATCAAAATAGTCTCAAAAAATTACGGCTTTCGATGTAGTAAAAATAACCTTCATCAATCTAAAATGAAATGCTTTGAAAAATATGTGAAGAAAAAGCTTGTGCAGTTTGTTATAAATGAGCCAAAACACGCAAAAACACAGGCTAAAGGACTGAAGATTACTACTCAGATACTCTTTTATGTTTCATCCTCCAACCAACAGTGTTTCCCTGGCTGCCTTTTCATCTTAATCTATTCTGTTTGTTTGTAACCCTGCACCTGCGCGGAGCACACACACACCCCGGGGACAGGGAGGCGAGGGAGCGGCTTTAAAAGGAGAACAGGGAGACAGAGGGGCAGAGGAGGTGCAGGACAATTATAGGAAAAATCAGGGAGTGCTCACATCACTGGCCAGCTTCTCATAGTCCTCCATCAGCTGCTCATTCTCTTGGTTGACAGCCAGCACCTTGCAGATCCTGTTGGCCGCTGTCTCTGCCTGCAAGACGAGGGCGAGGGGAGAAACAGCGTGAGACCCAGACATGAGTGAAAGCTTTGATTCTGCTCGGTCGACTGCACTTTATGTATCTGCACTATTTGCAAATATCTTTACCACTTTGTGTTGCAACTGCTGCACATCAATTTTCCTCAATATAAGTTGTATCTTATATTATACTATACAAGGAGTGTATTTGGTTTGAGGTGTATGGAGTTAACGTGGTGGAATTTAACAAAGTACCTTCATTAAATTGCTGTTCTTAAGTACAATTTTGAGGTCCTGTATGTGTTTTTTATTTATTTTATTTATTTTTCTTTAGTATATCCATGTATGCTACTTTATAATTGTACTCCTCTACATCTCAAAGCTAAACACTGTACACTTAACACACTTTAGTGTACTGTTTAGGTGTAAAATGAGAACGTTTGTAACCAGGCCTGTTTCTGAAAACACTGGAGGTGAGAAATAGACAATGCAGTAACAGTATTATTTTACATTTGATTGATGCTGCCCAGTTCAGCAGTTTGACATGATCGAAAGTTGCTTTAGAGCTCCTCGGCTCTGACTGGTTGTTTTCCAACAGTAGATTCCAGCAAATGTCATTAAAAGCTATAAATGTTAAAGTAACGTGATTTTTAACTCCTTTATAGTGACAGGATATAGTTTCAGCAAATATGACAAAAATCTATTTTTATAAAACTAACCAACTGTGGCTTTAATGCAGGACATTTACTTATAATAGAGTATTTCTATATTTGCCTTCATTTCTGCCATTAAACCTGCATACATCCATCTCCACTGCCTACACAAGCACTCCAAGATTTCCCAAATGAGTCATTTTGGGGATGAAGCAATGGATCAGCAACACCGCCACAAGCAAGTAAAAGCAGAGCAGCTCCTGTATGATGACGCCTGTAATCCTGTCTGGACTTTCATGTTGCCAAAATGTTTTAAGATTAATAATCTAACATCAGTTGCCAGACTCAGAGAGCTTTGACAAGGTTACAGACTGGATCATGTTGTACCTGTCGTCAGGTGTGGGGGCACCTTTCTCTCTGCAGCGCGGTCTTTTTATAGCGCAGCAGAGTACAGTGTGTTATTTTAGCCTCTCAGCCTACATGGAGAGACGGGAGAGAGCGAAGCTCCCGTGAGAATGAAACCAGCCCGGGGGGGATAACGAGGGGCTCATCCATGACCAAACACTTCCTCGACATTGGCCTGTCAGTCTTCAGCACTGGACTGGTAATGCATGAGTGTTTCTATGACAACATGAAGTCAGTTAACCCCTTATATTCAATATGAGGAAATGTGGTCGGGAAAGCTCATTGAAAACAGGAGCGGAGAAGAAATATGAGGAGAAATGAAAGCAACATGCACACAGTTTGGAGGATATGCAGCGGCTCTGAGCTCAGAAATGATGACGCTACTTTTCTACAGTACTTTAAAGTGTTGGCGTTAAAGGGACAGTGTGTAAGATTCGGAGGGATTTAGTGGCATCTAGTGGTGAGGACTGCAAATTGCAACCAGCTGAAATTTCTCCTGGTAAGGATTCCTTCAGTGTTCTTTGTTAGGGAGGTTTTAACTGGGAGCTGAAACAACCACAATGATCTCTTCCTCTACAAAACAAAAGGACCCGTTATCAAAACCGGTAAGAACACTGAATAAAGTAGTTTTACTTTAAAAAAATCTGTTTCTCCTACACTGTTTGGCATGTCAAAGACAGGCTGCTCTGGCGCTAATCTGAGCTCTTTTTTTTCTGATATCTTAAGATCCAGATGTTCAGGAGGTTTTTACAGAGAGACAAAGTATCCACAGAGGACTCTTCATCGCAAAAACAAATGGACCAGGTGTGTAAAAACACAAAATAAAGCAGTTAAATTAAAAAATAGATAGATAAATAAATCTGTTGTATATATTCAACATCATTATTAATTTTGTTTTTACATATACATATTTTGTTATTATCAAAATAAAAAAGTATATTTAATTCAGTTTAATTCTAAAATGCAAATGGCTGTATCTGGAGCCAGTATTTGGTTTGTCCGTTTTGGGCTACTGTAGAAAGATAGCGGTGCAACATGGTGAACCTGCTCCATATGTATATACAGAGATTTATTGTAAGGTAATAAAAACACAACAATTCTTATTTTCCGGTGATTATACACTGAAGAAGCTAAACTCTTTAGAATAAAATCCATTTCTGCCAGTGTATCCTCCTAAATCAAACACTGGACCTATTAAGTTCCTCAGATAAAATCAAAATTGAAAGAAATCCAGGTGCAACTGCCATAAATCAACCCAAACTGCACCATTATCGATTTCTCTCTAAATAACCTTGAGAAGGAAACTGTCTGATTTTAAAGTTGGTATAACGTCAAAGCAGTTGCCCTTTAGAGCGTACAGTGAAATGGTTTGTAATTTTCCTCCCACAATCCAGATCATTGCTGTCTGAGTGGCACCCCCCTACAGAGGACGGTTTCCAGCCTCCTTTGTCAAAGATCACGGGGGAAACTTGGCTCAGTCGGAGACGTGCTCCGAGGTGGATGGTGGATGGTGGATGGTGGGTGGTGGGGGCTCAACCAGGAGCAGCAGGCGAGCTGCCTTAAAAGGAGAGCCGTGATGTGCAGGTCGTGCTTCTGTGAGCAAATGTTTGCACGCTGGGCCTGTTTACTGACAGCACCGACAGCCAGGAGCTCTTTTATGAATTATTTTGTCCTGACATCAGAGGTAAGACAGAGAGAGACACTGGACGGATTGATTAAGGTGAAAACTATCTTACGGTTGATCTGCGAAGCCGAAGTGGATTTATGTAAGCTCCAGTTTTTATCCTCTCGTGTAATATCATTACCTTTTTACAATAGAGCTGAATGAGCAGTTTTTTTCTTTCTGAAAGATGAAATATCTGATGATCTTTCAAAAACCCTGAAGGTCTTTAACAGCGTTTGCAGTATCATTAAGCTCTGTCTTCTGCCTCTGACGCCTTTACCAAATAAAGACGGCAGACAGAAGTAACACATATCCTTGCGTGATCTGGCTGCCGCAGTAACAAAATTAAAAAGTGATATCATTAAATACATTTATCCAGGGCTGTAGCTAGGATTTAAAAAATCTTTAAGTCATGATTCTGAAAACACCACCCTTCTAAGACTTTTCTGACACAACATTAAATTAATTTGACCTTTTATTTATGCATTTAAACATGCAATAACTGACTTTTGCTGGCCGCTTGAGGACATCGTTAAAACGTTATATTTTCACCGTTTGATACCTGGACTGACCTCAGTTTTCTTGTGCTGTGTTCAGACTCTTTTAGAAACATTTAAACCTTTAAAAGTTCAGCAAACTGAAGGGAAAGGACCTAAAAAAATAGCTATAAAGGGAGGAGAGGGTATCAAAAAATTATCTTATCTATTATCTAACTTTTTTTTTTTCAGATAATTTGTTTATTTTGTTGTTGTTTTTTTCTTTTCTGCTCATTTCCAGGCATTTTTGTAACTTTTTAGTTATTTCTTCTCATTTTTAGGACATTTTTTATTTTATATTTCTCCTTACATGTTTTTGAAAGATATCAAGCCCATTTTCTCAGGTGTCAAGATGTTAAATTGATATAGAGAATATGTTAACAACAGTTGCCTATTTGTTTGTGTCATATTTGTGTCTACTTGGCAAATGAAAGTCCAATATTGGCTCTATTTTTAGTTCTCTTTTGGTTTCCATCAGTTCCTGAAGTAAATACCTGTGTCTTCAGCTGCTAAATGCTCCACCTTGTTCATCAGCCAGTCTCTAACTGTGTCTGTCGCAGTGTGCGGTGGATTTTTAGAGATTTTTGGCTTAAAAAAAGCTCCCTGCTATGATTGAAAACAACACAATAAGAACACTGAAACTGACCCAAAACAGTAAAGCTACAGGCCAGAAATTCAAAAGGACTGCCTGTTATTAGCTGTGTCACCTGCACATAAATCTATTTTGTTCAGAGGACTTTATTTTAATATCAGACATTTCTGCGGGTAAAATAAAACCTAAAATTACTGATTGCAGCTGTTTGGATATAAACCTAGGAAAAGTGCTGCACCATAATTCATAATAACCCATGTAATCATGAAGGCTGTGATCATGTGACCAATGCACTGAGGGGAGTGAAGAAGGAAGTAGTTCTCAGAGTTAAAGTTTGCATAAGGGGTGATGGATTGGTTTGTTTTTTTTTGGGGGGGGGACAAATTTTCAGGTAATGTCTTTTTATTATTTTCCTACCAGTTATTAAGTCAATTCTTACTTAATTGCTAATTGACTTCTTCCCATGTTTTTGAACAAAATGAAGCCAATTTGCCCAGGTTTTAAAGGGTTAAAGGTCTAGTGTGTAGCAAAAAAAAAGACCTTCTCTAGAACCAGTGTGGACTCAGTAGGATCTTCCCTAGAAATACAATGATTCTTATTTTCAGATAATTATAAACTAATAAAAACATAATTATGAATATTTCATCTTAGTTTTGTCAATAAATGCCCCTAAATCCTACACACTGGACCTTTAAAACCTCCAAAATGAGGAATATGTTCGTGAATGTAAAACGTAAACTCTGCCAAAGCACATTAAACCGCCCACTTGAATAACAGTACATGACCTCAGTGACCTCACTGGTATCTAAAACCCTGTGCTTATCTGTTTTTATGTTACTTTTCATTGCTTATATTTTCATATTTTTTGTCAGTTTTTTTTAAATGTACATAACAGGGAGGGAGATATGTAATTTCTGACTTTTTTTGGGGGGGCAGAGTTACACTTTAGATAACGAGTTTAATATTAAAACTGTTTCCAGATCATCAGAGATGTCCCTTTGTGACTCAAGTCAACTGTAAAGACAAAACCTAAGAGGCACAAACTGTGTCTCTTTCTTTGTGTGAGTTTTTAATGTCCACATCAGGCCAGCGAGGAGAAGTGGGAGTGATGGTGTTTATGGGGAAATGTCTGCCCTGAAGGGAACAATCTGAGGTGTTAGACGGAGACGGAGGAGGAGGAGGAGGAGGAGGAGTCAGTGTTTCTATGTGAGATCTGTGCCAGCGCAGTAAAACCGTGTGCCAGCCTGCAGTAGTTTGCAGTAGACTCCTGCTCCTTCGGGAGCTCCATTAAGAAGTGGATCCTAATAAAGATTTTAAGCACAGGAGGCTTAGAGGATATCCTGTGTGTGTGATAAGTCTCTATTATTCTCTGCGGAGATCTCCAGCAGATTTGACGTGTCTTTGGCATAACGTATTCCACTGAGAGCGTAAGAATTTCGAGTTGGCAGATGAGAAAGGTTGTGCGATGTATCAAGGATCAATACGCTGCTGAAAGAGGGCAGATAAGGAGGTGCTGAATAACTGAGGGTTTGGTATTCCTCCCGGGGGCCGCCCACTGTAAAAATGTATGAAGTCATAACGCCGCGAGGCGAATAAAATGAGCCAACTCTGCTTGGAGATAAGATGTAAGCAATAAAGAGATGTTTCTGAGCTGGTTAAAGGAGCGATTCACCGCCAAATACAAAAATACATATCCTTCCTCTTACCTGTGGTACTATTTATCACTCTTTATCACACTTGCTAATTGCATTAACTTCCTGGCACTCGGCTTGTGGTGCTCACAGCGCCGAAAAAAGAAACAAAAAATCTCAACAGAGATGTCTTTTTGCAAACATCATGACCCAGTTTTTAAGATAATCCACAGACTTTGTTGTGAGCAGTTTCATGTAGGAACTATTTTCTTTCTACTGAACTACACCACCCCAACCATATCACCGCGCAGAAGGAAGCCTGCACACACATACTATATCTCATACTCCATATTATACCATATTACACTATATTATGTTAACACAGACTTTTGTTTCATGTTTTCTATACTAATCCAAACACTAAGCACCATTACGTAACCGTATCATCGGTCTGTTTTACACTGTTAACATAAAATTGCTGACTTTACTGGTATTTCTCACACTACAGTCACTTCTCTTTGTATTTTGTCTCCACATGTTCTTGTATGTTTTCTAGTCTTTATTCTATTCTCATTTTAGTTGCATATATCTCTTGTTATTATTTTTACTTCTCCTCTGTATCTGTACTCCTGCTGCCCTTGTGTTGCTGCAACAATTCTCTGATCCATTATTAATATCAAAATATTGATTACAGCGGCTTTAAACCAATACCATGACCTCAAAATGAGTCATGTTTTAGATTTCTCTATTTTATAGCATCAGAAGAAAATGTATTGATCCAATATTTATAAAGAAGTACTTCAAATTTGGTATTTTTTTCAACCAGGATTCCTTTTTCTCATGTTATTGTGTCTTAATGATGAACCCGAACAAAACTTTTTAAAGTGTTGTCTGAAGAACTTTCTGGTCCAGTGTTGAGTGAGAGAGCTGCCGCCATGATCTGCGAAACAGGAAGTAATGCAACTACTTGGGACATGTTTGCATTGTCAATTTACGCGTTTTTGCCACTGACAGATGTGGATCGTTATTGAAGTGTCTGAAAACATTACTGAAAGGATCCCTATAGTGATAAACCTTTTTGTTTTAAAGTAAGACTCTTTTTATTTAGCGTGAAAGAGCCCGAAAATGCCATTGCCAAACCCACCAGACTCCATTTAAATAAACAGTAATTTCAGCTTGTATAGAGTCAGCATATTTTAACATCTAACTGGGTGAATTAGGAGTTTATTTCAACCAAACAAGAGTTGGTGACTGTTGGAACAGTGAAAATATGAACCAAGATGGTTTTGCTATGTTTGATTTTCTGTCAAATTTAAATGAAGTGCTTTGTATGATGACAAAATTATTTAAATGAGGTCTGGTGGGTTTGATGAACAAAAAAAAGGATCTAACACTTAATTGCTTTCTCCTCTTTTTTCATAAGCTGTCAGGTATTTAAAATGCCAATCTGAGCCTGTCAGTGTCAAAAACAAGCACTTTTAGTGGATGTGCATAACCCTGAGTGGTTACATTGCACCCTGTTTCACCCCTGCTGGCTGCAACTGTCACTCAATACTGGACCAGTTTCAAACATTGTTGTCTCCATTAGTCATAGACACAAAAACATACAAAAGAATAGGGTACAGGTTGAAAAATACCAATCTTAAGGTTTAGTATTGTCTGCTATTGTAACTTTTGGTGTCATACAACTCTGTAGAGTCAAATTATAGCATCGTAAGCTGCCAAAAAATAAATGTTGGCAAAAACAACCCATTCTCTGCCAGCCACTTTGGCAGGTTTCCTGTTATTGTTTCTTGAGATTTTCTTTTTCATTGTTTCACTTCATTTCTCACCTTCTGCTTGCCTGAGAACGCGTGGTAGTAACACGACACATAAGTCATGACGGCCTTCTCATCTGGCCTCAAGGTGCTAATGATATCTGCTCAGGGAACAGAGGAATTGGGGAGAGGACAGAGAAGAGAAAAATGCACAGAGTAAAAGAGTGCAGAGACAAAAGGGGCCAACAGGGGGCGCAATCAACAAAGGAGGCAACAGTGGGAGCACAAGTCATCCAAAGTCTACTTATAAGGTTGCTTTCAAGTTGGTTTATTTTTAGGGAAATCTCAATTTCAAACTTGAAATATTAGAATTAATTTGACTGAATATGAAGTGGGAAATGAGGCGGAGGTAGTAAAAATAAGAATAAAGTTGGTTTTTTTTACATAATTTTTATGCTTCTGTTCTTCAGTAATTCTGGTTCTCTGGTAATTTTCCTAAAATCTGGCACAAACATCCACTTGTACTCACACATGAACTAGTTAGATTTTGGTGGTAAAAGGTTTAAGTGTCACTGTGACCTGGTCTGTCCTATTTCTCTTGAACGTGATATCTCAAGAACGACTTAAGCACTTTTCTTAAAATTTGGCACAAATTCCATTCAAAGAAGAAATGATTAGAATTTGGGGATCAAAGATCAATATGACCTTGTGTTCATCTAATCCTTGTGGCCCTGATATTTCCAGAGCAGCTTGAGGGAATTTGGTGCAAATGTCCACTTGGACTCAAGATTGAACTGATTAGATTTTGGTGGTCAAATTTGACACAAACGTCCACCTGCACTAAAGGATGAATTTACTAGATTTTGGGAGTAAAAGGTCACTGTGACCTTGCATCCTGCTCATTCTCGTGAACACTATATTTCAAGAGCACCTCAGGATAACTTATTCAAATATGGCACAAAAACGTCCACTTGGACTCAGTGATGTAATGATTAGATTCTGGTGGTCAAAAGTCAAAGGTAAAGGTCACTGTGACCTTGTCTGCCAAACTTCTCCAAATGCAATATTTCAAAAACGCCTTGGGGCAACTTCTTTAAATTTGGCACAAACGTCCACTTGGACACAACAATGAAGCGATTATACTTGTAGTTGAAAGTCGAAGGTCACTGTGACCTAAGAATATACACTTTTGCCATAACTCGAGAATTCATAAGCGTATAATGAAAACATTTCCCACACAAATGTCTAACAAGATATAATGATGAAGTGATGTAATTTTATCCTAAAGGTCAAAGGTCAACTTTACTGCGACATCATGATAGTCTACAAAAACAGTTTTCTGGCCCTTATGCAACAACATTATTCAAGAACAGAAGGAGAGATATTTGGTTGGATACTGAACTGGTGACTCTAATTTTGGCTGTGCAACCTTAAATCCATGCTAACTTGGGTGCTGGGTAGCTCAGCTGGTAGAGTGCACGCCCCATATACTGAGGCTACGTGTCCCCGCTACAGTGGCTACGGGTTCGACTGGCAGCCCTTTGCTGCATGCCATCCCCTCTTTCTCACCCCCACTTACGGTCATCTCTTCAGCTTTCCTATCTAAAAAAAGCCAGAAAAAGCCAGAAAAAATATCTTTAAAAAAAAACAACTGTGGTGACTGTATAGATCTTCTGTGCTGCAACTTCACTGTTTCATGTCGGTATACAACAGTGAGTGTTTAAAAATGCATTAATATGTACGCACAGTTTAAGTAGGTGGAAAGCCATGGCTCAACTCAAGACGCAGTTTAAATAAATTAACACATTGAAGCCAAGTGCCTCCAGCAGTTCATCTAAAAATACAACCAGAGATTTGAGCATCAAATATCTGCCAATAACTGTGAAATATGCAGGATGAATTCTGTCAAACAGGGTGAGAAACTTACAATTTTCTGTGATATCATTAATTTTATATGGAGGGATAACTTTCTGAACTTTTAAACTTTGCAACTAAACTTAATCAAGTTTTAATTTGAGAACCAGCCGAGTCACTTCTTAGCTCTATGATGCAACCCAGAGTCCAGCTGTGGTCTGCCACGCCTCTCCACACTCTCCACATATAAACACAGACATTTTTTTCATCTGAGTTGCTTAAACACAGCTGTGTTGAAACACTTGCTCTGCTGCAGGGCCTCTCAAATGAAGCTGGTTCTTATGTAACTCTGTGATGCTCTGACTGTCTGCTAGGAGGTGCAGCACAATCTCATTGTTCCTGTTGTGCTTCGAAGTAGCTGTCACACTAACAGACAATCATTCATTATCCAACAGAGAAAAGTCCGATACAACGCTGCTTTCTTGCAGAGAAACAAGGAAACAGATTCCACACTTAAGTCAGACAGCGCGTATCCATTAAAATTAAAAGACAGCTTGCTGCTTTGCCTTTGAAGTGCCAGT
Source organism: Plectropomus leopardus (assembly GCF_026936395.1). NCBI lineage: Eukaryota > Metazoa > Chordata > Actinopteri > Perciformes > Serranidae > Plectropomus > Plectropomus leopardus. The sequence goes on from NC_142189.1 coordinate 7,255,379, forward strand.
TTTAATTTCATTCATTCCTCCACCCTCCATTTAAGCCGTCACTCTCGAGGCCGAACATAACCATCCGTTTAAATGGTTACATCTCCCCCCCATGCAAGACTTCAAGCTAATTTGTTTCTCTCCGTCAGCGAACGCCGCTTTTATCACAGACAATCATCATCATCTATCAGACAAACTTCGCCGCACCTCCCACTCCGCTCAGCTTCTGTTCGCCGGAACAAAACCCTAATTAGGGAATTTGCGGGCCTGCGGCGCCATAACAAACAAGGTAGACTGGAGATGCACTTGTGCTCATTGCCTCTAAGAACAGAGTTGTCCGTCCCATCATGCATTTGGTGGCGTGAACCATGCGGAAAGTGAAGGAGAGTGACCCCTGCAGGGGGGCGTTGTGCACTGCAGAAAGAGAAGGGCACTGTTAGGAGAAACACACAGAAACGAGGGAGGAGGAGGAGGAGTGAAGGAGAGGAAGAGGAACGAGACGCTGCATCCAGGATACCTTCTGGGCGCCTGAGAAGGCGTGGTAGAAGCTAGAGACGTAGGTCATGATCGCCTTCTCGTCCGGACGGGCAGTGCCCACAATGTCTGCGGGGGGAAGAGAGGAGGTCAGGACGGGGACGGAGGGGGGAGGGTGGAGGGGGGAGTTGAGGTTGTTAAACAGAGCACAGATTAATGAAGAAACAGGAAGTGGAGCTGGGGTTCAGCTCTTCACATAAACAATATCCAGAGTGGAAAGAAAAACACGCTGTGTCACTGTCCAGATGTGCTGAACAGGGAGGATCTGATTCAAACTTTGCAGTCTGTCTCAAACACAGAAACACAAACAGTTTACTGTACGAGTACACTAATAAGTGAGCAGAAAGCATGCTTGAAGAATGAGGATGACGTTTTAATCTATTTGTAGAGCGAGAATGGCATTTTGGCTGTGTGTCTCCCTCTGTGTGCACAGCTGCATGTGTGAGTGTTAAAACCAAAATATATTCTCTCTGAGAAATTAGTGCCTTGAAATCAATAAGAAGGTAAGTGTTTGAGCTTCCTCTGGACACGTTCTTGCAGGTGAATTTTCTCTGTTGCCGCCAGCGCATTTTCACGTTTTACCTGCTCCTAAGACTAACAACAATTGTTGGTTAAAATTCTCTGTAAATGCTATTTTTAAATTCAGTTTTATTCTATTTATAGATTTCTTTATTCTGCTGAACTTGCAGCTTTTATTTAATTACTGATCTATTTATGTGTCTGCATGTTACTAGTTGTGTACACAGCAAGTTGTTCAAACAAACTGACTCCTGTGGGGAAAATAAAGCTGTCTGAATCTACAAAAAACACGTGGTGATAAAGGGAGAGTCCACCTGTCTTCATATATGTGCTACTGTTAAGAACTTCATCCAAGATTTTGGCCATTTTAGATCTGTCCCCTTTCCCTTCGCTTAAAGCACAGGAAATGACTTCCGTATTTTCTTTAACCTGGTCCTTTTTAATATGTTTTGGTGTCTAAATCCCTAATGGGAACATCAGTTTTTCAAACTGGTCCAGTATTGAGTGAGACCTCGATAGGCAGCAGCTGCAAAACAGGCTGAAATTTACATTGCAGCCTGTTTTGCTGCCATCAGCTGCAGCAGTCTCACTCAATCCTGGACCAGTTTGCAAAATGATCGTCTCCATCAGTCACTTAGACACAAAAAAAGGGGAAAATAGGGTCCAGGTTCAAAAATACGTAAGTGTCCCTTTAGCTGTAAAGACTGCCAGCACAGAGGCAACTGGTGCAAATTAACAATAAACATGTAACTTGATGTAATGTAAGAAGGAATGTGAAGAAAAAAATTGAATCTCTGCCCATTTTCACACCTTTGCAGACACTAGCTAATCGCTGTCAGATTGTAGGTGTCGGGCGTTGTAAAAAAGCGGGTGGTGCAGACCGGTCTCTGTCCCAAGAGAAGCTTTTTCATCACTTTGAGACTTCCGAGAGAGAATAATTTGGTCTTTGAACACAGGATGAAAGTCTGTTCTCATCATCTTTTCACTATGTTCTTCCCCGCCTGCTCACCTTCTGCGTCCAACATCTTGGGGATGTCCAGGTATTTCTCTGCCACATCGAAGGCTGTGTTCAGGTTGGTCATAGGATCGTCCTGTTACCGGCAGAGAGCAGATCATCAAAACATTTAGACTGAAGAATGCCGCTGCAGGATGCTGCTTTTAAACTGCAACCGTTTTACAAATGCACACTCTTTAACAACGACTTGAAAACTGCAAATCTACAGTGTGAAGACAGAGATGCTGTACTGTTTCTCCAAACAATCTCTGTTAAAAGGTGTAAGTTTATTTAGTAAGGTGAAACTCTTATTATGTTTTTTAAATAAAATCCTATTTTTTTCTTTTTTTTTGCTTGTAAAGGCAGCAAAAACAAAACAATGTTAATGCTAATGATTTCTTTTAAAAGACATATGAATATTAATTAGTCTACTTCATGACCAAATACTTAAAGTTTAGCCACAAATATAAAATTAAATTAAGTATAACTGAAACCATTAATGATTAACTGATTATAATTGATCGATACAACATTAATCTGCAACTACTTTATACATTTTTTTTCCTAGTAAAAATGCCAAATGTCAAATGCCAGGATTTGCTGCTTTTCTTTGTTTTCTGTGGGCGTAAACTTAATATCCTTGTGTTTTTTACAACTGATCAGACAAAACATGATTTTTTAATGAATGAATTTAATCAGAAATCTCCTATTTTTCATCTTAGAATTATCTGAAAAGTTTTCATTGCAAAAAAAGTTTTTTTGATTAAACAATAGCCATGTTTTGTGAATGCATTATGCTTACACACCAAACAATGAATCAGTTTATTAAAAACATAACTGGCACATTTATTGATAATTCTGCCAATTGTTATTAGCAGACTTATTATTTGTAGTTTTGTTGTTACTTTTCTGGCAAAGGCACATTTGTGCATCTACACATGAACAATAGTAGTTAGTCCTTTTCATTATTCAGCATTAATGAAGATGAATGTTGTGGTTATTTTAATCAAAGTTTTGTTTTATTTACCTTCTGTTGCTTGAAAAAGGTTACAAATAAAACCTTTTTAAAATGAAAACACTAGTTTTCCTTTAAACTACATTTTAAACCAGTGTAATAATGATTTACAGTGTGATTTCAATTTTGCACACAGATTTAAACGTGAATATAAAGTGGCATAGGCTTCTCAGTCAGAGGATAACTTTTTTTTAATACATTTTCACCCTGGTTGAAACAAAGACTCAAGAACATACGACTGCTGTTTCACCTGCTTCGATCATAACAAACTTCTTGCCTGTGTTCACTGTGCACTAATATTGGTTTTGCATAGAAACATTTGAAATATGGAGACTTGTATTAGTGCTTATAGTTCATGTTCTGGGTGGCTTTTCTCTGCACGTTTGTCACATTAATATCAGACGACGCTCACTCACCTTGCGCAGTTTTCCGTAGTCAATGAGCTCTGGACGGTGTCGATGAATGAGTGCGCAGAAACCCAAACCATCTTTCCAGCTGAGACACAGAGCAGAGAAACAGTCGTGATGAGGGTGAAAGTGAGGTGAAACATAACGAGCCGAGGGAACGAAAAGGAATTTGACTCTAATCTTTGATCGAGACCATTACCCGCCATCGGACTCCCTAATTAGTTTCATGTAACACACCCAGTCCCTCCCACCAGCACGCGGTGCGGTACTGTAACACGGCAGAAAACTGACCACTGTCATCATCTAATGCACCACAAGTCTGTGATTAAAGTTCAACCACAGCTTCTGAAGTTTGAGAAATTACACGTTTCTGATGATTTGTCATAAAGTTATTTTAGGAGAGACACTTTCTTCACCCAAGAGATTTATTCATTTTATTTTATGAAAAAAAAAACAGTTATAAGACATAATGTAAGCTTCAGATTAAGTTTTAATATTGAGATGTAATGTTAAATGTGACAAAGCTGCAGAGTGTGTTGGAACAAACTCCAGTACACATTGTACCTCAGTGAAGAAAATTGGGGACCCATCAAATTATTTTCAAGGACGAGGACAAAATTGTTAATAGCAGTCATTTAGCATCTGAGGTTCAGATTCTGGAGCGAGTTCAGAGAAAAAGAACATTTTGCTCAGTTACATCTATACACTGGTACTTTGGTACTGCTTAACTTTACTTTTCCAGAGTAATTGTCTTGGCAAGTGGTTTTACTGGGACTTACTGGCTCACAGATGTGGTAGCTGTAGCTCCAAACACACGATATCCAGTTTCCATAATGCCATACCAGTTTTTCTGCATTTATTCAGAATATTTTACTTTGCATTGTTGGATAAAAATGCTGCCATTTGCTATATTTAACTATATTTAAGTTAACCCTTAGCGACTGTTTGACACATTTTACATGCTTTTAATTCTTCTTTTTTTTTTGATAATTTGTGTTCATGCAAATGGCATAAATTTTGACAAGATTTTGTATTTTTGTTAAATGTTGGAATTTCCAGCTCCGCTCCAACAATAAGTCTAAAATACACCGTGTAAACAAAATTGTTACCTTCATACTGTTAAGTGCAACCTACCAGTGTACCATTGAAACCCATTCAAAATGCAATTTTTGATCCCACAGACCTCAAAGTAAAAAAAACATGCATTGTATTATTTCTGGGTGTCACTCTGGGCTTTTGCCTCGAAATTTGTAATTTTGACTATTTTCCACCTGATGATGTCATTTTTTTTACCTTATCTGGTAAGTGGAGAAAATACATGCTATTTCCACTAGGTGCACTGTCAGAATCAATGTTGCCTGGAGCTATTTTTCTACTGGGGATAGTACCACAAAAAGCGGTTGTTTTTTTACCGAGATGACACTGCATTTCCAGATGATATTGCGCAAACAAAATCAGGCATTTCTTAACCATCTGATCTTTTCCTAACCATAACCAAACCTATTTGTGCCTAAACATAACCACACGTTACAGAGCTGTTGAAGTGTAAAGTCATTAAGTTTTCTATATTAACATAATGACTTCCAAATGTAACATATTAACAATTTGTAGAAACGCACACCAATGCCAGCATTTTTTCTGGTGATTGGGTTGATCAAATTTTGTCTTTAAGTCAATGATCATGTTTTTATTTAGCTGGAAACTTTATTTTCAGTCCTGCCTGCTGTGGTTCATTGATTAGTGGCCTTGATGCTGCAGCCAGGCGGTCTAAAAGCAGTATAATGGGATGGTGCTGTGCAATCTCAGTTCTGCAGGATTTACTGCTGCTCTCTGCTTGTACGGGAACAAATTAGTGAGATGGGTTATTTTAATGCATTAGTTGCCATTAAAAGAGCCTGTAATGTAAAACAGGGGCGTTTACAAGGTGACTCATGTACCTGAAGCAGCAGCTCTGGAAAAAAAAGCAGTACTCTTCCTCGTCTGCGTCTCATCTCCTGACTGATGTGCAGCCATCGTCTCTCACAGAGACCACATCAAAGGCCCGGCCTCTGCTCTGACAGTCCCTCCTCACTGCACCGGGTCCATCAGACCTCTCCCTTTACATTCCCCTCGAAACAACCTCCCCTCCACCTTTCTTCTCGCCTCGGCTTTCATCTACATCTGACGACCACAGTGGTCTTCTTTCAATAACTCAACAGAGACTTCCTGTGACGTAGACTGATGCCTAGATAAACCCACTGACACACAGATACCAAACACAGCTAAGATAGGACTCTAACTCGTATCTTCATATTCTCACCACTTATGTAATTTGAACTGACTGCATTCAACAAAACTACAGATATAAAATTTGACTGCAGTGGTTGATTACAGACATCTCAGTCCTCTCTCTGGTCCAGTTTATGTGAACGTGTCCGCAGGCCACCGCTGTGTTCTGAGTTATCATGGTGTATTTAAAATTTAATTTCTTATAAAATCTTAATTGAACCAGACAAGTTGATGACCACATTTCAGTTTGAAGCAGTGTCCTTAAAAGAATATCCAAATGTTACATTGAATTCATGAATAACTTATTTTTTTGCATGTGTCCCCTGAGAACAAAGATTCCAAAAACTGCGAAAATACTTAATGAACTTAAGTCATAATCAAAATATCATTTACAAATTCTTGTGCAAGTCGTGCAGTATGACCCAAGTCATATGCTCAGTACTTCCCAAACACATGCATTTACACTAAAACAAACTATTTAAAACTAAACTAAAAGTGAAACTTATCTAAGCTCTCCTCAAAGCCAGACCCCATTAACAAAACCCACCATTTTACCTCAATGAACACAGAAACTGCTGCTCTACCACGGCCTCAATCATTATGTTTCTTTGTGTTATTGTGTGACCATGGTGATTTAAAGGGTTAGTTCAGATTCAACAAACAATAAACAAACTTATTTAGGGAGGCAGTCCTAGACCAGCAGCTCCTGAATTCAGTGAGGTAAAATCTCTTTTTTTATGAATGGAGTCTGGCTTTGAAGAGCACATAGATATGTTTCATTTTTCAGTTCAGTTCCATATCAGAAAGTGTTTGTTTAAGAAGTATCGAGCATACGACTATGACTTCAATTCAGCAAGATTTTTTTCAGATTTTAGATTCTCCGTTTAACATGGAGGCATGCAAGAAAAACAAAGTCTTCTTCACAAATTCAGTGCAACAAAACAATACAATACAGGTTGGACGATGGAGGGAGTAATACTCCAAAGCTATTGACAACTACTTCAATGATGTGTGAGCGTTTTTAGTGCTATTGTGGAGAACTGTGGTCTTTAAACACTATTTAAACTCTGCAGGCTTACTCTTTGAGTCAGGTTTCTTTGGCCAGATGATAAAAAAAGGCATTTAAACTCAGATGACACAAAATATATCTACAAATGTAACAAAACAAAAAAAAACTGAACCTGAAAAATAAGTTTTACATGTATGAAGACATATTTTGATGTATCAGCAGTTTATCAAGTTTTAAAAAGTCAAAGTCAAAAGTCAAGTAACCACTGTCATATTCGTTGTTTAATGTTTATAACAAAGCAAATTTCATAAAAATCGGTTCAGAATTAAGCGATCTTGACCTCCCCAATATGGTGCCCACAGAGATGCGGCATGCGTACATCAGCAGCCAATGAGGTATCTATGTTTCTATATCTATGGTCCGACCACCGAGTTGATGAAAATGTTAAAAACGTTGATCTGAATCACTTTCAGTATTCCCATGCATTATCATTTGTTGCTGTTTTACAAGCAGATTTTCTGACTGATTTTCTATTTATGGCATGTCGGTGTATTTTGACAACATTGTTTCAAACCTCTGACTTTATACAAACTTTATAGGGAAACTTTTAACTGAAAAGTTTTAATGCCTCTAACTAAGAACAAGTGTGACCTGAGGAATGAACCACAGTGTGGACTTATTTTCAACTCTGTCCTTGTGTCCTTTTTATGGTGATTAACAGCAGAGAGAGAAAACGCTGCAGAGATTGTGTGGGCTAAGATTACTGGATCTATATTGACGTCCCCCTTCAGTGAAATCTCTAAACTTGACAAGTAACCAAAAACTTTTGTGGACTTTTGTTTGCAAGCTTTGGCTCGGATACAATTTGGCTTTAAGAGCCAAAAGTAAAGTTTCCCAAAAGTGAAGAACACCAAATAAAACAGACTTCAGGTGAGATAACGACGGTCTGCACAAATTCTCTGGCCTCATTTTCCCTGTTTGAGACTCTGCGTCATCTTATAAACTGTAACCGTGAGTCAAACACCATAAATGTGACTTATGATGTGTTTTCTCACCTGATGTGAAAGTTCTGGATGTTGACATTCTTGTAGGGCGCAGTCTTCCTCTGGCACCACAACAGGAGGCCCTCTTTGGCAGATGTCTCTGCGGTCGGGGAGAAGGGGATCATTGTGAAGTTGGAGAAACTCTCAGGCTTTTACTTTGACCAACTCTGCACTAATCCCTGTTTAGTGGTGGATTAAGTGGAGGTGAAGTGAATGGGAAGCATGTGTGATTGCTCGGGCGTTTCGTGAGCTCTCGTTTCCAGCGGATACCCGGAGGTGTCCGCTTTATTGTGTCGAACCTAAACAGTTGAATTAAATAGTTTAAAAGACGCTGCACTGGAATCTAAAGCAGAACAAATCAAGGCTGATCACTGCTGACATTTAAATTGGATTACACTGTAAGTGCATTATATACGTTAACCACAGAGAGCGCCATAACATAAACATGTCCACCTCCATAGGAAAAGAGCAGTCCGTGAAACATTCATGTTCTGATTAACATGCATTAGCTGGAGTCTATATGAGGTTATTGTGCAGTTTTTTCAGGACTCGGTGAGATGTGTGACAAAGGTCTCAACGCCGAGACACTGCGTCAATGGAAAGTGTTTTCAGTTGCAAATGAAGACAGTGAGCAGCAGCTCTTTTCAATGAAGGGAATGAATAAGAAGCGTGTGGAAGTGTTCACACACACACACACACACACACACACACACACACACACACACACACACACACACACACACTCAGTACCTTCCACAGAAATGTCTTGGATGGCGAAGCGGAGGATTATGGTCCAGATCATTCCCAGGGTCATCTTAGCGTTGCCATCTACGATCTCTGAAAGAAGAGCAAAGCAAAAACATTTTAGGATTAGCACATTTAGCAGCCACTTATATTTAATATCTTGCAGACGTGTCCAGTGAGCACTGATTTGGTGATTTTCAGGGGTTAAAAGTGGGCTGAATATGGTTGAAAGTGAATGTTAGCTGCACGGCTTTAAACACGACAATCTTGGTTCACTTCTTTTGTCCAAACGGAAATGTCTGAACTATTGAGTGGCTGTCTTTTTTTTCTTTTTTACAGGCATTCATTCCAGAGGATGTACCTTAGTTATTTTGATTTTTAATTTTGCAGCAAAATCAGGTCCCCAAATGTTGGTCTTTGACCAAATAACTGCAAATCAGCCTTAGATGTACTTTGTGTTTAGTGCTTGTGATACCTGCTAAACATCTGCATGTTAGCACTTTCACTCTGTATGTTTACGTGCACAGTTTAATAGAGCTGCAGTCATAGCTCTATTAGGACATTTAACTGGACCACTGTTCTTATCCCAGTATACAAGCAGCGCGGGACAATCAACGTATTGACAGAAGTATGTCTGACTTCCTCACAACAGGTGGAGAAATGCTCCCGGAGTAGAAAACTGCAGCGTCACGTTCATATAATCAAACAGTGCTGAACAAACTCTGCTTTAACTGATTAGTTTTAAGTCACCTTAAATAAAACAGTATCTGTTTAAGTGTAGCCTTTGCTACATTTAGAGTATTTTCACCACTTTTATTTGCTGTAGACAGCCTTTACCAATGCAGATTTGAAGCCATCAAAAACACCAAACCCCACTGAGAAAACCAGTCGCTGCTGGTCTAACACTGCCGCCATCAGCTGTTGTGGAAGGTAAAGAGGAGCAAATATTCAAATACAGTTACAAATATTAAACAAATATTGACCTTTTTTGGTGGCTACACTATGCTTTGCTGTGGCCCTGCAGTACATCGCTTAGCTTCTGTCCCGACTGTCTGGGACTGTACCTTATTTATCAGAGGAGGCGGGGCGGCTGGGGTGTGACTTTATTTAAATTAAATATAGAGTCCAGGTCAAGTCCGACTGAGGTATCTGGGTGGCTATTGTAGGAGCTGAAAATGAGCCGGAAATTCAAAGATCAAACAAAAATATACAATCTTGCCAAATATATGCCATATATGCATGAACACAGCCAAAGTTTACAAAAAATTAAGAATGAAAAGCAAGTATAATATGTCAAAAAGTCCCTAAAGGTTAAAAGTATTTGGACAGTATTGCAGTGTGATGTGACTGCGTCACACTCTGATAAAGTACACATTTTCACCTTTATCTCCAAAACACTTTTGATCTGAAAATTCGGTCATGTTCAGCAGGAGAATAACTTTTAATTTCTAGATTTTTCATTGTTATAAACTGTCGTGTTCAGGAAAGGGGGAAACAATGCCCTCATACACAAATATGATTATGTAGGAAGTTTTGGAAATCAAATGTGACGGAACACACTGACTGTTAACCATCTTTTAAATATTACCCTAATAAACCTGACACTCAGATAATCTGCTGGTTCAGTTCTGCATGAATACTATACTGCGTTGTTTTCCTCAGATTAGCTCACAATGTTTTCAGAGCGGGGGCTAAAACGGTGAGTAAGCTCTTCTGAATGAAACGTGTGATGATTCAATTCAATCATTTGAGCCTGGACCTGTTAAGCTGCAGTTGGAGGCTGTGAATGAACTGCCTCAGTCTGCTCCTCTCTGTGTTGTCGATAATGAAAATCCCCCTCAACAGGTCACCCTGTTTGCCCGCCTTCAATAATCATTTGTTTCTCCCTCTAATCCAATAAGGCACGTGGCACGAGCTGCGCCGTCGCTCGACTGTGACGGACAAACTTGGACTGCAAGATGTCAGTCAGATGTCTGTACATGTAACGCGGCGTGAAAGACGGCGCGGATCGAATTAGGGGGCAGAAAAAGTCGTGCTGTGTTGTCGGAGCTGACACACGCAGATACATGTTGCGATTAGCACTAATGAACATGACTCATCAACGTGGGGGAGGGACACAAATCCTGTTAATGCTCTCTGAAACTGCACCCCCACTCCTTCATCCCTCACCCACAACAAACCCCCCTGATGAGTCGCAGAGATCTGACCCCTCAACTAGTCCCATCGCACCACAACAGAGAGCAGCGAGCTGCAGGGCCGCTCCACCAGGAGGGGATTCAGGAGGCTAATCTGTCTGGAATGCTGCTCGGATTTAGGAGCTCTTACACCGGCCTCCGTGCACCGCGAAAATATCAACATCTTATCAAGTAACATACTTTTTTGAGCCAAAAGTCTTGTTTTCTTAAAACAAGTGAAGGAAATCTGCTATTAGGATTATATGATTATGTTCTTAAGAATAGTTGGTCGTCAGAAAAGGAAATAAAAACAACTCTGATAACTGATTCATCATTGAATGCCAAGAATTCTCAATCAGATATTTGCTGGTTTTCTTTGGTTTTATCTGCTGGTCAGACAAAACGAGTATCTCATTGGGCTCTGGGAAAATTAGTTTTGATTATTTTTAGACATTTTATAGATTTAATGATTGACAAGTAAACAAGAAAATATAGGATTTTAGGATGCTTCAAGGATTTTATGATATTTCTCTGATTTTATGACATCTCTAAGATTTTAAGACACTTCTAGGATTTAAGGACATTTTATGGATTTTAGGAAGTTTCTCTTATTTTAGGAAGTTTCTCTTATTTTAGGAAGTTTCTAGGATTTCAGGATGTTTTAGGGATTTTAGGACGTTTTAAGAATTATGAGACATTTCTAGGATTTCAGGATGTTTTAGGGATTTTAGGACTGTTTAAGGATTATAGGACATTAGAGGCTTCACTAGGAACTCTGTCGGGAGTGTGGGAGATCCTCTACTGGCATTTTTTTTTTTTATAAATAAGCTCTATTTTGATGCTGTTATGCTCTGGTGCCTTGTGTAAACTAAAAGTAAAAAAACAATCCCCAGTATAAATCACTGTTTCTTCATTAAGAATTAGAAAATAATTGGGGGCCATCTGGCACCTAATCAGGGGCCAGATTTGGCCAGTGGGCCTTAAAGCCTCCTGCAGACCGTGAGATTTTTGCAATCTTAGAAGTTTAGGGTATAACATCTAGTTTGATGTATGCAGACTGTGCAATGACATCACCTACTAAATCACAAACTATGATGCATGTCCACTGACATCAAAACCCAAGAACAAAATGTCGTCGGCGTGCGTCATCCATCTATATCATTGTGGTGGTAAGAGCAAAATGTAAACAAACAAATCAAGTCGTCCGAAGAAGGGGAGGAGGAAGAGAATGTGGATGTGGTCGAGGCTGGGGAAAAGAGGCCAACTTGACATGCCAAGTTTGCAACAAGAGCTTAAAATAAGTATTAGCATCTACTAGCATTCAGTTTCTTTCCTAATGGTCATCTTTCATCCAGGACGGCCCAAAACCGCACAGTGTATACCAGACTTAAGTTGAGAATCACTGTCTTAAAGTACTGATAACCCGCCTTATTGCTGACAGTAAGGTTTGTGGATGATCCAGAGTCACCAGGAACTTGTTTCCTGAAAGACAAGTTTCTGCTGAGTTTTTCAAAATATATCATATTCAGCACTTTGGGCAAAACTATCAAATATTTGCTCTCCTCTGTGGTGCTGAGGCGATATGGAAGTTGTCCTCAACGTTCAACACACGAGTGCAATCCCTGTCATTTCCAGAAAATGCCAGAGGGGTGTGTACAGTGGTGAAAAAGGAAGATAGAAAGATAGTGAGAGCGAGAGAGAGAGAGGGCGTGTTTACTCTGCTAAAGAGTTGTTTACTCTCCGGTGGGAGGAGGACGGACATCCCCAGGTTATTTGTGCTGAACAATGAGCAGCCTCAGCCCCTGAGGGGATTGCTGATCCTGAGATCTACTCTCAGAAAATGCACTGCAAAGCACAACCTCGGCCCCAACACTCTGGAATAAGGATCTCATTAAAGTGCACAGCAGCCGGCGGCACTGCCATGGTAACGAGAGAGAGAGAGGGCCGGAGATTACGTTAAACACAACTATTTACAGGAGAACAGGCAGTATAACAGCTATTGATTTAGCTAATGGGCTACTTAAAATCTGAGATGTAAATGCATTTTAGAGAAGGTCAGGTGTGGAAAAATCCCCGACCTTCATCTTCTCGCAGAAATGTCACGATGAGACGGAGCTGTGACGTCACTCACCTTCTGCTCCGATCGACACCAGCTTCACTCCTTTGCTGGCGATGAAGTCGAGTGCTTTGTTAACGTTGGAGATCTTGTGGACTCTCATCTTGCCTCTCTCTGGTTTTGCCAAGCGTTCGCCTAGACGGAAAGACAGACAGATGGAGGATGACGGGAGTGTCTGTTTATTTTAAATAAAACAACATTTTTTCTGGAAACAAAACAGAAAATAGAAATAACAATAGTGCAGAAGCCAAAAGTAGAGGGTTGCAGGTTATGCTGCAGCATAACTTTTCACAAAATTTCAACATTGCAAGAGATTTTGTGTTTAATATTGGAAAAAGTGGAAATCCTTTTCAAACTTTAAGTGACTGTTTAATTTTATATGTTTATCCCATTTGGAGAGCCATGTTTTATGACAAGCAGAATGGAATTTGGCTTATTAATCAGTGGAAGACTCCCCCATACCCCAAAAAATCCCTGACTCAACATGAATCAGGGTTATGAATCACAAGGACTTTCTAGGATGTTGCAGGACAATCGTTGACTTAAAGGATTCACAGACTTTGATAATGTAACAGAGATTTAACAATATTAAATTTTCATATCACGACTATCGTGACCAAAATTATTGCAATAATCGGGGCTGGGCGATAAAACAATAACGATATAAATCACGATATAACTTTTCTTCGATTGAAATATGAGACGTAGTCGATAGAACGTCGACAGAACGCATTCCAGCCATGTTTTGACAGACAATACGAACAGCCAATGATAATAAGAATAACACCGTGGGGAACCAAATACAGTGAAAGACTTTGACTGTAGAACAGCCGAGTGTTTGACAGCCACAGCGTTTCATCATCACAGATCAAACAGCTGACGGTCCGACAGCAGCGCAGTGAGACAGACAAACAGAGCGCAGCTTCTCCTCAAAGCACCAAAGTGTCTGAAACAGCCACATTTGCAGAGGTGCAAAGTGACTTCTTTAGACTTCTACAGACGACTTTGTGTTAGTTTCAGGTTTAATCAGACTTTGGATGAATTATTTAGAAACACCAGGACGCATCGCTTCATGTCTCATCCAGCCGCTCACGCTGAGCTCTCATTATTATTACCAGGGGCAGATGTAATGTTTTGGGGGCCTGGGGCCTCAAGCACATTACCTTATCTTTACCCTTTCTCTAACTGGGAATATTGGCAGCAGAGTCCTGCAGTCAGGAGAGGTTGGCCTTTTATCAGCACAATGTGCTTAAATTTATTTAAAGTTTGTTTAAGTCTAATTTTTATATAGGCTAATGCTGGAAAGTTTAATAAATAACAATAATTAGTTGAATACCCGGCTGTAAACCATTTTCAAGGTGATACTACAATTAGCATCATAGGTCATCAGACCAGTTATTGATGATTAATTAACAGCTCTCACACTTTTCAAATTACTGCACAATTCAGGATAAAATAAAAAGATCAAGAACAGGGAAATAATGGCTTGAATGTGCTGAATAAAATCATGATAATAACATGATATTTTCATTATGATATTATATGGGCATGAAACTAAATGAAATGAAACTCTGTTTACCTGAGATGACCTCCAGCAGCAGCATGAGTTTCAGTCCGTCCCGGAAGTCCTCCTCGATGTTCTCGATCTGCGTTCCTGCTTTCCTCAGGTGAGAGTTACACCACGCTGTAAATGTCTGCAGAGATGGAGGAGAGGGAGAATCATCAGTCACTGCACTTACTGCACAGACATAATTGTATACTGTATGTGTCTGTAGCAGCCAGACTCCAGCTCTAAATACACAGAAACCACACAGATGCTCGCTGAGTCTGCTCATGTTTATTAGTGTGGAGTTATTAAATTCTGACTTTTTTACAATCTGTTGACAATGGCACCGGTCCAACGCATTAAAACCAGCAAAGATAACATCATCACATCATCACAGGCAGAATTATATCTAAGTCTGTAAACATCAGAGCAGCAGGTCAGTGTGTGAAGAAGGGAGATTTTTTAATAAATGGAAGATGCAGCATAAAGCATCCGATGTTGTAAAAACACTGACATGAGCTAAATGCTAAAGCCAGCATGTGACACGCTCATAGTGAAAACACTAACATGCTGCTGATGTTTATCAGGTATCATTTTTACCATGTTCACAATCTTAGTTTAGTGGGGGTGACCCCAAAATGTCGACCATTAGACAATTTGATCGAAGAAGCCTGATTCAATTGCAAATCTCACAGTCGAACAGTTGCAGGAAAATCTGGTTATGAAACAAAAGAGGGGTGCTGATTTATCACAGAATTGTTTGGTTTCTCGCATTCACATCAGAACTTTACAAATTAACAAATACTCAAATAGCCAAAAATTTGGGTCCAGCCCTTATTATTAGTATAACATGAATATCTGAACCAAATTTAATTGTAATACATCAGTTGCTGAGATATTCTCTCAAAACTACAAATGTCAACACTATGGTGGCAATAGATAAATAAAAAATAGATACAACTAAATACAGTTGGATTTATCTTCTAAAGACCATGATTTTCCTTCCAAAATTTCATGGAAATCTGTCCAATAGAAGTTGAGATATTTTAGTTTGGGCCAAAGCAGACCAGCCAAGTAACAGACCAACAGAGGGCCATCCATCGGGTCACGCTAATAACTAAAATCTGTGTTGAAAGTGTCTGTGAGTGAAACACTCAATCACTATGGTGTTGTTCTGTAGCTAAACCAGACCTGTTGACCAATAAATGTGGTTCCTGTTCACACCCCCCACCCTTTAATGAGAACCTCTCGTTGCGATGCTAACAAGTTTATGTCCAGCGCTCTGTACGTGGAGCCGCAGCACACTGGAGCATTGTACACTGTATACAGTAGGTGTATCACGCCTTGGATTCTCTGGCATCGCTGGCATGCAAACAAGCTAATGGAAAACATCTGGAGCGGGATCTCAGCCGCCCAACAGGAGCTGGCAGTGAGGAGTGGGCCCACCATGCACCCTGCTGTGAACGCCTCTTTATGAGTTCCCGGGTTAATTGCAGCCAGGGCCGAAACACCAGGCAGCATGTTTCCACCAGAGAGCTGAAGGAGGACCTGCAGGAGCACAGCCAGGCGCTTATGAAAGCCCGCACTGTCTCTCGCTGGCCTGCCTTCAACTGACGAGGAACAAAAGCCACTTAAAAGTCACTGGTGAGCCAGTTTGGAGGACCAGAGGAACTTCCGCAATGAGGTCACTCTTAAAACGGAGTAGCATGAGGTTTACACGGCTATCAATAAACCAGAGAGCAGGGTTTCAGATGTGTGCGTGTTTGCTGGCATGCGGTGAGAGATTCAACCAATGAAAAAGCAGAAAGGAAACTGTGGACGGCGTCGAAAATGTGGAGGGAGAAGGGCAGATTATATGGTGTTTTATCTGCGAGGGTAGAGCTGACAGAAAAAGACCAGCACTGAAGATTTATGTGCAACTGGCAGACACACGCCCTAAAGATACTGTATTTCTCTAAAGTTAGTCATGATTTAAGTCCAGCTCAAACAGACGCTGAGATATTTCAATTAATCCTGATCAATAGTCTCTTCAGAGGCTTGCCAAAGATTTTAAACTGTTATGGCGGGGCTGTGGTGTCAGCAGTGGTAATTTCATCAAAGTGTTGAGTTAAAGGTGTTTGCTCTGCAGGTTCTTACAGTTTTGAGGGGGATTTTTTTTGTCCAGGATGTCACTTTTGAAAAGTGTCAGCCCATTTTCTTTCCCTTCCCTTTTATGATTCACTTTCCCACCACTTAAAAAGAAACAAACACCTTCAGAAAATGACAGAGAGGAAACTCAAAGTGCTGTTAGGGAATTTTGATAATTTGCAACTCCAAATGTCAGAAAGAGGAAACTGAAAACTTTGACTTATAATATACTGCTACACGGCCACAGAAAAGCAAAAAGAAAGAGAGCTACTAATATCATAATTTAAAGTCATGGTACAATGGAACGAGTGTTTTAGAGGTTCTGTTTGTGAAAATCCTTGTTTTTAATGATACCTTTCTGTGAGGCCATTATGTAAACTGCAGTCAGCAGTCCTTCCATTGCCATGAGTGAGTACCTCGATCGTGACAAACAAAAGACTGATTGTGACTGACCGGCGCCCTGTTGATCGAATACTGGAAAATGAATTACATTTTACTGACACAAATCTTTTTTCTATTTACTTTATTTATTCATTATATTTTTATATATTTTACTATATCATCATTATTATTATTATTATCATCATCATCATCATCATCATCATCATCATTATTATTATTATTATTATTATTATTATTATTATTATTATTGTATTTTTTCTTATTAATTTATTTTAATTTTAATGCTGTACTTTTTAATTTAAATTCTGTATTTCTTTTGCAAGGTACTTCTTTTGCATTGGAATTAATATGCGCCATTTTGGCATCTGGTATCTAGGTATTATTATAGATCTATGGCTTTCTGCCAGAAAAAAGATTTCTTGGTTAACCCTTCAAAACTTGAGTAAATTGGTTTGATTTCTTTCAGAAACAAACAAGAAATGGCCTAAAACTTAGCAAGAAAATTGATTTTAAAAAAGCACAAAAAAAAGTGAATACAAACACAAAATAACCTTGAAAAAAATTTAGTTTAGTTTAGTTTAGATTTTTTCTGGAATATAATTTTAAATACAAAATTGTTATTATTTTAAATATAGTTTTCAGGATTTTTTTCCCCTTTTTTGATAATTTTCTAATAATCCCTCTTTTTAAAAAAACAAATTTTTGAGTAATTTTCTCGTAATCTTTTACATATTTCTTACAGTTTGAGGGACATTTCTTGCCCAGTTGGGCACTCCCTTTTTGCTCAGGTTTCAAAGGGTCAAACAGCTTGTGAAAGGCATCTAAAACCAGCACAAGAAAACTGATATCGATCCAGGTTTCAAGAGGTTAATGTTCTTCAAATCCTTTGGATTTTCCTGGAAAAATGTATTCAGAGCCCTTTACACAGAAGTCAGTCCACAGGCTGTTACAACCAAGAAAGTGGAGTTACATACAGTCCCTTTAAGTGGATACAATGAGCACATTTTCACTTTAACTCCTGCTTAGTGCAGCTTTAACAGGACGAGACAGCTGAAAATGTCAAAAGGCTTTGAGTTCGACCATAAAGAGCACAGTTGTGAAAACGACTAAAAGTTCACAGAAGGAATGTTAGCTTGTTAAATGTGTTGGAAGGACGGTAAGTTTGGCTGCTCCGGGTTGGGCGACAGGCCTCCTCCTGACAAGAATTAGCTGGCCCTCCTGCCGCTCCTCTAACTCTCTGGGTCACTGTGGAGTTTGGCAGCAGCCCACAGTGCAGGCTGGCAGCCACCTGCGCTGTCACATGACCCGCTGGCTGTGTTTTGGTCAACACTCCCAGGCCCTTCAGGTGTTCTGGGGCTCTTGGCAGGTCACGACTCAGAGTTACCGGTCCACTGGTTGCAGCAGCAGATTACTGCTCGAGAGTCAGATCGGGCATTAAAGGGAAAACGTGCGGTTGGTCTAATCCTACAAAATCTCTGCACAAAAAAAAGTATGAGAAATTTATTTCAAAATAGCCGTCTGCTGTGTAGAAGCCAGTCCTTGATGCTTCCAGAGTGTTATTGGATTTGGAGAAGTTTACTCTGCAACAGCTCCAACAAGATTATCCGAGATAGTGCTGTGTTGGCCAAACACACTGTTTGGTCCTCATCCTAAAAACTTTTCGTTTATAAGGTTAAAAATGAAAATATGCTGTGTGAAAATTACAAACATACACTTAAGTAGTTAAACAGGGTAATAGAACATAAAACACTGTTCCAACATTTTTTCATCATCAGGATTTCCCACACATTCATTTATTTATAGCGGCCCGCCACCATCAAAACGTCTGCCTTGACATACTGATTTTCTCATTTTGGAGCTGGACCGCTCATCAGGAGCACTACTGCACCATATTCTAGGAGCACAAAGTGTACTCTGGACACAGACGGAGCAGCAGAACACCAGGCGCAGTGAAAGTAAAATTTAATAGTTATTTGCGATGGTTCTTAAAGTTTGCATTCACCCACTTCTATAACAGCTGCTCCTCTTTTGATCTGATGTGATCAGCTGTGATCGGATCGTCACATAAGTTATCCAATGTGGGAGTCAAACTTTAAAAAGTGCCGGCACTACGAACATGGTCCCGCAAAAAAATCGAAATTTAGAGGGGTGACACAGAATGATAAAAAATGGACACACTCACACAAGATTAAAAAAAAAACAAAAAAAAAAACACAGGAAGTTTGCTGACATCATAACCCGATGTAATAACTGTGCGCGGGACCCTTCGATGGTTTAGCATAAAAGACACATGAAGTAAGCGGTCAGCTGGAGACACATGATAGACACGGGTGTGTACTACCATGTGTCCACTTGTGTTCGGATCACTGAAATGTACGTTAATACCAGGTGTGAGCAGCCTCACTGTCAAGATACATATTTAATCAATATTTTTGGTAATATAAATATCGGTCTGGGGTTATGAACGGTCTCAAATTGGGGTCGGGGCACTAAAAACGCACTTGCTACATTGCTGTGTTGTTCACAGACGCTGCTAAAATCTGTTTTCCTGCCTCTTTTACTTTCTGTCTGTATAATTGTTAAAAGGAGGGGGGGGATGGTTGGTCCCCCGAGCAATTGCTCTTAATGTAATAGACTGCCTCAAAAATGTTCCGTATCATTAAATTTGTTAAACTAGAAAAGAATGGAGCCAACTGTAAAGCAAAAAAAACAACAAAATAGACCCTATAATGTGCTGCACATCACAAACAGCTGTTTAATAGTGTTTAAGTGTTTCAGCCTACAGCCTGTGTGTTGTATAAATACAGTTCTTTGCTGTGTATATTGCCTGTCGTATGATCCCTGTGCTCTCTATGTGTGATTTTGTTGTCCTCGTACAATTTGTGTCGAAGCCGTATGTGCTGTGAATCTCTGGAAGCTGTTAAAATGTCTGCTCCAGAGTCCCGGAGACCAATTCCTGCTCATCAACAACTTGCCAGTGAAAATCATTCTCATTACTGCGGCTTCAACACAATCTGTTGTTTCAGCTCCAGTACAACATGTCGTGTAACGGAGCAAAGAAAGCACGACTGGCTGGCTGTGTCTGCAAGAGGAACTGGAGGGTCGTAAATTTAGAGAGCCCCTCTCCGCTCATCTGCTCTCGTCTGCTCTCGTCTCAGCCTCCCAGAACTGAGGCGGGCTGTAAAAACAGCAGGGGTCAAGAGCCGGAGGAATCTGCTCCGCATCAAGTTCAGGGAAGGTTGCCAGTCAGCGTCATTATGGCGGCAGTTTTCCCATGGCAACCACCGAATGCAAAGCTCAGCGAACAAACTACATGAGGAGTAAACTAGTGAGTTTTACGGCATTTTCATGAACAAATTTTCCCGACAGATAACTTATTTTTAACAGCTTGTCACTAAGCTTATAAAATGTCACAAAATAGTAAAAAACTGAGTTTTACTGCACTGTCATGGACTGTTTTTCCAGACTGATATAAGTCATTTTTAACCGGAACACTTAATCAATTATTAAATGAATTGCTAACTAGTTTTAATAATATATTTATTTGTTGGAGTATTTTAACAAAAAAGTCAAACAGCTATTTATATGTTAAAACCTTCTGGTTTCTTTCCTCCTTTTTGACAATAAAATGAACATCTTTGGGGTTGTGGACAAAAGAAGCCCTTTAAGGGTGTCATCTTAGGCTTTGTGAAACACTAATCAACATTTTTCAACATTTTCTGACAATTTTTAGGCCAAACAACTAATCAATTAATCAAGAAAATAATCAACAAGCTTAATCGACAGTTAAAAATTGCTTTTTTGTTTGAGTACAAAATCCAAAGATATTTAATTTAAAACAACTTAAAACAAAAAAGACACAAATGTTTGAGAGCTATCCTTAGTGTAGTTGTAACATGCATTAGCTTCAAGGGTCAACTAATTACTATATAAAGATGAATGTCTCTCCAGTCTCATTCAAAAAAACAAAAAACAAATAGTGAATATTCGTGTTGAACAGCCAAATCTGATTCGAGTGACAGAATTCTGAGCGCTAACAAAAAAAGCTTCTTTAAAAATTAAACGAGAATTTGCTGTGACCTCTATGCCAAATTTCATCCTATTAGGACAAAAACTGTGAGCAAATGTTTGTTTAGCTATAGAGGTGCTGCTATACAGAGCTGCACCTTTCTTTACCTGCGCTGAGCCACGAAACCTAAATAACTTATGCAGATGGAAATAACTTCCTGACACCTAAAAGGAGCCTTAAACCATCACATATAGTTTTTAAACTCTCTCTCCTTGCTCCTGTTCCTTTCCCCACCTCCTGCTCAGCTCCCCCCTCATCCACTCCCCACTCCATTAATCAACCTCAGTTAGGAAAATATTTCCTGCTTCTCTGCCAGCTCCATATTAGTACAATCCTTTTGCTGAAACAAGCCAGCTCATGAGTGCGAGCCGCTGCCATATACAAGTTGAACAGAGAGAGAGGAAAGGCAGACACTGCTGGCAGAGCGTCGCGCACAGGAAGGCGGTTTTCAACACCATGGCCAGTTTCTCAAGCCTGAGTCTCCGGCTCCGCGTACCAGAGGGCCTCTCATGTCCCGATGAAACCCCACAAACAGGCAGATAAATTGCAAGAAAAACTACATGAAAATTATCTTTCCAGCGTCTCCTCCAGAAAGTTTGGCAAAGCAGGAGACAGAAGCCGAGAGGAGGTCGAAGGGGGTAAAACATTTCTTGAAGGAATCAAAATCACAACATAAAAACCGTGACGCCACCCGCAGCTCGAGCGAGAATGAAAACTGTCTGGATGAGTTGGGGGGAAATGGGCCTCTGCGAATCCCAGGGAGGTGAAAGTGTCGTTTAAGTCTATTTCTGCTGCCTGCGCCTCGCTCGGGCTCGTGGGGGCCAGAAAAGTGCTGGTGGAAAGAGTTTTTCTGGTGCCAGGAAAACAGAGCTGCGAACAGCTACAGCACCTTCCTCCCTCTCAGACTCCCAGATGAGTTCCTGATGTGTGATGGATCAGGGCATCGCAGACCAGTTTACTAAGAGCGCGCTCTGATTTAAAATGACACCCTGGAGGGACAGCTGTGGGTGAAGGCGGAGCTGTGTATCAGGCCTGCCTTGCTTAAAGGTATATCGGTGGTAAATGATAAGAAAGGAAGGAACTTTTTCCATTTCTTCTACTAAACCTTTCCAGACAGCTCTGGGGATTCATACTGCTGCACTCAAATGATGTCCTACCTTGTTTTAAACATGAAAACAAGGTTGGGAAACATGAAAAAGTTCTGCGACACCAGGGATGATGTTTGTCATAGGTGGACGAGAAAATAGTGTTGTAGTACTCAAGATTGGTCTCAGTCTCGTCTCAGAATCAGTCTTGGACATATCAGACACCATATTTTTATATCGAAACCGGTCGAGATCACGGTGCATTTACATAGATATATACACAGTCTTGGTCTTGGCCCCTTTAAGTCTCTAAAAACAGATGGAAAATTGCCCCTTTTTCAGAGCTGCATTATTATGATGTTTTCTAATCAAGTTCAGCAGCAAAAACACACAGCAACACATTTTTATTCCAAGCTGTTCAACCTCCGTACAACCTGTAATCTGAAGTTTGTCAGTGTTGCCATGAAAATAAGTAAAACTTTACTTCACCTGAAAACAACGCCAGAATAAAAAGACAAAGTTACAAAATAACTTCATTGGAAGTCTATGCCACGTAAGTACATTTCTGTTGTACTTAAGTACAATTTTAAGGCACTTGTACTTGACTAGAGTATTCCCATTTTATGCTACTTTATACTTCTACTCCACTACATTTTAATAAAAAGCATAAGTCAACTAATAAATTATGATATCTTACCATTAGTTAATATACCCAGCAGTATGTAATGTAATTAAAATTAGATCACCTTTACCAGCTGCAACATTAAAGAAATGAACACATTAATGCAGCAGTGATCAATAAAGGAGTTTTCCACACATTAATGTCTTTGTGGCAGCCTGCCACATTTAAAACATCTGCCGCCACATATTGATTTTCCATTTTAGAGCTGGACCATTCATTAGGAATGCTATTTGGAGTTTATATACCGTTCGAATATTCATTACACCACACTCACTGGGGGTGCAGAGCATACTCGGCACAGACAGAGCAGCAGAACATCAGGCACAGTGAAAGAAAAACGTAACCGTTCATTGCACTGGGTTTAAAAGTTTGCATTCACTCATAAACAGCTGCTTCTCTCATCAGTCAGTCTGATCTGATACCCTCTAGCGGATCGGCAGATCAATTATCCTACTCACGAGTAACAAACTGCTACTGAGTTCCACCTGTGCTACGTTCACAGACCCGCAAAACCTCCAAATTTAGAGAGGGGACACAGAATGATACACAGATACCTCTGTCGCCAGCTACCGCCACACTTATGTATGTTTTGAAATGGGTCATTCTGCATAATAAATACTTTTTACTTTTGTTTTTTAAAGTATATTTTGATGCTCATATTTTTGTCTTTTTACTTGAGAAAGTTTTCAAGTGCATTACTTTTACTTGTAGCAGATATTTTTTACACCGTGGCATTTTTACTTTTACGTCAGTAAAAGATCTGAATACTTCTTCCAACACTGAAAAAAAAACAAAATAAACAAAAACTTCCAAACAAACTGGAAAAACTGCAGGTGTTGAAAAGGATGTGATGATGTGTGCATTTCTGACAGCGCTGTCAGCTGATATAGATATCACACATCCTAAAATAAAAATGAACCGTCATCCAAAAAAAAGAAGTGAGAGGTGAATCAGAATTGACACTGAAGGTCTGGCAGAGTGAGGAGACGAGGATTCAGGTTTCTGCCGCCTTCAGTTTGGAGGCACAGCTGAGGGGGAGAAAAAGAGGCAGAGCGGAGCTTAGTGGACGAAGCGGACATGACGCAGGACGGCCAAACTGCTGTCTGGATGCTCTGCAGACTGCTGTGCTGTGGCTTCGTGCATCTGGCAAGCAGAGCGACGCAAACATAAATTCCATCTCAGCAGTTGAGTGGGAGGCGAGGGAGCAGAGGGGCATGATGCAAAGTCTGAGAAAAATGATAGGAGCGACTGCTGCATATAATGAGGACTCAGACACATGGAATACAGACAAAAAATATTTATGAGGAAGACTTTGTTTATCGGCATGGTCAGACTTTTTCAATTATTGATCTCTGATATCATATGTTTGCACTTTTTATTGGAAAATAAACACACCATATCACGACTAAATCTGCACTAGACTCAGAATTTGGTAAGTGAAATCAGATTTGGCTGTTCAAAACAAATATTTGCCCATTTGTTTTATTTTTGGGAGCTTGAACGAGTTTCAGTTCAGTCAGACATTCTGGGTGATGGCTGCGTTCATGTAATATGGTAAACAAGCCAAGTTAGCCCTCGAAGCTAATGCACGTTACATATGCTAAAGATTGAGCAGGAATATATGACATCTTTTCCTGACACTAGATATCAAACAAAGAGACTGCGTCATATCAATCAATCATTAATTTGACCAGAAGGCAGAAGATAATGTTATCTCAGAGCCTGACTCTGAGCAGCTGCCTCCATCTCACTCAGACTCACTCTGGGTCTGCAGCTGCCTGTCCTGGAGAGCAGCGTGAAACTGAGGAGCGCTCACTCTGCAGCTAAATATGGCGACCACATTTTATTTGGCCCAAAACATTTCAGTCAACTGAGGGTTCGACTGAGGTTAAGAATTTCAGGAGGCAGTCCTAATTACAAAAGCATTTTTATTGCAAGTTTTTCAAACAAAACCTGTAACTGTTAAGGAAATCAGAGAAATTGGTGCTTGTACTCACAAAAGCATAGAAAATCCATGCTTTTAGCATAGAGCTCATTCTTTCTGAACTTTGAAGTGAATTTGAATCAGTAGTCTGAACAGTGCTGACTTTTGAGCAGAACCTCTAATTTCATAAAACCCTGCTCTACTGTAAAATACAGTCCTCCACAAGACAGATGTGGCATGGACCGCAGCCAGTCTTGTGACAGGCGTCTGTGGTGCAAATGTGCCTCTTGAATTAACAATGTCATCTCAGGGTCCGTTTTGTGACTAAGAGCAAAAGTCATCACAACATCACCATGTTTCTATCACCTGTTTCATGAGGATGCACATGAACGCTGTTGTTATATTCTGACTGAGTATTTAAAGAATAAACTATCACATAAAAATGGTAACAATAGGGGACAAACTGATATTTTCTGCCATTTCAAGTTGTAAACTCCTTTGTTTTTGGCCAGAAACTGTTGCATTTTCTAAGAAAAGAGGCTCCCACGAATCACCTACAGTGGCTCACAGCAAACAGAAGTAACATTGAGGAGCAACAACAATAAATAATACAATGTTGGCTGTAAAAGGTTTTGAAGTGGGCTTTTTTTACCCACAGTTTATGTTAAATGGCCATTTCAAGGGTTATTTTTGTAGTTTTAGCCATCGTTCCTATCAGTAATAATAGCTTTGTACATACCACAGGGAAGGATCGT
Organism: Plectropomus leopardus; assembly: GCF_026936395.1. Taxonomy (NCBI): domain Eukaryota; kingdom Metazoa; phylum Chordata; class Actinopteri; order Perciformes; family Serranidae; genus Plectropomus; species Plectropomus leopardus. Next base: position 7,280,771 of record NC_142189.1, read on the forward strand.
AGTCCTGTGAGGCCCCTGGGCATTTTTTTGGAGCCTCCTACCCTGGTTAACAATTCAAATGACTCCCTGTTGCATCGTCCTGAAGCCTGCACAGTATGTCACTTTTGTTTGGTGACTACATTCTAGCATTTACCAGGAACAACAGCTATCTAAAATAAAGAGATAGCTAGTTATGGCGAGTCAAATAACAGTGGCCCTTAACACTGTCCTGATGTGCAGGATGAACTGACTTGTTGATGAATAAATATCATGTCACAGCAAACAGTGGCTCAGCTGTACAGCACTGTACTCTCTACCAGGCTCTCATGTTAAGCGTGCACTGTGTGTACCACGGGGCCCAAGTGATACACTCACTGTATGTACCGAGGGACCTGGGGGCCTTTAATTTTCTCGACAGGTCTTGGTGCATGCACCATGTGCGGCCCGAGGCTTAGAGGCCCCCTGGCAGTCTGAGGCCCCGCAGCACTGGCCCCACTGGCCCCACTGGCCCGGTTAATAATCCAGCCATGACCATAGTTACTCCTGAACTGTGGGAATGTGGCAACATCTCTTTAAAGAAGTCTATTCTCACTTTTCACCTCAAAATAAAGCGGTTTAGATCACCTGGCTACTTATTCAGCTTGTTTACAGCCTGTCTGATGGTTTGGCTGCACATGTTTGTTGTGATTCAATATTTTCATGACTGGTGGCCAAAACTACAAAATAACACCAGAGTTACAAAAGCCAGAATATTCTGTTCCTTTCACTGGTTCTTTGGGGGGCTTTTGATGCCACCAGGCATTGAAAACTTCCTCTGACACTGAGACAGGCAAACAGGTAAACAGAGAGAGATTGGCCGACATCCACAGAGGCCCCCAACATGTAGACATTTACACCTCCAGCACGAACAGCAAGACACCGCCGCATGAAAGAGCCGCAGCTCCATCCCTCCTGCTCAGAGTGAGTCATGGACAGGAACAATATGACCTTTCTGCCTCCTCAACCTGCAGGAGAGATGAAGGGGAAATATCTCCCTCTCTGTCTCTCACTTACAGTCCAGAACCTGCTCTGTCTCTCTCTGTGTGTCTCTGTCTTAACGCAGGAAGGACAGGAGTCTGAGAGCTGGTTGACTAGCAAGGGAGTCCTCTAAAAGGGTCAAAGGTCATCATTCATCCTCTTCTCTCTCCTTCCTCTAAAACTCACTGGAGACTACAGCCTGACTACACACACACACACACACCAAACACACAAACTTCTCTGGCTCCAAAAACATCATACGAGGCTCAGCTGAGACAGCCATGCAGATGTTGTGTGTGTGTGTGTGTGTGTGTGTGTGTGTATTTTCGTGTGTGTAGAGGAGGATGATAAAGAGCTGGCGGACCGCTCTGTTTGCTCCCTGCAGCTGGTTGACTTTGCTGAGCTGACACTGGTCAGTCTAATCCCAGTACTGTGTATTTTGGCTCTCTGGCTTCTCCAATTTTCCCGTCAGGAGTTGCTCAGCTGGATGTCTCACTCACTTTCTACCTCTCTTTTTTACCTACATACTCAAGGGAGTGCATTATGTCTTAACACTTTTGTGTTAACAAAAGTGAAAATAAATGGTATATTTGCCCCATGAAACATGGCCTATCCTCTTTAATATCTGGAACATGTGCTTTTGTCCCCTTATAAAAACAGGAAACAAGCAGAGGACTTTTTTACAACATTAATGAATGCAGAAAAGACTCAAACTGGTGCTTAAAAACTCACCAGAATGCACTAAATGAAGCGTTTGTTGCTCAGAGTTTTCTGATGGAGCCCCCTGTTTCATGTGTGTTTCATGTGTGTCCCCAATGCTGAAATGAAACCTACACTCTTGCTCAGCTTGTGCTTCATCCTTTCACCAAGTTATGTGAAAATTGGGCCTGCAGTTTGTTTGTTTTTTGTTGTTTGGTTGTTTTTTTGCAATCCTGCTTACAAATAAATAAACAAAACTAAATCCTGAACACGATTGGTGGAAATATCTATAAACTAGAGTTAGAAAATCAGGAAAAATCGGATCAAAAATAAGCAAACTGTACATGTAACATTCTGTAAGGAATGCAACTAACTAACCTTTTTTTTAAATAATTTAGAATTAATATGCTGATTATTTTTCTATATTAATCTATTTGTGTTTTGGTTCATAAAATGTCAATAATTCAATATCAAGGAGCCGACAGCAGCATCTTCTCATGTCTGGTTTTGTCCCACCACTGAACAAAAACCAAAAGATATCCAATTTGCTAAGATGCAAAACTGGAAAAAGACAATCACTAGTGAGCAGGCAAACATTTTTGGCATTTTTTATACTGGAAAAAATATTAAAAAGCTGCCTAAGTGCCAAAATGGTTAATCATCTGCTAATCAACTCATTGTTTAATCAACTACTTGTTTCAGCTCTACACTTTATGCCAACTTTCTCAAGTATATGCTTCAGACTGTATTTTGTTTGATATTCAGAAGCTATTAAAGTTTAATAAACAAACCCACTGAGGAGTAATGCTCATGATTTTATCCTCCACACTGTGTTATGAGATGTTTTATCATAACCTCACAGAACTTTTTAATATACAATCTCACTGACCTTCTAAACCCACAGGATTTTAATTTAAGTTCTAGTCCAAATATTACAGTTTCCAATGATGTCAAAAATGTCACCCTGATTTAAACTTTAATGCACATACATTTAGAGACGAAAGATCTGCACATTTTTCCTTTGATTCACAGTAACAGCACAGCAAAAATAAAAGGGGATTAATAAAAATGTTGCTTTCCTTCCCTTCCCATTTCTTCTTTGCATTTGCACCCACACACACCCACATACACACACACACACACACACACACACACACACACACAGTCCCACACCAGAGAAGAGGAAGCTCTCTTTCCTCAGCCTGCAGCCATGATGGAGTGCGACAGTCTCTCAGGTGCAGCCTCCACCCAACCAGGCACTCAAACAGGCTGTTACTGCAAACAGCTGACTCAGCACCGTCATCCCATTACACTTATCTATCGCCTTTGCTACTGCTTCAGCGCACACGCACACACACACACACACACGGAGGCAAAAGCACCCTGGACCATTGAACGCAAGTACAGGAAAATATGCTAACACAGTCAGACACACACACACAGCCTGTCTGCGTACAGTCTGTGCACAAATACATGCTGCAGACACACACTGTGCTGAAAGCATACACTTCAACACGTGCACTTGCTCACGTGCATGCAGACACGCTCTCTACAGTTGGAGCGTGTGCTGAAGGAGCAGCCAAAAAGTGCAGATTGACAAAGAAAAGCAGCCATTGTGACCAGTCTGCTGATATTTACTCTCTCGTGGCCTTGATGCATATTCATGTGTGTGTGTGTGTGTGTGTGTGTGTGTGTGTGTGTGTGTGTGTGTGTGTGTGTGTGTGTTACAACGAGAAGTCAAAGAGCGGTAGTAGCTCTTTCCTCAGCCGAGTTCATTTAACAAAGAGTGCCTCGTCTGTGAAAATGCCGCAGAGTGCCCAACACTGGGCGGTTGCTATGACAACCCCACAAGCCCCGGAAAGACCCACAAACAAACAGCCTGGCTGCACCGAGGCTCTTTAAAACCCACGTCCACGGCTCCCCGAGCGCTCGCTGGGATCCAACAAGTCACCCGCACACATGCGTGTTCACACATACACACTCACCCCCCACGCAACACAAGGTCCCAAACACGGAAACGTCTGTGAGGGTGAGAGTTCGCCTGGACCTTGAATTCAGCTATCTTCAGGACGGTTTGGAGGAACTCAAGGAACTTAAACTGCTGCTGGATCACATATCATGCTGGGATTATCCAGGGGGTGTGATGGTCATATACTCGGTCATGGTATGTAACCACACATATGTACTTATTACTGTACATAAAGTATTTCTATTTTACTACATTTAAAAGGCAAACTGGGCAAAAGGAAGATTTTTTTTTTTTTCATTAAAAAAAATAAATGGGGAAAAAAGGGATTGACCAATTTGGCAAGAAATGTCACAGAATTTTCAAAAAAATTGTAAAGGTGACAAGAAACTGAAAACTCAAAACAAGCTGAAAAAAAGGATGCGGGGGGAAGAAAAATATGTTTAAGAAAAAAAAAGAGGGAAATGTCCATAGAACTACATTTATAATTACTATAATTTTATATTATTGTGTTACGTAACTACTAATAAATAATGCTACATAAAAAATAACATACTTATATTTTCAGCACTTTTTGGAGGCATTTTCTTGTTTGTCTTTTGTTGCTTATTTTCTGGTAGTTTTATCTTGCTATCTTGCTTTCTTGACATTTTTTGGCTCATGTCTTGTTAACTTACTCATTGCCTTCTTCCCATGTTTCTGAAGGTAAAAAAAAAACAACAAATTTGCCCAGGTTTCAAAGGGTTAAGGCCACCCATTCATTCACAAATAAAACACCTTTAAAGCCATATTTTAATATTTCTGTCATCTACAAACTGACAGCGACTTTCAGCCCATACTGGAAACACGTCTTCTTCAGCGCTGCAATATATCTCTTCCATATTTGGTGAACACAAAAACAAATGACATCCACGTCCAGACAAACGTCTAACTGAGCTGATAAGAAGATGAAGCACTTCTGATGATCTCACAGCAAACAAATTGGATGCAAATCAATGTGCAGATGCTATTCAAATAGAGTCCAGGCATCAAAGAGGCCACGCTGAGCGACAAGTCCCTGAAAAGCCCAGTGCGAACACGTATCTCTGCGCTTCACTGGCTCAAACAGTGAGTGTCCCACTGCACAAAGGCCAGTCTGTGGAGAGGCCTGTCCTTTCTGCTCTCTAAGTGTCTGAACTGAAGCTACAGCTCGGCTTTATGGTGCTTAAACACACACGGAGAACTGCATGCATTCACAGCACAGCTGCAGAGTAAATATGACACAGACTTAAAGTTTAACTTAAATATGATCAACCTAGTTCAGATTTTTTTTCAGACTGCATTCATATTTTATGTGCTTCAAGTAAATTCTAAAAAAAAAAAATATTGATTTAAAAGTTATTTATTAAATTAAAAAATGTACAAAGGGAGCTGCACAAGAAGAAAAACACAGAAATAAGCAGTTTCTTTTTCTTTCAACAGAAATAAAGTTGTTATCACAGCGACTCAGCACACAGTAATTCCTGAGTCATGCCTGAGTCGTCACGCTCTGTGACAACAGTCAGATGCCAATCTAAACACTGTGATGGGAAGTACAGTGGCCTATTCGCCCCGAGTCATAACACAGTACTCATGAGTCAGCTCCAGCTCGGCGTGCTCGCCGTGGTCGTGTGATGGGAAGTGTGCGGCGCGGTCGTGGTGCTGCTTTGTGCTGGTGCAGCGTTTTTCACTGCTGACCGTCACCTGACTCAGAGAAATGCTGAGCTGGGAGGAGCTACACTGCACTCGAACAAAGGAGGCTTTCAACACATGTACGCATCAGCTGTACTGTATGTGTCCTGTTAAGGCCATTGTACGTATGTGCTGCAGTTCTATCCACAGAGCTGGACGGTGTCAGCAGCACAGATGCAACATTTTCTGTCAAAAACAAACAGGCGTTCTGTATCAGGGAAAGAGAAAATACTCTGACTGACTAACAGGTGTCCATTAAAACTGGATCAACAGATCATTTTTTCAACCTGTGCCTCAAACTCCACAAACTGCCGCTGAGGAAAAAAAGGACTCTTGAAGAGATTTAAAAAAAAAAAGCAAAACAAGAATTTTTTTTACTTACTTCCAAAATGTAGTATAACTAAGTAGATTTATAAAGTGCTTTTCTGGTATTAAGATTAAAACAACAGCAACTGTGAAGTGCTGTCTGCCGCAATCTGCCCTGAAATGTGGAAAGCTGCTGCCGTTGTTTGACTTTTAGCAGCAAACTGCGACCAAAGAGTACAAGCAGCCAATGAGTCAACAGAGTCCTGTGACTCCTGTGACATGTTGACTTATTTTACAAAGAATTTATTCCGGCCTTAAACACATTAACACCCCTCCTCAAAGCAGAAAAAAGTAATTATTGTTGTAATTATTTCAGCAACCACTCAAAACGCTTTACAACACAAATCAGCATTCACCCATTCACAAACACATTCATACACTGGCGGCAGAGGCTACCATGCAAGGTGCCACCTCCTTATCAACAGTAATAACAGTTACAAAGATGCTAAATACTTGTATTTTTTAACTTGGTGACGTGTTTTTTTCAAACTAGATCTGATCTTTGGTTTCAGAGTTGTTTATACGTGGGATTCAGACACACAAAAATTACACAGATTGAAAGCAGTTCCACATGCGAGTCAAAGAGAGAAGCGGTAACGCTCTCAGTTCAGCAAATGAACCCGACACAAAAGCTGGTTTCAGTAGAGATAAGTGTCAAAAATAGTCCCGAAACCTTGATCAGGAGTCACTGCGATCTATTCAGCTTGACTCCAGTGGCCACTTGACTTCCTCCGGCCTCGACATGAAACATCCATTCAAATCATCATTTACACTCTGCTGCTGGCTAAGTGGATTTATGCTGCTTTACAGACACATCATAGTGCTAAAAATTCCTACTCAAAATACAACAGAACAGAAGATGGCCAAAATATATTTGAATTCAAAACACCTGTTACATAAAAGCTGAAATTAGCATTTTGCTTTTGAATATGTGCACCTGAGGTCACTATTTTTGCTCTATGCTAAATACCACTAACCAAAACTACATTCAGAATTACTCTATGGTTTTGGATCAAAAAATGTAAAAAAAAAAAAAAAGAATGTGTAAGAATGAATGTTTATGGCCCAGAAGTGTTACAGTTTTAACGTGTTTGGTGTTGTGCTCACTGCTGATTTCACTAGTTGGAGAAACAGTCGACCAATCAGAGCTTTGTAGAAATTATTAAGAACTGGGATGATATCTTCCTACTTAAGCTGCAGCCATCAAAAACAGTAAACAAAAAATGGCGTCAATTTAGTATGGCCAGCATTAGATGGGTTTCCATTAACCCTCAAAATGAGCAAATTGGAACTGCAAATATAAAATACACTAAATGGAAACAAGTCAATTTCGAACAAAACTCCCATTCATCGCAAAAAGGTATTTTTCACTCTCATAAGGTGGTATTTCAGGCGATTTGAAAAAGCCATATTTCCCAAAACTGCTTTTATTGGTCACATGATGCTATGGCTATGTGCTTGTCGGTAGGAACCGGCTCTCTCGGGAATGATGCAGCAGGCGCTACAAGAGGTCTTACTGCATCGCATAAGTTCAAAAGTGAAGCAGATCATCTGTACGTTTTGAATCCACAATTCCTCTGTGAAATTGTGGACTATCACCTCCTAGAAATCCCTCATGTGGCTGCTCCCGCGTCTAAGGGGCTTGCCTTTCCATTATCTCTGGCCTAACACGCCTACGTCGCCTTCAATTGGAAATAATGACGGCGGGTGCGGTGGCTGCAATTGAAATAAACCTGCAAATGTTTTGAACAACACAGATCTATAATGGAAACTCGCCTCTTGCTGAGATCAACAAGTTACAACAGTACAGTTTGTTCTATGTCAAGTTATGTTTACATGTATTTTAAAAGTCCAGTTTGAGTCGGATTACCACAATAGTTTGATTTTTTTCTAAAATCATGTAAATGTACTGAGTAATAGAAGGTAGATTTATTGGCCATTTTTTAAACAAAAAACAAAATTACATTCATCCTTGATCCTGCTAAATCTTTGGAGTTGAAGGTCAATCAAATATTATGTTCACATTGTAATAATTAATCAGAAAGTTTTTTCTTTTCCTGTGAAAGAATAACTACCTCAGCTGGACAGTTTCCTCTGGGAAATCCTGTGCTGCGACGGTTTTGGGGAAGTGGAATAATCTGTTTTCTATTCATGCCAACAGACCATGCTGCAGGGTATAGAAGGTGCACAGCTTCACCCAAATACCACTCTAGAATGGGACTGACAGCTGTAACATAACATTAGGTTTTGAAAGGGAAACTGTTTTATCTGCAGGGCAAAGGAAAACCTTGTGGGTATCTGTGTTTCTTCTCTGGCTTCTCTGGGCTGGATCAGCAGAAGGTCACAGAGGTTGTAATTACGACGGGAGAGAAAAAGAAGAAATGGTTCACGGCACAGTCAGAGAGAAAAGAAAGAGAAGAAGGGGACCCTGAGAACAGTTGAGGACACAAACACAAATCAGCTGCTCTGACCCGCGCTGCTGCTGTTTTACCCTCCCTGTCCGTCCGCCTGCGTCCACCAGCTGCAGCACCTGACAGCACTTCACACAGCTCGAACCACTCTGCTGCCCTGCCGCTCTGCCAAGAGCTCTCCACTACACACCAACAAGCAGCAGGCCGGCTCTCATCTTGTGCTGGGTTACCAGGCGTGGGGCTGTCGAGGGGAGGCGTCTGTTACAACTTGTAATGAGATCCGCTGCGAGCACTTGACGGCGGCCGCTGTTAAATGTCGCAACTCAAGTGACATCGAGAGCAGTGGCGTCATTAGGCCTGGATAAGGCCAAGACTTCAGCCCAAAACTGTTTTAGAAATGTTATTTCAAAAAATAAGAATAAACCCGAGGGACTGTTCTTTATTTATCTGATTAGGGGGTGGCTGTTGTTTTTTTTACCCTCCCCAAGGCTACAAATATTTTTTCCCTGAGCCTTGCTGAGTGACTGATTTGTTCAATAACCATCAGAAATGTGAAAATCCAATGATTATTTCTGTTTTTAAAGTTTCCGGCTATAATAAATGGTATAATTTGGGCGATTATGCCAATTATCAGATTTGGAAGGCATGTTTTAAAAATCACTAAACATTTTAAAGAAACAAAATGATCAAATAGTTTGAAGATTTTTTTTTTAAATCCCCAAAAAGTTTTACAGGGAAAAAAATATCAAGAATTTTTGAAGAAAGAAATTGCTGAAAAGTATTAAAGAAAAAAAAATCACCACAAATTTTTAAAGAAAAGGAAAAAAATCGCAAAATAGTTTTAAAATCATCAAAGATTAAAAACAAACAAACAAACAAATAAAGAAATAATTAAAAAAAACTGCGAGAAGGTATGTTTGTTTGGGGGTTTTTTTTAAATCGGGACTAAAATAAATACAAGATTCAGCCATTTAAAGTTGTATGCCCCGCCCATAAGCCAAAATAAAAAAGTCCCTCCCCAGTGCTTTAAGAATTATCTGAAGAATTATCTCCTCGCTCCTAAATAACAAACAGTCCCTAATAATGGTCTAAAGCCCTGGATCTAATAATAAGTTATTCTGTCCGCTGCTTGGCTAAATATACTCATATTCTACCACTTTTAACAAAAAAACAACTCAACTAGTCTAGTCTATACATTTTAATGACAGCATTCGTTAAGTATTCTTTTTTCAATCAGCACTGATTACTAACAACAACTAATTTTTTTACCATAATTAATCATAAGGTTTTTCAGGGTAAATAATGCACCAGAGCGCAATAAAAAAGCATCAAAATAGAGCTTGTTCATCAGAAAGGAGGATCCACCCAGAACCCCTACAGAGGTCCACACTAAGCCTCTGATGTCCTCAAACCTTAGAAATGCCTCTGGTCGAGAGCATGCAGATTAATCCTGCAGCAGAAAACAAATATGGAAAAGTAGTGCAGGGGAAAGAAATGTCAGTCAGCTTTTGTTGCTGCTGCAGAATTTAATTGTGCAGACTGTATCACAAACAGCACAGAGCCATCGGGGCGTGATGCAGCTGCCCTGCAGGAGCTCCTGAACTGATCGTGAGCGCCGGCAGATCAGAGGATCAATAGCAGCCAGTGATTGAAATTCAGACGCTCAATATTTGTCCCACTTTAGAAAAGTGGAAGAGTGCAGCTGAACAAATAGCCTCTGGCCCTGGATTTCATCAGAACACTCTCTTCCCAAGGACTCGCTAACACAGATTGATGGATTGATTTATCTCCAACATTACCATCTTTCTAGGTCCACAACAACATCGGCTTCATCTCCTCCCCGTGCACTCTGGCTTTAATCGCTGCACTTATTACACACTGCCTGCCTGTAACGTCGGCCACCGAGGAAGGCTGATTCACCACACTGAATTTAACTCCCTCTGAATTAGACTTAATTGCCTGCAGTGTAAATAAAACGCTAAGAAACATCCTGTCCTCATTGTTCGAATGCTGCAATTGCCTATTTATTACACACAGAGCAAATAATGGTGACGCACCACACTGTGCGCAGTGGAAGACAGGCTTCCTGATAAGGCTGGAGGGAGATTTCAACACGCTGAAGCAAGAAGAAAACTTTTCCTTACATCCAGCGCCACCCACTCAGTCACATCGGCAGACGAGATGGAGGAGAGACGGAGCAAAAAGAAGGACATAAAAGCGAGAGAAACTGAGGAGGGAAGAAAAAGCTGATGGATGTGATGCATCAAACTTTTATGGAGAGTTGTTTACATTTATTTTTTGGTTTTGTTTTTTAGATCTGGCTTAAGGAACACTTTTTAAAATTCTTATATAACGTAACATTATTCAGAATTTTCTTCACAGCATCACTGATTTACAGAACATAACAGTGTTTTGATACCAACTTTGTTATTTAAGCTCTTGCAGTTCTCGGCTACAGTTGTGCCACATGGGAGGTGATGCACTGATAAGTTTCCAGCTGATTTTGGATAAACAGCAGAAGAAGAGCTGGGGAGTTACGCTGCCTTCAAGTGCGCCTCTGAATTATTATATTAACCATATTTACGAGTTATGAGCACATGAACGACCCTCAAAAGTCGTAGTTTGTGTGACGCTTCAGGGCAGCAGAAATAGCAGAAAACATGGACACAGTGTCAACAACTGATGGCAGAAAGTTATAGATTTAATTATTTTGTTCCTGGTAGCTGTTTACTTTTAGTAGTTGCACATTTTAGTATATGAATCTATTAGCTGTCACAAGCAAGCAGACTTTTAACTATAAAGCATGCCAAGCGAGTACACTAATTCTGATAACAACGTTATTTGACTTGACGTCATATATGCATAAACATGGCGGACAAAAGTCGATGTTTAGTCAATGGTAAGAAACTTTTTTATTAAGTCATGTATTGAATATCAATTTGTGACTATATGTTAAGTGTGATACTAATACTAATACTAATACTTAGTGTGGTACTAATATTAACTGCTGTCCATGTAGTGACCTAGATTAAATATAAAAATATATTATGTATATTATATAATACATAAAATATAGACCTAAAAGCACATGAACACAACGAAGTCGGAAGAATGACTTCTAGACTCAGAAACAATGACCTGCTGCCCTGAAACGTCACACAAATGTCACAACTTGGCAACTTCCCACTCGTAATTACGAGTTTAGAGGGCCATTCATGTGCTCGTAACTCGAAAAAACGGTAAATAATATTATATTTCCGAGGAGCACGTGAAGGCAGCATAAGATAAGCAGCTGCTGGCTATAGTGTTGTATTGTACAGGCAAATATGAGAATGATAACGGCAACATCTTCTCATTTTTAAGTCCCCAAAATGCTCAACTTTCACTTTAAACACAGGCAATGTGATATGTGGGAACCTTACTTTTATATTAAATAATTTAAAGAGCGATGCATTACTTATACAATAGTAAGTGATTGCATGTTTTATGTAACTTGCCAAACACTGTTAAAGAGTAAAGTAATTATGCTGAAGGAGGGAAACGCCCTGAAGCAGCTTTAAAGGGTAACTTGATCGCTCATTGATGATAAATTATTGACTGCAGGTTGACAATGTGACAAAGGATGGCCTCCTGAACACGCTCTCTTTGTGCACAGACCTGAAAGCTCCTCTGTCTGAACCTCTTCTTTCACTCACTGCCTCCCTCCTCCTCCTCCTTCACCTCCTCCCTCCTCTTCTCCTCTTCTCCTCTTCTCCCCTCGGAGCTCCACCCACACAGCTACTGAATGGAAAGGTGTGCCGGCTGCCTGCTTCTGCCACAGTATCTGTTTACTCAAAGCTGCTTTCACTTACGTGAGACGCGCCGCAGCTGCTCCTGTGAGGAGGCTTATAGCTAATACACTCACATGTTCATAGACCCCTGAGTGCAGTACGAGCCCCCCCCCCGGCCTTCAAAGCGAGGTTTCGCAGCAAGCACATGCACTTGAGAATGCATGTGGTTTGATTAATAGCATTAGCGGAGGAAAGACCCAGCTACATCCTTCCCATGTGGTGCGGGAAAATTCCTTGGAAACATGCAGACAGATCGCCTATAAACCCCCCTTTTAGGGTCGTTATGCTATTGAAGACATGTGACCATAAGTGTGTAGTGGTTCCAGACGTGTTCGAGCATTGAGCAGGGTTTTACTCTGCACTCTTTGCTCCACAGGAAATGCACCTTGACCTCAAATCCCATGGTGGATGTGGAATCCAAAAAAGCTCCTCCGTCCGGGGTCTCAAATCTGCCACCGAGCTGCAGATTTAAAACTCCAGTCTGTGCAGGAGGAAACTACGATGCAAAGCAGTCACACACGTCCAAAAACATCTGAATAAAGTGCTTAAAATGAATTGCACAATTGGCCTTGAAACTGTTTTAATGACCTATAACCGAGAGCTCGGAGCTGATTTCTGTATACGTTTCTAAATTTGGAGCTTGAGCCTGAGAAAATAAGCTGTGCAAGAATTTGCATCAGGGCCCTGGCATTTGGGAGCTGTTCAGATAAGAGCCTGGTAATTGCTCACATTTGACTTTTCAAACAGTGAATTCTAAAAAAGCCAGATGCTTTGTGCAGCCTGATGAGGAAGAATTAGCGTTCACCTTCCTGAAACAAATAAAGGGAAAACTGTTCAGGGACTGCACCATAAGCATGAAAATGTTTTCCAGACCGAGAGAATGAGGAGCTCAACCTTCTCTCCTCGGACATAAAGAGCTGTGCTCTGCTTTCTTCATCACTGGCACCGAAACCAGTATTTAGAACAAAAAAGTTGAGATGGAGTTCGCCAATAGACTATTCTAAGGGCCCTATTCAAACAATCTATATTACATGACGCAAGTGCATTTAGGCCGTGTCCAACTCCAATTTTGATAGCTTAACGGCAAATAATTTGGGCACAAAGTAAGGCTCAAAGCAGCAAAGGGGTTGCATTTAGTCCCTTAAATGGTCATAGGTGTGTTGAATTCAACTAATCATACTATCATCTATTCTCTTAAAAAGCCACCTGGCACACTGCTATTTGGCAGATTTGGCAAATTGGAGAAGTGAGCAGTCACTACAGCAGATACCCTGGGACATTTCAGAAGCAAAACTAAAAACAGGAAAAGGAAACAGTAAACTCTTCAGAAATAATCAATGAAGTAACACTGCTCTTTGTGCAGAAATGTGCACAGTGTGTGCTCTGACACTCACAGAGTGCGGTGCATAGTATATTCCATCAGCGCTCCGAATTTACCAACAGTCCAGTTTGTGCCAGCGTGCATAAGGGGATTGAAGGATTTCAGTTCTTTAGGCATCTTTAACTATTATCAACTGACACCTGACTTTGAATTTCTGATTGGCTTTATCCATATTACGTAATATGGATCCGAGATAACCACACCAAAATCAACCTAGCTTCACTGTGAAAAAACTAAAATGACAATATTTCAAATTTGGATTGAGGCTAATATCTGATCATTTTTTATGTTTTTTTGTGATGCATGCAGGACCCTAAATGACACATTATGAAAGTATTTGGTGATTTGGGTTCCAAAACCAGGAAAAGACAGCTTTTACAATATTATCATATCCAAAAGCTAAAACAATATCTAGTCTCATACCACAATATCATGATCAGTTCTTATTCATCCAAAGGAGAGCACGAATGTGGGCACAAAATTTCATGAAAATCCATCCAACAGTTATTGAGACAATTTAATCGAAACCACAAAAATGAATCTCAGCATTAAAGTAAAAGGAATTAAAGTCAGAGCGTAACAAAACTCATTAGGATTCATCCTTTGACAACCATGAATGTCTGCACAACATTTCATGACAATCCATCCAGTAAATATTGAGAAACTTGGACAAAGTGCAGCACCAACATTGCCTTCCATAAAGCCAAACCACTAGCCTGGCTGAAAATCTAATGAGCTTGTTAACACAGTGGAAAAAGCTGGTAGTTTCACCCACTTGTGTAGTAAAACAGCTCTCTGAGGGATCAATCTGTGCGAGCTGTCCCATTGACTTCTCCTGAGTAAACACCGCCACCTCTTCTCCAACAGGAGCCTCAGTCCACCTCGCTGCAGAACAAAAGTCTCTCTGAGACGAGGAGTCGGGTTATGTAAGCGCCATTACACTCAGGTCAGTATCTTCTGACACGCCATACATCAACACCGGAGCTTCGGGCTGTGAAGAGTAGATGGTTCCTTCCCGAATGAGAGCTCCTCATTAGCGGAACATAACAAGGTGTTTCGGTTCATTATGAAAAATGCTCAATCAAACAACGACCGTGTTCACGCAGGATTGAATAACTGGCGAGTGAAAAGGAAGAAGGAAGGAGGGATGAGGAGAAAAAAGCGAGCTTTTCTCAGGTTCGAATCCAAACAGTTGGAGCAAGAAAAACACTTTTAAATGTTGGCAGTCGCCCAGAAATGTTTCTGTTTTTGATAGAAATCATTTCATTTTACAGTCCAAGGTGTTGATTTCAACGTGGCTATTTGAAACATTTTTGACAATTAGTGCTAGAAATGACTGATTTATAACTAACCCTCTGAAACTTGGATCAACATCGCTTTTCTTGGGCTGAATTCAGATGCCTTTCACAAGTATTTAAACCCTTGAAACCTGAGAAAATTGGTTTGCTTTCTTTCTAAAATATTTTTAAAAAGACAATGAGCAACTTAGCAAGAAATGTCTCATAAATTACACATAATTATAAGATGTATAAAATATTTTTTCAAAACCTAGAGGAAAATGTCCAGAAACCTATATTTGTAGTTGTCATAATTCAATATTTAAAATAATTTTACAGAATTATTATAATTTCGAAGCACTTTTTTAAAGATCATATCCTTGTTCCTGTTTCCTTGTTGTTGGTTTTTTGATTTTTTATTTTTTTTTTACTTTTTTCATTTTTGTTTTTCACTATATTTAGGTAATTTTCTTATTTTTCACCCCTAAAAAAAACAAAAGATAAAAAAGTTATCATAATTACATTTCTAAAATTATTTTACAGAATTATTAGAATTTTTAAGCACCCTTTTCAGGTCATTTCCTTGTTGTTTTTTGTGCGTTTACTTTTCCATTTTTGTTTTGTGTAATGTTATTTTGTGTTATTTTTGAGGTAATATTTTGTACTTTTCACTAATTTCTTGCCAATTTGAGTAATTTCTTCATAAGCTGCTCCTCTTTTCCTTTTTTTCCATGCTTTTGAAAAAAAAAAATCAAGCCATTTTTTTCAGGTTTCAAACAGTTAATTCCTGCATGAAGTTTCAAAGCTCCATTTTCAGCAGCGATTACATTCATATCTTGATGCTAAACTCTTTATAATCCTTAATTAATCAAGTTTAAATCATCAGATTTCATTCATTTCATTCATTTAACGTGAAAGTTTAAAACCCTCCCATTTCTATCACAAACAGGAAGATTTCAGGGTGATTTCAAACGTGCATTAGAGTAAACTAAATGCCGATTTAAGAGAACAAAATTTGCATCAATTCCTGGATTTAAAAAAAATGTTGGACTCTCTGTAATCGTACTTTCTGAGCTATAAAACTTCCTGCGATGGGACGAGTGGATGGCTGGATGCTCCCGGGCCACTCAGCTGGGGTGTCAGCCAGTGACCCCATCAATCAGGACAAACGAGACGGCGCCCCGAGAGCGTGACCGGGGTGAGAGGACCGATTCGCAGGGGAGCTCCTGTTGGGATTTATAGTCCGGCTGTGTTAAGCACGACAGCGAGCGGACGCAGGATTTTCAGCCCCAGAGAGTACTCAAGACTTCCTATTAAGATATCTTTCAGTTTTCTTACTGTTTCACAGAGAACAGCAGCCGACGGATGACTAAGTGACAGAGATGAACGCCGAGTCGTCTGCCGCCAAGAAACAGACAGAAGGTTTTTTTTTTTTTATTTCCCTGAAGAGGCTTTGAATCAGACAGAGGAGGCATCTGAGACACACGATGATGTTCTCACCTTTCTTTAAAGGAATATCTGCCATTTGTTTTCAATGCTTAGCTTAGCATATGGACAAAAACAGGGGAAACAGCTAGCCTGGCTCTATCCAAAAGTAATAAAAGCTTACACATTATATTTGTTCACTGTAATCTTTAAAAAAAAGCAGATGTTGTTTTTCTTACAGGGGGCAGCAACAATATTATTTGGCCAGTAGCAGCAACTTCCATTAGAGCTTTAAGACCGAGACGCACCAAACCGACAAAATCGACAAAAGTCGGCTGCTGTGTTGCCTCACGTCGCCTGTCTCAGCCGAAAAGTGACACATGAGCACACTGCAAAGACTACTGACTACAATTTTTTCTGACTTTAGCTCTTTGTTTACATTCCTCACCTCTGTTTGACTGACTGACTGTCTCCGCTGTCTCCAATTCAACGTGCTGAATCGACTTGAAAAAGCAGACAAGGTGTATGTACAAAATTTAATTTTAGTGCCTTAAAATAAAAAAAATATGTATAATAGGTGCATGTGAGATTAATCAGGGGCTCAGTATCAGGCTGCAGGGTGGAAAACATCACATGACACAGACAGTTTGTATAGCCAAAAAAAGAAAAAGTGACACTCTCTTCAGCGCGCTCATGTTTTATGTAGTGAAAAGAAGCAACATTTCAGCACATAGCGCCTTTATCAGGGTGGAGAGCAGAGCTCCACATACACACACACACACACACACACACACACACACACACACACACACACACACACACACACACACACACACACACACACACACACACACACACAGGGAATACACTGTTTCCACATTCCCTGCTTTGTCACCGCTGCTCTGTGACGCTCTTATTCTTTTGTTAAAAAGAGAGCTGCGAAAGGTGCATCATGGGAACAGAGGAATCTGATGACAGGAAGCATTTTGCGAGCTGACATTACACATCCTATTATGCAATTTAGCAAACAGCTGCTGTCTTCTTACTAGAACTGAAACGTCACGCAGTCATTCATGTGCTGAGTCAGTTTCCTGAAACTCCTGAGAAGAAACTGTCGTTTAAACATTCCCGAGGCGCAGAAAACAAAAGCAGGTTTGTCTTCCTTCCTGAATATTAATCTGTACGCTATCCCGTGTAATTTTCTCCAGAAGCAGTGTGGAGATGTAGGTCAGGATGCTCAGTCCTGACGCCTGCTGCCAGCCCCGCCCGAGGGAGCGCTGATTAGTCAAAGTGGGGAGTGTAAAGTGGTGTTAAGTGTGATGACTGACTCACTTAGTGTGCACTTCCTGAATATCTTCCACAAAAAAAGACAAGTTCCTGCAGAGACTTGAGGCACGCAGGGTGAATTAATTGCATCATGATTCCTAGAAAAGTATTGACCAACACATTTCTGCTGAACGCACACACCTTAACTGAACTCCAAAGAGGAAAAAGCCAAGAATCCATTATTTCATAATTGAGCTCCTTCCTTCACTTAGTGTGTCAGACAAAGACTCAAAGAAATGGTCCACATCTGTCAGAGCTGCAGCTGCAGGAGAAAGTTTCATTATTGGATCGATCTGCTGATTCTTTTCACAAACAGTCGATTCATCGTTTAGGCTATAAAATATTCACTACAGTTCATGTCATTTTCAAATTTCTTATTTTGTCCAAGATCTATTTTGGGGGGAAATTTTAAATATGGAATGAAATGAGTTTGATGAAATTCCACTATTTTTGGCGCATACCCCTTTCCCACAAAAATCAGCACATGCACGCAGGTTTTTCAAACATGTAAACCCGCTAAAAATAGGCTAGTGACTACATTTCCCATTGCTAGTAGCGCAGAGGTTGTACACAGATCTGCAGCAGATAAGTGTGCTGTTTGTGTGTGTGTGTGTGTGTGTGTGTGTTTTGGTGTGTCGGTGCAATCTCACAGACAGACCATGGAACAGGTAAACAGTAGAAAACAGCATGGACAGAGGTCTGTGAAAACTACGGTGGTTACTTCTCTTTATATATCTCCTCCTTATTCAGTCTCTCTTTCAGCCTCAGGTCAGACTAATTTGGATCAATGTTTGAACGCAGCTTAGGAGGACAGGGACGGTAATTAACGGCAGCGCATCACTGCATCTCGCTTAAATTAGCGCGTTCACCCAGGTGTTGTATTCCCATCACTGCTGATCGCAGCCAGAAGCGATAAGTACTCGTGTCTACTGCAGAGTCATTTGACCCGGGTGTGAATGCCAATCGTATGCATTCCCATTGCATTAAAGAAACTGATGCTTGTGGGGTTTTTGTGCAGTGGGAAGAAGGCATTTGGTTGTTTCCATGATGTGTACAAGGGTTTTCCAAAATGTAAAAATGCAACGATAAAATTCTGCTTTTACAGTTTCTTGCTATGATAAATAATGTAATTTTGCTAATTTAAAAAAAGCACCACACCCTCCCCTCTCATAAAAAATAAACAGTCCCTCACTATCATGAACGCCACAGAAAAGCAGCAGATTCTGACACTGAAGGAGCTGGAAGAAGCAAAGGTTTCACATTTTTGCTTAAAAATTTACTAATACAATTACAGCTGATTAGTTATCTTTTGATCGACTAAACGCTGCAGCTCTAGTCAGAACAGACTCAAAGTCACAAAACAAGACAAAAGTTTTTGGCAGGAGTGAAGCATCAGACTGATGAGGGATGAGCCTTATCTGTGACCTGGCTTGTACAGTTGGAGCAGGGGAATGTGGGTGTTGGTCGGGAGCGTTTGGGAACAGAGAGGATGGGGTGTGGGAGATGGGAAGTGGGAGGCGGGAGGTTTATAGGGAGGGCCTGATCGAAGGTGCTGCAGCTCATAACCTTATAAGGACAAACCTGCACAAATTAGCTTCAGCAGTCAACACCTGAACTCCACCTTCCTGCTACGAAAACAACAAACTCTCACAGACCAAACACAGACAAGGAGTGTTTGTTTAACATTTGTCGGATGTAATGCATCCGATAAATACATACTAAAACTCCCATGTTGTTTAAGACAAAATCTGTGGGAGCTGCAGCTTTAAGTAACATCTGGCACAGTGTACCTGAGACACCTGGATCTGCAGAGACATTAAGATTCCAAGATAAGAGGAAACCTGCCTTTATACCTGGGCTCAGGTTAAGACTTGCATCGGACTCAAAATATTTTAAGCACTCTCTGACATGCTGGGTCCGTGTGCGTCAAAGTGGATTGCAAAATAGAGCCAAAGAAAAAAAAACCCTGCACAACATGTATTTTTCCACTATTGCAGTCTAGTTTAACACACTTCAGCACTCTACACACTTTGGTGGTAAAATGTTTGCTGTCCATTATCACTTCTTGACAAAGAAATTAAAGGGAACTTTTTTTATTAATCCTGGATCCTATTTTTCCATAATAATGCATCTAAGTGACAAATGGAGACCAAAACTTTTGAAATTGGCCTGATATTGAGTGAAACTGGCTGCAAAATAATCCCTGCAGACGACTGACTATTGTCAGTTTATAACCACTAAAAATGCTTATTTTTTGCCACTGACAGGTTCATATTGTTATTCTAAGTGTCTGACAACTTAAAAAAAAGGATCCCTTCAGAGTTAGACGTTTTTTGTAAACCAGAAACAGCCCCGAAATGGCCATCACCAACTCCACCAGACTCCATTTAAAAATTAGCAATTTTAGCATGAACAGAGCAAACATATTTTCACATCTAACTGGGTGAATTAAGGGTTAATTTCAACCAAACCAGAGTTGGTGACTATTGTAACAGAGTCAAAATGAATCAAGATGATTTTTGTGGTGTTTATTTTGCTTCTGTCGACTTTGAATGAAGTGTGTTTTATGGTTACAAAAGCACTCTTTATTTAAATAAAGTTTGGTGGGTTTGATGTTAGTGATCTCTGGGCTGTTTCTGGTTAGCATCTCTTTAACAAAGAGGTCTATCTCTGCAGGAATCCTTTTCATGATGTTGTCAGATACTTAGAATGACAATTTGAGCCCTTCAGCGGCAAAAACAAACACTTTTAATTGACAGTGCTCATTTGTCTGTGGGGATTACAGTGCAGCCCGTTTCACTGCTGACAACTGTAGCGCTCTCACTCCAGACTGGACCAATTTCTGTTGTCTCCATTAGTCACTTTGACACAAGATTGAGGGAAAATAGGGTCCAGGTTGAAAAATACTGAAGTTACCCTTTAAGGAAGTGAAGCAACAGAGCAAAAACGCAGTCGTAACAATAAACCAACCAAACACTTATCTCGAATGCAGAGGAAACCACATTCAAGATGCTCGCTGATTGATTTCAAAATGAAAATATGTCAGAATTTTCTTATCAAAATTATGATTTCAATAAAAATCAATGTTTTTCTTGACGCGAAACCATCTGCAAACACAAAAGGCTTCTAGGTTATCTGTTCATCAGCAGCAGAGCTGATTGCTGTGGCCTGGAGAGAATTTGGGCGGTGTGTGTTTGCGTGTGCACACATGCATATGGATGGTGTGACTCCACTCGCCCTGCAGGCTGAGGACAGAGGTGCCTGCCTGACAGGGGGGGCTGTGGCCCTCCCACTCAGCCTGATTGTGAGCTCATCTAGTCAGATCTCAACATAAGCACTTATCACGTCTCTCTGTGGAGAGGAGCAGATGAATAAAACATCTCGCGCTCTGCAGGATGATTGCATCAATGAGGGTCATGCAGGCCCAGAAATGTGGGGGTCACGATGGAAGTCCAGACTGGAGCAAATGTGGGGGCTAAATGCTTCCTTCATGTGCAAACTCTAACTCTTTAACCTCTGCTGGACCAATTACTGGCTCCTGTGTTTTGGCTAAATGTTGCTCAAATTCATTGAAACTAACTTTCAATTCTTTCCAAAGCTGTGATATTGTGAATTTCCACCAAATGTTGGTGAAATGTTTATAAAATTTAAGATATATTGTCAAAATCAATGGTTTCAGAGGTTAAAACTGTTTTTTAGAATAAACCAACTTGTTTACATTTATTTTAGAACCAAATTCATTACAACAGCTACTTGTATACACATACATTTTTTTAAAAAGTTATTTAGTCCCAAAATATTCTGTTAACATAATCATTTGGGACTAAAAAGCTTGTGAGGAAGGATACTTTGACTGTATATAATTAGCTGTTGTTACTTATACAAACATTGAAATCACTTTTGACATTAAGGATTCTTGTCCATAAAACAGAACTTGAACGATAAATCGATTATTAAAATAGTTGCAGATTAATTTCCTATTGATCTAATCATTAATTGTCTCAGCTATATTCAATTCTTTATTTTACTGTTTTTCTGAGCAACCCCTTTGTTTACATTTTTGTAGAACCAAAATGATAACAACATCTACTTATATACACTTAAAATATAATTTTTAAGAAGTATTTAGTCCCCAAAAAATATTCAGTTAACGTAACATTTTGGTACTAAATAACTTTTGAAAAAGAAAGTTTGGCTGTATACAAGTAGCTGTTGTTACTTTGGTTTTACAAATTTGTAAAGCAATCAATTAATTTCGGACATCATCGAGTGTCCCAGGAATGACAGCTTTCTGTAGACCAACCCGGTTCCCTCATCAAAAAGCCGATGGGATTTTTCCATCAGATTTTGGATCATTG
Source organism: Plectropomus leopardus (assembly GCF_026936395.1). Taxonomy (NCBI): domain Eukaryota; kingdom Metazoa; phylum Chordata; class Actinopteri; order Perciformes; family Serranidae; genus Plectropomus; species Plectropomus leopardus. Next base: position 7,302,516 of record NC_142189.1, read on the forward strand.
CAGAAAATAAACTTTGATGTTTACATGTTTTGTTCAACAAGATAATCGTCACAAATGAAAACCACTAATGGCGTATTTTATGTCGTAGAACAAAACATTAAAGTCTCTTCAACTTGTGTTATCCACAGACCTTATTTCAGGCTTCTAACCCAAAATCCATTCAAAGGACCCATCGACTTTTAGACGAGGGAATGGACATAACAAATACAGATAGATAGATAGACAGATAGATAAAATGTAAATAAGTTGGTTTGTCCTGAAAAAACAGTGAAATCATGACAAATTTTGACAGTTTTAACCTATGAATCCATTAAATTTCACAATAAATCGTTGCTTTTATAAACATTTCACCAGCATTTCGTTGGACATTCACAAAGTTTGGGATCTCCAAAAGAATTTAAAATTTGTTCCAATGGGTTTGAGCAACGTTTAGCTGAAATACAGGAGCCAGTGACTGGTCCAGCAGAGTTTATGAGTTTAATACAGCGAAGGAGCAGCAGCAGGAGATGCTGTCCAGCCCTGTCTGCTGTCCACACCTGTCTCTGCCTCTGCATACCTTCCCTTTATTTCCTCTAATTCGCCTTAGACCGGTAGCAGCCTGCCGATGACATAATCCAGGAAACTAGAAGCTGAGAGCTTGCAGTGCGAGAAAGAAACTTGGGGAAAAAGTTTTCCAACGGCAGCGAGAGGGGCCGATTATTACCATTTTTGGGCACGCTTGCTCCCATGCAAGCCCAGCCCAAACCGCAGCGCTTACTCAGATTCCACAGCGCTTTTCTTCCCCGTTTTTCAAAGCGGAGGAAAAGTCTGGGGAGCAGAGAGAGAAGTAACACCCCTTCTCGAAACAGGCCATTCATACTCTGCTAAAAAAAAAAAAAAAAAAGGCAGCAGCTGTTTGACGCGTGTGGGTGATTTTGGGCTTGTTAAAGACAATATATGGACGTCTTACAACCCGGGTTACGGAGCTCAAACTCATCAAAGGAGGTAAAATAAAGCATGAATCTATTGTAATATATCAACATGAGCAGACTTAGTTTAAAAAATTGGGAAATAACGTATGAAACAACTTGAAATACAAACAGAAATCTATTTATTTGCGCCAATTCGTGCGTAAAATCGCCAAAAATCACAAATAAATGAGACGAAAAAGGAGTTATAGTGGGTTTACCCCCCTCCTCACACACCCAAACACACACTCCATCTCCCGGTTGTTAAGCATAGCCTAATCCACGTCGCATCATAAACCAGATGACAGGAGGGGCCACTTACAAACCATATGCACTCAAGCGCATGGCTGACATCTGTTGCACTGGATAGGTGGGCGTCCTGTCCAGTTTTTAATTGTTTCTTTGACCTCCTTCTTTTTTCTTTTTTTTTTGAAACACTCCCCCTCTTGTACTGTACCACTCCTGCTGCGGGATATCTCACAAGGCTGCACAGAATAAGTTGTTTTGAAATGTAAAGTTTTTGAAGCACGTAAACCTCCAGGAATAGTTTGGAAACGCGCGCAGGTGATTACCAAAAGCGATAATGAGCCTAATAATTAAAGCGAGCAGCTGTCAATGGGGGTTTGGTGCCTTCCTGATCGATCCGCAGCCCAAAATAATACATAACAAGGTAATATTAATTCTATTCTTGTTATTATTCTCACGACGAGGAGCAGGCACACTTCCGCACCTTCCCACCGGAGGTAAAAGGAAGTCAGACTCACCTTTCTCTGCTGCTTCTCCCATGCAGGATCCAGGAGCAGATCCCGATCCCAGTCGTCTTCCTGTTGCATGTAATCGATTTCTCCGTCATAGTGATCCATATTAAACACGTATATCGATAAAGCCGTGTGTGTAAGGAGGCTCTCTGCTGGTGTCGTATGTGCCCCCGGTCCTCTCCGCGGTTGATGGTTTACAGCAGCTCCGCTCCGCCACGCATTCAAGACGGTGTGTGGATGAAATTAACGGTCCACCCCCGGCTTCCCTCTCTCTCTCTTTCTCTCTGTTTCTCTCTCTCTTTTTTTCTCTCTCTCTCTCTCCTCCTCTTCTCCCTCGGCTCTGCCTCTTTTCTCTCTCTATCTGCTCTAGTTTTTGGCCCGGCTGCAGGACTCCGCGGTAGGCAGGTCTAGCGGCAAAGGAGCGACAGACGCAAAAACTTTGCTTCAGACAAATTGAATCGATAACCGACCGAGCGACGTGATTGGACGCCGCCCGGAGCACATGACCCGCCTCCTGGAAGCGGATTGGCTGACTCGGCTGTCAGCTCGGAGGCTTTATATCCAAGGTTGACTGCTTTAGGTTGATCTGAATGTTTGACTGAGCGGATACTTCACAGAGTAATTAGAGTAAAACAAGAGTAACGCGTTACCATAGGCGTCTCCTTTACACTAGAGCCCGAAATATGTTTACTTGGAAAACTTGCTAATACTGTTGTTAAATTCAGCAAGATTGCATTTGCTGTTGCAAGAAAATGTAAAGCTCTAACACTGGGATCAGACTGCCCTTTAACCCTTTGAAGCCTGAGCAAATTGGCTTGATTTCTTTAAATAAAATAAAACATGGGAAGAAGGCAATGAGCAACTTAAGAAGCTTGTAACTGTAGCTGTAATATAAAGTGACGTAAAAGTAGAGAAATTTCTATCAATGTAAGTGGGCTTTGTATACTCAAGTAGTGCACTTACAGACTACTTTTTATTTATGTTTATCTATTCTATCTTAATTTCATGCGCTAAATTTCAGATGCATATATTGTAGTTTTTATTATTTTTCTGGCATCTAGCGTTATTTTGCACATTAAGATTTTATTTTCATTGATTTAAAATAAAAAGAAGCTATATTCAATCTAGAAATTAGGCATCCGAGTCTCTGTAATGTAATTCAGCTCCACAAATTGTGTGCTTTAAAATAGTTTCCACCACTGAGGAGATAAATTTCTATCATTGGTGGAAAGCAACTATTGCAAGTATGTTCAACTACTGTTATGCTCAAGTAGTGCACTTATGTAGACTACTTTTTGTTTTGTTTTTATTTAAGTAGCCATATTTAACTTTATGCGCTACATTTCAGATGCAAATATTGTACTTTTTATTAATTTGTCTGGCATCTAGAGTTAGTAGCCACTTTGCATTTTAAGCTCTTATTTTTTTTAAAAAAAGGCTACAAAAAATCTTTAAATAGACCTATAAGTCTCTGTAATGGACAATTCAGTCCCACAAATAGTTGTGCTTTAATAAAATTTGTATGCCTAAAATGTGTTGTTAATCCTGACTTCTGCTTAATATCGGCACAATTTTAAAGTTAAGACTTCATCATGTGTAAAATATAGCAAATTTGCACTGCGCATGCGCAAAACAGGCTCACAGTCATTGAGAAAAGAAAGGTGAGTCACAATGAGACTCCTGTAAACATGTGAAGGGAAGGCAGGTCTGTCTGCCTTGTAAGGTAAACTGACTCCCTTTACTCTGTCTCACACACACACTCACACACACTGAGAGAGCAGGAGAGATGCCGACACGGGATAGCCCCGGCAGTCAGGGGAAAGTGGAGCGCTCTTCCATATATGGACAAACTTCCAAGGGTGAATGTTTGGGAAAGTGATGTCACAGACTGGGAGCAGACTGCCAGCTCACCGCCCACTGGTCCCAGCAGCAGCAGCAGCAGCAGCCCAGTGCTGGTGATGAAAGTCAACTGGAGAACAAAACCAAAAGTAGCTGACTGCAGCTCATTAGTAATGGAGTCTGGAGATAATAACACACTTTTTTCCATTAGCTAATTAACCTGCAGGCTTTAGAAAAACTAAAGTAATTCATTAACTTCACATTTAAATTTAACTATTGGCTAAAAGTTTATACAATTTAAATACAAATTAAAACACAGTTCATTATTTGAGTCAATTAATAACACCATTTCACTATTGTGCCTTTAAATAATTAATGATTTAATTAGTGTAGCCTATAAATGGATTTGCAAAATAAATGTGAATCAGGAGTCTGCAGCCATGTTAGCAGCTGTTTGAGGCTGTGCTTCATCAGAGCAGTGAGTTAGCTTTGGGCTAAATGCTAATGTCAGTCAGCTTACACGCTCACAGTGAAAGTTTGTTTCACATTAAAGTCTGACGTGGAAATTTATCGAAATTCAGCATTACATCATGAAATGTGGCTTTAATCTTTTCAAAATAAAGTCCACAGCTCATGCTCTGTGAGGCTAGGGGTCATTGTTTTAAGCTAAGCTAGCATGCTCACAATGAAAATGTATCAAAAAGAATTGCTTTTTTAATATGAGCAAAATACATAAAAAAATCTATGATTAGTGGCTCTGTGAGGCTACTTAGTGAAAGTTATTTTGAGCTACATGCTATTGTCAGAAAGCTAAAATCCCCCACTTGTTTAGTGTGTTAGCATGCTTGGCTTGGCTAATTAGCACTTGAGTACAGCTGATGCTAAAAGAAATTTCTTTTTTTTCAGGTATAAAGTTTGTTTTTCTGGGCCGATGTGGAGGTTAGCTTCACCTGGGTTCCCGCCACAAAAAACCTATGAGATTTTTCCACTGGATTTTGGATTACTTAAGAAAATAAACTCTGTGGCAAACGTTTATGATACTTTACATGTTTAGTTCAGAAAGATAATTTTTACAATGATCGCAACTTATGATTTTTTAAGCGTAATGACTTCACAACTTCAACATCATCATCATAACAGGCTGTAAAGTTAAAGTCGGAGTGATGGCGTTCTGTAGTCTCATTTAGCCACTTGTTAGCAACTGCCTTTTTAAAAACATGTTAAGGCCTAAACGTTCACAAGTGGGGTATTTACAGAATAACCTATTTTATGTCGTAGCACAAACAGCTAAGGTCTCTTCAGCTTTTGTTAACCGCAGTCCTTATTTCAGGCATCTAACCATAAACCCATTGACCTCAAGACAAGGGAGCAAGGACTGCTAAAATGTTAAATCTACAGGCAAAGTTTAATGGGCACTCATTGGATTTTTACACAAAGTCTAGTTTACTTTTAAGAAGAGTGCTACACAGAACTCAAAAAATAAAATAAAATATCCCGGTTGATATTAAGGTTAAAAGTTGGCTTGAACTTGAGACTTCTACCTGAAAATTTGCCTTACGAACTAGACGTGATGGATTTAAAGGACGGGGCATGGGGAACCAACAGAAGACAGCATCAACTTGTTTGATAGGAAATGCATGATTGAGTGGTTTGGGAGCTTGACCATATTAGGCTCTAAAAGTCAAGGCCTCTGCAGCTTCAAATTAAAATCTGTCTCTTGTGAGTTCCCCAACTTTATAGAAGCACAATATTAATTTGCTGGAATAGCTAGAGATCAATAAAATTATTGTGAGTTATCTTGAGGCGAACATGAAAATCTACAAGATTTCATGGCAATACTTCTAACAGTCTTCAAAACATTTCACTGCATCTGTTGGTGGCCACAGAGGTCAGAGGATCACTGCCAACTGGCTTCATGGACACAGTGTCTGTGCAAAATTTCATGGTAATTCAGCAAATACTTGTTGACATATTTTAGTCTACGCCAAAGTGGTGGACCACCTGCCATGCCTGGAGTCTTGCCGCTAACATGGCTAAAGAGGCTTTTAATTGTTAATTCTGTATTTAAATTGCTAATGAGTTTTCCATTCTGTCACTTAAACATACAACTTGTACCACAAAGAGGATAGAGCAGCAACAGGAGCTCTAATTGGCCAGCAGACAAAAGAGGCTATTTCTCTCAACACTGCAAATGATGGCTTATTAAACGCATCAATTAACTCATTATAATCAACCGCTGAAATGTGTATAATTATTCTAGTGGCACACTCCAGGCTGCACAGTTTGGTTCGGGCAGACAGGAGAAATTTCAGTCAGTCCGGCGAGTTGACGTCAACACAATACTATTCAGCAGAATCCCAGAATATCTTGTGAGGAGTCAGTGGTGCAAAGGAGCTGCTTCTGTCTGCGGCACACAGGTCATGTGAAGAGCCGGTACATTTGGCTCTGTCTGGTCTCTGGCAGCATCCCAAGGTATTCCAGTCATGTTGGGAGGGGAATTCTTAAATAGCTGTCCTTGCTGTTAAAGCTGAACCATGTATGGGATACTGCAGAACGACCAGGATAATCCCATTGAGTTGTACATGTGTTTGGATTTGTGGTCAAACAACTTGAGCCAAAACACCATCTGCGGCCAAAAGGAGCACACTGTAGGCACGGGACAGAGGAAGAATGTGAGTCTACAAGGAGAGATTTGCTCTTTCTAAATATGATGCAGCAGTGGGCAAAGGCTGAGGGCGAATACAAGATCTGACTGAAAACCTGAAAAAACTCAGATTTCAGATCTTAAAGGGAAATCCTTAATGCATAACATGGGAAATACTACTGCATATTAGTAAAAACTACATATACCGCCATGCGGTTATGCGCCTCCACGCTCAAGACAAGTTGCATTTACAAGTTTAAATCCACGTCTGTAAAAACATGGATTCTTCATACACACACACAGACATACACACACATCTTCCCCTAGCAGCAATCACAATGTCACGGTGGGCACATATGGTTCTTGAGTTATGGCTCAAAACGTGTTTTATGAGGTCACCATGACATTGACCTTTGACCTTCAAATTCTCATTCTCAAGTGGACATTTTGTGCCAATTTTGAGTAAACTTCGTTAAAGTCATCTACAGATATTGTGTTTATGAAAATGAGACAGATGCAAAATCACAGTGATCTTGATCTTTGACCACCAAAATCTAACTAGTTCATCTTTGAGTCCTCTTGAACGTCAATTTCCCCCAGGTATTCTTGAGTTATCAAGTTCACAAGAGTGCGACAAATGCAAGATCAGCACGACCTTGACCTTTGACCACTAAAATCTAATCAGCTCATGCTTGAGTCTACTCTAATGTTTGCGCCGAATTTGAAAAAAAAATTCCAAGATTTTCTTGAGATATTCTGTTCAGAAAAATGAGGCAGACAAGGTCACAGGGACCTTGACCTTTGATCTATGGCCACCAAATCTAACCAGTTCACCCTTGAGTCCAAGTGAACGTTTGTGCCAAATTTGAAGAAATTTCTTCAAAATATGAGATTTCGTGTTCACAACAATGGTCCAAACAGCCCGCAAACATAATGCCACCTTCACGTAAGGAGCTACACAAAGTAACAAGCTAGTGAGCAGGAATGTTTGTGTTGCTTGGCAACAGTCCACTTGTGTTATTATTTGTTTTGGCGGAGTAAAAAGAAAAGGTTGAACAAACAAATCTATTGTCACTTTTTGATGTTGACTTATAAATGGCACTTATAGAACTGTCAAATAAAAGCAATATCGCACTCAAGGTCGTGCTGGTGTACAACTGTGGCCTCGTCAACCGACTGTGCTGATATTCAGCACAACAGCACATACTCAAGTGTGACATTTCTAAATTGATGTGTCTTCTATGTTCTATGTAACATTAAATATTCATGCATAATATGCATAAAGTTTGGAGTGTAACACTAGAAAATAAATCCATATAATCAGGACTGTGTGGGTGAGGTTTGATCACAAATAACTGGCACCAAAGCAAACAAACCCACAACTGCCGTCATACTTTCATTTAAATATCACTAAATCATGACTGATGGAGGGAAAAATATGTCATCAACTTAATCAAATTGAGCCTTGCCCACCACCAACCAGTAACAAAAGTGAGAACAAAAACACAGTGACCACAAAACTCTGAGAATTTAAGTTTCCGGGGCCTTTAAGGAACTGAAAAAGTGTGCCACCTCCACCACATATGTTGCACTGACTTAACCCATGCTCGCTCTAGTGGAAATCCTCAAGGTCTGTGGTTGTACTGGGCTCCTCCCAGTTGTGAATGTGACCTATGAAGGAGGGCGTCGCTGCAAAAGAGCACACAGAAGCAGTTATCCTTCCCTGAATAAATACAGATAAAAAAAAAAGTCCATTGTAAGTATAACAAATGGTTCAATTCACTTCTAATGTGACATTAACCCTTTAAAACCTGAGCTAACTGGCTTGATTTCTTTAAAAGACATAGGAGGAAGGCAATGAGCAACAAAACAAGAAAAAAATGAAAAATTAACAAGTTAATACAAAGTACAAGTAAATTACCTGATTTTTTTTTTTAAAAAAAGGAAAAAGACAGAAAAAAAGGAAATTACTTAAAAAGTTATAATTATTTTGTAACATAATTTTAAATATAAGATTATGTAAATTGTAGTTTTTTCTTTGCTATCTCCATTTTTTCCCTGGACATATTTCCTTTGCTTTTTTAAAAAATAATTTCCTACTAATTTCTTGCAATTTATGAATCATCTGTTACTAAGTTGCTCATTGCCTTTTTTCCCTTGTTTTTGAAAGAAATCCCATCAATTTGGCCATGGTTCAAAGTTTTAAATATTTGTGAAAGGCATGTGAAAGCAGCACATGGACAGTGATGGCGCTCCAGGTTTCAAAGGGTTAAAGCAACCCTCAGCATTGTTTTTAGTAACAGCAAAATATATGTGACTTAATTTGTAAAATTCAACTCTAATTACACTTTTAATTGTTGTTTATACTGTATAAAAAGCCGGCTCTTGTTCACCTCTGCATCTGTAGCCTGTAATTAATCATTAAGCCGACTGCAGCCCAGCCGGCACACTCCAGTCAAAATGTAAACAACCTTAAAGCTGACAATATCCCTTTCTGAATACTTGTCCCAGGGGAAACATGGGGGTTAAATGAAGGGTGTCTACTTCCTGCAGATAAGTAACGGCCACACTGAGAACTTCAAGGAAATTATTTTGACAAGAGAGCAGTATAAACAACTCAATAACCCTCAACATGCATGCTGGCCTGCCGTCAGATTACCGCTCCACCGCCAACGCGTGAGGCAGTGATGCCATGTGGTGCATTTTCTCTCTTTGTAATCTTTTCCAACAACCACTGGAATGCCCTCTGTTAGTCTGCTTTGTCTGGCGGGACGTTTAGAAAGTAGACAGGACACAACCGGCATTGCTGTTTCCTCAGACAGGAATGACATCATGTGTTTTAATGGACAATCATTACACAGTTGGGGAATCTGAGTGGGTGTGGCCAGATTATCTGCAACACAGAGGCTCGTCCATTTATGGCTATTCACCTCATGAGAGGTCAATATCCTGAATTATTTTGTCTTTGGTGTACTTACATTTAGAGAATTTAGCTGATATCCACTTATTTGAGCTTCTTGATAAACTGTGATATTTACAGTGACCAACTTCCAAAAGTGGAACATTGAGGTCATGTATTCTGTAATATTTGAGGGAATTAAAAAAATGCACAGTGGGGTTTTTATCAGATGATTCCAGGGTTTTTTTTTTTACGATTCAATATATTAAAAGCAGCTTTGAATGATATTTTTACTACTTTTGGCTACTTTTAAAATAGTTAAATTAGTAAATAACGAGAAAATGGAATCAAAATTTATCCACCAGACTTTTAGGTAAACATAAAAACATAAAAAGTAGTTTTCAAATGATATATAATAATAATAATATTATATTCTAATTATATATTGATCACTTGATTGCATTAAATTGATAATAATCTAAATTTCCATTTGTCATTTCATCAGAAATTTCTGAGGGGAAAATGGAGGGTGGGGTCATAACGTCAGTAAGTCTAAAATCTTGGTTACGCCCCTGTTCACTGTTGCTGAACATTATTGTAAATTATTTGGAATATGTATTATTTCTAAATTTAAAAAGAGCTGTATGCAATGTGCTCTGCGAAGATGCAATTCCACTATTGTCGGCAGGGACACCATTAACAGTGATAACCACCATATGAGTGAATGTCGTACACAGCACCTTTAAAATTTTGTGTCCGTCAGCTTAAAGGGAGATAACTGCTGTGTTTGCATGACAAACATAGAACATAAAAGCCAAAGTCATCAGAGGAGAAACAGAAAGGCCTCCAGACTCAGTCATGTAAAACACAGTACAGAATTACTTATTGGAACAAATTAATATAAAAATAATGTTTGTTTTTTTTCTCTAGAAGAGATCTCATATCTCAATGGGACCATCCTGGCTAAATAAAGCAATAAAGAAAATTGAAATTTAATTCCCAAACTTGGAAATATTATTTCACGAAACAAGCTCACAATTAGGTTCTTTTGATCATATCACATGATCTTTCTTAGCAGATTGAGTTTGACCATTTCTCATGGAATAAAAGATTCTCAAATCACCTTTTTTTTAGAGGTAATGTTGTTTTGCCATTGAAACTGTTTCCATATCGGGGCATCCGGTAGCTCAGAGGATAAAGTAGGAGCCCCATGTACAAAGGCAATGTCCTTTCCACAGCAGCCACAGGTTTGCTTCCAAGCCCTTTGCTGCTTGTCATCCCCTCTCTCTCCTCCTTTCATGGTTACATTGTGTCCTGTCAAATAAAGGCAAAAACAACAAAAAGCATCTTTAAAAAAAACACAAAAAAACGATCATAAAAAAGGTTGTCAAAAATTTACTTTACTTTACAGTTCAACTGTCAAAGAAGTATTTCACTGCTGGAAAGATAGTCTTCGCATTAAACTGGGCTATCTATGCCGTGGAGAGATGCAAATAGTTTTGAAATTTAAGCTACATGATCAGAGAAAACAGCGTAAAAGGGCTGTGGCATTTGCTTTTGCTCAAGCAGTGTAAAACCTACAACTACCAGAATGCACTGTGCCGTACCGGACCAATAAACACTCCTGCTAGTGGGTGATAAAATAAATAAAATTAGGAACTAAAATCTGTTGTGGAGCCCTGGAGACAGTGAAAATCCAACGGGGACTGGGGACGGGGAGCGGGGACATCTTGGCGCTGATAGGATGAAAGTAGGTTAAAAATAGTTCATTTAAACTAATTACCCAAATTGTTAAGATACAAAGCTGGTTAAAAATTGGCAAAGTATTCCTTTAAGCCAATATAAAAGAGAGCTAATTCTGTTAAAATAGAGCAAAAAATATCATGTGATGTGATCAAAAGCTCCAGAACAAACTGTGGTGAGCTTGTTATTTCCCACTGCTTCATACACACTTTTTCAGGGTGGTCTTTAGTAATTTTTTTTTTTTTTTATACCTATCCATACAAAAAGGCCTTTTTGAGAGGTAACATGAACTTTTTGTGATATCTGAATCATCATTTTAATTCTAAGTTCAGTGAATGTTTTGTTCAGAGAGGCAGACTGCAAAAAACTGAATTAATTATTCTCCTAATGAAGATAGCTTTTAGTTTAGTCAATAAAATATTCTCCTCTGGCTGTCACTGGGTGCTCAAGGTCACAGTCGGCTGAGCACATTTCTTTCATGGGAGAGCTGAAGCTGAGTTGCCATGGTAACTGTCAGCAGTAGGTATTGAGGGACCCAAATCTACAGAAACATAACTTCCATCATTTCAGACATACTTGTGTCAGAAACAGCAAATATTTCACCAGATAAACTCGTCTACTGCGAATCAGCAAAGCCTCAGGAAGAAGTTTCTGCTTTTGTCACTGAGAAAACAAATTATTTTTTTAATTGCAAGAAAACAAAAGCGAGCGCTGGCTTGTAATGGTACCCAGGGACCTGATAATGAGACAAAAAAACAATTGTTGGAGACACTGAAAGCATAATGTCAATGCACAGCTTAAACAAATGGTGCTCCGCACAGACGCAGTCAATTCTGCTTCACACCCTGAAGCAGCCGACAATCACTTCAAAATAAAAAAAAAATAAGCCCAATCAGATTTATGCTCAGAGTGAAATTAAAATGCTGCAAAGCTTTTGTCCTCTGTAAGACCTTTTTTTATGGTTGGAGGAGCTCCAAATCCTGGGTGGAGCTTTCTGCACCAACCATGAGAAAGAAACACTGCATGAAAATAAATGCGCTTCGATTAAAATTCCATTGTTATCAGCAAAATTTAGTTTTATATTCTCCGCCTTTTAATGTCATCTCTGGTTTGACCAAAACAATGATGACGTCCAATTCGTTTGTTCAAAAAACAAAAATTAATCACTGTTTCTTCTTTTTCCTCTTTTTTTTTTTCTTTTAGTTCCTCAGCGTCTTCTGCTCCTAATCAGTTCATATGACATGTCACATGACTACAAGACGCAAAATGAAAAGCTGTAAAAACCCATAGAAAACCCACTTCCTAAATCAAGTCTTATAACAAATGATTTCTTCCCGGGATGAGAGAGAGGTGTCATTATGTTTTTAACTTCTTTTCGGAGGGGGAGGTCTCGCCCTCCTCTGATCCCATGTGAGTCCGTTTCAGAGCGCTCTGTGCCACGCTCTTTTCTCTCTGCGGCCTCGTGTCTTCAGGTGTAACGCCAGTCTCTTCCTCTGATTCTGAGGACACAGTCTCTCTCACATAAGACGCTACAGTCCGGTGTCGCCCGTTCACTCCGGGGCTGTGTCGGCTCGGAGAGTTTAGCGCAACCGAGCTGCTACAAGCCTCTCCGCTATCAGAGCTGTCTAACGCCAGCTCAGTAGCGGCCCGTTCTTCAGTCCTGTGTCCTTGCAGTGGAGACGCAACTGAATGTCTTTCCAGCTCAGTCCTGTCACTCCCTTCCTCATTCTCCTGGCTCTCGGGGGACATTACTGGGCTCAGACACACAAAGTCAGAAGGGCTCAGACATTTTTCTTCATCTCTGGCGCCACCTCCGCCGCCACTGGGCTTGATTTGGAGAGAATTCTGAACCTCGCCTGACGAAGAGGAAGACAGGTCATCGATGGATATCGAAGGGTAGCTGCAGGAGTCGATGGCTGAAAACAGAGCTTGCACGGACTCGGGTCGATCCCCGGCTCTGGAGACGACATGCATGCGTCGTCGCCTCATGACGTTACGCCTCCTCACTGCGCTACGACGCTCCTCGTCGTCGCTGCTGGAGCTGGAGGTGGATGTGGAGGAGCTGGAGGCTCCGGCGGGAAGTGAGGGCGAGGAGGTGGGGCTGGACAGCGTGGAGTTGTCCCTGGGGCTCGGGGAGCGAGGCCGAGGCATGGGGTCGAGCCAAAACTCACTCGAGTCTGAATCCTCGTTGACCAGGAAGCCAGACTGATGCCGCTGATGCCTGCTCCGTCTCCTCGGCCGCTCCTCCACCTCCGCTTCGGCGTGCTCTTCCCCTCCTGAGGCTTCAGGTCCAGCCAGAGAGGAGGAGGACGAGTTATCAGAGTCGCTGTGGTGACCTGCAGCAGAGACAGGGGTGGGAGCTGTTGGCGTGGCCCTCGTGGTGCGGCGCCCCCGGGCATGGAGCTGCATGATGGCCTCCTCGCTCAGGTCGCTGTCAGAGTCAGAGCTCCAGCCCTCGATCTCTCGACGCACCAGCGAGTCAAAGAAGGCCATCATGCGCGGGTCCTCCTGGATGGACTGGCTGACGTAGTCGTGGGACAGACCGCTGCCGCTGTTGAGCACCAGGCTGATGTACTCCTCGTGGGTGTAGAGGCTGCGGGACTTGTCCTCCACACGGCCCTCCAGGTCACCGAGACTCTCGGGCTGCTGGTAGGGACTCCACACCTGAGACGGACAACGGAGAGAGATGTGGAAGGAACAATGAAGTTACAAGGAGAGAAAAGAAAGGAGACAGGAAAAACAAAGAACTGAAGTAGGAGAGAAATGACGGCAGAATGACAGAATGAAACGGACGGAGGAAAAGTAACGTTTCAGGCCAGTTTGACAGATCGTCTGTTATTGATGGGCTTTTTATTACAGAACACCTGGACCTGTATCACCTTTCACTCTGGGCAGCAAAATGTAAAAAACAAAGAGCTTATGTTACTGTACTGACAAAGAGGAAGCTGAGTCTTTCTTCACCTTGAAAAAATGCTTTTGTGTGACTCCTACTACATGTTTTTCAGACTGTAGACTTCAGACTGGACCAGTAAATATTATATGAGTAAGGAACCAAATTTTCTGATTAACTTAATTTGATAAAGTTCTCAGTCAGAATAGTAAGTATATTAAAATGATCTTTTTAATCTTTATGGCTTTTTGTTTGTTTGTTTGTTTGTTCTCTGTACATACTGTACATATCTTACTTATATCATTGTTATTTTATTTTATTCTTTTCTATTGTATTGCGCACACACACACACACACACAAACACACACACAAACACACACACATATTTGCATTTTTTAATGAATATTTCTCTCTTATTTGCTGTTGCAACAAAACAATTTCCCTCACAGGATTAATAAAGTATTTATATTCTGTTCAATTCTATTCTTTTCTAGATAAAATAAAACAAAACAAAATTTATTTTTTTTTAAATAATGAAATATTTAAATAATAAAAATAAACAAAATAAAAAATATAAAAAATGAAAATAATACAAAACAAAATAAAGCAATCTATATACAGTCTAAATAATTGGCCCATTTTTCAAAATCTGGACTGACGGAGCAGGCAGTGACAGAAAACTGATAACCGAGTGTAATTTAGTTAATTAAAATAAGCAGAGCCTTCTCCTAATATAATTCATAGTTTGTTATAAATCTATCACAATCTTTGTGATTAAAACCTTTTCAAAGCCTGCACATACATGATGGCTTTTCAAGTTTAATATGACGCTATTTATAGGCTTGGTCGAGACCACTTTTCATCCTTGTAACCATGGTTTTGGGTTTGCTTAATTTGCAAGTTAAAAAATAAGTCCAGAGATGCTCTTTATTTTTCTGCTTGCACTCATTTTCAGCTGCAGAACATAATGAGAACAGCTGAGTGGGAGTTTACTGCTGATAGGATCGAAGGATAAAAAAACAACATGTGTTTTGTTTCTATGCGCAGAGGCAAAATAACTGACTGATAAAGCTCAACTGAGTCAGTCAAAAATCAGCGAGACATTCAGGCAGCTTCAAATGCTGCCTGGTTTATTCATCAGGTCAGCACCAGGAACGCCGTGACTCAGAGAGCTCGCACTGAATAAAGCTTATGATACCGAAGCACAGCTGCTACGACTGTTATTTCAACGGCGTAGAATCTCAATATTGCGAGGAGTGGTTTTAAAACTGCAGGCTCTTGTTAAAGAATCAACAGATCAAAAGAAACAGCTTTGAATCTTCACTCTGAAATCTAACTTATGTTACAGCCTCATGGAGGCCGAGCTACAGTGAAAGTTTTAGCAAAAATATTTATTTACTTATGTCAGGGTTCATGCACATTTTTACCGTTCATGCAGATTTCCATGACTTTTCCACGACTTTGAGGCAAATTTTAGAGACCATACATTCTCTGAATCGACCATCGATACCTACGTCTTTTATTTTGGCTTTGGGCACACAACTTTGAATGGCTATATTTCATATTTATTTTACTGCCATTTTTTTTTAAAGAAACAGGCTTCTTAAACCCACAGCCATGTTTTCAATTATTTTTTAGATTTTGGCTTTTTTAATTTCTTTTTTCTTACAGATTTTTGCCGATTTTTTAAGGAAAATGGGAAAATTCCTTACATTTTTGTTGGTGATTTTTAACAAAGACATGCCCTTCAAACCTGCATTTAAAAAAAAAAAAACAGTTGGATTTTCCAATTTCTGATGGTCCATGAACACAGCATGTGTTATTATTCAGGTTTGTGAAACAAAATTCTCTGACTCTTCCAAAACTTTCAGGGTATATGTATTTTTTCTGAAACATTTCCAGGTCTGGAAATTGCTATTTGCAAATTCCATAACTTTTCCAGGTTTTTCGTGAGCGTACTAACCCTGTCATGTGATTAAGACCCTTCAGTATTTGTTCCAGGCTACCAAGACTTTGTAAAGCCCGGCAGTGCATCACAGTCTGGATCTGGTTTCAGAAACACTGTATCTGTGGAACCATTCATGTCTTCCCATGACCCAGTTTTTGAACACTGCCCAACGTCATCTGTCACAGACGACAGTCAATAATGGGGGGAAATCCATCTTTTTTCATTCCCCACTCCACTGAGGGAAGTCGCAGCTCAGTCGGTTACTGTGTGCTGTCATTGGAGATCAATGTCTCACTTAAGGGCACGTCTGCTGTCTGAGGACACAGACTCAAATTTAGTCTGCCCACTTATAGAGCAATTTCTCCAAAAACTGAATCATCCTAAACCTGCTTTGAACAGAAGAAATTCCACTTTTACACAAAAAAAACAAAGCAAAATGGGTACAGAGTAAAAAACACAGCAATAATGTTTCTTTACTGACCTTGATGACTTTCTCCACGCCGGAGGAGCAGATCATGTAGGTGTGAGGGTTGAAGCGGACCTGGTTCACGATGGAGCGGTGACCCTTCAGGACCATGAAAGCCCCGTTGACCACGCGACCTGGGCCCCCTGGCAAGAAGAACATGATGATGGTTTGTTTAATGTGACACAAGCAGACAAAACACACAAGCTCAGAGTCACAGAGGCACAAGTCTATGACAAGGATTCATTAAACAACAACATCCAGGTTTCCAAGGACGGCCATGATTATTTAACCTACTTCAGACTGTGAAATACGGCAGTAATATAATCCTCAAAATGGGCCATTAGTCTGACACCAAACAGGCCGAGTGCACATATTTTCAGTGTGAGTAACTCTGGGAAAATACAATCCATAAATGTGTCAGGTGGTGCTCACAAACCAAACCACATTCTTGAATTGTTGCATTTTGGGGATTTTCTTCCCAGAGTAATTAAATCTGAGGCGTGTTTAAAGTAAGCCCATGTGGAGCAGTAACTCCAAAGGTTCAGCATTTACCTTTTGTTTTTAAGTTAGTTTAGACAGGTGAAAACATTTAAACTCAACAAGTTTTATACGAGTAAGAATTTAAAATGAACTAATGCATACTTTACACTGGAAGACTTTTTAGACTTTTAAAAAAAAAATGCAAAGACAGGGGATCTTTCAGGGTCATTATCTATAAGATAACAACAAGATTTCCCTTTGAGAATATTTACCATCCTGCTCCTGGTGGAAAATAATAAACCAAACTCCCTTAGGAAGTGTGTCACAAGTGTCTCCAAACACAAGATAAAAGGCATCACATGTCAAAAGTTCTCTCGTCAGTTAGGCATCAAAATAACCCATAAACAAAAATGCATATGCTTGCAAATATTACTTTGTGGGTTTTGTCACCTCAACTTGCTAACAGCACTATTTTAGTGAGAGGAGACCATGGGAACAGTTTAAAAAAATAAGATTTCTCACTAAAATAAGTGTTGGTTGGAGTATCACATACACAAAAACGGACTCTTATTCACTCCACAGTTCCTATAGTTTTTTTCCCACAGTCAAAGAAAACAGATTTATTTAAGTTCTTGTGCCTCCCTGGAATCCCCTCAATGTTTTCTGTGACCCGATTTGTTGACTTGTGTTTGGTGCTGGTGAGAGAGTTCAGCTATGGGCTGTTAACAATGTTCCCATCATTAAATTTCACTATTTGCATGAGCAAACACTAAAAACTTAATATTAAACATGTTTGATTTTATGTGAAAGTCAAGACAAAAACACTAATGCCATGCATATGTGTGTCGCAGAACCTCCCGTTTTATTCTATTGGCGTCCATGTTAAGAGGTTAGAGCAGCCGCACTGCCCACATGAGCAGCGCTGCTCTGCTGCGGTGTGACGGCTGCTCACCTGCAAAACAACTAAACAAAAAGGAGTCCTGCCTATTATTTTCACATGACTAAGCAGAGCAAAAACACACTGAAACTGGTTACTGATCTTAAAATATTTCTTCTTAACTAAACCTTCCCTGTTTAGGTTTCTAAATAAAAGTGCTATGACTATGTTCCTGTCGACAGAATCCCTTCAGTTGTTGCCACAGGGCGTTTTATTGTGAAATATTTGCAGGACCATGTTGTTGACAATGCAGTGGCTTGCACGGCTCCATAAATGGGTTGAGTACTGGCTTTTAATCTTGGAGTACAGTAGTTACAGTAGAATGCAGCTTTGCCCCAACAACAGCACCGTCTGTGTGAACATTACATGTGTGAGCCGCAGCAGTTCAGCAAAGTAGCCGGCGCATGCTGCACATGTAGGCAGTGTGACGTGAGCGTTATATCAAGACAGCTTGGGCTGAGTATTTATGACCACCTTACACCAAACGATCAAGATCACAGGAGCGTGACACAACTCCAGCAAAACTCTCAGGCTTTTGTCCATGACAGTAAAATCACTTGAGAAGTCGTTTGGGAAAGGCCGCCATAAAAATACAAAAAGAGACGGATATCTGATGCCTGTAAAGTATATTGTGAGCAAATGAACTGAGGGCAAACCACAGTCTGGGCAAAGAGAGCACACAGACGTCCATCATTCTTTCTGGAGGTCAATCGGGTTTGTTTGCCGACTCTGACGCCACCGAAATCTTTAACCTTGCAGGATGACAGGTTGCCATAACAAGCTATTTGTGAGTTGTGGTTTATCTGTTTACAAATGCTGATATCCCGATTAACAGTGTGAACTTAAACAATGCAAATACAAGAAAGAAAACAAGTATTTAGCAGAGTGGACAGAAGAGATCTACACCATTAAATCAATTTTTCATACGGAGACACAAAAATTCAAAGTAAATCATAGCCGTAAAATCAGTATACATCCACATAAATATGCAGTCTGTGCAGACAGATTCAGTAACTCACCTGCTTCTGGGTCCTTTGGGATTTTCCACATGTAAAGGTTAAAGTCATCCGACCCAGACAAAATGTACTGAGGAGGAAAAAACAGAGCGATGTTTAGAGATTTAAGTCTGCTCCGTTTCTTCTGACAGAACTTTCCATATATACATATACACACACTGGGAGAGAAACCCTGGGGGGTCAATATATGGCACAAAACCACCAGATCTTATCGCAGCGCTTCGTTTCATAATGTGGATCAAACAAGCTCCTGACATGACATGACAGTCTGACCCCAATGCAGCTCCTGCTCGCCGTCTGAACCGTTATTAGACTTTGTAAACAGATGGTTCCACTTAAAGCTGTCGCTTAAGGTAAGTTTTGACAGAGCCGGAGAGAGGGGGGTGATGTGCTCAGTTCCTATACATACATGTGTCTGTTAAAGCTCCATGTATGGAAAGAAAAGCTAGAAGCCACAGGTGGAGGAAGTACTCACAACTTTTACTTGAGTAAAAGTACTAACACAACAGTGAAGAAATGTTATTGTTAAAAGTGAAAGTTCTTAATTCAAAATGTAATGTTAGAAAAAGCATAAAAGTATCAGCATTAAAATGTGCTTATCCTACTAAACAGGCTGGGTGGGGTGGGATGTGGGAGAAAGTAGAAAATAGTTTCCTTCCAGACTAAGCACTCAATTTGGTAATTCTCACACACTTATAATAAAAAGATTTATTATTATTATTATTATTATTATTATTATTATTATTATTATTATTATTATTATCTTATTTTTTCTCATTTATTTTACCTTTTACTATATTTTTACATGAATATGTATGTAGTTCTCTTCTTCAATATTGATGAATGAGTGAATGAATGAATGCTTGTATTTTAGTGTCATGCCGCTTAGTGGCCCATCCCTCATTGGATTATATGACACCTTTGCAACAAGATGCACAATAGTCCATAGTAAATGTTTCATTACATGAAGAGCCTGGCAAAACAAAGAAAAGAAGAGGAAAAATAAATAAAATAAAAATAAATAAATACATAAATAAATAAATAAATAAATAAATAAATAAATAAATAAATAATAATAATAATAATAATAATAATAATAATAATAAATAATAAAATAAGAATATCAAATAAATAAATAATAATAATAATAATAATAATAATAATAATAAATACATTGGCAAAAAAAAAAAAAACAACCTGAATACACAACGTGCAATGTCCATTGTTTGGATGGTGTTAATGTTTCAACTTATTCAACTGTATTCATGCTTTCTTCTTTTGTCAATGTTATGAGCAAGTGAGTGATCTATGTAAAGGCTTTAATACTGCTGTCTCCGGTGTCTGAAGGAAACAATAAAAAACTAATTTGAACGAAGATTTGCTTATTACTAAAAGTAACAATTATGCAGAAGGGCTCATGTCATACTGGGATGTAATATTCCAACTTCAACCTCCTTCTCCACCTTTCAGTAAACTGAGTAACTATACTTTGTGTTATAAAATGGCTATGGTGAAGTGGCTCGTGTTGGGGTTAAATTCTGAGTTTGGCTTTCCTCGTTAGTATAAAAGCATTTGGCTGCAGGTTCCAGAAGCATCCACACACAAATATTTACATGCACAATGTGAAGAACCACAATGTTTTCCTTCTTAAAATGTTTCCCCCTTTTCTTGTCCTCTCTAGTCAAACTCTGCTCTTTTCTTCTTTCTTTTAACATATTTCCATTAAACTGAAGTGTCTGTCGAGCTTTATTTTGCCATCTGGATTGGAGGCATATTTTTCTGAAATCATTTACATTTGTTTTTTTGGCCTTGTGCTGCTGGATTTCTGACATTCTGTCAAGTTGTGAATTATTTTCATACCGTTTTATCTGCCAGTGATTTAAACAAATGTCTTCAATTTCCTTCTGTAAATATTCTGCTGCTCTCCGTGGGTTCTAACTTTTTCGGGAACTTGGTCCTGTCACAGTTTTACCAACGTAAAGTGCTCTGCAGTGATGTAAAACTATATTATTGTTTGTCATATAACTGTAGCTCGAGGGCACATGAACACACTCTGAACTGAGCTGCACACCTGTGTGCACCGTCTCGGGTTCCCGGAGGACACGTCAAGCAGGAATGTCACACCCATTATCCCTCTCCCTTTTTCCTTTCCATCATTTTTGTGCGGTGAGTTGCCACTCTGCACCTCTGCTTTCACGTCACTCTGAGAAAATCCTCTGCTGTCTGCGGTTCTGCATCTGTATGAGGAAATTTCTGGAAATTGGAGTGCCATGAGAGCAACAAATAAACAAGCCAAATCATCTGGTCCATCACAGCCTTTGTCACATGTTAGAATTTCTTACTAACATGTTACTTCTCGTTTTCTCTAAACTGTGCTTTCTTACTAAATCTCACATCCTTAATTTACACTTAATGTAATTTATTTGTCATAAAAGATTTTAGAGGGAATTTTTTTGTGCGGCTCCCAGTGGCTCTCACAACACCCCTCAAAAATAAACTTGTAGGCCGTCGCTCTCTCAGCCTATAAGCTCACCCGCAGTAGGAAGAGGTGATATGAATAAAATTGTCACCTTATGAATAATTTCTATAAACAGATATCTGCATGTGTATGCCAAAGAGGACAAGATTTTGAGATCAGGAGGGCTGCGTTTTCTATTTGTAGTTCGTTTGTAGTCCAAGTAGCAATGACCAATCAGGTTCGAGCTGGTTTTGGTTGCATGCGGGTAAAAACAGTCTTTGTGGAGAGCCGAGACGCAATTTTCCAGTATCATCCGTGTAAAATGTGTCCAACGGTACTCATTATGATGGAAAAACAGTTGTCTTACTCTTGTAATTAAAAATAATCTGAGGCTGTTCTGTAGATAGTTTTCTAATAATAAAAATAAATATATATTTTTGGCCCATGGTGGTTAAACAATTAAAAAGTGATTAATAAATCCATAATTAATCAGCAGTAATACTAATAAAACCAGGCCGAGACGCGGTGGTTCACTGCCCTCTCTGAAGTCTGTTACATCACAAATGGACGTGGTCATAAAGTGTGCTCGGCTGAATCTGAAACCACACCTAACAGTGATGTCACGGTGTACTGAAATAACCCCGAGGACACCGACACATCACTGCAGCGGGGTGAGGAGGTAAACAAAAACAAGATTTATAAAGGTTGTAACGGTGCACTTTGGATCTTCTGAGCACTCTCCAATGGATCGCTTTTTGTACATTATCTCTGAGGATTTAGCAAAAAGATGAGCATGTTAGACTATTGACTGACTATCAATATCAAATCCAATTCATCTATCTTACGTACATCATATTTTGATCTCATTAAGAAAACATTATCAGATTTTGATATAAGAGTATTAAGATATAGATTTTTTTTTGGGGGTGGGGGGGGGTTGGCCTATATTGTCACAAGAAATAACACACACCATTGATCATCAGATATCAATGATCTTGCTCCTCGATAATTCTTGTTAAAAGTTAATAGACCGTCTCAAATGCAGATTTTCTGCAGGTGAGCAGATTCAAACAGCAACCTCCTCCTACAGTCCTGACCTGATCCTGTAACCTTTTCACTCCTTCACTCATGTAGAGAGAGATAATTTTTTAAGCCTCCGTGAGCTCCTCTGACACCCGAGAATAATGTTAACATAATAAACATGGCTGCAGGGTGATGTCATGTCTGAGGAGGACCAACGGGAGGACCGTTGGCTGAGCACAGCGCTCCTGGTGTTCCTCCAACCCTGAAAAGTCCCGATTTCACAGAAGGATCTAATATTATTCTATTTTTACTTCTATTGCTTCCACATGTTTCAGATATTCTCCTCACATTTGAAGCAACTGCAACGTCAGATAAAACAATGTCTCCACTGTTTGTTTCGTTCTTTCAAGAGATCAATCACTCACACGAGAGCGATATCTTCTGTGAGAGACATTGATTTTATGTCTGCATATGTGCATGATATGGAAGATTTTAGACATTTCCCTGTATGTAGGTGGATGGTGGGTTTGGAAACATTGGGACACGGACAAGAATTGAAAATAGATTCCTTTAAGTATCTGTTTCTATTTCTTTGTCTCTTATTTTGTACAAACTTAGAATTTTTTTTTTGCTTTAATAACTACGTTTCAATCTCTCTTGGAATTAATAACAATATATTTAATTCAGGATTTGGGAAATCTGATGACCCACCTGATCTTTGTCCCCGGCGAAGCAGCAGCTCTTCATGGTGCACGAGTTGAAGTAGCCCTGGTTGTCGAACTGGAAGCTGGGCAGGCGGGAGTGCAGCTCGTAGAGGACGGGCGGCAGGCGGCGCCGCAGTGCCAGCAGCTGGGTGCCGGTGCTGTTGAAGCGAACGCTCATGGCGCTCTGCAGGGACATGCTGCCTCCATAACGCAGCAGGGAGCTAAGAGAACAGAAGGAAAGAAGACATTAGAGCTAATTAATGGCTTTTTAAATGTGTGTGTGGTAGTGCGAAAGCTGTTGATGTGCAGGAGCATAAATGTACAGTTTTGATACGTATGTGAATATGTAATTTGTATATAAATTAGGGCTGGCAGACGATATATGGCCCTAAAAGAATATCACGATATGCAATAATGATACTCTTGAGGATACGACAAAATATTAAAGTATTTCACTCTTAATTTCAAAAACAACAACAGCAACAAATAAGTGTTAAAGTTTTCAATGTCAACATAAATGTAGATTTTCCAGTAAAAAAGATTAGGGGTCAACCGATATTGGCTTTTCAGGCCTGATACTGATTATTAGTAGTTAATGAGACCGATAACCGATATTTGGAACAGATATGCTTTAATAATAAAAACGAAACGAAAAACAACTTTCTGTCAATATTAAGAATTTGGAAAATAACAAACTCCAGCACAAACCTTTATTTAAATGCCTGAAACTTTCAACATCATATACAGCTAGTTCCCAGAAACTTTTTTTTATAAAGTCAAGTGAAAATTAAGTTAAATCAAAAATTAATGAATAAAAAGAGCTCCCTGGTATTTTACAAAGTAAAACTTCCTCCCATGCTGACACCTTCTTTGCATTTTTTAAAATTAATTAATTTTATTGACGAGCATTATAATAAAACGCTGATACAGATATCTGGCCCAGTAATCGGCCAGGCTGATAATCTGTCGACCCCTATTTTAGATTAATGAATTCAATGCCTTTCAATGCCTTTTTAAGGATCTGCGGGAACCCTGGAAGCAGGACAGAGAAGTACGCATGCATCACATGGTATAAAAGAAGAATTATTCTTTTAATATTTCCAATCGTTTCTCGAGAGAAGCTCAGCCTTCTTTGCACCTGTCAGTTATTAACAGAACAAGAGAATTACTGAATATCTGAAAGCAAGATAAAACATTCTCCTGGACTGGTTTTCTTAAGGGTTTTGATTTAAGTTTGGCTATCGCCTGAATATTAATGATAAAAACATCACAGCTCAAACCTGTCAGGGTTGTTGGGTCTATTCAACATCTTTAATTAAGTTGTAAAGTAAAAAAAAAAAAAAAAATTCCCTTTGATATCAAGTATCAAACACCGATAGAGTTGGAAAACAAAATTTTGGGGTGTTATTTCAATTTTTTCAAATTGTTTCGAAGCGTTGTATAGCACCTTTCAAGACAAAATAATGTGTCACAAAAAAACATTCAATGCAAATGACGTATCATCAAAAGATATGTAGATACGTGTATGTAGAGAAGCTTGCCAGTAATAAATTATTATGGAGGAAATAACACAAGTATTGAATTAAAGACACCTGAAAAGATGCTCCTAAAAAGCCTTCACTTAAAATTTTTATTTGATGGTTTTATATTTTTAACTTATTACTATTGCATTTTATAGTGGTTGTGTTTTAGTTTTGCCACTTAAGCACTTCATATTCTTTGCACTTTACCTGTTTTCAACTCAAGAGTTTGATCTTTTATTGACCTACCTGTTTTATATGACATTATTTCTTCTTATTTCAGCAGCGTCATTTCTGCCAATATATGTAATTCTTATTTTAATCTTTGTTTACCTTGTATTTTTTAACTTGCACATTCATATTTTTTTGTACACATTGTGTTTTTATTTTTGTTTCAATGTTCTTAGGGGGCAGGGGAGTGGCGGCATGGGTGTCAGACATTTATTTTATTCTGTAAATGTTCTTATTTGGGAAGCACTTTGGGCATAAGCTCGAAAAGTGCTATATAAATAAAGATTATTATTATTATTATTATTATTATTATTATTATCACTAGTTTGACTGTTTTTTCTTTGAGTGAACAATAAAAAACCTGGTATATGTAAAAATAATTTAAAAAAATAGATAGAACAGATAAAATTATACCAGTATGACTGATATTCCCTTGCTTGCACACACAATAAATGAAGACAGAGATATCTGGTTTTGCAAATAAACACTTAACTTCTACTAGAAACTATTTTTAAATTTCATAGTAAATTGAGGGATTTGTTAACAATAAACATGCCCACAGTTCAGAGCTGCAGAGCCAGCAGTGGAGGAGGAGAAATGACTGTTTTTTGGGAAGTGCCGTCATTTGTGTACTAGTAACCAAAACCTAAACCAATCCTGAGGATGTGCAAACACACACTCAGCACTGAGTGTTTTCACAGTCATTTTATCAGTGTAAACATCTGGTTTTTGCAGAGAGACGGAACTGCAGCTGGCAGAGGATCAGCAGTGATTGTCTTAACAGTGAGACAACAGCGTCACCCGGTGGACACCAGTGAGACAAACATGCATCACATGAGCAGAGGATGACTTCTGAATGTAAAATGACGGTTTTGATACTTGTCCAAAATGACGTCACATTTGAAATGAACATTAAAAAATGTTATATTATGGTTAGAATAAAATCTTGATCACACATGGCATATAAGTAACACTGTATGGATTGTATGCATGAATGATCATCAATGTATTAATCGACAAACATAAATAACACGTTTTTTAGTGCTTGTTTTTAACTTTTTAAGTCAGGATAAATTTATTAAATCTAACAATTATTTGAGTGTTTAATACTACTTACTTTATTAACGCTGTTTTATTAACACTTACAATTATTACACTGTATTATTTTGTACTTTCGTTTTATTACCACTGTAATATTTTTCGGTGATGCTGCAATTAAAGCTAATTTCACCACAGGGAACCATAAATTTGTCTCTTGAAAACGCAGTAAAAGAGATAGAAACTAGGGATGCACAATAATGTCAGCATGTCACTGGTATTGATCAGATATTGGCTTTAAAATGAAATGTCAAAATCAACCAACATGCTGATTTCTGCTGATATTACAAACACGTATTTCTATTCATATATTTATTCAATTGAGAAAGAAAACATGTAAAAAACATCAGCCTTAAGTTGAAGTCTTTTTCGCATTCGCAGGAATATTACATACATAGAAAAGCAGTGTATTTTATGTCGACGCCTGCTTGGTGGGTCATCATGTTAAGAGTCTGCATAATATGACGTTAATTCCACAACAGAATAGAAATGATAAAATAAATATCAATAAAGGATATATCGATATCATTTATCGGCCAAATGAGTTGTTATTTATCGGCATATTAGATGTTGGCAAAAAATCAAATATCGTGCATCTCTATTAGAAACTATAAAAGCTGGGAGAAAATGTCTCACCTGCGTGGCTTGCGGATGTCCCATAATCCAACTCCCTCCTTGGAGTTGGCGGTGGCGATCAGCCTGGGCTCCACGGGGTTAAACATCACGCTGTGGAAGGCTGAGGGGTAGCTGGCCAGGCAGAACGGCTCTACAGGAAGAAGTCAGACTTTAACTATAATTGCATGATTATTAACATTTCGGTGAACTTATATAACAGTGTTTTAGCTGCTGGGGATGACAAAATCCGTCTCTCAGTCCACCTCTTTGTTCCAGACTGAAATATCTCAACATTTTGGCACAAACATTTTTACAGACAGTCATGTTGTCCAGACAATGTCCCCTGCTAACATAACTAAACACGAGTTTTTATTTAGTGCCACCTCGATGCTCACATCTGTTGTTTTGAGTGAAATATTTCGACAAAAAAAAAAATGATCAAGATTTGATGCAGATCTTACAGGATGAGTTGTTTTGTTACTAACCTTTTGTCCAGCGCCATCATCTAAAAACATTTCCATCAGCTGTGCTTTGCCATGAGCGTTTGTTGATGTTGGCATGCAGATGTTAGCATTTATCTTAAAGCATCACTGGGCCTAAGTACAGCTACACAAAGCTGCTAGCATGGCTGTAGATTAATCTTACTTATTTCGGTCAGATAAATGCCAAAAAAAATGTTTTCTAATGCGATGTACAGGGTTCCCACAGATCTTTAAAAAGACTTAAAAGGCACTGCATTCATCCATCCACTTTAATCATCTTATCTGAGGCCAGGTTTGCAAAAAAGAAATGTCAGTTGTTGCTCTCAGTTTCCATCTTCAGAGTCAGTCAACTCAAACTCAGTTCAGTGGGCGGATTCAATTGTCTGGACCCAGACAAGGTCAAGCTTTGATACTCTGCCCGAAACCGACTGGGCTCGACCTGCCGGCTGGGCTTGAATAGGTTCAGGTTCTCGCCAAATTAACTGAAGCTGTTGAGAACTGTCTTGTGCTTAAATACCGCTTTGGCAGGAGTTTTGATGGACTGAATCAAGAGGGAAAGGCAGAGAAAGATAGTGGAGAGAGAGGGAAAGCGAAGAAACGTGGCGAACCAGGGGAAAGACAGGGAGCGCAGGCGAGAGAGGGACGGAAAACGAGAGAAAGAGAAGAAAGAGAAAGGGTTCTTTAAGGCGAACTGGTTGGCAGTTTCTGCGTCTCTCTCTCCAGCAGTGGAAGAGATGTGCGTAACATGCAGCGGAGAGTGGTGATCAGCATCTACGTGCTGCTTTGCCATCACCGTGTGTACTAGACGCACCGAGGGGCAATGTTTGCTTTGCCAAATCTGTCATGCATGAGATAATAAACAGAAAGAAGAGAAGAAAGAGAAGTGGTGCGCAGAAACACTCCAGCCCTCAGCTTGTAATACATGGTTTAGTAATAAAAAACGTTTATTTAATAAGATATAAAATATAATATACTAAAGGCTTTTTTTACAGTAACAAAGTTCTGGCTTTTAATTGGCTCGGGCCCAAAACTGCTACCGTGGATCGGGCTCAGATCAGGCTCGGACAGAAACTGCAGGTTCATGTAGGGTCAGGCCTGATTTTTGGCAAGGGCTGGGTCACATGGTAGCTTTCTGAGTAGGGTGCTCCAGATGTCCCTCTACCTAGCAACCATTTCCAGCTCCACCTGGGCTACCCCGAGCCATTCCCGGGCCACATGAGATAGATAATCTCTCTTGCGTGTTTGGGTTTGCCCCAGGGTCTTGTTTACCAGTTGGATGTGCCAGAAAAACCTCCTACGGAAGGCAACCAAGAAACATCCTGATCATGCTTAACTGGTCGAGCTCCCTCCAGGGGATCAATGAATTCATTCTTCTAAAATAAAACCTTAACTGGCACTAAAATGTCGAAATCAGTTCATGTTTTCAACTTCAGTTATTGTAAAACTAACTAAATTAAATTCAGAGTGGTATTTAAGTCATAAACAGTCTTAAATCTAACATGCCTGGAGCTGCAGGACACCTGAATATGATTTTTTCATATTGAAATAATTTCCGTATATATATATATTTTTTTTTTAGAGTTTTATGTGGCAGACTATAATGTGACCCATTTATAATCCAGGACAGGACCGTCAACTCACCAGCCAATTCACAACACTCACACCATTTAATGAAAACATTCCCAGCTCGGGTGTATTCAATTATTTTTGCTGATCATATTTATGAATACTGTTGAATTAACAATAAAATATCACTTTCATTTGAAGAGACAGCTAAACCAACAAAGGAAACATTTGTGAGTACCTGTCATCCTGTCAAACTGTGAGTGTCAAAACAGACGGACATAAAAAGCCCGCTGGCAGACATGGAGTTATGATTACTGCTGAATGTATTATTAGGCCAACTTGGTCACAAGGAAGGCTTCAAAAATAGAAGGATGTGGACGTCATGCAAGATGATCCACTGCATTTTTAAAGTTATCAACAAGTCTCACTAAGTCCCATCGTGAGGTGCTACACACCCTTTTCAGTCCAGCAGAGACCCTCAAATACACGCTGACTGGCTGCGAGTTTTTTAATGACAACCATCGAGAGACAACATCAGAGAGACATGCTTCAGAGACAAGCTCTGTTTGTGTGTTTTTATTATCACTAAGATCTATGTCCACATTCATTCACACACTGATTCACAGTGTATTAACCCTTTGAACCCGGAGAAAATTATTTGTTTTTTTTGTTGTTTTTATTCTCCAAAAACATGGGAGAAATCGAGGATCAACTTAACAAGACATGGGCCAAAAAAATAGTAAGAAATAAGTTATAAATGAGCAAAAAAAATAAAAATTAAACACGACAAAAAATATATTATATTATATTATATATATGTATATCTGAGAAGAGTTTCATTGCCAATGCCACCGTAACTGTGGTGCATATAAATGACAAATAAAGAATTTAAAAAATCAGGCAATATTCTTTTTTTTTTTTTTTTTTATTTTACTATGTTTTTATCTGTTTATTTTTATTTTACTTGATTTGGGTTTTTTGTTTTTTTCCATAAAATGTTTATGGGGGTCTTTTTTTGTAGCCCAAAGTGCTACCTGTTTGTATGAAAAGTGCTATATAAATAAAGTTTAGTTCACCAAACACTGATCTGTACAGGCACATATATGGCTCCTTCACTTACCTGCACTTGGCGGCTCGCGGGTGTCCCAGATGAGAACGCGTCCGTCGTCAGATGAGCTGGCAAACACGTTGTCGTTGACCGGGCTGACGGACAAACTGTAGACGGCATCGATGTGCAGGAACACGTTCAGAGTTTCCCTTCTGTTGGAACAACAATCATCCAAATGTTAATCATTTTGTTAGTAAAAATGCAAATAAATGAGCAAACAAAGCTTTTTATGACAGCTGTGAGTGCATAAAAATGATGTGATGCTGCAGTAATGAGTATTATTTGTATTATTTTACCCACCTCTCCACATCGTGAAGAATCACCTGTTCATCATTTCCTGCAAAACAACAAAAAGACAAACTGTGGATCACAAAGTGAAGAAATGCAGGTGTACAAGATGAATGCTCTGCTGTGAAATTCGACCTCACTGTGCAGATGCAAAACCAGCTCGGCCTTCAAGGGTGTTTTTTTAATCTTAAGTTACCATCATCAATATTTCCTCTCGACTTTTTTGCATAGCTGCTTGACAGTGGTCCGTTAGCAGCATTTACCACCATTTACCTCTAAAACATGAGAATTCAGAAGTTTATTTTCCCATTAATGTGAAAGACAGTAACTATAACATTTCTGCAACCACGTATATACACATAAAAGTATCCATTAATATTGATGTCTATATTGTGTTGTATACATTGTGTTGAGCACTGTACTATAATAAATATTATTATGTTTCGGAAACTTCAAATACTGGTTTTATACATTGTAATGTAGCACAATGCACATATTTCTATTTCATTATATTATATTTATTTTATTATACACATTTCATGTTCTTAATATTTGACATAACAGTGTTTAACTTTCTAACATAATGTACATATTTTATTTTTATATTTACATGCTTCTTATTGTTATACTTAGTATTTCTGATTCTGATACTGAAACACATTATCTGAATCTTTTGCTTTTTTATCATCTAAAAAAGGAAGTGGTTATGGTTATGGTTAAATTCCAAGCCCATACTACTACTGCTATCAGATATGTACGTTACATTTATTTCACTCCTAATTTTTGAAAGTTAATTCGCTTTTCCGTATCAAAGCTTTGTCACTCAATCAGCTCTACCTTTTACCTACACACCCTACAGAGACAAACCAGCTGCACAGGTCAAAGGTCAAGGATGAAGAATGAACCTTGTTGTTGTTACAGAGCGGAGATCAGAAGTCGTTTTTCTTGCTCTTACCACCAGAGAAGACCTTTTTGTTGGTGCTGTCGAAGGCCAGGCAGAAGATGTTGGACAGGTGCTCGCCCTTCAGTTTCACAGGTTTGGACCGAGCGTGGATGGCTTGTTCCATGTGCCACAGCAGCACGCGGCGGTCATCTCCTCCTGCACACGTGACGATTGACATCATCAATTTATGAAAATGCACGATATAGGCCAGGGCGCTGGTTTCCAAACTTTTTGACTTACTTTTAGTTTGGGATGTGCACAATTACTCTGATTATCAAGTGTTGCAACCTCAAGAAACCGCATCAGGAATAGACCTACTAGTCGATTACTCATTATCAAAGTTATTATTATTTTATACAATAGTGTTCACATGATAAAAATGCTGTTGTAATAATCAGGGAGGTTTCCTAAAGATGTATTTTCCTAAGGCATATTGCAATCATTTTTTGAATAATTAAGGTTTTATCTATTTTAATGTAAACAAAGAGACAATGTTATTATCTGTAGTTGTACAGCATCAAGAGACCTGTGACAAATACACATTTTTATAACAGCCAAAATAAACATTTAGCAGTTATAGCCATACAATTTTTGGATAATGTTCAATTTTCAAAATGCAAGGTGCTGCATATGTTAGCTGAACTTTAAATACAATTTGGTTTTTGAAAAAAAAAAAAGTCTCTTTATAATATTAGCTTTTTTCGGACACTATATATTACCCTATAGATTTAATTGTGCTCAATTTTTGAAAATTTCTGAGTATTTTCTTACTTTTAGACAAGTCTAGTAATCCAGCTGTCATGGGTTGATTATGTCTATAGTTTGAGTAGTAATCAGTTCAACTAAAGATTCCCTTCTCAAATTGTTTTTTTCACCCTGAAATAGTGGTGCTTATTTACAACCCTGATAATAATAATAATAAAATAATAATAATAATAATAATAATAGATTAATTCATTTAAATAGCACTTTTCAAAACAGATATAAGAGTGCTTCACAGGACAAAAAAGCATAAAAAAAGCAAACAAAAATAAAGTAACTACTGAAACAGAACATCACAATAACAATAACTAATTGTTAATCAATTACCCTTTCTACATTAATTAGTTGCAGCCTTGTCATACATAATGTAGTCTGCAAATTAGCTCTTTTCCAGATGACATTCAATATACAAATAAAAAAAATAAATACACTGTTTGAGGCATTTATTGCAAAATCTACATGAAATGGTCATTTTCATGATCTGTCAGTGTTAATAATTACACTCATTGGGTCATCAAAGTGGCAGAGCTAATGAGGTGCATCTACACAGTTAAACTCACCTGGTCAGGTGAAGTCAAGCTCATAAACTGATAATTTATAAAGTTACCTGCAGCTGATAAAGCAGATTGTGCAGGTTAAGCCAAAAAATGTCAAGCCTCAGGTTGTTACAGTAGGCCAGATGATGGTTTTTAATCCTCCCTGGACATGACTAGCTGTGTGGCTGCAGTAGTTAGCCATGATTAGAGACACAAAAGGTGCATTCAGCGGCCACACGGTGATGAAGTTACGGGCTGACATGTGGGACAGGTCCGGGGCTGATGTCCCCTCTGCTTGTTTTGGTTTGACGTTAGCCAGCTAGCATGAACGGCTAGGCTAAGTTAGCATCGGCTAGCCCAGAGGGGGTTCAGCTGACTGTGGCTAGTTAGCATTAGCATCGAGCTAACACATTAAAACAGCCTCCGCCGGGAGAAGAGGGGATTTGTCAACTTACCAGACACCAGCCATTCCCCTCCGTTGTTGGAGAATTCAATGGCGTTGACACAGCCGAAGTGTCCGAGCATATCCTTCTTGTAGAGGCTGGTGCAGCCGGCCAGCCTGCGTCTCTGGAATTCCTCCTTCATGAGCGGCTGTCCAGTCAGCTCTCTGCGGGACAGAAAGCCCACTGAGGAGCGCATACCGCAGCCCTTCAGCTCCTTCATGATCACCGCGCACAAATACGGCTCTCCTCTTCACCACTGCACCCTCCACGTGTAGTCGTGTTGTGGGGTCGATGTGGCTCGCACGGCTCTGTTTGGTCTACATTATGGTGGAAACCCCGCTGATGTCGACGTTGTTTTGTGGCTCCTCTGTCTGCTCGGCAGTCCCAGCAGCAGCTTCCTGCTCCGGTGGAAGGATCTCTCTCTCCCCCTGTCTGTCACTCAGCATCACCAGCCAGTACTCTAATACACAACCACTGACAAGTAGATGTGTAACCAGCTAAATTCACCTCCGTTAACATTTTTAGGTTTTAGTTAATTAATCTGAAATGTGTGGTATAAAACAGGCAGTGGTGGTACATTTACTCAAGTTTGTAAGGGAGGATACTTGTAGGGGAGAACGGGGTATGTTGTAACCAAGGTGGGAGGTTTATGTAAACATTGATAGGTACCACTACATGGCACCGGCACTACTTTACTTGTCTTTTCATTAGGAAAAAGTACCTTTTTTAGTACCTGATCTCCTGGGGTTCCAAAAAAAGCCAACCGGGTACTATGAGGTACTAAAAGGTGATGTGAAAACACTGCAGACCACTGATTGGTCACAGAGAAACGTCATTGCGTCATCAATACGCAGCATGCAGGGATACCCTAAATAGTGCAAACGTGCAAACCGCAAAGCAAACCAATGCCCGCCAAGCAGCAAAGCTATTGTAGCTGTCTTATTGTTTTTTTTTCTTTCCTAAAATGCAACTAGAAAGATCACATCACGGTCACTCAAGGAGGTGCAAATGTTCTTCAACCTCAACGTTCCTCACTTTACACCAAAATGTGTCTTGTGTATCTTTACTGTTCTACACAAATGCATTACACAGATTTTTGATCAAAAATTCAGCCCACAGTGCACTGCAATGCATTACTGTATACATCCATCCATCCATTTTCTTCTGCTTATCTAGGGTCGGGTCGTGGATGTACACAGCTACTCCAAATTTTCACTCCAATAATCATGAAAAAAGACAATAGTTTGCTGTTAGGGTAGACGAAGTATATCTGATTTTAGAATTGTGTGTCAAATACTGACTTTTTGACAGTATTTTGAATCATGCAGTCTACAGCAGTTAATGGGGAAATAATATCTTTAAGAATCTTATTTTTTTATCATGGATCAATCAATCTTTGTAAAAAAAAAAACAAAACAAAAAAACATTCTAGATATTTTCCATGTTGTCGAGATGAAATTTGCAAATTCTCAGAATTTTGTTTTGAAAACTGAATTTTTGACCCTGGTTTGAAATCTGCCTGTAAATACATGTCCAGCTGTTATGCTGCCCCCTGGTGGTTGGCTGTATCTTAATGTGAAGTCACCTTTAAATTTTACACTGGTGAGGTAGCTCAACCTGAGAACCAGCTGCCATTTGTGCCTAAACGCAGTGAGTCCAGGTCCCAGGTGGTGCAGGTTCAACATGCTTTTGCCTCCTCGGGTGGGTTAGAAACACATGATTTTAAAGATATTTCAAGGATTAATTACTTTTTTTAGCACGGAAAGTTCTACTATTCTTCTGCCTACTCAAAATTCACAGCCCAGACCCATTGCTGCGTAACAGCTATAATTTTCTCTTTGAAGCTCAGGAAATATTGTTACAACATTATTTTTATTAGTTGTTCATGCTTGTGTTGCTTTCACTGGCCTGAATTTACATCGCTGACTCACCTTTTTATATTTACATGTGGGAAACAGACTAATAACTGACACATGGAAAGACAATAACATTTTAGTGTGTATAGTAGTTTTATTACTCCAAGTTTTGGGATTACAGTGGTAGTCTTTAGGGAACTTTCAGTTTCAACAAGCCTTTCGCTGAGACAACATGAAAAACCAAAACATCTAAAACATTTTCTGCACAGATAAACAGATGTCTGCTCAACATGAATGGGCTGCAGTGTTCTTTTTATCGATTCAAACCCATGTCTGAGAGCTAACGGTCATTTCCCCTCCCTCCAGTGAACATTAGACTGCAAATTCAACGCACTGTATAGAGATATTTTGTTGTTGTCCGACCTGAATCAGCACCATGTTAGCGAGGGACAAATTATCCATGTCGATTCGTCAAAATTAAGCAATTTAGGCACTTATCAAGAAATTGGCAAAGGTTATGATGAAACTGCTACTGAAAGAAAATGTCACAAGCGAAATACTTTTGACAGTCAACGAAAGATTGAGCAAAATCTACTGACTTTTTGAAATGTTAACATCACATACACGTTGT
This sequence comes from Plectropomus leopardus, assembly GCF_026936395.1. Taxonomy (NCBI): domain Eukaryota; kingdom Metazoa; phylum Chordata; class Actinopteri; order Perciformes; family Serranidae; genus Plectropomus; species Plectropomus leopardus. Next base: position 7,337,347 of record NC_142189.1, read on the forward strand.
AAGCTAACTTTACAGAATATCAAACTAAAATCTAAAGAGTCACACTGAGCGTAAAATGATAATACACAGCAGCACTGAGAAGACACGGACGCTTCTTTGCATATAAACTATGCAACATCACCACGACTGCTTGTGCTGTTGTTCAGCTCAGAGTATAATGGCAGACACAGGGTCTGTCTATGTGCACGTGTGATCCACGGTCAGTCGTACCTGCAGGTTCCCGGGTAGGTTTCAACACACTAATCTATAATGGACAAACATTTAAAAGTGCTTTACATTAAGGTACCTTCAATACATTCACCTCTACATTAATGAAGTCTTCTATAATACCACACAGGTAATGAGTGAGCTGCAGGTGATGAGTATTCCTTTGGCAAAAGTAATGTTTGCTTTTAGCAAAAGATATGGAGTGTGTCGGGAGTGTGGGGCTCGAGGATGAAGAGTTTTTGATAAAATAAACACACACAAAAAATCAATTGCTTCATAGAGAGGAACCACTCTGTAAAATGTGTTTCATTTTATGAAACAAGCTTTAAGGAATAGTGTGACATTTTGGGAGATAAAAGTATTTGCTTTCTTTGTCAGAAAAAGGTTCACTTTTATTCATTGTTTTATCTACAGACTATCAATTTAAAGTGTTTTTTTGTACCTTTGACCACCAAATTCTAATCACTTAATTTAACGTCAAAGAGGATGTTTGTGTCAAATTTGACTTTTCTCTTGGTGTTCTTTGGATATCGTGTTCACGTGACTGAGACAGATGCAAGGTCACAGTGACCTTGACTTTAGACCACCAAAATCTAATCAGTTCATAGCTGAGACGACACCTTCGCAATCAACGGTGCGGAGGCATTAAAATAAACAAACATATTCTTTTTTCTGTAATCTGTACAAAAGCTGGAGTGTAAAAGATGACAAATTGGGGTTTTTTGGGCGGCTGAGTGCTGGATTATTTCTTTTAAATACCCCACTGTTGTTTTTACGCTCCAGTTTTTCTATGATTTAAACATACAGGATAGCTTAATACATGTTGATTAATGAGCTTTTTGGGTGCTGGTTGGCTGATTTTATTACCTTTTGACAACCGGGTGAGCTGTTTCCAGTCTTTATGCTTGGCTAAGATAACCAGCTGCAAATATTTATTTTAAAGAAAGTAAGGATGGTTTCAGATCTCTCAACTAATTCTCAGAAAGACAGCAAATTTCCCAAAACATCAATATGATCCTTTCAGTCTGTACCACCATTTAAAAAGTGGTTCCTTTTGTGCTATAAATGATTTTCTTCTGTCTCACTTTGGTGCAAAACTCTTCGAACCTGAAGCCAATTTACCAGAAGGAGAAAGTAAAGTAGAGGAGGGGTTACAGAGAGTGAAAATCACGACTACGAGCAGTGTGTCATCTTCTGTCAGTGCCAGGTTATTATTCAGAATCGCATCCATACAGTTTTCAGTTTATTGCACGGGACTTGTTCGTTGAGTGCAGAGAGCCAAAGCTCAGGGGCCGTTTACTTTTCTTCTTCTTCAGCGTTAAGATGATGAATCGACAACAGTCTCTGAAGGTGAGAATCCTAAATTTCTTCGTCACGGTTAGAAAATAACATGAACTCCTTCTTCATTACAAGGCAGCTGCTCTTGTTTTCTTTTTAATATATAATTTTGATTAAATGTGCCGGCCAAGTGATTAAAATCAGCCTTATCAAATTTAAAAAAATAAAAATAAATGATGGCAGGGCGTGAAACCTGTGCACTCGTACAGTATGTTAAAGATTAGAATTAATGTCAAATTATTATTATTTTTTCTCAAAAGTCTATAAAACATCAGCAGGATTTTTTTTTTCTTTTAAAAAGCGGAGTAAAGAAATATTCCCTCGGCAGCTTTGCCTCGAGACGTTTTCACATAAATAGAAAATTAAAAAAAGAACACGCAAAAGATTAAATAACAGGTGAAAGCAGGAGCTTAAATTAAGACAGCAGAATAGAAGAAGTGTGCAGTGGGGGTATGGGGTGTGGGGAGGAAAGGGTTAAAAGCTGTTGGCACATGGGAAAGGGAGGATGGGGGGGGGCTGTCCTCAGTGTTTCAGTCTCTTAGGTGCTGCTAGTACGGGCCTTTAGTGTGTCCAAAGATCCCGATGGGGAAGTGTTTGACATGTGAGGACCACTGAGCCGCCAGCTGGAAAAACTTCACGTCGTTCCACTCGACGCCGTCAATCAGTACTGCAGAGGAGGTAACACAAACATTATTATTATTATTATTATTATGAATAACACATTATTAATATTATATAGTTACACTTTTATTAGTGGAGCTTTCCTGAAACAACCCGGGCAGCAACACTAACTCAGTATTTTTACAATCAAAACTATCAAAATGCACAAATAATGTTTAAGGCTAAAAATAACCAATACCAGATTTTTTTTTTTTAATTCAGTGGTTTGGCTTTGTCCTGAAATTGTATAGTTTTGGATAAATGTTAGTAAGGCCATAAACAAAATCCTGGGCTATGTTATAGATCATGTGTAGTTTTGTTTTTTGGTGTTGTTACAGGGTGCATTGTGTTAAGGGAAGACAGATATTTACTAAAACAAATATTTACTGAACAAAAAACCCCCAAAAACTGAACCACCAGCACAAAAGGAATGAATGAATGTATTACATAGAGCTGTTAATTTGTAGGATAAGAGTTCAAGAACAGCGTTGTCAAGAGAAGTTGGAGAAATGGACAATGTTTACATGTCAACAACAAGATGAGAGACTAAATCACTGAAAAGAGATTAATGATTAATGTTTTTCGGTGAGAAATGGCAATCCAGAACTTTTTGTTTTCTTTTTTGTGGGTATACTGAAGGTCTGTTTGTGTATAATGTGAATATATCCGTATTACAACATTACATCTGTCCAGTTGTATGTGTGTTCGCAAAAGCCTAACGTATTTAAATACATGCTTTCAATTTTAATGTGTCTATCAGGCTATTCATTTTTTAATTTGAACATATAACCATACAAATATATTTCTATATACATCAAAACAAGAAACTATTTGAATTTAAATTAGTGTATTTTCACTATGAATGAAAACGCTCTCTCATTTGTTAAAGTCTGACCAGTCAAGAGGTATTATTTTAGATGTTTTGTTTTTTTGTTTTTTTTTTTCAATTGTGTGAGAATCAGCTATCACTGACGTTTTTGGGGGAGGAGGGAAGCTGCAGACAAAACTGAAGAGAAAAACATGTGTGATTCCTCTGAGGATGTCTGAGCTGTTGACGGGGGGACGGACGTGTCTGTGCAGGGCAGGAGGTCTGTGCACAAACGTACCTCTCAGCATGGTCTGCTGGTGCTTGGCAGTGCAGATGAGCCGGCTGATGCCCTCGATCACTTGACTCTTCGGCTCCACCTCCTTGTCTTTGCTCTTTTTTGGCAGGAACATGACTAGCAGAAGGGCACAACAGAGATGCATGCTGCAAGTAAATTAGGGATTCAGAATCTCCCTGGCCTCTGAGGATTAAATTCGGGTGACATTTGGCCTTTTTGTACAACACTGGAGGTTGGATTGTTACAGATTGTATTTGATCAGATTGCATGAAGTATGAATATAAAATATGATTCTTCTACACTTTTGTCCCTGAAAATTGTGGCTCGGTGACCATGTTCAGATTGCTGAGACTTATTTGGGAAGCAGGTGTCAATTTGAGTTGAAGTTTTCCTGTAAACATGCATCAGACACACAGGAGTGTCCAGCTTACCCTTCTTATTCTTCTCCTTGGTCACCACCGTCATGGACATGGTGGGCTGGGGGCTCGGCTCTGCACCCCCCAGTGGCAGCCGGCTGACCTGCAGCGAGCGGAAATTGCACTTCAGAGTGTTTTTGGAGGAGGAGTCCCGCTTTTCCATGTCTTTCTTCCTCTCTGTTGGAGCCACCCAGTAGTCCACCTGGAGCCCCATCAGCTCCGCCTGACCTACAGAGCTACAGAAAACAGGCGGACGTAAGAGGAACACATTTCTTTTTCTAAACAGAAAAACTCGCACAGTTAAGTTCAAGAAGCTAAATCTGAAAATATAAGAAGGACATATGATTCAGAGTCATGTTCCCATTGTCATATTTAAGACCTGGATCAACGTCAGTTTTCTTGTGCCGCATTCAGAGGCCTTTCACTGACATTTAACCCTCTGAAACCTTAGAAAATGGATTTAATTTTATTTTAAAAACACAGGCAAAAACCATAATGAGCAACTTGGCAAAAATGTCCCACAAGCTGCAAAACAGTTAATGGTGGCAAGGAAATTCACAGAAAATTAGCTGGGGGAGATAATTATCACTTATATCTAATGTATGTTACAGAAAAAATAAAATAAAAATGTTTTAGCACTTTCTTGGGGTCATTTTCTTGTTTTTTTTTTTTTTTTACATTTTTGGCTTATTTTCCATTCATTTTCTTCAGTGATGCACAATAAAGATTATTTCAACCGATACCAATAAACCGATAATTTCCATCTTCTCGTGGCTGATAAGATACCGATAACCGTTAATTTCTTTTTATTTGTTTTTCATTACCTGAGGGTATGAAAGGTTGAGGTGTGGGGAGTACAGATGAATTTAATTTGTGCTTTTTCATAAAAAAAAAACAAATTTCAGACAAAAAGCTGAGAAAAATCGCATTTTTGTAAACTCTGTATGAAACCACATATATACCTATAATACTTCAGTGCTTACCTGCAATGCTTGTATAAGAATAAAATGACTGATGTAAAAATCAATCTTAAATTTGGTTAAAAAAAATCATAAAAGGGTTATAAAAAAAACAAAAAAACATTAATTTCACATTTGTAACACCTGTACTACACCCTATTATTAATTATTTATTTTTGAAATCTATAAAAATAAATAAATAATTTAATTTAAATCTACAGATGTTGCATTTTGCTGAAAAGGCTCTCCACTGAGTATGGCATCATACCTGTAGGCACAGAAGCTGGTGGTGACGGAGGGAGAGGATGGAGGTGTGGGCGACGCCTCTTTGAGTGCAGGTGATACTTGAGGAGGGGTGGAGGAGAGCAACGAGGAGCCCAGAGGAGCTGCGTCATCAGAGTCTCCTGAGGGAGAAAACAATCATTTATCCCCCCCCCCAAAAATGCTTTGGTGGAGCGATGAGGCGCTTTTGTTTGGAGCTCGGCTGCAGGTTAACATGCAAACTGTGCAGAAATTATAAATACTTCTTCACATGTATCTTTTTAAATGTCAAACTTGCCTGATGCTGCAGATGTTTGCTCCACAAGGCCAACTTTCACCATCTGCAGAATTTAACACATAGGGGAACAGAGTCAAACATGAGCTATAACAAAATCAACATTCAGTGAATATTTAGGGAAAAACAGGAAATAATAAGGAGGTTACTTACCCCGATGAAAGGGATAAATTTCTGACACGAGTCCTCATCAGGGCTGTGGAGGGGCAGCAAAAGGCAAAAGAGAGTTCAGGTGAGAAAGAGGCAAGAAAATAATCAATGTGTCATAGAAAATAAGGAAAGAAATTATGTACAAATGAAGAAACTAATTGATTCAAAAACAGCTGACTCCTACAAGCATCCTTACTGTTTGTGTATAAAAAGAAACCTATTTAAAGGTCCAGTGTGTAGGATTTAGGGGGATATATTGATGAAATGGAATATAATATAATAACTGTGTTTTCTTTAGTGTTCAAATTGTTGTGTTTTTGTTACTTTGGAATGAGTTATTAATATCCACATCGGGAGCTGGTCCTCGTCTACTGAGTTCGCCATATTGCACCGCCGTGTTTCTACAGCAGCCCAGAAAGAACAAACTAAAAACTGGCTCATGATACCATTCACATTTTCGCATCGGCCACCTTAGTTAGCAGCCCTTTTGCAATGAACAATGATGTAAAAAAGAAGATTTTGTAACATTAAAAAGCTTTATTCAGTGTGATATTTTCAGTTGACCATTAAAATCACGTTTCAACTCAACGCATTGCTGGACTGGACACAAATTCCTTTCAAAAAGTCACAGTTACGAGCCTTTTTGAACCTCTTAACGGCTATTTAATTGATAGTAACCGGGTGCTGGGCAAGTGGCTCATCTGTACTGAGCCAAAAAGCATCGAAGAAAAAGTGATCTGTAACATGAAACTGCTTTATTGAATGTTTTAGCTGGTTTCAATCACCTGGTCTGTGTGTTTTTGAGAGGAATAGACATTTAGGGATATTTCGGCTCTCTGTAAAAATCCTAAACAATGACGGAGTCATGTCAAGGATTTCTTACTTAGAAAGCGGGAGAAGTTTCAGCTGGCTGTAATGTGCAATCCTCACCACTAGATGCCACTAAATCCCACACACTGCTCCTTTAAAGAAATCTACAGTTAGTAACTTTGAGATCTAGTAATTAGTGACTTTTACGTCATTTTTTGATGATTTCTAATGTCTCACATTTGGAAATACTGCATAGAAAGTTTGCAGAGAAACAGAATCAACAGAGCATGCTGCTGCTGGATTTTAAACCTCCACTAAAACAGATTCAGTTCCCACCTGCAGGCCGCATTATTATAGAAGCAGAGAGCAAAACATGCAAGCTATTCCAGACCTCCAACAAAGAAAGCCATCCACTTATTGCAGACACAGACTGGATCTACCAAACCAAAGTCAGAGGGCATTCAGGGGGGAAAGCAAGTCCATCGGGGGAACGGCTAAACTACCGAATCATGAAAGAAGTGGATGAGAAGGAAGAGCATCAACCTAAATCCACAGTCTCTGGTTCCATGCACTACCTGTGAGTGGTAGTGCATCGCTACACTTACAAGCCTTCCACGAACTATTTTCCTGGCGATGACCAGAAAAATAGCCTGAACGGTTCTACTTCTACGTTTTGTTTCTAAATGCATTTGATGATGTGAAAGGTTGTTGCTCTTGCCTTGAAGAAACCTGCCATCGCCCCCCCAGGGAAGAAACAGAGAGACTACAGAGGAGGGGAGAGAGAGAGAGAGAGGACAGTCTACAGTAGGTCACAGTTTGCACATCAAGGCCACGTTTTGTTTTTCCCAACACAACACATCTCTGCTGTAATCACTGTCAGAGCAGCCAGAGAGAGAGCGCCAGATGTCTGCCTGGTATGTGAGTGGTTTATGTTCATCTGGCATCTTGTAGCGATGGATTATGACAGAACACACGACTTCTGTCTGACGGGTTTGATCCAGATATATTAGCTCAAATGTGTGTTGTTATCAGTTAAAAGATGCACATGCATGTCAATCCACGTAGATGGACGTAAAACTATGGACATAACGCATGCACATTTCAGATAAAGGTCAAATATAGTTCTGCATCTATATCTGTAAAAAATTATATTGCAGTAAATAATTTGATAATGTTACCACTGTCTTGTACATTTGTATGTTTAATAAAAGGGGAATTAAAAGTATTTTTTTGTTTTTTATTCCTGCTGTAATAGTGTTTTGTTTTGTTTTTCATTCATACCATTTTACATTTTTGATTTACTTTTACTAATTTACTGGCACTTTTTTTTTTTTAACTTTACAAGGGCACTTTGTTTTTTGATGTTATATCAATAAAGTTATTAAGTAATGTTATTGTTTTTGTCACAGACAACTATCAATTTATTCCATTTATACATCCTTTTTTTAAAAATTAAAATAATTGAATAGCCTGAAGACACATTAAAAATAATTCATTTGTTTTCATTATTATTGTAAGCAGAAGGTCTTTTGAGGGGGGTGCCACTTTTTAGCAAGATTACTAAAATTCAAGTGTGCGATGTTATCGGTTAAAAGATGCACATGCATATCAATCCATGTAGATGGACATGAAACTATGGACATAACACATGCACATTTCAGATTAATGTCAAATCTTGTTCTGTGTCTTAAAAAATATATAGATTGTAGAATGTCTGATAATGTTACCACTATCTTGCCCATTTACAGACGAGCACAATATCTTTCTTTAAAGTTATTTTTTTATTATTGCTGTAACCATGTTTTGCTTTGCTTTGTTTTTCTTTAATACCAGTTTATCTTTTACGGTTTGGATTTTATTTATTTTATTAATTTACTGGCAGTTTTTTAGTTTGCAAGGGCACTTTGTTTTTGATGTTATATCAATAAAGTTACTACTATTCATTTTTATTTACATTTTTTAAATGTAACATCATGAAAATATTGTAAATATTGCCATTTATACATCTCCATGCCAAGTTTTTTTTCTACACTCTTAATTATTTATTTATGTATGTATTTATTTATTTTTATTTTTTATTCTAAGCATTAGGTCTTTTAAGAAGGGGATGTCACCTTTCTTTTTGCAAAATGACTAAAATGCATCCCCCTTATTGGTGCCACTATGACCTGAAGCACTAAGCATCTTTTGAGCAAACATACCCACTCAAATCTTTACTGAGGGTGCAGAAAATATAATATTTAATATGGCACTGAGTCACTAAATCATAACGCAGGTTGGACATTACAGCTGAAATATATGGAGCATGAACACGACGGATCACATAGGCGTGGCAGAGTGGGTTTATTACCTGCTGCCAAAAACTAGACTCTGCTACACTGACTATAAAATATACTTATATCCTTCTGTTTTAGGACTTGTCATGAAAACATAAAAGTGAATTTAAAATGTTTAAAGATATTAATATCATTTTAAAACTGCCTCTCTAGTTCTAAGGACATAACAGTCGATCACTCGACTACACTGACATAAACATGCAACTTAAATGTTGATCCTGGTGTTTGTGGTTTGAAATTAAATCACACAAAAATGTATTGATCCCACTTTGATGTGGTCGTGTCACTTTTTCCTAGATTTAACTGGACAAATAACAGACAGACATGGATGGCCAGAAGCACGAAGAGATCATGGAGAGGAAACAGCGAGGAGGAAAAAAACAGGAGATAAAGCTCCAGAGGAGGAAACACAGAGCAGATTTTTGGTCTCTTGCCACTTTATCAGCATATTTTACCCTCTGATATCTTATCAGAGAGAAGTCTGAATTATTACTGTTGAGCTTGATTGATGTTAGAAATAACAACCTTCGCGTGAAGAATTTAAGTTGCAACATTTAGAAAACATGCAACAGATTTCTGCATGATGCACTTAAATTTCTCAAATGTTTTTTTGGAAAACAGCTTATTTGCTGTTTTCCAACAGTACCAATTAACCTTCGACTAATAGGACAAAGCTAAATTGTCCCGATAAGACACATCTCTTGTGTCTAGGCTGATAAAAAAAAAAGAAAAAGAAATTACTTCTAAATAAAAACTTGGTGCAGCTTTAATTAGTTCAAGAAATCTCACCCTGTGTCTGTGTGCTGGTGCTGTTTACAACTGTGAGCTGTGGCCTGGATAGCAGATCTTATCTGACAAGTTTATGGCTCAAGCTGTTAATAGAAAAAAACATTTTAGGAAGCTGTTAAAGTGGCAAGCTCCAGTAAAGGCTGAGAGGGTTCAAGGGGAAATGGCTCCAACACACAGAAAGCGCATGAATCACCAGGCTACGTGAGAAACAAACTCAATCGACCACAATACCTTACTGCAAAATCAAAATGAAAGCTCTTTTTCCTTCAAAGAAAGAAAAGAAAAAATACAACAAAAAGATATAAAAACATGTTATTCACACACACAAAGTGATGGAAAGACAGTGATGTTTAGAAGACAGAAACCGAAACTCCAACGCAAACACACAAACTTCACAACATTAGTGGAACTTTTACCTTCATTTCGGTTTTCAAAAGGAGGTTGAACACATTTGAATGAAAAACATGTACAAACATTGGAATCTACATAGGCCTACTAATCCAGATTAGTAGATTATTCATAATCTTTTTTTACACTGAATAAATTGTGAATAAATAAACTTTTTTTTGGCTGAGTCCACCTGCTGGTTATCTTTGGATATAATAATAATAATTAAAAAAACTTAATTTGTATAGCATCTTTCATACAAGAAATGCAGCCCAAAGTGCTTTACAAGAAAGAAATGAAATGTACCAGGTGCTTCACATCAAAACAAATAATAAAACCTGCATGTAAAAAGAAAATAAAATCAGAATACAATATATAGAATGCATCTTCAAATGGATAAAATCCACTGGATAATACTAGTAAAAGAAAGATAAAAAAGATAAGTGGTGAGTAAGTGATGTAGTGCATAGAATGCATAACATAAAATGGAAAATAAAATTAATAAAATGATATTATTAATAAAATAAGCATAAAAACAGAGTATATAAAATGCATAAAATTAGGGAAAATACAACATCTTAAAGATGTGCAGCAGTACACAAGCAAAGCAAGCTGTGTACCTCAAAAAAGAGAGACAGCAGGGGCTCTTCTAGTGTCCCTAAAACGCCGATGCTCATGGAAGGGAATACTTTTTTAAAAAAAAAAAAAAGGAGGAATTTATAACCAAAAAGATATGCTATAAAAGATCCAGGGCCAGGCACTCAGGATGGTTTGAAAAACATAAAAGGCCTTTTATTCACAGGGCTAAAAACTTCTTCTAGCTTTTATGCTTTTTTAAATGAACCTGAGCTTGGCCCTGGATCTTTTATACCATATTTTTGTTTGGTTAATCAGCTGCTGGCTATCTTAGCTAACAAACACATTTAATAGTAGTGTCAGTCTTCTCATCTAACTTAAAAAGAAAGCAGTCTTTTCCCCCAAATGTCCTATTTTGCTTATCTCAATGTTAATCTTTTAATTTGTTATTGTGAAAATCCTGCTGAATAATTTATAATTTATCTATTTTTATAGATTTTGTCTGCTTGTAATTTTGTTTACATTTTTAAGTAATGCCAAATGTTTGAAATGGCTATTTTTTGAAAAGCTGATGTTCAACCCCATTTTGAAAATCTGGTGAAAGCTCTGCATTAGAAGCATTTGTTAGAAGAAAGCCCTCACAAAAACACATTTAAATTCCCATTTCAGTACGGCTCAGTGTGAGATCTTCACAGATTTGGGTGAAACTGAGGATGGAAACATACCTCTTCTGTTTGTAGGTGAGCATGGCCTCTGCGATGGGAAGCTGGTGAGCTCCGTTAGCTCCCACCATGTACTGAGTCACCCTCGACACCACGTCTGGGCTCTCCTGGGCTGCACAGGACACAACGAGAAACACATTCATCTACTACACACTGTATGTCTGCGTGTATAGTCAGAAACTTTAAACTAAATGTTTATATTTATTTAATCTCAAATCTTAAGTCTGTGACTTAGAGCTCAAAATAACCAGCTTTCCTGGTTGCAGATGCTCTTTTGAGACTTCTATAAAATTGCAAAAATATAAGTTATTTAAAAGTCAGTCAGACAGAAGAGCCCACCAACAACCGGAGCCTCAGGTTTGTGAAACAGCTCCCTCCAAGCAGCATCTTGGAACAAACTGTTGTAACGATAGTCAATAGTGCCGAGATATTTGGAGACAGGATGTGCACCTAAAACAAAGAAAAACTGTCAAAAATCAGGCAAAAAACAGCTTCAAAGTCCAGTGTTAGGACATTAAGTTTGATTTTTGTGAGACGCTAATACCACTAAACAGGCTACCAGAATATTCACCATTATCATTAATACACATTAATACACATTAAAACATTAATAACTTATTAGAACATCATATTTCTGCAAGATTTTAATTTGAGGCTAATATATTAATGTTTGAAGAAATAACGCACCTAAAAAGGTTGAAAATAAAACAAAAACTAACTTACCGAGAGGGATGATGAGGAACCTCATGTAGCCGAGCCAGTCAGGGGTCTTATGGGAAAGGTGGTCCACAAAAAGCCGGAGAACAGCACTGAGGTAATGCTGCGCTCCGGCCACAGCGATCTTTATGGGAATGGGCGTCTGGGAGTTACAGTTGCAACTAGGAAAGAGAGTAAATAGACGAATTACAGTTTGACAATAAATATTTGTGTTGTAGTATTTGAGATCGGTCTCGGTTTCGAGACAACTTTTAGAGAGTCTAAGTCTCGTCTCAGAATCGAACAAATTTCGGCTTTTTAATCAAGACCACACCGGATTTATTTGTTAACTTAATTACTGTGATTGGATGTAAATTTCCTTCCTCAAAACCATCCAAATATTGCTTTGTTTGTTTACAAACCAGAGGAAAATTGTTCACCTCTCTCTCTCACTCTCGCTCTCCGTATATGTGTGTGTGTGTGTGTGTGTGTGTGTTTATATGTATATAGATCGATAGATAGATAGATAGATAGATAGATAGAGATATATGTATATATAGATAGATAGATAGATAAGATATATATATAGATATAGATATACATAGATAGATAGATAGATAGAGATATATGTATATATAGATAGATAGATAGATAGATATAGATATAGATAGATAGATATAGTGTTGGTCTTGACGCGGTCTTGGCACACTCTCAGTCTCAGTTATTGTGGTCTTGACTGCACTTGTAAATACCGCTTTATCTAGGCAGAGAAATGGGACTTCTCACTGGAAAACGTACTTACTTACTTAAAATGTTGACATCAATCACAGTTATTTTTTAAAACTCTGTAGCTATGTGCTTTAAAGTGTGACACAGTGACTATATGAAGGAAACAAAGACGGAGCGAGAGGCCGACTTACAATCTCTGTATGCGGGAGACGATGGTGTTGAATGCAGCTTGGATGTCGGCCGTGGTGCAGGTGCAGACCACCGGTAGATGGTGGTTTTGCAGCATATCTGAAAGATACTGAGAGCAGAGGAGAACAAGAAACAAATCGTCAAAAAAACTAAAACTGAAAGTGTATGACTTCATTATGAAAAGCATTTCATAAATATATTAGTTAAATTATTTATGACATAAATTCCTAATAACTAATGCTTTCTAAACTGCTTCAGAGTCAGTGTAACTTTTTAGAAATATTCTTAAAGACGGGTCTTATAATGTGATATAGTGTTACATAAATAGCCATTGAGCTGGTCTCTCTCACCTGGCCCTGCCAGTCTGACGTGTTGATGAGGATGATGCTGTCGGGGAGGTGGTTATCAGACACCAGGATGTGGTTTAGTTGGTCGTACACCGTCTTTCTCGGGATCTATGCAGGTAAAAGAAGAAACCATTGTGTCAAAATAAAGACCCGTATTTTTTTAAAACATTACATTTTAAAACATGTTGCATGATGCCTCTCAGCCATTACACAACATGTTGACCAGGCTGAAAAGTTCCTTTGGCCACAGACTGATCCAAAGGAGCGATACAGGAGATCATTTCCGCCTGGCCCTGTTTATTCATTTTTTTCATCTGTTTTTATTGTTTTTAATCTGTTTTTATTGTTTTTAATCTTTTATCGTTGTGTTGTAATGTCTGTTGTCGTATTTTAATTGTTGTCGTATCTTAACGTTGTATTTTAATGTATTGGCCCATGTGATGACTTAATTTCCCTTTGGGGATTAATAAAGTAAACAAAAAAAAAATGTCCTGTGTTGTAGTTTGGTAATAATCTTTAAACCCTTTGAAACCTTAGCAAAATGGCTGGATTTCTTTTAAAATCATGAAAAGAAGACAATGAGCAACTTAACAGAAAAAGAATGAATAATAAGCAAAAGATCAGAAAAAGGTTTTTTTTGTTGTTTTTTTTTAAAAAGCAGAAGAAAAAAAACACATACATACATACATATATATGTATATGTGTGTGTATGTAACCTGATTTAAAATGTATAATTATATAATTGTAACACTGGTAGGTATTATTTTACTGATATTTTTCCTAGTTATCTGATCGTTTTCTCATGATTCTCTCTCTTTTTTTAAAGGTAATTTTCATGTGAATTTCTTATCACCTCTTACTATTTTTTTTGCATTTTGCAGGATATTTCATGACAAGTTTCTGATCTCCTTTTTTCCATTTTTTTGAAAGAAAAAAATCCACTTTGGTCATGTTTCAAAGATTTATATGCTTGTGATATCTGAAACTTTCTGATTGTTCTGCAGTTCTCTCCTCCTACCTGTAGGTGGCAGCGAGTGTCCAGGGAGCGCTCGTTGTCCAGGCTGTTGGCCCTCTCGTTCTGCGGCCTGCTGGGCTGGCGCTCCTTCAGCGACGTGCTCCTGCCTCGCCTCCCTGCCAACTTCGGTTCCTGCCTGAAAAACAGCAGAGGAAGAGAGCTGGAGGACTGAAGCCTCACAGGCAGAGGCAGTGATGTAATGGTCCCCAATGGGAAGTGCTATCCCTAAACAGTGGGTGGAAGATACACAACCACCAATATTAATTAAAACTGAAAACTTAGTCACTTTTTTCCCCTTTTTAAAGACACTTTTGATACATTTGTCATCTTGTTTTCTTCCACTATAAGAATTTACGTCAGCTTTAAATTTCTCCCTGCAGACGTATATGGATTATTGCTGTTTTTCTACCTGTTGGAGGAAATTATAAGCGACTCTGTCTTGGTCATTTTGCCACTCGGTGGCAGTCTCTCTAAAAATGTGTCCATGTTGTCCATCTCCAGCTCCGTGGTCGGAGTCACCGCCTCCGGCTGCTCCTGCGGGAAAACACAAAGAGAGAAAAACGCCAGCAGGGGTTCAGAGTTTCGAGCTGACAGACGTGTTTTTCTTCTCAAAACAACACTTTTTCACTCCAGAAATGTTTTGACTGGACCGTCTCAGAGGATTTTAGATGCGATGATTTATTCTAACTGCGTCTGGGAGTTTGTGACTGCAAACTTAACCACTGAAAGCTTCAGTGTCTCTTCTTCTGTATCTGACATGACTGTTGGAATACAGCTGAATAATTTTTATAGTCACATATAGATCCTCAACTTACAATGTCTGCATTTTTTAAAAGCCAAGATGCACCAATTTTCAGGTTTTTCTTCAAAATATTGACTTACAATAACAAGTCAAGTGGTTTCGAGCAGTCACACGAAGACCCTGACCTAACAAACTAGTAATTTCTCAATTTTTAGAACCTGTTTTAATCTTTTTCCTTAAAGTACTGACTTAAAATAAAAAATCTATTGATTTCGGACAGCTTGAAGAGTTGATACTCACAAAGGAGACATTGTCAGACACACCGTCATCTGGAAATTTGGCCCCGCCGCACTTGGTTTTATCTGGGTCAATCTGGAGTGAGATGGTGAGAAGAATAATAAACTCAAGATATTTCGTTTCACAGAAAAGTAAAGCATTGTTTCGTTCAGCGTCTCGTGATGGATTCCCGGTTCAACAGACGACCTACAGTTTCAAAAACAAAACCAGTTACAACCTGCCGACTGTTGGGAAAATCGGATTTTTAAGTCTTCTGCCCTTTCAGTAAAAGATGCCCGTGAGCAGGATAATTGACGCCTTTCTGCTCTGGTGCATTTGCTCATCGGCTTTCAGTGCAGTTCACTGGTTTCACTGGTCAGCCTCCAGCTGTTTCACCGTGTTGATGGTAACCCAGTTTGTTTAAGTAAATGTAGGAAGCAGGTCTGAAGCATGTGATCAGGGACATGAAGAAGTACAAAAAGGCTGAATGTGTAAAATAAGCACAATAAATCCCTGCTGAAGTTATTTTAGACTGTTTAACAGGTTGTGTTAATCGCCGTGCTGGTGCAGCGACGGCGGTCTCACCGGGCTCGGAGGCTCCCGGTGGCTCCGGCTGCTGTGGATGCTGCCGATCTCAGTTTGAGAGCTGGAGAGGGAGAGACCCTCGAAATATGGCCTGAAACACAAGAAACAATCTGCCTTTAAACACGACTATTGACTGATTTTGACTGATATGGCAGTTACATGTGCGGTCAGTGAGGGCATCCTAAAGTCTTCCATTATCAGTTTATGGCTTTATGCTATGTGGGTGTGACACTAGAGCAGCATTTTTTAAGAAAAGTTTTTTTTGTCACCTTGCGTTGTTAATTAAAGCTGTTAAGTTACATTTTCTGTGAGAGAACTATATAAAGTTTGTGAAAATTACTCAAGACATCACTGCCTTGGCACTAAAGGTTGCATATTTCAGAAAGTCTGCATTAGAAATGAGTGTATGCATGCAAACGTGGAATGTAAATGAATACATGAGTTATTGTGTAATTATGTATATTATTATGTTATATATAGAGGTCAAAGGAAAAAGTGCATATTTTTGATTGGGGGTGAACTGTCCCTTTAAATTTGACTACTTTTAGGAATTTCAGTTATCGTGGATCTTTCGTGAGGCATTTTAACTTTATCATCATCATTATTTGGCCTGAGACACCTGATTTATGTCATGTGTTTCACAAATACACACATTACAGCTGAGAAACACTGACTTGAGTTTAGGTTTTGGTGTGCTGAGGACGCTGTCGTCATCGTCGAGCTCCGGGCCGCTGTCACTCGGGTTCTCAAACTCTACGCTGTCCAGGTCCAGGTCTTCCTCCTCCACCTCAGGCGGCGGCTCTGCAGGATCCTGCTCTGAGTCCAGCACCTGCAGACACACAAGTCACACCTGTAGCAGCTCCGCAGTAAAGCCACAAGAGTTAAAAGTTAAACTCCAGAGACAGAAACACTCACCTCGTCTGAAACTCTGAAGCGCTTCAGAAGAGCCACAACTCGCTGCTTAAAGTTCTGCTGCTAAAACACAGAAGAACAGACACACAACCACAAGTCAGTCTGTGACCTAGTTATGATTAACTACAACGCTCTCAGCAATCCAATACACAGCAAACAGCTACAGCCGCTCAGCTCCTCCATTTGAGTCATTTTACCGGCAGTAGATGCATTTGCAGTGTTGGCTGGGTATCGATTTCGCTGCGTGCGCTCATGTAAATCAATAATCAAGTAACATCATGCTTCATCTGCTTTCTGGGGCTCTCATCTCTGGCTTCTGCTCACTGAGCTCATAAAACTGTATCGCCCAGGAGCAAAAACACATTCGAACTGTCTCATTAAACCCCACTGAAAGGTGTTTAATGTTAACTATGTGCAAATTAATCACCTGCAATATGAACAAAACCAGGTGTAATAATTGGAAATAAGTTGTTTCTGTTTTAGAAGCACATTCAACTGCAGGCACTGAATAAATACTGCATGCTTCCCCTATAAACAAATGCAAATATTTCCAAAGTCTCACCACAGAGAACAGACTGTCTGCTGACCGCTAAGTTAATAAGATGAAGGTCAAAATAGTCCTGTTCCTCGTCACAGTTACTACTTTAAAATGAATCCGCAGAGCTGCCGTAAAAGACTGATTTTTCCCTCGTAACTGTCCAATAAAGGTCAAAATACCAAGCTGTCACTGTTCATTTTAAAATACACTTTTTATATTTCACGGCTGGATTGAACCCTTTGAAACCAGGATGAACATCAGTTTTCGTGTACTGCGTTCAGAAACTTTTCACATGAATTTAAACTGTGTGCAAACTGAAAAAAAGGCAATCAGCAACTTGAAATGTCTCACACACTGGAAAAAAAATCTGTAAAAAGTGACAAAAAATGACCTGAAAATGAGCTTAAACAGAGAGATAATCAATTGAAAATTATTAAGTAACTCAATTATTAAATAAATAATTGATCATTGATTCAGGTAATTTTTTTGTATTTTTTTATGATTTTCTTGCTATATTTGGGTTCATTTCTTCTTAGGTTGCTCAATGCCTTCATTCCATTTTTTTATTTTTTATTTTTATTTTTTAAATCAAGTCAAATTGCTTGGGTTTCAAAGGGTTAAATCAAGTATTGAACCACAACAAACTTGAAAGTGTTGGGATGAAAGTCACATTCTTGAGAAATGCACTTATTTGCTTCTTGCTGACAGTTACATGTGAAGATCGATATCACTCTCATGTCCGTGTATTAGCTCAGTTCAGCATGAAGGCATGAAACAGAAAATGTGGTTCACTCCACAACAAAATTCACCGACCAGCAATGCAACAGCTCACTAATAAACACGTTTACGTCGTCACTGTGAGGAAACCAGCAAGACGCAAATAAGTAATTGTACCTGGCCAAGAAATAGCCCATAACCCCACTTTACTGTAAGGGTGTCAAAAGTACTGATACTTCAATCATTTTTCGATACCACACTTTTCAAACGATGCAATCTGCTAATTGCACATTTAGTAGTATTTAAAGTGCAGAAGCTATAAAAAACCCTACAATGACCACCTTGCGGTTGTATGCCTCCAGTGAAGTCGCAGTTCACATCCAGACTCATATGTAGCCATAACACATCCAAATATTGATGTTACTACAAAGAAGCTTAAATTCTGAGACATGGATACTACAATCAGCACAGTTTTAGGATTCGTGTCACCAATTCAGTGTCTGACCAAACGCCTCTCCTCCTGTTTCTGAGATAAGATGTTGAATTATCGTCAGAAAATTGAACATTATGATGTAACAGTGAAGTTGACCTTTTTGATGTAAAATGCCATCACTTCATCATTTTTATCCTATTAGACATTTGTGGGGAATTTTGTCAGAAATAACATGAGTTTTTGAGTTACGGCCAAAAAAAACATGTTTTTGGAGGTCATAGTGACTGCTGACTATCAAATTCAAATCCGTTTATCGTTGAGTCAAACTGGACGTTTGTGCCAAATTTGAGGAAACTCTTAACCTATTTTTCATGTTATGTTTTATATGATATTATGTTCACAGAATGAAACATATGGGATCACCGTGACCTTGACCTTTGACCACCAAATTCTAATCAGTTAATGCTTAAGTTCAAGCCTACATTTGTGCCAAATTTTTGTTAAATCCTCCAAGATGTTCTTAACATGCTGTGTTTATGAGAATGAGACAGGTACAGTTTCACAGTGACCGTTGACCCCCAAATTCTAATCGGTTTATCGTTGAATCCAAGTCTACATTTGTGCCAAATTTGAGGAAAGTCAAGCTGTTGTTAAGATATTACGTTCACGAGATTGAGACAGACAGGGTCACCATGACCGTCACCATTGACCTTCGACCACCAGATTCTAATCGGTTCATCTCACGAAAATGAGACAGATGCAAGATCACAGTGACCTTTGACCAACAAAATCGAGTTCAGCTTATTGTTGTATCCAAGTGGACGTTTGTCAAATTTGACGAAAACGGACAGCAGAGGCAGAAAAATCTTATTTTATGTGGCTGGGACTTATTTTTTCTTTTTGCTGCGGTATCAAAAAAGCTATAAAGTATCACTTTCTTTTATAAACGGCTATTGTATGAAAGGTTAAAATTCTGGTATCGTGACAACCCTTGTTTACTGCCATTAAACCAGAGGTCACTGTGTGGGTCCCCTGCACAGACACGGCCTTGTTTGTTTCGCTGTAGGTGGACATGCTCAATCTAAACACTTCCATGTATTGTTTTTTGTACTTTAGTTGGTCTCGTCTCTTACTCTGGTGATGGAGGGCGTCCTCACAATCAACCTCCTCTGCTTCTTTGACTTCCTCACATCGTACTCGTCATCCTCGAGATCCTGGAAACAAAGAAGACGAGTTAAAATAAAGCGTCACATCCCCAATGAAAGGATGATGCATTATTTACGCTTGTATGTCTTGATGTTTTTCTTTGCGGTGCAAGTACAGATGACGAGAATGATGTAAACCGATTTTGTGACCCTTAACAGTCTGCCGGCCTCAGTGACCCTCAGGTGGACTCACCTGTCCCTGCACGGCGTCGTCGCTGGCCTCCTGCTCTGAGGAGAAGCTCTCGTACTCCTCCTCTGAGTAGTTATCTAAAGCAGAGAACAAGCAGTGAGATTAAAGGCTGGAGCGAAGAGAGGCCTCATACATATTTCAGCGACCTTTTTAAATTCGGCATGCAGCCAGGCTCTAAATATACATGATGTACAGTACACACAGATCTGTATGCTACCTGAGTTTTATCGCTTTCTGCACGATTAAAAAAACACCCCGAACCCTGTGAGCCATGCTCCGTTTAAAACATCCAGTTTATTCTGTGATTACAATCGCTCGGTTGCTGCATTAACCTCCAAACGCCGGGGGTAATGGGGGGCAAAGTTTACCGGAGCATTTGATCTTCTGTCCTCCCTGCAGAGCTGCGTCCTCGTGATCGATTGGCTGACTGGACAGAGAGAAGATCCAGATCTCGGCCACCTTCCCCAGCATGTCTTTCTGGTTGCTGCAGAGAGGGAGAACCTGGCCTCCTTCTGTCGGGTGCTGCATCACCTGAGAGAAAGCAGAGCAGAGGCAAAGCGTGAAGGAGGAGAGGAACTGAGAGAGGAATCTGTCACTTCAGTCAGACTGAGAGATCTGAGCTCGATTATCAGGACTTTTGATTCTTCATATCCCCAAATATTATCCCATACAAGAAATGTCCACCATACAGACACAGAAACTGCTAGAAAAATGTATGATGATTTTTTACGACTTTTTTTAAATTCAGAATTGCAGAGATATAGAAGTTTTCCATCCACTCTATATACCATAACGTATTGCTGGCACAGAGATAGTGGGTGAGTAAATCACATACTTTTTACATTCAGGCCAAATTTAGGAGACAATGCCCATACTAGAAACGGAAAAGTCTTTCTTTTGCATTTTTAAAAAAATCGGCATTCATATGATATGATGATGTGAAAATGATCCTCATGTACATGAATCTGATGGAACAACCCAAAACGCTGTAGTATGCATGACAGACCAGCACCTGACCTCAAAAAAGAAAAAGGCCTCGTATTTCAATTTCAATTTTTGCATTTTAAAATGAAAATCCAATAACCACCCATTTTTTAAAAATTTTTAATAACCATTTTTGAACTGAAAATCCAACGACCAAAAGATATACGGACCGATTTGACAAACGAAAAATACAATTTTAGAAAAATACAAATTAAAAAAAATTGAATTAAATTTTCTCTTTTTCATTTTTGATTTGGAAAACTGAACTTAACTGAGTGTTACACAGACCGACCATCCTTGTTATCCCATTTTTTTTTTTGTTTTTTTTAAAAATTTGAGCACAAATCAAATATTGGAAAAACGAGTTATCTGTTTTTATCATTTTGGTTTATGAAACAAATATAAAAAAAGTATTTTTTTTGTTTTATTTTGAAAAACTAATGCATGGTACACAGACTTGTGTTTTATGGTGTGCAGACAGTAAAATCCCCTGAGGCAAAATTTGTGATTTCGGGCTTTGCAAATAAAACTGACTTGTCCCAACTCAAAAGCCATAACTGCATATTACTGAGGGAGCAAGGAGAAGACTTGATTTCAAAAATTGTTGTATTTTAATTGTCTTGATTTGACTGATTTGTCGATATTAACCTTTGTCTGAGCAGAAGGCGCCTCTCTTCAGACTCTCTCTGTTACCTTTTCAACACAAACCCACACATTCACACCTGGGAGCTGCTCGCTTTAACCACCCACAGTTTTCTGCTGTTCGAACCTCCACTGAAGCAGCCGCGCCACCACACAGGAGCAGTGTTCACTGACTGAGAGACAGTCATTCATTCTGGGCATATTTTACACTGCAGAGATAAAAAACTCTCATCTCCAACTCAGGTCACTTGAGGACAGCACCGCCCCGAATCTGGACGGCTCTGGCTGCTCTGCTGCAGTCCTGTGAGACCGTGTCAGCCTTCAGCTGTTTACTCTGTATCTTGTGTGGTATGTTGTGTTAGAGCCTCATAGTATCCCTGAGTTTAAAAAGTGAGAATCATTCCTCTTTTGTGATAAATTAAAGCTCTGTGTTTCTGATTTATTTTTTTCTCACAAGCACAGAAATGCTTTTTTTTCCTCTCTCAGCGGCTGAGGTGTGACCTTAATTAGTTCCACTGAGCTTTGTGAGCCAAATGGGAACTCCTCAGTTTATTAGAATCATCTGCACTGAATAATATTCATCTGGAGGAAGTCTCTTATTCTCGTGTGTTCTTGGTTTTCTAAAAACAAGCTGATGACAAAGGAGAAATCATCACTTCTTTAAGGATACATTGGAAAAACAGTGAAAATATTTAAAAGATAAAAGCATTAAACCAGAAATGACCTTCACTCTGAATGTTTCTGCAAACCACAGATACATTTGTACATTATTTTGAAGGGGATCAATGAGACTTTACGCTTTGCAGCCGTGTGGGGTGAATGTGTCGTTAGGTTTAGGAACAAAAAGCACTTGGTCATGGTGAGGAAAAGATCATCTCTTGGCTTAATAAAAAAACATTTGGTGGCTGAAACGCCGCTGGGAAACTCTGCTATGCATCAGTGATAAACACCGAAGTTTGGTGCCAAAAACAGTCATGGAAACACTACGATGTGGGACTAAAAACATCCAGGTTCACTGCCAAAAATACTCTTGGAACAGCTGCGATGTGTCATTTAAAACATACAGGTTTAGTTCCACAAACACTCACAGAAACACTTACGATGTGTCTCTAAAAACACCCACATTCAGTGGCAGAAACACCATAACGTGTCGCCCAAAACACCAGGTTCAGTGTCACAAACACTCGTGGAAAAGCTGTGAGGTGTCGCTAAAAACATTCAAGTTCGGTGGCTCAAACACTGCTGGCAACGTTATGATGTGTTGCTTAAAAACACCCTGTTTCAGCGCCAGAAACATTCAGGAAACACTGAGATGTGTCACTCAAAACATCCTGCTTCAGTGCAGAGGACACTCTTGGAAATGCTGCGATGTCTCCCTAAAAACACCTGGGTTTGGTGCCGCACACAATCGAGGAAAAGCGGAGATGAGTTGCTAAAAACGCCCAAGGTCAGTGCCACAAACACTGGTGGAAACACTGCAATGTGATGCGAAAAGAAATCCAGGTTTCACAGCTCAAACATTGCGGGTAAACGCTTTTTGTGTCGCTAAAAAGACCTTGTTGCAACAAACACTGGCGGAAACGCTGCGATGTGTCACTATAACTGGAAGGTCTGGTGGGTCAAACGCTGCTGAGAAACGGCGCAATGTGTCACTAACAGCACCCGGGTTTGTTGGTTCTAACACAGCTGCAAAACAAATCTTTGTCTGAGAAAAAACATGCAGGTTCAGCGGCACAAACAGCGCTGGACGGTCTGTGAAATACACTCATGTTTGTAGGCTTATATGCCGCTGAAAAACACTGCGATGTGTCTGCAAAAACACGCAGGTTCTGTGGCTCAAACACAAAGCCATCAGGCGGGTTTCCATTAACCCTCAAACTGTTCAAATTGAGGGTAAAATGCCCCTAATGAAAACACATCAATCTCTAAAAAACTTGCGATTCAAAAAAGCCATATTTCTCAAAACTGCAATGGAAACACAAATAAGTGTTTGAGAATCTGGCATCTCACATGATGCTATAACTATGCGCTCGTCAGTAGGAACCGGCTCCCTCATGATGCAGCAGGCGCCACAGGAGCTGTTACTGCATCGCATAACTCTTCAAAAGCTGAGCGGATCATCTGGAAGTTTTGAATTCACAGTTCCTCTGTGAAATCTTGGACGATCGCCTCCCAGAAATCCCTCAAAAGTGGTCGCTCCCACGTATAAGGGGCTTGCCTTTCTGTTATCTTTTGCATGACACGCCTACATCGCCTTGGACTGGGAATTTTTCTCTATCAATAAAGGCAAAAAGGTCACAGAATAATCCTAAAAGGATGATAGTATTTTTTTCCAGACTGATTAAAGGACAAAAGGACTTATTTAAGACGTCTTTTTATAGAGCCAGGAGATAGTACAAAAGGGCACCGTCAATCCCCAGGTGAAGATGAGGAGGACAAAGCCCTCCAGTAAATGTCAACATCCACCATCTTTCTCATTATATTCTCGCGCTGCTCCCGACACTAACAGCCTGTTAGAGCTCCTGCCTGCCCGAAACTCCAAGACACAAAGTGCACCGGAAGTGAGCCGCCACCTTGTTATCCTCCGCATATACACAAGTGATTTCACCCACCATTAAAGTTCACAGCACGAATGCAGCGTGATCATAATGTACCTCGGCCATGTCGATAGATCCCACGGCGAGCGTCTTGTAGCCCAGGATGGTTCGGTTCTTGTATCTCTTCCGCCTTTGCAGCATGATCTGCAGCTTGTTTCCCTCTCGCTTTAAGAAGTGAGGATACTGAAGAGAAAACACAAGAAAAGTACTGATGAGAAGAGTTTAACAGGTAGCTTTAAGGGTCAGGTTGGTGATACTTTCTGTCTTTTTTATCATTAACAAATCCTATAAAAAAGACCAAAACCTGCACTGCAGTATTGTCTGTGTATCAGAGTGTGATGTATCTTATTCCTCTGTGCCGCAGAGCTCCATTAATGATCAAAAACTATTATAAATGCACGGGTGACATGTTTCTTTATTAAGATGAACACGTTTAGTGTAAGTTATTTTGACTTGAACCCACATTCACTGACCTGCTGCCATAAATACTCGCTACACTGTAAAAACACAAAAAAACTTTAGAAATTACTCTATCATTTAATTATTTTGTGTTTTTTTCTCTACATCAAGTGTAAATCCCATAAAATACAGTAAATTACCAAAAATCTTTTTAAAAAGTTGTAATGTGTAAATTAACATAATTACTTAATTGTCCTTAAAGTTAAATTAAACTGAAGTCTATGTAAAAAAGAAAAAAAATACACATCATATTGCTTGTAAAAATGTAAAACCTTTGTCAGTTTTTTAAAAATTTAAAGTAAAACTGTAAAAAAAAATGTATTTTTAAAAATGTTTTTTAAAAAACATAAATGGTTAAAAGTCT
This sequence comes from Plectropomus leopardus, assembly GCF_026936395.1. NCBI lineage: Eukaryota > Metazoa > Chordata > Actinopteri > Perciformes > Serranidae > Plectropomus > Plectropomus leopardus. The sequence continues at coordinate 7,361,976 of NC_142189.1, forward strand.
GAGGAGCCAAAACTGCAGCTGAAAACGATAAGTCATTCATTTATTAATTTACTGATTAATGTGTAAAGCCCCTGAAAACTCACATTCAGTCTGAGACAGACAAGGTCACAGTGACCTTAATCTTTGACCCCTGACTGCCAAAATCTAATCACTTCATCCCTGAGTCCAACTGGATGTGTGCGCGAAATCTGAAGTTACTCCCTCAAGGCTTTCTTGAGGTATCCCATTTGCGAGGATGGGACTACGAGCTGGCGAACAGACAACCTTCCAGCACGCAGACATAAAAATCATTCCTTCCCTTTTATGGCGCCTACATAACTACACAAAAAAATGGCAAAAAAAATCAATCAAATCACTATGCCTACCAGCAAACGACAACAAAATGTAATAAAACAAACTTTTAATGACCTGTAGTTGCTTCTTCCCAACACACCAAACACATTGTTGGTTTTGGCCTTTTTGAGGGATCATATTTGCCTGAATTATCTTTTAATAATAAAAACACACTCAAAAAAGATGAATTTCCAGACAGCAATTCAGCTTTATACAAAAGAAAGCTTCATATCTCATTCATCATCAAACAGCATCTAATGTAAGTAACCATGGCAACAAGTGCCATAAAGCTCAGCCCACTCAATGATCTCAATAAAAAACAAAACAGCAAGTATGAAAAAAAATTATCCCGAAATGAACCAAACCGCAGCATGGTGATGTTTGATTTTACCTGCAGTGAGAAGGTGAGAGCCAGATCAGTCTCCACAGACCCACTGGGGGGCAGCACTATCTCATGGGACCTTAAAATCCGTTTGGAGCCCTGGAAAAAAAAAAAAATTGGTTGTTGTTTGATTTTGTCCCCATGAAGTATTCTGCCTCTTCACTGTTGTTTTTCACTGCAGCAAAGGTGCACGACATAAATTATTCATCAGGTTTCAACACATTTTAAAACACCATGCAGATGTTTTTGCATGTGTGACAACATTTACTACAAGTATTCTATGGTGATTTTACAATTTTACAAAGCAACTATTACTATAAGCAGCTGTTTTAACCCTGTGAAACCTGAGAAAACTGACTTGTTCATGAACATAACAATAAGGCAATGAGTCATTTTACAAGAAATGACCCAAAATATTACCAAGAAATTAACTAAAAATTACCTGAAAATTGGCAAAAGAACAAACATAAATAAAGAAAAACAAACAAACAATAAACTATCCTAACCCTAAACAAAGCACTAAAAATAGTTGGGTTTTTTTCATCTTAAACATAATTTAAGTAAAATAATTATAAATACAATTTTCAGTAATATTTTTTCATTTTCTCTCTTTTTCTCACTTCGTTTTCAGGTCATTTTTCTCGTCACCTTTTATTAAATTCTTGCAATTTGCAGGACATTTCTTGTCAAGTTGCTCATGGCCTTTGTATCCTGTTTTCAAAATAAATCAAACCAATCAGCTCTGCTTTCAGAGGTTTAAATGTTTGTGACGGGTGTCTGAGTGCAAAAGTAAGACAACCCAGGTTTCAAAGGGTTAAAGTAGGATACCTGTTTGATGCACTTTTCCAGTGAAGCACGATAATGATTATTTCAACCGATACAGATTAACCGATAATTCCAGCTTCTCACGGTCGATAAGATACTGATAACGATCATTTCTTTTTGTTTGTTTTTCTTGCCTGAGGGTCTGAAAGGCTGAGATGTGGTGAGTACAAATGAATTTAATTTGTGTATTTTCATTTTTAAAAAAAAAACGCATTTCAGACAAAAAGCTGTAAAATCACATTTTTGAAAGTCATTTTCAAGTTTTTTTTTCCTCTTTTCTTATGTCAACTTGAATTGTACAAAAATAATGCCATAAAAATAATAATCTGAGTTATAGAGGAACTATTTTGTGGAACATTCCCAAAATGTCAAGAAGCAGCACAGCTACAAAACCGTCCCTAAGTAACGTCTTTGTTGTGATCTCTGCATATTTACATGTTGTTCTGCTTGTTCTGGTGAAGAGTGAGAGCTGAGCGGATATTCGGAGACACCTGCGGAAACAACGGCGGAGACACTGACAGAGACACTGACGGAGACACTGACGGAGAGTGTGAGCGAAGGGGACATTCGGAAACACCGGCGGAAAATGAAAGCGGTCAAATCAATGCAGAATTTTTGAAAATTGAATTCAAGTTTACAGTTTTCTATTTTTCATTTTTGGTATGGAAAATTGAACCTGTAAGTGTTATACCCTTGTTATCCTCTTTTTTTTTAGTTTTTTTTTTTTATCTGAGCGCAAAATTGGAAATTGGAAAAAATAGTTGTTGCTATCTATTTTTTTTATCATTTTGGCTTCAACTTTCAATAAACATTTTGCTCAAAAAACATGTTTTAAAGGTGGAAAATATAAAAAAGAGCAATTAAATATGGATTTTAAAGGGTCAACAGTAAAATATAAAGCAGTATCTAAACTCTCTTCTTTGGCCTGACATCAGGCCAGTGGACATGTTAGGTTTGTTTCGGTGTGTGTGTGTGTGTGTGTGTGTGTGTGTGTGTGTTAGATTGTTTGTGTGTGCAGCAGGTTTGTACATGGCCTCTCTGTTGGTGTTGTTTTGGTGCAACATACCTGAATTTTAACCGCTATGACCACAGAGATGAGCTCTTTATCAAGTTCTCTCATCACAACCAGCTTCTTCAGAGTCAGAGTGCACAACCTGCAGAGAGACGGAGGAAAAGTGTTTAGTGGTTTAGTTTCACTCCTCCGGGGCGATTTTTAAAATCACATGAGTCATTCACACAAACAAAACCGTTTATTCATTCAACAGTTTACGACTGAGCACAACACAGTATGTCAGGAATCAAAGCATGTCGTCAGGTTTAATGACTGTGCTGCTGTGATAAATTCATTAAAACAGCGTTGTGTTAATTTGATGCTCTGATGCTGAGCAGCTACAGAAAGTGTGATCAGGCAGAGGTCACTGTTTCACCACAGCACACCAGCACAGCTCATTTTATGAGCTTATCACAGATTTTATGATATCTGTGTGTTTGTAGGCTGATAAGTAAATGAGAAATGACTGAACAGCACGTTTGAGGTCATATAAATGTTGCGTATTGTTGTTTGTCTGCACGACGTCCTGCTCAGTTTTTAAACTTGTACAAAAACAGAAATACTCCCTGTTCAACTGCAACTTCCTTTGAGTTTTATTTCTGATTGTAGAGGGTACACTTGACACAAGAGAGATATTAACCCTTTGAAACCTGAGCAAAGTGGCTCGATCTATTTCAAAAACATGGAAAAGGGGCAATGAAAGAGGAAATGACCCAAAAATTAGCAATAAAATAGTAAAAAGTCTAAGAAAATTACCTGAAAATTAGAATAAATAAATAAATAAATAAATAAGACATGGAAAATGATTTTAAAAATATAACATAATATTAAATGTCTAATTATGACAATTGTAAATATAGCTTATTTATCCTAGTTTTTTTCATTTTTCCCTAGTTTTTTTTTAAGATAATCTTTTAAATCTACTAATTTCTTGCAATTTGTGGTACAATTCTTACGAAGTTGTTCAAAGACTTTTCCTCCAATTTTTTAAATAAAAAAGCACCAGTTTGCTCAGGGTTCAGAGGGTTAAGTATTTAACTGGTGAAATTTAAAGGTCCTGGATGGTGGATTTTTATAACTAGAGTTTACCCCAGAATTATCGCTTTACTGTGCTTCTGCTAAACCACGTAAGCTGCAGGTAACCACCACGTAAGATCCATGTCTGTGAAAACACGGATGCTTCAAATACATCGTCCCCTCGTGACCCCAGAAGATCTATACAATCTCCAAATTTCCAAGGTGGACACCAAAGATCTGAGTCAACAATTCATTATCCGTCCTGAGTTATGACGCTGAGAAAAGGCAAGAAACGTGTTTTCGCAGAACATTATGATGTCACAGTTGATCCTCTGACCTCTTGGATATAAAATGTCCAGATTTCATCATTTTATTCTATTAGAGCATGTGTGTGAATTTTTAGCGTGAACTCTTGAATTATAGGCGAAAACATGTTTTATGAGGTCACAGTGACCTTGACCCTTGACCACCAAATTCTAATCAGTTGATTGTTGAGTCCAAGTGGACGTTTGTGCCAAATTTGAAGAAACTCCCTCTAGCCCAACTTCAGATATTGCTTTCACAAAAATGAGATGGTTGCAAGGTCACGGTGACCTTGATCTCTGAAAAACAAATTTCAGCTCATCGTTAAGTCCAAGTAAATTTTTGTGTCAAAGTTCAGTGACTTTTCTCTTGGTGTTCTTGAGCTTCGTTTCACACGAATAAGATGAATGTAAAGTCACTGTTAACCTTGACCTTTGACCACCAAAATCTAACTAGTTCATCCTCGAGTCCTCTCGAATGTTTGTGCCAAATTTGACAAAATTCCCTCGAGGTGTTCTTGAGATAACACGTCCACAAGACGAAGACTGATGGGGTCACCAAACGAAATCAGCTCATTGCTGAGACCAAGTGAATGTTTGTGCAAAATATGGAGAAATTCCCTTGAAGCTTTGTTGAAACACATTTTGATACAACACTGGGACTATTTTCCAGCCAAGGACACAACGTCACCATCTGACCAATGTTTTCTGGGGTGGGCCACTTTTCTGCTGCCACAACTTGATCTAAAAAAGTAAAAAAAAAAATGTTTTCTCATCCAAAGATTTAACTGGTTACCGGAATAAGGGAGGAAGATTTGGCTTCAGATCACACAAAGGTTTCAAATTCCTTCACTTGTTAGTCTAACTTAATGTGGACCGAGGGAGACGCAGCAGGCTGAGCTAAATCCTCTTTCAGCATCGCTGTGTGTGAGCGGTCCAGCAGACGGGCCTCTGCCAGCAGAGCAGAATAGAGACACTGAGGCAGGAAGGTGGCGGGGCAGTCGGGGGGGCGCATTGTTAGGGCAGCGAGGTGGAGGGGACGGAGGGTGCTGCTTTAACAAGCCTGTCACGATTTTTTGAGACACTTCCTCACTAGAAGTGAAAAAGAAAAGTTTTTTTAAAGGAGCTTTTCTTTGGTTCTTTTGACCGGATCATTGAGGAGAGCTCACAATCTGGAGGCCTATTTTATCCAACCATTTATCATCCGCCTCTCCTTTTTTACTGCGAAATTAAACAGAATGACATCACTCCCAAATTATTCTGAGGGCACAACAACACGGCACTGAATGTCGTTCAGCAGCAGCTATTCATGAGCTTTATTGTCACACAGAGTAAAAGATTTGGGTCAAAACTGCCATGAGTGACAGAGGAGGGAGAAATGTGCTCAGCGCTGAGTGAGGACGCAACATTACATTACTTTGACTTTGGATGTTGTTCCCACACAAAATTTCAAAACATTTCCATAACTTTACAACTACCCAATTTATTTATTTATTTATTTTTTTGCCCGGTGTTTTTAAAATGTATAACATTCAAACTCTATTCAAGCATCCCACATGATGTGTTCAAAGACCATCGGAAATTTGAAAATGCAACGATAATTTCTGGTTGTTTTTTTTTGCCATTTCCGGCTGTGATAAATAATGACTTTCTGGCAAATTTTAAAGAAAACATCAATAATTTCAAGAAAAAATAAACAAACAAATCAATCCAAAATTTTAAATTTTCTATAAAACTCACCCAAACATTTTAAGTAAAAAAAAATCTTAAAAAAAAGAAGGAAAAAAATCCAAACTTTTTAAAGTAAGTATGCATTCAAAACTCATTTTCTGAAAAAAAAAATTAAAAAATAAAAATTTTGTCAAAAAGAAAAAAAATATGGAAAAAATGCTTACATTTTTCTATAAAAATGTCAAAAATAAAAAAGGGGGAAAGCCTTTTTGTAAACAAAAAAACAAAAAAGAAGACAAAAAATCACTTTTTTTTTTAAAGAAATCTTGGCTTTCCAAGATTAAAACAAAAACAAAATACAATCATTTAAAGTTCAATGTAAAGTGCTTCAAAAATTATTAAACACGCCTCGTGGGTAGACATGCATGGAGAGACAGAACGTGGAGAGAAAATGAAGAAACATACACACTAAACAAATAAACAACATCGCCAAAACGTTATCACACGCTGACGCATATTAGAGTTATGCTACGTCATCAGCTGCAGAAAATAAATTCACCATTATCTGACATTAATGTAATTACATATACTAAACACAACACAAACTTTCCATGATTTTCACTAGTTCTTTTACTTTTACAGGCCTGGAAAATGTGACTGTGAAATTCCCTGACTTTTCCAGGTCTCCCATGACTGTGGGAACCCTGGATGTAATTTAACTCCTCTCTGATTCTCCTGTTTTAAGAACTGGAGGCAGAAAGGTGAAGCCAGCAAACAAAAGGAAAAGCAGCAGCGCTAACAAGTCTTTTAAAAACCACACAGTGTGCTGAGTGACATAACGCTCCAGCAGAGGGGCATCAATCAGCCCAGAGAGAAAGGAAAACATTGGGACGGGCAGAGAAGAAGCGGTGACAATGGCAGGTTTGAAGAGTGCTGAATGAAGACCTTTCTCTTCTTCAGCTGAGCCCAAGAAATCTCAAGCACAATGGACACAAGCCAATGAAGGCGCGCATTGTCTTCGGCTCTCACACAAGACAATACGCAGCGTTCTTGTTAGTCCCGTTTTGTATTCTACCCTGTTCCCATTGGTCCCAAGCCCACAGCACCATCTATTTCAGTTATGCTAGGTGGCTGGATGTTGGTTTGCGTGGGCGGCCAAATGATATCTGCCACACAGGCTGCTCTGCTAAGAAGTCACTTTTTTGTTTTTATCCCTCACAATGGGCACGAGCGCTGCACGAGCTAAACAACAGCGCTGAAATGTTATTTCTAACGAAGCACCACTTCATTTATTGGAGAATCTGCACTGACCCATTTCTCTTTGGTTTTTTGGCATAAATCTCAGATGAACTTGAAGTGGGAGTGTTTTCTGGCTTTTTTTCTACTTCAATCTTTATTGCACAAAAATTTGTGACATAAACATGTCAGTTATGACAAAATAATAACACCCAAAACAAAACAGAACAAAAGCTGCCTTGGTGCATATATATTTTGGATCCTTAATGACCTGTAAATCTATTGATAATTGTAAAATCATCCTTTTGAGTCCATTTTTCCCATTGGTGACATTTTTACAACAAAGTTTGTTCTGTTTCACAAGAAATATTTTGGTTTCCATACTGATTTCTACTGAAACAGGCTTATTGGAGTGATATGCCACATCAGAAAAGTGTCAGTATGCTTCTAACAAAGTGCTTATGAATTTCCTACATCAGAGGGGGGCGGCTACATCTGACAATATCTGTAACTTTCCGAAATATAAAACCCCAAAAGATTGATCAAATAAAAGTAGAAATAATACAACAACTCCTGATACAGAACACAAGCCATGCAAAGTAACAGGAAACAGCAAAACAGTACAAAACCACAGCACAGCAACAACATACAGCTTTTTAGCACAAATAGTCAGCACGAAGCAACGACATTTCGACATAACATGCAGACATGCAGAGCAGCGACAGGAAACAGCCATAGACAGAAGCAGAGATAAAATACAAGAGTCATAACATACACTCTTCATAAAATGTTAAAAGATGCAGTAATGGGTTAAAATATGTTTGCATGCACTAAAGCGCAGGCAGGACATGCAACACAAAGTTAGACAGGAGCTCTCTCAACATCGACCAGTTCCAAAAACCGTTGTCTCCTTCAGTCCAAAAACAATGTAAAGTAGAGCCCAGCTTTAAAAACACCTAAGCTTCCATATTTAGAAGCAGACGAATAACAAAATACGAGCTGTATGTGGTATTCTCGACAGTGTTGATGTCCACCGTTTTGAGCTGATGAAGTAGGCAATGAATAATATGAGTGTTATTATTTCTTGTCATTTGAAAGGCAAACAGTGTTTGATAGTCGGGCCAGAGACGTGCATGTGGCTCTTCTGAAGGAGACGGCAGCGTTTTATCTTCTGCCATGATCTTGATCAGTAGTAAATTGAATGGGGGGTCATTGAGGGGTAGAGCCGCACCTCCTTTCCATCTGTGGGGCTTTGATCGGCTCTTAGATTATCTTATCTCTCGCTGACGGACAGTCGCTGTCGTGTGTGTGTGAGCTGAATGTGAAAATGATTTATAGTTAAAAGTGTCAGTAAAGGTGGAAAAAGTTGTGTAGCCCAATTTAAAGGTGCAGAGCGCATACATTTATTGGAAATGTATTCCAGTAAAAGTAAAAATACTCTGCTGAACAACTACTCTTAGAAGTACAATTTATTTTAAAAAAAATTATATATATATACTCAAGTAGGCTGCCATGTAATGTAGGTAATGCAGCACATTACCACCCAGCACTGCACCTTTAAATGGGTCCTGATGACACTTTTGGACATATCTAGAGGTTATTTAGAGGGACAGTTCACATTATTTGAAGTGGGGTTGTATTATCGATAATCAGTCACGACCCCCCAGTACCGACACAGAGGATAATGCTGTTTATGAGGGCAGCAAAAAAACATATTTTAACCACCTAAAAAAGTTTCCCCTGGCCACCAGACTCCACTGAGAAAAACAGTGATTTAACGTCACTGAACACAGGAGCTGCTGGTTACGGCTGCCGCAAACGGTTACTCAGTTTTTGTTATTGAGTGACTTTGGTGAATCTGAACTAACACTTTTAAGCACCAAAGTTGCACAATAAATAAAACTAAAATAAACGAACTGATCGAGGCAGTGGTAGAGCAGCAGCTCCTGTGTTCAGCAATGTTAAATCACTGTTTTTCTCAGTGGAGTTCTGGCCTTTAAGAGCACAATATAACAGCTTTAGTCCCGTTCTCAGTCACAGTCACCGTGATTTTTGGTTACATTTCAGACATGAGACATAAAGTTTTTAAGTATAAATTGATTTAAAAAGACAACGTGTATGTATATGAAACTGATTCAAACCCTGAATTAGAAGCTTTTCTGGGTGACGCCAGAAAAAAAACAGTAAAGCAGAAGAGAAGAGTATCAGTTTCAGCAGTAACTGCAGCCTGGTCGTCTTCTCTGTTCCTTCTTTGATACACAAACAAATATATGAGTACAATGCAGCCTCTTTTCACTCCGAGCTGCAGTCGAGGACGCCCTCGCTGCCACCAGTTAGTGCAATCGAGCACCGAGCGTCACAGCTGCTGTCTTGGCGCCGCAGCAAAGCAACCTGTTCCCTGTCCCGTCCCCTCGCTGCAGTCCCCGAGGGACCCCAGTCTGCTGAAACACACAGCCCACCGCCTGCAGCCCGACCGCTGCCAGATCCTGATCCAGCGGCCAGCTCAGCACAGATGCTCTGGCAGGAGCCGGCAGGAGGACCGGCAGGAGGACCGGCAGGCCTCAGTCCGGCGCTGTGATAGCACAGTCACAATCAGCTCGTCTGCCAACGACAACAAACCGACAGGAATTTGTTTTGATGCAGAGACGTATCAACACCGTACCCGACGTAAACACACAGCAGAGGGGCCACAGGATGCAAACTGTGAATGATGGGTAATACTACTCTCAGTGGTGAAATTTCACTAAGGAAGTACAGTACTTGAGGTACTTGTATTTTGCTTGAGTATTTCCATTTTTTATGCTTCCACTCCAGTATAGTTTGGAGGCAAATATTGTACTTTTTATTCCTACTCATTTATTTTAAAAGCTTAAGTTACAAATTACAAAGTTAAACGACAAATTTTAAAGCAGCTGATAAACTCTAATGTATTATTATGGTTTAACCCTTTGAAACTTTGATCAACATCACATTTCTTGTGCAGCATTCAAAAGCCTTTGCAAGTATTTAAACCCTCAAACCCTTTACAAGATCAGTTTGCTTTCTCTTAAAAAAACATGGGGAAAAGACAATGAGTAACTGAAAAAGTAATCTTCAATAAAACTGCAAAAAATTGAAGATTTATAAAATTATTTTAAATAAAGCTACAGTGAAAAAGCCCAAAAACCTATATTTATAATTATCATAATTACATATTTAAAATTATTTTTACAGAATTATTTTTAAGCATTTTTTCAGGGTTTTTTTTTTCTTGTTTTGTTTTACTTGTTTTTTTAATGCAATTTTTTAAGCTAATTTTCTTGTGCTTTTAACTTTTTTTTTTTGCTAATTTCTGGGTCATTTCTTCTTAAGTTGCTCATTGCCTTCTTCCCAGGTTTTTGAAAGAAATAAAGCCACTTTCAAAACATCCATTAGCCTACTACTACAGCTTCAAGCCTTTTACAATTACTATAACAGCCGCTCTTTAAACAAAAACAGCTATTTTACTGTTACGTGTACACGTTTACGTAAAGTCAAGGCACCTTTATTTTTAAAGCCATAAACACGTGTTTTGAAACTTAGCTGTAACAGTGAAGAAAACGTAAATACAGGCGTTGTTTTTATGGTCGTGGTTGTCCTTATAAAGACAGTGTCAACATGCTTATGTAACATTTACCATAATATCTGTTTACTGTATCAACATACGAATGTTTGCTGACATGCAAATTAGAACTGAGCACAAAGTGCAGCTGAGGCCAAACGTCATTGGTGTGCAGGTATTTTTATCATAACGTAGTGTATCAGGCGAACTGAAGTTTTGACAACTATGATGGCAACTGATGAATTCATCCTGAGCAGGGCCTGACTGTGTCCACCAAATATCATGAAAAATAGACGGTTCAGCGCCAAAGTTGGAAAAAACAAACAAACCAGCCCATCAGGAGAATAACCAAACAGTCAATCCGCACCTGTCACTAGTATTGTTTAAAGTATTGTTTGCAATTTGTCAAAATGTTTAGAATTTGAAAATCTATCTAAATTTTATATTTAAAACCTTTCACAATCTAGGAACAGTTAGAGAAATGGAGGAAAAAATAAAGTCAGAAAGTGGATGATAATGGCGACTGTGTGGAGGTCAGATTACATAAATATCAGTTTCACCTTCTGGATTTGCTTCTTCTGTTGACTGTGAGAGTCCAGCAACTGTACACCAGGAGCTCCGCTGCTGCACCGAGCAGCAAGCTGCACCATAATGAGATTTCCATACTTCACACTGCCACTTCCTGCTCCTCTGCTCACTCACACACACAGACACACACACACACACACACACATGCACTTAAAATAGATGCTTGGACCCGATGTAAGAATTGAGTTAATAGTGTATCAGATATCAGGAGAGGAGCCATAGACGATGGGTATTCCTCCCAAAGACAGAGAGGTGCATTTATTGTATGTGAGTCAATCCTGGTTCTGCAGCTGGAGTGAAACGAGTCCAGTTTCAACGCATTTGAGCAACAAAGTGCATCCAAACTGCAATTGCCAACTAAAAGCCAATTTGAAGCGCGTCATATTGATGCACTTCTTCTGTTCTGACATTTCCACGAGGGCACCGCAGTCAGGAGAGCTGAAGCATCAAGAGAGCAGCGCAGCGGAATGACGCATTTCACTGACATACTTATTTGTTTAATGTAGTCTCTTCTCTTTTCACAGTTTCTCTCCGCCTTCTGCAGTCAAACTGTTGTTAAATCTGAGCAGCAAACTGACTTAAATTGCCACGGCTCAGTCGTTTAGAAATAAATGTATTTGTAATTTTATTGTTTACAAAAAGGATGGCTGATTTCCAAAAGCGCTCCGACTGAAAAACAGAATTACCGGCTCAGGGTTATAGTTTACATCCACGTCTGTAACGCTTCAAACACACTTTTCCCCCCGACTGCACAGAAGATCTCTACAATCAGCACAGTTTCAAGGTGGACACCCAAAATTAGTGTCACCGATTCAATATCTGACTAAATTTCTCTCCCTCTGTTTCTGAGATATGACGCTGCGTAATGGCCAGAACATTACAATGTCAGAGTGAGGTTGACCTTTGACCTTTTGGTTATAAAACGTCAGAACTTCACCATTCCATCCAATTACACATTTGTGTGAAATTTGGTACAATTAGCGTTTGAATTCCTGAGTTACAGCCAAAAACATGTTTTGTGAGGTCATAGTGACCTTGACCTTTGACCACCAAAATCTAAGTCAGGTCATTGTTGATTCCAAGTGGACATGAGTGCAAAATTAACAAAAATCATGTTCACAAGATGGGACAGACAAGGTCATGGTGACCTTGATCTTTGCACACCAAATTCAAATTAGTTCACTGTTGAGTCTAATTGGACATTTGTGGAAATTATGAAGAAATTCCCTTCAGGCCTTTTTGAGACATTGCATTCACGAGAATGGGAAAGGATGGATGGACGCATGGACAGACCGAACGTCTATCCAAAGACTTAATGTCTCTAGCCACATCTGCCATCGGCACGGAGGCATAAAAACACAAAAAACATGATCATTTAGCTTAAGAAAGAAAAAAAGAAGGAAAAAAGTCAGTTTTTCTGAATTCTGACAGATTTATGGTTCTGTAAATCTGAGTTTTTATACGACAGCAGCAACACTAAACGTGTATGATTGAGTTTGAGTCTTAGTTTACAGGGCAAAGGATCAGCTGGAGGATTTATTATTTCATACCTCTGCATTCTTTTGATTACATGTCACAGCCGAGCTCGGACAGAGATCAAAGGTGTTATTTAAAGTTACAGTCCCGTCTCTCCACTGCGGCGCTCTGTAATGGGATTGAAGGACAGTCACCGCTGTTTCAGTTCAGGCAAAATGTACCGAAACTGCAATTCAGAGATAAATAACAAAGCGTTCCATATCATCATAAGAGATTGGACACGTCATGCTTTTTTTCAGACTTTCAGTCTGTGCGAGAAAATCCAATTTGTGAATCTCCTGAATTGAAATTGGATTTAAGCCCATACGCTGCAATGTTCAACAACACTTCAAGGCTGAGCAGCAGCAGGAGGAAATGATTTCAAAGCACTTGAGAGAGGAGCAGTCCTGACTCACTCCCCTCGACCTCCAGCACTTCTTACACAAACCTCAGTGTGGCTGAGCTGGCGCAGCAGCCTGCATCAAATTATACTGTACCACCTTTTCTCTGCAGCTTCACTGTTATTATTCTGTCCAGAAACTGACATCTGAGCTGGATTTGTTCACCAGTGTGTAAAAGAAAAATAAAACATTTTTCAGTGTTGCCTGAGAGTCAGAATTTCTCAATATTTGTGATGTTTGGCATCAATTCTTCATGTTTTGGCAGATTTGAGAATCCACATTATCCCGGCTCTCTTGAGAGATGCAGTTAATTTAGCTGATTTTCTGAGCTAAACCGAGCCACTTTGGTCTGCAGTAATTTATAATTAGTTAACTGGCCTTTTGACAACATTGTGAATGCATTAATTGGTGATTAAGAAGGGGATGTTACACAAAAAAAGTATCCAGATCAGGGTCAGATTAACCAGCTAGTGGGCCCCTGGGCACTTGTTCCTAAACTTTACTTATGAGTTTATCTCAAAATATGGTTAACCCTCTGAAGACTAAGCACAATAGCTTGCTTTCGGTCAAAAAAGAGGGTAAGAAAAGACAAGCAACTTATCAAAAGATGGCCTGAAAACTTGCAAGAAATTTGTAAAAAAATTACAAGAAAATGATCTGAAAATAAGCCAAACAACATTTGCAAGAAATGAGTAAAAACTTACAAGAATAAGAAACAAAACTGATATATAAATATAGTTTCCTGGGCATTTTTTTTTTTTGACAATATCAAATAATCATCCCTAGCTTTTACTAATTTCTTGCCAAGTTTCTTGTTGGATTCTTCTTGCCAAGTTGTCCATGTTTGAAAAAACAAGTCCAATCAATTTTCTCAGGTTTCAGAGGGTGAAATGCTTGTAAAAGCCCCTGAATGCAGCTCAATCTTCAATCCAGGTTATTAAAGAGTTAAAAACTGAAACCTTGAAGGTAATCTATTTAAACTGCACAGACTAATTTCTGTACAGTGAACAAAAAACATTTCCCACATTTGGACACCTGAAAGAGTATTATTGTACTTTTATTATGAGTAGGGCTGAGCAATATGGAGAATATCAAAAATTAAAATAATTTTTTTACCAGATACATCAATATTAATATTGCAGTTATATTGTAATTGTTGACTATCGGGGCTTTCAGAAAATATTTAAACATTGAGATTTTTAAAAAATAACTGTCAGTAATGTGGATGTAATGACTAAGCAAATGATAAGTTCAGATATTACATCACTTTACTGTAACACAGCCTTCAAAACCAGGAAAAGACAACATGTACAATATCCAAAATCTAAGATGACATCTGGTCTAATATCAATATACTGCCACTTACCAAAGAAAAATATGTTTAAATGTAGGCCTGACTGAATCGTCACTCATTTGTCGGAGTTCGTCTGTGTCAGTAAAACTCATGGTTTCAGGGACATTACAGTACTGTTTGTTTTGCTCTTTCAAATATTCCCCAGTATGCTTTGCGGTCTGGTGACTGTGCAGAGAAAGCCACACATGTCAGCACTCACTCCTAGATTACACACAGCACACTGGCACTTCTTTTCCTTCCAAAAATTAAATACTTTTTCCTGCAGCTGTAAGCCAGAGGGAATGACTTGCCTCTGCAGAACATAATTGTACTTCTGTATGGTTGATGTGTTGTTGCTGAGTCTTTGTAAAGCAGCGCCTATAAAAAAAGCCAAATATCTCCAAGCCTGATTTGTTCCACAGCCAAGCTCTGCACAGTTACATCAACAATTTCATAAACTCAGATTCAAAAGGCTCAAAAACGGTCAAATTTATGAGTAATTCTGCCCAATGTGCTACAATGCCAAACCACCACCAGCGCTGCTGGATGCAAATTTATCACTACAGCTGCATTCCCACTGCACAAAAAACCTGCTAACATCTGGCTTTTTAATGCAATGAGAATGTGTACAATCAGCATTCACACCCGAGTCAAATGACTCTGCAGTAGACACGCGTTTTTATCACCTCCAATCGGCATTGATAGGAACGCAACACCCAGGTGAAGGCACAAATTTCAGCTCCTTAACCAGCGAGATGCAATGACGCGTCATCACCAAGGACTACTGTCCATCTCCTCCTAAGCAGCACAAAAGCCGATCCAAATACATCTGCACCGAGTCTGAAAGGGGGACATCATAAGTAAGAGATAAATAAAGAGAAGAAACCACTGAAAAGTTTTCAGAGGACCTCTGATCCTGCTGCTTTTTACTGTTTACCTGCACACACACACACACACACACACACACACACACACACACAGGCCAGCTTACAGAAAGGCAGACTCGCTCTCCAGCAGTGAGTTCAGTGACAGTGGGAATACAGCCAATGGCTCATATTTAGCAGGTTTACCTGTGTTTAAAAACCCGCATGCACGTGCTGATTTTGTTGGGAAAGGGGTATATGCTGACATGCTGTTAACAAGCTAACCTTCTTATTACCACAACCACAGCAAACGTCAACAACAATTTTGTTTAAACAGTGTTTCTAGACTTATTATAGGAGCTGAGCTGGATATTTTTAGGATTAAACAAAAACACACAATCTTGCCAAATTTATGCCACATGCATGAACACAGCCTAAATGATCAAAATAATGAAAATTAAAAGCATGTAAAGTGCCAAAACAGTCCCAAAGGGTTAATAATTGCCTTTGTTTGTATATTTCTTAAGAAAGAGCTCATTTCTATCAATTTTCCCGCCATCGAACAATTCTGTTTCCCTGTGTCAAATAGCTTCAAACTTTAGTCATGTTTCAATCCGCTCATGGATTCACATCAGCGACCTTTGGGTCACTTTGATGTCACCACACTTGACCGCTGCAGGCCGGCTGAGTCCAGCTCGAACCACGAAGAGCAGGAGGATCTGATTACCTATAATATTTGAAACACAAGACTGGTTGTAAATCGACAGATGCTGCACATAAAGCAGTCAAACACACACACACACACACAACTACAGATACATGAACACAGCACTGATGGGAAAAGGTCTGTGGTGCTTTGGGATTTCGTAAAGTAAAGTAAACAAATTATCGGGTCCAAACTGACCATGGACAGACTGGACAGCCGCTGATAATAATATTTAAATCTGACATGTTTGCTGCTCACACGCTGCACAGATTTTCAGCGGGTTGCCATGGAAATACTTCTTTCTCCTCCTGATGTAGGTTAACAGGCAACCATCAGTTGTGAATAAGTAGAGCGCAGTCAGACAGAGTGTGTTTGTGTGTGTGTGAATCTGAGTGCTCGTCTCTTTACAGGCTGGAATGCATTAAGAGCCGATTTGAAGCGGGTCATATTGATGCACTTCTTCTGTTCAGACATTTCCACGAGGGCACCGCCGTCAGGAGAGCTGAAGCATCAAGAGAGCAGCTCAGCAGAGTCATGCATTTCACTGCCACACTTACCTGTTTTAAGTAGTCTCTTCTCTTTTCACAGTTTCTCACCGTCTTTTGCAGTCGAGCAACAAATTGGCTTAAATTGCCACAACTACGTTATTTAGAAATCAATCTATTTGTGAATTCATTCTGTCTGTGTTTACACAAAGGGATGGTTGTTTTCCAAAAGTGCTCTGATTAAAAAACGAGAGTTACCGCCTCAGGGTTATATGCCTCCGCACACCAGTCAAGTTGCACTTTGAGTTTCCATTCATGTGTGAAAATATGGACGCTTCACACACATTTTCCCCCCAGCAGCACGCAGGATCTATACAATCAGCAGTTTCAAGGTGCACACCCAAGATTAGTGTCGCCAAATTAGTATCTGACCAAATATCTTTCCTTCTGTTCCTGAGTTAGGACGCTGCATAATGGCCAAAAAAGTTTTTTGCAGAATATTATGTCACAGTGAATTTGACTTTTGACCTTTTGGATATAAAATGTTATCACTTCATCATTATATCCTTCTATCCATTTTTGTGAAACTTTATCATAATTACCATTTAATTCTTGAGTTATGGCCAAAAACATGTTTGATGAGGTCACTGTGACCTCTGACCACCAGACTCTTATCAGTTTATTTTTGACTCCATGTGGACGTTTGAACCAAATCTGAGGAAGTTTGTTCGAGGTCATCTTAAGATTTTGCAATCACAAGAATGAAACAGATGCATGGTCACAGCCACCTTGACCTTTGACCACCAAAATCTAATCAGTTCATCGTGGAGTCTAGGTGAACGTAAGTGCTAAATTTGAAAAAACTCCCTTACGGTGTTCTTGAGATATCGTGTTCACAAGAATGAGACAGACCAGGTAAAATTGACCTTGACCTTTGACCTATGACCACCAAAATTAGATCAGATCATCCTTGAGTCCCTGTGAAAATTTGTGTCAAATTTAAGGAAATTCCCTCAAGGCGTTCCTGAGATATTGCGTTCACGAGAACGGGACAGACAGATAAGCTGAAAACATGATGCCAAACAACAAACTCAGAGACAAAAACCTTGAAACCCCAGTTTCAGTATTTTGGCCTTGATAACGGCAACCACACATCCTGGCGGTGACTCAACAAAAACCAGAAATGCTGGCCTTTTATTGCTGAGCGTACAAACGGCTGTGTTTGGCACTGCTCAACATTTGATGGATGGATGCTTCATCCCCAAAGAAACTGCTTCTGTGAAGAAAGGAAATAAATGACATTTCCCGTCATTGTTCCCTGAATCCTGCCTGGATTACTCTACGACTGTGACGGGGGGAGCTGAAAGTACCCATCGCCTCGAGGTATAAAAGCCAGAAATGGACGATTCATAAGTAACCAGTAACACCTTCCCCTCCGGTCTGTAACCACGGTCAACAAAAAATGTGTACAATGCATCACCTCGTGTTATTTCCACCACTCACCGAGTTCACTGCTGTTGTGTTGCAGGTGATCTTTGTTCAAATAACAACAGCGTTAATGTTTCTACTGACAAACCTTTGGTGGTTATTAACCAGGACAGGAAATGTCCTCTGTTGTTGTTACCCCCTGCAGTCTGACACCTGTCACACTGCTGACTGACGTGTGTGTTGACCTGTTACGGCCGCTGCCGACCCAACAGTGTCACGTTCATTCACACAGGGACGTGCAGTTACTCTGGCTGACTCTCCGAGTTCAAATGAGCCACACGAGTCAACAAAAATCTACTGTGGGTAAGTTAGGTAACAAGCCTGGAGACAACACTGTGAATGTTATAACTGTGAATTCAGAGATTAAAAGACACTACACATTAACCCTTTGAAACTTGGACTGACTTCGGTTTTCTTGTGCTGCATTCATACACAATTCACAAGGGGGAACTTAGGGGAAAAAGGCAACTTGGCAAGAAATGTACAGAAATTGCAAAGAATTAGTGAAAGTTGATTATTAGAAAATCATCAAAAAATGTGGAAAATGTCCAACATGTTTACTCAGGTCTCAAAGGGTTAAGTATCCTGATCAGGGCCGGATGAACCAGCTGGTTGGCCACGGGGCAAAAAGTGAGTAGCAGGCCCCTGTTCAACCACACATGTTCCCTAAATTGAGAAAAATGGAGAAAAAGCTTGTGTAACCCTTTAAAAACTGGAACGTCATCAATGTTCTTGTGCTGCTTTTACATGTTTAAAAGTACGTTACACAATGATTATTTCTTATTTTAAGCACCTTTCCTGGTCATTTCCTTGTTTTTAAAATTTTCTTATTCATTTTTTCCCACTAATTTCTAGGTGATTTTCTTGTAATTTGTAACTTCAGAATAAAAGCACCATGGGTCCCGCTTTGATTTATTTAAGTATAACAATACTTTTTAAAATACTTCATTCAACTTCCTTATAACTCTATTTTATTAAATGTTATTATAACAGTTATGTATTCAACTTCATTATACGTGAGCAGCTACTTTATTTACTTTACTGTAACTGCAGTTCATTCAATAATGCTGTATTTTAGTAGTTAAAATAAGTTTAAACGGCATTTAAAAATATCAATATATATCGTGTATCATGATATGCCCTGAAAATATCATGATATTATTTTAAAGTCATATCGCCCGGCCCTAAATTAAAGACACACCTTCAAGTGTACGGAAATGCAAATCTCTAACTCTCGTGTGTCGAGTCAAACTGAGTCAAGACGTGTTTGGAAAAGACGTGCATCCTCCAAGACGTGTACGGAAAAGGTGAATAAAAGAGTATTTTTCAACAGTTGCAACATCACTGGAAAATAACTATGACGTAAGAAAATATGCTTTTAATGCATTTCATCCTCTAGGCATTACTTTAGGTAAATGTTTTTGTAAATATGCTCCAGTTTGTGTGTGACCATCTGTTTTAGCGGATGTTTGTGACGGAGTGCAGCTGCACGTCTAAAGAAAAAGCGGGTGTATTTATTAGGATGTTAAAGTGTCTGTGTGTGTTTATATGAAAAAATCTGCTGTGTGTTCGTCCATTCTGTAATCTGACATCTGAATATAATCATGTTTCGTAGTTAACATCATCTCCTGACCCTGCCTGGACCCGCCTCTCATGCAGCTCTGATTTTTCCCAGTTGTGTTAATGTTGTTTGAGCCGGAGTGACCTAAATTCTCACGTCTCTTGGGGTTCTGGAAAAACTACATTCCCCCTCTTCACTCTCTGTGTCCATCTTTCCTTCAGTCGGGCAGTCCTTCTCCCTCTCTCTCTCTCCGTCAGTCTGATTCAAACCATCTCTCACTCTGTGACTCACTGAGAAAAAACGTGAAAACAAGTCCTGAGAGACGCTTTGAAAACTCCTCGGCTGCAGAGCTGAGTGCATTCTGAGAGATGGCATTTCTCGATAGAGTAAGAGGAAACTTGGAGCAGCTGAGTGTTTTTTCTGTCAGATCCTCCACCTGTCAGAGAATAAAGTGTGTCACAGGAGAGGTGTGGCACCTGCACAGGTATTCACTTAAGCCTCGGGGAGCAAAAAAGTCTCACTTTCTCCATCACACAAAAAGTTTCTGTGGAGACGCCTTTGTTGCACATAGAAACATAAGGTACTGTCAACAAATATTTTAGAATTGAGGATAAATGTACTGCAAAACTTTCACGGAAGAGAGAAAAAAACCACTTTTTTTTTTTTTTTAAATAAATCAAACGTAAGCTCAATAGTAAACAGTAATGTTAAAAAAACAGCAGTGACTTCTGCATAAATTCGTGACCGGAGGCTATGAAACTACTGTTCTTTCAGTCTAAGAAGCAGAATGTGTGCCATATTTTATGATAAGCTCTCTGTGAATTAACCCTTTAAAAACCTTAGCAAATTGACTTGTTTGTGACAAAAACATTGAAAAGAGTCAATGAGCAACAAAGGAAGAGATGACCAAAAAATTTAAACAAGGAAGGGAAAAAAGAATTAATAATTCGAAGTAATAAATAAATAAATGACCCGAAAAAGTGCTTAAAAATGAGAATAATTCTGTGATATTATCTGTAATATATAATATAATAATATATATGTGATAACTGCAAATATTGTTTTCTCCCTAGCTTTTTCAAAAAAAAAAATGGCATGAATTTTCTCAGAGTTCAAAGGTTTAACTACTTATAAAAGGCACGTGAAAGCAGCACAAAAAAGTGATGTTGCTCTTCTGCTTAATTGCTTAATAATATGGAATTATTATCATATTTTTTTATTCATGTACTTTTGCACCATCCACTTACAATTAAACCCAAATTGTTTCCTCCTACAGACTTAATATGCTTCTGAGAAATATTAAATGTTTCCAACATTGTGTGCAACAAAATGCTGCTGTGTGTTTATAACAACCAGAGGTCACTAAACACTCGAACCTGGAAACTGTAATGCTCATTAATCAAGAGATATTATTCTCTGTACGGTGGCCATTTTAGGACATTTCACTCTAATCCTCGAGGTCATGTTCGTTATCCTGCTTACTCTACTGTCATTATACTGTTTATTTTATGAGGTTATGATGGGAAACATGCTTGTTCATGAATCAAAGGACCAAAGATAGAGATCTCCATTAGTAACTGGTTGTAAAAAATAGTGTTTTATTCACTAAACTAACAGTAAATAATTCTATAAATATTGTTTTCCAGACACTTGTGGGTTGGATATTTCCTTAAACCAGACAAATCTGTGAGCTCAGGTTTTATTTGCTCTGGCAGATGCGTTTATTCCTCCTCCAGTGTGCAGAGATTTTCTTCAGCCTGAGATGTGCAGAGCAAATTACAACCGTTAATAATATGGAGTGAAAACTATAAAAAAAGGAGCACCATGGAGGTATTTTAATTAAAAATAAAACAGGATGGCTGCAGCTGATGTTTAACTTTATGTGAAGCCACTGTGCGTCAGTGTTGCCAGATTGGAAATGTTAAACTATCGTACCAGAGGCTCAAAATGACTGTATTTTGAGAAAAATACACAATCATGAGAACAAATAGTTTCAAATGGAAAGGTTTCAACTTTTTTATGGATGTGCTGGAGGAAACCTGCGGCGGTCTGAATACAGAATTTCATATTAAATCCCTCTGACAGGCTCCATTTAACCCCAAATCTTTAGTGCACTTAATTAAGCTTTTGTTCCCGCAGTATAAGTGCTATTAAAGTAACAGTCTCAATCACTGTAGAAGCTTATACGTCCATCAGCTGCCTGCAGTTTGTGTCAGAGTGAACCCACCTGCTCACTAAATTTCAGTCAGTTAAATGTCCTTGTGTATATACTGTACTATATTTACATATATATGTGACTGCTATTAACTTTAAAAAAGAAAATTGATCCTCTGTCATTTCCTGTTCTCCTGACGTCTGCCAGAAAATTACAGGCTTCATAAACACTGATTTTATTCCTGCAGCTTGCGTCGGAGCAGCTGAAAATTTAAGAAGTGATTGTAATTACTGCGTGTTTGTTTTTCCGTCGCGGTCTGTTCACACATCTGCGTCTCCTCTCTGACGATGCCCTCCTCATCACACGCTTTCAAACTTGGAGCTAAGGAAACATGTCGCACCTGTCGCACAGTGCGGGCACACGGGGCTGCTGTCACCATGGCAACTGGGATCACACATGCTTACTGTACAAATACAGTGTGCACGTAACCACTGAAAGGTGATCTTTTTGCATGCTTCGACATCAGAGTTAGAAGAAGAAAAAACAGCAGTGACATAGTGTCCTGCCCACCAGACTGAAACCTGAGACGCAAACATTACAGAGGAATACTGCATTCCAGCTATTTAAATACACCCCTATACACACACACACACACACACATCCTCACAGGGCTGTCACTGCTAACCATGCCTCACACACTCACTCTGACCGACACGCTATACCAACACCTTTAATGCCACAGTCACCGGCTTCTCCGCCACACGCCTCGCCCGCTGCACACAGAAGACGAAGTCGGTAAACAAGACGCATGACTGAATTTCTCCTTTCAGGACATTTCTGCTTTGTTGAGCTTTACAGAGAGCAGAGAGGATGGGAAGGTGAGAGAGGAGAGATCTGACAGAGGTTAAAGGTCATCGCTGAGCGCACAGTCCCAAAAGATTACCGTATGCTGATGTTAAAGGGGCAGTTCAGAAACAAATAAGAGTTAGACAATTTTCCTGTTATCTGGAGTAGCGCTGACACATAGGGCTGAAAATTATATTGCAATATTTTTAGGCTATATCTCGATACACAATATGTATCTCGATGTTTTTAAATCTCCTCAAAAGCGCTTTATTAATGCTATAACAGGGAGACACTTCTAGCTTTGTTGTAACTTTATATTTCTTTATAACTTTTAGATAAGTGCTATACAAATACATTATTAATTTTATTATCATTATTGTTGTTGTTACTATTATTATTATTGTTTTTGTTTTCGACTTCAACAAACAAACCTATGCACAACTACACACTGAAATGTGACCATATATTTCTCACTAAGGGTTTATTCTATGGTCCTAAAAGAAGCATCTGTTTTCCAGGCGAGGCCAAGTGCTGCATTTGTAAAAGCCATAAATTGAAGTAGAGAAAGGCTCAGAGTGATGATTAGGCACTCTTTTCTTGTTTTTCCTCCCTCCTGTGGGTTAGTATTATCCCGGTGGAGAGAGGCGCGCGGCCAGGTGCCAGGAAGGCTCGCGATGGAGAGTCCTGGACTGGATCAGCGCCCAGACTGCCCAGAAACCACCAGTTATACATCACTGATCTCAGTTAGCATCCATGGGGGTGCAAGTGTGTGACGGGGGGAGTTTAATATGAAGGGAGTCCAGAGAGAGAGAAATGAGAGAAACAAGACAAAACAGCTAAAACGAATCAGAAAGTGATGAAAAGCTGAGCAGAGGAAAGTGAAAGCGACGTAATGAAAGCGTGTGAGAGCATAGAAAGAGAAAGAGAGCAGCATTTGCACAGTCACAGACCAACGCTACGATTTATTTTAGATGCTGCAAAAACAGATTTGACAGCCAGACCGTCTCTGTCAGGATTTTGGTTTCAAGCGCTGACATGTGTCAGCCTACAACTCCCAATTACTGCCCCGTCCTGCAGAAGCAGACTCACAGCAGGAAGGCGAGGAGAAAACTCTGACAGGAAAGGTTGTTTTTTCCCAGCAAGGACTTTATTCTTCACTGGATTATACTGTTGTGACTGTTGTTGTGGCACGAAACGAAAGCCTCCTGTGCATTTAATTATTGAATAAATTTTAAAAAAGCGTGAAGTTTTAATTGGTTTGTAAACTAATTGTAAAAATGTTTAAGGTAATCCCTTTAACAAATGGGTCGTCATCAGTTTTCTTACGCTGCGTTCAGATGCCTTTCACAAGCATATTAACCTCTGAAATCTGTGGAAATTGGTTTGATTTATTTTGACAATTTTTTTAATAAAAAAGGCCATGACCAACTTGGAAAGAAATGTCAGGGAAATTGTTTAAAAAATAATATAATAATATAATATTATCAACAAAAAAAATAGGGAAAAATCCAGCAATTTTTTTTTTTTTTAATTTAATCATTATATGTTTTATATATTTTCTTTTTTATATATAAATCTAACCATTAAATATTTAGAGTTATTCTACAAAATACAACATTTGTTTTATACTTTTGTCTTTTTTTATCACTTTCTTAAGGTCATTTTAGGGCACGAGCACGAACCATGCGAGGACCCTCTTGTAATGCATTTTTGGAGGCCTAAACATGCCCAAAAACTCATGAAAAGTGGATCAGCACTCCAGCACATGGACATGTCCGACAACCCGCTGCAGTGCGCGCATGTCGATGTAAAATCTTTAATGAAAAGTAACTATATCAATCAAATAAATACAGTGCAGAAAAAAAACAATATTCTTTCCTCTGAATTATCGTGGAGTAAAGTGTAAAGCTGCATAAAACAGGATTACTCAAATATAAAAACAGACACAGTAGCCTACTTAAGCATAAATTCAGACATCAACTATAAACTCTTTCCACAATCAAAAAAAGAGTTTAGTATCTGTTGGGGGGAAAAAAAAAGTCACCAGAGCCTCCTGTTAAGTTTCTGTGCTGTTTGCTGTGAGATTTTTCTGTTTGAGGTTTCCGTCTTCAGGGGATTCTTCACTCATAATCAGCTCTGACAGCAGTCATTAGAGTCTCTTATCCAAACGACTGTCGCTGTCGGCCTTCATGTGTAACGTGTCCAAAAAACGTGAGTTTGGATACACTCTTAAATTCTTGAAACACAGATGACTTCACGGTGCAAACATGAAACTGAAGTAGAAGCTGAAACAAAACAACCAGAGGCAACATCAACAGATGATTTATGGAGTAACTTTAGGTTTATTTTACCTGCGGTAAGATTTGAGTTATTTTTTCTTTCCTGTGCCGACGTCATGAGTTGCTCCTGCACAGCTGTGAGAAGTACATTTACTCAAACAATGTACTATTTTGTACTAAAATGGAGTATTTCCATTTTAAGCTAGTTTAACTTTTTCACAATGTTTGAGAGAGAAAATTTGCATACTTTTCCTTTTCCTATATTTTTGTATTTCTTTTCAAATTAAGATTCTTTTCTACAAAAAGTATGCTCAGTTGATAAAATATAGATTAAAGGTTTAAACTACCAAAAATATATGTGGTTTAAGTACAGATTACATATTAATACATCAATAACTACAGTACAGAGTGTTGAAAATCTCAGGCAGCCACCTGATTGATCACAATTTGCATTTCAGAAGCTCCAAGAAGCTAAAAAAAATACTGCATATCTTTGACGAAGCCACCACTCGAGCAGACCGAATCTTCCTACCAGGCACTGAATGTGAAATATAGATACGATATAGTTATAGTATGAATTTTTAATAACTGAAACATCCAAAAATCTTCAATCCATGTCAATAACAACTGGACTTTTAACTGTAATCACTTTGTCTGTAGAGTACAACACATTAACACGGTTTAAATAGACCAAAAAACAACAAAAAAACAAGCCTGCTTAGTTATTCTCGGCAGAATATCATGTCAATGTCAATATATTAAGGAAAAATGATCGGGCAGGTAAAATGCTCTCTGTGAGGTATGACACCAAAAATTGTCCCACACGGCTCCCTTACTGTCAAGATGGTGGCAAATTAACAAAAGCAGGGACTACTTCATCTCGTATCTTGTCTAACTTATGAGGATCATAACAAATCAGGTATGGAATTAATACAAAGATGCTCAAAAATTAGACCATACTTTTCTAAGCACGTTAATTTTTGAACCATGATGAAGGCAAAGATGTGGCCTCCAACAAACTGTGAGGTTTGTTGTTTGCAGTTTAATTCCAGAAAACTCTCAAAAAAACACCCAGTAAGAGTCTAAATAGTCAGTATACAGTAAAAAAAAACAGTAAATAAATCCGGTTTTTCAACAATCAAGACAATTAAGATCACTGCAACCACGACAGGACCTACAGTGATGCATGTGCACACAAAATATTTGGCTGATTGGACCAGTAGTTTGCTAGATTAGTTGCAGACAGTTGGAAACACACACACACACGCGCGCACGCGCGACCGAAAATGGCCTGCAAAACATGTGCTGTGTCAGCATGCGTTCACTTATATTTTGTTAATCACTGCTGGAAAATTTCTTCCCTTTGACCTCTGCTTGCTGCACAAGGTTTATTATACTCTGATGATTAAGTATTAATAGCAGGTGGGCAATAAATTTTACTTTCATAAAGGCTATAAAATGTTGTATTTTGTGGTGCTGTTGAATGGTACTATACTGTATTGTATTGTGAAAAAAGTCGGTCCTCATTGATTTAAATGGGGATGAAATATACTGTATATATCATGTAGTACTTTTTTGTTGAGATGTTGCAGCCTCTTTTATTCATTTATTGTTATTTTGTATTTGATTTTTTGTTTCTGTAAAATTTAGTGTGAATATTGGAGCACTGAGCACTAAAATGAGCACACTGGCATAAAGGTGAGTATCTGTGGCCCTGTTAGGGGTCGACTTTTTTCCGCTGTGGTGAGGCACAGGACAGGCCTGCTAACACCCTGATAACAACGTGTCACAAAAACACACGCGCTGTAGCAGGTTAAAAAGGTCCAAGCCGAGCTCTGCTGTGGTAGGCAGCTGCACTGTGCCACACACACACACACACACACACACACACACACACACACACACACACACACACACACACACACACACACACACACACACAAGCACGCACGCTATAATCAATCTGCTGTGGTTCCTTCCCATTATTCAGACGTGTGCCGGGGGCTCTCCAGCGCTCAGCTGCTCATGCAATATTCAGCTGTAGGATTTACCGGCTGGCTGGGGAGACGGTGTAGTGAAGTGACAGAGCAGAGCCTGGTGAGGGTGTGTGTGTGCGCGTGAGTGCATGAGTGAGTGTTAGTGTGTGAGTGTGTATATTGGTCATGAAGCTCAGGACACACTGAGCCCTAAAATAGATCTGAGTTCAACCTGTCTGACAAGAGACGACAGCTTTGACAGGAAGAGTACAAGTCTGTGAATGAATGTGTGCTGAGGTGCACTACACACATTCATGCACGCACGCACGCACGCACGCACGCACGCACGCACGCACGCACGCACGCACGCATGCACGCATGCACGCACGCACGCATGCACGCACGCACCAAATCTTCACTCAAGTTCAACATTTAAGGATACACTCATTCATTTTCTTGCTGAGATCTTGATGAGAAGATTGACTCTAATATCTTCCTGCTAAATATAAAACTAAAGCCAGCAGCTGGTTTGTTTAGCTCAGCATAAAGACTGAAAAAACAGAAATTGGTTTTGTCCAAATATACAGAAAAACACCTACCAACATCCACAAAGCCCACTAATTAACTTTTTATATTGAGTTTGATCCAAAGGCCAAACCCTGTAAAACTTGGAGCAACATCACTTTTCTTGCAGTGCTTTCATATGCCTTTATCAAGTATTTAAACCTTTGAACTCTGACCCAACTGGTGTGATTTCTTTTAAAAACGTCTTCTAAAATAAGGCAATGAGCAACTTGGTAAGATATGTTCTACAAACTGTAAGACCGTAGATTGTTGGTAAATTATTTGTCAAAAGATAGAGAAAAATGTCTAAAGGGGAAAAAGAGAAAAAAAACTAAAAACCTGTATTCATAATTATTATAATTGCATATTTAAAATTACAGCATTACAATAATTTTAAGCACTTTTTTCCATGTTATTGCCTGTTCTTTTTTTCCCTTTTCAATTTAAAACTTTTTAAAACTACTTCTCAGATTTTTTGTACTTTTTAATAATTTCTCACTCATTTTCGGGTCATTTCTTCTTGCTCATTGCTTTCTTTCCATGTTTTTGAAAGAAATAAAGCTAATTTTCCCAGGCTTCGAAGGGTTAAATAAGCTAGAAAGCCCCTTATAACTGCAGGATTTCGGCATGCTTTGGCGATTGATCAAAAGATCATACTATAAGGAAAACAAGGGCAGGAGCGGAGGTGGACGGGTCCCACAAACCCGGATTACGGGAGTCTGTTTTTTTCTACACCTTACCGTGTGCCCCCTTGCCCTCAATCTAACTATCCATGCTGTTGCCTAAACATAACCACATGCCGCATCATCCTAACAAGTGTATTTGTTGACATCACAGCAGCAGCATCCCGGAGCGTGAACAACAAACGCAGAAGGATCCTCAACTCGTAATATTGAGACGCAGACTGCCAAAGCTGCAACATGTGACGAGTTGGGATGAGAGCGCGTTGGCCCTCGAGCCAGTAAAAATCTGTGATTTGAGCTGAGAGATAAGCAAGAAGACCTGGCCACTGATGCAACGGAGGGAAGTTTACCACAGTTCATCTACACATACTTCCCACATTGTTACAATACAAAGCTGGTTGAAAATTTCCCTTACAGAACATTAAAACTCATCCACACAGGACACAATCCCACATATAACGTACAAAATAAAAACACAAATGCATGCACTCATACACATTCATCCCCTCTTTGAAGTCGCTGAGGTTCATACATAAACTGTCTCCCTCCGCTGCTCATGAATAATAAACAACTGGAGGCAAAGTCTAAACTCTGTCCTGCACGGTGCCCTCGCTTCCTATAAATCACGCTCGTATTTGCTCATCGAATCTGTGTCAGTAGATCATTAAGCTCTGAAGGCCAGCGGAGTGACAGGACACAGATGCAGCTCTGCTTTAGACTCTCCACACCTCCACAACAACACGCCTTTATCATGAGAGGCAGTGAGGCGGGCGAACACAGGCGGAGGCTTTCCCTCAGCAGCACCAAACACAGGAATGCCATTACTCGTTAGGAGGAGGAAATACAGAGAGAGCGCTTCATATTTTTATCTTGAAAGCACAGAGGGAAAATACTGGGATTCTAACATGGTATTTCCTAATTGGCTTTAAGGGAGGAAAGCAGCATAAAAGGAAGCCAATGTGGACACGAAAGATGAAGAAGCATCAACACGACTGATGCATGCTGATATAAACAGTGTAACACTTGTTTATTCAGGTGCACGTATGAGTTCATATCACGAAGAAAGAAAAATCAACCCAGCAAAAGACCAAATGACAATAAAAATATATTAAAATGTGCAAGACGTTTGTCTTTTTTATGACGTGCATGCACAATTAACTGGGGGAGAAGAAGAAAACATCAGCTGCATCTTAATATAAAGTTCCTGTAATTGGTTCGGTGTAAACAACCTGCAGTTGTGTCCATGTGTGTGTGTATGTGACAGAGAATTTTAATTTTTAATTTGCACAGCAGGATAATAATGAGCACAAGAAGAAATCATGCAAGCTTCAAAAAGGACGAACCCCCAGGGCTGTGCAACATAAAAGACGTCTGGAAATGAAACTGTGAGAGCAAAGAAAATAAAAACAACTACAGTGAGACAGCAAATATCAAAAATAAATTGGATTAGATGGAAACTAATGGACAGCAAAACTCAAACAAAATGCAGAAGTAGCAGGTAAGAAAAAAGGGGGTTTGATCAGTGTGCCTCGTGTAGCAATACTCTCTGAAATGTCTTTTTGATTTCAAGTGCCCCAAACCATTTGTTAAATTTTCTCTTACAGAAGAAAAGAGCAAAAATAGGAAAATATTAATAAGAGAAATAATAAAATAATTTGTCTGTATATTACTTCTTGCATAAGGTCTGTTGTTTTGAAAGCTTGCAGCCAGTTTTGTGTTTTTGCAGCAAGAAATAAAAGAGACAAGGGGAGGGACAGAAATAGATTTAAAAAGGACAGAAAAAGATCAAACAGAGGCTGACACACATTACGAAGACAGAGGGATGAAGACGACAGAGGTAAAACTGGATGGGGGAGGAGGTCACGTTCTCCTGAGACTGGGAACATAGAGACCCCGAGGATACACGGCGTCCCTCCTCCTCCGAAACTCAACAATAAAATTCCTCACACTCACGCCTCCTCGCTTTCCCTCTCCGCCCTCCCAACTCGACCCCGTGTCGTCCCCAACGTCACTTTGACAGCTCAATAATTGACTGCTTATCTTTTATTAATAGAGGGAGCCATTAGGCCACCGAGACACGTCTGGGGCTCGCTCTGAGACAAAGCACTACCGGCCCTCGCATCAGACACTTCATCTTTTCTTTTGTCTCATATATTATGACTCCACTGTACCGTGGCTTCTTGATTAGCCTCAAACACAACAGAGATGCCGTGTGTTGTGTCGCCGGAGGGAAGAGGCGACGCAGTTAACACGGAGCGGAAAATGAATGAGTTGTTCTTGTTATATTGCAAATAAAAACGACTACTGTGGTCTTCAAAGAGACTACAGACATGAAATCCTATGTATCAGTGTTCAAATATCACATAATCTCCAGATAACTGATTCAAAGATCTAAAACTTGCGTTTGCGCTCGCTCAGCTCAGTCTGACAAAACAGAAATATGACAGAAGAAAAGATGGCGATTGATCAAAAGATCAAATTTTACTTCAATCAATTTCTGATACGGACTGAAAGACAAGATTTCACAGAGGTCACTGCTGGAGAGAAAGAGCAGAAGGCCAGAGAGGACAGAAGATTATTTCAATCTTATTATAGATTATAAAACTACTTTTGGATCATGGAAAAAACAATCATCTTATCCATCTTGTAAGTTTCTTAAAATGCAGTTGGGGAGCAGTTTTATCGGCTCAATGCAACATTTAAAACTAATAATGTGTAAAAAGCTATTATTTTATGACGAAGGGAAAAAAAACCTGACATGATCACGTGATCTCTGACTGTGTAAACAACACTCACCATGAGTTCAAATACTTGTACTACCTCACTATTTAGTACGCCAGAAAAAGAGTTAGTTTGTCTCAGTACATAGTATATATGCAGTATGCCAAAAATACCAGTTCTTTACCGAAGCACCAGGCTGTTCTGCTGCATCTGGTTGCATTTTGCAGTTTGCACCCAGCATGCTTCTCTGGCTACTCTGACCCACAATCCTCTGCACAGCGAGGATAAATCCCATGGACTGAGCCGCAGACAGACGACGGCTCACAGCTGGTTGACAGCTGATTGACAGCTGACAGAAGCCCCAGTGACGGATGTCAGCTCATCCAAGTGACTGAAGATCAGTCCGATAGATGGCAATAAGGGTATTAATAATTTAAGAGAAGAAACTAATCATAATGATAACCAACAACAAAGTGAAAATGACAGCGAGAGAGAAATAGATGTGTAATTTTACTGTTGTGAATATAAAATGTTACAATGTATGTAGATATTCTTTAAAATTTGAACTACATAACTGTAAAATGAACAGCAGACTTAAGCCTTTTAACTTCAACATACTTGATACTTTCCCCAAACCCCCAATAATTAAAAAATATATATTTCATTTAAAAAGCGTACCACCGCCAACCACACAGCATCCAAGTTACAGGACCGAACCATGAAGAACTAACGTGCGACTGAGCATCAGCTGGGAAAAACACTGCCAAAGATCTTTTTGTTTACATACAATAAGTTCGCGACAGTCAACAAAAAACGAATTGCAGTATGCAAAACATGTGGGTCGAATATTACAGACAGAAGAGCAACAACTTCCAGCTCAAAATTTGAACAAAGAGCAGTAATCTGGATTAATACAAACACAGATGGCAAACTAATGCTTCACTAACATTAGCTTAACAACTATGTAAACTTAACAGATTTTTTTAAAGCAATCATGATTTTTCTAAATTTAATATCTTAGTTCATTGTTAAATGGCATTACATTTGATGCAGAGCCCATTATGGCTTGTTTAGGACTCAAAATTAAAACTTGTCAGTTTTGACTTGAGTCTTGAGTGCAGAGACTTGATCTGGTCTCACTTCTGACACAAAGCAGAGAGGAGGTTTGATTTGATTTTTTTTTTTTTTTTAAGAAAAGAAGTACTGAAAATAGTACATGTTTGACCTGGCGATGCTGCTAGCTGAAAGTTAACAGCTCATCCTGAGATTAACTTAAATGTTTGTCCCAAATTTTATGGCAATCCATCTAATATTTGTTGAGATATTTCAGTCTGGACCAACAGAAAAGACCAACACTGACATCGCCAAAGTGCTGGTGTGGTTGAAAAAAGACAACTAAAATTTATCTGAATAATTATACACTACAAGAAACTAAAATAATGAAATTAGAAAAGATACAGAGGCAGCCTAGTGTGACTAAATAATGCCTAAAACTCCCAAGTGACCAACAAAAGTCAATAAGCTGTTTATTAGTGAGCTTAAACTGCAGAATTGAGCCGACTAATTTAGTCTGAACCCTGGAGTGAAAACACACAGAGACCAGCGTACGTCACCGTCTCCCTGTCTGTGCAGACTGGGGCTGAAGCTGGTTTACGGCCCTCAGTGCGAGCGGACACCTGAGCCGCTGAATGAAATCCCTCTGCAGCACAGAGAGGCTCGTCCTCTAATAAAAGCCCTGCAGAGGAGATAAGAGTTATTGAAGGTGCACTCGAGCAAACACAGACCTTCAGCTTTGTCTTTTTTCCGACGTTTGTCCTGCAGAGACTTCCTCCAGCTGATCAGATGAGCCCGACAGCTTTCTGCACACTGAAGATGAGCTGCAGCGGGCTTTATATAGAGGATTTAATCTGAAATTTAATATATGGATTCAGCAAAACAGCTGCTGAGTAATATTCACTGTCGACCGTTTCATAATATATAACCTGCGCTTGTTTGTTTGGCTCTAACAAACAGTCGACCAAAACTTTCGTCCATCCTGTAAACTACTGGATGAACGGCCATGATATTTGGAAATGAGATTTAAGAGATGGATCCTAATGATTTTGTGTATCTGCAGACTTTTCATCAACTACACTGACTTCACTGGGTCAAATCTTACTTTGTGCAAAACTTTATGACCAAAACTCTGCAAATCTAAAACTATATTCCTTAATTTTAACATAGTTTTATAGTGAGTTTTAGAGTCATTCTTATTTATTTATTGGTTTATGTATTTGAAGCTTGCCCTTTTATGTTTTTTTGCACTTGATGGGGATTGCATCCAAATTCGTTGTACGTGTACAATGACAACAAAGATATTCTATTCTGTTCTATAGACAGATATAGATATTTCAAACGTAAAAAAGATTTTTAAAAAATCCCATCAGCCTCAAGCTCTAAAAATATCATACATTAATATTATTTTCTATTTTCATTTACTTAATTTTTTTAACCAACATCTGTCCTAATCATAAATATCAAATATTCATTAAATTTCAGAATTTTAACCCTTTAAATGCCAGATTTTTGTCATGATGACACCTGGTTTTTAGAAGAAAAAAAACACTAAATATGAATTATTTTCAGCTACATATACTACATACTTAGTAGATTTTTTGATTTTTAAAAAAAAAAGAATTTTGATTGTCACAGCATGGGATATGTCAATTATTTGCAACATCGATTGTGACAGTTACAAGCTTTTTACTTCTGACGATTGTCTTCAAAATCCTGAAAGTGGTGTTCATTTCTGATGATTATCTTGCTGAACAAAACGTGTAAATATCAAAACCGTTTGTTTACCACAGAGCTTATTTTCTGCAGTGATTCAAAATGCCATGGAAAAATCCCATAGGCTTTATGACGAGGGAACCAGGACCACGTTGGCTTCCGGTTCGTCCTACAGAACAGCATCTTTCCTGGGACGCTCTATTATCGGTGACTGTAAACACACTCGCCAGCAAAAGTAAAAGCAAACCCCAGATTCACTCGCTTTGTTTTCTCTCTGCTTTGAGTTTTGCTTCACTATAATTGCGTTTTTTTAGGCTCTGTGTCCCTAATTTTCGTAGCTTATGATCTGGCACCTTTTTCTAAAGTCCTAATCTACCTGTGTGCTTTGCCAGGAAAATACCGGAAGATCATAAATGGTGACTGAGAGGGATTACTTTTGTACCTTCTGAGTTTATTCATCGTTTTTTAGGAAAATCCTGCATAGTATACCTGATGAGGACAACATAAACTGGCTGCATCTGACCCCAAAACAACTGCGTCACCTGTTGTTTTCTTTTATTATCATTACTCTGGCCATTATATGTCTTTATTAATAAGCGATGATAAAGGTATGACGGCAAATGAAAAGCATTTGAAGCAGTCTCAGTGTTCACGGCGTCTTAACCCCTCCGTCAGGGAGGATTTCCATTTCAGCCCACACATTGCCAACATATTGAAGAGCTACAACTCTCCAGAAAAGCAGCGATTCTGTAACACGAACTGATCGGCACAGAAACACGCATCAGTGCACAGCATAACAACCGTCAACCTGCTGTGAGGTGCATCAACTCATCAGGGTCGTTCTATTTCCAGAGTCGAAAAAACTGCTTTTTTATCTCATTCGGACGGACACATCAGGTTACTGTACCATGACTTCTTCTTTTTCTGTCTGTGTAATGCGTCTGGAGAGTGCTGCAGGCGTCATGCATCAAATTACATGGACTTACTCAATTGGATGCATGAACTCAAACAGCTGAAAGTAAATTTGGGTGGAAAAATCATAAATATGCATCCCTGCAAAGCCTTGAGGAGCTCTGTCTGCTTTACAAAACAACACATTTTGTAACGGAAAATTCTAAATAAGAGGATTGCCTTGAAATTGTCAGTTTCAGTACAGTGCAAACAGGCACTCAATAACTTTTTAATTTTTGTGAATCACACTGCGTGCACGTATGAATGAATGGTTTATGTTTTGAACTAAAAAAGAAACCAGTTACATAAAAGTTTGCTTTTAGTTAGCAACAAAATTAGAATGAGGTCGCTCTGCAGCCGTCGTTCTGTTGTCATAATTGTCTTTTTATCCGTCTCACCCAAAAATATCCACATTTAATTTCCTCTGATGATTAGACATTCCTTCATATCCCAGTTATTTCTGCTCGCTGCAGACTGCAAAGTGTTCTCTGCACACAAATAACAAGCTGTTGAATACTGAAGAGCCTTCTGCAGAGGAAGAGCTTAATAATCAAATCTGTGCACTCCTGCCCCGTGCCAGATGTCCTTGGCGTTGAAGCGGACGGTGGAGGGAGGAAACACTGGCACTGATGTAACGCTACATTCACTAAACCAGAAGAAGAAATCGTTTTCTTATATGTATAATGAATGCAATCCATTAAAAATGCAGCACAGAGACACATGAATTCTATTTCCTCCATCAGCTCCGAGTGCGAGTGACCTAGAAACAATTAAAACCACAATGGATCCTGAAACTGATTTATCTCCGGGGAGTTTGCATCTGTGGTTATGTGAGAGTATTTTTTGTGTTTAATGTGTTTTTATTAGAGAGAAAAAGGACGAGGTGAGTATGTAGGTTATGAGTCGACACTGAGGTCTGCGGTTAAAGCAGCTGACGCAGAACAGAGGCGGGCAAAGAAACATCAAGCAGCCAGCCGAGAGGCCAGTCCATGTTTTATGTTTGCAACCAAAGCGCGGAGCGTCTTATCCACTAAAGAACTCGAAATGATCCGTGGCCTCTGAGCACCCCGGGGGGCCGCAGCAGAAACTGGAATACAAATGAGAGCTTTGTATGCAGCGATCTGCGGCTCCACCCATGATGCCACACTACCGGACGCCCACTTTAATCATCTCTAAAAAAAGAAAGCTTGACATTTTGAGCTGGTCTGTGACCAGTTTTCATTAATCCAGGACCTTTGAAATCATTACGAAGCAAGGCGTTTACGTGTGGTCACTTTGTTCAACCGGAAATATTCAAGTACTGATAAATATTTACATGTGTGATCCTGAAATACTGGCTGGTTCAGTCAGGAAAACTGCTGCATTCCTGTTAAAGGGATAATTTGCATTTTTTAAAATCCAGTTTTTCAGGTATTCATAGTCAGTGAAATACATGCAGTGGATGTCAGTTGGTACACACATCCAGTTTGGAGTCCAATAGGTAAGCAAAGCAATGTACTGCTGTGGACGGTGGTCAGCAACAAGAAATAATTTAGCTACCGGAAAAAAGTTCCACCTGAAAAAGCTGATATCATTTTAAATTTATGCCACGTTGGGAGTATTCGCTCAGCTTTACCTTTCTGTCAGACAGCCTGTCCTGACAGGAAGGCTCATAATGGCCTCAGTACCCCAACTATTCTCTCACCAAAGCCACCAAACTGCATTTAGAAAAACAGTCATTTTAGCTCTCTGAACACAGGAGCTGCTGGTGTACCGCCACTTTAACGGTCACTTTCTTTGTTATTGTGTGACTTTGGTGAATCTCAACTGACCCTTTAAATCACCAAAATCAAACAATAACACAAACAAATTAACTGATGGAGGCAGCGACAGACAAGCAGCTAACTGATGTTAAATCACTGTTTTTCTCAATGGAGTCCGGCCCTGAAGAGAACAACTTCATTTTCCTGCTGGAAATCACGGTCTGACATTAAGGTGAAGCAGTAAAACTACTTTCAACATCGCAAACATTTAATCTGAACTTTTTAGGTGGCACTTTTTGAAACCCTTTGAAAGTTGAGCAAATTGGCTTGATTTCTTTCAAAAACATCAGATAAGGCAATGAGCAACTACACAACACATAACCCAAAAAAGGAAAAAATTAGTAAAAATGCAAATGAAACTGAAAATGTAATGGCTTTTTTTTAAAACATAATTTTAGATATATGATTATACTGATTATAAAAAAATGCTGAACATTTTCCCAGAGTTTTGATCATTTTATAATAATTCTCCCCACTTTTATTAAAACTAATTTTCAGATCATTTTCTTGCCATCTTTGAAGATTTTCTTGCAATTTGTGGGACATTTCTTGCCAAGTTGGTCATTTGCCCTTTTCCCCCATGTTTTTGAAAGAAATAAAACTAATTTGCTTTGGTTTTTAAAGGCCAAATGCAGCACAAGAAGCAAGGATGTTGGGAGATGAGGCCCGGTTTGTTGAATGAGGATTGGGTCAAAGCTCTGCAGACCGCTTATCTTCTTCTTTAACAAACTCAGAATATCGTTCTCCAACTGTTAACCAACACAACGAGAGGTCTGCAGCTCCCTTATGTGCAGTTTATCAGCACATCCACCAGTGACATTTCCAGCTAATACTCTTCTTCAGGTTAATAAATTGCACTTAAGGGAGCCACAGTGTGCTGACCTTTCTTTGTGTTGTTCATTGCAATCTTTTATTGGTCCAACACTTGCTTCAAACGGTTTTGAGATGTGCGCGACCAGCGAGATGTGCTTTTTTGTGTCTTCCTCTATCTGTTGCCATAAAGTTGGAAGCACAATATTGCCTCAAATATGACTTGAGACAAATGCTGTAGCATTATCGATTAATTTAGAAACAAGAGGGTGCACAAAATATGCAGACGTGTCCACATACTTTTGCCCATATTGACTTTAGGCTGCCCATCACTTTTCATGTTTGTTTTTGTTTGTTTGGGGTTTTTTGCGTTAAAGCTTATTAAGTCAGTTTACAACATTAACCACGTGCAACAAATTGTTTCAGCTGTCCGTCACATAGACGATAAAGAGCGCCCTGTGCGTCACTATGAGACACCGAGGGCGTTTTGGTGAAATTCAACATTATGTGCAGCTAGAGCTGAAAGGATTTGTTTAAAATTAAAATTAATTGACTGGTCAAACTTCAGGGAAAGAAATAAACTATTATGCAACTATTTTGACAATGGAGTCATCTCTTCAGTCACATTTTAAGCATAAATAGTTATAAAATGGCACGATTTTCTGCTCATATGTACCATATGTACTTCTACTATATGTAATAGTAAACTAAATACTGGACTAAACGTTTGTTTAGTCATCTTAGACTCTACAAAGTCGTGATTTTAAAAATTCCTAGGCCAAACAATTCAACAAATAATCAAAGGAAAACTAAAAGATGATTTGCTAATTTAAGATTTATAAAGCCAGACCACAGTTTGAATTTGAGCCGCAGTGTCCGAGTTAAAATTCAGACTGGGTTAAACAAACAGCCGACACTTCAGATCCCATTACAGCCCGATCTGAAGTGTCTGATGTTCACAGTCGAGAGTTTTGTTAAAAGGATCTATATAATTGCAAAACAAAAAAAAGAGTCGTCCTCTGTCTTTTGTCAGAGTAATTATAGAGCTGTCTGCCGTCACAACAGTGAAACCACATCTGCACATCTCTGCGCTGTTCGGCTGAAGAGCCCTCCGGCAGGATCTCTCAGCGCCGCTCTGACAAGTTTCTGCATTATAGAGCGGCTAAAAATGGACGCTCAGAGCACTCTGTCCATTTATAAAAGTGTTTATTAACTGAAGTGGCTGAAAGGGTCACATTTCAGCCACCTGGACCTCAAACTGTTTTAATGCGACGGTGTGTTAAAGCTCTTCATGGACTCGATGTGAGTCTGAGTTTCGTGGCTGAAGTGGATGTTTAATGCAGTTTGTTTTAGAGCCCATTTTTAAGGACTACTCAAAAGAAAAATTATGATTTGAGTATCAAATTTTCACCACCTCTAAACCTTAAAAAGTGGCTCTGAAATATGTAGTTTGCACTTTTATGAAAGACAGCAGCCGTTTATATCAAGCCAAGAAACATCCAGTTACTTGTGCACATTATTATGGAATTTTTTTACACAAAATTGATGCAAATTTACATTTGTAATGTTGTGGAGTATTTTAATGAGAGCATGGGTTGGCCTTTTGTTCAAAGTGTAAAAAGCAAAGTATTATCTCTTTCGAAAATATAGGAAGGATGCAATGAAGATCTTCTCAAGGAATTATTAAAATAATTAGTAAAAAAAAAAAAGAAAGAAAGACAGAAAGAAAGAAAGAAAAAAAGGAAAATAAAAAATGGAAAAATTAAAAAAAAAAGATATGACCTAAGAAAAAATGCTTTAAAACGATATTAACTCCATAAATAAATAAATAAATATCTAGCTATGATTATTATAAATAAAGTTTTCTCAACATTTTCTAAATCTACTCATTTCTTGCTATTTGCGGGACAACTCCTGCCAAGTTGCTCATCACCTTTACCCACATTTTTTAAATAATTAAAACAAACCTGCTCAGGGTTTAAAGGGTTAAATACTTGTGAAAGCAGTCTGAGTGACGCACAACAAAGATATGTCAACCCGGGTTTCAAAGAGTTAAGATATCTGATGTGTTAAAATGCTAAAAAATTAGTAATAACGTTTTTTGGTCAACTGGCTATCTGAAGTCACTTTCTATCAAGCTTAAAGGCCCAAAAACACCAAACTGACTTCGAAGAACGAGTGACGGTGAGTGCCAACTGTTGCCTTTGTCTCTGCTAGAAATTTACACTTGAACACACCGTGAAGACGACAGCCAAAGGCCACCTGACTCATGCGTGACGTCATGATGGGATGACGCTGCCCGTTACCATGATGTCAACAGATGCACGTGTGGTGGGGTGACGCAGAACGGTCCCCATGTTCACACAGCAGCGTGGACTGTCACGACGGTCGGAATTAGGCAACAAAGCCACAGATGGTTGGGTTTGGGCAAAGGAGGCACATGGTGAGGTGTAGAAAACACACACACAAATACAAACACACACGGGACACATCCACACGGGACACGTCCACACAGGACACATCCAGACTCCTGCACAAAAGTCGGTTGTTTGTGAGCTCATCCACAATCCATGTGCAAAGAGCAAATTTTGATGTTTCGAACTCGGAAGGTCATAGGTCGACGTGGAAAGCATTCATAAAAAATCATAGGTTGACATGAAAAGTCACTGACCAACCAACACTGACCGAGCGTCACTGACCGACCGCCACTGACCGACCG
This sequence comes from Plectropomus leopardus, assembly GCF_026936395.1. Lineage (NCBI taxonomy): Eukaryota > Metazoa > Chordata > Actinopteri > Perciformes > Serranidae > Plectropomus > Plectropomus leopardus. Next base: position 7,401,588 of record NC_142189.1, read on the forward strand.
TCACTGACCGAACGCCACTGATCGACCGTCACTGATCGACCGTCACTGACCGACCGCCACTGACCGACTGCCACTGATCGACCGCCACTGACCGACCGTCACTGATCGACCGTTACTGACCGACCGTCACTGACCGACCGCCACTGATCGACCGCCACTGACCGACCGTCACTGATCGACTGTTACTGATCGACCGCCACTGACCGACCGTCACTGATCGACCGTCACTGACCGACCGCCACTTACCGACCGTCACTGATCGACCGCCACTGACCGACCGTCACTGATCGACCGTCACTAACCGACCGCCACTGATCGGCCGCCACTGATCGGCCGCCACTGATCGACCGCCACTGATCGACCGTCACTGACCGACCGTCACTGATCGACCGTCACTGACCAACCGTCACTGATCGACCGTCACCAACCGACCGTCATTGATTGACCACCACTGACTGACTGTCACTGACTGACTGACCGTCACCGTCCGATCGTCCCTGACCGACCGCCACCATGTGACGACTTCAGAGTGAGACCATGCTCCACACACACGGGGAGCATCATAACGCCTTCTCTGCTCAGGGCGCCATTTCTCCACTTTAACTTAGCAAACAGTTGTTTGCTGCTGTATAAACGCTCTGAATGTCTATAACAAACTCTTTCCTTTAAACTGGAAAATCGTCCACAGTTGCTGAAGCAGAATATTCCTCTTACGTGGTCGCGCATCACACAATGAACCATTTTCCAGTCTATTCTCTCTGAGCTGTAAGTGAAGCTTTTAATATCCGCTGTCTGCTAAAGCAAATATGGATTAAAGAGACAGAGAAGCTGCGTTTTACAGACAGGTCAGATAGAAAACATCCCTCCTGTGTGGATTAGTTTTGTATAAACAGCCCTATTGGGGAATTATACACAGTTAGACTTGACTGAATGACGAGTCATTTATTTTCCTTATTAAAATGTCTGCAGCGTCCGTGGACGTCAGCGCTGCAGCAGATCAGCTGCCGCGGCTTGCTCAGCATCTGGGAGGCCACAGAGGTTATGTTTACAGGCTTGTAAAGCGATGCTTATTTCTGACTGGCAGCGATAATGAATGCTCATTTCGACCGTCATCCAGGAGCAGAGATGAAAGGTTTTAGCTGCCGATGCCAACCTCAGGATTTTCGCTGCGTCCATCTGTCCGGCCAATACGTCGGGGAGGAGTCCGGTGGAAACGCGGAGGAGGTCATATGACTCAGAAGCCCGTGGAGCAAAGATGCCAGACGTGGCACAGCAGCTTTCCTAATTACTACAATATGTTAAACCTTCTAAGCCCTGCTCCCGGCCACAAGTTTTCTAAAAAGGAACCTGACCTACATTTCTCCAACATGCTCTGAATTCAGAAAAAGTTCTCTAAGCCTCAGTGAGGGGAGAGCCGAAATAGCAACTCCCTCTTTTCACACTGCCGGCTGCAGGAGCCGAGGGCCTTTCTGCAGGCAATTAACCGAACTACATGAATAAAAAGCTGTATTCATGTGAGATTATACCCTGAGACTGATTAGAAATTGTCAAGGAAGTGATTTTTTTTGTCAAACAGGCATTTAAGTCATTACTGAGATACCAAATCTATGTCAACACACTCAGCACTCCAAATATGCACGGCATCAATAATCAACAACAAATGTCCGATACACCGGACGCTTTTTGCCATTTCAGCTGCCAAAGTGCAAAGTAACACACACCCCGCTGCTGTGGAAATCAGTGACTAATGTATTACAAGGATTTCCCTGGAAGTCGCCGTTTGCACACACAAATCAAAACTGCAGCCACTGAGTCGAAAAGACGACGTCAAGCATCAATAACTCCGCTCAGCGCAGGAATTCACGTTTCCACCAGTCGGAATAATCGATGTGAGAACAAATCAAGACGTCAGGAGATAAATCAAAAACACGGTGCTCTGAGTCACGATGAATAATAATGCAGACTAAATGCCTCCAGTGCAAAATGTAAATTTAAAAAAATGTCAGAATTACTACAGCCAGTCGCGGCTGATAATTTAGCATCGCTAGTGAGGCAGAAAATTCAATTTCAGTCAGACAATCACACAGGAGAAGTTATTAATTTTTTGTGCATTTGTGTGACAGCGAGTGTTAAAGGGGCATTTATGGCAACGAAAGACAGCAGAGAACTCAATTTTTTCACAACTGTTCAAAGCATTTACATCTTTAACTCACAGATATACGATGCAGAATTTTCAGAAAAATGTATGCATGTACCGATATATTAGGACTCACAGATGTACGATGATTACCATATCTGAATGACAATTTTGACCTCTGTATGGGGTACGCTCAATAATTTCCGAAATTGCCATAATGTGCGATAATTTGACCACTGTGACACTTATATACGCGTTAAGTTTAGTTTAAACTCATTTCCCGGCTCTTACATTTGTGTTTATGCATCAGCTCTCACATGATCTCCTTACAGCTAATCGTTTTTTGGCGTACGCCACGATGACATGAACGTGACGCACCGCTGTCATTTGTTTAGTAAACACTCAGCAGCCAGTCGTTTAAATACATGTTTACTAAAGCTAGAAATTTAACTTATTTGTGCTCGTGATTGTGACGATAATTTTTCTCAAAATACAATAATTTTGAGTAGGGCTGCAACTAACGAGTATTTTGATAATCGATTAATCGGTCAATTATTTTTTCGATTAATCGATGAATTGTATTTATAACAAAATTAAAATAGAAATAATAATAAAATAAGCATTTTTTTCTCCCATCACTTGTTCAAAAACAGATTATCATTGACAACAGTGCAAAAAGTGCAGAACATCAACAATGAACATTCCTGAGCTGTCAAAATTTTAAATTATAAATAATAAATAACTACAAAATCGAATACAAAGCAATTCAAAAACTTGTACGAAACGTTCTCTCACGCCTCTTCAAAACACCGGCCTCTCCCGCCTGTACGCGCCGTAAACAGTCCCGCGACATAGCGAGTGGCGCAACAATCAAAACAACGTATCGATAATTTTATTTGTTCCCAAGCTAATAATCGATTATAATCGATTTTATCAATTCATTGTTGCAGGTCTAGTTTTGAGCCTCTGGTACGATCGTTTAATTGCGATGCCCCCTGCCTGCATTTTCTTATTTTTTTTCTAATTTTGCTGCGTTCAGGATGTTCCTCGGGAAAGTGCACAGACGAGGTCGAGGTCAAAGGTAAAAGGTAGCAACCAGGAGCCAGACCGCAGGCCACACACATACAAAAGCGCCGAAAAATAAAAATAACGTGAATGAATCTCGGTTTAGCTTTTATTTCACTTTTGCTGGCAATAAAAAAAAACTTCCACCACTGTTGTTTTTTTAACATTCAGAGATGGACAATAATGACACTTTTCAATGGAAATGTCCACAATAAGAGTTTCAGTGAAAAGAAGAACAGTTCCCAAAAACTTTCTGAAATAAACTGTTTACATGTGTCAGAGGACGACAGAGACGACACCTCGGAACATTTTATTCCGGGACGGATGATTCAAAGAGGGACGAGGCGGCCAGCACACACCGCTCCAGAAATGTCACATTTCCTTTTCACCACACTAAGCCTCCACTGCCTCAACACATAATCTCATCTACATCTGGCACAAAGTTTTGACAAATCTCTCTCTTTGCCTTTTTTTTCAGCCCGTTAACCTCATTTAGCTGCATTATCCGAAACTGCTGCAACAATGTGACAAAGTAAACAGGCTCCGGGATGGCCGCTGCAATCAGCCACATATTTCTTTAATTTGAGCTACATTTGGAAATAAGGTCACGGCTGCAGCCAAAAATCTCCAAAAACTCAGTTTCACACAATGATGTTTTTTTTAGAAATTGAGTTTAAAAATAAGAATAATTAAAGTTCATTCTTTCTATTAAAATACACATAATCTGCAGTGATGTCAGCGGTTATATTTTGCATAACAGCTGTTTTAAATTGAACAAAAAGTAGGTTAACGTTTATTTTGGACCTTTGGAAGAGCAATTTGAAAGAATAATTTGAGTTTAAGGTTCAGATTCAAGATTTTTTTCCAGAAGTTTCCACTGAAGAAACAGAACAAACTCACTGACTTATGGAGGAAGTGAGGTGTGTTTTAAAGCTCTGGAAAAAAATGAAAAGAAAAGCTTAAGTTAAGATTACTTTTCTCAAGCAAGCTATATTATATATATTTTTTTAAATAATAATATAAGAAAAGTGTCTTTTTAATTCATTTCTATTTCATCTGTTTGATGAACCAATAGCCTAACTTTGCAGTCTTTGGCCAGTCAGCGTGTAAACCCTATCAATACGTTGTACTGTTTAGATTTTTTTTTAGATTTTTTAAAAAACTAATTTAAGGAAAGCTTAAGGTTTTCAGGGAAAAAAGAAAAAGCAAGGGGAAAATATAATTTTTTATTATTATTATTATTATTATTATTATTATTATTATTATTACATATTTTAAATAATGTTTTGGGTTTTTTTTGCATTTTTTAAAGGTCTTGTTTGCCTTTATTTTTGTTTTTACTAACTCTCAGGTAAGCTGGGGAAAATGTCCAGGGAGAAAAAATTATGTTAAAAAATTCAAAGCATTGGTTTTTTTATGGGGGGGTATTGTTGAGATTGATTTTTGTTGTTTTTTGTTTTGGGGGTGTTTTTATTGTTTATTTTTTAAGTATTTTTTTGTAAGCAAGGAAAGGCGTTTAGTTAGGGAAAAGAAGAAGTTGGGGAAAACTATATTCAGTATATAAAAAATAAAAATTTAAAATTATGTTAAAAAATTATCTTTTTTTTAACTAATTGTCAGGTTAATTTGTTGTCCTTTCTTACTTATTTCTAGCCATTTTTTTGGACATTTCCACTGTTGCTGCTCAGTGCCTTCCTCCCATGTTTATGACAGAAATTGATCCAAAGTTTTAAAGAGTTCAATGAATAAACAGAACATTTTCAAAACTTCTCTATAAACAAAACAACAACTTCTCAAATACTGAAAATCAAATGTTAATCAGTCCCTGCAGACACTGGTAGCAAACAGATAATTGAAGCATTTGGGGCTTTACATTTTACTGATGAATGAAACCGTTTGATATCTCACTATAAGCCGTTCTTATCGTGTGTCTGCTTCAGCCGGATGCCATTTCGTCTGCTCTCCGTCACCCCGAGGTCTGTTTAGACTAAAGAGCCCTCTGAAGAGGACGTTTTGCCCCCCGGGACTGATCATGACACTGACTTATGAACTGACTTTCTGCATCTGCGCTGACATTTTCCTCCAAGAAGTGAACGTGCTGCCGAGTTGAAAATGTGATTCTCGACTCCGTATCTCAAGCGGCACATGTGCTTGTCACATTTTCCAATTAGCGTGGATTTAATTTGGTGAGCGTATGCTAATAAAACGTCAGCGCTGTAGATCCAGTGTTGCACAGTAATACTGTTTCCAGCTCTTGAGCCCCTGAGGTATTTAACGCCTCAAACACAAAAGCGGCCTTTAATTTTTCAGCAATTTTCACAAACATTATTCACCCAAAGGAAGATTAACTGCTTTCTGTGTTGCTGTGTTGCCTCTAAGTAGCTGCTAATATGCAACTGAATGCATCCTTGACACAACAGATCCGGGTTAAACCAGACGATTCACAGTAATCTGGTGTTTACGTCTATATTTTATCAGCTGTGTGATATCGGTCAGATGGCTGCAGGCCTTGACTGAAACTACTGAAACTACACCAGCTAACTTTAGTGAAAACAACCCCATTTTGTATCAGGTTTTTCCTGTATTTCAGGTTTTTGTGAACATATAGAGACTCTCTAATTAGCAGCTTTTTCATGTTCTTAAAGTCGTTCTGCAGAGAGACGGCGGTTTAAAACAACAGCAGAACAGATATTATCATCGCTGGTTCCTTAAAATCAAATATTGTCTGTGGGGAAATAATGAGAGAATACAAAAAGCAGGCAGTGAGGCATGACGCCGGGCGCTGAGGCATGAGGAAAGTCAGCTGGAGGCAAAATTGATCGGCCTGCAGAGTCGAAAAGCATCTCAACCAATGTTTGTGTGTGTGTGTGTGTGTGTGTGTGTAAGTGAGAGGAGGCGACTGCCCTTTCCCCGTCCTGCCCCGTCTGTCCTCCAGGACAGGCTGCATCAGCAATATGGAGGATATCTGGATGTCTTACATAAGGCCCTCTGACTTAACATTCAAAGAACACAGCAGAGATTCGCTTCAAAAAGACGTCTGTGTGAAAAAGTGCGAAAGTTAGCAGTAATTCGACTTTGTCAGACTGCTGCACCACTTCAGTGCAGACTGAAATATCTCCTCTCATTATGCAAACATTCGTGGTTCCCAGAGGAGAAATCCTTGTAGCATCGTTATCTCCTGACTTTCCTCTAGTGCAACCAGCAGGTTGATATTTCTGTTTTTATAGAAAATGTCTCAACAACAATTGAATGGATTGCCATGATATTTTGGATGGCATGGTCCTCAGAGGATGAATCACACTGACTTTGGGGACCCCCTAATTTTTTGATGCTATAATTTTTTAGAAAAATATCTCATGCATATTGCCCAGAGGATGAATTTCCATTCAATGATTTTCTCCTAAGTAATATATCTATTGATATTTGTAAACATATACTAGATTTAGTCTGGCTTATATGTGTCTTATGTCACAATATTATACTTATTCTATTTTTAAGATCCATTTTTGCTTATTTCCTATGTTGATCTTGTTTTTGTTTCTTCAATCAAAAAATAAAGCACTTTGAATTGCATTTGATTTGTTTTAAAGGTGCTATATAAAATCAAATTTGATTGGTAGATTGATTAAACATGTGCTGGATCAACACATTTTATTTTACCGACATTTATGCTTATGGACATTTATGAATGAAATCATCGTTGCCTGAGGATTGATTTCCATTCAGTAATTTTCACTTATTCCGTAAAATATCTCAACATCTGTTGGATTAATTGGTACAGGACCTTTTAATGATAGTCAGTGTTGTAGTTATGGACATTTATGAATGGATTCATGACCCCCAGAGGATAAATCCTTGATATAGAAGTTTCCTTTAGCACAACCAGCATGTCAGAGTTTCCACTTAAAATATTTTAACATTTACAAAATGGATTGGCACCAAATTTCATAGAAACATTTGTGGTTCCAAGAGGATGAATCCCAATGACTTTTGTGATCCCTTGACTTTTCCTCTTACATTTTTCAGTTAAACACACAATAACTCTTGGGTGGACTGCCGTGAAACTGAGTATGTATATTCATTGTCCCCAGAGGATATGTTTCCGATACATTCTCCACCAATTCTGTGAAATATCTCAGCATTTTGCGGTTTTTGAGTAAAATATCTTAACAACCATTAGATGGATTGCCATGAAATTTGGTACACACGTTCATGTCGCAGTCAGGATGAACTGTAACAACTTTGGTGAGACCTCGACACACCAGGCTAAGATGGCGAGCAGAGCAAAATATTAGTCCACACCTGCTAAACATCAGCATGTTGGCATGCTGACGTAGCATTTAGCTCAAAGCACCACCGGGTACAGCCTCACAGAGCTGCCGGCTGCAGACTCTCAGTCTCGTTTAAACTTCCAAACATTGGTACAGAACGGGCTCTGAGTGCAGGACAACAAGAACAACAAGGGGAACATAAAACAATGAGAGGCTTTAACTGCCTCTCATTCATCCTACTCTAAATTCCCGCAGTGTGAGCATCCCAGGCAGCCGGGGGACAAAAGAGCAAGTGTCTCTCTGCTGCTCAAAGCGACGTCTCAGCACTCTCGCCTCCAACAGGCCCAAATATTACAGCCTACTGGGTCCAGCTGCCACTCGAGGGGCCCGTTCAATCCCGCCTCTGTCTCTGAGATTGGCCCCCATCTCTCGCGGCACTCGGCCTCGCGCCTGTAGGCTGATGTGCAGAAATGCAACCGATGCCCACTTGAGAAAATACCGAGAACAAACACAGCTTCTCGGCTTTGGCTCCTCAGAGCAGAGAGGCTTAGGTGTCCACAACGGTGGTGTGACTGATTCTGAACGCAGGTTAAAAGGGCTGAGAGGTTCTTAGAGGACACGACCATCTTTAGGAGTAAGTGTGTAATTATTGGAACACATTCAGACACCTCGAGCAATGAAAAGCTGCACTTGGTGCTCATTCAAATGCCTCTCACGATGAGCTGACAGAACATAAGAGTACATTTCACGCTCACACTCAGGACGTCAGACACACACTGAGGCCGGCTGCTGAGGAGTGTAATAAGGACAACCCTGGCTGTCCCCGGACCGTACATCATATCCACATTATGAGCCACATCCTCATAAAATGTCTTATTAAAAAAAACCTGCACCTCAACATTTGCATTCAAATTACGACATCTGGATTTTCCCATCTGCAGGTTATTATCATTCAGCCACCCTCTACGACAGGTGATTAATGCCCCTCCCTCACCTATAATAGGTGATTATTAAGCATCTCAGCGTGGAGCGGCACGTGTCCTGAAGTGACTCTGTGAAACGTGAGATCGGTGCCGAGGCAGCACTTCTCTATAAGCCGACCAGACTAATAGTCTTGGGCTTCAGAGGCCTCGGAGCCACAGCGAGCGGGATTTATGGGTGCATGAAGAAATTAAGGGATAAATTGATAAAATCAGGAGAGGAACACAGTGCACCGTTTCACATTTAAAAAATGCTACATGGCCCTTTATTACGTACAGTTTGCTTTAGCAATGAACCAAAACGAAGTAAAGAGTACCAGGAGGGGATTAAGACACAAAAGGTTTATCAAGTTTACAGCATGGATCACATCTAAACTCTCATTTTGGCAACAAAACAGAATCAGTGTCTAAGTATAGGGATGTAATACGATCCTACATTTTCCACTGGGAATATAATCTCATGTTTTACCATCTTACTGTTATTGCATAATCCAGCTATTTAAAGGGGTAGTTTGCATTTTTTGAAGTGGGGCATTTATCCATAGTCAGTGAATTACAAACACTAAAGAACAATCGAAATGTTACCAGACTGGTGAAGCAGGCTGGAGACGACGTGGAAGCTAAAACATATTAACTATATCGTAATGTAAGCGATGTTAAATGAGTTCAGAGTCTGATTTTGAAGACAGCGATGTAACGGCTTCATTTTTCTGTTGGAAATCACCGTTTGATGGGAAGGTAAAGCAGTAAAAATGCTCTCAATGTTGCATAAACTTAGGATGATATTAATTTCACTATGTGGGACATTTTTTAAGAGGCCAAAATACATTTTTTGCTGACCCTATCCACAGTGGTGCTTCCATGTCGGACTCAAGCCTGCTTCTCCAAACTGGAGCCGCGCTGACTGTCGCCTCCTCTATGCAACACGCTGACTATGGATGAGAGCCATAGAGTCCTGCTTGCTCTTGAAAACTGCTTTAAACTACAGTCTTGCAGTCTTTTATTCACTTGTATACTCAACAGAATGACAAAAAAGTACATTAATCACTCTTCTCAACATACTGAGAGAAATACACATACAATCATCATTCATGCATGACCTGAAAACTCAAACAACACTCCTGTTTTTCTTGCAGAAAAATAATCGATACCACTGTCATATCTGTAAGTTATATATGAGGTTAGAGCCTGAAGATGGTTACTTAAGCTTAGACTAAAGACTGGAAGCAGGGGAGAACAGCTAGCCTTGCCTAAATTTACACATTGTGTGTTAAATTTGAAAAAAAAGAAAAGAAAAAAGTGTAAAAATATAAATTTGCAGTTTTTCCAGGGGTCACATGCAGGACTATTTGTTGGCCTGGAGCTATCTGGAGCTTCAGATATGAGAGTGGTTTTGATTTTTGTCATTCAACTCTTGGCAAGAATGTAAATAAGCTTATTTACCAAAATGTTGAACTATTATTTCAACACAGCAGCAAACCATGGCACTTTTTAAGACTGATATTTGCACGAGGTAAAGTTACATAATTAAACATTACTCAAGATATTTTTTTACACTTCTTTCTGATGTATTAATACAAACCATGGACTCAATATGTTTTGGACAATCTGCTTTTGATGAGTATGCATCTGGCTGTGTCGGACCGTGTGAATGATAAACCTACAACAGATCTTAGAGTAAATGAGATGTGTGAAAAACACTGATTGTGCACAATTTTTATGACTAACTTGGAAGGTTTTTGCCAAAATCAGCAAAAACATTCTCCCATGTGCCTCCTCTACTCTGACACCCTCTCAGCTTTCTTTCTGTTTTGATAGAAAATGAAATATTAAAAGGTGCCCTGTGGAGTTTTCTTGTAAACAAACAAATGATATGTTTGCATTCAGTGCACAAAAAGAGGCTTAAAAACATGTTGAATGAATGCATTTACATATCACCCCTGCACGTTGCACATATTCTGTGAAGTTTCGCCCGGAGAAAATGTAGACATTGCACATTTCTGCAAACCAATTTTACGTTACATTTGCACTTGTCTTCTGTATAATATCAACATTTCTAAAGTGACATGGTGCATGAGCTGATTATGTCATCAGGAGGTGGAGGTGTTTTCTTTTCCTCAGCTGTGTTTCCAGCACGGATAGTAACACAAAAAGCAGTTGTTTTTTTAATCTGGATATTGTTGCTTTTCCAGCAGATTTAGTGCCACCAAAAGAGGGTTTTTTTGTATTTAGACATCACTGCTTTTCTGCAGGGATTGTGCCCCCAAAACCTGGTATTTTAGACAAAATTTGATCCTCTCCTCACCAAAACCAAGCATTTTTTTTCTGCTTAAACCTAACCACACTTTAACCATTCAACATATCCACTACATAATAATGTGCACATGTAATGAACCCAAGGTTTACAGAAACATTCAATGCCAGCATTTTTTCAGGCAATTCTGTTAGAAAAAACAAATTCATTAGTCAATATTTCCATCCATACTGTAAAGCTGTTTTTTATAGTTTTTTTTTATATTTTTAGTATATATTTTTCATATTTTTAGTATATATTTCTCATATTTTTTAGTATATTTTTTCAGAATTTTTTCAGTATTTTTTTATTATAAATTTTACATTTACCTGCTGACATATTTATTGAATGAGTAAAACGATGTTTCGGCAGCATCAGAACATTTCTACATGCAAACACAGAGACGTTTAATGATCAAATCAGAGGACTGCTGAGACCGATGATCACCTGAAACTGCTCTGCATCATCAGCCAGACAAGAGTTAAAAAAAATTCACATTAAATCACAATAAACAAAGCTACATGTCCTGTTAAACACCCCACAAGTCATTAATTTATAATTGACCTTTGCAGCACTTATTTTTTCTCTTCTTCTTCCTGCTATGTTAACTGTTATGCACCAAGACACTGAGACAAATTCCTTTTATGTGAAAACCTACTTTGCAATAAACCTGATTCTGATTACTTAGAATAGAAACTGCAAATCCAAATTTTGGTTTTCAGTGCAGCATTGTTTACATGTATGTTTACTAGCTTGCAGTCTTCTTCCCCAAAAAATCATAACCTTCTAAAAAGTGCTTCATGATGCTTCTCGAGGTCAGAAAAGAGCAGTAAAAATAAAAAAGGGAACAAAATCCCCCTCTGAAGATCAACAGAAGTTCATTTATGCACTTTGAGAGGCCGATTTCACTGAGTGAGACTGTTGATTTGACTGTGGTTAACAAGCGGACTTCCTCCTGTCTAAACTCCGACAGACGGCGGTCAATAGAGAGCTGCAGCGATCTTGATTGACAGTGAGGCGACTCTGCTGAGCCTCCAACTCACTGTGCAGAAAACTAACACATTAAAGACATTTAACAGTCTACAACGTTCACGCTGCCGACAGACACGCAGGGTCAGGAGGGATTGAACCCGGCACCGTTTCAGTCACAGAAACCTTTTTATCTACTTGTCCGCTGAGTAACATCACAGCTCTGCTATTACTGGAAATGAATTAGTCTTATTTCAGCTAAAAGCCATGCAATGTAATACCAACTGGAGGTATTAACTTAAGAGGATAGAGAGAGGCCAAGGAGAGGCAGTCATCACTTTAAAATAAATAAATAAAAAAGCACATATACTCCCCCATCTCTCATATTAATTACAGCCTTTTTTTTCTCCCCTCTGTGTCTCCACAGGCGGACAGCTGCTGACCAGAGTCTGACAGCAGGTATTAGTCAAGAGGAGTTTAAACCACAAACTCTACAAAATGAATTTCTGTCATTACATCACTGCGAAAATGTGCATTTAGTTTGTCCTGATCATGAAATAACAACCAGAGCTGAATATTTATCAGATGTCAACATGATGCCAAAAAGCTTTAATCATATCTCCAGAAACACTACCAAAATAAAAGTGGTCTTTTTTGTTTCATTTTTTGGTTAAATGAACATCACATGTAGCTCAAAGATGACTGAAATTCAATGAAAAGAGTCTGAACACTAAGTGGACATTGTTTAAATCCCTGTTGGATCTTTTCAGTTAAAATGTTTGAAAACAGATACCACATCCAGAGTTGTTTTTGCTGCTCCCAAATGAAATACGATTTCCCATCACATCTGTTTTTAATGACAGTGTGAACCAATCCAAACATTCAACCCCACAGTTTAAAATGAACGTCTCATTTATGACTTCTATCAAAAGTGCAACTTTTATATCACGTTAAGCTTTAGAAAATGGACAGTGTGGTAAAACCTCTATGTGTTTTGTCATTTATACTGTAAATTCACTGCAGGGCTCAACAATAGGAATGCCAAGGGCAAGACAACTACTAATATAAAATTAGACACAAACAACCAAAAAAAGACACCAAATTACCTCAAAGAGACATAAAACTACTACAAAATGGCACAAAACAACCATAAGGAGGCAAAACATTACCACAAAGAGATGCAAAACAAAAACAAATTGAGGCAAAACCACAGAGTCTGTGCGTCTTGCTCCTCTGTAGGAGAGGTGGTGGGGCCTTTCGCATAAATGTGCCCGGGGGCCACATCGTCTCATAATACGCCCCTGGCTGCAGCCCTAACATCATAACACCTGTGCTCACATGTTAACAGATGCATCTCTATGACCCTCATGATCAGAAACGTCCAGAAAAAGCTACTGAGTGAACATGAAATTCAGGATTGTTTTGTAAAAGTTGTGCAATAATTATCTGATGATACAAATCTGAATCAGTCAGTGAGGGGGGGTCATAGTCTGAGTCTCTGGGGGCCACAGGAGCCAAATGGTCTCTGCGGTGCAGCCTGCTGGCACAATGATCCTGCATAAAGCTGGTTATCTGCCCCGACAGCTGCGAGGATCATTATGAGCAAATCAGCAAACAGAAATAATAAACACCCTTACAGTGTGATTTACCTGTGCTCTGGTGATGCAGCTTATTTGTTTGAGTTGTTTGTGTCGGTGGTCGCGTGCCAACCTGAAGTTAAACATGAAAACATGGCTGCACGAGCCCGCTGCAGGGCCTGCACGGGCATCCGCTGGCATGATGATATCACGCAGCTGTGAGGTGGTAAGCCGCTGTGCAGCTGGACCGATCTGACAAATGACAGCCTGCATGGCGCATTGGAGACGCTTTAAAGTTTAAAGGACGGTGCTGTGCGGGGCGGTGCGGGGTGGTGCGGGGTGGTGCGGTGCGTGCAGCCGCTTACCTCGGGATGCAGTTCGGGGAGGATCCGTCTATCTCCCAGGTTGCAAACAGGTTCATGGGGACCGGTCTGTTGAGAGCCCCGCTCCCGGGGAAACTCAGCCGGCCACTTCTTTCCGCCATGGTCCTAGCTGCGGGCGGGACTGTCCGACTCCGAGCGGCGGGTTTGTAAACAGCGCACCGGCGCGGGTCCCCTGTGTGTGCGAGCGCGTGCGAGTGTGTCCGTTCAAAAATACAAAAAAAAATAAAAATAATACTGCCGCGACACGCTCACGTTAGTACGGCGGAGGACGAGCTCATTTCTCCGTCCGTGTGGAGCCGGCGGGTCGGTGAGGTGCTCCTGCGCCGCGGAGGATCTGCAGTGGGAGCAGCAGGAGTGAGAGCACCGACCGCTGAGCTTGTTGTGCCTACCACGCTGCTCCGCGGGTATGAGGGGTGATTAGTGCCACACAGAGGCGGAGAGGGGGCAGGAGGAGCCAGCATACACGCGCAATACATCTTCCTGATGTTAGAAAAGGTCGATGTATTGTGTTCGTGCGGCTAAATATCAATACAATAAGAAATTTAGCAGATTTTTATTTGGTGGCACTAATTTTCGCTCAATATCACTGCTCTCAGTCTTCCTCAAACGACTTGTGTCTGGCACTAACCACCCTCCATACATTTCCCCCTTTTGAGATGAAAACGTCATTGAAAGTCTCTCGAGCCGCATTTTGGCCATTTCTCTGGCAGGTGCAGCCGGTGCAGGTCTGGGGTGGGTCCGTGGACACGAGTCGTGTCGCGAGATCGATTTAAAAAAAAAAAAAATGTCGTTACTTAGTATTCAGACACAGAGGTGCACTGCTGCAGACGGACCACCTTCACAAGTCACTGTGCTGCTTTATGGAGGGTTAAATCCTCGCAGAACAAGAAGTGAAAGAGTCTCATTTTCTCCCCTTGTTATGCAATTTTGTGTCTACATGCTCCCAAACCTGCCCTGCTGATGCACTTCAGACCACATAAATAACAATTTTGAATCATGAATGAATTGATATTTATGATGACTTATATCACTCATATTCATTTTCCACTCAGTTGTTTTCTCCAGTTTGATGCTGAGCACGTGCTGCCACCGTGTGGTGATCAGTGCTTAAAGCTGACGAACTCAATGACCCTCAACTCCTCAAGAACACACTTTTATTTAATTAAATCTCTGCTGTTTTGCAACACTTCTTGACTTTGGAGGCGCAAACATTCACCATCCAGGTTCTCGGGGACTGTGCAACATGAACTTGGCCACTTTAAGGATTATTATGAGCTGCCGGATAAACTAGACTCATAATAATCTATGGATAACTATAAGAAGCTTCCTGTTTTCTAAATGGCCACTCCTCTCCTGTACTATTTATAGCAGTCTCCTTAGTTAATACATTTCTTAACCCTTAGGGACTGTCTGGTGCATTTTATGTGCTTTATATTATTATTTTTTTAAAATAATTTTGGCTGTGTTCATGCATATCACATACATTTTGGCAAGATTGTGAATTTTTCTGTAATGTTGGAATTTCCAGCTCGGCTCTTACAATAAGTCTAAAATAGTGTAAACAAAATTATCACATTCACACGGTTAAGTGCAAAAAATGCACCATTGAAACCCATTCAAGCTGCCATTTTTGATCCTACAGCCATCAAAGCATAAAAAACATGCATTTTATTATTTCTGGGTCATTCTGGGCTTTTGCCTTGGAATTTTTACTTTCTATTTTCCAACTGATGACATAATTTTTTTAATCATATTTGGCTTATGGAGAAAATAGGTTAACTGTCACAATCAATGTTAATGCTAATTGTTGACATATCCCTGGCTGATTTAAAAATCTACTTAGCATGTAAAACATTGAATATAATTATTTTTGTATTTTTTGAGTCATTTCTTGTTAAGTAGCTCGCCACCTTTTACCCAGCAATGCCTCAAATTTGTGCTGAAAAACCCCTTAAGAATCGTATTTTATGATACAAGTGTTTAAAACATATTAAAAAACTCCTCCAGGTACGACGGCACTGAACTCTCACTTAATATTTGTCTCGTCCACCTGTGCAGGATATTAAAATATGTATCACCCCAACACATCAAAGTACAATAAGTCACTGTTGTGTTTCATATCCTGCAGAGCCTGTTTTATAGTCTGTTCAACCACCACAGCAGCTCAGTTTTGATCCAAACTCAACATGAATGTTTTATTCAATGAGTTTTTAAATACGTTCGGCACAATGTACTGGATTTGTAGTTGGTGTTTAGTCATTTTGGCATTTAAGTTTTGTTATTTGTAATTTTCACCAAGTATTTTAACTATCGTCAGCATTAAAACACAATATACAATTATGGATTGTAATTTCTGTCTTTAGAAATAGAAATATAGAAATGAACAGTTCCAAGATTAAATTAAATTTTGTAACCATATCTAGTATTTTTTCCATCCGTGCATTATTTGAGCAGGGTGACGGTATATTTATTGAGTTTTGTGTTTGTGCTGACAAACATTGGCTGACAGATGTAACATTTTGTTAAAGTTTTATTTAATTGAACTTCAGAGACTTTATGAGTCCCCAGACCCACATTCACAAATAATATTAAAAAAACAAAACAAAACAACACTGTTCTTTCTGGACAATACTAGAAAAAAATTAAACGACAATAAGCATTAAGTGTTTTATTAGTATCAAATCAATAAACTTACTTAAAGACATTTCTTCCTGCTGAAACAGACACTTGTGTTCAGAGCCACAGCCCCCACAGGCCGAGGCTGCAGACAAAGTAAATAAAAAAAGAAAATAAATCAACACGAGACGAGGTCCTGGTACAGCAGCAGTGTTAAACTAAATTAATGCCGGATTCAAACATTATTACACGAGAAAGCTGAACTAAAACCACCGACTGAGACGCTTGCATTTTACGGTTCACATATCAGGGCGGCGAATGCAACATGTCATCACAAGCAGAATCACAGTTTCACGGCAATGCCAGGAGCTTGCGTTACAAACAGAAAACATACCTATCAACATTTTGGGGGAATGAAGACCATTCCCGCCTAACCTTGAACGGCTGTGAACGCTCGGGCGAAGAACGGGGGAGTGGATGGAATCATGACGCGGCAGGCAGCTCGCACAGGGTGGCGACGAGTATCACCGCTGATCGAAATGTTTTCCCGTCACGCGGTAATTCATTAAAACACGGGGGGGGGGGTTTAAAAGAGGGAAATCATGAAGCAACAGGAACACAAAAATAATTTTCCTGTGGAAGCAAATCCACACTAACAAAAACAAACGAGAAATCAAAGCCAATGACTGAAGATCTTGATTCAAAAGAAGCCACGTAAAAAGGCGGTTTCCTCCCCTTCAATAAAAAATGATAATCACGTGCCACCACACAGTCTATATTACGGCCTCCAGGTGGTTCGATCTCAATGTTTGCTGTCTGCGGAGGCGGAGCGGGAACGTGAACGGGAGCGGGAGCGAGAGCGGGAACGAGAACGAGAGCGCGAGCGGGACTGTTTGTTCTGAGCGGGGGCGGGTGAACGGGAGCGAGACCTGGAGCGGGACTTGGAGCGAGACTTGGACCTGGAGGGGGATCTGTTGGAGGTCCTGCCCCCTCCTGACGTCTTTTTCTCGGGGGTGCGGCTCATGGACCTGGAGCGGCTCCTGGAGCGGTTGCGGCTCCTGGAGCGACTCCTGGAGCGGGAGTAGCTGCGGGAGCGGCTCTTGCTGCGACTGTTGGGAGAGAGAAGTTTTCTTTTAGGATTTATTCTGATGAACTTTGCACTTTCACAGCTTGTACAGCAAATGCTGGAAACAATGACATGAAAATCTTTAAAATGCACTGGGTGAGATCTTTTGGTAAAAATACTGGAACTGACAGATCTGCACAACATCCCAAATTACATCAGGCTCTCTTTGGTGTGTTGGATTTTAGAATTAACAGCAAACACACTGAGTGCACAATAACTGAATCAAGAATTTAAGATGAAGAGCAAAAAGGTTGAAATTGTCAGTAACAGGCAAAATTACCAAAAGATATTTCTTTTTGCAGACATTTTTTAGGGATGTAAATCACAAGTTTAATCACGATACAAAACAGATTGTTTGAACAATGACGCAATATTTGCTGATATCGCAAATTCTGCCACCGTACAATTTCAAATCAGCACCTTTCTTTTTTTTCACTGCAAATATTAATAAAAACATACAGAAATGACATTAGGGATGAACAGTGGTTAAAATATCATAAAGAAGCACCGATGCAGTCAAAGTTGGTGGATTTTTTTGTCCAACAGAATGAAGTTTTTCTCAGGAGTGCACGACAGGATACAAGTTCATTAAGAATACTTTGTGCCGTCATAACACGTTCCCAAAAAGCCGCTAAGACTGAACAGCGAGTCCGAGTAGACACTCTGTTTCTCTGACACATGGCAGACAAAAATATACATTTTCCAAAATAAATAACTGTTCCTGGAGCAGCCTCCCAAGATTTTACATGTGAGGAGTTAACTGATGTTTCGAGTTTTTACATCATTGCATAATTTTTTGCCACAAAAGTGCAAATACATGTATTTTAACGTGACTCTTAAGGAAAAACAGTAAAGACAAACTCACCTTCTTCTGCAGTCCTCAAAGATCTTTAGTTTGCGTCCATTCAGCTCTGACCCGTCAAGCTTGGAGATGGCGTTCTTCATGTCACTGCGCGATGCAAACTCAACAACTCTGAAGAAAAAACAGAGACATTCATTAGCACTGAACTCTGGAGACAAACACAGTTTGATGAACAGAGGAGCAACTCACCCTTCATTTTTGTTGGGCCTGTGGGCGTCCACAAAGGTAACTTCACCTGCTTTTCTCATCAGGTCTTTCAGGTCCTGTTTCAAAGCATAATGCGGGATTAGTGACGGAGAACAAAACAAAAGGTGGCAGTGAGAGCCTTCTCAGACCTGCAGGGAGAGAAATGAGCAGGCAGCAAGACACCAGCACACACTGAAACCCGGGTTATCTAATGCTGACTTTTGTCACTCTGTGATAAGCTCTCATTTCAGTGGAGGACATGTAAACAAAAGAGTCACAAAAAAGTACTCTGTGTGGACGAGTGTTGCTTTTACTAAATCTGCTTTAAAGCCCCAATAATTGGCTCCATGAATTTGTGTCAGAACATAAACAAAGTCGGCTCCATAGTGACGCCTGACAGGACGCACAGCAGTTAGTTTTAATGTATTTAAGTTTTAAACTTAATAGGTTTTACGTACAAATTAATATTCGATTTTGTGTCTTGAGTATTTATGGTGAACGTGTGTATTCACTGGTGATCAAAGGTAACAGTACTCTGAGTAAGTGGAAAAAAGTTGTACACATATGACCCTTAAAAATGATTTGTCTCAAAAGTCGTTACGTGTTTACATAGTTTAACTTCCTCCCTCCCCTTAGAGACTGTAACTCTACACCCCTTCACCACCCGACCCTGAACAAACCCAATCACATGAGTTTTATGCTACTTACCGCTCCATACCCAGGAAGATATTAGCATAGAGCCACTTGTCCAAATAGCAAATGGGAACCAATGCAGTGTTAAGCCCTTGAGAAACGACCTCGGCCTTGACTCAGCATCCGGCCTCCACAAGTAAGGAACCACCAGAGAGCAAGTAGGCGGAGGGGTGTGCGCCCGACTCAACACCCCCCCAGCTCCATCAGCAACAGAAAAAGACCCATACGGGAGAGTGTAGGGACCGTGGATTTGAGGGGGGTTACAGCAGTCGGGGGTGCCAGCCCACAGAACCTCCAGACTGTGGCTACGGACCTCCTAAGGCTACCGTATCCTGCGCTAGACCACTTTCACCCGCTACGGGGCCCAGCCAAGACTTTAGAGCGCCGGCAACTGCGTGTAAGGAGAGGCACCACAATGGACACTATTCAGAGAAACAACCAGGAGAGGGCGCTACACACTTCTTGAAACCTCCGTGGAGGGTGTGCATTCACCTCTGATATAAAGGAAACCATATCAGAGCAGCTGTTAAAAAACAGTTAAAGGTTTTTGGTTAGAAATCAGCAGCTGTAATTTGTTGTTTTGAGGTTGTTTTTTTGGTAATTAAAAAATGTAGGTAGAAGTTTGAAAAAAAAAAAAAAAAAAAGAGAAGAAGAACACTGGGGACTTTCTCTAGTAACTACCCAAATAGCTATTGAGTTTTAAAAATCTAATCTGACTAGAGACAAATTGGCCCGGCCTGATCAAATGAATGCTGCTTCAATTTAAATATATATATCATTATAGTGTACACTTTTTTTTAAAGCTTGTGTTGTAAGATACATTAGAAAGTTTAGTTATCTCTTACCTGCCAGCTGATCCGTGAAGAGAGGTTCTCTACAATCAGTCTGTGGTCCGTTCGTACAGGAGGGCCATATCTGTCCGGTCAACACAAACCAAAAGAAGACTTTAATACGACATTTTCATTGAAAAAAGTGTGTTTGTAGAGGCTGTAAATGCATCTTAATCCCTCTGGAAAGCCTTTGACATTAAATATTAGCTGTAAAAATTCACCTGGATTTATTCTCACAGCATAACCAGTTCTGCTGCTCCGCCGGCCTATGAGCCGTGTCAATATTTGAGTTTGATTGAGACGTGGAAAAACAGGTTCACATTAATCTCCTGATTTTATCTTGGTTAATGCTGCTCAAAAGAGGAAAACATCCACCTGTGCTTATTCTCTCTGCACGAATGAGCATAATCCCTTCTCTCGGTTTTAACTCATGGATTTTTGCAATTTGTGTACTTGCTCAGCTGCCACAGTTCACTGCGCTTTATTTGACTTTGGTACAACCAGATAAAACAAGAAGAAAATGAAGTGTACTGCCTCACTTTACTACCAAGTGAAATGTATGATGACTGATCAAAACTGAAAGATAAAATGAACTGTGGTCTTTATAAATATAAGCAAGAGCAGACGGCCTTTTTAATCACTTTGTTTACTCATATCCATCCATGCTAACAAATGACAAAGCAACATTTAAACAAGGTTATCTCAGGGCAGTTCTATATCAGACTCAAATTCAACATGAATGTATGTGTGAACATATTTAAAGGCTGAAATATTCAAAAACTGGAGAACAATAAAACATTTAGAAACATTTAATATTGGTTTTACTGTACTGTACTTTCCTCTTCGACTGAAACAAAACATGAGTCGAAGCTTCAGCTTTAGCTAAATGGTTTGATGAGGATTCAGGGAGCAGTTTTTTAAGGCAAATATACCTGGAACCACTGCTGCGAGATGGGCGATAGCCACCGCCACCGCCGCCGCCACCACCGCTGCTACCACCGAAACGTCCCATTCCTCCAGGACCGCCACCTCTTCCTCTTCTGGAGCGAGCGTGCTCAATAGTGACCCTGAAAAGAAGAGCAGAAAATTCTTAGGATAATACAGATGAAAAACAAACTAAATGTTTCTTATATTTCTATGCAGGAAGTCCATAACAGATACACTGAGGTAGCTATTCATAATTCTGTGTGGGCTGACTTTAACACAAATTCGCTATTTAATGCATCAACAGTTACGGTTTGTGATGTTATTGTGATTTGGGCAGATGTAAGCCTTGCATTAAAATAAAACTATGAGGATAAATTATCTCAAATAAATAGTTTGTGGGTCCATAGATTTAGTTACTGATTCAATGTCTGAAGACAACAGATTTGTTAACTTTAATTTATGTCTTCTTGTTTGGAAAATAAAAATCAATTTTGGTATTTTCTCAAAGGCAGTCTGGAGGATTTGCTGCCAGAACAACTGACTGCACCACTTGATATACTCCACACTAAATTAGATTTAATCTAATAATGCAAGCCATTTGACTGCTAAAAAAATGGCACACCAGCATAGCAGCAGTGCACTTGTATATCCTCATTGGGACTCAGTTCTGTCCTCAAAGAATAAAGAATTTACCCCTGAAGAGAGCAGATATGACTTGCAAGCTTCTCAAAAAAAAGTTAGGAGTTACACCAAAACTGTGTTAAGTGTTTGGGAAATTACTCAAAAGCATTAGAGTAATGGTAATTAAATGCTGTGTTTCCTTTTAGTTACAAACCAGCCATTTAGTCTGTGTGTGCGGCTCAGAACAAACTAACCACGCAGGATTAAATCCTTACCTTTCACTGCACAATTCTTTGCCATTCAACTCGTACACAGCATCATCTGCATCTCTGTGATCATCAAATTCCTGAGGAGACAAAACAAGGTTATTTTCTAACCACGAGGAACAAGATCAGAACTCTTAATTCATACAAAGTGGTCGGTCATGCTCACCACAAAGCCAAATCCGTTCTTCAAGTTGATTTCCCGAATCCGTCCGTATCCCTTGAAAAACTTCTCCACATCTCTCTCTCTGGCATGGGGGCTCAAACGGCCGATGAAGACACGACAACCACTCATTGTTACCTGCTGAGATGGGGAGAAACACATGACTTAGTAAACATTTAACCAGAGAATGAGGAAAAGTGCAGTAAAAATACTAGGCGGTCTACAGATTATCGGCCGGGACGATTATTGTAGAGGTTCTTTGTCATTTTGCAGATGATCGCCAATAAAAATCAATTAATTAAAAAATGCAAAGAAAGTGCAAGCATGGGAAGAACTTTTACTTTGTAAAACCTCAGGGAAATATATCTATTTATTCATTCTTTATTCAAATTTTCATTTGACTTTATTAACAAAAATGTTGCTGGAACATTTAAACATAGTTTTATGTTGGAGTTCATTATATTGCAAATTGTAACTATTGACAGATTTAGAATTTTATTGCAAATGCATAACAGTTCAAAATATTGGTTATCAGTCTCATTAACTACTAATAATTGGTATTAGTGTTGATAAACCATTATCAGTTGACCCTAATAAACACCTTACTATTTGATATTTCATGCTCAGTATATTGACCTCAGTTGACCAAAAGTTAATTATAGACATTTTACAGTGTACAAATTCCAAGCTTAATGAGTAACAGATCTGTTACTGATGAGAAACACAGACAAGAAGGCAGATGTGTTTCTGACTTCTGAAGTTGTGCACCACTCCTCAACTCAACTAGAATAATTTTTTTTATTCAGGAAATACTTAAAAACTAGTTGAAACCGGATCTTGGCTGAAAACAACTCAAGTGAAACCCACCAAACCTGAATAAGACGAGATATGCCAACTCTAGTCTAAACCAGTTTTACTCTGATCAGTTAACAAGTCATATTATCCCACAAAACCAAAACTAATCCCCTCCAAAATACAAAAAAGTTCACTATTTCAACTATTTTTGTTGAACCATTTTAATAGAGGTGTTAATTTAATATCTATGTTAAGTCGAAGCGTTACTGTTATTCACAGTGAATTGTCTTTGACGAAAAAGCATAATGTTGCAATACTTTTGTGTAGCAGTAGTGTATTGATACAGAGATGCAAAGTATCGTTTTTAATCTTTAGTGTACATTTTTCTTAATATTATAAATGCCTTAATTTATGACGTCCTACTTGAATATTAAAATCTACTGCTTCTGCAGTCCACTTAACACAGTTTGCTGCAATAAACAATGACTGAAAAACAAATGTTATCTAGTGGACTTAAAACGCCTTTTAAATCAATAAAAATGTTATTATTTTAGTAGACAACCAAAAGTTTGATTTGTATTTGAAATCTTAATAATTTCAAAAAATCGATACATGGTGTCCGTGTACCGATTATATCGCTGTGCAAGATATCGCAATACTATGCTGTGTCGACTGCCCCCACCCCTAACAGCCTCAAAACTACACTTAATTCGGCTTTTCTCAAAAACGTATTAAGTAACGTTAAATTAGTCACTTGACTAACGTTTGTATTTCAATACGTCTGATGCCAACTTACAATCGTTGCAAACTGAGTTATCTCGGTTGAAAACATCACATTTTGGGCCTAGTTTTAGCCTGCTAGTGTTAGTCCTTTACTACGAAGACGCTCCGCTACTGTTGCTATGTTAGCGATTTTTTTAAATTTCTTTGAGTAACGCCCTGAATTCATAAACCGTTGTTTACATATACAAGAGAAAAACTTGTTTAAAATCTTAATTTAGCAATGGGATATAGAGGGAAGTGTCAGCATTTTTTTTACACGGTTAAAATAAGTGATTTCGCTTCTTGCTCGGATCGGCCATAACGCTACGTTAGCTCGCCTCGAGGTCGACTACAGTTAGCTTCAGCGAGCTAGCTACCAACCGTTAGCTACAAAGACATAATTCACAGTGAAGAACTAACAAACCACGCGGTCATTTGTTTAAAAAAACACAACAAACAATTAATACAAATATTTCGCAACAAGAAAATTAACTCCTCACCTAATTTTCTCTTTGAATCTGTTGTTTACGTCGCTGACAAGCTGTGACTTTAACTGACCGTCTTTCGGCTCGACTTCTTCAAAATGGCGAAAGAGTCCGAAGAGCAGGAAACGCTTCAGTCGTCAGGTTGCCAGTGTTTTTGGGGGGGTGGTTTTTAACAGCCGCGGTTAATCCTTAACTTCGGAGACTTTGCCCCTTTTTGTCATTCAAACGCGTATCACGAGTTTTAACTCGTAATCGTGAGATAAACAGCAAGCGCCTTCAGTTGAATTATACCATAATGTTTTCCATTGTAGAGAAACAAGCAAATATTTTTCTTTGTACCAAAGGGGGATTCAAAACGGATTTGGCAACCCACTTCACAGTTTACAATGCGAGCATAGATTATTATAGGGCCTGCCTACAGCATATATCATAATATATTGTCACAAAAATAGATGTATTGACAAGGACATACGAGAAATGACTAATGGAACAATACTTTTTATTATTATTTTTATATTATGCATGTTTTTATATTTTTTATTTTTATGTATACTCATTAGTCATAGAGGGATATATATATGTCATCAGTACTAATTGATATTGAATATTTCTACTTGCGTTTAACAATCAAGTTTTCCAAAAGTAAAATGTTTTTTTGAATATGCTTGTCATGTGAAAAATGATGGACATAGACAAATAATATAATATATTCTGAGAAGGGACAGTGGAATTTAAAGATCATGTAATATTATTGCAACTCAGTGTATACTATGTATGAATGTGTACCGGGGCGTTTCTCTCCCTCCTTTTCTCACTATCTTTTACAGTTTTGTGCTATTTTACTGTACTTGTGTGTGTGTGGGTGTGTGTGTGTGTGTGTGTGTGTGTGTGTGTGTGTGTGTGTGCGTGTGTGTATGAGTGTAGATGTTTGTTAGTTTATTGTAATGTATCTTTTTTTGTTTGTTAAAGAATACAATAAATACAATTTTAATATATATATAGTGTATTGTACTTTATATATTATATTATATTATATTATATTATATTATATTATATTATATTATATTATATTATATTATATTATATTATTATTAGGGGTGGGAACCACCAGAGGCAAGACAATAACACACTATCATATTACTTAAGTCACTATACTATATTTTTTGTCATTTTAAATGTACTGCAAAACGCTAAGTATGCCATAACACCTGTGATATATTGCAGTTTATTAACTTTTTCCAACTGCTTATCATGTTCCCAATTGAACACTTTTTTTAACATCTGTTTTCAATCTTTTCATCTAATTTCAATTTTTTATTGCAGCAAACTGCATTTACTGGACTGAAAAAGCTATTGATTTTGTTATTCTATTAAACTATCAAAACTTTTATTTGTAATATTAATGATTTATATGGTAAAAAAAAAAAAAAAGATGCCTAGCATCTGTGGTTGAATAAAGTATTGCCACACAAAAATATTGCAAAATAATACTTATACTCACCACCCCTAATTAAAATAAATGGTCATCTAGAAAGTGGTAATGCATAAAAAATGAATGTTTGTTTGTGTGGATAATCCATGAGAATAAAGTTAAGTACCTGGTAAATTAAAGTGCTTTATCATATTAATGCTAAAAATAATATATAATCCAATATTGCCATGAAAAAGTCCTGCCTCACACAGAGATGTCAATCTGCGTATAAACTCTGACAAAACTGTATTGGTATTTTATGTTTTCTTACAGTACGTATCCTCAAATTGCCCAACCCTGCCAAAAAAAGAAGCAACAGAATTATTTGTTATTCTGTCTCTTTATTCTAGTACTATAGCTTCATTCTTGAAATTGTCTCGGGTTAGGAAAAGGAAATACAGGGTCATGGTTGATACAGAACAATAGAAAAAAAATACTTGTCTGGTCTGCTCTGAGGAAAGTGCCGAAGACTTTTGAGCATTGATTATTGATCACTGTACAGCTCCTGTCAATTTAAAATATACCAAAGGAAAAAAAAAACTGAATACAATACACTTGGTGAAATGTAAGACTACATCCGAAATAAATAAGAATATAGCTTATTTAAGAACATGAAGAAGAAGTCAAATGATTTGCACTTTCAACCCCATTTAACAAGGTGTTCAGCAGGAATGAGACGACGGTCACCGTTTCGAGTCATGTGAGTTCCTTCCTGAGAAAGGGAAGCTGTCCATTAAGCAGGAGGGATTGGACAAGATTAAATCACATGTTCACTGAGGTTTTGCATTAAAAAAAGAACCAAAAAACCGCAAGCAACATAAATTAAAATGAGTAACCAGGAGCCGATGTTTGTCGCCATCATCATCAATATCTGAGGGGGAAAAATTCATTAATGGGGTTGTATAACTGCATTTATGCTAAAATCACAATGATTACAAATAACTTTCTTACATCATATTTTCCCCATATGAGTATCTGAACTTCTTGTTGAAACAAACCTCAGAAGTGAGTAACTTCTTACAAAGGTCCGCTTATTTACTTGGATTAAAATGCTTTGTATCTGTCACACGTCACAGTTCAGTTCACAGTTGAAAAAAAAACAACATAAAAAATATGATCTTAAAGGAATAGTTTGATAATTTGGGAGAAACACTTGCTTGTTTTGTTACTGAGAGTTAGATAAGAAATTTGATATCACTTTTCATGCCTGCGGGATAAATCTGAAGTGTGGGGTGGCAGCTAATTAGCTTAGCTTAGCATAAAGAGTGGAAACAGGGGGAAACAGCTAGCCTGGCTCTGTCCAAAGGTAGTAAAGAGAAAAAGAATCATCTGTCAAATTACTGTTGAATTTAAACACAATGTGGTGTGTTTAATGGTGAGCTTTCAGTGTGCTGGTAGGATTTTGGTACCAGTTTGGACAAAGCTAAGCTAGCTGTTTCCCTCTGTTTCTAGTTTTTATATGCTAAGCTAAGCTAATTGACTGCTGGCTGTAGCTTCATATTTCCCATGCAGACGCTAAAATGCAGAAAAAATGTCCATATAGGTTGACTGTGCAAGAACCTAATTTCGACCCTTACCCTGCATTAATATGGTGTCATAATAATTTGAAAAATTAGTTCCCAACTGGGAAAATTCACATGAATGCCCTCTCAAGTCGGAACAACAACTTGGAAAGCTGCTGAAAATTTTGGTACATGATTTGCAGAGTTGTAGTCATATTATGCAGAAACACGCCAGACATAAGTAAATGTTTGGCTGATGGTAATTAACTTTTTATTAATTTATATATCATTTGCTCACATGTAATTTGCAACATGGTATTAGGTTGTATCTTTTGCCGTTGTCGCAAAGGACTGTTTTAAATCTGTCACCATTAGGTCGGTCGTGTGCGTCAAAAAAGAAGACAGTGAAAATCGACCTATGCTGCATTTAGGTACGAGAGTGTTGTTAAAATTGTACAGATCTTCTCATCTAACTCTCAGCAAGAAATCAAATAAGTATATTTCCCAAACTGTAGGAGGAATTGCCTCAAGGGCTGTAATTTAAAGGAGAATACTGATTTTTCTTTCTGTCTCATGACTGCTCAGTCTTTTGTTGGTTTTAGTGATGAAAAAGGTGATAAGACCGCTATCACAGAGGAACATTCTCTGGGCGTAAATGTATATTTCCAAGCCTGGAAATTATCGCACCATTGTAATATAAAGACCATTTGGATATAAAAGCGTAGACAAAACTTGTGGTGGGTCACAAAGTCAATAACTGTCAGAGTAGCAGCTTTGCTTTCTTGTTGTCTCTGAGATGTTCACAGATAGTGAGTGGCTGCGGCTGTGTGAACAGCGACTATTTAAACTGAACAGTATTTGCCCTTGATTGTTTACTATGAACTGGTTTCACTGGCTGCCAGTCTGCTGTTTAAAACAAGTCCCAGGTTGGATCGATTGTTTTTACAAAAGGACAAGGAGAAGAAATACTTGGTTGTTAAGAAGTGTGGCGTCTGGGTTTAGTTTTTGTCTTTCAACATGCAACATTTTTACGAGTCCAGACTGGACTCGAGGAACGATCAAATCCTCTTTAAACCGTCTAAAATGGCCGAAGTTAACTACTAAAGTTCCACACAATGAAAGCAGTCATGATTTCAACTGAAGGCCACATAGAGGTTACTGAACGAGAACTTGTTGAGATTGAGCAGGTTAGCAGTTTTCCTGGTAACGTCACGATAAGTCGCCTCAGGTGTCTATCATCTAGTTATTCTACAAAAGCAGCTCTGAAGGCAGGGAACAAGGCTGACAAAGGTTTAAAAGTTCATGGAAAAGACTGATAATAACGTACTACAAACTTCAGATCTACAAGTGGTTTTTGAGGAGTCTGAGCTGCGCTTCAGCGCTCAGGTCAAAGTTTGTCATCTTGACGTCACGCAGGGTCTCTGTAGGTCTGAAGTCTCCGGCAGCAGCTCTTCTTTTCCTGCCTCGTTACTCAGAGGAAAAACAGTATGAGGTCAGCTGGTTGTTCAAGCCTACTAATGCCACTTGAGCCACTAGCAGAGATGGCAGGGAGGTCCAGAGGTCAGTGTATTTCGGGCAGTTCACACCCTCGTGTGGCGACAGCTGTGGGACGTGCCGGTGGCGGCCGCCCCGGACGGGGACGAAGGGTCCTCGTCACTCGACTCGTGTTCCTCTTTGTGGAGGCCCAGGCTGATGTGGCTCTGCAGGGCGGCCGGGGTTAACCATTCCTTGGGGAGGCAGCTCTGCAGAAAGGGGATGCAGGAGCTGAAGTACGCCAATCTGTTGACCCAGCGAGGGATTTCCCGCCCACACAGCAACTGAAAAAAGCCAAAATATATTTATGTGAAACATGTTGTTTCTGTAAGATATTTAGAAAAAATAAAATTCAACATGAAGGAAACAGACCGTTAAACATTTCTGCCAATAAATGCCCCGAAATACACACTGAACCTTTCAGGGATTAGAAAATCTATTACAAATCGTCCTGAGGGGGGACATGAATGTCCATAAAAATCATGGCAATCCATCCAATAGCTGTATGATTTTTAACTTAATTTAAGTGCATTTGTTGTTCTGTTTTTACAATCCTACTCCTCATGACTGACCTTCATGTGTTAAATTGGTGGAGTGCCCCTTTAAGTATACTTCTGCGGACAAACTTTCATGTAATAAAATCTTTTTGTCTTCAGACATAAATAGACTCTAATTATCCTGAAGAGCATTACTGTGAAGCAGCTGCATAGCAAAATAAAAAAAGGTGCAAATATAATATATTAATAAAGGTGCAGGTGTAAAATTATCAATTAATAGATGTCCAAATCCAAAAAAATCCAAAATATACACAATGCCGAAAATACAAACTAGTTTAACATAGATATTACTCAACATTGTTCGATAGTTTCTGAACAATTCATAGATGTGGAAACAGAAAAACAAACATTTGGCAGTAAAAACGGTATCAGACTGACCTCAGACAGCGAGGAGGAGAAGTGGTTGCAGTTTTTGTGCATTAGATGGTAGGCGTTGCCTTTAAACTCTTTACCGAGCTCCTCCATGATTTTATCTATGTCCTCCTCTGTGAAGTCTGTTGTGCCCAAAACAATGGCCTCCCTGTGTGAACGCAGGAAAAGACGTATCAGGACACTCATCTTCAACATTACTAACCTCTCAGAGAGCTGTTAAATGGAGCACACTCACTTGAATTTGAACGTTTCTCCCAGTTCAGCGGCGTTCCCGGGATTGATTTCAAAGATGCCACTGAAAGGGTACGGATGACCTCCGTATGCAAATTCTGCAAACAAAGATGCAAAACACAGGTTAGCTCCTCAAACAACTGTAATTACACAGAAGCGAGTGATTAATCAGCGACACACTGTGCTTAAATCATTAGGATGGGCTAATTACAGGCCGCTCTGCACTGTATTTACAGCAGCATAATGGAAAACAGTGATGAACACTGAGGGCAAAGCACACTGAACACCTGACACTGTTAGCTTTGTATCCTCTCAGTTTCATTTAATAAAAGTTCGCTTTATGCAATAGAATTGCTCCTGTCACAGTTAGATTATAATTAATACTGATGTATAAACAT
Source organism: Plectropomus leopardus (assembly GCF_026936395.1). Taxonomy (NCBI): domain Eukaryota; kingdom Metazoa; phylum Chordata; class Actinopteri; order Perciformes; family Serranidae; genus Plectropomus; species Plectropomus leopardus. Next base: position 7,431,656 of record NC_142189.1, read on the forward strand.
GCAAGTAGCAGTTTACTGTCATAGCTCATCATATGGAGCTAACAGTAATTTAAGTAATTAAAATTAGCTTCACATGACCAGCTGCAACATTTAAATGCTGCTTACATGTTTATGCGTCAGTAATAACCATTATCTAAAAAATGTCCTGATGAACTGTCCCTTTAAACTGTAACAATGGACAAAGTCAAAGATGCTTGGTGCTGAAGTCTTTTGATGTGATCCAAATGTAAAACAGAACTCTCTAAAAACACATGACATATTTTCTGTGTTTTTAGCTCTAAAAAGTTGGAGTTGGAGTTTTTTTTCCTGGCAGTGATGTTATATTAAATTCAACAATATTAGATTTATACCGTCATTATGCAAAAATATGCTGCCAGCAAAAAATAATATCCAGAAATTCCACAAAAGTATTGATTCTCTGCCCTAGTGAGGACTGGACTTTTACTATCATCATATTTCACAGAGCACAGAGACAATATTTCCAGTTGCAAGGGCATAATGGGATTCCCAGTGATCCAGTTTCACGCTGGTTTCTGCCTCTCTTTTTTCAACAACACACGCACACACACACACACACACACACACACACACACACACACACACACACACACACACATGCACGCACGCGCACACACACACGCACATGATGCAGAGTGAATCAGTGGTGACTCAACCCAGAGAAATGGGGTCATGTTATTAGGAACACAATTCCATTTTCCATTTTTAAAACCAGACTTCATCTGTGAAAGCAGCCTCGTACGAACCTCACAATCACACGGAGATGCAGACGGTGAAGCACACGTCTGAGTCCGGCCAGCTGTGATTCTGCTCTGACGAGTTGTAATGACATTTCTCACAGACATAAAGGAAAAGAAGGAAAAAGGTCTTACCTCTGCCATAAATCTCGATGCCTGAGTGGAAAACTCCAATCCCCAGATTGGAAGTGTATTCGTTGATCCAGTACTGCGGAGAATGAGAGGAAGGAGAAAGACAGGGATCAATATCAAGAGTTAATTTGTGTCGTATCAGGAAAGAAATAATGCAGCAGCTCCACAGAAAATGATATTATACTGTAGCATTAAACAATAAATCACATTGAATTCAGTCTCAGAAAAATACTCCATTGCTAAATAAATTATACTACACCGGAGAGGTACTTTTAGATACACAACTGAGGAGAAATAAGTTCATGATCACTTTTGCTTTTCAGTTCAACTGAATTTATTGTTTTTCAGGTAAAAAAATAGTTTGATATATTTGGTAATATACTCGTTCTGTCTTGTTGAAAGTTCGATGAGAAAATTGATGCCAAACGTCAAACTATTCTTAATCTTTCACAATAATCAGACACCAATACGGACCAAAAACACAAGGCAACGCTGTGATTTATGAGCTTATATTATATAGATTATATTAAAAAGATTTATCAAAATGTCATTTTATCTCATATCTAAATCTTTATTAACAGTCTTTACCATCACAGTCGATACTCTGAATGAATTAAATGTTATTATTACAGATTATATCTACACTTCACCCATCTATCTAAAGTTGAATCATTCCCAAATTATTTTACTTCACATCTTTACAGGCACAGATGTGGACACTCTTACACTGTTGTTAAATTGCATCAGAATGGTCATATGTGCTTTAAGACACACAGGATGTTTTTAAGGTGCCGTTTTAAGTAGTTGGGATCTTTTAGCAATTTTAAACACATTTTAGTTCACTCAGATTTTGTGAGAAGACGTTAGCTAACTTGGTAGAGGAGGAAGAACATTAACTGTGAGGTTAGTGGTGTGATCCGAGAGGAAGGACAACTCAACTGCTTCCAATGTGAGTGCAAATGTGAGACAAAAATGTCTGAAGAATAGATTGCCAATGTTTCTACAAGTCACATTTGTGGTACATTGTGCGTTTCATAGCTATCATATCAACATTTCTAAAGTGACGTAGGTCTTGATTGCATGTATATGAGCTGACTTTTGGAGGGGAAGATGGATAGTATGACATCTCAGCAAGGCGGCTGCCATGCTACACACCACTGCAGACAACTCTCAAGACCAACGAGGTCAACAAATAACAAAACTGTTTTTAGTGACCCGTGGCTGTATTTCCAGTGGCGATATCACTGCATTTCAAGTATGGATTGTGCCATCACAAGTGATTCTTTTAACCAAGATATACTGCATTTTAAATGAGAATTGTGCCATCAAAAGCTGATCTTATAAACAAGACATCCCTGCATTTTCACTAAATATATTTTGACCAGAAGCTCTTAGTTTTTCACAAAAACATTGCTGTTTTTTTCACAGAGGTTTGTGCAACAGTTTCCAATGGGGATTGTGGCACCAAACACAGGAATTTTAAACCAAAACCTGATCTTCTCCTAATCCTAGACACATTAACCCCAGTGACTACAGAGATGCAAAGTTTCAACATATCAGCATAGAACGTAATGCATCTGTGGTTTGCAGAAATGTACAATGCCAACATTTATACTGGTGATTTGGCTGGACGAAACCCGGGATTGATTCATTGCAGGGACAGATACACATCTGACCTGACAATCTTGCAAGTAAAATTCACATTTGATCTTTGAGCCACCCCGCCGGCCTTCACTGCAGACAATCAAGAGTTAATTCATGGCAGGACCACGGCTCCTCTTCTCCACCCCAACGCCCACTGACACTCCCGCACCCCGAGACACCCTCGAGGAAACATGCTAAGAGCTATCCCCACTGTCCCAGCTGTCCCCTATTAATAATAGAAGAGGTTTCCGTGCTCAGAGTGATACAATAAAAGCATATCCTCCTCTTTACTTTGTGTCAACAGAGTCTTCTCGTGTTTCTGCTGTGGCTTCTATCCCTTTTAGCTCTCTAGCTTTTAACATTTCACACCAGGAAACACTGATGGAAATCTTTTAACAAGCACTCAGCTTCCTGGAAGAAAAAAAAAAAAGGACAAATTCTTCCAGAGAAAGAGACGGACAATCAAATGATACGAGTGCTGCCAACATTAGAGGAGCTTTTTCAGTCATTGTCCTGCTGATATAACTCACACTTCTCTGATGCCTCTTGTTGCACACCAAGACTGCTGCAACAATCCATGCGGTCCCCTCTGCAACATCCTCCCTATGCAGATGCAGCATCCACTGCTGCACAAACCCACCGGTCACATTGATTTCACACTGTAGACAATCGATTCATCATCCTCCCTCCTCGTATCATTCACTCTCAGGCCGCCTTCTTCTATGTTTGATTCTCGGCAAAAGTATTTAAGGCGGACTCTGACTGTCACGGCCCGCATGATCACTTTCTCCCTCTTCAACAGACCCTGCGTGACCTGTTAAGTCCCGGCACAGCAGAGCCACACTGGAATTGGATCAGCTGTTTGAGCAGCTGTCACTTCTGGCCCAGCCGAGGCCCTCATCTGTGAGACGACTCCAAGAAACCAAGAGAGACAAGAGTCCAAAAACTGCTCCTCGCTTCGTTTCTGAAGATGTCATTTTTCCTAACCCCTTAAAAACTGGGCCGACGTTAGTTTTTTGTGTTACATTCAGATACCTTCAACAAGCGTTTTAACCTTTGAAACCTGAGGAATTTGGTTTGATTTCTTTTGGAAAAAAAAAAAAAACAGAACAAAAACTAAAAAGTCAATGAGCAACTTGGTAAGAGGTGTCCCGCAAATTGCAAGAAATTAGGAAAAGCTGACAAGGAATTAATTGGAATGAGTTTTAAAAAGATTAAAAGAAAAAAGAAAGAAAAAATATATATAAAGATATATGGTTATAATTAAATGAGAAACAATCATTTAATTATAACCATATATAGTTAAAGTTAATTTATTTTCATTTTTAGCATTTTTAAAAGCTATTTCAGCATTTTTTGTTTGTTATTTTTGCCTTTAAAAAAATTCCTGTCTTTTCCGTGTGGTAATGTCATTTTCTTGTAACCCTTTACTAATTCCTTGCTAATTGTGGGTCATTTCTTGCGAGTTTGCTTTTTCCTGTCTCCTGTGTTTTTGAAAGAGATTAAGTCACTTTGCTCAGGTTTCAAGGGGTTTAATCACAGCCTCGGTTTTGGCAGTATGCGTGTATATCGTGCCTTTGTTTTACATTTGTACAACTCATCAAAGTATGGAGCACGCTGACTCACGTCTGCAGAGCTAACAGATGACAGCACTTGTTGAAATTCTTGACTACAAGAGAGCAAAGAATTAGAAGAATTCAGCTTCATAACACTTTAGAGACTAAAAATAATTGCACCAAGTTGAAAATCTAAACAGTTTTATGAGACTGTCATCTGCAGACGTTCTATATTTATTTCAATTCTTTCATGGGGAACCACGAAATCCCTGCCACCCACCTTTTTAGCATTTACAAGCGGGATAGATATAATTAATCAATGATTTTTTTTAACACACTACAGTGTAGTTTCAGGCACATGTGGGGCCGTTTTCAGGGTTAATTCATGTATTTGTCAAAAACAATATCTCCTCTGATGTCAAAACAACATTTGTAATCATGCAAACTGAGGGAGATGGTGTTTGTTAAAGGGCGCTAAAAACATGAATGTTAGACAAACAATGACATTAGATCATTTTTCAGACAAATGACCATCCTTACCTAAACATATGAAACAAGCCACAGAGAAACGCTCGGTACCGAGGCTGTATTTTACTGATTACAAATGTCAAGGAGATTTTGAACGAGGTTTTCCTGCTAATGGAACAGAGCCAAAAGGTTCAGGTTTCACCTCCGCTCTCTGTCTCTTTTGCTGTAGCTATTAAATGTATTTACAGACATTAGTTTCCTCTCTGTGTAGTGCTGCTTTTCAGACTGTGGGGCAAGTCTTCTTTGTGGGGGGGCATAGAGCCACTGCAGGCGGGGCAAGGATGACCAACTGGATCCTTTTTAATAATTGCTTTCCCGGTTATTATTAATGATTTAATATGTTTTTAATCTAATTTCTATTACACCAAATTTATATTTTGAACATATTTGTGAATGTTGGGGGGTTCGGGGGGAAGCAGACTGGTTTTAGGATGTGAAATGACTGTGCCCTGATAATTTTGCTGCGATTTTGCACTAATTTGTGATTTGTGGGGTGGGATATGGGAATGATGTTACTGGTATTTTGTACTTTATTTAAATAAAATTCTGTCATTAATCTGCAATTCCACCTACCTGCCCAGGAAGTACAGGCGGAAAATAGAAATTTTGAGAAAACCTTGCACAAGCTTCAAAACCCCCCTAAAACAACTCATTTCACTAATGTTCATATATACAAAGTGCTTCACTCCTACGATAGATGCAGCTGAAAGCTCACACAGAAATCTTGCTTGTTGACTGTGCGTTTGTAGGATTCTGTCAAACTACTATTTTCCAGAGAATGAACCTTGAAGGTCAACATGTACCGATGAGTTGCTTTTTACACATTTATTAATGGTTTTTGGACCCATTTGTGAGTGATTTGTACATTTGTATAAACAGATTAATACATATTTTACAATGAACAGCAAGTGCCATCAAGTTATATTGTTGACAGATACATTAGTAACACTAATAGTATCTGCTTACAGCTACATTATAGTGTGTTATATGTACTGCTTATAAATCCTAAATTTGGGGAGTTAAAGGGTTTCTGTACACCCCACAACTGTTTTGGTGTAACTGGAGTAATTCTGTGGATTTACAGCCACATGTTGCATAATATTCACACAGGAGGCTGTTCAGCAGTACAGACTGAAAGGACCAAGCAGTGGGCACATGTCTGAATGAAGACCCTTGTCCTTTACTGGTGAGTGTGTGGGCATGTGTGTATTTGTGCAGATCATGTGAGCGGTGGGCACAGTGACAGAGGTCACAGGGTTTAGCGAAGCTCTTGTTTCGCAAACTCGAGATTTGATATGTCACTGAATTTTCAAATCTTACGGTCTTATCTGTTTTTATCATGACGTTCTTACATTTTTACAATAAAAACACAGTGATACTGCGAAATAAAGGCTGAATTAGCAGATAAACCAAAATTTGGCTTCATAATACCATGCATGCCTGTAGTGAGCCAGATAAAGACATATAAGCCCACAGTGAGCTGCTATACATGCCGCCCAGGCTTTTCTTCAGTCTTTTTAAGATGATGACTGAACTCACCAAGCTGATAATAATTTTAATTTAACTGCCTTTTTGAACAATGGTTCCCACTCTGACGACCTCTGACTACTCCAGTTTATGGATATTTCCTATTATATCCAATGCATTAAAAAAACATTACAGAATAAATTATAAACTATAAAATGATCCCAAATAGTGAACGCAGTAAGTTTGTGTTTATTGAATGGATTACATGAAGCTTCTGGGACCCTTAGTGGGGTCAGGACCTCCAGGTGGGGAACCACTGTTTTAGAAGTCCACAAGTAAAATTAAAGTAGCAAAATCTGCATTTATTAACATTGCAAAAATGATTCATTCACAACTGAGTAATTATATAAACAGTGTAATGCTGCAGGCAAAACCTACCCGTCTTGCATGTCATATTTGAACTGTTTCCAACATTTAAATAGCTGTGAAGTGCACTTGTGAAACAGGTGTGTAGTGGGCCTGCTATTTGTGGTGCATTCACTTCCTCTGCTGGTGTCAGATTACAAATGGCTACAAATAGAAGACAAAACTGCAGAATAAAAAGTGTTTTGAGTTGAATTCTTACCATATCATACACGTTAAGGATGACAGGTTCATTGGCCATGGTTTAAACCTGAGCTGGAAAGGCAAACGTCCCCACCCTCCACGGTTTGTCAGGACCTCCACACCCCTCTGAAGTCACAGGGCCACACGGCGGACAGCAGGGCCGGCGGGCAGGCGTCTGCTGGAGGGAGACAGGCTGCTCATTCCCCCCGCAGGGCAACTACTGCATGGAGCTCTGCAGGATGGCTGGAGAGAAGTGCAAAGCCAGGAAAAAACGTCCAAAAAGAAACTAATCACAGAGCCATTGTGGCATGTAAGGTGCATGAAACTCAGATCCCAGCAGGGCAGGTGCAGCAGTGGACGCGGCCCATCTCCAAAAATATCTGCTGGATGGGGAAATCGATGCTGGTGAGAGGTGTATTTGCGGGAAAAGAAAAATCAACCGCAGCAGCTTTAAATGTTCATATCAGGCGCTTTACGTGTGGCAATTTGATCCAAAAATGGCCTTCAAGTGTGGACATTTGCCTGTCAATACGGGCGAAAAGGCGACAGCTAGGGCGGACGGATGTCGACGATGGAGGCGGAGTGCGGGCCATTTTCACACGGAGGATGTCGGAGCTGCTGCGGGAGAGGACTCCAGAGCCATGGTGGTTAATTGATGTGGAGGTGGGGGGGTGGGGGGTCACCAGCAGCATCCCCGGCCGGTGCTGCTCCTACTCCCGGTCCAGCATCCTCCGCGAAATCTCCGCGACATGACTCCTCCAGAACCGTTAACCCGAACCGCTCCGATTAACGTTTTTTCAAACGGATGTCCAAACGGCCGAGGTCCATCCGTGTCGTGCGGCTGTTATCCAGCTCTCTGTCCTCCGTGTGTGTGTCTCTCTCTCCGGTTGGGACTGAAGCTTTAGATTACATCATATCTGCCTCCGAGGCAACATCCTCCAACAGCTGATGGCAGACGGAGCTGCTGGTGGGTGTACGGGAGCACATTTTGGTACAAAAGATACAAACACTTTACTATTTCTGTCAACCTCCAGGCTCCACTGAAATGCGCTAAAGTGTCACCTCCCTGCTTTTGTTTCAGCCGTTAGAACCGACCGTTAAAAACCGTTACGACGCATTCAACAAGACAGTTCACTTTATTTACATCCGCTGGCGTCAAATTATGTTTGTTCTGTTGCCCAAAGTGGTTTTTTTCACTGAATGCCTCTCAAATGTGTCTAAAATAATGATTTAAAATTAAATATAATGCGGCAAGAAAACGTTTTTTTTTATATCAAATTATCAAAAGAAAAAAACAAACAAATCTACAGCCGTATCAATTTCGATAATTCATTTAAATATCTTTACTTTATTTGTTATTGTATTATGCTCACAATAGGCAGTATTATGCGTACTGCAATATTTGACTGTAATCATCAAGCAGTTTTTGTCATAACAATGTCCGCTTTTATTTTGAAGGTACTTGTCAACATCCGGTATTATGCTATCACTTTACACAACTTAACGTTACACATTTAGCTTTAAAACTACAATTATTCCATAAAATCTATTAGAAATTGTGCAAATCAGACTTATGAGATCAACTTAGCCACAATTATGAAATATTAAGTCAACATTTTAAGTTATTGTCAAAATTATGAGAAGACATAGGCTCCTTATGCCAATTTTTTGATTTAATGGTTACTGAATTTACTTACATCATTTTACCATTTCAAATCAACTTAATACATTTAGTTTCAGCCAAACCTACAATTTATCCATAAAATCTGTTAAGAATTTGTTGTTCAATTTATTTTAAGATATCAAATCAAAATAATTAAATTAAATTAATTAAATTCTGATAAAACTTAGTAAATACACAGCATCCAATGTTACTTAATGTAGTTTTTTTTCCACACATACACACACACACACACACACATACACATATAAACACACTCACATATATATACATATAAACACACTCACATATATATACAGTCACGCACATATATACATATACATATAAACACACACACATACATATATACATATACATATATACACACACATACATATATACATATACACACAAGTGTATATATACATATATACACACACATATACACATATAAATAGTTTGGTTATCAACAAGTGTTAAAAAAATCGTTTTTCCTTATTGTTAAATCAATTTGGTCTATACCAGTGCATTTACAGATAGATGTAATTATTTTGTACTATTAAATGAAAATAAGACAGTAAGAGTCAAAAGTATTTAACATGAATTTTAATACAGTAGGTGCATGGATGTAAAACACACAGTATTTTGCATAATTTATTAGTGCTTCTGATCTCTGTTTTCTGGCATACGGCACATATTCACAATCCCGCTCAGCAGCGCAACATGAAATGTATTTACAGACAACGAGAGCCACATGCAGTCAGAGATAATTGCATGATAGATGCGCTGCAGACCGACAAATGTGGACAAATACACCCAGCACACACAATTCACTTATTCATCTGTTCTATGGAAGTTACTGGAGAAGTTCCATGATTGTGGCTAGTGCAAAAAAACATTTTAAACTGATGACAGCAACTCATTTCTTTAAAAAAACAAACTCTCCTTTACATAGAACTGCTAACAAGCTGCTTCTCAGAATTAAGCTGTTGATCCTTCACACAAATGAACACAAATGTCCTCTGTCACAGCAAACTCCAATTTTCATCAATCACTTAGCAGAAGGTGCGGTGTGATTATAAGCACTTGCCTCGATGCAAAATTAGGAGAATGTCTGAAACGGCGGTGACACACAACAAAAACACGGCAGCATCTTTCAGAGAGCCGTCAGCTGTGACTGAGTGCTAAGAAAGGAGCTGCTCACGACGCGATATATATACATATATATATGTAAGGAATGAATTGTTTCTAAGATATAGATTTAATGGCTCACCCTGAGTGACCATGTGATACTTTATAATAAACTCTTATCAAAGTACTCAAATGCATGTATTTTGCTTAAGGGGATAAGTCCTATGATGATCTGTATTTTTCCTAATGTCAAAAAATCCCATGAAAAGACCAAAATAATCAAGAATAGTTTAATATCTTATTTGTCTGTGCCAAAGCGCTCCAGTGTTGTCCAAAAACTATTCAACAAAACAACCTCTGTGACCTCTAGTGACCGGGAGCAAAGGAGGAAGTCAGGTGTCGTAGTATAAAGAGCAAGAATGTGCGATTAGGGTTGGCTGGTCAAACAGTCACCAGACTTTCCTACAGGAGATCAGTGTTCATGTCCCACGTGAAACCACAAGTCAAGTCATTTTTCAACAAAATGTGGCATGTGGACGAATGTCACACAAGTGCTTTCATGTGATGCATGTCACATGAGATATGTTACGTTACCATGGTGACAAGAAGGGTTTTTTTTTTGCCTTAACCTACCCAGAAAGTTTTGGTGCCACTGCAACCGTTTTATAACGCAACCAAAGTGTTTAAAACTGCAACTGATCACGGTCACATGAGTAACTCTGTCATCCTTCGGTAGGTGTGCGGGTTTAGTAAACGGTCCTGTAGATTGTATGGATCGTATGGAGAACTTCTTTATTACAATGGACACTTGTTTGTGTTGAATCAGTCACATATACATCATCTTGCTGCCGTAAATACTCGCTGGAGCACCAAATGTGTATTAATCCACATCTGAAAATAGTTCCCAACAAATGCACCGTTTTATCATGTTTAAGTGACGTGTGCTGCATTTTGCTGTATCCTGACAATAATTTATTAATTATCAGTTCATTGGTTATGGTTTAGAAAAGGTCCCTTAAAATCCCTAAAAAAAAAAATCTAGCTATGAGTGCCACAATCACGTGTTAAGAAGTGGTCAACACTTAAGATTTGGATACAAAACTCTTGGTTATGGTTAGGAAAAGATTGCAGATGTTACTACTTTAAAAAAAGAAACCTTTGTGCAGCACAAATGTGACCAAGGTCAGCAGTGTCCCTAAAAAACGCGGCACAAACACCGAAACTATCGTTGTTTGTTGGAATCTCCCACCACTGTGCACACCAGCCGCAAGTGGACTTTTATGCTCTCTGAACTACGTCTGTTGCTCCGGGAGTCGAATAATGACGTGGATGCGTTTGCATTGTAGTTGGTGAAAAGCACCGAACGCCAGTGTCATTATATTGACACTGAGCTCTGCGTATTTCGACGTTCTGGGAGCGAGACTTGGCTGCCTTTGCTTTGCAGACATAACAAAAAGTAACATTCTTAGGACTCTGAAAAAGTTCCTTCAGTCCAAAATCGCTCCAGATTTACATCCCGAACAAATGTCGTTATGGCTGAAGGCAGCAGAGATGCTGAGGAAGTCGGGAAATACGGACAGACCGACTTACTAACTGTTGATTTGGTGGTTTTCATGGGATTTGTCGACGATAAGAAAATACATCATCACAGCAAAATCCTTTAATTTAATGTATTGATGGACGTCGTGGGTTGGTTTTCATTTTGATCATGATCAGGAGCAACAAGAGCCAAACGGCACCATTACTTTGAACAGACAGAAAAAAGGCACTCTGAAGTCCATTACCAGACACAATTTATCACGTTAACTGCAGGCTGCCGCTTCTCCCATGATTCTGTGCAACGGCGCAAAATGAAAATCAAACCCATTAATTTTTTAAACACAGACAAACTGAGAGTTCAGTGGGCTCCTCTCACCGCCGGCCCTCACACAGATCTGCCATTCAGCGACGGAGGTGCAGAGGGGCCTGCGAGCGACTGAACACAACACCGTCTTTCAGTTTGAAAATGGTCCCTGAAGCTTGAGCCAGCCGGACTGGACCCGAGGATTTAATAGTATTCTGTGTACGGATAGCTGTTTGTTTCTGCCTGAGCTCAGCCCAGCTAAACCCGGCAGCAGGAATATCGTGTACATCCTTCGTCTACTCCTTACAACCACAGAGTTATCTATTCAAAATAAGCCCTGTGGTAAGAGAGCATCTTTTTGCATAGGAAGGGTGTCAAGAAGCTACCATAAATCACATTATACGCATGAACATGGAGAAACTCATCAGTGACACCGACAGCTACTAATCAACAAAAATATATCGTCTACTGTTTCGAGTTAGTTCCCTCTTTCTTTTCTTTGGCCTTTTGCAAAGTTTTTGATCTTAAAAAATAACATACGGAAAACGTCGGATTCATTAAAATTGCTTTCTAAGGTGACGCATGTAAATGAACGCAAAGATGGAAGCGGCTCCCGCTAAAGCGAGCAGTATTCCCAGAGAAGACACAGAAGATTTGGGCTCGGGTTGTGAACCTGTGGGTCCGTTCATGTGATAAGGCAACTGCAAGACACAGATACAAAAGTCAAGTCAAGCCAGGTCGCTTTTATTTCTAAAGCCCGAAATCACAAATTTTATCACAAAATTGTCATGGGGCTTCACAATCTGTACAGCGAAAGACGCCCTCTGAACCTCGCTCTAACTCTTTAACAGGGAAAACAAACGGAAGAAAGAGCAGCTGAGGGACAGATCGCTCTCCCAGGACGGAGAGACGTGCAAAAGATATCATGTAAAAACGAGAATAAATACCAAAGCTGCTCTGGGGTTGATATTTCTGTAGAAATGCAACTGTTCTTATCTGTTTAAATCGCAAATGTTGACAGAGTGGAGTCACGCACTCGCTTTGTTTTGGATTACGTTCTGGTGTCAAACACAGTTTAAGGATTCATCCGTGAGAAGAGATGAATCAAATCAGCGGCTAACTTGATGTTATTGTTGGCCACTCTCCAAAGTTTGTGTTTTCAGACAAATTTCATCACAGTATTGCAGAAAAATCCTCTTGCACATATTTGAAACACTGACAAATGAGTAACATCGCTCACTATATCAAAGCAAATATGAAGCTGAAATATCAAGAGGTCAGAGGAGAGATTTAAAGGTCATAACTACACACTTCCTCTGTCTTTGAATAGTCTTGGCAGTATTAAAGTCTAAGAGGCAGAATATATATTTGCTCACAGTGTGGCAGCTGTGGACAAATAACAAGTGTTCAGTGGGCTCATTTCTTTATTTCCTTGAGGAAACGTTGATCAGAGGAACAGGATGGAGGATGCAGAGGAGCAGCTAAAGTGAAATTGAAAGTAACGCTGTACGTTTCAAACTCTGATCCTCAGCAGGACATATTTCACTGATATTACTGTACGTGATTTGTGAGGAATTCCCCGTTCAGTTTTATAGCAGAGGCGGGCCACCTCCTCTGAAATAAAGACCACCTCTACTAACATCATAAAAAATTATTAGACTTTTATGAAATAAACCATTAATCTTCAGAGAAAAAGACCAGAAGCGCTTTTTCAGGTGGTCAACAAAAGCCACATTATTAAGTGTGGCCACTGTGTCGCTTTTGAGGACTGAAAAAGAAGTTATTAATGTTTCTTTGGCTTCACGAGTTTTGACTTGTGTATGGTCGGGAAAAGCTCTGAGCATCCTGAAAGACAGTTCACGTCCTTTATTATCTCTTTTTGAGACTGAAAAACTCTGGGAGGCGCTACAGGATCACTTTGGTCTTTTATACCAAGAAAATTCAGCACTTTTTTAAAAAATTATGTGATGTGATTTAGACTTGGATGGTGTTTCATTACCACATTTCAGTGTCTAAATTTTCTTTATTTATTTTTTTTCAAAATACCATCACATAGGGATTTATACACTTTGTTGGACCTTCTCTCTTTAAAATTCCTTTAAAATAATGTGGAAAAATAAACTGGATCAATTTAATTTTTGCTAGTTCATATTTATGGTAACAGTACATAAAATTGATTTAAAATAATGTGAAAACTTAATTTTGATGAGGAATCAACTTAAAATGCGTGCTCATAAATATTCAATTAAACACCTAATTCATGAACACAAGTTTTTAAGTTCATTAATTCCTACTAAGGCTTTTATCTAAAGTTGTTATGACAATTTTTATGAACACACCTTTTAAGTTAATTACTCAAAAATAAAAATTAAGTTGTTCAAACGATTATTTTTTACATTATTTAAAAGGAATTTTAACATGTTAACTAAACTTACTACTACAAAGACGCATTTCGTTGCGCTCATCAGGTTTATTTATTAGCAATGTATAAAGTTTGTATAAAGTTTCTTTAACTTCATACATTGCTGTATTTTGTTGTTTCTTTGAGCTATCGATGCTTTTCAGTCTTTCTTTAATCGTCTCCCTGTTATCTCTTATCTCCAAACTCCTTTCTTTCAGTTTCGTTATGAAAAACACCGTCTGAGCAGCAACTTAAAGTTGAAATTTTCTACCATCGGCTGGTAAAAGCAGCAGCAGCAGCGCATATATTACAAATCAAGCAGCTAATTTTGTATTTGTTAAGGTCGAGTCACGGATATATTCTAGACCAGTTAGTCTGAAACGTGTCTTTAAACTGCTGCTTCACCTTTGCTAAGACGTGTATTTTTTTCTTACCTTTTTCTGAACACGCAGCTCCACGTCCTCTCCCGCCGTCCTGAACAGATCCACTGTAGCTCGATGTGTCAGATCCTCAAGCTTGATTCCGTTAATCTAAACAACCAACAAAAAACAAACACAATGAGCCGAAACAAGAGAGCGTTTTTTATTTTGGTATGAAAAATGACTCAAAACATTAAAGGATTAGAAAAATAGTTGCAAGTTTCCGTTCTAATTTCCACAATCATCTTAATCTGGGGATAAATCATCAGCGGTGGGAAATAAATAAGTACATCTACTCAAGTTCAGTACTTAATAAGTACAATTTTGATGTACATGTACTTTACTTAAGTATTTCCAATTAATGCTACTTTATACTTTGACTACATTTTGGAAGGAAATATTGTACTTTGTATTCCAACAACATTTATCTGAGAGCTTTAGTAACTGCAGATTCATATTATTAATATAAAATATAATTTAATAAATTGAGATACTACCATAAATTAATCTACCCAGTGGTATATGAAGCCATTAAAATTAGCCTCACTTCTACCAGCTGCAACATTTCAGTTCCTCCTCCACCACAATTTAATAGTGCACTTCTGCACAATAATATTACCAAAGGTTTTAGAGATAATACGCACGCACCATCAGAAGAATCACCCAATACCTGAACTTAATGAATACATTCGAAGTTAAAAAAGATGAAAAACTGAAGGTAATCTGACGGTCATACAAGAGAAATGGGAAGAGATAATTTGACAACAATGAAAAACAACAAGCTCTCCACTATGGAGAGAAATTGGGCAGATGAATGTCATTTATTATTTCTGTATTTTTGCCCAGAAGAAGTTTATTCATATCAATTTTAAAATATCTTGAATTTTACACTCTACACTCTTGATAAAAGTCAGTATTTATTACCGCCAGGATCTTGTCCCCCTCTTGCAGTCTTCCATCCAGTCCTGCTGCTCCATCTTCTTTAATTTTGGAAACGTATATGCCGCTGTCATTCATAACATACTGCTGATCCACACCTCCAACTATATTGAATCCCAAGCCTGAAAACAAAACAAACAAACAAACAAACAAACAAAAAAACAACAGCATGAGATACAGGTTTTACAGTGTTGTAAGTGTATTTCCCCTGTCAAATAATGTTTCCCCCTGTTAATGCCTCGTGCCTCCTTACAGTGGTTTCTTTTGGGTTTTTTTACTCTAACATTTAACAAAATTCGTGTTAGGTTGCTTGTTGTCCTCTTTCAATGTTTTTGAAAGAAATGAAGCCCATTTGCTCAGCTTTTAAGGGATCAAATAATATTAAATACGGTAAATATGTTTTAAAAAAGTTGAATTAATTAATATGTAAAATCTGTAAGTCATGAAAAAGAGGGAGAGCAGAGGAAAATAGATGAGGAATTTAAGGGGTTTAAGACTTTTAAAGATTTTTTTAATGCAACTCAGAATTCAATTTAAGGACCTATTAATACAGTAGCCAAAACTGAAGGTAAAAAAAACATAACATGAATTAATAACTTAAGATTAGGGGGAATTTCCCCTAAATATTTTATTTATTTAAACATAAAAACATAACTTTTTGGTGAAAAGATGCAAATGGTTTTTATTAACTACTATTATTTCTAAGGCAATGGTTATTTTGAGCTTTAATAATGCAAACAATTCATAAAAATTGTATTTCTCGTATCTTAGCATTTTTAAGACTTTTAAATGACTAATTTAAGACATTTTGATACTAATTAAGGCCTTTTTGTTTCAATGGCTTTTAAGACTTTAAGATCCTTGAAAAAAACTGTATTTATAAACACAATATTTAAAAGACAAATAAAATATATAATACTGATCTCAAAAAGAATTATGTTCGTGCTTTAAGTTAAAAAAAATAATTGCTAAAATAATTTAAACACACTTTGAAACCATAAACTTACAAGTGCTATAAGACTAAAAACATTAAAAAACTAAGAGTTTGGGTGAGATTAAAAAAGGAGAAAACACATTTTAATTATTTCACCTGTAACATTCAACACATCCAACTGTTTACCTGAGCAGAGGTTACAGCTCCAATCATAACAATTATCTCAGTGGATCAAAGTGCAAAGAGGAATCACACCAACACTGCAACCGGTGCTCTGACAAACACCAGGTCACAAAATGTTACATAACTAGTGTTACACAGACATTTTTCTCTAATGAAGCTGAATAAAGTTTCCTAACTGTCTTCAGCAGACAGACTGTTACCTGACAGGCCGAGCAGAGACGTTACTTTTAAAGATTTCAACAGCGCCAAAACACACACATAAATCATTATTTTGTAATTAAACTAACTTGTTAGAGCTCAAACTGACTCAATTTAACAATAAACTTGATTGTAATACTCGATAAAACATGTTTTGGTGCGGTTTTGTCTATTTTTTTGATGCGCTAATTAGCCGTTAGCTCCGGGGTCCACATTAGCCTGACAGCGTTGATTTTTGGTGCTACGTAGCTAGCTAGCAGCGTCACCGCTACATGCTAACGAGTCCCCCCCGGTGCTCACCTGCCGGTCCCCGCTTCAGTTTGATGTCCACCACGTTGGATGAGGAGTGCACAGAGCCGTTCATTTTGTCCGGACACCTGTGGGTTAAAATAAGAGTTGAGAGAAAAGGGGGACTAACTATTTATCTGAAGGTGAACTCATTGAGGAGTTTCGGTTTGCTTCCTCCGCCGCAGCCGCTGCTTTGTGGTCGTGCTGCCGCCTGACGGTCTGAGGGGGAACTGCGGGCCGACCTTTGAGCCACACAGCGGGGAGGAAAACCACAACATGTAAATACTACACAATCATGTCATGTACTTTTACTACTACAGTTAAATCCTCTGCTCCGCATGTTTCTAGATAACTTTGTGTCCACGTGCACGTGTTGCTTTGCACTTTACACTGTGAACTTTTCTTGTCAATATTTTGCACAATCCTGCACAAAAAAGTACAACTTCACTTCAAAACTTATTTTAACTTACTTACTACTTACAGTAGTTCGTTTTTAAATTTTAGATTATTTCTCTGACTTATGCTCTGCATTTATTATCATGCACAAAATCACCAAGAAAAAATCCTGGTATGTGTAAACCTACTTAGCAAAAAAATAGTTTCTTAAGATCTGTATAGTTATTATAGATAGATAGATAGATAGATATACTTTATTGATCTCAAAACTGAGAAATTGGGATGTAGCAGCACCATGCAGTAAGAACAGAGAATAAAGAGCACACATTATTAATAGAATAACACATTATTAATAGAATATTAATAATGACTGTATTATTGTCAATGGGAATTTTTTTGCATTATTAATATTGTTGTTATTGGTGGCATTATTATTATTATTATTAACTATTCTGTTATGCTGGTTTCACACATTATTGCACCATTGCCCTTTGCACTACCCTCATTCAAAGCCAAACCAAAGATTTTTATTTGCAATATAACTTATTTTGATCATAGTGGACTGATACTGCACATATTTTCTGTGTGTATACCTGTTCAGTTTATATAAATAAATAACTGCATGTCTTCAATATAATATTTACTTTTCTTTTTTCCCTTTCCCTTAATGCTACTTTTATAAACTTTATTCTAAATTGGTGCAATTTTGTTTTATGCTTTAAATATTTGTTTATAGTCTGTGTATAGGTTTATATGCTTTATACAGTATACACATAACTGTATATCTCCATTTTAAATATCTTTTTTTCATAATTTCAAGTTAAACTCACTTTAGTTTTTATATCAGTCTTTATTTAATTTTCTGTCTTTTTTTTCTTTAAGGCACTTTGAGCTACAATAACAAGAATTTTTTTTCTATTTCCCTTCAATAAGGTACCAGTACTAATGCATAAAAGAGCTCAAAAATAGAGCCTATTAGTCAGAAAGTGCTAAAGAAAATCTCCGAAAACCTCTAGACTTCCACAGAGAGGTGCAGGCCCCAAATGTTCTCAAATCCTAAAAACACCCCAAACTGGCCCCTGGCCTCCTGACATTTTTAAAAAGAGGCCCTCTGGAAAAGCAAGTTGAATATCTCTGCCATAAACCCTCAACAGTTTTGACCAAAAACGGATGAGCTTTTAAATCAGAATAAAAAAACAATTACTGAAAATAACATTGAATGATTGGTTGTAATTATTTTTTATTATTATTTAACGACTTGCCCCCTTTTTAAAAAATCTTTTTGGACCCGGTGCAACACTCCTGATTAATTCTCCAGAGGATCAGCTTTCTCCACATTGTGGTAAAACAAAGAAAGGAAACAGGGAAACTAGTATTTATTAAGTGCACAGGCAGGCAGCTCATGAAAAGAGTACATTATTCTGACTCAGACAGCATTATCAGTCATTATTTCTTTGTTGCCCTTTATTTATACGTGTATTATCTCAAAATATTGTACCACTGTTATCTTTGGCAACAAATAAGCGACCCCATCTCACTGCTTTGCGACATTTTACTTTAATTTGAGCCTCGCTTTTCTTTTTTTTAACCACTAGATTTGACTTCAACATGAAATCGATAACTCGTTACGCGACCTCCCGGTCTGAGCGCTCAGGAAGATTAATACTGAAGAAACGAGGAGCTCAAAGTCCGCACATAAATACATCTTAACAAACAGCATCATTATCCTACTGAGTGTTAACCAGTGAGTCCTGGAGGTGTTTTGGGGGAAAAGTTGATTTTCAGCATCACACTCTCATGCATTACAAAGGCTGATGGAGATCCTGATATAAAGGACAAAATAATCAACAAACACAAACTGTAAACAAAATACAGCATACTAATGGACAATATGTTCCACTTGGCCTACAATCGTGTCTTTAGGTATAAATTAATTTCTTTAAAACGCCTGTTTTAGATGCACTTTATCTCAGTCACTACTTTGATACTGTTACGTCATAAAATATAATGGATTGAGTGGCAAAAAAAGAAGAGAAATATCATCCAGAAAAAAAAGAAAAGCATTATAATGTGCAAACCTTAATCTGCCATCTGTTCTGTAATAAAAGCCGAAGTGCAAGGTGGGTAAAGATCGCACTTCTCTGACTATTGTGCCTCAAAAACTCGTCGCAGTATTTGAAATGGTTTCAAATACGATGGTAAAGTGTGACTCAGGCCTCTGGTACGGCGTGTGGTTTAGTAGCTCTGAGATTCAGATCATGCTCGGGGCTGCGCTGTGGAGGATGACGTCTCCGGTCACCCGCAGCAGGGTCACTTCCTCCAGTCCGCCGACTCTGTGCTCGTACTCCAGCAGGTGGACGCCGTCCACCGCCACTTTAAATGAGTCCTCCTCCACAAGGATCTTCAGCTGCAGGGAGAGGAACGGAAACTTTATGTACAATAAGGTAAGTTACAACACAGGGAGACCCAAAACTATTACTCATTTAACAGACACGTTTTTAAAGGGACAGTTCACCCCCAAATCCAAAATACATAATGTTCCTGCTACCTGTAGTACTATTAATCACTCTTGATTGTTTTCTTCTGGTTTGCAGAGTGTCGGAGATATCGGCCGTACAAATATCTGCCTTCTCTACGGCCAAATGGAACTAGATGCCACCTGGTTTCTGGTGCTCAAAGTGCCAAAAAGTACATTTGAGAAACTTAACAGTGATGTCTACTATTTAGAATCAATATGAGCCGATAAATCAATATTTTAGACAATACTGATTGATAGTAAGTGATATTAAATCTTTGGATTTTGGACTGTTTGGCCAACAAAACACTCAATTAAGCAATCAACAATCCAAACAGGCAATCTGAAGACAGACTGTGGCTCTGGGAAAATGTGACCAACATTTTTTTTTTAATCATCTGACACTTTATAGTCCAAAAAGATTGAGAGAATAATCGTCTGGTTAATCAATATGACAAGAATTGTTTGTTGCAGCCCTGAATGTTAATATGAGCTTACTGATTTCAAATGTCTGTGAAAAATCCCCAATATTTTTTTTTGTACACCATTAAAGCATTTATATGGGATTCAGATCTAGAAGACGAACACTCCTGTCGTGACGCGGCTCCTGGACATGTTTTGTGTCATTGTGACACAGATGAAATGTGTTAAACACGTCACAATGTTACCGTAAACAAACCATAGGGTCACTAGTAAACTGAAGTACTGTGCATTTTACTCCGGATGTTACAGGTGTTTTCATTTGTTCTGGCTGATTTGACCTCTTTTTATGCAGGTTCGTGTCATTTCAGAGTCGTAATTATGACCAGTGGTGTAGTGGCAGTTGATCAGGTCGTGTACTGTGAGGTAGATGAGTAGGTTACTGAGAATATATATATATATATATATATATATATATATATTCCAGCGGCTTTCTAGCTAATTGTATTTCAGCTACCCAGAGTTAACACTGAACTTGGGAAATCCTCTTTTAGCTCCTCTGCTCCAAACACATGAAGCATCTTACAAACCACTCACTTGTATCCGCTGGTCAGTTCAGATCACCAACGATGCTGTCACAGTCTGAAACTGTCTGAAAAGATTTTTAAAAATCTTTTATCTAAATTTAAATTTTAATAACCATAATATATTTTCACGACATTGTTTAATTGTTTTTAAATGGTTAAATTATTTGATTACTGTTGTTGTTGTGCACATATACTTTTGGTGTATTTTTCTTGATGTCACTGTAAATGAGCGATTTTAGAACGTATAAAGCTGCTGAACGCAAACTGTGCACATAAACGAGCTGAAGAGACCTGTTCATGTTGACGTCATATTTCGACAACGTTAGGATGCCCACAAATACACGCCCGGCTTGTAAATAGCCGTATTGGTTATTTGCACCCTGGGTGTAAATAGCATTGTTGGCCGCGGACACCTGGGTGCAAATAGCATCTGATGTCATTCAAACCTGGTATGTACACGTACACATGTACGCACGCACGTACACACGCACGCACGCACACATGCACGCACGCACACATGCACGCATGCACGCACGCACGCACACAGAGCAAAGGTCCAATCAAGTAAAAAAGTGAAAATGCCAGGGTGTAACACTGAAATTAAACTAAACTATAAATAAATTATGGACGTTGCTCAGTTTTCAAATCTCAACAACAGATCCATGTCTTTAACAACTTTTCTGCCTTTTCATGTGCAGCTTTGCCACAATTTGTATCAATTTTTACTGCATTTAGTGGTCTCTTTTCATTGGCATTAGCAGTTTTATGTTATTATTTTGTCATTAAACTTATTTAACAGCGATGAGACATGTAAACCTTTCACAGCATACAGTTTGTATATGTATATATATATATATATATATATATATATATATATATATATATATATTTTTTTTACCCACAATTTTCTTTTGTATTTTTGTTTTCAAGTTTTCTTTTTTTAAACTTTAAATATTTACATACTAGTGCTAATTGTTTACTATTACTGTATTTAAATATGTTATTTATATCTTTATGTAGTTGTGCTGCTACTTATTTCTACTTGCAATAATTCTCTATTTTTGGCATTAGAGAAACTGTAATGAACCACAATTTCCCCTCGGGGAACAATAAAGTATTTCTGATGATCATTCTGATGAAGACTGCTTAATTCGAACACGATGGTCTAGCCACGTATTAATAAACGATTTCTAAATACTATCAGAGTGTCTATGCTCGTCGGTCTGCGTACTTATACCACAGACTTCTGTACTGATTAAGCAGAACTGCGTTTTTTTATTCTCATGTGATGACTAACCTTTTAAAGCACACAATTGTTTTTTCTGTAACACTTTACCTCGAAACGGCGTCCCTGAACAAACGGAAAGCCTCCTTCCCGCTCCTCTGGCCCCCAACATCCACCCAGGTTGGAGTTTCTGACAATTGTCTGCTCATGAAATCGAGGATTAAAGTGAAACACGACATCTGGACCTTTAACAAAGTCAACCTGGAACCTGCAAGAAAAATGAAATGGAGGTTAAGTGCTGCTGACAACTAATCTTTCTCCAACTGTTCAATTAACGAAATGACAACATGTTCTGGTGGATTATGATGGGTGCTGAGTTATCACGTCCCTCAAACAGAAAGCATCACTGACAGCAGATTTAGAGGATAAAGGCTGTTCATACCTGTCTGCACCGGGGACGGGCTCCGCATCTATCGTGATTAAAAGTCGTGGCAAAATCCCAGCATGAAGCGGGAGATCAAACGGCACCATCTGTAAGAAATATCTAGATTTTAAAATCACATTTACTGTGCTCTTTTTTAGAAATTAAGTGAAAAGAAAAATGCTTAAGGAGTAATTGTTTGAGAGAGTTTGACTGTTTATTAAGCAGAAATACACAAATTGCAACAGTGTTTCTCCTGTTTTTAAAATCCCCCGGAGCAGAAGTAGAATTGCTCACATTTTATTACTAATATTCTGGACTTGGTGAATTTTAACATAGTGCTTATCATAAAACAGCGAGGGGATTTTTTAGTTAAACATTATTCAAAATGCTGACCCTGCCCACATTCCTAATGCAACACCCCAATGAGTCACCATCTCCTCCTTTTAGCTCAGCACTCTTACGCAATTCACAATGACTCCACAAGACAAAGTCAAAGAGTAAACTAAAATCCACATTTTTACTTAAAACAAGACTTCAACTGTAAAAACTGATACCTTTGAAGTGCGACCATGTACAAAAGTGACAAGGTGATAAGGAAATAGTGATGAGCATACAAACTTTTGGCAAACTGTGATCTTATCAGAGAATATAACAGTGTCTTTAATACATTAAACATGAGTACATGTGTACAGTAAACATAAGCTGTGTAATTTTAAATCATATTGCACTTCATTAAATCAATACATTCCCCAGGCAGATTGAACTTAAATCCCTAATAAACCCAATACTGTGCATATCGTCTTTGCCACATCTTCATGCAGCCTAATCAAACCACTTGTTGATTCTGGAAGTGATGTCCTTGTCCGAATGAAAAGTTGAGTTCATTGCTTTCAATTATATGGTGGATTATATCTGGGCTGAAAGACAAAAATACATTTTCTGATGACTACTTTTGAATATTTGTTGATTCTGCTTTATGTTTTGCTTTACAAGAGAGCAGAGCCCAAGACGCAGAGAAAATAATCCAAATACAGCCCTCGGTGAAAATGTACCGTCCTGCAGTAAAACCCAACAAGGCTGGAAACAAACTTTACTTTTCCACCAGCACCAGTGTTAGACAGACACCACACCAGTTACATTAAATATATTCTGGAAGAAACCCTTCACTCACGTACAATTAAATATCTAAAAGATAGCAGGTGACCTTCAATACTGAGTGACAGTGAAGATCGGAGATATTCAATTTGCTTAGTTTGGGGTCACTTTTGCAAAATGACGGGAGGCCAGAGGCCATTCACAGCAGCCCCATACATGTCTCTGGGATTTTTGGACATTTCTAGGATTTTAGGACATTTCCAAGACTTCAGGATGCCTGGGATTTCAGGAAGTTTTTAGGATTTCAGGACATTTCTAGATTTTTAGGACATTAAGGTTTTCCTCCATTGGCACTTTTTTAAAAAAATAAAAAGCTTAACCTGTATGCTGTTGTATACACTCCAGGAACTTAAGTATACTAAAAGTACAAAAACAAGTCTCAGTATGAGTCAATTTATTTTTATTGTGAAATACTAAATAATTGGTGGGCCACCCAATACCCTTTCAGGGGCCAGATTTGGCCCACGGGCTGTAAGTTGAGTATCACTGGTGTAGATGCACACTAGGCTGGTAGTAATTCCCCACCCTGAATCCCCAAAATTGCCACCATAAGTGATAAACACCAGAGCAGAAAGGAAATGCAGCAAGCAAGCAATATAATGTAATTTGTGAACAGCGTTAGTACTCACCAGCATGCCTCCTGGAGCTGCAGGTCCACCAAATGGACCCATAGGCCCGGGGCCAGGACCAAAAGGGCCAGGGGCAGGAGGGAAGCCTCCACCTCCAGGTGGTCCCCATGACCCAGGGGGTATTGGGGGAAAGCCTCCAGCAGGGTATGCAGGGAAAGCGCCAGGGCCAGCTGGAGGGGGAAATGCACCTGGACCACCTGGTCCGTACATCCCATTCCCTCCTGGCTGACCTCCTGGGTAAGGCACGTTTGGATAAGGCCCAGGGGGAGCTCCAGGCCCAGAGGGAAATGGTCCAGTTGGGTAAGACACAGGGCCTCCAGGTAGTTGCCCTGGAGCTCCTTCAGGTGGGTACTGCCCAGGGTACTGCCCCGGGAACTGCCCAGGGGCTCCAGGACTGGAGGGGAACTGCCCTGGTGCTCCTGGTGCAGGGTATTGTCCGGGAATCCCAGGACCAGGGGGGAACCCACCAGGTGCTGAAGGAGGTGCCGGGTATTGTCCTGGTGCTCCAGGACCAGAGGGGAATGGGAACTGCCCTGGCGCTCCTGGGCCAGATGATCCACCAGCAAAGTCAACCGGAGCGGAGGGCTGAGTGGGAGCTCCCGGGGCTGAACCTGGCCATCCTGGGTTTGCAGGAAGTGGAGGGTTACCTGCAGGGGCTGACGGGTTTGTGTTCCCCATTTTCTTTGCCTGACTTGGACTGTCATCTCCTAAAGCATCTGCAAGCTAGAGCAGAACGGCAAAGCAAGGCAAATTCATTTATACAACACATTTCATACCCAAAGGAAACCCAAAGTGCTTTCCAGATGAATCAAGTCAAAGTTCACTGTAGACAAATCACAAAGCATGCCCCAAAGATGCTATGCAAATAGTAATTTCAATTCAATTTCAACTTGAATTTGAGCTATAAAATCAAATATCCCAAATCATAATCAGCCTCAGAGGACTTTACAGCATATGACATCCCTCTGTCCTTAGACCCTCACAGCAGGTAACGAACAATTCCTCCCAAAAAACATTTAACAGAAAAAAATGGCAGAAACCTCAGGAAGAGCAATTGAGGAGGGAGGGACTGACTTGCAAGATACGTCAAGTGTACAGAACAGATCAGCATGATAAAATTACAGTAATCCATGTTACAAAAATAAATAGAAAGCGAGAGAGGGAGAGGTGTACAGCAACAAGAATAATAACAGTAATTACTATAACAATAATTATAGAAATATTAGTAATTATAGTGGTGCATAAGTCACACCTTAAAACAGCAGCAAGCAACATTAGAAGAAATCAAAAAATATAGAGGTGAGTTATAATACGTACAAAAATTACAAGCGTTAGATTTGACACATACAAAAAGTGAAACAATAATAGGTGGAATTAGCAAAATATGCCAAAAACACAAAGAGTGAGAGAACACAGAGGCAGAAATGTGCAACATACAGAACATACAAGTACTGTATATAAGTTGCATAACTGTGGGTTAGTATTTAGGGGCTGGGTGTCGACTACACTGACATAGTAAAAAGAGTAAGTAAAAAAGGACATAAATAGAAAGTAAGAAAAGAAAGGAAAAGTGACTGTATAACAAAACATGTTCACCCACTAAAAATGTGTAGTCTTTTGTACTCACCGAGAAATCTGACATGATCTGAAATAAACACGAAACAGGACAACTTGGATTAGTGTTTTTAGGAAGTTGTAACTGATTATAAGAAGCTGTCAAACAGTGAAGGCTTGTCACACAGAGGCTCTGAGTAATAGCAGAGTAAATGTTTCCATCTCCGACTGGTGATACACAAAATCCATTTGGGCAGAGTCGAAACAGCTTGACTAAAATTAAATATCATTACGACATGCTATACAAACGCTACGTTGACTTTAGCAGCACATTAACGGGGATCTAGTCGTTAAGATATCTTGTTAACTGGTGTTTCATAGTTGGCTACCGACCTAGCTAACAGCTGCTAACTGTTAGTTCACGTTCAGTTAGCTCGTTTGTTTATTTTAGCTCCTCGGTGTCAGGAGATAATAAGTGGTAAAAAACTGATATTTAATGTTACCTCGCCGGAAGATGAGCTCCTCTCAGATGATATGTGGGTAACGGCGATGAATTATCCAGCCGTGGAAGCCAGTTAGCCTGCTAAATTAGCCTGCTGAGGCATAAAACTACAAGCTAACGCTGCTCCCACAACTACAACTCTCGACGAGGAGGGACGCGCTTCGGTGATGACGTATTCCGAAGGTAGGGCGCGCTCCGGAGCTCGCGCGCGCACACGCACACGCCCTGATGAACTCAAAGTTATGTAAAAGTTGATGAAATAAGAGGTTTACTCCCATGTTACAATAATGTGAAAGTCAAAAATTAAAAACAAAAGTGACCTTTGCACCCAGTTCAACTAACCATTTATCAACTGAAAATTATATTGTTTTGTATGGATTATTAAACCTAAAATCACATTTCGATCTGCAAGGTGACATCTCTGTTTAAAATCTAAACAGGACTAACTTGTCATGTGGCCATTGGGCAATCGGGAAATCAGCTGAGGAAGAACCCCATTTTAAGTGATGAAGTGCATTAACAAATACATTAAAAACATTCAACGAGCAAACAAATAATGGTTAAAAAATAAATAAAATCGTACAAAACAGCAAACAATAACAGCAATGTAAATAGCTAAAAATAAAAAGTACATGATAACAAACAAGCTATGGTGTAGAAGTATAATTAAAAACATTTACACTCACTTAAAGCAAGATCTGAAATAGGGCATATGAATAGCTGTATATTACATAAAGTAGAAATAATAAGTATGTTAGGAGTGAGAAAAGTATAAAATAAAAATGTGTGCAATGTGTTTCCATTTTCACATCAGTATGTATAATATTTAAAAATATAAAATATGGATAAAGTGTGTAAAAAATATTCTATATTACATTGCAATGTTCACAACTAGTATGCAAAAGATGAGAAATATTTTTAAAAAGTGCATTATGCTACATTGTATGACACACTGTATACATGAATAGAAATAAGAATAAGAAATATAAAATATATGTGCCAATTAACAATACTGGCACATTAATGTGTCTGTAACTTATTTTAACTAGACTGGATTTCTGTACACTGCACACTGGAGGTCAACTTAATTATTTAGACTGAAGATATTTGCGTCTTCCAAAAAACTACAATCCCTCCATTGCACATTTTCTACATACATTTTGTGTCCTTTATATTTTGTCATTTTATATATTTAAATTGCCTCTATATATATTTTTTAATCTTATGTCATATTCTATTTAAATGAACTATTTTATTCTTCCTTTATGTTTATTGTTTTATACCATTTTCCTCGTATATGTAAATGTACTTGGCAATAAAACCGGATTCTGATTTTAGACGTCATTTTTTTGGTAGATTCATATGTAACAAACCATTGCAGCCTAATTTATAGTATAAAATGGGCATACATTTTTTTGTAATCACTTACTAAAAACTAATAATAAAAAAAAAAACTTACTCTACAAAGTAATGAGTTACCTATTAGTAACTACATGATTGTGCTGTTTTGTTTAAATCTATTTTCTCTGTAAAGACACAGTTTAATAAAGCTAAAATTTGTTTTAATGAAGTACTGAGGCTGTTGGACAATGGTGAGGACAGATTTATGACCAACTTTTGAAGGAGGGGGGCGCTTGTTTGGGATTGGTCAGACCAGTCACAAGATGATCTGAGAATAAAAAAAAAAAACATTGAAAGCGTCCCTGCCATTCAGAGCAGCAGCTGCAGCTTCAGGGAATATTTAACTCCACAACAATGGTGAGTTGTTTGTTTTTGTAAAGACAGACTTGTCGTTGTTTACCTCTCTGCTTTTTAATCGCGTGCTTTTAACGAATGTGAAGTTTGTCGGACTATTGAGGAAGAGTGAGGTAGCGGATTGGCTGCCGATACCGTTAGCCTGTTAGCCTAGCACGAGTTCCACCCTCAGTCCATTTATCAATGTGAAGCTACACGTCACCGAAGTGTTGGCTTCCGGGGACGGATTTCAGAATAAAACTACTATGAGCGAAGAAACATCTATTAAGATAAAAATATGAATTGTTGATTAATTTGCTTTGGCAATTTGCACAGTGGTGGATGATGTACCTGAAAGCCACACTTGAGTAGAAGTACAGGTATGTCAGCAGAAAATGGCTCTGGTTGAGGTTAAGAAACTTGAGCAAATTGTGTGATTTCCTGCAAAAACAACTGGATAAAGTACTGAGCAACTTGACATAGAATAGAATAGAAGTACTTATAATAATTGTAAGTAATTGTTTTGTTTCAGCAGCAAATAAGAGAGCAGCAACTGAATGACATATAATGCAAAAGGCAAAATATATATATACACAAAGGAAAGAACTTAACCTAATAAAAATAAAACAGAATAAAATAAACTAACAATAATAATAAAGATATGTACAGAGAACAAACAAAAGTCCCCTCACAGGACTAATTAAATATTTCTGCGTGGCCCAAAAATCAGCAAGAAATTAGTTACAAAAAAAAAGGTTCATCATGACGATACCATAGAGAGAGTGCCTTGGAGTATTCTTTCTGATTTATCTTTTTAATCCTAAGAATAATTATTTGTTGACGGATCAAGGTCAAACCTGCTATTAATTAATTGGAAATGTGATTGAATTGTAATTCTGTTTGTCTTAATTTTGTTAAAGGGATTATCTTTTTTGTATTCAATTTTAAATCACCATATGATCTGTTTTGTTTGTTGTGTTTATCTGTGGTATTGTTGCACATGTGTATGAATGTATTAGTGTCGATGTCAAAGAAATAAAAGTCCAGAGAATAAAGATTTTAAGTTTGTGTATGGAAATATTTGCTGATTATTATTATTATTATTATTGTTGTTGTTGTTGTTGTAATGGCGTTATCGACTAATAATTTAAGTTAATATGATTCTGTCATCACTTCTCGAATTTTCCAGACATTGTGTGTGCTTTTATTTTGAAGCCCAGTGTAGCGGGCTTCCGGCAGTGTGTGTGTGCATCTTGTTGCAGCGTTGGTGTGTTTCAGCCCGTCTGCGTGAATGGAGCCGCTTTAACGCTAGCTCGCTCCGTTATCATGGAGAACATATTTTCCCTCCGGGTTTTATTTGACTGCGTGTCATGACAGCTCGACCGGCTCCAGTATCGAATAACTAATAAATAAACTGGCTGGTTTAACTTAACTGAACCCTGTTTACTGGCCGAAACAGCAGCAGACCAGTGAGCTAGCTGTCAGCGGCTGCAGGAATTTTAAAGTCAACCTGTGGCCACCTCCGGATTTTATTGTCCTGCCTCTTCCCTCATCATCTTCCCATGCATCCTGTTTTTCAGCTCTCCCAGTCCCAACCACAGACACTCCAGTCTCTTCTTAATCTGTAAAGATCTCTCCCCGAGCTCAGAGAAATCCTGACTCCCACCAGCCATCTGTTCAGGAAGGTGTAATTATAGAATTCAGAGACTCTGCAGAGACTCTTAAAGAGTTTATTTCTTTGTGCTGCAGTTATGTAACGCCGTGTGTGGACGTGACAGAGGTTCAATACAGTCCTGCTGAGACGGCTGTATTGTTGTCTTTCTGAATAAAGCCCGTGGGTCAGATTGGACTCACGCAGAAAGATACTTCAAAGAAAGTGTGTAGTTTTTGTAATTCAGGATACTTGCACAGCTTAGAAATTTAATGCATGAAAACCACTGGAAGTGACAATCTGCAACTCTGCAGCTGTCCTCCATACAAACCAAAAACCTATTTATTTGAATAGATAGATTGATAGATAAATAGATGTACTTTAAGTTTCATTACAGCATACATGGAAAATGCAATTATTATGGCTTTAATAGAGCCGACACAAAGTGACACAAGATACTCTTAACAGATCTCTGTACCCGTCCTAATTACTGTGAACACATGAACAGTAATGATTATATGTCTGTGTTGTCCTTGTTTTGTTATTTATTATTTTTATTGATATGGACCTAAGAGTCGGAAATAAAGTTGATTGATTTGATTTCATTGCACAGGAGCAAGAAAATTAAACCTTTGCATATTCTGTAAAAATAAGATATACATCTAAAGAATATCTATTTAATTATTCAATGTAAAAATACACTTATATAATTTAAACTAAATATAAATTAGATTAAGATGTGTTTTTTCGTTTTTGTTTTTTAAGGATATGCTGGTAAAATTAATTTGAATCTGAACTTTGTCTGTGAAGGCAGATACTCTCCGAATATATCATAATAATGTTTTTACACAATAATCTCTGGTGAACTGTCTTTTTGGTGTGTATTTGAACTTCGTTGTGTTTTGTGCATTGTGTATTTTTTCAGTTTATGTTGTTGTTTTTTTCTGTCATGTAAAATGTTAAAAGAGAATATACTATCATTCAAATAAATATATACTTAAATAGAAAAATAAAATGCAAATTTAGCATTAGATAAAGATGCCTACATATCTACTATCCATATTTTCTGATCTATAATGAATACTTTGTCATTATTGGTTACTGCCAGTAATACACACGTTATGAGGCACTGTGTGTTTTCTTTACATTGCCAAGCGTCTTGTGACTGGACAGGAGGCAATCTCTACATTTAACATGGACATGACAATAACCTGATTACAGCAATTACATTAGTCTACATGGTGTTAGTTATGTTCTATGTAAAGATGAATAAATCTTACTGTGTGGGTTGAGGAGCACAAAAATACCTCCAGTCTCTGCAGGAGTTTTTCACATTTTGCAGAACCTTTGCAAACATGTTTGTGTATGTAAAGTAGGTGGAAGTGAAAAATCCTCTAAATGACAATATGAACTTCTTATAGAGTCTAAAAGCTTTATGCTACACAGAACAAAGGCATCAAGTTACTGTTTCCTCTATTTTCGGAAATCAGAGCATCATGTAGCTGGGACAAAGGAAGTTAATGGATTTTAGGATGCACTCAGTGATGCAGATGCAATCTAACTGCAAAGGGTGGGAATCCCCAGTGGCCCCACTATACGATAATATCACGATACTTCAGCTGCAATACAATACTATTGCCATTTTTAATGTTTTGTAACAAAATGTGTATTGCGCTAACATATATTGCAATTTTCAACTGCAAATTATTTTGAAAAACTTTGTAAGCATCTTTTTTAAATTAGGTTTTCAGCCTGTTCACCTCAATTCAGTCATTTTTATTGCAATGAATTCTATCTAGTGGACTGAAAAATAAATTAATTTTATTATTGTAGTAGGCTGCAAAAGGTTATCTATTTGTCTTTGCAATATTGATCATTTATTTCATGATTCATTTATTTCATGATTCATTTCATTTATTTCATTTGATAATAAAAGTCTGTGTACTGATACAATGTTGCAATGCAAAATATCACAATACAGTATTGCCGCGCAAAATATTGCAATATTATGCTGTATTGATTTTTTTTGTTGCATTCATAGTGACTACATATCAATAAATCAGACACATTGGTTTCATCCAGGTGAACAATGCAGTCTGCCTGCTGTATTATTTTTAGTTTTGAATCCAAAGATCAGGGCTTTGTTTTGTTAACTACGCACACAAACACAAATAAAAAACACGCATTTCACTTGTGTACAGTGTCACTGCTTTTTGTTTATGAATTTGAAATTTAAACGACCATATTGGATGTTTTTATTTCTGTTTTTATCAGAGTGAATCACTGGTGGTGTGCGAGGTGGACGAAGATCTGGTTAAAAAGCTCAAGCAGTTCCGTTTCCGGAAGGAGACCAATAATGCGGCCATCGTTAGTGAGTATTGGCAACACAGTTTGTGTCAATCATTTCTTCCTTTATGTGTTTTTTGATAATGTGTCAAACAGTAATGGGAAATATCACAATTACATTAAGCTCTCATTATTTGTGCAGTGATATTTCAACTGCACAATACACTCTTATTTAAATCTTACCTATTCTTGCATTTATAGTGAACACACTTGTGGTATAATTCACATATTTGTATACATTTCTCACGTCTTATACAAGATATATCTCATTATTTTTACTTATATAATTATATGCATATATTGTGTTGTATATTGTAGAATTATGCACATTTTTTCTTCCATACTCTGAAATTCTATACGCCTTTAATTTCTACATGCCTATATATAGTTTAAAGGCAGCTATATCGCGTCCCAGTTTCCACTCGGGATCATTAAAATATTTTCTGATTTTGATTTTCTGATCTCTGATGATGTGAGGAGCTGAATCTAGTGGGAATATTAATCAATCATTATCACAGAGTGCCAGTAGAGTTATTTTTAGTGTGAATTCTTGTTTTTGAGGTATCAAAGTCCTTGGAAGTATTCAGAATTACAGAAAAAAGTAACATGAAATTAAACTGGAAAATGTGAACCAGCCATGGTGTGTATATTTCTTTATCTGAAGGGCAGAGGGAAGAGTTGCCTCCAAATACAGCAGGTGGTGTGACAGGCAGCGCAGCGTTGCATCTATTTGAGTATCACACTCAGCTTAAGCTTTATCCTCCACTATCTGTGGATCAAAATGTCATCGCTGCTTAATTGGATCAGGAGTGTGTTTGCATGGCACGGACTCCGACTCAAAGGCAAACACCTTTTACACAAGTAGCTTCTAATAGGAAATATGAGCAAATATATCACATTACATGTTTGTTTTGTTTACTTTTTTGTTCTTTTTTTAGATATTGTATTATTTTCATACTGCTGCTTCGACTACAACTACTAAACTCAGATGATGTTTCCATGTAGCTGCTGACTTTACATTTTCTGTGTATTTACCCCTCAGTGAAGATTGATAAAGACAAGCAGCTGGTGATTCTCGAAGAGGAACATGATGTAAGTTAGCTATTAAACTTGTCATTATAATACGATGCACTTAACACTTTGAAAGCTGGATCGACGTTAGTTTTCTTGTGCTGCGTTCAGACGCCTTTCACAAGCTGCTTGACCCTTTAAAACCTGAACAAATTGGTTTGATATTTTTTTGAAAAACGTGGGAAATAAAAGTGATAACCAACTGTCAAGAAATGTCCCACGCATTTCAAGAAATTACTAAAAGGTAACAAGAAAGTTACCCAAAAATTAGTTTTATTTGAAAATTATGCAAAAAATGTCCAGAAAATTACATTTATAATTATTTTATATTCAAATTATGTAACAAAAATTACGCTAAAACATGACAGTATATATATATATATATATATATATATATATATATATATATATATATCTGAAATGTACCTTTAAACTTGTTTTGGCCGCACAGCTTTTTAACATTAATGGATAATTGCTTTTTTTAGATAAAGTTTAACTTAAAACACGGCACAACAACAGGGGCAGAATGCCTCACCTAACTGCTGATTACATACTTGTTTGTTTTTCTTTTTTTTTTTAGGATATTTCTCCGGATGATCTTAAGGATGAACTCCCCGAGAGACAGCCGAGATATCCTTTAATATGTGACCTGCCTTATTTCAACAGTATTTTAAGGATTTCTCCCCCTTCTTACATGAACTCTGCTGCATATCATCACTCTATGAAGTTAATGCTCTCCAGCAGTTACTCTAATTTAGGATTAAGTGTGATAATATATTCTACCTGGCCTGTGTTTTTACATTGTTTAACAGTAGATTCTTACTTGAAAGAGATCATTTTATTTGTTTTATCATCCTGATTAATTCTGTCTAGCCTTGTTAAATTAATTAGAAAGCCCTGCTACATTTCAGTAAGTGCTGAAATGAACAGTCCTTAGCACCAGGAACATTTGTCGTCTACAGTTATAAATACCAACATGATGACGGACGCGTTTCCTATCCTCTCTGCTTCATCTTCTCCAGTCCAGTGGGTAAGAGCACCTCTGGAGTCACACGTGAATAAATGGCTCATATTGTTCTCTGCACTGCTCTTTCATCAAGGACATTTCTGTTAATCTCGGCTTGTTTCTGTTCGGCAGGTTGCAAACCAGAGCAGCAGATGATGTACGCAGGAAGCAAAAACAAACTGGTGCAAACTGTTGAACTGTCCAAGGTCAGCGAGCTGCCTCCAACACTGGTGCCAAGTCATTATTAAAGCTGTCGATGGTAACTTTTAATAAAATGAACTTTTTGTCATATTAACTGACACAATATTCACACAGTAATAAATGAGACAAATAATCTGTGCAAAAATGTTTATTCCTCTGCCTGCTCTGATGCCTTGTTGTGCTTTTAATGGCCTTACACATGAACAATCACCGGCCGTCAGCTGCGGTTAGACTGTCAAACAAAGCAGCTCTGATCAAATATAAATCAAGACTCTGTTACTGCATTGTCTATTTCTTGTCTTTAATGTTTTCAGACACATATTTTAGTCCACTATTTAACTCTAGAATGGGAACGTTAGTGAACCAGTCCCGTCCTATTAAAAACAGTGGAGCCGAGCTGAGTCGAACCCCCCGAAATATGTTTCTGAAAACATCTGAGGTGAAAAATGGACAGTAGCAGAAATTCTGCAGTAACAGAATCTGGTTTCAGATTTGATCAGTGCTGCCTTTTGTGATCGGAGGAGTGATTGACATGACTGACAGCTGCGTTTGAGACTTCCTGACTGTGATTGGTTGTTTTCATTCAGCTGCGATAGATTCTTACAAATGCCATTAAAGCACTACGAGGTGGAGGAGGACCATGATCCACATCTGTCTCATGTACTACTGTCAGAAAAGATGACAGTTTCAAATATGACAAAAAGTTATTTACCAGCAACAGCTTTAGAGTCATAATTAAGTTGAACTGGGGTGTAATAAATGCAACGCTGTAATCAGATTTTGCATGTTACTACTTTAAGCTAATATGATGAACATGGTAGTTGTTATACCTGATAAACATCACCACTGTGAGCATTTTAGCAAAGCTGCGGTAGAATTTGGCTCAAAGCTGTGCTAGGGCGGGGCGATAAAACGATAACGATATCAATCGCGATAGAAGTTTTCCTCGAATTGAAATATGAGACGTAATAGCCCAATAGCCAATAGCCAACAGCCCGCTCGAGGCGGACATGTCCAACAGCCCGTTTCAGCGCGCAAGTTCAAGTCAGAGTCCTGCAGTCAGGAGAGGTTTGCCTTTTATCAGCACAATGTGCTTAAATTTACCTTAAGTGTGTTTAAAATGGAGCTTTTAATTTTTATATAATGCTGGAAAGTTTAATGAATAATAATAAATCATACGTTTATTACACTCAAACAAATCATGGTCAAATGAAACTGTGTCAGTGTACTATGAGGGCAAAAAACAAACCAAAAAGCAAAATAAGTTTTAGTTTTTAATCCACTAGATACATTTTGCTGCAATAAAACTGATTGAAATAACATGAACAGACTGAAAACTTTATCTCATTTAACAAATATTGTCAAAAGTTTTCCTCTGGAGACATAATTTACATTTAAAAAATGTTAATAAATCACAATATATGTCATCACAACACTCAGCGTCAATCACAAAACATTTAACATTGCAATATTATTGTAGCGTGACTTAAATATTTTAACCCTAACCCTGCCTCTCAAGTCAGTCCCACCCCTAATTATTAACAGGTGCTGTGCTTTGCACTAAACTGCATCACATGACTTTTCTTTTATTGTACTAAAAGAAAATTCTTGCTCATTTTTTTCAGGTGTTTGAGATCAGACAAACAGAAGACCTAACAGAGGAGTGGCTCAGAGAGAAACTCGGGTTTTTCGGCTAAAGTGATCTCACGCGGTGGTCTGGGATGTGAGGAGGATCCAGATTGCACAATCTCTTGGAGAAAACACGTCACAGTTAATGTTTCCCTCCTCTTTCGTACCAGACCTGATTTAAATAGTGTTTGCAAATATTTTCTCGGTTTTGGGCCTCTTTGGTAGAGTTTACTGCTTATTAATATTCAGTGTGGCACTAACTAAACCTCTCCCATCTGGCAGCCTGAAACTGAAAACACTATTTGACGCAGGTCTTCTTTTGTCTCCCATACGATCTCTCCATGTGCCAGTTCTGTGTCTGTATTGAATTAACGCTCCCGTTATAGCTCTTAATGGTCAGAAATTGATAGTACTCATCCGCCCTTCCTTAAGCATGTTCATCCGGGAAGATTTTAAAGGCATTTTAACGGTTTTTGTTTCCTTCAGTAGTTTAAACTCAGCGTATTTTGCAACTCTGAACCTCCTGAGTTTCACCTTTTTCAGTTTAATCATTTTTAATAATTTTAGGGCGTCTTAATTTGATTATATTTTAGTTTTTCTGGCTTGTGTAGGGTTAAGTAAACTTTATAGCATTAATTTCCTTTTTTTGTGACAAACTTCCTGCCAGAACATCTGAACAATCACAGTTTCAATTTGTGCTTTAGTCTCTCCTTCAGTATTAATTTAAGGGCATTTAAATATCATTTTGGTAACAAGTTGTAATTGCACCAGTCTACAAACAAGACCATTCCTGAGACTTACATGTGATGTGTTGTACCTTCTCCTGTGCACATGAACAAGCAGGCAGACGCCCTCGAGTGGTGCTCATCACGCTGCAGATTAGTCCATCCTCAGATCACATCTTTTCGTCTGTTTAGAGAAAAAACAGTGTGACTCATGGGTAAAGCTGTACTCTGCCTTTGACCTGCATATTTGTTATATCACACTCCTGAAAACAATACTTCCGCTGAAACATTCCAGTTTATTACCGACAACAAACCTCCGTCTCTTGCGACCATGACAGTCTTGAAAACACTGCACACATGGGGGGGGGCGTTACCGGCCCTCTTTTTAATCTACTGGGCTACTCTGTGTAAGTGGGTCACTGTGTCTTTAGGGAGATTGTTAGCTAATGTTGTGCATTATAGCTACTTGCTGTGTTTAGTGTTAATGAATGTTGTTCTGATGTAAAGCCACGTTGATCGCTTAGCGGTGGTCGCAGCCTTGAGAATGACGGCTGTGAGTCCTCCAAACGCCAGTTGTGCTTGATATTTAGACTTGGTAGGTAAAAAGGGCAGCATCGATTTACATTTTCCATACAGAACAGGGGTCGACCTATAAAGCTTGTTACTGATATTTAGGCATCGAATGTGCAAGCAGCTCATAATTTGTGCCAATATCGAAGATCTATTGTGCGGTCTTTAAGTATTTGTAGATTTTTGTTGCTTTTCTCTGCTTTCTATCACGTCGGGTTTGAAATGAAACCCAGATAGAAGTTAACATGATGAATTTTAGCTTTCAGCACATTTCAAATCCAGGTCCGGTGTGTAGGATTTAGGGGGATACACTGGCAGAAGTATGTTTTCTTTTATGTATAATCTCCTGAAAATAAGATTTGTTGTGTTTTTTTACCTTAAAATTAGCTGTTTATATCTACGTAAGGAGCGGGTCCTTGTCCACGGAGGCCACCATATTTCTACAGTAGCCTAGAATGGACAAACCTAACACTGGCTCTAAACAGGGCTATTTGCATTGTCCTAACAGTCACTGTAGTTAGCAGCTCCTCCGCAACAAGTGATTAAAAAATAAACAAAACATTAAACTACGTTATTTGTTGTTTTTAGTGGTTTAAATTACCAGCTCTATTTGTTTTG
Organism: Plectropomus leopardus; assembly: GCF_026936395.1. Classification (NCBI taxonomy): domain Eukaryota; kingdom Metazoa; phylum Chordata; class Actinopteri; order Perciformes; family Serranidae; genus Plectropomus; species Plectropomus leopardus. The sequence goes on from NC_142189.1 coordinate 7,469,298, forward strand.
AAAAGGAAGATACTTCTAAAGACAATTCAGTCCCACTAAAAACCTCCTGAATGTCTGGATCTTAAGTTATTGGTGCAAAAAATGTGAGTGCTCATTAGCAGGGTTAATGGCCCATCTCTGAAATGCCAAACAACATGGGAGAAACACTAACTTGTACTGTGAAGGTGCTTTATCCAGTGACTTTACTGGTTTTAATCACTTGATTTATTTGTTTTGGAGAGGTAGGGACCTCTGCGGATAATTCGGCTTGTGTTAAAAACCTCCTGAACATTGAAGGAAATCTAACCAGGAGAACTTTCAGCTGGTTGCAATTGCCAATATCCTCCACAAGATGCCACTAAATCCCCCTAAATCTTACACAATGTTCCTTTTAAATGACATAAAATGTGTCACTTACAGACTCTATTGTATGTTTTTGGCCATTTTTCATACCCCAAAGTGGCAGCTCTTCAGTAGGATCTGCTAAAGATCCTCTAAAAAAACCAACCCAACACACTAAAACCCCAAAGTTGGAAATACTTAAAGGATTAGCGGCTCTTAACAGCAGGCCAACCAGCCCCAGATAGTTAAAGCCACGTACTTAAAATCTGCAATTAAAATAAAATTATATTGCTGGTGCTACAACCCGGTTTTATATGAGTGGTGAGGGAGAAAACTCCATTATGCTGATGGTGGATGACTCTAGTGGCAGATTTCCGATTTCTCATAAAAGCTTAATATCAGCTCTGCGTGTTGGTCCGACCCTGATAAAGATAAACAGGCACAAATGAATTCCACATGTTCGCTCATCAGTGTCGTCTCTTACAGAGAAGCTCCTACTTTGGAGGCGGATAAAAGAGCATTGTAGCCGATTTAAAGCCCCAAAGCAGGAAATCTCCTCCTACTCGATTGTATGATGTCATACTAAGTCTACCATACCAATGCCTTGTCTTATTTTTATATTTTTTCATATTGTCATCTCTACTTGAAAAAAATAATGAGGCCAAAATTACACAAATATATTTTGGGAGAAAAGTAGAAGATGATTGGAGAAAAAAAATAGTTTGTTTTTTTCAGCTTTCTGATCTGTAAAATCCCAAATCTCTTTTTTTTTTCTATTTAAGTGTAATTTTGCCTTTAACAAATAATGGAAAGTCATCGTTTTTCCAGGGATCAGACTCAAAAGATGTATGCGCAGTCGCAGCATGTAATATAAAGTATATTATTTATGATTAGGGTTGCAGCGACACACTGACTTCAATGTAAACCGTTTTATGAAAATTGATGCTCATCACACCTGTAAATTCGCTTATCTACATTATTGAAAAACGTGAACTGAGAATCTCAACTTTATTTTAGTCCTTTTCAAAAGGGGGGCTTTCTATGCATACTTTAATTTAAAACAATTGGTTTCAAGTTTTAATCATAGTAATAAAACTTAAAAAAAAAAAAAGTTTAAGCATCATTGTAACTGATAATAATAATTCTGTAATGCTGTGATACTGCGATATTTTCTGAAACGGTTATCATAAAGTAAAAGTCTCATACCGTTGCAACCCTTTTTATGATTTCCATTTCAGGGGTTAATCCAACAGGAGCAGTGGGTTTTAACTGTAACCACTTGTTTCACTGTTCACTGATCCCATTAATGCAAAAACTGACACTGTCGGCTCGACATTAAGCAGCATTATGCTGCTGTAGCACAAAAACTACAACATGACTGAGTCTGCTTTCACTTGAGCTGAAGTCGTACGCTGTCCTTTATGGGTAAAGAAAGTTTTGTGACCCTATGACCTGCAAATTTCAAAATCACGGCAACTATAAAAACATCTTTAGCTGTTGTCTTTAAAACAAATTTCTTAACACCTCTAAAATGCAGGGAGCTACTGTAAAAGAAGTGCATGCTTTAATGTCTGAATGGTTTTCATAAGCCTGGCAAAACATTTTCCTAATGACATATTCAAGAATGTGCTGCTCTTTTTCATGCATTTGTGACAATAAAGTTAATTTAATTAGACTGAATTTATTTGCATCCAGATCTACAATCTACATTTCAAACATCTGGTCTCTTACACTATATGAAATATTTACATACCGACAGTGCTAACTCACAAGAAACCCTCTGCTACTTCAGTTTTTCATGGAAATGGGTTATAATCTCCCCAGTATATGGTCTCCATAACAACCTTCAGTTTTGAGCCATGTATCTGGTTTTGTCCTGTGGATCTAGTAGCTTTCCCCTTCTGTGTGGTGAACCTGTCGTATATTTGGCCTCTTTTACTTTAACTTGCAGATATGTTGTTCGGCGCTCGGTGTCCTCTCTGATCAAACGCTAACTATTCGATTTTCTTTCCTTTGTAATAAAAACACACCTGAGACATGTATCATTACCAGCTGCCTCGTGGCATCCGTGAAACTTGAGATATTTGTATTTTTCCCATACTTTATAAAGTGTCTATTGTCCTATTGTCCAAATAAAAAATGACAGTGATGTTTAACCCTCTGGTTTCTGGAGACTGCTGTTTTCAAGCTGACATGTATGATGGTTCAGCACTGACCAGATGTGTGAAAAATTATACCATTTTACAGAGTAAAATAAACAATAAATACTGTAAGGCTAATGCATCTACGTCTATGTTGAGTACACAGAACCTGCCATTTGTATATTTAATTGCATAATATATATATTTTGATCTAAAAGGGAAAAAATTCAAATATTGCATCAGTATTTTTCAATACAAAGCTCCTATGCTAAAAGGACATACCCCAAATAAAAGGAAAATAAGGAATTTTAGAAAAGCTGGGATTGTTAGGAGAACAGGACTGATGGAAAGACTCGAAAAAGCACTGATGGGGGTTATCCCTGTGTTACCCAGCTCTATATTCCCTTAAAATAACACTTAATATCTGTCTTCCCAGTGATTTCAAAGATCTACAAATATTTGTTTATGTCTCTAGATATAAACTAACAGACAGCATTGCCTATTTTTTTGCCTCAAACCAGAAATGATAAAGTTTGTGGTCAGGTTGGCCTGTTGAAAACACAGCCAAAGCAGTCCTTCTCATTTTGCAGCTAAACAGTACACTTAATTGTTTCTGAACACATCTGAGACAAGAATTAGGCAATGAAATAACAGAATCGTGATTCATACTGACCAGTGCTGTCTAGTTTGACTGCAGTTGACACGCAGCAATTAATATAATTGACAGCTGAGACTCATTAGCTCTGGTCGGTTGTTTCTATTCAGCTGTCGTATACTCTAGCACAGTGGTTCTGAACTGGAGGGTTGTGGGTCCATTCAGAATTGACCACAAGTGACCTTTGAATGTGTCAAACATACTGTATATATATAAAAAAACACAGCATTTTGAAATACAGTGAATTTCCAGCTTCAGAGCTTTTATTCTGAAATGCTGTATCAGTTTAGACCCGGAACATGTTTTATATATTTGTTCTGAGTCAACTTATTGTTAAATTAAAGATGCAATAATTAATGACAAATCTGGACCCTGTGACTGGACCACTTGGGAGCCAGGAGGCGGAGAGAGATGACTTGTTTTTACAGAGTTTCTGCCATGTGTACTTATGTCAGGATTTAGTCACAGCTTCAGCAAATATGAAAAAAGGTTCATTTTTATTTTTAATAAAAGTTACCTTCTTGTATTAAGAGGATACTGGGTAGGGAACACAGGACCCTGCGAACATAGAGCACTTTTGTGCATGCAGAACTGAAAGACATAAATTACTCCAGAAGATGGCAGTAATGCAATAGTAGGGATACTACTTAGTCAAACACTGACTGAAGAAGAAGACACGCTGACAAATCTAAAGTCGGTTGCGGAGCTGCCTGCATCATCCGCCGACCGAGCCAGGAACCGACGAGCAGAACCGGAGTAAAAAATGGCGTTCACATTCGCGGCCTTTTGTTACATGCTTGCTCTGCTGCTCACGGCGGCGCTTATCTTCTTCGCTATCTGGCACGTAAGTAGACATTTTGACAACTTCAGATTAGACTGTCGGCCCGCCGGTACAACGGCGCTGATAAAAGTAGGTGAAAGAGCGAGGAGGGCTGGAAAAGCCAGGCCGGGGCTAACGCTACAGGCCAGCTTTGTGGCTTCAAAGCCGGGACGTTTTGGGGTTTTTTTACGTCGTTCGCCGCGGATCTTGACGACGTCTGACAGAACGCGTCCAACTCCATAGAAACTGCCGCGCGCTCGGTGTTCTGTAGACGTAACATGGAGACGCGTCCGTCCCAGAATGAATGGAACACACCCAGCCGTTGGCTAAAAGCTAAAGTTAGCTGTCAGTTCAAACATCATTATTTTGTCGTGTTATCGTTATCTCATACAGTTGTTTACCTTTTTATAACCGGTCACAGATTATTTTAAAAATAAATACATTAAAAACGTCAAATGACTTCCCGGGCTTGTCAACTAATAGTTAGTAGTAGTTAATGGATAATAGTCAACAGCTACCAGCTTGTTAGCAGGCTTAGCTAACGGCCGGTCCGGGAACGACAGCCCGCTCTGTGATGCTGCTGTCACCTGCTTTCCTCGCGCTTCCCCAAATCTCACATGTTACATCTCGTTCGTTTTTTAATACGCTTCATTTTATCAACATCAAAATATCAACATAAGCAACGCTGATTGTGAACTTTTAGCTAACATTAACGAGTCCATGACCCAAACATTTAGATCGTTAACGTTACTCACGTCAACACCATAGCGACAGTTCTAAGTTCTGTACCAATGTGTCATGTACGATAATAGTAATAACACGATTAAGACAGTTAAATATGTTATTACACTGGTGTGTAACAGTAAAAAATTACAGGTGTGAACATGAATCATGTCGGCTGAGCTACAGTGCGTGCTTTGGTATGACAGTGAGGGTGATACATTTAGTCGATTATTCAAAACTAATAAAGTAAATACTTAATTTTATTTTTTAAAATAATTTTCCAAGCATTATTTGGTTTTAGCCTAATATTTTTGCTGAAAATGATGGTGAAACATCTAGTCTATTATTATAAATAATAATAATAATAATAATAATTTAAATCATTTAAAAATATGCAACCATATCCGAGCATTATTTTGTGTCAGCAACAAATTTATTTGCTGACAGTGATGGTAAAACATTTAGTTGATTAGTCAAAATAAATAAGAATAAAATTTAAAAATTAACTTCTTTTTAAAGCATTATTTGGTGTCAGTCTCTCAAATCTTTTTGTTCTTTTTGACGGTGATGATGAAACATTTAGTCAATTAGTCAACATAATATTTCTAATAATATAATTAGTTAAATAAAATTGCTAACTTTTTCCGAGCATTATTCAGGTTCAGTCTCTCAAATGTTTTTTCTCTATCATTTTGTTAATAATTGTGTCTTGGACTGTTGGTCAGACAAAAGTTACAAATTGAAAGCTTCTTTGATTATAGGTATTTATTAATTGGAAAAAAAAACCAGATCATTTGACCATGAAACTAATAAGGTCCAGATCAATCAGAAAAAAAGCACGGCAAATATACATAAGAGGGGATTTTTTTTCTGTTACAGGAAATATTGTATGAGACACAGTGTTTGTGTGAAATATTGTATATAGTGTACATTTAAATAATTTTATATAAATGAAGTTACTGCCTTTAGTGACACTTTATTGAAATAACATCATCCTGTTAATGTTGCATCTTACTGACTCAATTTAAAGCCATCTAATACCAAATTTTATTATTTTGCTCGTTCATGAAATGTACATTTCTGCTAAGCTGCTCTCTGTTTATGGAAACGTTGTGATCCTGTTCCCTCCAGATAATAGCATTTGATGAGCTGAAGACTGATTACAAGAATCCTATAGATCAGTGTAACACTTTAAATCCGGTAAGTGACTCCTCCGTATCTGACAAACCTTCCTTGGCTCTTTGACTGCATGCACAAAAATGCTCTGTTCAAAGGTCTTTCATTTATTTTAGGATAATTTTATCCGCCTTTCTGTCTTTTTCAATCATTTCTCTGCACTGTTATGCTAAATAACCTGCCTGTTATGACTTCAGTGATCTTGTCAGCTGTCAAACTCTAACGCCTTTTTGTTTTGTGTTTTCCTAATCTGCTTTTTTTTTTTTTTTTTACATTTTGTTAACGGCAAAAAGACAGTTGAAAAGGTCAAAAAGATTAAAAGAGTCAAAATTGCAATAAAGGTTTGTACCAATCTATTAAAATGCCCGCTCAGTTCAACTCAGTCTGCAGTCTTGTCATTTTGCACGGAGAAGTGTTTGCAAACGTCTTTTCAGTTAACTAATCTCAGAGTCGAGGGCAGAGTTTAACTCGGGATTAGACAAGGTGCCACCTGTTTTTTCCTGTCATGTAGTGGATTGTTTCTTTTTTTTATATTTTTATGAGCATTTTTGTTGCGGATTATTTTATTACTTGTTACCTTTAAAGTGAGCATTAACTGAAATAACGGATTGTGCCTCCTATCGTTCTGTCTTTACCTCATCTAACCCTCTTAATTGACTGCGTTAAGCTGCTATTTTATACAGGAGACGACGTGTGTAGCTGTGGATAATATTAGCTGGGATGAAATATCCTGTGTTATTGTTAATTATTGTTTTTAAGTGTAGCTGTTAACTGAAAAGACTTGCAAATGCTCAAAACATGCATGATCTTTATTACAACCTACCCTTTGTCTGCAAATAGTGTTACTGGTAAATTCCCAGTAAACTCAGACAGGAAACTTGTCTTGAGTTTGAACACCACTGACACCAGGCCAGTACACTCTCCCGAAAAAGCTTTTTAAATTACAGTTTCACAGCAGTTCAGACAGATTAGATAATTGGATTTTGTAGCAAAGCTGTAGATCAGAAGATGCGGTGATGCTTGATTGATGTTGGAGGAAACTGATTAAACGTTCCAGCTTTAAATTAAGCATAATTTCAATTTTCTGAGGTTTGTTCAATTTAGCAATTCACAGATTTGATCTACCGTATGAGGTCAGTTTTTGGCTCTAACCTGCATCACCTGTGGTTCAGAACAGATGGCTGCAGAATCCCAACACTCTCCAGCTCAGCAAAATTTGGGGCCGCTGATTGGTTAGTGATTTCAGTAGTAGGAGGAGTTATTTTAGGTTAAAAAAAAAAAACAAAAAACATTTTCCTCCGTGTCTAATCCACAGTACTATCTGCAGTTTTGACCAGTCTTTTTGCGTGTGGATTGTCAGCTCAGTTGGCACATTTTTTTTGAGCAGTTGTTTCGTATTTGGCAGCACAGTGCAGGATTTCAACACATTATAGCCCCCTTCCTCCCCCTCCTTTCTGCACCTACCTCCTCTTACACCTTTCCATCTGTGGGCTGTCGGTTGCCCCCTCCCTCCTGCTCTTTTTTGAATGCATGGCTTCCATGTGGTGCCTCCATCTGCCCCCCTGAACTCCCCGCACCACATCGAACTGTGTGAACCTGAGGCAGGCTGCTGCTGCATCAACACTGCTCGTGCTCACAGCATGGTCCAGTGTCGCCTGAGTGGGATGATCCGTAGATCTGCAAAAGAGATGCGCAATTTTTGTCAAGAGCAAGCTGTTGATGGGTTTCCCCCCCTTTTTTTTTTCTTTTTAAACTTGTCAGACTTGATGATGCATGACATATAATCAGGGTGGGAAATTAAACTTTTGTCTCCACTTGCAATATCTAGTAGATTTCTAAATTCTGCCAGCAGATCACATTATTTACAGCAAATTTGATGCTTGATTTGGCTCAAAACAGTCAAACATTGTTCTGCCACGTTAGAGGACGTCTGAAGGTAACGCAGGCCTCACTGTGGGAGTTTTAAGTCGGCCAAGCGAGGTCTTTTTTTTCCATAGTTTGACTCCAGTTTTGCAGGTGGCAGGTCTTAATTTTTCACCCTGTTTATTGTGGTACACATTGTGTCAGATCAGTGCATGATAACGCACTGTTCATGCACCTGCAGCACACTTGTGACTTTTTCTGCACATGTAAAAATGTGTATTAATAGAGCATCAAACTAGGCCCGAGCGGCACAGAAATATAAGAATCTATGTATGAAATGCATTCATGTAAGCGTCCTACTGTAGCTCATTAGTATTTCACTCCTGTCTTTGACTCCGTGGAGCTGGCTGGATTTTTTAGATGTCTGACTCTTTAAATAGCTCAGCTTCCTCTTTGTGAAATTGCCTTTGTGGCTCTCTAACTTTACACTGTTTTTGTCTTCTGACAAGTTTTAACTTCATTAAATGTAATTAGGTATTTTGCGTGGGCGGTTGAAGGATTTGTCCACAGATTATTGACAGTAAATTGACTAACAGGCTTAATTAAAGCAAAGGAGTTGGACTGATTGCTGGACTGATTGTTGTTGACGTTTTCTCTGTTTTTCCTCTTTCAGCTGGTGCTGCCAGAGTATCTCATCCATTTCTTCTTCTGCGTGATGTTCTTCTGCGCAGCCGAGTGGCTCACCCTCTGTCTCAATCTACCACTGCTGGCTTATCATGTCTGGAGGTGATAATCTCACACAAGGAATTTATTGTCTTCTCTTTCAATAAAAGTGTAGCAACAGTAAGCAGAGTTTCATCAGATTAAACGCTCGGTTTTGTTACCGTGCTGCAGGTATATGAGCAGACCTGTGATGAGCTGTCCGGGACTCTACGACCCAACAACCATCATGAACGCCGACATCCTGGCGTTCTGTCAAAAAGAAGGCTGGTGCAAACTGGCTTTCTACCTGCTGTCGTTCTTCTACTATCTCTACGGGTACGAAATACTTTTTTCTGCCTTGTTTTTTTGTTCTGAGCACTCGTGTTTTGGTTGGAGGTTCAAAAAGGAAAAGGGTAATTCGCACTGGATTTTAGCGTACCTGTTTGTAACAGTTGGGAAGATGGTTATGGTTATTCTGTGCAAATCTGCCACAGTTCTACTTTTTGAAGTTAAAGTTTAGGGCAAATTAAGTATTCTAATAAATAAATGTCACAAATAGTCTCTTATTAAAGGAATACTTGTAATTTTGGGGAAATGTGCACAAACACTCTCTTGCTGAGTGAAATGTCAGCTCTGCTTGTCTTTAAGTGCTTATTTTTAAGTTAAGATTGCTTCAGTCTTCATCAATCAGGAGGTTTTTACCGGCCGTATTATTCACAGAGGTCACGTTTCCAAAAGGAAAAGGCACAATTATCAAAATCAGTTAGTTAACTGTCTCCTGACAGTAACTTAATATTTAGAGACGTTAAGAAAAACACGTACTTCTCATGTGCTGAATGGGATTAGTGTTTGTTCAGAGAAATATCTAGCAAATATCTGGCGTATCCGCACATCAAGTCGTTCCCGTCACAAGGATTTGGAATTGTTTAACATTGAGACAGTTTTGTTTTGCTTTAACACCCCTTTAATCTGAGGTATTTGGTTTGTGGATCTATTATATTTTTCATGTTGGTTCATATTAATCATACAGTGAAGAGCTCCTCTCATCCGACTCAAGATGCCAAAATGTTGAGCTGTTTCTTTAACCGTAGCTGTATTTTTGGTCACAAATGCCTGTATAACAACACCTCTTCCTAAAATACAACGAGCTGGCAAACTGACGTATGGAGCATGAAAAACAAAACAAAAAAAAATGTCCAGATGAACGACATTCAGGGAGCCTATGGAGCCTAAAACAACAGCTTGCTGCTCTGAAAATATGTCGCAGGTGTGCGAAATGTTGCCGAAACAGGACCAGGATGTGCATTTTTTCAAACAAGCGACATTATTGCGAAAAAGCATCTAAATTCTAATTTCTGGTCTCTTTCCAACAGGATGATTTATGTTCTGGTGAGCTCTTAAACCGGACGATGAAGGAAAAGGACCTGCATGAACCGTAGACGACCAGACACTATGCTCTTAGTGCTGGAACACTGGACCTGCTGGAGACCAGCGTTCAGCAACACAAGACGCCATTTCTAGCGGACGAACTCTCGACCACCCCCCCACACACACAGCGCAGAGTGTCATTTTGGAAACATTTAGCCCGTTTTAAGAGAATATCTCGGTCGCAGCGTTCCTCTCATAAGCACTATAGTTTAAATTTTATGGAAAACGAGGACAAACCTGAATGGACAAGTTTTTTGTTTTTTCCTTCTTTTTTTTTATTTTTAAAGGTGTGGTGATTTTGATGCTTGGGATTTAAATAAAGTTTTTTTTTCATCTTGGTTCCCAACTTTTGAGTGTTTACAAATTTAGGTAGACATTTTCAGGTGTGCATTATCTGTGAGAATCTGAGCTGAACTGCGTTAGCTTTTCCTGTGAATTAGACTCTGGGCTTTGACGGCTAATTTAAACCCGCAGCGTGATTCATCATCATCACTAAAACAAACGGTTAAATGCAAACTACACTTCTGTTCTTGCTCAAGGATACATGGGGTCTAAAAAAAAAAAAAAAAACGGTTGTTTTGGGACGTGAAGGTGCGGTTTTGTACAGTGAGGGCTGAAGTGCATGGGTTATTATCACTTAGTGTTGCACAGCGACAATCACAACCTGGTTGTCACATCAGTTTTCAGACTTTCTGATGTATCGTTTCCATACTTCAGACTTATCTATCATCACATTAACATCATGTAATCCCTGTTGAAACCAATGGCAATATTTGTTTTAAGTGTGAATCCAGAGTAGGCAGCGATGTGTCCGTGACCTGTATTTCTGTAGAATCGCCCTCGCAGCAGCTATCGATAAAATAAAAAGGTAAACTCAACAGTATACCAATATACTCGGCATTAGGGAGCAACAGTGCTTCAATTCTGCTTTTCGCGTTTGAGCTTTAGTGGCAAACTGCTGGTGTGCCATACTGTTGAATGTACCTTTTTGAAATTCCTTAACTGTTTTTGTCGTGTGCATTTTGTTCATTTCAGCACCAAATGTTCTCCAGCATTAGCATCAACAATGTTTATTTATTCTTTTTTTTTTTTTTTTTTTTTTTAAATCGTCTCCAAGATATCAAGTACTCCTCACTGTCGGCTCGTTTCCAGAAATCGAATCTGGAAAGGTTTTTTTTTTTTTTTTTTTTTAGAATCAAGGCCATTAAAGATAAAAGTTTTCATAAATACTGGAGTATTTATTGCCATTTTCAAGTGTGTACATTTATCAGGGAAAGGGATGGTCATTTGTCACAGGTAACATTTTTATGTATTAGATCCCATCGTGTCACATCTAGGAAATGACAACTTGAGTTTATTTGAATCTAAATAAAACTATCCCACTCTTATCATGGACTGTTGTTTTAACTCAGTACCTTTTAAGGTTTTCAAGCACGCAAAAGCATGCATTTTTATTGACCATGTTAGCAGGCTGGCCAATAAAAACGATTAGAAATATTTGGGGGCAGGAGAGCACCGTTCAACAGTGCTACAGCTTTAGAGACAAGACATAATGTTTACATCTGAAAAGCCCCCATCCAGTTTATTTTTAAGTATAGTATTCAAGGTCGAGAGTAGAACCTCTGAGTTAACGCCCTCAACCTTCTGAACAAAAAGCTCATTATCAGAAATGCACGTAAACATTTAAACTGAACACCCCAGCACCATTTCCTCATCAAGTCTTTAATTTGATTGTAATGAGGATGAAAAAAAGCAATATATTATAATACTCGCTTAAAGTGCAATCAGAGAAAACAATTAAATCACACACAGTCCGGAAACCATCGCTGAGAAATGAGAGTTTGAAGAGATCGATATTTTCTCGTCTCGCTGATCTGAAGACAGTTGATCACCGAGACACTGATCGCTCTATGGGGACCTCTCTGCTTTCTTGATAGGCTGCGTATTTTTCCTGAAACTCATGGAGGAAGTTGTATTGCTGCAAAAAAGAAAAAAACATGTTGGTTAAAATATTTGTAGATCAAATATTAAATTTTAAAAGCCACAATTCACAGAAAATGAGCAACAATAAACACAAATATTACCAAACATACTTTAGGTTCTGTATGTTTTAGCTAAATAAATTTATTTAAAAAAATTATTTTATTTTATTTTATTTTTTTACACGTTACTGCTGAACATATCGACTTTATTTTACATTGTCACCCTACAGATAAGCATTTCCATATGGCCTAGGAAAATACATGTTTTCAAACATATTTTTCACGTAGACAGGGCTCTAAAAAACATTTTAAAAAATCTCTTAAAGTGGCCTAAAACTGTGTGTGGACAAGAGGCCAAAACATGGAAGAAAATATCTGAAAAAAATGAAAATACACATATTTTTATATATATATATATATATATATATATATATATATATATATATATATATATATATATATATATATATATATATATATATAAATCCATGAGAAAGAAATTTAACATTTGAGGTTTTCAGAATTCATTCTAAATATGGGTGATATGGAGAAAATCAAATACTTTTTCACCAAATATACTGATGAAGACTGTGACAATATGGGGCAAAAATCTGTTTCTTTAAATACCTGTACAGGTGTTGAAAATACCTAAAATTAAAATGGAAGAATCTTTTTTTTTAAAGCACCACTAAGGACGATCTTTCAAAATACTGAATCATTGCTCGTTTAAAACAGAACATTGGTAAAAGAAAACTGAAGTATAATACTTAAGCCTGCTGAGTTTCTTTTCTAAATGACAATGAAATAAGCGAAAACAAAAGGCAGCCTACAGGGGTTGAGGTTGAGGTTTGCAGTGGAAAACAGCATTAATGCTAAATAATGAGGTAAACACGCAGAAGCTGCAGTAAGCTATAAAAATCCTTAAATGCCACAGATTTAGAGAGGGAGAAATGCAACCTCTCACCTTCACGGTCTGTATCGCTCCTCCTCCTCGGTGCTCCCTGAGGATTTCAATGGCTTTGTTTGCCGTCATTGTTAGAGAGAGCTGAAGCAGCAGACAGGCGGCGACTGAAAACATGAGACGACCGTGTGATCAGAGCAGAGAAATAAACAGACTAAGCAGTATTTGACATTTTTCACAAAGGTCAAACTTTTCAGCGTAAACTAACATATAAAGACAAACACATTGATCTTGGCTGACGTGAAAAATGACCCAAATAACATTATTCAAAGTAAAAGTAAACGTACTTAATCCGGAGCGTCCCAGGCCTCCATAACAGCTAAAGGGAAGGAGAGAAAAAAGATCCAATCAGATGCTAAAAGCTGGAGGCAAATTGTTTGGTTGTATAACAGGAGGAGTCCCAAGGGGGAGTGTTACAGAAAATAAGTGTCTTTGTGGGGAGATGTTCTCTGAGCACTGTCTGAGCACTACAAAGGTTTAAAAATACTTCAAATATTAAAAAACACAAAGGGAGATCTCTCACAGAGAGTCTGGCTGGATCTGTGTTTATTTTTTAACCCTCGCTGACCCACTCTCTATGTTTGCATGCTGGGCAGAAATACCCTGCCACACATTTGCGTAGTTAACTCTCACACATATGGCCGGACCAGTACAACCGGTTTGATTTTGTTGTCTGTTGAGAAGCTTCGTTTCAGCCGATTTTACGCATCCTGGTTTAAAAAAGTGACACATGAACCTTCTTTGAACTGCTCTGAGGCTGCGGTCAGTAGTTGTGGTTACACAGAGTTTTCTACTCCAATAATAATTATAATTAGCACTGAATTCTGACTTTAAAGAAAAAGAAAAGTTCCTTATTTAAATTGTGAAAAGGCTCTGGTTTAACCACAAATCTTTACACACTTTGTTTACACAGGAAACATTTGTTGAAAAAAACAAAAACAAATTTAATCTGTTGTCACATCACAAAAGCTACTAATCAGACAAAACCTCGCCAAAGTGAGAAACACTTTGTTGTTATGAATATGTCACTCAAACTGAAGTGCTCATGTGCAGTGATATTTGAGTTAAGTTTGCTTGTTATTCATGAACCTTTCTGGCTACAGAAAACCGTCGGTGGAATCAGGAAAGAAAAAAGGCTTTCCTTCTTTTCACTAGTTTTAAGGGCGGCTCCATTATTTATTTTTTGTGTTTAGAGGTTTTTATATCATGCTGTAACTTTCTAGTTTTGTTGCTGATGTATTAAAATCTGAAAATTCTAATTTTGGTTGAAGTGTGTGTGTTTTAGCATTAAAAAAAAGACCTTAGGTAGCTTTTTACACAATGTCTTGACAACATATAAACCCACGTACTGCTGCCAACACCACGTTAGTTCATTTTTGAAAGTCAAAAAATGAAAAATAAAAAAATTGAGGCAGCAGGAAGCAAACCAACGTCCATGTGCTGTGAGGTAAAGTTACGGCTTCTTTCAAAAGGAGTCCGGTGGCTTTGCAGAAAGCACAGATAATACTTTCACTTCCCTGTGAAAGGGCTGTCTGATGACAGAGTAAAGTGCTGTTTCCTACGTCACCGTTTTTCCATAACGGCTGAATGAGAGTTTCAATTTGAAAACAAACAACTGAAACCAAAAAAACTCCACTGGAAAAAATAACGTTCATCATCAACAGCCAACTCATTTTGGAGGTCTAAACATGTACATAGTTTCTGTAAAACATTCAGCCAACTGGCAGGAAAACAAACTACTTGTTGTAACATGTCAACTTGTAAAAACCTCTTTTGACAGCCGCTCGAGTCTGCCAGGTAAAATAATTCAAACACACCGAGTAGTTTTTGAAGCCATTTGTCTGTTTGTCTTTTATCCAAAACAAAGAGGGACATAAATAATACTCAACATTATCCGAGATTTCAATAATGTGTCATTCGTTTAATACTTGTGCAGCTTTTAAAGCTATTTTGTCTTTATTCCAAATCTCATCAGTTCACTTACTGGATCACGGTCCTCCTGTTGTTCTCCAGGTTGACCTGCAGCTCCTCCAGGATCTGGCAGCACTGCTCCATCTCAGGAGCGTCTCCGTCTGGAAAGGGAGTGTGGTGAACTGTGAAGCCTCGCTGCCGGTAGACCTCCAGCAGGGAGGGGACCCTGTATTTGTTAAGCTCTCCTCTGGTGCAGAAAACAAACACCTCCTGAACACCCTGGTTCTGGAGCTCCTCTGTTAACAAGAAAGAAGACAGGATGTAAAACAACAAAACTTTCACACTTAGAAAGTGAGCTGAATTAACGTTACGATATAAGATTCTACAAAATAACTCACACTACATTTATCATCCTTACTGATCGGAGATAAAAAAGTTAAATAAAAGCTGAAATCTGCCTGTGAATGTTTGTTGATTGTTTAAAAGCATTTTATTTCTGCACCAGTAAGGATTAAGATCATCTTACCGACGTCTCTTTCAAGATTCCTGCGGATATCTTTGTATTTGCAGCCTGAAGTCAGATAAAGGAAACAGGTTTTTATGATCAGCTGCACAAAAACGTACAATAAAATAAAAGCACAGATAGATGAAATGCTGTATTACATCTTTACCTGGCAGTGCACATATCCCAAGAAACTGCGAGCACTCCACTATGGACAGAGGCAACCTTAGAGCCAATAAAAATATAATATACATGAACATGGCAATGCTTATTTTACTTTAATATTCATTGAAACACAACGACCATCTCTGTAGAACCAATTACTTCCATCACCACAATCAAAGTTTCCATTATCATTCAAAAAAAAACATCTGAAAGGCTCTTATTATTTCACAGATTAATTTGTAAAAGCATTTTATGTTGTAGATACAAACTTTTTTGTAATTCATGCATTTGTATCAATTTTGTAGTTTGATTATGAAACTTTGATAATTTGCACAATCTTTGTTTTCATCTTTTAGTGTATTATTATTGCTATTTAATAGGAGAGGTATCTTTACTCTCTTTAAAGAGACTGAACAGACTGGTCAGGAGGGCCGGTTCTGTCCTGGACTGCTCCCTGGACTCCATTGAGGAGGTGGGTGAGAGGAGGATGTTAGCAAAGCTCACATCCATCATGGACAACCCCTCTCACCCACTGCATGAGACTGTGGGGGCTTTAAGCAGCTCCTTCAGCAACAGACTGAGACATCCACTCTGCAAGAAGGAGCGCTACCGCAGGTCATTCATCCCATCTGCAATAAGACTCTATAACATCAGCATCACTGGCTGATGGGAACAAAACTGGCTTCATCCAAAATTCATCCCAGAGTAATTTGCACAACAAATTTTTGTACTATTCTCTAATCCATCTTTTGTGTACATACTATTCTATTACTTAATTATTATTATGTGTACATACCTTATTTCCTCTATGTACATACTTATTTTATTACTTATTTATTGTTATTGTTATTGTTATTTTCTTTGTTACATTTCACTTTTCTTTTTTCATGCTGCTGTAACATTTGGAATTTCCCCCAATGGGGGATCAATAAAGGAATATTCTATTCTATTCTATTCTATTTATAAGCCAAGTTTAGCTTTGAACCTCTTCTGCACAATGTTTTAAACTTTTCAAATACTTTTCTATACACATATCCATGCAAACAAACCTTCTAAACTAAAACTAAAAACACTTCGCCCTTTTTAAACAGACTGACTTTCACTCTCACTTCCTCAAGACAAAAGGAAAACTGCTGAAACTCACCAGGAGATGCGGAAGGGCGTCAGCTGCTCCTCTCCAATCTCCTCCTCTTCAGATGAGGAGTCAAACTCTGTCGTCCTCATGGCTACAGCCCAACACACTGTAGAGACACGAGGGGGGACACTGAAATTCAACAATCAGCCCACTGACTTCACATTAAGTGCACTTAAATTAGTACTGAAGATACTCAAGACTTTGTCACTAATATTTTTTTTTTAAAAAAAGGTGGATTTTAAGAATACAAAGAAACCAGAAAATTCACTCAAAAACCTTATCAAACAACTGTGTGGCACACTTTGGAAATTATTTGCAGCTTAGTAAAATTAAGGGTGTACAAACAAAAAACTAAAATTGTACATTATATCACAATAGCGCACCAAATACTGCTATAATAAAGCTTATAATGTCAATTTGGGATTAAACACTCGCTACAAAAACATGTATTTGTTTATGACTAAATTATATTATGCAGGTTTTTGTTTCATTATGTGCCGTTCCCCTGAATTTCACACCGCCATATGGTGTCGTGCTACTATGTATATAACACGCTAACACCAGGGAGGGTATGGTCCTTTAAATAAGATTACGTGTCAGCGAGTAGCTAGGCTACACACCAGCCTGTATGTAAACTATGAATTAAACATGCTTTAGTCTGGCTAGTAGCGATCATTTTCTCCTCTACCCAAAAGGTAATAAGAGACAAATGAAGACAACATCACATTTAACATTAAAACGTACGAAATGCTGTTTGGAGAGTAATTTGCTGCTGATAGTAGCTAACGCTAGCTGCTCATCTGTCAAATCGAAATCTAAAAACAGAAAACGATTAAACTAAAATCTTCATCAGAAGAGCATAAATAGCTGCGTAACATTACAGAGATACATATCTGTGTATAAATATGCGGTATATATTTGTAGTTTTTCTAAATCCTCACCGGTCACGCTCTCGTCCTCTCGGCTGTTTTGACAGCTCCGTCAGCTGCTGCTTCGATTTGAAAATTCCTTGAGCTCAGCAACCAATCACGTTCAAGTACTGTCCTCTGACCACGCCCCTCTCAAAACGAAGGAGGCACGTGTGCGCTCGGTTTATGCTGCGGGATGACCCACGCGGGCGGAGTGTAGAAAATCAACATTCATGAAATTTCCAAAAATGAGAGATAATAATCTATCGCCTAAACACTGGTGATATAATCTGTTTATTCAATAATACCCAAGCTGTTTGATGAGTGTTGTAAATATACAATAACTATACATTAAACACTATATTGAAACGAGAACAAAAATACAGTAATATACTGCACATAAACAGGCCATGACACAATATGAGCCTCACGTATATTTAAATATATATTTATGGATATTACGGACCTATTTATTAATCGTACATATATTTACTTTATACATTTTAAGCAAGTAAGTAAAATGTATGTATCTATCGCAGACATAAAGGACACAATGTCCTTTACAAGGGTAATATAACATACAAGACTATACACATGAAAGACAAAGCGACTACTTATAAACTATTTGTACAATGCACAATGAAAAAAAAAATCACATTATACTATTATTAAGTATAAAGTAAACACATCACGGCTGCTAGAGTTAAATTACTTGATTTCTAGATTATTTCCATAAAAAATTGCATAATTTAAGGCACTGTATTGTATATTATGCCATCTCTCTAATTCATTTAGTGTTTTTTTTTCATTATTGTTTTTCAGACCATCTCTGTTCTGTTATATATATTATTATTTTATGAATAACGAAAAAGTAATAGAATAAATTTACACTGATGCACAATAATTACTTAATAACTATATTATTAAGCAATTCTCCCATCAGAGCAGTGACATGGTGCATGGTGAACCTGACTGCCTCAGTTAATCACAGCTGCTCAGTGAGCGTCACGCGGGACATCTGCTGTCCGCACAGAGCCGCGCGCAGCTCAACACGCGACAGCCGCCTTCAGACACCGCCAATGACTGAAAACAAGTTTTTCCACAGAGGAAACACGGGGAATTTTAATTATTTTTGGGATTAACTGCATCTCCTCTGATGTTTGGAGAAGCGACATCAAGGAGCTTTAACTGAGGTGAGGTT
Source organism: Plectropomus leopardus (assembly GCF_026936395.1). Taxonomy (NCBI): domain Eukaryota; kingdom Metazoa; phylum Chordata; class Actinopteri; order Perciformes; family Serranidae; genus Plectropomus; species Plectropomus leopardus. Next base: position 7,487,892 of record NC_142189.1, read on the forward strand.
TCTTTTACATCTGTTGCTTCATCAGTGTGTGTTTTCCTTTGTTTATGTGAATTCTTGGAAATCTGGACGTTATGGTTATGTTTAGAAAAGATAACAGCTTTTAAGTAGCTACCAGGCATATCACAGTCTTGCAAGCAACATATAATTTCTATATATTTTATATATAGAAGTGATATAATATCGGGATCTTTGTTATTGGTTTAAATTTGATGTTTTGTGGTGTATTTTCTGTTTAAATCACGAGGCTAATGCTTATAACATTTTCCATTTTTTTGCTGATCCCTGCCTGTCCTTCTGTCTGCAGACCTATAAGGAGGTTTCTTGGCTCCTGCAGCCATTTCCCCTGCAGGGCTGAGCTCTTTGGCTGGCTTGCTACTTCCTTAGCAGAGGGGCTGCTGGCAGGGGCAACGTCATAGCAGGTACCACAAACAAAACAAGAGTAAAAGGCACACAAATCATTAAATCTGATTACCGATGTCATTATAACTGCTCTCGTAAAAGCAGATTTTTATCAGTTGAAAGAATTAATGACAATTCACATACTTTTGTGCTGAAAATCTAAAATACTCTAATTAACTCTATGCAGATACTCAGTTTTTGCTTCTGTCTTACAGTTTAGGTGTGCATTTGGTCAGGAAGAGGTTAAAGATTCACTTCACTGAGGAAAAAAGAAGCAGGTTGACCTCACTGCTTTGTCACTATTGTGTGAATGTTATTTGATATGCTTGGAGTGAATTACACAGGAGAACATGCTTTTCTCTACATGGTGGTCTCAACTCAACTTTACTCTTCAGTCTCTCAGCTAGAAATATCTAACGGATCATCTGAGCTCACAGTTTGTGCATTTTAACAGCTGGGTGTTTGCAAACAGCCGTGTTTGTGTGTCTCTCTGTACAGGTCATGAAGCCTCAGGAGGCAGAGCTTGTTACTGAAATCTCCAAGGTATTCTGCACCCTCCCTCATTAGTTTGCCTGGCTTTGTTAAAGGGACAGTTCACTTTAAATTTAAAGCTCTTATTATCTGATTAAACTAAAATGAGCTGTTGTTGGTAAATAAACTCCAGCTGACGTCCAAGAGTAAAATCCAGGATCAAAATACAGTTTAGACATTGAAATTAATGCAAAACTTCAAATAAAAGCCTATTAGACACCCAGTCCCCTTCACCAGCCAGGTGTGGCTACGCATTTTGACAAGTAAAGGCCTGTCTCTCAATTAGAGCCCTGGTCTTGTTGCCATGCAGTCACTTTTATAGAAGTAATATTTATATGTATTAAACTAGGTTGTTGGCTACCTGCTGGAGTTTGTTAGTTAGCTGCTTAGATCACATATACAATATGTATATATGTTTTGTCAATATGGACATACTACTCACGATGTTTGCTTGGTAAGATTCTCCGCACTTAAATCATTGAGTTCATTTTACCGAAAATGTGAGCACCAGAGAAGACAGTATTACTGGCATAGTAAACAAGAAAGATGCAAAAAAGAGGTTAGCAAATGTGGAAGACTATTTTTTAAAAGGTGAGGAAAAAATGTCCAGTTAACTATATCCATAATTATGTATTTAAAATTATTTTACAATGATGATTTTTAAACTTTTTCAGGTCCTCTGTTGCATTGTTTTTAATTTTACTTTTTATGTTGTTGTTTTTTTTTTTACTTTTTATACATCTTTTTATTTTATTTTATTTGGCACATTTTCAGGTAATTATTTGTACTTTTCACAGATTTTTTGCTGATGTCTGGGTCATTTCTTTTGTTGTTGCTCATTACCTTCTTCCCATGTTTTTGTTGTCTTTAAAGCCAAATTGTTCAGGTTTTATTTTTTTGTGCAATGATTTGTTTTTATTAACTGATGCTCACATTATAGTTCAATTCCAAAAATACATCAGTTTCCATTTGTGCATTTGAAAAAAAAAAAATACTAATTTTAAAAAGATACACGAAGGTACCTATAAGATAGTGATAATATTAAATATAAATAAATAAATGAAATAAAAATTAAAAAAATAAAAAGGAGAAAAGAGGTAAAACATAACTAAACTTTTTATTCATGTTTTAAATGGTCAAATAAATAATTTGATTATTTTACAATCTTTGCTGAGCAACAGTTTAGCGTGAAAAGAAATAAAAGCCCAGCTATAAGCCTATTGAGTTCAGTGATTTAAGTAAATAATAGCTCAAGCAATTACTTGGAGTTTTACGGCATGCTTTTATCAGCCTTAGTTTACAAAGACTACAACCTCTGCAGTGTAAAAGTCGATGCTGTTGTGCCTTGTTAAAAGATTGTATTGTATTTTTGACTGGTATTTTCTACAGTTACAATGCATGGTCTCAGAGCTGAAGACGGGATTCACCAGTGCTCTGCTGGAGCTCAGTCAGATCCAACATGGAGACACGTACCTGAGGGAGGAGCTGGAGGAGAACAGGAGGAGCTGCCAGAAGAAAGCTCTTCGTATGGAGGCTCTGGTTGAGTCTCTGAGGGTGAGACTCCAAGGACTTTAGCTGCTGAGAGAAATGAGACAAGTGTGGTTCCAGTATGTGCTGTATTCACATGACAATTCACAGGAACACAGAAATGTTCACCGCTCAAATTTGACTGGTGCATTTAACAGATATTACTCAGTATACGTACCTACATTTAACCGACGTCTCGTCATCCAACAGGAGGAACTTGGAGTAATGCAGTGTCAGATCGTGCAGCTGTACAGTAACAGACAGAGACCTCAGCAGGATGCAAAGAGCTCCACATCCAAACATCAAAGGTGAACCAATCAGCAGATATAAACTACAGAGCTATACTGGCAAAAATCTCAAGCATGAATGCTTTCTGAACCGATTTCAAACATATTTGTGTATTAGGGCGCAACCATATACCTCACAGATGTTACTTTTTACACTTTTTACATTGCAGATGAATTCACAAGACTCAGACTTTACTCATTCCTTCATCTGCCTTTACTTCAGACTTAAAGTTTTTGCTTCAGTTGTGCTGAAGCAACAGCCCCTCAAAGTAGATCAAAACTCTCGTTTGTTTCTTTACAGGAGATCCACATTAATAATACAATACTTGTTAATAATAAACAGCAATAACAAACAGTAAACAATTACTCATAAAAAAAGCTGTTACGCCTCGCCAGGAGGTTGTTCCTGCTGGTAAAACATTTGTTGTAACATAAGTGTAAAACCTGCAGAGACGTTTTTCCATCTGTCCACTGTTGTGCAGCAGCGATCCAGCAGATTCATCCTGTGAACGGAGGCAGTGTGACTGTTCGTCTGCTCCGCCACCGGCCTGTCTGTCAAGAGGGAAACTGCTCCTCCACTGTTTCCTGCAGGGCCTCAAAGCCGGACTGAGTGAAGGCACAGGTGAGAAGTTTCAGCTGATTGCTTTGACACAAAAGGCCAGGTGTGAATAATGACATCGATGATGGCTGAAGTCCATTTAGCTGCTTTGATTTCAGGTTCATGGCGCTGTGCATGCTTACTCACAGTCACTCTCACGTGAACACTTGAATATAACAGAGCCACATCTCGTGTCATGAGTAACACCTGTGCTTCTCCTACTACCTAAAAAAGGCCTGTGGTGATTCAACTAACAATAAACATATGAATATTACAGAAACAATAAATGGCAACCTGTAAAAATGACATTAAATGGGCAGTAGGTCATTCTGCTAGGTGGAGTAGGTCAGTGTGTCAGGTAAAAACATCAATAAGAACAGACCACAACCTGTTTAAATGTAGTTAAAATGGGGAGAAGGTCATTCTGAAAGGTTAATATTTGTACCTAACAGAATGACCTTCTCCCATTTAACTACATTTACACAGGTAATAGTCAATTTTAGTACATGTATCAGTTAGAATAGAAACCCATCTTGTATAAACGTAGTCAAACGGGGGAGAAGGTCATTCTGATAAGGAACACGTTTTTAACTGTTTCAGATTTTCTCACTCTTCTTTATTCTTACTGGTCTCACTACTTTATACCTTTACGTTTGTATTCTGATTATCATCGACTGTCTTTTGTTTTAAAAGAGCTCCATAACAAAAGTTTTATATTTGTTATTATTATAAAAAATGTGTTTGTTTGATTTTACTGAAGTCACTCCGAGTCAAAGCACCTTCCTCAAAAGCACTTGAGCATTATCTTAGCCAATTATTTCTGCGAGCTATATTTCGATTATCAGATCACGGACAGAACTTAATGCTTAGCCACAAACTATCATTTAGTGGAAATAGAAACGTTATGGGTGAAATGCATGTCTGTGTGACTTGACGTTTTTTCTTTTTTGTGCAGATGCACGTCATCAGGTGGCAATGCAGCTTTTGCATTCTGAATGGGAGTACGTGTCAACTTTAAACCAGCTGTACGATAAATACAAGACACCACCAGCTCACCAGATGACTGTGGAGCCGTAGTGAGTGTTAAAGAGTTTACATAACTGAGCAGAAAACAACATTTAAGTCTTGTCCTGTCGAAAAGGGAACAGCAATCTTTTATTAGGTTGTAACATATAAACACGGTTAAACTGCATGGATTATTAATAGTTGCGTACATAAATTCTATCAAACAGATGCAAAAATGGAAGTTGTTTTAAAAACAATATTTTTTAAATTTGTTTAAAAGAATATTATTTTTTTATTGCTTTGTTCATTGTATATTCAAAATAAATGTTTCAATAAATATTTAAAAAAAACAAAACAAAAAAACGTTTTGGCTGTGTCCAAAACTGAATGTACATCTTAGGTGTCAGGAAAATAATGGGATAGTTGATTTTTTTTTTAATCTCTTTTGGTGAGGCAATTTATACTGCTTAAATTGAAAGAAAAAAATACTCCTATCTTTAAGAATTTGATAAAAGACCTTATAAACCATCTGACTTTGGAGAAAATTTGATATTCTACAAGAGGGTGAACTCTGAAATGTTACACTGTATGGCAACCTTTTAGTAACCTACCGAGATAAACCACTGATACTGCAGTTTTGTAATACTGACCCTTTATTAGATATAGTATACTTTTTTTAGTCTGTTAAATTTTGTAAAGCTCTTTTGTTTTATTTTGTCTTACCTGCCATCATCGTCACACACTCTGTCCACTTTGATTAAAATCATCTCTTTGTCTTCTGTGTCGTGATCCAGTCAGACATATCTGAAGTTTGTGGAGCAGCTGCTGCAGCGACATCTGCTCTTCAGAAACACCCTGCAGGAACGATTATCTGCTGAACACTGGAAATCTCTGGTTGGAGACATCCTGGTGCAGCTAATCGGACAAAATGATGTAAGCTGATGTTATTCTGAATGATTTCACTCAGTTACGCTGAACACTGACTCATTCTTGCCCTGTTTTTGGGTCATCCAGACAGCCTTTTCAGATATGTACCTTGGATACACAACTACCTTAGCATCATTTCTCTCACTGGAGTTCAACAGACTAAATAACTCTGAGAAAATGCAGGTATTTAAAGCGATACAGCATCAGCATTATTCAGTCATAACGTACCTGAGTAACAATGCTGACGGATGTTTTCTGTCTGCTTTTAACAGAGCGGCCAGATGGAGAGAGAGGAAATGAAACTGCTCTCCCTGCTGTTGGCACCTGTCTCTCGTATACACAGCTACCTGAGCCACATTCAGGTGAGTCAGCAGCTTCGGTGAGTCCAGTCTGTAGAGCTGCAGCTACATGAGACGTGACACTGCAGGTCAACACAGAGCTGAGGATGGAATAATGAGACGTCCAACATCTGAAAAACACACACACAGTGACTCAGACCAGATAATAAAACCCATGAGGATGTTTCTTCAAGACAGTGAAAGGCTAAAGAATAACAGAGAACAAAATACCTTGAGAAGTGTTTACAGTCTTATAATTTTTAAAGTTTTTTTTTAGATTTAAAGCCCTTTCAAACATGAAATCTATCCCTCAATTGTTGAGGAACATTTCCGGCATGAAGTCGTGCATGAATGGGAGGAGGGATCGATATACAAGAAAACCTCGACTGTCAGTTTACCACCTCAATACCTGAAAGGTTATCTCCGGAAATTGTGTGCAAATAGAAACTTTAGAAACCATTTTAGGAGGTATTATTGTTCAACAATACATTTAATTAAGGTTATTTCTTTTTTGGTTTAATAGTTAAAAAGCTGGAGTTAAAGTGACCCTAACCCTTACTAAATTTGCTTCATTTTTCTCATTGTAACCCTGTAGAACTTGCTGCAGTGGACGGGTAAAGACCATCCTGACTGTAGCCTCCTGCTGGGAACTGAGCGAGCACTCAGGAGCATTTTGTCTCGCTGTCATGTGACCCTGGAGGAAGATGTCAGATGGGAGGAAGGAGAAGGAGCTGGACAATGGTCAGGACATCCCCATCAGATGATCTTTAAGTAGAAAGACTCAAGCTGATGCCTCCTATATCAGATTAGATGTTTATATCGATCACCTGTTGGTGTCTTTGGAGATTAAAATTATCTTCATTCTTTGCATCAACAGCAGCTACTCTGATGCGGTGGCTGGTGGATCATCTGCAAATTGTTGCACTAGGGGCCAACAGACCAGAGAGCCTCAGCGCGAGTCCAACACTGCTGCACAAAAGTGAGTGTCGCCCTGTGCTGGTTTCAGAGGGAGCATTTTAGGGGAGATAAACACAAGAGAAACACATTTTAAAGAGGAGTGGATCCCTTAGTAAACATACAAAGGCCTTGTTCGGCAAAAAAATTTTAGTATCCAAAGCAAATGGGTTTTTTTAATGAAAGAAGAGAAAATGTATTTGCAGTTTCCATGTTTTCAGATCTAAAAGATGAAATTTTGGGGTTAAAGCAGTTACAAAAGAAATGGGAAAGAAAAGATGACAGAAAGAAGAAAGGAGGAAATGATAGTAAAAAGAAAGCCGTAAGAAAAGAGAAAAAAGAAGGCGAGGAGGACAGGAAATAATGAAAAACTACATTTTTATATGAGCTGTTCTAATGCCAAATGTAAATTGTACAATGTAAAAAATAATCTACAACTGTCAGAAAAATGTAGCACAAGTAAAGTGACAAAAAAAGAAAGAAAAAAGTAACGTAAAGTAATTGTACAGAGTAAATCTGCTACAGGTTTTTTCCTCTCACTCTAACGGCTTTGCTGGACTCTCAGTAAAATAACTTCCACTTTCCTTCCCACAGAGACGACCAACCGGCTCTCAACCTCACTAACGGAGTTGACGGCTGTCACTCGATGCGTTTGGAGTGCTGGTCCTGCAGCCCAGTGAGGAGGAAGGACTGTGGAAGAGACCGGACCCTCCTGAACCAGCCGGCCCGTGACTGTGGACACGCCTACTGCTCCCTCCTCACTCCGGACGCTGCGGCGTGGGGAGAGAACAGCGACTCAGGCCAGGGCACCTACAGCCAGCCCACTGGGAAAGGTATCAACGGGCTGGAGGCACCTCACACCAACCACAGCCTCGAGGACTGCGAGACAGACCCGGACGACACCTCGGCCTTCGACTACTCCTCCGTCACCTCCTGCAGCCCTGACGGCACCCTGCGCAGGGAGATGATGGGCAGCAACAGTGGGGAGGATGAGGAGGACAGCCAGGTGCCGGTGCTGCTGAAGCCCTCGTACAGCCAGCAGCAGCAGCAGCAATCGAGGGACGCACCCAGAGAGAGGACTGTGTGTCTGAGGTGGCAGATTCCCAGATTAACCCCTCACCCTCCTCTGAGAAACACCACAGGGCAGTGTGCGGACGGGCCGACGCCGTGCCTCGTCAGCTCTTACGGGAAAAGGCTGGTCAGTGTCAGGAAGGGGTCGCCTCCTCTACATCCGAAAAGTGCCTTTAGGCCTATCTGGGATGATCCATCCAAACAGGTATTTAGTTGTTTTTTTGAAACATGGGTCAGAATGAAATGATGCCAGTGTGATGAATAAGTTTAAAACATGAAGAAAACATCATTCAAGGAGCACATACTTCTGCCGAGGCTGCACAGACCACAAGTAGGATTAAATTTCAGTTTGGCACCCTCTTGTGGTAGACAAGCTGGTCAAGCAGAACATCGACTGCAATTCTCATTGAGACTGACGGGAGGCCATGGGTTTTGTTTCAGCATTGGGGGACACATATGAAACAGGGTGTTTGAGGTGTCCTCTGCAAGAAAATTGAAAGCACTTAATTTTGTGCATTCTGGTGTATTTTTATGCACAAATTTTGCCTTTCCTGCATCAATTTATGGTGTGAATGTCTTAAATTTTTGTTAAAATATGTCCTCTGTTACTGTCATGTTTTAATGTCAGGGACATATGTGCATAATTTAAATACTGAGGGGGACATGTACCCTGTGTCCTCCCCTGAAATCTACACTGATAGACTGGCACACAAAAAATTGGGAGGATTTAGTGTCACTAATGTAAATAGTGGATAGAGTTGCCATATTGGAACTGTCTCATAAAAAGCTATCAGAGATGATACAAGATGGTACAATTACATTTTTAAAGGTCTACTCGGGGTCACTTTAATAAAAGAAAATATTTCACCTTTTTAACTTTTTTTTAAAGACAGACATGGGACACGTGCACCTGAGTTTTACAGTTCTTGAAGGAATACTTGACCCACAAAATGACTATTTGTATATCAATTACTCACCCCATCTTCAATTGAGCACCTGGACAAAACGTTGTTTTTCTCCTCCACTGTGAACACATCCAAAAAAGGGAAAATTATTGATAAATTTAAGAAAAGGGGGTCAGGTTTAACAACGCCAAAACTAGATCAAAACATCCTTTTACGAGCTCTCACATGACTCCTGCAGTCCTACTGTCATTCCTGCAGTCATATGCTCAGTACTTTCCAAACACATACATTTATGCTAATTTCTTACTATTAAAAACACTTCTGCACACAAGTAGCGGCCTGTGCAAATGCGTGGGTTTGAACCCTGCGCAGAGTTCAAGTGCATTTTGCTTGCCCAGGTGCACGCTTTTACTTTCATTCATCTAGTATTTTCTCAGTTTTCTGATTCTTCATTCATTGTGGAGGCATGCAAGAAAAACAGTTGTTTTTTTTTTATGATACATGGGGTGAGTGATTTACGAAAATAGTGAAATTGTTCAAAAATGCCTCCTGTGGATCTGCATTAAAACTATTTTTTTAAATGTGGCCAATACCTAAACATTTTACCAACATCTATTGAAAAATATAAACTTTTTTTTGAGAATTTCTGACAGAATATAGGAGATGCTGTAAGAAAGGACATGACGATGTATAACAGAGGCAATTAAGTAATAAGGTATTGCAGATTTGTGTCCTGCCAGTTATACTCTCAAATCTTCTCTCCATGTATCACCTCATCTACCAGGCTGATTCAGCACCCGAAAAAGACAACAGACAAGGCTTCATACCGATTCAAGCACCAGCGAGACAGAGCTTTCAGAATTTCAACCCAAGCAGAGAAAATCTGAGGTAAGAGCCTCCATCTGGTAGTTTTATGTCAATGTTGACACTTGAACTTCTCTCTAATCACAGGTTGGATGGTGATACAGAAATGTACAAGCTGCTTTTACAAAAACATGAAAACAACCGAACGCACACTTGCATCGTGACTATCAGTGCACATACAATATACATATGAAAAATGAATTGATTAGTTGAATAAAGTTTTACCTGTTGCATCTCTTCAGACCAGGCCTGTCTCAGCAGAGAGGAAACCATGCAGCAGCCATGAGCGGTGGAGGATTGTGGGACGACAGTGAAGACAGCGAGGGACCCTGCAGCACCGTTTGACCTCTCCAGGGACAAGAGGACTATCACTAAAAAATGTTGCACTCAAAACTTTGAAGTAACAACCAAACATGAGCCCAAGGTGTGATTTCTTCGACAGAGACATTTTCCCCAAAAGATCACGGCAGCAATATAAATGCATGAAAGAGGAATCAGTGAGCCTGAAACAATGTCCTCGCAGATTTACATTATATACTGAATTTAGATGAAAAATTCAATATTCCAGGCCAAATTGTTTTTAATTAGAGATGTTGATATTGTTTTATGGCATCAATGTATGTGGCAAAGGAAAAGTACTGAGTAATAAAAGTAAATTTACTTTATGAATTCAATGACTAGATTTTAATATTAAAGGTAGCAATAAAGGAAATAGAAAAAGAAAAGTACACTTACTGCCATTTTAAAGGAGAGTTAGCTTGCTAATGCTAACACGGATGCTACGAAGCTACAACTAGCAGCCGATTAGCTTCTGTCTATCTTAGCACAATGACTGGAAGCTGCTAGCTTGGCTCTATTAAATACTAACAAAATTAACCTTCTAGCACTTATAAAGCTCACTAAATAAAGACACCGTATCTTTTTTTTTTTTCATTTGTCCAAACGAGGAGTTAAAAACGGAAATCCATTGTTTAAACTTCCGGTGTCGTTTCTGTGCAGGTGCAGTGATTTCATGGAACGTTCGATGGTTACCTGGCAACAAGCGGTACCGGCCGTAAACCGGCGAAATGTCGTTTTTACTTTTAGGTTTTACTTTAAAATTACAACAAAGATTGTATGATGTGTTATTTATTAAACCCTAGAGGTGCTAGACGATGGATTTTGTTACCTTTGAACATAATTATGCTAGTTTTCAGTCTGTGCTGAAGCTAAAAGGAAGCTAGTAGAAGCTACATAAAATAAGGGACTGTTCTCTATTTATCTTAGAAGGGCGTTGGCTAGCGTGTGACTTAAAAAAAATCTTGACCCTCACCATAGCTACATTTTTTTTCTCCTTGAGCCTCTCTAAGTAACTCGTGGACAATTCATGAAATTCCTTTTACCATAAATAACCACTTTTGAAAAAATATTTACACTAAATGCATGTATTAGAGCCAAGGCTGTGCACAACATTTGACAGAATAATACCAGTAACTTGGCATTGAAAAACTTAAAAAGATTTTAAAAACTTACATTTCAAAGTTAAAAGTTGTAAATGTTATTTTGTAATTGAAAGGCCTTGGTTTTTCACCAGTGCCATGTATGCTTTTTATAGGATCTGGTTAATGCAAACAGTTGATTTCATAAGATGTGTATAAAGACATTCGGAAATTGAAACATCTGACAATAATGTCTGTTTTTAAAGTTTCTGGCTATGATTAATGCTATTATTTGAGGGATTTTTAAAGAAAACAAGCCTTTTACACCTGCCAGTGGGTTTGAGGTTCAAAGGGTATTTAAAATAAATACAAAATACAAATATTTTAAGTTGTATGTCCCTCCCCTAAGCCAAATTAAAAATCATAAGTTCCTACAGTGTGCTTAAAAAAATTGATAATGCACTGCAATTTGGCACCAACCCGTCCCCCTCATAAATAATTAACAGTCTCTTACTAACAACCAAAGTATATGCAAAAATCTAAATTTTATAAAAGAACAAACAAGGAGAGAAATGAGTAGTTCAGTACAAAATAAGACTGGGTGATTTATTAATCTCATCAAGACCATTAATACAAAGCAGTTAAAAGGCCACATACCATCAAATAAACCAACTGCTGGATCAAGCTGTTACAGCGCCACCGGAGGAAAACCAATCTGTTATTCTGTTGGGGTTTTAAAAAAAAAAAATCCAACAAAGAAAACAAAAAGACAAATTTGGCAAAATGAACCCCATTGATTCTGGCTTGGGAAACTTTGGGAAATGGACAAAACATGAGTGACGACAGAAAAGTGGTTTGACTTAAGCTGTCGATTAAAATTCCTCCAAAACTCCCCTTTTATCTCTAGTTTGAAGTTTAATAATCCACCATCATCGTCCAGAGGAGGAGGAAAAAAGGGCATGAGTGATTTATTCAGTTTTTTTGCTGAAATCCAGCTTGTGGTGGTCAGACATTCTCAGGTGTTTGGGGTTAAAAGTGAGGTGGTAGACTCGTGTTATTTTTCTGCCCTGATCCACGTAGAAAGTGAGTTTGAGCAGTTGCATAGGACCATTGCATTTACAAACATGACCTATAACAACTGTGGCTCTTCAATAGTACAGCCTAAAGTGCACAAAGTGTGTTTCTCAGAAAAGAAAAAGTCCCAATTCTTCACTATGCTCAAATACTTGCAGCTGAATATAGGTCGTTGTATATTCAACTGCAACTTTAATACAATTCCAACCACTGTTTAATGAGTGTTAGCATTAAAAAATCTTTGAAAAGGAGAAAAGGCAATTAGTAGGATGTACAAAGTGAAGCACACGTCTAAGTAAGTGCTTGGCATATTGAACTGTATTTTTTTTTTCATTGCTTTAAAACAGCTAAGGGGCAGGGAAGAAAAAAATGGCTTTCCTCAGTTAATACTCCCAGTGTTTCAACTGGAGATTGTCTGTAAGTAAGTTAGTGACAGTGACCTGTTTTTTTCTTGTTTTGTTTTTTAGTTTTTTTTTTAATCCGACTGTAGCAGCATAGGATTATTAGGCAATATTCGACTGAACAGATGCGGATGAGGGTACAATACAACAGGGAGAAAAAAAAACTTGTCACTTTATACAAATTATTTAGTTAGTGTATACATGTTATACACAGTATCCACAAACATGTACAATTTCATAGTGTATAGCTTTGTTCTAAACATTACATAGGCAACTTTATTTTTTAGCATTTTAGACACCATTTGCTTATTTCTGTAAAGTAGAAAACAAAATAAAAGGCACATCTGAGCATGATGCATGGATTATTTCAGTCTTTTCCAAAGTGAAAATGTTTTCAAGCGGGAAAAAAAAGAGAAAAAGACAGAAAGAAGAAGTTAAAAAGTTCCTCTTTTTCATGGGTTTTTAGGTATTTTCGAGCAGCCACTGGGGGGAGCTGACCCAGCTCTGGTGGGAGGCTGCGTGCTTCCAGTGCTGAGCTTTAACACCAATGAAGAAGAGCTGGGGGCTTTTGGGAGAAGAGCACAGTGTCAAGACAGCAGCGCACGTCTATCAGGGGATCGGTTAAGACATCAGCTTTCAAAGAGTTGGAGAAAAACTCGTCCTGGATCGGTGCTGTTTGATAATCGTGGCCCTCTGTCGGGATATTTCCGAATCCGAACCTGCTGCCCAAACTCGATGTGCAAATGGAGTGTTCTCGGCTCTCGCTGTCCCATCCGGGGCCGTGAGGACTGGAGAATGGGGTCAGAGGTCACCACTGTGTTTTTTAAAGGCAACATTTAGTGGCTGCGGAGAGGCCTGTCTTCGGATTTAAAAAAACAAAAACAAAAAACAGTCTGACTTTCGTCTTTACAGTCACAGTGTACAGTTGAGATACAAGGTGGGGGATTCAGTGTCGCCTCCGTTAATGTCACATCTGTTTAAAAAAAAAAAAATCCCTTATCCCCCTGCATAAAATAAGACTTTGGCAACTGTTTTAGGAAAAACGAGTCAGTGGAAATGTCTGCTGCTCACAGCCACCGTGTGAAAGAGCTACGTCTGAGTGGATCGTTGAGGAGGAGGAGAGGTCTTAAAAATCTGTGAGCTGCAGCAGGACTCCAGATGATGTCAATGCCCAAAAACACAAAGCATGACATTTGAGGCTACAAAGTCCAAGGCCCCCCCAGAGTCGCCCCGCCCTGACAGCGGAGCGGGACGCGGGGTACGTTAAGAGTGGGAGGGGTGAGAACTTTAATCAGGAGCAGACGTTCCCGCTCCGCACAGAACAAACACACAAACACTCCTTGTTGTTTATTAGCTGGCACACTGGTGAGGGTTTCTCATTGGCACAGAGGGTTTGTGATGAAGGCGCAGCTACTGATCCCCTGAGAGGCACAGCGGGGGGGTGTGATTGGTCGATGCAGAGGGCGGGAGGGACGAGTTAAGAGAGTGTGGAGCAGTGTTATTCTTTCTGATCAGTAGCTTTGAGTCCACTGTGTCGTAGTTTGCAGGTTTTGAAGTTTGCATTTCAAGATCACCTCTAAAAGAAAAAAAAAACAGAAATAACTCACTGGCTGCTGTCGGTGTTCTCCACCAATGAGAGGCCTTGTAGCGGCGGCTGCAGCAGCTCCCTTTTGTATGTCTTTGGTGGGAGTTTGGGGAGTTGTGGGCTGGAGTTGTGGCGCGGGGGGACAGGTGGAGCGGTGATGGGGACGGGAAGAGGGTAGAGGCTGTTCTGGCTGGCGCTGAGCGGGCAGCTCCGCCTGGGGATGCGGGGCGACGGCGTGCTGGGCGGGGTGTTGGGGGAGCTGGGGGAGCTCCCAAAGTCCCAGTGGTATCGACCCACGGGGGAAGGCTGCATGTTGAGGGGGTAGTTGATGAAGATCTCCGGGGGCCGCTGGGGCACCGGGGGCGGCGTGTCGGGCAGAGGGTCGCGGGGCGGCGGAGGAGGAGGGCTGGGCAGGGGGCCGTCCATCGGGGGACCGTTGTAGACCGGCGGTCGAGGCTGGTTCCGGGGCAGAGGAGGAGGCAGCCGGGGAGGGATGGCCGGGGGACTGTCGGACCTGGAGCTCAGCTGAGACAAGACGAGAAGGTTTACTGTCACTCTAAAACATGAGGTTCATGAGAGGGAACGAAACGGAGTACTGAGGTCCCCGTAAGCAAAAACTAAACTCTAAAACCAGCAGAAACAACATTTAAATACAATGAAATAAAACAATAGTCTAAGATTAATAAAAACGAATAGTGCAGGGATAAAAACAGTTTAAATTTAAAAGCACAAATGCATTAATAAATATAAGTATAAATACACAGAGAGACACACGGAGATCAGAACTGTGTAAAAAAAGATGTACTACCAAACACGTCATCCTGACGTGCACAGAGCAGGTTAGGATATGTCACCCTTTACTTTAGTTTTACTTTAAACAATAAACCAATGGAATATTTTTCTGTCTGCATGCTGATGTTAACGTGATCATCAACTTTCTCACTGTGGTTGGAGTTTTTAAGTTCCTCTCGGCACTGCACGAACATACGCCAGAAGCCCATGTTCTCCAATTTGCGGGAAATGTCTCAAAAGCAAAGTTAAAGTGCTGCATGAGAACAACGCTCTGCTATTTTTTAAATTATTATTTGCAGTTCACAAAATCAGGTTGAAACATATATACTTTTTGTGCCAATATTTAGTAAAATTCCTGTTTTATCATTCGGACACAAATTTTAACCTTTTAACATGGTCATATAATTTTTTTTAAGCACTTGTAGATTTAATCCTCACTACAGCGTATGTCATGCAAGAGAGAAAAAAAGTACATTATGTAAGATTTAGGGAGAATTTTTTGGCATCTAGCTGTAAGGCCAAATTATTTGCAGAGGCCTATCTGCAGTTTTCTCCAACACTGTTCGGCTGGTTGGAGACCGAGTGCTAGCCCAGCACCTGCTAAACTGTGCTCACCTTTTTTCTTGGATAATTTAAGATTCAGACATTCAGGAGGTTTTTATCGTGAGCCAAATTATCCACCGAGGTCTCTTCCTCTCCAAAACAAACAGACGGGGTATTTACTCCAGTAAAACACTCAATAAAGCAGTTTCACATTAGAAAAAATGGTGTCTTTCCAACACTCTTCAGCTTGTTGTCAAGGGGCTGCTAATGACGGTGACTGACGCTAAAATGTAAACGGGCCCATCCAGAGCCAGTGTTTGGTGTGTCTGTTTTGGGTAGAAACATTGCGGTGCAACATGGCAGAATCCATAGACGAGGACACGCTCCCCGTGCAGATATAAACAGCTCTTTCTAAATTAACGAAACACGATTCTTGTTTTCAGGAGGGATTATACACTAAAGAAAATGTACTTATTATATTGAGTTCAATTTCTGCCAAATACATTCCCCTAAATCCTACACACTGGACCCTAAAGTTGTGCTGATTCATTCACGGCGTCAACTCGAAATCAGTTGAGCAGGTCGATTAAAAAGGCAACTTATTATTTGTTTAGCCCTGTTAAATTGATTAAGATGTTGGAATTATGTGTATAAATGATGAAAAATAACGCCCTGCTCTTACTTTGGCTTCAGACATTGCGTCTTTCCTTCGTGGCGGCAGAGGAGGCGGCTTCAGCAGCTCCTCCCCGAGCTGGTGGAGGCTGCCGCAAGACACAGACTGGAACTCTGAGGAAAAGAAAAAGATGTGGGGTTCAAAAAAATACGAATGAAAGATCAAGAAGAGGCCCTGCTCACAATCACAGAACAGTAATCAGAAAATGCTGACAGGCAGGCAGAAAGAAATCAGGTCAAAACTACTGAATCGAAAAAGGAAAAGCCCACACTCACTTGAAGGCGGCAGAAGAACAGGAGCAAATATGGAGTTGCTACCTGTGAAATTTAAAGAGGGAGAAGATGATTGATTTCACTAGAAAGGTGCATGCTCCAACCGTAAACAGCAGGTCCCGTGATTAAAGCTCAGACTTTAGTTTTTATTTTTATCAGTCATCTGTCAGCGTTCATTCTTTATGCTTTAAAACCTGGACCGATGTCAGTTTTATCACAAGCATTTAACCTTTGAATCATGAGAAAAATGGTTTGATTTCTTTTTCAGAAAAAGAAGAAAAAACACAACACTTGGCAAGAAATGTCCTGCAAATTCCAAGATTTTGTAGATTTAGATTTTTTTTTTTTTTAAATCAAGGGGGAAAATGTCCACAAAACTATAATCATATTTTTTGTTTTTTACTTTCCTATTTTTGCTAATGTTAAGATGTTTTTGTAACTTTTTAATCAATTTCTTGCTGTTTTGGGCTGTTTTTTATTGTGCTAATGACATTTTTTTCAAGAAAAGAGCCATTTTTCTCAGGCTTCAAAAGGTTAAAAAAGCATCATGCCAATATGATGCAGAGAGTGGAGAAGGAATAAGACTGTCCACTAAGCCACAGATAAAGTTTACTCTTTGCAATAATAAAAAGAGCATTAAGTGGAGAGTCAGTGGGCCAAACAGCTCCACAGCCCATTACAGCTGACAGTCATGTGATCCAATCAATATTTAAAACACCGTAAGCAAAAAATAAATTTAAGTACTTACTGACTTTGAATGAGGTGTTTATTAAGTTTCCCTCTCTTTGATTAAAAAAAAAAACACTGATATTAAAGAAGACGCAGAAAGGTGGGATTTCTGCAACTCACCGCCGTAGGAGCTGCTGAGGTCGTGCTCCATGAAGACTGAGCTGAGGTCGGAGGAGGCCGACTGCGGAGGGGTCGGCGTGTTCGGGGAGGTGGGCACCGAGGCCGACGCCGGCGTCTCCGGCTCAGTCTCGGCGATGCTCCGGAAGGTGATCTTGTGTGGGGGCTCCCTCTCCAGGGGGACGGGGTGGCCCTTCAGGGTGCCAGAGGTAGACGTTCGCACGGGCCGGATCCCCGGGGATTTCAGAGTGTACATGGTCTTTCTGGGCTGCAGGAGAAGAAACAGAAATGTAACAGCGGCAACTTTATCGTCAATACAGTCTGTTCTCTCTTCCTCTGAGAAAAAACCCAGAGCTCACTGAAACTTACCAAAATAAAATGATTCCAGCAAAGCAACACTGCATCAAATAAGCACAGCAGAAATGTCGAATAGGTTCGATAACCAAGTTTAGCTGTATATGTTTAAACAGGGCTCCTGCAGCTGAAGGCAAGGTGGATTTAAGACTTTAGACTTTTTTTATTGCCACTCAAAATTAGGTTAAATGGCAGTTTTCTAATAGGGAGGGACAATTTTAGTTTGCCCAAATATTTATTGTAATATAAAACTTTTTTTTGTCCAGTGGTAAAGATTATGTGTGTCAAATATTGAAAAATAACCCAAAACAATCGTTTTAGAGTGAAACACATGGAAGACAACAAGCGTGATATATTATCGTAAAAGTATCTATTTGGTTTACCAACAGAAGTGGGAAATATCTGCCATTTCTGCACGTTTTTCTGGGCGATTTTGTGCTTCTCACTCTGCATGTGAGCGTCCACAGTTCGGATCATGATGAGTTTAAAAGAAAGAATGTATAAAATTATGTCTTAACAAAATAGATGTTTCCAATTATTTAGAGATTTTACCATGCAACCTCAGAAACAATTTTTCAGAAATTCCTACTTTGCACGTCTGAGCATTTTTAAGATTTTTGAAAGATTCATTTAAACCAATTTCTGGTATTAAATTGGCTGGGTGATACAAGCTGAAAATTAAATTGTGATATTTTTAGGCTATATCTCAATACATGACATGTATCTTAATATTCTTAAATCTCTTCAGAAGCTCTTTATTAAAGCTAGCACTGGGAGACAGAATAAAACATTACAATTATCATTTTTTTATCGTGTTTTGATGTGAAAATATTGTCAGAATGACAATTGATCCTTTGAAAAATAATAATACAATTCAATTTTTGATCAATAATCATTAGTAATGTAGATATAACAACTAAGTGGGTGAAGACAAGTATTAAAACAAGTAGAACTGTCTGATAATTTGAGAAAAGTAGATCACTTTTGTGTGATGCAACCTTTTAAATCAGGAAAAAAACAATTTATTCCACATCACAATATAACAATATCCAGTGTCTAAGACGGTATATAGTCTCACATCGATAAGATAGAATATCTTTTATTGTCCAGCCCTTATACCAAATAAGGCCTCATTTTTAGATTAATGAATTCAATCCCTTTTAAGACTTTTTAAGGATCCGCGGGAACCCTGCAATAGCGTTTCTGCAACAGGAACGTCACTCTGACTGAAGCACTGCAGGATGAACACTTACAAATCGGGGAGCCTGCCTGCAGTTCCGTGGCTCAATATCCAGAGACATTTTGAACAGGTAGTCCGCAAACTCTGTCTCACTCCTGTTTCCCATCGGGTTCAGGTTCTCAAAGAACCTCTGTGCAACAGAAAACAAGTCTGAGTTCAGATCTATGAAACATGTTGAAGACCAAAGAGAAAGTTGAAAAATGAAGAACAGGGACACTCACCCTGATTTCGTGCTCCACCTTCAGACAGTACGGCTGGTTCTGATACTGCTGGATCTCTCCGGTGATTTCGGCCACTTTCCTCCTCTTGCTGAAGTTGATCAGCTCTTTGCCGTGACGTTTGAGGAAGTCTGGGTTGCCTTCCTCCGTCTTCAGGATGTTGGTTAAATAGATACCTGTGGATGAAGACGAGCGTGATGGTGGTCAAGGGGAGAAAAAGTTTGAAATGTAGACGTGAAGAATCCTAAAACTCTGGCTGTTTTTATAATAAATATTTGTGTCTCAAACTGACAGTTATACACGTTGTTTTGTCTCGGGTCATTTCATATTGAACTTGTAGTGGCTTCATAGTAGCACAGGTGAAGACTTACCAAAGAAAGGCACACAGGGCGGGTTTATTGACTTGAGTTTAGCCAAGTATTTCTTAAAGTGGTCCTGACTCAGTTCCACAGCTTCTTCCAGGATTTTCTTTTTCCTTTCTGGTATTGCCTGCGGGTGCAGGAGGGAGTAAAATCGCATTAATGATGTTCTGACCAACAGTTCAGCCTTAGATTAAAATGCATGTCAAACCAAACATCAAATTTTTTAAATTGCTTATGATTGCTAAAAGTTTTCTTGGTTGTTTTTCAAAATATGTAGGAACAAACACGACATTATTCAGCAGTTGGACACAAGCAAATTTTAGTTTTGTTTGTTGTTTTGTTTGGAATTTTGTTAGTTTTATTAAGTAAATGAATATATTCAATCAAATTAAACATTAAATTGAATCACAAAGCCATTTATATTAAGGTGAGACTTACAAAATTTTGTTCACCTGGTTCCTGCACAAGATTCCTCATGTGTCTTGACGAACTTGTCCTCCTGATCTACCTGACTTACATTTCGGGCCTTACCTGCTACCTCACGTTTATTTCTTTCCTTCATTTCTTGTTTTTGTTGTTATTTTGTGCCACTAGCAATAAGCATCTACATAAAAAGTTGTCTCTCTGTGTATTCCATTATTTATTTTTTTTCTGGTGTGTGAGGATCATTGCAGCTTCACAGAGTGGCTACCATAGAGGGAAGATACTTTGTAAATTTACCGTGATTGTTTTGCTCTGGGAAAGAGTCACAGTTTTTCTCCTGATCGCTTTAATAGTTCAACTCACCTCAAAGGTGTGGTCGAGCCGATAGACTGGGACAGAGTTGATGGCGCTGACCACCTCCAGCACACCGTTGAAGTTGTTGAGCTCCTGGAAAACCTGCAGAATCTCGATGACTCGGGACAACACGGCCACCCTCTCTTCCAGGTTCATGGTTTCTACAATACATCTGAGAGCGACACACAAACACACTCGGTTAAAGGTTTTTTTTTTGCAGGACCAACTAAAACCAATTCTGCATGAAAAATCTGAATCGTTGGACTCACTTCTCGAACCACAGCGTGAGGTTGGTGGTGTGGCGAATCATGCGCAGCAGGTTCGGCGAGTTCTTCTCTTTGTCCTCTTTGGTCCAGACGCTGCCGACCAGCTCAGATGGCCGGACAGCTCTGTGGACAAGGAGTGTTTTTTAATTTTTCTGACACGCAGGTAAACAATTTATGATGACAGATTCCCTCTAGCAAACGTCTCAAGTGTTTCCTCTTTTTTATCTGTAAAAACAAACTGATTAAAGTCTTCATCCACTGCTCTGACTCACCTGTAGAGCTCTGATTCGAGCAGAGTCAGCTGGCGGGCGATCTCTATAGGATGAAGGGTCATGAGGTCAAACGAGTCCGCCTGTCCCGCTCTGCTGATGTGCCACTCGATGGGAGGAGGCGGGCTCTCGAAGGTGATGTTGTGACTGACACCGTTTGACTGTGTCTGCAGCTTCCTCCTGATGATCTTGTTGATGGATTCAACCCACTTTCTCATAGACTTCCCTAAAAAGGAAACACAGTGTATAAAATGTTGTATGTGAAAGCTTTATTTAAACAAACAACAAGCTGTCACTGTGTTTTGCTTAGTTAAAGATGATAGAGAACCTAGAAACAAATTTAATGTTCGTAATTCAGCTTTGGACCGCATTTTTTTAGTGCAGCAGAGGAATAAACTGTGTGCAGTTTCTCACCTCGCAGCTGAATCTTGCTGGTGATGTACTCCTCCAATCGACTCCTCAGCTCCGGATCGTTCTCAAAGTCGTAGAAATGATGCTCGACCCACTGACGGAAAACGTTGAGAACCCTGTGAAGCAAAGACATGTTTACTGTATTTAAGGTATTGTCCTTCATGTGTATTTCACACACTTTTATTTGAAGTATTTGTGAGGAACTTCAGACAACACACTGGATACTGCATATATGTTTCCATTTATGTTTAACAAAAAAAGAAAACAAACATTCTTACTTTTTTACCACATAAACTTATTATCAAGATTTTCTTTTTTTTAATTTTTGCTTTAATTGAGCAGTTGGCAGTAAAAAGTTTTACAAGAATCTAAGGGAGAGAAAAGGGTTCGACATGCAACACACGCCCTCAGCTGGACTTCGCACTGCAACGTTGCGGTTATGTTGCATGTAACTGTAACTATTTGATTACCAGAGCAGAATCCTGCATTAGGTCGGGTACCACGAATACTTCAAATGTAATTTGCGGGCGGTATTTTTCTTTATTTTATTTGCGGGTTTTCTTCTGGATTAAAAAAGAACGTGCGTGTCAGACCGCAGGTGTTGGATGAAAAACTTTTTTTTTTTTTTTTTTTTACACTGCTTACTCCACCCACTAATGACGGCAAACTTATTTTTCAAACAGATTTTATATAATTTTAAATAATCTTTTTATATCTTTTGCATTTCCTCAATTGTTTGAAAATAATAATTTAGTTTCACATTTTTGAAAAATGATCACTTTAAATGTGCTGCCTAACAGTGCATGGTTATTATAGGATTTTCAGTGTCGGGTCAGGCCGTGAATCTTGTGGCGGCGGGTCGGTTTGCGGATCTGATTGGTCATATTTGCAGGTGGTTGGGCCACTGTGTTTTTTTTAAGTTGTGGTTCTGGTTCGGAAGCCAGTTTTGCAAACCATTTAGGCAAACAAAGTCCTTAACTAAACCGTTTTTGGCTGGCTGGCAGTGTGTACTCTTTACCCTGGTATGTTTGACTTAAAAATAGAAACAGCAGGAAGGTTTTGTGATTTTTTCCTGAAGAGGTCCTTTCACCTTCTTTAAGTATCCTTGTAACGATTGGACCACATTTCAATGTTTATAACAATAGACCACCCAAAGTCCAAGACAAGTTCTGTTATTTTGTACCACTTTAACAAGTTAACAAACATCATGACCAACTTACTTCCATCTTTGGGTGTTTCACAGGATACTTTTCATGCAGAGAACATACGGTATCTGTGACCAGTGGACTTGTATCTCATCATGTGTACCTGCACTCTTGAGTTTCTATGACTAAACTTTGAAGGATTTTATTGCAGCTGCTCTTTACTAAAGCGGCTGTGCAGTCTGATACCGAGAAGCTTTCAGTTTTTAATGGTACTTACGGGACTATTCCTGACTCTGCTGCTCCTTATAAGGACACAAAGTCGAATACAAAGTGATTCTGTGGCTCACTGAGAACATTCAGGGCTTCACAGCAGAGCGTAAAAAAAGAGCCAAACAACAGCAACGCGAGACAAAGAGACATGAAATCTTTGTGGCATTTTGAAAGGCCTTGTCAGGAGATAGAAGAAAGCAGCTCACTTTTTAGATTTCATCTAAAAGTTTAGAGATTCAAGGAAAAAAATAAAAATAACAATTATTTAAAAATATATTTTATAAATATTTTATTACTTATGAATTAATTATTTTATTAATTATTATTATTTACTATGTATTATTATTTACTTAATTTTTTATAAAAATATATTTTTTAAAAGTGCTGCACAAATTCAACATGATGCCTTTCTTGCAGTTGTTTTTCTTTGTCTTTGAGCAACCTCACAAAA
The DNA here is from genome assembly GCF_026936395.1 of Plectropomus leopardus. Taxonomy (NCBI): domain Eukaryota; kingdom Metazoa; phylum Chordata; class Actinopteri; order Perciformes; family Serranidae; genus Plectropomus; species Plectropomus leopardus. The sequence goes on from NC_142189.1 coordinate 7,510,665, forward strand.
AACAATCAGAGACCCGCTGTGATTGGACGGCTGTCCCACCTGAGTTGGACTGGCTGCACATATTCCCTCCTGAATCTCTGGAGCTCGGCCGCCATCGGCTGGTCACCGTTCCAGAGAGCCTGTCGGTCCTCCTCAGTCGGTTCTGGCTCAGGGATCTCAATTCTAATGATAAAAATATAAAAGATCAGACAAATGATATTTCAAGACATCAAGGCACCCACATCACCGATAAATATATTTTCCAAGTGAGGACAGAAAGCTCAGAGATAAATACATTTAACAGCCGCAGCGATGTTGCGGTTGAACCGTACCTGTCTATCAGCAGGGTGAGGAGCTCCTGTGGTTTGCAGAATGATCGGTATGTGGTGAGAAACGTGCGCACAAAATTAGGATCTACAAACAGATGACAAAGATTAGATAACAGACAAACAATCAACATTACAATCCATCATTGCAAAATAAACCTTAAAAATGTCTCTCCATTAGGGATGTCCCGATCAGATCAGAAGGATCAGTATCGGACCCGATCAATGCATTTTTTATTTGACTGGGATCCGTAATTTTAAGCACGGACCCTGCCCGATCCTTTGTTTATGTGTGCCCTCACACAGGTGTCGTTAACAAAAAGCACAGTTTGCGGCAGATATTCAGGATTTATTGTAACGTCGCCACTCCGATAAGTAGAAAATGATTTTTTTCAATGTTCAACCTTAGATGCTACACACACACTTTAATTTCCTTTAAATTTAATGTTTACTTAGGTAATGTTTATGCATGTTTGAACTGGTGTGTGTGTCATCTGAGTTATAACTTAACTCTTCTCTTTTATTAACTATTTGTTTATCTTATTTTATGCCCATATATTCTATTTGAGCCCCGTTCAGGAAGTGCAACAGAATTTTAGTTTTATTAACCTGTGCAGTGACAATAAATATCCTTTTCTATTCTATTCTATAGCATTTTAAGTAGAATTTCAATCTTTTTAAATTTTAGTGAACTTCTTCTACTATAATGCTGTAATAAACAGATTTCTTTATACTGCATTGCGGAGCTATTAAACTATCAAGCATATACACTGGATTGATTTTAATAACTTTTAAGTCCCTGAAGTTTGCAGCTGTAATATTCAGGTAAATACAATTATCGGATTGGACTCAAATTATATATCAAATGACTCCGACTGAGAGCAAAACAAAATATTTGATCGGGACATTCTCCAGTGTCATTTTTAAAATGTCAGGAAGCTTACCAGCATACATGTGGTAGGTGAGCCTCTCTATGAGCTTCACCACTGTGCCGGCCTTTATGATGGGGATGCCCGTTTTGCTCTGCACTTTGTCCTCAAACACAATATTCTCTTCAGAGTCCTGCACAGCAAAGCGGTAAACCTCCGGGGAGGGCAGTCTTAGAGGATGCTCCTGCTCCTCGTGCTGCAGCACTGTGTCCAACATGCGATCCAAAGTGGAGCGGTACTGCAGAGTCACCAGCCCCGCCATCCACGCCGCCTTCTCATCTGCTGTCCGTGCACAGAAAACCGCACAGTTTTCATCTTTTCCTATCAGTTCAAAGGCGTGCCGCAGCTCCGCCAAGTCCTCGCGGTCCACGATGCGGATCTTCCTCAGCACAAACTTCTCCTTGAGGCGGTACTCCGCCCCGCTGCCTGAACCCGGCAGCCGTGAGCTCTGATTGGCCTTGCAGCTTATCATCAGGCCGTCAAACAGGAAGTTGTGTCTCTCGTGCTTGGCGCCTGCTCGTAAAAGTGGACCCTCCAGGATGAACTCGCTGCAGCACTGACCGATGTCTTTTCCCTCCCAGCCGTCAATGCTCTTCTGAATCTCGTTCATGCGCTTGATGGCGAGTTGTTTGCTACGAACCTGCCTGCTGTACAGGCGGTACATGGGCTCACTGTGAGGAAGGAGAGAAGTCTGGAGTCAGAAAACTGAAGAGCTCAAAGCATAAAATCAAACATTAAAATAATAAAATATCACATCTGGATCAACGTGTGCACTCAGCCTCTACAACTGCATCTTTCTTGTGCGCTCACAGATTTATGAATTTAGTTGTAAAGCAAAAGCGGCACATGTAAACTATTTTCTGCCATTTGTTCAATTACATGTAGACAGAGTGACCAAATAAATATTAATTATTATAGAAGCTAAAGGCGAGGAGAGAGGAAGCATACCCGGGTTTACGGCGAGGCTGGTGCTTGGCATAGATGCGCTCCACGCTACACTGAAGGTTAAGTAGCGCTGTGATCGCCTGTTTCAGACATTCTCTGTCGTCTTGGTCTTGACTGCGCTCCTGAAGTTGCTGTAAAAATGTCAGATAACACACAAACATCAGATATGTTGATATGTTCTTGCCTTCAACAGCCTTAGCAAATGTAGTGATATTTAGACAATACACAGACATAGATTATGGCAAACCAAAATATAAACCAAACATAAAATATGCCACACTGTTTTTCCCTGCAGCAAGAGATTTAAATCCAGTATGTTTCATCATTATTAACCACTAACCAGGGGTGTGTTACAAAATTAAACACAAACAAAAACATTTAATAAACTCGAGTAGTAAACTCAAAACCAGAATGAAAATCAAACATTTGATTAGAAGCGTCCATGTGTCAATATTTACCTGCAGTAGCTCAAAGTAGTGCATACAGTGGTATACTGGGACCATCATCAGCTGTGGAAGGACATACTGGACTGCTTCTTTGAAGCCTTCTGCAACTGACTGGAGACACAAAGACATACAGGACGAACTGTTAGTGATGAATCAGTGTGACGACATTACTGACAGATGTGAACCAACCAACATGTGATTGAGAAACACACTTTAAAGCAGGAAATGTTATTTAGAACAAGTGAAAATTCCCAATAGCTGCGACCATGTACACACATCCGTCCATGTGTTGCTTCTTTTTGACAATGGGCATGAAGACTTTATTAGCTGTCCCTAATATCATGACCAAACTTTGCACAAAATCTCGGGGACGTCTGCTAATCCATTTGAAAGTTTTTTGAGAAAGTTCTCTCAAACTGCCACTTGTGCCCCTTTCAGACAAAGAGAGGAGAAATTTATGCTGACCCACCAACTAACCAACCAACAGAGCGACCTATAAAGCTGCTGGTCGCAGCAAAATAACATGTTAGTGTCAAAACCCATTGATTCTATAATCCCAAAAACTTAAAGCTGCAGTGTTGGACTGTTGTCTCCCCCCTCTGGCAGCAAAAATAATTACACAAACACTGCTGACACATGCTTATGACATATGCCTGCAGGTGAACTCGCCACATCTCCCTGCCCCCAGGAGCGCTACTTTCAAGTCTTTTTTTTTTCTTTTGTCCTTCCTCTGGACACTGAATTACAGATAGAGTCCACTCCAGAAACCTTTCTTGAACGCTTCTTAGGATTTTCCGCCAAAATCCTAGTTGTTGCTGTCACTTTAGTCTCGCCCCTTCCTGCCCCCTTTAGCTTGAAATAAAAAACATAATTTCTGCTGAACCAACACAGGAAAGTTGCCACAGATGCAACAACGTTGCTGAGAAATAAAAAAGCTTTCCCTGGCAATTGGATTTATCAGCACTGTGTGAAATCATCCGGCGAGGGCTTGAATGTAAAAAAACATTAATTTACAAGTAGCAGTCTCTAACAAATTCCTACTTATCCATAAACAAAACATACTGATTTTTATAAACATTAAACAGAACTTTTAACATTAAATTTCATTCACTCCAAAGTAACCATTAGTTAGATTACTCGATGTGTTTAAACCTGTCTGAGGCTCGAGTTTTATGGCCCCAGTAGAGGCCAATTGCATGATTATCAAGTGGATAAAACAGGATCACACGTGAGGCACAATAATAAAGACTAAAGAAATATATTCAGAATTGTAAAATAACCTCAAAATACAACAATTCAGAATTGGAAAAAAGATGTATTCCTCAATACAAATTACTGCAAATGACAAATAGAAGAGAACAGTGAAGACAAGGATTAAAATGTGCACGTTTCAGAATATAAATGAGGCCAAGAGGCTGCAGGGTGACGAGTGATGGAGGACAGAAGGAGAGAGAAGCGGTTGACCGAGTAAAGGCTTCAGGGTAACCGGAGAGGAGGCCGTCATAGTATCCATTTAAATCCCCCGTTCCCCTGATAGACGACTCAGAATCAATATGCTACTACTCAGACTCCACAGCAGCGGCCACACTGTCTGCGTGGGGAGGGGAGGGGCAGAGACGAAGAGCGTCTGTGTGCACGGAAAAGAAAAGACATCAGCTGCCTGACGCACACTGATGGACAGCCGGGGGGAACAATGACCTAAGTTTAGATCATGTTATTGATATGTCAGCATCCTGCGGGTTTACAAATTGTCTGTGTGCATTAGGACTGCATCATAATCAGCACAATGTATTCCCGTTGATTGGGTGCAATACTGGTGCAAAGGGGCTGCTTTCGTAAACAAAATCAAGCGCTCCCTACACACAAGTAAGTCTGATTCAAATATGCCAAAAAACGCAGGTGAAGGTTAAAAAAAAAAAAACATGCTAACTTTGTTTGCTGTTTTTATGCTAAGCTAATCTGTTGCTAGTTTCATCTTACAAGGACAGTTCAACCCCAAAATAATAAAATACATATTTTTCCTCTTACCTGTAGCACTATTATCGATCAAGATTGTTTTGGTGTGAGTTATTGGAGATATCTGCTTTCTCTCTGATACTACAGTGAACTACACCCAACAACCGTACCAACCAGTGCAGGAGGAAGCGTGCATCTACTCAGCTGGATGAGAGGCTTGTGATGGCGACAGTCCAAGAGGTAAACATTAATGGCGTCCTCCTGAGCCGTAATTTAAGTTAGCTCAGTGATGCTCTGTGAGCTAGCAGATAATTCACACTGCCTTCTGATACAGTTGGTGGGTATAGTTTAATGTTTAACTTTAACACAAGATCGTTTGTTACCAGTCAGCCACCATATTGTTTTTGGACTGGCAGAAACCAAACAGCATTACGTCGTACACCAGCGGGAGCTTTTATTGGTTGAGTGTGGCGCAGTGCATTCTGCAGGTTTTCCCTTTTCCTCTGTTTTCTCTGGTCATGTAGCACCAGTTTCTAAAATATTTTTGTCTTTTTACTGCACAGACATTTCAGTTTTATGACAAGCTTTCCAGCAGTGAAATAGTCCTTTAAATTTTGCTATAGATATCAGCCTTGAAGTCCAGCATCTATATTGAGCTTTACTTCAAACTAAGAAGAGATCTCAGCTTAATGTAAAGGGCTAGTTATACATGTGATCAGAGCAGATCAAGTGGAAATAAAGTTGATTTTTTCGAGTCTCTACAGGAGAGTGCATCATTGTGGCAGCAGCCTAAATATAAACACAGAGTGCAGTAAGAAAACGGTACAGAACGACGATGAGAACAACATGTTCCCATTTCACAGGAGGTGCAGGGCCGCTTGAACCCATGTCGCAGGTCTTCTGCTGTCTTAATTCACAGCTTATTTTTATTTTCAATGTTAAATGTGCCTTTGGCCACCGACCCCCTCCTCCATCTCCACCTCCTCCTCCCCAGGAGAAAAATGGCCCGCAGTGTGGCTGCCTGTTCTATTTTTAAAAAGGCGATGTAATTTACCCACAATACCAGACGCTGCAGAGTGCAGGGGCTGAGTGCTCGACAGACACATCTATCTGACAGAAAGCGGGGAGGGAGGGAGGGAGGAAGTCAAGAAGGATGGAGCGAGAAAGATGAAGTACATGCAACGAGACAAAAGCTGAGGAGGTAGAGCAGAAGCGCTCATGATGATGATGATACAGCCGGGGGTTCGATCCACAGAAAGCGTCGTAATGTGTGACTTCATAACAGGTGCTGTGAATGACAGCGTGCATGTGATGCTGCACAAAGAAGGAGGAGACACACAGCCGTCAGCTCAGAGATGAAACACAAAGTTAGAGATGCTAAAATAGGATTAGCCAATGTAGCAGAGACAGGAGCAGAGCAGTTTGATAAAAAGGGGTGGAAAGTGTGTGAGGGGCAGGGAGGTTTAGAGGGGCGGCTGGTGGTGAGACACCATTACACCATCTGCCCCTGGGACCACCACTGATGACCACACACACACGCACACAAAGGCACACACACACCAACTGTATTTGTGAAACACCACAATAAATATCTCCTTTTGACGAGGCCGAATCAGAGTCTTTGGACTTTAAAGCTGATTAGTAGACAAGCGGGCTGTCGGACATGTAATATCATAATGAAAATATCATGTTATTATCATAATTTTAATTCAGCTTACATTTAAACCATTATTTCCCTATTCATGATCTTTTTATGTTATCCTGAATTGTGTAGTACTTTGAAAAGTCTGTTTGAATGTGAGAGCTGCTAATTAATCATCAATAATCGGTCTGATGATCTATGATGGTAACTGTGGTATCATCTTGAAGGTGGTTCACAGCAGGGGTATTCAACTAATTATTATTATTTATTAAACTTTCCAGCATTATATAAAAATTAAACACAGAGACAACACGCCTTTTTCAGGTCATATATTGCTATGGCCTTACAGAAAGATAGCAAGTGAAACAATGTGAGGTGTTTTTAAATAAAATATTTTTGGCTATCAATACAGTGCAAAAAAAGCTTTATTTTTAACTCCTGTGGCCTCTCCCCCACTCTCATACAATGAGTTTATGAAAATAAACACTGGGTGTGGGTAATCAGAGGATAGTGTCATTACTGTTGATCTAACTGGGGTTACACTGGTGGTTTGAGGGTAAACACAGCGAGGCCTTAACCTGAGGAACAGTATGGCTGCAGGACGCTCCGTCAGCAGCGTTTATAACTTTACTACAAAACTAACAGAGCGGGGAGATGTACAATAAGCCTATCAACACAACAGCTTAATACCAATTTTTTACCAATGGTTTTTAAAACCTAAGAAACAGCAGAAAAGCACCTCATACTGTAAATACTGTTGTGAGTTTAAAGCTCTGCTTCATGTGAACGGTCAGACTCGCTGGTCTTTGGCCTGAGAAAACACCAGCAAATATTTCATCTTCAAAGGCTGCCAAACTGCACCCTGCCGAGCATAATTCAATGCTATTCTTGTGAGGAATGTCCAAATAAAACAATGCGGCAGCAGTGAATAAACTGTACACAGGACGCCGAATATGTCATGACATGCCCTCGAACGATATTGGGAGGAATTCCACCAGGTTCACTTCAAAGCAAAACAGGAACAAATATTCAGGCGCTGTTTGCTCGGTGTAAACACATAAATGACCTACTTGTACCTTCATATTAAAAACAAACTTTTTTTTCAGGTTTTAAGGCATTTTTGCTTCATAAGAAAGTTTATTTTTGAGAAGAGCAGGAAAGACGGGAGTAGAAGACAGAATGGCTACAACGGAAAGTACATTTTTTGAACACAAAGGATGGAAATTAAATGTTTTATTTTATAACAATGACACCAAGACACCGGCTTGAATAGTAAAATATTATACTGTCTCTGATAGTAACAATTACAAACATTTATCTACCAGAAAAAGTGATAATTACTTCCAATTACCACCAGTAATGTTAGAGTTTCTATTTTGAATATTTTTGTCTATTTCTAAATTTTATTGATTTATTTTGCCTTTATTTTATAGGACAGCTTTAGTATGAAAGGGGGAGGGGGGGCCCACTCTACCAGGTGAGCTTCTTGCGCCCCACTCTTTTGTTAATTTCTAATTTCTACAAATTCTGTATTATAATAATGGCTGGACAAAATGACTAAATCAAGCTTTATCACCCTATTTTTGAAGATACAATTGACCTTTCTCAAATTTTGGAAAATCTTGATCAGACTTCTATTAGCTCAGGCACAAATGTGTCGAATGTGTCTATAGCTGATCTAAACATCTTACCTGGAAGTAAAGGCCGGCGGTTGACCGTGCCATCAGGTTGTTGAAGTGCTCGTGGAAATCCTTACTGAGGATATCCTGAGACAAAGTCTCGTAGGGGTCGAACGCCTGCTCCTGTAGACGTGCAGAGAATAACTCGAGTTAATATCGACACCTGACGATATTCTCACATGGCAATAAGGATCCTTAGCTCTATTATTACTAGGAGATATTACTGTGCATTATATAAGCCATTCAAGCGTTTCAGGTTTGGATTAGTGGGAGGTCACATAAATCTGGCTCCTTGGACTCGTGAGTTTCGTACCTCTGCTAGATCTTCAAAGCAGCTGCCCACCAGCGGATGAGGGCTGCCGTCAGCGGTCATCTCCACGGCGTCCTCGATCAGTCCGAGCAGCTTCACCGTCAGCTCGTGGATGTCCAGGATGTTACTGAAGATCACCTCCACATCCTGCACAACAAAACAACAAGAGACGAGCTGATTAAAGGGCAAAGACAATAATCCTGATCAAGTTTACCACTTCCACTCAATTTCGTATTTTCTAGTGTTATATTAAGGCAAATTAAAAATATGAATAATATGTTTTCTCTCATAAACACTCTCTTAACCGTACCTTAAGCTCACTCGCCATCATTCGTAATTATGTCATCCAACCTTTAATTATTTTAACTGCCTGCCTCACAGTTGCAGCAACAGCAACAACACATTTTGGGCCGGTTAAGCATGTGCACCAAGCTAATGTCTAATACTCAGAAATTTCGAGTGTATTAAAAATCTTCATACTATGCAGTTTAAATTTTATATTGTCATTAATTAGTATGAAAAGTATTTTTGCATGCAATTTCAAATACAGCTCATGACATTTTTTTCTCTCTCTCTCTCTTGGTTGGAGCTTTTAGAGTGACGGTGTAGTGATAATCTACTAATTTACGCTGATTTAATATAATACTTATATTATTTATGTTTCAGTTTTAGTCAAACTCCCAGTTTCATTATTTTGAATGTATTTCTATTATTCCGCCACCCTGTTACCACAGAAATAAAATTCCAGTCCTAAGTTTTTTAAAAAGCACATACATTCTTGTAAAATTCCCGTCCAAAAATTCCCTTTTAGCTTCAGTCAGCAACATCAAACTTATTGACCATGTTCCCCTCAATCCCGTACAGTATATGAGAGGTTTATTAAACTGTAAGGTTCACCTCCACAGATATGTGACGCAAAGGCACTGATGATGATGTTATTATTGCAGTATTGTCACTGATTTGGCCAGATTTGAAATTCCAATAAATTCCCTAAAAAATTATAATAACGATTAAAAAAAAGACACTCCCCGTAAATCTTGAACATGTCTGACAATTATCATGTGTTCATCATCATGTATTTGTCAGTATCAAACTAATCCACAGATAGCTGTCTATGAATCCATGGGTACAAATGCAAAATGACAAATGAATTTGCCCAAATCTTAACAACGTAAAAGCAATTCCAGTTATCAGACTTCAAAAAGCCTGCCTTACACTGATAAAAGAAATAAAGTTTTTCTTTAACTGAATCAATCAAATTTCATTTATATGTAACTTTTCAAACAAATGTAAATGAAAATGTATTTTAAAGTAATTTATTATTATTAAAGTATTTTACAATTTGATAAAAGAAACAAAAACAAGAACAAAATAGGAAATATGCAAAAGTGGATCTTAAAAAACAGAATAAGTATTAACCACAAAATTTTGATGGTAAGACAGACCGATACAAGCCAGCCTAAAAAAATAGAACTGATGTTAAAGAAATAATCTAACCACGGGTAACCAACAATAACCGGGTTACTTTAGTGCATGTAAACACACTGGAGGTGTTTAACCATCGGAGCGTGACGCAGGGTGTTGCTAAAAGAGCTCCCACTCTTGGCCTTCCTCCCTTGCATAAACAAACGCTTAAAAAAAACAGTAGCGAGAATGAGCTCTAAACAACAACAGGCTCAATTTGCCCGAGGAAATCATTAGTCAAGCCGACGAGAAGAGCCCTAAAATAGCAGCGAGTGATTATCGGCTGCTTAAGTCTGAATAGAAGTTCAGTCCTGTCATTATTTGACCGTAACACTTTCTTGACATCTCCAGAGTAATTTCAGATTATGCTGCGTTTCAACAGACATAATTGAGGTTATTTTGGCGAGGGCTGCAGATGTTGTTCCTGTCTCAACATAATTACATGTTCTGCATTCCAGTAGGCCTCACAAAGGCTTATCCTCCTCACCCAAATGATACCACAAATTACCCAACCCAAAATATGCAAAGCCACAGCGACCCATTAAACTCAACTTTCCATTCACTTCTTCTCAACCTACTGTTCAACTCCTTACTCATACTTTTTCTTTCTTTTTCAGAGGACTCAGAGCACTTAATTGCCATAATAGACGCAATTTGTTTCTTTGGTTAACCCTCCGAGACAGTTATGAACGTCTATTTACTGGAGGGGCCCGAGAGCTTGGGTGGTGCTTCAGGAGATGATACAAAATTATTGGGGCCTTTTTAACAGGCACGGAGATTTCGGCTGTTCCGAGACTCGAGTATGTGACCTCCTGCATACAGGATGATTGCCCCGACTGTCTGGTCATCCATCAGAGAAGACAAACATCTTCAAATTCAGCTCATTTGAGAGTAATTTGGCATTTTTTTCTGTCTGCAGCTTGGTGGAACCTTAAACGGAGACGTTTTAGTCGAGTCAAAGCAATATTCAAAGTACTTAAAGAGGAAAAATACAGCTGTCATGCTGTCTCGTCTTCAGCTTTAACCATTTGAGACCTGAGCAAATAGGCTTGATGTCTTGCAAAAACATAAGTTAAAGATTATAAGCAACTAAAGAGGAAATGACCAAAAAAAAAAGTAAAAAAGAGGAAGAAAAATTAACTGAAATCTAGAAAAAAACCCCACATTATGTTAAAATGATGACTAGAAAAAGTAAAAAATAAGCTCAAAAATAATAATAATTCAGTAGAATAATTTTAAATATATAATCATGATCATTTTCAATATGGTGGTTTTTTGGATGTTTTTCCCAGCTAATTTTCCAAATCTATTAATTTCTTGCAATTTGTGGAACAGTTGTTGCCAAGTTGCTTATTGCCTTTTTCCCCGTGCTTTGAAAAAGAAAGCAAACCAATTTGCTCAGATTCTGAAGGTTCAAATACTTGTGAAGGTGTCTGGACGCAGCACGAGTAAAGCCATGTCGATCCAGGTTTCAGTGGGTTAATAACATAAATCAACACTGCAAAATCTGTTTGGGGATTTGCGAGTGCTTTCCTGATCACCAGTTAGCCGATTACAGAGTTTCAGTTGTAATCTTTAAATGTTCTTAAGCTGAAATTGCTTTGTAATTAGTTTAACTGTTAGCTGGAAACTTGACTGTTTCTAATCTGGCTTTAAAGTGAGCTCACTACAGCTGCTGCATTCAGCACAAGAGTCTTTTTATTAGTGTCCGACACCTTTAGGTGAGTAAATCTGTTATGGTGTGATGGTGGGTCGTTGATTGTGGTGGCATTTTTTGCGAATTAATACTTCAATTGACATGATGGGTATCGAATTACATGCATTTTTTAAACAATGCATTTATAAATGTTTATAAATTAGGCCAAATTATGCACTGGGGTCCACGTGGCAACACATAATGCTTCTAAATAACGCTCGGAAATTCCAAATAATAGTAGCATATCCAGCGTCTTAATCGGAAAATGCTAATTTTGCAAAATGGCCTAATTCGGAATATTTAAATGGAATATGCTGTTTATATAACCCATATCAGATGCAGAATTGTCACATTTGGAATAATAGGGAAATTTAGGCTGTATATAACTGAAGACAATGAAATATATGAGACTTTGTGCATACACAAGGAGCATTTGAGTTTTACAAACACACTTCTGCATCTGCTCACAGTCCCAACTAGTGGTTTTAGTGGTTTGAGATCCTCTTTTCAGCACATGGGGGAAAAGCGTGTGAAACAGGATGTTATGATTAGAGTTTACTTTGTGTTTAAGTATCTGACAGAATGACAGTTCAGTCCTCCTTTGATCAAAATCAAACTGAAAAATAAGCAATATTGCATTTTTGACAGCTTTTTAATTAACTGTGCAAGTGTGCCTCCTCACCTGAGGCGTGAAGATTTTGGGGTTGGACAGGAAGTGCTGGCGGAACACTTTGATGATGAGGTCGAGCTCTCGCAGGTACTGACGCTCCTCTGCGATTTCAAGCCTCACCAGGTCGTCGTACGTGAGCTCCCCAGAGGATGACGGCTCCTCTGTGCACTGAGACATTAAGCCGATGTCCTCCTCCTGGTCAAACATGTCCATCAACACCTGGAGACAAACAGCAGATGAGATCAACCAATCAGAGTTGAAGCAGTTTTTCGTTATGATGTTTCAAAAGCCCCTTTTACTCTGCCTGCTCAAGGAGGGAATATCACTCGTCATGCCGCCTCTCCGTTCTTTATAAGAGGTACAATCACAGAATGGGGGACAGAGCTGTCTTGCCTTTAAAGTCGGTAGTGGCGGTAGTAACAGCATCGAAACAAAACTGTTTAAACGGGACAAGACGAGATTATGGACAGGACAGTTGGGACATTTTGATGATGTACTGTATTATGAGTGCGACTCAACGCCGGGAGGTAAAAAGCAGCTGATAGCAGTTAGCAGCTGACTCAAAAAAGAGGTGGCCAAAATGTTCGTAAATTAGGGAAAGAAATGAGATTCAGGAGCCCCTTACCCTCTGAGCAGAGGACAGGATCAGCCGCAATTTCACAGAGACGGTAAATGATTGTTATTGCCATGCCATGAACCTAAAATAATCTCACAATATTTCAGCGTATTTAGTGCTATAACAACATTCTTTAAGATATGACAAAATACAGAAAAATATTTTTAAAATATTTTATGATAATGTTGAGAACACAGAAGTGCAACAAAATGAGTCTACAGTTTTACATGTTAGCATTAACGTAAAAGTTTCCCTTCAAATATTCAATAAAAAATGAACAAAATTATTTCTTATTTCTTCAAGTTTGTAAAAAACAATAGCAACTGGTAGCAAATAAGCATGCTTGTTGTTGCTGTGTGTAATGGTGTGACGACATTATGTCAACAACCATTATCAGGATATGAATTTTTCATATGAACAATTATACCAGTTTTATTGGTGAATAATACATGTTCTGCCATTGTTATTATTTATAAAGTGCTGCAGACGCATAATTTATACGTCACACTAGAGGCTTATTGTTTTTGGTTTTGTTTAGAAATGGAAAGGCGGCACGAAGTATGGAATTCACAGCGACTCTACCGCAACCTGTGTGTAAAAATGGCTTCAGATTCCTCAAACCTGCATCTGTCTTACTGGGTGCTGAACATGAGTGTCAGCTTTCTTTTTTTCTCACAGATACTCACCTTGTCCGCACACATGGACACCTTGATGTCCTGCTGGCTGATTTCATAGTGCCGAATGTTGCCGACATAGTTGCCCGCCAGTTTCAGTATGTCTGCTGATATGTATTCCAGCACAGCCACGATGTACAGGGAAACATGGTAGTCCACTTTATATCCCAAAACCTCCTGTTGAGGAGAAACCAGCAGAATAAAAACATTAAGTATAACACGTGGGTTAAAAAGCAGTTCAAAATGATTCTTAGTGTCTGTGTGAACTTGTATGGAGGACCAGAACAGTTCAGTGCAGTTAAATTAGTCGAATACAAGATGTCAAATCAGTTAACTAAATTGGATTACAAATATTTCCCAGCAACCAACGCAATTTTCTGGCACTTGCGTCAAAGCTGACTACATCTTATAAGAATGTGAACACCACTACAGTCCAGAATATGTGAATTGAAGCATTTCAACCTACAAACTTGGGCGAAACTGGAAGACAATATTAAACTTTTATCTTGCCCGTGTTGCTATAATAAAAATCAGAATTTTGGAGTGTGGAGTGATTGATGGGGAGACCGTCAGGAGTCTTTACCTTGAGCAGTGGGTGTATCTTGTCCACAGGGAGAAGTAAGGGGTTTCTCCTCTTGCGTTTTTCGATGGCTGACTGGGCGTCAGCGATGGCCCACTTATCTATCGGGTGAGGAAAGGTTTTCTGGACGCGTTCCTAGAAAGAGGGAAATTACTCGCTTTAACACTTGATACATTTGGAAGCACTGAGATGATTGAAAGCTGCAAGCATTAAATTGGTAATGTGGAATGCGTCTGTAACAGCACGTGTTTCCTAACTGCATTTTGAAACATATTATGAACTTATATTCAAATGCTCCGTTGAATGCCGTACCTCTACGTCCTGCACGGAGCGAGGCTGGGCCACACACAGCATGTTGAGCAGCTGCAGGATCAGCTCCTCGATGTGCTGCAAGGCATCCTCCTTCGCCAAGAGGTTTGGGTGGACCTGCTTCTGTACCTGAAAGTCAGAGAGAAATATAAGAAGAGGCATGAGTGGCAGATAAAGCAAGATACCAGAAAGAGCATCCTGTAAACTTCAAAACTACAAAACATTTATTGGGTTGATTTTGATTTTCACATGATGTCAACTGTAACTATGTAACATGTGAAACTGTTGGCAACACCTGGTATGATGCACCTCAGTGAAGCTCAGGTCACATTTAATGACGTCAAGATGGCAAGTACAGACAACGACTGTTTGAAGACCTTCTCTTGGTCCTACAGGGTTATACTGGCTTGTTTTTTTCCAAGTTTCAGCCCATTAACAACAAATTATACCTCATAATACTTTCCAGAGAATACCATTAAGAAGTTTCCTTTTATTTCACAACCGTGTAAAAGAATTCATTTGCAGAGGCATGAAACTTTTGTTTTTAAGTAATCCATCACAGTCAACCTTTGGTTGGTTTTACATTATTATTTCTTGGTAATACACTAACTGCAGCAGGAGGCACTAAGACAACACATGTTGCAATGTTGCTTTCAAGCTCGGACATCCAAAAGCTGGCTATTGAACAGCATCTTATCAAATGTGGATTTCCCTCTTAACTAGATGATTATTGACTGGGAAATATGTCACATAATGGATAATAAACACGCTTTAACAACATTTCACTGTGACTTAAAAGACATAAAACAACCAAATTCCCACTTCGACATTAGCTGTGGTTACATGGGCAATATTTCTGAACTTCACTGAAATAGTTTTCATTAGAGATTCCAACACAGCTGTTAATATAGACGCTAAATAAAGTCATATGATATGCATTTCAATGCCCCAAAGCATTAAATCAGAACATAACTTTACTGACTTGTGCAAATTTCCGCCTGCTGTGAAGCGTCTAAATGAAGTTTTTTTTTCTACCTTATTGAGAATATCCAATGTAATCATTAAGCTTAAAAGGCGCAGAAGTTGTTCAATCTGTTAATACAATTTAGTAATAAGTAATCTAAGTGTAATTCTGCTTATTTTCTGCATCTGAAAATTACAGACGTCCCCTAAAAACCTTACATGCAAACGGTAGACATCACCATGTACTGATGTTAACAGCATATTGCATATTTTTGACAATTTGACAAACATACTGACGTTTATTATTAATTTCAACAACGTACAATTGCAGTGCAAAAAAAGGGTAAGCTATAGTTGTAGATCTTAATTCGCCTTCAAATATTCAGTAAAAACTGAACAAACAAAAAACCTCTCAGTTCTTCAGCTACTAAACAACAAGCCAAAATATTACCATTATCATGATATGAATGTTTCTCATCATATTAAAAATGATGCCTGTATTATCCTGGATGATATGATATGACACACCCCTAATACCTACTGTTATTTCTGAATAGGATTGGACAAATAAACAATGTTCACTGTGAACGATTGTGTCTCTCCAGCAAGTTTCAAGTATGAATGTTCCTTTTTTAACTGCACTCAGAAGAGTGAAAATGGCTGTCTGGAATGTAGAAAACCAATTGAAAACACATGAAACATATGAAATGCTTCGTCGGCTGTAACACGAAGCGTACGAGATTTGTCACTTTTGGCCAACACACAAATCCACCAGCATCTTTGTGTAAAATCTGGCAGCATAAAACTAAAATCCAATCTGCATCAAGGCAATTATTCAGCTCCAAATTAAGCAGCAAGATACTTGTATCCTATAAATCTGTCTGCAGATATCATCTCCTTAAAAAAAAGGGGGGAAAATGCATTTGAAAAGGTCTTTTCCGGTGATTTATGAAGTCATTCTCAGTATTGGGACTCGTGAGGGTGGAACCAGCCTGACAGAAGGTGTGGTTTTAGGTGCAGACAGTAGAGAGAGGTGTGGTTTCATCAGGTCTACAAGCAGAAGAAGAAGAACAACTCCCCCCCTCCCAAGCGCTCTGCAACCTCCCAAAAGTTGTCGTCATTCGGGCCGTGCCCTCTTGCAGGAATGCTGTCAGTTGAGATACTATTATAGCACCCAAAGCAGACTTAGAGGGGGAGAAAAAAAGCTGTGGGAGAGAAGGAGAGGAGAGAGGTGGATAGAAAAGACAGCCTAACATTTACTCTCCACTCACAAAAGCCCGGCCTGTTCACATGCTAGTGATGGAATTACCCTGGCATATAGTAAAGTGGGGCATTATGGTGACAAAACATTGCCCCCGGATAAAGGAATGTGAGAGGAGAGTTAAAAGGTCAACGCAGACTGAGCCTCATGCATTCTTGTGCTCTGACTTAACAGAGATGCAGCCACGGGCAGGATGTCCCCTCCGTCTCAAGTGTGAGTTCAGTTGTTGAATTTGAAGGTGACATTCTCACTTGAGGGATTATAAAAGACCCCCTTGTTCTGCTCGATCTGTTTTTGGATTCAAATCCTGATTCATTAACCGCATTCAGATGCTACTTAAAACAAGAGGAGGTGGAAAATCTGAAGCCCCAGCTCTGGCCCCGTTTACGTTTCTGTACGTCATTTCTGTTTTGATGCACACTCACAAGACCGAATAGTTAAAAATAAGCCACAAGTACAAACTCAACTTTGGAAAAAATACATATCAAAGCAGAAGTAAGTTATGAGATATATCCTCTGGACCGCAAATAGGCACTTGACCAAATTCCACAGGACACCAGGAGCTGTGAGTCACCACGCTGAAACTACGGGGGTTTCCCCTGACTCCATTCACAGAATAGTTGGCCCGTTTCTGAGAGGCCCACATCCAACAAGTGTCTTCTATCTCCAACAATGTCAGGATGGGACGCAAAGCAACAAAAAACCCCAAATCTGAATCTAATCTGAATAAAAAACATATAGAAAGTGAATTCAAATGCAACTAGCAACTAGGGATGTCCCGTTCACATTTTTTTGTCCCCGATCCTGATTCAAGTAATTTAATATTGAGTATCTGCCGATACCAAGTCCCAGTGCACACTTACAAAAAAAACCCAAAAAACTGCATCCAAAACAAAATTTAAAGTACAAAATGACAAATCCTCCCTCCTTGATGTCTCGAGGAGTTTTTGTTGTTTTCGTGTCTGTGTCTCAGTTATCTGAACATCTGTAGTCTGGCGAGCCAGGTCTCTAATCCGATCTCTGAGATCGGATTGGGTCACCCCCAATGAAAATTAGCAGCTCTGTTGTGTTGTTGTACTACAACACCTGAAAGTCCAGTGTAGAAATGTGGACTTTTTTCCTGTTTGAAGAGCTGAAATAATTAGTTGCAACAATTTTTGGAAGTTTTCAAGTCAAAATGGCCAAAAAAATTCACTGGTTCCAGATCCTCGAATGTGAAAATGTGTTGGATTTCTCAGTTTTAATCCCCTAAATCTTTTTATTTTCTTTTTGAAAAGGTGGTGAAAAATTTAGGATTGGGTGCTGTTTCCATTTGAACCAATATTGGATCCAGTACGTGTAATTCAACTACAAAAACTTACTTTTGAACAAGCTGAAGGGTTGATGTGGCAGACTAAAACACAATTCTGCTCCTCTGCTCTTTTCTCATCACACATCGAGTTAATCTAGTGTGTGTGTCTACTCGTCTAGCAGTGATACGTTGTTATCACTAATATAATACAGAAAAGAAAAAAGACCAGACGCAAAAACCATCGTAGCATCCGGGTGCTCCTGCCTCTCGTCTAAGCCCCACGGTTCTCACCCAGGTGTGCTCTCAGATACCGAATTTTGGCACAGATTGATTTAACATGAATTGGTACAAAGTAGTAGCGATGTAAGCCGATCAGTACCCTTTAAAGTACTGAGTTCAGTCCCCAGCTCCATAGTCAATTAATAAAAACAAATGTGCAACAAGTTTTATCATCAACTATTTGTTTAATGTCTATTTTTCAAGTAAAAATGCCCAAAATGAACTGGTTCCAGCTTCTCAAATGTGAATATTTTCTGGATTCCTTAATTTGTATCTTTGTAAAACTGAATGTATTTGAAAAATCAGCAGTTCCAGCTTCTCAAATGTAAGTCTTTTAGAGTTCCCTTGGTCTTAAATGATAATAAACTGAACGTCTTTGGATTTTAGACTGTTGGTTAGAAATATATAGATATTCAAACATGCCACTTCAGACTCTGGATAACTGTAAGGGGCACCTGTCACCATTTTCTTAACAAAATGATGCATCAAGAGAATAATTTGCAGAATACTCGATCATAAAATAATCATTAGATGCAGCCTTAGATGCAACCTCATTTATAGTAGATTTCACTGATTGAATCTCTATTCTAAAATCACATTTTAAGACGTCCTATGAGCGAGCTGCTCCCAATGTCAGTTCTGCTGGATGACGACGTCTAAATTGAGGACTGAAAGCAGAGCGGGGCCATGTGCAGGTATGACTGCAGCTCGGAGTATTTACAGTACCACTGAAACTTGATCCTAATGGGTGATGGATGCAACATGGTCTAATATAGTTGGCAGCGGACACTGAAGTAAGCTCGAGCAAAGTGAAAGCAAGTGACTGGAAAAAAATAGCAGGGGAACTCCTGAATTTGAAAAGCACTCAAAACATCAAACACATGAGATGCTGTTTTTCCTCGTGGTAGGCAAAACAACTTTCCTCTGGCAGAAATACCTCAAAATGTCCTCCCTCTTTACTTTGAATGTGTAGCAACTGAATCTACTCAAAACAACAGATTCCCAGAAATATTTGGGGTAAAATATCTAAATTATCAACCATTATGCATCAAAAATTTGCTTTTTTTCTGGTGGAAAGTAGCAAAGAGCAGTGCTGAAATAACTAAGCTATCAATTGATTAGTCAATCAACGGAAAAGTAAACACATTTGATAATCCATTAATTGTCTTTTATCAAGTAAAACCCTTAATATTCACTAACATGTTGTTGTTTTGTTATATATGATTGTAAAGATGGCAGTATCGGAAAAAAAATCTTATTTTGATCAATTTTTTTATTGATAAAGCAAATCATCTACTTATCAACAAAATAATAGGCAGATGAATCAATAATGAAAAAATGAAATTATATTATTTTTCAATTTATTTAAAGATTATTTGCAGCCCTAAATCTGTCACAACAGACATATTTACTTGTATATGTATTAGAGCTGCAACAGTTAGTCAATTAATCAGGTCAACAGAAAATAAATTGGCGACTATTTTGATTGTTATATTCTTGTTTTTTAATTTTTACAGCAAAAAAGACATACATGATAATAAACTGAGCAGCTTTGGATTTATGGACTGTTTGTCAGATAAAAGTCACCTGTCATCATTTTTCAATATCACCTGACATTTTACTGAAAAAACAATTCAATGATTAATCAAGAAAATAATGAGTACATTAAGCGATGATGAAAACAGTTGCATAGTTAGTTGCACCCCAAGTACATACATATGTTGCCTTGGGGGTGTGAAAAATTGTGACATTTCACGGATTAAACAATTAGTCAATTAATAATAAAAAGTCTAGAGATGAATCTATTATCAATATAATACTCGGTTGCAGGCTTACTAATTTCCCACTATACCACTGCTTGCAGGCAGACATTAAAACGAGCAGTATCTCGATCATATGTAAAGCTTTCGTGCACATCCTCCTGTGCCATGTTAAGGTGTTCAGTTTCATGGGTCAGCTCCATTAAGAAGGGAAAGGCTAACGTACAGGAAGTCCCAGCGCTCGCTCACTCTCCCTTTCCCCTCTCCATCCACCACCAGCCCTCTCCTCCACCCTCCTCCTGCCTGCCTTGTTCTCTACCCACACAGAGCGAAGCCCCCGGGGGAGAGCAGATCATAGCAGCAGACTGAGAGGTATTGATGTGCGTGTACGAGGAGGCAGCAGCAGCAGCAGGCTCACACTACACACAGACTGGAACGGGGCCAAAGACAGACGAGGGAAAACCAGGATTCACAGACAGACAAAAACTGCCAGAAAAAAATCCAACTGGTCAATGCTTCATCCACACCGCCTCACAGCAACAAAAGTACCTCCATTTCTAGATGAAGTGCAAATAGTAGACCACACACTGAGCAGAAAACTGATCCATTAATGAGCTAAATTCTGCTGTCAATAAAGTAACACACAGGACTTTCCATAAGAAAATTGACCAATGGATCTGCTCCATCACCAGTGCTGCTGCAGCATCATCGAAGTAGTACAGAAACGGTTAGCTAATGAATCCATCTGCTGGTAACAACGTTAATACTGTTTACATGTTAAAGCCACACTTAGTTATGGTTTCTTGAATGTGAGAATTCGATACAGGGCTGCAACTTTTGATTATTCCATAACCATTCATATGTAGATTTAATTAGTAGTGGTTTGTCTTTGTTGGAGAGAGCGCTGACTATTTTTATGTGTATTAATGTTGCAGCCGTTGCAGGTACTATCTACTAGTACACATACCAATCTGTCCCGAATTCACTGAGGTGAGGTTTTGAAGTAACGACAAGTAATGTTAGGTTTTCAATAAAGCAATACAATATGGTTTTATCACTTAAAAGCCTAACCACGGACAAGGACTACAATTTAGCTAAAGCTAGGAGTCGTACATATATTGCATCGGTTGCATATTTTATTAAAATGTAACAATGCCTACATGTGTAGTCCCTGTTAAATAAATGGATAACATAAAACAATTTTAAAAGTAAAATGTATTTTCTGGTTTAAATGATTGATCGTTAGAATATAAAATGTCAAAAAATAAATGTCCATCACTATTAACCAGCATTAGGTGACGTCTTCAAATGTTGAGTGTTTTCCAACAAACAGTCCAAAACCAAATCAAAGACATTCAGTTCATAAGATAAAACAAAGGAAGGAAGCAAATCCTCACATTGAAGAAGGTTAATAACTTATGAAAAAAAAAAATTCGATTGATGATCAGCCAAAATAAACAATTTTTAGACATTACCATTTGCTCTAGAATATTATAATCGCCCCTTATTTTCTTACATTTTCTAAACATAACTACAAACTGGATGAATGAAAAAAAATCAACAGATTCAATCAAAAAAGGTCAATAATAGCAGAAATGGTGCAAATTGCACACCACACACAGAGCAAAAGTGGTTATGAAATTGTCAGAAGGATATCATACAGGACGAGACAAGAGTATCTATGTAAAAACTGGGGTATAAATGTATATTATTATAGATTTTTTGCATGTTTCTAAACCCTATTTTTAAACTGGTGGCATGATCAAGCCATCTGTAAAGGCTTATGTTATGAAATGAATAAAACATGAATATAAGTGTCAGTTACACACTATTCATACAGTTTCTCTAACATATTATTGGGAACATGCTCTACCACAACACACTGCAATAATGAGACCTGACAGAGAACAATGGAGCAGACTGTGTCGCTCAGAAGTGAAAGTTAAGGAAAAAAATCTGATCATTCAAGTGGAAAAAGTTCACACAGCATTTCTCAAAATCTCTCAACCACAGACATTTTACCTCAAAAGAAGATATTATTACTCCAAAAGTGCGACATCATCAAAAGTATCAGTCGTGGAAACTGACACAGATTCATTAATGCCACAAGTACATGTAAAAAGGAGCTGAAACATGTACACAAAATATTAAAAAGCTGCTCAGAGTCTGTGTCAGTGTGTACGTGCCATGATGAGATGCATGTCACCTTTCACTCAGCTTGCATTGTAGTAAAAAAAAAAAAAATCATGCACGCCTCAACACACACAGAGGGATCAGGTGTTGTGTGTGTGCTGGTGGCAAAAGAACAAAAGTTGGAGGTAATAATAGAGGCCGGACGGTGTTAATACAGGGTTAACATTTCTAATTCAATTGATTATTCTCCTGGCTGTGTATACGGGGCTGCATCAGGCTCAGGTTGCAGGTAATGTGGCTAGCGTGTGTGTGTGTGTGTGTGTGTGTGTGTGTGTGTGTGTGTGTGTGTGTGTGTTGGAGAGGTGGGGGTGGGGCTTGTTATTATACCCGAGTATGTGTCACTGTTTGTGATTCATGCCATGACATCATCTGCCATTACAACCAGACTG
This sequence comes from Plectropomus leopardus, assembly GCF_026936395.1. Classification (NCBI taxonomy): domain Eukaryota; kingdom Metazoa; phylum Chordata; class Actinopteri; order Perciformes; family Serranidae; genus Plectropomus; species Plectropomus leopardus. The sequence goes on from NC_142189.1 coordinate 7,533,022, forward strand.
TCTGGGGAACCATAGGCCAGAGATCAACTCTGAGACAACAAGCACACACACATTAAAAACACACACATACGCGCACACACACACACACACAAAAGATGCATGGTGCAGACATACTAGACACACAGAAAGACAAAGAGACATAAACACAAACAGAAACAGAGGCACATGTGCCAAGACATGCTGTAGACGACAAACAAACACGCTTACAAGGAAATAAAAATTCACAGACAAACACACACACTCCCGTGACATTTAGCTCACATTCACATAATCAAGACAATGGCTAGCAGACGTGCCGTCGACAGCACATGGCCTCGCCGTGACCCTGGTCTGACCCGACCCAGTGACCCCTGCCTGCCCGCATCCACCCATCCTCCGTCTGAACCCCATCTGAGGATAAACTGATGTCCGCACACTGGATTCAATATTCTGGTTTGTGGAGAACATGTGCATTAATCAGCCAAACTGTGGATGACCGGGGCTGGTGTGTTGGAAGTGCAACCTGTTAGCAGGAACATCCTGTGCAATAAACACACAAAAGTCATCCAGGAAACATGACAAAGTGCTGCATGACACTAGGGCTGAGTGATATGGCTTTAAAATAATATCATCCTATTTTTAGGCTATATAGCAATGCACAACATATATCTCGATATTATGAATTCTCCTCTAAACTTCTGTAAAATAAAAAATAAAAATTAAATGAACTACAGTTACTAATTAAGAATACCATAAAATAAAGTTGTGTAACTACTGTTACAATAAAGTTTAATAAAATACTGTTGTGATGTTAAATAATGTAGTAAAAATATAAAGTACTGTGTTAGTTAAGTTAAATAAAGCATTGGTATAATTACATAAATCAAAGTTGAACCCATGGTGCTTTTATTTTGAAGGACTCGGCTCGTCATGGGCCGGAAGTGTAATTTATATTAATAATGGTAATTTTTGTTTTATCACTGATAGAAAAATATAAAAATGATGTTCCTGTGATTTGCAGGGTCTGTACCAAACAACTATTTTCCCTTACATCTAGAATATGTGGGTCAGGACGTCTCTGTTGCACCATAATGCTTCAACGGTTTGTTGTGGTGACAGATTTTACCTTTATGAACACTGCGATTCTAATAATTGTCAATTTATTGTGCGGCCCTGTTTGGTTAAAGTTTATCCTCCACCCTTGTCCCTGCAGATCAGAATATAAACCATGTTAAAATTTTAAAAAAAGAAAAAGAAATAATTCCCTTTAGGTTAAGACAACAGCCAGCCCAGGAAACCATTAATGCATTTTATCATTCCTGATCTCTCCATCCCGTCATTTTCTGTCATGTTACGAATGTCAACTTAATAATAAAAAACCTACAATCTATCTTTAACTGCAAGTCTGCACACAAAATTGCATTCTCAAAATATCCAAATCAGCTCTTGAAGCAGGTATGACGATGTGATTGGTTGCAGGAAGCATGCAAGTTAAACTGGTTACAATAAATATGTATTTACCTCTTGTTTGAAATCCTTGCAAGCAATGGAGCACACGTTGCAATCACCAATGCAGTGACAAATTTAACTTCTTTTAGTGTATAATCCTGCCAGTTAAACTCACAGCAGAGTGGCTGCAGGTCACCAGGTCAACAGTCAGCTCCTTTAAATAAAAGTTTCTTTATCCAGCTTGACAACAGATCAAAGATGAGACAGATGAGAGTAGATAAAAATAAGTGCCCGACATTGCCGTTTTATGGGACAAAGCGCTTTATAAATATATATTTTTTTTGTTGTTGTGAGAAATAAAAATACTTTATGAACTCTGGACTTTCTGGATCTTTGGGAACCCTTGAGCAGTATCTGTTATTATATTAGGATTGGACGTCATACAGTGCAGCACTGAAGTGGAGGCTTGTACTAAGTAACAACAGCTCTGTCAAGACTGGATTAAAGAGGCAAAATAACCAACTGACTAAAGTTAACGTAAGAAAAAAGACCTGAGCTGTAAGTTGTGGCCTGCTGTGAGGTCATCCTGTCAGGATTTAACCGAGGACTCAGGCTGAGAACATAAAGGAGGCAACACACACACAAACATAAAGCATGCTTGTAACCCGACCAATCACAGCTTTAAATGTTGGCCCGTGAAGCCCTGTGAACTCAGCAGCATCGTGCTGCGCTAACTCAACATGGCCATGGTATGAAACTGTACCCAGTGAAGCTCTGGCCTTTCTCTTGATGCCAGTGAAACAGCAGACCCAGGGAATGCACAGTTATTATCAACACCGGCATGTCGGAGGCTAAATGACGCTCTTGCATAGCACCGGGCGCAAGCCGCAGTGATCAAGAATAGCCGGGACACACAGACGCAGCGAGGAGGCAAACATTAAACTCCAACACGGTGAAATGTCAAAGACACAGACAGAAACACAGACGGCTGCACAAGGGTTTGCATTAAAACTGCCCATTTTACTTTTGAAAAAAGTATTCTCAAACTTGTGGACAATATAAACATTTATTTTGCATATTTTCTGCCTTCAATAGCTGGTGAGACTGTAGACATGACAGGAAACAGTCTACAACCAGGTTCAAACTGGAGCTGCTGCGGTTCATGATCAGTGTCAGCTGAAACCTAAAGCTACAACTTTCAGTTTCGGGTGCTTCATAGCTTTACCACACACCTCATCATTCATGTATTTGTCACATGTAAACAGTTCACAGTGCTCACGCAGTGCCCAAGTACTATTATCCAAGCCTGCAACTAATGACTGCTTTATTATCTATTAATCTGTTGATATTTTTGAAAAAACTGATCTCAACATTTAGACCAGGGATGCACAGATTTATCAGCCAAACATTGGAATTGACTAAAATTCACCTTGTTGACTGCCATCGGGTTTTCGGAAACCATGATGACATTCAGTAAAACTCACTATTGACAAGTGAGGGGATGCACTATCTTTTTTACATTATAATGCTACATTGTAAACAACAAATCGACAGGCGGAGAGCTAGTTAACGTTAGCTGTTAGCAGCTGGTGGCCGAAAATTACAGCACAAGGAGGTTGCATTGAGTAACATGATGGTGCGTTCAAGCTCTATACAGTAAAAATTTGTATCATGTGAAGGTAAACTATAACATTATTACGATGTGTTCAAATGTAGTCTTGTAAAACTTTGCTTTTTTGCTGAGAAACTTGAATAATACAGCTGTTTGAGGGAGAAATTCTTTTTGTTTTCACAGCAATACGTAATATATATTAGAGAGGGAAAATGATATATTTTATATTAGTAAAAAGACTTCTGAAGCATTTTTAAAAGATATTCTTCATGTGAAAGAAGGTTACATATTTTAAGTTGTTTGATGATTTTGTATGTTCAAATTTGTGCTCGTTCAAAGGTAGTGTAATGAAGGACTGAATGACAAAAGAAACAACAGCAACCGGGAAAAAAACATCAGCTATCGGCCAAATTATTATTGTAAACACTGGCATCAGCCCAGAATTTCACAATCAGTGCATCCCAAGTTTAGACTATAAATACCCAAAACCAAAGGTGATGTCTTCCAACTGCATTTTCCATCTGACTAGAAGTCCTAAATACAAAAATATCTAATTTATGATGACGTGAAACAGAGAGGGCAGCAAATCATCAGATCTGAGAATGTTCAACTGACAAATATTTGGCCTTTGTGCTTGATGAATTACTTCAATGACTGATTACCAAAATAGTTTATTAATTATCTGCCAATCAACTCATTGTTTCGACTTGACTATCATGGCTCTGATTTCACAGCAATCTGTCAAATGTCAGGTAAACACAGACGGTAGGTAGATAAGTCTGTCTCATTCATGAGGCAATTCTGCAACTGATCCCACCAGCTGAGGGCAACACTTTTTAAACTACCTCCCTGGTTGATCACAAGTCACTTCCCTGCTCCGGCTCTGAGACTGCGTCTGTCTATCAACAGGTTTTCTTTAATCTTGCCTCTAAACAATAATCTAAATCATTCTCAGTGGTGGAGTCATCCACCATGGCTCCCTCTGACAAGGAAACCCCCCGGAGGACAGCTGTGAAAAACAGCGAGTCACAGTCTGTCAAAACCATAACAAACCTCTCTTGCGTCAATCTCTGACAGGCTTTCCCTCCGGCAGTTGTGTAACAAGTTGAGACAATGAAAACGCGGCACCACGGCCCACCACCTGCTCACTCAGTTTCACCTGATTCATCACACCATCTCCACTGCGTGCTACAGATAACTGACACAAAAAGGGCTTGTGTTATTTATAAACATGCTGTTCCTAAATGGCTAATTCCATGACAGGTCTATGGAGGCACTCTGTGTTGCTAAAATAAATGCATAAAAATGCTTTGTCATAGTTTGATAAAGTCCCTTAAAACCTGGAGCGACATCACTTTTCAGACGCTTTCAGACACCTTTAGCAAGAATTTAAACTTTGAACCCTGCATGAATTGGTGCGATTTCTTTCAAAGACATGGAACATAAAGATAAGGGAAAGTGTCAAGGGGAAAAAGTATTAGTAATATAGCAATAGCAATTATAATTCTCATAATAACATATTTAGAATTATATGATTTTTTAAGCACTTTCACGTAACTGTTTCTTTTTTGTTTGTTCATTTTTTGTTTTCGAACTTACTCTCAGGTGATTTTTTTGTACTTTTTAAAAATGTCTTGCTAATCTTTTTTTGTCATTGCCTATTGTCCTCTTTCTATGTTTTCATCAAGCAAATATCAAGCAAATTTCCTCAGGTTTCAAAGGGTTAGAAGGTTTAAGGCATGGCTGCCAAAAAAGACCAATGGATGAGTTTTAAGAAAGAATGGGTGCCTCATAAACAGAGAAACCACAACAGTGAACTGGTTAAGTTATGACGTGCTTGCTTCTTAGATATGTACCTGGCAGGTCATCACATCATCATTTAACCAACGTTTAGCCGCTGTGGCCCGAGTCTATAGCTTCATTTACACTGCCTGCTCAAGGTGGGAATATGATGCCGTTACGCTGCCTCGCCGTTCTGTATATAATGTCCGATTGCAGAAAGGGGGGACAGAGTGGTCTCTCCTCTGATCCGAAACTAGAGGTAGTATAACAGCACCATCATCATTTGATTCTGTGCAAAATTGCAAGGGCAGAACAAGAGAGTTAAATATTAATCAATCTATAAATATCACTTCTGAATATCTTAAAAGGTTTCAATACTCATTTTCCATACTCCGTATCACTGCACTTTCTCACTCTGTTATTGTTAATGTTTACTACAGTCATTCTGCTGTTCTCTGCTCCTAACCGCCAAAAGTCGCCTTTGTTATGTAATAGCTTTTGTTACATTTATCTTTAACAAAAGAAAAACAAATGTTACAGCCAAAATGTCAATTTTTCCTTGACATAGCAAATACTGATAGTTTTCAAGATATTGCACTTAAGTTAGAAATTCCAGCATCGTGACACCACTACTTTCCACAAAACAGCTTTTCCACAACAGTCTGTGTCCCTCTTTTAACCCATTAGTGACGCTTATGAGCTCCAACCACATCAGTTAACGTAAACACATGTAAGGATCTTTGCAGGACCTTGTGGGTTTACACACAGGCCTATTTCAAAGGGGACAGCAGCACGCAGAGCTTTGTGCATCTTTCAGTGTCTAAACAGTGTGGCTCTGCATATAACATAATGGAACGGCAACTCAAAGGAGTTGACAGTGAAAACAAAAAGAGCTGAAATAACTTTGTGTTTTCAGTTAGCGCTGAGTACCAGACTGTCATGAGTTTGCAAGTCTGAGTACAAAGACTGAGGGAAGCAGGGGGAGGTCAGAAAACAGAAAATAAACCTGGTGATGACAGGGAGAAGCCGAGATGATGCAAGAAAAGAGAAAGACAGGGACAGTCAATAAGGAACTGATACGTGTAAGTCCTGCTGACCAAGGACATTAAAATTCAAATGTTTCCTGTTCTGAAAGTTTGAATTGGGTTCATGAGAATTAAGTTGCATTTCTTCAGAAAAAGGATGGAAACTTCACATGGAAGCACCATAAAACAGCCACAGATTGTCTCTTTTCTTCTCTGCAAGGATGAGGCATCTTAACTGTTAGACAGAATGAGGAACAAATAAAATACGTTGGCAGCAACATGCCACGTCAAATGATGTTTGAGTCTTTAGCCTTCCAGCTAAAAAGGCAGCAATCCCAGGTCAGCTTCACTGGTATTTAACTTTGAGGTAACATCAGCACTCTGCTAGTTACTGGTGAGGCCTGCTTAGCCTCAAAACTATGACACTATCAACAGATCTGTGCAAACTTGTCAAAAGTGAACAACTTCTTCAAAAACACTGTGGGGAAAAAAGACATTATGGGGAACTTGTGTGAGAAATTTTTCTGAATAAATACACTTGAGACACGTCAACAGCCACAGAACATGAAGACAGCAGTTTCAACATTGACAAATGACTGCTGTTATGAGTAGTGATCAAGAAATATTGATAAGTAATTGATAAGTTGACAACCTTTAAACAAAGGTTTGAGCAAGTAAGGGACTGTTCTTTATTCATCAGAGGAGGAGGGTTAGTTGTGACTTTGTTTGGTTTTGTTTTTTGTGACCCTCAAAGCTACAAATATTTTTCCTTAAACCTCTCAGTGACTTAGGGAAAATGTATGACCCTCCCTCCACTATAAATTAGTTATTAGATTTTTATTTTTTTAACTGACCCTTTGATGTTTGAAAGTACAAAGTTGAAAAAAAAATCTTGGAGTTGAAAAAAAAATGTTGTTTTTTACTCTTGTCATGCATGAAAGGGGGAAAAAACGTGTAGTATTGTGATATTTTGAGTGGCAATATTGTATCGATACACAGGCGATACAGTACCTACTTGAAGGATAAAATCAACAGTGTTTTTAGTCCACTAGATAAATATTGCTGCAATAAAAAATATCTAAATAAGATGAAAACTTTAACATACTAGATAAAAACAGGTTTAAAAGTTTAACCTTAATATACAGTTGAAAAGGGCAATAAATTACAGTAGATTGCAATATATGTTATCACAACACTAATCATATCACAAAATATTAAGAATCGCAATAATATTTTTCATGACCTTAGTATTGTGATAATATCAAATCGAGGGCCCTGTTTATTCCCACCCCTTGTGCTGATTAGTTTGCGCAAAGTGCAAATTGGCAGAACTTTAAATGACACATGGAAAATGTTGTGATTTTGATTAAATGTCACTACTTTAAGCTCAGTTTTGTTAATGGATTTTTTTCTGATGGAAGCATTCATCCAGTCAGTCAGAAATCTGAAAATCCAACAATAGTTTCTGTTTTTACAGTTTCTTGTTGTATTAAGTGGTGTAATTTTGGCAATCTCGAAAGAAAAATGCCAGCATGTTTTCTTTATAAATTAATGACAAAACAAATACAAAATACAGCTATTTAAAGGTGTATGCACTTCCCCTAAGCCAGGACTACGCAACGTGCAGCTCCGGAGCCACATGTAGCTCTTTACTCCCTCTCAAAGTCAAAGTCTTTGACTTTTTTTTTTAAAACCATAAAAATGTATAAATGTCTCTTTTTTTTTTTTTTTTTAAACATTTTTACTCTCTTTCATCATTGTTGCAGGCCTGAAGAAATTCTTACACTTTCCAATTGTAATAATTCGCAGCCTATGCCCTATATGAAAAAAAAAAATTGTCATTTTTTCCACAGCCTGGTGACTTTTCCTCTAAATTTTGCCAAATCCTCAATAGCAGTGGCTAGTCTTGACCCTATCCAAAAATGTAAATGTGTATGAAGAAAATTTGAATTTAGTAGTGGGTGGAAAGATTTGTTTGCTTTCAATGCTAACAGTGAAAAATTACAGTACCAACAAAAATGAATAAATAGCCAGCCTACTGCAGAGTAGCCACATTACAGTAAATCATATTTCTGAATGCTCATATAAACCTGTTATAAATATTAAAAGGCCTGTGTATACCTAATGGGTTGTATTACCATCATGCATGAATATGTTTTGAGGCTCCAGGCAGATTTTTAAGATTATTTTTGTTCAAAAATGACTTTATTGATAGTAACAGTTGCTTATCCATGCCCTAAGCAAAAATAAACATAATACGTCCCTTCCCAGAGCTTAAAAAACATTTGACAATACTCCCCCTTTCAGCACCACCCCACCCCCTCTCATAAATAACGAACAGTCCCTAAGGAAACTTGCACCTTCATTGAATCTCCACTATAGAAATACGTGTTATGAATGCAGTTTAAGTGACTTTGTCAGGATTGGTAAGAGTAGTAATCACAATGTTACCTTCCGCAAAGCTTGCACGAAGAGGCCTCTCCATTTGTGACTGTTCTCGTCACTTGAAAAGTCGTATATCTGCTGGGGCTGCATTGCTGTAGCGGCTCCTGGCGTTGCCGTGATCCGGGCTGAACTGTCAGCATCGGCCCCGGATAGATAGTCCTTGTGGGTGGGTCAGTCCGGGGCAGGCACGGTGAAAAAAACTCAAACTGTCCGGCTTGCAAATACGAAGAATATCACCAAACCACACTGCAAGTCCGTAGCAGAGTCGGGCTGAATAACAAAATATGAGCTACAACATAAAATAAGCACATGTAGCTATAAAGTTAACTCGCTAGCTTGGCGGCTAGTGCGGCTAGCCCGCTGCTGCTGTAAACAGCGGCTAACTGAAAAGCTAACGGCTAATAACAATGTTGCTAAGTGTTATACTTGCTACTTGGCGTTTGTCGAAAAGCTTATAATAGGCACATTTAGTCAAGTGTTAAGTGACGACATTGGAGCTCAGCTTGCTGCCAGCTAACTACAGCTACAAGTTAGGTTTGGGTATTTGCTGCCTAAAACACCTGTAACGTTAGCAGGCTAGCAGGAGAGCTAACTGGTGCTACAGGCTGCTGCTGGCCTTGATGCGCTCCGAGTTTTATGTTGTGGCACACGACCCGTTCAGCTCCAAACAAGGCACACTTTCTCCTACGCTGTTTACTTCACGTTTAGGCATCTTTTTCCGGAGTGATCGGGCGCTAAAAATCCAACGTAAATCCCCCCGAGGAACAGCGGTGAGTCCGGGGCATGTCCGTGAAGCGGGGCAGCTGAAGAGCAGTCGAGGTGTTTTTGGTTTGAGAAGTCGAAGATGTTCGTACCAACTCCGCTGCCTGTCTGTCTGCTGCTGCTCGCTGCTGCTGCGGCCGACGCGCGTCCGCTGTCAGGCACGCACGCTGCGTAATTTCACATTTTATTGGACAGAGAAAAACAAGGCTGGACTTCTGTCTCATTACATATTATGAGTCCCGTATCTGTAGAAATCAGATTAATACTTAAAAATAAATATATAATATGAAAGCAGTATTCATTAAGTGGCTTTTCTATTGTAAGTGTTTACAACAACAACAAAAAAAAAGGTTGAAAAATTTTATCGAACGAGTAGATCCATCTTTTCAACACACCCAAACCTGAGGAAATTGGCTTGTTTTTTCTAAAACATGGGGAAAAGTTACAAGTTACATGCTGCAAGGAAATCACCAGAAATTTAACAAAATAAAGGGAAAGTGAGGGATAAAAAGAAGGGTTAAAAAAGAAAAGACACCAAAAAGGTAAGAAAAACAAAACAAAAAAGTTAACAAAAATATGAATAACAACAGCAACAGCAGCAATAACAATAATAATAGTTTGGGGTTCACAATATATCTGCATGTCATCAGTATAAGCTGATATATGCTTTAAGAATGGTAAAAAATTACCAAAATGGTAAGGAAAAAAGTTATATGTAATAATGTTATTAATAACAACAACTACTATAATAATAATAATAATAATAATAATAATAATAGTTAGGGATGCACAATAATATTTGTATGTCATCAGTATCAGCTGATATTTGCTTTAAAATAAAATATCGGCATTAGATATTTACAGGCTGATTTCTACAGATATGAATTACTAATAATTCTATTTATATATTTCTGTAATGACAAAGTAAACGAAACTAAAACTAAATTTCCAGTACATTTTACTGTCACCTTTTCCTAATTACTTTATTGTCCTAATTTGTAGGACATCTTGTGCCAATTTGCCCAAGTCTGAAAGGTTAAATCATGTGAAAGGCGTCTAAAAGCAGCAGAGCACAAGTGACGTTGTTCCAGGTTTCAAAGGGTTAAGCAACCATTAAAAAAAACTTCAAGAACATGAAATGTATACATTTTTTGTGCCCACATTGAGGCTCATACTGTGTTTGTTGCTGTGATTCTGCCTCCTTGTGGACAAAATGAACAAGTGCTTTATTGAGGAAATGTTGCAAACTGCTAAGGGACTGTTTGTTACTTAAATAGGGTTCCCACATATTTCCATGGACAAAATTTCCAATTATTTTCCATCACTTTTCATGGAATATATTTAAAATTTCCATGATCATTCACCTGGTATGACACAGACTTCCTCTTCCACCTCAAGGATGCAGTACATTTAAACAGAGGTCGTGGAGCAAAGCATTGCTATGGAAACTTTGGCATTTATAATTCAACATGTTCAGCTAGCTGACACATATGGAGGGTGAAATGAAGCACTGGGAGAAAATTAAGAGACATACAAGAGCTAAGTTAAGTCAACAGCTACAGAAAATAAATTTGCTATTAGATTACATCACCTGTAAGGTTATCCACAGAAAATTACTGTAACAATTAAATTTTACATGCAATAAATTACATGACTTTTCCAAAATTGTCAAGGATTTCCAGGTTTTCTGGGGAGGGACTTATATTTTTTATTTTGGCATTTTCTTTAAAATTCCCCCAAATTACACCATTTATCATAGAGTAAAATTATTTTAAAAAACAGAAATTATTGTGGATTTTCACATTTCCAATGGTCTTTGGACACATTGTGTGTGATGAACACATACATCGGAAAACATAACTAAATCAACGCTTAAAATAGTGATATTTCATTGAAATCACTTAAAAGTATCTCATAATATGCAGTCTATACTCAAAAGTCATTTGGCACAAACTACAAACATCGGTACATTTGCGACTCAAAAATATGTATTCATTGTAAAAAATACTTTCACATTCATTTGTCAATAAATGGCATGCAGTGACAGCAATTTTATAGGAACATTGTCTGGAGAAATATTAGCCATATGTAAAGCCTTTGAAGGTGGAACAAAGAGCAAATGTGAGCAGAATTACATGAAATCACAAACAACCCACCCACCCACATACAACAGTTTATAAAACATGTAAGTGCTCGCAGTTGACATCAATGTAAATATGACGTACGATTATTTAGTGTTGACATGATTTTAAATTGTTATTTTAGCAGACAAAATGCCGAAACAACAACACATCTTTTTCCCCAAACTGTGCGTTCTGCAGGTAGAAGTATATGTTACATGAAGACTTTCAACTATCTTCAAAAATGAACACCCTACTTCCTTGTTCTGATCTAGGCATCATCATCATCTTTTACATTATATGATAAAATATACTATTTATGGCAACAGGATCCTACTTTTTTTTCCAAATTAACTTTTGAGATTTTTTCACTCCTGAAAAAAGTTATGAAGCAAATCAAAAGACTTTAAAACGACAATATAATATTTATATCTATAATACATACTATGGACTGCTGCACATTCCTGTCCAAAGTTGCACAGCTGTATGGTTTTTTAAAATTGACATATTGTACATTTTTCTAGCATTTACTGATGAATTTTTATTATAAGATTTTCTATTCTTTATTTGTGTTTCTTGACTTTTGCAGCACTTAATTTTTTCTTCCTCTTGCACCAAAACGCAAAAGTAAAGTCTGTGAGAACCTGCTGGACAGTAAACCTGATTCATGTAGTGTGAAGTTGTGCCAAAAATCCGTTCTTTGCTGCAAATATTACAAAAGTACCTCCAAATACATGCTCTCATTTGATATCTATGTAAGTATGACGTAAGATTTTTTTAGTCTTGAGATGTTTTAAAATTGTTTTTGATGTCAAAATAATTTGGGCAGACAAAATGCCCCAAAAAACAACCCGTTTTGTCCCTAAACTGTGCGTTCTGCAGGTACAACTGTGCATTACATAAAGAGTTTCAACCATAGAAATAAAATCATTTTATTTATTTCTATGGTTTCAACAATTAAAAAACTAAATAAAACCAACTTTCTCATCCTGAGTGTTGGCACAAAACCTCTTTACATTTAACAATTAAATATTCTTTTTTTCCTCTCTTCTTTGAGATTTCTTTTTCTCCCAAAAACAGTTTCATAGTAAACCAGCAGATTAAAATATTCAAATGAAAGTGACAGTTGGCTTTCACGCAGTCAGTTGCTGAGGAAAAAAGCATAACACATTAAAAAAAAATCCATACGAGATTTATACTATTAAAATTCCTCATTTAAAATGGTCAGTCTCTTTAAAAAGTTATATTCGAATTCAAAACAGTATCCTCACAGTGACAATATTGAAGCTAAACCTTTTTTTTTTCGATGTCTAAAATTTTCACTAAGAGTAACTCACGACGTACTTTGTTTTTAAGCAGAAATGTGGCGCGAACAAAAATAATTTTAACTTGAAATGTCGTGGAGTAAACATTACGCAACCTGAAACAGCACTACTGCAGTTTAAACTGCCTTAAAAAATGTAATCAAGTCAAATTTATGTCACTTTCTCCCCCTAAATTAAGGCTTGACCTGCAATAAAAATGTCTCCACGCTAATGACAGTGATGCTGAGGTAGTGACAGCCTGATACAGCATAGTTTCACTTTGCCACCTCAAGCTGGATTATTTTTGGTTTTCTGTTTTTACTTCTGCAATCATTGTGTTGCTCTACAGCGAGAAACGGCTCTCCACCTCGTCTGCGATCATTTCACCGATGGCGAGGGAGGAGGTGGCCGCCGGTGAGGGAGCGTTACGCACATGAAGCACCCGGCTGCCCACGTCTCCGACCCCTCCGTCAAACACAAAGTCGTCCACGAGGTTTCCGTCTCGGTCGAGCGCCTGAGCTCGAACTCCAGCAGGACCCCTGAAGAGGAGAAAAACCACAGTTACAGAAAACAGTGTTGAATCCTTTATCTTCTTACTTGTGCTGGCAAATGTGCGTCTATTGACAAACATCTCTATTTACTGTGGTGTGCATGCATTTTTTTAGGTCCTGCATTATTGCTTTACCTGAGCACGTCACTCAGCGACAGTTCAGGGATGTACTTCTGCAGGATTTTAACCTGTGCACCAATGAAAACCCCTCTGTACATCTCTCCAATGCCGTATGTTAAGTTCTTCATTACCAGCCTCTGAAGGCCCCTGCACATAAAAAAAAAAAGAAATACTCATGCAACAATTACTCTGTAATTAGATGATTTCAGAATCTGTGTCCTTGGAAAATTTAGTTCAAGGACACTACACTGGAAGGAAAATAAAACGATTTCCTTTTGTACCTGAAGGACAGAGCATCTGCAAAGTCTCGAGCATTGAAGTCATACACTTTGTATCCCTCCCTTTTGAAGGCGAGGACGGCGTTGGGGCCGAGCCAAACGCTTCCATCCATCCTCGGGGTGAAGTGAACCCCAAGGAAGGGGAAACGAGGGTCGGGGACCTGCATATAATAGAAAGAAAAAGAAGCAGAAACAATGAAGTATGTATGAATTGTCTGAAATCATTCTAATAACAGTATTAGGGATGCAGAACACAGAAAAAAAGCAGTCAATACAATTTATTAATACTTAATGACACCCATAACCCAATATTTGGAACCGATATGCATTTACAATAAAACTGAAAATATTTCTGTCAAAATTTAGTTTGGAATATCACAAAGTCCAACTCAAAACTGTTTAATTGCCTTAAGCAAATGTCTTAATGTAAAACTGAAACTTTCTTTGCAGGTATTGCAGACTGCCTTCCCCGGTGTTGGTTGAGTGTAAAACACACACTTAATCATTAATTAATTTTAGCGGCGATCATTAAAATAAAATGCTGATACAGATAATCTGCAGTATGACAAATATTGGCCCCAATAATCGAACAGGCTGATAATCTGTTGACACCGTTTTCGGTTTTACTTTAAAAACCAACATCAGGAGCATAAAGAAGTGACAGGGAACAATAGCTAATAAATATCCGGTGTGCACGCCGATTGCTCATTTTATCAATTAGTTTGTCAGTAAAATTTAACATGGATACACAGCAGCACTCAATACTGATCGATCAAAGGGATCAAAACTAAAGATGGAATCCAAAAATGTTATAAATAGCAGAGAATTGGTGCTTGTTTTCAGAGAAAGTTGGACTCAATAACAGCTACACCTGTTGGGATTTCATCACCTCCACGTACCAACAATGATAAGAATAAAATAAATAAAAAGACTGCTGTTGTGAATTCTACCAAACTTTAAACAATAACCATCTCTTCAGCCACTTGAGGCCGCCACAGTTTGAAGTTACAAAGCAAAGCTTTAAGGGAGTGGAGATTTTAAACAGGAGAAACATGAGGAGAGACATCTGAAGATCAAAAGACTCATGTAACACAACTATAAGGTTGGACGTATGGACATACAGTACAGCTCCTCCGCAGACTTACAGGGTAGATGTTTCCCTTCACCAGATAGTGTTTCTCCGGCTTCAGGACCAAATAATCTCCTCTGAAGGGGACGATCCGCGGCTCTCGACTGCATCCGGATATCTGAGACAAGCGGTCAGAGTAGAGGCCGCCGCAGGTCAGGACGTAACGGCAGCGCACCTCGTTACCCTGTGAAAACAGTACAAACATCAGAAACAATAGAACACAATCTAAATACTGTGATGATTTTAACTGCGTGTGTCTTACCTTTTTGTCTCGGACTGCGATTGGATATTTCATTCCTGCAAATAAAATTTAAAAAAATAAAAAAGACACATTGTTGGCCGGATATCAAATTACTCAACAGTTCCTGTTAAATTATAACTGTTGACACCAGAAGTGGAAGTAGTAGTCAGATATTTTTCTTAAGCCGAAGCAGCAGTACCACAATGTACAAATACTCAAATACATGAAAAAGTACTGACTATGTAGACTGCACCATTTTGTTATAATGTATACTATATTTCAATATGAAAAGTGCTATATAAAGGACGTTTTATATATTATCATTATTATTACTATTATAACTGGTCCTGTTTATCACTGTAAGATAATACAGGAGCAGAGATTATATTCTCTATTCATCCTACTCACAAGACGGTGTGGAGCGACAGCATCGTGTTTGTTGAAAACACTGCTTATCCTGTGTACGTGTTTTTTTGTTTTGTTTTCAGTTTTTTGTTTCTTGTATTTTTTCTCTCTTCCACTTGTTTTAGTTGTGCTGATACAGTTTATTTTTGTAAAAGTGCATTACACAAAAAACAAATTAAATGTAACACAGGGTGAGTAACTGATAAATGATCACTTTGTGGCTGAAATATTTCTTTACGTACACTTCTTTCCACCAAATGGTCGACACATCGATGTACAGAACCAGTTTATTACCTTCTGTGCTCCCCGCTGGGCTCTCCTTGACCATGGAAATGTCGTTGATCTCAGTATCGGTTACCACCTTGCCGCCTGCCTCCTCAAAGTCTTGGCCGTAACTGAGAGCCACCATCCTCCAGTCCACAATGCCAGTGTAGGGCGAATCCAAGGCCATGATACCCTGTGAGGACGACACACTTTAGACCCTCACTGCCGTCTTCTCTTTTGTGGGAACAACAACGGCGTCTCCGAGACTCTTACCCTGCAGTACGGCTCTCGCTCTCTGATCCCCTTGGCGTCGACAATGCTGAGGTCACGCACATTGTTCTTCATGCCGCGCTCGTACAGAGCTTGAAGTCTGGGAATCTCCTCCTGCTCCACAGCCACGATAAGCTGCAGGAACACACACATCAATAAGTTTGTATCACATGCATGTTGTAATGTTTAGTGGTTTGTATTTTATCTGGTTAAAATGCTCAGGCAGACCTTTCCACATTTCTTGTAAGGGAGCCCTTTCTTCTCGCAGTACTCGTAGGCTAAAGTGGCTCCTCGCACACACAGACGGGCCTTCAGCGAGCCCGGCGTGTAGTAGATCCCGCTGTGAATGACTCCACTGTTGTGCCCACTCTGGTGCACAGCTGGTGAGCAAGAAAGTGACAAGAAAATCAAAAGAACAAGATGAAGAAGATGAAAAACAGAAAATGAGGCTTTATTTAGATTTTTCAATTGTGCATCAACAACCATTTTCAATATGTTACTGGAAAGTTTTTTCAGTCAGCTTCAGCTACTCTACTCTCAAACCAAGTATGTATTCCTTCCTGTTTCCCATCGGTGCAAAATAATGAAAAATTAATCAAAACTTGATCACAAATGTTTTGATAGTAAAGAATTAATCTGTAGTCAAACTCAATAGCAACTACTGTACATTTTAATTACCGTAATTTTATGCATCTTTGTTTTAATTCTTATGTTTTTTATTTCCTTGCCTTTTCATTTAATAGTATACCATATTTGCTGCCAAGACTGACTTTTTTATTTATATATAAAATTGGTTATAATTGAAAACCCCCAATAAATATATTGTTAACAAAAGACAAACCAAAAAATTGTGAAAAAAAAAGGATTTCCAACTAGCAGTGCATTTGAGTTTGCCTAAATCTTTTCTTTTCTAAGGCACCTGCAATTTTCCTTAAAATTACCCATAAAAAATGTGCCACTTTTAAATCAAAGTCATTGTTCCGTTTCAGATGTGCTAAAGTTCAGCGCCAATTACAGAAAAATTGTTTCACTTTCCAAATATTCACTGGCAGCACTGTGCAACTGGTTTTAATCACCGTGACATGCAAAACATTTCACTCTTTAGAGCACATCGTCTTCCTCCGTCACATCAACAACCTTCAAAACTCAACCCACCGAGCTCTTTCTCTTTCTCCAGCAGGACGAAGCTGAGTGACGGGTGGCGCAGAATGAGCTCTCTCGCTGTCGCCAGGCCCACGATGCCCGCGCCCACCACGGCCACGTCATACGTGCTGGAATACAGAACACAGAGAGGTTACCGACAGGTCATATTTAAAATGTTTACTGATAAAGAAACCAGCTTTACAGGCTGCAGAAGGTAGAGAGCAGAACAGAATATTTAGGTCACTGGTTCAACGTCCAACTGTACGCGACTGTATGAGCAGTCGATAGACCTTTGACCCTGATCAGTGCAAGTTAACTTATTTGGAGACTCTTCAGCTCTGTTAAAAGGCTACACAAAGTAAATCCCTTCATGAACATAATTACCACAAACTAACTCGTGTGAGGGCTCAGAGTGTAAGCAGCAGTTACAGGATATCAAACTTGTCCTCAATCCACCACAAAATTTCACATAATGAAGCACTTTAAAAGAGCTGGAAGAACACAATGTTCAGCACGAGAGAACAGTTTATATCACTATGCCCTCCCGGATACAAAGGACTCTGGGAACAGTCAACATCTTGTTTTCATTTTTTAAAATTAGAACCAGGCAAATAGCTCTAAAAAGGGGAGGAACCAAGAAAACAGACCAGAGAAAAAGTTTGATGATATTTGGGAACATCACAACCGGAATATCTACAACTTTAGGCTAAATCTGGTCCCTGATAGGGTGCCGAGTGGCCCCCAAACTATATTCTAACTCACAATAGAAATACAGTGATTCACAGTGGGAATTGTGTTTGTACTGTTAGTATACGTAAAGTGCCAGAGGGCATTAAACAGCATCAAAATACAGCCTGTTTATCAAAAAAGTGCCGGTGGAGGATCCTCTGTGCCCGTGATAGAAGTCTTAGCTAAGCTTCTTATGTCCTAAAATCCTAGAAGCTTCCTAATATCTGAGAAATTTCCAAAAATCCTAGAGATGTCCTAAAATCCTAGAAGCGTCCCGAGATTCAAGAAATGTCTTGAAATCATCCTAAATTTGACAGGTGTCCTAAAATCTGAGAAATGTCCTAAAATCTTTCAGATTTACTAAAATCCTATAAACGTCATAAAATCGCAGAAACATCCTAAAACCCTAAAAATTTCCTTAAATCCTAGAAATGTCCTAAGATCTGAGAAATGTCCTAAAATCTGAGAAATATCCTAAAATCTTTCAGATACACTAAAATCCTGGAAATGTCATAAAATCCCAGAAACATCCTAAAATCTTAAAAATGTTCTTAAATCCTAGAAATGTCCTAAAATTTGAGAAATGTCCTTAAGTTCTAGAAACATCCTAAAATCCTGGATATGTCCTCAAATCCCAGAAATGTCCTTAAGTTGCAAGAAATGTCTTGAAATCCTATAAATGCTCTAAAATCCTAAAACCTTGTATGGGGCTACTGCAACTGGCCCCTGACCTCCTGTCATTTGGCCTCCAAGCAAATCAAGTTGAGTATCCCTGCTCTTCACCTGTACGTAGATTTGGGGTCCCCCAAAGACGCATGTGCCAAAAGTTCATATGTTCAGTTAAAAAATTGCTTCAAGGATTTTTGTCAGTTTGCAGTTAGATGAGTAGAGGGGGCGGCTGCCTGAACTTGTAAAAACGTGTGCAGCTGTTTTCTGCTTCAGCTTGAAGAACATTTGATCCATTAACTTGTCTTTCATGAATCTGTGTCCTGATATCATGCTCGTCTTATTCAACCAGTGCAGGTGTTACCTGCGTGTTGAGAATCAATAAATTTAAGTTACAACATATGCATTTCAGAGTACTCAAAGCAGACTGGAGAGGGGCCCCATTACATAACCTGCCGTGCCATGGCCCCCGAGTAGCCTACAGACTCTATAGGTCTAACATGAAACACATGTTGCAGGCGTGTCTTCACCCAGTGACTTCACCCAGTGACTTCCTGCTGAAACTAACAAAGAAAATCTGTATCTTTTTATAGTGACAGTTTCTTTTATGTCTGTAAAATTCAAAATAAACTACAAGACCCTGTTGATTACAAATAAGGCCGCGCACCCTGTTACATTTCTGATGTCCTGCTTCCTTATTCGTCTTCTTGACCAGTCCCATCCAAATATCTTGGCCTCTTATCCATCCCTCGCTCCCACCGCAAAACAAAGTTGTGGATTCGCTGTTTTAGCCTCAACCCACCTGAACCATCTTTGCCAGTCTTTTAGATTTGCCGTGGCTGCTAAAACCCACATATATAGGCAAGCCTTTTCATAAATGACCTTCATGTGTTATGTCTTTGTTTGTTTTGTCTGTCTCGTATTGCTCTGTGTTCTTTTTTGTAATTTATTTTTCTTCATTAATATATATTTTTCATGTGTGTGGGTGTAGCACGTTTCCAAATGTGTGTGCTATTGTTAGAAAAGCTTAACTTACTTAATTTCCCCCTTAAAATGAAAGGGTGAAATTAAAATGAAAAATGAAATGCCATTTTTAAAGAAGCACTGAAAAATTCTATTACATACCCTTTAAAACTAATTTTCAGGTCACTTTCTTGTCACCTTCTCCCAATTTCTAGCTATTTGTGGGGCATGTCATGCCAAGTAACCTGCTTTTTCCCCATAAAAGAAATCTAACCAGTTTGCTCAGGTTTCAAATGGTGAAACAGCTTAACCACATTTGGATGAAGCTATCATTGTTAGCAAGGCACAATGCAGACACAAATGTTTCGTGTGCAGAAACAATGTGGTGGGGTGTGCAGATCAGGTTCTGCAGAGAGCAGAGACGTTATGCAAGCTGTGTCTTGGTGTTGAATGTCCTTGGAAATGCCTGGAATCAATTAAAAGTTGCGTTACACAAACAGGCAGTGGCTTGTTTACCTTTTTTCCGAACATGTCTGTCTGTTCGTGAGAAAAATAACTTTACCGGAGATACAAGTAGTCCTCAAACTCCTCACGTGTAATTGAAGTCCCACACTGTGTGAAGCCTCCTCTCCGTGGTGTCTTACCTGTGCAGCCGCCTGCTGGTTGTAATAACGTCCTTTATCGGCTGCGCGGCTCCGACAGCCTTAAAAGTCGCCCCGCTGAGTCTCCGGATCATCGTCGCAAAATTTAGCAGCTCCTCACAGTTGCTTTTTCATTGTCCAACTGTCAGAAAGACTTCACTGAGCTCTGTTTTTTTTGTGTTTCCTCCTCCCTGCCGCCGCTGTTAACCCCCCATCCTGCTGCTCTATCCTGAAAGAAGAGACGTAACCACGCCCCCCGGCGTCCCCCCACTCCCAGCCAATGAGAGGGCACGTTTATCCTTACGTCACTAGGTCAAAGGCGACAGCGATGGACGCTCGTGAGATGTAAACAGTCCCGTGTTTGTTGGAGGGCAGGTGAGATTATTTTATCCTGTTCTCATGTGTCGCGGCTTTTTTTGTTTGTTTAGCTGACTCAGTCAACTATATAACAGTAATAAAATAGAAAAGCTACAATAGTAGAGTTTATTTTGTGCGTGTTTTTCAGATATGAGGCTTTTATCGAGGGCAGTGCAGGCTGCTGTGGGTCAGAGGGAGTGGAGCCGCAGACACTTCTGGGGCTGGCTCAATGCAGTTTTCAACAGGTGATACAACAGCATTAATGGGTTAATAATACAGCTACGTGTGCCAACTAATGGCTACATAGCAATGCATGGACAGGCAGTTAACCCTTTGAAGTCTAAATCGTTTTTTATGCTGCGTTTGGATGATATTTACAAGCATTTAAATCTTTGAAACATGAGAAACATGGTTTGATTTTGATTTGTTTTTTCAAAAACATGGAGGAAAGAAGGCAGTCAGCAACATGGCATGCAATATTCAGTAAATTATGAAAAAAATTGTGACAAGAAAAAGGCCTTAGCTAAGAGAAAGAGAATCATTAGAAAATTATCAGATAACTAGCAAAAAATATTTTTAAAAAATCCATAGAATTATTTTAACTATGTGATAGGATTTACAGAAAAAAACAAAACATAATTTTGTTTTATTTGAACACTTTTTCATGTTATTTCCTGTTTCTGTTGTTTTACTTTTTTGTTTCCTTTTTTTAAACTTCGGGTAATTTTCTTGTAACATTTTACTAATTTATTTGCAAAATTTTGAGTCATTTCTTGTTAAGTTGCTCATTGTATTTTCCCCCTATATTTTCAAAGAAGAAATCAAGCGAATTTTCTTGGTGTTCAAAGATTTAAATACTTGTGAAAGGTTTCTGAACGCAGCACAAAAAAGTGATGTTGATCCGGACCCTAAAAGGGTTAAGTATGTCTATATATAGCTTACTGTTTACACCCAGTTGTTCACACTATTTGTTCCCTTTACAACCAGAAAATTCCATTCAAGTTTTATTACATTATAATAAACTCAGTCTCATATTGATAATATTAATATGTTGTCCAGCCCTGTTTTGCTGCATATTGATTCAACACATTATCGTCGGTGGGTTGCTGGTTTTTGTGATCCTAACTCAAGGGCTGAAACTAACAACTATTTCCAAAATGCAAGTCCAGTTTTTTAATGAACACGAGTCTACAAAATGTCCAAATTGATGACCAATGTCCATCACAAGGTGTCACAATCAAATGTTCCCTGTGGCTTTGTTTACTTAGTTTAACCAACAGTATAAAAACCTAAAGTACTCAGGTAAAAAAAATGGTGATCACTCATTTTTTATAAAATAAAATAATATAAAATATGGTGTTTTTACTTGATAAATAACTAATGAAATAAACAGTGAGTGATCTGCTCTGGTTTAAACAGCTGGCCTGGCGGGCAGGACGCCATTTGAACTTTTTCTCTTCCCAGCACAAACTGTCACATTATGTGACGTCAATGTGTTTGGTACACTGAGTGTTTGTTGATGTTTACTCAGGGTCGACTATGAGAGGATTAAAGCTGTTGGTCCGGACCGAGCTGCGGCAGAGTGGCTGTTGAGATGCGGTGCCAAAGTGAAGTTTCAAGGTTTCGATCGCTGGCAGCACGACTACAACAGTCTGCCAACTGGGCCTCTGGGCAGATACAAGATCCAGGCGATAGACGCCACTGAATCCTGCATCATGTACAGAGGGTTTGACCATCTGGGTCAGTGTTACAGTGTGCAGAATATTGTGTTCTTGTCCTTGTGAATTGTCCCACTCTCATTTCCACTTACCTCCAAATGGTCATGGCTGGATTTAACAAGACTAAACCAGAAAAACACACACAACATTAGTGGACTGATGAAAGTTGAAGAGAAAAACCTTGCTTTTCTTAGATTTTTACCATTAATGAGATTTACAAAAGGGTGCAAGTACCATAACTAAGTACAAAACGTTTAGCACATTTACTTATTTGTACTAGCTTAGCTTAACATTCACACTCTGGGAAAACAATGAGATGCGGGAGCTCCTTAGCAACTGAGATCAGCCACTATATTACTGAGACGGTAAATGTTGTTAGCGCCACATTAATGCCATTATTGTTCATAAATCGCTGCCAATGTGCAAGTTTTATGTCACACTAGAGACCAACACTTTTGTGTTAAAAACAAACCGTCACGCCCCATTTGATTCTGCAATGCCGGCATGCTGTCTAAAATCACACACTGGAGCAGCACTATGCCATTGTAGTTTAGTTCTGTTTAAAAATGCAAAGATGGCACAAAGAAGGGAAGTAGTAGCGACCCTACAGTGTGATCTCCAAGTATAACAAAATGTTTTTTGATGTCTTACTTGAAAAGAAAATGCATATTTTTCCACTTAACTGTAATGCTTTTTATCTACATTGGTTTGGTGTGAGTTGCAGAGTGTTGGAGATATCGGCTGTAGAGATGTCTGCCTTCTCTCACATTTTACACCCTCCAACAGTACCACAGCACAGAGGGAGGCTTGCATCTACTGCTATTTGATGATTTCTGGAAAGAGACATTGCTGTTGAGTTTTTTTAACTGTGTATTTTGGTGCTTTAAGCAACATCTCTATTGCCGATATTTCCAACACTCAGCAACTCACACTAAAACAATCTAAAGTGAAAAAAGTACTACAGGTAAAAGGAAAAATATGTAGGTTTTTTGGGAGTGAACTGTACCCTTAAGTTATATGAAAATGTTTATTTATACATTATCCTGTTTTCTTTTAACAAAAGGGGCCATAGTTCTCATATGTTAAATGTCTTAATGCAAGCAGCTATTCAGTCTTAAAAATAACCTTAAGCTGCTTGATTTGAATCAAGAACTATCTGATCAGAGAATAAGGAAACAAGAAAATCAATCTGAGCAGACATATGATGCCGGCTTTTGATACTCGGTCAGAACCAAAGGAGTGTCAAGTTTCGATACCCGGGCCTATCAGTGTTGGATTAACAGGCTAAAGAGCCTGCTCCAATCAAAGATTAAAGCTAAGTTCAGAAAGTGTAAATTTTGCATTAACCACGTTAACATGAGCTTGACCTCGACCGTTGACCTGAAAGTGATTCCCCTCTTTGTTAACAAGAAAGCAAAGGCGACGGTGAAAGTGCATCTCTCCCAGACTGATTATCCAAAAGTGACGCAAGTGAGCGGGAGGTTTTACACTCTGCCGGCACACACAGTGCAGCGGCTCTGACCTGGTTGGCTGCTACACTCACACACACTTTGGTGCCAGAGTCCACTCAGATTTATTTTGGTGTAAAGCCCGTTTTTTGGCCTACAGAGGCATAACGCATTCACATGAGTACAACATTATTATCTCATTAATTCATAAAACCGCAGAATTTCTCAAATGACTGCATTATGCCTCCGTATTTGCCTTTGCAAATATATTCAGTAAAGAGTGTGTTTGCTTTGTGTTTATTTTTCCAGATGGTTTGAAACATGTGGACGAAATCAAGTTCAACAAGTGTATCTACATCGAGGACGCCTGCCTGGAGCGGCTGAGCTCAATAGAGAATCTGCAGGAGAGTTTGTACATGATGGAGGTCGTGTCGTGTGGAAATGTGACCGATAAGGGCATCATCGCCCTACACAAACTCAGGTGAGTGTTAATTAGCTGACAAAAGAGTTAATTCAAATCTTATGTTTCTGTGCAAATAAATTTTAAAATCCAAATTGTTGATTTAGTGAAAATACCTAATATTATGTATTATTTCCTCACAGGAACCTGGAGTATCTGTTTCTCAGTGATCTTCCCGGATTCAAAGACAAAGAAACGACAGTTAAGAGACTACAAACAGCACTCCCACATCTGGACATAGCGCTGGACCTGGAGTGATTGAAAACAATGTCCTGATATAATTGTAAAATTTGGACACCTTTTGAAAGGTTTTCAGGTAAAAGATCTGAAGCGCTGTTGGCCGGCAGGTAGATCCTTCAGCTATATCGTCAAGTGTATCTACATGTGAATCATTACTTGGTGTGCAGCGGCAGCAGAGAATAATTCAGGTTGATGTGTCACCTTTCAGCTTGAAGTATAATCAAGCTTTAAAGGGACAGATCGTCCTTAAAATCAAAAACATATTTTTCCTTTTACCTGTAGTGCTATTTGTCAATCGAAATTATTATTTGTTTTTGTGTGTGAGTTGCAGAGTGTAGGAGATATCGGCCGTAGAGATGTCTGCCTTCTCTTCAGTGTGATGGAACTAGAGGTCGCTCAGCTTGTGGTGCTCAAAGCGCCAAAAAAATACATTTGAAAAACTAAACAGTTATGTCTCTTTCTGGAAATCATGACCTGGTTACTCAAGATAATCCACAGACCTCGTTGTGAGCAGTTTCATGTAGGGACTAATTTCTTTCTACCGAACTACACCGCTATTTGTATCACTGCGCAGAAGGAAGCGTGCATCTACTGCTAGCTCACCTAGAGCCACTGAACGAGCGAACATTCAGGCCCAAACACACCGAACAGACATTAAAAAAATAGTGTTGATGAAGGCTAACTGTTGGGTCCTTCACGTCGCCGGTATCTTGTTTAAAAAGTTACACCTGAACACGCTGCAACACCTACAACCGACAGCCAACCAGCACGTTTTGTTCAACACCTGCATGAGAGGAAATACCTCTCCACAGCTGCAGGAGGGAAAACCAGAAGACCAACCGGACAGATTCAGGATGCTAGTTAGCTCATTAACAACACAACCTGATATTGTAAGAATAATTACATTTACCTTGTGCTGAGATCTGCAACACTCTGCAACTCACACCAAATAATCTAGGTAGATGAATAGCACCACAGGTGAGGGGAAAATCTGTAATTTTTGATTTAGGAGTGAACTGTCCCTTTAAAGAAAACGGCAAAGACAAAAGCACTTTATATTGTTCGATTGAACTATTCAATTTATTATATTCTCAACATTAAACGTATTAAAGGTTACTCCGTATGTGGGTACAAAGAGGAAAACAGTTGAATGAAATTCAAAAGGAGTCTTTTAAATAATTTCTCTTTAGATAAATTTGGCATTCGTTGAATATCTGAGGACAGAAAGATGGCTGTGAACATCCTTAGCACCAAAGTTCGTCAGATAATGTGTGTTTTGTTTCTGTATATGCTACTAAATGTAGGTTAAAGGAATATTCACTCCTGACGTCAATAAATAGTTTCAGAAATGCTCAAAAAAAAAGCTTGTGTTCTACGTTATAAGTTACTCAAGACATAAAACTCACTACCAAAAAGATTCACTCTTTTAAGAGAGTCCATCATTATATAAAAAAATACATTTGGCAAACCAGGCAAGGCAGTAGTTTTACCTTCAGTCTACTCAGCGACCACCAGCAGAGCAGCACATCGCTCCTTGTCTTCTATACAAAATACAACAAAATCAGCTCGAAACGCAGGCAATATACATAAAAACCAACATGTGTTGAGTCCACACGTCGGGGAATAGTGCATAGACTGACGTCAGTATCAAGAGACGCCCGACACACCCCACGTGATGAAACAAAACCTTTAAAAAGTGGTTGAATCCTGAATTTGCTTCACCTTCTGAGTTTTCAGAAAACGCCGCTCATTGATGGCGTTCGGAGTTGATTCAGCTCGTGTTCAGATGTTCGGGAGGTGGTAGTTGAACTTGCGTAGGTTGTTGTAGTATTTCTTATTGTCCAAAGCCGGGAAGATGCTGCTGCTGGTCAGCTGGGGCAAATACTGCAAGCAGGAAACATAAAATAAAATGTCAAGGATGAAAAAATGGATGTTACAAAGTGCTTCACAAGACAATAAAAGCAGAGTAAAAAAACAATAAGGTAACTGTCAAAAACAACATCACCATTAACAATATAATATTAAAACAAAGTGGTGAAACAAGGTGTTAAACCACAAATACATAAATATGTTCCCTCCCTTCCCTGGTTAGGTCATCAATCATTTTTGGCTGCCAAGTATTTCTTTTTAGTCCCCAGTTTGAACGAGTCAATGATTTGACTGATATTTGATTTTACCTTTTTTTTGTCTTTTTTTACTTGCAAAACATACACATGCATCCACTATTTATCCCAGAATTTCTCTAAAAGAAAGCGTTGCTTGCAGATGTCACAGATGTTGGATAGCTGACTTGAAGATATGCAATATTTAAAAAAACACTGACATTAGCCCTCGAAACGGCAGCAAATTTGTGTTTTTTAAGTAAAGTCATTACTCTTCGTGCAGGAGGTTACTGACCCCGGGAGGAAGGTGTTTGCGAGGTAAACGTGTCCTCTTGTTGCTGGAGCGGTCCTGCTCTCGAGACGTGCTCTCACTCTTTTCTTGCAGGCTTTCGAAGTACGGATGTTGGAGGAGCTGCTCACAGGTCAGACGCTCGGACGGGTCCATCCTCAAACAACCCTAAACCATCAAAACCATCGTTTTCAGTACTTTTTATTACCTTTTCTAACACACATATATCTTCAAAAAAAATTAAATAATTAAATACATAATGTGAAACATGCACATTTCACTGGACTAAACTCCAAATTTTATTATGCAAAGCTTGTAAATGTGTCGAGTGAATTAAAAAAAAACCTGAAAACATGAAACAGAACATAAGACTGCAATCACGACATATTTACCTTCATGAGACTCAGAGCTTGATGTGAGAGATTTGGATATTTCTGCTCCAAAGGTTCCTACAGAAAGACAAAAATATTTTAAAAAATCTGTATGTTTTGTGATTTTACTTAATATTTTGCGATTTGTTTAAACTACCATGTCCATTTAACTTTTTCTTGTCTTTCCTCTATTGACTTTTTAACCTTTGTTTGCTGCGTTCAGGCTGGTAAAACTCACTGAATATCTCAATTACAGAAAGAACGACAGTTTCTAAAAACACAGGTGCATTAGGCGATGCAGCGCACCTGGGCACAGCGACAGGAGAGGGGAAAAAAACGACAGCACAGGGACACATACAGCTGTAAAAGTGTCTACACTCACATGCACACTAATATTCAATTTTTGCCAAATTTGATGCGAGTCATGTAAACAGCATATTGTGTTTGTATATTCTGAATTAGGACGTTTACTCAATGTAGAATTTTTTAATTACGACATGTGGTATTAATCAGGTATTATTTGGGTGTTAAGCTTTTGAAACCAGGATCATCATCACATCATCATTCACACACCTTTCACATGTTTTTAAACCTGTGAACCCTGACAAAATTGGTTTTTGGGGGAAAAAAGGCAATGAGCAACTTGGCAACAAATGTCCTGCAAACTGACATTTTTAAAAAATTTAAAAAATATGTTGTTTTTTTTATTATCTGGGCTAAAATGACAAGAGTACTATATTTAAAATTGTCATCAAATATTAATATATATAGTAAATTATTTTAACTGAATTGTTATAATTTTTAAGCACTTTTTTTCAGTTAATTTCATTGCCTTTTTGTTGTTTTTTGTGGGGGTTTTTTAGTTATTATTTAACTTTCACATGTTGTTTGTTTGCGTTTTTGTTTTTTTCAAGTAATTGTCTTGCACTTTTTACTCTTCTTTATTTTGACATGATAAACAACATGTTAGGGCAATTTTATCGGAGTATGCTGCATGTAAACAGGAATTTAAGTAGAATATTATTTTTTTATTAGCCATTTAAACAGCTTAGAACGAGCATTGTCTATTCTGAAATAAGGGCAAAAAAGGTAATATTTTGTGCATGTAAACACTGATGTCGGTAGGTGGAGCACATCTGTGGGTCTCACCATCTCTTGAGGCTCTGGGATGGAAACTCCGCAGAAAAACTGGTTGTTGCTGAAGACCTGCTGGTGTCGAGGGATCAGGTCTCCTGCAGAGGACGAGAAAGACGAACATAATATCTTTAAAATTACTCACGTGACCGGTTTAAACTATGTACTATACTTACTTGTGTGAAGGTTTACAGATATTTTACAATTTTGTTCTGTCCTTGGAAACATTTCCAGCTTCCAAAACCTTCTTTTTTCATGACATGAAGGAAAAATGTAAGCACAAGTATCCAAAATACAAAAGCCCTTTAATACGTGCCGGTGCCGCAGGGCTGTGTTTGTGTTCTCTCTGCTGTGTCTCTCCACGAACTCCTCTTTGTTTTGGAAAGTGGTTTTCAGTTTGCCTTTGAGCTTTGGGTGTAACACATAATTTTTCTCATTGTTGCTCATCAAGAGACAGTTCCCTGGGCTTAATCAGGGAACACAACACTCATCTGTGATCACGACTATCCTGATAATCCAAAGTATTGCAACATTTTCCATGTGATTCAAAAGTGCATGCTTTATGCATTGTCATTAATTGAAATTCCTTACATTGATGACCACTATACCTAAACAACAATGCTGTGCAAAAAGTCTTAGGCTACCATAGATGTGTTGCAAAGTTGCAATGAATTTATTTACTTAGTAGTATCTTAATTAAGAGGCAAAAAAGAATACAGAGGACACGTACAATGCATTAAAACACCAAAAGAGTCAGAAATAAATTACTTCCTCAGACTGAAGTCAATATGTAGTGTCACCTCCCTTTACACGTAGAACCTTATTTTTATTTTAAATAATCTGCTGGTATACCAGAAGATTATTATTCTAAATCTCACATTGTCTGCCAAAGAAAGACAAGGTACACTAACTACTTGCAACTTTAGTCTGTTAAGGTTGTTTTATTCTGAAATATTCGTATTTTTAATACTGTATACATTACAGTACTGTATATAATAACGTTAAGGTTTAGCTATCCTGTTTGTTAAATAACTTTGTGAGAGATTCGAATTACCGAGAGTCTTTCTGATCAGGTAAAGTTGGTCCATGTCGGACTTCCCGGGCCACAGAGGGATCCCCGACAGCAGCTCTGCGAAAACACAACCGATCGCCCAAACGTCCACCGGGGGGCCGTACTGAGTGTCTCCCACCAGCAGCTCAGGGGCCCGGTACCAACGCGTCGCCACGTAGTCTGTGTAGTAGTCACATGGACCGGCTGGTGATACAAAACACAGAAACATATAAGATGTGAGGTTTCTTTTTTTTTTTTTTTTTTTACAAATCACACATCCACTCTGTTTTCTGTTAAAGTTCAGTATACTGGTTTTATGTTATGAAATATTTCTCAGTGGAATTTAGTATTTGTCCAAAAGTTTGCAGATAGATTTGAATATTTTTCTGGCTAGTAGGGATAAAATTATCACTATTACCCTGAAAAAGGAAGCGAAAGGGCAGAAAAAGACAAATTCCTTGTTTTAAAAAAAGTATCGTCTTCGTTAAACTGTGTTTTTAATTATCTGACTCCTGACATTTATCTTTGGGGTCCTAATGGAGTTTGGAAACAACTGCTCATTAAACTATACCCTAAATTTATCCCTTAATTTAGTCCAACAGAATTATCAAAAGACTTGATAAGGTAAAGTACCCTTTTCTATTATTTCTTAAAACAATAATTAAAAGAGCTCCCAATGACACACAATTTATAATACATTATCTTGCTAAAATCAGAAAGTTGGACTTCTTTTAGGAAAAAAAGACAATGAGCAATTTGGCAAGACATGTCCTGCAAACAATTGCAACAAACATTGCAAAAAATTGATTTTGATAATTATTATTAAAAATGAGCTGGAGAAATATAATATTAAAATAACAATTGCCATAATTATATATTGAAAGATTTGTTGCAGAATTTGTTATTTTTAGGCACTTTTCTCCAAATCTTGTTTGCCTTGTTTGTTTTGTTTTTTAATATCTTTTTCATTTATTTATTTATTTTACCAATTTCCAGGTAATTTTATTGTTCTTTTTACTTGTTTCTTGCTAATTTTGGGGTTATTTTTTCATTCATTGCTCATTGCCTTCTTCTCATGTTTTTGAAATACAAATACTACTAATACTAAAAAGCCACCAACAAATATTAGCGTCCACCAGGTGGCACTGTCAAATATCCACCAGCTGTTGAAGAAGCCTTAAAACTCACTGAGAATCCGGGCGAACCCAAAGTCACACAGTTTGATGACTTGATGTTTGGTGATGAGAATATTTTCCGGCTTGACGTCTCGGTGGATGCACTGCAGGAACAGAAGTGATGAAATTAAAATCACGATGAGCTGAATAACGTGCTCAGATGCTGTGTGGTTGTGAGATGCAGAGAGTTAAGGGGTGTGTGTGGGAAACAGTAAAAAGACAGAGAGACAGTGCTGTTAAATGGGGGCCCTTGTAGGTCTTGTTGTGTCTAGGTGATACATTAACTGCTGCTCAGCCAAGGAGAAGGAATTCTTGTTAAAAAAAAAAAAAAAAAAAGCCATTAAGCGAAGGGCTCGGTGGGAGGAGACGAGAGGAATTCAAAAACAAGCTGAAGCGAAGCTGACAACTGAAACACACACTGTTTGACTTTATTAAAGAAACTGTTCCTCCTCAAGTATAGCAGTATAGCAAGTATGAAGTGCCAACGCAATTAAAGTACCAAAAATTAAAATGACTAAGCCTGTGTGAACAAACTTGATCTATTTATTTGAATGTAAAATAAGTCAAGCTAGACACTACTGACACAATACTGACTGCCAGATTTAAGGCTAAATTGGACCTATAAACAATAATTCAGTTTACGCTTTAAACAGTTTAAGCTGGCTGGACAGATAGCAAGTTATAATGGGGTGGCCAATCAGATTTCAGGCCACGCCCTGGACACGCCCCTGGTTAGTAGTCCTCTCCTCCCGTCACCCTGGGACCTTAAATCGTCTTATTTGTTTGTTTTTGGACTGGGATATTTTGTTTTAGTGCATAACATCCGTAACAGTGTCCCCTACATTAGAGCGAAAACACAGATTGACGGAAAATCTCGTCAATGGCGAGGAAAGAGTTAAAAAAAAAAGAAGACGAAACTATGGGGGAAACCCTGCTGCTGACTGATGACATGTTTTGGACTGATTTAGCAGCAGTTTGACACGCAGCGTAATGTAGTGAGTGTAGTACTGGTGGAGCGAAACCCTGGGCAAAACGTGCGAAATCAAAGCAATTTATGCTCATTATTATCGGCTCTTTTTATCTGCCAAAAATTTGATTATCGGAATTATCGGTATGACGTCATAAGTCCCATTACGATACTTATCGTGCATCATATATATATATATATATATATATATATATATATATATATATATATTACATTACATTTTCATCTTAAAAAAAAAAGGTCTGTAATCTCAGGCCTCACAAGAACATTATTTGAAATGATAAAACCGCCTTAAAACGTTCTTTGAACATTTGATTAAAACATTATTGCAACTTTAACGTTAGCCAGCGTTGTGGAGGTGGGAGGAGAAATAGAAAAAAAAACAGAGTATAATTTACTCACATTTTGTTTGTGACAGAAGTTAACCGCCTGCAGAGTCTGCCAGGTTATACTTTTTACCAGATGCTCTGGAACTCTGTAACACGAGAAGGAAATCAACACGTCAGGATGATGAGTTCATTAATCACCAAACTTACTCCTGTAAAACAATCCCTTTGAGATTGAACAATTAATGTCAACTTTAGAAAAAGTAGCATGAAAAGATTCACCAGCTGAACTTTTCATACTAAGTTAAAACTGATTATTCTCCTCGACAACTGAGCAAACAGCATTTGTTGATAAAGGCCATAAAAACTGGTACGAAAGCTCCAGAAACGTCCAATTAGTGAAACTTAAGCTAAGAAATAGGATTTAAATTTGCTATTTTTTTAAAGTGTTTTTTTATAGAGATATAGAGAGATAGAGATCTAGATACAGAGAGATAGAACTATAAGATATAGAGTTATAGATATAGATAGATATCGAGCTATAGAGATACAGACAGATAGATAAATAGATATGGAGATATAGAACTATGGATATAGATAGATAGAGATATGGAGCTATAGATATAGATAGATATGGAGCTATAGATATAGATAGATATAGTGCTATAGACTTAGAACTATAGATATAGAGAGATATCGATATAGAGCTATAGAGATGTAGAGCTATAGATATAGATAGATAGATAGATAGATAGATAGAGAGATATAGATATAGAGGTATAAAGGTATAGAGCTATAGATATAGATAGATATAGTGCTATAAAGATAGAACTATAGATATAGAGCTATAGAGATGTAGAGCTATAGATATAGATAGATATAGATAGAGAGATATAGAGCTACAGAGATAGAGATATAGAGCTATAGATACAGATAGATTTAGCGCTATAGAAATATAGAGCTGTAGATATAGATAGATAGATAGATAGATAGATAGATAGATAGATAGAAAGATATAGAGCTATAGATCTAGAGGTATAAAAGGTATAGAGCTATAGATATAGATAGATATAGTGCTATAAAGATAGAACTATAGATATAGAGCTATAGAGATGTAGAGCTATAGATATAGAGGTATAAAGGTATAGAGCTATAGATATAGAGCTATAGAGATAGAGATATAGATAGATTTAGCACTATAGAAATATAGAGCTATAGATATAGATAGATAGAAATATAGATATAGAGCTATAGAGATAGAAATATAGAGCTAGAGATTTCGATAGATATAGATATATAAAGGTATAGAGCTATATACCTTTATATATAGATAGAGAGATATAGAGCTATAGATAGATAGATGTACAAACATTCATCTAAAAAATAAACTAACAGCTGCAGAACTAAGATTGTTTGGGTTCTTTGGGTTTTATAGGGTCATTTCTAGTTTTCCAGCTCTGTTTTCAGACGTCTCTTGTCCCTCGGACGGCTCTGTGGAGGACAGCGAGCAGCCTCCACTGTTCGTCTGGATGTCTAACACTGAGCCTTTGTTGGTTCAGAGGCCGTCATCTATCAGTGTTGCCGTGGAAATGGCTAAATCGAGCCTTGTGACGGGCAATTAATAACAATCTCCGCCCCTTCTACCCCACTTTGTTTTCTCTTCTTTTGAACCTGCTGTGTCCCGGCCAGCAGCAGAGGGAGACGACCAGACAGCGAAAACACTCCGTATAAAATGTGGCCAGGCCTAAAGAGTCTCCCCAACAGCAATGCATTCTGGGAGAGCGTCACTGTAAACATTCCTCAGTGAGCGGGTCAGCGTCCCCGGAGACGAGCACCGTGTCCGTCACAGCGGGACAAAGCTCAGTGTACGGTGTGCTGTATATGTAATGCAGAGATAATAGAAAGCACACAGCGCTGTGTTTAATCAAAAGCCACCTTCACAGATTTATGCGCTCATTATCTCAGACTTTATGTCGGTACAGTAAACTCAGCTGTGTGCTCATTTCATATAATCCAGAAAAAATGTCCTTTAATAAAGAAATATATCATTTTCATTGCATCACTAATACAGGTTTCTAAAGCTTTCACTGCTCCACACGCACAGAGGACTGAGTCATACAGTTTAAATCTTCATCATGATTTCAGTAAGAATATTTGAAGCAAGTAAAAATGATTTTAACTTTGAGATTTTTGTACATATATGCTGTTTACAGTTTGCTTCATTTTGTATTTTGTGTTTCTGCAGTTTCATGTTTAACATCGTGACTTTGTGTTTGCTATTTGGGAATTTTTTTGACATTTTAATTGGAATATTTGTTGTTTTATTGCTATAAATTTAACATAAACCAACGTATTTTGGGAAATGTGAAGACTTAAGCAAAATCATACATACATTTTACACTTTTAAATGTATAAAATATGTTAGGGTTTTCTTTTTCTAAATCCATAAAGTTTAAAGAGGTGAATTTTTTAAAATCATATGCACACAAGATAATAATGTGAGCATATATATATATATAAATATAATTTTAAAAAAAATTTCCAATCATTTTTTAATTATTACTTTATTATTATTATAATTTTTAACTTATTATTTCAGTTTCCTACTTATTGCACTTATTGCAGTTTCATGTTGGTTCCGTCTCTGATGTTTTAATATTTCCTTTTTAAAAATGTTACGTTTGTGCCTGATATATGTGTAATGTCCTTTTTTCTAATTGAGCTGCTCTCTGTTTTTACACAATCTGTATCTGAAAAACCTTCTTCAGTTGTTGCATAGTAGCAGCTTCACTCTTTCTCCACATTTATTGTCTATCTCTGTTTGCAAATATATATTAAAAGGTAAAAAAAAAAAAAAAGTAATCTAAAATAATTATAATTTTCATTTTTGACACTGTGCTACTGTTCAGTATCATAAAAACTATTTAAATGCATTTAAAACCTTCATTTTTAGCTCCACCTTTCAGTAGTCTGGCTTGCTTGTCTTAATTATTATTTTATTTTACTGTACTTTTATTTTCTTTCTAATTTTATTGGTATTTACTCATGTTTTTTTTTTTATTAGCCAGTCTTAATTATTATTTTACTTTATTCTCATATTTTAAAAGCTTTTAATGTCTTATTAATTCTTACTGGTTGGTTGTTGATCTTAGTTATTTAAATTTTATTCCCACTTCTTCACATGTATTATTTATGTGTGTGTTTCAATTGTGTTCACTCATGTCTATTATTTGATCTTTACACTGTCCACATAGAGTTTGTGTGCTTTCACCTGGAATGAAATGTGCTTTATAAATTCAGTTTTGCTTGCTGTTATTGAGGAGACGCACGCACCCTCTGGGATGTCGGTCCAGCTCGTTGAGGACCGTGTGGTCGCAGTACTCGAACACCAGGTGAAGCTTTCGTTTACGCCGAAATACCTCGATCAGATTCACCAAGTTGGCGTGTTTCAGTTGCTGCAGAGACACAAAATATAGAAAAAGATCACACAGGGATCCTCTAAAATCATGCACATTATCAGAGAGATACAAAATCCACACAAATACAGCTCAATAACACCAGTAAACCAGTACAGTGCACTGGTGATGGAGCCGCACCAGCTGTGGTTTGCTCTTATCAAACAGACTAAACTGTTAACAGCTGGTAATAAACATGCTGTTGCCCCTGACGACCGTCCCCCTCCTCTCCTATTTATGAGCCCCTGATGTTCAGCTGGACACTAACACACCCACCCACCGCATGACTAATTAAACCACCAACAACTGCACCGCTGCATCTTTGATAATTACGATGCAGCAGAAAACAAACAGGTTTAAGCCTTTACTTTAAAAAAAAGTTAAATAAAATTAGAGGGAATCAATGTTTTTGGTGTTTTTGTTTGAGAAGACTAAGAACTGACTGTTGTTGATAATTATGTTGTGTATTTCCACACTAATAAAGTCTCTAATCACTTAATGCAAGCGAGCACATTTTATTCCACGTGGAGGCAAAATGTGCACAAAGTGGGAGGCACAAGTTGCAGGTACAATACAAAGCCAGCAACCGACCATAAAAGTGACTCAAATGCATGAAAACTGAGAGTAAAACAACATAAAATGATTAAAATGAAAAAATACACAAATAAAAGATCAAAAAATGAGAGTTAGAGCGGATATAAAAAAAAAATGAAATAAAATAATATACTAAGAGTTGACCTTTAAAAGAGGACAATACATATGAATTAAAATAATAACAGAATAAAATAAGATAAATAGACCAATAAAAGATGAGTAAAACTAAGAAAATGAGACAAAATAATACAAAAATAATGAGTCACTGAAAGTACAAGCACACCTGAGTTACGACCAATAAAAGACAGAAAATAAAATAAATAAATTTAAAAAAATTAAATAAAAATAAAAAAATAACAGGATTACTTGATGTAATGGTTTTAGATTAATTAACTGACACGAGTCTTAAGTAACATTTTACAATCAGACAACCAAAAACACACTTTGACCAACTGGAACAGTGATGCAACCTGGTGCCAAAGTGTTTTTAATTTTTAATTTCCTGCCATTAAATAAAAATCAGAGACATTTCAGAGTCTAATTTACGCTCTTCAGTCAGTCCCGACCCTGCAGGGTTTTTCCTTCACTTGATTACAGAGCTGTAAACCTCTGCTGAACGCTGCTCTTTTCTCTGTGCAGCAGCTACAAAAATGCTTCCCCTCCGTCTGCAGAATTAACTGCAGGCTGTCCCTCCCGCTGGACGCTCAGCGGAGACGAAGACACTAAAAACAGGATTTGCATCTTCGAAAAGGTCAAATCAAGCTTTCAAATAACGTGTTACATTGTGGGTTTTTTTTTGACTGTGAATTATTACAATGAATTTTCAGGGTAAAATATAAAGTAAACTTCTTTTACACATAAATTGAACTTCTTTAATTAATACAGACATGATGTTACTCAGTGTAATACCATATTTCATCATGGGTGATTTTTAGACGAGTTGTTTGCATGAATTTAAAGTATTATGAAAACTTCATGGAGGCAAGAAAAAGAAAAAGGAAAGATCAGTCATACCAAAAATAAAATTGTTATTTAGTCAACATTTTAATTTAGAAAGTCAAAATTGGGAGATAAAAATCTAAGTTTTGACCGAAGAGATAAAAGACATTAATGTTTTGGTTTTTTTTTGTCAACTCAATAAATCAAAACTGACTTAGATGCTCATACATTTAAGTTTTACCTGATTTTTTTGTTAATTTGATAAGCCTAAATTTACTTGCTTTTCCCATAAATTTGGCTTTTTATCTCAAAATTTTGGTAAACAATGCAACATTTGATATGATGTTTTTTATTTTTATTTTGATGTATTATCACAAGTCTGACTTAATAAACCAAAATTTTATTTAATTTTATAATCTTTTTATCTTTTTATCTTTTTATCTCATCGTTTTGATTTAACAAGCCAACATTTGATTTGCCGTCTCATTTTAAAATTTTTTTTTATCCCATAATTCCAAATTAATAAACCAAAATTTGACTAAATATGTCATAATTCCTTCTTTTTAATTTTTATTTTTATAATTTTGACATTTTCTTTCCCATGTTTTTACTTCATAAGCAAAAGATTTGATGTGTTATCTCGGGAACTTTGAATAAATTAAAAAAAAAAAAATTTCAGCCGTCACCTTGAGCATCCTGATCTCCCTCAGTGCGATCTTCTTGATGATGGGGTCGTCCTCGGACTCCACAAACTTCTTGATGGCGACGATCTGCCCCGTGTCTTTGTTCCTGCACTTGAAGACGACGCCGTAGGAGCCCTCTCCGATCTTCCCGATCTTCTCGTACTTCTCCATCCTCAGGCCACAAACATCCAGAGGTGAAAAACACTTTTCCAGGAGGGTCGGAGGAGGCGGGACGGTCTGAGAGGAGACACAGGAGGATTCACAGCAGGGACACAGAGAAGAGAGACACCTGGTGCTTTCAGGAATATCTCTCTCAATTAAAGCTGTAATTAATTCATTATAAGATCAAAACTGTATTTTTCCTGCAAAAAGATACAATAATGCTTTTCTAAAACCAAAAATATGTTGGTATATTTTGGTGGCTTTTCATGTTATGATATCAGAAATACAGACGCAGTGTGCGTCAATATAATACTATATTTATATTAAAGTTGATATTTAAAGTAGCTGTTTGCTTGATTTTGAAGTATAATTACAAACTGACAGAAAATGAAGAAAAAGAAGTTGGTCAAAACAAAAATAAAAATGCTCTTTATGAGCCAAAGTTTTGACTTACTGAATCAAAATTGTGAAATTTCGAATAAATTAACCCTTTTTAACATGGTTTGACATCAGTTTTCTTGAGCTGCATTCACACACCTTTCACTAGATTTTTGACCCATTTAAGATTGAAGATATTGGATTTCCTTTGAAAAACATTGGCAAAAAAGGAAATAACCAACTTGTCAAGAAATGTCCCCCAAATTGCAAGAAATAAGTAAAAAAAAAAAAAAAGACAAGAAAATTACCTTACAAATAGTTATAAAAAATAAAAGGAGAATTATTATGAAATTATCGAAAAAGAAGGAGAAAATATCCAGAAAACTATATTTCTAATCCTAATTATCTTATTTTTAAAATTATGTTACAGAAAACTAGATTTTTCAGGGTTTTTTTATTTATTGTTTTTTGTTGGGCTTTTTTGTGCTTAATTTCAGGTTAATTAACTGTAAAAAAAAAAAAAAAAAAAAGTGATTTTTTGTGTGCTAATTTTTGGGTCATTTCTTGTTTCTTGTTATTTCTTGTCTTCCCATGTTTTTTTTTTTTTTTTTTTTTTTAAAGAAACCTAACAAATTTGCTCAGCTTTCAAAAGGGTTAAGAGATACAAAGTCAAAACTATGCCTTTGTTTTATTTAAAATCTCATTTGATATACATTCTTTTTAACAAGCAGATTTTTTTAACCTCTGCATCATGGTCGTGAAAGACAAAACTCATGCACAGAAATGACTTATGCATAATTACCAAAATATACTGAAAAGCACATTAGAGAAATTAAATTTGAGGAAAATTTAAAAAAGTATCTGCATCCAAGCTCAGATTGTGTTTAACTTCTAGGAGATAAAATTAAGATAAACCTCTTAAACTTCCTTTAAAAAACAGATTTAATTGCTTAGAAGCAACATTACACCTGTCTACCAACAGTTAGATTGCGTAACGAAACATTTGCAATGCAAAGTATATTAGGTCATTTCCCTGAGGGAGATAAAGAGCGAAAACAAATAACACAGAGTGAACAGCCAGGGGAATGCAATCAAAGTGCTGCACTAATCTGCACATTAATATGCAGCTGCGATCATAGCAAAAAGGATTATAAACACCTCAGGCTGCATGTTTAGAGTTTGTTAAAAGGTTGTATGTGATGCACAAATTCTGCTCCAGTGTGCTTTTAATCCTGAAGTTTGAGCAGAGTTGCCTCTGAGTGTATACTCTGCTGAGTATAAAAGTGCTCACATTTCAAAATTTTGGGAGAAATATTTCAGTAGAAACACGTCCAGTTTTTTTTTCTTTTTTTCTTTTTTTTTTTTTTAAATAAAGTGAACTTACTTTAGTTTTAGTAGAAAATGTTCGCAGGTGTTCAGTCGGTCAGATGCTCAGAGTTCAGTGAGGAGCTGCAGCTGCTTCCACACGGACCAGGTGGACGATCACAGCTCGACTGTCCCTGAAGACACCAGAAGCGTCACGTTTATATCAGTAAAGGCTGATTGCATAAACCAAAACATCCGGTTGCACCTTCAAAATAAAATACAAAATGTGCTACCATGAGTTCTGTTTCATGTTTTGTGGGTAATTAAAAGACTTTAAAATTGTCCTATAAACATGATGTCTTTAATATAATATAATATAATATAATATAATATAATATAAAACTTTTGCACATTTTTTTCCTTTTTATTGCTCTTTTTAATCTTTTTGGCTTTTTGTTTGTTTGTTTGTTCTGTACATAATGTACATATCTTTATTATTATTATTGTTATTTTATTTAATTCTATTCAATTTTATTATATGTCCAGTGCCTTCCTTTGTGTGTGTATATACATATATATATATATATATATATATATATATATATATATATGCCTTTTTAATAAATTTCATTCAGTTGTCGCTCTCTTATTTGTTTTACTTAAATGTTGGAGCTGGTAAACACTGAGGTTTATTTTGCTTTTTTATTTTATTTTTTACAAAAGTATTTATTTAATTAAAATTACTGTAAAATGTGTAAAATTACTCAAGATTAATTATGGTATGAATTAATAGGTGATTACAGCATAGTGCATTTTTTAAATTCATTATATCTTATGTTGAAATAATCATTTGATGATATTTCGTAACAATAATATAAGCCATTGAATAAAAAGTAACATATTTGCCTCTAAATTACAGTGAAAACTGAAAAATTGCAAATAAATAAATAAATAAATAAATAAAAGTAACCCAAAAGTAACTCAAAAGTGTACTTATGTAGAGTATTTGAGTAAGAGTACCTACTTACAATCCTCAAGTTATTTTCAATAACATCTGTTAAATTTGGCACACAACAGCCAGAAGCTGTTTCACATAGTATAGTTTTCACATATTCACATAGTAGATTACAGTCTTAAAACACACATTGAAACGCAATATATAGTACACAATACAAAACAGAGTACAGATAACCAAAACAGAACAGAGGAAGCAATGAAAGTAAAGAGCACAACCTGTTTCATCATCGGTTTTTATGAGAATCACTGGCTGCCTCCACCAGAGGGAAAACTTGGCAGTGTTGTTTCTGGATTTTATTTTGAAGTCGACATTATCAGACTTCCGGTATTTTCCACTGACTCAACTTGACACATTTCTCTTTTTTCCACCTCAGTTCCCATAGGAACAACTGACTGACTCCACCTCCATAAAAACAGGAAAAGCAGACTCCTCTGTGGTTTTTTTGTGGATTTGTAGAATTTCACACCTGACAGAGTGTCAGAGGTGAATTTCAAAATAAAGAGAAAAGTCAACGGCATCCACCTCCATTATCTGAAAAAAAACACCCAAACACTTAAACAACTTGGTATATTTGCAGATGAAGAATTCACTGATGCTTCCGTCCTTCACTCTTTGAACCTGAACCAATTAGTTTGATTAAAAAAATAAATAAAAATAAAAAACAATGGGCAACTTGGCAACAAATGTCCCACAAATTGTTAGAAATTAGTAAAAAGTGACAAGAAAATTACCCACATATTTGTTTTTACAAAAGGGGAGGATTATTAGAAAACAAATAAAAATAAGTAAATAAATAAACAATAAAATGGGTCCAGAACAGGATATTTGTAATTATTATAATAATATATTTAAAATAATGTAACAGAACAAAACCAGAAACATATACAGTATTTTTTATTTTCATCACCTTTTAGGGTCATTTTCTTGTTTGTTTTTTACTTTTCTTCTTTTTCAGCTAATTTTATTGCACCTTTTTACTAATTTCTTGCTCATTTTTGAGCCATGTCTTGGTAATTTGCTCACTGCCTGTTCCCCGTGTTTTTGATAAAAATCAAACCAATTTGCTTAAGTGACGTGTTTTCCTGTCACTCTGAGACTAATTAGTTCAGGTGGGAGAAGTCAGAATGACAGACTAAACAGGGAAATAATGGAAACTAACACTCACCCGTATTCCCCCGCTCCTCCCATCAGAGACTCATCACCAGTGAGGAGTAACCCGCTGCATCAGCTCTCAGAAAACACAAAATAAACCTCAGTCCATTCACGTTATCTTGTTAACAGCTTTTTTTTATTACAAAAAACCGCATACATTAAACATTTTGCGAAGGGAATGCAAAGATGTTAACAAAAAACCTAGCATTGTCCCTCATTTTGTCATTTTATTTTAAATTAAAAAAAATGTACAAAAGTGCTTACATGGTGCAAATAATGAGAAGTAAAAGGTCTATAAAAGATGAAGGTAAAGAGAAAAAAAATATACATTATATCCAACTTCTAAAAACGCAGCAGAGCAGGAGAGAGGCGACTATATTACATAGCAGTAAAAATAACCCGAAGCTGCTCAGGAGCTGTTCACTAGGTAGTTAATCCTCACACAGCAGGACTGTACGGTCACTGTCTGTTAACATGGTCTGTAAATCAAACATACCCTAACAGGAGGTTAATAAATATTGCTTAAATAACCCACAATGCTCGTGGGTTTCTGTTTAATCTGAGCTATTAGTTGACTACAAATCTCCTCTCAAGCCGACTAACGTTTGCCGCTGGCAGTGATTATGAGCGACATGTTACAGACGATAACACAATAAATCTCCCACCGTTTTCGCTAATACAATCACAAATTCTTGTGAATTTTTAATGGCACTTTTTTGTCAATAATACCTCTAGATAACGTGTAACTCAGTCCACAGTACAGAGAAGTGAGAAAATACTAAGTAACAACATCTGAGATTTTATCGTTTCTCGGCTTTCTGCTGTTAATGGTTTTCCGTGTAGAGCGGCGCTACAGTGAGCTGGTGTAAGGCTACGCATGAATCCAGACTGAGGAGGCTCCTCGTCTCACTGACCTGTCCATCCCGAGATCAGTAACAAAAGCTCCCAATAACTGTTTTATACCAGGCGTTTTCCTCTGCGGGTGACAGTCTGGAGTTTCCTCCCAAACACTGAGGCGTGTTATCCGCTTTCTCTGGCTCAGTAACTGTTCTCATGACCTGCTAAGATGTAGAGGTTGCTCAGGGCCGTGGGGTTGTCCGTGGGTCGGCTCTCCAAAACCACCACCCTGCAGAAGAAGAAGACACCACGGTAAGAACAATACACAAAAATACCGAATGATGACGGTCGTGATACCTGGTTGCACGTGGGGCTGTGGTGTTTTTTTTTCTTTTACTGCCATGAAAAAGCAACAAGTCACAGTGATTTGGTGGTTAACTGCGGACCCCCAAACTGTATACAAAGATGGACAACATGACAGCTCCCCAAAAAGTAACTTTTCAATCTTGATCGCCCCCTGGTGTCTGTCTGCAGAATAGGTCATTAAGCCCGCCCATCCATCTTCGTGAATGGGACACAAGCCAAACTAAACCTCAAAGTACACGCCCAATATTTTGTTTCCAAAGAGGATTTCTGCCACTGAAGGTAGCGCTCATCACCCTGATGTTTGTTTTTATAAGTTTGGTTTTAATGAGTCATCTAATTCTACAAAAAGGGGATTTTTCCACCACGACTGACAGTTGTGAAAGCCAATCGAAGCGCTCGCATTGAAAGGGGCTGCTCGTGTTTGGTCAGGTGGGTGTTTTTTGGCGGGAACTATGGCGCAGGCTCCAGCTCTGCATGACGTCACCGGCGCAAGATCCGGGATATTTTAGCTTCACTTCAGTATAGCGGGGTAACTGTGGGCGCGTCGTCCATCTTTACATACAGTCTATGATGCAGACAGAGGGGCTGCATCAGAGCCAAAGCAGCTCATTTTTCAGTGGATTTTTCATAATAATAATTATGGTGAAAAGCTACTGATATTATACTGATACTGATTATTAACAAAAAAAAAAGAGTAAAACACTTGAGGATCATGTTAGTGGTATCGATCTACTCAGAGAACAGCGAAAAGGACAGTTCACGGTAAACGACACGTTAAGCGTCCTGACGTATCCGTCACAGTGAGATCAGGACGTCAGTGGGTGCATCTTCAGATGCCATGTGGCGCTGACAGGTGAGCAGGGAAGCTACGGTCCATACTGTCCGTTCCATCAGATGAAATTACAGAGGCATGGAGAGACACTCACACCAGGCTGGCAGTGCCCGGGCGGCGGTGAATAAAACATGGGGGGGCTGGGCAGAGAGAGGCCTGGCTGCGGTGCCACAGGCAGGGCGGTTTCATCAGGAGTCCTCGGAGAGCCTCCTTTCCTGAGTGTGTTTGTGTGTGTGTGTGTGTGTGTGAGGTGAGGAGCTAAATCACACCCTGCTGTGTCTGCAGCTGAAACCGACCATGACACCAGTCCAGAGCTGAAATCTTACATCGATCAACTCTTTTGATAGTTGTTACATCGTTTTAGCTGCTTTTCAAGCAAACGTGCCAAACATTTAAGGCTCCTCCGATTCTCAAATGCGTTTACGTTTTTTTCTGTTGTACCATGAAACGATTACAGCTGAGCAGAATCTGAAAACACGCT
Source organism: Plectropomus leopardus (assembly GCF_026936395.1). Taxonomy (NCBI): domain Eukaryota; kingdom Metazoa; phylum Chordata; class Actinopteri; order Perciformes; family Serranidae; genus Plectropomus; species Plectropomus leopardus. The sequence continues at coordinate 7,576,760 of NC_142189.1, forward strand.
CTCCTCCTGCAGCTCTGCCCTCTCTGTGTGAACGCTCGTCCACCACACGAGCACAGCGTGATGCACAAACTTGATACGATAACCTGTAAGAGGCCAAGTCACTTATTTTAACAATCTGATTGTGACTGTGATTCTGATGGTGAAAATTTGAAAAGAAAAAAAAGAACAGCGTTTCTATGGGATTACTGCCGTGTTTTCTTTGCAAACTTGCAGGCCTGTAAAGCTCTTTGAGACAAAACCCTCTGATTCGAAGCTCGAGCTAACGATTGCTATATAAACATAAAGATGGGGTGTCAGCGGCTTAGTGGATCGAGCGGGTTAGCTATGCACAGAGGCTGAGTCCTTGCTGCAGGGGTTGCAGGTTCGACTCTGGCCTCAGCCCTTTGCTGCATGTCGTCCCCTCTCTCTATCCCTTTCACACATACACTCTGTCCTATCAAATAAAGGTGAAAAAGCCCAAAAAAAAATCTTTAAAAAAACAAAAAAACAAACATAAGGCTGTGCAGGATCACAACGCCCTGACGATGGACGTGTAGGTATTTTTTTTATATCTTTCCAGTCTTTCCTACATCTTTTTCTCTCCGGCACAGGAGTGCCTGCGACCACTTCAAAAGACGACTCCACCAACTGGTTCTTTTTGGCTCCGTTTCTTTTCTTCAAGCATTTAACCCACCACAGAGCACCTTGTTTTACCAGAATAAACCTGACACACACAGAGCATGCCAGTCTCCATTCATTTTTTAAACAAAATGAAGCCTTTGGCTCTGGTTAGCAGAAGGTTAAACTATCCGCAACATTTTGCAGATACTGACACGTGTTTCATTTAGTCTGTTACGAAATAGCAAATTTCTGCATTGGTATAACAGCCAATACAAACCCCCTCTCTCTGAAATCACCTGTGATTGGCCAAAGTCAAAGTCATCAGGAATAGATTTTCTAAAGTCCACAAAGCAAAGAGATAGGCGTGGGCGATATATCAAATATACTTGAGGTATCGCAGCTTGTTACACTTCAGACATATAAAAATGACTATATCTCGAAAATTGGGCATAAACTGTCATGTCCTTTTTAGTACCCACTGGCGTTTCAGATCTCTCGCTCTTTTCTGTCTGCCTCTCAAAGACACACACACAAAGCAGGGCTTTTGCAGAGCTCCAGAACGCAACTATTTAGTCACGTTTTGTGACCGTGGAGCGCTACTGCGATCTGCAAATACTATTAATATATTAACTGGAGAGCTGTTAGTTTGTTTCCAGCTTACAGTGAATAAATCATCAAGTTTAATGGTGCTGTGGTAACAGTCTAACTCATGAAGCAGTAGTGTGAGCAGGTGAGGTGTTTGGGTTTGTATCTGCAAAGCTCTGATTGCGACTATTTAGTCACGTTTGTGACCACGGAGCACGGAGTGTGACTTGCAAATATTAGTAATATTTGAACTGCAGAGCTGTTTGTTTGTTGCACACTCACAGTGAATGAATCCTCACATTAAATAGGCACCATGGTTACAGTTTAACTTAGTGCCAGATAAGCAATTTCAACACATTGGGCTCTAACAAAGTTATGACAGGCATTTCTTACATTTTTTTCAAATCTTATAGATGAATAATTGCATAAAAGATTCATTGGCAAATCTAAAAATTATTAACAGGATTGTGACTTTTAGGTATCTAACATTTAGCTCGACTTTCATGTCTCAGCTATCAGAGCATCTGAAGCAACAAACATGAAACATCAGAGTCAAAAGGGCATTCAAGCATAATGTCAGAGGTGCATTCAGGGACAGTGGGGTTAGTATAGAGAGATCACAAGAAAAACAAAAAAAAGTCAAATCTAAGAAAAAAAGAACAGATAAAGACAATGAAATCAGATGGAGGAGAGGCGGGTAGAGACCAGCAGCGCAGTGAGAGCTGTATCAGGGGCAGCAGGAGATGAGGGCTGTGGGCTCACAGCGCAGGAGGTGAGCAGGCTGTTTGGTGGTTTCCAGGTAACAACACCTGAGGGAGGACGACCATAACACCAGCGCCTGGTGTTATAAAACCAGCGCCTGGTGTTATGGAGGTCATGGGGCTGATAAATTACACCCACAGTGGTATTTATGAAAACACAGATAAACAGGGTAAGTGAGGAGGTAGACAGAGATCCTGTTTGTTTATGAGGGGATGTGCTTTAAGGGGCCTCTGAGATTGTTTTGCTCCTCCACTCGATGCGTTTGATCAGTCATCTGCACTGACGCAGCTAAAGATTGGAAAATTTCGGCACCAACCTGTCAGATCCAAGGAGGCGGAAGACTCTGCTCGGATCACAAATCTCCTGGGTCACCTGGGGAAGGAAAAACACATCTGACTTAAACTGACAGCCGATTTTCTGTTTGTCTGAAGCGCTGGGTGGTGCTGAGGGGCTTTGAAACACATAAATATTTTGCATGGGTGGCTCCTTAAGCAGCTTAAGCTTAAGCTGAGCAAACTCCAAACATTTCTATTTATCGTGTATGTTATATACTGCACTTTTTAAATTGCTGCTCCAATGTTTTGACTTCTATGCTCACAATGTACGGATGAAAAGGCCGGTCAAAACATAGGTGCTCACACTGAACATAAACACGTCCATTGACAACTCCAATAAAACCTACTTAGACAACATGACCGAGCTCTCTGTCCATCCAGCATTTAAGTTTTATGCTACCAACTGGGCTGAAGTGAAAAACATTTGCAGTTGAGTCTGTCTTTTTTACTCTTTTATAGCTGAAGTCATCAAAAACTTGCATTCACATGTTGGCAATGGAACAGGGTTTTTTTTGCCTAAGCCATCTTGACAATTTAACAAGCTTTAAGCAAGCTTTAGACATTGAATTGATACTGTTATAAGCATAAAAAAAAAAAGTTGCGTGTTTGATTGTCAGAATCGATATTCTAACAGCAGATTCAGGTTTGTGTTTCCATTTAACGATCGACTGTTTACTGGTGACTCAAAAGTATGAGATGTGGTTGTTTGCAAAATTTTAATGCTTCATAAATTGTTGGCATAGATAGATAATAAATACAGATGAGTGTGTATTATAAAACTGGTTAAAGTTGAATTAAAGACTTTTATGACGATATCTATATGTTCCACTCATTTTCAACAGCTGCCGTCACTATGAACAAAAAACTACAGCTCACACTGTCGAAAGCATATAGGGACTTGTATACTCATATATTCCTGCTAATGTACACACTAACGCTAAATTTCTCCACCAAATATGTGTATTTATCTGGTCACTGATACCTTTTCACTTCTCACTAATGGATCTGGAAGTCCATCACAATTTGTCAAAGTCAATTTCTTTAGCAAACATCCCTGATCTTTGGTGGTAAATGTCCTTACATCACTTGACAAGCTACTGAACTCCGACACACTTTGTTGTCGGACTGTGTGCGCATCATCAGTTTACAAGCTGTGAAAGGGTCTATTTTTTAGGCTCATTCTCTGTTTTTATCTGTAAAAATTACTCGTGAAAATTTAGCTGATTTTAACTGATCAAAATGAGAGCAATTGTACTGCTGTGTACAAACATCACTGATCATTTACTTAAAACATTTTTATTTAGCTGTTAGGTGTCAAGCTGTATACTGAAAGAGCTGTCAATCAATTTCAGAGTCAGAAAGTTCCCGTGCTGTGTTTGAATTTTGGTGGCAGGGTGACTGTTTACATTGTAATGACTTATTGTGTCTTTAACAACAAACTGTCTTTATGTTTTTGAACAGACTGTAGGTAACTGAGTGCTGTCTCCAGGGACTCTGTGTTTCTGTGTACCATCCTGGGTCTTACCTGTTTAGTCACAAGATGTAGCCTGACACTTCGCAGTGTAAAAGACGAGGGCCCCTTCAAAACACTCTCTCACGTGTTGACTTGTCATGAAAACTTGTCAACAGATGCGAGATAGTCGGCGTGTGACACCTGCTAGGTGTAAGTCCTTGGCCTCGGGAGAGATCTGATCTGTTTAAGTCTAAACGAGAACAAGGTCTCGGGTGTTCAGAGAAGCACCCACCGGAGCAAACACGGATCAATGGGCCTGCCCCCCTTGAATGCCTTCGCTTTTCAGAGGAATCATAACGAGACAAAGGCTGAATTATTTAGTGCTGCTCCCTGTTGTGTGACGGGTTTCGTTTATGATTGAGCATAAATTTTGCATGGCCGCTGACATTTCAAAAATCCTTGCTGTGGCAGAACTGTCAAGCTGGGCTGAGCGCAGACTCTGCAAACGGACCTTCTGTTTCATACGAGCGCCACGGGGCCACGTCTGACACGGCGGGCTTTCAAAAGCGTGGCCCCTATCGCCATATCACTTTTCATAAAAACAGAATGCTTCACCTCCCTGTGATCTCTTGAACTTTTATTCTGCTGCTGAGCGCGACTCGTGATCAGGTTTACATGGAATCCCTCCCTGAAAGGAGGACAAATTCATTACCTCGTCCCGAAACAAAGACACTTTGTCTGGCTCCACCTGAGGTCTAATCTCCTGGGTTCGTCTACAGCATGTAGCCACGCATGTAAACAGCCAGCACTCAGGGTCTTTGTTGACGAGAGCCTGAGGTGTTTGTTCATGTGACGAACAAACAAGCCTGTATTCACTTCAGGGATGCCGCTAACACTCAGAGTTTATACTCTGTAGTCACTGGGAACACAGGAATTCAATATTTTGGTTTCAATATTAATTTTTAAGTGGAAAAAAGCTTTACAACAAATTAACGGGAAAACGTTGTAGTGAGTCGAATAGCATCTTGGCTTGAGCAAATTCAGAGTGTAAACCTCTTTGTAGAGACTATAAACTTCTTAAAGGGATAATCAATCTCAAAATCAAAAATACATATTTTCCCTCTTACCTGTTGTGCTGTTTATCAGTCTAGATTGTTTTGGTGTGAGTTTCTGAGTGTTGGAGATATCGCCCGAAGAGATGTCTGCCTTCTCTCCAATATAATAGAACAAGAAGGCACTCGGCTAAAATGCAACAGCAAACAGCAATGTCTCTTTACAGGAATCATGACCAGATTACTAAAGATAATCAGACCTTGTTGTGAGAAGTTTCACGTAGCAACTATTTACTCTCTACCAAACTACACCCACCAACCGAATCACAGCACAGAAGAAGTGTGAATCGTCTGCTAGTTCACCTAGCACCACTGAGCTAGCTGATTTTACAGTGCAGCCGAGGAGCACGCCATCATTGTTTACATCTCGTCCGTGAATAGATGCACGCTTCCTTCTGTGCGGCGATACAGTTGGCGGGAGTTGTTTGGTAGAAAGAAAATACTTTCTACATGAAACTGCTCACAACAAGGTCTGTGGGTTATCTTGACTACCCAGGTCATGATTTCTGCAAAGAGACATTGCTATTTTCAAATGTATTTTTGGAGCTTTGAGCACAACAAGCTGAGTGCCATTTAGTTCCATTATAGTAAAGAGAAGACTGACATCTGTACAGCCGATATCTCCAACACTCAGCAACTCAAAACAATCTAGACTGATAAACAGGAATACAGCTAAGAGGAAAAATATGTATTTTTGAACTGTCCCTTTAAGATAATACACTTGCACTATAGAGCAGAAAGTGCTCGTAACAATTAAGTGTTACAGTATCAAAAAGAGACACTTTTGGAAATTTATATGTCAATGTAACAGCCGTCCACCTGTCGAGGTCATGAGATATTTTACCTCATTAGACTTGAAGCTCTTTCCCTGCATGCCGTGTTTCCAGAAGGCCAGGACGCTGTCCTGAAGGCACACTGTCAGAGGAGAAAGTTAAGAGGCCATGTGTCAGTGCACAACGGTCAAGGTAACCTCTGAAACACTGCCAACTTGATTAAGAGGAACAATGCAATTCATTTTGACTCTACAAAAAGGCCTTTTGTGAATGTAACACACAACCTTAGTGGATATTAAACCTGCTCCTACAGTATACCTGCCAGCTTGTCATGTTGGGAGGTTTTTGTATATTTCCCAAGAGGGAATTTTGTTAAAACATTATAAGGTCACATAGAATTACATTAAGTGGATTTCTTCTTCACACAGTGTAAAGTCCAAGACCTTGTGTGTAAAAGCTTACCAACAGATCCGATGCAGAAGTCGAAGCTGAGCTCAGATGCCAGCTTCTTGTTGGACTTCAGTCGGCCTTGAAGATTAACGATCTTCAAATTTTCTGGGGAGAAAAACAAGGCTGTCAGATTTATGTGGCAAATCATTAATCCTTACATCTAGACTGTAACAGTTTTTCAGTTCAATTTATTCACACAAAAAAAGGGACACCCTGATAAACTATCTACAGCTAGACGATCGATGGCCCAGACACAAAAAAGCAAATATGTAACTTACTTGCTGTCTAGACTTAAAAATAGAAAAAGAAAACAAAAAAGAGAATACATGTTTTATACAGTAATGGAAGTCGAAGCTGATGAAAATAGAAACTTACGGTCTAAACACACCAACACTGTGTCTCTCTCCAGCTGGGTGACATGGATCGCATCAACCTGATTATGAGCTGTGGGAAGGAAAGACGCAACATGAACAATCCTGTTCTCCAACACCCCCTTCAATGCACCATTTGTTTCCTACAAGTCCAATAATTTTCATTTGTTTCATATAAAATTAGTTCTTCATTACTGTCCTAGTCATTTTGTTATTTTTTGATATAATTTTGATTTAATTCAAACATGTCAAAAATAAAATAGAGAAATGGTCGTACAAACAAGCAGACAGACAAAAAAGGTAATATTTACAGACAATCAAAAACATAAAGCAAAAGAAATAGTCAAACACATGATGACTTGGTTTAAAGATTCAAAAGGAGTTAGGAGAAGTACAAACTTATATAATGACACCCCTTCTTCACAATTCATTGAATTTTCATTAACAAGCTTGCTTCATAATTTAAACCCATACAATTTTTCCCTTTTAATCCCTGTACCTCGCGAAAATCACGTCTTTATACATCATCTTAAACTGATTTATGTTTGGACATCGTTTAACCTCCACAGTAAAACTGTTCCATATCTCTTGGTACGAACACTGTAAATTATTATTACACACTGTAGTTTGTAGTGATACTCTTTATCAGCCTGTTTCACTTCACTACATCTTTTTTTACTAAGGGGGCTCCCTGTGGCGTTTTTGCCTAATGGAAGCAATGGCACAGTATTTTAGATGCTAATAAGTGAGAGTAAACAGAGATCCATGTTATCATATGTTGCGCCTGGTATTTCAAACTTCAAAACAGCCCTTCAAAGGGGATGTTGTATCTGACGATACCAATGATGAACCAACTAAGATGCGAGGCTGCATTGAAATTGACAAATCTGTTTCTGCAGAAATCATCCATTCTACCACGTCGCCACAAAACACAATGTGTCTTTGTATAGATTTCATGGTATTTTTATGGTATTTTTTTTTATCTCTCTCTTTTTTTTCTACATGTTAGACTTACTTGTTCCCATTTCTGTGAACCAGGAGGAGCAGGAGTTGAGGTTGATGGTCTCAAAGCGGACCACCTGGCTCGGCTCGGTGCCCTGGCTGATGGCCACACACACCAGAGGATACTCCTGCTCCGGGACCACGAGCATCTCAAACACCTTCAGTGGACTGGGAAGAGGGAAGTCAAAGTGCTGCCGCAGGAAGAGAGAGCAAACACCGAGGTCAGTGTCAGTGGTGTGCTGATGTTTAATGAACAAGGTTCTTACACATTTTTCATTTCAAAATTACATTGTTTTATAGACTCAAATTTCCAGACTTCTCTGTAGATTTTTAGACTATGTTTGACATACGAGAGCAAATAGATAAAACGCAGCCATTAGGTTCCCTAAAGCAGGAGGAAAGTGTTTCTTTTCTGATAACTACATCACTGCATGACTCGGAAATGTTTAGACGAGCTTCGTATTTGGTTATTTGTGGTGTCTGCAGTTCAAACATATTGATGCATTTTCTTTCTCTCTAAATGTGGATGTCAGGCATTTGGGGCTAAGCTGTTTTGCATTTGGGTTGCGCTACTTGCGTGCTTCAAACGCTTGTATGATCCATTCATTTTTAGAAATTTTAAATATTAAACCTGAGACCCATTGATAAACTATACGAATAATCTACCTGGCCTGGAATTCATACCTTCACAAGTGGTCTATCCTTCATGTGCTAAAATGCATGACGATGCACATGTCTTGTTTAGTTGTTTTCTGTTTTGTGACTTGTTTGTTTCATTTTTTTCTTCCTTCCCTGTCTCTCTGCATTTCTATTCATATATGCACTTATATCATATGTTAATGTCTTGTCTGATAAATCTCTATAAATAAAGTGTTAAAAAAAAGCAATTCTAAATCTAATAATTTAGAAAGCTGAATCAGAACAAAATTCTGGAAACACAAACATTTTTGCATACTCTCTTTTCTTTTTTGCACACTTATCCAGACCCCAAAATTACTAAAATAAAATTATATACTTTTTCATACTGCGAATGAATCCTCAATGATGTTTGGACTTTATTTCATAGTGTAAAGCTCGCACTACTAATGTGTTATGCTTCTAAAAAAAATCCATGAAACATGAATAACTTGTGTTTCAGAGAACAGGAGCAATTCTAGTTCACTGAAGTTATCCTGATCCTTCTTTATTTACACAGATTGATTAAAAAATGTAATCACAGTCGTGCTCCTAAAAGAATATACATACATACTGTACAACCCTGCAGTAAAGACACGAGTCTTACAGGGAACATTTGTGGAATAACAGTGATATTTGAGACGAAAAAACAAAACAGTCAACTGACCTTGATGAGCATAAACCTCTGCATGGGCTCATACCACTGCAGCAGGACAATCCCAGACTGCAGCGCTCCACACAGGTACTTGTGGCCTGTATATGGATTTCTCACTGTAAAAAAGAAAAGACATTTAAGACATGTGGCTACATTGAACTATGAAGGTCCTTTAGAACAGATTATCGGGAATATGTAAGCTAGGAAAACTTAATTTCAAATCAATTTTATACAATTCCCAATCACATCAGATGAAAAGTGATGAGGGCTTACAGAGCAAACAGTGCAGCAAAGTAAAGGGGTACATGTCCAGAATGGAGATGTCCCTGATGTGTTGACTGATATGATGGAGGAGTGAGTAAATAAAACAGAGTGGTTGGGAGCGAGAGGTCACTCACCAATGCAGCACTTGTGACAGCCCTTTGTGTCAGGGATCTTAGTTGTCAGGGCAAACCTCCTGAGGAGAGAAAACAGTCAAGTTGTTGTGACGACAGTCCTAAAAAGAGCTGATGACGTCCAGAATCAGGGAAGTCGGCCAGTGGTTCTCCTTTTTGTCTACCACCGCAGTCGTTTGTCACAATGTGTAGACGGGGAGGAACAAAAAGACTGCACAGCACGAGTGTAGAAACATGCTTTAAGTTACAAAAGCAGAGTTGTGACCTTATCACAGAAGTGACAGGAGTGCTGCTGCGAATGTTACATATGAGACAAGATACAGACCAAACTAAATTATCGCCTCGTGGTTGTACAGAATCTCTTTGCAGACCAGTCAAGTTACAGTTTACGTTCGTCTCATATGTTACCATGACAGTAGACAATGCTTCAAATATGAATGTTGCTGCAAAGAAGCTAAAAATTTAAAATAAAGATGCTTCAGACACATCTTCAACCAGCACAGAAGTTCTTTACAATCAGCACAGTTTCAAGGTGGACACCCAAGATTAGTGTCACCAATTCAGTATCTGACCAAATATCCCCTTCTGTTCCTGAGATATGATATTAAATAATGGCCGGAAAAGTGTTTTTGCAGAACATTATGATGTCATAGTGAAGTTGACCTTTGACTTTTTGGATACAAAATGTCTACGGATGCACATTACTGGATTTTCTGTAGATATGCTGATATATAACAACTCATTTAGCTGATTTTAGTGATCATAAAACCTCTTCTGTAGTGGAATTAATGTCATATTATGCATATTCTTATTGTGATGGCCCACCAGCAGATGGAAACATAAAATACAATGTTTTTTAAAGTATATAATAATCATTCATTGTGCAAAATAAGAAAAAGCATGGTGGCTGATTCTGATTTTAAAGCAGATATTGTCTGATACCAATAATGAAAAAGCCATTTCAGAGAGAAGCAGACAGAAGAGTCTAAAATATGTGTTTGAAGGATATACACTGGGCGCTAAACTCAGTCTGCAGTGAAAACAGGTTTAAAAGATAAGATAAGTTAAAACCTAACGACATCTTACAAATCACAATGTAAAAGTGAACCAACACATCACACAGAGACAGACTACTGACAATAAAGGGAAACTTCGCCATTTCTACGCGCCATCAGTGTGTGCAGGTGAGAAGTGTTTGGTTTTTGCCTCGTGCCACTGGTGCATGTACCTCCACCAGCGGACAGGCGGGGAGCCCCAAGGAGAAGGCAAACACCGTTCATCTGCACACACTGATGACACACAGCTGGTTAAATATCGGCAAAGTTTTCCTGTTTAACTTCACTGTTCTTGTACAGCAGGGTAGGTCTTTGTGTCTTTGTTGACTCTTACAATCAATATAAAGCGAAGAAGCATGTGTATACATAAAATAGGCTATACTCTTAGTAGCTATCTAATCCTGTTCTTTGGGTTTGATTTTAATTTTGAAGGATGCAAGTAACATTTCTTTTCTTCCAAACTCTCTCCTTAAAGAAAATCATTATGAGACAAGCCCCTGGCAAAACAATTTGTTCGAAATCCACAAAAACAGCTGCAAAACAAAAAAAAATCAGTGACATGCGAGTCTGCGGAGCACAGTAGTTATCTGAGCAGGCCGACGCTGTGCTTTGAGTGTATGAAGGATCAACATATTTTGTAAGGTCACAGTGACCTTGACTTTTGTGAACCAAATTCCAATCAGTTTATCTTGGAGTCAAAGTGAACGTTTGGGCCAGATGTTATGAATTTCTCTCCAGGCATTCCTGAGATATCACATTCATCAGAATGAGACGGATGGACGAACAACTGAAAACAAAATGCTTCTGCCCCGACAAAGAATAAAACCCCAGATAAGTTGGTCTCACCTGGGTAAGATTTTGTCTGGGAAGCGGTGAGTCTGGAACTGAGCAGCCAGGCCGGGCTTCTTCAGCTGCTCAAACAGCCCGATGAGATTGTGGGAATACAGCTGGAAGGTTTTCCCTGCAGCAGAATATTTAATCATCAGCTTCATGAGTAAAAACATTGAGTGATCAAAGCCAGCAGCTAAAATATACTCCCATTCAATATGAAAGAAAAGAACAAACCAAACTTTTCTTCACATTGTAAATATTTTAAACACAATTTCATACTTGAACAAACTCTGCCGTGAAGCAGCTCTCACATGTAGAAATGTTAGGTGTGAACAGGGGTAAAAACAGAAGTGTGATGATGATGTGAAGCATGATTACCTTCTGATGAAGCCAGTTAGTAGAATATCAAATCAAGCCAGGCGAGAGGAGGATGGACAGTGTCCAAGGGAAGAGAAGAAGAGAACAGAGGTTAAGTATACCAAGGGGCAAACTGCTGAAGGTAAAACCGAAAGTAGACCGCGCACTTTGTAATCCCATCCTCGACTGTTAAGCTGAGAAAAGGCTTCAGCTTCGAGTGGGGCAGCCAAACACAGACAGTTTGGTTTCAAGTGATAGATTTGAGTTCTCTGACAACAGATAAAATGTCTGTTTTTATGTATGAAACAAGCTACTCTTGCTTTTGCAGCTACCACACATTGTAACTAAAAAAAAACCAATATATCTGAGTGCAACAGGCTCTAAAGCCAGATGTGTCACTCATGAGTCACTTTCCTACAAGGACTCAGTTCCTGCAGAGGCTCTCTCATGGCAAACAAAAGAAACAGTTATTTTAGAGCTGCAGATATGGAGTCTTGCCCTCAGGGGCAGTCAGATAACAGGACAAAGAAGCAGCAGGTTATGACAGTGGACAGTGAAGCAGGATGCTGTGATAAATCCATCACTCACCAGATAAAGACATCAGGTTGTTGTTGATAACGTACAGCCATGTACACTTCCTCGGGAACAGCTACAGAGGTAATTAAACAAAGATGGTACAATCAAAGGAGAGAAACTACACAGGTTTCCATCACAGATTTGAACAATACTTGAGTATATTTTATAAATGATGATAAAACACAATTGCGAGATGACTGCATTTCCAATGACTGATGTTATGCGACTTCTCCTCTCGCGATAATATTCCAAGAAGCATGGCGATCGATGCTCAAAACATTAGCAGGAATATTATTTCTTTTTTTAAAGATGAGTTTTTGGCAATTTTGCCTTTAATAGATAGGACAGAAGATTGATTGTGTGAAAGGGGGAGAAAGGGAGGATGACATGCAGCAAAGGGACGCGAGCTGGAATCGAACCCACTGCCGCTGCGGCAAGGACACTGCCTTCAAACATGGTGTGCCTGCTTTATCCACTGAGCCACCGAACACCCAATTAGCAGTTGCAGCCAGCGCACTAGCGAGGTGACACAGGCGTGTTATACAAGCGATAATGGAAAGGCAATCCCGTTCTACGTGAGAGCTGCCACGTATGAGGGATTTTTTGGGAGGTTATAGTCCACGATTTCAAAGAGGAATTTTGGATTCAAGACTTCAGGATGATCCGCTCAACTTTTACAGAGTTGTGCGATGCAATAACACCTCTTGTAGCGCCTGCTGCATCAGGCCTGGGGGAGCCAGTTCCTATCGACAAGTCCATAATGTGACCTATTAAGGCAAAAAAAAGTGTTTCCATTGCAGTTTTGTGAAATATGGCTTTTTCGAATCGCCTGAAATACCACCTCACGTGAGCGTTAAAAAACAGAGGCAGAATTTGTGATAAACAACAAAAACATCGGCATTAGCATCTGCTGTCACCAATTCTGTTGTGTTTAACATTTGGCATGAAATATCACAATGGGTGCATCCCTGGATAAAACTGTGAGTTCATCTGCTCTAACATGCAATTGAACTCAATCGTTAGCATGCCCAACTACTTAGCTTTGCACCCACAATAGTTACAGAGACTTACTTTGCTCAGTGAATACCTCTTATACTCAGTTTAAAAAGTATAAACAGACAGCAATTCTTTTTATAGTGCTGTAAGTAACTCTGGAGAAAGATAGTTGATCATGGAGTCTCATTACCAGACACATACTTCTGGTTGGTAGTCGGTTAGTTATCAACAACCTTTCTCCAGAGTTACTTACAACACCGTTCACTAATACAGGTTATAATACTTGTTTTTTATTGATTGTAGCTGCTGTTACCTGCTCCATTGTGGCTTCATGCAGCTCATTAAGATTCAGCGTATAAATGCCATCCTCCGTCCCAAAGATTAGGTACTGATCTAAAAGGAAAACATTTATTGTTAATCAATTATTATCAAAAATAAAACATGTTTGTGCGCTGCGCTTGTTGCATAACGTACCTTTGGTGTCTGGATGAATCCATGATGTGGCACAGTTGATCTTCAGTGGACAGCCATCAAACACTTTAGAGAAACAGGCTCCCATCTGAAATGAAAAGCAGCACGGCTCAGCACAGGCTGGCTCAGTGAAGCGCTAAAATGTCAGCCAGGGTTTAATGAGCTGAATCTGAGCTGGAGCTGCGGAGAGGAAACCACAAAGCACAACGCTCCGCAGACCCCAAATATCTACAGAATGTACAGCAGCAGATCAGACAGGAGTTTAATAACAGTGCCTGTGAAACCAGGCCAGCAGGGAAGACAGTGAGGGACAATGCAGAGGGTTCACTCACCAGTACTTTAGGAGTGGGTGGTAGACCGTTGATGGCTGGTTTCTAAGGAGGAGCAGTGGAGACAAAAACCATAAGATATGTAGATGCAGAACACACAGTCAATTTAGGGACTTAATTTAGCTCCAGCCTCAACAATAAGCTGTACAAAGAAACAATATAGCCCGCTTTCTTTTGTTCTGTCAAAGTATTAAATCTTAAACATGAGTCGATGCCAAATTTCCCTCTTTAACTGTTGGTGTTTGGAAGTGATGAGGGGAAAACATCATATTTGAGGTTTCACTGCAAGGCCAGCCAGCGAGCTGGAGACACTCCACATATAAAATATAGGCTCTTTGACCACAGATGGGAAGTGCTGCAGTCATGACTGAAACACACATTGCAATGTAATATATTGAGGAATGTCTTCAGACTCACAGGGAATTCCTTCTTCTCCTTCCGGTGCTGACGGTTGGGTGGCGCCTTGGGACTGCCTCCATTCACACAGTCATCCGAATCATTATCTGTATTGAGGGAGCAGGAAGATGAAAGTTACAGTTGTGGCATTTCATTTTCATGAAATTTTGTTAATTAGATGATGACTAAATATGTTCATCAACAACATTTTGCGCATGACCAAGATGAAACGATAACAAGACGACACTGATGTCATTAAACGTTAACTGTGACCGCATCAACATGCAATAGATTTGATGAAAAATCTAGGACTAAAACATTGTTGAACAATAAAAAATACTAATATAATTTTCTTCAGGGCAGCAGCTATGTTTCCTGTGCTGCGAGCGCCATATCATAGCGACTCCGGCAGCACACAAATGCAGTCAGGAGGACTTGGAGTAATTTACTTACGTAAGTTTAAGTTAACGATGATAATTAAAGGCCTGTCTGAGTGTATTCCTTTAATTGACACCATCAGACCACGAGACCAAACCCTTTCTGCCAAGCTGCATTTTTAATCACTTAATGTGTCTTTCATCAGCTAATGATAATATCCTTTGTGAAATCAATTTTATTAAAAAGACAAAAATATTTGTTTTTGCATAACTAGATTGACTGACATGTTCAATCCAATCTGAAGACTAAAAAAGAAAACTAGACTAAATATAGATACGGTTTTCTTAGACTATGATAAAAATAAATGTCCAGATTGTTAGTCAGCTAAAACTTAAAGAACAAAATACAAAAAATAGGATGAGGTTGACTAAATATGGTAAAAACTAAGAAGGACAAGACTAAATAAGTTAACCTTTAAAAGAAAAAAAAGAAGCTTATAATATCCACACTTGTAGAATATATTTTAAGTATCAAACAAGCAGTTTCTCCATCCAAAGATTAGACACATTTACATCAGACTCCCTTACCTTTACATTTAGATTTACTGAGAGCTTGTAAAAATAAAATAAGTTCTCATTTAGAGACGCACTTGTTTTAAGAAGACAGACATAATAAAAGACATTATGAAAGACATCTGAATGGGTTGTTGCACATTATTAAAATGACTCACCAGGATCCGAGGCGTGAGACAAAAGGCCAGGGCTGCTGACGCTGACAGAGAGGAAATCTGGAGACGAGTGCTCCGTCTTGTTGCCCAGGTGCTCAGGTGTGCTCTGTCTGCGAGCCACCTGGCTCGGTCCGTTCTCAGAGTTTGGAAACCTCCGAACCGTCAGCGACCTCTCGTCGTTAAGGCCAAGCTCCTCTGACGAGCTGTTCAATCGTGGCTGAGAGGGAAAGAGGGAAAACAGTTTGCCGTTAATTCAAACCACCAGTACATACACGTTGTCTTCTTCTTTATTAGATTTTCAAAAAATCTGAATGAATATACAATAAAACACAAACCAAAAAATAGATCCAACAGTAAATAAATTAATAATTAATTAATAACAAATTAACTTAAAATGAAAGAAAACAGAAATAAAAAGAATGGGGTCATAAAAAAGACCCCATACTTCTTTTTGGATAGTTCTCATTTTCCTTTAATATAAGAGCTAGTTTTTTTGTAAAGATATACATGCAGAGAATTAATTTAGCAATTTTTCAATACTTGTCATACTCATCAATATCTTATCAATACCCATTTACATTTTGCCATGGTAGCACTATCATCCATTTTGCCTATAAAGCACAGATCTAAAAAGATTTCCTGTTTTTTCTTTATTTTATGCCCTTTTGGATAACAACCTAATAAGAAAATCTTGGGCTACATAGTTTATTTTATTCATAAATCATTTTCCGTAATATATTTTACCTCTTCCTAGAACTTTTGTGTTTTTAATCTTACTACATTTTAAAACACAAAGGAAGCAAATGCAAACTTTTGCACATACCACAAACACTTTTAACATGGACTATTATTGCAAAACTCATAAACATACAGTTAAATATATTTTGTGTCTCACCTTTGGGGGCAGAGGAGGAGGAACCCCTGGCTTGAGGGTTGACCTGAAATTGAGGTTTTGTACGTGTTTAAATGATGTAAACTACTATAGATTAATGTTTTTGAGTTCATCATGAACTCTTAAGATAATGACATCACTCACAGCTCTACTTCTTCAAAGGCATCTTCGAGGTGGGCGATGTGTCCCCTGCAGGACACAAACACAGTGATCAGTGTGGAAACTACAGCTCATCAAAGCTCAGGAGGGGCGTTAATGGTGCAAATGTTTATGTAAAATCCCTCCTTAGAGATAAAGAGAAAATGACTCTAAGGAGAAGGGTGGTGTAGTGGTTCAATCCCTAGTGAGCATCATGGGATGGAAACCACAAGAAAACACATTTGGAAAGCTGTGTTTAGACTTCAAACAAAAATCTCTGAGGTCTGTCTTCATTTACTATATTTACTATGACGTTAGTTAAAAAAAATTAATTTTAGGGTGGAAACAAGGTCTGCAAAAAAACCTTCAACATTGTATTCAACAATTAATAAAACTAGGGTAATAACCAAGTGATGCAACTTGTGCTTTTTAAGTTCTTTAGATAGTGCCAAATTATTCAAAAACCCATCAGTGGCACAAAGATTTTAAAACAATGCACATTATTGTACAGTCTATTCAGGGTTAAGTCTGAGAAAAACACTTTTACTGTAGTACTACAGGCAGCCGTTTATGTATTTTTCAGTCTTTTTTTTACATCAAACTGTTCTACCTGCCTGCCTGTCTGAGACTCATCGCTACAGCAGTATGAACAGTTTGGATCTATAGCTACAATCAAACCACACACAGTGAAAGGAGAGGGGTCAGGGAGGGTGATTCGTGGATATGTTGGGCGCTAAAGCTCACTGCGAAAAAAGAATGAGGACCAAGCGAGGGGTGGAGTGGATGACGTTGGAAGGGCACTACAGCACACGCAGTGTTAGCGTTACCGTTGGAACAATTCGTCCTCAACGCTTTTGAGCAGGCTCCTTCTTGGGATAGGATGAGAGAGAAAGCGACAGCAAGAGAGGACAGAGAAAAGTGGAAGGAGAAAAACATTTATAGCACATGAACATGTGAGAAGGAGCTTACAGGCCAAAGTAACATTTCAAACTGCAGATGGGGAGAGTGAGTTCATGCACAGACAAAGACAGATTAGCTCCAGTGACGAATCAGGTTAATGTGAGAGACAGTGAGAAGCATTCATTAGAAAATTAATTTACACTGCTTGTCAGCATGGGTATCAGACTACAGAGCATAATAACTAACAGGCTTTAGGCCCAGATCAGACAGAGTGTGTTTTAGGAGCCTGGTGTGGCTTTTTGTAATGGTTTTCAATATAAATAAAGCATTTTGTTTGCTGCTTTAGCATAGCTGACAGCCTTGCGTTCTTCCGCTCTACGCGCTTCGCGTTTTTGTAGGAGCATTGTATAAGCCAGAAAAGCACCCCACACCACTGCAGTTTTGACAGTTATGCTACCAGTGGTAGAGTAAAAAAGACACAGCGTACTGCAAAAAGTACTCTGTCTGATCATGGCAGGCTTTAGCAAAAAAAGGCAGTGTAATTTACCTCACCTGCAAGACAAGCTCTGACCTTAGTCAAACTTTTCATTATAAAAAGTCTTGCTGTCTGGAAGTGTTCTTTGTTATGCAATACTCAACACTACCACTACCACAAAAATCTTGTTATTGTGTTTTTGATGTGAAAAGAATCCAAATAATACAATAAATGCAGGCACAAAACTTGACCATATGTGTACTTTCTCTTGATTAAGAGATGCATCCATCTAATAAGTACGCCAGGTCAAGAGAGAGTGAAAGAGAGAAAGTAGGAGGTTGGAGCAGTTCCCGTGACAACAGTTTCCATGGATTACCTGGTTGTTATTCCTCCCTCTGTAAAGGGACTCCAGGGTGAAGGGAAGTCATTATCTTTACTCACATCCTGTGGAAAGACACACGACAATAGAATTCTAAAAAAAATGTAGATATTATATTTCTGCATGCACTTAAAAATAACTGATCACACACAGAAACTGGCACATGAATATTAGCACTGATTAAACTGAACATGATTATCACCATTTCAGAATGAGCCTCAGTTTCCTTCCGGAGTGGTGGTTCAAACTGGACCTTGTCGACTGTAAATTACAAAAAAAAAAATCAGTTTTTTGTTTTTGTTTTTTTTCTTGCACACACCTTTGGCACTAGAGGGCATCAGTGACCAACACTTTACACACACAAAGCCTTGGAAGTAGTACAGTTTAGCATTAGTAGCAGTAACACAGGAGAGAAATCACGTGTAAGAATGAACCAACAACAGATCAACAGACTCCATTACAATGTACCTGCAAAAACACCACAGAGGTCCCTCACTGATTTATTATACTGCTACGTGAATGTTTGGTCTGGAGCCTGATGACTAGTCGGTCACCAAAGATAAACACAGATTACACTTGACATTAACCAGATCTGCTCACTTTAGGTAAATATTGGTGAGAGAGAAAAAATTGCAAATAAATCATGGAACAGATTTCTCCAAGTTTAGATTTGAGGTCACATTCTGTCAAACAGTTGATCCCATAGAGGAGACTGGTTTAGTGTCCAGTATAAACACGGTGCGATCCTGCTGTAGTTATGAAGGCGAAAGAAAGGAACCAACCTGCCAATAAATTCTCCCACATAATCAGCTTCTCATTAACAAAGAAACTTTGTATTCAAGAATTCAGACCACAGATTATTTTGTTCCTGGTGTGTTTTTCAGCTTGAGGAATGCTGATAATGTGGAGGCGCTGATCACAGCAAGAAGGTGAGTCACAATCACACTCATGAAACCAACCAGCAATACATTTAAGAAAGTGAAATCCTTTTTACACTGCCTGTTCAAGGCAGAAATGTTGCGCAGTTTTTCTGCCTCGCCATTCTGTTTAAGGGTATAGTCACACATGAGTTAAATGAATAAAAATAAAAACATTTGCCTACAGTGGGAACAAAATGCATCTTCGCAACACGTGGAGCTCAACTTTGACCAACGAAGTCGCAGCCTCATCTAATAGCAAAGAAGTATGTGTGGAGGAAGAAAAAACAAGCAGAACTAGTTCTCAGAGAAAATTTTATTTATTTAGTCTGGGCAAAAATGAAGAGAAGAAACTTTTCAGCCACAAAGCCATTATCAGCGTCAGAGACAGTGATGCTAATGATGGCTCCCCCATAGCTGCTTGCTTCTGCATATTCATTTTTGCCCATGTTAATCAAGTGATATTTTTTTGTAAATATCAGTGTTCTGTGTGTTTTTTCATTCTCGTCAAAGCGTTGCACCTCTGCATTTTTGGAGATGATGTTTTTCATCGTGAGTGTGATGGACACACTAATTATTGTGTCTAACCAGCCGATATGTATAACACTGGGCATGAAAAATGGAATGTAAGAGAATCAAGATGCAAAACTGAAATCACATTTTGGGGTATTTAGCAAGATAGCAAATAAAAAGATAACTAGCAAGCTAGCTTTCGGTGTGCTTTAAATGAAGTAACGCCTACGTTCAGTGCCAATATTCCCTTGGGGAGCACTGAACACTCGCCTGCAGTCTCTCAAATGTGACCATGCCCTAAAACATCAGCTGGGAGTGGAAGTGGTAACAGCGCCGAATCAATATCTGTGTAAAAAGTGTGAGCTGGTGAGATGGGATGAGTGTGATGTTTTGATGATGGGTTATATGTGTGACCCACCACCGGAAGATAAAAAAAAGAAGTTGGCAGCTAACTGAAAGAGGAAGAAGAACAGCAACCAAAAAAATGACAATGAAGTCTGAGAGCTCCTTACCATCCAAGCAGGGGACGAGGTCAACTGATACATAACAGAGATGGTAAATGATTGTTAATTGCAATGCTATGCTATTTTTTGGGGTTAGAAAGCATTGCCCAATGTGTATATATGATATGTGATTCGTCACACATCACGCCTCTTTTGCTTCTGGAATGCCGCTGTAATATCTAAAATCACAAACTGTGGCGGCATCATGCCAGCGATGTTTGGTTCTGTACAAAAAGCAAAAGGTGTCATGATGATCAAATGAAATATGAGTTCTTCCTTGTTAGAATCTGATTAGTCATCTACAGTGTAATGTTATTTCAGTCAGTCTGACAGGAACCAGGATATCTCATTGTCCAAATTACTCAACTTTATTAGTTGACTTCAAGTGTCCACCCAATGCAGAGGAACTCCTCTTATTAGTGCCACATAAATTTGAAACACAACGTTCTGTTTTATTATCCTTTTTCTCAGGAGTCTTTGGGGGTGAGCTCGGGAATTAAGCAAACACACACTGTCTCACTACACTGTCACTGACCTGCGTCCCCCCTGTGCTTCTCAGTGAAGCTAGGACTTGAGCATGGCCCTCCTTGGTCTGTCCCATTGTTTGCTTCATGTAGGAGGGAAAGTCAGACGTAATTGTGAGAAATATAGATATGGCTAAACAGGAAGTGCATCTGGTACAATCACAGTACGGACAAAGCACAAGACACAATGAAGCACAGCACGTATCGCTACAGATAAATACGACAAAGACACATATCTCACCAGGGGACTATTACTACCTCAACCAAAAATGATAAAATGAGAAACAGTCTGGCACAACAGGCACAACAAAGCGTTCAACTTTATCTACAACTACTGACGACAACACAGACAACAACTTCCCTGAAGGGTTGCAGAATGAGATACTGACACAATCTACTGAGCTGAATCCTCAGCCTGATTATGAATCAACCAAATTCCTCAAGAAACCTTTATGACCCCTTCAGACAAGCTATTTCACATCACACAGTGGGTAAAAAAAAAGAAGGACCGTTAACTTAATGGACTATGCTACATCCACTCTCTCTTCTGTGAATCCCGGGGCTATTTTTATACACATTACCACATGCTGTGGTCTGGAAAAGAGCCAGCCCGTGCTGCAGGATTAGTGGATGACCCTCAGACAAGCCGACAGACCTCTATCAACCTACACAGCCAGTCTGATTGACATGCTGACCAATGACAGGACAGATTCACAGCAGGGGGTTGGCCTTGGTGATGCATTTGGGCTTTTTGTTCACTTACAGTTTATCTCTGAGCGTGTCCTCTCAGCTCTGGCATGTTTGTTGGTGGAACGGATGGTGTGTCTGACTGCAGAGAGGGGCTGAATAAAGCAGAGTGAAAGAGATTTAAAGATTAGGAAGTAGGTTTTGACAGTGAGAGAAGCACTTGACAAGACAAGCACAGAGCAGGGTGAAGTGTTATCAAATATTGTAACACCGACGCTGCGTTGCCTTGAGTCATTTGACACCATTATCTGTTGAAACAATCTGCAAAACCAAATCCTGAAACTTGTATGTTGAGTGAGAACTATGTTTCTATCGATGCATCATCACATTATTATGCATCGCAGAGGCTGTTTGTTTGCAACAGGCTCCATTGCTTGCAGTCAATAGCCTTCAGGGTTTTTTCATTCATGGTGGCCAAGACAGTGCTACTGCTGTCAGGGGGGAGAAAAGCACAATGGTCTTTTAAAAGGCACTGGTACCACCTCTTTGGCTGCCACATAGATGTGATGTTGATTCCAGTTGGAATAATAATGTCCATGGAGGGAATCAAGAAGAGGGGGAAGGGAAGCTTTAGGGGAACATGAAAACAAACTTCAGAAAAGCTCACCTTTGATCATTTTTTGCAAAGTTGCTGAAAAAAACATGCTGTGCTAATATTTACATTCACTGCTGACAGAGAGACTGTCAGTGTTTGCACTGCAAGTCTGTTTTACGACAACATTTGGTCAAATTTGACAAGGACTAGTTGGGGTTTTTTTTTCAATAATTTTGTTGTTTTTTTGTAATTTTCCTGCAACAAGACAGTCAAACAAACAAATTGAGCACATTTTACATGTTTCCAAGTATATATGTTCAAAAAAGTTGCCCATGTGTCTTTATCTTTGGCTCATTCTTTGTAGGCTGAGTATACTTTCAATGTTTATGTTTTATAGGTGATGGAATCAGACTTTACCTCAAGGTCATCATCATCCACCTCACTGTAATGCTGGTGGTTGTCCGGGTTGTTCATCTTATCGAGGAGGTCCATAGCGAGCCTCCTTGTCAAACCCGTCTGGGCCACATACACATGCTGCAGACAGATTACAAGTTGTCATAAACCGGTGCATAACTTGAGATTAATAGTTTATACTGGCGGTCTGGAATCCCTTAATCTCACACACAAGATTCATGCTAACTGGAGCATCAAAATCCCTGCAGAAAAAAGTCCAAGTTTCACTGTTGCAGAGTAATTAAACAAACTGCATTAATCATAAGACACCTTTCCTCAGAGACATGCTTTAAGTTAATGATGATAGAAACTATTTCTACAGACAGTACTCTTTGGTGTATGCACACAAGCTGGAGCCTCAGTCTACTTCCTCTGGACTGACACTTTGTTGACATTTTCTATTAAAAAATGTAACTGCTATAACTTTTCTTTCATAAATAAACTGTAACTGGATTTTTAACAACCGTTTAGGGCCATGGTCTGACTCTGACCTATAGAGCTAGAAATTCAGCCAAACCACTGAGAGGCTCACTGGGCCAACTGAGATCCTCTACTTCTTTGCCCGGCCTTCAGGATTCACAAATGTAATAAATGCAACTTCTAATCTCAACTAAAGTAAGAAACTGTACATGACACAACACAGACATGACTTTTGAGACTTGGCTGCTGTGCTTCCTGTAACTGTTTTCAGGCTAAAAAACTGAAAAACATTCCTTATTGCAAACAATTCAAACTTTTACTATTTAATGTCTACCACATGTCTAAGAAATGTTACCGATAGAAGTTTTTCTGCAGTCGGCCTCTTCTTTGGGTTCTTTGTCAGAGACACTTTGACAAAGTTATGGAAGGCAGTGGACCTGGGGAACAAGATCGTTTTGTTATAATGCAATGATTGTCACTACTTTCCTCTCAGATCAAATGTTTAAGTATCACAATGTATTCCCAGGACACCATGCTGAATATTCTGGGGCGCTCACCATTTGTTTTTGTCTTTTAGCTTCGGAGGCTGGAAGCTGCTCTTAGACATCAAAAACAAGGCCCTGAGGAAAAACAGAAAACATGGATTAAGAGTGGTTTAGACAGTCTTAAAGAAGGAAATAAGTAAGGTGAGCCAAAGTAAGCCTGAAACCTCTTCTAAAAATAACCTTAATGTATTTTGAGTTGAACAGAATGAGCACTGAAGTAAAGAAAAGGCATGATGAGGCATTACTGTTACGCAAAATAAGAAAGTAGACTAAGAACTTTCTGAGGAGGCTCTGACTCATAATTTTTGAGAAAAGTCAAACAAACCTCATCGGGTGGAGGTCAAACATGGGAGGCTGGAGCTCGGCCAGCTCTATCGATGTGATGCCAACAGCCCAGATATCACACAGCTGGTTGTAGCCACCGTTCTTCTCCACTGCTGCTACTTCTGGAGCCATCCTGCATAGATTAAGTACAAGAATTTAGAGACAGTGCTCCAAAAAGTAAGAAAAAAAGAAAAATAGGTTGGCTAGGAGGCTTATTTGAAGTAAAAGCCAGTGCTGATATGAATAATAACAATATACCCTGTTAATATATATCGGAAAACTGTTTTCTCCATTTAACAGTGCCTTTGGAGGTCAGGTTCAGTAGGCGAAATGTTGTTAAAATACAATTGCTAGATGACTGCGTTTGCATTGAGTGATGATATGCAAATTCTCCTGTCG
The DNA here is from genome assembly GCF_026936395.1 of Plectropomus leopardus. NCBI lineage: Eukaryota > Metazoa > Chordata > Actinopteri > Perciformes > Serranidae > Plectropomus > Plectropomus leopardus. The sequence goes on from NC_142189.1 coordinate 7,600,708, forward strand.
CAATAACTCTTCAAGAAGCATGGCTTATAAGAAGTTATGTGATGCAATAACACCTCTTGTAGCGCCTGCTGCATCATGCCCGAGGGAGCCAGTTCTGACTGAAAAGCGCATTGCCATAGCATCATGTGACCCATAAAGGCCAAAAAAGTTTTTCCATTGTAGTTTTGCAACATATGGCTTTCTTTAATCACCATGTCATGTTAGCGTCAAAACTTTTTTGCGAGAAATGGAAAGTTTTGCAATTTGAGGATTAATGGATGCACAGCTAATGACGGAACATCGGCCCTGGGGCTGATAACAACTTTGTTTCTTACTCGAAAACACATCACTTGCTGTGTGAATTTAAACTTGCATCAAAAAGGGGAAGCATCTGTCTGACCAGCATGTCCACACAAACTAGATTCTGCCCGATAAAATAAATATGGTGACACATGACTGGAAATGTTAAAGTAAGTGACTGAATATATTAAATGTAACTCGAGACAAAAAAACAAAACAAAAAAAAACTGTTCTTGAACCTGTTTAACAAAACCTGTCAAAGGCTCAATGACTCATCTGATGAGGGTGACACACCACACTCACCAATAAGGTGTTCCAATGAAGGACTTCCTTTTGGCAATGGTGGCTGTTATTTTGGCTGCAACTCCAAAGTCAGCTGTAACAAGGTTTGACAGGGCTTTTCAGATTATGTAATCCACATACATAGAAAAGCTGCAGACGAGTTCAAGTCCTTGAGAATTAAGATGCTTAAGAGCAACTTACCTAACTTAACATCTCCGTTGTCTGTAAGAAGTATGTTGGCACCCTGTGAAAAAAAATCCCATAAACATTTATTTAACTTTGTGAAAATACAAAGAGAGCATAATAATATGTAAGTAACATGAGACTGAGGCTGAAAATAATGAGCTCGGCTGAAGTGTTGCCCAACTGGTTCATAACAAAGTGCCAATCGTGTCTTGTACTCTCTCAGTAACATCTGGTTTAGTTGAAGAAATAACTGATTTATTTCTGATCTGACTGCCAGTTTACTTGCACCAGTATCACATCTTTTTAACAGTTTCACTGAAAGTGTTTCTGTTGGCTGTGACTGACAGTCTCTCTGGTGGCATCCTGCGGTGAGAGTAGAGGAAACAGGAAGTGCTCGCTGCGTAGAGCTGAGTAAAGATAATAGGTCCGGCCCTGACCTTCTGTGATAACACATGAGGCTGAGGCTGCCGTCTGTGTGAATGCACCAGGCGTGATCGACTTCAGCTCAACCTCAAAACCGCTGAAAGTGACACCATCGGTCACATGCTTTCGAGTGAGCACTTTTCCTGTGACTTCAGTTCACACCTCTGCAGCGAAGCTGCGTCAGAGAGAAGTCAGACCTCTAGACTGGTTGAGGCCAACAGATGAACTCACAGCGACATTGTTTTAGAGCTGTGCAGCTCTGCTTCTTTTGTCAATCTCACTCCTCGCCTTTTCTTTTTTTCCTCCCGTTTTGAGATTAGTTGTTTAAATATTTTACTGTAAATCTCTCTGTGTTGGCAATGAGGCATAGTGTGAGTGGCGCATAAGAATAGGCCTGAACTGAAAAAAATGAAGACAAACAAAACAAAACAAAACAGGAAGTATACCTTGATGTCACGGTGCATCTTGCCCTTGGTGTGCAGATATCCCAAACCCTGTAAAGAAAATTAATATATTGGTTAATATGTTCTACTGAAATTCCAAACGTTGACATATTCATTTGAAAGAATTATATGAAAGTGAAATTACCTGTAAGGTCTCTCTGCAGACATATGCTATCTGAAGCTCTGAGAGAGGCCCCGTCACTATAACAACACAAAGTCATTCCATGTTTGCATGGCAGAAACAGGTTTTACAATGTATGTACAGCATTTAAAACCAATTCATGACCAAGCCTGTCACCATAACAACTTATGTTGATGGCACATTGTCTCGGAAACCATTAAATAAACAATATTTTAAGTGATATCTCTTGTGACTAAAAGACAACTTAACCAAGCTCCTGAAACACCCCGGTTACCATTTTAATGCGGCTAGTGTTCAGCCTGGAAGCGGGGCTGTTTGCTCGTGGATTATTTGAGAGAACGATAAAGTAGTAAGAACTGTGCTTATACAGCTCAACAAGTGCAGCTGCAGGCTACCAATAAGGTGTCGTCTTTGAGCGTTGTTGGGGTAAGAGGATGGCAGCGCCCAAATAATATAATTGTCGGAAAAAAACCCTGCTGTTTATTCCGGCATTTTGTTGGCTAAATGTTGGGGACATTCTTAGATATACATGTAAACACAACAGGCAATGACTGAGGTAATGTTTATATATTGTGTGCAGTAAGTCGTAGTTACTGTGACAGGCCTAAATCTGACTGCATCGTCCCAGTTTTGAATAAGAGAAAGCTCACCATGATAAATGTCCTGCAGAGATCCTCCGCCACAGTACTCCATACAGATCCAAAGCTTCTCTCGACTGATGACATCAGAGGAAATGATCAAGTTAGGGACATTTGCTTTGCCAGTTGACTAGGCAAACTTTTCATACAGCTAAGTAGCACAAGCATTCTTAAATGATGCTTTGTTAAATGAATTAAGCTGCGCAAATCAGCAAATGTTTCCCGAAACAACTTCACCAACACACGTTAAAAAAAACAGGTGAAATACTTCTGTTGGTGAACTGGATGTCTGATGCGGGAGAGTAGAAAAAATGATGTCAACCCTCTGACTAAAAAGCTAAATATAAGGCTTGTGTGTGACTGTGATCAAACTGTGACAGTTGAGGCGATGATACTGTACGCTGCCCCAGATTCCCACTCACAACTGTGCTACTTTTTACACCTTCTAGAAGGACATGGAAATAATTTTAGTTTAGGAAGCAACTCTGAACAGAGGCTTGAATTTCCCTGCATAAAACTGTGGTTCCTCTAATGTAATTAATCTAGTTTTATAATAATTAAGGCATTGTGGGTTTCTCATTAACATTTACAGTAACTGTTTATGCTCTGTGTGGCGAGACTGTGCTTCACATGCCTGCTGTGATAAGACATGCATCTCTCTGGACTAACTACCATATAAAACAGATCAGAGGCTCATATTCCAGTTAAACCTGCTGGAAGTCTGAGGCAGTGGTGGGCGGACCGGCCCTGCTTCCTCTCAGATACCAGCCACAAAACACAGGCTCCATTAAAACACAAGAGCTGCATCCTGACACTGATGGGCCGAGTCAGCACCCATCAATTGAAAGGGTTGAGTCACATTTTCACACACAGGTGTGACTAAGTAATTAAATACGTCATGTGAGTTTCAGGCAGCTGCCTGCTAAATCCCTTTGACAGTAACGTATGAATTCCACAAATGTTATACCTTGGGACTGGCTGCGAGAGAGGAAAAAATACAGAGTATAAAATGACAAAGCAGGGAGTATTTTAAGCTGGCTCTTACCAGAGGTAGCTCCCAAAGTAGGCCACAATATTGTGGTGCATGCATTCCTTCACCATGAAGATTTCCTGCTGTATGATGGAAAAGTCATCCCCTGGAAACAGAGAGAGAAATCACACAGACACATGGACAAAAAGTTATATTTTCATTTTTTGCTCAAGGGACAGTTTCATTTTAAAATGAGATATTTTCCATTTGGAAATAAACGCCTCACAAAATGATTGTGGGCGTGAAATTACAATGACTCGGGTTACAATTCATCTACAGAATATTTTTTTGGACACTAAACTAACCACTAAAAGCATATCGGATGATACAGAAATGGTGCACACCTTAAACATGAGGTTTTCAAAAACACTTTAATCTTTTTATTTAGTTTGCGAAACTCAAAACCACAGAGCAAACAATATCGCCCCGTATTTCGCTCTGAGCATATGGTTCAATATTTCATCACAGTGTAAATACAGCAGATTATAAAACAGCCAATAACAACAGAGGGAACACCTTGTACTTTCTAAGTTTATGTGGTATAGGCTGATATCTAGGCTGCTTTCCAGTTCTGCAAAGCACACTGCACATCCGACCAGTAGGAAGTAAGAAGACTAAAATATGTAAGCCCAGCTGCTCCCAATTGTGCAGAGACATGCTCCTGGAATACATTAACGGGGGGGGGGGGGGTTAAGAGCTACCAGACTGTGCCAGCTTTTAGTGCTCTATCAACAGACTGTCATCGAAGTCATCAGTCCAGATTAAGAACATTTAACAGATAAAATCTCTCCCAAAAAAAAGCACATTCCTTGTTGTGGAAACTAATGTCAACAAACCAATTTTTTTCTGCACATGGCCAAGTGTGTCATTCCTGCTCACCTACGCTGCACGTAAACAACCGTCTTTTGATGGCTGAATTCAGTCATAAAAATCAGCTGTCAAAATAGTCCAAGTATGTAGCAAATTTTGGCAGCTACCACCAGCTGTGGCCTGAGGACAAAAATAAATTCTTGACCTGCACTTTAGTACAACACATAGCTGCAGACACTGTCCCGGTGGCTTGTGGTCCAGCCAAATTAGAACGATACAGGGGCATTTAGACTCTGGAAGAAAACATCTCTGGAGATACATCCTGGACCACAGAGGACATTTTTTTTAGCGCACAAACAAAGTTCTTACTCAGTGAAAAGAGCAGTCGAGTTTCCAGTCTGACTGGGAGGGTTAGGCCCTCTCACGTGAGCGTCTGAATTAAAGTCTGGTTGGAATGCCAACACGTGCAAAACGATCAAGCCGATAAACAACAAACCAGTAAACCTCAGCTACCAATCTGTGTTCAGTGACATCAAAAGGCTTGAGATAATTCAACCATTAAATACCTAAACTACATAACAGAACAACAACTATGTATCTGCATATCTAGTGACTGTGGCCATGTATTTATTAGAAACATCATACTTCTTTACATGAAACAGAATCATCAGATGAATGTAAGTGTCAGGTGGTATCACTTTGTCTCAATAACAAGACTCTTTTAACCATGATGGAAAAAATGAAAGCCTTAAAGGGTAACTTCAATATTTTTCAGCCTGGATCCTATTTTTCCATGTTTTTGTGTCTAAGTGACTCATTTTTTAAATTGGTCCAGTATTGAGAGAGTGCTGCAGCCGCAGCAGTATAACAAGTTGCATTGTAATCCCTAGGGGCAATCGAGGACCAATCAATTCACATCCACTAAAAATGCTCATTTTTCCAATCACAGGTTCAGCTTGTTACTATAGTGTCTGATAGCATGACAGAAAGAACCCTTCTGAAGAAATTAAAAAAGTGAAAAGAAATTGCACATTTGGTTGTTTGATATTGTGACCAAGTTTCACTGAAGGAGAAGTCTCGTACTGAAATCTTGTGAGACGTGACTTGTTGCAGGGAATAAACATTAGTGGAAATGTTCGTCGGAGAGAGGAGTGCCGGAAAGAGTTTGTTGTGTTGGAGTACAGTGAGTGTAGCTTAGTGTTTTCTAAAAGATTTTCAGTGCCATGGCTGAATATTTAGATCATTTCGACAATGTTGAAAAAGTCGGGTCAGGTTCAGGTTAAGAAATACTGAAATTTACCATGAGCCAACACATGGACATTGCTCACAAGGACATCCCACATCAACATATGTTGATGTCCTAAAGAAAGATGCAGGAGCAGAAAAAAATGGCAAGCTAGCCAGATGCATGAAGGATCGAGACTTGAGACACCGATGGAGGGCTCATCTGAGGACGGCTGATTGATGATGGAAACATCTTTTGCCAGCAAATCGAAAATAACAAAATTAGCAGCGAATTGATCCTACTGAAAAGAGGCAGATTTTGATCTTTCCATTTGATTTGTAAAAAGTAACGAAAAAGCAGAATATAAGCAGAATACATAGCACACAATATTTCTTTCTATCTTTAACACAGGTGTGATGTTGATTGTTCAAAAGGAACATGAGATGTATATGGAAAGACTGAGTGCAGTGTACATCAAACTGGATTAGCTTTAGATGTTGCTATTAACTTGACTTTTTTTACTCAAACTTCCCACTTAAATTCCCTTCATGGGAATTCTCTCATTTGCTCAGCCCGCTGCAGCAGTCCTGTCTCTGCATGCTGGAGACCCGGCTTCAGTAATTTATTCCTACAAGCTCATGATGTCCAAGTCTTTTTATTATGCTTGTTACAAATGCTTTGCAGGTCTATAACCAGAATAAAATAAGTAAGCGCAAGCGCCTATAAAGTGCCAATCATTCAGTTTGAACCCCTTTGTTCTTTAAAAATAAAAGTTTTTTTATGTGGCATAATCGGCATGGACTGAATATCTCGGTCTCACAGAAGCTAGTGCTTTTACAATCTTCTTTGTTTGCTACATAATGGTTGATAAAGGTCATGCTGTTTGGGACTCATTAATTAGGTTGCAATTGCATGTTACTGTATTTCTAATTACAGTGTTGTTTAGAGTCATTTCACAGGAGGAACTACAGTTGATCACAAACATTTTCAGCATTTGTCAACAAAGAAAACGATGCAGGGAGCCACAAAAATGTGAGCAAGTATAATTTCAGTGACATGACTCTCAGCTTGGTTTAAAAAAAACAAAAAAACATAACACAATCTTTTCGTCTTGGTGAGTTGAGGCCTAAGAGTGTAGCCACTTCCTCTCAGACTGAGCGCTTCCCTCTGCTCTTTGAATATACACATCCTCACTCACAGCTTCAAGTTTCAATTTTAAACCCCATACCAGTATGATCTGAAGGATGTGCTGTCAGTTTACACATTACATTAAATCTTTGAATACATTTCTGAAAATGGATAACTAATCATTAAGTAGGCACCATACAGGGAGGTTTAAAAACCTTTTAAAAAGTCAGTGCTTCTGTTGTGACGGAGCAGCTTTTCGAGTATAAATGTAACTACATGAGGAGATGAGAGACATTGTTCCACACCCCAACGGCTTGCAAAAGGAGACACTGCAGGGAGGAAGAGACAAAAAAAAGAAAAGGTCTCTCTGTTCTCCATCCTCCCTCAGTGCTCAGAGAGTAAATGCCAACACTAATTTGTTCTTAAATAGTTGTTTACCATCCAACTTATCAGATTAACCTGCTCTGTGCCCTCTAGCCCCTGCAGCCAGAAGGTTTCACCACTCCTTTTTCTGTCTGCCCCTGACTTATTCGCAGCGTCACTCCTGGTCAAACCTGTTTGATTCTGTGGTCCGCCCAAAGCTGTTTACCTCAAGCACAGAAAGGAGTGACTCTTGCAAAAAGGAAGGGGTAAAGAAAAGAGAGTCCTGCTTTAACAGGATGACCTGGGCATGGGTTAAATCCTCATTCCATCTAAAAAAAAAGAGCAAATATGAACAGACAAGATACTGTATGAATAGTGTTTAAAGATGCTGATAGGATAACCTGCCCAGAGCTTTGCAACCGACTTACACGTACAGGAACATTTCTGACTAGACAATTCATCGTTTTAAAGTTTAACAAAACTCTAAAACAGTTTAACATGCATTAATCCTTAGCTGTGCACTAGGCCTAGTTTCACAGTTTCTCTGATTTTTTTGCTACTCTTTACTTATCTTTTAGCATTTCAGTTTCAAGCTTTTTTTAGTTTTTCAGTTTTTTCTGTATTATTTTCTATAATTCTACATTTAAATATCTTTTGAGTTTTGGATTGTTACTATATTAAAGATGAAATAACTAATCAATTTATCAAGAATGAAAATAATCATGAATTGCAGCCCTTTTATCTCTACTTCTATTTTTTATAGAATTTATAGGATTTATTTCTATTCACACACACACACACACACACACGCAAATGCACAAAAACACACAAATTCCCCCCTTTTCCCCTATTCCAGCAGAATATATAAATGCCATAAAAAGAGCTCAAGACTACTACAGACTTATTAGAAAGCTTAGAAAAAACAACAAAGAGATCATTTGACATTGCAGCTGAGAACCAGGACAAGATGTCACCTGAGGAAAACGAAACATGTAAATCTCAGATAAGAATATCCCCACATCCTCTCACTTCCAGACTAACACAAACAGTGCCATGATGAATGAAAGAGAAAACAAACAGGAGTGAATCTCTTCCTTCACTCACTGGTAATCATCTGGGCTCAGTCTGGCCATTGGCAGTACAAAGCCCTCTATGTAATCCCACTAATCTGGATCGCACTAACTCTGTCACTAGGTCATCACCGCCACAGACACCAAAGCTGAGCACGGTCACAAATGTCCTCCTCTCCTTCTTCACACGAAAGATCGAATATCACACCACTTACAATAATTTATCAGATATCTAAAATAACTGCAGGACTGTTGCCATTTACAAACCAAAGGTCGTCATTTCATGTTTTAAAAAAAGTCCAAATATGTTAAACACTGGATCTATGAACACATACATTTTTGATCAGTTGTACTGTGCAACTTTTTTCCCTTTTCAGCCTTTTCAGTATTTATTGTGCAATTCATTCAAAACCCTGGGAAGTATCAGAATTATTTTCCAGACTTCTCCTTACTTTTCAGCTCTTACAAATACACATTTTTTCCTCACTGTGACAAGGAAAACTGAGATAATGAGAAAATCACTCTTACCTGGTTCCAACTTAATGATCTTCACAGCAGCAAGCTCCCCTGTTTGTATGTTTCGAGCCTGAAAGACACAACAGCAAGATGGTCAGCAAGGCCTATAACAATACTGTTTGTATTACTGCTTTAATCAAAACTTCTGTTCCAAATGTTTATGACAAAACGAGTACTTTGGATAGTTGACCTACAGAATAGTAGGTTGGCAACTATTTTGCTAATTTATTCAAGTTATTTTTCCATAAAAAACATTGAAAACTGAACATTTTGGAGTTCCAGGTCCTAAAATGTGAGGTTTTGTCACTTTCTGTTTTTCTTATTGGATAGTAAATTGAATATTTTTAGGTTTTGGGCTGTTGGTTGGAAAAAAACAAGTCATTTTTCAACATTTTCTGACATTTTATATCCCAAATGTTTAACTGTTTAACTGAGGAAAATGATCAACAGTAGGGCTGCACAATACTGGATTTTCTGCAGATGTACAATCATTTCCAGCTAATTTTGGCCAACTGCCAGTAATGATGTATAAGTATATATTTTTCCATATCATGGCAGAAAACAGTCTCTCCTGTTGTGGAATTAACATATAGTTATCCCTCTTATCACGATGGCCCACTGGCAGAAGTCAGTTAAAATACAAGGCTTTTTTAAAAATTAACTCTTAGAACTTGTGATTGTTTTTTTTTTTTTTAAATATTATTTTTAAAGCTAGAAAATTAATTGAAAAAAATCTCAACAGATTAGCTGCTGATGAAAATAACAGTTACTTGCAGCCTTGGACATTATATAACAGGTTACTGTATTCTGGTCAGTTACAGTTTGACCTACATAAGCATTTAACCAATAAACGTCATCTGGGTGATCCTCCCGCCTCTGCGAGAAGTGGCGTGAAAACATTTGACTGTTGGATATAAATGGCAGCACCTCCATCACACAAATTCAGCATCTTTATGTTCTGTAATAATGCCAAACTGATAAGTTAATTCTGACCTGAAGTCTGATTAAACAAGCATCACAAGCAATGTTAGAAAGTCTAAACTTTTAAATGTCCCTGCTGTAGATGACCTGAGATTTAGTCTGTCTTAAAGTAGCATAATTTTGCTCACTCTTGATTTGCTTTTTTTCCCCTTTGTCACACTTTGGTACTTTTTTTTCTCCGTGGCAGAATATTAAAAAAACAACAAACAAAAAACTCCATTCATCATTTGTGAAAATTTCCATCTTAAAGTAGGTTGCAGTGACTTCCAAATCCAGGTCAAGACGGGATGCTCCCTAATCCCTGAGAGTGAAGTGATGGGACGAGCAGCTAAATCAACCGTAAACCATAAAACCCTCGAGCGTGGCCACCTTTCAACACACACAGGGAATGTGCTGGTGATTCACACACACATAAACAGAATACCACACACAGCTTCTATTTGTTCTGCAGCTGAAACTAAGTGCATAGACACAAACAAATAATAGAAAACTATTCTACAAAAATATGCTTTTGTCTTGCACAAGTATTCATGTGTTCACATTATTTCAAGTGACTCTCCATCGTGTTTAAGTAAAGATCCAATACTTGCTCTTAGCTTGTGTCTATCTTTACATTTCCTGAGGTAGCTGAAGCTAACCTGAAAACTAAGCCCAGAAAGAGGAACTGGCTGCTCAAATATGTTATGCACCAAACAACACAAGCTTTAACAACCTCGAGCAACCTTTGACAGGAAGAAGGTGCAGTCTAGCATGTAACAAAGCTCTGGAGAGACCACATCTGACAGAAGATCAATCACCATGTCGGACATAACAGGTGTGCCTGATGTCTAGATCTGAGCTCAGCTACCTATAGAAAGAATGTTGACTTGACAATAGGCATGAAAATTGTTCTATATCCAACTTTTAACAACTTAAAGTAAGTTCTTGCACGCTGTCAGGACATAGTAAGGTGTACAGGATCAAAAAATATTTAAAACTCTCGACCAAATACTGTTAGTAAAGTGAAGAAAAGTTACAGACATGATCAGGATTTCTTAGTTCCTTCTTTGTCATCTTGGCACATGCTCAGGCAGAGGCAGAGCTACTGCAGTATCAGTACTCCACTCAACTACATAACTGAGCTTTTGGAGGTACCGTTAGTGGTATTTCATCTACTTATACAAACTAAGCTTTTTGGCACGAACAGAGTAGGATTCTGGTACATAATGTGGAGTAAACCTAAATTTCCGGCAAATTAAGGGAAAAAACAACAACTAACTACACTAAGAGCCAATGGAATGACATTATAATGAAGATAAATTAGTTAATATTACCAGGAGGGTTCAAAGACATTTTGAACAATGAATTTTCAAAACTTTATCATATTTTTTCCATAATATTTTATCCCATTTCCATGACTTTAAGTAGTTTAAAAATGGCCTGCCTGCACACCTCTCTGACAACAAGGGGAATACGTGCGTTTAAAAAAACATGGGCGAGGAAAAACATAAAGAATAGATGTGTATCCGTCAAAGGGGTAACGCAAATTTAACAAATGTTTAATAATATGGAAGCAGAATGATGTAAATTTTGGGATATCAGTACATTTTGTGTGATATTTTTTGGAATTGTGTTATTTGTTTCTGGTTTTTTGTCCTTCTGTTGTTAATTATGTTTGTGTTTTTATTTCTGTTTTGTAAAACCTAGTAATAAATAAGTAACTAATGAGAAAGTGAGAAATAAAAACAAGGTATGAAACAAGGTACAATCAAAACTTTTCCAAATCACTGCTGCCGGGGAAACAATTTTTCTAATCTCATAACTTTTCCAAAGATTTCATGACCATGGGGACCCTGCACCATTAAAAAGAGCAAGAATATGTGATTCTCAAATGAATATAACGCGATAACAAATCACCGAAAGCCAGGATTGCTGCGTCCATTAAAAGTAAACTGAGCACAGCAGGCCGAAGGAGGACTTTTCCCAATTTGAGGTGTTTCTGCTGTCAGTGCGGCCCAGAACACACCCATAGAGAAACACATGTTTAGACAGGGGCCTGATCATATTTCAGCCCGCTGCAGCCCTCAGCCTGCGAGCTGTGGGAGAATACCAGGCGCAGCATTCCACCGGTGGCCTGTCTGGGGGTGGGGGCTGGCCAGAGAGGCTTTGTATGGAGAGGGACCATGACAGGCCGCCTGAGCTATTACACTCTGGATCAGATGGGTCGCCTGTTTATCTGTGGCAGATGGATAAACACGAAAACTCTCCAGCAAAACACACCTCCCTACAGCTGACAGACAGTGGGGAAAACGTAGATAAATTATCTTGTTTGGTTAAACTGTCTCTGTGTAGACTTGATTCATTTTTCTCATAACTCGGAGAAACTTTCAGTGCAATGATGGAGCACAGTGTCATCCGTCGCTTTAGTACATGACAATTCAGAATATACCATGATTCTTGTAGGGGTAGACAGATTATCGGCTTGGTCGATTATCGGGGTTGATATGTGGCATTTTGCTGATTATCAGTATCAGCATTTTATTTTAACTATCACCAATAAAATTAATTAATGTAAAAGTGTGCGTATTACACTCAACCTACACCAAGGAAGGCAGTACAGTACAGTAACTTTACTCTAAAATTGCATCCATTTGATAACAATACTGCCATAAAGCAACATTTTCGGGGCGCCTGGTGGCTCGGTGGATAGAGTGAATGCCCCATGTTTAGGGGCTGTGTCCTCACCACAGCAGCCGCGGGTTCGATTCTGGCCTCTGCCCTTTGCTGCACGTCATATTCTCTCTCTCCCCCTTTCACACTCATGCTGTCCTGTCAATTAAAGGCAAAACGCCCTAAAAATATCTTTAAATTTTTTTTTTTTTTAAAAGCAACATTTTCTTTTGATTTTACGCACTAATTTTAACTCTTTTGTCAATCATTTTAATTTTACTGCTGACTAAAATGTTCTGACTCCAGGACAGGCCTGTTTTTGGCAGTTCGGTCAGTTTATTTGACTCTTGAATGACTGCAAATGTGTTGCTGTCTGTGAGTGAAAGACTGCACTCTTACCAAATTTCGTCTGAGTAAACTAAAAATAATTGGGTTAAACTGGAAGGGCGTTTATAGGCAGCAAATAAATATAGTATATGAATGGTTCCTTCTTCTTCCACACTAGTCAAAATATTATGGCAATATGTACGTATCATTATGACAGAATCGTCACACTACCATCCACCATGTCAATAATAATGAGGACAATTTGTAGACCTTAATATTTCTTTAGTTTATTTAAGATTATTTTAGATAAATATGAGTATTTCTACTGAATATCCTATATTGTATCTATTTTGTGGAATGACCACTGCTGCTTTAAAACTGCTGATTTAGACCAGGGATGGGTAATGTGGTCTCCACAGTAAAAACAAGAGGTGATGTGAGTGGAATGGACAAGCAGGTACAAGCATTAACTGTTCATCTAACTCAGCCCAAACGGTAAAACGAGTTCAGGAAATTGTTTCAGTTAACTGAGATGCATCTTGCTCAACCAGAAAAACAATAATACTGCAGCAAATACTATTTTTATTGTTCTGCAAATTTTACTCTTGATTCGAGTTGTTTGACCAACAGTCCAAAAGATATTTCATTTATGGTCATATGTGACCACAAAAAGTTGCAAATCCTCAAATTTGGCATTTATCGTTAATTGCAGATTCACTTTTCTGTTGATCTAATTAACTGTCTATCACTCCAGTTTAACTTGCAGTGATACACAACACAATGCAAGACCGGAATTGACCTCCAACTCATATAACATAAGAAAAATAATGATATGCTACAAGACAATTCATGAATTAAGTAATTAATGAGAACTACTTGGCGCGTTAATTCATGGCCATTCTATTCTACAACATTTTAGACTGAGCAATTAATCAATTCATTGTGAGATTTTTTTTTCTTTTCAAGCCAAAATGTCAAACATTTGCTGATTTAAGCTTCTTAAATGTGAGAATTTACTAGTAAATGAGAAGTCTTTGGATTTTGGACTATTTGTTGAAGAAAAGAAGCAAACTAAGGAAGTAATTTTGCATTGGAGGAAATTGTGACAAGCATTTTTCAAATTTTTTTGACATATTATAGACTGAGCGATTAAGCAATTTATCTTGAAAGTCAAACGTTAAAAGAGAGAATTTGCTGCTTACTTCATCATTTATGTTAGTAAATGAATTGTCTTTGGGTTTTGGACTAAGCAAGTTATCGCGAAGAGTCAAACATTTGCTAGTTAAACCTTTTTAAATGTGAGAATTTGTTGCGTTTGTCATTCATTACAGTAAATGAAGAGTCTTCGGGTTCTCTGAAATTCGGACGAGATGCAGAACTTGGCCATCATTCAACAGCTACTGTCAAATGTGTTGGCCACATGTTATCATGACTTAAAAGACAAACAACTCTCTGTCTTCAATTATGTCAATAAGTCGTGTGATGGTAAACCGAGCTATCTCCAGCTCTAATGACAAGCTGTGGGAAACTACACTGTACCTTGTACACGTCCCCATATGTGCCACTTCCCACTCTCTGAATGAGCTCAAAGTCATGCTGAGGGTTTCTCCTCTGGATTTCACCGCTTGGCCGGGGGAAGATATCCATGGTAGCTTTACACCAAACGATCCTTTACATTTAGTTGATCCAATCTGGTGGCGGTGACTTGATGAGGATCCTGATAAGTTAATCACTGCTGCTCAGACGGTCCTTCTCCTGGCTCCATGTCCTGATAGAGACACATAAGGTTTTATTTATAACTCAGGTATTGTTTTCAATACATTAAGTAAATAATAAACATAGATAGTGTCAGAGAAATGAAAAAGATATTGATATAGTCATGATGTTCATCTTTACTCAAAAGTACCAATGGTATCTCTGTGAAGGGTCTTGTATACAGTCCATTTTAACAATATCCTTTTAAATTCTGATTGTTGTATTCTCCATATGTGTCACGAAAGCGAAGTTTAAATAGAAACGTGTTAAATAGACCTGAATTAAGTTATAAAAACGGTTATTAAGGTTGCAAAAAGTTGACAAATATCTATGTATGTGCGTCAACAGAAAATACATCCTGACATATACAGTGACATCTGTCAAACAACAACAGCTTAACCTAAACTAACACACAAATTAAAGTTACTTTAATACATTCCTGTCACTAAAATACCATCATTATGTGTCCAACGTTAGCATATACCCCGTGGTCACCCCAGCAAATAGCCAGGTCCGGGTCCAGCTTGAGTTAGGGGGCTTAGCATCCAGGCAGCTAACAGCTAATGCTAACTAGCAAACGTTAACTTAGCTTCGCCCCTGGCTCCAACTTCAACCGTCCGTACCTTTTACAATGCAAACACCGTGGACGTCTTCCATTTTAAATCTTTTCGGGTCCTTTGACGGCACTATGGCGTCGAATAATGGCACTAAAAAAACGCAGAAAAGCGTCCCCCTTTGTTATCGAGGAAACAGTAATAAAGTTGTGCTGCTGTTCACTCCGTCTCCTTCAGCGCAGACGTTACAGTCTCGGTAAGTTCAGCCGCTGACATGTCATTTCCCTCCGCTGTCAGTTTTAGAGAAGACTCGTACTCATCGTGTAAAATAGAAACGGTCAAGTAGATTAATAACGTCAAGTATTACTCTTCAATTTATTCTCCCAAAAAAAATCACCCGTAAAAGCAACAGTCTGTTGTTGCTAATCTCTGTGGAGTCGCAGTCACTGGATCCTGGTGCTGCGTTCACGAGCTCCTCGGAAAATCTAAAACCTAACAAAAAATCAATACAATGCAAAATGTCTGGCGTCACAACAACAACAATAATAATGATAATGATAATAATAAGAACAAAAACAATAATAATAACTTCAATCACTTCTCTAAATCCATTTTTTATCCATTGTTTTGCTTTTATGTGATGTCTTTTTATTTTATCTTTCATTTATTTATCTTTTTAATTTATGTTTTGTCTATTTGAGAATTTGGTTTGATTGCTTTTCTTTTTCCTGTTGTTGTTTTTTGGGGCTATTTCTTTGTATTATTTTTATATTGATGCTATTTAGGCATTATTCATCCTATTTTGCATTATTTGTCGTCTGGTTTTAATTTTATCCCGACTCTACCCTACTTTCTTCTCATATATGTTCAATAAGACTGTTCTGTTGTTCTATTAGCATCTATGTATCCTATTTCTGCTTTGTAAAAGCAGTTTTCAAAGGTGCTGTATAAATAATAATAATGATAATAATAATAATAATAATAATAATAATAATAATAATAATAATAATAACAATAACTTTATCTTTATAGTGCTTTTCAAAATAAAGTTGTTAAGTGCCTTGCAAAAACAAAACAAAACAAAACAAAAAAAAACAATAGACAATGATAAATGAAAAAAAAAAGTAGTTCTAAAGTTATCCAACATAGGGCAAAAGGAGCTACACTAGAAAAAGTAAATTAAGTAATACAAAATCAAAAACTACAAAACAATCAATAAAATAAAAGGTAAGAGTAAGCCTAAGTATAGTAAGAGTAAGTAAGTAAGAGTAAGTATATCAGTAGGTTTTAAAAAGTGACAGATAAATGTAAGTTCAGGCCAAAAATTACCTGAAAAAAAAGCAACAAATAATGATTTAAAATTTAAATAATAATTTATATATAAATATTCCCCACTCTGACAATGCAGTTTATTTTGATTATTTAAATCAAATGTATTGTTTTGTTTTATTTTAGCTATCTTGCATATCAAATTGTGTCTATTTTATATACATGCCAAATATGTTTTTTGATTGATTTTTGCTATATTTTATTGATATGCGCATTGTTGTTTATATTAAAAAAAAAAAACACTTTATCAATTAAAACAATCTATTCACATTTTCACGACAGTACTTGAAGGCAGCACTTGTTTCATTCTCGTGTATTTATCGCCACCTATTGACGGAAGCTGGTAGCATCATTTCACAGCAGTCTCGATGAAAAAAGACTTGACATGAACTGGAACAACCATACTTAACATTCTCGGCGGTTTCACTTATTCTAACACAATATCCGCTGAACCACATTCATTTTTTTCCCGCATTATGAAGCTGCAACATCACGCAGGGCAGCAACAACAGACAACAGCGCCCCCTGGCTGCATGCACGGACCCCTGCACGACGCTGGGAATAAAAGCTCCATCATCCTCCTGCGATGCGAGCATCGTTTTGGTGGAGATAGGGCATCCTCCCAACCCTTCGACACCAATGACTACCGACTAGGGTCGCACATTAACGGATAAACAGAGGGGAAATCAGGACAGCATTATGGCGAAACACCGCAAAGACAGAGACAGCTGGGGTGAGTGTACGTACATTTGATAATTTCATGCTTTTCCTTGACGCGCATACATATTTTTTTCTTATTGCTGCCGAGGCGAGGGTGTAAGCAATGCAGCCAATTAGATGTTTGTTTTCCACCATGAAGGGCTTGTTGTTGTTTCGAGAACATTTTTATTTTCATCCTCATTATATCTCATGAAATTGATGGTTATAAAAATTTTTTTATGTTTGTCAATGCGTGGATGTCGGTCAATCAAGCATATCATATTTCTTACTATTAAAATCTTACGTGGAAAAAATGTTTTCAGTGACAGGAAATACTGTGTCCAGGCCCCAACGGGCCTGAAAATAACCTTCTGATTTTATTGTCACACTGAGCTTCTTATGATGCTGTGTGGTGCATCTGGCATCAAATTATGTAATGTTGCATCAGTAAATAGCTTATCAGCATCATCTTTATCCTGACTGCTATCATGATCATCACCTCCACCACCATGATTATAATGATTTCTGATTGCCACTGACATCACTCTAACTTTAAACACAGGCCAAAAGGGAGGAGAGAATGGGACTGAATGACTGAACATCAAGGTTGTGGAAAAGGGGAGGAAATGCTGCTATTTGTCATTAGAGAGTTTATCTGGTTTGACCCACTTTGAGCAGACAGGATTTCTGACGTCTTGCTTTAAGAGCAGCAGCAACATGATCTGGTTAACTGGCCACAGGCTCGTGCCGAGGCCTTTGCAGGAGAGTCAAACTGACAGTCCTCTTCAGGCCTGAGAGGGAAACCTTGGCCGATTCCTGCTTAAATTATTCACCGTGCATTCTTGGCACCCTGCGTTAATCTTTTAGCACGCTCCCAAATTTTGCTACTCCTTAATCTGTCACAGTGGCATTGTGACACTCACAGTCATGCTTAAATTGCAATTACAGCCTGGAAATTAGCATCACAGCCTCACAGATGGGATGGAGTGATAACTCTGTGTGTGTGTGTGTGTGTGTGTGTGTGTGTGTGTGTGTGTGTGTGTGTGTATTTTCAAAAATCCTTTTGTGCTTTGTGCAGAACATACATAGTCAGACACAAGTTTGTTGTGAAGCATACATATCATGAATGGGGTTTGTGCATCAGGACGATCATGCAGCTTGCACGCTCTATATGAGACAGCAGAGATTGGAAACACACTGAGTCACTGCCAGGAAAGCGCCAGAAAAAGCTCTGAATGCACATGATCTCATTGGACACAAACAGATGGGATGGCTAGCATGGCGTGATTCATTATTAGTATTAACAAGCTTGCAGGCGATGCTATTGATCTGCTGCAAACAGGAAGGAGTAATGGACTCAACTTTCCTGTTTCGTCCCGTTAATGGACCACTACGTTTGCCTCTTATCGCTGGGAATAAGTTCTGGCCGATCACTCATATAATAACATTTTAGTTGACTTTCCAGAGCTCATTACGAGTAGGAAATATCAGCAACGTTATCATTTCTTTGCATCAATGCAACCATATTCAAAGTTAAAAATATGTTCAGTTAATTTTCCGTCTTTCAGGTCTCTTTCCCCCCTCTGATTTGTCCTCCAGGGTCCCTTAGTGATAAAAATGTCTATGACTGGAGCTCAGAGGAGGAGGAGCCGGACGGACGAGCCCGGCCTGTGCAAGTACTGCTGGTCAAAGATGACCACACCTTCGAGCTGGACGAGGCTGCGCTGAGTCGCATCCTGCTGGCCGAGGAGGTCAGAGACCGAGAGGTGGTGGCCATCTCTGTGGCCGGAGCTTTCCGGAAGGGCAAGTCCTTCCTCATGGACTTCATGCTGCGTTACATGTACAACCACGTACGTGTCTGTGCAGGTGACGGGGTCACGGGCGGGTTTTAAGACGAGGGAGACCTGGGCGCAGACTCCTACAGAGGAGCAAGACAAACACACTTTGTGGTAGTTTTACCTATTTTTCATGTTTTTTCATGTCTCTTTGTGGTTGTTTTCCCCTTTTTGTAGTTATTTTGTGTCTTTTTGCAGTTCCTTTGTATTACTTTGTGGGATTTATTTGTCTTTTTGTGGTCACTTTGAGTTCCTTCCTGGTCATATGGATGAATTACTAAAAGGACACAGGTGTCAGAGCCCCTCTGGCCCTCACCTGCAAAAAGTCACTTCAATTAATAGGCACTGATTAAGAAAAGACACAAAAAGGCCACAAGGAGATGTAAAGGAACTGCAAAGAGACACAAAATAAACATAAAGAGATACAATGATCTCAAAGAGACACAAAGTCACGACAAAGAGGCATGAAATGACAACAAAAAAAGACACAAAACAACAAAAAATCACAAAATGACGAGGAAACAAAATGACAAAAAAGACACAAAATAACCACAAAGACACACAAATGACTACTAAGAGACACAAAATGACATCAAACAGACACAAAACAACAAAAAGACAAAATGGCCTCAGAGAGACACAAAATAACTAAAAAAATGAGCAAAAAGAGACACAATGACAAAAAAGACAACATTTAAAATAAATAAGATGCGGTACATAAAGTAATCAAACAAATTCAGTTGGTTTAATAATAAAATGAAAATAAATGAAGAAAAATTGCAAACTAAAGGAAATAAATAATGGACGAAAATGGAAAAGAATGTAATATATGTTTTAGACTCATTTTTTGAGGTTAAAAGGATGTCTATTAAATATTTTGGTACTGGGATGGGTTGGTTTGCATGGATTCTAATATATTTCTTTTTTGTTTGTAATTATTGTGACCGTCAACAAGCTAGAAAAGCAGCAGACCACATTCACACCAAGCATCCCACACTTAGAATGAAAACAACAAATTTAAATCCACTAACACTTGTGATCCGGCTGTGCTCAGGCATCTGAAGGCTGGCTCGGAGATGCAGACGAGCCTCTGACCGGCTTCTCCTGGAGGGGGGGCTCAGAGAGGGAGACCACCGGGATCCAGATCTGGAGCGAGGTCTTCCTGGTGGACAAGCCCGACGGAAGAAAGGTGAAGCAGTGGAGAGTAGATTATCACAGTGCAACAAGGTGTAATGAAATCTAATTAAATATGACAGAGATACGTTATTAACCTTTAAAAAATATTTTATTCATCCTGCCAACAGGTCTGCTCCTCACTTTTATATTCACGTAGTCACACACATTCACACATAGAAGTTAGTTAAAACACACTTTAAAGAAGCAATTTTCGCATTTAGACTCTTATAAGTAGCTGATTTTACTCCTGCACAAGCCAAATGTCTCTCATCTTTAGTCTGCACAGTAGGCGGCAGACAAAAAAAGGAGTGCTACTGTTGTCAGCTTTAAATTTCATCCTTATTTATTGTGCTTATTTTGTTAAATCTGAGAACTTTTGGCTATTTTCAAGATCTTTTCTCCATTTAAATCTCCATCAAAACCAGATTATCTCGCTGCTTCCTTGCCCATTCTTCCTGCCTGCATTTCCGTACATTGAAGGACTTCCTGCATCTCTCTAATCCCTCACACACTCCATTACAGCTCACTTCACAGAGCCTCATGAGAAGGGTTACCTTGCAGCACATGTCAGTGTCTTCGTCTGTCTCATTTCACAGGTGGCTGTGCTGCTAATGGACACACAGGGCACGTTTGACAGCCAGTCGACTCTGAGGGACTCAGCCACAGTGTTTGCTCTGAGCACCATGATAAGCTCCATGCAGGTACAGTGACTTTCACCCGTCTGACCCATCTGCGCTTCAGTGCAGGCCGTGCATATTTATGTTAATGAATGAATATAGGTTTGCATATTTAATCAAGCTCGCAGGGGAGTTTTAGAGGCGGTCGGTTTGTACAGCTTTGATCCAGACTGAAATATCTCAACTACTGGATGCAGAAGGAAAGTCACGGAGCATCTAAATCATTGGAATTCATCTGAATTGGGAATCTGGGAACGCTGAATATTTTTATGAAACTTTGTGGAAATCTAATGCCGCCGGGAGTTTGACATTGTAGTTTTGAGTGAAATGTCTCAAGAACTATTAGATGAAATTTTGTAAACACATTCAAGGAAGAATTGTAATCCATTTATTTTCCATCTAGCGCCATTGTACGCACAAATTTTTAATTTGTCCACACTTGTTTACTCCTCAACTCCTCCTTCAACGGCAAAAAGATGTAGCAAGATTTAGGGTCAACTTTAATATCATTTCTTTTTAAACAACGTTGAGAAAAATGACAAATAAATCTACCTTGTGCCTTGTAATATGCAAATATTAGCATGCTAATATGCCAGACTGAGATGGTAAAAGCCCACAAACCAGCAATACTCATCTTACAGCCCAGTCAGATTAGGCTCCAAACACACACAAAAATCAGTGTTGGCTTTCTACACTGAATGCACACTTTAACAAAAAATAAAAATTTAATTAGAATATGTAATGCATTTTTTTTTTTTATACAAAGAATCTTAATGCAGAAATTGCCTAATAGTAAAAATGACAATACATGGACTTAACAGACCTTTTTTCAGCAGAGACATGAGATTGTTTTTCATACTTGATAAATTATATCAATAAACAAAGTGATGCTTTAAAACATGTTACGTATGTATTTTGTAATGTTTTTCATCACATCACAACTCAAAATATCCTCAATTTTGGAAGTATTTCCAGACAAAAGGGGTTGAAATCCTCCTGATCTCCTCCTAATTTTAAGTTTAATCACTAAGATGCATATATTGATATTAGCTTTTAGCTGAAAACACTAACACTCACAGAGCCGTTAACGTGGCCGTAGACTTTAATATTGTTTGTTCTTTGACTGTTCTTCAAGTTTCACATTCCAAAAATAATCTATTTAGTGGATGTACTCTTAAAATCTGTTTCAAAAAAGTTCAACTGTGAATGAACGGTCTTTTTCAGGTTTACAACATCTCACAGAACGTACAAGAGGACGACCTTCAGCACTTGCAGGTAACGCTGTCGACACTGATCCATACCGGAGAGCTCAAAGAGGAGAGTGCAGATATGAAACCTTTTGCTGGTCAGACATGATGCATATTATTATTTGGCTATTTGCCTTTTCACAAACATAAATAAATAAATATGAATATGAATATCACTGAATCCAAATTCTGACCCATAAAATTTTCTTACACCGTAAAATCTGACAAGTTGATCTTAACTTAAAATAATCTTGGAAACTGATTACCTTGAAAAAGTAAAGTAAATATAAATGTTTATTTTTATGTTTACTTTACACATACGTGTTAAGATTACTTGAAATACTTAATTTTGTGAAGTTGTTACAAAAAATGACAAGTGAAATTACCTTTCTAAGTTTACTTTTACTTTTTAAGTTTACTTTAGATCTTTTAAAAAGATAACTGTGATATTTTAACATTTAACATCTTTATTCATTTTGTCTTATTTCAGCTTTTCACTGAGTACGGCAGACTAGCTATGGAGGAGACTTTCCTCAAACCGTTCCAGGTACTACAAATCATTTTCGCTGGCTGGATGGATTTGCAACAGTGTGCTGATTGCATTCAAATGTCAGGAAATTACATTTAAAACTATTATTGGTGTTTGCTTGCAGCATCTTAAGATATTGGATTGAGGTTTGTTTTAAGCAGAAATGTAACGGGCAAAGAAAAGTTTAGATACCGAAAATTATTTGAAAGTGTGTGTCACTCAAAAATACTGTGAATTATCTGTATGCACTATTTGAACATACAAGATAGCCGCTGACATGCATCACGTTAGCTTTTTTTTTCCATCTCAGTCAATGATCTTCCTGGTTCGAGACTGGAGCTTTCCCTACGAGTTTCCTTACGGACAGGAGGGAGGCATGAAGTTCCTCGAGAAGAGACTGAAGGTCAGCTGTCTCTGATAACATGCTATTTTAAACAATCGCTGTCCAGATTCATATCAAGTGGACTAAAACAAACTAATGCACATTTCAAATTTGACTTGTGGTCGTGTTTGCGGTTTAGATCTCAGAGAACCAGCACGAGGAGCTGCAGAACGTGCGTAAACACATCCACTCCTGCTTCACCAACATCTCCTGTTTCCTGATGCCTCATCCCGGCCTCAAGGTCGCCACCAACCCAAACTTCGATGGAAGAATTATGGGTACTCTTCCTCTATCTTACAAAATTCAGTATTTCATGAGCAGTTTAAAGTTTCCTGTCAAAGGTTTCTGACTGTGAGGGATCATCAGAGGCAGGTCTGAAATGGAGGCATTTAAAAAAAATAAAATAGACATTTTTGAATACAGCATGACCGGTTACAAAATTTAGAAGACCTGACTGCAAAGAATCATAAACATGTATCTACAAATCTAAACAACGGCCTGAATTTCAGAGGTAAACAAGTGTAAATATGTAACCCTGCAGCCACTGCAGAGTAGTTATGAACTGTGCAGGAGCAGGTGGCGCACTGGAGAGCTCAGGGGGAAAAAAGCTGTTTGCTGCTCTGAATTGCTAAATCTTTCACATTTATGTCCCGCTCTTCCACACATGCCACCAGAAACCGAATATAACCGAGCAAACACTGTTGAGTTTCAGCGCACACGCACTGTACACACTCACCAGTCTTTGCCTCTGCATCTAGAGATCGACGGCGAGTTCATAAACAACCTGAGGATTTTGGTCCCGTGGCTTCTCAGCCCTCGTAACATCGACGTGAAGGAGATCAACGGCAGCAAAATCACCTGCAGAGGCCTGCTGGAGTATTTCAAGGTCAGAACAAAAAAGACAAAAAAACATGTTAATATGAAACTCACAAAACGACAAACCACTGATATTGTTTTTTTTCTTTTAAAGCTAAAAGTTTACATTCAAATCGTCAGCTCAAATCCACCTGTTTGTGTTGTCCCTGTACACTGGACGTAGTCATAATGTCCTTTTATTATGTGTTAGTAATTAAATCCAACAAATTTAGATTACCTAAAGAGTAACTTTGGAGTTTGTCAACCTGGACCCTAACATTTTTTTAGATTGGTTCAGTATTAAATGAGCCAGCAGCAGCGACACAGGCTTAAAAATATTTGTTTTTTTGCCACCAACAGGTTCAGATTATTATAAGCGTATGACAGAGACAGACCCTGGTTAAACAAAAAAGAGTAAGATCTTCTTTGTTTAACCAGAAACATCCCAGAAATCGTTATCACCAAACACACCAGGATCCATTTAATAAACATGAATTTTAGCGTCCAGGAGTCAGCATATTTTTAGTGGAAGAATTAAGGGTTTATTTAAACCAAACCACCAAGAATTGGGGATTGTTGAAACTGTGGAAAGATGAACCAAGCTTGAGTTTTATTTTTTTTTCTGTTGACTCAGGAAGTGTCTTTCTGAAGTTTCTACCAATTTTTTCGCCGTTAAATTTTTTTGTTGTTTTTGTTTGAGGGTTAGTTATTCCTTAGTTGCTGTGAGGGTGAGGGGATGTCGTATGCTGTAAAGCCCTTTGAGGCAGGTTTGTGATGGGCTTTGATGAGCTTTAAAAATAAAATTGACTTGACAATGATAAAACCACTATTTTTTTTTTAAATGAAGTCTGGTAGGATTGGTGAAAGCAATTTTAGGGCTGTTTCTTTTTAAACAATAAGAATCTTACTCTTTAACAAGAAGGTCTTTCTCTGAGTCTGTTGTCGGACACCTAGAATAATAATCTGAGTCTGTCAGGGGCAAAAACGCACTTTTAGTGGACATAAATTGACGGTGCTCAAATGTCCTAAATGATTGAAAGTGTAATACTGGACCAGTTCCAAAATTGTCACTCCCATTACTCACTAAGACACAAAAACATGGGAAAATAAAGTCCAGGTTGAAAAATACCAAAGTTCCTCTTTAATTTACAGGTTGTGTTACTTTCCATGCTGTTTTTCATCCATGTGTTTATTTTAGGCATACATCAAAATTTACCAAGGTGAGGAGCTGCCACATCCAAAATCTATGCTGCAGGTACATTTTCTCCATCTTCTTACATTTACATTGCAAATTCCTTTACTGCTTTTGCCTCAATAAAATTTAACGTTAGTATTTATGTCTGTATATATTATTTAGAACCATTTTTTATATCCGAGTCCTAAGTTTTTGTACTTGTGCTGCTATGAGACATATCCCTGTACAGGATCAATAAAGTTCATCTTATTTTATCTTATATTACCTTAAAATAAAAGATGACTGTGTTTTCATCCTCCTCCTCTCAGGCAACAGCAGAGGCGAATAATTT
This sequence comes from Plectropomus leopardus, assembly GCF_026936395.1. Lineage (NCBI taxonomy): Eukaryota > Metazoa > Chordata > Actinopteri > Perciformes > Serranidae > Plectropomus > Plectropomus leopardus. Next base: position 7,625,764 of record NC_142189.1, read on the forward strand.
GGCAGCAGTCGCAGCCGCAAAGGATCTGTACAACAAGAAAATGGAAGAGGTAAGTGAAAACTGAATTTTTCAAATCACCTGTAACGCTGAATGTTTAATCTTTATTCAGTGACCCTCTTCATTCTGTCCTCAGGTCTGTGGGGGTGACCGGCCCTTCCTGGCCCCCAGCGAGCTGCAGACCCGACACAGCGCCATCAGAGAAGAGGCCCTGCAGGTGTTTCGGGGTGTGAAGAAGATGGGAGGCGAGGAGTTCAGCAGGCGCTACCTGCAGCAGCTGGAGGGAGAGATTGACGAGGTGTTTGTCCAGTACATCAAGCACAATGACTCCAAGAACATTTTCCACGCAGCCCGGACGCCGGCCACCCTGTTCGTGGTCATCTTTGTCATGTACGTGGCTGCGGGCATCACAGGCTTTGTGGGCGTGGACATCATTGCCAGCTTGTGTAACATGATCCTGGGCCTGGCTCTGATCACTCTCTGCACCTGGGCCTACATCCGATACTCCGGGGAATACCGAGAACTCGGCGCCGTCATCGACCAGGTGGCTGGTGCACTGTGGGACCAGGTAAATCAACCAAAACATAAACATTAATGAAGTCAGGAATAAATCTGTCTCTGGCTTAATCAATATTTGAATCAGTACTCACCAAGTTCACTTCATAAATAATGCAAAATCACCAGCAAGAGTCTTTGCAAACTGCACAAAAAGATGTAAAAGCTTTGAAATGTGCAGAAGCATACAGACAAACCAAAATAAACATGGATACACACAACATGCAGATGAAATTACATCACACAGAAAATGAGCTTTAGAAAGTGCTAAAATAAAATATATAGAGAGAATAAATAGAAGAAGAAATACAGGATATTTTTCCTGATTTTTGTTTTTTTAAAAGATTATATCTAATAATAGTTCCAAGTCATTTCCTTGAGACCTTTTGCTTAAACTTTTTGCAATTTGTGTGACATTTATGCCAAGTTGCTCTTTGACGTTTTTCTCATGTTTTTGAAAGAAATTAAGCCAGTTTTCTCAGGTTTCAGAGGTTTAAATGCTTGTGAAAGGCGTCCAAACGCAGCACAGGAAAAGTGATGTTGATCCAGGTGTTAAAATAATAATAATAATAATAATAATAATACATTTTATATAAAGAGCGCTTTTCACAATACTCAAAGACACTTAACAGAGACAAAGTACAAATACTGCACACTACAGGGCATATCAGTATTTCTGAGTAACTGTCATGATGGTATTTATAAACCACCAGAGGGCGACAGTCTCCTTTAAATCAGTGGTAGAGAAAATAAGACCACATCAGTTTACAGCAATAATAAACTGTTATTGAACATGTCACATGCTGTATAATCATGAACGTACTCACACTATATTTGTATTTTTTTTAATGCCTCTGCAGGGGAGCACAAATGAGGTAAGTGGAGAAATAACAGAAATAATGAACATAAAATAGTATATTTTGGGAAAGTATGGATGGTCTCAAGTTTTCTTTTTCAAATTTGCAAATAAATATGAAACACATTTGTTCTTTAAACTTCTATGAGTCACATTGTGGGCTATTTTTGTCACCATCCACATTGCTCCCAAACTTGTACAACTGTATATCTATACCGACATTATCTTAAAGGAATACTTCACCCCAAAAATGATCATTTGTGTATCAGGTAGTCATCCCTTGATATGCTGAATTTGTTTAAATAAATAAATAAATAAATAAGAAATGCATCTACTCACAGTGAACAACGAAGAATCCGAAAACAGGAAACTTGATGAATTGAAGTCATAGAGGTCCAGGTTTCACAACAGCCACGCTATATTGAAACATTTGTTTAAAAATTCAGAAAAAAAAACTCATGCAGTGTAATACAAGTCTCATTTAATCAGTTATAAACTCAGTCATTCCCCAAACAGACAGCCCTCTCTGAAGGGGAAATGGACTAAAAGTAAAACTCATCCGATAAAAACAGTAAATGAACCATGCTGACGCTTGGAGCTGCTGGTCTACCACTGCCTCGACCGTTTGTTTGTTTGTTTGTTATTGTGTCACTTTGGCGTTTTAAAGGGTTAGTTTGGATTCAACAAAGCAAAATTACATGAACAAACCAACTGACTGAGGCAGCAGTAGACCTGCAGCTCCCGTGTTCAACGAGGTAAAATTGCAGATTTTGGCAGTGAAATCTGGCTTTAAAGAGAAGAGATAAGTTTCATTTTTTACTGTCGGAAAAAGAGAAGAGATAAGTTTCATTTTTAGTTCATTACCTCGTTAAGAAAAGAGCTGTCTGTCTGGGAAGTACTGAGCATATGACCTCATGAGTAGTGTAAAAGTTTGGAAACTGACATTGATGTACTTGTTAAACTCCCTGTGACTTAAATTTAGCAAGTTTTTGGATTATTTTCTTAACTTGGAGCCATGCGAGAAAAGTTTTCATCATGATTTCAGCATAAAATATGGCAACTAATTGATATACAAATGATCATTTAGGGGGTGAAGTGTTGCTTTAATTGATTTTAGGGGCTTAAATCCTCCGAATGTAACCACCATCCGTCTCTGCTCCATCAGGCTCTCTACAAGCTGTACAATGTAGCGGCCAATCACAGGCACCTGTACCACCACGCCTTCCCCGGCGGGCCTCAGGTGGAGGAGGTCGCAGAGGAGCAGGACAAGAAGAGAGACTGATTAGATAAGACAGAGGACAGCAGGGACTTCCTGGTGATGGACAGGAGGAGGAGGGACATCCTCACCCATCAGGCACTCTTTTATTCTGGTGTTGAGTGGCGCTGCCCACCGATACATCCACTACTTTAAACCTAATAACGCACTGTTTAATGTTCATGTATAGGCAGAGCGTCCTCTCAGCGGGTGCCTGTTTTCAAGCGATGGATGCCATTTATCATCGTCTCACTTTTCGTCTGTGATAAAACATCACCTGTACAGATACTGAAGTTCTCCCAGAGGAGACCTCGGCAACCTCCAGTCAGCTGTTGATTTCACATCAGGGGCCAAATGCATAAACGATGTGTACGCACACACAAAAACCCACGCTATTGCTTTTCCCTCACATACACTGGTGTTTATAAAGAAGAAATGTACGGTGAGAAGGTGCACACCTCATGCATTCGTACACATGGTTTAAGCGGAGATAGCTGCAGGTGAAATGATAAGAGCAAAATTTAATGTAAGTTGAGAGACGGAAAACAACATTTAAAGGATGTTTGCCGATTTCTCTAATCGTGTTACAATCTTTGCTCTGTGTTCTGAAAAATGTCAATCAAAGGCGCATTTATATAATTCATTTTTAAGTATTTAAGAGTGATTAACTCATCTGTATTTTTATTTACATTTATCTCTGTTAATAATAATTTTATTTTATAAAGTTAAGCATTTTGTAAAGTCAGTTTCAACATGAGCGCTATAAATGAATCATTGATCATTCTGACATTTAATAATTAGAATTAGGGATGCACGATAATATCAGCACATCACTGGTATCAGCCAATATTGGCTTTAAAATTAAATATCAGTATTGGCCAACGTGCTCATTTCTGCCGATATGACAAACAGATATTTATTCTTATTTTTGTAATTGACAATGTGAACAGATACAAAACATAAAGTTTTTAAGTAAGTTGAAGTATTTTCCTCATTTTGCACGATATATGATTATTACATGAACTGACAAATATTGTATTTCATGTCTCCAACTGCTGACGAGACTTCATGATCACTAAAAAAAAGTGTATATATTGACATCAATATAAATGAGATGTTTTAAATCGGCGTATCGTGGATTCCCAGTCAGAATGATTGGGATTTTATTACGATGATGGTTTGCCTGTGATGAATAAGTGATACAGATGCTACAAATACACAGAGTCGTGTGTAATGACAGCTGCTCAGGCACTGTGGGAGAATCTCACTGATGCGACACAATCACGCAAATTAGTCTTTCTTAAAAATATTTTTTACTGGCAGGTCAAATTAATGGTAAATCGGCACAAGTATTGATGTGCAAACCGATGTTTAAGGGAGTTTCTGCATCCATTTATAGTTATCTGTGGGTCCGGAAGTGAGCAACAGTTATTGAGATTCATAAACAGACTCAGGCGTTCACACGGCATATAAATGTGACGAAAAGACTGCACATTTCTGTCTTTGTGCGCATACAAAGCTTCAGTCATGAATCTACACAGAGTTTTATGCATGTGGCCCCGGGTTTTTTCCTCCATCATTTGATGATTTCAAAGTATAGCCAAATCTGTGAAACCCCCATTCGTGACGATTGTTCTGTTCTTTGAAGTTTAGTGCTGTTTATAAGAATATCTATCGACCTGCGATGTTTGAAAGCCAAAATATGTACTGTATGTTAAATAACTGACAAGCATCATCAGCATGGTAAGTGGTTTTAATGTCTGTCATCTTTAAGCTCTGAAACCAGGTATACTTTATAAAGTTTTAATAGTTGTGACAAAGTGGTATCGTGCCATAAAACATGTTTTAAAAAATGATTTCACATCTCCTGCAGCCTGGCTACATGCAGACACTCAATGGCACATTTATTAGTTGTATTTTGTTTTGGAGGTTGATTTCTGCATCAGGGACTCTCAAATAACAGCACCGGGTGGAAAGACAAAAATAGCTCAAAGTTTACACAACATAGCTGACATTATCTCTCACTTTGTAGTGCAGTTTTGTAATTACGCAGTGATCCTCTATATGTTTGGTCTTTGAGGTTGAGGGGGAGAGAGCGTTTTTCATTGTGATGCAGAGGTGGTGGGTGAAAACCATTGTTGTGTTTCTCTCTGAATGTTCGAGCAAATCCGAGGAATGTAGCTATTCTGTGGCCACTGAGGAATCAAAGCTAGTTGTTATTAGGCGGGGCGACAGAGGGCCTGCTTTAGGAAAAAAAAAAAAAAAAAGAAAAAAAAAAGGATCCTCATTCCACATCTCTTTCATCATCTTCACACACTTAAGTTGAATCATCTGTGAAAAAACTGTTGCATGGTGAAGGAAGCCAGGCCCCGGCGTTATTTTGTGTTTCTAAACCAGCTTGCATTTGTAAACAAAAGGCTTGTACGGTGTTTGAATACTTTGGCTTTGTAGACTGTTACTGTACATTTGTGTGGTTATTGTTTTTTAGCTCAGAGATTAACCCCCGAATCACAGAGCGCACTGTAAAGCATCACACACAGCTGCAGCATCGAAATGTTTTTTTTTTTTCTTCTTTCTGGTCATCGACAGTACAGGAACACTGTCATGCATATTTAGCAAGTTTATACTGAGGTTTGACCTCAAGGGTTGGAAATTTAAAGGCACTGCAGCAGAGTGGCTTCTTGAGTCTTCCACAAGGTATAATCAGCATGAGTGAGGCCTTCACACAAAGACCCATCTAAGTCCAGTTTAAGATTCGTGAGGTTTTGAAATCCCATTTCTTCGTTGCCATTCGTGAGTCAGAAAAGTAGCATTTGTTTTCATTGTATTGCAAAATTAAGTCATAATAGATGTTATCTGTTAGAAAAAGACAAATGTATCACAACACATTATTCTTGGATTTAACCATTCATCCCTGAAGCTGCCCCCATCGACACTTAAATCACGTCCGGACATCGTGGGAGCCTCAGTGCACTGAAAGGTCAAATGAATCAACCTCTTCCAAGTCGACACTGCTCGGTTTCCGCACACAAGCATTGCAAAATTTCAGTTTCAAGGAAATAACTAATAAAGTTGGACCAAATGAATGAAAACTAGACTGACCTATTTTTTTACAGATTCCCTCCGGACATGTTTTAAAACATAAAAAATGCTTGTGTCTGATTATTTTTAACCCACAAGAGTTCAGTTAACTTTTTGAAATGTAGAATATGACATCTAAGCATAAAGGTGAGATTAATGTTTTATTGGCAGCCCAGTCGCCAGAAGAAATGTTGGCATTGTACGTTTCTGCAAATCACAAATATGTTACATTTGTACATTTAATATGTATCATAACAACATTTCCCAAGTGACGTAGTAATGAGCTGGCTGTCATCCGAAGGAGGAAATGGTGGACAAAAAAACACCTGCAAGCCTGCAGATCACTGTTGCCGACCGACAAACAACAAAACCAGCTGTTGTTTAAGCTGCTATGTTCTGCGTTTTCGCCAAATGTGAATCTTATGTTCACAATCTGTTGCCTTTTTCCAACCAGGGACTGCGCGACAAAAAGTGTTGATTTTTACCAATACATCGCTGTGTTTCTTGCAGAGATTGTGGCACAAAAAGTTGTTTCTAACAGAGACAATGCCGCATGTCCTGCCAGGATAGTATCACAAATATTGGTTGTTTTTTTTTAATAGAGATTGTTGCTTTTCATGTTGCATTAGTGCCACAGGATACGCCATGAAATCCATAAGTCCAAACATGATCTTTTTCTAACCATGACCAAGTGTTTTTGTACAACTAGTTAACAACATTGTTCTAAAACGTTAAGTTTCAACATATCTGCTATATAGAAAATTATTAGTCATTTGCTGAAACCTACAGTGCAAACATTTTTTTCTGCCGACTAGGCAGTAAGCAGAAGTTTCAAAATGATATCAGTTTAAGGCTCTATGTAAAAGTGAACCAGCAGCAAGCGGCAACAACGGCACAGTCAGAGGTTTTATTTTTCTTCACTGCAGACTTTATTGCTTATTGTCCTGTATTTGCAATCCACAAAATCAGATATGTACAAACTGATGACACCGCTCTGAAAAGATGTGATTGAGACCTTCTTGCGTAGTTAAGGACTCACTGAAACACAGCTCTCTAGAAATACATACCCCACTGTTAACTAATCAGGCAGCCTTTTAGGACATTCAGAAATGTCTGGATTTGTATTAACTCTTTTGTTTCCTTATCTTAGTGTTAAAATTGTGGTACATCTTGAAAGTCATTTGGCCTTTTTGACCCTGGCGAGTGAACTGAATGGAGCTAGCATTATTCTTGAGTAGACAAAACTCCCAGCTTAAAAAAACATTTCTGAGAATCCCACGAGGGGCCTAAGATGACTGATTAGTGATCAGTAAAATATGCTTCCAAGAACCTGCACTTCTTCCACAGAAGAGACGCGCCAGTCCATAAAAATAAGGCATTACCAAGGCGAGAAATATCCAGAAAGAATGAAACAAGGAGAAGTTAAATTGCACTTGTTTGGCAAACTTAATGTGTCGTCTGATTTTATAAAGTTCCAGTAGCTTATTTATGTTTCATTATACACACACACACACACACACACACACACACACAAGAATATTCCTGACTTAGAGTAATGCCGAGAGCCAAGAGATGCTCAAACCACTGCATCAAATGTGATGCTTCATCCAACAAAAGGTCTTTTAAATAAAGACGTGTTTCATATCAAAACTTAAATATCTGTGAAAGTTTTGGTGGATTGTCTTAGAAGGATATGTCATACAAAAAAGAAAAATGCACACTTTAATGTAAGAGTGCGGTTTCAGTTTATGATCAAAGCAAAGGAAAAAATAGTCATGAAGTATTTCATATAGAAACAAATTAGAAGGAGCTGCCAGTCACTTTCCCCCGCAGGAAAAAATGACGGAGTAGCTGGTGTATACAAGACGTGAGCAGACATCGTAAAAATGCTGCTTTTACTTTATTAAAAAGGCACAATCTCAGGATGTTTTTGAACAAATATCCGCCATTTTTCGGACTCTGTTCTCCTCAAGTCTTAAAAACAGAAATCCATACAGCAATCAGTTCTCAGGGCTGTAAATGGCACCAGAAGCAGTCTCCCCACATGCAGCACATTTTCGGTTCTTCTTCTTCATTGGAGTGTTTTTCAGTCACATGGTCGTTCAGACATCGAGTGTCACATATGGGGGGACGAGGGGCCCCCAGCCAATGTGACTTCCTGGCTGATATATTTGGATCAAGCGAAGGCACAGATGTGTTTGGTAAAGAGGCAATTAAGAGTCAATCACGATTTCAAAGTAAAACCCTGACCGCTCCCAAACTGTGGAAACCTCAGAGAGGCGTGGCAGCGAGACGTCCCCGCGCTCACACACACATCACATGTTCCCAATGAAGTTCTTGTTGGGCTGCTGGGCGTACCACTGCTGCCGCTGTTTGCGTGCCTCCACCTCTGACAGCAGCGCCTGCCGGTACGCCTCGTAGGATTTGACGATGTGTTCCAGCTCCTTCATGAAGAGCAGCTTCAGCATGCCCTGATACGTGTCCAAGTCTGCCAGCTGGAACAACTCCCACTTCAAGATGTGGTCGTACCTGATGTCAAAGGGAAGATATTTATGGTCCTTTAAGAGGTACTTTGTGAGGCGCTGGATGACAATGACTGCCTGTATTATTCGAACAGCTTGTTCTACCCACTATAGCCTGACTTGAGCTGGAGTTTTGAGGCTGAAACGAGTGCTTGGCTAGTGTGAAAATGTTCAAACTGGTTTGATTCCTGGTCAAACGCAAAACTGGACTGATATACTGAGTTTTAGCACTAGATCTAGTCGCATTTGACTCAGCACCGGCTCCCGAGTGGAACATAATGACAGTGTTATCTTCCTACGTTTGCAATTTTTATAACGAAAACACACCTTTTATTTTGATATTTACTGGAAAAGCAGGTAGCCTGGCTTAATATTATAGTCATTTAGCTCACCCGAACCTTTCAGCTCCCTGGCAACGCCTCCAGTCAACTGCCACCTTATTCTGGTTTTTGTAGTGAAATAAGGGGGTTTCGTAAAGACCAGCAGTTTCTCACATATTGCACATTGTGGCACTTTCAAGACGTGTTGTCTGGTAAAAGTTGCGCTCAAAACGCCGCTTCAAATCACTAGCAGCCACTCAGGACACCTCTTTCTTTGGCCTCAAATCGAAGATGTTACCATATTGGTGCATGTTTACTTTTCTTGTGAGAGTACTGCGTTGTCTCCTCACCGCTGTTTCCCCTCCCACCTCTTTTGAGGTTTGCAATAATGTCAAATGCTAGTTTGGCTGGTTTGCATAAAATCAAACTCTTCACCTCATGAACTGGACTGGACCGGCAAGACTAGAAATCAACCCAAACCTAGCTGAAACTGATACTGATATTTGGAAGTTCAATCAGTTAAAGATATATCTACCGCATATTTTAAAAACAGATACAAAATCCTTAATTTTTCTCTCTGCTGGACAAACTATGTCATGGTGAAACTGTTTCTAAAAGATTTAAACCTAACTCTAAAGCCTCTGCACACCAAGTTTGTAATTTTCATCTAAAATTGCCCCACGCTGAAATTAAATACAACTGACGTTGTATTAACAAAATTTTTCGCATCTGTCAAACGAGTCGTTTGCCCAAGAAGCAGTAAAGAAAGTTAGGCGTGACATGATGAACACGTGTTTTAGCAACAAGAGAGAAGAACAGGGCAGAGGGCGGACGGCCAGAAAAAGAAGTTAAAATTAGGGAAGAAATGTGCTTCTTGAAATCTTCCACAACAAAGAGAAGGCAACGTTAGCCTATCCAGAGATGCATTACAGCAGTGATGATACTTGCAGCAGAGTGAAGTCTAATAGCGGCACATTATCGTTTCATAAGTCAGGCAGAGAGAGGCGACATCTTAAAGCTGTAAACTCCAGTGGAGAGAAGCAAGGGAGCAAGTGTGCCATTACATTATGCCACTTATTTCCATTATTTGCAATTAATAGAACAATAAAAACAAGGTTCTGTGCATGACAGTTTTTATCAGACTATGGATTAAAAAAAAGGCGTACCAAAAAACAACAAAAAAAGCCTTACGTCATCCAATGATAAATACATAAATACCAATTTATCTGTAATAAGCTAATATTTGCCAGTTTATCTGTCTAGCTGTTCTATCCAAAACCCACAAAAGGAAGCCACACACACTATTCACATTTCATCTGACTTCAGACGGTGGTAACAGATATCAATATTTGTTGACAAAGATAGAACGACAGCTGGTATAAGCTCCAGCCAACCCGCGACCCTTATGAGGGCAAGCGGTTACAGACAACGAATGACTGAAAGATAAACGACTTCATTAAACGGGAGGAGAAGAGAAACGCATGCTAAAGTTAAAAAAAAAAGGTTTCGCAAATGTTTTATAAAGTAGTAAATACATTCAACACGTTTATGGCCTTGAGAATACACAAAATGTGCTTAACATTAGAATGAGATGCTTACGATAAATTACGATAAAAAGCCTCTGAACAGGTGAGGCGTGAGCCAAAGTATGATGTAAAAGTTAAAAGTTAAAGCTTGTGACTCACACCTGGTGTTCTGGTGCTTGTTAGGCCCATGGTGTAGGACAAAGTAACTTTGTTCAACAGAAAACATTTTGACGTTTCCTGGTAGGAAAAACGCAGGTGTGAGTAATTGAATTAATCATGGCTGAATTGCATTTAGCCGCTTCAGTTTCAGGATCATTAGAAACGCCTGTGCCTTTCTTACTATGACAAGTCAAAATGCCTGCTGAGAAAAAGCATGTGCAGTATAAATTACAGGGTTAGACGCAATAAAAGTGACACCTGCGCAATATAATGCAGTGCAATATAACAGCCCTGTAGTAAATATAGCCTTTGTGAAGCTTAAAAACGTTTCATATTTGCCAAAAACATGCTTTGGAAAGATTTTTGGGGCCGTGGCCATTACTGCTTTAAATAATCTGGTCATAATGTAACAGATTTATTTTTTGTGTTTACTTGTCTGTGTGTTTAGTGTTTATTTGAACAGATGTTGAAAACTAATTTCCTCCACGGAGGACAATAAAGTCTGAATCTGAAAAATCCAATTTAGTGATAAAACACGCAATTTTATAGACCAAACATGAAAGTAAATAATTGGCTGACTAATCAATGATGAAAATGATGCTGTTATTATAAAAGTAATGATGATATTAAAGACTGTCACAGTCGTACTCACTTGAGTGGGGCACGGGCGTAGACCTGCAGCCAGTCTGGGATCTCCGCTGTGTGGTACGGGTTGGCTGGCACCAGCACCGGCTGGTTTCTCTCTGCAGGACGCGGCTGATAGGTCACAGGAGGCGGCAACGGTGGAGGCTGATCATAGCGGGGCACACTGAACAGACAGAGAGCTTATATAGTATTTATACCTTTTTTTTATATGTGTCAAAAATATATGGAAAATTTAAAAAATGTGCTGTCAACCGAGGTCAAACCTTTTGTGGATGAAAAAAATTCAAACTTATTAAAACTACATTTTGTAGTGAGTTTATTGTGATGAAAGCCAATTCCTGCCTGTGTAATGAAAAAAAAGAAAAACACAAACAAGATGCTATAAGACATCATAATGAGTTGTCTCAAAATAAATGAGAAAGAATACTAAGTCATTATTTTGAGATTTTAACTGATTTTGATAAAGATTTTCATTATTTTGAGCAAGGTTCTCATTACTTCATGACTCAGTTTGACGTACTAATGGATTATTCTGGGAAAGTTTCTCATTATTTTAAGATAAGAAGTCATTGTTTCCATAAAAAGAAATGTCATTATTTTACACTAACTCATTTTTAAATACTAATTTATTATTTTGAAATACTACGTCATTATTTTTTTTAATAATTAGTCATTATTAAGGGAGAGGTTCTATTTATTTTACAATACAAAGTGACTATTTTAAGAGTTTCTCATTATTTTGAGAAAATCTGTAATTATTTTGAGATACCTACTCATTATTTTGAGAACGTTTCTCTTTATTTTGAGGGTTTCTCATAATCTCATAATGACAAAAAAAGTCATTATTTTAATCAAGTTTCTCTTTTTACAATACTGATTCATTATTTTGAGAGTTTCACATTATTTTGAGGAAGTTTCTCAGTATTTAGAAATACTATTGATTATTTTGAGCTACTAATTGATTCTTTTCAGCGTTTTAAGAGAATATCTCATTGTTTTATGATAATTTCTTAGTTTGAGTTTTTCACTGTTTTGAAGAGTTTGAAGAGTTTGAAGAGTTTGAAGAGTTTTTCATTATTTGAAGAAAGTTTGTCACAACTTTGAGAAAGTTTCTTATTGTTTTATGATACTAGAAAATGATTTTGAGATACTAACTCATTTTTCGATACTAATTCGATATCGTGAGATACTGATAGAGAAATCACACTGCCGGAAATGGACTTCCATATATTGTTCCAGGAAATGGGAGTATTAAGTGCTTTAAGGAAGGGATCAAATGTCCAAAAAATAAATGTAAGTAAAAAAATGTGGTTTTGTGAAACACATAATCTTCACTTCTCACTCTGATGACGTACCTCGGAGCACAGGGGTGTCGATACTGTGCCCTCTTGTTGATGTGATCCACATAGTAGACCCCAAACTCAGCCGACTCCACCTTTTCCCAGCCTGGAGGGAGCCCTTCCCTCTCCAGAGGGTGGCTCCAGTGTGTAGTGTTCGTGTTGTGGTCAATGTAATACTTCCTGCCACGGATGGTCCAGTCAACGGTCCAGCCGGCCGGAAGGGGGAGGTCCTCTCCCCCTAGACTGGAGAGGTTCCCGAGGGACTTGGCCTGTATTCGACCTATGCCTGAGGAAAACAAACATTTCTTTTTAGGAACGTAGAGGGAGAGGGAGAGATATCTGACCAAACATACAGCGGAGCAGCTGCCAGCTAACAGCGCCGCTGGGAAAAAAGAAATAGTTTAGGAAATTCCTTAAAAACATTGTGTGGGAAAAACTCATTTAAAGGAAAGGGATGTACAGCATTTCAAAGGTCATTCTGATGTGGCAACTGAATATACAGAGCGAGATTAGAGAGGAAGGCAATGAATCACGACCTAAAGAAGTATTTTACTGACATAACGGAAGTCCTCACATAAAACTAAGCCATCTATGCAGTACAATGATGCAAATACTTTTGACATTGGTGCTACATTACGAGAGAAAAAATAGTGGAAAAAATGGCAGCGGGCTATCTCGTATTACAGTTAAACAGAAAGCTAAAATATGTTTCTGAAAACATTTGGAGCGAGAAATATGCAACTCAGTTACAGAATCTTGGTTTAGATTCAATCAACACTGCTTAGTTTTTTTGGTTTCTTTATTCGGCTTCTGTTTTCACTGCAGGAAGCAGTATGGCGCCCCCACTATTACAGCTAAACAGGGCACTAAAATACATTTCTAAAAATATTTTAGGAGAGAAATAAGCAGCTTAGCAATATAAATCTTGATTTATATTCAATCAACGATGCCTAGTTTATCTGTTTGATTGGATTTCAGTAGAGAGAAAGAGAGAGAGGCTGATAACTCTTGATCAGCTATATATTCTTTTTACGCGCTGTTGGCGGGCAATACGAAAAAACATAAGTGCAGCCTGTAGTTTGAGCAACAGCAGAAAGAGCAAGCAAAACTCTGCAAAACAACATAAGTTACATCATTCAGTGCACTTTCACTGTAGGGGGAGAAGGGAAATGTAGGCATTGGTTAGATGGAGCATAATTTACCACAGTTCATCTACACCAGTGCTTCCCAACCGGTGGGTCGCGGTCAAAAAGTGGGTCGTAGGACCACTATGAATGGGCTGCAAGTGACTCACGATCATGTCAAGTTAGTGAAAAAAAACAGGCTGTCTGGGTTTTTTTTTTTACCCTCCCCAAAGGTACAAATATTTTTTTCTTGAGCCTCCTTGAGTGACTCAGGGGAAAAGCATGAAGTGTTCGTCCCACATGATGAGTTCAAGGACCGTCAGATATTTGAAAAGTGAAAATAAAAGCCAAAAAATTTAGTGAAAAAGAAAATCATTCAAATTAAAAAAAAAAAAATACCCAAAATTTTAAAAGAAAAACAAATTTAAAAACAAAACAATTCAATTCCATTGTGTTGTACACCCACATTATTTACATTTTGTCAAATATAACTGAATATGTGGTAATGTATCTAATATGTGGACCCTGAACTAATGACGAAGGAGAAATCTGGGCCCAGTGTGACCACATGTGAACCATCTACTACTAACTTTTTAAAGCATGACTGTTGCAGTTTTAAAGTACTGCAGGGACTGTGTACAGTCATCGATCCCTTTGACTGTTGTGACAGAGCATCTTATTCTGACGACATCACTTGATGAATAGCAGGAAATGGGAGTGCTGTTAGGTTTGGACAGGAAGGCAGAGATCTCTGCATGGCCAGACACACACACTGGAGCTTTCACCGGATGAGACCAAACCACTGAACTCCCAAACGCTCTCTGTAAGAGCAGACAGCAGCAGAGTGGTTTCATTCAACAGGTCCTGCACTTCTACTAGTGAATAATGTCAGCGAGGAATGTTGAGCCAACAGCTGTGTGGATGAGTGAGAGCTATCGTGACTCAAAACCTAATGAGCCTGGAGGGAGCGAGGACGGGCTGAAAACACAGCCGAATGCGCGGGGAATGAAAGTATCTCAGCAAAATGGCAGCTACAATCTGATAAATTCTGCACGAGAGTGACAGCAACAGAGCTGGAGCTCGCTGCCAGCCGCTGAGTGAAGGGACGGAATGTGCGAGCGCTCCGCAGAAATGCACTCCTCCACCTCCTCCTCATCATCATCATCATCATCTCTGCCCTTTTCCTCAGAAAAAATGGCAGAGTGCCATGCTCGCTGCAGACCTACAGCTTAATGCATCGCAGGAATTTCACTGGATATAGTCGAGAATAAACAAATATATTTACAACTGGTGATGCAGTGGTTGTACGAAAGAGATCGAGTCAGTAATCATCAAAAGTATGAATTTCAAAAACATACTTAAGTTGATTATGGTTCACTTTTTTTCCTAAAAAAATAGCCAGACCTTTTTCTAAAGATAGGAGCAGTGTAAAATGTATTTGAACATAGATTTTATGTTATTCTGCATCCAAAAGTTAGAGCTATTTCTCCTGCAAAAAAAAAGGTTTTTTTCCCCTTCAGTTTCCAGAAACTGAGTTACTTTCGCAATGACCACATCTTTAAAAAATGTTTCCAGTAAAAGAAGGCAAAAGGATAATGTGGGAGACAATACAAATGAAATGCTTATTATGTGCAATAAATGCTCATGAAGATTATGTGTGACTGGAAAAAAAAATGGTAAAACTACACCGTGTCCGATGGTGTCTGTAAAATAGTTTTTAAGCCATATAACCCATATTTTTGAATTGATTGTCGACCAATGTTCACCCATTTCTATTTGAAAAGAATACCAATAAAAGACAGATTTTCTAAATGAAAAATGAATATACAAAGCCGTAAAAATATAAATGATATCATTTCAAACTGCATCTTATTTACTTTTAAGTACCCACATTGTAAAATGTCAGATTTCCATGTCTTTTTTTATTAAAAAGCAGGTACAGGTGCCACATAAATACTGTGAAAGTCGTAAAACACGGATATCTGTTAGCATGTCCGTTGGAATTATTTTAATGATCGCTGATAAAAATTAATTAATAAAAAAGTGTGCTTATTACACTCAACCAACATCAGAAGGCCGTCTGCAAAACATGCAAAGAAAGTGTCAACATGGGAGGAACTTTGACTTTGTAAAACCTCAGGGAGCTATTTTCATTCATTTTATTAATTTAAAGTTTTAAATTTGCTAAATTTGCATTTGCTAAAGGCTGATGGTCACAGGTGTTAAACAAAGTTTTGTGTTGGAGTTTTTTAAATACCAAATTCTAAATTTCAACAGAAA
Organism: Plectropomus leopardus; assembly: GCF_026936395.1. NCBI lineage: Eukaryota > Metazoa > Chordata > Actinopteri > Perciformes > Serranidae > Plectropomus > Plectropomus leopardus. Next base: position 7,641,424 of record NC_142189.1, read on the forward strand.
TATTAATAATATATATTAATATATAATTATTGTAAATGCATATTGCTTCCAAATATCAGTCATCATTCAGCACTAATAATCAATATCGGCCCTGAAAAAACAATATTCGTCAACCCTTAATTCTTACAGTACAAAAATTACGCTCCTTCAAAATAAAAAAAAAGGAAGCTTCAGCTGATTATAGGTAGACGACAGCTTCAAAACAACTCTGTTTACCACTTAGTGCATTAACTATACGTGTACAATGTGGCCTGTACACAGATGATTCATAGAAGTGAGCAGTCTGAGACATTTGACTTGGGGCGGTCTGAAAATTGCTAGTTTGCCGACAGAAAGAATCAGCAAACAGAGAGGTGAAAAATGCCGAGCCCCTAATGCTTGTTTAACCTCACTCCAAACAAGGCTCCATGATATGCGATAGGCGGGACTGACATAATACTAAACCATACACACGCTGTTGACAAGTCAGCCACATAATAAAAGGTTCTCCACCGTTTGGAGTGGGTTGGAAAATTCCTGCGACCCCCTAAACATTTAATCTCGGGGAAATTACATGCTTACATCATGCTAATGTTTACAATGTAGAGCAGTAATTTTAAAAATATTTGATCCCTCAGGAAAACTGAAATAAAGTTGCTCTTATGAGCTCCTCAGTGACAATCAAAGGCTTGCATTCCTTTCACAGTGGCCTCTGTATGATCCAGAACCCATCCATAATCATGCAGCTACTTTACTTCAACTGCAGCATTTTCTCTGGACCCCAAAGCTGGCAACGTTTTCCCCAAAAGAAAATCTGAAATGTTTTAGACTTGTTGGTGTGATTTCACTCATCCTAAACCACCACTGCTCCACTTTCAAACCTCAGAATTTGCAGACAAAAAGTTGTTAGAAAAGACAGAGTTTTAGTCCCTCAAGAGAATATAACTTCCTGCCATGAACTTTCCAAAACCATTTTTGCAGCTCAAGAATTCATCTCCTGATCTTTGTCACATTTTGAACTCTTTCTTAGCTGCCAATTTCTTGTCCCTGTCCCTTGTTTACTTCCAATAAAAAAAATACATGAACCAGTACTCTGAGTTCCCACACATTTTCATGGATAAAATCTTAAGACCTTTCCAAGACTTTTTTTCTTTTCCTACTTGCCTGGCGTTTTTTTTAATCATTTCAGATTAAAAACTTCTTCAAACATGATTTCAGCTAGCTGACGTACATGAAGGGAGAGACAGAACGCTGGGAGAAAATAAAGAAACGCACATGATGGTAAACTTAACATCACACATCTACGCATACTGGAGCTACGTTACATCGACAGCTACCGAAAATATATTTGATGTGATGTTTCGTTGCGTGGAAGGTTATCCGAGGAAGATTACTTTAACAACTTCATTACGCACGACAAAATTACATGACTTTTTCAAAACGTTCAATATTTTTTGCTAATTCCAAAACTTGATTTTGAAATCTCATGACTTTTCCAGGTTTTCCATCACCATGGGAACCATGAGGACTGTCAAATGGAAATGAAAAAAACAAATTTACCTGAAGGGGGTCTGCTGGGAGCTGGGGGAGTGTGTTGTCGTGGAAGTCTTTGGAAGTTGTGTTCATTGTGTTCATAGTATCTATAGTCCTCAGGAAAGCGGTCCGGGACCCTCCTGGGCTGGCGTTGCTGATGCTGCTGCTGCTGTTGGTGCTGCTGGTTGTCATAGTAAGGTTCAGAGGGGTAATAATACCGCGCAGCATCTCCGTTCTCGGACATGGGGCTCACGTCTGTGAGGAAGGACTGTGAGGAGCCTCCATACTCGCGGGGCAGGTCTCCCAGACTGCGAGGCAGGTAGGGAGGTGCTGACATTCGGTGGCTCTCCCTTCGGGCCACCTCATGAGGAGGCCTTTGCACGGGGTTGCGGAGAAAGCTCTTGTTGCGGGACACCACAGGCTCCCGGATGGGTGCCACAGGGTAGGCAGAGGGCCCCACGTCTGGCAGAGGGACCTCTGTGCGTCTGGGAATAGTGGGTCCATGACGGATGAATGAGGGCATAAGATCTGCAACCAGGTAAACAAACCAAGAGCAACTGTCAATATCAGTGGAAACAAGAACAAAGTAGTACAACCAATTGTTTAACCAAGAAAACTTACTCATGTACTAAAGCCTTTATCGTTTTTTTTTTCTCACGTACTAAGCTTACATACAGTTTGAAAGGTATTTATAATACACATAAGTATTAACTCTGCTCCATTTTATTGTGAAATATTGTACTTTTTACAAGGGCTGCAAAGTTAATCAAAATGTTATTAAAATTGCAAAAAGACCAACTGCAATATCCAAATTACAGGTGCAATTTTTTTTTTGATAAAGGTAAAATGAGTCAAGACATACCATTAAAGCTAATAAAGCATTGTGGTGCTACAGAGACACCCCAACCTACAATTCATATTCCAGACATAAGAGAATATGCTGGTTTGGTAAAGACTCCAGCAAAAATCACACCATCATACTTTTATTTTATTTATATCTATTTTTTTAGTGAAAATGAAATGCAAAAATTACTTGGCATGGAAATCTCGAGAGGGTTCATGATACTATATTTATTCACGATACTTAAGACACGAGACAATTTCATTGCAATTTTAAAACATTTGCAACGTGCTAAACGTGTTAAAATAGACTGCAATCTATCTAGTGCAAATTATTAAGATGAAGTTTTCTTTCTGTACAGCTCACTTCAATCATTAATTTTGATGCAGCAAAATGGGACTGTCAACAAACCGATCCTGCTGTGAATAATATCAATTCTTAGGGTCTGTGCATCGCTACAATATTGCAAAGTCAAATATCACAATACTTTGCTGTATCTATTTAGAGGACAATTTAACAAATCCACAACAGATTACAAAATTCATTAAATATATAAGCAGTGGTGGAAGAAGTACTAAAATCTTTCACATAAATAAAAACAGAAATACTACAGTGCAAAATATTCTGTTGCAAGTCAAAGTGCTGCATTCAAACCTTTACTTGAGTAAAAGTACTAGCATCAAAATCTGCTTAAAGCACCACAAGTAAAAGTACTCCTAATGTATAATTTAGGCCTTTTTGGAATAATATATATATCATATTATTGGATTATCATTATTGATGTATTATTTATCCCTTTAATGTTGCAGTTGGTGATGGTTCAGCTAATTTAAATTAATGTGTATATTGCAGGATGGCTTAATTCATATAAATACAAAATAATTTAATGGCTAATTATAATTTGTACGGATAATTACAATATGTAGAGTTATCAAATGAATGTGATGGAGTAAAAGTACAATATTTGCCCCCACGATGAAGTAGAGTAGAAGTATAACGAAGCATAAAATAGAAATACTCAATTATAGTGCAAGTACCTCAAGTGTAGTAAAATACTTAAGTAAATGTACTTTGTTTACACAACTCAATTCAAGCTAACTAGCAACAAATCTTAATTTTAGTCATCATTCTACTCAATGTAGCGCCAAGAAAAGTTTCAAATACAGTTAATAAAAAGTAAAATAAGGGTTTTATTTAGTTGTTTGGTGTTTTTGCTCTCAGTCCGAGTAGTGACCGTTATCTCAAACTTTCCTTTGACTCTGCAGCTGAAGTTAATGTAGCTATGATGATGATGATGTATGTTTAGCTAGCTAGCACTTTAACTAAGTTAGCAGTTTGTTTACGGTGAATAAAAACTAGATTAAACAGCTGGTTATAAGCTTGTGAGACACATTAATAAAGGATTGTGTTTCTACACATTCACTCCACCCCGTTTGCTAATGTTAGCCTGCTACTTTCTGGCACTTAAGTGAACTGACGCTTAGCAGGCTAACTGGTGCTAACGCTGAGCTAGCAGGCTAACTTGTTGCGCTTACTTCTGAGGAGCGGCGACGTTTCCTTCTTCACATATTTCCCGTGTACCTCTGCTGGTTTCGACGCTTCGTTTTTACTTTTCTTTCGTGAGAGCATAACTCAAGGCTCGGAAACATCAACAGCAAACGTCATGGCACAACTCTTCGACCCCGCGACCGTCCCGTTCAGTTTGCGAAGCGCGGAGAGGAAACATTTTAGCTTCAGATTAGCTAGCAGCCAGTTAGCCAGCTAACTCCAGCGGCTGGATGAGTGTTTCCTCCTCCAGTCGGTCCAGTCCGCTCTGAGCAGAGATCCACTCCCACCACTGGTCCTCACTGGGAATGGTTACTGTACAGTCCTGCCCACCACCTACCAACTCTCTCTCTCTCTGTATGCAGACACACACACACACACACACACACACACACACACACACAGCTCATCACTCATCGATATGACACACAGCTGAAAGAAAAAAATAAATATCATCATGTGAATTGATTCTTAAATCTCCTGAAACCTGAGCAAATTGGCTTGATTTCTTTCAAAAAAAAAAAAAAAAAAAACATGGGAAGGAGGCAATGAGCAACATAGGATAACAATGACCCAAAAATTTGCAAGAAATTAGTCAAAAAGTACCAGAAAATACCTGAAAATTACTTTAAAAAACAAACATATAGAATGATGTGGGAAAAAATGTAATACATTAATATAAATCGAGTGGGGGAGATATATATGCAAATAAGCAAATAATAATACCAATACCACACTGAAGTACATAAATATTAAAATGTATTATAAAAGTTTCAAAAGCATAGTACACACTTTGCAGGGTTTTATCATTATTGTTCACGTGTTAACAAGTAAAATTAAAAAAAAGTTGAATATCATAGATGGTCAAAGTGGAGCTTGGTATCATTTTTTATATGTGTGTGTAAAATATTATGAAAAATCATTAGTAAATGTACTCATTAAATATCTACAGTGGAGTAAAAATTAAAATATGTATGTGAATATACATACATAAATATGTATATATGTAGTAGAAGTATTAAATAACACATAACAGAAATATGCATGTACAAATACATTAAAATTTCATTCAAATGCAGTATTTGAGTAGAATATACTTGCAGCAGCACAGACAAAAATTAATCCAGTGAGAAATTAAATGAGACATGATCCATGTTTTTTATTTACACCTTAAAAGTGAAACTTTACCCTGTTTTCAGCTTTAGTGCTTTTGCTTCATTATAAACACAAGGTCCTTCATTTGTAACTAAAACATTCATAATGGCACATATTTACATACAAAACTTTACATATTGCATCAGTTTATAGATCTTAATCAAACGTATTTAAAGTATTTCCACTTGACATTCACTGTCGTAACTTCAGGTAGCGCTACATGAAAGCAAACACTTTGAAAAGGTCACCGGATTATTCGACTCTTCTGTTGACATGATTTTACCTCCGACAGCTTTGTTTTTTCTTTACATAAAGGCGTCAGAAGGAAAGGAGAGACAAGATTAACACATTAATCTCTTTGACAACACAGACACAAGAACACTTATAGAAAGTGCACTTCAGTATTGCTTTCTCTCTCTAAAAAGAGAATTATAGTGTCATGGTAAAAGCTAATTCATAAGTAACAGCTACTGCTTTAAAAAATATATTTTAAAATATAAATTACTTTAGAATACCATGTTTTCTTTAAACCTCACATTTGGCTCTTCATGGTTCCAACAAAACATCAGCTCATTATTGCTTAAAATAAAATGAACAAAATAAAAATACAGCAAATTTAACAGTTAAATTTTAGGCTTAAACAAGATAAAACATATTTTATTTTCTTGTGCATTTGACTGCATCTGTTGCAGAAGAGTTCAAGCTATGAAAATTATATTTTAAAAGACTTTCTGTTAAATAAACAGTGCACTTCATGGTTGACTTTGGACACTTGCATGAGGCTTTGCAAGTGCTGTTAACGTCCCGAGTACCTCCTCCAGGTTATGTGCATTTGTAGTGATAGGGCAGTGACAGAAGGGGCGAGGGGTTGAGGTCACGCACTATCTTGTTCAGGCTGGAGATTTTCTCCTCCAGCAGGTAGTTCTTCTTCTCTGCGATTTTGTGCCGCTGCTCCGTCTTCTCCAGAGATCTCAGCAGCTGCGTGTTCTCCTCATACAGGTCTTTGATCAACATGTCCGCTTTGCCGTTCTTGTGCAGCTAGAAAAATCAGAAAGTGGTTGATGAAAGCTTTCATTTTTCAATAATTAATCTCATTTCATGTCGACTACTAGAGCCCCGAATAAAAAACATTGCACATGCAAAGAAATTAAAGATACGTCTGCAGTCATTTGGAAACCAATACGGTTTCTTTTTCAAATACAAGGTATTCTGTTTTCTTATGTATTTATTAAACATTATTTAGCTTTGGCAGCATTGTAGCTGAAGCATCCATGCAAATAAATCTAATCTTAATATGAGAGGGTAACTTTGACAACCTCCTCAGAGGACGTTTACCTTACTAGATCTAGACTTTACTCTGATAATTTGTTAATTCATGTGATGCTTTGACGTCCTGTTGGAAAAGTTCCACTTTTTCAATTTTGTTGTTTTTTTTCCTCTTTTAAAAAGGGCCTTTGTGATATTGTTTTCTTTAAGATTTAAGCTCCACTTGTTAAATATTTAGATAAGTTCTCTGTGATTTTCGTTTGATCAGGATGGATTTATCAATTTTAGATGTGGCTGTTTTGTTTGGATATTTGGCACAGGTGTTTTGAGGTTTGGTTTTCCCGTTTTGGTTGGTTTTTAGAATTTGTGGCTTTAGTAGAAAGATGTTTATTCACACGATGAATTTAAAGCCTGATTAAGGCCCATTATCCAAAATGTTTTGTTTCTTATAAGCTCTAATGACAACTAATGACAACCACTCAAAGGGATTCAATATCCCTTTGAGTGGTTTTGTTCAAAATTAATACTGGTCCATGTATCATTATCAGATTTTATAATACTCAAAAATCAATATCAGCTTTTAAAACTGTGGTTGTAATATTGTAAATCACAACTTTGCTAAGAAATCAGAACTCCCTACAGTGTTTTTTTTCTTCTACTTATATTTCCATGTATCATTATTTTTGCACTCAATCAAAATTATATGCAGGGAATTTTTATTTTGTTTCCCTTTTTTTTATTAAGCATCAACAAAATAATTCGTTTTGATAATTTTTTTGAACTGACCTGGTCTTTCAGCTGAGCAACCTTCTCTCTGAGCAGCAGTTTGACGTTATGCAGCGACAGTTCAATTTCCCTCATTCGCTCCTCCATATTCTTCATCTTCCTCTCTCTTTCATCCTGGTGAGAAGAAAGTGAGCGATATCAACACATTGCTGAAAATGCGATAAAAGGATGATGAAATTTGAATTTTCTTCCCTTTGATCAAAAATCAAACATGTAGACCACATTCTAATGAGCTAGATGCTTTATTTTGTCTTGATTTCAGCATTAAAATGAATTATGGTACATTTCTAGAGAGGACAATACACTAAAAAAAATAAATTAAAATATAAATAGGTATAAAATTATGCCTTGTATTCCAGATACCTCTACAAAAATAAATTAAAGCATAAATAAAACAAAAACTGATTCTATAAATAGGATAGTTTGGATCTTTTGAATTGGGGTTGTGTGAGGTATTTATCTACGGTCAGTCATGGAGTATCGCTGCTGGTCAGCAGACCCCCAGTTAATGGAAGCAGGCACGAGTACTAACACAGGAAATGAGAAATGTAACACTGTGGATGGGAGCAGCAACAAAACGTTTTTAGCCACATTACAATTCAAATGTACTCTGTAATTTGAAATATTTTCACTGCAGTACCTTGCTGTCAGACAGCGGTTTAAAACAGGGAACTGATGTTATGTCGCTCTCTTCAAAGCCAGACGCCATTTAAAAAAACACTGATTTTACTTAACAGAACACAAGAGTTGCTGTTTTACTGCTACTCTGCTAGGTTATTTTGTTTGTGTTAATGTGTGACTTTGGCATCCGAAATTGTCAGTTCGGATTCACCAAAGTCACGCAATAACACGAACTAACTAACTGATCGAGGCAGCCGTAGACCAGCAGCTCCTGTGTTCGGCGAGGTAAAATTACCATTTTTTTCAATGGAGTCTGGTGGCTTTGACAATAGCACAGATGAGAAAATGAGCCATTTATGGCCTCCCTGTCAGAACGGACTGTGTATCGTTAAAGTAAAGCAGTAAAAATACTCTCAGTACAGTGTGTACTTTAACTGAAAAGGATTTTTTTTAGGTTTTGCTGCTGATCTGTTCACAGGAGTACATTGTTTAGCTTCAGTGTCAGCACTCCTGCGTCTTCAAATTGGGGGTGCGCTGACCACCATCTACTGCACGTTATACACTGACTATAATAAGAACCTAAAATAACCCCACTTCAAAAAATCCTGACTTTACCTTTAAAATAAATAACAAAACAATAAACCAAATAAAATACATTTAAATCTATACATGGTGCAAAAAAAAACAAGACTCACTAAATGACTCAAAAAAACAAAGCACAGATATGACATTAACAGGTCACTGCTGGGGACAAACAATGATTCGGTTTCTAACAACAAACACCAGATAAACATTCAAAGTTGTGTGACGTGTTTGAACAGAAAAAAACCCTCAGAATGATTCACTTTGGTTGTGCAGCAGCAGCAGCAGACACACAAACAACAAAAACAGGTAGTTTGAAGAAACATTCAACTATAGGTAGTGTCAAAGAAGAAACACAGGCATAAACAACAAAAAAACCAAAGAGTTAATGGAGAAATCTCATACTGGACGCGGACAGTAACGTCACCTGGTTGCTTGATTGTTGGAAAAGGCTCAGAGGGCTGTTAGGCACTAACCTCGCCTCAACTTAACACTCCTCGATGATCGTAAGGCAAGCTGTCACACAAGATTTAGCCTCTGAGGATGTTTATATACCCTGTCTCACACAATAATAAACAGCACAAGTGCATAACAGAACAAACAGAAAATATACCCTGCGTTAGAAACATTCCCTGTATTCAAACTACAAAAAAAAAGGATTGGACCCTTTTAACAAAGTGTTTTTGTAGATGTTAAATTTGATATGGCATGTCAGACAACCTTAATTTCAGTGTCACTATTTTATAAAATCCCATTGGGAAAGGAGCCTTGTCTGTGTTTCCCTGCCACCTAGCAGCAGAGGAATACAACTACACATTCATGCCCTTTGAATCAGGCACCACATTTGTTTACAATCTCCTATAAGGATGCAGAACGGACGGCATCACGTGCCGCAGTCAGAATTTGGCTCCAAACGCAGCAGAGGAAGAGGAAGAGGAAGCAAAGAGGCTAAAGTGAAGAGCGAGGAAAGACGCTGGTGTTAGAGTCCACCGATCCGCCGGTAGCTGTCTGCGTGAGCCGCCCGCTGCTCCGGCATCGGCCCCTGGAGAGAAAAGGCAGGTACACTTCACCACGGCTCGACCCTCTCCTCTAACCCTAAAACCCTAATATCTACGATATGAATAAACATGGATAAACAGACAATAAAACCACAAAATTTAAACTTCAGCTCACAATAACATTTCAATACACCATTCTTCCCTTAATGTGATGAAGAATGGCCTTGTGACATAAAACATAAAGATAATCATTTGATTAGCTGTTGCTTTGGTCTGAACGTGTGGACAGCCAATCACATAATGAGCTGAAAAATGTGGTTATATTACATATTTAGTCTGTATGCATTCATTTATATTTATTTACTAATACCTCATTCATTCATCTGTAACCGCCAGTTGATGAACTTTATAAAACTAGCACAAAAACAATATTATTGTACTTGCATATATCTATATCTATATCTATATCTATATCTATATCTATATCTATATCTATATCTATATCTATATCTATATATTTACCATAAGATCCCACTTCATATAACAGCTGTGTATATTATAAATTTATATTGTTTAAGGGGCATTTTATTCTTCTTAAAGAGTACTACTCAGTTTTTAAATGCATGCTTCGTTATGAATGTCTCAAAACACTATAGAAGTGTTTTCACAGGCTGAATTATGAGTTTTGAGAGAAGTGGGCATTCGGGAGGCTGGGGGTGAAATCAAATCAGAGTTGGATTCTTGCATAATATCACAAATTCAGCTACCTCGAGGCCCTCAGAAATGACTCAGCATTGTAGCCAAACAGTTTCTTTATCATGATATATACTGTTACTGTAATATAAAATCAGGTGTACAGTGATTAAAGATTTGGCCATATGAAATTGCTAGAGTGTCCCTTCAAAGTATGTGCCATCAAGACTAAGAGAAAAATATCTTGCTATAGATAAAAGCATCATACTTTATACGGATAAGAAACTATGTATTAGTTTTTTCGTGACCTCAATCTGACATACAATGCCATAGACATATAACAGACATATTTTTGTTTAGATTATTTTGTATTATTTATATATATTTGTTTATATTTATGTGAGGCTGTGTTTAATTTAATTTAATTTAATTTAATTTAATTTAATTTAATTTAATTGCCATTGTCAAACTTCTCCCAGAACATTAAATAGGCCTTGATTGATTGGTAGGGATATGATCAATAATCTAAATAATCCCAAGAGATCAAGTAAAAAATAAAAAAACAACTAAAATGACATAAAACAGCATAAATATGTAGTATAAACAAACATGATATTACATGGGATCATCTTCTCCTTTCAGTACATTTATGGTAAACCTGGTGATAACTAGTAGTGTCATGCTGCAGATAAAATAACAATAAAAAGTCAGATGCTAATAAAATACACTGACACAGGGATGACTTAAAATCTACACCTATCTAGTCGGGGAGAGGTGGAGGTTTGTGTGACATGACTGTGACAAAAGGTGACAAATGGAAAAACAGCCCGCGGGGCCACACCCAGAAGATCACAACACTGCAGCTACTTCAGTCCCGAGATGGAAAATTAAATAAAGACGGTGAGTTCAGAAACACACAGGCACCACAGACTAAACACCAAACCCAAAAAGTAAACACAACACATAAATGACATAAGGAGGTGAGGACAGACAGGTGCGGAGATGGATCTGCGACAGCCACCAAAACAAGGAGCACTGCAAAGCCACGTTCAAAAAAAAGGTCATGGCAAATAAAAATAAATGACGATTATCACTAAAACGTGATGACACTCAACTCAGGTGACATGAGACACTGTAAAAAGCAATGTATTACTTATTGTCACTTTAATGCGGAACATTTTAGTTAGTGTTTGCTTTTCTTAAGATTTGGAGCCAAATTTAACAAATACAAAGCACCTGAGTTGAGTGATTTGCTTTCCATACTTAAGTGAAAGAAATACAATGGGTGCGTTTACATTTAACTCCCATTATATCCCAAAACACTTCCAACAGGTTCCCATATTATAGCCATTACTGATGCATTTATGATAAAAAAAACAGATGGCTATAATGTGACAAAAGAAAATGACAGTGTGAGAAAAATGGCAGGAGATGAATAGAAAACCAAACTGTGCAATGATGCAATGGCACTAAATCTTTGCTCTTTCTAAAATTTCAAAGCAGACTCAGAAAAAAATGTATTTTAAAAAGAACTAATTTGTTTATCCTGTAGGTGTTGATGTAATTTAAAAGCCTACCGGAGTCAAAATTAGACAAGCAGCTTATGTGTTTTTATAAACATGTATTCACCAGCGTCTGCTCTCAGGGAAGGTGCAGGTTGTACCGTACCTGCATGTTATCTGGATCTTCTCCACGGTGCTGTCCTCTGGGCATCCTGTGAGGTGAGGGAGGCAGAAGTCCGACCAGCTGAGCCTGAAATGCCTGGACAAAGTAGAAAAACAAGTAAGAGAAGATGAATTATATATAGCATGAAGCCATTTTATCTAACAGTAACCTCATCTCAGTTTTAATTTCCTTCTTTCAAAAGAAATCTGACAGTCGCTTGAAGGGAAATTCAAAAGTTGTAGCCAGAAATAGTGAATATAAGCAAAAAAACATAAACATTAACCCTTTGAAACTTGTGCTGGGTTTAGATGCCTTTTACAAGTCTTTGAATGTTTTAACCGTGAACAAATTGATTTTATTTCTTTAAAAAAGGAAAAAGTATGGAGCAACTTGGTAAGAAATGCAAGAATTAAGTAGATTTAGATTTTTTTTTAAAGCTAGGGGAAAATGTCCATTCAATGATATTCATAATTATTAGAATTGTGTATTTAAAATTACGTTACAGAATGGTTAATATCTCTAGGGCACTTTTTTCAGGTCATAATCTAGTTTTTTTTCCCCCTTTTTTGTGCTAAATTTCAGATAAATTATTTTTTTCCCATGATTTTGTGCTATTCTGGACAATTTTTCCTTAAGTTTCTCATTGCCTTCTCACCATGTTTTTAACAAAAAACAAGCATCAATGTCAAAAATCAATGTGCTCAGGCCTCAAGGGGTTAAGGCACCGGTTCTAAAACTATGATACATATATTTGTGCTGGTACGCAACTTCCATCTAGTGGTAGGAAGAGGAATGTGCAGAATTAAATAAAAAAAATGTAATTGAGAAATTTAAATGTTGATAATTCCATCAAAATACTATAACATCTGTCACGGAAATAAAAAAATGTATCTATTTTTAAATATTTATTTTTTACTCAATACTTTCTGTTTTAAAAAAATGCTCCCTAACAACATTTCTGTGGTAACGGCTTTTTATTGTGCAATATTTGCAGGACCGTGTTGGTGAAAATGCAGTGGCTTGCATGACTTAGTAAATGAGTGGAGTACCAGCTATTAGTTGTAGAAATACAGTGTGACTGCAGCTAACAAAAGTCAAAAATAAATGCTCTTTTGGTTAGGAATAAACCTGCTTCTGCATGAACTGTCCATAGCTGAGTAGAGAAGACCTTTGCTATTGTATTCTAATGTCAAACTTGGTACTTAGAGAGCTTAAAGGTGGTGGTGTAAAATACATTTTATCTCAAAACTATTATAATAAGAGGGGGAAAGATGGTACCTCTAGCAGCTGTGTAGACAGTCGAGCCATTTGGGCCTTTAGCACCTCATTCTCTTGTTGAAGGCCGTCCAGCTCTGTGTGTCCTTGTCCTGCTTCATGGCCCTGAAACACACACACAGCACATAAGAATTTAAACCACATAATCAACTTGCTTTAGAAAAAAAGTAACAAAGGTTATCTGTTAGAGGACTGCAGATAATACCTTGGTGAGCTCCTTTTGTGCCTCGAGCTCCTGCTTCAGGGAGGCGTTCTCCTGCTCCAGGGCCTTCACCAGCGAGGACTGACTCTGCTGTGTGTGCTGCTTCAGGGACAGGATGGTGGCATCAAGCTGACGGACCTGACGGTTTATAGATGAGTGACAGAGAGAGAAAATGAAGCACTGTAGATTTTCAACATTTATTACAGTTTACTGTAGTCCTCGACTCACTTTTTCTCTGGACTGCACCAGGTCTCCTTTGACGTTCTGAACTTCAGCCTGAAGCCTCTCGTTCTCCTGCCTCAGCAGCTGCTGCTCCTGGTCCACCAGCCGAGACATCTCGTCTCTGTACAGCTTCTTGCTTGGACTCTGGACGCCACTCGAGTGAAAGGCCATCTCCAAAATGTGGTTCTGTAATAGACAGGCGAAAATCAAGACTACTATAGAAAATGTGCTCCCTTGCAATTTTCAAACATCACTTTCTAAACAACCCAAATAATATTCATTCTTTTATGTTTTTGATTCACTTAATTGTGTGGTTTTTAGTTCTCTAATTGAAAAAATTCTTACTTTTTCATTGACATTCTGCAGCTGTTTGTGCAGCGCTGCGAGTTCGTGTTTGAGGGAGTCCCTCTCTTGCTGCAAAACACGGAGGTCCGACTTAAGATGAGCACTTTGATGGTTCATAGCCTGAAGAGTTTCATCCACTGCCTTCACCTTGAGTGGAGGAAGGAATGCATTTAGTCCAGAGTAAAGGTCAAAACATATTATTTTCTACGTGCCACCGACAAAGACGAGACACACACAGACACTCATAGACTGGCTGCAGCGCTGCACTGCTACACGTCAGGTCATGGTCCTATCGCCAGCCTTAAAGCCCCTGAACAAACATGTTTTTTCTCCACTTGCTGCCTGCTTGTTCATCCTGGCTCACTATAAGTGGCTCAACTCCTCTTCTCACCACTTGCCATTGCTCTCTCTTGTCAATCTTGTCATTACAAATACAATGGCAAAAAATATATTTAATTAGTGGGTGTCCAGGCAGGATTTTAAGCAAATGCAAAGGTGGAAAATTATGCACGGTGTTTAACTCTTACAAATCGGTTTAATTATGATGAATGTTACTGTTAAATGCTTTAAAATAATGACAAATAGCCACTGATTGACACAGATGATTCTGTGTATTACGGCACACTCTTACCCTTTCTTGAGCTTTGGCGAGCTGGTTGCTGAGGCCCTGAGTCTCCTTATCCGTGCTCCTCCGCTCCTCTACCAGGTGGCTGAGTTGACTCTCCATTGAGTCTACTTTGATCGCCTGAGAGACAAAAAAATTATCTTTGATGTAAATCTTCACTGCTAAAGCTTGATCACACCAAAATATCTCAGCAGATTACAGTAAATATTTCTCAAGCACTTTATTTTGTCGTTGAAGGTTAAAAAATTCATACATTCTTGCATTTGACTAAGTCATTTCATAGCAAGTGCACGTGGTGTTAACTTTTTTATCGCTGTATGTCACTTCACTGCATCTTTCATTAACCCCATCATATGTCCTGATGCTCACCTTCTCTCTGAGGCCACAGAGCTGCTGTGACAGCTGGCTATTCCTCTGCTCCAGCTGTGCAGTGTCCTCCAGAGCTTTGGTCAGCTCTGCCTCCAGAGCAGACACACACGCTGCCAGCTAACGAAAAACAGCCACCGATTAACTACCCGCTACGACCACCACGGCACCAAGATCACCCTCAGTCTGTTCTTAAAACTGTTTACCTTGTTTTTCTCCTCAGCGGTCAACGCCTCCCTCCTCTCGTTCTCCTTTATCAGCTCTGCCAGCTGCTGCCGCAGATTCTCCATGTCAGAAAGATTTTGGGCATTTTTCTCTGACAGCAGCCCGTTCTCATCCTCGAGCAGCTCGCTCTGCAAACGCAGCTCTGAAATCTGCAGAGAAGATAAACAAACATCTTAAGTGCTTCTGAATGACGAAGGAATTATCTGTGTGGAAACAAATTTGACACCAGCGGAGAATGACAGCGGAGCGGACACAGCTGGAGACACCGTTATTTAATTTTGTTTTTGAGCGCGACAGCGGCATCCCTCCAGCGTGTGGCGCTCTAGTCGACCTCCTGTAGCGCCTATGCCAAGGGCCGCCCTGAACAGTGTATTTCCTCCTCATTGACTGATGATCCAAATAAGTCGTTAAATGTTTCTCCTGTTCCGTTTTTTTTAAACAATGCCGCTGAGAGGGTCTGAAAAGCTGCTAAATAGCATAAAAAAATCAGCACGTTAGTAGCCCTTTCCTCCTGTCAAAAGAAAAAGAAAGAATGGGGGAAACCCTGCTGCTGACTGATGACATGGTTTGGACTGATCTAGCAGCAGCAATTTGACACACAGCGTAATGCAGTGAGTGTAGTACTGGCGGAGTGAAATCATGGGCAAAACGGGCAAAATCAAAGCAATTTATGCTCATTATTATCATTTTTTTTTATCGGCCAAAAATTAAATTATCGGTATGTATCGGTACAAGTCCCATTATAGGGCAGATAATTAGCGTCCCTACTAAAGACTCTTCTATGAACATCTATGTGAGTCAGTAAGTAGGTCCTCCACAGCTGAAATCTATATATAAAAAAAGGATGTATTGCCATGACATTTTGTAGACATTCATTGTATAGCAGAGGATGAAACCTCTGTCGTCTATTTTAATTTATCTATTCTAGTTTGTCTTTTAATTTATTCTTTCATTGTGTCTCGATCTTGCTTAATTCTCTTATTAGTACTAACCTATTTTGTCTGTGTTTACTGCTAATGACACATGCTGGAGGCATCACCTGTATGACCAAAATGACCACAAAATGTTTATCTTGCTCCTTGCCACTTCATTTGTTGCTTTCAAATATTTAATAAAACGTTTCTGGTGGAACCACAGTTTAGTAGCCTATCCCTAAATCACTGCTATGCTACCTGCAGATGCCATTGCCGCAGTCAAAAGTTACGACACAAAAATAGCAGACTTCCATTTTTCATTCAGTACCTGCTTCTTGAAATTCTCTGCTGCCTTTTGAGCAGCAATCTTCCCTTTCTTCAAGTGCTCCAGTGTTTGTCTAGAACCAAACATTAGAAGAAAATGTTAGCATACGAGACAAAATAAAAATGAGCAGAGGTCATTATTAAATGTGTTCATATTAAATGTGTTGCTTCTTACACCAACTCTTCCTGAACCTCCTTCAAGTCCTCCTCCTTCAATGCAGCAATCTTTTGTCTGAGAACGAGGTTTTCTTCAGCAAGACGACTCGCTTCAGATCTATAAACAAACAAACATACATTAAAGACTCCAGTAAACCTACACGTCAGAATACTCATTAATAATGCAGTGGGATGATGCATAAAGAGTGTCTTGCTATATATTGATTAAAAGCATCTTATTCTACGATTTGCACACATTGAACTCTTTTCCGCTGGAGATATACAGGGATCAAAGCAGCACGAGTGATCAAGATCTGTTGCATTGCACAAAGGGTTGAGGAGCCTAATCACAGGTAGGACAAACAGCTCTATGTTTTGCTTGGGAACAACTGGAGGAGGGCTCTTAAAATTCAAAGCACCACAAGGATGGGAGGGGGAGTCACAGGAGACATGGGTTTTTCTCCATGTTACCTATGAGCCTGTGTTGTCTCATTTAACGACTGCGACTCATCCTGTAGCTCTGTGATGGCTCTGCGAAGTTCAGTGTTTTGCTTCTCAAACTCCACACAGCTGTCCTCCAGATCTGCCTGAACTTTATCGGGGAGAGACTCCTCCATGGGGCTCTCCAAAGGTCCAGCGTCTGAGTGTGTGGCTGAAAGAATCTCACTCTGCCTCTCTAATTCACTAAACAACTCCGACAGCTTTCTGTTCTCCTCTCTCATCCTGCTGATTTCATCCACCAGAGCAACCTGTTGATCTTTATAATCATGGAAAAAGTTCATCCTGCTTTCAAGGCTCCAAACTCTCCTCTCGAGTTCACTGTTTTGGTCCTTCAGTTTGGCATTTTCACACATGCAATCTTCATATCTGATCTGAAGATCTGTCATCGTTAAGGCCTTCATCTCCAGCTCTTTGACGTGCTCCATCAAGAGCAGCACTTTAACTTTGAGGCTGTAGTTTTCCTCCAATATCTGGTGGCCAGTTTTGATTTTTTCAGTATTGTGGGCCAGAAGATTCTCCAGTATTTCTGTCTTCTGTTGCAGCAGAGAAATCTTCTCATGTAGGAGGATGTTCTCCTCTGTGGTGGTGTTGTGCAAAGTCTGCAGTTTAAGGAAAGAGCATTCTCTGTCTTCGCAAACTTCATTCGAAGTTTCCAGACAATCATGTGCACATTTATCCTTTATTTTAGTGGTTAAATGTTCCCAGTCTAGTTCAGAGTCCTGTCCGCGACTGTGAGACTTTTTTGGTAAACATGTAACCTCAGCATCCTCCAGAGACGGTTCATCTGGGTCACCTGTCTCCTCCAGCATAGAGGGATCAACCGCAATCTCATGACAAGGTTCGTCTTCATGTGAGCAGCTTTCATTTTTCAAAATTTGTACATCTTGAGGTTTAATCTCCTCCTCACATGATTCAAAAGCTACTTTAGTCTCACCATCTTCACCTTCAAACGCCTCGAGGGATGAGACATCGTGCAGCATCTCCTGAGAATCTGCTTCGCTTTTTGGTTCAACATTTGAATTATTGTCAAAAGACGTTGATTCGGGGTCTTCATGTTCCATTTCTGCAAGACAACAGCTTACTTCGGGGTCTATTTCAACGTCCTCAGGGCTTGGATCCTCGTTCTGGCAATCTTCAGGAATAGCAACAACTTTATTTATTTCTGGCATGTTGTCGTCCTGATCATCACCGGTAGGAGTGATCCCTTCATCGCATTCATTATCAACATTTTTGATATTTTCAGGGTCTCCATCTACTAAATCAAGTGCCTTATTCTCTACTTTTTCTGTTTCCTGTTCTTCATCCATTAATGTATTTATTTTGTTCGATTCTTCCATTTCTTCTTCTGTTGCCTTTTCTGCACAGGAAAAAACCTGATTTAACTCCATCTCTAGCTCTTTAATTCTGATTTTAAGCAGATTTATTTCCTCTATAAGCTCTTCTCCTTCATTCTGTGGATTCTTTTCTAACTTCTCCTCAAGATCAGATACATGCTCTTGAAGTTCCTTCCTCTCAAGCTCAAAGTCCACTGCTGCCTGGTTGAGCAGCATCTCTAGCTCCTCGATCTTTATCTTCAAATCGTCGCGCTCAGTCAACAGTTCAATCCTCTCGTTAATCTGCCTCTCTGAGATGGAAAGCATCTGGCTGTATTTCGCCTCAAGCTCTGCCTGGTTGCTCAGAAGTTCTTCCCTCTCCTGTTTAAAATCGTCCACAGTTTGATTCAGCAGGAGCTCTGTCTCCAGCGCTTTCTTCTCAGACTGAGCGAGATGCTCGTCTTTGGTTTCCAAGCTTCCTTGGAGGCGGTTATGGAGGTCATTCAGCTGTTTACTCAGCTCGATCTCTTTCGTCTGAGCCGCACTGATACAGTCATCTAGCTCCTTTTGCAGCTGCTGGTTTTTCAACACAAGTTCTGCAATTTCTTCTTTATGAAGACTCTCAAGCTCATGTCGTTCTTTCGTCCACTCTTGATTCAGACTCTCTCTTTCTTGCTCCATGGCCTCCTCCATCAGTCTTCTTTGTCCCTCTGCGTTCTCAACGGCCTCCTGTAGCTGCGCCTCCCAGTAAAGTTTCTGCTCGACATGACTTTCAGAAATAGCTTTCAGCTCACTTTGGTAATGCTGCTCAAGCTTCAAAACATCAGCCTGAAAACGCTCTGCAACAGATTCTTGATCTCCTGAGAAACGACTCTCCACTTCCTTGATTCTCTGGGTGAAGCTGATCTCGATTTCCCTCCTGCACACGGTTATTAAATGATTGTTACAGCAACAGTTATGAACTCTTAGCCCAAGTTAAAAAAATGTTTAAAAAAACTTGTTAAGCCCATTAGTAAGCCTGTCACAATAACTATTCCTGTTGGACAATGTATCGTCCCTGAAATAATTGCAATAATAATCAATGTCACTTTGAAACCATTTTGTGCCACTGATATAATAATATTCTAATAATGCAAGTACATCCTTTAAAAGAGCAATGAACCTTAAATTATTAAGACTATTCAGACAATAGAATCAGAACAGGGTTCTAACAGCATCATGCAAGTTATATTTAATTTTTTTTAATGCCAATCAAAATAAAAAATTATTACATAAAAAAAAAAACAACAACAACAAAACAAAAAAAAATCCATGACCCAACACCTATTAGTAAATATTAGGGATAATTTTGCCCAATTGTTTATTATTATTTATAACTTAAACATGACTTTTTTTGTCTCATGGTGGCGACGAGACGAGAGTAAAACAGAACTGGTGAATACTTCATGTTTGTTGGCAGGTTCTCTTGGCAATTGGGCTTCATGCCATTGTGCCAAGTTTGAAAACATTTTGCACAAAATACATAGGGCCTCGTATGCATTGCCTTGTGCTGGCTTTATCAATGCCGTGAAATCTTTGTTAAATAGCTAATTTTTGTAGAATTTGCACCTTCTGCCGACGGCTAGCGAGCGGACAGTGGGTCCTCTGCTCTGAGCAGACTGACTAAAAAAACTAAATGTAAGTGCTGCTGGTTCCACTACACTGACTGAAGTGACGTTAATGCAAGTGGAATTCAAACCAGTTAAGGTCCCATTTCTAGATTAATGGATTCAATGCCTTTTAAGACTTTTTTTGGATCGTCTTTGAAGTGTTTTATTTTATTTTTTTGATCATCGTGACAGGCCTAGATCATTTGAAGAGGATGCATGTTAAAGACAAACCAAGTTTTACTGATCAAAATCTCAAATATCTCACCTCTCCTGAGCGATGTCCTCCTGTAGTTTGTCCAACATGCTGCTGAGAGTGTCCCTCTCTTCATTGTGTCTGTCAGTCAGCTCCTTCATGGCTTCCCGGTGGCTCTCCTCTAGATGAGCCCTCTCCTCTGCCATCAAGCGCTCTACTCTCTTCTCCTCCTCCTCTCTCTCAGTCTCAAGCTTCTCCCTCTCCTCATTCAGCCTGTCCTGGACCATCCCTTCGTAATCCTCCTCCAGCTGCAGTCTCTCCCTCTCCCACTCCTCCTTCATCTTCTTCTCCCTCTGCTCAAACATCTCCTGTACCTGCAACCTTTCTTGAAGCCCTCTTTCGAGCAGAGCCTCCTCCTGACGCTCCTGGAGTTGGGCTCGCTCGCTCTCCCACTGCTCCCTGAGCTTGGCCTCCTTCTCCTCTTGCTCCCGGACAAGTCTCAACATCTCTTCCTCCAGCACCACCTGCAGGGACTCATTATTCTGCTCGTCCAGCTGAGCCCTCTCTTTCTGCCACTGCGCTGTCAGCCTCTGCACAATCTCCTCACGCTCCTCCTCAAACCTAACCTTTGCCTCCTCTAGTCTGGCCTTCAGATCCTCCTCATGGCTCTGCTGCAATAGCTCCTTCTCCCTTTCCCAATCACCGAACAATCTCCTCTCCAACTCAGCCTTTTCTTCCTGCAGTTTATTTCCCTCCTCTTCCAGTTTGGCTTCACAGAGCTCTACATGCTCTTCTTCCAGCTTCATAATCTCATTTGTGTGTTGTTTCCTCAGCTCCTCCATCTCATTGGCGAGGTTTTCGTCCGTCTCTGCCTGCTGGGCTTCGAGGGTCTTCAGCTGCTCCTCCAGGTCTGCAGTGTAGGTGTGGGCCTCCAGCAGCTGTTGTCTGAGAGTTCCCACTTCCTCCTCTTGCAGATTCTCGAGCTCCTCTCTCTCCTCGGCCTGCTTCTGCTCCAGAGAAGTCCGCTCCAGCTCAGCCCGCTCCAGCTGCTTCTGGAGCTCCTCTCTGTGGCTCCGAATGCTGGCCATCTCCTCCCTCAAAACCTGGATCTCCTGCTGGTACTGGAGGGTTAAGGCAGCCTTCTGTTCTTCATGACTTGCCCTCTGCTTTCCCACCATCTTATCAAATTCATTGATCTGTGGTGATATAAAGAATGAAGAGGAATTAAATTAACAGTTTAACTTTTTTGTTTGTAGGAATGCATTATTTATTTATTTAACTTTTCTTTATACAGCTAATCTCATTGAGACACGGGGTCTCCTTCTCAAGAAAGACCTGTTTCAGACAACATACAGATAAGAAGATCCATATCACCTCATATTTGTATGCTAAATGTAAAGCTACAGCCAGCAGCCAGTTAACTTATAATAAAGGCTGGAAACTCAGAAACAGCTAGCCTTGCTCTGTTCAAACATACCAAAATCCAACAACCAGCTGTTAAATAGCAAGCTGTTTCTCCTGTTTGCAGTCTTTATTTCAGGTAAACGAAGCTAATAAGACCATTTACAGACCAATTAAACAGTACATATCTATGACCAAAATGCCATACAGTATATTGACTCTATTCACAATATTGGTATTACATAGATATGTATCCCAGTTCCTCCTGGGTCTAGTTTTTTTTAATATGAATGAAAAAAAATGAAAAAAAAAAAACCCAATGTACAATTAATACATTTGGTAAATGCTTGCTTCTGATTGGCCGCAGGGTGTCATTTAATTTTTGATATAAAGTGCCCCAAGAATGAGTCCTAAAACCCGGAAATAAGTTTGCATTTCAGCACTCCAGGTTCCCTCGAGATAAGGTCTGTGTTCAACACAGGCTGAGGACTTTCATGTTTCATTATACAACATAAAATACTTCAGTAAATACCCCACGGTGAACTTTAAAGGTTTTATGTGTCTTAAAACAAGGTGGTTGGTAATAAATGGTTAAATGAGACTACAGAACATCATCAAGCCGAACACAGCTTCACAGCCCCGCTGTATTATTAACGTTAAGTCATGCGGCTGTGGTGCAGTTTGTTTAAAGCCTAATGTGAGCTTTTTACTTTAGGTGATTGCACTGAGGCTTCAAATTTTATAAAAGTGGCGTTATTTGTGAAGATTATCTTGCTAAACAAAAGATGTAAATATCATACATGTTTGTTGCCACAGAGCTTATTTTCATATGTTAAATAAGGCGTAATGTTTGTTCATGATCAATATTGATTTGGGGACTGTGACATGGCTGGATAGCTTGCTAGTCTTGTTTTTAAACATAATGTCAAATTATATTTACTGTCTGTCAACCGTATGCAATGTTATTGACTTTGAATCATGCTAGAAAAACATCAGCTTTCTGGCTAATGTCTGAGCCAAAGGGTTGTATGAGCTTTGTGGACTAGAAATGTCTCCCGTTGACATTCGCGTTGTCTTCCTGTAAGAATCTTTTGGGGCGGTGATGATTGTTCCAGGGATTTGGTAAACCCTCAGATGTTACCAGGGAAACGAAGTTATGGCTTAGGAAAAAAAAACCCACAGATTTTAATTTTAAAATGCATGAAAATA
Organism: Plectropomus leopardus; assembly: GCF_026936395.1. NCBI lineage: Eukaryota > Metazoa > Chordata > Actinopteri > Perciformes > Serranidae > Plectropomus > Plectropomus leopardus. The sequence continues at coordinate 7,664,008 of NC_142189.1, forward strand.
TAAAATAAGGGTCCTCTTTTTTTCTTTGGAAAGTGACCAAAGTATAAACTGGATAATGCTATTTGAGATGCCCGTAATAAGGAATTAATGGCCTCCATGTCTGACATTATCCCTCACGTATGTGTGACACTAACTTTGCTTTCCAGCTGGTTTCGCAAGTCCTCCATTTCCTGAAGGTGTTGCTCCTTCAGCTGCTCCAGCATCATCTCTGCCTCCAGGCTCATGCTGAAGGGCTGAACCTCCTCTGAACCGATGCCTGCAAAAAGTCAGAAATGGGTTCAGCTAGTGACATTTCACATAACGTCTCCTCGTTTCTATGCAGAATGTTTATGTACTGATTGTTGTCATGAACAGATGTAGTTAGGACTCTCTAATTAGCTCTCTAGGGGCTGTATGTGTGTATATATGTATGATGTAATTATTAATTACCTGGATCAGACTCCATGCCGGGGCTTTTACTCTCCAGCTCTTCAGAGAGAGGTTTGTGGCACGGCTGATGAACTCGTCCAAGACTGTGAAACTCCTGTAACTCGGACTGCAGCTCATCAATACGATCCTGCAGCTCCTACCGAAGGAAAGCACAAGTTAAACATGCATTTGACATCAAGTCTGTAAAGACAAAATCACTGTCACCACTACAGGTCTGTTCATGTATGGACATGCGTTTACCCTGTACTGAGCTTCGTAGCCGCGGCGTATTTCTTTAATGCGCTCCTCTTGAAGGAGAAAGTCTGCACTGCCGGGATCCAGGTCTCCAAACTAAAGAAAGGAAGGCAGAAGAGGAAAGAGAGAACACGGGAAAAAAAATCATTAACACAAAAAGCAGGCGGATAAACACCACAACAAACAATGACAACAAATGTTTGAATAGAGAAAATCAGTATTGAAATAATGGACAAAATTTATAATATATCTTTTTTACCTTTTCTTTCATAACATTGTCCAAACTTGTCTGGAGTTTTGTATTTTGGTTTTGTGCCTCCACTAGTTTTTCAGTGGTGTCCAGCAACTCCATTTCAAGGCGTCTGTTTTCCTAAAAAAAAAAAAAAAAAAAAGATACTGTCAACATATGTTTAAAATTAATTTTTATCTTTTCATTTTGTATAATGATCATGATAATTATGAAATGTTTGGTAAGAAAAATGAGGCCATGTAAAGGTTCATCAGTGAGTGATTTATGCTTCGATAAACAGTATCAAAACTCATCTAAACACAGTCGTGGTACCTTCACAGAGATGGAAAGGTGGTCCCTGAGAAAAGATTCGTCCTCTCTGATCTTTTCAACCTCTGCTTCCAGTTCTTTACGCTGCACGTCGGCCTGCTGCTGCATCTGGTCCATCTCCTTCATCAGCTCCGATCGCACTGCTGTGAGCTTCTCTTTGTGCTCCTGGTCCAGCTTCCTGTAGACATTTAGGCACACAGACAACAAACAGAGTGTAATGCTGACAAAGAACACTATAACACCGACTCTCTGACTTTGAGTTTAGCAGGTTATTATGGTTAAATAAATAAAATGTAGCATATATATGAGGAAATGTAACATGAAAGTATAGAAAACTAATTCTGAACAGCTGCTGTCCTAATGAATAAACTAGAAGATAAATTGTGACAGCTATAACCCTGCTTTATTTTTTATCCTTAAATTCTAACTCAGGAATGAGGCCTGAGATGTACGGAAGAAAGAAGAGTCTATTAAACATGATTAAAATTATTCTGTACACCTTAAATGGATTGAGGCCTTTTGCTGTTATAAAAGTTGGAGAAGCAAAAGGGGACAGGTGAAATGTGAGGGGTAAATTACCTGAGATTGAGGTTGTTCATGTGCTCGATGGCAGAGTGACGCTCATCCACTTCGGCGGCAAGTTGAGTTTTTAGTTTCTCTGCTTTTTCCAGGTCAGATCGGATTTTCTCTTTCTCTCTGAGTTCTCTGTCGACACGCTCCCTGACAAAAGAAAAAAACGACCAATGATTATACAAAGATTTATCTATGACACAGGACGACAGGAACCAACCAACTATAATGCTACAGATGTTATTTCAGACTAACAGTTTCAAAATGTATTTGCACAAAATGTTTTTATCAAATACAAATGAAGAGCATTAATATGAGAATAAGCTGCATTGGTGACTCATACTCACAGAAGATATCTGATCTCAGCTTTGAAACTCGCCAGCGCTGCTTGGTGAATCCCATTCTTAGTCATGAGCAGCTCATTCTCAAGAGCCAAAGTGAGATCACTGAGGCTCAGTTTTCCATCTAGGTCAAAATTTAAAGCCTGCAAGAAATAATAATAATAATAATAATAATATTAATAATAATATAAATCTTTCATTTGTCTTTTTGAAAAATGCTAGAAAAGCATTTACTTATTTGAATCATAGAGTAAATACAAAAAAAATGACAAACTTTCTGTCATCAGCTGCCTCAGACAGTGTATTAGGGCCATTAAGTATAAATTAATAAAAAATGTAAAAGTATGGAGCCAGGGGATGGGGTAATATCCCAAGAAAAAAACTCAGAGATTAAAGTTGTAGATTTATGCAATAAAAACTTGAATATTCTGCAAAATTACTTTTACTTTTACTTTTACTTGTAATTTCATGAGAAGAAACTCACAAATATATTTTTTAACCTATCACGCTACAGACAATGCTGCTTGCCATTTATTAGGCTTGCAGTGGATGACCTAATCAAACTTGTGTGTCAAAATGTACAAATTAAAGAAATTCATGAATCTGAAATACTGATAATAATTAACACTAAAGGCCACAGTCACAATTAGCAGAATAATTACCTGCAGGATCTCAATGCTGTTTTCTATTCCCTCTTCTATCCAGGCATCCAGGATGTATTCGACCGGAGTGAAACCGCTTCCGTCATCGAGGGTGGAGAAGAGACGCATGCCGATGGTGCTGGTCAGGGCAGAGGGAGTGGCTATTCTGCGGCCTCCCTCATCAAAAGGCTGTACGGGGGGAAAAGTTTGGGTTTTTACTGGAGAAAACTGAGTTAATCTCCAAAATTCAAATGCAACCTGAGACATAAATTTCAATGATTCTATGAGAGAGAAACTACAAATAAACATGTTTTTGGCAACCGTTAATTTGTTTACTGCATGGTTATATTTTCTTCAATAAAGCGTGCACAGATAAAACAAAAGCAAATATACTGACAACAAGGGAACTGCTCCGCATCTAGTTACCTCGTCAAGCTCAGTAAACAAATACCTGAGTGGAGAGGTGTCGTTTCAGCTGTCTGTACGGCGTGGAGGCGGACGGCGTGGGAGGTTTGTTGAGGCTTACAACGCTGGAAACAAACTCCTGAACATTCATCACTCCATCACCAGTTAGACTCTGGAGTGCATCCATATTTATCTGAAAAATAAATTAATGTTTGAAGTAGCAACATTAGCTGGTGCAGGTGAAACAATGAAGCAACTGCAGAGGGCACATGCAGATAGATGAATATAGCCTTTTTTTACTAATGATAAGTTAAAAAAAAAACATTTATAAGAACTTAAATTTCTATTCTTGCACAAAATATAGAAATTCAAGCAATTTCAATGATCCGTGCCTATTTACGTGTATTTTTACCTATTTAAAAAAAAAAAAAAAGGTAAGGCTTTTTTTCCTCAGTTTCATAAACTTTAAAGGATTCAAGGACCTGTGTGAACTCTTCACAAGACTTTTGTTGCAAAAATGTATTTTAAATTGTGTGTCACTGAGTCAGAGAGAAATGCAGAGTGGTTTTATTAAACAGTGATTTGAAAACTTTTAAACAGTCACTCTATTCACTTTTAATCTTACCTCCAGGCCCAGGTGTTCACAAAGAGCGAGCAGTTCGGTGTGAGCAGCACATCCGTCCCATGATATCTGCAGCTCGTCACAGGCTTCACGCAGTCTCTCCTCTAAACAGGAGGACAGAGGGCGGATGGATCCCCGAGGTGTACTCGGCTCATCGGGGTTCCAGAGATGCATCTGACCTACACACAACATGAGACAGACTGTGATCATTCAGCCACAAACTTCTATAAAACGAATTAACTGAAAATACAGCGAATGTGACATACCCTCTGCCTCGTACTCCTCTGTGCTTGTTTCATGAGCATAGCGCTGTTAGAGACCAAAACACACAGAAATTAGTATCACAAAGAAGCAAGCATAATGTGACCTGCCAACATGTTTCTGTAAAAGATCTAAATTACAGAAACTCATTTGTGAGAAAAATTACCACATTAAAACTCTGCAGGCTGATTTTCTCATGTGACAATCAGCTGTTTATGAGTTCAAACATGTTTTTAAATTTCGTGAGGTTGAGTCTGGCTGCAAAGTGGGGGCAGCAGAATCCAACAAAAAGCACAAAAGAGCTTTTGTGACGACACGAGGGCATCAGGGACGGTCAGTGTGCAAATCACCACAGAGAAAATGTGTCAAGGACAATCATACTTCTCTATATTTTCTTTCCTCAACTTTAAACATGCTAATAATATACTATCCATGCCAATGTCCAACATTTTAAAACTTAACTTACATAACTTCAACTTAAAATGACATAAATAAGAAAAAATCAGACTGCTCACTCAGAAAAAAATGTTTATTTGCAACCAAAAAAATATTTTGCTGTTTAAAATCAAAATTCTAATGTGAGTTTAAAGACTTCAGTGTAAACTCAGTTATGTTTTTTAGTGCTTGTCAAGAAAAATATAAAAGGAGGAGGGGTTTATGTGGCCGAGCCCAGCGTGACTATCTATTGTCTGAGAAGCAAACAGTGAGGGAATGAAGAACAGATGGGATCCTGCGAGAGGCGTTTTGATACATGGTGTATAGGCATCCCAGAGGGTGGGGGTAGTGGGGGCTCATTGTTCCTCTGTCACAGTCCTGCACCCTCCTCCTCCCAACGCACCGGGCCTGCAGTCTCTGTGGCGGAGCCCCCCTGACCCATCCCCATCTGCTGGTCCCCAGGCCGGACATTGTAGCATTGTTGCAACCTAGATTAGTCAATGCTGAGACACGCTTCACTTCAATGTCTCGAATAGTGTTTGTCTTGACGCAGGCAGGCAGGAGCACGGACAATACGCAGAATATTAACACATCCATCCGCGCACAAGCTGAGCTGGACATCATTATACCATTTTGGTGACCAGTCGGAGACTTTTCTTTGCTGTGATTTATTCTGCTGCAGCACATTTATGCCTGCACGTCCATTAGTTTGAAAAATCAACCTGGTGTCCAAAGGCCATGGGAGTCAGTAAATCCTAAACTTACAGCTGAATTTAGCCATTATTCTGGTTATCTATGTTTTTTTCTTTAATCAATTAATGGTTTAGTAGGTCATATGGCTGCACAATATATAGTTTCAGCATGAACACTGCAATGTGTGCGTGAGCAATAGTCACTTCACAGGACATGCAATGTTAAAAGACGTCACGCTACACATTTTTTTTGCTGTTTGTAACAAAAGGAAAACTGGCATGGTTCTAATTTCTCATAACTAATGTTACCAGCTAGGTCTACCCCTTTAAGACAAGAAGAGTGAGACTCTCCTACTTGTGAACAAAAATACTGTAACTAAATAGCTCTATTTGTCAGAACACAAGACTATAAAAGCTGCAAGCCAGTCTAAAGCTAACTGAGTTAGCCTAAAGAAACCGGAGGTCTCTCAACTACAGTCCAAAGTTGTGAAGCTGGAAAGGTAACGTTAAAACTACTGTTAATCTACAGAATAATTCTGTATGGTAAACAACTAAAACACGGCGCACTAGTAGTCAACCACTACCTGAGAAAGAGCAAGGAACAGGAGGGAAGCAACATAAGGGAGCCCCCTTATTTTAGGGTCAGCAACATGCATTATAAATGTAACATGTTAGATCATTGACTTCAGCCTGGATTGATTGAATATGAGTCAAACAGTGTATTAAACTACCTTATCCCCCCTCCTCGCCCACAGAAAAGTCATTTTTCAGCTCTTATTATTATTTTTAATTTCTATGCAGATGTACTCCCCAACAAAATAACACCATTAATTCTAGAATAATTGTTTTTTTTCAAAGCAATTAAAGTCATCTTATGAAAATCACAACGCCACTTTTTTCCAGTATCATGCAGCCCTAGTCAGTAAGATGTCCAAAGACATGCAATTTAAAATGCTATAAAAGGAGACAAATCGTCTACATTACAGCCAATAAGGCTGGGCAATATGGAGAAAATAAAATATCATGACATTTTTAAGCAAATATCACAATATTGTTACGATATTGTAGGGTTGACTTTAGGTTGACTTTCACAAAATATTTTCACAATGAGAATTTGAAAAATAATCACCAGTAATGTGGATATAATAACTAAGGGGGTAAAGGCAAATAATACGACAGTCTAATGAATCCAGAAAATTTCATCACTTTACTGTCATGCAGTCATAAAAACCAGGAAAAGAAAAAAAAAAAGATATCTTGTCTCATAAATGATAACAATATAATATTTATATATTGCCCAGCCTTAATAGCTAAATAGATTTTCAGTACAAAATGGGACCTCTTGCTGGGATTACTGTACATTTCTCACCCTAATTTCCATTGCAGGCCACAGACGCACAAAGTATGAGATTAGACCTCTCTACATATGTCAAACAACTCTCCTTGTCAGCAGTGAGAGCCGGATAATCCAAGAAAAGGATCTAGAAGATCAACCAGAGGAACCATGCAGAGTGTTCAGCTGTGACTGAACTAATGCTTTACAACTCTGCGACACAGACACACGTCCCAGTCAAGCCACTAATGTTCAGTGCAGACAATGGGAGACACCTGCTTTCAATCTTAAATAAAGAAAAAGGACCTGACAGCAACCCTGGCAACCCTGACGACCATAAACACAACGACTCTCCTTATCTGCTGACAGCTCTGATCTGTTTCAATATGATGATGTAAATTCCTAAATCACTGTGCTGTTGGCTTGACGACCACATCGCAGCAAGAATATACACTCAGGGCAAAGTTCAACACTTACACAGAAGCGTACGATGACACATTAAATCGACGACTGTGTGTGACGTTACACAAACACTGCAGTTACATCTTGACTACTGCAGGCTTATTAAACAGTAATTATGCTCCCAGTGTTATTTACAGACAGTGCTGCGTTGTTATGCAATGTACAGGGCCTTGTGATTCCTGCGTTTGAGTGTCTATATTACATTTCAGGACCTGCCCTGCGTGCCACTAAGCTGATTAGCTAAGAATAACGGCTCGCTGACGGCCTGTGTCGCCGAGAAGCACAGCACATACAAGGACAGGAGGTGATAAGGACGGCATCCGAGTGTCTGGAGGTTCAGATCGGTGCTGGAAAAAAATCAGAGAACATCAGCCTTAGCCTTTTACCTCACGCTTCCGGGGAACAGCTGAGTCATAGTTGTCCTCCTGATCCTCCTCCCCCTCCGCCGGGTTTGTGTTTGCAACTTCAGAGAAGTCTGAAATAGGCTCGATGAACTCCGGTGTGGAGCGGCGGCCGTAACGTTTACTGCCCTTCACGAACTTTGGTTGGATCTCTGGAGATTCTGACGAGAAGCAATGACAAGATCAAAAAAGGGGAATTATCATTACATCCACAGCATTTAAAAATATCATAAGAAGGCATGCAGAACAAAGGTTATTATTAAAAACAGAAAGAACAACTGATCAATGACTAATACATGCTGCAGCCTGCAGCATCTACTTCTCCAAAAGTGACAACTTCTCCAAAAGTGGTAACTGCAGAATCTTTTTAAAGTTTCCATTTGTTTGAACCAAACTGCAGGTTGGACAGACTTCATCAACGGCAAAACTGAAATGATGCAGTAAACTTACTGTTGATGCATCCTTTTTTCTAATAATACTACATTGTGAACAACAACTCTGTGGTGAAATCACATAAAGAGTGGCGCTGCGTGACTCTGTTTGTTTTGAATGTATTTCTTGTCATGGAAACCAGTAAAAAAAACTTGTTTTGAATGATGTTATCACATTGTCGGTGATGTGTCTGTTTTTTTTTCCGGAGGTCGGCACAGACACCTGCATGCCCACCAGATCACATCCCCTGCTCTGGATGCTACTGTGGCCTGACTACACGGCTCAGAGGTCCTGAGGACCACCGACAAACAACAACATTAGAATTTTAGGTTCCGAAAATGTGCTGAAATTCACACATATACATGTATATATATATATATATATATATATATATATATATATATATATATATATATATATATATATATATATATATATGGCTATGATGACGATTTACTGTCCAGGGGACACACTGTGTTTAAATTTTTTAGTGTCTGTTTCCAAGAAATTGATCATTATAAAACTAACATTCTTTACGTTAGTTACATAAAAACAAACAAACACACAAACCATGCCAGTGGTCCAGCCATGATGGTGTAAATAGTTCAACTGCCGGTTAATTGGCTTTGAACCTGCGCTTTTGGCTCTGAGCCTCTGTATGTAGATTTACAGCTGAATCAGCATGTGGGCTGTTCCACTCCTTCAGCCTTCACAATCACCTTCTACACTTGGCTGGCTTGTTAAGCGGAGAGAGTGTCGTTAAAGTTCAATATTTAACTGACACTAAATCACAGATTAGGTTAATGATACGGCCTCATGCTTTGTGCATGTTTTCAGGCAGGTGTTGCATCTGTTTTAAAGATATTTGCATGCGATTTCTGTGAAAACATGAGAATCAAGACTTTACCTGGTTTCGACAAGGTCTCCTGTTCTGCTGGTGGTGGCTCAATAGTTGATGACAACACCAGAATCAGTGCATTCTTGAACTGGTTGAAGTCAACCTGAAACGAGAATGAAGAAGTACAGAAGTAGTTACATAAATGTGAGGAAATGCCAGCAATGCTTAGCATGTGGAGCAAAAGTTTATGAAATTCCTCAGACTGGATGTAATATTCCCCATGTGCCGGGTGGAGGCTGGGTGTCCCTGGGTGTCTGGGTGGAGGAGGGTTTGCTGAGCAGAAGCAGAGAGGTCACACTTCAAGAATCAACAGCTGCTAACCCTGAATATGCTGATTTTCTTTGTGTGCCGAGGCTGGCGGCTGCCGGCTTTAGGTAGGGGGTTTTCTTTTTTGACTTTATTGTTGGATGCCATGGCTAGGCAATCAGTTCGCTTGCCCTCTGCTAGCTTTTACCCCGCCCACACACACACACGCTAGACAATAGACATCCGTCTGTCCACACGCTTATATACAAACCCAACTTGATGCAAAAGTGTGGAGGTAAGCAGTTTGGCTCAGTGTCATCCCTCTGTTTTACTCTGAAAAGATAAAAACTTGAAATCCTCTAAGTGTGCAATCCATTGTACACAACCTGAAATCCACTTGCACAGATTAGACCAGTGTCGTTTCTTTTTCATACATTTCCACATGGAGCACCCTTAAAGAAATGCATCTGTGGATGGTGATTATCTGGCTCTGTTGTCCTGACGACAGACACCTGGGATCAGGGCTGATGGGGGCACATTTTCTCCTCAACAAGACGGCTAACAAAGCACCAAAAAGCCCAGAGACACAAAGACCTGAGAGCTGGAGTGGCTCAATGCAGGCGTCTGCCAAATTCAAAGGATGCAAAGAATTCTTTGCACAGGGACGACTCACATGTGCATCAGAAAAAAACTATATTTTCCTGCAAATACAACTTTTCAGAGCAAAATACTGTAAAGCATAACATGCCTGTAGGACAAAAACAAACCAGGGATGTCCCGATTTGATTAAGGCATATTTTTTTTTTAACTTATCGGTGTCAGCTATATTGGGCTTCAAATCATTTGTTTTATGTCAGTTGTTTTTACTTTCACGCAGAGCAACACTGGGTGTCAACTCTTCAACTCTGCTGTCTCTCCACCTGCGGTGAAACATCAAACACTATGATTGGAAAAATGCACCACAAGGCCGTTTATTTACTGAAGTTAAGAGCAGCTCAGTGTGAGAGTCTCGCATTTTGTTTTCAATAAAGCGCGTGGTGTTTCTCCGCTCTGTTCGCAGCAGAGACAGATATGGTGCAGAGCTTACTACAACCACACCCACCACGCCACTGCAAATGCAGTAAATGCGTAATCAGCCCAAAAGATGTCACAATGACCAAAATAAACACTCAGCAGGATGCAGTTCATTCAGGTAACTCAGGCAAGGCTGCACCAAAGCGGCTAACACTGGAGAACACACGCGGGGACAGAGACATTCCTTCAGGACATCGACGAGACCAAAAACATTAAAAAGAGGTTTGTCTTTTACTTTATTTAGTCACTTTTACTTTATTTACAGTCAATAATCAATGGGACTGAGAGTAAAAAAGGGGACTGGGATATCCCTAAAACAGCTTTTTTGAAGTGGCTGATGAATAAACTCACCCTGGCAGTGAGGCGGTCCTGGCTCTGCAGCAGTGTGTGGAGAAGAGCAGGTGTAGCATCGTCCAGGTGCAGCGACTGGCAGAGGTCAGACAGCTCATCCACACACAGCGAGCCAGAGCCGCTGGCATCAAAACTGTTAAAAACTTCTTTTAGGCGCTCCTCGTACTGGTCCTGCTCCTGGGTGTCATCCATCCCACAGGACAGCACCCTGCCCTGAAAGACAAGGAAGGAAAATCCTGGTTTTATATAAGACTTTCCTTCGATTTTAGCTGATGTGTCCATCCAAAAACACCAGAACTTCAGGCATTCGCAAAAAATCAAAACAAGAGGTCAAAATCTGTTCAGTCTAACAGCATGATATATTCAGTCACCGTTAATACTCACAAACAGGGTGGAAACATCTATCTCAACAGCATGCGTCCCTAACAGCTCCTTCATTTGTGACTGTCGCTGAGCGACTGAGCCACCAACACACACCGCTCCAGCGTCATTTGTGGTGGAGGCTTTGGCTAATCCAATTAGAATGATTAGACAATCAGGTAAATTGATAGACGCGGCCAAGTCTGACACTGACCATGACTCTCTTTCAAAGCCTTTAGCTTGGTTGTTTCATGTAGTTCAATCTGATGCACATGTGAAAGGGGGAATTCATCTTGTATAGGCAGTTTGATGCATTTAAATGCATTTGTTATAGATAGTGTCAATGAATATAATATCAAAATGTGAGGGTTAATAATGATAAAAATGATAACAAGCAACATGTTTGAGGTTTTTAAGACTGAATGCTCCATGAAATAATTCACACTGGTGATAAAGATGAAGGACAGAGACACCAAAGTGGCTCTGAACCAAGTGGAACAAGAAGCCACAAACTAATTGGGAAGGTCACAACAAAAGCCTCGAGCCAACACTCAGTGGCGGGCAGAATCAGTTACAAAGACACGGACAAAGTTGTTACACTTTCTGTTTGGATGCATCATTGCTGTAATTAAGAAACAATGTGAACCATTTGACAGAGAGCAAACCCCATTTGTGTCCCCAAAAACAGAGGTCTGGAGTCCAGAACAGCACAATTAAGCCATGTCTGTCTCAAACAACGAAGGAAACGCAAACTATGAATTCTGATCATTTTTGTATGAAAGACGAATGCAAGAGGTAATCATGCATCACAAAAATAGAAAAGATGGAGTCTGACTAATTTAAGCACTGACATAACTCATAGACGCAACAGCTCAGGTCAGCCACCTGAAGCTTAAGGAATAATGTCAGTTAACATGACTGGAAATAGCAATACAGAGCTGAGCACAGTAAAACATTCACCTACTTCTATTTTTACTTTCCACAAATTGTATGTCTGACTGTTACAACACATTTCTGCACGCTACATGAATACTTGGACTGCTGGCATCAGTCGTATGTTTATAATGTGCCCCTACTTCATATTTTTCAGCTTTCGCCATATTTCTTTCAACTTGTATTATTGCACTTTTAATTACCCTGCTTCAATGTATATGTGAACCTGTATCATGAACTCTTTTTGTGCTTAATCCAGTATTTTCTTTTGTTTAAGCTTAAATCTCTCCCTGTACGATGAACAAATAAGGCGTCTTGTTTAGGATCTTTTTTTCATTTACTGACTGCACATCTTACTGCCTCTTTGTTTCCTTCAAAGCTAAGCACTTTATTTTTTTTACATCTTTATTCTTTGTGTTGCAGCTTTTATGATACACCCTTTGTTTTTTGTCTTATTCTGAACTGCGTACATATCACAGCACTTTAACACCTTTAGTGTTTCTACAGAGTTTAAGTTTCATGTTTTTAAGTGTTTGTCGTGCTGCAAGAATAATTTCTTCTTGTGGGATGAAAAAGAGCTGAACTAAACTTTGTTCCATCATAAGAATTGCAGAAATGTTGTGTATATGACCTTGTGAACTGAAGTTTGAAGAGTGTGCAATTATATATCTGATGAGTTAAAATACAAAGAGCACCCTCCTCCTGACCCCTGCCTTTCCAGCTGCTCTCAGCGAGATCATCGAGTGCTCGGCCAGGTGTCCCCCACACCCCAGACTTGGGGTTCCCATTCACCACAGACAATAGAGACAAAAACCAAATCAGTATTCTGCATCTGCACTTTTTAGCAGCTTATGAAATGCAAGAAAATCATGGCTCAGCAGCACGGCAGTTTGTCTAAAGCTATAATGATGGGAAAAAAAGAAGACATCAAAACAAATGTATTAAAACTGAAGGAAAAGAACACTGGCCTGACCTTATCTAAATTATCTCACTAAGTTTCCCTCCTCACACTTTGCTTGTTTTGTCGCACTGATTCAGTTTGCATTTTCCAAGCAGCCTCTGAGCCAATTATCCCGGTAGTCCTCCAGCTCGGCTCAGCCACAGTGGCTCATGGTGGCCGAGGTTTGACAGCTGCTGCAGCCAAAGAATCACTTGTCCAGGTCACAAGAAAAAGGTTAATCCTTCACACCATCCCACCATGCACTTTCACTGCTAATTATCACTAACAGATGTCAAATCTGGAAAAACTAAAAAGTTCAATACTTGTACAGGCATAGGAGATGATGACAATTCAATAAACTCCAGTTTCTTGCATATTTCTAAGCAAACTAGAGAGAAAGAATCACACCATGAAGAAAACTTTCTTATAAACTGCAGCAATAATACATTTGTAACTTCACAATCTCAATACATTCACCTTAAATATGCACCAAAACACAAAAGAAAATTCCTTGTATCTGAAAACCTTCTAAATCTGAATTTACTATAAGAACTATATATAAAGCTTACAAAATGTGATTGGAGCGAAGACGTTTTCATTGAACATTTTGGGAATATCTAATGAAAAATAGTCTAATTTCTGATTAAGCATATGAATGCATATATTGTATATTTATTATGTTCATCAATCCTGTAGGAATGAAACCGTCACTAGGTCCTGCAATTGCTTTATTTCTGCAATTTTTATGATTTTTTGTGAATCTTTTTGTACTTGACCCCAACAAAAAGCCAAAAACCATATTGCATTTCTATTTACTTTTGCATAGCTTTACACAGACACAAAAAAAGTGTATAAACTTTGAACACAGCATTGCAAAAAGCGACTGATGAGACCTTAGAAAATGCTATTTTTGCCCTGTTTGCCAAAGGTGCACCTGGCATGTGACTGCAAATCTACTCACTGTCAACACTTTCATCTCTGAGCTGATGAAATAAGAGCAAATATTATTTTTAGTGGTTTTATGATTCAAAACAAAACAACTCTTTTTAATTACTCCATGTTAAAGTAAAAAATAATGTGGTGAGATCATTTTTAAACTTTTCCACAGTCAAGTATCTATCACAGTTGTTTGTCTGGGATGTGAAAACAATGTTTAAGTTCAAAATAAACTATTCCCAATGCACCATATCACATACAAAACAGTTAAAAAACTAAGTTTTTAACAACCAAAAACTTGTGATTATCATATCAGCTATAAACCCTCTTCACAATAAAAGTGCAGTAAAATATGACAAGAAAGACCAATATCAAATGTTAAATCGCATTGGTTCATGTGTCCAGTTATGAATAAATAAATCTCCTCTAGCATCAGTGACTGGAAACAGCGTCAAAAGTTGCCCCTGTAATGCTTGACTGCAGCTTAACTTCACCTGAGTGCACTTTAAAGTCAGTTATGGGTATAATAAACATAACTATGAAGCGGTTTAGCTAAAAAGCTAAACTAGTCAAAGAGGAAACTCACAGAGATGAGCTATGCTAACCCGGCTAAGTTACCGACAGGCATGTGAGGAGGAAACAGTTTGTCGGGATTGCCGTTGGCTCCATCTTCATCCTTAAATGTTTTATGTTAAAACTATGAAAATCAGAGAAGGAACAGTATCGACATTGTTAGCCAAAAAAACTCACCAAAGTCTCCGAACTTGGACGATAGTTGGCTCCTTTTTCAGCTGAATTTTGGATATTTACGCTAACTTAAAGGCGGGTATAAATAAACTTTTGCAGCACGTCTCTTGTGCTCGTGTCGCGGCTCCCTCGCAGGTATAAATCTCCAGATGGATAAGTTATATGAGTCGTTAGCTTGTAGATAAAGTGGGTTTTTGAGGGGTTTGTTGTTTTATTTCCAGAGGGCTTGGTGGTCGCTTTGTGTCCTCGGCTGTGTATCATCCTCCTGTGGGCTCGTAGCGGATTTTGAAAAGCGGCTGGTAGAGGAAGGGGCGGTGACAGGCAGCCTGCGACGGGCTGACTGGACACAGTCCCGCCCCCTGTGGAGCACGCTAACACGGCCAAATTAATATGATACCTCCCTGTTTTAAAAGATAATAAAATGTTCATCTCGGTGTTAGTGGACCGTTATGTTATGTAATTGTAACATCACAAATTGTTCATGAGGAAAAAGATAACGCCTGCACACTTACTCAGTGCCACATGAGTTTATCCCCATGAGACCCCGTAGAAAAAAAGTTTTTATTATTTTGACTTTTTAACATAACTTGAGTAATTGATGCGTAAATAGGAAATTACAAAGTTTTTTTTATCCCTCAAAAATGTTATTTATTGGTGTTTCATAACATGTCACTAAATGTACATTTAATTAGCTATAAGGACCACCACTCAAAAAAGTGCATGTAGTATGAAATAAATAAGGAAAAGGAAAGGGTCTCAATAAGTTCTGAGTTATTTACATATCAAGTAATACAACCATACAATTTGACCTACAGTTTAAAATAAATTTTAAAAAATTTACTTTGGTTGTAGAATTTGATGATGGCGTGGCATTGTCGGATGAAACAGCTGATTGTCTGAAAGCAGCAAAATGAGACAAACAGAGTGGAGCAGCGCGGATCTCCGACAGCGCGGATCTCTGACACAGAGGTTGGCGGCGCGGATCTCAGTCAGCGTGGATCTCCGACAGCGGCAGCGAGTGTGTTGTATGCAAAAACAATGTAATTAGTTACTAAACCTGTTGGGTAATTGTAATGGAGTAAAAAGTGCACATTACCCTCTGAAATGTGGTGGAGTAGAGGAAGAAAGTAACATGAAAAGAAAGCTACCTCTATGTTTTGCACAATCTTGCATGCAGAGGAAAAATATGTGGTCTCAGGTGTCAGAGCACAGTGTGTACACTCTAAACAATGTATTATGCAATACAAAATTCAGACCAGTGTTTACTCAAAACATCAAATATTTCACATAAAACTGTAGGCACCTTCCTTAAAACATGACAAACTTTACTGAGTTTGATCATTTGACTGAAGACAACAAATATAACTTTAGAAAAGCTTTTCATCTTCCTTCTTTGGTGTCAATTTTAGGTCACTGGACCTTTTTTTTTTGGAAATGTGCTCTTGTCACCAAATCCTGGGTAAAAGTGCACTGGATGGTCAGTAGGGTGCGCTATTATAAAACTTTTAATCTGGAGTGTCTCTAAGTACATTTTGTATTAACTGTACTTCAGCCATTTAAAGGTTGATTAGGAGTTTACACACAAAACATAATTAACATGTCAAATATGCACTGCATTAACCCTTTGAAACCTGGAGTAACATCACTGCTGTTGTGTTGCTTTCAGATGTATGGTGAAAAAAAATAGTGAAAAACTATATTTAAAATTATTGAACAAAATTATTGTCATTTTAATGCACTTTTCTGGGTCATTTGCTTGTTTTGTTTTAATTTTCCAATTCTTTAAAATTTTCTGGTAATTTTCATGTACTTTTCACTAAATTTCTGGTCAATTTTTGGGTTACTTCTTTCATTGCTCAATCCCTCTTCTCATATTTTTAAAAGAAATCAAGCAAATTTACTACATTTTCAAAAGGTTACATTACTTTAAAGTATAAAGTACTTGAAATAAACTCCATCAGTGCATCAATAATAGTAATCCAGTAATATAATATATACTAATAATACACTATTACAGACCATTCTGTATTATGAGGACGTAACTGGTGCTTAATTTGCATTTTTAAAATAATAATTACTTGCTTTAACTTGATTTAACTTTTTAATGACCGAATCAACAAAGTATTTTTACATGTGGTACTGTGCTGCTACCGCTACTACGTCAAAGAACTTCAACGCCCACAATGCCTTGTATTGGACTGTGGTGACGTTAAACACACGTGACCTGTCAGCTGGTGTGTTCGTTGCTTGCAGTGTTTGAATAACTGTATTAAATGTGAACCAACTGCAGCAGAGGAGATGGTTAGATTCAGTTGAACGTTGACCTCTTTTTTCTCTGTATTTCACAACAGTCATATTGTCAGAGCTCAGCTGGATTCTCCCTGACTTCACGGCTGAATTAAGGAAAAGGGAACACACTGTTTTTGTTGTTGCAGACAGGAAGTAAATTCACTTGAGGCAGGAATGAAGAGAGCGGTGATATTTCTGATCACTGTCTACGCCTCAGTGCCTGTCATCATCTACCTGTTCCCCTGGATAGTGGGACATGTCGTATATTCCCACTTGAGTAAGTAATTTGTGTTTCCTGTTCAGAGAGCTTTTCTGATGTACAGTCAGAGGAGAGGTAACCATATGGGTCATACACACTGTGGTGGTTACTTTGTGAAAGTGATATATATAATATGTATTTGGATATTCTTATTTTAATATCTGTGCAGAAACATAAATTGTATTAATATGAAATAGCCTGTGGACCAAGTTATGTGTTGTAGTTGCAGTGAGATGTATGCTATTTTATGTTATAGCATGCTATTATCAACGTTATTGTGAACGTTATACGGATTTAGTTGTGTAAAGATAACCCATAAATACCTACAAATGTTCAAATAGCAAATGCATTCCAAATTATGAATAAAATCATCAAATTGTGGCTCAATACAGTGTCCCACTGTTAAGAAAAGCTCTAATAAGCCATGTTTGTTAATTGTACATATTCCTACAATAAGTGACGCACTAGAATTCATGTATGTCCTGTGAAATCATAAGATAGTATTTCGTATAATTCACCTACAAAACATACAATGATACAATAAAATGCAATATGATATGACACAATTTGATAAATACGTTACAATATGATGATGCATTACTGTGTGGTGTTATAGATTATGGCGCATGATAATATACTACTGAAATACAAAAATCAGTACTGACCTTGTGTTTTCTTGCCTGCTGCAGTAAGGTTTCCATTCTTTGTGGATCTCAGCAGACCTGAAGACGTGCTGAACCACACATGCAACTTCTACCTCGACACGGAGGAGGGGGTCTCAGTGGGCGTCTGGTAGGTCGTTTTTGGGTCGCTGTTTTGTCCTTTGAAATGCATCAGTACTTGAAAATACCTCGAGCACGTGCATATTCGGTACAGGTGGCTCCTGAGGACAAAGGACCACAATTTAGTCATTAATCTGCACGAGACCACTCAAAGGAACCCTACTGTAGATCTGATAACACAAGCAGATTTGTTTTTCTTTCTCCTCTCTCGCTCTCTATCTTTGTGTCTCATAGGCACACGCTCCCTGCCAGCCAATGGGAGGAGGCCGCAGGGAGAAGCCCTGAGTGGTACTGGGAAACTCTGGGAGACGGCCATCCTGTTATTATCTATCTCCACGGCAACACAGGGACCAGGTGAGGATAGGGACCCTCGAATTGATCCTAATGGAGTCTAGTGGGTATCACATGACTGCTCAGGCCCCTGGGCTTATCCACAGGCACAACGAACACAACGTTTGTGGGCTGGAGTAAAAGAGTCCTGTTTGTCTCTATTCATTGCTCTCATATCATTTCTGCAGGGCCATAAATCACAGAGTGGAGCTGGTGAAGGTACGGTTCCTGTTTGAAAGCATTTTCCAGGTTTGATGAACAGTTTGGATTTAAGATTAAATTCAGATTTTTGTGTGTTGCAGATTTTAAGTGCTGCAGGGTACCATGTCGTCTCTTTTGACTACAGAGGTAAAATGTTTAATGCTGCTCTTTCAAGTGATAATATTTCTGCTAAATATGACCCATAATCCCTTTTTGGGGTCCTGAATTTTCCTAATTTTATAAACTTATAAACATATTTCTTTCAGATCCCAAATTAATATCATTTAATTTTTTTAAAACGGTTTTCATGAAGAGGTTTAAAAGGGACAAATTTACTCCAACCATTTGGTAACGGAAACATACTGTACGTTTGTCTATAAGTGACTATTTTTGCAAAAATAACAACAATTCAAAATGACAACAAAATTTAATTATTCATTCAGACCCCCTATAACACGTTAAGCATGAAATGTTTCCTTATTTAATATTATAACAATATGTAATTATATGGTATCCTTCCTTGAAATATGAAAATAAGAAAAAAAATGAACTTGTTCTCAAAGACCACCCTCAAAATAAACTCCATATGCTTTTACATAAAAAGCCCTTATGGGTTTCATTGGCACTTTTATCAAGGTTGTGAATTTTTTTGGGACTAACATTTTGTGCCAGTGCCTTTTGGATGTCCCATTATAGCAATACGTTCTGGTAAATTCTGTATTTTGTCACTTTTAGTGATTGTGAAAGCCCAGTTTGTAACAAAAGGGAAGGGTCATCACTTCAGTACTTTTCCTTATATTGGCCAGAATAAAATAAAAGTTGATTGTCATTATTGTTATTATTTTCTTAAATGAGTAAGGAAGTCAATGTCAATATCACAAAAGGGTTTAAATTGGTAGTCTTTCCACGTTTACAACAGAGTATATTACTGATGTATTATCCTGTTAATGACTATACAATGTTATCTGGAAACATTCATGATTTTGAGGGTTGGTATGTCTTCTAATTTAGGTTTTGGAGACTCTACTGGGGAGCCAAGTGAAGCTGGACTGACCACTGACGCCCTCCATGTTTTCCACTGGGTAAAGAAACGCAGCAGCGGAGGTCCTGTCTATCTGTGGGGACACTCGCTCGGATCTGGGTGAGTTTCAATAAACAGTGACATCCATTACCCATGACGCCAACTGAAATATAAGAAATGTGTAGCACATACTCTTCTTTTGTTTTCTTGTAGGGTGGCAACAAATACTGCAGTGAAATTACAAGAGGAAGGTGAGTTTTTGCCTTTAAAAGGCCCTGGATTAACATAGGGGATTTTAATCACTTTGGCTGATTAGATCTCTTAAGTCTTTGAGGGCATGTAAAGGCTGTTTGATTGGCATCTCTCTCACTTTTTTGTTAGTTTGCAGATGTCCAATAATCAGCCAGAATAACTCAAAACACCCGTGTGTGTATGTGTGTGTGTGTGTGTGCCGGTCCCTTCAATGGCAAGGGCAAATAACTTTTAAAAAATGCACTGAAAATCACAAACTGTATGCTGAATTTCATTATTATTAATTTTCTGCATATCATTTTTATACGGTATATTTTTTAATCGTGTTTTTAATCATTTTTGTCTTTATTATCAGGGTCTGTTGTTGATGCTTTGATCCTTGAAGGAGCATTCACAAGATTAGGAGAAGTCGCAACCAACCATCCGCTCACAAAGGTGAGGCCAGTTGTTACATTTTTTTGTCAGCTCTCAGCTCCTCAGGGTGTTTACCGATCCATGAAAACACAGCTGTTTAAATTTGCTTTTGTTTCAAAAAAGCACATAAATACAAAGAGAACAACATTTTTTAAACTGCAAATGTTGGGGAAATAATAAAAAAAAAATACAGGACATTTTTAATTAGACAGCTGATTCAGTACAGAGACTGGGGGGCACACAGTAGCTCACCTGGTTGACTCCAACCTGCGGCCTTTTGCTGCATGTCATCCCCTCTCTCCCCTTTCACACTAAGGCTGTCCTAAACATGATAAAGCCAAAAAATAATCTTAAAACAGTCTTAAAAAGACAAGAAGGCAAACAGGAAACAATGGGAAAAGAAAGGTGAAATAATACACAAAAGTCAAATTTGGATTTAAACCAATGAAATCATGTTCATATGACTTAATGAAGATTCACAATTAGACCAAATCAAATAAATACAGTAGTAAGGCCTTAAATGTAAATATTTCTTCTTAGATACAGATATTAAGACATGTTTACCATGGTAAAATCACTTATTGTTGATAAATAGTGAAAAGGCTCACTTCTATCACTTTCTGTACCCATACTCATACCCATACTGTCCCCACACTATCATCACTCATTTGAAATTCACGATTTTAAACCCAATACTTATTTCTATTCTGCAGGTATTTGTGTTTTTATTGTTTAAGGACACAGGAAATTGCAAAATATTTCTACTCAGCTTTTACCCTGTTTTTCTTCCCACCAGATGTACATGTTCCTTCCGGGATTCGAGAGTTTGCTGTGGAACATATTGGATATGAACAACATTGTGTTTGATAACAATAAAAAGTAAGTTCCTCTTTTTTAAGTGCTTAATTTGTGGCTCTTATTCTTCTTGGTTTATCAATCTTGCAGGGTTTGCAACCTTTTCCATCTTTAAATAAATGCAGCATGCAAAAGAATATGATAAAATGGTACAAAATAGATTTTGTATTTAGCTAATCTATCTCTGACTGTGAAAACATCTCCACAGTTTAAAGGTCTTGACCAGCCCACTTCTTCTCCTGCATGCAGAGGACGACCACATTGTTCCCTATCACATGGGTGTGAAGGTACAGTATGTCTTTGTGTGTTTTGATCATTTTCTAGTGGATGTTGCTGCCTCTTTGCTGAATTATTTTGCTTTTTTCTCTATCTCCAGCTGCATGAGATATCACTCCAGGCTAAGAAAGAATATAACAGAGATGTTCAGGTTGAAATGATCTCCTACAGTGCAAACCTTGGATATCGCCATGACGAGATCTACTTAGATCCCAATCTGACGAATGTAGTTGGGTAAGTTTTGTCAGAACTTTAAAATGCATGATAAACTAATGTGCAAAACCAAAAGAGCACAAGCGTAAACTGAACTTACCACCACGCGGTTGTATGCCTAAGCGTTTGAATTCTTGAGGTATGGCCAAAAACATGTTTTGTGAGGTCACTGTGACCTTTGACCAACAAATTGCCAAATTTGAAGAAATTCCCTCAAGACATTTTTAGATATCGCATTCTCGAGAATGGGATGGACATACATGCATATGGACAGACAGATGGACAATCCAACAACATAACGCCATGGCTAATGCTGGCACGGTTGCATAAAAACTATGTTTTTCACTCGGTTAACTGTGTTTTTCTTGGAAATTCTGTCCGTAAAAAAACAGAAAACAACTGAAAATAAATAATATTTTATCTGTTTTGTTTGCAGGAAATTTCTACAAAATCTGAGGCCTTAGATCGGCTCTTCCTCCTTCAAAAAGGACCAATAAATCCCAACAAAAAGATTTATTTTTGTCACAAAACAAAAGCACTAATTCTACATGTTATATTATACAGTAGGTTTGTATTTCAACACTGGGACAAAATACCGTAAATCACAAATGAAGTAGATTCATATATTTCCTCAGCAAAGCTACACTGAAACAGACACAAACAAATCGTCTGACTTCAGTACAGACAGGCATTGTCACTCAGTGCATACAGCATTAAGTCGCAAGAATGTGATCAAAAATTCGGTGAAGTCAGCTGCTCTGTTACTAGCATCCCACTGAATTCCCGACATGCAGAAGCCCCCACCAATCCTGAACTCCAGGAATGCCAAAAGTGAAGAAATTATTTGACCTTGCTCGACACTGACTCTTGATATTCTGTATATATTGACGCTGAAAGACTGTAACAGACAATTTTTTGAATTCAAGTGTGTGACTCAGGTGCTGTGACAATAAAAAGTGATCAGAAAATGGTAACGTGCAAATGTGAGTTCTGAAACACCCACAGTTCTTGACGTGTGACTTCAAGGTTAAAATAAAGGAGCAGTAAATTATTTTTAAACATACAGGCAGCCCCTTGGTTGTGAAACAGCCTCACATTTTCTTCAGAGCTCTTGTTTCTTTGATGACCCCTCTCGGTCGGCTACACGCCCCACACCTCTGTGGCGTCATGTGATGGTTCTGTCGCTGGTCACCATCTTCGTCCACTCCTTTGGATTCTTTTAGAGAAAAATAATGAAAGATTATTATAGGTTTGTAAGTCCCTCCAGGATTTCGCAATCACATCAACGCAAATTCAATTCCTGTGAATTCATTTAGCTTTGCAATTTTGTCCAATCACCCCGACTTTACTGCAAATTTGACGACTTAAAATGGTTAAGATCTCATCTGATTGTAGAGCTGCACAGCATATTGATTCACTCAGCCCTTCTCTCTGTATATCACCAGACTGCTGCTGTGCCAATGACAGAGTCACACACACACACACAGACAGGAGTAACTGTAAGCATCACACAGATAACGTTACCCACTGTGCCGGTGTGAGATTATTGGTACCGTTTAATGGCACAGTGTCCTTTGCTCGCCGCTGCTGCTGTTGTATTATCTCGTGTCGGGTAAAGAGACAGAGAGCAGGAGGAGAGAAGCTCACAGAGATGGTTTTTCAGTGTTGCTTCGAAACAGCAGCAAGTTGATTGTCAGCTGTTGCTATTCCCCTCCCATCCACCCCCCTACCTTTATAAATGGTTGAGTGGGAAACACCTAATGCTCATAACAATAAGCTCAGAATTTGATACAGCAACACAACTATTTTTGCAATTTTCACTTGCCCCCTTAATTTCATTGTAAAAACATGTCTAAAGTATTGTAACTTGCATTGCAATAAAAAAAGGCTGCCATGAAACTGGGTATTTCAGGCTACAACAATCAGCTTGTGAGATCCTGGACAGACTGATATGTACTTTTGTATTTCTGCCTCTGCAGTTTTGATATCTGTGATAATTTCTGTATTTATTTCCTTCTTGCATGTTTAAAAGTTGTTAATGACTTTATGAGTTAAGTTTAAATTTCCATCCCTTCTCAAAAGTATAAAGCACTTGAAATATACTCCACCTCCACCTGCTGTAACATTAACATTTTGCTTGTAAATCAATGCGAAGATGATTATAACACACACCATTAAAGACCATTTTCAAAGTACTTTTTTGAATACAGACTGTATGTGCTCTTGCTTAAGCAAACTTCTGAATGCAGGAACATATTTTGTATGAGGTGTAGCTACTATGTGCAGTTTAACTCCCACACCCACAATGCCATACCGTGCAGTTTGATGATGTTGCAACACAGTAAACTGTCAGCTGGGTGTGTTTTTTGTTTGCATTGTTGAATAATAATATCAAATGTGAACCAGTAGCAGCGGAGTAAATAATTAGTTTCTGTTGAACAACCTTTTTTTCTCTGTATTTCACGACATTGGTGTTGTCAGGAGCAGAGCTTTGCTGGATTCTCCCTCACTTCACGACTGAATCAAGGAAACGGGATTATTTTGTTTTGTTGGTTCATATAGGAGATAATTTTAACTGAAGCAGGAATGAAGAAAATCGTGTTATTTCTGATCACTCTCTATGCCTCATTGCCTGTTGGTCTCTACGTGTTCCCCTGGATACTGGGACATGTTGTATTTTCTCACATGTGTAAGTAATTTGTGTTTTCTGTCTAAAGTATTACTTTAGTATACAGCCACTACATGTTAGATCACCATTAAACATAAAAAATAGCTTTTTTTTTAGAGCAAATGTAACCAAATGAATTATACACAGCGTTGTGGTTAGTTTGTAAAAGTGATAAAATATATTAAAGTATTCTTCAGGTATTCCAAAGGTCATGCAGAGACGTATATGGTATGTCTCTGCATGTATAAACTGAAGAAGCCTGTTCATCAAGTTATGTGTTGACATTGCAGTGGGAACTTGTTATTGTACGTTATCACACATCATTCTCATTATGAAAACTACTCACATTTAGATGTGTAAATTTATATTAAACATGCAAGACCTGAAAAACCTACAAATCCACTCATAGCTGACGCTCAGCACAAGATTTTAATGGTGGTATCCTCGGCTGAACTTTTGTCAGTTGGCTCGGTCATGCCAGGTGAACCAGCAGAGGATCTGTGCTGTGATTCAGTTGTTGGCTGTGGTTCAGCAGAAAGAAAAAAGTTTCTATATGAAACCGCCCGCAACATAGGTTGCTTTGAAATGATACAACATAAGATACAAAACAAAACACTATGTGAGGATATAATACAATTAGATATGTTAAAATATACATTATAATATTGCATTTTAAGATACAATACAAAATAATGTGTTATGTTACAAAATATGTTAAATAATACGATACTATTTGGTATGATACCATATAACACGATCCCAACATTATGTTCACATTGTTTGCATTATGTTACGCGATGATATGATTCACGGTGACAATATAATATGATACGATACAAGACAATAACTTATGTTACAATTTGATGATACAAGATACTTTATAATGAAACACAACAAAATGTGATACAATATGATGAGATATGATTAAATACTCTACAATTTTAAAAAGAATTGAGTAAAAATCATTACTGACCGTTTGTTTTCTTGCCTGCTGCAGTAAGTTTTCCATTCATGGTGGATCTCAGCAGACCTGAAGACTTGCTGAACCACACATGCAACTTCTACCTCGACACAGAGGAGGGGGTCTCAGTGGGCGTCTGGTAGGTACTTAGTGGGTTCAGCACGTGCATATTTGTTATAGGCAGCTCCTAAATGAATGAGAACACAATTTAGTCATTTATCTGCTCAAAGAAACCCTACTGTAGATCTGACAAGACCAGCAGATGGGTTTTTTCTCCTCTCTCGCTCTCTATCTTTGTGTCTCATAGGCACACGCTCCCTGCCAGCCAATGGGAGGAGGCCGCAGGGAGAAGCCCTGAGTGGTACTGGGAAACTCTGGGAGACGGTCGTCCTGTTATTATCTATCTCCATGGCAACACAGGGACCAGGTGAGGATAAGGACCCTCGAATTGATCCTAATATAGTCTAGTGGGTATCACATGACTGCTCAGGCCCTTGGGTTTATCCACAGCCACAACGAACACAAGGGTTTGTGGGTCGAAGAAAATAAATATGAAAGACGCTTGTTTGTTTGTATTCATTGCTCTCATGTCATTTCTGCAGGGCCTTACATTACAGAGTGGAACTGGTGAAGGTACAGATTATTTTTTAAGCATTTTGTAGGTTCGATGAACAGTTTGGACTTGAGATTAAATTCAGATTTTTTTTGTGCGTGTTGCAGGTTTTGAGTGCTGCAGGATACCATGTCGTCTCTTTTGACTACAGAGGTAAGATGCTAAGTACTGAAACTCTAATGTCCTGGATTTTTCCTGATCTAATGAGAATTACTCACAAACATGATTTTGAACATGTTTCAGAAGTCTGCCACACAAAACAAAGCACATTACTTTTGAGATGTCAGCTTTAAATGATGGTAAAATATAATCGATTTTTCATGTTTTCTTTACCTGTGACTGGACCGACTGTTTTCAAGGGAGCATCATCCCAAACCTTGAATAAGTGCATTTGGATTTCTGTTATTCGAATTTTAGTTTGTTCATAAGAAGTCTAAAAGCATTTGGGAGAAAGTACTCATATCCTTTACTAAAGTACAAGTACTTATACCACCTTGTAAAAATAAGTATAAGTCCTGCATTGAAAATGTTTCTTGCGTAAAAGTAAGCATAATCAGGAAATGTATTTTATGTATTAAAACTATAAGTAGTCAGAAAAATATTTTAAAAAAAGAAGAAGCAAAAAACAAAAAAATGAATAAAAAATATTCAAAAATAAACTAGAAAGTGATTTAAATGTTTGTCAAAAATTGTTGGCTATTAATTTTCTGTTCATCAGCTAATTGCTCAATTGACTGATTGTTTAAACTGTACTTTTATTAACTAGTGGGTGGACTAATTCATAACAAAACATCATATTTTATGATCTTGTGTCATGTTTTATATGTCAAAATCTTAATTTGTGAAGTAACTAAATCTGTCAGATAAATGTAGTAAGGTAAAAAATACCCACTTTGAGATGAGGTGGAGGTATGAAGCAAAATACAAAAAAATAGACAAGTACAAGTAACCCAAATTCATATTTCAGTAAACTACTTGAGTAAATATACTTAGTTACATGTCTATAAGAGACTTAGTGGGGTTTACATTTGTGCGTTAGTAACAATCTACATGATAACCTAATCGCCTAATTTAGGTTTTGGAGACTCCACTGGCGAGCCAAGTGAAGCTGGACTAACCACTGACGCCCTCTACGTGTACCACTGGGTAAAGAAACACAGCAGGGGAAGTCCAATCTATCTGTGGGGACACTCGCTCGGCTCTGGGTGAGTAACGTCCATTGTTTGTGACACTAACAGAGACAACAGAAATTTAAAACACATGCTATTTTTGTTTGCTTGTAGGGTGGCAACAAATACTGCAGTGAAAATACAAGAGCAAGGTGGGTTGAACTCTTTAAAGGCCACAGGTGGTTTTAGTTTTCTTGGCAGATTAGATTTCAAGTCTGTGTGGGCATGTGGACACTGATGGACATCTATGAGACACCCTGTTTAGACCTGGTATTAACATGTGTCTCAGGTGATCTGATTTCTTTTTTTTTTTTTCATTTAAGACGGGGCAATGTACAGTAATTCACATTTAAACAAATATAATTACACCCGAATTAGATGGGGAGCTAGTTTTCATCAGTAGGTCCTTGTCTGATTTTAATAGGTGTCCTGAAATCATGATAAAAAATAAAATGTGAAGATACAATACATACAAGGGTTAAAACAAACAACATTAAGGTGACAAACAATATTAACCTTCTGAAACCTGGATCAACATTAGTTTTCTTACACTGTGCTCAGATGCATTTTACAACCTGTTTAACCCTTCAACAACACGCGAAAAAAGGCAGAGAGCAACTTGGCAAGAAATGTCCCACGAATTGCAAGAAACTGCTATAAAGGTGACGGAAGACAACCTGTTATGTTAAAAATAGGAGGGAAAGAGAGATAGAAAAGGATATTAGAAAATGATCAAAAAAAGGGTAAAATGTCCAGAAACTGTTTTTATGATTATTATAACTGTAAAAAAAATATGTTACAGATTATATATATATATATATGTGTGTGTGTGTGTGTGTGTGTATATATATATATATATATATATATATAGTTTTTAGTACTTTTTTCAGGTAATTTCCTTGTTTTTGTTTTTTTACCTTCCTTTTTTGCCAATTGTAACAGTAATTTCTTGCACCTTTTTTGGGTCATTTGGGTCAAGCAGATTTTTCAGATTTCAAAGTGATAACTTACCCATTTTATGTAAAGTTGGATGACGTGTTGTGTGCCCATCCCTCATTTTGCCTTTTGGAAGGAGACGAGTTGAATTCTGTTGACACAGTTACTAACATGACTACTGAGCGTGCTACAGACCAGCGAGGAAAAGTATTGACATAATAACTGTTTGTAGGGCAGTAACTGAATCAACACATAAGTGATGAGCTGAGAACAGCATTGTGTCTCAGCTGTCCACTTGTGTCCAATCAGCCAGAATAACTCAAAACACCTGTGTGGGCGTGCAGGTCCCTTTGAGGAGAAGGTGGCTGACAAAGACTGACTGCAAGAGATGAAAAATTCAGCTGAAAATCATGAACTATACACTGAATTTCATGCACAGATTATTCTGTAAACCATGTGACACCAAGAAGTCAATAATTTCTGACTTTACAAGCCTTGAAATGTTATTTTAATACTCCACTGTCCATATCTTTTGTTTATTTTATCATGTTTTTAATCATTTTTGTCACTGTCTTTATTTTCAGGGTCTGTTGTTGATGCTGTAATTCTTTACGGAGCATTCACAAGAATAAAAGACGTAATGGTCCTCCATTCCCTCACTCAGGTGAGGCCATTTGGTACAAATGTTTCTACATTTGTTGTGTCATTCTGGAGTCCCTCAAGAAGTTTCCATGAAAACACAATTTTGTCCAAATTTATTTTCTTTTGCCATGTCCTTTTATTTATTTTATTTAATTTCTTTTACTGCAGAAAAAGTACAGAGATGTTTTAAATAGACAGTTGAGAAAGTACAGAGGCT
Organism: Plectropomus leopardus; assembly: GCF_026936395.1. NCBI lineage: Eukaryota > Metazoa > Chordata > Actinopteri > Perciformes > Serranidae > Plectropomus > Plectropomus leopardus. The sequence continues at coordinate 7,692,408 of NC_142189.1, forward strand.
GAGATACAGGAAACACAGAGCGAAAGATGAGATAACATGCAATAAAAGTCAAAGTGGATAAGACTGGTTAAGAACCCATAAAGTTATGTGTGACAAATCCACTGAGCTTTACAGCGTCAAATGAAAGCAACATTTAGACTAAGTTTATATTTAAAAAACTTCAAGTGAAAGTATTTCTTTTTAGACCTCAATACGAGGTGTTTACAATGTTAAAATCACTAAACAGAAATCTCACTGGTGACACAGCTCACTTAATATTTTTTGTATATTCTATATGCTTTATTGCATTGCAACTATTTCTGTTCAAAAGTATTTGTATGTTTATTGTTAAACCGAAAATTGCAGAATATTTCTACACAGTTTGTTCCCTGTTTTCTTCCAGATTTACATGTTCTTTCCAGGATTTAAGAGCTTGCTTTGTAATGTTTTGGAAATTAACAACATCGTGTTTGCCAATGATAAAAAGTAAGTACGCATTTTTTTCTAAAAAGTGCCTTTTTGTTGCTCTTATTTCAATATTTTGCTTGTAAATGCAGGGAGCAGTGTGCAAAATAATAATAAAATTGTGCTTAATACATTGTATGTTTCCATCTCACACTGTAAATATATATTTTACTTCAACCTCTCCATAGTTTGAAGGCCTTAAAAAGTCCACTTCTTCTTCTGCATTCAGAGGATGACGATACTGTTCCTTATCACATGGGTCAGGAGGTACAGGAGGTCTTCACATGTGTTAGATCATTACTTACTGAATGCTGCTGCCCCTTTACTGAAGTATTTTGCTTTTCTGTCTCTATCTCCAGCTGTACGAGATATCACTTCAGGCTAAGGAAGAATTAAACAAAGATGTTCCCGTTGAAATGATCTCCTACAGTGCAGATCTTGGATATTCCCACAGCATGATCCACTTAGATCCTGATCTGGCAAATGTGGTTGGGTAAGTCTGGACAGGAATGAATTTTAAAATGCATGTTATGGTTATGTGCAAACTGCTCCCATTTAAACTTGACTGAATTAGAGAAAACAAGATGAATCATTATGTAATTACCACAAATTTTCAAATTCAGTTGACTTAAAATTGTAATACAGCCTGGAAGCTAACTTTTTACTGTTTTACAGTGTGTCTCTCATTAAGTTTGCTGTGTTTTTTTGTTAAATCCTGCTCATAACACAACAGGAAATAAGTGTAATATATTTCTTCTGATTTGGTTGCAGGAAATTTCTCCAAAACCTGTGACAGCAGATCGGAAGCCCAGAGGATAGACAGGCTTTGTGACTCAGTGCACACAGCATCAAGTCGCAGAAATGTGATTTAAAATTCGGTTTAGTCAGCTGCTCAGTTTCCGACATTTTGAATGTAATCCTGACTAAACATAATATAAAGTCACTGTGAGGGTCTAAGGACAGAGGGATGTTCTATGCTGTAAAGTCCTCTGAGCCAAATTGTGATTTGTGATGAGGGAATTTATAAATAAAATAAAATTAAATTGAAATTGAATTAAACAGCGATATGGGTTTAACGCTAATAGAACAATTTTGTTTGCACTCATGGAATTTGTAGAGAAAATAAACAATAGAAAATAGAAAATAAAGAATATGCAGGGGTGTTCCCAGATCTCAAAAAAGCATGTGACATCATTGAGCATGAATTATTGTTGAAGAAATTACAAAGATATAAAATTAGAAGTACAGCTCTCTCGATGTTAAGCAGCTACCTGATGATTAGGCACCAGTATATCCAAATAAATAACTTAAAATCACAATTTCTTAAGGTCACTTGTGGCATTCTCCAGGGCTCAGTATTGAGACCATTGTTGTCTATTTTTTACATAAATGATATATGTGAGGTCTAATAAAATAACTGTATTCTATGCAGATGATACTAATTTATTTTGTTGTAAGGCCTTGATATGACTGTTGGATACAATGAAAAAATAATTGAAAATGCTCAAGAGTTGGTTTGATTATAATAAACTAACACTACATTTAAATAAAACAACATTTATAATATTTGGGAGTTGTTTAACTAACTCAAACAAGTGCCTCACGATGAACTAAAAATGGAAAAAAAAGAGCCTGAAATTAAATTTCTTGGAATAATAATTGATAATAAACAATGCTAAATAAAATATCAAAGTCAACTACATAATAACTGTAATCAAAAGCACTTAGAGAGAACCAACAAACCCACTTTTTATCAAATTAAAAGCACTGAAATTCAAAGATTTGGTTGACTTTCAACGGTTCAATTAATGTCCAGAACAAAGATCATTACCTCATTCTACCTTAAAGTTGTTTCAAATTAAAGAAAGTTTTCATGATTTGAGAGAAATTATCGTTTAAGAGTTAGTGAAATGTTGTTTTACAGTCAAATGTGTTAGTTTATGGAACAACTGTAGTGTGGAAATCAAAACATGTACAACATTTAACAAATTTAGACTAATTTTTAATTACATATTTAGGGGATATGGGGTACAGGATATGTAGATATGTATTGTTTTTCTTGGTTTTGGGGGTTTGTGTTTGTGTTTTATACAGATTTACATGTTCTTGTTTTGTCTCGAATGTGTTTTTTTTTTTTTTTTTGGTGTGTATGGTGAATACGGTGGCAGAAAATGGGAATATTTGTGTTAATTACTAAGCTTTTTGATGAAATATTTTTTTAAAAAAAGGGTTGATTTGATAAGTATTCACTTTCGCATACTTCTTTTTGGTAATGAAGTACTTGCACTGTTCACTATATATGTCTGCAGGGTATTCTGGTTTTGTTTTCGTACTTGAATGAACAAAGGACTTGACATCCTTCAACAAACTGACTCGTTTTACTGCATTTGTTGGCGCTAAAGAACTGTAACAGACAATTTTTTTCAATGCAAATGCTTTGACTCAGGTGCTTTTACAATAAAAAGTGTTCAGAAAATGAGAAGGTGCAGATGTTATTTCTAAAACAGTTCTTGAAAAAGTTGAAAAGGAAAGGAGCAGTAAATGATTTGTAAACATGAAGGCAGTGCCTCGGTTTTGAAACAGCCTCAGATTTTCTTCAGAGCTCTTGCCGTTCGTTCGATGGCCTCTCTCGGCTCGTTCGGAGGAGGGATCTTCAGGTTGGTCGGCTGGACGCCCCACACCTCGGTGGCGTACTCTGTGATGGTTCTGTCGCTGGAGAACTTTCCTGTGGCAGCGATGTTCTTGATCACCATCTTCGTCCACTCCTTTTGTTTCTTTTAAAGAAAAATTAAACGTTTTTATTATGGGTTTTATATTTATGTAGTAAAGTAAAAACTAAAAAAAAGGAAAAAACAAAAACAAAGTACATGGAAAAAAGAAAGGAATACACAAAACAATAACAAAGTAAAACAAAAGAAGGAATAAAAATAAAATGAAAAATAAAACAATAACAATGGAAATGGAAACAAAACGAAAAAGGGAAAAACAAAAATCTAGTAAAAGACAGCAAAACAAAACAGTATTGGAATATATTTGAAGCCTGTACAATGTCAAGAAACTCTGCTGCTGATAAAATAAGCTTTGTATAATTAAAATGCAGAAAGATATTGGTCTAACCCACTAATCTCACACTGTGGCAGACAGCCTCGAGGTCGGTTAGAGAAAAATGTTACCTGGTAGAGCTTGCTGACTTTCTCTTGGCATTTCATGTAGTCCTCAAAGTCTGCAAACACTTTGAAACTGAAGAGAGACACAAAACGATAAATACATCGTCTGACAACTTGAACTCACTAAAAAAAATGTTTTTAAAAAGTACACAGAAGTCTGACATCCTTCAAAGGAAATAAATAAATGAATTACTGTTGACAGGACAGTGTCAGCCATTCTGTGATGTTTGGTACTCATGTAAAATCAGTTCGGAGCCTTGGAAGTTGAATTCAATTATGTGAGAACTTAAACTTGAAGACACAGTTTACAATATGTCTGTATGGTTCTCACCGGTCATATTTAAAGAGCATGTCAGTGAGGTCTTTGAAAAGGCCTGGATTTTTAGGGCTGAAGAATCCACTCGTGATCTGGTCCATCACTTGTTTCAGCTCTGGGATCTTCTCGTAGTACGACATGGCATCATATCTAAAAAAAAGTTAGTATATCGATGAATGGATAGATTCGTTATTATTCGGTTGAGCAAACAGTAATGCCCAGCCTGCATGGGTTTACAAAACGCCAAAAAAAAAAAAAAAATCAAAACAAGCCATCAGAGTTTAACATATGTACTTTCAGATAACATTGAAAGGAAAAAAAATGGAGCAAAACGAAAAAAGCATCTTACATAATCAGTTCATTGTGTAAGGACGAGTGTAGGGATCACTCACAAATGATTTACTTTTGAAAAGAAATCTAAGTACTAATTAAACAAACTTTCTTGCCTTCTTGACCAGGTTTTTGTAACAAAATTCTAAGCCATTCTAGCTTTTGGTCATTTCAGCACCAGAAAATGTTAAAGTGTAAATGAGCCATTTCATGAAACAGAAACAGAAAAACTTGGTGTCAGTAATGTTTTTCAAAACAACTTTACATATTGGGGCTTCAGGACACTTGGGTTACTTCAGGACGAGCAGCATAGAGACATTTTATGGTTTCAATAAGTTTTTTTTTATTCTACATTTGAATCCTGGTCACTTTAAGATTCAGTTGTTTGTGAAATGACAATAACACTTTTTCCCCATGAAATTACAGCTGTATTTTTTAGATTGTGAAACTTCACTCAACGTTTCATCGACATGAAGGTGAGTAGATAATGACTGAATTTTTATGTTTGGGTGAACTATTCCTTTAACTCTCCTAAGTCATCATAGTATGTTAACAACATAGACAAATAAATCCCCTCACCCCTTTTTGTCCATTTCGGCTACGTCCTCCACCCTCATGCCGAAGATGAACAGGTTCTCCACTCCGGCCTCTTCGGCCATCTCCACGTTGGCGCCGTCCATGGTGCCGATGGTCAGAGCTCCGTTCAGCATGAACTTCATGTTACCAGTGCCAGAAGCTTCGGTGCCGGCGGTGGAGATCTGCTCCGACAGATCTGTGGCAGGGATCACTGAGGAGCAGCAGATCATTTTGGTGAAGTATCTTTTTCATTTAAAGAAAGTGTTCTCCCCATATTGGATCATATTTTGAAGTTTACCCTTTGAAACTTGAGCAAATTTGTTTGGTTTATTTCAAAAACATGTGGAGAAGGCAATGAGCAACTTAGAAAATAACCCCACCCCCACCCAAAAAAAACAAAACAATGAAAACTATTTTTTAATTTTTTTTTTCTTTAACATAATTTAAAATATAACTTGATAGTAGATATAAATATAGCTCTGCTAACATTTTTTGGTAATATTTTTCTGCCCCCCCCCCCAACTAATTTTGAGGTCATTTTCTTGTCACCTCTTTCTGATATCTTCCTATTTCCAAGTTGGTTATTCCCCCCTCCATAGTTTTCAAAGAAATGAAACTATTTTCTCGGGTTTCAAAGAGTTAAATAGATTCAGAAAAGGTGAATGCAGCACAAGAAAAGTGACGTTGATGCAGGTTTTACAGGGTTAAACCCTGAACATCTGAACAATACCTTTCTCTGCCAGAGAGACCCTGTAGTTCTCTAGGTAGATGACCTTCAGCTTGTTTCCCACCACGGGGTCATTGTTCACCACATCAGCCACTGAGGTGATCAGCCTGATGATCAGCTTTGCCATGTGATACCCGGGAGCAGCCTGCAGAGGGTGACAGACTTCACGTAAAACGAAAATATCAAACCGCTGTTGGCCTGTTTATTGGACTTCCTCTGTTATGTTTGTCATGACGCCTGTCTGAGCTGGTACCTTTCCGCCGATGATCACCGTCCGTGGTACGAAAGGTGCGAGAGGTTTCATTCTGATGCCTTGGGAAACCAAAAGAGGAAGCATTAAAAGTGATGAAATTTTAACAAAAACAAAAAAATATAGATTACACATGAACAAAATAGTGTAGCATTTCAGGTTTTCTGCATTGACTATATATATGTAAGGTGGTTTTAACAATTTATATTTTTTGCCATTTTAGCACTGCGCTGCCAATTTTGCACTTCAGTTGAGACTGAAATATCTCAGCAACAATGGATTGCTGTGAAACGTTGTACTGGCATTCATGGTCTACAGAGGATGAATCCTAATGACTTTGGTGATCTTCTGACTTTTCTTCTAATACACAGGTTGATATTTGTGGTTCTGAGTAAAATGTCTTGACACCATTTGATGGATTGCCACAAAAAAATGTATAACAAGCATTCATATTCCCCTCAGGATAATTTGCATTAACTTTGGGGAAGGCTTAAAGAGACGGTTCACCCCAAAAGCAAAAACACATACTTTACCTCTTACCTGTAGTATCTAGATTATTTTGTGTGAGTTGCCAAGTGTTGTAGATATCGGCCGTAGAGATTTTGGCCTTCTCTACAACATAATGAAACTAGATCGCACTCGGCTTGTGTTGCTCAAAGCACAAAAAAATACATTTGAAAAACTCAAAAGCCATGTCTATTTCCAGAAATCATGGCCCCGTTACTCAAGATTAATCCACAGACCTTGTTGACAGCAGTTTCATGTAGGAACTATATTCTTTTCTAATAAATACCACAAACAATCTAGATCAATTAATAGCACTAGAGGTAAGATGAAAATGTGTATGATTCTCATTTAGCAACATCTTCAGGTTAAATATTTTTAAGACCAAATACCTACAAAACTAAAGACATTCCCAACAGCCTCTGTGTACATTGTGTTTATTTTTACCAAATTGATTCTTTTATGCAGTTTCGGGATATTAATTGACATTTTTTATGAGATGTACTAATTACCTGCCATATTTGCAGGAAATATAGCCAAAAAAGGAAAAGCTTTACATGTTGCAGTGTGATTGAATGGAAAATTCCCATATTTGTTTTAAAAGGAAGATGCATCTCAGTCTTAGAGTCTGTTGTAACTTGTTCGTTTGTCAGGTGGGAATCCTCCACATCAGAACATATGAGATTGCATCATGTAAAGCACAGAGCCCTGCGGTGTGTTGTGAAACCTTCTGGTATTCAATAATGAGAACTTTGACGTACGGTTGTACATGGCGATGATGTGCAGGCAGTTGAGGAGCTGCCGCTTATACTCGTGGATTCTCTTCACGTGAACATCAAACATGGAGGACGGGTTGATTTTCACCCTGTACTCTTTCTCCAGGTACTGGGCGAATTTCATCTTGTTGTCCTGTGAGAAAAGAAGAATTACGTGACAGGTGACAGAGGAGTTACTCATTCAGGGGAAGTTGCTGAATCAGAGTTGTGGCCTGTCCAGACATGTTCTGACTCTTAAGGCAGCAACATGCAAAGCTGCAATGCACAAATAAAACAGACTGTTAAGTCTTTGTCTACAATGATGTGCAGAAAATGTAAAAAAATAAGAGGTTTAAACTGCATATGGCAATTAGCATTAACAGGGTCTGGATTTTAACTCACAAAAATAAGACGGAGGCAAGGTCATGTTGTCCTTGATCTTTGACCACCAAGATCCAATCAGTTCATTTTTAAGTCCAAGGGGACAATTGTGCCAAATTTGGGTCATTCCTTCAAGGTGTTTTTGAGATATCATGTTCACAAGTAATATGGGCCCAACAGATGGAGAACCCAAAAAATAAAGCCTGCGGCCAAAGCTATCGCTGGCGTGGAGGCATAAAAAGCTTCTAAATCTATTTATACATAGTGAGATAAAGTTATATAGTATCTTAAAATGGAAACACTCATGTAAAGTACCTCAAAGTTTTACTTTAGGACAGCATTTGAGTAACTGTACCTAGTTACCTGTTTCACTTTAGCGATGTCTCGGATGAAGGCAGCATCATCAACAAAGGCATTCAGCTTCCTCAGCTGACTGAGGTCCTTCACATAATCCTCCCCGATGACCTGAAAGAGACGTGAAAGGTCACAATAAAATATGTGCAAAACAAACTGACAGTGTTTACTACACTGCACCTCATATAAGTCAAGCTGTAAAAGACTCGGGAGAGAACGCTGTGCCAGGATTTGATCGCACGACAGCTGGAGAATATGTTATTGAGGATTCAGGGGTCTAAACCACTCGATCATTTATTTATTTATTGCTCAAACAGACCTCGGCTATGAGCTCAGCCAGTCCGGGGTTGCAGAGCAGCAGCCAGCGTCTGGGAGTGATACCGTTGGTTTTGTTCTGAAACTTCTTCGGTTCTATTTCGCTGAAATCACAGAACCTGTGGAGGGAAAACAGGAAATATTGTTTTGGTCTATCGGGACAAAATAATGGAAATTAAGATTTTTGTTGCTGACCTGGAACACACTTGAGTATTGTTTACTTCATTGTTTGAAATGGACAACTTTGATAATAACTATATGCAATTAAAACACAGCTGCGGTTTATTTGCAATAATAACATCGATCGACTCATCAGATAAAATTTCTTACTGATCAGAAAGTTTTCTGGTGTTTTTTCCGTATTTTTGCATCTTCCTGAGTTGCATATTTTTCAATATAGACCCTTTTCTTATGTTTTTGTGACTAATGAGAAAAACTATTTTTGAAACTGGTCCAGTATTTAGTGAGACCAGCTGCAAACAGGCTACAATGTAACCACTCAGGGCATGTTCACATGTCAGTTTATGTCTCCAAAAAGTGTTGTTTTGGCTACTGACAGGTTCAGATTATTATTATTGTCTGACAACATTATTAAAGGACCCAATCCATCAAACCCAGATCATTTTTGTTAAATCAGAAACTGCCCCGAAATTGCTCTTGCCAACTCCACCAAACAAAATGAAAGTCGTACAAGCTGTCTTAGTTTGTCTTTCAACTGTTCCAACGATTACAAATTTTGTTTTGGTTGAGATTAACCTTTAATTCACATTGGTTTGCTGATGGCTGTTTCTGTTTTGACAAAAACAAACTTCACCTGCAGAGATCCTTTACACAATGTGCTCAGCAGGTATGATATCAATTAATCAATGATCGGTCGTTAAGACTTTAATCGAATATGTGAATTTAACTGATTAATCAAAGTATATAAAATATATAGCTATAATCTTTGACTGAGGAAAAAACATTTACGATTGTTTGAAAGAAGCAAAGTTTTTATGTTTATTGATTGTTAATTTGACCAATAATCATTTAAGTAAAGTGCTCACAATTTGCAACCCTAGTTGTCAGATACTTATAACAATAATTGGAGCCTATCAATGGCAAAAACAGACACTTTTAATGGATGTAAACTAATGGTCCACAAATGTCCTAAATGGTTACATTGCAGCCTGTTTCACTGCAGTGGTGCAGCGCTCTTGCTCAATATTGGACCAATATCAAAAACCGTTGTTCCCATGAGGTACCTAGACTCAAAACATGGAAAAGTATGGTTTGGATTAAAAAAAAAAAAACTAACAAAGTCACCCTTTAATAGCAGTCCTGCCTTTCAAGTTCCCATCATAAAGTCATTGTTCAGTGTTAACAGGAGATGATTCAGTCTTGTGGTTATTTCTGAGGCCACATTCACAACGTGTTTAGCAACTACTGGATTATTGGTTTGAGCTTGATGCTTTTTGCTGCTGTTTCTTCATTATTTGTAAGAACTTTAATTTTTTTTCTGACCAGTGAAGCTACAGCTTGGTGTTGGTTGCATACATTGTTTAGCTTTACTGTGTTTTCATTACTGCATGCACAGATTCATGATTTGAAGGTGTGTGTGGGTCTTACACGTCAGTCTTGATGATTTTGGAGTGTATCTCAGCGACCCCGTTGACAGCATGAGATCCCACAATGCACAGGTGCGCCATGTTCACCCTCTTGCACCCGTCTTCTTCAATCAGAGACATTTTCCTCAGTTTGTCCATGTCGCCTGGAAAAAGAGCTGCAATCCTCTGCAGCAACAAAACAGTCACACTGTTAGAATATCACATTCATGTGTCAGAGTTTGTTCAGTTAATAAAGGACAATCTCTCTCTTCTGGTGGTGTCTGAGCTGCGGTACGTACATCGAGGTGGGCCTGGTTGATCTGGTAGATGATCTGCAGGTGTCTGGGCAGCAGCGTCTCCAAGAGCTCCACAGGCCAGCGCTCCAGAGCTTCAGGGAGGACTGTGTGGTTGGTGTAGGCGAAAGTGCGCTTGGTGAGGTCCCAGGCCTGCAGAGGAGGAAGAGGAGGGGGAGTTTCTCTGATTAGACATCACACTTGAGCTTTGCAGCCACTTGCAGTCTAATCTAAGTCTAAATCTCTCCTGCTTTCTTGCTGATGTTCCTTCTTTCTACCATATCTGTGTATTTACATAACAAACCATTAACAAACTACCTCCTGCCTGCCTGGATTTTTGTTTCTTAACCAGGAGGTTTGGACTTAGGTCACATGGCTTGGACTTGAGGCAATCTCAAGACACAAATTTGATGACTTTTAGACTTAACTTAAAAAAAAAAAAAATCGACTTGCAATTTGTCTTTAACATTTATGACTCATGACTTTGCTTAGACTTCAGCCTTTTGACTCGAAAAAATACTAAATACAGTCCCCCCAAAGTCCAAAAATTTAGTTTACGTACAAAAAAAACAAAAAAGAAATATGTGAAATGTACATATCAAAAATTACAGCAGAAGACGCACAAGTTCCCACTTCGTTCGACAATTGAAGCTGCACAAAGAACAGTCACTTGAGACCAATATTAAATGGACCTGCACTTGTCTGACACTGTTCTAGTTGTTCAACCACTTTCACGTGAGTCACATTCACCCATTCACACACACACACAGTCATACACTGATGGCCGAGGCTACCGTACAAGGTGCCAAATGCTTCTTGCTCTTTTAACCATTCATACACAATCACGTGCTGATGGACAGACATCCATACATTTAATATTAGCATTACTTACATTGTAGAGCGCATTATGACTTGTTACCAGCTCAAAAATCAAAGTTTAGGACTTTGGACTTGACTTGAGTCTTGAGTGAACAACTTTCCCTATAACATCATGCAACACTGAAATGTCTCATTGACCTGTCATACTCTTTGGTTTTAAGCTGCTATGATTTCCTCATTCAGTCTGGTTACCTTGAGTCACTCCCAAAAACCAACATTCAAATCTACCAAATCTGACTCACCGTGTCCCAGTTGAGTTTCTCAATGTCCACAAAGATCCTCATCAGCTCGGGGATGGCCATTGCTGGATGAGTGTCATTCAACTGGATGGCGACCTGAAAAACGCAGCATTATTATTATGACATCTTCTGTCTCATTGATTTGACATTCTACAGCTGTTAACAGGAGATTAACCCTTTGAAACCTGGACTGACATCACTTTTCTTGTGCTGTGTTCAGATCTCTTATTCAAACCTTTGAATCCTGAGCAAAATTGTTTAGACAGGAAAAAAGGCAAAGAGCAGTTCTTCAAGAAATGTTCTGCAAATTGCTATAAATTAGAAGATCTGGCAATTAAAAAATAACAAAACAAAACTGGGCTGTAGGCGTTTCAAATCTTTGAACTAAAGACACAAATTGCCTTAGATATGCCACACCTTTGCACAGAATCACAATATTATATCTGCAGGGTTTCTCACTTGGCACTTGGTAACATGAAACATGATGTCTGCTGTTGCAGTAATACTTTTTGCTTTCAGGCCAAATTTGACAAAGCTGTGCAAATATAACAGTTCTTTTCATGCTAATGCATTATTTACTCAGCAGATGTTTCATTTGGTTCTCTGCTTTATTTTTCTTTAGTTTAACTCCTTGAAACCTGGAACGACATCAGTCATGGCAGTGGCAACTTGACAAGAAGAAGGGATTATTAGAAAATTATCCAAAAAATTATTTTACAGAATTGTATTTATAAAATAAATACATTTTTCCCAAAATTTCATTAGATCTTTTTAAAATTTGATTTTATTAAAAAAAATCTTTTATAAAAATCTTTTTTTGCTAATTTTCAGGTAATTTTATTTTATTATTCATTTATTTATTTATTTACTAATTTCCTGTTAATTTTTGAGCCATGTCTCTTGCTCAGGGTTAACTAAGTTGCAGGCCTTAAATCAGGAAGATGAACTTGTGCCACAACTTTGTATAAAGAGAGAAAGAAGAAGAAGAAGAAGGTCTAGAAAAGAAGTAGAGTAACAGACTCCATTTTCATTACAGGCCCTGTTGAGCTTCTCTGCTCCTTTGCGTCTTCCACTCATCAATAAATAATACATTTTGAAGCTCACTTTGTCTGGGAAGCTCTCGAAGGAGGTTCGGCTGGCGGAGCCCATCTTAGTGGTCTTAAAGCGGCGGATGATGTCTTGGAGTGTGGCCGCCACAACAAAGTACTCCTGCTTCAGACGGAGCTCTTTTCCTTCAAAGAACTACAAAACCCAGGAGAGAGCATTTACGCAGAAATATTATCAGTGTGTCGAGAAGATAATCAGAGAAGATAATCTGATGATGCAAAATGTTCAGGCAGCAGTGTGCGGACATCAGTATCATCCCAAAATGTAAAGACAATAAATATGTGCTTGATTACAAAATATTGGACTTACATTGTCATTGGGATAGAGAACACGGGAGATGTTCTCCGCCAGATTTCTGTCCAGAACAGCCTGGATGTAATCTCCAACATTAACTACAGAAAAGTGACGTGCATTTTAGTTACAGTGATGTTATATTTATACACATTATATATTGAAGTGTATCTTAAAGTCAGAGGTTAAACTCTGGAGAAGAAACTGCAGCATTTGAGCTGTTTTGCAACACAAACATCTTTATGCAAGTTGCCTCTCTTGCAACAGTTCCCTTCTTTCTCGCAAAGTGTTTCTGTTGAAAACTAAAAGGAAATGCAGAGAGTGTTTTGTAAAAGTGGATTTTACATTAGAAACAGTGAAAGAAAAAACGGCTTCAGCACTCACAGTCTCTCAAGTTAAAGTCGTTGGGGGCGCGGGCGGACCACAGCCTCATGGTGTTTACAGTGTTGTTCATGTAGCCGGGGATGGGCGTGTCGTAGGGCATCGCCAGAACCACCTGCATATAGAAAAGCGAAAACAGTGCGTCAGCAGGAAGACACAGCTGAATGAAAGCCTGTAATCCTACCCAGGGGCAGGTTTACAGACTCACATGTAAAACCAGATGGTTCTTGGTACCAATGAATACATCAAGTAAATTAAAATAAAATGAAATAAAATCAATAATTGTTTATCTGTTTGTGACTCCAAATAGCCTAAAGCCATGAACACATTATCAGGTACTGGCCTCTGAATAGGCACGGAAATATGGTCATCTCTGTAGTTGTTTTCAGTCTTTTTGTCATTGTTTCATGTGTTTTTGTGGTTGTTTTGAGTGTTTTCATACAGTAGTTCTACTGTTTTACTTTGCGGTTGTTTTGTGTCTCTTTGTGGTTGTCCTCCGTCTCTTTATGGTCCTTTTGCATCTATCTGAAGTAGTTTTGAATCTCTTCAGTGACTGCTCTGCATCTTTGCAGCATTTTGTTTTTCTGAAAACCTTGTGCCTTTTTTGTGGTCACTTTTTAGGTTTTTTCTTCGTTCAGAATCTCTTTGTAGTCATTTTGTGTCTCTTTATGGTCGTTTTGCATCTCTTAGTAGTCATTTTGCACCTCTTTGTAGCTGTTTCACATCTCTTTTTAGTAATTTTGTGTTTCTTTTTAGTAATTTTGCATCTTTTTGTAGTTGTGTTACATCTCTTTGTAGTCATTCTGTGTCTCTTTATCTTTTTTTCCAATAAGAATTGCTTACAGTCACCTCATACAGAGGCTCTGTTTCAGGGGCTGCTAGGCTTGTACCCTCCATGATACATGAACTGCCCATCATCCTCTGACTCTGATGGTGGCCACTCCTTTGATCCACCTCTGCTCCTACCCATCAGCACCTGCGATAATCTGTAAACATCTTCAGTACCTGAGTGTCGACCCATTTGGAGCCATCTCTCGTTTCCTCTACTCGTCCATAGAAGTGAACCGGCAGCATGTACTCTGGACGTGCTTTCTCCCACGGGTTTCCATGCCTCAGCCAATCATCTGCTTCCTCCACCTACAGCAGGGCATCAGTCGGGGCAAAGATAAAAGATTTAATATGATAAAACACAGTGTAGTAACAAGAGTCCTGAGAGAAAGAAAAGAGTCATTGAGCAAGACACAAACTACTTTATCTGACCTCTGACCTCTCTGTACAGCAGACTGAAGACAATTAATTAATCATTATTTTAATGCCATCAAGCGCAAAAACTATATTAGATTTTGTACAATGAAATGCATCAGCTTTCACTGCATTTACTGACCAATAGCAGCAGGTATTAAATGTAAAGGTTCATCAACCCCAGTGTTCAGGAGTACATGTTTACACTGAGGCTTTGAACAGCAAATAACCTGGAGAATTCAAAAGGGCAAAAGCCTTTAGTTTGGGGATCTCTTATCACAAAATACGCAACATATTTTGTTTTTTTCACCTAAAACAAACCAACACCAGCTTCTGCCAGGAGCTTGCACCACTGCAGTGTGTGTGAATTGCTGTTAATGATTACCTTGTGATGTATTCTGACCTAATTCATGTGTCTACATTGGCCATGCTCAACTTTGACCCCTGAGAGCATGAACATGACCTGACAACAGAGTCCTGACGTAAAAGATAAGAAAGGATCCAGAAATCTAGAGAGAGAAATTGTTGTGTTTGTAGGGAGATGTGTCATTATTTAGAGAAAAATTAAACGCATACGACTGTAAAAAACCTTTTCTTTTAGGCAACACTTACCTGCCAGCCGTCTCTTATCTTCTGGTTAAAGATCCCATATTCATATCGAATGCCATAACCGTATGCTGCAAGACCCAAGGTGGCCATTGAATCCAAGAAACATGCTGTGCAGAAGAAAAAAAATTACACATAAAATCAAAACACAGACTCTACAGAACTAAATTGAGACACAAACTGTCTTTGCATGGTGCAATGCACATTTACACATCCTGTTTCGACATTTCTGGACGTTGCTTCAAACTTTCAACAGGTGTACAGAGGTATTTGGACAACTGCCACAATAGCCTAGAAGCTACAATAGAGTATTGTTGTTGTAGAGATGAAGTGTTTGCATGCAAAGATTACTCTCCGTGACCCGTTTAAAGTCAGTTAAGCCTTTTTTTTTTCCTGTTTCCTGTTTTCCTATTATAATAGAACTCTTCCTCTCATTTCCATGAAGTTTCACATAAGCTTAAACATCTGCAGCTATTTACCTGCCAACCTGCCCAGGCCTCCGTTTCCCAGACCTGCATCCTCCTCCATCTCCTCCAGCTCCTCCATGTCCAGGCCGAGCTGCAGCAGAAGGAGCACAACAAGCCCACTATTGACATTTTTATGAAAAGGCAAAAGATAACCACAAATAGCACAGTCATTGTGTGTGTTTATAATTGCCTCCATTTCCTGTTTCGTCTGACCTGGTAGATGGCTTCATCACAGGCGTTCTGCAGCCCAAGGTTGATCATTGTGTTCTGGAGCGTCCTGCCCATGTAGAACTCCAGGGACAGATAATACACCCTCTGGACATTTAAAAAAAACAAAAACATATAACTTTGCAATGTATCTTAATGGATCAAAGATTAACTATGAATAAATATTCATGTTTCACTTTGTTTGATTGTGGCTTGCAGAAAATGCAGTGCAGAGCTGGGCAGTGAATGAATTAAATCTGGAGCAAGCAAACATTTTCCTGGCAGTGTAAACATGATGCAATGACCTAAAAATACTGCACCTCTTGGAAATCTGGAGACTTTTATGCAACGGAAAAACATTGCACAAAACTTCTCATAATAATGTAAAAAACATGTCAAAGAATATGCTCTTTAGAAGAAATGTTTGGCTGTCTTCCAAAACAAACACAAATCATGACTGCAGAAATTATATGAAATGTAGTATAAGTAAGCAGAGCATGTTTAATTTGTACTTTAATGCTTAAAAACCTTTTCACTTCTCTTGTGCTGTGTTCAGATGACTTTTACAACCCTGAGTGTTTTGATTTCTTTCGAAAAAGGCAATTAGCAACTTGACAAGCAAGGTCCTGCAAATTGCAGGAGATTAGTAGATTTAAATTATATTTTTAAAAAAAGCAAGGGAAAAGAAATCTAGAAAACTATATTTGTAATAATCATAATCATATTTTTAAAAAACATTTAAAACAACCTATATTAAACCCTTGTTTCAAGTGCATATGATATATGTTCTTCTCAGTGTAGGTTTCAAGTGTCTCAAACATTTAAAACATATTTTAGATTACTTTTTTCAGTATTTTGAGGTACTTTGCAATGTTTTGACGTTTAATCATACTCTAAAGTATATGCATATGTACAGTATGAGATGTATCTTTGTCTCTGTAACTTGTGATCTTTACCTTTGGGTCTGCTTCATAGTAAAACTGCTGTGTTCTGATCCATCTTCCCACCAGGTGGTCTCTCACAGTGTGAGCCAGGGCAAAGTAATAATCCCTGGGTGTTGCAATGTTCCTGTCTTTCACCAGAGTGAAGTGCAGGTGACGATTGAAGCCTTTCTTCAGCTCTGCAACATTCTCCACTCCCACAATTCCCCTGATGCTGATCTGCTTGTGCTTCTCCTGGTCGGTGATAGGGGTGGCCATGGCTGGAGGGTCAGGTTGGTCCGGTGCAGTGGTTGTGCTAGTTGAAAGTGAAATGGAAAGGTAAAATGGTAGCAGGTTTTCATGCAGCAGTGCCCTCCTTCTGCTGCTGCTCATTGGTGAGTGCAGGGGGAGGGTGTTTCCCGGGCCGGCCCCTGCTGAGCTGAGCTGCAGGAAAAGGTGCACAGAGAGACTTCAGAAAAGGACTGACAGTCTCGTGCAAGTTAGTTTGGCACAAACCTCAAAAACCAACCTTATGCTGAAAATAAAAGTAACTTTTGTTAAACCTCGAGTGAATTTATTCCTACTTTTTAGACAGTAGAAGGGCTCATGTTTTACTATTTAATGTTAGTTAAAGCAAATATAATCTGGCTTTTTTGAACACTGATCAACAACAATCAAAAAAAAGTTTTAAAGCTGTAGTTTATAACATTTATAAAAATAACTTTTTGTCATATTTGCAGACTGTCATTATATTCTAAAAAGTACAGGACAGTAAATTTGTGAAAAAAAAATCATGTTCCTCCTCTTTGTAGTACTTCTGAGGGCGTTTGTTAGAATAAACTGCAGCACATCAAAAAAACAACCAATCAGAGCAAAGGAGTCTAACACAGCTGTCAGTCATATCAGCCGCTGATCATGACCTGCAGTCAAACTGTCAAACTAGGTTGCTGATCAAATATGGATCAATATTGTGTCAATACATTGTCTATTTCTCATCTCAAATGTTTTGAGAAAAACATTTTAGTGCACTGTTTAGCTGTAAAATGAGAAAGCTTTTATCCCCCTGCCACGTTGAAAACAGTCAAGCAAAAATCAGGAACTGCCCGACAGTTGGAGCAAACTTTCTCATTTTTGTTATTATCTGACTTATGTAGCCTTCTACTGTTTGTATCTAGTGACAGTTTCAGCAAAAAGGGCTTTGTTTTTTAACAAAAGTTATCAGCCACAGCTTTAATGTTAAAGTGAAAACGTATCTATACTAAACTGATCACAAACATAAAATAGAACATACCTGTTTGCATACATATTTGCACCCTTTAATAGGACACACTTGAATCATCACTAAGACAGCCAACTAGTTTAACTAAAAAGTCACATATTTAGCTAAATGAAGATCACCTGTGTGTGTTTCAGGGGGTTTCAGTTGAAAAAAGCCACATTTGATTTAGTGCTGTAAGACAAGTAAATATGAAAACCACCAGGGGGTACTGCAGGCAAGCCTGGACTCAGAGTGATATGTGAATGGAAGCTAACTGTTGCCACACATTATGTGGTGCTGTCCACAAAAAAGTGTTAAAATGAATGAAAAATGACAATGCAAAGTCAGTTAAGATCTTTTGTTGTGGTGGGAGCAGGAATTAAGTATAAAGAGCAAGAAATTCTGCAAAGGGCAGATGACAGGGGTTGTGGTCAAACAAACATAGACTTTCACCCAGGAAACCACTGTTTGAGAACTACATTGACTTTTGGTTTCAAACTAACCACAATCATTTTATGTCCCTGCAGGCAAATAAAGTGTATCGTATCGTATCGTATCGTATCGTATCGTATCGTAGGTGCTTTGTGTAACACGCAAAGCACATAAGAGTACATCATTTACATCTATTTACATTATTTTTTACAAAAGTTTTTTTTTTTTGTTTCAAAACCTAATCAAGTGTTTTTCTTTCCCTAAATCTAAACATAGTGTGATATTTGCAGTAGACTTTGCATTGACATTGTTTTCATGTTGCCAACTCAAAATTGTAACGCTTTTCATGCCCACCACCTCATAATGCAATGTTAAGAGGTTGTATCTATTTCACACGTTTCTGTGAGACTGTGCACAGATGGACATCTATTCCAGGCAACACCTATTTATGACACCTATTTATTGAATATTCACACATACAAAAAAACACAGAGGCTCATATTACACTTCAGATCATCATAATAATAGCAGTAATATGGTAATGATAGACATTTAATCATAACAATCATAATAATTGTAATGTGTTCAAATTATAGTGACAATTTATATTCATAAAATTCTCCATAGACATATTTCAGTATCACTGTAAATAATATCAAGTGATGACATTCACTTCAGATCAAACAGGGAAAAAAATCACTTTGGAGATAAAATGAGGTTATAATGCAGGAAAAACACACTCACACACACTCACACACACACATACTGTATGTATGTACATTTGGATATATAACACCCAGTGTCGCCCAGCGACTGTGCGTACGTTTTTAATAATTCATAAAAGTTTGAGGAGGCTTTATGACTTGAAATCATCTCCGGATCGAAGTTAAATATCATTTAAGTGTATTTGGCTGGTTTAGAAATAATAAATGTTACAATCACTCACTTTTTAAACACCGTGTTCAGTACAGAGACACACATTTATGTTACTCGTCATTCACAGATATAACTCACTCACATAGACAATGTTCCCTAAGAAGAGAATATGTGTGGAAAAGTAACAGCTGTATGTGTCATCTCCTACTGAACATGTGGAAAATCCCCTTAATGACTGATTTGCTGAATGAAAGTCATTTTTCTATATTTGTCCTTGAATCTGAGATTGTGTAATGCTGCGATAATGGTTGAATTTGTCTCTGTTTGAGTCAGAAGAAGGTCTCGCTGCTCAGTGACCCTCTGCTGAACAGGCTGCTTTTGTATTATTATAATTACGGCTCGCACAAAAGGCTTACCTTGAAAAACCACCAATTAAATGTTGCATAAATCAAAGCTTGAATGCAGCCTTGCAGCAAAGGCCGTGCAACTTGCTGAATGCTGGTTTATCATTGCCAGCACACATGCACATATCATATTGAAGACTATATGTGTGCAGCCATTTTAGCAGCCGTGTATCAGTCCCAGATAATTTACAATCAATATCACCCCGGGGGAAGAGAAAAGAAAAGGATCATGTTAAGAAAGACACCTGACTGTAATAGTCCCTTCAATACTGTGGTTATTATATCCATAACAAACACGGTTGTTGTTGAGTTTGCCCTTTTTGCCGATAGAAAAAATATGTAGCAGCAGGTGAAGTCAGGCATCACAGATGTTACAGTTGACTCTGCTGAAGCAATGAATCTAGTTTTTAGCAAAGTTTCATAAATCTTGTGGGTACTGAAGAGGGGAAAAGGCACACCCATGAAGCTCAAACACAGGATAGCACCTTATGTGTATGCTAGACATGTATGGTATGTCTTAGGGTGACAATACACCATGAATGTTTCTGGGCAACTTGAAGGGCAACAGTTTCCTCAAACTGCTTTTCAGCATTTTGTCTTTTCCTTTTCTTGACATGCTAGATTGACTGGAAATATTTCAACATCTACATCTTGTAAAGACATTCTGAACAGACATTCGTGGTCCCCAGATGATGAATCCTAATGACTTAATGAACTTTATGTACTGTAGTTTACTTTATGTAGGCCTACCTCTAGTGCCACCAAGACACTGACATATTTGTCTTTTAATAAAATATCTCAACAGCTGTTGGCTGGATGGTCATGACATGTTGTCCATGTATTGTTCCCAGAAGAGGAACCCTACAGACTTCTCTTAATCCCTGACTTTAACTCTGACACCTTCGACAGGTCAAAATTGTCACCTATGCTGTGACATCTCTTGATATCTTCAAGTTCACATCTATGGTCCCCAGAAGATGAATCCTAGTATCTTGGTGAAACCCTGACTTTATCTCTAATGCCACCAAGATGTTGACATTTTTGTCTTTTGGATGAATTTTCAGACAGTTTTGCACATTCATTCATGGTTCCCAAAGGATGAGTCCTAATGACTCTGGTGATCCCCCTAACTTAAACTCTATTGCAACCATTCAAATTTGTGGTTTGGAGTGAAATATGTCAACAGCTGTTGGTTGGATTACCATGAAATGTTGCTCTGACACTCATGGTCCCTAGAGGATGAACCCTAGAGGCTTTTCTCAATCCCTGAATTCAACAGGTAAAAGCTGTCACTTTTGCTATGAAATATCTCAATCTATCAGTTGGAATGACACAACATTTTGTACTAACATGCATGATCCCCAAAGGATGAACCCTTATGATTTAGCTGATCCTCTACACTTTTCCTTTTGCACCCCCATGGGGGGGGTCACATTTGTGGTTTCTGGTGAAATATCTTAACAACTGTTGGATGGATTGTAATGAAATTGGACACAGACATTTATGTTCCCCTGCAGATGAATCGTAACAACTTTGGGGATTACTTAATATTTTTCTCTAGTTCCACCAGATTAAACTCTGTCTTTGATTCTCAATCAAATATCTGCAAAACTTGTAATAATAGCACGCTAACATGCTAAACTAAGACAGTTAACATGTTAAAGTTATACCTGCTAAAAATAAGCATATTAGTGTTGTGACTGTGAGCATGCTAGTGTTAGCATTTAGCTCAAAGCACCACTGTGCCGAACTACAGCATCACACAGCTGATAGCATGGCTCCACGATTGCCTGTTGAGGAGACTGTTGCCCAATATTAACGCCACCTGAACCTCCCAGTGCATCACCACCTTTCCTGTTGCTTTTGTAGGACATAAACTGGTTCTCACAATCACTGAAAAGTCTCTTCAGTTTGAGAACAAACTCCAAACTACATTTTTAAAGCAACAAAAAGATTCAGTTTGTTTCCTTCTGTAATGACTATACATCAAATAAAGGAACAATATTGAATTCTCATTGAAAAACTCTGAACATCAATAACTTATTTAGCTATACACCTCTTTGCAGTAGATCATTTCAATAACAATATTACAAAACTACCAGGATCCAGTCACCTACGGTAAAAAAAGCCAGGATGAAGCGAGCTGCTGTAGCACCTTATTCAAAGAGCTTCACAGTCATCATCTTTAACCCATTTTCATCACACTTCAAAGCACACAATCGCTCGCATTTATGATACATTACACCCAAATCTCCTCTTCTGAGAGCTGCACCGCAAAGAAAGGCTGCATGAAGGCCTCGCTTCCAGTAGTTTTTATGTGCCAATGCTGTATTTTTCTTTGTTTTTTTTTTTTTACAGACGATACAGAAGGATCACACAAGTTAAGCCACTAAGAAAAGCGCCTCATGTACACGGATGAGGATACAACAGTGATGCGGCTGAGAGTCGGACTATTGCTCTCGTCCAGGGATCGTTGCAGCTGCTGACACGTCCACCTCGCACACAAACACACGAAAGACGACCTGTCATGCTCCCCTGGTGTTTTAAAATAGTGGTGTTCATGACTGATGGCAGACAAGGAAATAAAGAAGATATTTTTTTAAGAAAGAAAGATAAGAATGGGGAATATATTGAACTGTATGTTGATGGTATGAAGGGGGCTACTTTTTCTAAGTCGACTCATTTACAAAACAAACTCCTTACCTTTAAGGAATACTTCAACATTTTAGGAAATATGCTTATTTGCTTTCCTTGCAGAGAGTATTTTTGTGCTCTTAAAACTGTGTTGTTCAAACATGTCAGATTCAAAATGTTTTTAAAGATAATTTCATCTAGCTGGTATACATGAAGGGACAGATGGTACGCAGGGAGAAAATGGAAAAAAGTATGTGATGATAAACTAAGTGCTGTCAAACATCAGCACATATTAGAGCCATGTTACACGGACAGCTACAGAAATAAATTTACCATGGAAAAGTACTGTAACAATTTCACAACCAACAATATTCCAAAAATTCAGTGATTTTTAACCCTTTGAATCTTTTTCTTTTTTTGGGGGGGGGTTTGTTTGTTAATTTCGTGCTGCGTTTAGACACCTTTAACAAGCATCTTGAGCACGAAGCAAATTGGTTTGATTTCTTTTGAAAGCTTGATGAAATGTCCCACAAATTTCTAGAAATTAGTAGACTTTAAAAAGTATTGTGAGAAATGTAAAAAAAAAAAAAAAAATTATATATATATATATATATATATATATATATATATATGTAATTATCATAATCATTTATTGAAATGTTTGTTATAGAATTGATATTTCTTAAATATTTTCTTCTGGTAATTTCCTTGTTTGTTTTAACTTTTCTTTTTTGTTGCTAATTTTCAGGTGATTTTCTTGTACTTTTTACTAAATTTTGGGTAATTTCTTCTTATAAGTTGCTCATTGCCTTTTTTCCCATTTCTGAAAGAAATCAAACCAATTTGCTCGGGCTTCAAAGTATTAACAAGTCTACTTCTTTTCTAAAACTTTCACATATTTTTACTTATTCCGTAACTTTTCAAGGCTTGGAAAACATAATTGTGAAATGCCATGACTTTTCCAGGTTTTCCATGACCATGGGAACCCTGTAAAATGGTTCAGTGAGGCGTGGACAGTCCCACTGTTTCTATTCTTTATGCTAAGCTAAGCTAACCTGCTGCAAACCGTAGCTTCATATTTAGCGTACAGACATGAAAATGGTGTCAATCTTGTCTCTGCAAGAAAGTAAATAAGAGTATTTTCCAAACTATTCCTTCGGCTGGATATTACAATCACACCACATAGTTCCAAGCCCATTATTTTGAGACTATTTTTCTTCAACTATCTGCATCACGTCAAAATACAAGGTACGGATCGCAAAACACGGTCCGTTTTTGTCCCGCAGATGGTCCAAGTGTCCAAGGTTTAGGCATGATAAAGGCATGGCTCAGCGCTGGATGGGGCCTCTTACAGAGAGTCATGGGGTCAGTGGGTCAGGGGGACAAGAGGAGGTGGGGACGGGGAGGGTTGGATCATAGTTATTGACGGGCAGGATGAACTCCTGGAGAGGTTTTGCCCAGCCGGTGAGGGGGGTGGTGAGTCTTTAGCACACAGAGCCGGTGGGATCCGCCTCCCCGGGAGTGTAGAAGTCAGGGATGGGTAAACCAGTGTGCAGTGTGACCTGAAGAAAAACACATTAACATACACACATATATGGGTTAATAAATCATGGCGAACAGGTTTATTTTTCTGCCTGCAGGTGGAGCTGCTGAACCGTTTGCTCACTGTGTGTTTTGTTTGGGAGGCGCTTTCATCACCCAGAGACGGCATTAAAAAGGGGAAAACTAGCTGAAAGCAATAAGAAATTCAAAGCTACTAACTGTTGTTGAGTCTTTGAAGCTTCTTCTTTCAAGGTTTAATCCTCTGAGCCCACATTTGTAAAACTTGGAAAAGCAATTTTTAATGAATATTAACTGTGCGCTTATGAAACTTTGTTGATCTACAAGTGAAAACGTTTGTTTTTGCCTGCAGCGCTACTCAGGGTGGGTGAATCTATAAAATAGCACCCCCAGGGAGAAGTATAGCCGAAAAAGCTTGCAATTTGACCAGGTATTGTAAACATAATGTGTCAGGTAATTAAAATGTTATCATATATGATCATGATAGATAAAGGCTATTGCAAAATGCTGAATAATTCAGTAAAACGCACTAAACCAGACTACTTTAGGCAGACAGATTTTTCCAATACTTTGAATTTTGCTGCAAATACATTCTTTTTTAAGGGGCACTCCACAATTTTACTTTACTTGTCACAAAGAGTACAACTCAGCCAGTAATAACAACTCTATATTATCTTTTATGCCTCTGGAGGGAGCTTTTTAAAGTCTGAGAAACTCTCAGTTTCAGTTTGGAGATCCTCTCAAGTCCACTAACTTTGTGAAAATGCACCATTAAATTAGCACCACTTTACATATCAAACTGACATGCTATGGCTTGAAGTTTGTAGTGTTTGTATAGAGGAATCATCATTTTATACTGGCAACATATTGTGTGGGTCAGAAATTTGTCTTAGCATAAGAATTTCATGATTTGATTCAATTTGAGGAAAACAAAAGGAGAAATCTGTATGTTGAGGGATTCATTTGCTGAAATAATTATCCATTCAGATAATCCAATTCAGAAAAATAAAGTAGTTAAAAGGGGAACCATTATGCTTTTCTGTATTCTGTGTCTTATATATAGTGTAGCAGTGTTGGATGCTCATATATAGTGGCCAGAGTTTCAAATAATGAGGCACAGCAGACAGAGTGTTTACATTATTTAGCCTACACTGCTATACTAAGCTACATGCTAACTTTGGGGAAACATGTAATCTTGGTTGCAGATATTGTTAATTTCTTTCCGATTTCAGATCTGGTTCTTGCTGGAACATCTGAGGCTGTGTTTGGAGGCTTTCACTGGTTATTTTTAACAGGAGAAAGTGCCACTATTCTCAGTTACAGTCACTCCCTGGCTCAAAAGAATATGCAGCAGTGTTGCCAATTTATTTTCCAATGAAAGTAGCCAGCACTAGCTCGGAAAGATGCATAAAGTCACCAGATGACACCATTGCACATTCATTTGCATACATAATAATGGAAGCTTTGCTGAATCAGATTCAATATAAAAATCCCCCCAAAAAACATTTTATTGTCTTGAGAAATACGCTGCTTTTCCTATAGAGCGTCACTTTCTTGGGCTCCCAATCCAGAGAGCGAGAGCATCAACGTAACCATAGAAACCCACTACAGCTGAAATCCCGCTTCTGTGAGACACTGCGCTGATGGCGGAGGACTCTGATTATTCTGTATCAGAGTAAATTACAACATATTTCTCTTTTTTCTCCAATGATCTGAATAATTAGCTATATTTGTTGCCCGTTGCTTTTCAGAAATAAAGTCACTGAGAGGGTCTGAAAAGCCACAGTTCAAATATACATCATTCTGTACCTGGACGTTTCTGTTTAGGCTGATGGCGGGATAATAGACGCCCTCCAAGGACTCAAAAGCCACTGGACCCTGCTGCTCATCATTGATGAGGAAGATGAGGATCCCGCGGGAGAAGTCCAGCAGAACTCCTATTGTAGCTCCTTTACCGATGCCGCCGTCTGTCCTGTACAGAGAGAAATTATAGATATTACATTTATCCAAGTAAATCTTTCTGCTACTTTACAATATTTCAGAATAAAATACTGATGTTTTTACTCCACATATTCCATGGCTTCAGCTACTTTTTTGCATAAAGATAGAGCCCAAAAAACATGAAAATCATATGAAACCACTGGTTCCCAACATTTTAAACTTGTGACCACTTGTTATATATAACAAGTGGTCTGTTATATATCAGATGTCTCTGACTTGTTACCTGTTTTACTTAGAGACATTTCCCTTTAAAAATTACAGACTTAATAACAGTTTGAGGCACAAATAGGTGAGTTTTAAAAAAAAAAAAAAAAAATCTTAATAATAAATAAAGGATTAATTCACTCAAAATACAAAAAAAAACCCAAAACATATTGAGCATTAAAATGTACTGTTGACCTTGGAAATAGTCATTTAGCAAAAAAATAAATAAAAATTGAATGCAAGACTATTATTGAAGCATTTTGAAATTGTTGTATTGGTACTTTTTAATCTTAACAAAAGATGACAATAATAATTTTCAAAGCATCAGTATGCATCTCAGAACAATTCCTTACCTGTTGGTGTGCGAGTTGTTGTGCATGAACCAGGAGCGGTTGTTGTCCACGTACATGGCCCACGCTTTGTCGTCCTTCCCCAGCATCACGTCCTTCAGCACATCAGCCCGAGCGATCCCGAACGCCGGGTCTGGGTGGTTGTCGTAGCGATCAATGGTCATTTCCCAGTAATGAACGCCACGGGAGAAAGCAGAGTTACCCATGACCACCCTGTCGTCGTAGCTGTTGCACGACACCGTCAGGTTGTCGTTGGAGAGGACGATGTCCGGGTGAGCGGAGGCCGGGTCAAAGGTGAACCAAGCGACTGTGCACACACACGGGAAGAGTCACACACACGCTGCTGTTTAGCATCAATAATATCAGTGACTGCAGGACCTGATGCGATGATGATGACTTTACAAAAGTGACATGAATCTGGAGGCTGGAGGTTAGATGAGGTGAATTTACATTTAAGCTGTAAAAACTTCATGAAAGAATAAGAAAAGATTAACTCTTACTATTACTATTAATAACTCTTAACTTACCGCTCTATGACTTAACTTATAACTTACTCCTAAGAATCTTAACAATATTTATAATATCACACCTGTGTCAGACAGTTTGCACATAATGCACATAATTTCCGTTTGATTTCACCTGCTTGGAAAACCACACGGGTTTAGGACATCCATATAATAAGAGTTAGTACTCATACTCATACTTTGACTTTCTGTAAGCTCTTGCAACACAGTTCACTGCCGCAGGCAGGCTAAATCAAACGCTGATAAGTTTGCAAACTGTTTGACTCAGGATGGAAAGTATATTAAATCACTTTATACTCTACACAGAGAAATATGGGGTGTGACAGATGGGCGTTTGCTGTTTATATGGGCTCCACTGGACGTACTCGTCCACCATCTTTCACCGGTGTCACTATGTGCAGTAAAGTTTCATTACATGCTTTTATTTCCCAAAGGAAATAAAACAAAGACGTTTATTAGAAGCCTGTATTGAACATTTATTAAGTGCAGCCCACAGTGCAGCAAACTGTCCACCTGCTGGTTTGAGAGTGAAGCACGGCA
This sequence comes from Plectropomus leopardus, assembly GCF_026936395.1. Lineage (NCBI taxonomy): Eukaryota > Metazoa > Chordata > Actinopteri > Perciformes > Serranidae > Plectropomus > Plectropomus leopardus. The sequence goes on from NC_142189.1 coordinate 7,719,528, forward strand.
CGAATGACACGGGCGATGGCAACGAGCGGGATTAGAGTGGTCTGCAATGAGAGCCGTCCATACCTGTGCCTATAGACTGAATATCACATGGAGGGAGTCCAGCTGAAACGTGAAATGAAAGGGAGGAAAAGAAAGAAAAGAGGGGAGAGCGTAGCGAAGCAGTGAAGCAGATAGTGTAGAGGGGGTCGGGAGGGGTGGGGGAGAAGGTAAAAAGCAAGTTTGATCAGGGAAGTTGGTTTAACCCTTTGTAACCTGGGTCAGTTTTTCTTGTGCTGCATTCACAAGGCTATCACAAGTATTTGAACCTTTGAAACCTGAGCAAAAAGGTTTAATTCTGCTCAAAAACATGGGAAAAGAAAATAAGAAAATTAGAAAATTGGTAAAAGGTGACAAGATGACAAAATAAACTGAATAAAAATATTTAAAAATATGAGAGAAGGAGAATTATTAGAAAATTATCCAAACAAAGGGAAAAAAAGTGCACAAACTATATTCATTTATTTAACCAAATTATATATTCAAAATCTGTTATAGAATATATAATATTTTTATAATAATAAATAATAAAAGATAATTTTATAGTTTTTTAGTACTATTTCAAGTCATTTTCTAGATTATTATATTATTATTATTTTGTACTTTCCTTATGTATTTATGTTTCTAGACAGTTTCCTTGCAGATTTATTATTTTGCAGCACATTTTGGGGTAATTTTTTAAAAGTTGCTCATTGCCTTCTTCCCATGTTTTTTGAAAGAAATCAAACCAATTTGCTCAAGTTTAAATGCCAAAGAGGAGATGCCAAAAACAAAAGCAAAACATTCTGAAAAACCAATCAAGAGAAACTAAAAAGGGAACAAGCATGAAAACAAAGAGAAAGACGGCTCTGATGGAGAAATTTCCTCATAAATAAAACAGACAAAATCAAAGCCGGTCCGGGTGCAGGATGTCAGATCTCTGCAAAAACACTGAGTGGTTAGATCACTTTGTCTGAGCTGCTGAGTGCTCCCTGTCAGGTGTAGGGAGGCTGTCTGTCCTTTTCAGATCCACTGATGGATGACAGGCTTCCCTGTGTGCAGAGCAGCATTAAACTAATGGAAAAGCAAGCACACGGGTGGATTATAGCAGCTGCTACTGGATGTACCTGGTTTAAAAGCTCCAACACACCCTCAAACAGAGTCAACATCCTGCTGCTTTTGGGTTAAAACCTTGCAAAGGAGGCTTTTACTGTTATTATTTTTGTGTTACATGAAAGATAAAAGAGGATGACGACGTTTGACGGCCCTCAGCTCTTTGAAATCCCTTTGAAACCCATAATTAAAAACTCAAAGTGCATAGTTTTCAATCTGAAATCAGAAGTTGCAGGGGAAGTCGTGGTTAAAAAAGTTATCTTTTTCCCCAAATTCCTAAGAAGTTGTCTGTCTGAAGATGCAAGACTTTAGTCTAGCAGCAACAATTTATTATTCTTAAGATCTCTGTGAGTTCAGTCAAATTTTGATGATAACGAATGCTTCCATCCCAAAAAGACGAGGGGGAGCTGAGGCGAGACTCCGGTCTGTGATCTCATGAAATAACAATAAATGCAAGAACATATTATTACTGTTATTATAAAATACCTGCCATCTGTTTGCTACAGCACACGTCATGGCCAGTCTTAATCCAATGTGATATCAATAGAAATGTACAAAGATGTAGTCATGCAAAAAATGTGTGTCAAACTAAAATATCTACAACACTAAAAAGCAAAAAAAAGAAGGTGTTAAAATACCTGGGAAAGACAGAACTGCACTAACAAACATGTAGCAGGCATTTGGAAAAGCAAAAGTGCTTAAAAATAAGAAGTCAGAGTGGTAACGGAGGACAAACTGATTGCAGTGCTGGCAGCAGAGATGTATATTTAATCATGTCCTTCTGCTTAACTTTGAAACAGCTGCAGAGAAGCCAAATCAGTGCACACTGGCTTTTTGTTGACCTTTTAACTTCATATTTTCTGTTTGTTTTTTTTACACTGTGGGTTCTTGCTTGAATATATTTGTATTTATCTTCTTTCTTTCATTTCCTCTATTTGTCACGGCCACAACCAGTTTTTTATATCACTACATGTTTCCTTATCTTCGCTTGCTCAGACCAGCTTATTCCCTGTTCTGACTTTTTTTTTGTACACTTTTCTTTTGTATTTTTTAATTTCATTTTTTAAACTACGCTTGAAAAAAGACAAATAAATCTACCTTGTACCTTATCAACTGGGGTAAATGTAAATTGTGCTTAAACTTGAAAAGTGCTACATAAATAAAGATTATTATTGTTATTATAATTATCACAGCCCCAATAAAGACCAGAAGCTGACATGTGACAATAAAAGTGTTCCTTGAGTTTTGACCTCTTCAGACCTTTTCCTCTACTTCAGACCAACTGCTTTGAAAAAGTCTAGATAGATACTGTCAATAAAGTTTGCCTGATTAATAACAAATATATTTAAAAAAAAAGATCAGAACTGCCAGTGGGGAACTTAAAAGTGTCTTCTATAGCAACACAGACTTCAGTCTCAGCTCTTTTGGGACTCAAACTTTGGGGAAACTTATAATTTTTTTCCAAACACTGACTGAACGATCCCAGATCAGAGGAATTAATGAATGAATTCTGTTTGAGAGTGTGTTTTTATCTTAACGAAATACGCCATATTAGTCGGAAGAGGAAGAGGAGATGATGCTTAACGTACTTTCAGAGGTCTGCATGATCAGTGTCTTGCTGTACTGGCCCACTCCGCTGGCATTGAAGGCCTTCACTCTGGACTTGTATGTGCTGTTGAAGTGGAGCCCGTCCACAGTGCAGATGGTCTCCGTCCCCACGTACACTTCCTGTAAGGACACACAAATGTTTCCTGTCAAACTGGCAATTACATCAAGTGCATAATGATGACACAGAGAGTCCTGCCTCTTTTCTAACACGGACGGCTTTGCCTCTGAAGGAGCGTCCCGTTTGGATTTTGGCAGTGAGTGTAATAAGCAAAAGTGTGAGTTTGTACAACTGAGCGTGGGAGAAGCAGCCCACGCCGGAGTATAAATAGACATGGGGACACACAACTTGCCAAGTTCAGTGTGGAGCTGCGTTGGCGAGCCTCAATGAGTCAGAGGAGAAAGAGAAAACTTCCTTCGCATTTTGGAATGTAAATAGTTGTTTGGCGAAGTGAAGCAAAAGAAACAGGTACAGCATAAAATCATCCGAGTTCAAGTTAAGGACTAAAACAACACTTTGACATCTAAAACACTCAAAACTTGAGTGGAACTATAAAGTTGAAGAAATACTTTCTAAATTCACGCAGAAAATGTTTTTCTCGCATGCCTCCACAGTGAATTAAGAATCCAAAAAAGGAGAAAATGCTTGATAAATATACGTCCTAGGTTGTTGTTTTTTAAATTCTTGTTTTCCACAACATAACAGCTGCAGTACAATCAGCGTGAAATAAGAAAATATAAAAAAACTTGCATGTTGTTTCTTTTTTTACCCCTGAACCCCCACCAGAGAAACTGAAAGACAGATTATTTAAAACTAAAATGAAAGTATACATACATGTATACATGTATACATGTACACATTTTAGACATACATAAGCAAACAGTAAAATAACTAAAAATGTAAACATAAATACTCACACACACATATTAACACAAACAAATAGATGTATACTTTAGTCACAGTAGTCTATAACCACTGTGATTTGCTTTGAATATGTAATATGTATGTTTATCAAGAATTCTCTGTTTTTTTTATTGTTCACCACGGAGGCATGTTGAACAAAAAAATTGTCTTAATGAATTCGGCAGGGTGAGTAATTGATGTACAAATAGTCATTTTTTGGGCTGAGTATTTCTTAAAACACAAAAAAATCTTCACATAAGGTCACAAAATGTTCTCTGAGATGCTCTACATATGTTTCTGCTTTGAATCTCTAATCGCTAACAGTGAAAATGTCTCCAAGCTGTAGCACAATTTGGCATCGGCCGCTCGCCAATTAGCAGTTAGCGGATGCAGTTGGTGAATCTGTCGGCAGATTGGGTGTAAATGATCACCCTCTCATGCAACAGTTGTAATTAAGACAGAAGGACGGAGGCTCGTACAAACAGACAGCTGGCTTTAGAGAAGGAGAGCAAAATGACTGAAAGTCAATGGCTGCTTTTTCTAAATTGAAAACACAGGATGCCTCAACCATCAGCTGCTGGAGCATTCAGATCACACAGGCTGAGTATTTGACCGGTGCTCTGAGTCGAGAAGAGTTTCAGCCTCCTCACAAAGTGCTGAAGTTGACGGGGTCATCTGTTTACAGTTCTAAAATGTGTAAAAGTCAATAAGACAGTTACACAAACAGAGTATGCAACCAGCTGTGATCTCCATGAGCCAAAAAGTCCAATATTTAGATCATTATCTCGTGTTTAGGGTCTTTGAGTGGAAGGATCCGGTTACTGCTGTTGGCTGTGTGCAAATAAAACATTCAAACCAAATGAAACCACTTAAATTCTGCAGCAGCTGTTTATGTTTATGTTTATCTGACGGATGTGCTTTTGAGCTCTTTAGGACCGGTTGTGATTTATTACAGTTTGAGGGAGAGATTGAAACATGGGGGCAAAATTGGTATTTTGGTGTATTTAATGGTGAGAGCTAGCTCATAATTTTAGGTCATAATGGAGAGTTTCTGTATTAAATTATGTAATCAACTGGATTTTTTTTTTTAAAGTAATCCAATTGGCACTTGTAATGAATATATTGAACCTTTTCATATAAAATGAATGCAATCACAAAAATTTAAGCTGAACAAATACAAAAACAGTTGCTGCTTAAACTTTCCATGTTGATGCAGCACTGTTCTTTGTTTCCTGTCAGATTTGCCACAAAGTGAAGCATTTGTTTAAGAAACTTTGTATTATATAATATTACTGTCAAATTTGAATGAAGCGTGTTTTATGATGATTAAATTACTGTTTATTTAAATGGAGTCTGGTTGCAGTGGTGATTTCAGGGTTGTTTCTGGTTAAATAAAAAGGAACTTTTCGCATCCACTTTTCGTAATGTCTGTTGTGATTTGTCTGATTGTTGTATGATTTTTTTTTTTGTTTGATTAAATGTTGCTTGTATTTTTGTATTTTATATGTATTTAGGTGAAACTGTTGATGTCCTGGGAGGCGAGACATATTTCAGAATTATTCCTGACAATAAAGTGAAATCTAATCCGATCTAATCTTTAACCAAAAGGTCTATGTCTGTAAGGATCCTTTCCAAACTTTGCCAGAAAGCCTGTCAGAGGCAAAAGCAAACACTTTTAGAGGACGTACATTAAAGGTGCCACCTGCCCCAAATTGTCACATCAAAGCCTGTTTCACAGCAAATCTTTCACTCAATACTCGACCATTTTTAAAAATTGTTGCTCCAATGAGCCACTAAGACACAAAAACATGGGAAAATAGGCACCAGGTTGCAGAATACCAAACTTACCTTTAAACACTTTGAAACCTGGATCGATAACAGTTTTCTTGCGCTGCATTTGGAAACCTCTAACATCAATTTACACCTGAGAAAATTGGTTTATTTTCTTTCGAAAACACGGGGAAAAGCAACATGGTAAGAAATGTCCCAGAAAGTGACAAAAAGTCAAAGGGGACAGGAAAATGATGTAAAAATTAGCTGTGGAATACAAATGAAAAATACATTTATATTATTAGCACTCTCCTCGGGTAATTTTCTTGTTTGTTTTTTTCTTTTTGAGGTAATTTTCTTGTAACTTTTTACTAATTCCTTGCTGTTTTTGGGACATTTCCTGTTCAGTTGCTCATTGACTTCCAGTTTGCTCAGGTTTCAGTGAGTTAAGAAAGTGGAAAGATTGATTGTTATGAGAGGTAACATACTGACTGTATCATATGAAGAAATCGCTCTTTACAGGTTTAGAGGTTAGAAACAGATATGCGCCTCCATTGTACTGAGCGTATTGTTCGGGAGGTTTAAGTTGCCATTATAACAAAGCCGGAGCCTCAATGTATAGAGAGCTGCGGAGGGTCTGAGCTGGGTGGATTACATGGTGAACCTCTGAGAGGGGATGAATACCGCTTTGATCCCAGATCTCACTTCCTGTGGGATCATCTCAGCTGGCAGCTGCATTACAGACCCTTTCTCCTGATGTTGTGTCATTCACTGCCTCGCTACAGTGTGTCACATGACCTGCTCTCATATCACTCAGAGTGTGTGCAGTACGACAGAGCAATTTCAGCGACAAAGCGTTGCTTTCATATCCCCCCCTGGCCGAGCTGGTGTCCTCACTGGCATCAAATGAAGGACTCTTTGTTGGGAGAGAGGCTGGTTTGTTCTGTAAAGGTGAATTATTACTCTGACTGGTGCCGTTTTTCTCTTTTCGTCTTGTGATCTAAATGTTAATCCAACAACGATTCCCCTGTTCACGGGTAAAACTAATGTTTGTCTTCTGTTAAAGTCGACAGATAAATCTTAAAGAATACCCGCAGAGGGAAACCTACCCTGAACGGCCCCATGTTTCCATCGTCCAGCTCCAGGATGTATCCGTCCACGGCGATGGTGGAGAGTGGTGGTTGTTTCCATGACAACGTGGCGCTGTTGTTCTGAGTGCAGCATTCCTCCAGCTGGAGCATGGGAGCAGCTGGGACTGAGGAGGGGAGAAAGCAGGCCAGATTACAGCCCACTGAGATATGAAAGGACGACCGCACGCGCACAAAACACACACTCACTGCATATGACTCTGCAGTGCCCGAAGACCTGTTCAATATTTATCATTTATAAATTCTATTATGAATACATGAATCCATAACTCCTTTAATCAAAGGCTTCTGAATCATGAATATAAACACACCAAACTTCTTTGACTTTCTGAGTGATTTATCGAATATTTTAGCAAACACCTGCAGTGTGTCAGAGACATCACACTGTGTGAAGCCGGAATTAAACTAAATACAAATGTCACAAATTCACCAACTCAGATGACTGTTTATTTGTGAAATAATTTGTGATTTTAAAAGATAAAGAGGTCACACATGCAAGAACAAGCTGTTTCCAAATTGCAACTGCAAACTCGAGGGACTGTAATCACAGAAAAAGAGGTCACTCTCCTCCAGAAACCACAAAACAAAAACAGAATTAGCGTCCATAATACAGTTTTAGAAAGATTCAACATATTGAAACACCACAGTAAAATGACGTTTTGACATTTATGTAATACCCTAAGTAAAATTAAGTTTCTATAAATTAATGATTCAGCACTGTATATATATATATATATATATATATATATATATTTATTTATATATATATATATATATATATATATATATTTATTATTTATTCATCATTATTATTATTCAGGGTTCCCACATTTTAAGAAATACAATTTCAAAAATTTCCATGACTTTTCAAGGATTCCTAATATATTTTTCACCAATTGCACAGCGTTTTAATCACTTCTAGTCTTCCATCAGATTCACACTCTATTGAAACATAATTCCAGGAAGCTGGAGAAAGATAATTTGGGGCGAAAATAAAGAAATGTACACGATGGTCAACAAAATGCCACACAATGTCGCACATTAGAGCTACATTATGTCGAATGCTACAGGGAAAAAAATGTAGTTATTTTACATTCTGTGGAAGGTTGTCCAATCTCTCAAGTGCCCGTGCTCATCATCTCCTCTCTTTTTACCTTTCATTTGGACAAAGTCCAGCTGATGGATCGTCTGCAGGAGGGGTCCGCTGTCCAGAGTGAGGTCAAAGTCGCTGGTCATCCTGGGGGTCAAAGTTCCCTTCCCCCACTGGCCCTCTGTCATGAGGACCCTCCGGATTAAAGCATCAGAGATCTGAGGACAACAAATTAATGCACAGTTAAAACTCTAACTGTAGGTCTGGGCCCAAATATTTGGCTGTTGGAGACAAATGTCATTTCAGTGTTTGTGAAACTGCAGCTGCGCCTGTCACACACACACACACACACACACACACACACACACACACACACACACACACACACACACACACACAGTGACAAGAGGCATGATCATTTTAATCAACGCTTATTAACAGGTTTATTGACTGAGTTGAGCCATTTGTGTGTCTGTGTGACACAAACACGTGAGGCCCCCTGCAGCTCATCCTGAGCGGACCTCTGTCCTGCAGCACAGAGCAGGAGAATTTCAATATCTTACATAATGAGGATACACATAATTTCAGACGCATAACAAAATTCAACAAATTGCTTTAAAACACTGAACACAGATTATTGCATTGCATAAATGCTGAAGTTATTTTTAACTTTACACACTATACACAACCACCGACAAACGGTCAAAGGCACATCGGGCTACCTCTCACCAACAATGACGCTCCATACTGTAATACTGTAACAAATATTGTAATAGGGACCAGAAAATCCCATAAGGTCACAGATGTATTTATGTTTAATTAATGTTTATATCATCCTTTGCCAAAAAACACATACACTTTGTATTTTAATTTAACCTTAAACAGGGAAATAAAGACAGGTGACGATGCAAAGATGTGAAATTTGTCTACAGGCCAGCATACAATTCAGTGTAAATAAAGAATAATATCTAGTTAAGTTAAAAAAAGAACCTTTTTTTTTTTTTTTTTTTTAAAGAAACCCCATTTGTCATATATTTAGCTCTAAATTACATGCCTTTTCCCAAGAAATCCTCAGGAAATCTTGTTTATGCCATTAGAGAAAATGTTACAATGACATGAAACACCAAATTTGTAATTCCTCTAAACATTTAGCATACTTTGTAAAAACAATTTTGGGCCAAGCACACATTCATATACTGTAATACTGTGTTGGCTCATCATCTCAATCTTGGGTGCAAACACAAAGCACTGATGTTTTCAGCCAGAAAACTGTTGAACTTAAAATGAAGATGTCAAATAGATTTGATTTTAACAGGGTGAAACTGCGCAGCAGAGGGAGTAAAAACGTCCCCTGGCAACAAACAAACTGCAACTTTACTGCAGCTATCATTTTTACTTTGAAGTAGAGTCAACATTATCTGAAATATATTGGGTCTGAGTCATATTTGCAGCCAGAATTTATTCTTTTTTTAATATAAGTTTTCTTCCCTAGAGGAGTGTCACTAGTTCACCACCATAAGAAGCAAAATGTGGGAAAATTGAAGCTTTTAAAACACAAAATTAAAAGCAGTCACCATTTAACATTACATCAAGTTTTCTGGGAATTTGTTCCAGATATGTGATGCATAAAAATGTGATGCTGCTGCTGTGTAATGTTTAGTTTTGACTCTGGGGACAGAAAGGGTCCCAGACCATCTGAGAGGTCTGATGGTTCATAATGGAGCAGCAGACCAGTGCTTTTTCTATCGTGTTTAACTGGAGGACATTTTGCCACATACAGTCCCTCATTTATTGAATACACTTACTCACAGTGCTTGTGTGAAACCATCATCACCTGGAGATATTTTCATATAAAACTGTGTGTCGTCTGCATAGTTACAGTAAGATATTTTGTTTTCTATATTCCTGAGTTCATGGTAGCGTATAGATGTAGAACAGAAAAGTAGAGTAGTACAGCATCTTAAAGACAGGAATATTTAACCGCATCACAAATAATGCGTTGATACTTACAACCTTAGTGTTTTGCATTGACATTGTGGGGGCAAGTGAAAACTGCAAAAATAGTTGTGATGTTACCACAATTTGGAGCTGATTATTATACGTATTTAGTGTTTCCCACAGAATTAAAATTTAATTTTGATGGTGGGGGCATCAACAGCTGATCGCCGACATTCAGCAAATCAGCTCCACAAGTAGGTGAGATGTCTTAAACTGTAAAATTTGGGGTAAATTAGTGGTGATTGGAAAAACATTGCACAGTCATGCAGAATTTACAGGAATTGGTTAAAACTGCATTGCAAATTACATTAATTATTACAATCCTAAAATTGTAAAATCGTGGAGGGACTGACCTAGGACATGAAAAAGTTTGGTTGTAGCTTCTGGTAGAAAAACAGACTTGTTATGCGTCTTACCTGCAGGAAACCACTGGGGTCATTCTCCTTGATGACCTCCAGACAGTACTCCATCAGCCCCGTGGTCTGACGCAGCTTCACCGTACAGTGGGAGATCTGATCCCTAACCACCTGGGAAAAGAGTAAAAAGAGGGATTATGGAGGGGGGAAAACAGCCACAAGGGAAAAGTTCTGCAAGTATAATACAAACAACAACAACAAGCAAACAGAAGATAATCATATGTTAATCATCAGCCTTTTCGTGTAATCACACTGGAGTGGAACATGAAAAGAGGGTTTAGTAAAGTGTGCGAGTGCTGTAGAGTGTAAACAGGGCAGAAAAGCCTGAAGACTGAAGATGCAGAGAAATTAAAGTAAATATGCAGAAGGTGGCAGAAATGTTGATAAATGAGAGAAGAGAAACAAAGAGAATAGAGGAGAAGAAAGATGATGCACAGAGAGCTGAAGACAAGAAAATATGGCGACACTGAAAGGAAGAAGGACGGAGAGAGAAAAGAGGAAGGATGGAGGGAGGAGGCTGGAAAACACAGATTAAACAGAGACGACCAGGAGGAATACCAATAATGAGATTAGCAGCAGGATTGTCAAAGTGATTGAGTGAGTAAATTTTTTTCCTCTTGAGACATGCACACAGATTGAGGGAGGAAGAGGAGGCTGTAGGGACATCACAGACTTGATCCTGTTATTGACGTTATTGGAAGGACAGTGACATTTTGTTTTCGCATGTGTGAACGGTCGTCAGTATCAACGGGTACATCGGAGATGGGACTGCTCGGATACATATTTCTGTCCATTTGAGCAGCTACAGAATCAAAACATGTAAAAAAAAAAAAAGGAATTTTCTGTGCACAGTTATAGATTTTTGCCTCAGAAAACATAAAAATCTGTCCCATTAATAAGTTTTAATTCTTGCCCTCTGTTCATTCATACTTTATTTTCCCATAACATGATCTGAATACAAGGGAGCACATTTAAATCTATAAAAAAAAAAACCTTCATGACATTTACAACAAGAGATTTGATTAATTTGATGACATATTTGATGGACCTGGGAGATTCCCTCTGCACCGCAGACACTACTGATGTCCACAGAGCCTCCTCGCAACAGTGTGAAATAAACGAAGGTGCTGGACCGAGGGTTGCTAGGTAACAGAAACTTCACTGTTGCTATCTGAGGGGCTCCAAGGCTGAATGGAGAGGAAAATCCTTTCTGCAGACCGACAGTACACATGAAGATGATTTACTGATGACTGCAGTCGCAGCGCATCAGTATGCAAGTGTTGTAAGTCTGATAGATAACAAACTGTACAGACTTTAATATAGTGCATGATTAATCAGTATACAGTGTACAACATGACTATATGGCACAGAGGGGGAGTTATAAAAGGATAGTTCATCCCCAAATGAAAAATACATATTCTTCCTCTTACCTACAGTGCTTTTTATCATGCTAGATTATTGTGATGTGAGTTTCTGCGTGCTGTTATCAGCCGTAGAGATGTCTGACTTCTCTCCAATTTAATGAAAGTAGACAGCACTTGTCGAGTGGTTCTCAAAAAAATAAAATAAATAAAGTGACTATTTTTTAAAAACTCAGCAGCGTTGTCTCTTTCCAGAAATCATGACCCAGTTACTCAAGATAATCCACCGACCTTGTGAGCAGTTTTATCTAGGAAGTATATTCTTTCTGCCAAACGACACCCACCAACCGTGTCAATGTATAAAAGATAATGTGCATGTACCACTAGCTCACCTTGCACCACTGAGCAAGCTAATGTTACACTGAGCTCAGCTGAGGACATTAAAGTTGACATCTTGGCTGTCACGAGCACTAGCCTGGCGTCCATGAGTAGATGCACACTTTCTTCTGCACGGCAATGAGGATTGACAAAATTGGCATGTATATGCAGGATTTTTAAAAACAGGACAACTCACTACTATTAGGCAACAGTCCTTTCCAATTGCCAGTAGACAGGTATTCCTTATCCTGTCATATTCTGTGCCATAAACATGCGGAAAAACAGGTAAGTAAACAGTAGAAAGTAGCATGGAGACCGGTGAAAATGTTATGGTGGTATATTAAAAAGGGGCAAAAAAAGTGCTTGCACCTGGCTGTTATATTACCACCACTGCCATTTGGAGCTGATATAAACTCATGACTACTGCAGAGTCACTCGACAGGGGAATGAATGCAGACTGTTTCTTAAAACAAAAGCCACATTACTAGATGTCAGTGGGTTTATTTGTCCAGTAGGAAAAGAGCATAAGAAGGTTTTGATGAGTTTTATTTTATTTCCGTCAAATTTGAATTAAATATTTTTTACGATGAGCTAACAAGGCAGTTAAGGCTAAAGTTAGTCTTCAGTGAGAGAGAGAAACTTGGATTGGTCCACTGGTGTATTTTTTGGTTTAATGAGGAAAACAGATTTAAGAAAAAGCCAAAAAGGATTTCTAAAACTAGTGACTTCACAGCCCCACTGACATATGTTATCACCAGAGCCACTAACCACAATTTCCATTTTCTTTTGCACAAATGATCACAGCAAACAGTTACATTTCCCTTCTACTCATCCTATTTCTACGGTGTAAATACTCAAATATATCGATTGTGGTCAAAATGTCAGCATCAGACAGGCCACTCGTGTCACTAACACGGTGTGATCAATGTTTTAACCACTTATCAGGTTCTGCACAGCATGGGCGGGACAAAGGGATCGAAGAGGATGACTGTGTTAGAATTACTTTGTTTTTTTTCCAGTTTATTTAAACAATCTACATGTTAAGGGCACCACACAATGTTTAGCGTGCTTTATTCAAACCTCAGGGAACTTAAACCTCATGTTCCCAGTTTGGTTTGTTTTCGGCAGCTGAAAACAGTCTGAACTGACCACAGGCGCCTTCGAACAAACTGCAGAAAGACTAATAAAAATGTGGATTTTTAGTTCGGAACCACGAAAGAACATTTCGTCTCCTCTTCAGCTGTTTATTCATGTGCTCTTATCTGCTGCAAACACCAGGGAAGTAAAAAATCTGCACAAAAGTTGATCATATTTCCTAAAGTTACAGAGTCTGGAATCACATTTGTTTTCACCCCCTTCACGCTGCCAAGAAATCTGCACTAACAGGCAGCAAAGATGATTGAATACTTGCAAAACGTTGGTCCATTCGCTCTAAGACAGCATGAATTTAAATGAGCCAAACATAAAAATGCAACTCCTCTGCCAAGGTTCACACCAAATAAAACAAACTGCAGGTCTGACTGCACTCCAAGCGGATTAAATATTAAAGATTTTTCAAGGAAATAAATATTTAGAAACGCAGCTAATAACATTCTAATTATTCCCCTGGACCGTGTTTAACCTCTCCCCTCATACAGTGAGGGGAAATCTCATTCCAGCTCTGATGACTCGGTCTATATTTCTCTGGCTGCGGGACAAACCCTCCCTGCTGTGTCAAGCCTGGAACACCCACACCCCTGCAATGGCCTGGCAGAGCTCCAGGAGGAGTTTCTCACTGCTGTCACCGCCTGCCTAACAATCAGAGCTGCTGTCACTCCTCCGTACGCAGCTGGAATCACAATCTCTTCATTTACAGACGACAATACATGTGGGGGAATTTTGCAGTCAACTTTTATCCTGTCTTGTCCTTTTCCCTGCTCCTTCCTTTTTCTCTCTGATTCGATACTCACTGACTACTGAACAGCTTCCCTCATCATTCCAGTCATCTTTCCCGAAATCTGCTTTAAATCAGCTTCGGAAAAAGATGTAAAACTTGCCACCGACAATAAACGCTCTGCCGGCTGATCAGCAGATTGGGAAGATTAATTCATCTGAATTTCAACACAAACTGAAGAGACAGCAGCAGCTTGAGGTGGGAGGATATTAAACATCTTGAGAGAGATGTGGGAGTGATGAAATAGGAGAGGGAGAGTCGAGAGGGGTGAGCGCAGGACAGCGGTAGAGGGCATAGCAGGCTGTGTAAGTGGGCCACCGTTTCTGCAGCCGCAGAGATGAACTGAGCTCACGGGAGGAAACAAACTCCGTCCTCTTGTCCTCTCAGACATATGTGGCTGTCATGGTGATTAAACACATCGTCACGCAGAGTCGCAGCAGCTCGACAGCGCTGCTAAAACAATCCCAAACAACGAAGAGGGCCAAATTAATACAAACTGAGCTCAGAGCAGTGAGACACAGTTTACAATTATTATTCCTGTTTGGAACATTGCATTTCTTCAACCAAGGACTCAAGTGAGAAATGTATTCTGTTGTCATGAGACTCATTAAAACATGTTCCTTCTCCTGTTAAAAAAGGAGCCGCCGACATAACCTGACAACAGATTCCTAAATGGTAATTTTAATATTTAAAACTTGCAGTAACTGGCTTTTTTGGCCACTTGGGGACAGTCAAAACAAGCTGAAAACACAACATCGACATATTATCAGAATTTAAATCTGAGGTAGGCAGAAATCTGAATATCAGAATCGAAAAATGGGAGGACCGCTTTTGGGTTGTTTTGCAGTGCAGCAGTTGTTGCTAATTCTGGAATAGCAACTTTCTCTGCAGGATTCTTCACCATTCAATCAGACTTTCACTGAAGGGACGTGCATACAGATCTGCATTTTCCAATAGCAGCACTCTCTCTGTGAAATGACGAGATTTTCTGAAGCCTGAAAACAGAGCCAAGAGGACGTGCACAAGTCTAGTTTTTTTTAAATTACAATATGTTGAACGTTTTTATGTAGTTTTTGCACAATGACCCCAAAATTAAACTGCCAACCCCAACTTTAAGTTGATAACATGTTAGCAAGACACAATCTAATTTATGCTTGCAGCAGATAGTGAACTTCTTTGTATTGGGAGTTAATTCTCTGGCCACCTGATGAATTTAAGAACAACTTAAGCTCAGTTTTTGGTCTCCACCAACTTCTGAGGGAAATTTTAGGGTCTTTAGCTTCTAAATGCTCCACTATGGTCATTAGATAGTTGCTAAGTGTATTGAAAAACAACATGTTGAGAGGAAATTAATGAGAAATGAGGCGTAAAAACCAAACTAATGACACCAAACTCATGCACCAGCAACCCAACTACAACCAAACAAGGCCGGATATTTAAAAAAGGGCTCAACATTATCCAGCGTCTCATCAGCTGCACATATTGTACTGTGAGCGAGTCTGTAGGACCAGCTGCCTCTTTGTTAAATAAATTACCTCCTGCTATCTGTTTCTGTTGTAATTATTAGGCCACTGCGGCACTTTTGGCCTTGTGAGATACTGTGGCTGCAGTCTAACCTAATCTGTCCCTTTACAGCAGCAGCAGCAGCAGCAGCGGCAGTGGCAGCAGCAGCAGCATCAGCGGCAGCGGCAGCAGCAGCAGCAGCAGCAGCAGCAGCAGCAGCAGCAGCAGCAGCAGCAGCAGCACAGGCTGGTTTAGAGACGGTCAGGACCCTGGCATGAAGTCTATGACAGTTTGACCTTATGGAAGTACATGAAGATGATTTAATGATTCTGACATGGGGTGAAATAGGGAGAGGGAAGTGAAGAGAAAGAAGAGAAGAGAAAAAGATGGAGGCAAAAGAGAAGAGGACGAAAAGAGGTTAAGGGGGAATAGTAAGGGAGGAGCGGAGGATGACAAAAAGAGATACAAGAGGGACTGTAATAGGAAACATCAAATAAAACGGTTACAAGATGAAAGAAGGTAGCGTAAAGGGATTAAAATCGCTTTGCTTCCTGTATGCTTCACGCTGCAGTGACGGTCAGAGAAAGTGACAAGTGTCACTTCCACAGTCGCTCAGCTGTCAGCGAGGATCGAGGCGCTTCCTGCTCGGCTTTAATGTTTCTCTTATTCTGACGGATGCAGTGAAAATGCAACGGAGACATGAGCTTCACTTCCTTGATGCAAACAGACACAGACATTCAGGGGTAAAATAGAGTAGTGGTCAAAATGACACATGCCGCACTATATTCATTATTGACTGATCGGTCAATTATTTTTTATTTACAATAATTTATAAAACAAAGAAATGCAGCAGAATTTTGCATTTTATAATATGGAAATAAAAAAGTTACCTTTTTTTAGCTCAATAATAAAATGTTTATATTAACTAGTCATTTCATCAAATAGTAAACAGACTAAAATAAAATAAAAATAATCAGCAACTATTTTCAGTAATTTGTCAGAGTAAAAATACTGAAAATAAATAAATTTCCCCCTTTTCTTCTTCTTTAATCTGTTTTATTTTCTTGAAAATTTAATATTTGGGTTTCTGCAATGTTGGTCAGACTAAATAAACAATTGAAATACTTCATCTTGGATCTTAGGAAACTGGGTTGGACTTTGTTTTTTATTTTTATTTGTTTTTTTATTTTTAAAAGACTAAATGATTATAAAATCAACGATGAAAATTATCCTTAGCTGCAGCCTTAAAAATTGCTGCAAAGTTTTCTGTCGGTGGACAGAAAGTTGAATCTTGGACCAAGTACAAAGAAAACCAAAAAAAAAATGCTGATAAAAAATCCCCTGATACTGAACTCAGCGGAAGTTTCAATATTTCATGCTCATCTCTCTGCTGCAGATCCCACTGCAGCGATAAAAAACTTTTGTTCACAGTGAGAGAATTTATCATTCGATAATTGCCTCCAGTATTTTTTTGTATTTCCTGATATCATCTCTGCAAGTCCAAACTGTTCCCCATGTTTGAGTGCTTGAAAGAGGAGGACCCCGAGGGACAAGGATCCCCTGGAGTGGTGCACTTAGTCAGATGACATCAACAGGGAGGTCAGCAAATCACTACAGTGGAAATAAAAATAGCCTCGGTGTAGCTGTACTGATTAGATGAACCGGGCTGAGCGTCCAGAGGACGAAGCATCTGGTTGAAGAAGACGCAGAATAGTTTGTGATTCACTTTGTGTTGCTCTAATCAGCCCTCAGATGAATCGCTCATCAGTTTGCTGCTGACTCTGTGAGCTCAGATCCATCACAGTGAGAGGGACTGACAGCAGCGGCCTCATATTTAATACATTCTCCACAGCAAAGAACTCCACTGCTGCTTAGCTTCGCATAAAGACTGGAAACAGCTCCGTCCAAAGGAAACACAATCTGCCAACCAGCAACTCTAAAGATCACTAATTAACACGTTATATCTTGTTTGTGTAATCCATACAAAACCCAAGAGGAGACCCATCATTAGGCATGTTTACATGGAGCTTACTAATCTGATTAGAACAGATTCAAAAGCCAAAACAGATTAAACACGATCCATATAAACACCTCAGTCAGCTGAAACAAGCCCAAACCGATTCAAATTTCAATCGGTTGCAGAGGAGTAGTTTAAACCTTTTTATTAACTGATCAAAATCAAAATCTCGTCTTTGGCTGTGTTTTTTCTGTCCATGCTCCGTCCCTCGCGTAAGAAAACGTGACAATGTATGTTTCTCCACCTCCAGAAAATGGCGACTTCCGAAAAGAAGTGGAGAGTTTGTATTGGCTGTTGCTTGACTAAAAGCATCAAAACAACAGCAAATACTGTGGTGAGCAGATGATAAATATCCATTTTAGCCATAAGTTTGACTTCAGCTTCCGGGACGGACAGACAAGTTATGTTTAACTATAAGAAGAAATTTAGTATCAGGGACCTAAGAAAAGGTTTTCGTGGTTTGCCTTGGCTATGAATTGCAAATCACTACTGTATGGATGTTTGAGTGAGACTGAGTGAAGGAGCTTTGTAACTGCTCAGTGTGGCAAAGTGCCATAAAAGCACCCTCCGCCTCTGCAGCCACTGAACAAACACATAGGTCAGTCCCCCTGATGTGCAGGAAAAGACTGAACCTGACTCATGTTATTAAAGAACTACTTCTCTTTTCTCTACAGCCTCAAACAACACGGTCCAGTCACCATGGCGACTGCACTTTGGCGTCAGCGTGCAGGACCATCGGATGAATCTTTGTCGGAGATGCAAAGTCAGCTGCAGCAGTTTAAATCAGTTTTAATTGATTTTATGTTTTTATGGTGTTTCCTCATAAAAACAGCTCCGTGTGACTGAATCAGCACGAATAATCAGGACACTTCATTAGCTGCTTAATTGGACACAAATAAAATGCATAGCTGGCATTTTGTTTTATGCAACAATCTGCGTTTTACATGGAAATAAATCCTATCTGAGTACAGAATACACATAAAGCTGCATTAACATCGAGAGAGCACCAGAGACTGAAATGTGTCTCCTTTAATTACAGCTGCAGGAAGACTTCTCCCACCGAACCACATGCTAATGAAGCAGAAAGCGTCCCATTGACTGGCCATGTCAGAGGGGCTCCAATTACTGCAAGTCAACTCCAAAAAACAAGCGACGCCTCCAGTTATCCTTTCTGCTTTACTCTAGCTGATATCTACCTCAAATGATCCCCGCTGCCCTCTAGGAGCAGAAATAAAACACAGAACTGGTGAAACTCAGAGTTTCTGGCATCACCGGCTCTGTGGGAAACTCCTGTGATGGCAGCGCAGTGTCCCCGAGTGAGTGAGCAGCACAGATTCACATGAGAGATCCACACACTGAATAAAGAATATCACATCTGTCATGGAGAAATGTGTCTCTGGCATTAGGATTCAGTGAACGCCACATGGAGGCACTGATCTGTCAGCTGACAGGAGGGATCAGATCTGCGCTCAGATACATTAAAAATTCCTCCGTCTCTGAGGTGTGAACGTGTCCGATGCTCAGCATCAAACAACCATCCATCACTTAACAGCCAATCAATCATTAACAGAAGAGATTTTGCATGTTAAGATCTGCAATGCTGCTGTTTTTGAACCTGCAGTTAAACCTGCGCCTCCTACAGGCGATAAAAGCAGCGATGGTGGCAATTTAGAGCTGCAGCTGTAAACATGTCACAGTATGGTTCATCTACAGGAGCAAAAAAAAAGTAAGGGGCTATAATTTTAATATTTGCCACACTGTAAAAAAAATGAACAAAAAAACAGTTTGCAACCTGCAAAATGTACAAGTTTTCTTGACTGGAGCATATTTGTTTTTGCAGATATAGTAAATACTGGAAAGAGGACACACTGTTCAGAGTGTCAGATATGAGAGTGGTTTCATCATCTCGTCCAACTCTAGGCCGGAAAGCAAATGAGCGTATGTCCCAAACTGATGTCTTTCAGCTTTTTCTGGCATTGTATCATCAGACAATTGTGTCTTCAAGTGTGAACTGGAGGAATAGTCTGTCTTTGTCCACAATCATTTGATTTGCAAATCATTTTAGCGCTTCCAAGGACCAAATTAAAAAATTTTGAGCAAAAGTTGTATTCAACTATATTGATGTATTTTTAGCCACAATTTCTTCTCTTATTTTTCTTTCCTGAGTTTTTTTTCATTAGACGAAAAAAAAAGTCACACCAGCATCCCTTCCTCTGCAAAGGATGTATATTTAGGCCAACTATTAAAGAGAGAGTTCACCCTAAATTGAAAAATACATATTTTTCCCCTCACCTGTAGTGCTATTCATCAGTGTAGACTGGTTTTGTGTGATTTGCATAGTGTTGGAGATATTGGCCATAGAGATGTCTGCTTTCTTTCCAATATAATGGAAGTAGTTGGCACTCAGCTTGTGGCACTCAAAGTGCCAAAAAATACATTTGAAAAACTCAGCAGCAATGTCTCTTTCCAGAAATCATGACCCAGATAACAAAGACAATCCACAGACCTTGTTGTGAGCAGTTTCATGTAGGAACTATTTTCTTTTTACCAAACTAAACCCAACAACCGAATCAAGGAAGCATGCATCTACTCACAAAAGACAGGCTTGTGCTTGCAACAACGCAAGTCGTAAACTTTAAAGGCGTCCTCTGTGACTGAACTAAGCTAGTTCAGTGGTGCACAGTGATGCACAGTGATGCGGGTGACGAGTGTAGTTCAGTAGAAAGAGAAAAGTTCAAGATATGAGCATGCAAATTTTTTTTTCATCTAACAATTGGCAAGAAAGCAAAAAAGTTTGTGAACACGTAAAGAGAAAAATTAAGAACATTTTAAGTACAAAATGCCTTAAAGGATAAAAGAAAACCTCAAAAACCTATAAAGTAAAATGCAGCATGACATGTCATATCATTTGTAACACTCATTGCTTCTAAGTGGTGCAAATTTGCAGCAGTTATTGGTTTCATTTTTCTGTATGTGTTACAGGTTGTCAGTGTAAAACCTGACAATCACCCAGCAGCTTCTCCTAAAATTTAAATGAGCAAGCTGTTGAGTGATCAATAAAATGCTAATTTTCGCACATGCTAAATATTTCACATATCAAGAAAAAGAGAATGTGTGTTAGTATGCTCATGCGTTGCCGTGCACAGGCTGTGTTTCTCAAACCACCTACATGAGTGAAACCTTGATTCTACAGAGTGTCCAAGCGTGAAATTGGATGCTGTACAGCACAAATGTATCTCTCCCTTCCCCTCCTCCTCCTCCTCCTCCTCCTGTTGACTCCATCTCTCAGTTATGTCCTCCGTCGAATGTGTTGAAGACGGTGTAAAGACAAACGCGGCTCTTTGTGTCTCTGAAATCACTGGAATCGAGTTTAACTTGTGCTAAATTTGAAACAACGAGCATTTGTTTCATTCTGTTCTCAATTTTAAACCTACAGTGAGAAAACATTCAAAATGCAGAAAAAGCTTAAATAATTTACACTTGATAATGATAAATTCAACATTACAGCCAACCATTTTTCAAAGCTCCACATTAATATTTAGATTTAATTTCGGTCCTTCCAGGCAGAAATTTCTTTATGTACAGAAGTGATTCTCTTACTGATCGTGACGCCACCAGTTTCCAGTAAAAGACTGGCTCTCAGACACTTAAAATAATGCCTGAAATGTCAAATTCATGACAAATATTTTTACATTTATTTTTGTCAAGCCTGTTTTTGTGCAGACTGTTTTCCCGCTTTCAAAACGGGAAACGTTTTAAAGCAGAAGTAGCCCTACTGACATTACACTTATTTTTTATGTTCTTCATTAGATTTTTCAAAAAAATCTTGTTTCTTGTGATTAAGTGCACAATCTCATATATTTTTTTAAAAGCTTGACACGTTAAGATGTATATTTTTTGTCTGAGCATGCTCACCTTCAGTTTGTGCTCGTGCTCTTTGTTTACTCGAGCCAGCAGCTGGGCTTTGCGTCGGTTCAAGGCATCGATGAGGGCGTCGCACTGCGCCACCAAACAGGCCTCAAACTCCACTCCGTTCTCCTGCAACACAACAGACGAAGGCTGAAAAGAATAAAAGACCGAAAATACATAGGAACTAACTTTCAATTCAAAATGTACAGTTCACAAAACCAAAAGCAGAAGAGATGTTCATTAGCGGTGTATGTTGGGCATTTGTGGACACCAATTTAACGGCAAGACGAACACTGAAATTTACAGAGAATGTGAGTTTTATAGAAACCATAAAGTTCCCTTTGAGAAAAGTTATTTCAAAACTGCATCTTCAATTCACACGCCTCCTCCAGTAACTCAAAGTCATAAAAAGTGGGTGGATAAAATCACCAAGAAGCGTCAGCACCGTGCGATGACTGAGTAATGTCCGTACAATTATGCCTAGTAGAGTCACACATCCCAAATTTCCACCCCTCCTTCGCCTCCTCTCTTATTCTGCATCTGCCACTCTGATGGGTCACCCTTGAGCTTCATCTGACAAAGTGACGATAATCAACGAGGGCATTTAATCACACCCTGCTCCTCTAATCAGCCTCTTAAACTGACCACAGCTTTGTTTCCATGCGCAGCATGTAAATCTATTTCTGATCGATATATTGTGCTTAGACTAAGCACTGTACATGTGATACTGCTAAATGTAAACGGAGTACATTTATACTCAAATCAATATCGTCAACTTAAACCTGCAGCAGAGAAATACTGTGCTGTTGCTATGGCGATGCATCAGTTTCTTTGAATGTAGCTGCTTTTATTGATCACAGTGTTCTTTAAATCCTGACAGTCTGTGTCCACATATAGAGCACTATTTATCACTAAATATATTTTAGCACAAACTCAGTTCGTTAATCATGCCACATGCTGAAACTTCCATCATTTAAAGTAACAATGTGTAGAATTTAGGGCGACAGATTGACAGAAATACAATACACATAATTATGATTTTAATGAGTGTATTATTATCTGAAACTAGTGCTGCCTTCACATGGCCAACAACTTCTGAACGGCATTGGAAAACCAAACAGTCCGACAGATTGGCAGGACGGTAAATATGAAACATCCATGACGAGATTTTGCAATAATGACACTACGCTGTCAAAAAAAAACTGAATAAAATTTAATTACTTACTACTTAGAAATGCACCTGAAAACCTCATTATTCTCAAGTTCTTTCAACTAAATGTTATTATTATTATTTTCATATCATCATATTATATTTCATATGTTAGTTTAAATCTTTTAAATAATTTTTGCTTATTCTTTCACTTTTCTATCTCTCTCCTTTTAACTGTATTGTTTTAACCTTGATTTTTGTTAATTTTCTTTAAATTAAATTATTCTTTTTTATTATGTTGTTTTTTAATCTCTCCGTTCAGCAACTTGAACCTACATCTCGTATGTATGAAATGTTCTTTATGAATAATGCTGCGTTGTCTTACCTTTTTTAAAATGTATTTTTTCTGATAATGACCATTAGTTGTCCAGATTGACAATGTTTTGTCTTTGTTTGAGGAAACTACATAATTTCCATCATAGAAGATGGCAAAAAGATGGAATATTTTAACTTTGAACGGTAATGACTTCCATTATCTCCATTGCAAGTACTGTCTGCCTGCCTCACCAAATATTACCGTGCTTTTTTCATCCTTTAAGATGACATCCATTTTGCCGTTTATCGTTTCCCTGATTCCACATGAAAGCAGCATAAGATTCGTGTTTTTATTTACTCAGAATGACCTGTTTATCTACACAGGGTGCGGGTCCGTGTTTCTGCAGTAGCCAAGAGTGAGCAAACCAAAAACTGGCTCTAGAGAGGGCCTTTGCATTTCTGTGTTACCTGAACACCTCTGTGGATTCTCTACATGTTTGGAAAGACAGGGATGAGGGCAGGGGTATTCAACTGGTAGACATCTACAACTTGAATGCTAGATGCCACTAAATCCAACATACTGCTCACTTAAATGACTCTAATTTAATGTATGATGTGTTGAAAGTGCACATAAAATACAGAACTTTCATCTGAAGCTTATGGTACCTTTTTAACAGAACAAATTTTAACTTTAAGTGTTGCTATCAGTAAGCTTTGATATTTTTCAACAACCACCATACGCCAAGCCAGAGATTACAAAATGTTAACAGTACAATAATACAATAAGCCTTGCTGTGTCTGTGGTGGACTGTGTGGGATCACAGAGGGGGATGAGAGACGGGCAGCAAGCTGCCAAGACAAGTCAGTGCACCGGATCGAGGATGCAGAGGGTAAAGCAGCTGTTGTCTGTGTGTTTGTGTATTAAAGTACCTGGATGTGCTGCACCATGTTTCTCAGCTGAACCAGGAACTCCTTGGCCTCAGTGGCTCGGTCTGACAGGCCGTTGAGCGCCTGAGACAGCTGACCCTGAGGAGAGCACAGAGAGAGAGAGGACATTAGAGATGCAGCAGCAGCACCGCAGGTTGTGCTGCATACAAATAAGAATAAATCACCACTCCATTATAAAAAAAATATATGCTGAAACTTCAGGACAAAAAACATAAAAGATCATCAATATGACAAGACTCACATTTCAGCAGCCACTCGTGCATGAACATTTTGGGCTGCAAATGCAAACTGACAACAATGAACCAGTCGATTATGTGACAAACTGATATGCAACAATATTGAGGGTTGCAACTAAGAGTCATTTCAATGGTGATTAATCAATCAAGTATTTTCTTGATTAACTGATTAGTTGTTTGGTGTGTAAAATGTCAAAAAATAGTGTTTCCCAAAGCCAAAGATGACGCTCTCAAATGTCGTGCAACGACAAAGATGATTGGTTTACTGTCATAGAGGAGGGAAAAAACAGAAAATATTCACATTTAAGAGACTGGAATCAGAGAATTCTGACTTCTTTTTTGTCTCTTAAAAAAATATTTAAACCAATTAATTTAACATCCATTATCAAATTATTTCGCAGTAATTCCTATAATTGACATTTGCAGCTCTACAGCCAAAAGAAAATACCATAATCCAAACAAAAACTAATAAAATAAGTAGATGTTCATGTTATAAGCAAATATCAATGAGTTTCTAGTTTCGCCATCTGTCTCCAAAAAATGCATCCCAGTTCTTCCCCTTTTTCACTCTTTTCTATTCTTGAAAAATTACAACAATTGTAAACTTATCTTACACTCAGGGACTAGACAAATATTTATAATTTCATATTCAATATTCCTATGTTTGGGGCAATTTAGCAAACCTATTAAATAATACAAAAAAAACTTAAGGTGACACGTTGAGCTAAAATAAAAGGTAAATTCATCATGATTTGAAGCTTTTCTTTGTTTTATGTGATGGTAAACTGAATAACGCTGTGATTTGAACATCTGATTTAACAGCTAGTTTAATTCATGAAATGAAACTTGGCATTGTTTCCACACAATTTTCAGCCCAAAAAAATATTAATTGAAAAAATAACCAGAAAATCAATCCATCATGATAACAATCATTGCATTATTAGCACCTCTCTCTCTCATTAAAGCTTCAAACACAAACAGCATGACTCCCAAGATTAAATAAGGTTCCCCCATCTCCCTCCATCCTTTGCAAGTGGTGAGGGGGACTTTTGTATGTTTGTAGCACTTTTTTCCTTTTTAACTCTCAGCAGACCATTTTCACAGCACACATGTTGTAATGTTATAATAGGAAAAGCACCAGTGGATTCAATTCAACATTGACAACAGTTTCATTCCACTTAGGGGAGGCCCTGGTGTTCTGCATACTGGTCCACTTAAATAGCTTACTGGGACACTTAATGGAACTGAGCCATTGTTAATGTTACGTTTCACAGTGCTTTTCCTACCACGACAGGGCAAAATGACTGCGGGGAAAAAGAAGTCTATAAATAAATCTACAGGAAAGACACATGGAGGCAGCACAGCATGACACTCCAAGCAGATGCAGATTCCCAGGCCACTGTGGTCTGTCCACTTCAGATTATTAGCCATATGAACAGCCTACATACAGCCGTCATGCTGTGAAAATCTCACAACTCTTAATTTGTCAGTTTTGAAGTTTCCGATGAACTGAAACTGGTCAATTTACCAACAAAGCTGCTTTTCATCGCTGCTGAGAAACTGACATTTTGAAGAGTCAAAGTTTTCACCCTGGAGACAAAATGAACTGTCACGCATTCTCACACACAAAATGACATTTAAACACTAAGATGATTTATGTACAATGAAGCGCTTTGCTGTTTCATGGTTTTATAATTGGATTTTGGTCCCTGGTCATGTAGAGCAAAGCTCTGTGCACGTGACGGGAAATACCACTTCTTTGGACTTGTGTGATGACACACAAATGCTGCTGTTTGGAAAAAAAAAGAGATGGGGTGTTCATGTATGTGAGGCGAGGCTGTGTGAACAAGGAGGTGACGGAGCGAGAGGACGCGGCCTGACCCTGTGGGAACCTCGTTCGGTTGAGTGAACAACCGTCAACTTGGGGAGTGTATTGTCTTCTGGGAGGAAAAGAGGGTACGGGGCTTTATCGAGCTAAAAGGAAAAAAAAAATCACTTCAACTCCGGATGAGAGCAATAAAACCTGGAACTAGCTGATACAGTGAAAAACGCTGTGAAAACAACTCTGTGTCAACGCAGCTCCTCGTATCTGACGTTAGCCGGTCGAATGGGAATCTGTCTGCAGGGGCCAACAGCTGACCTTTGACCTCAGCGTTTGGAAACCATGACAGCTGCCGCTAACATGAGTCTACTGCACCAAAGGACAGTCTGAGCTGGTAACAGCTGAGCAAAGACTGAAATGTAAACTTTTCGGATTGTGGAGGACTTCAAGTGACTTCCTCTTTGGTAACTTGGGACTCATGTTTCAACGTCTCAAGAGATCTGCATGAATGAAAATATATGATCTGTATGTTTTCTCCCATGTTAGTAAGTTTGTATAAAGGTTATCTCAAATGATATGGACAGATTTTTTTAGAACTGCAGCTAAAGATGTGCTCATTGTCAAATCATTTAGTCTAAAAATGTGAAAAAAAAGTCTGTTCCCAAAGCCCAAGGTAATGTTTTTAATGCTTGTTCTGTCTGATGAAACAATACCTTACAGACTTACTAAAAGCTATTGGGATTACGATAATATAAAAATGATAACAATTTTAACATTTACGAAGTAGAAAACAGCAGGTGTTTTGCAATTAAGCTCGTTAAAATGGGTTAAACAACAAATTGATAACTTAAGTTTAAGTATGGCGCTTCAGCGCTCTCTTTCTCTGCTGGTGTCTCCGAATTACCGCTTCGCACTCATTGTCCAACAGTTGATTCAAGTCAATGACTTTCTTTTACAAAATAGCGATTTTCCCAGCATTTTGTCTAAAATGTCTTTTTTTAAATGAAAATGCACAAATTAAATTCATCTGTAGTCACCACACCTCAGCCTTTCATACCTTCAGGTAATAATAATCAAGCAAAGTGAAATTATAAGTTATCTGTATTTTATTGGCCACGAGAAGCTGAAAATTATCGGTTTATGGTATCAGCTGAAATAATCATTATTGTGCATCCCTGAAAAAAAGTACTCCTTTAAGGTAGGCTATTGCTATTTCACCCAAGAGGATATAAATGTGAGCAGAGGAAATCTCACGGATTAGAAGAGAATAAACGAGTACATTTATATCCAAAACAGTAAAAACAAAAGCACACAGTTCCCATCCGTGCCTCCTGAAGTGTTGGTTCACTCCAGGTCAGCCTCACTTTCCAAGATGAGACTATTTCTGAGTCTCTGATATATCGAGATCCGTTTCACTTTATGGTTTTAAGATCCTGCCATCCAAAACGTTCCCTCAGACTCTGGTGGTTTCATTACACATCAGCCAGGTCACTCACACCTGCCCTTTCAGCTCGTCCTAAATTGGAGTTCATTTTCTCGTTCAGCTTTCTCATCTTCCTCTCGGTGATCCAGTGACGGACGCTGAGGGAGCTCCTGCATTTGTTAACAGTTAACAGTCAGCGTGCGCTCAGTGACAGAGCAGATAAAACGAAAAACACTTGATCGTCTGTAGGCGTTTTTCCGCAGTGTCTGTTCGAGAGCCTGCAGAGCTCAGTCCTCAAAACCAGGTCAAAACGTGCCATGAAAGCAGACGCTGTTTTATTCCAGCACAGCTTACGGCTACTTCCTGCTCGGTAAAGACAACAGTGACATGGTCGGCAGGTTGGCCTATGTTAAGACTTTAGTGACAAATGGGTTGAAGAGCATGACAGTACTGACACCAAAGCATGACCAGAGCAAGTGTGAGAAGCATTTTTTATTCAAGCTTTCTCTTCTCATACTGTGCAGTTTAAAGTGATAACAGTGGCAAAGTGAAAACTAATGAGTCCTTGATTTCAGAAAAGGGTGAGCTAAAAAAAGCTTCTTGTACAGTCGATGGCTGATTCTGTTGACTAGAAATTACAATATGACACTAACTAACAGGTTTAATTAATTGAAAACTCAGTCTACAAGTCTTTTTTACCGCTTGTTTACTTTTGAATAAGAACCCTGTCAAATATGCACATGGTGGCTACATGATAACATGCTTAAAGACATAGGCTGATATCTCTCACTCACTCACTACATAGGGAATCTATGTAGTGGACTCCATACTAAGTTTATCTGCAACATGAAACGTTTTGGTTCATTTTCTCTGTGCCGTTAATTAACTTCATTGCTGTTGCACATTTAAAACATGCCGAATCAACAGCTGCTGGTGGTCCAATCCATAACAAACACAACATGCAAATTTGTAACAAATACATTATATTTCACAAAGTGTATTTCCCCAAGTTTAAATAAACATAACGTTACTAACTACTTTGTGGCTGTTTTTGTTGTGATGCGTTGCTCTGCTCACAGTAAACATATAAAGTTATACTGTCAGTCTGACAAGGGGAGACAGAGCAGCATGTTTCATAATGGAAGTAATATTCTGTTTAACATTTGATATGCTAAAGTTTGTTTAATCAGTTAGTCATGTAATAACTGGTGAATTTGATGTGTAATATTATGCATTATGTCATTATGGGACAAATCCCAGCAGGCAGTGAGCCAGCATTTTAATGTTAGTTGGCGGTGGTAGCCCTCTTCAGTAGAGCACCAGAAAATATCAAATCCTGATATATTTTAACACGACCGATGACTGTACAAGTTAAACATGTGCAACAGGTTGCAAACAAGCTGCTCTCTCTCCTCTCGTCTGTCTCGGTGTCCGTCCCAGACGGTCTGTCCGTTCCTTCAGTGCAGTGTATATAGTGTTTGGTTAGCAACCATTGGTTGTGCTCTACCACTTTGCGTCCACTATATAGGGTTTAATAATTCCCACAATACGTGTGGACAGCATGCCAAAGTCATTATGGAGTGAGTAGTGAGGGATTTTGGACACACCTGTTGTTTAATACATTCCTCATAATTTGTGTTCTTGGATTAGGTAAGACTACAAACAAGACATCACCGAAACTCAGGCCTAGTCCACACGTACACGGGTATTTTTTAAAAACACAATCTTTCCTCCTCCGGTTTCAAAAGAATTCCCGTCCACACCAACGGTATTTTAAAATAAAAACCTCTGGCCACATCAAAACATGAACGCAGGCTGTCAAGCGCAGACCAAAGCAACAGGTGGTGATAAAACAGCTACCTTAAGGCCACATTGACCAATCAGAAGCCTGAAGTCATACTTACTCATACTCCTCACACTTTTGCTCTTATGTTTCATGGTCAAAATAAAGACAGCACCCTCCAAACTCTTAGCAAACAGTCACTTGTGGGCAACAAGTTTGCCAATAAGAGTTTGTGCTTGACACTTACATTAATGCAACATGCCTTCAAGCTTGTTCATGGACGGTCAAAATAAAAGCACTACGCAACATTAGTGTAAAAAAGAGGATGCTGGAATGTTTGCAATAAGCTACGGAGGATTTGTTGAGGTGGTGGGGGGTGTAGGACGTCTTCTCTATTTGGGAGCTCTAATCATCTCAGTAATTAAGCCGAGTGGGAACACGTGCATGGCATGAATAATTCACAAGTGGCTCCGGGGCCATTCAGCGCGTTTCATTTTCTCTCTGCGGCCGAGCAGACTAGCCAATCTGTCACAGGAAAGCGCGGATGTCAGAGAGGCGTCAGAGCCAATTTGGATTAAAGCCCCCACTAGGAAGTGGGAAGTGCAAGGAGAGGAGGAGGAAGGTGTAATGTCACTGCTAAGCTCTAAAGCCACAGCAGAGGAGAAGCATTACTCTTCAAGCTAATTAAAAACACATATATCCATAAAATGTTTTCACGGTGAAGACAGATTTTGAGTTCACGTAACCTACTTTCAAAAAGCTGCGTTACCTCTCAGAATTTTTTAATATCTGCTCTTTCTAAGAGATTCAGGGTTAATACATTCTTTGGTGTTCTTTAAATGGTCTCTTTAGCCTCATTTAATCCTGTGTTTAATACACACTCATTTGGTTACACTCCGTAAACAAACTGAGTGAGGTCAACTTCTGGTGAAAGAAAACGCCAAACTAACTACTTCCACTGAGGATCTACAATGAAAGAAAGTGGAAATTAATGCAATTTGGCACAGCTTGATTACTGATTGTGTTCCCCCTACAGTTATCAGTAACCAGAGACTCCAACATGAAAGGTTGTGGTTGTTTACACACGCTGCGGCAGCCCTCCGAGAATACAGTTTGAAATATTCAGCAGGCGACTTGATGATATTTACCATCTTGGGAACCTTTCTGTTGTTAAAAATTAAGCTCTTACATCCTCCAACACACTGGAAGAGTTAATACTTGGCCAGATTGTGATACTCCTCCGTGTTCAACAAGATCTCACATGAAACCCATCTTCTGCAAGCAGAGCCTAAGTGGCTGGTGCATTATTCATCGCTTATATCTGCTGTCATCAATAATGCAGAAGAAGTCGTTAACTATCCACACACAAAAAGGCCATGAAACTCAGATTTAAAAAAAAAAAGTTGCCACAGTTTTCTGCATGTGAGGAAGAGTCCTTATTCGACGGACACCTGGGATTGCACAGCAGGAAATGGGGCAGAAGTGATCTATTCTCGTCAGCGCTGGATTTATCTGGCAGGGCGGCGTCTTCTGTACATGATCAAGTCGCCTAAACATGCTGATTAGTTTGAATGTGTCTTTCTGTACACAGAAAGAGTGAAACAGAGAGTGTTGATACTGCTACATCTCTGGAAGAGGAAGGTATGTTTCAAAAGATCCTGTCAGGTAGTCCGGTCAGGTGTCCGCAGTCCTATTTCATTCCCAAGTCTTCAAAGGTCACTACTTTGTCAGGGAATTTCAGCGTCAGATGCAAAGAAAGCACCTTTTAGAGCAATATGATACAATGCCGAGTCAGGTTGTAAGGCTGCTGGCAACTCCTTCATATAAAGAGTTAAGTCGCTGGGGCGGTGGGAGTGAGGGAAGTTGGATGGGTACAACAAACCCTGGACTTTCAGCTGGGAGCCTGCTGTTGGTTTCATGTGTGAATGTTGGGCCGAACCATGATGTTTTTTTCTTAACCTAACCACAAGGATTTGTTGCACAAAGAAACTTAAAAGCAACATGTTTTACTGATGTAGATAGACAACTGAGCCCAATCAAACTTCAAAACTGCATATGGAAAAAAATGAATAAATCACTAAATATTCATATTAACAGCCAAACTGGTTGCAAATTGCAAGATTCTGAGTAGAGTACAGCCCTGGTAAGCAGTATGTACTTAGCATGAATAAAGTTTACTGGGTGCCGTGGCGGCCTGGGAACAGCACCATTTTGCATCCAACTGAGGATCTCATCACTCTGCCGTTAGCTGTCTAATAGAGGCATAAAATTCTATCAAAAAAAGGTCTTAAAAAGCAAGTTTCTGCTACTTTTTGGATTTAATATTTGAGACTTGCCCTTTGGCTACTGTCTGTTAATTCCTGCAAACCTCATCTCCTCCTCTGAACCTTCGATGATGCAGCTTCTCCCACTAAATCCTCTTTCATCTCTGTCGTGTGCGAATAGGATTTAAGTCAATTTGTTTATTTGTCCTCAAAATAAATAACTTTGTTTTTTGAAGGCCCTGCACACCCACACAGGTGTTTCAAATTACCACTGTTGATTAACCTCCTGTGAGGTAATGATGTCAGTGTTGTTGCTATGGTTACCTGCAGCCTAATATAAAAAGGGGAGTACAGGATAGATAGGATGGAAAATTTGTTGTAGTGTAACCAATACCACTCAGTCCAACTTCTCATTTTCATCAGACCAAAATAATGATATGATCTGGCTTCTTAGGTTCATGCAGGTTATCATATAAAGTTTGCACTTATAGGGTGAGATAGTCACGGCGCTCGGCAAAGCATGAACTGCAAAAAAACATTTATTGGGGTGAAATACAAAGTTTTTAGGGAATACCCGTCAATTTGGATTTTGGCCCACCCACTGACATCTAACTCGACCAATAAGATTGTCTCTAACTGTCCATCAAATCAGATTTCTGCTCTGTAAGGTGTCAACTGTCTTTCGGTCACGACACTGAACACAAACTGAGGATAATTACATCAGTTCCTCCTGAAAGTTTGTAACCTTATCAGCTAAATCGAAACAATGTCACTGATTATGATTATGCTGATGATAATTATGGGGATGATGATGAAAACAGGTTCACTGCAGGTGATAACCTGTCATGATCATCTGCTGCACAAATTTCATGTTACCTCACTTTCTTATGCAACAAACTGATGTCCTCATTTAATGTGGGCTGACTGTGTTAGGGCAACCAGATGTGATGGAACATAATAAATTATTCTGTTTTGATGTCCTCATAAAATCTGACAACTTTCCTTTGGTTTAGACTCATTTATATACAGAAAATAATTTTAAAAAGTAATTTCTGTCTTTCTCTCAGTCGGGCCACAAAGAAAAACTGGCACATTGGAGTTTTGAGGCATTTATCTCTCTCAGGTTGAAATATTCAGCCGGACTGTGTTCCCGACCAGCAAAGTTATATAAAAATATATCAAAGCAAAAATACCTTCAGTGTAGAAGCCAATGTTTTCTGTGCGGGCTAAAGATGACAAGATGACCCAGACTGGACATGAAATATTCTGTTTCTCATCAAACACACTGAGACATTCAGTGCACTCTCTTTCCTGCTCAGTCACTCTTTCACTTCCTCTCTTCGGACATTCTGGGTCATTCTGTCGCTATCATTTTGCTGTCCCTTATCTCCCTATTTCATTAGCATTTACGCAGCTAATTTCTTAACATGGTAGCTCGAGGGGTAAATAGCGCTGCCTGTAATGGAGCGTGGTCGACCTAAACGGCTTTGAGACATCCAAGCCACCCTCACTGTGTGCATCCCGCCTTCGTCCCCCTTCTCATCACACAATCATAGTCTGCTATCGAGAACAATCGAGCATACGTGTCTTTTATCTGCACACAATCACTTATCAAAGACAATGTATACTTAAAGAATTAGTCTCTGTTGACACCACGGGCCGCTGGCTGACGTTGTAAATAACATACGACTCGGGAGGACACTCCGGACTTCTTCACTTACAAAAAAAGGGCAGAAAACAAAAGTAACGTCTTGCTGCGTACAGTTTGGTACTAAAGCCAAAAACCAGTCTCAACATGGATCAATTTAAAAACATTATCAATACATTAACTAGGGCTGTGTAATGACAATAATCTAATACAGGGGTTTTGATTAACAATATTGCGATATATTGCAATAATCACACCGACATATGCATAAAAAAGTATGAAATAAAAACAGTGGGATCTGTATTTTTAATTATCATAGTCCCCTCAACATCTTAGCACTAATTTCTGCAATCTGAGCAGATATAGCTTTTATTTGGCTATATCAGAAAAAAGTCCTCACAAGAGTCTTTAGGTCAACAAATTAAGAAAATAAAAATCAACAAATAAGAATCAATTGGGTATTTAAGGATAGTACAGTATCACAAAACACAATATTATTAAACTCAAATGTACTGATATTTTCTTGCACTCCTAATGTTAACTATCTATTTACTCATGCAATATTTTTAAGTCAATAAATGGCATAGAGCCCATATGGTTGAACTGAGAATACAAAAGTAAACCAACAACGTTAACCTACAATTTCGACCAACAAATCATTCAACATTACAACCAAAAAATCCAACAATCCTGGACCACGTAGCAGACTGGCACATCCCATTTAACTGCAACATCATATTTCGACTCTGGCCTCTTTGTTGTATATTAGCCCGTTCTTATTCTAAACTGACGGTGTATCATCTGTTCTGTGTGATATCAACACTGAAGGCACCCATTGGCATCTTTATGAGATGCACCAAGTCAATTTTTTCTCCATCTACCTCCAATCTAGTTTTTACTAATATCTGAGGTAAATATCTCTTTAGCTGCTAAATGTTCAACTACATTCACCAGCTGGTTGCTAACTGTGTTTTTCTCTGCCATACAGCTGCTTTAATAAGGCTATTTTGCTGAAAACAGGTCAATTAAAGTATTGATGCTTCTGCTTTGCTGTGATTAAAGTTGCAGGAGCCTGTGGTGGAAGCATGTGACCTGATCAAAACTAGGTGTTTATAGGGGGCAGATGACATGAGCTAAAGGATTTTGATGAGCGACTTCTAATTTTAACATCTACAAATGTTTGGTTAAATCAGCAGCTGCACTGTATATTTATTATTATTAATGTTGCTAATGAATTCTATCAAGTTCTGTGCGAAAGAAGCCAGGTGCACATGTGTTTGTGTTCTCCGTTGCCATGCAGTTGTTCGTGGTAAAGCTGTTATGCTGTATTTTCCATCTGGACTATTATCTGCATGGCACATTTAACCAATAAGGATTCATTAATCATCTGTATGGGACAGTTTGATGCTGGTCTTTGTCTGGATGTCCTGCATGTTGAGCAGACACACAGCGGGACCGACTGCAGATACAATGGGTCCAGAGTGACAGCCAGCCTCATTACTATTAGCAGACAGGAGTTAAACCAGGTGAGCAGGACGGGGATCCCGCCGCCTGTGTCTGACTCTTCAAGGCTTTCCTCCCCAGCTCCCGCTGAGCTCAGGCAAAGCTGCAGGTTGCTCATCCAAATACGAATCAACTGCTGCTGCTGACAACATCTGCCTCGTGATTGAGACAAGTCTTTTAATATTCGCCCCAGTACCTGCTCTGTCTGTCCTCATTAGCCTGCTTTTTGGGGCATCTTGGATGGGAGCTTGCAGAGAATCTGTCTGTGTTAGCTTTTGTGTGAGGGTGTCTGTTTATATCAGGAGGCTTAGGATCAAACACATGGCGACATTAAAGGGGAACACACGTGCACACTGAAAGAGAGAAATCCTTGAAGGTGAGGTGTGTAAGATTTAGGGGGTGTTAGTGGCACATTATTGTGATGCAGATTGCAACCAGCTGAAGCTGCTCCCAGTTAGAATTCCTTCAGTGTTTATTATTATGACGGTTTTAATGGGGAATCTTATTATGCTATATATCATCTCCAAAACAGAAGGACCAGCACAAACACTGAATATACAGTTTCACGTTACACTATACCAGTGATACTCAGCTTGTGGCCTGTGGGCCAAATCTGGCCAACGATAGTGTGCCAGGTGGCCTGCCGACCATTTTCTGATGTACAATAACATTTAAATTAATTCACAGTGCTATTTCTTTTTTCTTTGAATGCAAATAAGGTGCCAGAGTGCATATAGCATTTAAATAGATTGATTTTTTCATTTTTTACCCAGAAAAGTGCCAGGGGAGGACCCTCTGACAGAGGTCCCTGCTAAGTATTTATATATTTAGTATTTATATCTTATTATTATTATTATTAATGTTCTTTTATTAACTGGCTCCTGGCCTCCTGGCATTTTACGTAAGTGGCCACCAGGCAATGTAAGTTGAATATTCCTTGTCCTACACTGTTTGGCATGACTCAGACAGGCTGCTGGCCTAGCACCTGCTAATGTGTGCTCAGCATTTTTGTCTGATAACTTAAAATCCAGATCTTTAGGAGGTTTTTACTGTGAGCCGAATTATCTGCAGAGGTCTCTCCCTCTTTGAAACAAACAGACCCAGTGATTTTAACCCATAAAAACACCAAATAAGGCAGTTTCACGTTACAGGTTAGTGCTTTTCAAATGCTTTTCAGCATGGTGGAGACAGGCCGCGAGCCCAGCAACTGCTGATGTGGGCTCATCTTTTTTCTCTGATAATTTAAGGCACAGATGTTCAGGAGGTTTTTACCAGGAGACAAATTATCTGGAGAGGTCTCTTCCTCCTCAATACAAGCAGACTGTAAACTGGTAAAAACACTAAATAAAGGGTTAATACTCTGGGCTACTGTAGAAACATGGATGCCCAAGATGGTGGACTCAGCCATGGAGGACCCGCTCCCAATGTGGATACAATAAACAGCTTATTTTAAGGTACCAAAAACACTACCGTTCTTATTTTTTGGTTGATTTTACCCTAAAAGAAACATATTTAATATGTTATATACCATTTCTGCCAATGTATTCTCCTAAACACTACACACTGAAACTTTAAATCACTTGTGAATTCCTCAAATTCCTCACTTCTTCAACCTCCTCCTGCAAGCATGCAGAGCTCAAAGGGTAATTTTCAGGCTTGTCTATGTTAAAATCTCCTCTGCCGCCTCTGATTTATCTGTCCTTTCCATTGCAAGAGGGCAAATTACTAATTTTCTGCTACAATCTGCTACTTATTTTCTGCACACCCACGCATCTTCTTGTACTTAAGCTTCCATGTGATTAATCACCTTTAATTGCCACTAAACACACTGAGGCGACAGAGCTTGACCTAGATTGCATTTGGGGTCCTGCGCGACCTCCTGTGACACCCGTGAAGATCTGAGGACCACTCACCATGTAGAGATTTAACAGTCTGACGAAGCCCCTTTACTGTTTTTAATATGATTTACAGAGATTAACACAGACATCCTGTCACCACATAAAACCCTCTGACACAAATCTGAAGAGGCAGACGAGAGCCGGGCGAGTCGCACTGTGTAGCTCTTAAATTTCTACTCGTCTTTCGTGACTGAAATTGACTTTGGAGATGTGAAATTGATTACCATCACAGTTTAGACACGGTCACGCAGTCCAAAAGGGAGGGTTGGAGATAAAACAAAGTGGGCTTTTATTGCCTGTGAGACAAGCGGAGAAGATGAGAAGATGTCTAATGATCTGTAGCCACATTCATTTAGACACACATGTACTGTAGAGGCGAGGGGGAAAAAGCTGTAAAGCATCTGGGATGGATTCCTCATGGGGTCCGGTATCTTGGAGACCTCTGCTGCTCCACACAACATCAAGAGGGATTTGGTTGCCATGGCGGCAGGTGGTTTAACTCTGTCTCCATACAGAGAGAAATGTTTCACAGCGATAGAGCGAGCACAGTTTGTCCCAACGCACCAAAACGACGACACCAACGATGATGCTGCAGATTAAAAACCTTGAAGAAAATCCCAGTTGTAAAATAGGAGAGATCTTATTAAATGATATAAGCAAGCTTGTTTTTAGCTCAGAAATGTAAATGCTGCAGGTGTGCATTTAAGATGTTGTCGCTAAGTAACAAGGTTCAAGTTTCTTGGTGTTGCTCTCACTGCATCAACATTAGACAGTGATGCTGAAACATGCTGCAGCTCAGTCAGAAGATCAAACAACCAGCAGCTTTGATCAGTTTTGAGGGGAAAGCACGGTGTTAATGTGTGAGTGTGTTTGTGTACATTTGTGCATTTTGTTGTGCTTGTATGAGTGGTTTACTTGGTGAAAGAACATGTACTTGAATATGGATGGTATTGGGCCCAATACAGAATAATAACACCATCAGCGTTTAGTTCCCTATGAGCCTTATTTTCAATATGCTATTCTCTCTGCCAACAGGTACGATCTCCTGGGAAAAGGAAGGCAAAAAAGGAAGTGCATCAACCACTGCACAACAAAAACAAGAAGAGGATAGCACCAAAGCTTTCCCTGGTAGCTCTCCCTAGTTATCAAAGAGTTTCAATAGCCCTTTGTACACAGAGATCGTGCGATAGGGCCGTTACAAACTCCCCTCTTTCCATTTGCTTTGCATTTTTACACTGAACCAAACAACGTTGGCATCATGACACCCATTATGGCATTTTAGACAGCATGCTGCCGTCCTGGGAGCAAAAGAATCATGATAGGCGCTACGTTTAACACAAAAGCACCAGCCTCTAGTTTGCCATAACATTTGCGTCTGCAGCTGTTTCTAAACATACCAATGGCACAGCATGCTGACAACAATCATTTACAGTCTCTTTTTCATAGCAACTGATCTGGTCCTCTGCTCAAAGGTCAAGGAGCTCCTAGACTTTATTTTCTACCAACTTTACCGACATGCCAAAAGCCTGTTTTGACCACTTAAGACTGGTGTGGAATGAAGTAAATACAAATAAGCAGGTGTTTTGTGGGCCCTGCTTCACAAATGTGAGAATTTTCTGCTTTTGTCTTTTTTCGAGCATCATATACGCTAATATATAGCAGGATTGCAAAGATACAACAAGGGCTTTAAAGTTGTCACCTTGGGTTCTTGGAAATCATTTTATGATCTAAAAAAAAAAAAAAAATGACGGTGTAGTCCAACTTAAAACAACTAAATCTTACATTTCAGGCAACAGCCAATAACAAATGGGAGAATGGGGGGAGTGACCAATCAGAGGAAGCCAGTGCCACCGCTTTGGCTCCATCCTTGGGTCTCTACACTCTGTGTGCATTATGCATCAGTGACACACAAGAATCTACTGTATGTCTGCGGGATATGGAAAACAGTTTCATTTTTCCCCTGATGGCATGTGAAGAACACCCCCAAGCTCTGAAAGATGCCCATCCTCAGCGCTGCCAGCTCCGAACTCTCCGCCATCTGTTAGAGTCCTGCAGGCAGCAGCTTCAGATAACAGGTCAGAAATAAGCAGATGCATGGCAGAAGCCAAAAACAGGGCGACAGGCTGGTACCGTTGCTTGGTTTCTAAAAATGCTGCTTTCAGCTCTTTTTTTCCAGTTTGGATTCAAGAAAGATGAAGGAGCAACTTCTCAAGTGATGGCAATTTGATGTGACAGAAATGATCAGCCCCCCTCTGATTTTTCCATCAATTTTATGATTGCCTCATACATCTGAGGTGATGCACTATCTTCCTCGACCATCTAGAGGAGATGATTGGTTCTAGAGATCTGTTAAATGGCTGTTTTTGGACATAAAAGACCAATTTTAGCTGTACATGAAGAGGATAGCTTATCTTCAGGTGTGTGTGCACAAAACTCAATGCATTCACCTCAATTTGGCAACACCATCACTACAGATCATCCTCTCTGTGCGTGTGGGTGCATGAGTGAGTACTGGAGAGCGTCTATATCTGGCTCTACATCCTCCCTCGCCACTGGAGATTGTGGAGGTGAGGCTGCAGAGGCGTGAATAAAATCAGCTCTGCAGCCCTCTGAAACACCTCCCTACCCACAACAACTCAGCCTCCAAAATAGCATCTCAGTCCACAGTATGGGCCTGCATCTGTGCTTCAGTGCTGGCTCTTATTAGCTCCAGTATTAGCCATGCCTAATGATCTCTGGGGCGCCTGTTGAGCTGTCAAACCACAAAGGGGAGTGGGACATATATTTAGAGTGCTGGAATCTGCTGTATGGAGGCTCAGGAGACAAATGGTCAAGAGCTGACATAATACCAGATTCAATGTGCAACTTAAAGATGAGACAGAAGCAGTTTCATATTGATAAAGGCAGCCTGCTCCTGGTTGTCCACTCGTGAACAGAATTTCAAACAAAGCCTCCTGACAGCTTTGCGCACCAAAGATACCACAGTTCCCACTTTGGAGACGTGCACATTCCTCGTAATGTGAGCTGGAGGTGTGTCAGGGAGCAAACGCATCCACATACTATACAGTGCATTTTAAAGCATTCATTTAAATCCAATGTGACAGAGCAAACATTCCCAGAGCTCCGTACATCTACTGGAGTCTAAGCGGAACTGACAGGATAGCGCAAATTATTTTCAAGGCAGACTTGTTGCTCAAGAGAGTGATGAATCATTGTGAATAAACGATACACACACAAACAGAGAAAAAGACGCACAGAAAATGAAGATTTAGCAGCTTTTTACGCACGTACCTTATGCAGTTTCCACATTGCGCCCAAAGCTTTGACTTCGTGTGTGCCGTGTTTGCCTTCTTCCAAACACTGATAACACACAGGCATCTTACACTGCACACAGTACATGCTTAGATTCTCAAGTTCGTGCTCTGTGCAAGTTGAGATTTTGCGCGGACTCGCGCGGCGACTTATCCGCCCCTGCGCTGGCGGAACCAGGCGATGCTTGGCGAGGGGGCCGCGGGGAGGGTGGCACCGGAGGCGGCACGGGTCGCAGTAGAAGACGTCGCACTGCTCGCACATCACGGTGGCCTCCTTCGGACTTTTCTCGCACAGCTGACACTTGAGCGCAGCCG
This sequence comes from Plectropomus leopardus, assembly GCF_026936395.1. Classification (NCBI taxonomy): domain Eukaryota; kingdom Metazoa; phylum Chordata; class Actinopteri; order Perciformes; family Serranidae; genus Plectropomus; species Plectropomus leopardus. The sequence continues at coordinate 7,759,304 of NC_142189.1, forward strand.
CTTTGCTCTGCTGGTACCTGTCCACGACCCCCTCCAACACTCGGTTTTTGGGGAATCCGCGGAGTCCCCGGTCGTCCAGGATGAGGCTGCGGTGACACTGCGGGCATGTGATACAGGAGTTGCGGGGGATCGGGGGTAGAGAGCCGGGTTGTGGGAGCAGGTGCTGCTGCGGTGGAGGCTGGGGGACAGTCGGGGGGAACACCCGCACCCCGTTTGGTGATTTTTGGCAAGGGGTGGTCGGAGCGCTAACGAAGCCCCCATAAGAGCCATATCCACTGTCCGCCTCACTGTACAAACTCATTTTATCCAAATCCAGGTAATCATAGTCGGAGACGCCGGATCCGGAGGCTCGGCTGCTCTGTGGGGACTCAGCGTCTGGGGTTTGCACGAGAATATTCCGAGCACACGCCAGGCAAATGTTGTGGGAGCACGGCAGGATGATGGGCTCCCGGAAAAAAGAGCCGCAAACAGGGCATTTTAACTCTTCCTCCATTTCATCCATGGCTGCTTCTGAGAGGTGGGAGATTCCTCAGCGGAGTGTAAACAGGAGAAGTTAGAGCGGAGTCTCAGCTGATTAGTCTGCTGCTCTGTTTGTGCGTAAACGGAGCTCCAGTCGCGTCCTACTGCGATTACTGCAAGTGCAACCTTGACCAGAGGAAAGGCATCAGCAGCGAGGAGGCAGACTATCCGATACCACACACTCTTCACCAATAGGCGACCAGCATCAGCTCAGACTGGGTTACCATTGGATAACCAGTGGATTCCCATCAACCATTGGGTGACTCAACTGTCAGTGTAAAGAGGTTCCGTTAATAAGATTTACTGCCAGATATAACAGATAGCAGTTTATGGAAGAACTACTGAACCTAATTGTCTAGGGGATTATCAGGAAAACAATGGTGGACCATCCTTTAAATACAAAAAACTTAAATGTGGTCATGCGGATATAATAGATCATTAGTATTCTTCTATTAGGACAACCAAACTAAAGACAATACTGTGTGTTGTTTTAGAAGATGCCCTCTTAAGCTGATTACAACCATGTGAATTTAATTATAAGTAAGTCCTACATGTAAAATAAAGAAAAGGCACTTAAGTATTATCTTCAAGTTAAATGATTAAATATGATGTAGGTCTTATATATTACAATGAGTACCAAAAGGCTCAATTATGTGTTTTTATATCTAATATTAGCATTTTGTAGTAATGATTAATTAAATGTTTATGTTCTGGTCTCCATGTCTAATTTCAACATTCATGACAATTTTTAAAATTGTATTAAGGCTTAAAGTTACACATATTTAAGGGTGGGCCACTTTGATGGCCAAAATGCAGAACTTGAGGCTTCAAAACAGGAGTCCACAAATCAGTGGGTCATGTCACTGTGGCTATGTCCTTTTTTTATAACAGTCTTTGGTACATGGTATAAATCTGTGAAGGCTTACTTTTTTCAACACAGAAAACCAATCAGGAATCAATAAGGGAATCCATAAGCAATCAGACCAATAAGCAGAATCAATAATGGCACTAATATCAATAAAATCTTATCAATTCCATGTGTAGAGAGTGATTGATTAAGTGACTAAGCATTCCAGCATTACACATCTGTCAAATTAACTAAAGTGTCTGAACAGTATTGAGGTATTGTAAATAAATGCACAAATACCCCAAATTGTACTTAGTTACTTTCCACATCTGATCTTCTGACTGACAGCGACAAGACCAACTATCTAAAGATTCCTTAAGCCAGGATCTGCATAATGAAACCCACACGGCTTTGAATCGCGGCTGCACAGTATAAACTTGCAGGATTTGGGCTGTTTGTTATTTGAAAAAGCTTCTCCTCTCAGCTGCTGAGGGAGCAAAGATCACTCCTGGAGGAGATTGAAACATGGAAACTGACACCTTGCAAGATAAGATAAAGCGGCGGCTCTCCAAAGAGGTTTTTCTTTCAGTTTCCAGAGCCTCTCCATTTCTATGGCCAAATACCTCAGTCATCTCTGAGACATCCATGGCAACGTGAGCTCCATGTTTTTAGTCTTCAGCGAGGCCGTTGATGGGGAAATTAAATGAAATAATCCCATTTTACGCAACGCTTTCTCAGACCCAAAAAGGGCATCGTGAGGCCACTCAGTGTGATTACATTTGCATATTTTGTTAAGCAGTTTGAGAATGAGAAGAGCATTAATATGGACGTCTTTGTCTAGTAGAGACAATGACTCAGGAATGTGTTCAATGCATCAGATTGTTGGCTGGCTGATAAACACAGCAAAAAAATGTATATACAGATCGGTAATAATGTTAATTGAACGGAAATGTACTTAAGGAAATCAAAATATAACATTTATAGTTAAAAACAATTACCCCCATGTAAACATACATATTCCATCATTATAAGACAAAATAATCATCTACAAACTCAAATTATTCTCCTGATTTTCACTTCTGTAATACTATTAAAGCATTAGGTGTTTAGTTTTTATCGGTGCCTTCTCTGCTGATAATGTTTCTGCTCATAATTTATAAGATTTGGGAAAATATACAACAAATGGCAAGTTTATCCATGTAAATATTTCCCCGGATTCAACCAAATACAACGTTGATCCAACCCAAATGTTTGTAACAAGACCATCAGCTTGGCTATTTTTGGATGCACGCTTGCTGACGCCTCCAGCAATGATGACATTGTTCTCTGTGTAATCTCCTCAGTTTGGGGCCACACTGCATCTTTCCTGTTTGCCACCTTCGAGTAGAAAAGTGGCCAATTCTCCTGAATCTTTTTCATCTTTTTGTGTCGTTGCCAACTCTCTCCTGCTGCCAGGACAGACACACCAGGCGGCTCTGGGAGAAAATCTTCACAGATTTCTTTTTACTTTTAGGTGATCACATCCCAGAACGCTCCTGTGGTCTGTTTTTATGCTGCTGTTTTTCTTGTGACCTCATGTGTACTAACACAGAGGAGGTAACATGAGGACAAATGTAAAATAGCTGCTGACAAACTGGCTGGTGACAAGGCAACAGCATCAGCAGATACACAAAGTTAAATTGATGAGAAAGTGACACTTTTGCAAACTTTCTTATTTATGTAAGAAGACTGTTTAAGGTCCAGTGTGTGGGACCACAGAAGCACATTTTCTTCAGTGTTTAATCAATGAAAATTAGAATTGTGGTACTTTAGACTGAGCTTTTTATATCTACATCTAAATGAGGATCCTCATTTATGTAGATCAGCATGTTGCATCGGCATGATAGCTCTGGACGGACAAAACTGTTTGTTACGGACAAAACAAACACCGGCTCTGGATAGAGTCATATCGGTTTTTGCATCAGCCACTGTACACTGTACTGGCCTACACATTTCACAATAAGTTTTTCAGACATGTTTGGTCTTAAAAATGCTCCTGAATGCATCACAACACCCTCAATACCTGAATCTCCTGCACACCAGAGAAAAAAAGCCCCATTGATGGCGTATACAACCTGCACTTCAACCATCCGTGCTTGAAGCTCACGTAATTTATTGGAGTCTTCCCCTTCATCGATAAGGAATAAAGTCTCCTTTGTATGTTGCACCGAGTCTATTAACTCCTCTCAGCGCAGACTCCCTCTGCAGCCCCAGAGGCATCAAGACGTCTGTATAAAGAAGTACACAGACTGTCACGGCGCACAGCTCAGGGTAGATAGGAATCTCTATGGGACGCAGCGGAGATATTGTCAAGATATGAATAGAAAGTGTTTTTGTTTCTGGGCTCTGGTTTAAGAAAAGTTGTAGTTTTAAAACTCTATAAAAGATGGAGATACTGTAATTTTGGAGAATGGATGGTTACGGTTCCAAAATTACACAGTGAAGGAAATGTTCCTTCTAAACAAGCTTTTATATTTCTATTCATTTGAGTTAAAGACAAAGAGGTAGAATTACATTGCTTTGTTCTCCAAGTATAGTAAACTCAAATTAGTAAGAATGGATGTTAATTTTTAGCAGGAAAGATTTTATATCCAATGTTATTCTCACTTTCTGCAACATCTGTGTAAAGCAACAGTGGTTAATGGCAAATGAACAAATCATCCAAATTAAACTGAAAAATCTGTTATTCCATTAGTCAATGTCCTCGAGAACGACACATACTGTAGGAGTATTTTCTGATCTGGCGTCTCTATCAACCGCAAAAAATCACTGATGACAAATACATAAGTTCTACAATGATATGATTTGGTTATGTTTCAGCATTAAAGCAGCTTGGTTAGGTTTAGGGCAAGATTATGGTAAGTTGTTAAGGTTAGGGAACATATGTCACCATGGTAACAATAATTAACATGTTTTTAAAGATGGTGGTAAAGATGAAAAAAGGCAATCTTAACTGTCGGCTTTTTTTTTGTTGAAAAGACTGATGCTGTCACTCTATTTTGGAAAACAGTCTCCTAATGAAATATGGTAATGTTATATGATTGATTGATTGATTGATTAATTGATTGATTGATTGATCTGTTTATTTAAGTGTCATGCACTTAATTGTGCCCAGCCCACATGGATTTATATGACACTGACGATAACAATACAGAAAGGATACAAAGATGCGCACGTAGCCCTTTCTAATATGTCCACATAACAAAATATAAATTATACAAGGAGCATTTCATATGATTGGGAAACAAAAATTCCTGCTCAACATTTAAAAAAGATCAGTTACAGTTTACAGAAACTCTCCTGCATATTAGGCTTCCCACATTTCCATAAACCACCCCAACAAACACACTGCAAAGAGTTAGCAAAGAAAAAAAAGGAAATGGCCTTAATAAAATGCTACAAAAACAATTATTTTTCTTTTTATCTGTAACATAAATTAAATATGTAATTAAGAGAATTATGTATATATTATTCTGAAACCCAAGTTTCAGAGGTTTAAATGCTAGTGAAATGCACCTGAATGGAGCACAAGAAAACTCATGTCAATCCAGGTGTTAAAGGATTACATCGGACTCGGGTCCGAGGCCAATGGTGCCTTCACATGCTACTCAAATGGTTGTTCTTACGATTTCAGTTTGTTGACGAGCTTTAGGTTGCAGAAACAACGTGGACGCTAAAAAGAAGATGTTTTTTATTACTACGATGATGTTGATAACAAAGAGCAAAGGAAACAGATTATGTAACACATCAAATATGATCAGGAAATAATATTTCAGACTTTTCTGACATCACATGAATGCAGCACAAGGCTGCAGAGGTAACAGGGACGTCTGCTACTGGCACCTCAAAGAGGAACAGATCATTGGTCAGTGACATTTCCAGAACATCACATCAAGCTTACATCAGTACGCAGGGACAATGGACTATTCATGCAGTGTGTTTGCACTTGACAAAGTTCATGGCTTCATCTAACCTTCAGAAAGTACTGAATCAAACTTATAAAGTCTCTGCCTAAACATCACTTTCACCTCCAGTAACCTTTCCTTATGCAACAGCTCTCCCATTATCACCATCTGCTATTATGGCTCGCTGTAGCAGAACGAACAACTTAGCTGACAAAAGCCCAAAGTCACTGCGCTGACTTCCTGACATCTCAGTGCTCTGCAGCATCTTCGACAACCTCAATTAAAGTCATGTTTATAGATTCAGCACCATCTGTGCCCTTCACAGTGACCCAAAAAATACTTTTTTTTCCCCTGATGCAATATTTGTAAATTAAGCCTTCGGGGTGAAAGCGGGAATGGTGCCGTATTTATGATTATTATTTCTAAACTCAATATGCTCCAGAATTAATGACAGTAAACACAACGTTCAGATCTTTGCTGCTGTGGTTATTAAAGTTGGTCTTTTGGTCTCAAGATTGAAACGAGGAAGAAGTGATAAGGAGAGTGAATAATAAAAGAGATTTTTCAATTAACAACAAAAGGAGGGAGATGTTGGTCTTGTTTTTGTTTTTGTGGTCAATGAGTTGAAACCAAACAATGTTAAGGCACACTGTTTTGCAAAAGTTACAAGCCTTTAATAAACAGGCATGACACCTATGTGTTTCAACCGACAGTCTCCATCAGGGCATGTAAAAAGTCAGGTCAGTCAGTCAGTCAAACACGTCAGGGGCCAGGCAATCAGAGCAGCATTAGATAATTGTCACTAGAGAGAGTGTGCACACACTGGTCAACTCCAACAAAGCAACAATGTGCTCAAGATCTCACAATCAACAACATCAGATAAAGATACTCCTTTTTTTTTGGTGATTTTTGTCGTTGAATCCAAAGAGCACCTGTTTTTGAAACTTACACACTTGAAGTAGCACTCCTCAGCCAAACTTTTTAAATACAGGCTTTTAGATAACCAAATCGCCAGAAAAAAATGTTCCCATTGAATTATTGTAGGTTCACTAAAAAACACTCAGTTTGGTTAAAAAACAAAACAAAACATTTTTTTGCCACAAACACTGCCTGGAAAAGCTGTGATGTGCTGCTAAAATCACTCAAATTTAGTGCAACAAACACTGCTGGGAAACGCTAAAGAGAAATGCTGCGCCACTAAAAATCATCTATGTTTGGTCATAAAATGTCAACATTTTCTTGTGGCGACTGGGCTGTTTACAAACATGGCCTAAAGGAAAAATGCCGATCACATGGGCGCTTTGCATTAGGTCACACATCTGTCCTCAGTTCAAGAAAAATAAAGGAAAGTTTTACAGCTTGTTGTGTGTATTCGTTGAGAAAACTTTGCAAAAGGCAAGTGGAGTGACATTTTCAATTTGTGGAACAGCTGATACATATCTTCCTTTTGATCACAAGTCTTTACAATCTTTTTCTCTTCACCACTCTGATGCAAACAAAATACAAATAAGATGGATCACACATTAGAGATTCACATTCATTCTTTTGGTCTTTTGCAGAAATCAAAAAACAGTTTTGCAAAGCTTACTGCCTTACTGATTGATCCACTGAAAGAAAAAGAGCATTTTTGCATGCTGACTTTAAATACTGCAGTTTTGTGCAGGGAATGAGAGGAATGCCATAATGATGTGTTTCTTAGCCACTGACTTGGATTGGCTCTTTGCTTCTCAGTGCCATGTTGCCAGTGAAGATAGAGCAAACTGAAATAATACATATAAGTGCTCCGTTGCGTGCTGGGTGTTCTCTTCTCTCAGCACACAGCCTTCCTATAAGAGGAGTGTGGGTCAGAGTTATTGTGAATTCCCACAAAACAAGCAATCGACAATGCATGCACCGCTGCATTGCTAATGGAGAGACATTATGGTGAGAGTGTAATTGTCGTTTTACTGTATGTGTGGGCTGCCTTGCCTGAAAAGACATGTGAGTGGGGAAAGGCCTCCACGTGCAGCAGCACTCTCCACGTCTCACATGCACACCACCCAGGCTCTGCAGGGAATCTGTGCTGCAATTAATAGCCTAATGATTTTATTCTAAGTAGGACTAAAGCCCAGCTCTCCTGTTGCACGGGGACTCAAACAATGTCCTCCTAACCCAAAGAAGCCTGACAAAATGTAGAATATTGATTATTTCCAGTGCTGTAATTAGTCAAATTTATTTCTGTGCTCCTGTGGGCTGAAGCACAAATTATGTGACATGTAGCTGAAATCAATGTGTCTTTACGGATCATTTATTTGAATAATAAAGCTGTGTAGTTCAAGGCTTCAGTGCAGGCATTCTCAGTGAGCTTTGGGGGCCACTTTTGCAAAACAAGGAGGAGGCCAGGGGGGGCAGTCACAGCAGCGCCATACATGTTTTAGATTTTAGACTTTAGGACATTTCTAGGATTTTAGGATTTTGCTAGGATTTTAGGACATTTCTGGGATTTTAGAACATTTTTCGGATTCTCTGACATTTCTTGGATATTAGGACATTTCTTGAAATTTGGGATGTTTCAAGGATTTTAGGACATTTGTAGGATTATAGGAGGTTTCTTGAAATTTTCGACTCGGCTCGCCTCTGACCATCTCTCCTCGTCTCTGCCCCGGTAAACCTAACAGCCTTCCGTCTCCGACCACGAGTTTTGCCTGTGCACTTCCTGGTTCTTGTCTGCCTGTGGCTGTGTTGTGTTCTACTGCGTCGGCTCCGTCGAGAGAGATCGCCATTCTTCCGGCGGTCTTCAGAGCCTTCCACCGAGCGAAACATCTCCTCCGTGTGAGTGCCTCTGGTATTTATTGTTCTGATGGTACATCGATTCCCTGCCTGTCCTGATGGATCCTACTGCCTGCTCCTACTGGATTCATCTGCTCTGCTACCTGCCTGCCTGACAGCAACTCTGCTTCCTCCTTGACCACAAGCCCTGCCTGGCCCTCTCTGGAGTGCCTGCTTTTCCCACAAACTCCTTGTTGTAAGTGTTTATGTAACTTACCTGATACATTCACCTGCCAGTCCGCTCCACATTCACAATTTCCCCACTCAAACTCTGACCTATCACCAGTGAACGTGAGCTCACCCCACTCTCTATGAACGAGTCTCTCCCAAAACTGATAAATCTCCCTATTTACCTGCAACCTGGTTATTCTCACCTCTGCTCCATTCAACCTGCCAAAAGATTAAATAAATGTAACTGCCAACTACTCACCTGCTTTGTTGTGCTGCAATTGACTCCTACCACACCCTGTGATAGTGATGTTTCTTGGGTTTTAGGACATGTTTGTCAGGGTGTGTGGGGAACCCTCCACTAGCACTTTTTGGAAAAACAAGTTCAATTTTGATGCTGTTTTATGCACTCTGACACTGTATGTATACTAAAAACACTTCCCAGTGTAAATCATTTTATTTTTTATTGCAAATTAGAAAATGGTTGGGGGCCAGATTTGGCCCGCAGGTTGTAAGTTGAAAATCACTGGTGTAGAGCCATTTATATTGACCAGATCTGTCTCTCCTCCAAGGACTTACTCTGACTAAATACTCTATAACCCAGAAATGTCAAGAAAATTAAGAGTTATGGTGTGTGGGCGACGCACAAATTGATTCTCAGATGGATAACTTATTGTGTACCCTCTTGCAGTGTGCTTCGCAACCCTCCGACCATACATCCAGTTCCTATCCCAACCCCCACCCAGCATCCAACAGGGACTCCCCTCTAATGGAGTCAGCTCTTGTTACAGCAGGCTTTGTTACAGACCTTCTTTGTTTACCTCCAATTTAGTGAAAACAGAACAGGTGCAGAAAAATGGAGCACAAGGATACAAAAAAAGCCTGTATGATGTTACAGCCAATGCTCGTGTTCATGAGTGGAAAGTTGCCAGGTAACTAGAGGAGGTTCAGCTTGCTGCTTTTACAATCTGTGCTTAAAAAAGATAGAAAAGGAGGAAAATACATTCTGGTCCAATGAAAGTTTGATGGTGGTATCCATCAGTAGATATAAAGCATGGGAAGTCCGTTGGGAGTTGTGAAGAACAGAGGGAACAGCCCTCATGCTGCAGCCCGAAGCCGAAAGACTTAAACCCATTAAACACCTTTATCAAATATGAAGAGCATTCACAGCAGCTGGTGAAATATGAGTCCCTTCTCTCTGTCTCCATGCTGCACGACCTCAGGGATTAGAGCTCATAAAGTAGTGATGCTATTTCAAATCTCAGAGTGATGGAGAAGGCAGTTTTACTGTTTAGGAAAAGTTATTGAACATGTAATGAAATATAAAGACCAAACTGTGCTGTGTTAGCTCACAATCTGTGAGGCTAGATTTGACTTTAAAAGGAATATTCTGGGGTATTTGTCACCGAGGAGGAAAACTTTGCTTCAAAAAGTAGGACTTGGAAAATCCACAGATCCCAAATGTATTACTGCAACAAATTCAAATTGGTACTGTTTTTTACGCAAAACACAGAATATGTTAAAATAGTATTTTTCATATGTAACAGATATGTTGAAACTTTACGAGTCTTAAAGTTTCAGTTTTATTTTGTGATAAACAGGCAGCAACCTGCAGTGTAGAAAAATGAAGACAATGCGCCAGTGCCAAAAACTGCTTTTCCTTAAATGGCCACTTGACGCTGACTGCAAGAGTGAATCAAGTGTCCAACTTTACAGCATAAATTTGTTTAAAGCCTGGTACAAAAAATGGTTTTAGTCTCTAAGGCTGATTCCAACATTTATGACAACAGTACAAGGGGTAGATTTTTATATGACTTACCCATTTATATATTACTGCTTAAAGTTACTCTTATTTACGGGCGGGGCACCTTGAGAGACAGGCTGTCTCTGAGCTCCCACCTCTCGTCCAAAATAAAGCCACTTCTGGCTCCAAAAATCCAAGATGGCAACTCAAGGCTCCAAAACCGGAGTCCACAAACCAGTGGGCAACATCACAGTAGCTACGTCCATTATTTATACAGTCTATGGAGTTGACTCACGTGACTAACATCAACCACTATCTTTCCTAACTGGAGCAAAGTAGTTTTGTTGTCTAAATATAACCCAAAAGATACAACCCAAAAGGCAGTTTTTGTGTTTTTTTCAGATGGCGTCAGGGACTACCCAAACATCAAAATATGATTACAGATGAGATCATGCTGTCCTCCTAATGACAAACTCAGCTCTTATTCATGTATTATGATTACATCACTGTAAAAATGTTGATATGATACGAATCAAACAGCCCGTTCTCACTCCGAACTTGTCAAATACATTCACTTTGTCAGTTCTTTGGCGTACGAGCGTGACACCAAAAGCCAACTTCCTTGTCCAACCAGAGCACAGCTGGACGGCGTCAGATGAGAAAGCGCTCGGACAGAACTGGTGACATTGTTATTATACGCCAGTTGAAAGCCGGACGGCAATGGGCGCGTCCACATGCAACGCTCACAGGTGGCGTCACTTGAGAATGCGGCCGGATGGAACCGGTTGCAAGCGCACAAAATACTGAAAAACAGCGTAAGGTAATAACACTGCCAGTAACAACGTGAAATAAGCGTCTGGAGTTTGCTTCCCGTGTAGATGTGAGGTTTTTCCTCTACATCACGGTAACAGCATCCCAGAGCGTAAACAGCTGATGCAGAAGGATGCCTAAATCGTCGAGTAGACACAGAGGGTCACTGACAGAGCAGCACCATGTGATGAGCTGGGATTTGAACGTGTTGGTATGAAAACCAGAAAATGTAACATATTTGCAGAAAAGCTTTTCATAATGATTAGGCTGTGGCTGGACCGAACAGATCTCCATATGAAAAACAACCACAATTACCTTCCATTCAGGAGGATTTCAGTAGGAGCTGTCCTCAAGAAGCAACTGAGAACACCCTTTTAGGACAAATATAAAATAATACATTTCCAGTGATATCAGCTTTCTACCGTAGTATTGTGATTTTCTTGCCTACTCGATCCTTCCTGTATTCTTTCTTTGTCTGTATTTAAATACCTCCCACAACCACGCCCAGGTCTCATTTCTGCCGCTGAGAGTTGACCTCCCACAGACACCAGATGAGGACCGAGAGGTCGGCTTGGTGACCATTGATCCACCGCTGGTTTGCTCATTGATGCATCCCCCCATCTCAGCAGCAGCAGCTCCCCTGGGGAGCAATAAGAGGCTCGATGGGGAACACCAGCTCCAACATCAGAAAGCTAAGAGTCAAGTGCAGGCATTGGCCTCGTCGGATAAATCACGGTGAAAGGTCCTGATTGAATAGTTGAATTTTTATTTTTCTTGGAGAGCAGAGAGTCTTGGGGGAAGCATAAATTATTTGGTTTATGTAGATGCACAAAAAAAAAAACACTCTTAGTGTGCATGAAGACAAATTAATGTTTTGTGGGTATTTGCGAGTTCTTGTTTTTATTCAATGCTATTTTATTCCTTTGTTACTATGCCGCTTGCTGCTGACATAAATTAATATTCCAACTGTTTCTTAGAAATTCAGTCTTAACAACATAACGTGAGCATGACCAAGGTTGTAAAAATACTGCAATGTTCCTTTAACACACTGAGCAACACAGGCCAAGTTTACCTCTCCACACAAGGTACTACTGCTGGCCTTTTTGAGAGGCAAAGTGCTTAAAAATAGAAGCTCAAATGGGCCACAGGCAGCTGAGTTTGTTGGAGAGGCCCTCTGTTAATGCACTTAAAACTACTACACAGACTATAACTGAAAGCTTTAAAATGTAATCGTACAGTAGGTCTCTCCTGAACTAATATTAGACCCCTCACAACGTACGACAGGAGGACACTGAGGAACAAGAAAGAACAAGTGAATATTTACATTTATGACTGCTCTACATTCCTGCTAAAACGTTTGTTTTTTATATTTTGCTTTAATGCTTCTTTTATATGACTCAGTTTCTTGTCCTTATCAAGACAGGAAAGTGCAAAGAAACAGTTATTTTGCTTACTTCTGTAGATACGCACATAAATCCCTAAAGAAATTGTCAGAAAAAAATGTTGGTATTGTATGTTTCTGCAAAACACAGACAGGTTACATGTATACACTATTATGGAGAAGATACTCTGAAATGTTACATTTCAACAGCACTGTGCTTAATATGCGATTTTGTTTAAGTGCAAAAGCCACTTGGTTATGCATTGGAAAAGATCATGTTTTGGCTTTAATTATCCAGTTTGAGGAGCACAATTCTAGCAGGAAGCAGAGCAACGTCTCATTTAAAAAACTGCTTTTCTGGCACTATTCTGGCAGGAGACATGGCGATGTGTTTCCAGTAAGAAACGCAGCAATATCTTGATAAAAAAAATATAGATATTGTGGCAATATTCTGCATATTCTGGAGAAAAAAACAGCTTTTGGTGGCACGACAGCAGCAGGAAATGCAACGCAATGTTTCGTTAAAACAACTGTTTTTCATGGAGACATGGAGCGATGTCTGTAACATAACAATCACCTTTGTGGCACTATCCCTGCAGGAAACACAGCATTGTCTTATTATAAAACGATCCTGAAAGAAAATGCAGCAATGTCTCTGTAAAAAACAACCACTTTTAAGGGATAAAAAGCAAAAAACAAGAGATGTTGTTCCAGTATGGGGAAAAGGGCAATGCACTTATGCAGGTGCTGGAAAAAAAGCATTAGGTCGCAGAAAACCACCCACGTTTGGGAGCAAGAAGCTGCAATCTGTTTTGTTTGTTGGTCTCGAACAGTAGTCTGCAGCTTGGCAGGCGTCTGGCCAAGGTTTCGTGCCATCCACCACCACCACCCCCAACCTCCACAAGTCAGCTTATAAACTACAACACTTGGAAGGGTCAATATGATACATATGACACATATAAATGCAACATAGTCACAGTTTGCAGAAATGTACATTTTCTTCTGGCGACCAAGCTGAAAATATACGCCTACATAAGTGCATCGCCCTTTTCCTCATACTGGAACAACAGCTCTTGATTTCTGTCTGGAGTTCAGTACAACTTATAAGGGAACAAAGTCACAATCGTTACACAAGGCCATCAAAAAGCCACCCTCACAACACAGTCCACCAAGGCTTTAAAGTTGATATTTTAAAATTTTAAAGTGGAGGTCTGTGTGTCTGTGATGAGCTGGGGGTTGCAACAGATTGCAGCAAACGGGGAAGAAAAGAAAAAAACTGACAGACTGCAGTAGCTTCATGTTAGCTTTCATGTTGGCTTCGGCTCGACCATTTGGTGCTTTTTGTTGTACTGAGCAAGGATTATGGATTTTTCCCCACCAAATTGCATCGAAGTGTAGACTACAGGGTGGTGCTGCATGTCCAGTACGAAGAAAGGAAAAGAAGTCTTTGAAAATAAAACCAATCCAGTGTAGTCCGAGAAACAGTTGAAAATAGGTTGAAAATAGTGAATTCCTACCAACACTAATGCTTCTCTTGCTCAACAATTATAAATTTTGCGGATCAAAGCATGATTAATGTTTATAATCCAAGAAAATGGTGTTTCAAGCTGTCAGACAAAAAGGATAAATAAATGAATAAAAAGCTGCATGTTATTGGGCAGCAGAGTGTATGAAATTTTCTCCTCTGGAAGGTCACCTGTGAGAGCATTACATCACATTTTCTTGCACACATTTGGCCACCTAGAGTGTTATATTTTATCTAAATTAATTACCATTAATTAACATCACATTTGCATATAAATGGAAATTCAGGACCTTTTAGATACAAATTAAGGTTTAGATACCTGTAATGTTATTTTCTTTTGGACCCTTGAGACCTGAGTAAATTTCTTTTTAAATCATGTGAGAAAGGCAATGAGTAACTTAACAAGAAATTTAAATTAATAATTAATACATTAATAAATGCAGAATTAAAATAAGGAAGAAATTCTTAAAAAGTTACACGAAAAATACCTAAAAATTAGCAAAAGAAAGGAAATGAAAAAAAAAGACAAACCCAAAACAAAACGAAAACGAAAACTAAACAAACAAGAAATGACCTGAAAATCATGCTAAAAGTAAATATAATTTACTTTAAATATAGAATGTAATTAATACATTTTCTGTTTTATTTTTGGCCAATAATTTTCTCCTGTGCTCTCTTTACTGTCTCTCTTTTTTTCAGTTTATTTTCTTGTCAGCTTTTCTTAGTTTCTAGCAAATTGCGTGACATTTATTGCCAAGATGCATGTTGAATTTTTAGCCATGTTTTTTAAAAGAAATCAAACTGTGAAAAGTATCTGACTGTAACACAAGTAACTGATGTTGATCCAGGTTTCAAAGGGTTAAGGAGGTTTTACACTTTAAAAATAGTTTAAAAATGTTAAAGAAGGTGAAATTTCTAAGGTTTATATTTTAAGGGATTGTCATCCATTAAAATGTAAGAATTTTAACTAAATTCATGCACATGATGTTTTCAAAAGTCTTAATAAGGCAGGTTGAATGTATAATATTCAATATCCAGGTGAGGGTCAAATGATCAGCTCCTCTCTCACCTGCAGAGTCAGTCTGCAGACTAAAACACTGCAGATAATGTAAAGTGATAAAAAACAAAAAACGGCTAAAAATTTGAAAATTCGCAAACTGAAATCGACGTGAAATGAACAAACAGCGTTTTTGTTTGTTTTTTGTTGTTTTTATGAACCCTCACACACACTCATCACATTCACTCCTGTGTGGCATACCTCAGGCAGGGACCGAACCCATGTCCCCACGTCTCTGTGTCCCTGGTCATGAAGCCTGCGATATGGTGCACTGCAGAGAGAATGGAGATGGATTAAGTGACTGTCTGGTTCATTTTGGTTTTCATAAATATTTTCTAAAACCTTTGATTCAAGCTCATGATTTATTTGGAACCTGGCTGACTCATCAAAGCATTAAAGTCTTTATTTTGAGGGATTTTCTGAAAGGTTTTGGAGAAAAAGTAAATGTCCGCTTTTCCCTCACAAAAAAGTGGCTGGACATGTTTCAGGCTCCTAACTGCTTCCCCAGAAACAGCAGCTTCAATCCTTCAAAGAGACATCCTGTTGAATCAATGAATTACTTCATGTAAATGCGTTTGGCATCTTGACAGTGATGTTACCGCTCAGTATACCGAGAGATACGCTGTGACAAGAGAAACCTTTTACGTCACATCCGAAAGCAGTGACTGTTTCATGTTTATTTTTGTGAAGGAATAGGGTTTATTCATGTTCTTGCTCCGGGCAGGAAGCCCATTACGTAAATATATATTTTTATGGTTTCTGATGAGTGTGTGTCTGTGTGGGCGTCTGTCGGTGAATGATACGCCATTGTGTGCTTCCCACCGCTTGCTATTCAGGCTGTTCCCTCACACTTTTCTGTCCCGTCCTCCCACAGCTTCCGACAATCCTTCCTGCCTCTCAGACACCAGCAGCGGCCTGTGTGAGCATCGTTTGTCACTGAGTCATGAATGATTTTACTTACATGGGCATTGGGCATTGTAAGCAACGAGGAAATCCACCTTATGTAAGAATCCCATTTTGGTTATGGATGAATCTGAGCAGGATTGATGGGATTTTAGCAGCACAGGCCTGCAGAGGGTACAAAAGGCGTAAAGGGGCGCTAGTTGACGGTGAGATTTCTATGCGGTTGAGGTTTTTTTTTTATTTTCTTAACATCTTTTCCCAATTTCTCGCAATTTGCGGGGTATCTCATGTTAAGTTGATCATTGCCTATTTCCCAAGTATTTGAAAGAAATCAAACCAATGCACTCAGGTTTCATGGGTTTAAATGCCTAAGTGCCTAAATGTCGCACAAGAAAACTGATAACTAGGTGTCAATGAATTAAGCAAATAGTAGGTTTAGGTCGGTGATAGAGAGAGACTTGGATTGATGTATTCTTCTGTCTAACAAGGAAAATAGGTATCGGACTATTTCCTCGCCACTCTGACCACCCTGCTATACTGATTTGTACAGGAATGTCCGTTCTACTTTCAGTCTATTTCTGTGATATATATATATATTTAACAATAAAACTATTGGCCTGTAAATTTTCTTGCAAGTTATTTTGCAAGGTTTGCAGACACTAATAATACAGATCGGATGAAGTCAGGCAGGATCAGTCATTCATGCAAACAGCAAGTAAGCATATCGCGTACCTCAGATTCAGCTGTTATGGTATCAGCTCCACATACTTTATTGTCATCTTAACCCAAGACCGCAGAGTAAATTACTTTAGTAAATATCCTTGTTTACTTCCCACCACTGACTCCTCCAGACATATGAACTTTGAAGTCTGAGTCACTGCAGGATCTGGAGGATATCATCCACAAATTTAATTTTGCACCGGGAAAACAGAGTGCAAGCATACAGATCCAGACATAAATGTCTGACCAATCAAATAACCCGACAGACTATGGGAGCAGAAATCAATAAACTAGAGGCAAGTCGAAAATATGCACAGGAGCTACAACAGTGATCCCTCACAGACACAAAGCAGCATCTCCTCTTAAACCTAATTTCAAAGGAGACTGGCTTTGTCAGCTCCATTATGTCTCCACACACCCAAGTGTCTTCTGATGTCTCTCAATTAAATATGCCATTAGCAGCAAATGAGACACCAGAAGACGCCATTTGTTTCACAGTTTATTAATGTCACACATGTTCAACACCTCTCGCCTTCACCTTCAGATCTGCACAGAGGAGTGTCAGCATTAATGGGAGCATGTGCTGCACGTTAATGGCCTCCTCAGAGCTCGAAGTGTTAATGCGTCTAAACTGAAGTTTGGGTGAAAGCAGCAGGGAGCTGTGTTCATTTTTTGGATAAGGGTGAATCACTAAGCCACAAATAAAACAAAACAAACAGAGCGGTGCTGCTTTTAAATGAGATTGGATGAGTGTTCTGGTACATTGTGAGCACAGATGAGGGCTTATTTGGTGTTTTGTTGCATTTCTCCTCAGGGGGATCACAGGGTATTCAGGTAAAAACAGCTTTTTACTAAAATATGAGGCTGTGAAGTGGAGGTGAGAAGAATCAATTGAACCACAAAATAAGACCTACTGTACTGTGTGTGCTCTGATGTGCAGCCAGAGAAGAGCAGAGAGTGGTAAGATGTTTGGTTTTTCTTTTCCTGTGCAATTCTAAGAAAATCAAAATGTTTTTTTCAAACTGAGAAAGAACATAGAGGGAGTAACACAATCATCAGAACTGTACATTTCTCCAAACTCTGTATATGCTGAAACTTAATGTTTCTTCACATTTAAAAAGCTGTGTATTATGCATGGTTCTGTTTAGCAGTTAAAACTTGGTTATGGTTAGGTAAAGATCATGTTTTGACTCAAAATACCCAGTTTTGATGCCTCAATCGCAGCTGGAAATGCTGCAGATGCTTGAAAACAGTTGTTTTTGTTGTCTGCTGATCTTGAACAGTGGTCTCCAGCCTGGCAGCTGTCTCCCCTAAATCTCACGCCGTCCACCATCCCCTCCTAATGACAAAGCCAGCTCGTATTCATGTATTAAGAACTGCGTCACTTTGGAAACGTTGATATGATAAGTATCAAATTTATTATTTATATCTGTGGTTTGTAGAAACTTTAAATGACAAAATTTTCTCTTTGCAATACTGACACTCGTCCACAGAGATTGCCCCTGAAAAGCTCCAGTAAATGGGTGCTTCCCAATGCATGCTCATGCTCGCTCTCACCTAATTTTGATCCGTCAATTTCACAGGTCATATGGCTGGCCGCATGCGTTTTTTTTGGAACAGTTACATACAAAACAAAAAAAACCTTTCAAAACAGGCTACATTTTACTAAAGCAACTATAAATATAATTATAATTAATATAGTTAATTATTTTTGTTGTTTTTATAAGGTGAATATTTGAATATTAATGGTGAATATTTTGGTTCAGAAACAGAATTTGGTTATCATTACTTATGGATGAACATGATTATTGCTGGCCTCCATGGGCACCTCCCTCGCAGCTGGACCACAGACAATCTTTCCCCTTTTCCCTCCTTATGGGCGGCCCTGCGTACATTAACAGCACTGAGGCTGTGGGTGGACCAAGCGACAACTTACAGGGCTAAAGAAATGAAGCCAAATAGAAATGCAAAAAACTGCACTTGCTTGTATGAGGCTGACTCCAAAACAATCAGTCCCCATAGACCCTCATGTAAGAATGGCCAGCTTTACAGCAGATATAAAATGAAATGTTTACAGCCTGGCACAAAAAAACAGTTTTGGTCTCTACAGCTAATTTCAACATTCATGACTGTACGGGGGTTAATCTTATATAACTCACCTTTTAAAATGTTATTAAAGCTTAGTTATGCATATTAAAGGGTGGGGACCCTTGAGTGACAGACTGTCTGTGAGGCATCTTTACAGTCTGTGAGTCAGATACACCCTCGCTCCTCCACAGGTCCAAGCTTTTGTCAAAATTTGGTCACTTTTGGTGACGCGAGGCTTAAAAACAGCAGTCACAGAAGTGCTTAGAGCTAACATCAGCATTTTAAAATGTTCACAGTGGCATCCTAACATGCTGATGTTTAACAGGTAATATTCACCAGGTTTAACATCTTACTTTAGCATGTTAGTATCCTGACATTTGCAACATTAGCAATGATTAAAATACAGCTGATGGGAATGTCATTAGTTTTGAAGATATTTGGTCATAAACCAAAGTATTACACAGTTCATCCTGTAGGGGAAACTATTATCTGAACTAAATTACGTAGCAGTTAATCCAATAATTGTTGAGATATTGATGTCTGGACCAAAGTGGTGAACCAACAAACCTGCTGGCATCGCCATCCCTTAAACCACAACACCAGTGTGGTTGAAGTGACTTCAGTTTCTGCACTTTCAACGGATGTAAACATCCTTTCAAATTAAAGCTGAGAGTCTGCATTGGTTTCATTCTAAAATTAATATGAAGGCGTTCGGAGCTGACACAATAAAAACGTGTCAGTGTTGATTGCATGGGGATGCTCTGACAGCTTCTACAGCACCGTGGGGGTTTCTCTTTCTTGTGCACACACTTAATAATATAAACTTACTGTGGGTGGTGAACACACGCTTAGCTTGTATTCTTACAAATGTCAGTGCCGTCTCTAATATTGGCTGTTTGTACAGCAGAGGAGTGTGTTGATTCTTCCTTTACGCTGTTTGTTAAATCTGCACCGTCCTCTTCCTAATGTGTTTATTATTATGAGGTGATTCTTGGCTGCACTTTTGGTTCTTCTACAGCGTTGAAGTTGGAGAATTGAAAATGTCGAACAATAGGTTGGACTGTGTAGGATGAGTAGAATAAAGTCTTTTGTTCCAAATGAATCCAGGCCTCCTTCCACACGTGTAAATCCAATTAGAGGGACCAGAGGAGCTGGCTTTCCCCTGCTGCTGCCTGACACATTTACAGAGCCTTATAAAGAGGCATTCCAGGCAGCGCACTATTAACCATGAACACTCCTGAACTAATCGTCACCATGCAAACCTATCCCGGCTGCTTTGCAAAACCTAAACAGAATATGCAAACAAATGCTCTTGTGTGTTTTCCATTAAATGAATAGACACTAATACAAATTTCTTTTAAATTTAGCACACTTACTCTCCACACAGTGACATTAAACAAACACAAGCAGAGCAACAGAAGAAGTAATTTGATTATGACCTCTTTCTACCCCTGTTAGACATGTCTGTAGTGTTTTTAAGCACTGCATGAGCTCTGTGTCCTAAGCTATGACAGAAACGTAATGGCAGGGAGACATTAACTCGTTGAAACCTGAGCACATATTTCTTACAAAGCATGGGAAGAAGGCAATGAGCAACTGTAAAAAAAAAGACCCCAAAATTAAAAAGACATTAGTAAAAAGTTACCAGAAAATTAGCAAAAAAAGGAAAGAAAAGGAAAATACATTTTTAAAAAAGTGCTTAATGATAATGATAAATCTGTACCATAGTTTCAAATATATACTTATGATAATTATAAATGTAATTTTATGGACATTTCCCCTGGTCTTATTATGAATTTTCTAAATCTACAAAATCTTGCAATTTGCAGGACATTTTGTGCTAAGTTGCTCACTGCCTTTTTTTTCCTGTGTTTAAATACTTGTTAACCCTTAGAAACCTTAGCAAACTGGCCGTATTTCTGTCAATAACACTGGAAAGAAGGCAATGAGAAACAAAAAAAGAAATCCAAAAAATACCAAAAAAACTAACAAGAAATTAGTAAAAAGTACAAGAAAATTCTCCAAAAATTAGGGACAAAAAGGGGACAAAAGGAAAAAATGCTTAAAAATTAAAATGATTCTGTAATACAAACTTATAATTATAATAATTTGCTATAAATATAGTTATAAACATTTTCCCTTAGCTTTAAAAAAATATTTTTCTAAATCTACTATTTTCTTGCACTTTGTGGAACATATGTTAACTGCCTTTTTTCCCATGTCTTTTAAAAGAAATTGCACTCAGTTGTTCAGGGTTCAAATATTCAAATACTTGTGAAAGGCATCTGAAAGCACAATAAAAGTAATGTTCCAGGCTTCAAGGGGTTAATAAGGAAGTGTATTAAAAAAGTGTGCAAAATGTGAAAAGAACTGGAAAATGTTTATCTTGCATCAAAAAGTGTCCACAAAGCAAAGCACCACAGACGATTCAAGCCGTCAAACACAAAGGAATAAAGGTTCATTCAGTCAAAGAACTCTTGGTGAGTTAATGTTGAGGCACTGACACGTTTAATTACTTTTGAAGCAGTAATTTCTGCCCTTCACAGCCTCAGTGGAAGTCATAAAGTGCCGATAGAGATTAGAAAATGTTTTCGAGTCAAGGTGTGTAAGCTGAGCTCAGCAGAAACAGCGGTGCTCCCCGGCCCAGTGACCCACTGTCCGACTGATCCAGTTTCAACCGCACCTCATCCTCTTATGTCACTCAGTGCATCACCCCTCCCTTTCCCTTCCTTCGCACGCCACACTGCGACACGGCCGCTGTGCTGCCCATAAACCTCAGAGCACTGCAGTGACAAGCGGGGAGAAATTTGCAGAGCCTCACTAGACTCAGACACACACAAACAGCAACACAAAACCACACAAATCACAATATGATTAATGAAAAGGATGACCATGTAGGAAAAATTCACACATAGAGAGGCTTTAAAAAAAACACACGGGCAAACAGCCTCAAGGAGATTTAGTGACGTGAGAAAATGCATCACGAGCCAACCATTGCATGTAGCTGGCATTTTCAACAACAAGACAGATGCATCTAATACTACAGAGGAGGATTAAACTAAACCTATTAAGGAAATCAAATTTAACACTTATCTGTGCTCAGCTGTGGCACTGACCTAAAGTTAAGGCTTCCTAAGCTAATCTCACTGTTGCCAAAATTATGTGTGTGTGTTGGTAAAACATTATTATCATCCCTTGTAGATTCCTCTATGTTTCCGCTGTTTCTGCTTGGATGGCTGGCAGAATAATGTAATTTTCTTTCACAATTTGCATTTACCATTTTGTATGGTTGTTCAGCTCTTGATTCATTGTCGTAAATCATATTTAGAAGCAGTTTTTTCACTTTACAGGACTGGGTTGCACCAACTATTCGTAAATCCATCCATAAGTTTGTGTGTCAAGTCTTTTCTAAGTTCTTATAACTATTATTTCCGATGGCCGAAGGGCAAATGCACTGCAGCTTAAGAAAACACATGCATAGAGACAAAAATGCTACAAAACATCACAACACAACTTTTCTAGAGGAAACTTCATAGTGACGCGCTTGCTTTGGCCACAGTTTGTGACTTATGTTACTGTAGTCGGCTATGTGTCAGCGGTGTTGGAAAATAAGCAAAAATGTAAGTGTTTTTTACTGCAGTCAAGCCAGCCTCCAAAATATGGTCTAAGTAGATGTTTCCAATTACCTCCTTTTAAATGTGCATTGTCGTTAACACTTAAAAATCCTTAGTTAAAAAAAAATTTAAAATTATAAAAAATATTGCAAAAATGTTTTTACTGTTACTCTAGAAACCAGGTCCTGATTTCTGGAAAGAGAAATTGCCATTGAGGTTTTTTTAAAGGTTTTTTTGGCTCCTTATAAGTCAAACAAATGACTTACTTAATTGGGCTGCACCATTAAAACATGAGATTTTGGGGTTGTAAGCATATCAGGAATCTTCATCCATTTTTAAGACCTCTCTCAGCTAGAAAAATGGTACAAATCAATCACTAAAAATTTAATATTTATACATTTGCAGCACTTGAGAGCATTTTAACTCTGTTGGCATTGATGGATTCTATATTTTGCTGCGTTCCAGCAAAGGTTGTTTTCAGGAGAAGTGTTTGGTAATTAGTTGTAACTATCTAGGTGCTGATCTGCGGAGCATAATTAACGCAATGCATCAGGAAACAAACCATTTATCATCCAGTGTGCAACACATCCAAATGTGGCATATGGGTTAAATTCAACACTGTCCCCTCAGGTGACTCAGACAAGAAAACAAATGGCAGCTCAGTGGCACCTTTAAGAGAGCTGAAGGAGGAGAGAGACTCATTAATCAGTGGCCAGAGGGTTCAATAGCTCGACACTCTGACACGTCTGCAGGCTGCCGAGCTGAAGACTGCAGATACTGTTTGTAGCGACTTCACAAATGAGAAAAGGCATTATGTTGCAGAATCTCTAATGTGGTTTGGGGAAGCAGTGATTTATAGTTTTTATGAGACGAGGAGGAGGTGTTGCTTCGGTTACAAAGGCAATTACTGTGGTTTGGATTTTACACTGGAGACAGAACTCATAACAGTGTAATTGGGAGAATCGGTAGAGAGCAATATAATGCTGAAAAATTTCTGTTAAGATTAACTTTTTACACGCAGTTCCCATGAATGACTGATCACTCAGTATCTGGAGGTTTTAGGTGGTATCAGATTGATAAGACCTTTTAAAGCCATTTAGAGTAAAAACTGACAAAGATTTCGCAGCAGAAATTAACCTCATATGTGGAAATCAGATTCACAAACAACATCTTGCGCACAAAGGTTTAACTGTATTTTGTCTTTACGACTGAGTACAGTGCTACGCTGAGAAAAATAAAATCTGATATTTTGAGAATCAAGTCATAAAGTTGTAATTTCAAGAAAATCATAATAACATGGGAATCAAGTCATAATATATCAAGAAAAAAGTCTTATTATTACAAGAATAAACAAGTAATATTATCAGGAAAAAAAGGTTGTATTAAGTGAATAAAGTTGTAATTTCACTAGAAAAAAAATAACATAAATATTACATAATCTATATTTAATAAAAAATGAATGATATTTATTATTTCTAATAAATTTAAGAGTTTGTTCACATAATTAATTACCATTTAATTATGACTTTATTTGTGTAATTTTTATAATTTTTTTGTAAAATTGGCTTTATCCTCCTACTTTTTTCTTGTAAAAGAATGGCGTTATTATCATAAAATTACTACTTTATTAATGTAATATTACAGCATTTTTCTCTTGTAAAATGATGACTCTATTTATATAATGTTTTGACTTTTTTATTATACTTTCATTTACGTAATAATACATTTTTTTCAAGTAAACTTTGCAACTTTATTCTCCCAATATTACAACTTTTTTTTTCTTAAAATAGCTTGACTTAATTCTTATTACATTACTACTTTGTGACTTTTGTCTTGTCTTGTAGAATTTTACCTTCAAAATCTCAGTTTTTATTTTCTTAATGTGGCTCTGGCACTTTATAAGTCTTTCGATTTACATAGGAAGGTTTTGGATTTAAATAACTGTTTGTAGATTTCCCTGGTTTAACGGAAATTGTCCCAGAAAATTAAACTTTAAATTAATCAATGAATTAAAAAATGCATTAATTAACACACAGTTGCTATAATAAGACATAGTGTCACATAATTAATATCAGATTTAGTTATCCATGTTACAGTGAGTGATGTTGTTATGATGCTTTGTGTCACAGCAACAGCTGGAGTGTAACCACGCCGCCTGAAGCTTGTAATGTGTGAGCAGTTGGCTGTGAATCTCACTAGACAGTCTGAACCACAGGAAGACCTCACAGTGAGGATGAGTAAGATGTATGAGAGGACACGGGAAAAAAAATACCATGAAATCTCACAGGTAACGAGGATCGCTCCGGTGGCTCCAGATGTTGACGGGGATCCTGGAACAGCTGCCATGTAGCTGTTATTGTCACGCCAGGCTTTTCTGCTTCCAGGTATGTCTGGTGTTGTTTGTCGCTCAGCTGGGAAACATCCTGTCTTCGTCTTTCAGCTTCTCCCCGATTCTGCTGACATGACACTATTTTAAAGAAAGAATGAGAAAAAACACACTCAGACTCTTTCTTATGCACTAATTGGATCAAGTGAGGTGTACTTGATGCTGTTAGTTTGACAATAATGATGAAGTTTTGGCCCACCACAATGCATCAATGATTATACATAATGTATACATATTGAACGTATATATAGGCCTTGTTCATATTTGCCTTTTGCCATTAAAATATAGGTGGATAATACATTTTTATTGCTTCTTTTATTTTCAATGTTATTTTGTTTCATTATACTATTTTTCTTTTTATATTTACAATTTTATTACATTTTTCTTCAGCAAAAGTATTTGACATGACCGTATTTGTAGGAGTGGAGTTAAAATTAACAGCTTGAATCTTCATTATCTGGTCCAAGAAGGAGATGCAGAACTTAATGTGGAAAATGTTGAAATTACAAAACTGAAATTGTGCTGTTGATTGACAAAAAAACAGCTGATTATCTCATTTACACACATAAAATAGATTGAAATGTCCAAGTTAATCTTTAAATTGCATTACTCAATTTCTGGCCACTTGGGGAGGTAAAACTCCAAATCAAGCTGGCAGAAGTTTGGCCTCAATCCAAATGAAGTGCAAATTTTAACCAAATCTTCACAAAATTGACCAAAGAAAATGTTGAAAGCTATCCAGAGGCGATGAGGAGAGCTTGCAGTGGCCTGCATCATTACTATTCATCATCATTTACTCGCTGAATCTGTATTCATTGCACTTAGTTGCTATTATTCCACCACGACTAAATGTTAATAACATTTTGCAATATTTACATTTTTTTTTGCTCAAATTCGGCATTTTTTCAGCTTCTTTTACCTCTGTTTTGGTCTCCACCAGCTCCTTAGAACAATACCGTATAACTGGCTGTTGAGCTGCTGAATGTTTGGCCTTTTTTCATCAGCAAGTTGCTAACCCGGTCTGACTTCTGTGCGACTGCTGGTCAGGTTGCGTACATTGTTTTTATCAGTGTTTTTGCAGTGAACATTTTTCTGTTGCTGGTTGAAACGAGGTTGATGAGAGTATCTTATCACTTGGTTACCAAAAAGAGCAAAGACAGTGAGTTAAAGAGAGACAGACTGGAGCTTTAGACTTAACATCACTGCAGTTTGTGTGTCTGAGGGAGAGGTTCGGGGACAGAAAGAAGTGGAAACCCCAGAGAAACTGATTGTACAGTCACTGTTTGAGAGGCTCCTCTGTGATTGGAGTACATGCTCTACCTCCTCACTCCCACACTGTGCCACTTCTCCCTCATCACTCTTGAAATTACCATCAGCTGTCACGTGGATACTAACTGTCTCTGAGAGCTGTCTAACAATACAGCAACACATAAAATGTAGAACTGCCCACGGATGGCCTTCACATTCATGCAGAGATACAGCTGCAGGCCGACTGTAAGCAAGTAAGAGTGCTGGGTCTCTGAGCTGTGTGAGCTAAGCAACCTTGAAAATATTGAAAAAGAAGTGGAGATAATTATGCCTGCAGAAAAACAAGCAACTTCTCCTGCTGATGCTGCAAAGAGTGTAGATTTATAGGCGTTTACACGTCAAGGGTCAGTTTTGGACTCTCAGGGACAGTATTTCAATTTACTGTTGAAACTTGCATTGTCTCTATTCAAAATAAATGCTTATTCTCATGGAAAATATACAGCTTCTGCTTGTTAAATGGAGATTTGGGACAGTCCTAGGCAACTGTTTCCTAACATATTTGCAATGAAAACTTTAAAAGCTGCCAAAAGTCAATAAATAAATACATCTTTAATAAGGTAAAAATCAAATTTTTAAGGACACTGATGGTGTTGCAAACCAACCTCACCTGCAGTATATAGCTGTGCACATTATCCTTCTAAAAGAGCTGAATCCTTTAACATTAAACAATATCAATAATTCAACATCCGTGCCTTTCCCACAGTGAATAGGTCACATGAGCTGGATGAAGGAATACAACTGCCCACGCACGCACACACGCACACACACACGCACGCACACAGTGGTGTTTATAAGATTTCACATCATGTTCCAGGATTTGTCATTTCGTATATAATTTTTAAAACATTTTGTCAATATGGAGTTTGAAATTAACAGATATTTGTGAAAACCACTTGTGAGATACATGTAATATGTGCCTGCTTTAAAGGCAAATCAATAATATTTCTTTAAAGAGCGTAAAAACACTGCTGTGCTGCACTGTTTGACCCTTTGAAGCATTCAGGCAACAGTTTAATCAGTGAAGTCAAAACAGGTGAGTTGCCAAAGACCTCTGATGGAAAACACCTGCTGCTGCATCAATGAGGTGTAACAATATCTTCTACTTTTGCTGCTGCAGGGCTTCACTGTCGACCGCTATGATAGATTTTATTCTGCAGTAATTACTGTGAATCTCAACAAGATCCGAATCATGGCGACTCACCAAAGCAGAACTTATAAAGTGGACTAATCCCATTTGACTTAATTCACTTGACTCATTTCCTCAGACATATTTTACACACATTCTGGGATTTGTTACATTAGTACTGAACCGACTGCAGTGTAATCCAATTACATTAAAGATCCACTGTTACATTTGCCATTGGGGATTTCTCTCCTCTCCTTAAGTTTCTACCATTACAGTCTTTGTGTGCAGAGTGAGCTTCAGCTGAAGCAGCCAGCAGTAACTGTGTTTGTTAAGATGCATGATGTTTGTAATATTGGACTACACAAATAAAACTTTAATTCACTCGACTAGACATTTGACACTGGATACTGTTTGAAAATGATCATATTATAAGAAGATGTTCAAAGTTCAGTCTTGACATGGAAAGAGCCATCGCCAAAAAATGGATCTCACAACTCAGTTAACGCCAACATTATGTGGTATTTACAACCTCATGAGTGGAAATCTCCGGGAACTTCCAAGTTCACGAGTTGTGGTGTGTTTTCTGACAGTTTCAGAAATGTGCAGGCCGTGGACTCATTTTTTTTTTCACGTGGTCAGTTAATATATTGTAACTTTTAGTTCTTGTTTCATAACATGTCTGAGGAAAATGGTGGTATCCCCAAACAGCCTCATCTTTTTCCTCTGATAATATGCCTTTGCATTACCTGCATTACATGACTTGCTTTCTAGCTTGCTAAATTTTTTGTCTCTGTGGCATCTAGACGTCGACAGTAGTGTCCACGTTGCTATTGTCTAGCAGCTGTGATCTCAAGACTTAACCACTTAAACGCCAAGCATGTCTTGTACACAGCTTCCCATGTCGAAACTACGTGCTCATGAGTTCTGTTAAAACGCAGCCACATAACAATTGTCAATAACACAGTAATGTAACTTATTGTTCTTAAATTCAGCAATTACAACACAGTTACCGATCAAACAGTTACGTTGTTACTTGTGTTACATAAGTTCTTCAATTTTCTGAATAAGACATCGACAGAAAAAGAAATCATCAAACTTGCCAACAACAGCGACGCTGTTTAGTGCCATGAAGAGGCTCTTGAGACTATGCAGTCTTATGCTGACTCACAGGAGGAAGAGGCTCTCTGACAAATGCTTTGAGAGACTCCCACTCATGAGGTAAAAGTGCTACTTTAGTGATAAACACGTCAAATGAGCTTAGGTAGTCTACACTAAAGCTAAGACTTGATAAGCCAGTGACTCAAGTGTGTTCAGCTTACTAAATGCCGTTCTTCTGCCATTTTATTTTTCTTTTAAAATATGTCATTTATTAGTGTTAGGAATACTGGTCTCTATTTCTTTAGGCCTATTTATATATTTTTTGATGCAATTAAATAATATTGGTACTAGGTGGTGTTTTGTGCTAATATGTGGGAATATGTAACTTTTGCATATGTAACTTTAGTAACATTGCATTGCAGGCAATGTTGCAGAGGAGAGCAACAGCAGTGTAATGACTAGTGTAGGGAGTTACTTTGGGGGCTACAGGGAATAGTTAAAGTAATGCATTACTTAAAAGCAGTCTTTCCCAAATGAGTCCTCAAGTAACACCTGTCCTGCAGGTTTTAAATTTCTCCCAAAGCTGATTGATAACGAGCTGGTCATTTAATTCAGCTGTGTCGCAGCAAGAAATGATCTAAAACATGCAGGCCAAGTGGTACTCAAGGAGAGGTTTCGGACATACGGCTTTAAAGTAAGTTTTGAGTGACAAACCCAACACTGTTTAGGATTAAAACCAAAGAAATGTCTTAGCAAGTAAACACCTGCTGCCCAATCAAAAGCAATAAACTATATGTATAAAAAGCCAATTATTGTAGCATCATGAGCTGCGACTGAACCTACAAAATTAACCATTTTGCATTGTAAGCCTAGATAAGTTGTCAATTTTCAATCCCATTGCCTCCTTTACTTTTCAGTCTGAAACTGGTTGCATGAGCAAATATTATCCAACTTGCATTACTTTTATTAGTGGGTTCAGTCAGTTATGTAACAGTTTCAACTAATTTCTTTGTAAAGAACTTTTTGTGTGGGCAACCAATTTAAAATTACCAATGCACAGATCTCCGCTCCATAAAACACTAATAATGAGGGTAAATTTAAACTTAATAACAGCTGGTGCAACGTGCTCCTAGCCCCGGAGCTTCCAATTATATTTATCACTTGCCATCTTTATTAGCATGCGGATTTCGCTATTGAGTAGTAGGTGTTTCTATTGTCTTTATTAGAGCACAATAGACACTGAGGTCCAAAGTTCAGTCTTGACCTCAGAAACAGCAGCTGAGGTCCATTTGATGGGTTAAGCAATGTGTAACTCGTATCTGAAAACAACAGAAATCCAACAGAAAAATAGTTTTTACGTTACTGTCTGTTACTGACATCCGCATGCTGCACTGTAGCCGAGCAGTAACCATGGCAACTATCAGTCTCTGGCCAGCCATCAACAGTTTAATCAGAAGCAAATTAAAAGTAAAATTACTAAAATCTTCCATAGTAGAGTGTGTTTGTTGGGGTGCATCATCTTATCACATCAGTGGGACACTTGAGGGCACAGTTACGTTTGAGATAAATCGGATAAAAAAAGGTCAAGATATTACCAATATAAAGTTCACCCAAGACTGTGAATGTTTGTGTCAAATGATTGTCGAGATATTTCAAGTGTTGGACCGTCAGATTGACCAAACAGGGCTAAAAAAGGAGAGAAAATGCCACAGTGTTTCTGTTTGAAACCAGCAGCTCAGTAATGTTGTTTGAAAGAACAACACAAAACAGTGCTGCAACCCCCCGACCTGCCACTTATCTTCCTCACTGCCACATTAAGTTGAAGGAGGAGAGCAGATGACTGCCGAGCAGGAAGGAGATTCATTTTGCGCTGTAAGTGGAGCAGAGCTGATGGCTGGAGAAAGGGGGCGATGGTAGGGGCACAAAAGGATGTCATCTGCAGGGTATTTTTAGAGTGTGAGGTGCACTGATAACCGGCTGCCATTGCAATCTGCCTGCAGGTTCCCAGCAATAATAACTGCTCTCATTCTGCACATTCGTTCAAAGTGAAACCTTCTTGTGCAGAGGACTGATTGGGTCTCACACTTTCTTGCACACACACACATATTGGCACAAAAATATGGAAGTTGACGAATAAAAAAAAAACTAAGCACAAAAAACTAATTCAAGCTGTCAATGTGCAGGGTGAGATTTGAGGGTGAGGGACAGATTTGCACAGAACATGTTTTGTGAGCAGAATTTCATGCTGGTCTGAACTGAAATCTGCTCTGAGTATTTTCTCCCAAAAAAAACCACCCCGAGGCACTTGAACTTCTGCGCAAGACGCACATGAAGAATTCTAGTTCATTTATGTTTCAGTCAGTTTCCGTTCATGATGTTTGGGCAAAAGTAGTAGTTAAAATATATTCTCTTTTGCAGGGTGCATGGACCAACCACAGACTACATAAAATTAAGTAACGCATTAGTTTGTGGACTCCCATTTTTAAGCTTAGACTTAAAATAATAACTAGACAACAGACCAAAGATGATTCCTTTTCATTCCAACGGAGTTGTTTATGCCAAAAGAGTTTGCTAGATTCTGGGTTTACTTCCACAGTATGCGGCCCACTGAATACGCACAGTAGTGTTTCTCCCACTCATCTTATAGACTTTACATTGTTAAGAAGTCACTGATTTTAAATCATTGTTCTCAGCTTTAGGAAGGTTTTACAAATATAAAAACTCGATCAAAAATTCAGAATATAAAGATTCATAATTGACCTTGTCTGCAGTTCGAGGTGTCCTTACTTAAGTTTTACAGATGTCTCTTTCACAGTGATGGTCTATGAGAAAATGGGGCTTGTTTTTAAGCCTTAAATATGTCATTTTAGCCATTACCTTGTTGGTTTTACACTATTGTGCTGTAGGTACAGAGGATGCAATTCTTCTGGACATGACAGGGCAGCATATACACCCACAAGTGTTCTATTCTGCTGTTAATTACGAAAGGAAGGAGGAGGACACCTACGAGCACTGAACAGCTACAACACATGGAAGGTGGTGACAAATGCAGCTGCAGAAAATTGAAAAGAAAAGTGTACTTTCCTGAGGCCAGGTTAATTTTGTTAATGCTTTGCAATGGACGTTTGCATATTTACATTATACTAAGAATGGCAGCAGCGTGATGAGGTGCTGAGCGTCTATTCTGATCGCCCAGAGCTGAGAAATATTCAGCTTTGGGTAAAATGCTGCACTTATCACAGTCAATCTTTACACCAATCGTAGTGGAGGAGGGGCAGCTGGCTGAAAAAAGACCAAACATGACATCTTACATGTTCAAGTGCTGCATGTGCACCTCCTGTAGTCTCTGCAGGTTCGATCCATCCTGTGGTCCTCTGCTGCACGTCATCCTCCTTCTCTCTGCCCACTCTCCTGTCACTCTCAAGCTGTCCTACAATAAAGGCAAAAAGCCCAAAGAATAATCTTTAAAAAAATGCACAATTGCTGAACAACAACAATGGAAAAATATATTAATATACTTTAGGCTACATATTAATATATTAAAATAATGAGCCCAGTTTATTGGAGTTTCTTAAAGTCAATGTTGCTTATTTTCAGAAAAAATTACTGTGAAAGTAAACATCTTTACTGTCTTAACTGTTATTCTTAATTGTGTCTGTTTTACGCTAAAATGTAAGGTGTGTTTTTTTCTCATTATTATCTTTTTTTCACTAGTATTTATGAATGCCAGTTTCTAATATATATATATATATGTGTGTGTGTGTGTGTGTGTGTGTGTGTGTGTGTGTGTGTGTGTATTCTCATTAAATTTCTTGTTTTTGTTGTTTTGTGTGGGGTTTTTTGTACTAAGTCTGACCATTTCACTTGCTTGTAATGTTTTGATGAATTGATAATGCCAATAAAAAAAATGTTTAAAAAAAACAAAAAAAAATGCAGGCTGGGGCCACAAGAGGTCCTAACCCCCAATCTTTATTTTTTTTCTGTAAATCATGAACTAGTTTTAGTTCTTTTAGACTCTGAAAATGATTCTAATAAACCAAGGGTAAAAATATCTGTGTTTGGTTGAACTGGCAAACACATGCAACCAGTAAGAGAGGTTGTAAGTAGTAGTTTACTTTTTATTTAATGGGTACACAAGCCAGAACGATTGGGAACTAATAGTTGAAATGACAGGTTATGATTCACACTTGCCATGCTGCAAAGGTTGAAAGAGTTATTCAGAGCTGTAATCATTCTTTCATAGCAGCTGTGAAGTGATCCCTCCCTGATAGGGCTTCACTGTAAAAAACACACAACAAAATCTTCATTTTGTACAAAAATGCATTCTTAAGCTGATATGAGACCTCAGCGGGCTAACTCTGACTGCTGTTTTCATGTACAAATTTTAAAATAAACCCGTCCTTGAAGGAAGTTATTTATCTGGAAAAGCACAAGTAGAACTGCTGCTCCTCCACATTAAAATGAACACAAGTGGTTCAGGTACACTGGAAATGTGACAGGAAATAAATGCATGTTTGAGCAGATTCTAAGCACTTGAGAATAATGGAGGAATATCTAACATTAAGGGTATTTAAAAGTTTATCAGACAAACTAAAATATGGAGGAGAATACAGCTTGACATTCCTTAGAAGGCAGGGTCTTAATAGGATTGCACTTCACCTCCGGGTCAAATCAAATGGATTTCACTCTGCTCTCTATGGTTTCTTTTTTTTGCATGTGCAGATGCAAAATGCAAAACACTTTGATCGTGCAGCTTTGAAGAAGTACACACTGAGCGAAGGACACACTTCCTCTTGGATCAAAACATTGATTAAAACTCACTATCAGAATTCATCAGGAGCGTGAGCCTATTTATCTGCACCTCAAAACCTGGAGTCGCAGATTACTTAATGATCACATTTGATTTGTTTATTTAAGCAAAAATTGTCATTCTCTGCTTACAGCTTCTCAAGTTTATATTTGCTGTTTTTCTCTATTTAATGTCACCGTACACTGCATTTCTCTGAGTTTCGGGCTGTTTATCGGACAATATAAGACATTTGAAGATGTCAACTTGTTCCAATTTATTTGTCAGCATACTAGGTAAATGTATGACCAAAATATGTCCAGTCCATAGTCAAGTGGTGAAATATAAGTATATAAATATAAGTTTTCACAAGCACATCATTTAAGTACAATTTTGAGATACTTGTATTTTACCTGACTATTCCTATTTTATGGCACTTTTCCACTTTGTTATATTTATTCGATACCTTTAGCTACTTGTTAATTTGTACATTAAGATTGTTAATGCTCAATATAAACCAGCTAATAGAAACTGATATTTAATTACTGGTTAATCTGTATCAGTTGTGGGTTCAGGCTATCTGAGGAACAGGAAGAGAAATAAAAAGGGCGCAAGCACAAAGAAGGTGTTCTAGCATGTAGGACAGCCTATATGGCACTGCGTTATATTTTCTCAATTTTAAGTCTGTCCTAGAAGGCACTACATTGTATTTACTCCATTTAAGGGCACCCATTAGTGTGCTACACCATGTATTCTTCATTGAAGTGCAACCTGGAGGGCACATTATCATTTTAACTTCCATAGGGGCATCCACGAGGGCACTTTTGCAGTGTTTCTTGTCTCCTCCCAATTCAACAGTGCCCTGTAGTATATAAAGTAAATGAAATTAACTTCACTTTTACCAGCTGCAACATTGAAGCATTGAGCACATAAAGACATCACTATTTAAATCAAGGAATATGATATATTGTATATAAATGATTCTTAAATGTGTTATTCTTCATAATGAATAGACTACTTTCATTTTGGGCACCTTGATGCTGATATAAGAGTTTGTATGCAGGATTTTTACTTAAAGCAGAGTAATTACACTGTAGTATTATTAATTTTAATGAAGTTACAGATTGAAATACTTATTTAATGACTGTCTATAATAGCTTCATATGCCTACATTTCCTCTAAAATGCAACAGTCATATCTACCCCCTGTCTGAGTTATTTTAAGGACTATAGCACCACCTGCTGGTAATACACAATAAATTAGAACTTCATGTTTTCATAGACTTGACAAGCTGCTGTAGCCTTTAGTTTAGTTGAGTATTATTTTAATATTCAACAGGAAAGAGCCTGTCCAAATTCATTTAGGGACTGCTCTTTATTTATCAGAGGAAGGGGATGGCTGGGGTGTGACTTCCCCTTTTGTTTTTGTTTTTTTACCCTCCCTAAAGCTACATTTTTTCATTGAGCCTGAATGACTTCAGGAAAATATATGATCCACCTCCACCATAAATTAGTTGTTAGATTTTAAAAACTTTGATGTTTGAAAATGAAAAGTTGAAGATGAAATGGAGAAGTTGAGGAAAAAAACATGGCAATATGTTTATTTTAGTAATATAATGTCCTTTTTCTCGTATAAATACAACTTTATTCTTAGAAAGTTACGCCTTTTATCTCATAAAATTATGACTTTATTCTTGCAATATTACAAGCTTATTCTCAAAACGTTTTTTTTCTTGTAAAACTACAACTTCACTCTCATAATATGGCGACTTTTTTCTCATACTACAATTTTAGTTTCAAAATTACAACTTTATTCTCGTAATATCATGACTTTATTTTCAAAATCAAACATTGTTTTCTTTAACATGGCCTGAATCCTCCGTTGCAATGCTGAGGCAGAAACAGCTTTTCAGTGACAAGACAGAAAAACACAAGTCCTTCCCCAGTGCTAAAAAATGATTTGACTTGCCTCCCCCTTTTTGCATCACCCCCTCCCCATTTACAAGTAACGAACAGTCCCTTACCGTTACACGTCTCCCATCATCTACCTGAGCTTCACATCCTTATATGCTAACATCTGCAATGCTAACGTTGCTTTCTTCACTGTTTTACCACCAAACAAACGACACCATTTAACTTCTTATTTTATCTGTAGTTACTTAAGATAATTTCAGACATTTTTTTGTGAAAAACAACCCACCTGACTGGGACGTGAGGGCGCACAGCGGAAGTGAGCAGGCTGTGTCAAACAGCTCACACAGACATATGGCGTGTTTGCTAGCTAGCAGCTACAGAAGCTCAACAATGTTTTCTCTAACACGACCAAAAAAACAACGCTCGTGGATTTATTATTTGTCTCTGGTGGTGTTTTTAACGTCGTTTCCAGTCTCGGCAAAGCGGGACAGCCTGAAAGAAGTGACGGACGGGACCTGGGAGGAAATCCTGACAGGAGAATGGATGATTGAATTGTCAGTGTCCTGCTAACGGCTACTGCTAACGGCTAACCGGCTAGCTAGCCTGTCAGTTAGCTTAGCTATTTTGAGCTCGTATAAACAAAACATAATCGTCAGTGTCCGCTCAGATTCAAGCTTAAATCCGCTGTTTTATCTCACTTTTATCTCATTTCTCCCCACTTGGCGTTGACAAGTTACTAAAATGAGCAACAAAGCTAACAGCTGCTATCCTTAGCTAGCTAACAAGCTTACCTGGGAGTTATATGCTAGCAAGTTTGCTAAGTGACAAGCTATTGAAGTACACAATTAGGTCATTTCGGCTTTTACTCGATGCTTATTTTGTTGTTAATGAGTGTGCAGTTTATCTGAGGCTTTACTTGTGAAACTTGATACCCCTCAGCTACGCACCGTGGTGTCCAGCCTGTCAGCAGCTCCAGCCGGCGTGGAAGGAGTTCGCGGACTGGGGGGAGGACATGGGGGTCAACATCGCCAAGGTGGACGTGACTGAACAGCCCGGTAGGCTTGAATGTCCTTTATCGGCTGACAGCTTCACTGTGACAACATGCACAATACAACAGAGCTGTGAAGTCAGTGCAGCATGCTCATACTGTGCGAAACAGCACAACAAAAACAGCTGTAACAGCTCTGCAGTAAGCATCAGTAAATTAAGGCTTGTCATGTCCAGTTTTTGTTGACATCAGTTTTGCATATTTTGGCTATATTCCAGCAAAGATGACACTTTGCTTTTCGTAATGTACTGTACAACTGTACATTAACCCTTTGCGACCTCAGCAAAATGGTTTGATTTCTTTCAAAAACATGGGTAAAAAGCAATGGGCAACGTAACAAGGCATGGCCCAAAGATTATCAAGGGGAAAAGGAACAAGAAAATTACCTGATAATAAACAAAAAGATATATATATATAAGAACATTATTTCTACAGTTATCAACATCATTCTCAGCTTTCTAGAAAATCTATCAAGAGACTTGTCATATATAGAATAACTAGTCAGGAAAGTCTAGTAAATTGAATGGCCATTTAGGCTATTTTTGCTTGTCACAGTAGGAAAGGCACTGGTGTTATTAATGATACTAATGATGGCTCTGTTCTGTTTGTGTTCCAGTGAGAGAGATATTGTGCCAGCACGTAGAATAGGCCTTTTTCACAGAGGACATTTTTACTTGTCCCAGTAGGAAAAGCACAGGTGTAAATATTTGAAATTATTGATGGCTGTGTTCCATTTACCTGCTTTGATTTATTGGTATTCTACATGCTGGTTTGCAGATGCATACCTTTACAGTCACTACAAAGTTATATGATTTTGCAAGTTGAATTGTCTCAAAATTTGCTTGTTCATTGTTTAAATGAACAATAGTCGCCCGTAGACTCTTCAAATATTGGCTGAAAAACAGCTTATTTTGGTCAACAACACGGCAAATTACAACCTTAATATCAGTTTAAACAAAGTTGTAATCACCTCGGGCGCACATTATTTTATGGTTTTGTATGTTAATGTTGTTCTCAGCGCTGTGTTAAATGTATTCATGTTAGTCAGTGGTGCAGTGGAGCTGCAATCAAACATTAATTCAGGCCCTCTGCCAAGTCTGAAACTCCTCTCAGCTCCATTATGAGTCAAACTGTTCTTCCTGCACACTGACTGTCCTCCGTCTCCTCCGTCTGAAGGTCTGAGTGGGCGATTCATCATCACTTCACTTCCTACTATTTACCAGTAAGTTCTTTGCTATTCTGTGGTTTTCATGGCTTCCTCTTTTGTGTGGCTACTTGTGGTGTATGTTATGTAAATCTTAAAAGAAAATGATTTAGTGGGTTTAACTAAGTTTAGTATGGATTTAAGCAATTGGACTGGGGACAGCAGAATACTTTCAGTTAAGGGTTGCCACTATTGTTTGATTTATTCATCTATTCACTGTTTTACTATTCAGTTTATAACATGTAAAGAAATGGTAAAAAATAATGAGAAAATGAACAAAGTTGTTAATTTTCTCCAAACTTTCTATGAACTAAAAAGAATCTTCTTAGTGAATAAATAATTTTAAAAAAAATGTACAAAACAGCAAATTCTTTCTTTTTAGAAAGTGGAACAGAGCAAGATTTGTATTCTGTCTTGATAAATGACTTAAATGGTAAATCAGTTTTCAAAAATTATACAGATTTGGTTGTTTTATCACCTGATAGTTTCAGCTCTTTCCCAGTCCTCCTTACTGTCAACCAAATGTAACACAAAAAAAAATCAGAAACAACACTAACAGATTTGACTCATAACAAATATTGTGATGGCTGAGTTTCCTTTTTGTTTTTCATCATCACTCAATGTTAAGTCATTTTTGGTCGCAAAAATACATTACAGATTTTTAAATAAAAGAAAAAGAAACAAATGCAGCTATAGATGATTGTGGTTATAATCTTTGCAAAATGTATAGTTGCTCCCTAATTCATGTAATGCTTTATGAAGGAGAACATTTTCACTGACACTTTGGCAGCTATATGACTGGCCTGCTGCCCAGTTTTTTTGTCTTATTCTTCAGGCTGTCACTCAGCATTAACTGTAGCTGTCACACTCTGTCAGGAACAAAACACACATTATTTTGTGTCAGTCTGTGAGACTTTCATCAGGCAAAGTGTGTCTCAAAACACTCCACTGTTCCTAAAAGTGGCTCAGATGTTTTGTATCTGGTGTTTTGTGTTTCAGCTGTAAAGATGGCGTCTTCAGGAAGTACCAGGGAGCTCGCACTAAAGACGACTTCCTCAGCTTCGTCGATGAGCAGAAATGGAAGTCGGTGGAGCCAGTTTCCTCGTGGTTTGGGCCATCCTCATTTCTGTGAGTATCTACAGTTTTACAAAACCATAGCAATGAGAGTGCAATGAAGGGGTTACATGGGGCTGATTTTCCATTTCCCTACAAACTTAATTATGTATATTATATATTTAAAAAAATATTTAGATAGATTTTGCCCAGCTCTAAGGATACACACGGTGATAACAGATAAAATTCTCATCGTAGCAGCAGCCCAGTGTTTTGTATTGCTATTTTTGAAATAACAGAAAACAACATCAGACACCTGCCCTGTTAGCTCTATTCTTAGTGTCTTTTGTCTTGGATTAAAATCAGAACCACAAACATTGCCTCCCTCCCCCTACTTGTTATTTTTCATGTTTCGTCTTTGTAGTGATGTTTCAGTTTGACAAATCCGCGTTAAATTACACGTTGTTGTTTCCCTCCTCTTTTGGCAGAATGAATTCAATGTCTGCTTTGTTCAAGCTCTCCATGTTTATCCGGGTAAGTGAGGATTTCACTCTTTGGTTATGCTTACTGTCAACATGTAGGTCGTTACTGGAAGGTATTTATTTCATTTCCCACAATCCATTCAGAAGAAAAAAGTGCTGCTCAGTGTGCAATTGCATCGGGGAGTCAGACCGGCTTTTTCGTGCAAAACACAATGGATGTTTAAAGAAAAAAAATCCAGTTTTTCAGGATACAGGGCTGACACATTACAGTTTTTACTCTGTGCCTGTTTTAGACAAAGAAAATAACCTGTTATAGACCTCACATGTAGTGCAGACAATGCATATTGTGGGACAGACGGCTACACTTACAGGAAATATATACCAGTATATCATCCTGACCAGTGTCTCAGGTTTTAAATTTAATTATTTTTGAAAAGCTAAAAAAGTCTGGCCTATTCTGGTAGATGACTTGCTATTTCCAATTTTAAATGATAAAGCTGGCATCATTTTATATTTATATATATATTAAATTTATATTTTATGTTTTGTATACCTAATACACATGGCTCTTCACTCCAAACTCGTGACAGCATAAATCTTTACAAACTGTTTTTAGGTCTATAATGTGATTGGGTCTTTTGTTTTTTTGTTTTTAGTATTTAGCAAAGATTACTTGAAACAGAAGGAAATTATTTGGGGACTATTTTCAGTGAGTGTTTCTGGCAGCTGAGCAGTATATGTTTGCCTGGAAACCAGATTAATTTACAAGCTCATGTTTTATTGGCTCCAAGCAGATGATCAAATCTGATCTGATCAAATGATCAGATTTCCATCAGACTTGACCCAATTTGTCAAGCAACCACAACCATCTATCTAATATGTAGTGGGTTGGATATGACTGACAACTTGTGGGGCGTTCACCCTTCATGCAAAATATGTGATAACATTATTTTTGGATTGCGCAACCTCGTGACATGGACACTAGGGTGAACATAAACCTAGCTTAGTGAAGAGGAGTTTCGTTAAGGCATTTTCCGAAAACAAACAAGATGGCTACAGCTGATATGCAACTTTCTGTTGAAGTATTATTTTCAAAAATGGCAACACTTTTTCACAGATGTATTGATGCTACAAAATCACAGCTTATCTCTGCACACTGTAGCATGTCTCTGTACGCTGTAGTATGTCTTTGCACGCTGTAGTATGTCTCTGGACGCTGTAGTATGTCTCTTCACGCTGTAGTATGTCTCTGGACGCTGTAGTATGTCTCTGCACGCTGTAGTATGTCTCTGCACGCTGTAGTATGTCTTTGCATGCTGTAGTATGTCTCTGCACGCTGTAGTATGTCTTTGCATGCTGTAGTATGTCTCTGCACGCTGTAGTATGTCTCTGCATGCTGTAGTATGTCTTGGGGGCATTTTTGTTTATGTCACATGTTGATAAGGCCCCTCTTGATATAGAAAACTATTTGCAAATTGGTTTGTATTAAGTTTTAGCTGTTGTTGACTGTCATTTGT
Source organism: Plectropomus leopardus (assembly GCF_026936395.1). Classification (NCBI taxonomy): domain Eukaryota; kingdom Metazoa; phylum Chordata; class Actinopteri; order Perciformes; family Serranidae; genus Plectropomus; species Plectropomus leopardus. The sequence continues at coordinate 7,799,353 of NC_142189.1, forward strand.
GTTTTTCAGCGTTGTCACAACTACATGACGGAGCAGCTGGGGATCCCTGTGTGGGGTTCTTATGTTATCTTTGGCTTGGCCACTCTGTTCTCTGGCCTTGCACTGGGACTGGTGAGTACTTGTGCAACACTTTTTTATGATTTTTAACCAGTGAAACCTATAATAACTGCTCCTATCAAAATGAATAAATGTACTGACATCAAATTAATGCTTATTGTTATTGTCTTGTCTTTGCAGTTACTGGTGTTCATTGCAGATTTTGCTTTCCCCTCACGACGCTTTTCTTCTTCAGATTACTACCAGAGTAAGTTTCATATACAATTACAGTTAACATTACTATACACTTACTTTATATACATAAGTGACAGAAAAAAACTTGTTGGTTTTGTTTATAAATGGCCACTAATAGTTTTAAACGTAATTCTATAGAAAAACAATCAATGGAGCAGGCGAGGTTAATCCAGCGACAAGAGGACGAACACGAGGCTGACGGCGAGGAGGATGACGATGAAGACGAAGAAGATGAGGACCAGGACGAGGTCTGGAGGAGGAGGAGGAGAGGGTCCCCAGAGGGCCGCCCAGAACCTAAGGGACAGGGTTTCTCTGATGAAGCTCTGAGGAAGAGGGCAGTGGGCAAACGTGAGGAGGAAGAGGAGGAGGAGGACACCTAAAGAGCTGTTCCTACCTGTTTGAAAAGAGCGTGACGGAGTCAGCAGAGTCGGAGGAGCTTTGGTCCTGAGCAGCAGTGTTTACAGCAGGGAGCCTTTAAATCTCACCCCCCCGCCCTTAACCTCTCGTTCTCCTCTCCCTCCTTCTCCTCGGGGTCCCCAGAAACACCTTGCTTCTTTTCTTCTCCCTCCCTTGTGTTTTAACGGGAGCGCTTTAGACTCTCTCTCACCGCCTGAGCAGCAGGCACCACCTGGAAAAAGCAAAAACACTCCTGACACCTGTTTCCACTCGTGGAGACAAATCGCCTGGCTGAGGTTTAGGTATGAAGTGCGGTAGAGCTGGATTTTGCAATGTTGTTTATGCTATGCATCGTTTTTTAAAGATATGTGTGTTATAATATGTTTATCTCAGAATTATTATTATACCAGGCTTGTGTTCCAGGTTTATTCTGTTAAATTTTTATTACTGTTCCGCTAATGCGTACATACGGTTATTTTATGTTTCATATATTTTACAATCCCTGAAGGTTCAACCCAGCGTAACAATGTTCACACACCATTCCTCATTTCAGTGTGTAATGGCGGACAGAGTGGAAAGAAATGGCACTAGTGTTTGTTATAATCCTTAAGATTATCCTTTCGGTTGGGTTTATTTGGTGATACCTGTGGTTACCGTGGAAACGCAAAGCTTTCTGCTTGTGACCTTACCACCAGCAATTCTAAAAACAGATCTACTTATGAAAAATGCAGAAAATGACGCATTTTCTTTTGAACAGCTGTCAGTGCTAACCTCGACAAACACCTGAGACTCCTTCACAATAAAGCTATCCTGTGTTTTGCCAGAATGCTTTTAGTGAAGTAGCAGCAGCAGGAAATGTTTGTTGCTAGCAGTATTTTAACAGCTCTGATACTGCTTTAGTCTTTATTCATAAAGGGATAAGGCAAAAGCATGGCCAGCTATATTATCGCCAAGCATAACATCAGGTAACTTAGCTAAATAAAATAGTAATGTATCTGACTTAGAATTATGGCAGCCAAATCAGATTTATAACCACAATTACAAATTTTTCTTTTACCACACAGTTTGAGAGTTTGAATGAGGTTTTATAACACATTCAGGGTGACAGTTATGTTCACATAATTTAATAAACAAGATAATGTGAGCTTATGCGTGCTTACTAGTCTAACGGCAGGTTGTAATTGTTCAGAAAACTTTTTGCAGGCACAAGATTTCAAACAAAAGTCACTACCTGTACTGGAAAGCAGGTTGAAGTCAAAGAGCGTTCACTCTGCAGCTAAGTCCGGAGACCGACACTTCCAAAAAATACCAAATGCTCGACTTGAAGGAATCTCAGTCGACCTCAGGGTCTCTGACTGATGATTTAAATCTTTAAATCTCAACTTTCAGTGGGCCATCCAGTAAAGTTACTACAGCTAGAAACAAAAACACATAATTGGCTGAGGCTTTGCTGTGTCATTTGAGCACTGAAAAAATAATCTAGTTAGCCTATCCAGAGAGGTTATTACTGAATGTAAATACATTGAACGGCTATTGCAGAAAAAAAAACTCTCACCACAAATGGTATCAAATACTGGATTTGATTTCACAAAAATCTTAAGGATTGTACCTTCAAATCTCAGCCCAGTCGGTTTCCTCGGTCTGTGTAAAGTGTGCATCCTCTCGGTTCAGGTACGTTATGGGGCGGGAAGCCTTCATACGGCGTTTGTGCTTTGCTCAGCAAACACCAAAACTTTGACTGAGCTCCGCTGATGTCGGTTTGCTGAAACATTAGGTAAAAGCGGATTTTTAGAAAAGGAATTATATTCACTCCGAGTTAAAGGCCTGGTGAATGTTTTTCTGTACTGTATGTCCTCATAATATATCATACAATTAACCAATGGGATGTTTGTTTGTTTTTTATCTTATGTTAACTTGTGATTCTCTAATTATTAAAGAGTGTTTACTGAAAGAACCCAGATCTCGGCAGGTCTACACTTTAGTAATTGCATGCTGCAAAAATATTTTAAAAAATTACAAAAAAAATAAGAGAGGAACATTTTAGGGACTCTGAATCGTTAAATATGGAGAGAAGTCTTGCATATCCGTCCTAACGCTGCTCTGCTTTGTGGAACAGCCAGAGGACCAGAATGAAGCTCTCTGCCAGACAAAGGGAGGCGAAATCCAGTTTAGTGTTATCTGATTTTAACCACTCTTAATTTGACCTTTTTTAAGTTCAAAATTTCAAATTTAACCTGAATTCCTGAGTTGAATTTATCTGAATGAGTGCTTTTCTGTGTACAATTGTTTATCATTGAAACAGTGAACAAACTGGCACTTTTATGCTTATTTTTCAAATATTAATGCCACTCAGAGCTCAGCCTGTATTCATTTCAGTCTTGTAAAGCAGAACAAGGAAGTGTGTGTACGACCAGTGTTTTAAATACACATTTCACTCTGATGTTTTGACCGGGCTCATAATGACTGCTATACACTTTTATCTTTGTGTTTATTCCAAATAAGAGGATGACTCATTTTGGTGACGGTTGAAACAGGATGTAATTTTCTATCCAACCACTATTAACAGCTTGTAGCATTCACACTTTTACTCTGAGCCACCTGTGCTCCTTTTGTTGTTTGAACATTTCTTTTAAATAAAGGGTTAACTCTGAAATCAGTTTCTCTTTTGTTGCTTCCAATATTTACCTGGCACAAATACAAACTTCCAGTATTTATATTCATCAGTGATGCACACAGGAAATGGAAGAATTGCTCACAGCTGGAAAAAATTAAAATTGTAGAACGTGCTGAGGCAGCAAGTATCAAATATTTGGAGAAACACTCACCCAAAATATTTCACAATGAAATTCAGCACATACCGTTGCAGTGGTGGAAGAAGAGTCAGATCCTGCATCCTCCTCCTTTAGTGAAAGTGCTAAAGTTTTACCCAAAAATGTACTGAAAGTATCAAAGTTAAAGGTACTGATTTTACCTCGTGAGTAAAACATGAGGACTTGTCTTTGTTTGTAGCAGAGAACAAAACTGACATCAACAGAGCGATAAGGCACAGCTAATGTATCGATGCTGCAGCAAATTAGTGTATAAATCATATTCAGAATCATTATGCAGCGGTATAATTTAAGAATATTCAGAAAAATGTACAGACATATTAAATATTTAATAAAAAAGGATTGAAGTTTGAATCTAAATCTGAATACAATTAATTGTACAAGCAACAATAAAACAAATAAATTAAAAGTTTCCACATTTGTAAAGCTAGAGCCATGTAATGTTTCTGTCTGAAAAATGACTTAAAACAGTTGCCAATTAATCTTCTGTCAGCCTGTTTAAGATGTACAGGTAGTTTCATCTACATTAAAACATCATGTTTTACATGCTCTTCGTATGTTTCAATGCAAAAATCCTTGATTTGTAAAGTAACTAAAGCTGTCCATTTTATCACAAAGATCCTCAAAACATCACTTTATTTTGTTTTTTTTATTTTTCTACAAATATGACCAATCAGATTTTTCCAAAAACAGTATAATAAATGTTACTATATGGCATCTTATAGTTATTTAAAAGCAAATAATAGAAGAATAAAGGGAAAAATAGTTAGTGCTCTTGCCATCAGATGTCACTCTTGCACTCTTTTGGGTTTATGATCACAGCATAAGAGAAGTTTATTTGTGTATGACTTTTCAGCAACAAGGCAAAGTGGTTGACATAGAACATAAAATGCATTAAGAAAATAAACCAAATGCAACATCAAAAACACTTAATCAGAGCATAAAATAAAATAGAAATAATTCAAAAGAACAGATACAGTGCAGGGCTCACGGTTTATCACAGCACTGCACTTTGGGGAGCAGGTGACAGGAAATTTACAGTGGCACTTAATGTGTGTTTTAGCAAAGCTACAATTCACATTTCCCTCCATTTGCTCTACCGGGCTTTCCCCATTTCCTGAGTGGAAGTTACATCCACCTTCTCGAGCGGTGTTTCTCCCCTGGATTAAGGAGGAGTCGGTCTCTAGAGTGGATCTGTAATCAGTCATTGAAGCTTCTGCACGTGCTCAGTTTAGCAGGGTGTAATCTCTCTCTGAGGGTGGAGGAGGTGGAAGGTGTTTGGAGGGTTTCCCTCTGCTGCATCAACCCGCTGCAGGCCCCTCTGATGTCTCAGTGCAGTGGGATTATAGTGTGTGTGTGTGTGTGTGTGTGTGTGTGTGTGTGTGTGCACATGCGAAACACGGAGCAGATGCTTGATAAAAGCTGCCTGGCTTTGATTTATCAGGGCATGTACAGATTCTCTACATTGGCTGGGCAGTCGGCTGTTTTAATGTTCTGCTATGTAAAGTGAACGCAGATGGCTCCGCTGCTGCTTTACTGGTTTCTGTTCTTGTCCATTTAGCTCGCTCTGGTCCGTGTGGTTTTCAGTGTCCTTGCTTTCACTTAAACAGGAAACTTTTTTAATGTGTGCAGCAACAAGGAAAAGCTGCCGAATAGCAAAATTAAGTTTGCAGAGAAGAGTTAATCCTCCTTGTTAGCCATGATCGTAATGTGGCTTTGGGGTGTTGATTGATAAGCAGATGACTTTGGTCCAAGCTGAAATATCTCTACAATTATTCAATCCACTGCCATAAAATTTTGTTAAGACAGTCACAGTTCCCAAACAATCAATCCTACCAACTTTGGTGAACATTTGACTAAATACTCAAGGTCATGTTGGTGGTTCTGGATGAAATATCTTGACAAGACTTGGATGGATTGCTATGGAATTTGGAGAATAGTCAAAAAAAGAAAGAAAAAAACAACTACATCTTGTGTCTTTAACACTTTCCCTTGACCTTGATGGAAAAGGTCAAGGAAATATGCAAAGGACAAGGGCTAAGGGAAAGACAACTGGAGAGAATCCAACTGCACTGAGAGTAAACTAAGTAATTACCAGTATGCAACAGTGGATGTTATTTATGTGGGTCACTTTAAATCTTGCTGTAACAAGGATTTGTTGAATGGAATTACCTGTTCTCCTTTTCTAAAGGATGGTCCGGTGCATCCTAAACTAACAGAGACAAGAAAGGAAGCATCTTTTCGTAGCATTTAAAGAATCTGACCAGCTCTCATTATGGCTGCTGCTTAGATACTTCCTGGTTATTTGACTCAGTTTGTAACCTCTCTAAGCCAAACAGACTATTCAAGCACAGCAAAGGTCTTTATGGGATACATGCTGATATCGTCCAAGTGCAGGTGATAGTTAAGTGCGGCCTCACAGAGCAGGGAGGCTGTAAATTCCCTCCCAGCAAGATGTTATTGAATAAATGTCTTTCCATGTTTAATTTAGTTGAAAAATAAAGCTGAAAAGGTTGTTTCTGCGACTAAAATGCAACATGCATTCAATTCTTGAGTGACTTACAAAAAGCAAAGACAAAAAATAAACTTTTTTAAAAAATAAATCATTCCAGTTCAAGCACAACCACAATCACTCCTGATGCAACATAAACCAAGATATATATATATATATATATATATATATATATATATATATATATATATATATATATATATATATATATATATATATATATATATGTATATATATATAAAGAGAGAAAGGAGTAAAAGAATAAAGAAGCTTAAATAAAAAACAATTATATTGCACAATACTTGAATAAATGCATTTGGTCACTGTCTGTGGTAGATAAATGACGTGAGATTGTCTTTATCTGTCATGGCTTCAACCTGAGTCATTTTTTCCACCTAAATGATGAGCAGTCTGTTATCCCTCACTCCTCTACTGTTTCCAAACTCCAAATTCATTTGATTTTCAGTGTAAATCAATTTAATTTCCATTTTGGCAACTCAATTTTCCGTGAATCTCATAATGATAATGGGAATGTGCTCCACCAAATGAAGAAATACATCAATTTGATTGGCAAAGTGCCTTTCCCTGCCTGAAAGTTTCACACTGTGAGAACTGAGATCCTCTTCAGCCAGCAGGACGAAGCAGAGGCATTTTTGGATTGAGCTCTTTTTTATTTTTTTGGGAGTTAAATCCCCGGGCCAGTGGCCAGGAGGGTTTTTGCTCAAACCACAAAAATCCATGAGAAAAACAAGGCAGTGTTATATGATCCTGCCTCGCTCACTCAGCTACTGGACGCCAGCGAGGTGCGAGTGTGAGCGTTCAACAAGGCAGCACTTGTTCTCCGAGCTGCTGTGTCCCCTCAGTGTCCTCCGTGTGGTTAGACCATTAAAACCTATGAAGGAGATGAAGAGATTCAGATTCCTCTGTTTGGGCTTGTAATGATGATTTATTCCTCAATCTGAAATGCAGTGGGAGATAATCAGGAGACGGAGACAATTGGCTTTGTTCTGTCTGCTTTCTTTCTAAAAAGCTTTTCTCTCGTGTAGAAAAACTCAGAGAAACTGTCTAAAAGTCAAACCTTTGAAAATAACAATAAATCCTCTAGCAGATTAGTTGTTGTTGATTCAAAACATAAACTCATATTTACAGCACCACAAACAAATAAAATCATTGATAAAAAATCAAAGACTGAAATCTCTGATTTAGGCCGACATAAGTATTCAGACATTTTGCTGTGGCACTCCAAACTGTGCTCAGGTGCATCCTGTTAGCTTTAATCGTCCTGTCTGCAACTCGACTGAAGGCCACCTGTGACAAATAGATCTGATTAGAGGACCAACAATTCATGCTGCACGCCAAGACAAAAACCAGGAGGTGTAGCCTGTGCACATGGCATGAGGGAAATGCAAAATGCTTTTTTGAAAATAGAAAAAAAAAAATCGGTAAATTTCAAATTTTGGAGAAAGCAAATAAAAAAATTTTAAAACACTATTAGTAGATTATGCAAAACCATTTTTTGTGGATAAACTGTGTTTTTTTTTTCCTTTTTAATTTTATTACAAAACAACCAAATGTCAATCAAGCAAACAAATACAGTATGCCACTGGTTTGTACAATAGATAAAAATATATAAAAGTTGAATATAAATGTTTTAAACACTATCATTATGTTACTCAAAGCTTTATTTTTGTGGATACATTTTTGTGGGGGTTTTTTTGTGTTTGTTTTTTGTTTTCAAATTAAACAAATATCAATTAAGTAAACAAATATACACTGTATGCCCACTGGTTTGTAAGATATTACAAAAAATAGTGCCCCTGCAGGTTAGTTTGTGCTCAGAAAATTCTCCTAGTAATTTGTGGTCATGTTACATACTTAATGTAAAGTTATGTACTCAACATAATGTGACGACATACCGTAAAATAACTCAAATAACACATTTAAAATCATTACACACATTACACAAACTTTCACACGTTATACTTTGTCATCTCTGGATCCATCAGTATATTGGTCATGTGATTGCAGGATTATAAGGGTTTTATACAAATGACTGGCTTTTGATGTCATTGGTTATAGACAAACTCTGGTGCAATATTTTTGTAGCTGTATGTATGAAGAGTGCGTGAGAACAGCCTGGCGCTCCCATTGGAAATGCATCAAACTTAGCAGAATAGTTGAGTCACATTCAAAGAGATGCAGAATAAACTGTTTAACCATTTTTCTTCCTGAACACCTTTGAATTCACTTTTTTTGTAACCTTCATGACTAATTTGTCTGGAGCAAAGCGCCATATTGCAGCTATAACACCTCGTTTTTTCTTCAGCCCACATACATCCATTGTACCGTGTCACATCCATCACTCTGTTTAGTGACTAATCATTTCTCCACTGTGATTACAGTCCAACAAAATGATTTTTTCTTCCACAAACACACCGCCCTTCGCTCACCCGCATTTACATCTATGTGTGTGTCACTTCCTCTGCAGGTCACATAATTACATGGTACCTAAAACAAAAATAAAGCACGAACACAAAGGGTTGTTGTTGTGCCCCCCCCCCCTCCAGCCTACAGCAGGTATATTTTCAGAAACCCGTCATGCCAGAGAGAGAACCCACCCTGCCTCCAGTCCTCGCCTGGATGCAAATGTCTTTCTCTCACTGTATGCAGGATACTAAAATAGCAACACATGCTCCCTGAAGTATAAACACAGGAAAATATACGGGCTGGTTCGCAGTGCGTCGGCCAGTTCAGGACAAGGGCTGCAGCAGAGAGAGAGATCCCAACGCAGAAAGAAACACAGAGAGGTCTATTTACAGAATTATAAATGTAAGTGACTCATATTTTTTTTTCTCATGCATAAAGGAAACTCCACAAAACGGCTGCTCCTAAAACGGTTTTCCTTTGGTTTAATAAAAGCCTCTGAAACCACCAACATTTAAATGGAAACGTAATATATAAGCTATAAAAAAAGAGGTTTCCACAGCTTAATCACAACCTGCTTATAAATGAAACCTAATAAATGCATTGAATTTGTAAAACTTTCTGTAAAATATGGTTAAATCAAAGTGTTAACCTGAGTGCAGAGGTGTTGATGCACTCCTTTATGTGTCTTGCGGTGTGCGTCGTTGTGAAGACAGAAGTCTTCCGGTCATGAGGAGGTTGATGTTTACTCAAATGTCAAAACTTTAAACTGAACTCAGTGAGCGGTACAGACGTTTCCATGGATCTGACAGTTTGTTTTGGAGCACATCACCTGATGCGAATCACACATCTGGTCCTCTTGATTCATCTGAAAAGTCCCTAAACTAACAAATGAAACACACCCACCAGTTTAAGCATCACCACAGGTCAGCAGAATGAGAAAAATTTGGCTGTGAGTTTGGGAGTGTGTGCGTGTTTAGACATTTATTCATAAATCTTTTCCCAGGAGATGAACAAAAGCAAAAGGGAAAGGATGTGACCATTATTCTCAGCCTAAAATGTGACAAGTAATAACTCTGTGCTGAGAGTTAATTCTTGTGTATGTCTGTAGTTTGCCTGCCAAACTTTAAGTACTCAGATCCTTTACTGAATTAAAAGTACCAAAACGTTGATGTAGAAGTTTTCCATTTAAAGTTAAAGTCCTGAATTCACAATCTTTAGTTGCTTAAAGAAGCTGTATGTGACTTTCAGAGGATATCTGTGATTCACAAGACAGGTTTTCATTACATATTTGCACAAAACTTAAGCAATATTTTCAAAATGTAAATAAAACAAAATTGCGAGATGACCGCATTTCCGCTAAATGATGTTATTCAACTTCTCCTTTCACAACAACATTCCAAGAAGCATGGCGATGGATGTTTAAAACATTAGCAGGTTTATTTCTATTGCCGCCACCGCACTCATTATTTCCAATCGAAGGTGACATATGCATGCAAATGATAAAGGCAAGTCCCTTATACATGGGAGCAGCTATGTAATCTGGGGTTTGTCGGACCCATCCACCGCCCCTCCTGCCCGCCTTGTAAGGACCCTCACACTCCTTTTACATTGTTACTGGAAGCGTTTCAACCTGATGGTGCACGCCCACTATACACCATTACATGCGACCAGAAATCAACTCCTATTCATTTTGTATTGGAAGCAACTGATTCCCTATACAAGGCATGCTGGGATATTGTGATGTGGACCAAGCTGGCAGCGTGACAAGAGGGACAATTTCAACAATTCAAATGTAGCTCACGTCAGCACAACTAGCCAAGCTGTAGCTCCAGTGACTTTCCACACGGCTCTGTATAAATCCAGAAAGTAAAACTTTCTCTGGTCGAGAAGGGGGCGAGGGATTGTGGATGGATAAAAGCGACCAGCGGGGCAGGGCGAATGCAAATTAAGGCAATTTTGTCGAGTATAGTGGGTATGCATCGTGATGCAGTCCAGTGGTGTGTTATAAGGCCGCGAGCTAACCATCTGTGTTTTATAACACCCCGAAAGATGGCTTTTGGAGTCGTTATCTTACGCAGAAATAACTCACTAAAAACAGGCTGGACCCCCCTGCACTAACGTGTGTGTGTATCTGGACCGTCGACCACAACAAAGAACAGAGAAGCTCATATTCGAAGTTGTAGCTCTCAGACCTCAGGGTTGTGTCATGCTGTTCAGCAGTCACCTGAGGACACAGAGGTAATGTTTTCGGCTTAAGGCCAAAACAACCTGCCACTACTGGTTAGAGGAAATGCTTTGATGCTCATCTGACTGTGCAGCCATAATAACCACGAATTACACATTTGGCTGTGGGGCATCGCCATCGCCATCCGCTGATTATGTAACAGCAGAATAAAGTGAGAATGTGGACTCAAAGGTTTGCTTAAAGATCTTCTGGTGCTCATGAATAACAAATATCTAAACTCTGACATTTTGTTTCTGCAGCAGGTTTGTTTTCATTACCATATGATGACCTGCACAACACAAATTCAACCTGAAAGGAAACATACGAACAAATAAAAAGACTTAACCTTCACAGCAGGCGTGTTGCTCCAGGCTCTGATCCGGCTCTTATCTGAGCTGCTGTTCTTCCAGAGCCTCATATCTGCTTTTATGAGGCGGACACGCGGCTTCTGTCAAACTCTCAGTCTTTTAATCAGCTTCTACGACCTGAGAGAGTCACCAGAGACAGAAGTGCAGTCAAGTGCTGCAATATTGTCTTTCCATGAAAATGCTCATTAGTTTTAGTAACATTGAGGGGTGCGGGGGAGGGGGTATTTTTTTAAAGCAAACTCAAGATCTACCTTTGCAGTTTGTCTTTTAATGGAACTTTATCTATTGAAAATGTGCTATACATTCACACAGTTTTACTGCTTCCTATATCCTTTATTTATGTTTATATCTTTCAGTTCATAATTTTGATCCTAACTCTGGTGTTTCCTTATTTATGGTAGCGTTTCCTCAGTTGTGTGTGTGTGTGTGTGTGTGTGTATTCACATACTTGTGTGCATGTTGCATGAGCAATTTCCTCTTTTGTTTTTCTTTTTAATTATTTATTTATTTTTATTTTAATTTTTTAGTTTTTTTGCTATATTTCAGGTAATTTTTTGTAACTTTTTACCAATTTCTTGCAATTTTTTGGTAATTTTCTCTGAAGTTGCTCCTTAGATTGCACCCCATGTTTTGGAAAGAAATAAAGCCAATTTACTCAGATTTCAAAGGTTTAAACTTCCATAGCATCTTTAACCATTTAGATGTATTTTAGTCAATCTAAAATTGAATTACTCTCCTCCCAGGATCTTTCGTGCATCCAAACAGGCAACCTTTCAGGATTAAAATCTCCTCTGTAACTGACTGCTGCAAGAACTATCAATCAGGCACGTCGGAGGCCATTTTTCTAACAAATCATGTCTCTTTAGATGATGATCAAATAATGAAAGACTGTAACAATATCTCCATTACCCACTTATCCACCATGCAGAACAGCCAAATCCTCTGATCCCAGCCTTATCAAGGTGGCCTCGACACTTCCTCTAACCCTCTACAACAAACTGCCTGACACAGTTTCTGCCATACGGCTCCTTCTTCCTGTTTATACTTGAGACAAAGTGTCAGGAAAAGAGCTCGAGGCGCAGCAGATGAAGCTGCTGGAGGAGGAGGTTGGACTATTTCTGTTCAGTCCTGCAGGGAGAAGATGCCTCCCTCACCATGAGGTAATTACAAGGTTTATGTGACAGGGGAACAATTACTGAAGTTCGTCAGCAGCAGTCACTGGGTCTCCGAGGCCTTTTAATTGCAGGGCTCTGGTGTTTGTCAACATGTATTTTTAGGGGGAAGGCTCAGGAATAATAGAGGGGTTCATGTTGGCGTATTGGATGTTTAAAATCCATTACTTATTGACCCCCTGTGAGTCAGAAGACATTGTTTGTGTCATTACAGTGATGATTTAGCAGATAGTCAGCAGATCTGAGGTCAGATAATGTAATTAACCGTTGAGGCGCTCATGCATAGAGAGTACTTTGAGTGAACCAGAGACTCTCGATGCTGGGTCACTCGACAGCGACACAAACTGCTGTGAGCTGATTGGTCAAAACTTTGAATAACTTAAAGCATAAAACACCACATACTGTCAGTTATTCACACTCAGGTCACAAGCACATTGCTTTTTTTCATTAATATTTTAGATTAGTAGATTACAATTAGTTTTCAATGAATAATACTGGAATAAACGGTTTTGAGTTTTGAGACTTAATCTAAAAAAATGAAAATGAACACTGTTTTTGGGGTCAAAAATGAACTCTAAACTAAACACAGGATAAAATCTGAAGTATCAGCTGCACAGGAGTCGTGGTGAGTCTGAGCAGGATCCTATGAGGATGTTAGACTACACAAGATGAAATATGATTACAATAATATTATGGTAAAATGTCCGTGGGCTGACCAGCTGACACTGTCTGACTTTGCAGGGAAATGGAGTCCATAGAGGAAGAAAAGGACAACAGGACTCCCTCGTCCCTGACCAGGAGGGAGGACAGATTTTATGACCTGCTGGTTATAATTCAGAGGACGAACACGAGCCTTAACTCACCTCAGTAATGAACTTATCAGCAGCTCGTGTTTCATGTTGTCTGAACTCCACCACGACCACTCTGCAGTCAGCTGATGAATATTAAAATAAACTCATTCTGTCTTTTGACATGTTCATTACTTTCCAACCATCAACTATTGAACCCTGTGTGAACACGAGAGCATATGACGCCGTCGTCTTTAAATCTTTTCAGTCATGTTTGTCCCCTGAAGGACACCATTACTCCCGTTAATAAGTCGGTACATGTGACTGGGCGGTGTTACAAAGCCGGATGTCCTCTGGAAGATATTAATGTTCATATGGTTAGTGAGAGATTCACTCTGTGTTCCAGTGCCATACTACCATGCTATGTAGTATGTCAGAAAGAGATTTAGTATGTCCCAATACGAAGTATGTGAAATGCAGTGTGACAAAAATACCAGGATGTCCTACTACATTCGGCCGCATTTTGCAGTATGCAAGCCAGCATGCTTTTCTGGCTGTTCTGACCCACAATCCTCTGCGCAGTGGATGATACATCACACTCTTCACGGTGTGTCGCATGAATATAAACAAAGCCGCATTCAAGTGTAAGTACTTATAATACATGGATATGGGAGCAAGAGAGTCAAAGTTCAAGGCGCACTCTCATTACAAAGTAGTATGTCCCAGTTGTGTGCATACTGCAAGCAACAGTATGTACTTTGTAAGGGCAGCTGCAGTACGTACTAAAAGTAAAAAAGAAAAAGTGTGAAATTGGGAACACAGCATCAGTGATTTTTCAGAAATGATATGACAGTGGTTAAATTAAGATAATTTAATTAATTAAAAGTACAACAATGCAAAAATACTCAAGTGAAAGTCATATATATATATATTCTTACATTCTTATAAATATTGAACACACCGATACAATAATTTCAGGTTGCACTTCCATGTAAAGTGTATCAGTGTTGCTCTGAGTTGCAGGGTAATTGTTCTAATAAACAAATGTTAGTTTTGTACAAGTGAAAATAAATGACTCATTGATGCATGTATATCCACGATCATGATCACGATCGACATTGGACGTAATGCATTCAAATTTATAAAAACAGACAAAAAAACAAACAAACAATCAAAAAAAATCTAGAATATTTTTTAAATTTTTTTTTTATTATTATTTTATTTATTCTGAGTTCCCAGAAGTCCCGGCCGAAGATGGCGACCGTTTGACGCATCCGACAACCCCGGATCGCCCCGGATGCGGCGTCTACGTAAAAATGTCTGCGTGAGTGATGAAGTGACAGCTCTGTCGGCAATATGCAATCTTTGGTAGACGCGGTGGTTTTTGGGTATTCAGTGGCAGTTTTCGCGGTTTGTTGGATTCCGGGAAATCTGTGCGTGATACTACATTATCTATTTTTAATAGATCCATGGATACTACAGATGAGGTGACATAACAAGGCCATTTGACTTGTGAATTGTTTGTACTTTAGTGTTTTTATCCCCAGTCAAACATCGCTGGAGTCATAATTTTCATCAAAATGTGTGTAGAAGTTTTAGCTTCTGTGCCGCGGAGGTGTTTGTATGTGCTCCGTTAAAAAGCTGGCTAGCTTTGTCAAATATTAATGGACTCTGTGTTTATTTTCTGTAATAATGCAGAGATGAAAATGAAGAGAGGGGAAACTCTGCAGCAAACAAAGCTCAGCCTTTGTTGAGACCTGCAGCAGGACAGGGAAAGACAAAGACAGTCCGCTCACTGTTCACACAGTTAGCATTATGTTACTGTTAAACTCACTGTTGGGTTTAAATGAATTTAATCTGGCTGAATTACAGCAGAGGATTAGGGCCATGTCCGAGAAAAAAGGTTAGATTTCGAGAATAAAGTCAGAATATCAGGGGACTAAAATCTGAATATTATGAGAAAACAAGTTGTGATATTTTGAGAGAAAAAGTAGCAATATTATGACAAAAAACTCATAATGTTACAAGAATAAAGTTGTAGTTTTACGAGAAACTAAGCCATAAGTTTATGAGAATAAACTCAATAATAATGCGAGAATAAAGATGTAATTTTACAAGAAAAGAAGTCGTAATTTTACGAAAAAAGTCATAATTTTATGAGAATAAAGTGGTGATATTACAAAAATAAAGTCTTAGTTTTACAAAAAAAAAAGTCATAATATTCAATAAAAAAGTCATAATATTCAATAAAAAAAGTCATAATATTCAATAAAAAAGTCAGAATGTTATGATAAAGGGAATTTTATATTACGGAGGGGGAAAGGAAAATGACATGGCTTAGGGGAAATGTAACAGAGTAAAAGTGCAAAGTTTGCAGAAATACAAAGTACAGTACAGTACAGTACAGATACTCCCAGAAAATACTTAAGTACTGTAATTAAGTATTATTACTTCACACCACTGGTCAGTATCACTCACATACAAGAACAGATACATTTTGCTACTGCCATCTGACATGGTTTTAAAGCTATTGTTATCCGAATTTTGCTTTCCAACATTTTAAAATACACATATTTACAGCATACATAATACTTCAGTATCTCTAAAACCCTGTGTACGGCCCGGTCCCTGTTACTTCAGTTCATGAACAATGTTTGCCTTTTTTGGGATTTTTTTGTTCACCTTGGAGGCATGTGAGAAAAACAAAGTTTTCTTCACAAATTCGGTGCAACACTGAGGGAGTAATTATGATACAAATGGTCATTTTGTAGGTGAAGTATAACTTTTAGTACAATAAATGCACTTGGTTATTTTCCACCATGTATGACAAGTAAATGTGCAGCTCCAGGAAGATACCTCAGCCGTACATCATGGATTATATAACGCTGTAGGATCCTGTACAGTCTGCTTACAGCGGAGAGATGGAAGTACTCAGTGTGACTAAAAAGATTTTTTTTTTTTTCAAAGTACAAAAGTTTCTACATGAAATGTCGAATATGTAGAGGCTGAACTTTTGCTACACAAACCATCAGTGCAGCAACATATCGAAGTGCTTCCACGATTCTCCTGCCGTAATAACTTCTCTGTTTACGTTTCTAGTTGTTTGTCTTTGTTTTTGTGGTCAAACAAGACAGACTCAGTGATTTATGATGTAAAGTTAAACAGTTTATAGATGCTCGCACGCCCATCAGCTGCTTTCATCTCCCGCCACAGCTGCTGTTCTTTCATTTTTGTTTATGACCACCACCGTTTCTGGTTTCCTTAGATTACACTTAACTCTTTAATCCTCGTACTTTTGCGCTGGTTGTAATGTACAAATAAAAACGCAGCACAAAGCCACACACAACTGTACACTAATTCACATTAGTATACATTATGTGTCTAACTGCATGTTTTTGGTGCAATTTTTCACCAGATTTACACTTGAACCATTAGATTTTTTGGGGATTTTGGGGTTAGTGCAACAAGCTGTTTTTACTGCATGCCGCTCTATGCATCTGAGTGCTATCAGCTCTTTCTGCAGAGACTTTTTCTCTCTCTGTTGTCATTCATGAACTGCAGCCGCACTGCTTCAAAGGTTTTGCACAGAGAGATTATGAAATGTGACACCAACACGTTGTCTGGGCTGCAGGCTCAGCTGACACTGATTCAACTGTGCAGCACATCAAAAGAGTCCAGTTTTGTCATCCTGGGAAGTTCACAGTCTTTCCTCTTTAAATTCCAGCCACTGTTTCATTAAATAAAAAACAAAGCGAGTCAGAGGGAGATAAAAATCTGCTCTGATGTCTGATGATGTCTGAGGTGATTTATAAGGTTGTCAAAAGGTCAAAAGTTGACTTCTCAGATCCTGCAAGTTATGTAAAACTTTCATCACGTCTCACACCTTCATTTATTAATGCTCGCATGTTATTTATGGACACACAGTTACATTTATTCTCTTTAAAACTGCTCCAGACAGACGTTAAAGCATACAGGAACTTATTGTACAGTAGCCTAAAATAAAAAATATTTATGCGGTTTTTAGTTGTTAGCAATGTTGGTCAGTTCAACACAAGACAACAACAACTACTGTATGTACACACATTCATGATCCTGCTGACATTAACCCTTTAACACTGAAGCAAATTGACTTGATTTCTTAGGAAGAAGGCAATGAGCAACTTAACAAGAAATGGCTCCCAACATTAGCAAGAAATAAGAAAAATAATGCAAAAATTATCTGAAAATAACCACAAAAAAGACGCAAGAAATCAGTAAAAAGGAGGGAAAAAAAGAAAAGTAAAAAAAAAACAAAACAAGAATATGGTCTTAAAAAGTGCTAAAAATAATATAGAGCTATTCTTTGTAACATAAAGTAACTTTCAATATATAATTTAAATATATAATTACAAGAATTATATAATAAATGCATGATTACAGTGCAGCCTCACATTGCTGCTATCATTCTTTTGTGATGCAAGGTGCTGAAAACTTAAATCTACTCTCTTCCTTTTTTGTTCAGGTGAAATCCCGCTTTGAGCCGCTGTTCACCGGAGGAAGGCCTCATTTCTTAGCCGCTCTGAACTGAAGGAGGAAACTACAAACAGATGGCGGTAAGAAGGTATTTTTCCAGCTGTTGGACACCAAACACACGAAAAACCTCATTCTGTTCGTCTTTATCTGGCACGAAAGACAAATCAAGCATCTTTTTATTCTCCAGACGTCTGCAGATGCACTTTAAGAGGACTGACCCCCCCCCGAAAAGACTTAAGACAATTTCACAGGTGCCCGAATTCCTGAACCCCCAGGGGGCAACTCCGGACCGTCTGCACCGTGACATTCCTCCTGCAGCATGTGGAAGATTCATTTTCCTGAGGCTCGCTTCCAGCCCTCTGATGCCACGTTTGACTCGGCAGCAGCCGCTGAGAGTCAGTCAGGAGGTGAGAGGTCGAGTCTCAGGCAGCCGGGGTCGCGAGGGTTCACGCCACGATGATTACTGTGCGTCTCCTCTAAGAGTTCCCTTCCTGTCTGATGGAAAGAGCGACTCAGGGAGTTTTACACAGAATCTGTTAACGCTGCTGCTCTGGCTTTGTTCGTGAAATGTTTTGTCTGTCGAGGAGTTATTTCCAGTGGGGCTGGGGAGGACGTACAGCTCAAAAACATATGAATCTTTTGAACCATAAAAATCATGCTTATTGAGCCACTGTTTGGCCAACAGTCAGTTTCTGGCTGAAAATATGATGAGCTGCTGATTTCACACAGAAGTACTCAAAAAAAAAAAGAAATCCGCAGAGGAGCATATTTAGCAGAAAATCAGTACTACTATTCTGGTAGAATTTAGCATCGTGGCCAAATTAATTATTATTATTTTTTTTTTATTTATTTACTTACTTACTTTACCGTAGTCCCTAAATGTATGTAAAAATGCAGATAATGGGACTGAAATGGCTTTTTTTGGGGGGGGGGGGTCACCAGACCTACATGTTATTCTGACCCCACTTCTCAAACCAAAGTTAAGCCCTTGACTGTTTTATTCATAATGTTTGTGAAATGTGAAGCAAATGCACGTGTAGGCTTGTTTCTAAACCAAGCCAGTACGCTGTCCAATGTAGACATTAAAACATGGCAAATATTTATATATATAAAGTCCTGGAGAAGGTTTGTAGACATCTTTGGGGAGGTTGTAGGGGTCTCTTAGAGGAAGTCAGGACCTTAAGGAAGTTTTAGAGGCCTTGATATAAAGGTCTTAATTCAGTTATATGTTAAATACTACAGTTGGCAATAAAAAATGATACGTCCTACAGGATAACTTTAATACTCTTTGTAGAAATAAAAATATGTTAAGACAAAAAATATGCTCTTTGCAATCAATAAGAAAGTAAAAAACTCTATGCATATGCAAATATTTTGCAGCATCTCTTTTTTTCTCTTAATGTTAGATTGTTGAGAGCCATTTGACACTTAAGCTTGTGGAATGTATCACTGTATTTTTTTCCATTAGGTGTCTTTATGTAACTTTTTGGCAGACTATCTTAAGTTACGTGTGCCTTTTTCTTTGTGTAAGAATGACCAAAAAACTTGTGTGGAATAATGATCTGAATCTGTATTAATTATACTTTTTCTACACAGTAACCTCCATATTTAGCTTTCTGAATTACATAAGAATTTCATCTATTTTTGTTGTTTCTTGACTTAATTGCCTGCTGCACTCACTGCAATTTCAGACTGTGTGTTTAATGCGGTTGCAATTTATTCTCATTTCAGAGGAGTGTGTGTGGAGCTTGTAGCGCTCGTTATCCCACCTGCAACTTGTTCTCCTGACTGACGAGCAAGCCCGAAGAAGCATGTAGTGTACAACACATGATGCTCGACTGAAGCTGGTCCAGGGGTGAGTTCGTTGGAAAAATCTATGTTAGCATTATCCCGTATGCATTATTTATATGGTGAAACACTGTGAATATAAAGTAGTGACTTATGTGAGAGCTTCAGTGGAATCTTGTAGCATTTTTAACAGCATCTTAGTGAAAACAGAAAACTCAAAATGAAAATTGCAAATGATTAAATCAAACTCTCAAAGAATAAAATGTGAACACCTCCATTAAACATTAAGTTCAATTAATCCCAGCTTGAATATTAGAGAAAAATCTGGCGTCTGTTTACTGTTTTCTATCAACATATTTGGAATTAAGCGACCAGTTACAGTACTTTAAATTTGAGCTCTTCACGCCCCAAAAAGCGAGACTTTTTTATCTTTTCAGTCATCATTTTTAGCATACAGAGCAGATTGCATTGCACAGATTTCACGCTCTATATGGAGACACATTCCTGCATGTCAGCTTAGATCCAGCTCTCTGAATGCAGGACAGGCCGTAACCTGTTCACGGCTCCCCTGACATCCTGCTCCCGCCCTCCTCCGCAGCGCCGTAACCCAATCACTCACCTATGCTCTTTATACTGGTCACACTAAACTGGCCTCGTTACACACACACACACACACACACACACACACAAATCTATTATAAAATGCATAAATTCCTCTTTTGAGCTTTGACCTGTTGTCTTTTTTCCAGCATACCACCCCCCTCTCTTATTTTACACTTGTAAACACCCAAAGTATTTAACCCTTTCAAACCTGGATTGTCATCACTTTTCTTGTGCTGAGTTGAGACGCCTTTCACGGGTATTTAAAGCTTTGAACACGAAACAAATTGGTGCAATTTTTTCCAGAAACATGGGAAAAAGGCAATGAGGAACTTAGCGTTGAGTTTCCCACAAATTGAAAGAAATTAGTAGATTTATGTTATTATTTTTTAAAAAACTTGGAAAAATTATTATTGTGATTTTAAGCAGTTTTCCAGGTCATTTTTCTATCATTTATTCATGTATTACTTATTTATTTATTTTTAACTTTCCCATTTTCTATTTTGTTTTCTTTCTTTCTTTGTTTTTGGAGTTTTTCTTTTTTTGTTGGGTTTTTTAAAGTAATTTTCTTGTATTTTCTTTCTAGTTTTGCGTAATTTCTACTTAAGTTGCTCATGCTTTTCCCCCCATGTATTTGAAAAAAAACAAGCAGGTATGCCCAGGTTACAAAGGGTTTAAGAAGCTTTACTTGGACAAATCCCAAACTGAGTAACTTATAAAGCAGAGAAACAACACAGAAACAAAACCTCCAAACTTGTCAGAGCGCCTGAATTCACTCCTTCAGTAAAAGTCACCTGCAGGTCCAGACATGTCGAGTCAATATACAGGTTAAACTGAGCGCTGCATTTCAAAGATGCACTCTCACAATAGCAGAGTGTTGTTTTGACGGAAACCAGTTACATATGTGTATCAGTGACTGTTTGCTCTATTTGAAGTTCTCACGTCTTTGTACCAGCATTCATCTTAAAGGGACAGTTCACCTGAAAATCCAAAATACTCTTCCACTCCCCTGTAGTGCTATTTTTCAATTGTTTGATTGTTTTGGTGTGAACTGCTGAGTGTTGGAGATATCAGCCGTAAAGATGTATGCTTAGATGCACGCTTCTTTCTGTGCATTAATTCAATTGGTGGGTGTAGTTTGGTAGAAAGAAAATAGTTCCTACATGAAACTGCTCACAACACGGTCACGATTATGTTGACTAACTGAGTCATGATTTTTGGAAAGAGACATTGTTGCTTAGTTTTTTAATTTCCAAGGTATCCTCAACAGTTTGTGTGATAAATAAAGAATTAGCAGCCCACAAACGGGATAAAAATAAAGTTACATAGGTGAGTTTAAGGAGTAAGTAAAGTTACTGTGGTTATCTTTCGGAAAGTACTCAGCTCAGGAGGACGCCATAATGTATACATCCAGCCCGTTCTTATTCCAAACTCGTCATATACCACCACATTTGCAGTGATTTCGGCATAAGGTCCTGACTCCAAAAGCCGCTTTGTGCTGCTGTATGATCCGCGGATAGGTGGCGTCAGCTGAGAACGTGGCCGGACCGAACCTGTCATTTCTGCATGATATGGCGCTGGATTGCGTCGTCTGCATGTGACGTAAACAGTCCTGCAACACAGCGAGTGACGTAATAATCACGCGACACAACAAATCAATTATTTTATTCATTGCCAACACATTAAATAATCGATTATGATTTATTTTATTGATCTGTTGTTACAGGCCTTATCCTAATCATCCGACATGACAGCATGTGTTTGTTGACGTCTCATCGTTGGTTGCCATGTGCTTTTGTTGCCTAAACGTAACCGTGTGCAGCGTTATCCCACTATGCTTATAGTGACATCACAGTAGCTGGAGTCAGTAGCAATATTATAGTAGTAGTAGTAATAATAGTAGTAATATTTTACAACTTGGGATGAGAACGTATTTATACATCTCATGCTGTCACAAGTACGAGCCTTTTTTTCCATGAGACGATGCACACTTCCTTCTGCACACTGTTACACTAGTTTCATTATATCGGAGAGAAGGCAGACATCTCTACAGCCGAAATCTCCAACACTCTGCAACTCACACCAAAAAAATCTAGATTTATAAATAGCTCTACAGGTAAGAGGAAAAATATGTGTTTTCAATTTTGGGGTGAGCTGTCCCTTTAAAGTGACTTTGCTGAACTTGTGCATAATGTGCCGAGGTTTTCGAACGGAGAGAGACGCCTGGGTGACATGTGACAATTGAGCAGCTTTAAGAGTCTCCAGGAAGTGTGAAATTTGTTAGAAGTTTGACACCAAAGAAATGAAAGGGAAGGAAGAAGTGCGGTTATGGTTACTGTGAAGGAAATAAGCTTTTGATGGCGTATCTCATGTCAAATAGAGACTCCTATAAGCCGAGCTGGAAGTGCAGTAAAGGAATGAGAGCCTCCCTCGGTTTCCTCCCCGTCCTCCATTTGTCCTCGTCATGTTCTCCCCTCATCGTTAAGACACAGACCACCAATAACAACGCTCAAGTAAGTCCATATAGCTGCGGCGGGGCCGTTACTGTGCATCGCTCCACATCAAGAGGGGTCATGAGTTTGTTCTCCACCACAGCCAACATGTCTGTCAACAGCCGCCAGCTAAACGGCCAAAATGCAAAACGTGATGCCAAATAATTAGCCTTGTACAACTCCCACTGTGCTCTGATAACGCTCACCCCAAACTGGTTGGCGTAGAAAAGTTAACCAAATAACCCTCTATTATAGTTTCACCGCTCTGGCACGGACCACAGAACAACAAAAATAACAAGAGTCATTTGGCGCCCCAAACATCTCCAGCATCTGTCGAGCATGCTGAGGCTTTGATAGTTTCTGGGTCGCCCGCAGAGTAAACCAGATTCCTTCTCTCAAAATAACTGGCTGTTAAAGTAGATGATGTGTTTAAATCTGCACCCTTTTGAGGAGATGCAGAAGTGGGAATTTCCCACTTGTCATTTAATGTGGGAGTGTAGGGAAATAAACATATGACACTGGTGAAAAACAAATCAGTCTAAGAGGTCAGAGAGGGAGGATTTCAGTTTTCTTGTTAGAGTCAGAGTGATGTTTGCGCTGCTTTCTGAAAAGCGTTCTTTCTGCAGCAGTTCCCGTAACTGGAAATATCTTGTTGATGCCTGCATAACCCAGGGTAGGAAGGAGCATTGATTTAATATTATATTAGGGAAGCTCATTATTGGATTTTTGCTGATATCTGATATGCCAATATTTATTTTTTTATATGATAGTTAAACACATGTTTTTTCCATCTAACTGCAGAGAACATCAAGTCCCTCCTGTAGGTGAATGAACATATTACACCTACACGCATAATAAAAGCCTCATCATATCGGCAGAAATGTTCATTTCAGACTGATGCTGATATTTAATTTTATCTGCCGATACTGATGACATATTGATATTATTGTGCATCTTTATGTTAAACATGTAAACATATATATAGATATATGTATATATATTTTAGTTGGGATGTAGGCACGGATGCTACCAGCTGCTTCTCTGTCAGCTCTGCTGAAATTGTGCTAAATTTAGGCCCTTATGTCTATTTGAAAGACTTGGTGATGCTTTCTGTGGTTGGCTTTGGACGATGGTGGCGTGTGGCTGCAGGTCATCATCATGATCGGGAAATTAACTCGACTCTTTGTGAGCTCTCCCCCTGCTGACCTCTAAGTGCGCCAGCTAGGTCGATGTTTTCAAATGAAATTGCAAGAAATTTGTAGATTTAGAGAATTATTTGTAAAAAAAAAAACAACAACAAAAAACTAGGAAAAAATCCTGGGGAAAACAATATTTATAATGTTACAGAATTATGGGTTTAAGCATTTTACATGTCATTACCTTGTTTTGTTTTGGGGTTTTTTTACACTCTTTTTTTATTATATATATATACATAATTTTTTTAACTAATTTTTCAGGTAATTTTCTTGTACTTTTTTTATGAATTTCTTGCTAATTTTTTGTTCATTTCTTCTTTTGTTGCTCATTTCCTTCTTCTCATGTTTTTGAAATAAATCAGGCTAATTTGCTCAGGTTTCAAAGGGTTAAAGGAGCTGTTAGGATCCCATTTCACTGGAATTGTACCAGGTATCATTTCCATGTGACAAATAAATGATGGTTGATGAGATAAACTAAAAGTGGATCACCGTCTCATCACATCTGCCTGCTCTTAGCTGTTTACTGAGTTAGCACCATTAGCTGCTAACCACCAGCTTAGCCTCCTCCATGTTGAGAACTGAGTGCAAACTATCCGCCCCAGGAGATCTTTTCCATCTTATGTTGCATAAAAACACTAAACTGAAAAAAAAATCATCCATGAAAACCAGAGGTTGTGTATGTGCCTGCTGCACAGCCACATGTGAGTACATATAATAAGTACCAGCTCTACTACATGAGTCATAAGGTTTGACTTTTTCTGAGAGCTGATTCTTCATCGTCTACTGTACCATGACAAAGCTAAAGTTGTTTTTTTTTTTTAAACTATAAATCAAATGGAATTCTGAACCACAAGCACAAATGAACAGCTTCATTTTGAGTCTAATAGATAGCCTGTGGGTTCGGAGGCTGAGGTCTGACCCGCGGAAAGTGCTGCGTATGTAGTTAACATCAGCATGTGAGTATGCTGCTCTCCAACCCACCGGTTGTGTAACAGCAGGCTCGGAGCTGCGGCTCTAAGTCTCCATTTGGAGCGAATGGAAGCGGTTTCCTCCCCAAAGAACGAGGGTGGATCCAGTAAAGTCCCTACGAACTCGCTTTGTTTCAAAACTTTATCCTGGGAACAGAGGAACAAGATACCGAACAAAAAAAAGCAACGAGCCAGATTCCACCCAAGAGGAAAATATTTGCATCATCTAATAACGCCAGCCTGAAACCATAATGCTTGTCAGATGAATAAATGATGCAGCGGAATGTGAAAATCTGTTGTTTTCAGTGAAAATATACACGAGCCATGGAGACTAATCCCACAAAGTTGTTGCCTCTCCAAACTTCCCCAGCCCGAGTTTTGAGTTACAACAAAAGCAAGTTTCCCCAGCCAAGACAGCCATCGAGGATTTCATCTCAAAATTTATGGACTGTCATTACTGCCTCAGGTTCACAGTCTTACAAAATATCAAGGGCCTTGTTGTCTCCTTTCGCAAATCAAGATTTCAAACCTGCACCAACTCTCTCTCCCCGAAAATACATTTATAAATTACTAAATGGTCCAACTTGACTTGGATTTTAGCCTTTTGACGTGAAATACTTGATCCCTGAACTTAAAGATCTAAACGTGTGTTTGTTTTTTCAAAATGTGCCACAAATTAATTCATTAATCTCCCTCCATTTTCCTGAATTATCAGAGTATTCATTCCTATGAAGTTAACACTTAAGTCCCAGAGTCCCCTGCTTTGGCTTGGGACTTGGTTTGAGCGCAAAGACTTGAGGCGTACTCGTGACTTGCAAAACAATGACTTGGTAACACCTTGTCAAATAGCTGCAAAACGAGCGAACATGAATATTGAAAGCATTATGCTGCTACACATCCGCATGTTGATATTATGAGCATGTCACAATGCTAATGTTAGCATTCAGTTCAAATCACTGCTGTGCTTCACAGTGCTGCTAGCATGACTAGAGCCTCCCGTTTCTTTTATTTGTGCTTTCACTTTGGACGCAGGTTGTAATCTGAGTTAGTCACACAGCAAATATGCAGGAACGAGTCCCAAAAAAATATTTTAGACCACAGCTCTGCCCACGTAAAGGCCAAACCTAAAGCCTTGTTACGCACTTCCTCTTAAGTAACAGACCTCGTAGTCACCACGTCACTTCAAAGACGCCACTTCAGTCGCTCGCAGCGTTAATATTCTCCAAATGAAAAGCATACATTGCATAATAAAGGGCCTCGGGATAGGAATAGTTGCTGCTGTGAAGCACAGGAAGAGACCTGTTTTGCTAAGGCCTAAAGCTGGAGCTGGTTTGCCTCGGTGACGCTGGGGATCAGCCCAACCCAGAGCCGGATCACAGCGTTCTCCGGCTCATAGCTGCAGAACATCTGGTTCTGTTTAGGCGCAGTGTTTATTCCACGCGTCGTTCCAGGGGCTGTTTGTAATGCGTTCCTGGGTCTGTAGAGTCAGCAAGGTCCCAAAGGCGGGAGTTCGGCCAGAGATAGCAACGTTAAAGCAGAATTGTTCTTGTTTTAAAATGTGGCAACAGCTTGCACTCAGTTTATTGATTTGATTTAAAATATTATTTTAATTCAAATGAATGCACATTTTTATATTTGGGTGTATTCTCTGAAGCCAGTTAATTAAATTGGTAACACAGCTAAATAACCTAAGCTTAATTATGTTAAGTATATCCAATCTTTTTTTTTTATTTAAGACAATACAATTTTCTATATTTTTTGTTTGAAATTGGTATTGATTTCATTATTTAGAAATTATGTTGCGGAAATGAATAAGTGGCAAGTGTGCAGATGACAAAAGGCTGGGTGAAAGAAAAGGAAAGAGCCGCGGAGTGACTTTAATTTGACTTTAATTATTTTAATTGATCATGTGAAAACTAAAAGTCTTTTTGATTATTGGGAAAGTAAAAACAATGTAGATAAATGGTTACTCATATATATATTAGCCTTTTGAAACCAGAGTAAATTGGTTTGGTTTCTTTCAAAAATTTAGGGAAAAGGCAGCAAGCAACTTCACAAGACATGGTCCAAAAATTAGAGAGAAATTATTAAAAATATTTGACGAAATCCTTGAAAATAAGGGGGGGAAAGCAAAAAACAAAAAAAGCTTAAAATAAAAAAATATATATATGTTTTTATTTTATCTATATTCATACTTATAAATGTAAAATTAATATTATGATAAATGTTGTTCTGATGACCTTTTTTCTTATTTTCTTGGATAATTTTGCCAGTACTCCCCTCTCTTTTTAAAACAAATTTTTAGGTAATTTTCTTTTCACATTATATTAATTTCTTGCAATTTGTGGGACATGTCTTGTCAAGCTGGTCATTGCCTGTTTTTCAAAGAAATCAAATCAATTTCAGCAGGTTTCAAAGGGTCACACAGCTTGAGAAACACAAAAAACCCCACTGATGATGATTCAGGTTTCAAAGGGTTAAACATTTTAACTTGATAATTATGTCTCCACACCAAGAGACCATAGCGTGGCCTTTTTACAGTGTGAGCTGCGGCTGAGATGGATTTAATCTTCCCTAACCTTGACTGTCAGATAAGATCCCGTCTGCAGTTTGGTCTCGTTGTCTTGTGTCTGTGTGAGCGTAGAGGCAGGTGGTTTAGCTCTGCACTTAGACGGGGAATTTCCTCATAGCGAATAACACTAAAAGCAGGCTTTTGTTTTAGGAGGAGAAAATTGCACCGTTGAATCCCTGAAATAGAACGTGGAGGGAATGACACATCCGTTGCTCCAAAACATAAAGTTACAAAGCTGCACAGAGAGCTGTAAATTTTATTTTTAAAAGAAGTGACTGAAATGTGGAGAGAGAAACGCGCATCCCAACGCTATTACCACCATTTCCACCTCCATGCCTAACCATATTCCCAGTCCCCCCTTCAGCCTCCGGCTCCACTCAGCACTCCCAGTCCACCAGTTTCCTGGCCCAGTTTATCACGGCCACCACGCTGATCTCCCTGACAATTAGCAGGAAGTGGATGACCTCAGCCGGCTTCAGATCAGGCATTGTGACCCGCGGGCCGATTATGAGGAGCAGCACGGATACAATGAAGCGTGTTTTTTCGAGGAAAGCTGTAAACATATCTACAGGCGAAGATTGTTTACAGAACCCAGTGGCCTCCAGATCTGGTGCCAGACTGGCTGAAGAAAAAAACAGGCAGATCTCAGCGAGTGCTGCCTGAAGCAAACAGTCATCTTCACCACCTATTGAGTTGTAGCGATTGGACGGAAACACCACAGGCAACAGTAGCTAAACTGATTATTTATGGGTCTGTAATTTTTCAGTAATCTTTTGAGAGGTCTCATGGACAGGACAGTTTCTTCTGGCGGCAGTTGACAGCGATAAAGTTTACTTACTTAAATACTTATTTAAGTACAGGTTTTGAGTATCTGTACTTACTTGAGTATTTTTTTTATTACTTTTGCTCCACTGCATTTAAAGTCAGTGTAAAGTGATATTAAAATGTGTTTTTAGTTTGTTACATCACAGAAAGATGTGTTATTAAACACCGAATTTGAATGATTGAGTATGTAAAAGAAGGTCTCAAAATCATGAAAAAATGCACAGTATTCTCTGATCTGAAACGCTGGGGGCGTGTCCACTGGATGAGCGGAGGCCACGCCCATCGCGTTTTTATACTGATACATCGTCAGGGGCGGAGTTATGCTGAGTATAGCTCCGGTGCTTCATCGAGTTATGGTTTTAGGCCCACCCCAAAAATCTTAAAACAGGAAAATATTGTAAAAACAGTCAACTGCTTAACTCTACAATTCAGTACTAAATAGTAAAGGGTCTTTGTAACATGTTTCCAACAATCAGTTTCCAACATTTATAATGTGTTTTGAAACAAATCTCTGAATTCCCTTTTTTATACTTTTCTGCTATTTATATATTTTTTGAGAATATGGTTTAACCTCTAAGTACCCATCACATGAAGCATTTTTGGGGGTACATTTATGATTGTTATTATATGGAGTGTTTGATTTTTAATATCTGCAGTGTGTCACATAGCTAACTGGTTATTTTTTGCACGCACTCCCCTGTTTAAGACGGGGAATTGTTTGCCTGATGACGTTTGAGTACCGAAACGTCGCAAATAAAAGGGATTTTGCAAGTTAGACAGTGTGTGCGAGTCTTTTTGCAGCTCCACTGCATTCGAGAGACAAATGTTGTGCTTTTGACTACATTTCTATTCCACTACATTTCTATGAAGGCTCTTGTTATTTGTGACATTTGCTTTGAAGTCAGCGGATGATTTTTTGTTTCTCCCTTTTAAGATGCAAATGTCCGTAATCTGTGATCATGCAGTTCTGCGTTTTTTAATTTTATTGTTGAAGAAGTACTTCCATAGCTCTAGCTTGCGTATGTGCTACTCAGATTGGGCAGTTCATCGGTAAAAACAGGTGGAGAGGAGAGGTCATCAGCAGGAGGCTGTATTTGGTTATGCAGTGTTAGAAATGGAAATTAAGAGCAACCATGGCCACACCTCCGGTCCATGATTGAAGTTTTTGAGAACTTCACTTGTCATCCTGTTCCTTTTCCTTTCTACTTTTCAACAGATCTGAAATCATGAAACTCTAAACGAAAAGCTAAATGTAAATCCTCTTCATAATGAGTATTTTACTTAAATATTTCAGTACACTTTACTGCTAAAACTAAAAAAAAAATTAAAGTCACAGTTTGAGTATGTAGCTTTTGTTTGTTAAAGGTTCATTAGAACAGAAAGGGATGTCGATTTTAAGAAACCGTTGCTGGTTGCTGTTGAGCAGCGAGGCGTTGTAGTAGGTAGGTAGGTAGTTTTTTCAGACATCAAAGGCTTTCATTAATACACACTGGTAGAAAAAAAAGTCTGGCAGCCAATAAGAATCAGTTTTCAGTCGGGACAGACGGACTAATGTGTCTGTGTGGAGGGAGGAGTTGGTCCACAGGTGCTTTGAAGCTGACGGACTGACTGTCGGGGGGGTTCAGGGTTTGATCACTGAAGTATTATATTGATGGTGGGAGGAGGGGGGAGGAGGGGGAGGCCGGCTGAACGCACAGCTTAAGCTCACACGGCGACAGCCGGAGGTGAAGTAGCTCCCGAAGAGGAAACAAGGCACCAGTTAATCATTGCCTAATGTGTTTAAAGAGGAGAAACTACAACAGGCCCTTAGATTCTTTTCTGTGTGTTTAAGGTTTCCAAAAATGAGGGTGACGAGAGTGACGAAGCACAAGTAAATATAGTGGTGCCCTCCCATCTAATGACAAGGTGCTTTGTAAGTTACCTCAAGTGTTTGGATTCACTTCTGGTTAAATTTAAGGTAAAAAAAGTACAGAAGTAATTAACTTTGGACAAAGAAGAATGGATAGATCAAGTCAAGTCAGTTTTATTTATAGAGCCCATTATCACAGAACATGGTTTGCCTCAGTGGGCTGTACAGTTTACGACATCCCTCTGCCCTTAGACCCTCACATCACCCAAGGAAAAACTCCCGAAAAAGATGAGATTTATTTAGTTTTGTTTTATTTGGTAGATAACCGTATTCTGTTCTCTGATTTATTTAGATAAATGAGTTTATTTTATCAATGCTAAATTCATACGTTATATTGTAAGTTGCTCCTGCTTGAAGCTAAAATAAGGAACTAGCTCTACATAGTGTGGTGCACCTTCCCTTTAAGGGCAAGGTAGTTTCAGTTGTGGAGTGATATGAGAGATGCTTCTCATGTGTTAAACTGAGTTGTTCTTCTGAGGGAGCGGATGTTAAAAAGTGACGGCTAAACTGAGAAGACGTCTCCGTGCTTACCTTACCAACAGCTCTTAAGTTATCTGGGAAATGGTGACTCCATCTTTGAAGTACATGCTGTTTCCTCTCTTAGCAAAGTGCACTCAGTCCAGAAACGTCACATGGATCTATGTTAATGATGATTAGTTTGTCCAAATATCGTTTATTGATTATGATGGCTGGCACACGAACGCATCCTGTCAGTTATGGCGTTTTACATCAGCATCACATTCAGTATATAGTAGAAAACAAGATTGTGGCAATCTTCTGCTAATAAAAACACATTAACCCATTTACTTTGACATCAATCTTTCCTATTGGCTTAAAATGAAACAGTTTAAAAAAAAAACAAAAACCCAGCAGAGCAGTTTGTTCCACGTCATTCACACAGAAAAAAAAACGTCTTTGAACCTAATATAGACGATAGGTATGCTTCACAGCACGATGCACACAAAGTGGGTGGCGCTCCCACGGGTTACTGTTCTCCCTGATTAGCCCATTACTGGATGACAGAGAAACAGGCCGACCTGCAGCAGATTAATAGCTCGCAAAATTCCCTTTGTTGATCTTTGTATCCCACCAACAAGCATCCTGCCAGATACCGTAAAGCACATTTACAACAGAGGGCAAAGCTGTAAAAAAAAAAAAAAAAAAAACCTGTAAAGGAAATTAACAGTTAGCAGGACGGTAATTACAGCCTGCCACACACTCACACAGGGGTCTGCAGTTTAGGTGCTTATGTATGACTTTTAATTGATCAGATGGCAAGTACAAACAAGAACAAGCAGGTAAACATTCTTATCAACGTGTACCGCTTAATCATACTCTTCAGAGGAATACTACGCTGCCGTAACTGATTCACGTCAAACAAGAATGTGATGCTCTCTCGTGTCTTGTCATGTTAATGTAAGTCAGAGGAAGGACACTCAAAGCTGCGTCACCGGGACAAAAAACATACAGAGCCAATCAAAAGCCAAGAATATCAGCTCAGTGGTAAACACCTGACGAGCCTGCAGCGCTGACTCAACACCAGGATGCTGTTTAATCACGTACGGGGAATGTCCCCTCAGGTGTGTTTTTTCTCTTTTGGTGCAGGGACACTCCTTCTGTGTTTTGCTTCATCATTATTGAGTCGTGTGCCAGGGTTGGCCAAACATTTAGACTAGTTTTAATGGGAAAGATGAGGATTTACAACTGTAATCAGCTTTGTTTTGGGAACTTTTAGAAAATGTTGATGCCAGAGATTAGTGTTCTTAAAAACGGCTCTCAGTATAAAGTATAATGTGTTTTCTCTCTGTTTTTCCCTGCCTGCGTGGACAAGCTTTGTAGATTATTTCATGTATTGTAAATTTTCATAGTCTGCAAAGTGTCTGACTGAATCACTGGAAAAAATGCTCTGGATATTAGCTATTTTTTGCAGAGATAATCCAAATAATTTTATTAGATATAGCTTCAATAACGCACAAAAGTAACACAAAGAGAATATACTATACATATAACACTGCCAGCTGTTTTCATTCACTTTTCATCCTCATACCCAAGACAAGTATTTTTACTTTATAATGTGATAACATGTCAGTGTGGTGTTTTACTGCTGTGGTCGAAAACAGATAAATCATCTTTGAGATTACTTACTGAGACATTTAAAAGGGGACATTGAGTCTCTTGACCATTATACGCATGATTTTAGGATCATGAGGCGACTAGGACATGAATAAAGAAGAGGTTTCCAATGCATGCTTAGTGTCAACCCAAATGTAACTTTTTTATTAAAGAACTTCAAGTAAATGTCCTTTACCAGGAGTTCTTGGAAAGTTGGAGCTAATCTGCAGGATCAGTCTGTCCTCCTGATAGATTTAAAAAGTAAGCAGTTTGTGGTTGATATCCGGCGTGTTATAGATGTTGTTTGGACAGAGAGACAAGCAGCTGCTGTGCCGGGTGAGCCTCCTGCTGGCTCCACTGAGGGAGGAAGTCACAGCATGAGTCACACAATGCTCATTTAATTCACTCCAAGAATCATAACTCTTCGCTTTGCTCATTACGTCTGACGAGCAGCCAGGAAACTTCCACTCATGAGTTCCTTAATCGCACTCAAGCCTGTTGCTCATTTATATGAGGCACAAAACATCTCAGATCAAGTCGATCAATGCCGAGGTCATCTGATGTGACGGGACATTGAGTTGCCTTCAAACGGGCCTTTTGGGAAATCAGAGTAAACGGGGTAAAAACGAGGGTAAGATCTCGAGCAACGGCATGGAAAATGAAGTCCGGATTTATTTCTGCGGCACTTTAAACAAACATCGAGAAATGTCTCACGAAGAACAAAAGGCTTCAAATAAAGATCAAAACCAACGATAAAACCACAAAACAGAACAGACACAAACTCTCCAGCAGGAAGAGTGTGCGCACTCCTAGAAAAAAAGGTGCTAACTAGAACCATTCTATGGCTTGTTCCTGTAGAAGAACCCTTTTTGGTTCCTTGTCGGTTCCAAGCATTAGGGGTAATACCTACAACCATCTGTGAAAGGTTCCACCCTACAGAGAACCTTTCTACGGTGTAATGTTTCCACCCAGAACCCTCTCAAGAACCCACTGAGGAGGTTCTACTGCGAACACATTTATATTCTAGGGTTTTATCTTTAACCCACTCAGGGGATTTTACCAAGAACCCTTCTGAATTTTAAGAGCTTCATATAGAACCCACCTAGGAGGATCTATTGAGAACCCATTTATAATCCACGGGTTTAATCTAGAAACCACCCAGAGGGTTCCTCCGAGAAACCATTTATAATTCAAGGGTTTAATCTCGAAACCACGCAGGGGATTCCTCAAAGAACCCTTTTATTTCTAAGAGTTTCATTGAGAACAAACCCAGGAGGTCCTATTGAGAACCCATTTATATTCAGAAGGTTTAATCAAGAAACTACCCAGGGACTTCCTCCAAGAGCTCATTTGAATTTCAAGGGTTTCATCTAGAACCCATTGAGGGGTCTCAAAAAGTAGTAATTGACTACATTACCCATAAATCTCTGTGCCACTTACCATAGTTTTAGTTCTTGATGGAACTCTTTGCCTTTAAAAAACCTTTGTGGGGCCCTATCTTTAAAAAATGGTTCTTCAGAAGCTAATGGTTCTGGGTAGAACCTCAGCTCCAAAGGATGAACCCTTTTGGAACCTTTATTTCTTAGTGTGCGAGTGTGTGTGAGTCTCTGAGTGAATTAAAGCCAATCTTTTCCGATCATTAGCTCCAGTTTTTTGTACTAACAGAGGAATCCGGTGATGGAATCGCAGATTAAACAGGGCTTTCTATTTGTGAGGGTAATGACAGGTGAAATTACTGACGACAGCATCATCCCACATATAAACCGAGTCCATCTGGAACAAAGAAAAATGTGCCGTCCCCCTTCCTGTGTCTCCGCAGTGTCTCCTCCATTTTGTTTTTCCAAAAGGCTAAAGAGGCCTCTGAAAGCTGACGATGAATAATTTAAAAAGCGATTCTCCTATTGAAGTAATTTCATTGTTTGATGACATTTATTGCGTCTGAACACAATTATCCGCCCACACTGAACCGTATAAAACAAATTGAGCGGCCAAAGCAGGATGATGAATGGTTTTATTTGCTCAAAAATGTCACACCGGCAAAACAGAGAATCATTGTAAATAAAAAAAATACGCAGAAGAAGACAAAAAATATCTCTGAATGCAGCTCTAAAATATTCCTCTCAAACAGACAAAGCTGTTGAACCGCTCGAAGCAGAATAACTTAACTCTGCAATCTCACAATTAGCCAGAACGCTGTTTGGCAGAACAGTGGAGCCCCAGTCTGACTCGATGCATACAAAGTGCCTGTTTACATTCTGCTCCTACAGAAATCCCCTTTTCATTGTTGGCTCTGATAAATATGTGCACGAGGCTGCTGTGACTGTAACGGAAAAATAGAAACTAATTATGGGTTAAACACTGGGCTGCAGACTCATCTCTCTCATATTTATTTCCATCCAAGAATTAACTTTTAGACCTCTGGTGAAATAAATCTAAATATTACAGCATGTCATGTGTGTCAATAATAAGTTTGGCGTTCCCAAACAAAGCGTAAGTCCATCTTTTAATACTTTCTGACTTCCCTCCCTGTCACCATAAGCTAATATGATTTTCCTTAAGACATAAACCCATAAAGATAAGTCATAAATATGTTGTTAAGTTTAAGTTTTTAACCCTTTGAAACCTGACAGCAGTTTACTTGTGCTGCATTCTGACAGCTGAAACATAAGAATTTTTTTTTCCTCAAAAACATGGGGAAAAAGGCAGTCAGTAATGAGGTGTCCCTCAAAATGCAAGAAATTTGTAAAAGGTGAAAAATGATGAAGAGGGAGAGAACATTATTAAAATAAAGAATAGATAGTTATAATCGTGATAGATAGTAATAATTAATACATTTAAAATACTAATGTATTCAAAAATTCTCGGTCATTTATTTGTTTATTTTCCTTTTAATTTCAGAGGAGCACATTAAGGCAGCATAAGCACAGTCTCATGATCACACAGAGTACTTTTGCAACTTGCATCTTTTTTTAATTGTTGCTAAGCAACCATCTAATCACCTGTTCCTAGTGTGCAGTCTGCATTAAAGTCAAAAGGTGGGATGCCCAGTAGCTCACCTTTGATTGTTAAAATTAGATCTGCTAAATTTTAGAATGTTACCAAAGTAAAACTAACAACTATGATAATTCTTCTTCTTTTTTTTTTTAAATAGCAGTACTGATAATGATGTTAGTCGCGCTCAGATGACCTGTGTGTTGCCGTTTTGTAAAACACTTTGGGGAATGATTTATGTTTATGTAACATCCCATTAAAGCAAGTGAAACCTTACCTGAAGGTAATAACAGGCTTTAAACTATGCAAGACACACGATCAAAGCTGAGCTACTTTTGGCCACACTTGTATTTCATTTCTTCAGTCAGTCTTGAGTTTAGTGTCTGCTTTAAGGCGGCCACGGAGCAAGTGAAGCCGTTAACTTTCACTGAACTCTCTTTGCAGTTATGTTGAATTATAACGGTGAGAGAGATGATACATGAGAGACAGGGAGACGGTCACAGAGGGTGAGGTCTCCGCCTTTTCACAAAAGCTCCACAGTTTATCTGACAGCATCTTGCACTGTGGTATGGACAGGACGCCACCGCAGAGGGCCAATCATGAGGAGCCGCTGGGATGTCTCACCAGTCCCAGTGGGAGATGATGTAATCAGATGGTGATGTAATTGACTGGCAGCATGGGGCGGGGAACCCACAGTGTAAACGTTAAACCCTCCAGCACCGCTCCCTGATGTCAGATATGAATGACCCTGCACTCTGTCAGTGTCAGGTCTGCCGAAAATTACTGACTTTAACAAACCATCATGTCTTACCCTCACTGAGTGTTCAGTCTGAACGCAGGGACAACACGCGGTCTCAAACACGCAGCGATTGTCCGTCACAGTCACAGATAATGAAACTTTCTTATTATAGCGTCAGATAACACTGCCAGTGAAAGTGATAGCCACCAATTCTTCTATGGAAGAGATTTTAATTATTTAATAATTAGATGTAGTTTTGACCGGTCATAAAGCACAGCTGTAAGTAATTACATTATCGGGGGCCCCATTCCATTTAAATATAAGGTATGAACAATGTCAGAAACCTGTAACTGATGAACCTGACTGGTGGCCAGTTGCTATTATATTTATTAATTCTACCTTTCCAACAAAAATGCATTAATATATTTGCTGTGAAAAAGGCTTCTTCACCAGAGGAAGGTGTTCATAACATTAGTCTACTGACATGTGTGTGTAAAAATCATAGACTGTTTAAATTATGAATCTAGCCACTGTGACATCACCCATTGTTTGTGAACTGCCATGTTGAAGCCTCGAGTTCAGCATTTCATTTGTTGCTTTCTTAGGCTTTTGGAGCCAGAAGTGACCGTATTTGGATGAGGGGCTGAATCTAACTCAGAAGCCGCTTTTACACAGAGATCGCACTAAGAAGTCCCCCCTATATGCTGCCCTGCGCTTAATTCCCTGCATTATGCATCGATTTTTCTATTTTCTACACCAACTGGTCTTCTGCTACGCCCATGTTTTTATTTGAGGGTGCCAAATGCTCATGTTCTAAATATTTAGGAAGATGTGTTCCTCACGTCCCTCCCGAAACACTGGTACTTGCCGTTGGTCAGTGGTATATATTATCCCTAAAATATACATTGACTAAATTAACTGATAAGATATAATGATGTTAGCTTTGGGTGTTCATAAACTTTAATTCACATTAAAATTGAATTCACATTATAGCCTACTTTATATCACCAGCAACAATTTTAAAAGCACATAACTCAAATGGAAATTAACTTGTAAGACTTGGACTTTCTCTGAGTTGTGTATATATATATATATATATATATATATAATGTTTCCTTTTTAAAAGTCTGACTCCAGAGCCCCCTCCAAAACCCCAAGAAGATTTTTTTTTTCAAAACTGCTCGCTGCTCACAACGGCATAACCATACAACAAAAGCATAAATAACTAAAGCAGAATATTATTTACATTAATGAATTAGCTCACTTAATGAAGTTTAAAATTTAATTTCATACAGACTTACATTAACAGAAAGTAATGCCTGGAAGGAAGGAAATCAGTCGGAAAATGCAATTTGTTGCAATGCGGGTATAAATAACCCCAGGATGATTTGCTGGTTAGCGCAGCAGTAAAGCTGCTTTTTTGTTGTCCTTTTTCTTATCCTACACAGTGTCCCTCACATAATTGCTGTTTCATGGAAAAAATAGTACAAACCTTTAAACCTTTAACAGTGAGCGCGCAGCAGGACCAATGTGCCTCTCGCTCAGCCCCAAGGGCTTTGAAACATTTCATCCGGGCTATTTTTAGCTTCTCTCTTGACAGTGTGGGACGCATTTAGAGGGATGCATAAGATGCAAACATTGAGCCTTTGTGTGAGCACATGATGCTGAGAGCCGACAGAACAGGACGGTCCCTTCACTCAATACGTCCCTAAAAGAGCCTGACCTTTCAGCTGCTGTCCCCTCAGCGCTAAATCAATGTCTCGACAGAGAACATGCACACTATGCTTTTGTTGCACGAGGTTAAAAAAAGGTGTACTCTTTCTACTTTTCAATATTTCAAACTGAGAATGCACAAGACAGCAGACAAGACGTGTACATTTGTCATTACAAAATCATGTAAAATGCACGAGTGATTGTCCAGAGCAAGTGTTTCTTTCTTTGTGGTGGTCTGTCAAAGCTAGCATGGAGCCCACACTGTAACCAACTCCCTGCAGAAATATTGTTAAAAAAAAGTTTGGAAATATTAAAAAGCAATGTCAGAGAAACGCTGACTGGAGAGTCTAGAATCAAACTCACTCAATTGCAAAAACAGGTTAAAAGTGCGCGGACATGTCCAACAACCTTCTCCAGAGCACGGACATGTCCAACAGCCCGCTCCAGCACTGACATGTCCTACTTTGTGTTAGTTTCATGTTTAATCAGACTTCGGATTAATTATTTAGAAACACCAGGATGCATCACTCTGTGTCTCAACAGCCACCCGTGCTGAGCTCTCATTATTATTACCAGGGGCAGATTAACGTTTTGAGGGCCTGGGGGCCACAAATACATGACCCTGTTTTCACCCTTTCTCTAACTGGGAATGTTGGCAGGCTGTTGGCAGCTGTAGGAGAAGTAGGCCTCCTCAGAAGTTTTTAATTCCAGAGTAAAATGATTAAAAGCACAGATGTTTCACGGAAGTTGAAGTCAGAGTCCTGCAGTCAGGAGAGGTTGGCCTATTATCAGCACAATGTGCTGAAATTCAGGTCATACTTTTAAATCTGTATTCTCCTTTTCAATATTTTTTATACTTAATATTCTCCTTTTTTGAGACATTTTATGCTATGGTTAACGTTAAACTGAGCCTCTGTAACAGGGGATTTTCTTCCAGTGTGTGGATCAGTAAAGGCTATCTTATCGTATCTCTTATCTTTTCGTGTGTGCCAAACCGTGATGTTTTTTTCTGAACCTAACCTCATCCTTTATAAATAAACATAAATCCGAGGTGTTTTACTGAAGCTGTAAGTGTATTTTGTAAACGACTGCATCTATCGAGCAGAAACTGTATGTTTCCTGTAAAAAACCAAAGTGTATTCTGAAAAGACACAATGCATGTAACAGCGTATACTGACACGCCGTCCCAGAACATCAACAGCAGACACAGGAGGATACCTAGCGCGTCATATGTAGATGTGAAAGTCGACTGGTGATATTTGATGAGTTGGGATGAGAGTGTTTTGCGGCCGGACCCTGATTAAA
The DNA here is from genome assembly GCF_026936395.1 of Plectropomus leopardus. NCBI lineage: Eukaryota > Metazoa > Chordata > Actinopteri > Perciformes > Serranidae > Plectropomus > Plectropomus leopardus. The sequence goes on from NC_142189.1 coordinate 7,838,081, forward strand.
GTTGGCTAATGCTACGCGTTGATTGGCCAGTCGGTGTTTGAGTAGTGAGACTTGGCGACGGGTCAGCTGATGACCTTGAAAGTGCTGATACTACTTTATATGCACTGCTTTACTATAACCTAATACTGTTCACACAATACAGAGTGTAACAAAAAGTTCACATAAAGTTGTGAATCCAGTATGTCTAAGAATAGCACCGAGTCAGAGGATTAAAAGCACAAATATTTCCACTTAGGTGTCACATAAACAGGACAAGTAGAGCTGTTATATAAATACAGCGTGGTGGTATTAACATTAAGACTTGTCTCTTATCAGTAATTGTGCTGATTCATTGTCTAATCCTTGAAAACTTCATCCACCCACCAGCCTGGTCTCAGTAAATTTAATCCTGCTGGCACTGCTGCTATCTCAGCCTGCGGAGACACAACACACACAGAGTCAAACATGTGGGAGGACAGTGAGTCCGTCTGTATCTGCGAGTGTAGTATTTCTTACGGGGACTGGTGGAGAAGCTTTCCCAGCCTTGACAACATGCGTCAACAGGATTTATAATCCCCGGTGCAGACACTCTGGGCATCATATCTTTCTTCATTCTAGCAGCAACAAAAACGACACGCATGTAGGAATCCAAGGTCAAACCACACCTGTGGGGTCACACTCCTCACTGAGAGATATATGTTTGCTCGCTGGTGTTGCCTGTTTCGGTTTCGACTGGCAGACAGTTTTGGGAAGTTAAGTTTCTGGACTTTGGACGAGGTGCCCGAAACCTAAACACCTCTCCAGCGAGGGTAAATATTTGCATTAGTTTGCCCCTTTCCTTTTCCACAGCACAACAGATTCTCTCAGTGGCTCATTTGTCCATTTACCAAACATGCCCTTTATTTTATCCTGTTTTGTCCGGTATTGCAGGTTATGTTTTACTAAAACTATTAGTTTATAGGATGTAGTCAAGGACTCTTGATTTAGACTCAGCACAGATAATAAAAACTGCTCCAGGATGATGTGCCCTAAGAGACTCTTGACATCTTCTGTCATTGTACCCCAGCCGTGACCCTGCTCTCTGCTCAGCAGAAGTGAGATGTGATAGGAAGACGACATGACAGGATTCAAGCTTCTCTTTTGATATTGTGCACATCGTGTCAGCTTTGTTAGATAGTCGTCTGCTGCAGAAAACAACAGGACAGATGGAAGCAAAAGGAGACAGAAAGAGCCAGATTCACACCAGAGCTGGAAGTGTCACATCTGATCTGATGCTTTTCGTCTTACGTGAACAGAAACAAGGGCACATTATGTACTTTTCATCTTTGATCTGAACACACATGCTTTAGATCACTGTCATCGTAACTCTTGAACAAATAGATAACATCTCAAATGTAACCACAAGTAAAAATTACTTAGACTGCTTTTGAAACCTGAAATATACAAAGATTAAATTTGCACTTCCCACTACTGTACTACAAACTACTACACCTGTCATAGTTATATACGCAAGTTAAAAGAGGGTAGTTATGCACACATCTCATAGGTGCAAGGCTATCAAAAAGCAGCGTACATGTACAGAGGCTGTGTCCTCGCTGCAGCGGCTGCGGGATCAATTCTGGCCTCGGCCCTTTGCTGCATGTCGCCCCCCCTCTCTCTCACCCTTTCACGCTTAAGCTGTCCTATAAGATTAAAGCGAAAAAGCCCCAAAAATAATCTAAAAAAAAAGCAGTGTACATGAAGAAAAAAAAGGTAATGCCTGCACACTTACTCCATGCCACAGGTTTAGGCTCGATCCTACTTAGATCTTTGTCAGGTCAAATGTTTGTAAAGATGAAACCACACCTATATTTATACATAATCCGCACCAATTTTATCTTTTCAAAAATTTGACCTGACAAACATATATGCAGGATGGAAATGTTGTCTGGAATCATCTTTGCAAATACTGCATTTTTACCTCGCTGAAGACGGGAGTTTGCTGATCTGTCACTGCCTCAATCAGTTTGATTGTGTTATTGTGAGACTTTGGTGTTTTAAAGGGTTTGTTCAGATTCACTACTTAGACTGTCTATTATCCTGCATGAGCTGAGTGAGAGTTAAGAAGTGTTTTGATATAGTTTTGTTGACATTAAACTCTCTTAAAGACTTCAATTAATCAAGAATTGTCTCCATTTTTAGATTTTCCACTGTGGAGGCATGCAAGACTAACATTTTCATCATGAAGTCAACGTAACACTGGGTGAGTAATTGAAGTGAAAGTGAAATATTCCTTTAAGCGGTTCTGCTTCAAAACAGCCTAAATCTTTCGAGTTCAGCTCCTGCATTTGCCCTGGGGCTTTAGATGAACCACTCACTTATAAATAGTTTGGTCCTGATCACTCCATCTAATAACCCAAACAATATCCGCATAGAGCTGAATAAAGTTTATGGACAGAGTTTGCATGTTTGTAAACCAAAATACTTGAGCTTTTAAGGTGTATATTTCAGTGACAGCTTTCTGTTAGAATCCCCACTTTTACTTTGCACTCAACCCCCAACTCACAAATTCAGAGAATGTTTTTATTGCAGTCGTAACAGGAGGGGGGGGGGTCATGCTTCAGTCTCCTGCAGATACCGAACTACCCATGTTCAGCATGCGGGCTCAGATTTTGGAACATTAAACCACGTGCGTTGACATTTATTCTTTGTGATGATGCATTAGTTAAAACAACATTTGTGGTGCAGAAACTGAGAGTTCACAATGAAGGACAAACATGCACATTCCATCCGGTGGGGGTGGGGAAGAGCTGAAGGAGAGAGGGGGGGTGTTTGTTTTGTTGCCTTTCCACGGCCCCCAGCTCTGTGACCTCTACGGCCGGGAAGGATCAGTGATTACAATCAACACTAATCCCTGATACACACCAACAACAGATATTATAATCCCTGCTGTGACAATCCCCCGTAGAAACCTGATGTTGGACAAGGTGATTTATGACTCGGGAACAAGCAGTGACCTGTGGTGAGACAGACAATAACCTGACTGACTCAGAGCTGCTGATTTCACCAAAGGGTAAACATCTTAATTCATGTTAATGGACTTCGGATGTGCAGCTCAGGTTAGGAAGTAACAATAAACTCTAGTCTTTCAGCGTGCAGCAAATCGGCCGTATCTTGGGTAGCTGATGGACTTGAGAGGGGGGTAAAGGGTTTTCAAGGTGTCCTGTTTGTGCGCATAGCATCAGTCACAAGGCAACTGCTTGCTCAGGAGGTTTCTCACTGACACATTTTAACCTTGACTGCCAGACAACCCATAATATTAATATACAGTAGTTATTAATAGCACAGGTCCTGCACACAACAGCCCCAGGTGTTGAGATCTCATCGTTCAGCTGTTTGTTGTTTTTATTCTTCTTTTCAATATGTGTTTACAATAACTACACGCTGTAACAACTCATATTGACATGGAAACTAGAAAACATGTATGTACTGTTATATGCCTCTGTGCACCGGACATTTTGCAGTTGCAGTTTACATGTATGCCTGCGAAAAAAATCGATGATTCACACACATCTTCCCCACGGCAGCACAGTAGATCTTTACTATGAGCACAGTTTCATTGTGCGCACCCAAGATTAGTGGCACAAATTCAGTGTCTGACCAAATGTCTGTCCTTCTGTTCCTGGGTTATGAGCGTTTTTTCAGAATGCTATGATGTCACTGTTGACCTTTGGCCTCTTGGATATAAGAACTTGGATATTTGAACTTCATCATTATATCCTATGAGACATTTTTCTAAAGCATTCCAAAGCATTTGAGCATATATATATATATATATATATATATATATATATATATATATATATATATATATATATATATGTATATATATTCTTGAGTTACGGTAAAAAAAACAAAAACAAAACGTTTTTGAGGTCACCGTGACCTTTACCTTGACATTCCACCACCAGATTCTTATCGGTTCATTCTTGAGTCCAAGTGGACATTTGTGCCAAATTTGAGGAAAACTCATTCAAGACCATCATTAGATATTGCGTTCTCAGTGGCCTTGACCTTTAAGCATTGAACGCCAAAATCTAATTGGTTCATTGATGAGTCCAAGTGAATCTGTCGAATCAGTTGAGTCCATTCAGACGTTTGTGCCAAATTTGAAGAAATGCCCTCAAAGAATTCTTGAATTATCACATTCACAAGAATGAGACAGATGTGTTCACAGTTACCTTGACCTTTGACCTCTCAAAACGATGGGCCAGATAGATGGACAGACAGACGGACAACCAGAAAACATAATGCCTCTGCCCGCAGTTATCGCCGGTGCGGAGGCATAAAAATTTGTCGACCCCAGCAGAAGAGGAAATGTAGTCGTTACTGTAAAGGACAAAACCTCTGCTGATCTCAGCTTGAATTTGGCCGGAGGACAACAGACAATCCACCCGTTCCTTCTCACTAACCTTGCTCAGAGGCACAAAGACCAGCTGTGACTGACCAGAATCACAGTCCTTGATCTCTCTCTCTCTGGCCAATCAGAGCACAGTTGAACCAACACTGACAGACAGACAAAATCAATAATTGTTTACGATTGTTATAAAAAGGTCCATTAGCCATCTATCACAGTCGTTCAATACTCTCCTTACCTCTCTTAGTGGTCAGAGAGGCCACACATGGGCAGAGCACGTGTAAATTCTCCATCACACAATACTCACAATTGTATTCGATACCTGCAGTTAATAATTTAGCACATATACCCGTCAGTGATCTCTATGAAAGTGAACTATTAGCACAGTTCCGATCAGTGTTGGATTATTTGAAAGTGAAATTTGAGACTGTGACACCTACTCTGACGAAATAAACTTTGGTACAGAATAAAAAGAAATGGCACAAAAGGTTTTTAAATGTACTATTAAAATTTTAAGTGTGAAGCTTCAGGCCTTTGTTGACAAAATTCTTGTGGTTCTTGACTTCAGCAGCACTGGGTAAATGCCCTGCAAAAGTTGGAGATTTATCCATTAATGCAATTCCAATTTATCGCTCCAATTATGTCTTAGGAGTCGTATTCAGTGCCAGACTCCTTCATCCTTCAGCTGCTCCACTGAGATTGTTAGTTTGAGCTGCGGCGGTGTTATTAGCCTTTGCTGTTGTAGCACTTTTATCATGAGTTTTGGACATTTTAAATCTCTTTTGTGATCTTTAGTGTTTCTATTCCCACTCACCCATCCCTTTATCTTAGTTGCACTGCGTTTTGGGTAATTTAATGATTGAATCACAATAATTGTCGGAGCGCAGTTTCACCAGATGTCCAACTTCTCCATCATCAAACCGGAAGTCAGTACAATTGCGATTTAAAGATACTTTGTGCAGTTATTGACAACTCATAGCGCCATGGAGCACTGTTTTTAAGGCTGTTTTTATATTAGATACGATTGACTCATACTGAGCCTGTGTATGATTGCCAAAGACATTTTGTTCTTGCGTATTGATGTCGATGGCCCTATGTCGTAGCCTGTGATTTAATAGGTGATGTTATCGCACAGTCTGCATACATCATACTTGATGTCATATCTAAGTTTATTTTGATCCATGTCATACAGTGCATCGTGCACTAAACTTATAACATAGCAGAAATCTCACAGGCTGCAGGAGGCTTTAGGTACACAGTATACACACAAAAAATTTAGACAAACTGGACTTTGGGGTCAAGTGATCCAGGCCCGGGACCCTAATGTGAAATTCCCCTCAGAGGGAATGTCCTCTATTTCACTGTGCACACATGTCAGAAATGCACAAGCACGGGAACAACAGAACACACATTTCTGCTGCTGCTTTAACCCATCAACAGTTCAACAGTTTGTGGTGGCAAAATGCACACAAGCTTAGCAATATACTTGCAAAGGCATCAAAGAAGAAGACTACATCTTTCACTGTTTAAACAAATACATGTTTTTAAGGCCTTATGAGGATAGAAATGTATTTAAAGTGTTTGTCAGTCCTCAAGGATACACACAATTGTCTCTGGGAAATGCAGTGCAAGAACACCAAAGTAATTAGTTCTTGTCATACAGACGACTCCAGAATTGATTATTGTTTTCACTAAATGAAGAGCAGTTATATTAGTAGTGATGTGTCTGCTGAGCCCTCAACCGTGTTGACAGAGAGCCAGGTGGCTGTGTGAATGCACGGGGACAAGGCCAGGTACGACAGCTGGTGCTTAGATCTGGCCCGTATTGACTCACAGCTCGTAGCAAGACCCCATGTTGCTACATTAGCCACGTGGATGCCATTTCAAAACAAAACAACATGCCTCTGCACCCAAAACACATACAAGACACCCTGTATTCTGTATCCTGGCTCATATTCAGGGCCTCTGCGTGTACTGGGATGCAACAATCAGATTATTTTCTATCACTTTTTAAACGGTGATCGTGCTATAGGGCCACCATAAAGTCCCTTATTTGTGCCTCCTTTGCATTGCATGCCATTTTAGATAGCATGCTGGCATTGCAGGAGCAAAAGAATGTGTTGAACACAATAGCTTTGATTTAGGTGTGTCTGCACAGTTTCTAAACAATAGCAATGGCATAACATGGCAATAGAAATCATACCTTTCCTGTTTCATGGCAGCTCATCTCGTCCTCTGCTCAGAGGTTCAAAAGCTCATGGACCTCATTGTTTTACAAGTTTGCAAACATTTACAGCCACTGTTTTTCTTCTTTAACTTAGTCGCTAACTGCTATCAGCTACTTTTTCAACCTGACCTCATCCTGCGGTGGTTTCACTTTCTGGATGCTATGGGCATCCAAATAAAGATTTTTTTTTTTTTAAGAATAAAAAAGCCTAAACTGCTATAAACCAGAATCAAACCATAGTATAATAGTATAGTATTAGATTTATACTAATATTGGTTTAACCTTTTGGCTTTCATTACTGAAACCATGTCAATATAATGCGTTTGTGTATCCACAAATAAAATATAGTCCTTTAAACAGTATTAAAGGGATGATTTTCACACAATGACTCCAGCCAGTGATGCCAACATAACACTACATTCTACATCTGAGCCGTGTATATTTTTGCGGTATAGGTATACATTAGCGCAGTGAATGAAGCCAGTGTTGTGTTACCATTGTGTATTCTTTTCACTGTACCATCTGGTGACTCGCACTCCTCCACCCCCCTGTCCATTACTCCCTCACTTTCTTCCTTTGTTTATATTTCCCTCTGTCACTCTCTGCATTGAGAAACGAGCTGGTGACTTTGCAGATGTGACTTGAAGCGGCGAATGCTTGGACCTTTTGTGTCAGCAAATACAGCAGCGATTGTTTCTGCAAAACAATGAAAAAGAAGAACTGTTGGTGGATCACATTTTATCAACAATGAGAACAAACAATGTTTAGATCTGGAGGGAAAAGTCTTACTGACGTTTGCCATCAAAAGCTGCACCACAACAGTTTTGCATGCATAATAATTAGACAATATAACAAGCTGTCTAATCTCGCTCCATTATTTCTGCTTACTACGCCATTACTGGTGCCATGGAGAAATTAATGGGTTCTTCTCAGACAGCGTCTGAAGAGGGCTTTGGCACAATAACTTAGATCAATGCCCTCATCTATCTGCCTGCCTGCAGGGATTTTCTACTGTTCTTCAACGAACTTTATAGCACACCAGGGCTTCAGAATTACAGCTGCACTTTTCTCACAATATTGCAAGACGAGGAAGTTCATTCTCAAAACTTTCAAGTGATCCGTTTCAATATTGCTCTCCGATAAAATTACTTTAGTCTGGGGTGCACCCTGCAAGCTTCTTTCACCGAAACGCTTCGTAATTTATCCTCCGAGCAGATACCCCTCCTCTTTTTCTGTATTTCCCTGAGGGGAGAGAATATTGAATCATGGATCTCATGCAACTGACTGACCATCTGCCGTATTGCCTCAGAATGGATCTACACTCAATCTCATTCATAAAAAGTACATAAAATAAACTTGACCAGCAGTATCATACGGATAGTACTGTTTGATCTGGCACTCAAAACCAGGAAACACTTCTCTTGACCTAACATTGCTCGGTCAGATTGGTTCTTATATAACAGAGCACCAAATGACCACAATTAGAAAACATCTGCTGGGCTTTGACTGAATGCATGACTTATTAGATTTCACGTCCAAGCTCCAAGAAATCTCAAAACACATGCTTGTTGTCAGATTTAAACTTACTACCTTTTGAAGGCAAAAAAATAAAGAAATAAATAAAAGGGCCATTGAGTTCAGTTCAAATACCCCAAATTGTTGCAGTGTGCAGACAAAATAAAGTTTCCAGTAAATCTGAGGAATGTATTACTTCTAACAACAGCACAACACCTTCCAAATGCAGTTATTGTGGCCACACTGAAATCAAGTTTAAACTGAATAGATGGGAGCAGCAACAGCTTCACTCCTGTGGCTGAATGAGAGCAGCAGTCGGGTTAAAAAAATCTTGTGAAAACCTGAAATTTGAAGATTTGAGGGCCGTTGTAGTAGCATATCAGTGCCTTTGGTTTTTACAGTGAGATGTTTAACAAATTTACATGGATGTAATTTTTGGATGTGGACCATATATGCTGAACTTATTTGTAGGTTTCTTTGAATAATACGTAACATTTCTAAGGTGGTTATCCACAAAATTCATGCTGCTGTGTACCATAGCAACTTATCCTCATACTGTGGTTTGCATGATATCTTAAAAATGAATGCTCAATGAATGGACTCGTCAAGTTACGTACTTATATAAGGTTACATAGGTCAGGATTAGGAGTAACAACATGATTGGGCATCATCACATTATGTACTTAACATAAAGTTACTTAAAGTAACATAGGTAAGGTTTAGGAAAGTAAAGTTATGTAGATTAGATTTAGGAAAAGAAACATGGTTAAGTGTTGACACATTACATATTCAATAATCTTGAAGTTTTAGGAAAGTAAAATTCTGTTAGTAAGGTTTAAGAAAACAAATTGTTGGGCGTTTTCACATTACATACATAATTTAAAGTTACATAATGTTAACGCATACAGGTTTAGGCAAGTAAAGTAACGAAGGTTAGGTTTAAGAAACATGATGACAATGTATCGTGAAATAACTAGAGTTACTTCTGGGGAAAAGTCCTGTGTTTGTTTGATCCATCCACCACCCCAACCTAACTCTTTAGACGGGCACTCCTCATACAACCTCTGTCTTCACTCCCATCAGCGCACTGATCACGAGATTACAGCCTTTCCAAGATGCTTTTTTTTGTCTCTGATAACGGCCTCCACCCTTCATAGAAATCACAGGAAAATTGTTCGTACATAAATATAGTCATGGTCTTCTCTTGACTCAGTCTGGGCCCTTTAAAGTCTTGGTCTTGTCCTGGTCTCAGAACACTCTGGTCTTGGTTAGTATTTTCTTTACTACAACACTAGTAAGTATATGTACAAGCAGTACATGAGAACAGCTGACTAGCAGAACAGAAAAGGGGTTGTGCTTTTGCCCTGCTTTGGGGGTTGGAGTAGCTGCATGTGTCATATTAAACCGAGAGAAGGGCTGATGGCAAGGACTCTCCATGATGACTTCAGTCTGCTGAGGACAGGGGGGCTACTCATCTTCCCCTGGGGGGACAGAAACACAGAGGGAGTTATTTCAATTAGTCAGATACTGCCACAACCAAAAGCCCAACCTGCTCCCCGCTGCACCTCCACCACCGGCCAGAGACAACTAATCAAATCAAGACCGGGGTGATGCGGACAAAGACTGGAAGCACTCTGCGGTTTGAGAGGGAGGAAGAGGGGGGATGTAAGCCGTACAGCATGTCAGAAGTGTCATATGTGGAGCTGCATTCGTTACAGTGGTTTTGGACAGTGTTTTGAAAAGGTTTTTTTTGTGTTTTAGAGGACAAAGAGTCTTTATATGAGCAGTCTACAAGGAACCGGTGGGCAGAGTGAGAGAGTGCAATCTGATTGGGTAACAAAAATTGTGAATGAAAGTTTTTTTAATATATTTCACAACTAAAGAGGCGTTGCCAGCTTTATTATGTGTCACACATGATATACCACTCCCACTAAATGACGTTTAGATTTACATTTGACTCTTTTGCATCTTCAAACATAACAGTAACGTGATCAGTTGGCGTCTGATCCTGGGAATGGGGATTTGTGGTGTGCAGTTTTTTTCAGATAATGGTCTCTTGGTAGCTTTGTTGTCCACAGGTCCTTTTCTGATGTCACTTCAAAGCCGTGTGCACTCCAAGCCAGAGGGGTTTTGCCGGCTTGACCAGGCACACTTCCGCGCCCCTTTTCATGTTTGCCACTCCATTTCTCTCTCTGACATGCAGTTCTGAGCCGAGCGTGGGCCCCCGAGCACTAATTACAGGTCACCATGTCAACTAAGAGGGGCGCTCCCCACTTTTAAACCAGTGGCTGACATCTTGAAGGGGGAGGACGGGGCTTTAGGAGAGGGGTGAAGGTCCAGTATACAAGGAATTTATCTTAATAAGCACGGAAATTAAGCATGTCTCCATTTATTATCGTGGCACAGCTGGTGTCCACCACATTTTTCCTACTTATGTAATGTCGGCGGTGCTTTATATCATGGCTTCTCACATTCCTAGTTTCCCAACAAACTACTTACTGGCTCTGGTTTGAATTACAATTTAGAAAGCGCAAAACATGACAGTCCCCAAAAGAGATTTCTTTTATTTCTTTATTATTCTTGGCCATCAGTGATTCAGTAGCAACCGCAGGGGACACACCTCCCTCAGTATTTATACATGACTTTTATTTTGACCAAATTTAAGACATTTACACCATAAGTTGGTGCAGAAAAGGCACACATTTGTTCATAAAAAATCACCAGAATTCAGGAAAGAAGTGTTTAATGATCAAAATTTTCTGGCGTAGGACCCCACAACCCCCATTTTATATAGCTAAGGTTTACCCAGTACCCATGGGTATGACACTGGGTCACCAATCATACCCAGAGCAATGTTTTGTCACCCATTTTTGGTGTATTTGTAGTATTTAAGTTGAGTTGTTTAGTCACATCAACACAATGAAGTTATTTTGACCTAGCAACTATGGCATATTTACATTGCTCTTGGCTCATAAGAGAATTATTAAACCCAAATGAGTGATTACTTTTACTCAATGTAATGCACAAAACATATTTTTGTGCATAATACATAAAATCCTATTTTTTTTTACTTAATGTAGAGCTCTTTTCATTTAACTTTTGCAATACTTACTTTTTCTTTCTTGCTTGCTTTCTTTCTTGCTTTCTTTCCAACTTTGTTATGCACCAAGATACCAAGGCAAAGTCTCCTGTAGAAACCTTGGCAATAAGCCTGATTCTGAAATAAGCCAATCAATAACAGTGGATATGATGTGCATATTAATTGATACTATTTAATATTATTTGAGTGACTCTTACTTGTGTTGTTGGGCCTTTGTTTCCAAGGGTTCAGCCCCAAGTGTTTTAGAAATAGCCCCATATCAAAATATGTCGGCTACATATATGTTTTAAGAATACCTATAGGCCTAATAATAATAATAATAATAATAATGATAATAAGTCCTGGATCTAATAATCTGTCATTTTATTCATACCTATACTTGGTAGTTACATTCCACCAATGTTAAAATATACTGATACATTTAACTGTTTTCCAACTCTAGTCAATACATTTTTAATGATAGCAGTTGTAAAAAATAAGACACAATGCACTCACTCACAATTAAACTTTTTGAGATGGGTGCTGAATCCTCAAAGTGGATATCAATGCAGCCAAAATCAGGACAGCACTCCAATTATAACTTTCTTTATTGCCACACCGATGTTTCTGGCCAGACGCCCTTCTTCAGCGTTTACATTCATCAATATCACATCAACAAAAAAAACAAAAGTTATAATTGGAGTTCTGTCCTGATTTTGACTGTAATATTAGCAGTATTATAATACTGGGATTTTTTTATATTCAATTGTAATCACTATTAACTTTTTTTTAACATCGAAATTTATTTAAAAAAGGTTTTTAAGGGTAAATAAGGTGTCATTATGCAAAAAAGCATCATGGTAGAGGTTGTTCATTATAAATGAATAAATAAATTCAAGTGATTTTCCCCCTTGACCTCCACTGTGCAGCACACTAAGCCCCCAATGTCCTAAAATCTTAGAAATGCCACTGATGACCAATTTTGCTTTAAATCATTGACCCAACACCTCAGTCGCCCTTATACAATATTTATATAGGCAGTTACATTTTGACTTCCCATAAAGTTCAAAGTCACTTTATGGTTGGCTGCATTATGATAATAATATATCCTATGATATCATGTAATTGGGCATTTTACAATGGGGTCTTGGTAACCTTCCTCTATCCTTGTGAAAAGATTTATTACATGTTTCATAATAGTCCTGGTCAGAGAAAGGCATATAAAAGAAGCCCAGCTGCAGAGTGTTGGTGATCCGGATGTAAAAATAAACTGAGCATGCATCACAAAACTTTTTTTTTCTGGGTGCGCTTTTAATACATACAGGGCGACGCCGTTACTATTTCTCCCCGCCGACTTCCAAAATTAATGCGGCACAGCTCCAGTCCAGCACAGTCGGGAGGAATGGAACGTGGGCCATACCAAATGAGGATCCCATTAGGGGGGGTGGCACGGGATCCTAGAGATTAAATGGCGTAAACACACACAGTAATGACGTGGAATAAATAACTGAATACTTTTTGAATAATTTAGATTAAATTATTTGCTTGTGACAATTTTTGTAGGCGTCGTCGATACAAATTCGTCATCCTCATCGCTGCCCCCCCTCCCTATCCCGCTTCCATGCACCGCACATGTATTCCTATCTACTTGTTACGGCTCCAGCAGGGACAGAATGTGGCTCCAGTTGAAGGCGGCAACAACGACGTTTCTTCTCCCAAACTTACTGAAGTTTTCCCAAACTGTGGATTTCTTTTTCCGTCAGTTTTTTTTGTAAAAACGTCAAATTAACCACTTTGGATTAACACTTTTCAAACGGAATAACTCGTTTTCTCGTTAAAAAGGTGAGTTTTGCTCCAGTAGCGAGATGCTTTTATCCCGTTTTTAAATCCTCCACTCTCAACGGTTACGATTTTAGCTAGCAGTACATTAAACGTAACGCCATTTCAGCCGCTCAAAATTAAGTTTAATTGTGCTATTTTAAGTGTATTTCAGTGTCTGTGAGTATTTTTTAAGTGTTTAAAGACGGTAAAAAGCAAACTCGGCACGGCTTATGTTAGGTTGCCTCACCAACGGTGATGCTGCCAGGATATTTTACAGGGAATGTTGCCATGAAATATGAGCAACCAAGTTTTTTCTGTTAGCGTTAGCTGAGGAATTTTGTCTTTATTTAACGCGACACAAACTTGTTTTATGGACGAAATTTGATAGTAGATTCATGGGTATTTATAGCTTTGAATGTTAGTCCACCTTTAAAAACTAACTTTATCACGTACCATTCTCTTGCTAACTTTGTCCATAAACTAAGCTCATGGAAAAGCAAAGACATCACTTAATATTTATTTCTTTATCCACTGAATTATAACGTTAAAGTTCAAAATTTTTACTAAAACGTTGCCAAAATTCCTTCCGTGTTATTGTTGTGTAATTACCATGCCAGCAATGCCCGACACATCCTTTCAGCAGCAAAGTATGTGTCTTGAATGGCACAAAATAATGTGTAACTCATGCTAATCAATCCTGTTTGGGGCTGCAAATCCCCCCTTTCTCCTCCCTTCAAAACAAACTGCAAAGTTGTTTTCTCAGTACTCAGGAATGTCAACAATTTTCCTTCTGTTTAATATTAGACCAGAGAGCAATCATGGCAGAAAGAAGGGGAATGGGAATCCTCATGTTTTCTGTAAAGTTTTAACTTTAGTTTCAGGCTGTGAACATTGTTTGGGTCTTGCAATGCAATTTTTTTTAAAGATTTGATGCCTCATTCTGTGTGTTTTCATCTTACTCTCAAGGCAAGTTATTTCCAGAGATGTCAGATGTTGAGCACTTGAGCGCGACTTAATGTCTTGCTCAAGAGCACTTCAGTAGCTAGGATGCTAGCCATCCTAAATTGTGTCCGGTGGTTGCTTGTTTTAATATCTTGTAACTCAAACTTCCGTGGCAAAGTCCTAAAGAGGTTGTTAATGTAATATAATAATCATTGCACACTGCATAGGTGTTGCAAAAAGATGTACGTTGCAATTTACAAATAAAATTAAAAGTTTTGGCCAGCACATTCAGTCAGGGGATCCCCTGTTTGGATTGCTAACACTTGAAACTCATCAAGTACATATGGTGGGTTAATCAGCTACCTTATGTGGCCCGTTCCCCAGCATACAGTATGTGACATGCCATCCAGTTCTTGGCTCCAGCTGTGGGGGGGAAACGGAAGAAAAACAACTCATGTTTTTGTGATCACAATGCTTTCTTGGCTCGGTGTTGGAGAGAGAGATGTGCAGGTGTTGTCTGGACAGGAAGAGCACTGCATGAGTAGGAAACAAAAGGGAAACGCGTGAACAAAGATGGTTGGTGTGTGTGTTGGTGACTCATTCAGTTGAATCTGTTGGAATGTGTGATAGGATAGCCCATAATTGCACAAGGCAATCCCCTCTTCCCACCTAAACTTTATATGAGTAACGAATGTGTTTTACAATCTAGCTTTGAAGCGTTTAACCTTAATTTGAACCATTTTAAACCTGGATCAATATAATTGTGTTTGTGCTGCGTTTAGATGCTTTTCACAAGTTATTTGACCCTTTGAAACCTGATCAAATTTGTTTGATTTCTCTCAGAAACGTTGCAAAATGGCCATGGATCTCAAATTTTATATTTAAGTTATCATGCTGAAATTGTTTTTTAACAAAAACATATATACATACATATTTTTTGTTTTGCTGATTTTCTTGGGACTTTTTTATGTTTTTTTTGTAAATTTTTGGGGCATGTCTTAATAAGTTGCTCATTGCCTTGTCCCCATGATTAAAAAAAGAAATCAAGTCAATTTGCTCGGGTTTTAAGGGGTTAATGTACTACACTACTACATATGACATTACCTGTTACACACGTGCGTCAGTGGATCTGTTGTTTTTCTGAATTTATGAGTGATTTCCTCAGTATTAAACTCAGCATCAAAAGCTCAACTCAATCCCTAGCCTAGGGGTTGGCTTTCTCTGATGCTCAGACAACACAGTGAATACAAAAACTGTTAGACACAGAACCTGAGCTGAAGAAAAAAAAGCACCAGTGGTGCTATACATAGGTAACTGGAGATAACCTGTTATAGGCTTTTTACATAATCGTCTCCTCGCTATGCAAATTCTCCAAGGGAAGCCCATACATGCTAGGAGAGGATTTTCATACCGTTTCAGAATCTTGTTTATAAAAGGCTTGCTCCTGCATTTATCACTTGATCTGCATTCGGCCTTGTTGCTAGAAGATAAGGTGTAAGAGGAACCATATTTTGTGTGATGGGACAATGTAACTGAGGAATGGGGGTAGATGACATTACTGTTATTGCCATAAAGAAGGAGAAACTCTATCTTTTCCCATCCGATTGCATGTGTTATCTTTATGTGGATGTGTATGCAGCCAAATGTCCTTGTGTAAGTTATACAGGTGCCCAGGGCTCTGAACTCATATCACTCTACTATCTAGTCCATGCAGCTGCTTTTGGATGCAAATCTTGTATCTCAGGAAAGTCAGCCTTTAAAGAGCTGAGGTCTCCAGAGAGGTGGCAATGTGTTTTTAAAGATTGCCAACTTTGTGTATTAATGAGTGGAATTAATTCATTTGAGTCCTGAAAATGCTGTACAGGAAAACATCCGTGGCTACGGTTACATGCACACCAATATTTCCCTATTATTCAGAATATGACAATATTCTGGATTTGATACAGTCACATCAACAGTATATTTTGTTTAAATATTCTCAGGCCTTTTTCCAAATTAAGCATTCACCGATTTCCATATTATTCAGGTTTTAGGACCATTATCTGGGCACGTATACAGCCAAATTCTGAATATTTGTCTAAACTGGGATTTTCACCACAGTTTGCGACAAACGGCCTCTTGTCTGTTTACGTTTGCTGCTGTGCATTGTCATTGATACGCTGTACATAAACAGGGTTCCTTGGTAATATCTCATTTGTAAATAATTTACTTAATTCCTCTCGCATTACTATCATGCAGATCAGGATAGAATACAAAAAGGTTGTTTTTTTTAACATTTGAAGTAGATTATCTGACTTTTTACTTGACCAAAAAGGTCATGCTGTATTTTTTATAAAAATTTGGGTAAAACAATTTATGTCTTTTAAACTTGATGAAAAACTTGCATATCAACACGTTTTTTGATACGCACAAATAATGCAGCATCAACCTTTTCAGGAAGGTTAAGGAAGGAAAGAGAGAGTCCAAAAAGTCTGCCATTGGTAGGAAACTATGAAAAAATCCTGTTTTGTTGCAAAGAATCAAAATGACAGGCAGCTCCAGGTGTTCTACTTCTTTTTATTTTGACATGATAAAAGACATGTTAGGGCACATTAATCAGATTATGCACAGCTGCATGTAAACTGGAGTGTTAGCAGAACATTTATTCTCATTAGCCATAAAAACAGCCTACTAGGAGTATAGCTTTTTTCAGACTTAGGACAAAAACCAGCATGTACACACACTCAGTGTTGCATGCCTTCTCTGTAACTGCAGGGATGTTGCATGACTCCTCATATCCTTGTCTTAAGTTCACCAAAGGGGACAGATGAAAGAAAACGGGTCAGTTCTTCCTGCATTTGTCTCCCTTTCTCCCCTTTCCTTAGATTGTGTTTTTTCCTCTGGTTACTTGGCCTTCTTAGTGAAGCTTGAGTTCTCTGAAGGAAGTGGACCAGAGAGATTTAACCTGCTAGCATCCCCCCTGAGGATATTATCGGCTTATCTCACACGCTTCTTACTGCAGCTCTCAGTGTTTCCTGTAGGATATTATGTTGATTTTGGCCAGATTGGTCGCTGATAGACGTGTTACTGAGACTCAGGTTCAGTCTTGGGTCAGTAACACTAGATACCAGAGCTTATGAATTGCTCCTAGCAGCATATTTATACCTCCCTGTCACAGCTCCATTTCAAAAGTCTTGTTTGGGTTTTGGTGTAGAGTGAACAATCAGGCCAAATGATGACTTACATGATCTTTACTTCATCTTTCTATTGAGGTAATTATGAGGCTGTGGCTAAAGGAAATGTTGGCACACTACCAAGTGACAGGAAGAGGGGAATTCATGCAGCTGTATGTTGTAAGACGCTCTGCCAGGTATTTTATTTTCTATATGATGAAATGCTGCAGTTAACTTTAATACGACGTCTCAGTCTTGTGACTCTCTTCAGGTGTGACAGTGTAAACAATAGCAGAAAATTCAAGTAAAAAAAGCTGCACTCAGGAAATAGATCAGATCACCTTCAACAGCCCTTTTCGTTCTGTCAAAACGGAAGAAACAAAACAACAGGGTTTGGTTGGGTTTGCTATAATTGCAGTGCATTGTTTAACCCTCTCCTTTAAGGCTGCCCGCTCTATTTCAAGCGTACGTAATGGTCGGTTTGACGTCTCCGTGGTGTGCTGCACTGCGATTGCTAGTTTTGTGGGGTTACTCATGCTCAGTCCAAGCCTGAATGCTGGGCGGGGAGGGAAGGGAGCGACTGCTGACTCTGTTCTAACATGTCTGGCAGTGCTGGCGGTTTGAGAAGTGTGTGTATATGTGTGTGTGCGCTCACTCCACATGAAAGCCAGATGTTAGAAATGTTGAAATAATTTTCCATAAAGGTAACCGAGCTTAAGTTGTTCTTCACTGAGTTCATCGAGTTATGAACTTTGCTGCTTGAGTTCTCTTTTACTTTTTGTTAACATATTTCACCTGATCATTACCACATATGTAATGATTGTATTATTTTAAGGGGTGAGGAAAAAGTTGATTTGCATAAAATAAGATGATTTGCATTTGTAAAAAAAAACAAAAAAAAAACTAATTCATATGATAACATTGTGAGAACAATTGTTGTGTACAGAGATCCACAAAAACAATCAAATGCTGTAGTATGCATGCTGGGCCAGCAGTTAGTGGTGTAACTTTGTAATGACACGCCATAGAAGCACACCACTCGCATGCGCAAAGAGTGGCCGTGACGTCATCGTTCTCACAGGCTCAGCACATTGCCAGTTTACACAACTGAAGCGGTGGCGTTTTCAAAAGATTACACTTTGGAATGCAGTTTCAAAAGTTTGTGTTTTCAGGACCCCAAAACGCTATTGTCATGTGAACGAAACACCATATCGCAACAAAATGTTTAACGTTTCATGCAAGAACACTTTACCGCTTAAACTGTCATCACTGTCTGAAGGGCCTTGCCATTGCTAGTTATGACACTTAAACCGTGTAGGTAATCGCACGACTGATTTCCACATCCTATCATGTTTCAAAAACCTCAAATAAATAACTGTTTGTGTAGAGGCAAGTAGAAATTGACTTTGGGCAAGTAGGTTTCTGATCCACTTGCCCAATTGGGCAGTTGAAAACACAAGTGTTAACATAAATGTTGAACCCTTGGCCAGTAGTGGTATTTGTGTTGCCATACTAGTACTGGAGATTGTAACTTGCTTCCAAATAACTGCAGCTAATTTTGTTTTTTAATAAAGTAAGAAAAAAGCAGGCGATGATTTCATCAAGACCAGTTGTCTTAGCGGCCTGTTATGGTTCATGTTGCAATTCATAACACTAAAGACAAGAGTGGTTTCTCACTGGAGTGCAAGCTTGAAAACAGTGCCCCCCCGTCTACTACTTATTTAGCTGAGAATTAATTTTTAAATCCAGAACAGAAACAGTTATGAACAGAATCATGTCATTATGAATGAGTATTGTGACATTCCCAAAGATTCCCACCCATAATTTTCACCTTTATCTGTCAATAAACCCTTTGCCACGAATGAACAGTGATATGTCTTTCCACATCACGTCTCTTTGCGCTAATAGCTGGTGTCACAAGTCTTAAATAAACGGTTCAACGAGGGCAGTTGGGAATCTGGTGTTGGCACTGGGAAAGCTGTCATTGAGAAAGACTCAAACTGTCACTTTCATAATTACATCTCCATCAAGAATGATTCATCAAGCTGGATGGCGCTCCAGCTCCTTAATCCAGAGTAATTCCTAGACAAAGGATGATTGAAAGTCAAAAGCCAAGTGATGAGAAAAGTCTTTAAAATTCCTTTCCAGTGAGATAGCCCCTCCAGCCAGTTGAGATAATGTATGGTAAATATTGCAGCCACATTTGCCATGTGAGCTGTGGTTGAGCCCGAGGCCACCCACCATCCAATTCCTCGACTTTTCTTTGTGAATTATATAACAGTGTTACAGTGCCATGCTGTGTACGGGCCTGACCTTCAGCGGTTAATGAGTATGACATTTGATGAAAGAGGACATGGTGGCAGATGTTGGATTAATATGAGCAAACCTATAGATTACTTAGCGTGACAGAATATAATATTTACCAGGTCAGTCTGTGTTGTGGATAATTACTGTAATTCAGATTCTACATTTCATCAAGTTAAGATAAGTTGTTAAAATCTGGTTTAGGCTCTCAGACTTTTAGTTTGACTCTAAGACAGAAACAGATAGTTTATCTTTCTTGCTAGCTAAGTGGAACTAGACATATAACTATCTGCTCCATGATCTTATGGGCAAGGGATCATGGGAATCAAGGCCTTAAATAGTGCCGCGTGTTTTCCCTCTGCCTCTCAGATTAGGCTTAAAGGCTAAAAACTCACACACAGCATCCAGGTATTAATGAGGGAGCAGCTAATCATGCCTCCACTCACTATTAATATCTGTCACAGTTATTTGTTTAAGCCGTCAGCAGAGAAAGTCAAATGTAAGATTATCAGAGTCGGAATGGATTTATGTGTCAAGTACATGAGCGTGTTTCCGGTACATAACGACAGCCACTTCCCGACATCATGACAAGCCAGCCAGAGTCCAAAATAGATGTTTAGACTGTCCAGAATTTGGTGGTTTGGGCGGTCAAGCATGTCGCCCCACTAGCATGCTCTTTCCTGTTTATTTTTTAACACTCAGCTCCTATTTTGAGTGTATCAGTAGGTTAAACAAAACAGAGGAGGGAAGGCTCACTACGAAGGCTAATGCCATCTTGTGACCGATGTGATTTAGAGCCACTCGTCAGCTCAGCAACATTTCTCATCAGCTGAATAAACAGATCTCTTGGCAGCCAACTGAAGGGGGGGGGGGGATTCCCGTTCACATCCAGTCATTTGCACTATTTATAAAAGTTGTGCACTTTGAATGGCTGCCCTTTAAATATTTCAGCAGGGCAGTTTGTGTCAGCATCTGCAGCACATCATGCAGGCTTCCTCCCATATGATTAGTTGCATAAAATTAGGATGTGCTTTGTGTTTTTGCTGCATTCACCCAGCCCACTGAAAACCCTGTATTTAGCTCTTACAACTATTCATTCTGTGAGTACATAATTTGGTTTTATTTTGTGGTGTTCTTTACTTTTGTCAGATGGAAGTTTTAAATGCTTACAAGTGTTGTTTAGAGGTTTGGGTGATATTTTAGCTTCTATTATGTGGTATCAGGCATCCCTACTGGGTCAAACAGTTTTTGAAGTAACTCATTCATAGTGTTCTTTAAAAGATCTCAATAGTATAATTTTGTTGATTTTTAGTTTGGTCTATCTCAATAATTATTTTCATTATCACCCAATCTTCTGATTATTTTCTCTATTAATTCATCAGTTTGTCTTTAAAATGTCTAAAAGTGGCTAAAAATACAGTTTACCAGAGTGACATATTCAGCTGTAAACCTAGTTTTTATGGTGTGATTCACCCTGCTAGCACTGGTCAGCCCTTGATGCCTATTTATTTGGCAGATTCAGCAGGTAGTAGTGTCGGCCAGATCCTGTTGGTGTGCAAAATCACTTTGATTGGCAGTTAAGCTCAGAGCACGAGAAGAGAAATGGAAGTGACGTAAGCAAACAAGGGGGCGTGACTTCAAAACAAACTTGTTATTAGATCATTTTTTAGCTATTGAGCTCCTCAGCCAAAACGGTTTGTAACTTTTTTGTTTTTGCTTACTGGCCCATGGTAAATATCATTTGGTTTTTGGTTGTGATGTTGAGGTGCTAACTGGCTAATTGCTAACTAGCATCTTGAACCGCTCCTGTCAGTCTTCCTTTTTTGAATGACGAATACAGACGACCGTCACCTGCTGTTAGGAGTAAGTTGCTCTCACAGGCGCAGATCTGTGTGCTAGTTTGCCATTGGCTGTAGCTTTTGCGGTGTGTTCAAGTGCAACTCTTTGGCCAAGACACAAGCGACATGAGACAATGCAACAGTCAGCCTGCATCACTGCAAGTTCTCTGATGCCAGTTTGATGAGTCCAGCCAGAGCAAATGATCAGCCAGATATTTAGTTGTTAGGTCTACACAATATCAGAAATTAGTGAAAAGTGCCCATCACGACTTCATGAGGTCCGAGGTTACGTTTTCAAATGCCTTGTTTGATGTGACCAAAACTCAAAGAAGGTTAACTATGACATAAGAAGACGAAAACAGCCATTACTCGAAGTAGTGCAGCTTGAACTAAGTAATGTTTGTCATTTTTGCTTGAAAAATGGCTTTAACTATAAATTGATTATCAAAGTATTTGCTAACTCTTTTAATCCACTGACTGGTTAAGACTATCTGAATGGTCCATGTACTTCTGAAAGCAGCTGAAGCCAAACAAAATCAGTTAGTCAAACTGAACAAGACATGTAAACAGTGTTTAGCTCCAGCTCAGGGATTACAGCGAGGTTTCAGGATGCTGTCAGAGGATGCAGTTTGTGGGCACATGGAGACGGTGGCGTTGTTGCTCGTTGTGTACATCAGGAATCAAAGGCTGCCATTGTTGGAATGAGAAGCAGATGTTAGTGAGGAATTCTCCTGACTGCAGCAGTTTTTTCTTTTTTCATGCCCTAAGCTTCGAGCGCTGCCTCTCTCCATCTCCCTCCCTCCTGCTCTCCCTCTCTTTCTGCTGTGTATATATCCGCTCTCTTCTTTTCCTCCCTTAGCTTTGACACATGCTGTACCTGAAGCTATTCTTAAATCAGCGTGGCGGCAGCCGGTTCCCTTCGTCTCCAAGCAGAGGAAGTTTTTCTCCAGCTCCACCATCCAACATTTGGACATAGAGACTCTCCACCCCTCTGATGTCAGCAGGGAGGGAAAGAATGAGAAAGAGAGAGGTGCAGTTGTGACAGAGGCCCTTTCTCTGTATCCCAATGTGGGATTTTGTGACTCTGAGGCTTGCCACGTTGACAGAATAACAGTTTGAAAGGCGAGAGGAATCTCAGTTGGCTGCTTTTTGTGCATGTGCTGCTTTAGATGGACTTCAGTGTTGCATCACACTTTGCATGCCAGTCAAAAGGGGGGGATGGAAAGCTGCAATAATTTCATTATCCAGCACTCTCATCCCTCACACAGCGTGTAAGAGAATCCACCCTTTAATTTCACAGTGGACATTGCCTCTGTGATGATGTCTCATGTTTAGACCAGACATGACACAACAGACACTTAGACCCATCAATAATGACTGTACTCTGTTATGTCTGAGTTACCTCGTCTCTACAACACTGGCATCCACTTTCGCCGTTAGCATTCAACAATGTAATAAACGAGTGGTAAGTAGGATGTTACTCTGGAAGTCAGGAATCATATTTCTGGCTGAAAATGCAAGATGATATGACTTCAACAGAGCTCACTTCAAGGGCCATTAACGTTTCTGCAGGGAGATTAAACCGGACGTGTGAATGTTTCCACCTTGTACGCAGATTTATAAACCTTGGCAAAAACACCCAGTACAAATGGCTCTTACAATGCTTAAGCTTTTTGAAACCATTTTGGGTTGAAGATAAGTGGCAGGTACAGTAGTATAAGCTGAATATTTCCATCAAAGATATATATTTAATCATTTATTTATTTTTATAATTTTATCTATAGGCTTTAGCCTGTCACCTGTGTTGCCTCGCTTATGGTAGCATTTCTTAGTTCCCGATTTTAATGAGCAGATTAATAGTGAAAATAAATGTATATTGTACCAATCTGTGGGTGCTCCCACGCAGCCATCCTCATCAAAACTTAAGATGTAGCCTTGCTTAGAACGGATGTTTTATGTCCGTTACATTACATTTTTCAATCCAGTTGGTTCAGCCATAAGGAACGTACAGCCCAGTCTTGTACTGTTACTGGCGGTGATCATCATGTTGAAAATTTAGTTAAATTAAATCTACTTTTGTATCAAGACATAATATTTCAAGAAAGAATTGTGATGCATCTAGTAGTTGTTTTTTTCTCTCTACTGTAAAACAAATACTATGTGAAATACATGATTAAATTGTGCTGTAAATTAAAATCTACCCCCTGATTATCTTTGGATGAATTGCAGTTAACCCCTTGCATTAAGGCTAAATCCGGCTGTAGCTGGACATGGTATAAGTTTATAGTACTCTTTATTATGTTCCTGACTGGGGGACAGCTTGCCAATCTGGCAAACAACACAAGTCAAGACAAGGTATTTTCTGCCAAATAATATATCTTACTTGGCTTACTGGCATCACTCTCAATCTCTGGAGTGGAAGCGAGTGATGGAGGGAAGTGATCCAATTAGACTGATCTCACTTCTAATTAACCCCACTGCTATTACACAGCTGTTCTGTAGCAGCACCTGACATATGTTCGTGGCAAAAGCAGGAATATACCCATAGTGTGTGTGATTGTATCTTATAACATGTATATCTATTTTTATCCATATATATGTACATGTTTGTGGTATTTGTGCAGGGCGGTGGTGATGTGTGCAGTCAAGGTCAGCAGCAGAGCAAGCAGCCGCCCCAGTCACAGCTCATCAGCAGACTTTGCTGAGTGGCTGGTTGCCCGCCACACTGCACATCCAATGACCAGCATTAATGAGAACTGATGCTGTATGTCAACAGTATGTGTATTTATGGCTGCTTGGCCCACAATGCTCCCTGTCTCCGCTTCAACAAAGCAGTGTTATATGTCTACAGCAGCCGCATTGAATGGGCACTTAGTCCGAAAAGCACTTTATGACTTTGCTGCAGAGGTTCGAGCCTACAGTTAAAGCTGTTTTTTATTGGTATCAGTCCAGTCACTAATCCTGGTGTTGTTGTTTTCACTGCTGCTTGCTTTGATAGAGGAGCAATTTACTGAATTTAAGGCAGGTATTTCACTTTTATTCATTGCCACGGCTTAAAAGCGAGAACAAGCAGTATGTGACTTAAATCTACACTTTGCATAGCTGGAGGAGGCCTTAGACTGCAGGGAATTTTTTAGCTATAGCCCCTTTTTAGCTGCCTGTTCAAGACGGGAATATTGCACTGTGATCTTAGCTCGACGTCTTTTATTAAAGATACATTCGTAAAATGGGGGGCAGAGTGGTCTTACCTTAAATTCGGCAACAAATGCAGTAACAGCGTCTGTGTAAAAGACAGACGGCAGGATAGGACTATGGACAGGACAGGTTTGAAGTTTTGACGACGTGTTATATGTGCAACCCATCACGAGGAGATTTAAAAAGCAGCTGGCAGCAGCTAGCAGCAGTTAGCAGCTAACTCAAAGAAGAAGAGGAGCAGCTAAACAGCTCCTCCTATGAGGGAGACAATTCAATCTGGGAGCTCCTTACCCTCTGAGCAGAGGATGAGATCAAAAGCCATAAAACAGAGACTGTAAATGATTAAGCCATTGTTTTTGTTAAGAAACCCCTGCTGACACTTATGCTATATGTCACACTAGAGTCCAAGGCTGTTTTGTGTCACACGTCACGCCTCTTGCCTCCCAGATACCAGCATGCTGTCTAAAATCACACACTGGATTGGCATGTTTCTGCCGTTAGTTTGGCTCTGTGTAAAAAAGCATAGGCAGCGTGGAGAGCGGACTTTGTGGCTGCCATACAGTGTGATCTTTGTTTAAAAAGGGCTTATGATGATGATGAAAACTGACTTGAACTCCTCAGCTTTTCTAAATAATCCTTTAATTGCATCTTTTCACATGCTAATTGTTTTTTTTATCTGTGTTTAATGACAACATGGCTTTAAGGTGCTTTGCTGTCAACAGGAAGAGGTGCTAATCTGAAATGATTGTTCTTTTACATTCTTTTGTCTGGTCTGTGACTTTTCACACCCTGTGAAGGCCTCACACGTCCTCAGGCACAGATCATGCTGTGAGCTACTCGCTGCTCACGAGACAACTGTTGATGCTGGAGGCGTGTGCGTACTCGCTCTCTCCTTTTTGTATCTGTGTGTATGAGAAAGGTAGTTGTTAGAGACAAGAGAATAAATTCCTATTATAAAATAGAAGCAGATGTGTGAATATTTAACTTGGGCTCAGGTGCTGGACAAAGTCAAAATTTCCAACAATAAAATCAAGTATGCAGATATTCTATCAAATTCCTGTAACGCTTTGCCCTTGTCCTTTGATAATAAGAGAGTATATTTAGCTAAAGTAAGCATTCCCTTCCAAAACTTCAAAATTTGTTTATGAACATTTTAAATAATTGTATTTCCCAAAAACAAAGCTACAGTCTGACTTGCCAGCTGACAGTGAAAAAGTCAAACAGCCAAAAGCATGTCAACAGAACTGAATGAGTGGACAAAACCGATGCCAGGGGGGAAAAGTGAAGATGTTTGGCTTACATAGCCAACAAAGTCACGCCCAGTCAACGTCTAAACCCCTGAGCATAAGTTTCTTAACAACTGTTCAAGTCATGCATGGTCATACAATGCCTTTTCTGCTGCAGCTTTGTATTTCTGGTTCGTTAAAATGCCCTAAAGTTAACATTCAGAGATGGTCTTGCTATGTTTTAAGTGAGAAAATGTTAGAAATCAGTGAGTTTTTCAGCTGCGAGTCAGACTGTGTGTTTCTACATCCCATCATTACATTTCATCAGTTCCTCTCCAGACAGATGTTCACATGTTCCTCTGGAGTCACTGACATTCCTCTCAAATGATGTCATATATTCATGGACACAAACAGAAACGCTGCCCTCCTTTTTTTGTCTGTCCGTCTTTTATTTCTCCTATCCTGTCAGACTCTTTTAGTTGAAAGTCATTCTTCTGCTATTTTTAAATGCAAATTTAAATCTTCAAACAAATTCATTTCCATGTCAACCACGCAGTCATTGCCTCTGTCTCATCCTGCAGAACACTCCTACATATCCTGTATCTTCTTTGATGTGTCTCCACAGTGGCGGACAGCAGCTCGTGCCCCCATGCTCTGCCTCGTGAGCACTGCTTGGCCTGCTGAGCCCATAGGTGCTGGTGCTGGTGTGTCTGTACTGGGCTGCAGCTGAAGCAGGGATACAGTGACTGGTGTTGGTGCCTGTGGTGGTGGAGGAGGGTCGTCAGAGGGCCCAGAGCCCTGGTTGCAGGCGGAGGGGCCTGTCCTGTTTCAGCCACACGAAGATGAACAAACTGAACTTCCACAACAACAAAACCATGCAGGACCGCCGCTGTGTCTGTGTCTTTTTGCCCAATGATGACACTCTTAATGTCATAGTAAATGTGAGTACAAATAAAACTATATTTTATTGTCATCAATGGCAATTCTGTTGTCAACTTTTAACTTTAGCAACTTTGGTTCTGCATTACATGCATTAGTCTACATACTGTGCAGCTGGATGCATACTATACCTATATGCTACTTGCTAAAGTCACTAGTAAGAAGGACTCTGTTACATACCATTGCTGAATTCTTCTTATTTAGCGGGTACTAATGCCCCGATGACTACCCTTAAAACCACAACACATCATTTTTATAATTTGGTTTTTGTACAGATAAATTCAAAATAAGATATAAAATGTTAATTAGTGAGCTTTAGAGTTGCTGGTAGGTGTTTTTTAAGCTATGGATATAACTGTTTCACCCTGTTTCCGATGTTTATGCTCAGCTAAGCTAAAGGGCTGATCGCTGGAGTTTTATTTATCTCCCTGACATGTTATCTAGCATTAACTATTTTTCAGCCTACAGTGAGAGGTTTTTAATTTCATAACAAATTGTGGTCAGTGTGTCTTTGCAGCTGTCAGCTGCTGCATACAAAGCACTGTTTTTTGTGGTGCAGTTACCTCAGGAATTTATTTAATCCCTGTAACTAAACAGCTGTTTGATTTATTTTCATTCTAAAACAGCTGCTCTGTGTGCAAATTTTTAATTATGGTCAAAAGCGTGTTTCGTAATTGAACTGAAATACATGTGGTGGTTTTATAACAGCATGCGATACATACCATACATTAGCACTGGGTTAGCTTATGTGTGAGTATTTATGTTTGTTTTGTTAAAATAATAGCTAACAGGTCGTCTTACAAAGCTAAAAGCAAATTTTCTCCTCCCCTCCCCCCTTCAGGTGAAAACCTTGTGCCAGGAACTGTTGGTGCAGGTGTGTGACCTCCTGAGACTGAAGGACTGTCACCTGTTTGGACTCAGCGTTATTCAGAGTAAGACTTCTCAATGTCAAGATTTCAAACAAATGTTTCCTACCTCTGTGATGCACTTCCATATGTAGCTTTGTGGTGTTCTGTACCCAGTTAATCTGTTTTGTTTTTTTTACTTGTTTACCCGTCAACACAACACAGCAGCCTTTGTTCTAAGCCTTTACATTTCTGTTTATGAAGTAGTGGAGACTTACCATTCAATCATGTGGACAAAGCCTCATTTTTATTTTCAAAATTTAAATTGCATGGTTACATGATGCAGATTGTGGAGTGAATGCAGTGACAAAGAATAACAGAGCCTCATAAAAACAGTGTAACCAGGCAGTTACTTTCCTCAGACCAATAACTTGGCTGAGAGACAGGACTCTACCCTAAACGGAGCATCTCTCACCTACATGT
This sequence comes from Plectropomus leopardus, assembly GCF_026936395.1. Classification (NCBI taxonomy): domain Eukaryota; kingdom Metazoa; phylum Chordata; class Actinopteri; order Perciformes; family Serranidae; genus Plectropomus; species Plectropomus leopardus. Next base: position 7,866,022 of record NC_142189.1, read on the forward strand.
CATGGCGGTCTCTCAGGAACCAGGGCCTCCTCGTCCTGACAGGCTCCCATTGTGCAGCGAGGCTACAGTTGTTTTTACGGTGACGGCACAGTGAGGGTCGTACGTATGGAATGAGTCACTGCGTCTGCACTGTGGTGTGGCAGACAGTGGGTGACAGTTGTAGGCAACTGCAGAGGGAGAGTAAATTGCAAAGGCAGTGTTTTCAGACAGCTGGCCTCCAGATGAGCCAATGACGGCCCAGCAGGTCAGTTGAGCAGGAGCCAATGGGTCTGATTGTGGGACATTCCTGAAGTGCTTGTCTGAACAGCGTGAAATCCCCAAGGCAAACAGAGGCCACCCACTCGCTGTGTGTCACCCAATGTCCCCCCAACCAGAGCGTCCACAGCCAGGCGTCCACACCAGACACGGTTTCAATATTTATTTATTTATTTATTTATTTATTTATTTACATTGGATCCCCATTAGTTGTTACCGTAGCAACAACTATTCTTCCTGGCATCCACACAAACAAGACAAGACATACAAGATTAATTAATCAATCAATCAATATGTCTTCGTTAGCTGACTGTTTGGACAATTTACCACTCATGATGTAACAATATGTCCAACAGTGCACAAAAGAAATGTTAAAATGTACTTTTCTGTGACAAATTAGTTGTATGAATTTAATAAATTTTGCTAGGACACTGCTAATGCCCTAACCTCGTTCAAATGGCTTTTTGAAATAGAGTGGGGCTGAAAAGATTACTCAACAGAAAATCAATGCAACTATTTTGAAAAATGCAGCATTAAAAAAAACAAATCCAAACAACAAATCCAAACACTCGCTGGCATTAGCTGTCTTCTATAGTCTTCTGCAGTCTTCTGCAGTCTTCCCTCCTCAGTGTTCAGGCCAACTTTTCAAAACATCTACTGGAGATCTCATCATTGATTCCCCTCCGATATAAGGATGAAGGAGCTCACTCAGAGATTCGAGTGATGTTGTGGACTGGAGTTTTCCTTCCACTCCTCAGTGACAACAATACCTCTCTGGAAATTGTCTCACAATCTGCTGGTTTAACCAAGCCTTTTCCAAAACAGTGGATGCTGTTATGGACTACATAACTGGGATGCTAAGTTTACTATGTTAAAATGAAATGTTAAAAACCAAGCAGTACTGACAAAATAAAAACAAACAGGAAGTCGCCCATTGTTATTATCATTTCTGGCACATGCTCATTACACAAAGAGACAATAAGCAAACATGAATTTGGAGGATGATATCTTCATTTCCCAAATGCACAGTTTTACACGATAGGAAATTACTGAAGTTTTAAAAAATCTACTCCTTACAAGGCAGTTTCAAAAATCTCTAAAACTGTGAATGAAAGGCCAAAAAGAAGAGAAAAATATTTATCTTAAAAATATCTTTAAATGTGTAGGCAGGGCCTGAGTACCTTTGGGTTTTGTTCTGTTTGTCAAGACAAAGCAAGCAATTTGAAGACATTATCTTAGACGCTGGGAATTTTTGTTACACTGGGGTTTTTTTTGGCATCTGTAGACCAAACAATGATCAAGTTGATTCATCAAGATAATAATCAGAAGATTATCTGATAATGAAAATAATGATTAGTTGCAGTCTTAAAGCAGAGTCAGATTGATTGGTTCAGTTTTATTTGTCCTATTTTTCACCCCAACATCTCTTCTGTTCATTTTACTGTAAATTGATAATTAACAGATCAAAGTCTGATTCAGAGTGGGTTGTATTTAAAGCTGCATGTATGCTCTCAGTAATGCTACTCCTGTCCACATAAATCTACATTACGTTCTGTAAAAGATCATAAAAAGTAACTTCACTCAAATCTTAAAAAGCATCTCCGCTGACCCCTGGTCTACTTACTTCTCTGGTGATTTCCAACCACAAAGTTCTCAATGAAAACGTCTCACAGCCGGAGCAGCATGGATATTGTTTCTGGAAACAGACATTGCTGTTGAGATTTTCAAATGTAATATTTGGACTCTCTAAGCACCACAAACCAAATGTCAACAACCTCAATTGTATTGGGATGGCGGCAGAAGTCTCTGCGGTGGAGATTTCAAATTGTCCCCAAATAAAACCAAAACTATCTTCATGGGAAGATACTCAGCAGTGTAATTTAACGCAGTAAAAACAAGGCGTTAACATAGATTCAGGACATCATTGTAATGTGTGTTTAAGCATGAGTCATAATTCTTATCATCTAGTCTTTGTTACAGTTCACAAGTATGATAAAAGAAAATATGTATTGATGTTCTGCCAGAGAGCCTCTGCTCCTTCATTTTCTCTTCCTTTTCAACGGGTTTTCATTGTATAGAAAGTCAGACTTGTCACATCAGCAGGCCGGCAGCTCATGAAAGGCGTCACTTCAGGAGCAGATTAATGCATGACAGTGAGAGGTGGAGAAATGAGAAGGAGCACCACAGGCTCCGAGTACAAAGGGAAGTGCAGAGGCTGTCTGATGTGATGACTCCGAGGCTCGAGTCTTTGAACAGGGAGCATTCAGGGGGGATTTCTCTGTGCATATACACACACATAAAGACATCTATACATCCACATGTACACACACACACACACACACACACACACACACACACACACACACACACAGACGAAAACAGAGTATAAGTTTCAGTGCTAAGCTTTTGCCTCTCCTCCTCCAACAGATAATGAACACATCTATATGGAGCTGGATCAGAAGCTCTCCAAATACTGCCCGAAAGAATGGAAGAGAGAAGCCAGCAAGGTGAGAAATGATGCACTGGATTATTGACTTTCAATCCAAAATGTAACAGTGAGCAGGGGAATCCTTTTTAAAGCTGTACTATGCAAGAAGTTTGCAAGAAAATCATAGAATTTACCAGTCTAAGTAAAAAACAGGATTTAATAGATCCCCTACCTGAGAGTCACAAGATTTAACCAACTAAATTTCAGTGTCAGGTAGATAAACTTCTCTGCTTACTGGAATATAAACTTCTCTGCTTACTGGAATATAAACTTTTTCTTAAAAGCCAGGTCTCTGTTGACCATATAGATTCCATCTTGGAAAAACACCACTTACCAGGTATTTGGACTTCAACTGAAGTGCTGAATCACTATCTGCAGTGAAAAAAACACATCCACACATTCAATTCCCAGGGATTTGAATGTGCAGATGTGCTTTTTTCCACTGTTGACAATATAGATTCCAAATATATACTTTTTTTAAAAAAGAAATTAAATAGTTTAGTTTTAGGCGATTCACTTATTCACAAGAGATGCAGCAGATTAACAGTTAAGTGCAGGTGTAACAGTTCGAGGATGGGGGCTTACAGGCCGAAGAAATCATTTCACACCATGAATCAGGATCTGCATGTTTATTCAATAAGAGAAGCTCGGGCCACAGTCAGTACACACACAGCGGCTCGCTCTCTGCCAGTCCCTAACCGGGAGTTTGCTGCTCAGCACTCATGCGTCTTTACTGTGTCATTAGCTAAAGCCTCCTCCCCGCTACAGCAGGAAACCTGGAACTATGAAGACATGCTCATTTATTCAATATAAGATTGGCAATACACAGAAATTTGACTTTATGGCAGAGAATATTACGTACATATTTTGAAAACCAAAATAAAAATAACATGGTTAACATCTTGTTTTGGCTACAGATGGTCTCTGGCTATGGCACAGGCTTCAGTCTTTGTGCAGGCAGGAGAGTACCATACCTGGCAACTTCACTGTAACTGTAACACTGGAGGTCGTCACTGTGCCAGCTGTTTTTCACCAAGAAACAGTCACCGTCCAAAACTCCCCCCTAAAACCACAAATTATTTGTAAATTTTTGTGAATGGGTTCAACAAATTATATGTTAAATCAGCTTCAGGATGTTGAAAGGCATATAGTTGAACTTAAGAGTGGTTTTTTAACAGCTAGCTGTTTCCATCTGGTTCCAGTCTTTGTGCTAAGCTAGGATTATTGCATCAGGGCTCCATACTTAATGCACAGACATAAAAGTTGCATCGATCTCATCCAACTCTCAGAGAGGAGCAAAGAAGCGCTTACATCCCAGAATGTTAAACTATCGCTTTAACATCCCATGATTGAATTAATGGTTTATGAACATTATTAATGTAAACAAACATCTATAAACATATCAAGTTCTTATTCTGTGATTTTATTTATGTGGTGATGCACCAACATGAAATATTTTTGTTCCTTTCTAACATCTGTAGTCTTTGTTATAAACTGATGCCAGATCAGCCTCGTTAGTGAACAGCAGTGTGCTGCGTTTGTTTGTATCACATTACATAACACCTGAGGAATGAAGTTGAAATGTTTTATAACTGTTTGCTTTTTCCAGCTTGAGACTCAGTCATATTGTGTTCAAGCTGCTGATATATATGTGAAATTCTTGCTGTTTTAGAAAATAAACAAGGATTTCCACTTGTTTGTCTTCCAGGGCATCGATCAGTTTGGGCCTCCGATGATCATTCACTTCAGAGCTCAGTATTACGTTGAGAATGGGAGATTGATCAGGCAAGTAAAAATCCTTCGGCTGATTGTAACTTCTAGTCGCAAGTGGCATAAACCACCTGTACACCTGCTCTAAGATCACTGTTTGACACCTGTTCACCTTCAATCCCACAGTGACCGGGCAGCCAGGTACTACTACTACTGGCACTTGAGGAAACAGGTGCTGCTCTCACAGTGTATCCAAAGGGAGGAGGCCTACTTCCTCCTGGCAGCCTTCGCTCTGCAGGCTGACCTCGGCAACTTCAAACGCAACAAGCACTTTGGGAAGTACTTTGAACCTGAAGCCTACTTCCCCCCATGGGTGAGTATGTCCAACAAGTACCGTATGTACTTGACGCATCAGTGAAGAAGAGGTGATTTATAATCACAAACCATCATCCTGCATGTTCTTTCTTCCTGTTCACACCAAATCACATCTGGCTTTTTCCTGTCCCTCTGTGTCTGATCACACCTTGTTTCAAAGACGACCAGTTATGCTTTTTCATATCTCGTGGCTTAACCTTTTAAAAGCAAAGAAAATCTGCTTGATTTCTTTTAAAAATGTGGGAGCAAGGCAATGGGCAGCAAAAGAGGAAATTACCTAAAAATTAAAAAGAAATTAGTGAAGAGTACAAGAAAATAACCTGGAAATAAGAAAACATCATTTCAAATTTTATTGTTAAGAAATAAAAAACAATAAAAACAAACGATAGAATGCTAAAAAAAAAATCTAATAATAGTGTAATATAATTGTAAGTATGTAATTATGATTAACGCAGTTTTCCCACAGTTTTTTTCCCCTAGACATTTTATTTTTAGAGAAATATAACCTATCTGCTCCGGGTTCAAAGGTTTAGATTCTTGTGAAAGACGTCTGAAAATAACACAAGAAAAATGATGATGCTCCAGGTTTCAAAGGGTTAATATAGTGTTCAAATAAGGGACAGTCATATTAAATATGGCCTAAGTTTAACATAATGAGGTAATATATTTAAAAGTAATCCCTGTGAGCAAAAACCTCGGGCTGCAGCCCGTTCTGAACACTTAACTGTTTGTTCTACTCTGGCTACAGTATGAAGTCATGGTGGATTTCTTTACATAGTCATCTGCTCCAGGCACTCAACTGCAAGTGTTTACATTACGTAGCCTACACTACTAAATGAAGCTACATGCTTACTTCAAGGAAACAAGTAATCTTCTTCTAAACTTATTCCTGCTGGAATATGTCCAGTTGTGATTATAAGATTTTATTGGTGACTTTTTATGGTAGAAATTGCTGCTGAATTGCATTAGTCATTTCCATAGCTTCAATTACGGCACAGAGACACCGAGAATTAGAAAATCCAGAAACACCGACCAGTCAGTGCTGGCTGGGCTTTGTCAGATGAAGACATAAAGAGACAGGCGATAAAACAGAGTGTCCTAAACAGAGGGTGAATAAATGTGTCTCAGCACAGACAATATTACAAAAATAGTGTTTTTTGACCATTAAAAAGCATGTAAACATGCTCTAGTAGAAACCTTAATTTCAAGCACGAGCCTGAAAATGAGCATAATACCCCAAACAAAACTTAAAATATTTTCTCTCTGTCTCTCGTTTGAATACATTCGCTTGCATATTGTATGTAGTTACTTGTGGGACACATGTATTTGGGCTTTGGCTTTATTGGGTTTAGTGGCTAATTTATACTCACTCTTCTTGCTTTTTTATGTGTAGTAGTACTTGATTTTTAAATGTGATACATTTGTTGTTAAGGCAGCAATTAACAGTTATTTTCATTATTTATTTTCAAATCTTCTGAATATTTTCTCAATTAATCACTTTTCCTTTTGTGTACAAAATGTCAGAAGATAACAAAAACCACCATCACAGTTTCCCAGAGTCCAGTTTGACATCTGTAAATGCCTTGTTTTGTCCAAAACAAAACATATTCTGTTTGTAATGATATATATCAAAAAAGCACAGCTGAAGCAATTTGACTTTTGGCAGGACATGGATAGAGGGAAGGGTGTGACATTCACCGTTGTACTATATTTTAATTGTTTTCTGGTGCAGCATACACACAAAGCTTGAAAGAAGTGTTAAGTGTGACACATTACAGTATTAGACCGATAAATCCTTCTGTGGAGAGTCTGTCTGATATTCCAGTGAGTCACAGTGAATAAAAAAACATCAGTGACTTAAATAGGTCTCAGCTGAAAAAAGGCCAAAAATAAACTGCTGTATCACTGAATGAGGAGCTGAAATATACAGGAAGGTGTGTTTCAGCCTCTCAGGTTGTGTTCTGTGTTCGATGTCCTGCTCTGCAGTGTACAACAGTGTGTGAGTCCAAGGCTACCTTCCATTAATCACGCTGACCAACACTTAGAGACAGCTCTATATCGGAGCATGTGGGATAATGAGAACTGGGACACAAAGTTTATTTTTGTCCCTGGAAGTGGCACACACACTGTTTTTTTTGTTTTTTTTTTAATCTTGAGAAATGCTCCGGCTGACATTGCTATTTTAGCCACACTGGCATCACCATCCTCCACCTCTCTGACTACAACTGCCACACCCGTCTGATTGCCCTTCACTTCCTGTAATTAGCCTCCTGTCTCCTTATCGCCACTGGAAACCAGCAGTGACAGGAAATTGTTTGATGATGAGAGCGCTACCCTCCAGTAAATCTCCCGCAGATTTAGGTGCCTAGAAAGCTCTCTTACAAAATCTTCAAAAGCCACATGCAAAGCTTAGTGAGTGTGTTTCCGCTCCGTGCCTCTGGCTCTCGCTCAGTCTCTCCAGGTCGACATCTGTTTGCCCTGCGGCAGGAAGCTTCATTACCCTCATTGGCAACCTGTGCTGCCAATCTGCTATAATGAGTCTGTACAACTTCAGGGCAGCCAAGCCTGACTCTCTCCCTCTTTCTCTCTCCCCGCTCAGGTGATAGCCAAGCGTGGCCGTGAGTACATCCTGAGGCATATCCCGAACATGCACAAAGACCAGTTTGCTCTCACGGCTTCTGAGGCGCACCTCAAATACATTAAGGAGTGTGCCCAGCTCGATGACGTCACAGTCCACTACTACAGACTCTACAAGGTGAGGAAAAGAGCACAGGAGCAGATGTAATGCAGCTACAGAAGATATGTCTTGTACAAGTCCAACACAGATAGCATTATTGTTTCTAATGAATCACTACGTGCAGATATCAACACTGGCTTCTAAATTCTGTCGGCAAAGGGAGCATTTGATGTATTTATTAGATTTCAGGTTATTCTGCTACATCAGAATTGACCAGAGCATCACCTGATCTATACTTTATCTGCTCTATTTCAACAGGACAAGAAGGAAGTGGAGGCATCTCTTACATTGGGACTGACTTTACGTGGTATCCAAATATTTCAGGTAATTCATGTTTCTTTTTCTTCCTTTTTTTGAGACAGTAGTCAGGTTTACTTGCAAATATAGTGCTAATTTTAACCAAACTTTGAGAAAACAGGAAAAAGTTATGTTATGTGAATATTTGGAGTTGGTTTGTTGATGGGTGGTGCTGATCAGAAAAAGAGGGCACAACGAGATGATGTGATGAAAAGAGGACCAGTCAAGCCAACAAAGGATGTTTAATAATGGAGAGCACACTGGACAATGGAAACAGAGTTTTGGACAACTAATGTTACAGCCATGAGCTCTTGGAAGTGTTCTGGTAACAGCTCTGTGTGCTCATACATAAGCGTGTAAAAAGCCATCCAGGACAACGAAGAGAGCTTGCAGTGGCCTATGCAATGACATAATCATAATCACATAATCATTTATTTGCTGAATCTGTTTCCATTGTATTTGTTTGCATTTACCTTTTATTGATATACTAACTCTTCTACCTCTACAAAGTGCAAAGACTTTTTTTGCAATATTTCAAGATGATATTAAGATTTCTTACTTTTCCACTCAGGTTTTCTTTTTTGTGCCCAATTTGCAAATCAGGTGCATGGAAATGTACTTATGGATGCCTGATTAGACTTTTTTTCCTGCCTTATGTATTTCTTATCTCTGAAAAAAGAGCACTGCAAATATTATTATTTTTTTGCCTACTGCATTGACTCCTAAAAGTCTTATTTTTGTACAATGTGAAAAAATTATTTCAACTTCTTTAAAGACATTTCTAGAAGAAAAAAATTGTGTCTTTTATTTTTTAAATACTATTATTAAACATTACATTATAAATTGATTTTCTTTGTATGTCTAAAATTTTCATTTTGAAGATTTAAACATTGTCGCAGGACTATTTTTCACTATTTTCTAACCTATTAAAGCTGTAGTCAATAACTAATGACAATATTTTTTTGTCATATTTGCTAAAGCTGTAACTACATTCACACAGGAATACATGAGACAAATAATCTGTGAAAAAAAATCCAAAATTTTTACTAAAACAATCAATACTTAACATAAACAAGTATAAAAAAATCTTACTCCATTTGTGGATTTTTTTTACTCGTTTTAAACAACAAAACAGACAAAGTTCATTCTAAAGATGGAGATTTTTCACAGTGTGGTGCAGCCCTGTTGTCATTGTATCTTTGTTGTATTTTTAGTCGGCTGAAAAGAATCTCCGTACCTGTAATTACTGACTTCGTTTGTGGTCCTGTGTTTGCAGAATGTGGGGTCCGTGAGGCAGCTTTTATACGACTTCCCCTGGACCAACGTGGGAAAACTGGTATTTGTGGTGAGTCAGATGCCCCATCACAACTGTTTCTCAACACATTTTTCTTAGGAGGTACAGTTTGCTTTCTATACTCATTCCAGCGATGACGAAATCCAAAGCATCCCCCTGGCTTACGGCGATGTTTTTGAAAGCCTAGCTCTTGCTCAGGGTCGTGGAAATTTTTACGCAAGGCTTCTTTTCTCCACACTGCTGTTTTATCTTAGCCCTGCAAGTCCTCTGGAACTAATCAGGGATTTAGGAAGACTTTCCCCGCATGCACACACACACACACACACACACACACAAACGCACTGTATACTGTATACTGTATACATATTTTTATGTAATCAGCAGCAGGACTTTCTCCCATATGATATACATGCCTCTTGATTTATTCATTTTATCAATTATTGCTGGTGTCCTTGTGCCCTTTAAAGGAAATCCTGGTAAATCTTCTCATCTGCGCTCTGACTCAGCCTGTCGTTAAGCTGAGCGCAGCAGTCGGTTAATTTGCTTCCATAGGGTTCCTGTTATCGCAGGAAGGCAGAGAAACTTACTATATATCTGTTTCACTCTGACGGCTGCATGCTCACTGCCAGTCGGCTATTAATCACAATCCAGAGGGGTCATTATTGCTTATCACTGCTGTTGCACAAAAACAAGCCCCTGTGACTCTATTTTTGTCTATGTCTTTATTTTTATACGATTGAAGGGACTTTTTAAGCAGCTTTAAGGCAGCTGAGAAACTTGCTTTGTCGTCCCAGAAGGTTTTGTGGTGAGCTTTGCTTTGGCCCTTATTTTGGCGCAAACAGCTGTCGCATCTGCCACGCAGTTCACGGTGAAGACATCCTGTTTTCCTCATTCTTGTGTTTTTTTCCGGTGTCTGCTGTCTGCAGCGTCGTGAGAGTGAACCGCTGTGGTTTAACTGTGGATGTGAAGGGCCTCTCATGGCCCTGTCCCACCCTTCTCCTGAATAACAGGCTTTCTCCTCCACCCCACCCACGAGTCACGTCATCCAACACCGCGGCCACCACGGCTGCAGCTCCGGGCCGAGCGAGCCAGCGCGCGGAGCAGGGCGGAGGGACGTGTGGGTCAATAAACACCAGATGTTGCAACGGTTTCAGGGGGATTTTCTATTCAGGATATTTGGCCGGGATATTTAGCTCGTCTTTGTATCAAGGTTCAAATGAAGGAGGAGCACTTTTTTTTGTTTCTGAGTGTTTCTGATGCAATAAGAGAAAACAGTTATTTATTTGCTTCTCCTGAGCCTGTAAGAGTTTCATCTTCTCCTGGAGAGCTGAACTGAAGTAATCATCCTTGTGTCCCATGACGTTGGCTCTAAAACTCTGCCTCGACCTCGCCGGCGGCTTCTCTGGTTAATGCTGAGCTTGTTGAGGGATTGTTGGATGAAATCAGCCCTGTGGGTGATGCTGGGAGTTTTCGATGTGTGTGGCCTGTTAGGGAGGTTTAGTTGGAAGGAGGAGTAAGTTGTCCAGCTGTCCTAAGCAGAGAATTTAGATGGACTGACCACATGTACTGCATGAAATAAGAAACTTTTCTAAGTGGCGTCTGAACACCTTTTAATAACCTGCCACTCGACACCAGCCTGCTGCTGTGTGTTTTTGGTCTGGATTAGAGTTACCACCAGCAGGGAAGCTTTCAGATTTTGAATTATCTTTAACTATTTTTACCCCAAGAGCCTGATAAATGCTGGTTGCATAAAAATGCACCCTTTGTTCTTGGTAACTAAAGTCAGTCACTCCACACAAACATCAAAGAAATGCATTAGTGCACAAACAAGGAGTTCCTCTAGCTAATGCATCATGACTTTCCATGATACAGACTTGGCAACAACAGCTTAAGGCAAACAAAAAGATTCAGATGTATGTCACATTCGTGTTGTTTAGGAAAGATTCCCATTTTTATGACCTGCAAACATTTAAACCATCAGAGGCTTGTATGAGGCGTGAGGGTTACACATACTATGCTTTGCAAACAGCTCCATATCAAAAATAAATTGGGTTTAATTACCTTTCATGATGGGATTTGGCTGATATGAGGAGTCCATGTGTGTTTGGTTTTCAGGCAGGTCCATATTGTTTGACAAACTAAAATAGAGTTTTTAGAAAAATCAGTTTCCCTGTGCTTATTGTGACTTGAGTGTTTTGATTTGCAAGTCAGAAAGCTTGATGACAGTAATCGTGATATGACACGAGTGCAGCAGAAGGCCACAGTTACCAGACTCTCTCTCTTAAAACATGATGGGAACTGTGGTGCCGACAGTCAGAACATTTGATCCTTCATGGAAATAAGAAAAACAAAACTAGAAGTCTTGCCATGAAAATATTCTGTTTTTTTAATTGCACAATCAGTAATTCATGTTTGACAGTACTGATGTTTGGTTCCCACTGGATGTGGAAGCACTGCGCAGCGTGCCAATTTGCCGCAGATTGCTGCCCACTTTGTTTTGGCGCCCATGTTAACCATTTGTGCTGTTCACACGAAACGTGCTGCAGCCCCACGTTACTCAGTCTCGGCATCTGGTCTTCTTTTTTCACAAACCGCAAACAAACCTGGCAAGAAAACACATTGAAAACCTATTATAAACTATATATTTATGCATATTATACTGTATATGGCATCAATTATCTGAATATGATAAATAATAAACTATACACCCCATGCTTCCACATTTTTGTCAGTTGTGTCTAAACACAGAGAGAGAGAGAGAGAGAGATTTCAGGGGACACAAGCAAAAAGACAGCGCTCTCCATGTGATTAAAACAGATCGGGGGAGCAGAATCGTTTGCTGACCAGCACGGAGAAAAGCATTTCTGGTGTGAATGGCCAGACTTTTGACATATCGGGGCACTTTGGAGTCTAGTATGAACATGACATAAGGCTCTTTAATGTCATTCTCACATCCCTGTAACACACACACACACACACACACTCTCTCTCCTCTGTCCTGAAATAGACATTTTTGTGTCAAAAACAGGCAAAACTATTTAAAAATGCATAAAACCTACGTAAAAATGTCCAAAAACATATTTAGTACTGCTGATTTCTGAGTCGTGTAACTTATATGCATATTCGTAGCAAAGACATGTAGGAAATAAAAACATTGAAAACTACAGTGAAAACAAAACAAAAACAGCCAAGGGTACAAAAAGATAAGCTCACCACGCAGAATAGAGATTTCTTGCAGCATTTCTATAAATATATACATAAACTGTACAGTTTCCCACTATGATTTATAAGGTACTTTATCTATCTAACCTGTTCTGCTTCACTCAGTTTGCCTCATTCACACGTACTCGCTGCGCAGTATGATTTCAGTGTTTTACTGGTGACCAGGAGGAGTTGCAGCGGGGCAGTTTGAGGTTTAAGACAAATACTTTTCTTCATATTCCCACCCAGGGTTTTCCTGCAGGTCCGCAGATTTGGACAGGAAGCCTTTGAGCTCCAAAGATTTCTCTCTCCAGAGAAAAACCTTTTTTTATAGGACAGCCACTGTCCATGAACAAATGTATAATGTGCTTCCTTATCTATGTACAGGCTTTAAACCAACCTGGATTAAGTTGGTTTCTTTACAAACGTCTGGTTAAATAAAGTGTAAGCTCAGTCTTGCGGTCAGAAATGTGCAGCTCTTTGCATTTTCCAGGCCTTTAAACCCACCCGTCGCCTTTGAAAGTCCAAACCCTTGCAGAAATGTTTATAGGTCTGTATTGAAAACAACCCCACTGACACTAAAGACAGCTGTTATTGGGTCTAGCTTTTGCCAAAATGCGCAGGAGAAAGCACAGACCCACCATTTTAGTTTTTCCATGCATTCAGCCAACATGTCTTCTCCCTGGAAAATCATCAAAACTGCTCAAAAATGTTCAGTTTCAGAGTCTGTAGGAAGAAATGAAGAACAGATACATGGAATGATGGTTGCATTGTGTTTGGCCACAGAACAGTTTGCAAGAACTGACATTGGTCCCCTCTGAGTTTTGCCTTCTGGCCTTTCTTACACTTCATCATTATTTCAAATCCACATTCCTATTTCTTAATCTCACATTATGAACTGCTGTAAATCACAGAGTCCTGTAATCAGTATTCATGCTTTTCTTCTTCTTCTTCATCTTATGCTCTCTCAGGGGAAGAAGTTTGAGATCCTTCCTGACGGTCTGCCCTCGGCCCGTAAACTCATCTACTACACAGGTTGTCCCTTACGCTCTCGTCACCTCCTGCAGCTGCTCAGCAACAGCCACCGGCTCTACATGAACCTGCAGCCAGTTCTCAAACAAGTCAGACGGTTGGAGGAAAACGAAGGTATTTTCCAGCAATTTCATATTCACTTCTTATCTTTTCTAACATTGTGCGCCAAAACACAATGCCACTGAAGATGTAAACCTCAATATTTCAGTTTAACACTACAGGAAAAACTCATTGTGCAGCCACTTTGTCAAAAGTATAACAGAGAAAGGACCAGCAGCTGTTCACAGCCCAAAAAAAGTGCAACACAACCTACTGTAACATGCCAAATTGTCATTTTTCTTCCATGTATATATATGTGCTGTATGTGAGTCATTATTTTGAATTCTCGGTCATAAAAACTAAAGTGCGTCTGTGTTCGGCTTATTTCAGAGAAGAAGCAGTACAGGGAGTCGTACATCAGCGACGCTCTCGAACTGGACATGGACCACCTGGACAAACGTTCCCGGGCCAGCGGCAGCAGCGCGGGGAGCATGTCTCATCACAAACGCTTGTCCCGCCACTCCACGACCAGCCACGGCAGTTCACACACCTCCGGCATCGAGACGGACAGCTTCAGGGCCCCGGGTCAGGCCCCGCACAGGCCCCTACGAACCTGCAGCTCGTCCACAACCAGTCACGGGAGCTCGCACACCTCTGGCATCGAGAGCAGCGGCAAGGAGCGCATACTCGATGATGACGGTAAGAGAAGAGATTCGTTACTGAGTTTATGTTTCATTTAAAATTATACACAGACAATTGGCAAATATTTAAAAATAGTCAAGACCATCAAAATTTCTTGTGAGCAGAAATATAAATATCATAATTGTAAACCTGTTACAATGTATAAAATTGCATATTACCAGATAAAAACTGCAGTTTTTGTTCCTGCAGAAATTGAGATGCTGGTGGACGACCCTAAAGACTACGAGGAGCTTCATGAGATGGCTCTGGACCAGGAGCTTTGTATCCACATCACTGAGGACATGTTGACCATGTCGCCTGATCAAACCAACGGATACTCAGGTATAGATGCTGTCTCACTGTTTCTGCTCTACTTTGTTTATTTACATCTTAAACGTTTAGTTAAGACTCCTCCAGGGCGTGCAGAATGTAAATAGTGTTTAAGTCATAGTTTTCCAGCTTCATGAGTGAGTCAAAGCCACAGCGTGCAGACAGAAAACATAACAGACGACCATAAAGAAGCATCGGCGATTGCACTGAGGAGTTGTTTCATACTGAAGCTAAATGTCATCATCTGTTCTCCCCAGGACTGATAGTAAAAGACGTCAGCTCCTCCACCTCCAGCTCCTCTGAAACTGTCGTCAAGATGAGAGGACAGAGCATCGAGTCTCTGCCGCAGGTAATGCATGGCTTTCACAGCAGCTTGTGCACCTTTATCAGCACAATACACAAAAACATGGCAACATCCGAAGACTTCAAATAATGAAGTATGTCGATGGATGTTCAAAACATCAGCAGGTTTATTTCTATCGCAGCCACCGCACTAGCCCTCATTATGTCCAATCGAAGGAGACGTAGGCGTGTAATGGGAGCAGTAATGGAAAGGCAATCCCTCATAGTGGGAGCTACAATGTATGAGGGTTTTTCTGGGAGATAATAATCCACCATTTCACAGAGGAGTTATGGATTCAAAACTTCCAGATGAGTTATGCGATGCAGTAACAGCTCTTGTGGCGCCTGCTGCATCATGAGGGAGCCAGTTCCTACTGACAAGCACATGGCATCACATGACCTATAAAAGCAAAATTTCACTTTCCATTTCACTTTTTGTGATAAACGGGAGTTTTTGCTTTTTTTGTTTGATGTGCTTCCATTAGGCAAATTTTATATTTGCAATTTCAATTTGTGCAATTTGAGGAATAATGGAAAACTTCCAACAGTCGTCTCGTTAACCCCCTGTTTGTAAGCATTTGCTATGTTTTACAAGCTCTCTTAGTTTTTCAGTCTAATAAATACATGAATAAACAAGTCTTTTAATGCCGCAATCATAAAACACAAGCAAATTAGCGTACCTTTCAGTCTTTCAGCCAGAATCGGCTCCCTGCAAGTCGGTAGTTTGCTCACCACTTTAAGCTAAACTTAGCTGCAGAGTTGCACTCATATTCGACTCAGTGTGTGTGTGTGTGTGTGTGTGTGTGTGTGTGTGTGTGTGTGTGTGTGTGTGTGTGTGTGTGTGTGTGTGTGTGTGTGTGTGTGTGTGTGTGTGTGTGTGTGTGTGTGTGTGTGTGCGCTACTATAGACTGTGTATGCTACCAGCTGCTAACCAGAGTCTGTCGCTTTGCAACTGCTCGCTCATTCCTCAGCTTGATGCTTTTATCTTTATTCATTTATTTCAGTTCAAACCTGGCTGGGTATTTTCTGTACATATTTTTCTGTGGTGTGACAAATTTAGAAAACACATTTTATTTTTGCTTTACCAGAACCTTTAGGTGACTCCCACTACAAAGTATTAGTTCACAGTAACTGTAACTATATTCTTTCATTCACTTTGTGAATTTAGCAACAAGTGGGACGTCAGCAGATTTTTTTGTTTAGTCTCAGATTTACATTGTAAAGCTGGCGAGTCACAACGTGTTGTTACATTTTGGAGGAGGCACATGGCAGCTACAGCAGCTACTTTAGTGCCTTAATGCAGAACTATAAATCAAGTTTAAAGCAGAAGTTAAAGTACAGGAGGGAAAGTTAATTACAATGTGACTCCTGGACAATATTTAACATCAGTGATTGATGAGCGTTAACGGTGTAAACATTTCTGACGGTTGGCTCGAACTCATTCACATTTTTCTTGTTTTATTTGTTTTCCATCCGCAGACGTCTGCGTGCAGGAAGCCTCAATCTTCGACCGACCGACACAGCCAGTCTCTGGACGACGTCCGGCTCTACCAGAAAGACTGCCTGCAGTGGGCGGAGCTCTGCCAGGACACCGCCCACAGCTACACGTTTGGCTGCGCGCAGGAGTTGAGCGACGGCGGCGGCTATCAGAGCCTCGCCGATCAGCGCGCCGGCATGCTCGGCGAGCAACACCCGTTTCCCATCAAGAGAACCAACAAATACTTCTCCCTGGACCTGACCAGCGACGAGGTCCCCGAGTTCGTGGTGTGACTGAGGCGGACAGAGGCGACCTCAGGGTGACCTTTTCGCTCCGATGTGGAGATGTTTCAGCCCTCAGGGAACGAGGCGAGAGAGGAGTGTTGGAGAGGGGGTTTCTAGGGTGAAAACTGGCAACATGTTGGCGGTCCCACTTCAGACGAATAACACAAAATAAACAAACATGCAGGCTGAAAAGGGAACTTCAAGAACAGACACTGGGTTCAAGAGAAATCCTTCAAACGTAACCCGAGCTGCTCCCACGTATGAAAGGAAACAAAAGGGATCGTGTCATCTTCTTTAAAAAAAACATTTTTATTCAAATCTGTCTCCTCCAATCTGGTTTCAATAACCGCACGTTGTGCTTGCCTGCTTTATAAAGTCGTAAACAGACTGCGTGTGCGTGCGTGTAGGCTTACAGCAGACAGAGACTCGTGCACAGACATGAAGAGCATATCAAAGATTTTCTCTGGAGGACACAAAGGACAAAATCTCTCTGAGCTACGAACCAAAGACAAGAAAAGGAAACTTTTTCTCGCTGTGTGCAGCCATGATGAAAACATTTAGTGGGAGGGAAGAAGAACCAAAATCCTCAGAGAGGAAGCAGCCTTGGTTTCGTCTTCGGTGTGCCAACTCCCCCGCCCCTCTCGGACTGGACTCTTAATCATGTGAACACACACCCGACGTGCCTTCATCACACTATGCAGGTGTCAAACCCTCGCCTTGACAATCACGCACCCTCGCCGTGGATTTTAACGATCCAAGCCATCAGAATTCAAAACTAATTTTTTTAACGCTCACACTCTAAGACAGTTTTCAGCGTCTTAAATGTCAAAAAGACTCAAACTGTTTCATGTCCTGTGCACTCTGACTGAGTTTCCAGGGAGGAATGAGGTCGAGTCGGTTCCTACATGTCCTGACTTGCGTCGACTTTGCGGCCACAAAAGCTTCCCTGTAATCTAGACTCAAAATGGAGCCCGAATGGCTGTCGGCCAAAACAAACCGTACATTTTGATGCAAACATGTACGTCGTCCTTTCTGCTCGGTTGTCTTTTACTCGTGATGTCTTCTGTTTCATTTCATCCATCGTTTTAAACTGGAATTGTCACTTTTTTTTTCCATCCTCTCGTTTTACCTGAACTCTCTTTACATGTTGCGTTTTTGGATGAACTGTCCAGACTTGTGTATGTCGAACAGTTATTCTGATGTCATTCAGTATTACAAGCAAATGTATGCGACAGTATTAAGGACGTGCGGTGTTGGCGCTGAACAAGAAAGACTGGTTTTATCATTTTTAATCTCACAGTAAGATTCAAGAGAAGCTGAGAGGATGTCACAAGCTCTCATTTCTCAAAACACAATAAACAACTTGTTCGTATTCATAAATCATGCAGCTCAGACTCAAAGTGCCACAGTCACAGTGTCTGATGTCTGATGTCATTCAATAATGCTTTTTTTAAGATACAACCATGTTTTTAGCTTTTCTGTCGTGAAAATACGACTCTTGTACTCGTTTGACGTTTCATCGTGACCACAAAGTTACAGTTTGATTTAAAAATTAAGATTATTTAGTTCTACGAACAACTTTCCAAGTGGTTGTAAAGATGCTTTAAGTTGAAAAACACTGATAGAAAAGGACCGGAGTCAGCTGTTTGTTAAAGGAATAGTTCCTCATATAGGGAAATACGTTTATCACTCTTTCTTGCTTAGATGAGAAGCTCGAAACCTCACGCATGTCGGTACACAAAATATGAAGTCACAGCGAGAAAACAATTTGCAGATTAATAAAGCGGAGTCGTACGGGGGTCTGATTTTCAGAACCCGACCCGCAGCATGCAGTACCACACCTGTCCCTCCGGCACGTTTAAAGTGACCGTTTTGGGACATTTCATGCATATAAAACAAAAATAAGATATTTGAAACTTTAATGAATATTTTCTGCTCATCTCATAATGTTGAGTCAGTAAGTAACACCTGATTTAAGCTGCTCTCATACTCCAGCTTGTGCAGAACACAGAGCCAGCACACAAAGTGAGCAGTCAGGGGATTAAAACATTAGTACAATTACTGTTATTGTTATTTTTTTTTTTTAACTTTAAACAACAACAGCAAAAAGACAAAAGCGTATGCACACAACCAAAAAAATCCCACCCCAAATTAACACTCGACACCGCAATAAATACATTTTCAATTAAGAGAAAGTGAGAAAACAGATATGAAATAAATACATTCATCGTTTTAGTTTAATCTAATTATCGACCTGCAATCCAGTCTGTGTGTCCTTTTTCTGTTGCCCAGAACCAAACCGCGACATAAAAAATGAAGGCGTCGACCCGATGCAGGACTCTGGCACAAATGTTTTTTGTTCAAACTGTGCCGTTACTTGAGCTTTTGAAGTGTTCGGATTTTGTCACATTTGGACAGTCAGGCTCGCTGTTTCTCCCTGTTTCCAGTGTTTATGCTAAGCTAAGCTAACCATGAGGTAGCTTCATATTTTCAAGACATGAGAAGGATATCAATCTTCTCGTCTAGTTTTCTGCAAGAAAGCGCCTAATGTCAGACTTTTTGCAAGTGTTTACTTTGCTCCGTGTCATCTGCAGACGCAGCGTCATGATTTTAACATTTAAAAGTATTTCGGTCGCCTGACACTATGAACTGAGAGAAGATTTGTTTTACCAATTTGTCTGTCAGCAAAAACAAACAAGTCACGTAATTTAACGTTTAGTCGCACTCCAGCTACTTTTTATTTACTCACCAAATGTAACTAAGACAAGCTGCGTGATGTGAAACTTTAGATCTCTGTTGTTTTTTTCGTCCCAGTTCATGTCTATTCAAACCCACAGTTTTAACAAGCTGACAATACAGCATCCGAACAAGACTTTAAAACAAACATTTATGTAACACATTACAAATACATGAGTTTGATACTGCTATGTAATTAAAAACAACTTCTATATTTCTTACAGTTTTATTTCTTTCGCTGTTTTAAACTTATAATTATTTCTACTCATTAATGGAAAATGTCATATTTTGATGGACAATGATGTTTCTTATATACAAACAGTATGTGTTAAGGTACATAGCCATACAGTCATAACCCATGTCCTTAAAGTCCTCATAACATGTTCTAACTTCATTTTCTGACTTCATTATATGGTCATACTTACACTGAGTAAGAGTCTGTATGTCTGCGTCCATAATCCTTTCTGTGAAAGGATCTCCCTTCAGGAAAAAATGAAAGATTTTTTTTGTCACCCTGTAGTTTAAAAAAAATGATTTGTTATTATGAAGTCTGGTCCGTGCCTTCTTGGTACTAATGCCCTCAATATTCAATAAAAAGGTACATTTATTTGCCAAAGTTCTGCTGTTTTGTGGTGATTTTAAAGTGGTGCTAAGTTACAGTTTATTTTCTTTTTGATTTTGCAAAAACAGTACAATAGAATATATGGAGAAAAAAAAGATATTCGGTTTCTTTGCGGCCTTTAACTCTTGAAATGAGGATTGATGTCAGTTTTCTTGCACAGCACTCAGATGCCTTTCACAAGTATTTAAACTTTTGAGCATGCAACTTTGCATGAAATGTCTTGCAAATTGAAAAAAAATGTCTAAAGTGAAAGAAAAAGTTAACTTGAAAATTTGTGTTAAAAAAGAGAGAGAAAAAACAAGAAAAATAGATATATATTTAATATTTGGTTACAGAAAAACATTTATTTTTATTTTTTACATTTTTATTTTATTTTAGCACTTTTTTCAGGTAATTTACTATTATTAATCTGATGCCTTTATTTTTTCAGTTTTCTCTCCAATAACATACATGCAATTCATATTCTGTATGTTTCACACTGAACACGTACTTTAAAAAAATAATTAATGTGGTTGTCAGATAATATTTTAATTTTGGTCCCAGTGGAGGTCCTGAAATCACTTCCCCAAAATGTTTGATTAGTGTGTGCTGCCCTCTGCTGTTTATTCATGATCATGTAATTTTCAGTTTGTCCTGAGGGTAGCGCTGTTGTCTCACACATGAGACAGCAGTGTTGTTCTTGTCCTCCTGTCACCTCCACTCTGAGCCACCTGTCCTCTTCAAGACATGATGCATCCGCCCAAACACACAAATAACCGTATTATGTAAGAAAAGTAGAAAAATAGTCCCGTAAATCTACATAAATAGGGCTTTTTTTTAGACCCTTAATCATTGACTCCATCTTCTACAAGGCCACTGCTGTAGTTAGTCATGTTTTGTCACTGCTGTGGACTAAACTGTCTCTGCTACAAGGTCACTGGTTGAATATCATGTGTCCTCATTTGTCCTGTTGTATTTTTACTGTGTCTGCCAGGAAATACTCTTGAGATAAATAAAGTTTTTTGTTGTCGTTGCTGTGACAGTACTCTTAATTAGCTGTTATGTAAAAAAAAAAAAAAAAAAAAAAAGATATTCATCAGAGAACTAAATACTGATACTGCTAAACTGGAACAGGTGAAGTAATGTTATAATAAGGTGTTGTAAGTGTGTTCCCCCATCAAATAGTTTTTCCCCATGTTAATGCATAGCTCCTGCCAAGTGGTTTGTTTAGGGGCACAGATGCACAATGACTAGGTAAGTAAAAAAATATTCAAGTTTGCCATATAAACTCCATATATGGTTATTTAAAAAAACAAAACAAAACAAAATAAAATAAAATAAAATAAAATAAACAAAAAAAATAATAAAATAAAATAAAAGGTTTGGCAAACATGGCTAGGACTAGTTGCATAGCTCCTATGGTTTATTAATCAAAGCTGTAGTGTTAAAATGACTGGTTGAATGTTTAAATAATATAAAATATAGCTTATAATATAAAATGTGCGAAATGAATATTTCATTATTTAAAAGAGGGGTAGTGGGGGAGGTAGAAGTGGGAAATAACAAAAATCTAAGATAAATAAAATATATAAATAATTAAAAATAGAATTATGTAAGTGCTTCAAGTAACAATAAGGCTAAAGTTATTAAAACACACTCAGGTTCGTGTTAAATACAGGAAGTGATTGTTTTTTTTTTTTGGTTTTTTTTTTAAACATTGAGGGGAAACAGCGTTTGACGCAGCACCTGTTGTTAATTATTTTACATCTTTTTCGGTTTTACAGACGTTCAGCCGTTTATGTTGGAAAGAAAACCGGTGAGCAAACATTGTGTTAAGATTGATTTTGGCGATAATTTAAGAAAAAAATCAAAAAACATAACAATGTTTGAGTGGAAAATGTGAGAGAACTACAAAAAAGATGGCGTTACGTACAAAACCGCTGTTGACGTAACGGCTAACGTTATGTCAATCAAGCTAGCTGTTGTGATAGCAACGGCTAATCGGAGCCAAAGCTAAAAACAACATTTATTTATCGGTTTTCCAACATATGTTATGTGCCACTCAACAATATCCATTTTGATGAACAGGTATGTCTTCGTGTTGTTCAACATAACTGACTAGCGACTGTAAGTAAAGCTGTTGCAAAGTTTAGTCATGATAAATGAGAAAAAACAACAACAGCTAAGCTAGTTAGCGCTAACTAGCTTATGGTTAGCAGCTAACTGCCATCTTCTGACTCAATTCATATATAATTCGTTATATTAAAGCCACCTTTACATAAAATCAAATCAATAATATATCAACAATTTAATAATAATACATTTATAGTGATTGTTTGTTGTTTATTTCAGTGTAAATATGAATACAGTAAGATGAAGGTCACACAGCAACAAACTCTGTAAATGACTGTAAATAATCCAAATAAAATGTATTTTCTTAAACAAACTAGCTCAAATTAACAAGAAACCATTATTAGTAGATAGTGCATCCCTTCTTGTAATTGTGTGGAGATTATCCAAAGGCAGAGTTTCTAAATGTTTTGTGTCTGTCAGCTTAAAGGTATAAAATAAAAGCATTACAACTTATTATCTGATACAAAGTTAGCTGGTCAACCTGAAAACACTATTTTCTCATCTTCATTGTCTCTGTAGGTTTTGGTCTTGCTTTTGGACTGCACTCACATTACAGAGCGCTCCACCTGCCGAGGAAAGCCAACCAGGTTTTAAGCCTCCTATCAGGTGAGCAAACATTTTGTATTTTTTTTTATTTTTCTTTTTTTTTTTTGGTATTTTAAAGCCTGGGTGTTCAACAGGGGGTCTGTGATCCCTAGAGGGACCTTAGAGTTACCGCTGGGAGGTTGCCAAATATTGTTCACTTTTTATAATGTTTTCAACAATTAAAATTTATCTGAAACATATTTAGCAACAATTATATTATCATATCTCCACATTTCACTATTTTATTTTTTTAAATATAAATTAACCAATTAAATGTATTTTTAAAAGCTTGTTACTAATCCTATCCTATCTCCATTGGACCATTTTAAAAACACAGCTTTATCCCCCCCAATTCCTGAAAAATATCAATTTTGGAGATAGGAGGTTTGAGCCCAACAGCAACACATACAGGTCAAGACATCAGTCTGATGCTGTTGTGGCTTTTTTCCTGACAATCTCCATCCATTCACTTTAATGTGCAACACAGTTTTAAACACTATGTAGTAGGATGTTCCCGCTCCGTCTCCCTTTTCAGGCCAAAGGGGTCATTGGCCTGAAAAATGCTGAAGACCTCTATTTCAAAGGGTTAGTTTGGGTTCACAAAAATCACACATAACTAAACTAACTGTTTTTGCAAATGGAGTCTGGTGGCTTTGAAGAGAGCATAAACAGCTAAAAACATCCAGGCAGAAAGCATAAATCACCACAGAGAAAGACAGTTTAAGATAATCAGAATATGCTGTATTGCTAAGTAGGTTTTTTCACTTTTATGTTAAGGTGCATAGATAAATCAAGTTTAACTTTATTTGTAGTGCAATTTAAAAAGAACCACAGTTGACCAAAGTGCTGAACAGGTGTTTTTGAAGCTGTTTTTATTTGAATAGGTAAGCCGCTACAGAGTGTAAGGGCAGACAGAGCAGAGGATCGGTCGCCACTGTTTTTGTGTCTACTTTTGGGATTTCAGTGCACAAACAAGCAGGCAAGGCAGCTTTATTTGTATAGAGGGCAATTCAAAGTGCTTTACAAAGTAATAACATATAAAACATAATAAAGGCTACACGTTTAAAATAAAAGAGTAAAGACATAAAATATGAAAAGGTAAAATGAATTACTAAATTATTTTTAAAAAAATAAACAAAATTCACCACTAAAAGTATCAAAAGTGCAAATGAGGTGCAAAGATAAAATGGTTATTTAAAATGATTTAAAATCAAGTTTAGAGTAACTTTGTAGTCATTACCGGGTGGAGTAGGTAGTGTAAAATAGGAACCTTTTTAGCTTTGACTTAAAAGTGGTTAGAGTCGGGGCTTGTCTAACATCATCTGCGAGGTTATTTTAGGTCTGTGCTGACAACAAAACGCTGCTTCACCACATTTACTTCCAACTCTTGGGACGGTCAGTAGGCCGGCCCTAGATATACTGAGGATCCTCAACAGTTCATATGTCACAAGCGTGTCAGAGATATATTTGGGCGCTGAGCCACAGAGTGATTTATAGACAAGCAGTGAGATTTTAACATCAGTTCTCTGAATGACAAGTAGGAGGTCTGAGGGTTTTAGAACTGGAGTAATGTGGTCATATTTCCTATTAATATAAATATAGAAATACTTAGAAAAAAAATTCATATTTAAAAAAATACTATTTATGTACAGTGACAATGTTTAAAATGAAAGAGCTGAGCAGAAATGTGCAAAAATATATTGTGCAAAGGTGGGATGTGCAAAGGTGTTAAGAATAAAAGAATATGCAACGTAAAAAAGAAATAGTAAAGCTGTGCGTTAATATAACACATGTAGACAGACGTGAAGACATTATTGTAACATGTAGAAAACATAGATGCATTCCTCAGTCGGCTCCACCTCCTTCCTCCGACACAGATAACGTGTCTCCCTCCCTCCCTCCCCTCCGAGCTCCACAGCTGTACAGGAAATCAGTCATCCACCATCCACTGCTGTCGCCATGGCAACACAGAGGGGGGAAATCCATTCTCTTTCTCCGTCACCTCCCCCTTTTCTCCCCTCTCCTCTCCTTTCTTTTGTCTTGTTGAATTAGGTGTTCAGACCGTGTATGTGCTTTTTTCTTGATTTTAAATTTAAAACAAATGTGCTGAATTTATTAATGCCTTTAACAGTGATTTGACTCTCACCATCATCTTTCTAGAGGTTTCTGTCATTTTCATCCCTCCTGATACCTCCATACATCTTATCATTTCATCTATGAGCATGTGTGTGTGTGTGTGTGTGTGTGTGTGTGTGGGCGATCATTTGAGCTGATTGTTTGAGAGTATTAGGTGACACTGTGTCTCCAGCAGCAGTGGTGACCTCTCCGTAAATCCCACGGGGCATTGGGGCGGCTCTGCTCGGCTCGGGCCAGCAGCTGCCTGGAGGAGCCAGATGGTCGCAAATCAGAAATGAAATCCAAGCCCCTCCCCCCCGCCAGTCGTGATAACCCCACCCCTTGTGCACACACACATACACACTGCTCGTACTGCATCATTCAAGCATCCTCTTCTTCCTCACCCACAATCACCATTGTTGTCTGAAAACGTGCTTATATTTTAACCCAAACTGAAGCGTTACACTGCTTGACTGTAAACCCTCAAAACCTGGTCATTCTGAATCCAACGCAGTTTTTTCCAATTCCTGAAAAGCTGGCATATTTCAGCTCCACCCTTATTTACAAAAACAGCGCTATGTATCACACTTAAAAAAGGCTATTTTAGTGATATCAAAGCTGCAAGTCACCACATCTGCCTGTGTCCTCTTAGAGGTGGATTAACAGCACTTAATAAACAAGCCTATTAACCAAAACAGCTGCACTGACACCACAGGGTTCAGAGATGATCCCCAGAGCCGATAATAAAACATAGTAATCAGATTACAAATAAACAGATCTCTGGATTTATCTCCAGTGATGGAGGGAGGAAGGGAGGGGTCTCACTGTTACTGTCTCTGCTGATCCTCACCGAGGCCGTAATACATTGTAGCTCCCAGCCCAGGTTACCTGTCCTCAGGGGGAACCTCTGCAGCCAACAGGGGGTACGTAAAAAACTGTGTGTGTAAACTGATAAGGCTAAATTTGGGCTAATGAGCTAACAGCTGACATAGGTAACTATAAGTAATGGACAGACTGCAGGAATAGTTAGCTAAAAGTAATGAATAGACTTGAAATAGTAAAAAATAATGAATAAAAAGTTGAAATAGATAATTGTAGGTTAATACATAAACAGTGGAAACTGCTGTGTTAAAGTGGGCAAATGGATGTACAGTTAAAACAGTTAACAGTTAAAGTAGGCTAAATGATAAGTGGTTGAAATGGCTAACTATAGGCTAATGGATAAATATTTAGCTTAAAGTGAACTAGTGGATAAATGTTGAAATAACTTAAAGTTGGCAAATGGGTTATCGTTTTATTCAACCATTGTTCATTCAGGGAAAATTGACTGGGCATTAAACACACTGTATTTACATCCAGTGGGCTAAAAGGATATATAATATATGATAGCAATTAGTTAAATATAAGAAAATAATTCGCAGCAATGGCTGTCAAAAGTTATAGATAGCAATAAAATAAACAAGAAGAATGAAAAAGATTAAAAAAGCAAGCAAATCTGCAACTAGTAAAAATGCAAAACAACACAACAGAAAAAAATAGCTAATTGTAGACCTCAATGGATACATAATTAGCCTAGAGTAGGGTAATGCATAAATGATTGAAATAGCCAAATGTAAAATAATGGGAAAAATTATTTAAATATTTAGCCTGAAGATTGCTAATGGATAAACACTTGAAGCAGTTGACTAAAAGTCGTCTAATGGATAAATTGTCACTGGATAAGTGGTTGAAAAAATTAGCTCAAAGTGGGTTAATGGACGAATGGTTGAAATAGCTAGCTTTACATAACCCAGTGGAGAAACACTTAAATTACCAGTAGGCTAATGGATAAACAATTGCAAATAGTTAGCTTAAAGTATGCTAAATTATGAATTGTTGAAATAGCTAATCGTAGGCTAATGGATAAGTGGTTGAGTCCAGCTTTTGCCACTCTCAATGTTATGAAAACAAACTTGACCAAAGCAACCTCAACACTGATGATTCAGTTGTATGTTAAAAATATTTGCCACAATACTACTTTTTTATGATTATCAGCAGTAAATAACATCCAGTGTATAATCCATTCATGAGAGCATATTTGGAACATGGCAGATGGTGTTGATGAAGGTGATACTTGAGCTCATCTGACAGGCCTGTGGCGGGACGTCAGGCTAAAAAGGTTGGAAACCGCTGGCTTAGGGGACCCAGGAAGGGCTATCACAGATCACAGTGGTATCCTGGTGACAGAGGCTTCCTGTGTTCGCCTCCACAGGAACCATGACTCACTAATTCTCCCATCTTCCTCCTCCTCCTCCTCCTCCTCCTCCTCCTCTCTCTCTCTGTCTCTCCTTGGATGTGTACTGTTACGGTAAGTTTCACAGAGAATAACATCTGCATGAATGGAGCTGAGGAAAATTTGATTCACAGAAAACGTGACGTTCGGTTCAGACAGTAGGGCGAAGATGAGTAACAGTAACCGAGTTCACCTGCAGGCAAAGCATGCACGTGTATGAAACTAGATGTACAGTACGCTTCTACAAACACGGATATGTGCATGCATTTGACCATGTACAGTCAGACATATACAAGACAAACTAGGAGGCTCTTAAGATAATGCACAATCCTCATAATTTATATAAAATGCAAATAATGACATGCAGTCGTGCTGAGCTTATGTCTGACAATTTACAGGAGGATCTCCAAATCTTGTATAGGACTGTAAGGGTTTTGTTAAAGGATCTCTCCCAAATTTATAAGCGAGCCAGCTTTATAACCTGTGTTATAGGCTTTTAAATGTAACATACTGCTGTAGCACAATCCATCAGTGTTTTGGCAGGATTTTTAGATGTAGATGTGTGAATCTTCCATCTGGTTGCAATTGCACAATTTGTTCAAGAGTTACACAAATTTACGGCAAATGTGTCTAATGGCTATAGGAAACTATATGGAATATAGGAGAATCAAACCTTTTTTAGGCACATAGAAACATTAAATGTGCCAAATTCATTAAGATTGGATGAAAATTGGAGGATTATCAAAAGCTATACAAGTGGCTCTGTGAATCTGTATTTAGCACTGTGTTGTGTTTGTGCTAAAGCTAAAATTTAAATTTTGATGACCTGATGATGACGCTAAAAAGAGTCACAGTATAACCAAAGCTGTCACCATTCATCCTGAATGGAATATGCATATCTGTACTAAATATACTGACAATTCATCCAAAATGTAAAAATTTAAAAATTAAAAATTCAAATTTAAAATTTTATTTTTATATTTCACCCAAAAATAAGACACAAACATATGGAACTTCCCAAGTGTAGGTAATAACATCCCTTATACACACAAAAGCTGCATGCATACATGTATACACATGATCATGCTGATCCCGCCTTAATTGAGAGTATCCTGTACATGCAGAACATCCAGTACGTAAACACTCAGACGTGACAGAGCAGCACTGTTTGTTTATGCGTCTGTATGTGTGTGTGTGTGTGTGTGTGTGTGTTCAGTTGCTGGAACAGTCTTTCTTTTTTTCTTTTTTTTAATCTTTGATGGTTCACTGTGATATACAAGTGGTTTACAGATTAAAAGCCTCAACTCTGGATGGAGGGGTGCATGTCATGTGAGCAATGCAGGATGTTGTTGAGGGTTGAATGAATTTTTTTCGCATGCAGTGCCTGAAGTCAAACAGTAGCCTTTATTTGACAGGCAGACAACTTCAGTTGAGAGGAGGGGAAACAAGCAGCAGAAATGTGCAGTATGAATATTTAACATGATGGAAATCCAGCTAGTCCAGACTGTCAGCTGTCCTGGTATGCATTTGTTTACTGTAGGTGTTTAGAGAGACAGTCAAGGCTTTTCCTGTGGACCTTTGGGAGAAGGAGGGAGTGTGTCCTGATAGCAGAAAAGAGAACGAGGGAGGAGGAGGAGGGTAGTTTCTTGCAGCCAGAGTGTTCGGCTGAAGGGTGGAGACTCAGAGCAGCAGTGAGGAGGGAGGCTCTCAGCTGGAGCAGAGAGCGAGAGAGAGAGAGAGAGGCATACAGAGAGAGGAGTGTGTGTGGATGTACTCACCCGCCTCGGCTGACTGACTGACTGTGTGTGTGTTTGTGTGTGACAGAAAGAGGGGAGGACGCGTGGATACTACTCCACAGGACTGGATGTGTTTGGCGTCACGGAAAAGCAACCACACGTACAACAAAAAAGGTAGGTTTTTTTATTTACATTTTACGTGTATTTGCGTTTCTATGTTTTGGTGCCATCTGGGTTAATCGCATCCAAAACAGGGTGTGTACCAGAGTAGAGGAGGGGGGCTTTTCATATCCACGCTGTCGTTTTGTCAGTGCTCGAGGGGCGAGATTGATGCCTCTGGCTGGTTTACATCATGGAATCCCCTCCTCCCACTAAAATCTCTGAAAACGTCCTCGCTGTCAGGTGAGCTGCTGCTTTTATTTCCCCCCATCTTGCACCTCCTTTCATATATATGTGTGCATATGAGGGAAATAAGCGGATGGACTCCCTTCTCTTCTTCCTCCCTCCTTCTTCTTGGGCAGATCTTATAATGTGGAGCCAGAGGAATTAAGGGCATCTGTTTCGGGGGGATATTTGCATGAGCGGAGGGAAAACAGAAAAGAAAGGATGAAAAAAAGGGGAGGTTTCGGGAAAAGGGGATGTGAAAGATGAAGGCAGCAGAAAACCAGTAAGGAATCCCACAAGCCTCCTGCCTCCATTCTCAACTCTCCATACCGTGAGGAGAAAGCAGTCGGCCACACACAAGCTCTATGTAGTGGTTGTATCAGGCAGATGGCCGGTAGAGGAGGAGGAGGAGGAGGAGGAGGAGGAGGAAGAAGAGGGGTGGGGGTGGGGGTTGGTGTTTTTATGTTGCTCATAAACAGATACAGTCGCTGATAGCAGCATGCATTCACAGGAAAACCGAGAAAACAACCACAGACGTGCTGTTGTCATCTCTTACCCCGGCACACGAAGGCGTTGTTATGTACAGCTCGCATAAAATCATCCAATCATGTGCGTTGCATTCCCAGGCCTGTTACAAACGCACACAGCAAGTCAGAATTACGCAAGAGCTCAACGCCCGGGCGTCTCGTACTGTATCTCGAGGGCAAGTTGGTCCAAGGCCACAGATTGTTTCACGCACATCGATGTTGAGACTAGAAGAGCAGCTCACAAAGTATCCAACAATAAAGAAGAAAAAACCTTGAGAGAGCACAATGGAAAAGTTACAGATAGAAAGCAGAGAGGAGGGAATGATGGGAGAATGAGCAGCCTTCCACGCCTTATTGACCACTCTGACCTCTCCACTCCCATCACCGACTTCTACCTAAAAAATCCATCCCACCCTGGGCTGAGCGTCCTCAGAGCATCACTCATGCTGAAGTCATCTCTGTGTGATCCTGCCCTCTTGCACGTCAACAAAACTTGTTTCTCAGACATGTACACGGCTTCACAGGGAAGGTAACATGAGGTGGGAAGGATGTTGTCCTACCAAAGGCTTCGACCTTTGTACTCACTGGATGTGTTTGCTTCTCACAGTGTTGATTTTGGGTTTTAAGCTTATTCGACCATGCTGTGGTCTGTCAAGACAGAAGCATTCAGAGCTGTTTTATTGAGTCTTTTGGGAGAAAGCCTAAGACAAGTCTCAAATCTTGTCCACCCTAGTCTCGAGTTCTTGTAAGAAAGTCCAAGTCAAGAAGTCCCAAGTCTTCATTCTGTCATGTTGAAAAGTGGCTATAAATATTTTTTTGTCTGTAGCTCAAATTTTTGTGACTTGGGTCAGTCTGAGCTTTTTTTTAATGAACACAAAATGCAAATAATTATTTATTCCATAACTTTTCCTGATGTTTTAGGTTTTTGCTGTGACATTTTTTCAGTATCAGGATAATATTTCACACAGATGTGTGAGTCCATGTTTCATTCTTTCTGGCAGATGCTTTTGGTCCGCCTCCCATTCAGACCATAGACTGTATATAAAAATTGACAACATGACAGCTCCCCAAAAGTGATGCCAAAACATCCCGATCACCCCCTGGTGGCTGGTTGCAGTATAGGTCATAAACTCTGCCCCCTTTATGTTACAGATGGGACATGGGCAAAACTAAAAACTCAAAGTACAGAGGGGCAAAAATGTTTTCCTAAAGATGGTTGCTGTCATTTAAAGTAGTCCCTATCACCCCGATGTTTGTTCAAGTGTGTATTTTTCTGATAAGTTTGGTTTTAATTAGTTATTTAAAGTTAGAAAAAGGGGGTTTGACGTCATGATTGACAGCTGTATGTGCCAGTCGCTGTGCTAGTAATCAATGGCACTGCTTGAGATTGATCAGATGGGTGTAAAGATCAAAGGTCACTACTGCACAGACTCTGGCCTCAAATGACGTCACCAGCACAACATGACAGTGTCCATATAGCCGATATTTTGTACAGTGGGAACTATTGGAAATGGATCTTTACAAACAGTCTATGATCCGGACAGATTTCCTGTTGGCCTGGCCAATCACAACTGTTTATTATGGGGCAGATATGATAAGATGAAGAAGCGTCATTGGCCCCAGTTTGAAAAGTCACATGTCCAGACCGTCATCTTTTTCTTGCTTGAAAACGGACCAAGCATCACCTGAAATTGCATGCATTACTCAGCACTCGTCACATTATTATTTGCTCTGATTGATTGCAAATCTATCCAATTGCATCGAGAGGCATTTTTGGTCTGCACCCTTTGTGAGCGCCCCAAAAATCGAACTGAGAAGTTCAACATGACAACAGGAGTCAAGTCTCCAGTCTTGTCTAACCAAGTATTTAGTCAAGCCACATGTTCATGGCATCTTATCTCATCCTTAGAGGGTCAAGAGGTCCTGAACCCAATTTCCAGACATTTTTGGCCACTATACTTCTACTTTGAGTTAGCCGCTAACCACTGCTTTTTAAATCTCCTGTGGTGGGTGCACACATAACATGTAAAAACATCACTGCCCCCATATACACAGACACCATTTCGATGCTGGTACCACCTCTGTTGCTCACTTCAAGGTGTAACAACTCTGTCCCTCCATTTTCGCGATTGTACTGTTTATACAAAATGGAGAGGAAGCATAACAAAGCGATACTTCCGCCTTGAGCGGGACAAGTCCCAAGTCCTTATTTTTGCAACTTGAGTCTGATCCAAGTCCACGTGTCAAGTCTACCAGAGCTGCTTTGAAGTTCTTTTGCACAAAGTTTGAGTCAAGTTTCAAGTCTTGACCAACCAAGCTCAAATCTCAAGGCCTTGAGAGCAAAACACAAACTTAAATGTGTTTACTTTAAAGTCTGTAGCTCTCAGAGCACTCAGTATGCTCAAGTTTCTTTTTTTTTTTTTTTTTTGAGGTTCTCTCTGACTCAAGTGCAATTCCCAGGTGTCTTAAATCTGTAGAGTCAAGTCTTCCAGCAGTCAAGTCCAAGTCAAGTCAGCATTTTTTGAGTCTCGGTGTGTTCACCTCTGGAAGCATCAGCTGCAAATGTTTCTGACAGCTTGGATGAAATCTATGACAAGCAGAATGCTTCCCAAAGCAGATACTCTTTCATTACATTTCAGCCAAACCTACAGTTGGAGAAACGGTCCGAGCAGCAAACTCACAGCAGAATCTAAACACGCCCGGATGTTTGTAATATTGTTAACAGCCCAGGAGTCTGGCCGTGTTGTTCTTGGCATGCTGATTGATTCCAGAGGAAAAGTATGTTTATGCCTCCTCACTGAAGGCAAATGCAAAAATCCTGCTTATTCCTCACAGCTGAGGCACCAAGAAGAAAGTTTCAATGTACACAAACGTTTGGTAAAACTATCATTTTGCGACACTTGGTGCAGGAAGTTAACCTTTAAAATTTGGCGATCGCTTCCAAATATGAGTTCCAGAGTGGAAAAGAAGCTCCACATGATGGCGGGTTTCCTGCCAAAGTGGCCAGGGGAATTTGAAACAGCCCTCTCACTCACAGCCAAAATTCACCAGCGTTATTTGGCAGGTGGCTGGTGTTAATTTTCCACCCTGGTCACACAAAAACATGTGGTTTCTTTGTATGCTTCTAAAGTCTGTATCTGTCCCTGTGACAGCAGTGTCAGGCAGTGTTTCTACCCCACTAACCACACTGTTGTTACATAACACGGATATCAAAGGTTTTAAATGCGAGTCTTTAAACGTTTGAGGAAAAGAAAACCACTCGGTCACTGCTTTAATCTAACAAAGAAGAAACATGCCGTGCCTCGATCGTTTGATTTAATAAACATAATAGACCACATTTGTGCTCCCTGGAGCAATAAGCCTCCTCCCTGCTGCCTCCTTGACTCCCAGGGGATGCATCATTTCCTGGGCCACTGCCTTCACCCTTCCCCCCTCCTGGGACCTAGATTAACCCCCAATGCACACATACATGTAAATTTATATACATGCACACACACCACTATCTCCATGATGGCAGGCTGGGCAGGACATGCTGGGGGTGGCACAGATGTCCGGGTTAATCTAATATTCACGGGTGGTAGTGATCTGACCGAGAGGCAGCGGCACGAGGAAGGAGACAGGAAGAGTTTGGGTTAACGTTTATTTAAGGCTAATATTGTTTCACATTGCATCTACTTTTGGAGAACAATTGCAAAACAAACGAGTGCAAATTATTTTCTAAAATTAGGAAGATACTGGGTGAATTGCAAAAGAGTTTTCAGTATTTGGGTTTTTCCTGTCCTCTTCTAGCTGGTTTGAAGTAGGCGGGCTTTGCTCGTAAAACCAGCCTGATAGCTGGTCAGAATTGCCCGTTTAATTTCAGTTCATTCATTCAGTCTGACATCTCGTTCTTGTTTGCCTATTTATTGTCGGGAGTTATTTTGTTTTGTCCTGACCTGTCAGCAGCGAGTGACACATCTGTCCCAATGATGTCATTTTAGTCGACACAGAAGCTGTAGCTTTAGATTAGCTTTTAGATTACCGTTGTGTTTTTGGCTGGTGACTGAAGCAAATCCAGCAGCCACTAGCATTTTCCACCAGCGTATTTTTAGAGTGACGTATATGAGCTGACTTTGCCATCAGAAGGTGGAGTGGATGGTGGATGGTGTGACACCTGTGCGAGATGTCTGCAGAGCTGCAGACCGCTGTTGCAGACCAAGAAACAACAATATCAGTTGTTTTTAACGAGTTAGCACTATGTCTCTAGTGGCTCTTTAGCCACCAAACTCAGTTATCTTTTAGCAAATCATTGCTGTTTTTCCACTGGGTATAGTGCCATGAAAAGCAGGTGTTTTTTACAGACACATTTCCAGCAAGGATTATGCTACCGAAACCCGGTTTGTTAAGCCCAGACATATTTTTCCCTCACCATAACCAGCTGGTTTTTGTTCCAGAATCTAACCAAACCTTAACCACAGCATCGTTGAAGCACTGAGTTCAGCGCATCTGCTACATAGTAACATATACATGTGATGTGTCTGTGGTTTGCAGAAATGTATAATGCAAACATTTCTTGTGGTGACTGGGTTAAGTGGATGCATCATAGTTTAACATGTTGTAAATACTAAAAGTGAGGCGATGATAAGATTTTCTTCTAAAGTACACACTCCTCAGTCTATATAGGTTTAGTGTATAGCAGGAAGAGGATGCTAAGATATTTATCTCGAGAACAAATAAAACTTTTTACCGTGGCAATTTAGTTTGACGGAAGTTTTGACATAGTGAGATACTGATACCAGTTGACAGAGTTGAAATTCAATCACTTGTGAACAGACACCAACAAAAAATAACATTAAAAAGAGACAAAAGAAGTAAAAAGATGATGAAGAAACAACTTCTACTTTTCAGTCTCAAGCATACTATTGATAATAAACATCATTTGTCTCTCTCCAGCAAAAACTGTAGTGTCATTTATCATATTTAAGAACAGGTAGTACACCTCTCGGACGTACTATTTTGAGACGAAACTGTTCGATATCCCTGTATAGCTGTTGTGATGTGAGCCCGGAGGTCGGCTCCAGGTCTCTAACAGAAATAGTGATGGAGAAGGACGCTCAGCTGTCACACTCGGCGTCATCTCCCCAGACAATCATTGCCTGACAGCTCTGCTCTCTGTGTCCTGTCTCTTTATCTTTGTGTGTGCAGAGGGAGGCGGCGTCCTTTCTCCTATTCAAGGGCAGGGATCCGTGCTATATTACATTCAATAGTCAATATCCATCTTGATCGTGTTCATTAATAACTCCGGAGGTCAGTTTTATGTTACTCCTCCTTTGCAGCGGTCGCTGTAAAAGCCACTCTGGAAGGAGATATTACCGTCACATCTCGGCCCTTTTTTATCTTCCTGATAAACTTCATTTCTTTGTATTGATACTCATTCTGTGCAACCTCTCCTCACTTCACGGCTTTATTTGTTTAGCTGAATGTGCCCTTCACTGCATCCTGTTTGATAGTGACATCGCAGCCTGTACCTCATTGTCCTATGACACAGTGAGCATGGTACAGTCACCCAGTCACACTGCGATGACTGAACTTTCTGCATGCGTGCGAGAGCTTTTGCATGCTTAAGCACCACTGCTGTCTTGTCTTTTAAGCAGTAATAAAAAACAGGCTTTGCATTTTTGAGAATCCGCAGTGGGGGTTTGGTTTTGTAGTAAAACACACAAAAAAGAAATGACTCAGTCAGCACAGAAATGTATCGTGTCAGCTTTTACAGTAACACAGTTGGGGTCGGGAGGTTTTCTGTGTGCAATAAACAAAGTAGCATCCCTTTTTTTTTTTTTTAGCAGATCATTCATCAGTCTTATTTAAAGGGCCATTTTACCCAAATAAGATTTTTTTCTCGCTTTTTAGTCATATCTAGTCATGCACCTTATGACTGGCTCTTGACTTCAATCACGGATTATTGATACATAATCATAACTGTGATTGTCACCCATTGGTTTATGGACACCTGTTTTAGTTTGGAGTTTGGCACCTAGGCTGTCGCTCTGGCATTAATTAATGCAATCATCCGCAGTCTCTGTTATGTGGTGGCTGGTTTCGTCCTCTGTTCAGAGGCTAAGGAAAATCATTCTGTCAATATAAAGAATTTTGAATATAACACAAAATGCTTTTTAAATGCCATCATCAAGTGAAAATTTAAATAAAAGATGAATAAATAAAAATAGCTCCCAAAAGTTCCACCCATGCTGACAATGTCTTTTCACTTTGTAATTAATTAATATTATTGGCACTTATTGAAATAAAATGCTGATACAGATTATCAGCAAAATGCCAAATATTGGACCCAATAATCTGTTGACAGTTAGCGGCTATAATAAAACTTAAATGGACACAGGGCTACCTAGAGTTTTGAGTGGCAAATCTGCCACTGTTGTCATTGAAAACTTGACATGCATAGCAACAGTAACCAAGGGGGCGCGGCTTAGTGGCCCTCAAAACATAGCCTCTGTTATCTCTGAGCAGGGGTCCCATCCTTCCTCCTTGCGTCCCTGCAGACCCTCGCAGGTTAATCACTGGCTCTCCAGGGTCCAGATGGCTGAGCTGGGGACAGATTTTTAATTACCACGCTCTGATTTCACACCCTGGGCATCACAGAGGACAGAACACTCCCTGCCTGGCCGCCTTAATTTGTCTCTTTGGATGGTGTAAAAAAAAAAAAGGCCATGATAAGGTGTGCAGAAAGAGAAAAGGGGAGAGCCGAGCTGGGAGTCAGCGTGTGTGGGAGTGCATGAGAGATCATCACTCTCGACAGGCCAGGAATTATATTTTCCTCACCAGGATGTTTCCTGCGGAGCTTAATCACCCTTTATGTCAGTGACACCCGCGGTCGAGCATCAGCTATTATCACATCTGTGGAGGGCCTCGTCACGAACACAGACCCCCCGAAAACCCAGAGGAAGGGGTTCAAAACGGCTCGAAATGGCAGGGGAAGGATGGTGGAGGGGGTCAGATTGATTCAGTGGTGTTAGCAGCAGGACGGAGCGTGCCGCGGGTGTTTGAGTCCCATCACCGAACACCTGTCTGCCACAGAGGGAGGGATGGGAAGCAGAAGGCCAGAACACAGGAGAGAAATGGATCACCAGTCACGTCCCATGATGCACCTTTTTCTGTCTATTTCTCCTACAGTGCAGCTCAGTTTAAGATGCTTCACTGGCATAAAAGTAGAGAACAATTCTGACAAAGCATTCAGATAAGTTTGAACACTGTCCATCTCTCGCTGCTGCTCTGCAACATAAATATGATGACACAAACAGTTCACAGAGAAATCAAATTCAGCAATGCTCTTTTTTTTATTTTATAAGAACAGTCGGCTTTCTTGCCCTTTTTTTGCAGCGTACAGTAAACTGATCTAAGAGTGGAGACAAAGACAAAGGAGACAGTGAGAGATGTAGGAGTGCAGTCAGGACTTTGACACTTTGATGCTGCTTCAACACACAACTTTTCAAATATCACAACACTAAATTTTACAGCTTCATCTTCTCAAATCAGCTTCAATAAATAAATCCAATTTCTTGGACTAAGTATAAATCTAAAATATATTCCAAAATTGACACTGCTTTTCCTGTTCATAGTGTCAAATTTCTTGGTATAGTTTTACAAGCAGCCTGTGGTTTACACTACTTTTTTAGAGTTTGAAAATCAGTCATCAGAATATTGAAACTCTTGAGTTATGTGATCCTTCATAGTGAAAAATTTGTTGATTTTTCATTATTATTGTATATGATGGGGTTGCATAGATTGAACTGAAAAAGTCTGCACTGCATTACCTCCTATGGAGACTAACTTTGGCAAAAATTAATGCAGACTTCCTGCAACTTACTGACTTACTGCAAATTTCAGGAGTGTTAAATATTTTTGTATTATATGGAAATGATTAGAAAGACAAAATACATCAATGTTTATAAAACACAGCAGCATGGCTTGCAAATTTGTTAGCTTTAATATAATGTGGTTTATAATAAAAAGCTAAAACATACAAAGCTACTTCTTGTACACAAAAACTCCAGTAACACAAACGCCTCAACATTATAAAACTTCATCTTTTACTTTCACAACCAGCAGCACACAGCTAGCAGATGACTGTACCGTTTTTCCTGGGAAACATCCAGATGTAAATGTGAGTCCGATGAGTGATGAGCCGGACGCTCTGAGCAAAGAAAACTCATCATGACACGGCAACATGTCATGTCATGTGACTGACTGTTTGCCGTCTTTCAGCAGAAAAGGTAATGTCAATAAAGGTGAATAGTTGTTTGTACTGTGTTTACATATGAACCGTCTGTAAGACTCTTGAGGACTCCAGTGTCTTTCTTATGAAAGGAGTCGCTGACGAACCCTGAGCAGATGCTTTCATTTCTGTTCAGTTTGGGACATGAAACTTTAAGTATAAAGTTTCATGTCCCAACATGATTGATGACAGATTTCTTCTCTATTTTCATCGGCAAAAGTTGGATTGTTTAGCCTGAGACTAAATACAAGCCTTGATACATTTTTAGTACTGACCAAAATGTGTTCTATGTAATATTTATTTAAAAACAAAAGGTAATAATGATAATGATATATTATTTATAATAGATTGTAACAAAAAAGTTGCTGAAAGCTGCTGAAAAAATTCTACAAAATTTTATATTTATATTTATTTTATGTATGTTATTGTTTGTTTCTGTAGCATAATTTAAAAAACAAAATTATTATAATAAGTAATGTTCTCTGGACATGTTATCATATTCTTTCATTTACTAATAATCCCCTCTTTTTAAAAATAGCCTTTTAGGCAACCTTTTACTAATTGCTACTAATTTGTGGGACATTTTTTGCCAAGTTGGCCACTGACCTTTTTCCCTATATTTAAAAAAAAAAAAAAAATACACAAAAAACTCCAATTTTCTCAGTTTCAAAGGGTCAAATACTTTGTCAACTGCATCTGAAGGCAGCACATGGAAACTAATGTTGATGTAGGTTTTAAGGGATTAATTGATTTAAAAAAATGGATGCTTTTGTCTTGTGAAGTACCCCAGCTAATACTTAAAGTATCACTGCACTGATAAAAGTGAGTATACAGCTTGCATATCACAGAGTAACAGTGTAGATTAATGGCTCCAGTGAATCAGGAGAGACAGTACAGTAAAATCTGCTCTTCTTTGCTTTGTTTTTGAAACTCTAAGCAGTTTAGACGCCACTCTAATACTCTGGCTCAGGGGTTTCGGCTGCTGCTGGCGAGGTTTTTGTTAATGGATGCCTTACTGTACCGTTGCTTTAACGTTGCGTGCCGCCATGATTTACGACGGGTGGAATTCCCTTCCTCTGCAGATCTGCTCATGCGGTGTAATTGGCCCATTTATCAGGAACAGCAGAAAACGGAGCTGCAGAGTCACAGATGCATCAAGAATTAATCTGTTGGACCAGAGGAGGAAGAGCAGATAGTGAGGAAGAGGAGGAGGAGGAGGAGGAGAGGTGAATGGGTCCGCACCTACAGAAGCTCAGCTTAAAGGAATAGTTTGACAATTTTGGTTAATACACTCATTGACACGACTGTGATGTTTGTCTGTTCAATGGAGCCAGCAGACGCTTAGCTTAGCTTAGTTTAGTTTAGTTTATCTTAGTTTAAAGACTGGAAACAGGGGAAAACAGCTATATCCTGCTGCTCTTTCCTCATGTAATGAAATCCACCTACCAGCACTTTTAAAACATATTAACAATATCCAATTTGTTTAATTTGTGCAGAAAAAGTGAACAAACTACTAAGCAAACAACTAAGCTAACCATTTCCTGTTTGTAGCTTCATATTTCACAGACTGATATAGGAGTGGTGTTAATCTTTATAATAACTCTTGATAAGAAAATGAATTAAGCTGCAAATGTCAGGCTATTCCTTTCAGATTAGAACCGAGATAAAGTTAAGGCTTTTTGGTTTTGACCGTCACAAGATGTAACATGTTAATCTGTGAGCTTTATAGGTGCTGATAGGCAGATTTTGTTACCTTTAGACCAGGGCAGGGCGATATGGCTTTAAAATATTATCAGGATATTTTAAAACTATATCGCAATACACAGTATATATCAAATGTATTTTCAAATGTCCTTTAAACTAGTGTTAACTACTAAAATAAAAAAAACTTAATGAACTGCAGTTACAGTTAATTTAAAGTAGCTACTGTCAAATAATAAAGTGGATACACTAGTGTTACAGTCACATTTAATGAAATGCAGTTATAACGAAGTTAAATAAAGCAGCTCTGTAGTGACATTTTTAAAAGTATTCTAATAAATAAATCAGAGGTTTCCCTAATACCTCTGCACAGACTTTGGCTCAGTATGACATCATAGCGCAAGATGGCAGTGGCCATATCTGGTATATTTTGGCTTCATTTTTGTACAGTCGCAGGAAGTGGAGACGTATCGTCCACCTTTATAAACAGTCACTGGTTTTTGGTCTTTATGCTAAACTAAGATAAGTCATTAAGCTGCTTGTGTAGATGACAGATATGAGAGTGGTGTCAATCTCCTCATGTCAGTGTTGCCAAAAAAAAGTGAATAAGTACATTTTGCAAATTTTAAACTGTTCTTTACGTATTCCGTCATTATGCAGCGCTTGTTTCTCCCTCCGTGGTTGTTTTGGTGTTTCTCCTCGGAGGAGTTTGTAAGAGCGAGCTGTGACATTCTGACACACAGTGATCGGAGGACACGAGACTCATCAGGAGCGCAGGAATGAAAATGTACGCAGCTTCAGCCTCTGATTCTCGTTCTTCTCTTCAACCTCTCTTTATCTCTTTTTGGTCTATTTGCAGAGAGCTGGGCGGACACAAAGTGCTGACTGAACTGCAGGCAGACACCAGGGCAGAGTGCGGAGGAGTAAGCAGACAAGGTACGTTAAGACCAGAGGAGGAGGCTCTGTAGCATAATAACATCAGCCAGTTTCATAATATTACAGCTTGAGTGGTATTACAGCTTCCACAGAGTTGTGGACAGTTAAAGGCCTGTGTCCGTCTTAATATGTAATTTATCAACGCCTGTTGGGATGTCACTGTTATCTGCATGGTAACACCATGTGCAGCATCCCAGGGTTGTGTTTTGGGCAGCTGACAGATAGGAAGGAGAGAGGCATGGTTTACAGATGAGTATAGCGGTGAGATATTTATGAAAATAAAACACACGACAATCAGAGACGCTCCCGAAGCTAAAAGACAAGACACGAAACAGTCTTCTGTCTTTATTGTTCATTCTAGTGGCCTTAAAGGCAGCAGCTATTCCTCCTGGGGTCGACACATACATGGACATACTCTACATGTCATTATCTCCTCTCCCCTCCCTCTCTCGATATGAAAATGTCAGGGTGGCATTTTGGCACGCTCCACCAACAATAACCGGGAAAATGACTTTTTAGGCACAGTGACAGCTCTGATAAATCTTTTATGTTCTACTATTTGTACATTTTGCTCAGCAAAGTAAAATATGGGTGAACCAGAAACACAAAATGAATGAAGGCGTTTATTTATGCAACAGATGCAACAGAGATTTGGAAATTAGGTTTGTATCCATGCAAGCAGCTCGGTGAGCATGCTAACATGCTAAACTGTGATGGTAAACGTGGAAAACATTAAACCTGCAAAAACACTGTGAGTATTTTTGCATGTTGGTGTTAGCATTTAGCTCAGTACAACACTGTGCCAAAGTACAGCCTCATAAAGCTGCTAGTATGACTTAAACCCTTTGACAGTCTAGCAAATTGGTTTGATTTCTTTTAAAGACATGGGGGGAAAGGCAGTGAACAACTTGGCAAAAAAATGTCCCACAAATTGCAAGAAATTAGTAAAAAGAAAAAATATGTTTTGGTTTTTTAAAGGGGATTATAATATTTTTTAAAACGGAAAAATATTCAGAATACTATATTCAGAATTATGTCAATTATATATTTTTTTCTGGGTCATTTTCTTGTTTTATTTTTATTTTTTAAATTGTATTTATTTATTTATTTATTTTTTGCTAATTTTTAAGTAATTTTTCT
Source organism: Plectropomus leopardus (assembly GCF_026936395.1). Lineage (NCBI taxonomy): Eukaryota > Metazoa > Chordata > Actinopteri > Perciformes > Serranidae > Plectropomus > Plectropomus leopardus. The sequence goes on from NC_142189.1 coordinate 7,907,699, forward strand.
ACTAATTTCTTGTCATTTTTTCGGCCATGTCCTGTTAAGTTGCTTATTGTCTTCTCCCCTTGATTTTCAAAGAAATTACACCAATTTGCTCAGGATTCAAAGGGTTATGTGTGGAGTAAAAATTAAGTGTCTCTTTATGACAAGTCTTTAGTTTCGGGGGAGTTAAGCTCGCCAAAGGACACAATCAAAATTATGTTGTTTTTTTTCTTTGTCATTCAGCCCCTTGAGACACAGTTTTTCATTTTCTTTTACGGTATTTATTTAGAACATCTTTGCCTGTCAGTTCCAGTCAAACTGGGCTATTGTGTCACACTGTCTGATTATTTTCTGTAAAAAAACAGAGCTCTACTTTTACTTAGACATCCCAGAAACCCTAAAGAGTGACACCTCTCCCTATCAATAGTCTGATGATGTGTAAGCTGGCCTGTTTTGACGTCTCCCCTGAGTTTTGAAACAATATTATGGCCTCGTTACAAAAGACGTCAAAGACTAATTTGTACTTGTCAGTCACACCTTTGTAGTAAGTTTTTGGCCCATTTTCATTTTCGCGAGAGACAAAAATGTGCAAGATATTTGTACATAATTCTCACTTTAAGTCTTATTTATCTTTAACCTTACATATTATATAAAATACTCTGGACAAATCTGTCTGTGATAAAAAAGATATTGCAGGAAAATTGACATGACTCCCACATTACAACAGCAGATTTTAACCGCACAAATATTACTTCTTCTAAATATTACTTCTGTCTATAATCTCTATTAAAATATAAATAATAAAACTGAAAATAATAAAATGTCTAAAAAATGTTTGTAAAATTCTCAAAAATCATTAGTTAAATTATTTAAAAAAAACTTGAAAAATACTAGTAAAATGCCAGAAAAAAGAAAGTCCAAAACATGTTAAATAGAATTTCCAAAAATTAAGGTAAATGTGACAAATTGTTTTAGAGAAAATATTAATAAAATGTTCAAAAGTTATATAATAATAATCAACATCATCAAACTTTAAATTCAAATAGTTATGTAAATATTAAAATGTTCTAAAATATTAGTTAAAATATTAATATGATAAAATATTAGTACAATTTCTGAAAATTTGAGAAGTAGAATAAATTAGAAAAAGCAAACATTGTAACATTTTTAAAAAAAATTTTAAAAAAAGTAAAATGACTGAAAATGTTGATTATAGTTTAAAAATGGAAAAAAGTACTAAAATGTTGTTTTTTAAAGAAATATATTATAATATATATATATTTTTTTTTAAATCCAGAATTTTATAAAAATATGAAATAATAGTAAATAGGTTAGAACATTCTCAAATTCTCTCTTTTGTTTTTTGAGCCCCACCTAAACTGAAGCACCACCACCCTAAAAGGTGAAGCAGTCCTCAGAGTGAGAACATCCAGGATCCTTCAGCTGCAGTGACTGTAAAACATAATGTTTATGTTACACTGTTAATTCTGTGCTGCAGGCGGCTGCAGGCTGTGCTCATAAATCCTCTTCAGATTGTCATTTAGTTTGCTCTGATACCAGGTCGAGATTTTCCAGCACAGTTCAGAGGAAATGTCTCAGTCCTAAAAATGTGTGAATTCACTTAATACTGCGGATTTTCACTCAAACGTGTGTTTATCTGCACTGACTCTTAAAATGACAAGGAATAATATGCTCAGACTCTGGCTCTAAAAGTCTGTCTACTCTCATGCCGTACATTTACAAGATGGACAAAATCACTTACTGTAAATATAGTCAACCTTTAACTGCTTTATCAAGAGCAACAGTCCTGAAATGTTACTTTATTAATCAATTAATTGATTGAAAGATACATTTTCAAGAGCAAGAACAGTAGACCAGTTGTATAGTGATTATAAGAGGGGATTAACTGTGATATATACAGTAACATTTAGGAAATTAAATAAATTTATCAAGTAAAAAAATGGTGTTTTAGACTGTTTGTTAGACAAAATAGATGATTTAAAGATGTCCCCCTGGGCACTGAGAACTCCTGATTGCTTTTTTTTTTCATTTTCTGCTATTTTTAGAGAGTACACATTTAATTAATTGACACACTTCACTCAGAGTGGCAAACGATAACTGCACGTGGAATTCCAAATACAAATCACATTTAATCAACTGTAGTAGGTGTAGTAAAAATGACAAGTTTTACTATTTTCCACCAAAATAAAACCCTGACATCACAGAATACATGGTTATATTATGTAATGGCTGTGAGATTAAAAATGTGGTTTTAATCGGACTAAATGGGACATATTCGTCATGAATGGCCTGTTAGGGTAGTGCATTTTAAAGCTGACTCTGCACAAAAACTAATAATGCATCAAAATCAATGCTGTTGCTATTCTCTGACATATCCAAGACTGTGATTTTTTAAAAAAATGCCCCTGCCCTCATTCATTTATGAAATGGAAAATAACTATTTGTTATGAATAGATGAATGAATACATCATGGAATCAAACTTTATTTAAAGATTTACCCCAAAAAGTGAAAGGGAAATATTTATATGTAATGTTTTCCTGAAAGTTTTTGGAAGTGGACATTTTTGTCCTTAATGGCCTTATGTGGTTGTACATAAAAGTGGTACCGGAGTATTTAATCAAGTGTAGTAAAAGTCAGTGACACAAAACTACTACTCTGGTAATCTAAGTGTAATTTGATATTTGAACAGAAAACAAAGAAAAGATCATAAAACAGGTACGTTATCACATTTTGTCAGATTTTGCAGGTGCAGTCGTTTACCGTCACCCTGTGGAGCAGTCAAATATTAATAAACCTAATTATCATGTGAAACAAACAAGCTGTAACCGGTGACCCTGTGCAGGTTTTAATTGATGATCAGGTCACCGGGGTTCGGGTCGGTGTGGCAGCGGCAGTTGAGCGGCTCGATGAGCAGGTGCGCCACCGCCGACCATCAATATTCATGCTGAGCTGCAGCACCTCGCTGAGATCAGTCTTAACCCCTCACTGAGTCATACCACAGTGCATACAGACGGAGGACGGAGGGGGGAGATTGATCACACACACAGGAGGACGCTGTTTTAAAGCACCCACAGCTTGATCCATTTAATCAAAGAGAGTATAAAAGACACAGGGGCATCTGAGGACACGCACCTAAGACTGTGTGCTGAAACAGAAAGGTGAAAATCTCAAGAAAAAATATGGATAAACTGGCAAAGAAACATAGCAGATGTAAATGGATCAACTGGATGCAAAAAATGAAAGTTGCCTTGTTTTTTGGACACATTTTTTATTACAATAGCAGTTATTGGTGACTGCTGGTGATCAGGCTTTCAGAAAGTTAGCCGAAAGTTGGACGCGCTGGCTGTCACTGAATGAAACGAGTGATGACTGGGTTTTTAAGTCCACTGTAGAAAAGAGTTGCATCAAAAAATACTCCCAAGATAAGTTGAACAGCCGTGTTCAAAACAGAAAAACAGCTGGATACACGTCAAGATCATTCTGTCCACTGTGACAGTGACTGTATTCAACTATTTGGATTTTATTGACAGTCACAACAACAACAACCACACTGTTATATATGAAGCAGTTAAATCCAGAAATTCTCAGTTCGTCTCTAACAGAAAGACTCCATGTACGACTCCACGGCTCGTTTGATCGTTTCTGCAAAACCTCACCTCAGTTAGTGTGTTACAAGGTACAAGGTAGATTTATTAGTCATTTTTTTTTAATTACATTTACAAAAATGACTAAGAAATCTAAAATTTGTCCTTAAATCCTGCCTCATCTGTGGAGTGGAAGGAGTTCAGGACTAACAGGGCCGGGAAGGAAGGAAGTTAGTTTGTTTAAACGAAAGTTAGCCGCCACAAAGGTTGCAATGGCAACAATACCCATAAAAATGGCCACCGCTCTGTCCATCCTGCTGCGTTGATTTACATGCAGTTCTTTTTTTCCTGATTTATTTATTTCTGTGTTGAAAACAGGTGCTGTTATTGTTAGCCGTCAGTGATACCTTTGAATTTGACGACCAAAAAGCGAGTGTGTCTCTGACTGTGTGGCACTGACAGAGGGAGTTTGCTTTCTTTGTTGGTCAGGTTTTAAAAAAAAAAAAAGATGTTTTTTGGATGAAAATGAAAAGATTGGAGTGTGTGGGTGTGTGCGGTAGCTCTGATCTCAAACGCACTGCGCATTTTATTACCTTTTAATCCTAAAAATGTTTTGTTGATGTGAGCATGCCCTCTAGTGGCCAGTGGTTTGAATACAGTGTAGGTACATAGTAAATAGTAGTACCAGGCTAAATTCGAGCAGTACAAATTTAAATACATTTTAAATATTACAAATAATAAGGAATGTGATTATAGAGGAAGACTGACAGCTCTAGTGCTTAAATACAGTGTTTGACTGGGTTCCTGCAGAGCCTTAAAAAGGCATTGATTTTTTGAGTGATTGATTGATTTTGATTTTTTTTTCCTGTCAGTGGATGTAAAATTTAAAAAATAATTGGTAACATTAACTTCTCACAGATAAGGATAGTGGAACCAACAACATTGTATATATTTACCACAAGCAATCAAAAAAACACTTCAGCATTTTCTCAGGTAAATCAAATTATGATTATATAATGTAAATAATATTCTAATGTAATAATACTTTTTCCATGTACAACATCTTACTCTCTGGGGCATTTTTATTTTTTCAAACAATATTATCTTTACATTGGTATAAAAAATTCCATTTGTATGTTAATTAAAAAAAAAAACAATAAAAAGAGTGGGGGGAAAATAAAGGCCAAATAAATAAATAAAAATAAAGTCATGTTTTAAGTTAGAATAGTAGTAGTAGTAGAAAAGTTTGGGCAAAATAGCCCCGACCCTTTGTAATTGATGTCAACCCATGTTCAGTTTTGTTTTTGTAAAATTGGTGATAAATTTAACTCTGAGTGGCATTAAAAAAACCTCAAACTTAAATCCAACTTTCACTGAGCTTTAGGAACTCTGGTTTGAGTAAATGTACTTAGTTACTTTCCATGACTGCAAAGTTGTGTTTTATAGTGACAGAACTGCAGATAAAGCGTTGCTGAAGCTGTGAAGCGTCCTGTCTCACCTCGGATCAAAGATACACTTGATCTTTTTATTGATTAATCGTCCTTCACACGACGCAGAGACAGGACACCGTGCTCTGGAGTGACACTGTGACGAGGAAGTGTTGAGTCGCTCTAAGAAACTCACCATTAACTGTGTGTGTGTGTGTGTTTTCTCACTCTTTCACCAGTGATGTTCGTTATCTGTTTATCTATTTTAAATACGGAGCTTGACAAAGCGCTGCCCCCTCACTCCTCTCCCACACCTCCCTCCTCCCCCTCACTGTCATGTGCTGCCTAGCAACTGACACCATAAATAATACGCCTGTGTCTGGTATGTGTGTTCACAGGCATGTGATAATCAACAGGGTATCTGTTACTCCTCTTTACATGCCCGCTATATCTTCACCGGTGGTGCGCTGCGGGTGAACTTCAGTGTTCAGGATGTTTGAATCTGTTTGTCGTCTTCGCAGGCTGAGCACACGAGACCTGACTGACAGCGCCCATGGCGAGCAATAACACGGCCAGCATCGCACAAGCCAGGAAGCTGGTGGAGCAGCTGAAGATGGAGGCCAACATAGACAGGATAAAGGTGAGCGGACACAACGTCATCAGTGAGTTAACTCTGAAAAACTGCATAAACTTCACTACAGACGCTACAGCTGATCAATAACAGAGAGCCGTTAATAACCTTCATGTATTTACCTTGTCAAATATGTGCTGATGGGTGGGTTCAGGTGCTGCAGATAAAGCACGGGCGTGACTAATAAGATTACATTCGGGTGTGTCCCTGATCCAGAAGATTGATGACATGTTTGTGTGTTAAGAGTAAAGCTTGAGTTCAAAGGTCAATGAGCTCAGCGTAGAATTAAAACTGGAGGCAAAAGGAAAACAGCCATCCTAGCTCTGTCCAAACTTTTCCATTCAAAAATCCTATAAAGGTTTTTGACGAGGGAACCAGTGAGATGCTAATTACCGGGTCAGCCTGCAAAAATACGTCATGAGTGAGTGAGAGAGTGAGACAGTCAGTGAGACAGTCAGTGAGTGAGACAGTCAGTGAGTGAGTGAGAGAGTGAGACAGTCAGTGAGTGAGACAGTGAGTGAGACAGTCAGTGAGACAGTGAGTGAGACAGTCAGTGAGTGAATAAGTGAGACAGTCAATGAGTGAGTGAGTGATTGAGACAGTGAGTTAGTGAGACAGTGAGTGAGACAATGAGAGAGACTGGGTGAGTGAGACAGTGAGTGAGTGAGACATTGAGTGTGATAAGTGAGACAGTGAGTCAGTGAGTGAGACAGTGAATGAGTGAGTGAGACAGTGAGTGAGACAGTGAGTGATTAAGACAGTGAGTGAGACAGTGATTAAGACAGTGAGTGAGACAGTGAGTGAGACAGTGATTAAGACAGTGAGTGAGACAGTGAGTGAGACAGTGAATGAGTGAGTGAGACAGTGAGTGAGACAGTGAGTGATTAAGACAGTGAGTGAGACAGTGATTAAGACAGTGAGTGAGACAGTGAGTGAGACAGTGATTAAGACAGTGAGTGAGACAGTGAGTGAGACAGTGAGTGAGTGAGACAGTGAGTGAGGCAGTGAGACAGTGAGTGAGTGAGACAGTGAGTGAGACAGTGAGTGAGTGAGACAGTGAGCGAGACACGAGTGAGACAGTGAGACAGTGAGTGAGACAGTGAGACAGTGAGTGAGTGAGACAGTGAGTCAGTGAGTGAGACAGTGAGTGAGTGAGTGAGACAGTGAGTGAGACAGTGAGTGATTAAGACAGTGAGTGAGACAGTGATTAAGACAGTGAGTGAGACAGTGAGTGAGACAGTGATTAAGACAGTGAGTGAGACAGTGAGTGAGACAGTGAGTGAGTGAGACAGTGAGTGAGGCAGTGAGACAGTGAGTGAGTGAGACAGTGAGTGAGACAGTGAGTGAGTGAGACAGTGAGCGAGACACGAGTGAGACAGTGAGACAGTGAGTGAGACAGTGAGACAGTGAGTGAGTGAGACAGTGAGACAGTGAGTGAGACAGTGAGACAGTGAGTGAGACAGTGAGTGAGACAGTAAGACAGTGAGTGAGACAGTGAGTGAGACAGTGAGACAGTGAGTGAGACAGTGAGACAGTGAGTGAGACAGTAAGACAGTGAGTGAGACAGTAAGACAGTGAGTGAGACAGTGAGACACTGAGTGAGACAGTGAGTGAGACAGTGAGTGAGACAGTAAGACAGTGAGTGAGACAGTGAGACACTGAGTGAGACAGTGAGTGAGACAGTGAGACAGTGAGTGAGACGGTTTTGAACACAGCTGAAGAATATTTCCCATGATGTCTAACGGCCTCTCTGTATTTGTCCACTGACGTGTTGAATGTGTGTTACTGGTGAATTCCAGGTGTCAAAGGCGGCGGCGGACTTAATGTCGTACTGTGAAGCTCATGCCAAAGAGGACCCTCTGTTATCGCCCGTCCCAGCGTCAGAGAACCCGTTCAGGGAGAAGAAGTTCTTCTGTGCCATCCTGTAAACTCGGCGTGGCCCCTCAGCAGTCTGCTCCGTGTGGGACTTTGAACGCGGACGTTCAAAATACGTAGAAATCTTCTAGTTGGGAGGGCATGGCGATTATTGGCCCCCCCTTTTGTCGAACGGCTCCTAAAGAGTGCGAAAATTAAAAACCCACAGAGTTTACATGTAACCATTAAAGGGGTTGTGATTGTGATTTTTTGAGGGGTGTTGCGGCATGTTGAAGGGGTCTGTGCGTTTAGGTGATACAAAAGGGATGAAGTGTGATGATAACCCAGAGACGTGACGGACAACCAGTACCAAGTCTTCAGGTTGTGATGTGTACAAAACAAAAACAAACAAAAAATAGATAAAATGAGAATAAAAATATTTTGTGGTTCTTTTTGGGGACTTCCAAATGTTCTGTTAAATGGTTTGTTGGTGGGCGGAGCGACGTAGGTCAGCAAACTAAAATACGCCTACCACTAGACGCCACCTGGGTATTGGAATGTTTTTGGGTTTTTTTTAAGTTGTTTGTGTTTATTTCAACTTTACCTATCATCTAGATATCTTTCTATAACTGTACGTGAAACAGCTCTTTTTTGTTTTTACACCAACAGGTTAGTGAAAGCTTTTTTAAATGGGATGTTTGAAACATTCTGTGATTTTTCTTCTTTACCTGTCTGAACAATCGGTCTCCGTGTATCAACATCTATCCGGCAAATGTGATGCAGTTTGTCTCCTTCAGATACGAAAACCCTCTTTCTACTGTTTGTATAAAATGACTAGCAAGTAAACTGTGCTGTGCTGTGAGTTCTGAATGTTTGTGTTTGTATCATTGCATGAAACGGACAAACAGTCCTCTTCTCTTTTCCTCTCATGTGGAGATTGTATGAAACACGCGGCGGCCTCCGTCTGGAAGTGCCAAAACATTAAAACAAGAATGATTAAATACGGACTCTCTCACATATAAATAACACTTTGGACAGGTTTAACCCTTTGAAAATCAGCAAGAAATTAGTGAAAAGTACAAGAAAAATACCTGATTTTTGTTTTAAAAAGAAAGAGAAGTAAAAGAAAAACAAAGAAATGCTTAAAAATTTGATTTTTTTGGTAACATATTTTATTATTATGATGTTATTCCCCTTGGTTTTTTCGTAGTCTTTTTAAAATCTGTCTTCCCTAGATATTTTTCGCCAAAGTTAAAACGCTAACATTAGGCTATAAACGCACGGCACTAAAGTCACATGATTTAATGTGGCCACCACAACAAGGTTAAAAATGTCCCACAAATTAGAAAGAAATTAGCAAAAAGTGACAAAGAAAATGACCTGAAACATGAAAATTTGTTTAGAAAAGGTGGGGAGAAAACTAACTATGTCTAGAAAACTAAATTTATGTATTTACAATTATGTTGGGGGTGGATATACTCATTTTTTATTTTCTGTACTATTTTTTTTTTTCCAGGTTATTTTCTTGTACACTGATAAAATGTTGCTATTTTTGGGGCCATGTATCACACATCATTGTTACAAAAATTTACAAATTGAAAAAATTTTAAATGCAACACTTCTGTTTTTGTTCCCATTTTCTACAGTTTCAAGTTAAACATCCAAGACTATTTTTCTGCACACAAAAGAGTCATATATCTCAAATTTAGGCCATATTATTGAGCACTTCTCCTTTACCAAGATAACCACCTGACAGGTGTGGCACATCAACACGCTGATTGAACAGCAGCATTAATACTCAGGTGGATGGGGACAGCAACACAGCACTCTAAAATGTGCATGTTGATTTTGAAAAAAGGACATTTATCCAGATTTCTCATGACCTGAGCTACAGAAATGCAGATTTTTGTCACAGATACCCCAAAGAATCAGTAAGTATCTTCACAATGAGTTGATCGAGTAGATTGAAAAATGATCAAATTGACAATATGATGTGAGATAAATAAAATATAATACGAAAAAGTTACATGCAAGCAAAAACAAACAAACAAAAACAATAAAAGCCACTTGTATAATCAGACGCCTGCTTTTCACAAACTAGAGCCCAGGTGGGGGTATTGCACCTGGTAACTTCTAAAATAGCAAACAATATCTTCTCTAAACATTTGTTAATAAATATTAAATACTAAATGTAGTCAAAGGAGGTCAGTTACAGTAGAGAGGTAATGGTGAGCTAAAGATTTTTTTCGATTAAAATTTTAGTTTCAGTAACTGCACAAACACCATACACCAATAAGATAAGAGTCAATGATATTTCATTACATTTTTATTATTTAATGGGACAACACACATTAAATATGTTGTTCTGTAAATGTGACTATGTTAGGGTTCAGGCTAATTTTCAGCTGTAGTCCTCTGGCAAGATGTTTTGAAACATGTAAAATTATAAAATTCACATATCAGCGGCAGCAGGACACCATGAAGACAACAACAGCTACAACAAACAGGAACTCCCAGGACAGAAAACAAGCCATGGTAAGCAACAGGAAACAGCAGAACAACAGTACAAAACAATAGCACTGCCACAACATATCGACTTTTAGCACAAAATAGTCATGCACAACGCATGAAGCAACAACATAAAGTTTTTGAGTACAAAATAGTCATGCATGCAGTGATAAAAAGTCATAACGTAGACCTTAATAAAATATATGGGAATTAGTCTGAGTAAAATAAAGGGGAAAAAATCGATTATAAATATATTAAGATACTTAACAGAACATATAGAAGGACACGAAGTATAAATAATACAGCATACAAAAACCGAAGAAGCTGGTCCTCGAAGGAGAGTAAACAAATTATTTTTATTTTTGTTTTTAATTTTTACACAACTGTGCAGCTCATTTGCATGTTTCGAGTTGATACATGGAAATACTTCGTCTCACGGACTGGCAGCATGGATGTATTTTGGCTGGCAGTACCTCCGAGGCTCGACAGCGGCTCACTCATTGTAAAGGCCGTTTTGTCAAAGACGGAAATGCTCGACGTTAATTTGTTGCGAAAAGATGGAACATTTTAGACAAAAGCCAGTGATTGGCTGTCAATAATGGAAAAACACGGATTGGACTGCGTGTGATTAGATGACAGTACAATTCCTCCTCAGGTGTAGCCAATGAGAAAAGTTATTGTCAGAAGTGGGATTCGAACCCACGCCTCCAGGGGAGACTGCGACCTGAACGCAGCGCCTTAGACCGCTCGGCCATCCTGACTATACACTACCACACGTAACAGATCAATTAGAAATCATACCAACATCAATCAAATCATCATAGTTCGTTTATGTTTGTTAAATATTAATTTTAAAAAAAGTTTACTGTTGGAATAACAAGGCGCAGTTCAACAAATATCCCTGTTTCCAGATTAAAAGTACTTTAGAACTTTATATAAAGTACAACATAATTTATTTTCACTTTAGCGCACCTCCAGAACTGATTTATAATGATAGCTGTCCACCCTGATAAAAAGGCTGGCGAAAGGTCAGCTAACTCAGAGCTGCTCTGCCCAGCACCGCGACAGCTAGCTCCGGTTATATAACGGAACTGATACCACTGCTGTAAACGGGGTTGGTCGGTGGAAGCAGCCATTATTATCCTAACGGTCAGCCGGCAAGAACCAGCTCGACAAAAAGCTCAAAGAAGAAACTGTAAGTAATTTTTCTGTAGTTTGTGGAAGAGATATCGTGTTTAAAAATAACACGATGAGCCACTTAAGCTAATAGCATTTTCGAACAGCGTTATTTGGTGCTAGCGGGGAGTAACTGTTGTATGACAGCCTCCGTTAGCTTAGCCGACAGTTGGTCTCCTAGTTCTTGATAAGCTAAGTTAGCTAACGTTAAACTAAATGCTCCTTTCTTCTCTTATTATCTCTGTAAAACTCTTAACTGCGGTGTTGTGTTAAATTGTGTCCCCCCAACAAATGTGTCCCCCTCCCCGTACATGCAATATGCCCCCCTCAGTTTGGTAGGTTTGGTAGGAGCATACGAAAATACAAAAACAAAACAAAACAAAACAAAACAAAGTAAAAAAAAAAACCTTAATGTTTTCTTGATTAAGAAAGATATGCTTATTTGTTGTATGATAAATAAATAAATAAAAACGAAAAAAACTGTAAATATACAGTCTATGGTCTCGGCTTACTTCTGTTTTGGTGCATTGAACAAAGTTGTAGTGTTGAGTTTTAAATAATATGGACTAAAATATAGCATATAATATAAACTATGTAATATTAATATTTCCAAAAAAGATGGGGAGTGTGGGGAATTATTAAGAAATAAAAAATAAATCTATAAAAAAATAAAAAGAGAATAGATAAATCCAAGATATAATTAATTTAGAATTATGCAATTAAAAAATGAGTGCCAAAATCATCAAAACACATTAAAACACACTTGGTATTGTAATTAAATGATATGTATCAAACCTTAAAAAAACTAAGGCTTTGGGTCAGGTTTAGGGGAAACACATATCGACGGGAAAACAGTCTTCGACACAACACCGGTTACAGGTTTATTACACTCTGAAACCACAACAGTCTTCATTCAACGAGACACTCAAAACACTTGCTTTAATGTTTTCTGGTATTTTTTTATTTTTTTTATTTATTTATTTATTTTATTTTTTTGCTGCAACAGTATTTTCTAATGTAAATGTCAGTTTTATAATTGTTTTACCACAAGTTGCACCCTATTGCAATAAATGTTTTTTATCTTTATATTTGTTTGTTTTGTTCTTTTACTTTTAGGGTGTCTTTTCTAACATCTGGCCGAGGACTATAGATTTAAAACTATCATATTTACAGCAATGTTTGTTAAAATGCACCACCACTGTAAAATAAACTAATAAAATATAAAATAAGATAAAAGTAAAACTAAATAGTGTTGTCATTCTGGGTTAGAATATCAATAATTCTGTAATACCTTGAAACTGTCAAAGCATATTTCCTGAGACGTTTATCGTACCATGAAAATCTCATACTGTTGCAACGCTAATCATAACATATCAGGTGTGGAATTAATCTGGAGATGCTCCAGTTCAGAAAAAAGACCAAACTTTTTTATGCATGTTAGTTTTTAAGACATGACGGCCTAAATGTGACTCACAACAGAGGGAGGATTTGCTGTTTTTAGCTGAGCTGATGAGGTCTGTTGGTGTATTTCCTCATCTGGCCTAGTCTTACGTTATTAAAGCTAATCAGGCTGTACTCGTCTATCCAGTTCGCTGCTGTTCGCTGGACTTAAGCTTCACTCCTCTGAGTTAGTGAATGTTTAGTTAAAGCGCTGTTTTCTTATGGCCTGGTCAATTTTCCAGGATTTATTCAACTCTTTGAAAAGGTAAGATTTACTAAAGTGCTTGCTAAACCTGTTGAAATTAATGATATTATATACCATATTATATCATACTAAACTATTAAACACTCCACCACCATTTTACCTTTTGAGTTTGAAACAAGAATTTTAAAACTTCTCAAAAAAGGTTTTTGTTGCTTGTTGATCTTCCACTTTATATTAAGGTAAATACTGTATATTTTTTCAGAGATTTTTATGTTGATCATTTATCATTATTATCAGGGCACAGTCATTTCCATATCCTTAAACCAGTTTGCCCCCTTATCACGCCCCAACATTCACATACAGGTGCAAAATATAAATATGTGTTATAAAAATTAGATACGTACAATGCTACACAATCAAGTTTGGTGTTTGCTTGTCAAGTGTGAAAAAGTCCGAAAGTCTGTACATGTTATTAGCTCTGTTGGAAGAGTACTTCACTTATTTATGGCCTTAAAAGAAAAAGATGATTTATCTTGCCTTCAGAAATGCTGCTCTCTCTTCTGGTGGCAGACCGACCGGCTCCTGACATTGTTTCTGAGCTGAGTATCCATGTGTGTTTTTAAGCCAGAGAGACTGAATTTACACGTTTTTTTTTTTTTTACGGTACAAATTTCCACGGCAGGTTTTCAATGTTGCATGTTGACAATGCAAATAAACTGGCTTAGTTTGACTCTGTTTTTGTCCCCTCCTCCTAGTTTGATCAGCATGGCCTTCAACGCTCCACACAATTTCTCCTGGGTTGAGCCGAACAAACTGGCCGGACTGGCACTACCCAGGATGACAGCGGAGTACCAGTACCTGCTGGACAACGGTATCAAACACCTGGTTTGCCTGTGTGAGAGAAAACCACCGAACCACGACACGTGCCCAAAGTTAAAGCTGCACCACATCAAGATACCAGACTTCACTGCTCCTTCACCAAGTCAGATTGAAAGATTCCTCTCCATTGTAGAAGAGGCCAACTCCAAGGGGGAGGTAAGATCTCAGATACTGGACAGACTGTGCTTGATGGATGGTTATGCTTATAAAGTACTTTCAGGACTCTCCAGCGTTGAGTGTAGTATTGTACGCAGGCTGCGTGCACTGAAACCTGAAACATTTGGCTTCAAGTTTACTTGACTTTGACGAAACTCCTGGAACAGTGGAGGGGAAAAACTGACTTTCACAACCTTGCAGCTCCTCCAAAGTGCATCAATCAAAAAAGAGGTACATATATGCAAGATACACGGTTTTTGAATAAAATCAAACCAATTTGCTCAGGGTCCAGAGGCGTCTGAATGCAAAAGTCTTGTTGATCCGGGTTTCGAAGGTCTAAAAAGCTTGTCCTGGGTTTCCTGAGTTCTTTTCACCTTTGTTGGTAAACGCTGTGTGCAGCCTTCATATTTCAGTCAAGGATTTCTTTGTCGGTTAAACCGCATCAGTTCCACTGAAAAACAGTTCCGCAAAAACAAAATTCCTCTCCTGGCAACAACTAATTCAGGCATTGTGTGCAGAGGATTTGGCAAACCAAACACTGTGTTTTTCCTCTTCAGGGTGTGGCGGTTCACTGCATGCACGGTCATGGCAGAACAGGCACCGTACTGGCCTGCTACCTGGTGAAGACGAGGAAGATTTCGGGGATCGATGCCATTAAAGAGATTCGAAGACTGCGACACGGCTCCATTGAAACTCACGAGCAAGAGAAAGCTGTGGTGCAGTTTTATCAGCGCACAAAGTAACTTTAACACAGGTAACAGTTTTGCTTCTGTTAGAAGGCAGAAGTAGCTCTGTGTTTTACAGTTATTAAGCTTAAAATAAGTGCCATAGTTTTATTGCCAAATATCATCTAGGAATTAGAAATTACAAGCATTACTGTGTAAACACACTACAGCTAGAGTAAATAGGTCCTCTTTTTCCATGGTACTGTACACTGTCATTTTACCAGCACATCATTACTGTTGTTTATGTTAACGCCGAGGTTTCTGTTTACAAGGCTTTAACCTTCATTTATGCACTGGACGCCAGAGAGAAGAGACGCTGACGCTCCTTGAACGTGAGCTTTTCAGGAGCCGACGCTCTCTTGATTTTCTCCTCCTGGTTTCTGTAAATAAAATACTTGATATTAGCAGGAATACCTGAATTGTATTGATTGTATTGTCACAAACAGTAGCCTGTGCTGTTTTGAAACTTTATTTATATATTAGATTTTACTCAGGGATTTCTTCCAAACACTTTTGAAGTGTTTGGAAGAATGTAATTGCTATTGGGGTTTGTGGTGATGATACACAACTGTGTATAAACATGTCTGTGTCATTAAAGAAATACTTCACCTGCAAAATGACATTTCTATAGAAAAACTCAAGGTAAAAAAATGTTGAGTAATTAATACACAAATGGTCATGTAGGGGTGAATGAGGAGGAATAAGCTTAGGTCTGACAGAATTCCACATTTTAAAAGGTCCAGCATGGAGTTTTTTTGTGGCATATAATGAACTGAAACTTCTCCCATGTGCTAGGGGAACAGAAAAACTACGCTGGCTGGCAGGAAAAAAAAAAAAAAACGCTTCATCTAGAGCCGATGTGTTTGGTTTGTCGATTCTGCAGAGCAACACAGTGAACCCGTGGAAAAGGAACCACTGTACATATAAGCGACTCATTATAAGGTGACAAAAACACAACAATTCTTATTTTCAGGTGATTTTAAATTAAGAAAACATAGTCACGAAAGTTACATACCATTTCTGCCAATTGATGCCCCTAAATGCTACACACTGACTGGACCTTTAAATCATCATGAGTATAAATATTTAGAAATAAATAGCTGCTGTTTGTTAGATTTGACTGATTTCACTGTTTTACAGACAAAAAGTTTGAACTCACTCTTTTGAAGCCATGTTGTTAAAGTCTTGACTCCGTCCGCTCGCTCTTTGATCTGCAAAAACATGAAAATATGTCAATGTATAATAAAAAAAAGATATCAAGTCAGCACTGACTCATTTGAATAAATGAAACACAGTATTTAATTTGTATTCATAATGTTTGTATTAGCAAACAGTTACCCGTCTTTGCCTTGTCTTCTTTTTGGCAGAGATGAGTTCCTGCCTGCTTTTCCAACTCAATGTTCCCAGCAGAGCTTCTCCTGCTCTAAAGGTGGAAAAACATATTTTTGTTATAGATCATTGTGCGTTTTTTTTTATATCACCTTTATTATTTCAATTTCTGTTAACAGAAGTAGTCTTTTGTTGATAAAAGACAATTATAACCTAGCATATTTTACTTACTTAAGCACCATATTGACACATTTTCAGTAGGTCATAATGCAGTGTAAACTTTTTTAATATGTTTATGACACATTAAAATACCCCCCCCCCTTAATCTTGGAAAAACTTAACCTTTTTCACTTAATTTTAAGCTGACAAACAACAGCTTTACAAAGTATTTGAAGAGCAAGTCGAAATATTTATATTTACTGGTAAAACACTATAATACACTACAATCGTAGTTTTAGAGGAACTCAGATGAAGACATTATAAACATATTTTATAGGTTGTAGGTATAGTTTTGGAGTTAATATGTCCCATTATGATATTGTTAATTCTGTTTACATACAGTGTTGGTAGACATTTTAATTATGTCTACTTTTAATCTGTTTTACAATATTTATATGTGATCATGTACCGTGTTTGTCTTACTCACTGTCCTTCACTTAAGGACGTTTTTCAACCTGGATCGTAATTTTTTAATCTAAGTTACTGATGGGAACAATACATTTTGGTATTGGCTCAGTATTTAATGAGAGCACTGCAGCCAGCAGCTGAAAAGAAGGCTGCAATGTAACCACTTGGGGTTAATTAATCTACTTTAGTCTGTGTTACCTACACTTCCCACAATACCTTCTGGAAACATCAACTTTCTGTCTTTCCCTTCAGCTGTGTCAGGCTTCACCTGTGTTCTTTTCTCCAGCTGCTGCAAAGTCACCATCATGTCCAAATCCTCATCTTCCTCCTCCTCATCCTCTCCTCTCTGCTGAACCTCCTGCAGCCTCTTCTGAAACTGCCACTCCAGGCTGAGCCTCCGGAGCCGGTCGTTCTCCTCCGCCGTGCGCCTCGCTTTACCCTGGAGCTCATGCACCTCCTGCTCCAGGAGCTCCACCACATGGAGCCTCTGCTGCTCCTCCAGCTTCTCCTGGGCCTCCCTCCTCCAGGGGTCACACAGCTCCTGGGGGTCTTTGGGTTTTGCTGGACCCGTGCTTTGCCTCTGCTGAGTGGGAGGTTCTTGGAAGGAGACGTGTTTTGTCGGAGTGATGCTCACTTGGGGTTTTGCAGCCTGATCCCGGGGCGTGGTGGATCTCTGCTGCGGTGACAGAAGTGAGGCCTGAGGCAGCTTCTTGGCTGCAGTGATGGGACACGCATAAATATGAATTGCTCTGTTTGTATTTCCATTCCTGTTAAGGGTTTGGCTCATCCTCGCTGCCAGCAAAGATGAACTCTGGAAGGTGGTGAGAGGAGGATTTGTGTGTGTGGTCACTGCTCTGGTTACAGGGATGTCTATGCGTATCGGCTGGTTGGAGGGAGTCGGTGTTGGATGTTGGGAGAAAGGAGTTCTCCAGATGCCGGCGCCACTTGTGCGGGTGCTCTGCTGCTGTTGTTTTGTAGGAGAACAATGATCTGAGAGGATGTCATGAGTGGAAGCACTCGAGCGGATTGGGAAAGATGAATAGTGGCTCATGGTTTGCTTTGCATGCTGCTCCTTCTGCTCCCACATGTTCTGCCTTTTGTCCAGCAGGGGGCCTCCACTGTCCACACACAGGTTCTCCTGTGACAGAGCGTGGCGCTGAGAGGGGAAATACAGACATGTTTGTTGTGTTACCTTCTTGTATTTAGCATTTTATGAAATATCAGTGGTGGATGGAGTGCTCATTTATTTTAATTAATAGTACAGCAATGTAAAACCAATCTGCTGCAAATAAATCCTGCACTTGCAGTTAAGGGCCACAGGTTGGAATTGAACCCACGGCAGCTGCGGCAAGGACATAGCCTTTTGTTCATGGGGCACCTGCTCTGCCAGGTGAGCTTTTGGGCACACCAACTGCATTAATGTTAATGAAATCTGCATTTAAAAAATGGGCAGGGAAATGGAGATCCGTGTAGCTCTGCCTGGATGACGGTCCGTGTAAGGCGTATTTTAGGATGATTTGGGGACACTGCATCGAATTGTTAGATAGTAAATGATAGACAATATTTGAGGCTTCATTTTTTCCGACATGTCTTGCAGCTTGCCTAGTAGGGTGACAATAACAGTGAGTAATCATTAGCTTAACACTAGCTGGGTTTCCATTACAGATTAGCGCAAAACTTGGGCTGCAAAATAGGTGCTCCATCTGATCAGGGCCTAATGGTGCTAACATCACAACAGAAACAGTGCTGACGGAGCTAATGGTGTGAGCGTGGTACCAGAGGAGCATTAGGATCCTGTGTAGACTTACCATGAATGTCCTCTTACTGGAGCTCTGTCCATCTAAAGGCCTCAAAGACACTTTGAATGTTTGCTGTGGTCGACTGGCTTCAGACAAGTTCTTATCCTGGGATTTAGGGTTTGGAAGTGTCAAGTATTCCCTGTGAAATGTCTGAATACAGACATGAAAAGGTCATTTATGTGACAAATGCGGTTTAAAACACTCTTGTTTGGATGCTCAGCTCATGGCCTCGTTATGTTATGTTATGTTATGTTATGTTATGTTATGTTATGTTATGTTATGTTATGTTATGTTATGTTATGTTATGAGGAACTAGACAGAGAAATCTAGGAATATCTCACATCAGTAGAAAGGTTGATACTGGAGACGGCAGTCATGTTGCTCCCTCTCACAACAGAGTCAACAGGCTCGTCTTCATCCTCGGGGGAATAATCTGCTGAAGTAAGGACAAAGTAAATACTCTGTAGCTGTTTTCAGGACTCAGCCTCAAACGTTAAACGTATTTCACGTTAAGGTATTTACTGTATGAGCCCAGCAGTGATTATAATAGCAGTGCACCCACCGGTCATGTTGGGGTTAGAGCGATAAAGTTGTCTGTTTCTCTGCATCGTTTGCTCTTTCTTCCTTCTGCTGCCTCCATGAAGCCGCTCTGACGGACCAGCGACCACAACACTGTACAGCATGAGCGCTTTACCGTTTGGCTTAGGGTGGCCTATATCACCTTGTGAGGCAGGAAAATAATTTGGTGATGAAGAGCAGAAAGTGAAAAACCAACAAATAATAAATGAACTTTTATTGTGCGTTTACCTGTTGTCTTTTCTGGGGTCGGTTCACTCAGCAGAGCTCCCAAGCCGTGGTAGCTCGCTCCAAACTTTGCAACCTGTAAGGTCACGATGGGGCCGGTTTGCATCATGATGGCTGCTGCCCTGAATCAGTATGAAAACCACATTATATTTCATACTGAACAGCTTTTGTTTTATACTTTTTATTACACTATCTGGTTCTCTTGCATGATGATTGAGGTTTTACTGCTGTCACCTGTTGGCTGTTTGAAAACTGCTCCGTGACATTATCTAGGGAAAAAATACTTTGTATTGGGTCATTATGTCGATATTTGGATATTATTGTTGAGCTTTTGTGTATGTCATCACGAATATTTCATGACATTTTCTGGAGCTTAATACAAAGAATAAAAACCATTCTAGTTCAGATTTATTACACCCAGCTCGGAAAAAAACAACACGAGCCACTCAGTCAGCTACGGGGGGGAGTGCAGTATTCAAAAACTCAAATCATCTTTTTCTTTTGTGGCCATAAAAGGGGATTGTGCAGCATTGCACCTATTTAAATTTTATTACACTAAACTATTTTGCACACGGAAAATGACTGTGCCCTGATAGTTTTATCGCTTTTTCTTTTAAATATATATATACTGTATATTTATGAATTTTGGCTGTGTTCATGCATATGGCATAAATTTGGTAAGCTTGTTTGTTTTTTTTTTCTCTTGGAATTTCCAGCCTAAGTAGATTTTATTCTTCCAAAATAAAATCTACTTAGCATGTAGTAACAATTCATTCATTCATTCATTCATTTTTTCATGTAAAAACGCATCATTGAAAAAAACATTTACAGGGTTCAAATTCTGAAATATTTGATATTTATGATTAGGACTGATGTTGGTTAACAAAATGACTCAGTGAAAGTAGAAAATAACATAATGCATAATATTTTGTTAAAGCTTGATTTTTAAAAGCGCATTTTTGAATTAAAGTGTGTTAAAGTGGGCCCTAAGGGTTAATAAGATCTCATAGAGTATGTAGCTACCTTTCTTGGCTGAGGCCGACCAGACTTTGACCATCCACACTCAGCAGCTGATCTCCAGCTGTTAACCTGCCGTTCTGCACAAAGTAGAGATTTTGTCCATTATTTTAATCTTGTATAATTGCTTAAAAAGTATTTTGTACATTTCACATCTAAAGTTGACCTGAATATATATATGTATATATATTGATTTAGATCTCACCATTTCAGCCGGTCCTCCCTTGACAATAGATTTGATATAAATCCCGAGGTGTCCTTGCCCTGCTCCCTGTGGTAAATAAGAGAGAGGATGTTCATTATTTGAGACATTTAGCAGATAGTTTGGGGTGTTTGACTGGTTCCAGTTTTTGGCAAAATGAATGCAGTCACCTTTGCAGCTACAATGCTGACGCCCATCCCGCTGTTCAGAGGTTTGTTCAGTATGATAGTCTCAATCTCTGGCTCTCCCTGTGCTTCCTAATGAAGAAAACATAAATAAATTGCATGACTTGCTCCCTTTATTCTTTGTTTTGTATTAAAATCTATTTAAAGCACTTATCATTTTTGTTTACCATGTATGTGCTCTCTGAAGAGGAAGTTGGCTCACTGAAGTGCACAGTCCAGTCACCTTTGGAGTTTGGCTGGCATGTTAAAGAGCAGAGACCTGGAGGAGAAAGATTTCAGGTGTGTTTATCTTGGATACAATCATTAAATCTGCAGTATTTTCATGTTTTGCAACTATGACCCAAACCTTTCCGGCAAATTGGCTCCAAAAACTCCCTAAACCCTGGAGGGATTCCTCTCACAGTGTCACAGGAGTATCCTCCCTCTGGCAGCAGGAAGGGCAGGTGGAGGTTGAGGCTCTCCTCCAGCTGGATGTCCCGTCCTTCGCTTCGAATCAGGTTATCTGCCGAGGCCTCCGCAGCCGTCACTACAGCATCGATCAAATCCTGCAGCGAGGATGACAAGTGGATCAGACGGCGGAAATATTTCAGGAAAAGGTCGTTCTGGGGTATAGATTGACATTTGTCATTCTGTGACAAGGCTTCAGGGAGGTGACATCCAATCTGCCTGCTGTGACCCTGAGCAAAACTCTTCATGCAGATAACCCTGATCGCTGACCTCCCTGGAGAGGTAGAGAAGTCTAACTTTAAAATAGTGTACTTATACTGTGCTAGAGATTTAGCTGCAGTTGTAATGGGAATAGTAGTTGAGGAAGTTGTTGCATTAAGTGGTATGGTAAACAGGATAAAGTAAAAAAATGTTGCAGCAGTTGTAATATTTGTTGTAATACTTATTTTTGACAACTTTCTCTTCTTTTCTTTGATTTTCTTCAGAAAACATGCCTTTCAAGTTACCCTGTTTACCTACATATACCCAGCACTGCTCCACTGACAAATGTCACTGGTAAAAAGTAAATGATGACTTTAACTCAATGACTGTACCATTACAGTTTTTAGTTACTTTTACTGTACTTGCTGTGGTACTTTATACTCCTACTTCACTGTCTTTCAGTGGGAAATACTTTTATTTATTTTTACTAAACTAAATATTTGAACTAAACTAAACTTGCACATTAAACCATAAGTTAAAGCGCGTTGCAAACTGTTTTAAAAGTTAGCATATCATTTTCATTATTATTATTAAAAGCTCCACCACTAAACATAATTGAAGTAATTCTTTCACAGAAATTAATTTGCAATTATCCAATAATGTATAATGATAATAATAATACTACATTCTTTTGCATAATGAGTACTTTTATTTCTGATGCTTCAAGTAAAATTTGTTGATAATTCTAAGAAGATATGGACTTGTAATTGAGTATTTCTACAGTAACTTTGGTTAAAAAAAAATCTTTAGTTTTTTTGGTTTTCCGCCAGCTGGTGGCGATCTGCATAGGTTGACCTTTTTGGCTGCTGCTCTTGTCTCATGCAAAGCTGTAAAAGTGGCTATGATATGACTTTTTTGACTGCTTTCAACTCCAGGATTTTGTCTGCCAACTTTTAACTTTCAAACATCAAAAGGTAAGTTTTTAAAATCTAATAACTAATTTATCATGGAGGGAGGGTGACACATTTACCACCAGTCACTGAATGACATCCCAGCCCCCCCCTTTGATAAATAAAGAACAGTCCCTAAGAAAAGGCTGTAGTAGAAGCAGTAGTAATTCCTGTAGTAAATTGCAGTAGCACCTGTGGCAGTTGCTAGAGCAACAGTAGTGGTTGTCATAGTAACAGCAGTGGACGAAGTTCTTTAAAAAGACAAGTTTAACAAGTTTAATCAGTGGCTAAATTAATATTTTTCAGTGGTTCAACCCAGCTTTTTTTAACAGCTAGATAGACGTTAAAGTAGTACTAACTGCAGTAATACTTGTAGTAGTTATTTTAACATATATAGTTTTGATATTTGTATTAACAGCGCCTCGCTCGCGCATCTGCCAATGTAGACTTTGGTTAGCTAACTAGCCATTGATTAGCTCACTATGCTAACGCCAACTGCGGCAAATGTTAACTTCATTTTAGAGTACCCGGAGTTTCCTGTGGTGGTGTCAACTCTTGCTTTACTTCGGTAAGTTAAGTGTGTGCTTCTTTCTGTTAACGTTTTATGAATGTAAATAGATGTTTTGGCTGTTTGCTTTGTGTGTTTGGCTAAGCTAAGCTAACTAGCCCCATTTGGCTGTCAACGGCTGCTAGCTAACACCACCCCACTCTCTGTTGTAGTTGATAATGTCATTTCTGTTGCACTTGCTGACCATTTTATGCTTTCATGCCAAAGTTACAACTTTATTTGTAGTACTTACAGTCGTGTAATGTAGCTAAGTACATTTCCTCAAGTACTGCTCTAACTGCATATTTGCAGTACTTTTACTTTACTGAAGTATTTCAGTCTCATGTCTCTTTCTATTTCTACTCCACCTTTTCAGAGGGAAATGATGTACCTTTTACTCCACTACAATTACTTGATAACTATAGTCACTAGTTATTTTACAAATTAAGATTTTGCACCAAAGTATAGCTGCAATGGTTAGTTGACTGATTAGAAAATTATTTGGAATCTATTTTGATAATCATTTGTCACCTAAAAACCTGTTTCCAGCTTCTCAAATGTGATAATTTGCTGTATTTTCTTTCAATTAATTTGATTTGTTAAATTGCTGAATTTGCTTTCTGTACTGAGCACTTTTACTTTTTTTAAATTTATTTATTTATTTATTTATTTTACTAATTTACTTATTCAGTATCGCAAAACAAAGTATCAGTAAGAAATGTATCACTGTATTCATGTTTACAAAAAGAGGAAATAAAACAACAACTAAACAAATAACAATTGAATAAAAAAGTGAAAAAAGTAACTCAAACACTTACATAAGTTGCAGTCGCAGGGGTACATTATACAATGATATTACAAAATACATGTACAACTGGTTAACCAAGCATGTTGTAAAGGTTGCCATACTTATAAATCTCATCTTCTCTAAATTTAAGAACCTAAAAATGTTTAAATGATGGGAAGAAGCCCCGCTCCAATTTAGCAGGGTTAATCTTCTTGCTGGAATAGTTTATGCAGTACACTTTAATTGGCTGAATGTCCCTAACACAAGCCAGTATTTGGTTTGTCTGTTCCAGGCTACGGTAAAAACATGGCGGCACAACATGGTAATATCTGTGCACGCGGACCTGCTCCCCATGTAGATATGGCTCACTCTAAGGTAAGGAAAACACAGCAATTCCTATTTTCATGAATTTATACAATCAAGAAAACCTACACTATTATATCACGTTCTATTTCCACCAATATATCCCCCTAAATCGTACACAAAGGACCTTTAATGGAAAACTTGACGTGACTTTTATCACACAGAATAAGTAGTCACACACCTCATAAAGCAATAAGTTTATGTGACAACTTGCTGTAATATTCTTCATATATTATTCATTATCATATCCATCATTGTTAATTATTCACATTACTAAATCTATGCTGCTGAGCTCCTCTCTGTGGTTGAGGCTGCTGCTGCTAAATTGTAAACCTTAAGTCTCTTTCTGTGCTGTCATAGTAGTACTTTCATTTCTGTAGGCTAATTATCAAGATAAATAACCTGCAGAAATTTCAAACAGGGAGAACAGAGACACGAGTGGAGTGGAAGGACAGACGATAAGTACTCACAGGGGGGATGTGAGGCTCATTGGTTGCATAAAGGTAGCCAGATAGTAACGTCTGCAGCTGCAGTGAGTTCAACTTGAAACAGGAATTCTGGATGGCCTTCACGTCTTGTGTTGAGTACTTGTTCATGGTCAGGAGCATGGTTGCCTAGAAACAGCCAGGCAATTCTATTGTAACAGCTTGTATTGACTGAAATATGTGCTGTGACATGCAAAGAAAAGCTGAGATAACCGCAAAGCAGAGAGAAAGATCAGTATTTCCGTATCTTAAAAAGAAGCTTGTGCAAAAAATGTAAAGAAGAACGTTTGATTCTGTTTTGCGTTTTAGAAACTTTTTAGAAACTTTGAGCATATTGGTGGTAGAAAACACTTTTTCTATATTATATTGGAAGGAGGGACAGACCTGGATGATGTGTCCAAGGTGGCAGTCAGCAGCCAGCTCCAGGCCCTGCCTCTCCGCCCAGGCTTCGATGGCTGTGAGCCTCTGGCGGAGAGCAGCTCCCCAGTAGTGCGAGCGCAGGCCCGGAGTGCTGGGCTCTTGGCACATGAGTTTGTTGAAGAGCCAGGCACTGATGAAATGGAAGAGTTGGGAGAAGACCTGGATGGTCAGGGCAGGGTTGACTCGACATCGGCGTAAAAGTGACATAGTGTTCATCAAGGTGTTCAGCACCATCTCTGCAGCAGGCAAGAAAAGGAGTTCAGAATACTTGATTATTATGAGGAAAAATCACAGCTCTTCCAAGAATCTTAAATTATGAGTGAGATAATTGTTGCTGTAGTGGCTATAAATACACACTTACCAATACCAGCTGGCAGTGCACCATGTTGCTCAGGATCAATCAAAAAAGTTGGCAAGTGCTTCCTCAACTCATTCTGTAGACACTGTAGCAGATAGCTTAAGGGAATGAAACACAAATTTAAAAACAAAACTCTTCAATATGTAGCCTTTAAAATGCATCAGCACAAGTATTTTCTGTCTGGATGCCTTTAGCTTAAAACACAAACACATAGTTATTGTCTTTTGTTGCATAACTCCCACCATATACACCCAAAGTGATACATCTGAATGATATTATAATATGATGTTTTTTACCCCCCAGCTCTAGGGCTGTTAGCATGTTTCACCTTTTCATAAGCCCAAGAGGAGAGATTACACTCTCTGTCTCTCACTCACTCGTTCTCCCCCTCTCTCACTCTCAGTCTCTTGCTCTCAAACTCAGACCAAAATTTTTATCCAACTGTAAACCTAGGCAGTGCTAATCAAATAATTAATATTCCGTTACTGTGTTGTCTGTTTCTGACCTTAAATGTTTTCTGAAACATATTTTAGCGCACGGTTTAAATGTAATTTTATATTGTTCTTTATCAGTCAGCCACCATATTCTGTGTCAAAATGGCCAAACTCGGTGGTCTGGTAGGCCCAGTGCATTTTGGTAGTTGTATAGGGTTTTTTTACCTCTTGAGAAAAAGGTTATGCCACTGCCCTTTTTCTTTTTTTTCTCTGGTCATAAACCAATTTCAAAAGCACTCACATCTTTTTACTGCATAGACAACCGCGTTTGTGAAAGACCATTTTTTGAAATACTTCTTTAAGTGTGGTGACTCACTCGATGTGTGATAAAAGACTGGGTCCTCATGGGTGACCTATTGACCATGTGCTGCAGTTACAGTTTGTATTCAAAAACTCTCAATCTCTATTGTCACGTCTTGTCATCTGTACCTGTAGGCTTTGTGCACCATGTGAGACAAATCCAGCTGACTTTGCTGTGTAAGTGAGCTGAGGTCTTTGTCATGCTTGAGGAAGTTCAGCAGCTCAGAGGAGTTGGCCATCCAGAAGGTGAGGGCCCCGGCGATGGTCTGCTGCCTCTACAAGGCAAATAACAGCAGTGATAGAACACCTGGCAGATGTATTAAGTATTCGCAGTTCATTCAAGTTTATTTTGGTATGACTGCTTACACATAAGTTTTTCAGTTTGTGCAAATGTAATAATAGTAAGAGGTTTCCTGCACTTGCCTGGATGACCTCCCCCGTCATGGTCACCATTTTGTTTGTTATCGATGATGCACTACGTGTCAGCCCTGAGGGTGGAGAGCCTTGCCTGTAATGGCGTTGCAGAGCAAAGCGTCCCACAGCATAGAGGATGTATGCAGGTGAGAGCTTGAAATGAACTGTGGAGCTGTTGGTGTAATTTATGACTGCAGACAGGAAGGCTTCCTCAGCTGAAATGTGAAAGACACCAGCAGGGGGCAGGAGGACATTATGAGAGGGAAGGCAGTCAGCTTACAGCTGATAAATATCAAAAGAGCATTGCGGAAAAAACATTTTTTGTTTCATACTCACCGTTATCACAGAATTTAATTCCAACTGGTAATCCAGGTTGATCAGAGAAGTCTGGAAAAAAAAACCAAATCATCAGTCATTCTTTTTATATTATGTAATGTAGTCCTTATTGATTGGAAGTTAAATATGTCTCTACTGATGTTATGGATCTGGTCTATTGTAAGACTGCTGCATTGCTTTTTATCATTCCTACTTTTCTACAATTTGCAGATGATTTACCTGCGGCAGCTTGCTTCTGTTGATTTTCGTTCTCAGTGCAGCTCTTTTTAGTCTCATGGTTAGACACACAAAATCTGTTGTTGTTATTCAGTAGCTTTTCATTTGACCTGGATATTTGCGTAAAGGGTAGATGTTATTCTTAGATGTTATTCTGACCATTAGGCAGGCCTGAAGCCAGCATGTCTGGAAAATAAAAATAGTTAACAGTCAAACATTTTACCCATTCTCATCCTCTGAAACCCTGTCAGCCGCTTTTGTTTTATTCTTCTCTTTCTTCTTGTCTTTTCTTGACAGTGTCCTCTTGAAGCTTTGGATCACGCCTCCTTTTTCCTTCTCGTGACAGTTTCCCTTTATTGTTGGACACATTAAAAAAAACAACAGATGTGAGAATACGTGAAGAGGGAGGGAATCTGCGGACTGAATTCATGGTTTGAGTTTTACCTCCAAACTCTCCTCATCTTTCTTGAGCACAAAACGACCTTCTCTGTTGTCTGTGTTCCAGTTTAATTGTACAACCAAAGGCCTCTCGTCCACATCCAGTTTACGTTCTTACACAAAGCAGAATAATGGTCAGAATATTCTCAAATCAACTTAACCAATACAATGCTATAAGAGCTGCGACTAACAGTAATTATCAATATCAGTTCATCCTCAGAATGCTTTGTTGATTAATCATTTCAAAACCTCCCGAATATTACTATCAAATGGTAAAGTTAAGCAGGACATCTTCATATTTTAAATGTTGAAACAAGCAAAGTTTTGTTTTTTAAATAACTTAAATGATTAAGGGATTAGCAAAAGTGTAGCTGATTTATTGTGCCAGCTAAAATGAAAACACAACGGTGACATGTTCCTTTTAAAAATAGACAGTATGGGTCAGTTGATTACCTTTATTAGCGTGGATCTCATATAAGGAATAACTAGTACTCAGCATTTTCATATCAGGCCTGAACTTCTCTGAAAGGGTTTCGATAACCTCATGAGTTGGAGAGTTGCTGCACACACGCAGGCACTTTGTGGCCACATTTCCTCCAACATGATCCTCAAAGTAGAAGCGCATCACCCCATGAAACTCTAGGTTCTGCCAGAAAACAGAAAACTGTTTTAGCTTTTAAGCATGTCCAGTATCTTTTTCTCCCTTATACTTAACAGTATTCAACCTTCTGTGTTCATAAAGTTTACTAAAACCCTATCATTGAATAGGCTTTAAGAATATAAAAGGCCAATCTGTCACTTTTATAAAAAAGCTTCAAAAAGCTTTCAAGGTGTCCCTGAAGGACCTGCCTGGTGCCCAATTCATAAATGCTCTTAGACTCTTAAATAATACCTGTCAGTATCGATTATAATCAATTAAATCTTGCACACCCAATAGCTAACTTTGAATCAAAATGATGTGGGTAGTACGTGTAGATGAACTGTGGTGAACCTCCATCCATTTAACCAGTGCCTAGATATTCATAAATTCATAATGGAAAGAGTCATAATTGACCTCATTAGCAGTTTGAGGTGTCCTGTCAACGGTTCCACTCGAGCACCTGAAATATTGGCCGTTGACCCTGGAGGCTAAATCGTTGACAAATCGCTACCCAATGGGTTCAGAAATTGTTCTGGAAGTAACATCTTTATGATATTAATAGTTAGTTTAGTGTATGAAAGTATATGAATCTAAAAGGCATTTAATTGTTGATATATAAAGTTTAGATATTAGATTAGGACTAAAAGTATAAAATCTCAGAAAATATTCAGGTAGTATCCCATCACTCAAAAATTATTGCATGAAGTACAGTACATTAACACAGTAGATAAATGTACTCACATGGGTAAAGTGGGATAAATAGAACTTTAAATTTGAAAGTACAACTTAAACTGTGGCTTTAAAAGTTGTACAGAGAATAAAGGTCAGTCCAGACTTAAAGATATGATATGGTGTATGAACCCCGTCTGCAGGCGACTCACCTTATCAGGTTGACTTATTTCAAACAAGTCCAGTCTGTTGTTGTTCCACTGTCTGATGACTTTGGCTAATTTCTCTCGTTCTTCCTCCTCCGGCATTTTTCACCAATTAACCTCAAAGTTTCTGTCTGACCGGCTGCTGTAGCGTTTCCCCAGAAAGAGACGGAGATGAATATCCTGTGACAGAAAAGTTTTTATCTGGCTGTGCTGGGTATTGTATCTATGAGGACCCCACCCCTTCTTCAATCTTCTCTCCATTAGTTATAAACTCATTGTACTGTGCAGTGAGTTCTTAAACATAATTGCCCACTTCATCCCCACATCCACATCCCCTCTGCAAGCCCCCACACCCCGCAGACCTCATTTAACAGGTCACTGGATCTTTGTTATGTGAGGCAAACCGTTTCCTAATCACAATCCTTCACAAATCATTCCATCTTTTATAGTCCACCACCAAATTGAATCAGTCATTTTATTTTTAATTGTTATTACATCATTTCTGTGAGCAAAAGTTCATGTTTTGATTTCTAAAGATGGTCAACTAGTGCATTTATTTATTTTATTTTTTTTGCATGTTTTTATATTTTCACCATGATACAGAAGTCATCATGTGATGCTGACAGTCACCATGAGAGATTTCCATCCTCCTTTTTGCAGCGACATGGATGTTTACGCTTGAGGGAATCCCGCTTCTCATGCATACCAGTGATTTTCAACACAATTTATGGTTACATGTCTTCCCATTCAGTCTGCACTACGTATGTAGGGCAGCCTTTGTTGAGTGTTCTGGGTAAACCTACAATGGAACAAAAGCCTTAACAAAACCAACTCTCAATTAGATATACAGTTTAACATTTAAAAAACTTAACAATCAAGACTATTGTTGTCTGGATGTAGGAAAAGACGCTTTTTAGTTGGAGAAATGTATTTTCTGTGTTGATGGTTAATTTGGGAAACAGGTACAGGCCATCAGCATAATTCTTTTTTATTTGCATTCATAAAGCAGAAAAATAACACAGACAGTACATAACTCTACCAAGTTTATATAATCTTCCACACTTTTTCAAATAAGAGAAAAACAATTTAGAAATCACAATACAGCATCTGAATCTACATAAAATTGACTGGTGTGCCCATGGTTTCTAGAGGATGAATGATCCTCTCAGGGATCACAGAGTTATGACCATTTAAAATTGATAATGTGCCAACTACTAGAGAGCATCCTTCTAATTTTTGCAGGTTTGCTCCAAGTTGATATGTACATGTCATTTAAGTTTTGGCAACAAGTACATTGTGTGTTGTAGCAGTTAAAATACAAATAACACTCGCCTATAAGATATTGGTCAGTACTTTTGGGTACCCTAAGCCATCCATAACTCTCAGCCCCAAATTTTTTACTGCGCTGGCTAAAAATGAGAAGCTGCTCGCTAAGTGTTATTTCCACTGCTCTGCAGCAATGGCACTGATCCTTAACATCAGCTGGGACATCCTTGCTTGTTAGTTGGATTGGTTCATCATGAGTTTGTTTTTAATGGCATTTTCTGTCTTATCAGAAAAATACTGGATCTTATGAAAATCATTTGAACTGGTTTGTAAGTTTTTGAGATATCCCTCTAAGTAACAAACACAACAGGGCTCTGGACTTCTTACATTAGTTGCACTGGTGCACCCAAGTCACAACAGGCAGTAAAACTGGAAAGCATTTCTCATGCCATAAAACTGAAAATACTAAATAAATATAATAACAATAAATTGAACTTGTGCGTTTGGAGGAGTGTTACAATTTGATCCACTATGGCTATATGTATGAGTTGATGTTCGATGCATTTCCATTCAGAAACCGTACAATGGTGGAGCAAAGCCTGTACACCGGCACAGCTCTTCACACTGTTGTTGTTGTCACCAAATGGTGACTGTCACCTACGCCAGTAGCTTGTTGCAGTAAGGCCCTGTGTCCACCTAGCATTTCTTTCTCAGTGCCGGTGTCTTTTTTCTTTGTTCCTTGAGAGGAGCTGGTGTCTGTGGCTGCATGTGGCAGCCTGTGCAGAGTGTCTTTTTCCAGAGTGCTCTGCACTTTTTGTGCAGTCGCCTCTGCTGTTTTGAGTTGAAAATCTCTGAACTTTTCAGAGAGGTGTTGTTGATGTCACAGCTGCTCTTTTAGGCTTCTGAAACAACAAAGACAGAGAGGCCCATCTGTGGGAGCAGATTGACTGGCAGACACTGGATGTTGCTGGTTTGTCTTTTGCTTTTATCAATGTATCGTTGTAAGGTTGTTGTTACCTGTGTAGTCATACCTCTATTAAAGTAGAGTAACAGTAGCTTACTTGCTAGTGCTGATGTTGAGATATTGTTGTCATAGAAACAAAACCCACCGCAGTGCATCATTAAAATAATGTTTTCAGAGTGCTATTTTATGAAGTGCTGGGATTAAGCACTGCAGTGCCATGCCATCGCTTTTCTGCTGAAGAAAAATGCTGGACACTGGCCCCAAGGCATTGCAGTTGCTGTCCCTTGTTTTTGTACTAATCTAATAATAATGTCACTAAAGGTTTAGACATACGGCTAAAACTTTTCGGGCAGAGCATGAGAACTTTGGTTCCATATCACTCGTGTCAATGTAATGAATGACAGATGCACCGGTGCAACCAATAAAAATGTTAAGTAGCTCTTGACAAATTTGAGGTCACACTCTGGAGCACTGTACCATGTAAAGAAATAGGTACAAAAACATTTCTACTGCTGTAGAACAAAACATCCTCATCTGAGATTTTCATCTCTTCATAATTAAGCAATTTCACTGCAAAAAAAAAAAAATGCAGTATTGAGGTGTGAGGTTGCAAAGATATGGAGCCCTCATTTGATTTCCAAACACCTTCTGTGTTTCATCCCCTCATGCAAGTCTCTAGTTAACACCTTTAAAGCTTCAGAATATCTAATGTGCAGTAACACCCACAGTAGTACATTTGACAGTACTTTACACTGGCTGAAACTGTAACGACTACCTTAAGACATCATATTGTAAATGCAGCACATGTGGAAAATAATTCAATAATGTTCCAGGTCTTCAAGACTTGGATCATATAATAAAACTGTCTGGATCCTTTGACTTGTCTCTCCCCCTGTGAGAAAACACAGAAAGACACATTAAGGATCAAAAGCATGAACCTGTCTGCTGCACCAAGTTGTAAATATAGATGTGTAAGCATGTTCCTGTGAGATTGTCACCTTTTCTTGCACCTTTCCTGTCATCTTCCCCCTACTGACACCTTCGCCCATTGTGTCATGTGTCATTCTCTGCATTCTGCATTATGTTTGTCTTTTCTATTACACTCTAACATTTTTGGGAGACAAGGAGTTGTATTTGTTGTCTACTTGTTTGTTTGACACTTGTTATTATTGGTTCCTTGAAATATTTGCAACCTGCTAATTTGGTTTTTTTGTTGCTATTACAGTCATTATCTGCTCTGGACAAGAATGTCAGCTGACAATGATAAACAATCTAATAACCTCATTTTAAAATGATGCATTTACCCTTTCAGATTCTCCACATCTTCAATGGTCTCTGGCAGGGCAACTCCGCTCATCTCAGGCAACCTTGTCACCAATCCACTGTACAGCACGGACATCACACCTGAAACAAATGAAAGGAGCTTTTTTGTCTTAAAAAGGTAAGTTTGATTTTTTTTGTTATGTTTTGTTTTAGAGAGCTAAGAGTGTTTGAAGAACATGGTGGCAGGTATGAGAAGACAAAATTATACCGTAAAGAAAAAGTGGCAGCTCCTGCCAAATACTGGCCAGTCTGTAGAGCAAAAATGGGGCCACAACTGCTCCCATGTCACTGGCTGATGAGCACACTGACACACCCAGATTTCTGTGAGAAATTGAAAAGCAAATCAAATCACTTTCTATTTCTATTCCATTTGTTTGTTTGTAACTGGCAGATTTAGTGTATATTTACTGCGTCCCCCCAGACATATTTGGCTCCATATTTTTTGTTTTCTTCTTGCTTTCTGTTCATGATACAGCTTTGCAAAATAATGCTGCCTGTTTTATTTTCTTAACGTTGTTGAAGACGTGATCGTCTTATTTGATTCCGCTTTGTTGGAAAAAGTCGATTGGGCGTCTCAAGTTCATGTTGAGCGTGAGCACTCACATTATTGTGATCTGTACAGTGTGACCATGGAAGTTGTATGTTTTGGCTGTGCAGGAAGATTTGATTATAACCACAGACTGTAAAATTAATTGACGTAGCTAAAGTGTCACCCACTGATTTGTGTCCTCCTGTTTTGAGGCCTCGAGATCTGCATTTTGGCAATTGCCATCTTGGCTTTTTGGAGAAAGAAGTGAACATATTTGGGTGAAAGGCTGATGCTGAGGAGGAGTGAGGGGTGGATCTTAGTGAGAAGCTGTGGACGCTGTTGTCATACAGCTTATCAGTGAAAATGGTCTGTCTGTAATTATGCATAATTTTAAGCCGTAATGAAATCTAAATAGGTGGTTAAAATAAAAATTGTTCAGTTGCCATTAACGTTGAAATTGGCTATAGGGACCAAAACTGTTTTTTGTAGCAGGCTGTAAACATGTTTATTTCTGCTGTTAAGTTGGACACTTTTACATGGAGTTCTATGGGAACTGACTGGCTTCTGGAGCCATCCTAAAATGGCCATCAAGGAACTGCAATTTTGGGCGCTTTGGTGGTTGATGCTTGATTATATCATGTGGGAATGTTCTGTTCTCTCTTTGATAGTCTGATGTTTACATTTAGTTTATCATTGAGTTTATCATTTTTCACAGCACATAAAAACCTCATTTATATCTACTTGCATATTGGTTTCATACCTCAGAGATGTCGGATACATCTCTGTGTTGGCAAAGTTCAAGGTCTCAAATCCAATGGCAACAGCAAGTCTTCCTATGATTGCAATAGACTTTTTCAACCACACAAAATCTGTAGGGAAGACAGAAGAGATGAAATACCAAATGGAAATGCAATCCAAATAGAAGTATCACCCACCCATTTTCAGTTTTTCACCTGATGCCACTTGCACCATCAACTGTACCCACCTGTAGAGATAAAAGGGATGACAAGGCAGGCAATGCCACCTGTGAAGTTTGCAATGGCCATGAGGGAGCGTCGACCGACTCTGTCAACCAGCAGGTAGAAGATGAGGCCAGTGGGAAGCTCCACCGCAGCAGAGATAAAGAAATCCAAGAAGATGTTGTTGCCTGTGATCCCCAACCGCAAGACCAGGCCTTGAAACACAACAGTACTCGTAAACCTGGAGGAGAGGAATATCAAGTGAAATGATCAGTGCACAGTATTATAGTATTGTGTTGTAGCAAGTGCCTTGTGAACTTACCATGCATAAGTTAAAATTAGTGTATTTTTTCTTATACTTGGTGTCCTAAACAAATCCATTACTGATACCGGATTTACTTCTTTCTTTTCCTCCAAAAGAATTATCTGAAAAATATTTTAATGAATGATTATTTAATTTATAGATTCAAATTTACACTGACAACAGCAAAGATAAACAAAGCCATAAGCAGGATACACAGACTTTCTGTCATACCTCTGGAAGATTTTGAGGTAAAGATCTCCCGTTGCATTTTGCAATGTCTGCAGCAACACTCATGGCCTCTGTTGTTCTTTTTTGTGAGAACAGCCAACGTGGAGATTCAGGAACAATCCTATGTAACAAATATACGTCTTTTGGTTTCAATATCAATATCATAGCAACCTGCATATAAATAAAGCTGCCATATATGAAGGAGATGTACCAGTGGTAAAAGATAAACAGGAGGCAGGGCAGACTCATGACCAGCTGCAGAGTTCTCCAGGAGGACAGGAAGTAAGCCAGACCAGACAGGATGACCATGCCAGTGCTATAGAAAGTCCGACCCACCATGGACACAAATTTTCTGTTGTCTGATCCAAAAAACTCAATCACTGTATAAAAAGATATATTTTATCAGAAATATTTTCCATATGTTTTTGTCATAGCACAGATGACTGACAGATGCAGGTTTTAAAATATTAGTATCATGCAACACGAATGACATTAATGAACAGAATAAGATATGTGATCCCGTGTGCTCCTTTTAAATACCCTGTTTTTCTTAAAACCTACTTTTCAGTATGTACCATTTGTGGAGCTTGGATAATTTAAGGCTATACTTTTAGCATGTACGGTTTCACAAGTAAGGGGATCAAAAAAAAGAAGCAAAAAGCAAAATACAATGAAGTACAAGAGGCATTTCTTTTTATTCTTACTCAGTGAGCTCTAGCATCACATCTTGAAGCCCCATTTTTGATTCAAGATGTGGCGCAAAAATTGTGCATACCCTCCAGTGCTCCCCAGGTCACTCTAGGTCGCTTCAGTAAGTAGGCTGTTTGATTTTTAAGGTGCAAAACATGAGAGAGGGGATAACATGCAGCAGAGGCCCAAGGCTGGAACTGAACGCACGGCCGCTGAGGCAAGAACGTAGACTCTGTACATGGGGCACCCACTTCTCCAATTGAGCTGCAGGGTGCTGCAGATCTTAAGTATTGTTATGTCAGTTTTACTAGCCGTGCTCACACTGCTAACAATGCTAACATTGTTTAGAATTGTAAAGGGTTTTGGCAGCTCAAAATTTAGCTGCTTACTTACTGTGTTGACCTGAGGGGACACTAGAGAGTATGCACAATTTTTCCACAGCAATGACACCATAGGCCCGGGACGGTGTCACCAGCGATAATCAAGGCATGAGTGATGCCCTTAGCTATGGTTAGGTATCATTTGGGTTTTTTTACAGCATTTCTGCCTAACAAGCCTGAACTGATAGCACAAAATAATGCTCAACAACATGACAGAACAGGTTTTTCTATTGAAAAAGGCAAATTTGAACTTAAAATTGAATATGTATACTCAATATACAGTATATATAATATATACTACAAGCGTGCGTTTGACATTTGTTACATTCATGCATGTAAGGCTGAACTTTTAGCTATAGAATTACTACTAATCAAAATTATTCCCTTTTATTCTCTCTATTCATTGTCCCTAATGAATTCATATATTCCACAATTTAAAGACTTTTCTCTCACACGAGGTCCAGTGTTTGAACATACCTAATACATAGCTGGCCGTCCATGCTCCTTTTCCGCAAAACCCTTGTAGAAATCGAAAGACGAGCAGCAGGGAGTACCATGGTGACAACATTACCCCTACACCTGAGACACCAAGGCCAACCATTGATGCAATGAAACATGGCTTTCTGCCAAACCTGGGAAAAGACCATATACTTGTATTATTGTTATTTGATGAAATTAGATTGCTGTGCTTTTATCATTTTATGGAAATTGTGAGTGAGAAAAATAAAAACTAAGCAGCACGTAGCAAACCTGTCAGCCAAGTAGCCAGTGACAAAAGCGCCAATAAAAAATCCACATGCCAGGAAAACTTGATTTAGATCAGCGAGCCAAGACTTCTCACAGACCAATGAGAACTAAGAGAAAAAATTTAAATGCACAATTTCTTAAAAAACAAATTAAATTGGATAGTAAAATAATTATGATTATAACATTAAATAAACCAATGTTAAGGATCCAGAAAACTAACTTTTAAAGTTAACATTGAGGGGAAAAAAAGTAGTGCTGAATTTTTTACACAAAAAAATGCATTTATTGTCAAAGAGACTATTGCTCTAAAATGGCTGATGATAACACAACATTATTCCGTTGTTCCTCATCGCTTAGTTAATGTAAACACAGGAGCACAACATCTTGTGAATGCTATGTTGATTTATGTTGTGTGTTGAGCTTACTCTTTCAGTTATCACATGCAGGATAAAAAGGCTAATCCAAAAGCAAAAAAAAAGAACCTTAACTAATAAAAATTAGTAAATGATCTATTGACATTACAACATGGTGGTGTGCTGTCAGTAAAAAAAAAACTAAAAAAAACCTACCTCAGAAACAATAGTGCTGCGGCTTTTGTCAAACACCCATCTGCCATCACAAGGTGCCAGCTGGGTTAAATTAGAAGTCAGCATCCAGTCAAGTTCACTGCACTTGTTTAGGTTTTTGCTCCAGTCCACTGCAAACCTCTCACAGCGACAGAAGGATCCTGACTGCTCAGAGCGGGGAACTGTTACTTCCCGCACTTCGACCTCTGTCCAGCCGCATTCTTCCCGGAGGAGCTCAGATCCAGGACTCCAACACCAGTGGTCCGGAGTGTGCCCTAAGAAAACAGCCCCAACAAGTACATAAGCAAAAATGATCAACGGAAATGACCCAAGTGTGACAATCTTCTTCTGGAAAGGCCCAAAGTCTCCGATGTGCTCAATGAGTCTGTCTACATTTGCCATCTCTGATTATCTCGTGTCCAAAAGATGCTGGGTCTGTTGAAGTAGCTCCACTGTCAGTCCAAGAAGAGTCACGTCTTTAAATAGAGGAGTGGGGCACAAGTTTTGATGAATGGCCTTTTTTTCCCTCACTCTTGAGTTCACTGGTCATCTTTTCAAGGTACAGGAAAAGCTTATCATGCAAAACTGGTTTATGGGGCTATTATACATAACTCCTTTACTCCTCCTTTACTTCCTTTGGTTTCCACACTGCACTTCTTCCAGTTATGAAGAGAAAATCTATTTCTCTTCAGAGGGCTTTTTTGCTCTTTTTTAATTACCTGAATAAGCCATGGAGCACTCCTTCTTTAGCACAAGTTTAGAGTTTGCACTAATGCACCTTTCAGAAATGCTTTGTCCTTCGAGTATTTCCTTTTTCTTCTCTTTTTAAGCCATGATAGTGGCATGGCTTTAGGGATGGTCATCTTGTTGGTTAGACAGTCAGTCTGCCACTTTGCTCAAGGCAAAAATATCTCAACCACTATTGGACACTGGACACTTTACCACTGATGCAGATTGCAGCCAGCATATAATAACATCAATTCATGGCTTTTAACATTAAGCTAGCCAGCTAACTTCTAAACTTTACATTTTGTGTATGCTTGTGTGTGTGTGTGTGTGTGTGTTTGCAAATGTTTGTATCATTCAGTGTTCACTCTGGCGCTTTTTGCAGGTCTGTGAATGCATAGGCGACACTTTTCATGAGTTTGTGGAGTTTGAGTTGCAGGGTGGATGATTGATCAGTCGATCCGATCAGAGCTGATCAGATAGGTGGATGAGAGGAGCAGAGCCAGTGCAGTAAATGCTTAAGTTTGACTTTTAGTGTGCCTGGCATTTTGTGCCCAGAGTACGCTCTGCGCCCTGATAGTGTGCTGCAATCTACTACCGAATAGTAGGCCTCTATATATTCCAATAATGCTCCTGATGCAAGATCCATCTCCAATAATAAAAAAATCATCACATGGCAGCCAGGTGTTTTAATGCTGGCGTGGTGCCACAAATAAATAAATGTTTGGGAAACCTTGTCATTTGCTCTGCAAATTCCAATTTGTCTTAGATAAATTACCATCCTAAACTAATTTAATAAATAATGTTTTGTATTTTTCTAAAAGCCCTTTTAACAAAAAGTAGCCAGAGAAAAAAAGAAGACATATACACTTCAGGACTCCATTAGTTAGAATATAGCATAACATAAACATTAACCATAAAGGCAGCGTTTCTGAGAGAAAACATATACTTCAATCAAGGTTACTGAGTTCTCCTTTTACAAAAGCTAATGTATACCCACGGTGCCCTAGTCTCTTCATATGATATAACTGGTTAGACAACACCATTCACCATTTTGTTGTTTTTGGTTTTTGGTGAAATGACAATGTAAGCAGTTTCTATCTTAAAACATATACAATATAGATAAGGGTGGCTTATGCTATACTGATAAGATAGTAACCAATACTTTCAGCACTTCTATTTATGCGGTGCACCATCATTTGTGAAAAAAACCCCAAAACAAAACAGACAAGTATGATAGTAAAATGTATCAACAGAAATAAACCAGTGTTGCAGTCTTCTTCTGGAAAAGCCCATGTGATCAGATTGTTTGTCTACATTTGCCATCTCGCTGGTTAGTTTATAGACTCTCTTTGTCGTCCAGTACTCACTTTTTATTCACATAATAAGTCATGCTCCTGACATGGCTTTAGGAATGGTCATGTTGTCAGTTTGGTTGGTTGATCAGCCAGCCAGTTTGGTCCAGACTGAATTATACCAGTAACTATTGGATGGATTGTCTTGAAATTTGGTGCAGACATTCATAAACATTGGTAAATCTCTGACTTTTCTTTTAGTGCCACCAGTAGGTTTACACTTTGAGCTTTTAGTGAAATATCTTGATGTATTTTATTGTAATTTGGGACTCTCCAGGGGCCTATGAATTCTTAAATGTTGGATGCATTTTTGGCACCCTTTTCTTTATTTTTAAAGGTATTTGCTTAATTTTTGACTGGATTATTCTCTGAAATGTATACATTGATTTAACGTCATTTGCCCTGCATATTCCAGTTTGTACGAAATACACTGCCTTATTGAATTTATTGAATAAATTATAGTGGCTGTTTTATAATTTTCTCTGAACCTGCATGACAAACTTAAAAGAGCTTGAGAAACACAGAAGCCTTCTGGGAGTCCTTATGTATACATCCTCTGGAGTCAAATACACTTTGGGACTCCCAGTAGTTAAAATGTAGAATGATGTAAACATTAACCAAAAATGCAGCACTTCAGAGAAATAAGTAATACTTTAATGAAGGTTTCAGAGTTCTCCTTTTACAAAAGGTAATAGTATATACCAAGCATCACATAAAATTCTCAGAAAACCAAGGGAAGACCTTGAAATAACGTCATGGTTTTCTGAGAATTTTGGCTGTTTTGTTGTTTTTGGTTGACCTCAACTGGGCTGAAGGATAAGAATTAATAAATAAAAGTACATTGCAGCAAGATAAGACAACGTTTTTGAGCTAGTCACTTTATGAGCAAGTATTTCAATTATTCTGGAGTAAGGACAGTTGTGTTGCGTTAGAGGATGTGGGCAAAACTATCACCATATATTGGCACTTTTCTGCAAGTATGAGCACGAGGCAGAGCGTTTTTCATAACAACTTTAGTCTTTGATAATTGCAAATAATTGCAACAGTTTGATTAGTGTTAGAGTTTTAATACAGTGTGAACTCAATCAGTTTTGTTTTAAAAATTGCACAGAAGCATTTTATTGGTTGTATTTATCATATTTTACCAAGTCGAAACCATCAAGCTAATTGTCACAATATTTTTGACTTTACAACCTGACATATAACAGTCACTGTTATTCTAAACTGATACAAGAAGTTTTTCAGCTGACATCACCTCCTTCTTTTCTGCTTTAATGAACCTGTGCTGTGTTGTTCGTGAGGGAGTTTCATCTTCACTGTGCAGATAAAATATCCTCCACTGAGGGTCTGTCTATGGGACTCTGACAGCGGTGAGAGAACAGCACCCTCCCATGTTCGTCCAAAACAAAGTCGCCTCCCAGCTAAAAAACAAACAAAACAAAACAACAACAAAAAGAAACAAAACCACAAGGATTTTTTAAATGAATTTTAACAAACTTTCAGTATAAATGTAAAAACTAAAAGTCATCATGGGAGAAAGAATGTACAACAGTTAACAGTTAAAAACCTTTTAAGTAAATAGAGAGTTTCTGAATTAATGCAATGAATTCTTTATTTTGTTGTAAATTTTTATCTGAACATGTGCACTGCACATTATAATTGCATTTTCGTGGATAAATGACAAGTTTCACCAGAGAAAAGGGACTTTAAATGTGTCACACAAAAACACATCAAATTCTGCTGCTACCAACTTAAATGTCTTTATCTGTGCGAGCATCATTTTACCTGAAACATGTCGTCTTGAATCGATGGAAGCCCTCTTGGAAACTCCATATTGGCCACCACGTATTCAGCATAGAGCAGCATGTTACTGAAGTTTAAAACTTTCTTCAGAGACGCTCCCAGGCCGAAATCAGTATACATCTGCAACACCCGACAGAGTTAACCACTAGCTCACCATCAGGAATATTATAAAGTGTATATTCTGTTTTATCCTCTGACCTTCCTGTCAGAGTCCAACAGCATGTCATAGTGACAGCCAGTCTCCTGCAGCCAGTGTGAAGCTCCCTCCTGACAGCCAAATGAAACCACAACCACTTGCATTGAGTGTGCATCCAAGAACCTCTGAAAAATAATGCCAAATATGACAGCTTATAAGCTCTAGCAGTCCAGGGGATGTTGAATAATTGCAAAGCTTGTCTGTGATCTTAGTCCTGTGTAAATCTGCAATATCTGTGATTTGTTGAGTAAAATTTTCACAACAAATTGGCTACCTTCTTTCCTCAAACAGAAGAATCATGTGATAATAATATTAGACATGAGAGAATTGGCATCCTTGTGGTTTCTTTCCCGGTTGAGAATTATTGAGACTGTGTTTGCAATTATAAATAAAAAACCTTCTGATAGCAATTCAGGAGGCTCATATCGCCACACAGCATGAAGACCAAATCTCAACAAGAGCAAGCTCAAATTCATCAGAAGAACTCAAACTTTGAAGATAATGAGATGTAAGACAGGCATGGCAGCATGCAGCAGGGACATTATTCTATCTTTAACAGCCTCAATTTAGGATTTTTTATCAAGGCTTGACATCATATCTGGGGGATAATGTCAGTAATTATGAGTAAAATACAGACTTGGCTTATCCTGTGTGAATGTGCTGCATGAAACTACACAGAAAACTGAGAGACGGGATGATAATAGATCTGGTCTAAAATCATAGACCTTATATAGCTATAACTGGGAGAGAACATGCAAGTTTTTAAAGGGAAATATAATACCAACATGCAGCTGCGCCAAATATTGAAGTCTTGATTTATAGCAGTTTAGTTTTTCAGTCAGTTTAAATTTTATTTTAAAGATAGAGGTGTCACCTGACTGTGGTTAACCTGTGGAATAATTTGCTCCCTTATTGACAAGTTTTCTGGTTCAAATGTGATTGGACACTTTCCAGTTTTCCTCTCTGATGATAAGTAATTTACTCAGACTTAATGTAGCCATGGACCTATGGCCCATATCAGAAAAGTGCTTCAGTTTCTGAACATAAAATCATTACTATCATGTACTTTTATTAAGTTAAGAAGAAAAAGGGGAAAATCAAAACAGCAAATGAATAAATACAAAAGTCTACCCTGCCATCATCGAGTGCATCCTCACCTCCTCCATCACCATCTGGTACGCTGCTGCCACTGCCAGGGACAAGGGCAGACTGCAGCTTATCACTGGCT
This sequence comes from Plectropomus leopardus, assembly GCF_026936395.1. Lineage (NCBI taxonomy): Eukaryota > Metazoa > Chordata > Actinopteri > Perciformes > Serranidae > Plectropomus > Plectropomus leopardus. Next base: position 7,949,780 of record NC_142189.1, read on the forward strand.
CTGCTGAGAGGGTGATTGGCTGCAATCTGCTCTCTCTCCAGGACCTGAACGCCTACAGGACCTTGAGGTGGGCAGGAAGGGTTGTGGCTGATCCCTCCAAGCCCAGAAACAGACTTTTTGAGTCTGGGACCTCCCTGACATGGGCTCTTGCACATCCTGCACAAAACTATACAGCTCTCTCGATATTAAACCATTACATGAAACACATTTGTAATAGTAATATTAAAGTAATACTATATTTTATACTATATATCTTTTTCATATTTTCTAATAATTTTTGTATTCTATATATATGTTCTTGATTTTTGCAGTACTTTGCCCTTTTTTTATTAACATGTCTATGCACGCTGTCAAGCAAATGCACATCATCTTATTTTAACTACCTGCACTCAATACAGTAGAAGTACTGTTTTTAAGTTTTTAAAAACATAATTTTGGGCCTTGAGCATTTTTCATCATTTCTGGTATTTATTGATAAAATATTCATTTGTAGGTTTTTTTTTTCCACAATTCCTGCGCTGTGAGAGTTTCGTTTTAATGTAATAAAAATAATCATGTTTAAATTTGTAAGTCTCAAAAAGCTGCTTCCTTAGCAAAGAAATTAGTATAGCATTATTTTAGACAGTTGAAGATCTGTTTTTGAAGTTGGCTATTGTAGTTTCTGTCTGGTGAACAAGCTGGTGAACATTGTTTCCAGTGTTTCATGTTTACCTGATTCTTCTCCAGATCTTTAAGGTGGAGACGGCAGAGCAGACAGGAGAACTGACGGATTAACACCAGCAGGATCTTTTTACCTTTCCCAAGATATTTCTCTAATTTCACTACTCTGCAAAACACACATAAACAGTAGACTACTTAATAGACCACAAAGGGGGCTACAAAGTTTTTGGCACGTTATGTCATTTCTGCTGTAACTAGCACAGTGTTAAGTTTAATTTTAACAAGTATGTGTGCTTAAAAACAAATGAATCAAACTTACCCTCCTGTTCTGGCATCAATGAGAGATATATCAGGTGAAATACATTTTGACTGATGTTCCCCGGCCAGTATTTTAGCACTCAGTTGTAACTCATCATCCAAACGCTGCAGAAAGGCATCCCACTGCACCTGTGAAACATTGGCCACAGTCAGTAAAAACTAAATGCTCTGATAAGAATATTTAAAAAAACATTTCACTCACTTCTAGTTGCTGAAAGTTGAGCACAGCGTCCTGTACAGCAGCACAGCTGGAGAAGTCACACAACAAAGTTTTTACTGTTGTTTATTGGAACTGTGAGTTATTTTATGAATGAATGCACAGAGAGGTTTATTGTTGCACAATCAGTGTATTTTTTTTACTACATCAGGGTGTCAGTTATAGAAGGTTTGGTGGCCAGAAAGAGTCTTTTCTCCCTATTTTTTGGCATCATAATTCAAAGTGAAGTATATTTGAAAAAACGTAAAAGTAAAAGCTGTGTATTTTTGATTTCCCAGGTGATAAATTGATTACATGTAATTTGACGGTCATTCATAGGGCTGGGTATTGGTACTCTGTACCTTTAAGCATATCAACCAAAATAAACCAGTACCAAGTAGTATTGAAACGTCTCTGGTCAAATGATACCTGTATACGATCCTTTTTGCACCCAGAGCTACAAAACAAAAGACTGTTTTTAGGGTTTTGCTCGTGGCCAATCACCTTAAATGTTTTTTGATTTAATGTGACGCATGAGTGGAAAACTACTGCAGTAACTACAACCTATACAGTCCAGTGTTTTCCACAGAAATAAATTATATTTGTGGCAAACAAACTGTTTGATCATCACAGTCAGTTTCTTGTTAGATTGATCAGAGATGACTGGATCAGATCGGTGGATTAGAGGAGCAGCTGCTGCCGAGGCCGGTGAAAGCAAACTTTCTCTCTTATTTGGCAATCATATTTCAATTAATCGATTAATTGTCGCGTCTATAAAATGTCTGAAAAAAGTATTGCTTGATTATCATATTAAACAAAGTAAACAGCAGATTGTCATGATGAGACGAGGGAATTATTGGTATATCTACTTGTAAATGATTTGGAAAAAGATGCATTGGACATCAAAATAGTTGCAGAATAATTTTCTGTTGATCAACTTAATTGATTAATTTTTCAATCTCTAGCTCTTACTGATTTTTTTTTCTCCAGAGATCCTCTGCATCGTTTTTGGTCTGAACAGACAAACTGTGAAATAAAAAAGAAAAAGAAAAAAGAATGAGTTGAGAAGTATGCATGTCTAAGAGTGCAAACCTGAATGTGTCCTCCTGTGAAGCAGAACACATTCAATACTGTGAAGTATTTATTTATTTTTTTAATACAAATATAAATTGCATTTTTAAAGGTGCTTGATATGCTGTGTATATACAAAACATAACCTTCTGTACAAAGCAGCAGCAACTTCGATCAGACCAAGCATTGAATGTTTTTGCTCTATGCGGATTTTCTGCCTGATGAATTCCTGGAGAGAGCCTATATGACAGAAAGTAAATGAAGTTAATGTCTGACAGTCTGTTTGAGTTCATTCTTTGCGTCTAATGATTGACAGGCCTCCTGCCCCCCCCCCACTCATGGTACGCTCATAAATCGTCTGCCAACTGCTGCACAAGCCGTCTGCATGTCTATTTTTATGTACACTTGTGCGGCCCCACAACATGCTGCCTACCTTCCCTGCTCTCCCTCTCGGCGAGGTCCAGCAGAGCTCTTCCACTTTCCACAAAAGCTGTCAAAGCTTTCACCACAGTCGAATCTGCTCCTTCAGCCATTTTCTGTTTTGTAATAGTTTCATAGATATGCAGCGTCTTATCAGTGCAGCGGAGTGGAACAGGCTGCACTTTCTCTCGAAGTCCACTCTGAGTAACTGGATGAACAAAAGATTTTCTGTTTGAGCTCATATTAAAGGGGCACTCCACTAATTTCATACATACGCATCAGTTTACTTATCATAAGTGCCACCGCTTGTAAGAATTGATGTATATCTTCTGGGGCTCTAGAAGGAGCTTTGTTGGTCTGACGAAAGTATTCAATCATTTATGACTTAAAAAGCTATTTTTGTCAAGTTCAAAAGAACCAGATAGGGTCTTACAAGAAGAAGCCAATGGTTGTAGTCTTGGTTGTAATAAGGGAAATGTAGGATCCAGTCTTTTGAGAGGTTTACTGCTTCAATTTTGTGCTTCTTTATGTAATCTGTTGCTCGCAACCTGACTTTTTGGAATTGCAATATTAATTTTCTAGAAGGCCCCTGAATGTCTTCTAGTTTGTTTTACTAATTTGTCACAAAATGTAAACATGTAGAGGTGTATTCACTTATGTTGCAGGTAAAATTACTCTACACAACAAACTCTTCCAGAATTGGAATTAGAGATGCTAATTCGAAGAGAAAGCTGCAGGGTCTTGAAGTTTTTCTCCACATTCTCTATTGTCATTGTAGTTATTTTATTTAAATTATATTCTCAATGTTATTTGACATAGAAACACAGGGTTTGCATGGGGTATAGCTATAAACACTACAATACCCATGAGCCTCGGCAGCATTTCAAAATACTTTGTTTTTGCAGTTGTGTCCCAGGGCCGTATGTTTCCCAGATATATTTTGTACAAAATGAGAACATGACAAAGGGTCCTTAGTTCCCCAGCTCGACAGCATATAACCTGAGAAAGATGCTTCCCATTTCCCATTTTGCTTAATATGACTTGGGTTAGGTTAGGGGACTAGAGTAATGACTCAGATACCCCTTTTCCACCAAATCAGTTCTTGTTCTTGAACGGTTGCATTCAAGACTCTTGGTGCTAGGTAGTGAACCAGACTGCTTTTTTTGCCAGTTTTGAGTGGAACCATAAAAAACAAGGGCATCCACAAAGGGCATTGCACAAAGCACAACAGAAGTAAACGCTAGTAGCAAAATCACAGATTACCTGTAAACTTCTGTTCTTTTTTTTCCAATATCTGTTTTCACCCAAAAAACAAACATGGCCCAGCTATTAATGAGCACACTGTAGGCTTTTTTTCCTGACGATTTCTCACTTGACTTTTCCATTAATACCCTCTCCATCCTCTCTTTCCAACCTGTAGATTATGGCATGCCCACTGATATCATCAGGGTTCACACTTCAGTCAAGGAAATCCTTCTATCTCTTGGTCCCAGGTAAGAAGCAACTTTTCGGGCTCTGAGGCAATTTATTTTTAGTCTAAATGCTCCGAACAGTTCATTATTAGGTGCAGGAACCAGCACAGAAATTGGGTAAAAGAGTGATTAAGTGAGTGAATTGTGATAGCACAGGTTTTTGTCGAAATGTAGTTGCACTATCTGTTAGGAGAGCTCCCTGACCTCCCACCCACACACACACATAAAAAAACTTGGTAAAGATATTAGAATTGAAAACAACAACTAACCCATTAAGGAGTAAAAAGGCTAACTAAGGGTCAGTAAAGAGGCTTCGGTCCAGGTTTAATTCCCATTTCTAAACAGGTTTAGATTAGGGTTAAATGATATCCATAACAACTAACTATTCCTATCTCCAAACAGGTTAAGAGTAGGAAAAAAAGACCTGGAAAAGGGGTCTTAAACCGTCACACAAAATGTTACTGCTCAATTTTAAATCTGTCTTTGGGAAATTTGTCTGATATGTCCTATGTGTTGATATGCATAATAAGCTAAAACTGTTTCACGAACATGAACACATATGGAGGATTAATTTGTGTTAACAGAATTTTGAACGTGGGAACATTATTGTACCATGAATGATACCAGAATCAAACAGATTTTTAAGCTCTCTGTCTCTTGCTGAAATGTACCATGGGAGTTGAAGTTAACTCATTACATTATGTCATACTTTTCATCTAAGAACTTGTTTTTTTCTAACACACCTGTTAATGTTTTGGGTCGATGATCCGTCAGGACATTCTTAGCAACGTTTTGGTCTGAGTTAGACATAAAGGTATAAAACTGCTCAGTTGTAGCTGGCCTGTTGCAGCTACTAAAATGCACCCTCTCTTAAATCTTAAGATCAGGATCAGACACTGAACGCACAGCCAGCATTTCTCTTTTTATTGCTCTGAATCTCACACGAGCCAGATTTCTTTTCCACATTAGTCGCAGCATTAATCAACTGACTCCATCTCCAAATCTCTCTGTTCTTGGCACCCGTGCTCTAAGACTTCCTGGAGATGTTCGCCGGTACTGTCACTCTCCTCTGGCTCCTGGACGCCCTCAGAGAGTTCTTGTGATTGGCTAACGACTGTTTCTGTGGGTATAACGTGAGAGATTGTGAAAGAGCCGGCGATCTCCTTCAGACGGGCCTGCTCAGCCTTCACTTTAGCCAGTTCCTTGGTCAGTGGAGTTTCAGGTGTTGGTTTTGCGACGGGGGCTGCAGAGGGAGGGGCGGGTTTATCGTCTTTAGGTTCTTTAGGGGTCTCCAACTCTTGGGGGCCCTCTTTCTCAGTTGGTTCAGTAGTTTTGATGTCTGGTTGACCTCCAGCTGCCTGCACCTTCTCATAAAGACCTTTCCTCTCCTCTTGCAAAGCCCTGCACAGATTCTCAAGCTTCTGGTTCTTGATGGTGATGAGCTCGAACTCCTTTTCCTTGATTGCTTTCTGTAAATGAAAAAATGCATGAAAAATATTTGTAAATTTTGTGAGATCTTTGTCTTTTCCAGTTAAAAAAAATATTCTTGCATTGGGCTATAAATGACAGAAGAAAAATGTTTCTTACATCTGCCACCATGTCAAGGAGACTCTTGTTGCAGCCATCAAAGCGAGTCTTCCATGACTGGCACTCTTTTTCCAGCTTTTTCATTTTCTTTGCCATCTACACCACACAAAAAAAATCATGTTACACAGTACACAATCAAAGTCACGTCTAAAAATAGCTGCCACAATCGAGTGTAAGATTATACAGTTTGTCAGATTTAGTGTTGGCACAAATCTCATGGGATGTCTTTCTCTTATTCCTGTTTTTAACATATTTTTATTCCCAGATAAACTAAATACTATAACCAGTATCATGACTTCAAATATTCTGTAAAACTTACTTTGTCCATGTCCTGTTTGAAGTCGCTGTAGACACTGTTACTCTTTGATACCGTGCCCTGGAATTCATCAAACTTCTTGGAGTACATATCGAGCTGAGGAGAGACGGTGGGGAAAACATTATACATGCCTCTAGAGAGGTTGAAAATTGAGTCTGTTTTTCTCATGATGCCCTGTTACTGTACCTGGGTCTTCATATCGATTTCTTGCTCCTTCATGACCTTCACTTTCATTTTATGCTCGGCTGTCTGTTTTAGCAGCTGTGGAATATTAAACATGTTCCATGAAAATGAGTATTAGGGGATTAGAATTGCAAATGTGTTATTAAGAATGCTCGGGAGCACTCGACAAATCTGATACACAAAACTTACAAGCTCTTTTTCCAGCTTGTGCTTCTCCTCCGCCTCCTTCAGGATCATGTTGGCCTGCGTGAGTTTGGTTTCCAGCAGCTTCTCTTTTAGGTCTCTGTGTTTGAAGACCTTTTCCAGGTTCTGGAAGACAATCAAGTGGATTTATGAGAGAGAGATTTTTACTTCTCGCTGAGGGAATCTTTGGGAGACACTGTCAATAATAAATGTAAGACCTGTGAAATGTGAGGATAATTCATGTGTTAGAAACTGAGGCCCAGATGTGTGAGGTATGAGATAAGTGCGATTCAGGCAGGTTTGCATGGATCAAACTTTGTGTGACTCTATTTTGAACCCGTGTTTGCTCAGTGCTGGCAGGATCCATACCGCCTCTCGCTGGTCGTATTGTGAAATGAGTCCCTTGAGTTTCTCTGCCAGAGCGCTGTTCTCCTGGCACAGCTTGGTGTTGCGGCTGCTGTGTTCCTCGATTTGGGCCTGAATCTCACTCAGCGTCCCCTGGAAGTGGGTGGTGATCTCTTTCCTCTTCAGGTCATCCTCTCTGCACCTCTGCAGCGTCTCTTCCTGCATTTCAGGGACGGATTGTTCAAAACAACCTTGTAAACAATACATCTAGGGCAGTCATGGTGAAGGAATTTCCCCTGGGGTGATTAAGGTTGGCTCAACAGCAAGATGTGTTGAATTAACATAATTTTTGGTGTTTTTTTCCAGATTCATTTATCCTGATTTTAGTACTTTGCAAATAAGCTTTATTTTTAGGCTTTTGTAAGGTACATTGTTGCCTTTTAAATGGATTTTTTTATTGACTTTTTTAACTTGACATGTAAATATGCTGTAGATGTCTTGTGAATTATTTAATTTGAATCAGTCTGATGTGCTGATTTCATTACCTTTGTAAAACAGTTCGATTCCCGCTAGGGTTAGCAATGAGAGTTGCTGATTTGAACAACATTTGGACTTTGGACAACAAGAGTGGTGGCAGTTTAGGAGGTCAAAGTCTGAGCTTTGACATAACGGTTGATATTTGGTGCCAGCTGGTGTCACCTCCTGTAGAGCTGCACAACATATGGTGACAACACCCGGCACCGTAAAATCAACTTACAAATGGCAACAACAGTAGCTCAGAGTAGATAGCCTGTGAGAGATTTTGTTTGTTAAGCTTGAGCTGAAATACCTTTAAGGTCTTGTTGTGCCTCTGCAGCTCTCGGCAGAGTCCCTCCAGTTTACTGCGAGCCAGCACAGCCCGGCTGTGCTCGCTCTGCAGCTGGTCCTTCTCCTTCATGACCTGGAGCAGCTTCTTCTGCAGAACCTTCAGCTGCTTCTGGTCACTCCGATGCTCCTCCAACTGCAGAAATACATAGCAAAATCCATGCTTATAAGGGTAAACATTCGTACCACCTGTATGTCTTCTTCTTCCAATTTTCAACATTCATCCACCCACCAGCTCAGCGTGCTTCTTGATGATTGCTTCCAGTTTTTGTTCGGGAGTGTTGAGTTTGTTTAGACTTTGCATCAGCAGCATGGCTTCCTTCCCTGAACAGCCACAGAGAATTTAGACATCACACGTCAGTCACAAAGTCAAGTTTGAGCTTAATTCATTTTGATCACCCCGGAGCATAAGAGGAATGCTGTTCGGCAGAGTAAATATACAGAAATTAGTTTGGAATATGGGATTACCAGAAGTCTGTCGCCAACTATAAAAGGATTGAGGAAATACTACTTTACCTGCTTGTCTGTTGCAGATGGTTGCACTTACATGCATTACAGCTCTACTTACACACCTATCAGTTTCCATGCAACTTGGACTTTTGCTGAGTGAGCTGAATGGAACCCACCTCGGCTAAAATCGATAAACATTTTTGAGAGAAAAGAAAACCCAAAACACCTAGATTTTTGAGCATTTTCTTCTCCAGTTTCTGGTCCTTGCGGGTGTCTGCCTCTTTGACGGTTGTGACCTCCTCTGTGTCCTCTGGCTCAGCGGGAATCTCGTCAGCCTGGTAGGTGCTAATGATGTCCTCCAGCTGCTGGCCCAGGTCCTCTGTCAGGTCAATGTGCCGACCCTCGGCTGGCGACGCCTCCGGACCCGTTGTTGCAGGACAAGCCTCCATTATTCTGAGCTAGTACTGAGAGGGAAACGGTGTCTGTAATCAAGCCGAGGAATTAAAAGTGATATTCATCTTGTCGAGGCATCATTATCCATTAACAGTCATTTAGATCCTCTGTAAATCGTCCTGACTAATGTTTCAAGATGAATTTTATGGATTTATGAATACGACCAAGACCAACCACTGTCTTGAATACTTTTTAAGGCTAGTCTCGAATACATACTCTATTTCTCTTAAACTTACAGTTGATTTATTAATTTCAAGCTGTATAAAAAAAGATTTACAATAGCCATTTTTACAGCTAACACTGTGACTTCTCTTGCAGGAGAAGCACGTGTTACTTTTTAAGTATCTCAGTAAGCCAAGACTGTGTGACATGAACAATACCAGGACTCTGAAACTGAAACATTGATTATATTATTTACACCTATGCTGTCCCCACTGTAACCAGGAGGAAGACCTAAAAAGTAAGTAATTAATCACTGCACTTATAATTGCAGAGATGATTCGGTTTATCAGTCAAAGACAATTAACTGGTAATTATTTTAGTTAAAGATGAGCACAAATGCAAAACATTTGGTGTTTCCAGCTTCTTATATGGTATTTCCTAGGGGTGAGGGAAAAATGAATACAGCATAATATTGCAATATTTTGCGTGGTAAAATTGTATGGATACACATACGGCAAGTGTCGTACTTTTTAATATGTAAGTTATTATTCCTATACAACTTTTGGTGGCCTAGTAGAATCATGAAATCATCTTCTTTGTCAGATACCTTTTGTTGCAATAACAGTGATTGAAGTGAGATGAACAGCCTGAAAAATGTATCTTATGGGATAAAACAGATGTTGCCAAACTTTTCCGCTGGGGACTTAAATTGCAGATAAGTAGTAAATGAATTGCATTGTTATTATTATTATTGTTGTTAATATAATTATATAAAAAGTTTTAAAAAAATCACAATTTTCTGCTATATGTTATCACAATTGTCAGCATATCACAAAAACTTTAAGTATCACGATTATATTGTACTGTGGGACCTCCGGTGACTTCCACTCCTAGTATTTACTACTTTTCTTCGTGATATAAGACAGTAAACTATATTTTGGGGGTTTTCGACTATTAGACGGACAAAGCAAGGAATTTAAAGACATTGCTTTTGAATGTGGATATTATGACGGACATTTTAAAAATTATTTTCTGATTATTCTTTTCTTAACAAGAAAAATAATAAATAATTGTTTCTTCACCATTTCACTCAGCTGATACCACAATATTGCCTATTAGCAAATGCACATAAAAACAGCAGAATATAATGTGGGAGGACAGTGAAAAACATTTACAGCTGCTACAGAAATGCAGTATTTTCTTGGTCTTGGCTGCCGTACTAAGACAGGCATATTGAAGAAAATGTTGCCTTTTCATGACTAAGAAGTGATTCAACTCCAGTCAATTAAATTGATCTCAGGGCTTCTTATTGTACCTCAGTGATTGTGCCTGTTTGTCTTATGTTGTGCAGGCTCACAGCCAGAGCCTGTTTACGTGCATAAAATTAGTGCAGCCTTCACACTGCTCTCACAAGCAGAGCACATGGCACCTGTTCCAGACCCCACAGGCTATTTTAGGAACTTCTTAATATGGGCAAGTTATTTATTTATTTCTAATCCTCTTTTATTGATGTCAATGTCAGTGGTTGTGTGTACAAGAGCTGCATTTTCAACTATAAAAAAATACCAGTATTACATAAGTGACCTCATCTATATTCAATTTTAAAAGGAGGCAGGTTATACAAATGGAATTCAACTAGAAAGAAATGAGTGTAAGAAATTATTGATTTCTTCGCCATCCAAAGAAACAATAGTGATAGTGCACAATTGGAGAAATCATACAAATATTAGGCAGAAAAACGTATTCTTTTAAAGACAATTCTCCATCCATTCTTTTACGATTCTTTTAACAAATTACAGGCAAGTCTCAGTAGATTTACCTCCCTCTCATTTTTAGCAGACTTGCTGAGCTTCAGAAAGCCATTAAATAAAAGCAAACTTTTATCAGTAACTTTTAGGACTAAAAACAAGTTTGGAAATCATCTCAAGACACAGAATTCAATGCTATTTTTTTCTATTCAAGTGTAAATGCCCCGTAAGAAGCCGGGTAACGAGTAAACAGGGTCTTACCAGGACCAAGGGCCGGAGAGGGAAAAGGAAGAGTGTCGAGGGGCTTGGGACAGGCTGCCACCACAGATACAACAGCTGTGATACGACCACCTCAAAATAAACCAGAGGAGCAGAGCTCACTCTGAGCAGAGAGAGGGAGGACAGAGGTTACTGTATGTCTCCGTCTCTGTCGAGGACACCCCATTTACAAAAAGACCTCTGATTTTAATCTTAGCAGGATATATATGACATATATGCAGTGGCTGTTTTTACGAATACAGTTTAAATGTTTTTCTATTGAAATCTGCAGCAGCCTTTTTATTTGACGCCTCTGCTGCTTTAAACCATCGCAACACTAATTTTATTTTAAGCTGGGATGTTGTTAACAGCCATATAATTATTCTAACAAATGGGCCTGACAGGCATAGTCACTGAGCAGGAGAGAGAAAAAATGAACTGCCTCTGATTGGCCAGAATTAGCACAGACCTCCTCCCAAACCCAGAGAAGAGCTGACATAACGCACTCCAAGATCACAGTCATTTCCTCACTTAATATGCGTTTAGTATTCACTCAGAGCACGGTACACTGTCCCGTAGGTGCTGCTGATACATAGTGTTGCTGCTTAATTTGACGCAGCCTTAAAGTGTTTGAATATTATCCGCAAGGTGAGAACTATTTTTGGAAGCATTCATTTTTTTATTTTTCTTCTTCCATGTTTTGACTGCAGTGATCATTTTTCACCAGAGGATGTCACTGGTAGGAGTCTCTCCAATTTTTCACTCTGAAGAGATTTTTCTTTTTTGTCCACACTCCTCCACGCCTCCAGACAAAATGTGAATGATTTCATCTGAGTCCTTGTGCGCTCTAATTTAAACACTCGCGAGTTATGCAGGAGGAAAGGTACGGTAGCCATTTTGAACAATAAAGTAAAAAAAAAAAATAAGAAGAAATAAGCTGCAACACACATCCTTGGGTTAGAAGTATATTCTTTTAAAACAATTTTGAATTTAATCTGAAAAAGTAGAGCACCAAACAATAAAGTCCCCATAGCATAAAAGAGGCACTCCGTCCTGACTAACCAGTTTTGATGCAAATAGCTAAACAACGGATTGGCTACTGAGGTTTTTCTTTTTTTCCTCAAAAGATCTTAGCTGAGAGGTAAAATGATTCGTCCTCTGTGTGTTTTACAGGGAATTTCATAGACATGAGAGGCACAAAGCAGTTCAGTAAATATGAATACACAATAAAAACAAAACACAAACACAATCTGAATACATACTGTATGCCAAAGCAAATAGAAGGCTTCACTTTCCCTTCACATTTTTATGAGCATTCTGCACCGTTTAAATCACGACAAATAAAAATTACATGAAATCAAAGCTACATACATCTTCAGAAAAGGGAAACACAAAATTAAAGCAGTGCACCTTTTTAAATCTTTTATGTAAACATGAGTGAACAAAGTGTTTTCTGATTTTGAAAATCTCAAACTGGTAACATAACCACTTGAGGATGTGAATACACTTTTTCTTTTTTCTTTTTTAAAAGATGAGACACACGGTGTTAGCGTTCAACACTGTGCTATTTTCGCCCTCATTAAACCTCAATAACATCAACTGCAGACTTTTTACCTCTTAAAGAGATATAAACAATCCACATAAAAAGTTTTCAGAATTCAACACTGCAAAAATAGTTTAAATCATAAAAATACACATATATATACAGAGAAGAAGTAATGCATTTGGTGAATGATTACTTTGAGCTGAAGCACAGTAATAGTCAACCAACTCACGCTGTTAACATCATTACTTTAGTATTACTTACAGTAAAGTGATATTGATTTATCCAGTTACACTTGAAATGCAAGAAAACATACTATTGACTGATCATCATAGCCCCTTGAATTTGTGTGCAACGTGTTTCACAACATGAGAAACGTGAAAAAACGACTGGAATGTTTCAAAAAACCACAAGAGAACGTAACATGTTTACTCCCTTATTTTCACTGACCACGTCAGTTCAACATCAAAGATGAAAGGATGAAAGTGCATCGTCAAAACTCATAAAATGCTTATGGTCATCTGTATAAGAGAGAGAGAAATAAAAACGCTGTTTAATCAAAGCAAAAACATGAGATCAAAAGCAATGCCAGCGTGGCTCACTGCATAACTGCATCACTGCTGCATAAGTACAGATATACCATATAAATAGTAGTCAAATATTTACCAGTATCAATAAGTGCTCACGTTCTAATATATAAATACATCTTACAGTATTCATAATTACATATTAACTTCCTCTATTTTTGTGCAATAGCAAATCCCATGCATTTTTACCAAGATAAAAACCACAACATTTAGAAAAATGCAACATAAGAAACATTTTTTCTTTTTAAGATTGTTTCACATGAATCAAGCTGCATCCGCCTGTCAGCAGAACTGACGGAACAAGAAAGAAAAAGCTTTTCTTTGAGCGAACTCTCTGACAGCGCTCTGGATAAAGAGTACGTCAACGTTTCTCCCTATTCAGGAACAACCTTCTCGTAACAAAAAACAATGAAAAGCAAAATAAAGGCACAGACCCTTGCCGCTTGATTAGAAGCACCAAACTGCACAAGAAGCATCTACTTAAAATTTGGTCAGACTGTTTCATAATACACATACTTTTCCCCTTATAAATAGTCTTTATTTACTGCACTACTGCATCACACCTTGATATGATTACATTAAACAACAGTCTATTTTCAAAGTACACATACAGTAAAATACACTGTTTGTATGCATCTAAGAAGGAGTATATGTTTAAGGACATTTGTACAGAATCCATAAATATAATTTATGTGCAATTGTACGCAAACTACTATGTCAAACAAAGGCATATTAGCATAATATCTTTCCATATTGCACCTGCACCCAATAATGATTCTCCACCTTGCACGACATCCTGCTGCTCGTCCAATCATCATCAGTATCTGAAGAGAAGAGCACATCAGACAGTGTGGGTTTTGTCTTCACTGTGAAGGTTTGATCTCCACTCAGATTTCAGAGGAGCTGTCTGGAGTATGTGCAAGACCAGAGGAAGTGTTATTATATTGCCTCTAACGGGATAAAGATGAGGTTATGTGCCTAAAGGGCTGAGGACGACAAGGTTGCAGGTGTAGCAGAGGGGGTGGTGTCTGTTCCTGGGTCGAATCAAGGAGACAGAAAAAGGTTTCAGTGAGGGTCCTCTGTGGTGATCTTCAACGAGGCGATGGCTTTCAAGCAGGTCTGGACATTCTCCTCCTGTCTACTGTCCCCGATGCCGGGGTCGAGGCTTTTCTCCTGAGCGGACAGCTGGTTCTGGCCTCTGATGTCTTCTGCTCCAGACTCAGGCCCATGGACAGATCCCTCCCTGCTGCTGCAGCGCTGGCCCTCGCTGCTCTGGGGGCTCGGCACCGAGGAGGGGGTGACATCAGTGCTGGAGGAAGGCGGGGAGTGTAACATCTGGAGCCCTCCGACAGGAACGACGGGGAGCAAACTGTGGGCCTGCTGCTGGGAGTGAAGAGGGAGGTGGCTGAGGATGTTCTGGTGATGAGAACTGGCAGCACCAGGCAGACTGGGAGCCAAGCTGCTCCTTTGATCCTGAAACGACATATTGGCAGCGTTAGCAGCAGATTCAGCATCGCCAGCATCGTTTCTCATGTGGAAATATATTACAGTTAGCAAGATGCAGAGAAGTGAGAAATAAAGCATTAAGTAAACTTAAGACAGCACTTGGAGAAGACAAACCTCCGCCATGCCTGCACAATCCATCAAACAATAAGGCCCAATCTCATTCCTTATTTTTACCCCTACTCCTCATTTTTGAGTGCCGTGTTGCCCCTCAGAGCAGAGTTTCAAAGGGGGAGTGGTTGAGATCTTCTTTTATGAAATGGGAAGACCCTGATTCGTCATTAGATGTCATCGACTTTTGCTCAAAGAGACGCAGTGGGTATTGACGAATATTACAAACATGCCGTCTTCTGCTGTGGTGATTTTTCTTGCATGGGCTATTGCTATCCTTTTGCAGTTGTCAGGACACCCATTATTTATTCACAACATGAATTCCACGTTATCCATCGATTAAGAAGTCAGCGAATTGAAAAAAAAAGCAACAATACTTCATTACCAGGCCTCTCGTGGAGCTTTATAGGCTAATGTTAGCAACCCTTACTCCTACCCTGCCAGTCAGCACTGATATTAGAGGAGCAGTAACAAGAGCAGCAACTTTGCTGCTGGACTAAGGATACATTTCAGGTGTCATATGTCATCAAAAGAGACTGGAATGAAACAAAAATACAAATTGTCATGCATAAATCAGAAATAACAATGTAACATTAGCTAGTAGGGGTGGGAATCATCAGAGGACCCTTGTTACAATATTATCACAATATTTAGGTCATACAGTATTATTGGGATTTTACATGTTTTGCGATATGTTGAGTATTAATACAAGGTATGTTGCAATATATTGGGATTTATTACCTTTTTCAGCTGCAATTTAAGGAAACATTTTGTCAACATTGCTTTTATCTAATATTTTAGTTTTCATTCTGTTCATCCATTCACAGTTATTTTTATTGCAGCAAATTGTATCTTGTGGGCTGAAACAGCAATTGATTTTATTATTCCAGTATACTGCCAAAAGTTTAATGTATATAAACAATTTATATAATAGAAAAGTCTATACTTGGCATTCCTGTGCCAATACAATATTGCCAAGGACAATATTGCGATACTCAATTTTCTCTTCCACCCCCTCCACCTTAGCTATCTAGCTAGTTAGTTACCAAGACATCTGCACACTAGAAATTTCTTTTGTTATTCTTTTTAAAAAGACAAGGTCCAAAATACATTCAAACAACATTAAACTAACATTAGACAATGATTGTTGTAACTGTAGACATTATACATGTGTTCTCCTTGTGTAGCCATGTTGCAGTTGATTTCTCAGAACACTTAGTTTGGAGTTTGCCTCTAATAAAAGCCTCAGTTTGGAGGGCCATGCAGCTCCAAAACTTCACCCTACCCCTCTACCCAACAAGAATTGGCCTTCTAACCCTAGATGTGGAGTGGTAAGGGCAGTGGGTGTATTGGGATTGTGCCAAAGCCTTAGGCCCTAAGTGCTAATCTATATGTCTGTTATTGTCAACAAATCCAATGAAAAGAACAAAATCAGCAGGGAGATAGTTCATGTCTTACTTTGCAACTTCCTCACCCTGTCTAAGTGTAGGTCATGAATATAAACTTTCACATATCACTTTTACAAAAAAGGCTCAATAACTTTCATAAACAGCCGCCGCTGTAATTTATAGAAACATTGCAGTCTGTGTGCACCTAGCATTTTTCTTCAGCAGTGACAGGGAAGTGGGGAGCGCTCCATCTCACTGTTTACGTTTTTTTTTTTAAATGACACACTGACCATGGTTTCCATGACAATGATATTGCGACATGAACATAAGCTAGAAAGCTAACCTGACGCTACGTTAACAGAGGTTTGACAGCACAGGGAACAACAAGCTTACAACTGTACGCTGGTCAAAGCACAACAGCCACCAGAACCATCAAGTGTTGGCCAGCCGATCTGCTCCCACAGACAGGCTTCTCTGTTTTTGTTGTGGCAGAAGTCTGGCTAAAAAGCAGCAGTGACATCACCGGTGCCTTTCTGAAAAGTTCAGAAATTTTCAACTCAATGCGCCAGGAGTGGCCACACAAAAAAGGCAGAGGGCTTTGAATCTTATAGGGAACAATTAAAAAAAGATGCCGGCACTGAGAGAAAAAACTCTTGGAGGACACAGGCTCTTACTCAAACAGCATTTTTGGGGACTATTTTCAGCTGTGGATGAATCCACATTTGGTGTTCCAGTCACGAGAGCAACAGTGTGGCTCAGTCATGTGTTTTTAATAATTTTTGGACATCAATGGAGCTCTCTGGCACAGAGAAAGATGATAAGTCAGACTTAGGATTTATTGACAAAAGAAAAACCTAAAAACCCTATTTTTCAGAGGTGTACTTGAATTGGGTGCAGAACGCTTTACGATACTTACCATCTCCATTTCAAAGGCTCCTTGGTGTTGAGCCATCTCCATCTTTGCCTGGTGTCTGGTTTTATCGCCGCTGCCTTTGTGTTGGTGTGAGCCTCTTCGTGGTGAAACCGCCCTCAGCACAACTCTCTGCCGGCCTCTGACTGAGGACTCTCTTTTTCCACCCAGCTCTGTTCCTGGAGACATGGGCCGTTCAATTGAGCCCGGAGAGAGGTGCTGAATGGGTGTGAAGCTGGGTGAGCCAGGCCTCAGCGGGGAGGTGTCCCATCTGGGAGAGGAGCGACCTCGCGGTGAGAGTTCTCGCCTCGGGGACGGGTAACGCAGACGTGAAGGGGAGGGCTCCCTGATGGGAGACTCCCAACCAGGAGAGAGCAGACACGACGAGTAGGGGTCGAACAGGAAGCTGGCCTGGTCCGGAGACAGCATAGTAAGAGAGTCTTCATCCATGGACTTCTCTCTCTGCTCTGTTGCGAGGACAGGTCGATTGTCCAAGCCAGTCCGCCTGCCAGAGGACTGTTGGCGGACATCAGCACCAGGCAAAGAGGTGAGGGAATAGCCATGGATAGAAGTGGTGGCTGTGACTGACAGAGAAGTAACTCCACACGGCTGAGGACTCGTGCTTCTTGAACGCAACTTTGGAGTAGAGTCACCATCGTATTCATCGTCCTCGTCATCGTCTTCATCGATTTCATCCACTTCTTCATCCATTCCGTCAGAGTCCTCTGCATCTGAGAACTGGTGTTTGGTTGTGGCCACGACCTCTGTCTTGGACTCTTGTTGGCTGTCGTCCACTTTAAAAGACAAACACACCAGTTAAGTGGGATTTATTCTGCTGTAATTCATGCATTTGCAAGAATTTATAATATACTGTACATGTCAGTATCTTACCATGTTCCTGTATCTCTGTGTCATCCATCGTCACTGACACTCCCAGTTCAAGACATTTCTTCATGTGCGCCTTTGACTTCATATGTTTAGTCAGGTTTCCTGTTTTTAAAAAAAATGAAAAAAAGTTATCATTTGTCACTAAAAAATACCTGCATTTATCTTTAAAGTGGCCGATTTTTTTTTTTTCAGATTTTCACCCAAATTTGATGTGCCCACACACCCAAAGTTGTTTTGCCTACTACAAAAGGACACTGATCACTTTTAAGAGAGTCTGACACAGAAAATTCTCCCAGAAATTAATAAAAGTGAAGAGAAAAGCAGGTGGACATTGCAACTTGGTTGCTTGTCTTGCACCATAGTGGCTCTAAATAGCAGCAAAAATGTGTGTTGTGTTTACAACTGCTGCAAATGTGTTTATTTTATAAATCTGATGCCACAGATGTTTGTATGATACTATTTTTTTTTCTGCTGATTTTTAAAGGGATTCCTAGATAAATTCAGAGCACATACATTTTCAGCACAATTTTCAACATGTAGGTGGCTGAGCCAGTAGCTATCAGCTAATGGAGCTAACCCCATAACCAGCATAAAACAATGGTCAGATCAATTTTATTTACATGTTATTATCTATTAACACAAAAAAACAATTTGCTTCACAGGCCTTTACACCAGGAGCCTAAAGAATACTCACCTTTAGTTTTAAAAGCAAAGTTGCAGACCCTGCAGATGTACGGTCTCACGTCTGTGTGGGTCCTGATGTGTTTTTTCAGCATGCTCGGCTTCTTACAGCGAATACCACACTCCTCACAAATGTATTTCCCCCGGCCTCGTCCTCTCACATATACATAGTCTTCATTGGACTTGTACCTGAAAGATAGAAGTGAATAAATCCATAAAACAGGCCTGAATAGGTAAAAACAGCGCAGAGGGATAGTTAATGAATGCACCAACACCCTAATATAGCTGCTGCATTTGCTGTCAGCAGAACTGACAAGTGTTATGATAACTAATATCTTGACTGACCCTCCCTCGAAGATCTTAATGCGAGTTGGCACTGTTTGGGTTGTGGAAGCCTCCCTCTCTTTCCACTCCTCCTTGGCAGTTTTCACTCTGCAGCTGATGTCTTTCACCTTCTTCCCGTAGGTGAGGTCCACCTCTTTGGGCTCCGGTTTCCTCTGCAGCTGAATCAGATGAACAAACATTTTGTTAACATCCATTTTAAGTAGACACCATATCGACAGCGTAACGTGATGCTTCCAATATTGTATGTCACACATGGCGTTACACAGCATGTTTTGCAAACATGAATTATGCTGCTTCAGGGGGGGAAAACAGTGAAGGTTTTTATGTTCTAAAAGCCATGGTAGGCAGGATTTTTTTGTATATCTATTTTATCAACGAAGAAAAACATTGCTTTGCCAAGGCAGATGATATTTATTTGAATATAATTTGGTGTGTGGTATTCTCCCTGCCAAGACATCTTTTTCTGCAGACGATAAATGCAGAACAAGTGATGAATCAAAGTGTTTAACGTCCTAACTAGCAGAAGGCAAATGATTTCCAGGAACTTGCCAATATTGACTGAACCTTCTGCCAAAACATTTGTGCAGTTTGCCAAATTCTGGGTAATAAGGTCCTATAAACTTTCATTTCAAACACTTATCTTTTGCTGACATCAAGGGCTACCAAAGTGGAAAACTGCCCAGTGCAGCTTGATTATAAGTATAGCGATACCAGTAGGACTAGTTTAACATATCATCAATAGGGCTTCACTCTTAACACCCAGAACAAATGTTTTTGACCTGTTTTACTATCACAGTAAAGGATGGTCATATTAAACCTGACCAATGATTTGAGGAAAACATGTTGAAGTAATTCCTGTGAGCAATAACCTCAGGCTGCATACCATTCAAAATACTGTTCCTGTTTTTCTGTTCTGACTACAGTATGATGTCATAGTGTGAAGAATTTTTTCATGTGGTTATCTGCTCCAGCCATGCTACTACAAGTGTTAACATTAATTATGTTACATTGCTACATGAAGCTACATGCTAAAATCAGGGAAACATGTAAAGTTATTTGTAGATGTTGTTAATTTCTCCCTGATTTTGGACCACATTCCTGCTGCAACATGTCTGATTTTGTTTAGAAGCTTTTATTGGTGATTTTTAAAAGGAGAAAGTGCTGCTGTTTATCATTACAGTCATCTCTCAGCTGCACACACACTCTTTATGTATGTGTGGCTACATGCTAATATAAACAAAAAATGTAATCTTTGTTGCTGATTGAGTCATAATCCTGCTGGAACACATCTGGTTGTGTTAAGCAGCTTTCATTGGTGTTTTTTAAAGGCAGAAAATGGCACGATTCTCCATTAAAGTCATTCCTGTTTGCAAGTACAATGC
Organism: Plectropomus leopardus; assembly: GCF_026936395.1. Taxonomy (NCBI): domain Eukaryota; kingdom Metazoa; phylum Chordata; class Actinopteri; order Perciformes; family Serranidae; genus Plectropomus; species Plectropomus leopardus. Next base: position 7,969,804 of record NC_142189.1, read on the forward strand.
TACATGTAGCCACTGTAAACAAAGCAGGTAATCTTGGTTGCCGATGTTGTAAATTTCTCTCCAATTTTGGATCATATCCCTGCTAGAACTAGTGCAAGTGATTTTTAAAGTAAGAGAGTGCCACTGTTGTCCATTACAGCAATTGCCAGGCCGTGTATATACAGCTGTGTGGGTTTGAAACATAAACTTTGTTGTAGATATTGTGAATTTCTCCTGATTTTTGGATCATATTCCTGCTGAATCATATCTGGTTGTGTTTAGACATGTTTATTGGTGATTTTTCGATGTAGAAAGTGCCACTATATCCTGTCACAGTCATTCACTGACTGCAAGTACACTGCTAAAATACATGTAGCTACATGCTAACATCAGGGAAAAGGGGAAATTGATTTTTGAAACTGTTTATTTCTTCCCGATTATGGATCGTATTCCTGCCAAAACATGTCCAGCTTTGTTTAAAAGCTTCGGTCTCAAACAGAGGGTGAATTCAGGTGTTCTGGTACTGACAGTATGAGGCAAATAAAGTGTTTTTTGACCATTAATGCATGTAAACATGTTCAAGTAGAAACCCAAAATACAAGTTTAAACCTGAAAATAAGTATTATAAGTCCACTTTAAGGCAGTCATATACTCAAAAATAGTGCAGAGATGGGATAATTTTCTCACCTGCTCCATGGTCTGCCTCCACAGGATGAGGGATGACACCAGTTTTCCTGCGCCTGGCTGACACATGGCGGCCACGGTGTATATAACCTTGTCTCCCCTCTGTTTGGACCGTAGCAGAGCCAGAGCAGTACTGGTATTCAGCTCTAGAGGGTTCGGGTTGTGGGAACTCACACACCAGGTGGCGTACACAGAGGAGAAAGGGGCGTTGCTGTGAGAGCAACTGGGCTTGGTGTAGTTGAGATAACACCAGCTCACACCTGTCGTCGTGCGAAGACTTGGAAACTGAGATAACAGTCTTGAATGCTCGGCGTGTGAGATCAGGATGTCTTGACTGGTAACCAGCTGCGCCACCATATCCATCTGCACTTGACTCTCCATGCCAACTTCTTTCACTTCGCTGACTGATATCACGGAGTAGGGAGGTGAGCTGGTTTCCAGGGAGCTACTTTCCATAGCTGACTCAACGCCGTGGTCAGTGCCCTCTGTCACTTTTTGTTGAAGTGTGATAAATTTACTCATATGTGAGTCATCCTGAACATGATGTGTGGATGCACCCTGCATCTCTGACCTGTGCCCCTTCTCTTCACTCAGATTACATTTTCCCAACTCCACAGCACTCAGCTCTTCCACTATCTGCCCAAACATTCTTTCCTCTTTCACACGTTTTTGCTGCTTGACCTCCATGAAAAGGTCCAGGCTGCTGGCAGGGGATAGCATCCGCTTGTTTGTGCCACCACTGGAGGCGTTAGTGGTTGAGATAGTCCTGGAGGTCAGAGAGAGCGGGATGCCTGTCTTGAGTTTAGCTGATGACAAATCGAGGGCTTCAACACTGAGCGTTTGCGTTGAAGGTGGTCTGGTATAAGCTGATACATTAAGAGAATCTCCAGGCAAACGTGAAATCTGATTCTGAGGGGTGGATGTAGTGGAGCTAACACTTTCATACTGATTGTCGAAAATCTGTGATACTGAAGTGTATGTGATACTGCCGTAGGGTGGCACATGAGTCTGTATTCTTACAGGAACTAAAAGGCTCGGATGTGACAGCTGGGGGAATGTATTCCCGGCAGAGAATATTGGCAAAGACTGCGGCAGAACAGCAACTGCTGTGAATGGAGGGGAGGTGCTGCCGAGGTACTGCGGGAACGCTTGTGATGAGACTTGTGTTACCTCAGTGTCCATATTCAATGACTCCTGTCGCACCAAGTTTCCCCTCCTTCTCTCCCTCACAGCTGAGTGGCCGGTGCTAATGTCCACGTGTCTAACTTTGGATGTTGGAGAGAGGCTGCCATAGTCAAATGATATGCTGCGTACCTCTGGGAACTCCTTGCGCAAGTTACACGGCGCCTGCTCTGAAGAGGAGCGTCTCATTTCATGTTGTTGACGCTGGTTGAGCACAGAGAGGGAGTGCCCACTCCCTGGCACTGCTAATAGCTCTAGCGGTTTGCCAAATTCATCCTGCCTGGCTGGGGAGACTGACTTCAAACTCTCCTCCCTGTCAAAGGAGAAGGTGGAGCTATAAGATAAGTTGCTGTCTTGGCTCGGGCTGCGTGAGAGGCTGGTGCAGGCAGACTCGAAACTAGATTCGCCAGAGGAGTGCTCGATATCAGCTAAGCGTAGCCTTTTCTTCTTTGGGGGGAGCTTTTCTGGAGGGAATTGTGCTAAAGTTTCACTCCTCTGAGGCCACTGAAACTCCTCCACATGCTTCTCTGGCTCCTTCACCTGCACATCTGGAGCTTTTTCTGGACTGTCAGGCTCTACTGTGACTCTAATTTCTGGGACTTGAATGTTGGGCTGACGCACCAGTTTGGGGCCAATTTGAAATGATTGCCTACTATCACTCCTTTCCAGTTCATATGATTCACTTGCCTCCATAGCTTGAAATGAAATACTGTCCTGTCTCGGCCCGTGATACTTGTACGATTCTGCCTGTTCAGAGTGAGGCCTGTTTATTGAGTTTGTGTGCTGGATAACAGAAATTACATTCCCTAAAGTTTTCCGACCTGACATTTCAGGGCTCACTGATATGTCCATGTCACACCTGTCCATCATACTTGAAGAATGTCCTTTCCCTAACGCTATAATACCCGCCGCAGCTTGCTTTACATCATTGCTTGAATCAAACATTTCCTCACACTGTTCAGCCTCATACTGGCCTGTAAGATCTTCCTCTTCCCTCTTCTCTTTCCGACGCTTCCGTGTTGCCAGCTCCATTGCGTGTCTCTGATGGCTCATATTAGATGCCACAGAGGGGTAATTTTCCATTTCCAATCCTGAGGGTGTAATGCCACTCTCGCTCATCTTTCCATGGGTGTCCGTGTCTGTGTGGCCATCATGTGGGGAGAGCTCAAAAGCAGCTTGCCGCCTGAGTCTCCTCATGCCCCCGGTGCTCGTTCTCTCGTCAAAAGAGTGGCTGCCTCTGAGGGCTTGGGGCATCGTCAGACACACCGCTGAGGATGTTGGCATTGAGTTGCTTCTTATAAGCGTCCCCACATCAGAGCCGGTGTCCAACTGCTGTTCTTTCACCTCTTCCCTCATGAATGACTTTGTGTTTATTTTGATTGACTCGACTATGTCTTTTTCTTGGGTGAAAACGCGGGAAACACCTTTCTCCGAGCTTCTTCTGGTATATTCAGAGTCTGTGCTACAAGCCACAAAAGCTGCTGTCTGTTTAGGGCTTGGTCTGTAGCACTTCCCAAACATAATTTCTTGATAGGACTTTGCATTGGTGTTCGGAGGACCTGTCTGGTGCTCGGTGCTCTCGGATCGCGAGAAGTATCCGGAGTCCGTGCTGCCCTTGCTGGATTGACTTGGGAGGGACAGATTGTGTTCAGAGTCACTGCTTCTTTTTTCAGACAGCCGAAGTGCAAGCCTCTGTTTGATCGTGCAAGATTGCATTGCACGGCTAGCCTCAGCAGCAGCGGGAGGTGCATTGATTTCTTGGTGCTGGGATGAACCATCCTGAGCTGACATCGACGTGGCTCCCTTTTTTTGAGCAATGAGATTTAGTACTTTTACAGCAGTGTTATCTGATCCCTCCACTGGAGAGTCCAGCAGCAGCAGCGGGTCGTTAAGAGTGTCCTCGTCTGTGTCCGTGCTTTGCTCAGCATCAGAGAATAACTCTCCTTCCCCTTCAAAAGACCCCTGGTCCGTGTTGGCATTGTAAGAACCAAGTTCTGAGAGTGGCACTGTTCCAGCTTTGACCGAGTGCGCGTGGGACTTTCTGTGTTTGTATAAATTACTCTTGGTTTTGAAGGAGAATCCGCAGGGGACACATGGATAGGGCCGTTCGCCGGTGTGTGAGCGAATGTGTTTCTTAAGCACGCTGGGTTTGGCACATGCCCTGCCGCAGTAATCACAAACATACTTCCCAGGCTTTTGTGGTTTCTGCTCCACCTTACACACAGCCTCTGACAGCTGATCCATCCCTGACTGGGAACACTGGACCTCAGGTGAACTGGTGGACTTCCTCTGAGATGCAGGTCCAGGGGACTGTGCAGAAACTATGTGACTTAAAGCTTTCTGTCTGCCAGTGGGAAATGTTTTTGTGGATTGTAGTGGAAACATAGACACCTCATAGTCTTGATGGCTTATGGACTGGGTTTGGGAGTGTGAATCTTCTAATTGCTGTGATTTCCCTGAGTCAGACATTTCGTTGAAACCACATGTGTCTCTGCACTGACCTTCTTGCAGTTGTTGGTGCCAGCCCTTGCCTTCCAGTTCGACTGATGGACTCCTCCTAGTCTGTGCTGCCTCTGAGGTGCTTTTTTTCTGTGCAACAACATTTCTGTCCTGACCCTCAGTGGAGCTTTTCACCCCTGCAGTAGTTTCAAGTGACTCCATGAATCCAATGTCACCTTCTTTGGGATCGATTTGCAAGGACACTATCTGTTATGTAACCGTAGTGATATTAACATACATGTGAACTGATTGCAGGGAAGGGTCACCTGAAAGAAATCAAACAGAAAGTAGAATTAGACAAATGTGTATGTAAGACAGTCATCAAAACTAGTTAAACGTGCACAAAAGGCTAATAAAGACAAAATATGTACTGAAAACAAATAATTCCTCGATTAAATGTGAGTTCAAATCACTCTCCTTGAGAGCGAGCACTTTTCAAGGCTGTTTCCCAAAAGTCCTTCTAATAAAATTGCAGTATAAAATTCATAATGAGCTCCATCACAGCAGGAATGGAAAAACATAAATTTCTCTTTAGCAGCCTCTAAAAACACAAAGCCTCATTTTAACTCTGGTCAATGCCCCTGTGAACATATAGAGGTGTGTGTAGGTGTTTAACGCACATGCTTGCCTACTGGAGTATGTGTGTCATGAATGGTTCTATATACTGTATGTTTATTTTGCATTTGACTATAGGAATCTTCACTGCAACACCATCTCCTTTCAACAAGCTCAAAATCAACTCCTTTTCCTTAATGCAAAATGTCACTTTACTATTTTCAAGCTACAGTAGGTAACTTTAATAAAAAATATATTTTCTATTTGCTGAAACTATAACTTCATATACACAGTACTACATGAGACAGAAAATCTGTGGAAAAATATTCTTCTACTTACTCCATCGTCTTGTAGCACTTCTCATGGCCAATTGGTAATTCTTGTGAAAATTACTTTTTGTCATATTTGCTGAAACTGTCACTCAGAAGTACATGAGACAGATGGTCTGGGGGAAAAATGTTCCTCTGCCTCATTGGTATTTGCTTGAATCTACCACAACTGAACAAAAAAGAAATCATCAGTCGCTGCTCCTAAACAGCGGTCAAACTGTCAAACTAGGCAGCACTGATCAAATATGAATTAAGATTGTGTTACTGCATTGACTAAAATCTTTTCAGACACATATTTTAATGTACTGTTTAGCTGGAAAATGTGAAAGATTGTGACCCTGACAGTGGGCAGTGCTGTTTCGAACATGGCGGCCGGGTCACAAACATTCTCATTTCATAGCTAAACAGTACAAAAAAAATCTTTTTCTATTAACATTTGAGGTGAGGAAAAGGGAATGCAGTAGCAGAATCATGATTCATGTTTGGTTAATGCTGCCAAGTTTGAGGGCAATTCACGAGCAGTGATTCACATGATTGACAGCTGCGTTAGAGTCCTTGTCTTTGATTGGTTGTTTTTGGTGTGCTGTGTTAGATCTGTGCAAATGCCATTAGAAGCAGTAGGAAGAGGAGGAAGGACATGATTTTTTTCACAAGTTTTCTGTCTCAAATACTTTTGTCAGAATATAGTGACAGTTTCAACAAATATGACAAAAAGTTACCGTCAGAAAAGTTACCAACTGTAGCTTGTACAAATAACTACAAATATCTATAAAGGAGTTAATGAATGGGTTGTCATCGACAATGCTTTTTGCAGGGGAACAACTGGAAGGGCAACTTTTATTGATTTACAGTAGAAAAAGCTAACGTATTGTAAGCTTAGCTGTGAATTATCAACAACACTGTTTACCTCCCAGGTCTTTTATCTCTTCAGTTTTAATTTCACTTGTTCAGTTTTTGTCAACTGTTTAAAAAAAAACTCTAAACTTCAATACAGGTTTGTATGCCAGAAAAAACTGTAAATGATCTGACCATGTATAATACTTAAAACTCTGTAGAAAATGTACATAATGAAAAAAAAAGTATGATTATAGTATGTGTGTTGATGCATGTCAGCACACACTAGTGACACTATCACTGTAGATCATGAGTAATTACGCGTGACGAGTACCTGCATCTGTATCCATTCAATATCTCCATAAAATACCTAAGTATTCAGCTTAACTCTTTAATCCATTGTTGGTTTCACATCATATTATGTTATGATGTTCCTTGTCTCTTGGGGGATTCAAACCCTTTGACTCATCTGTGTTACTGGTGTCATTGTCTCCACGCTGAGCTGCACAGCTCCACATACTGCCCTGCACATAAACACGCTGGACTCCGGCAAGAAACCTCATCATCCCCACGGTTGAAGTGAATTGCTTTTGCCGCTACACTTTCGTTTCATACCAAGGGGATGGGTCTCTGAGGGCACGTCATTTCCATCTTCTCAGTATCAAATGCTGTGTCCTCCCTAACGAGGTTATGTAAGATTATCTGGTTCAAACCCTCTGAGTTCCCCTTAATTAGGACATCCTCCGACTCTCACTCTCTTTCTCACACTCCCTCTCTTTCTTTGTTAGCGCACCACACACTCCTCAGGCATTAACCAGAGGATACGAATCCAAGGTGACTCGAGATGCCAAGAGATGCTTGAAAGCAGCTGTAAGGATGATAATCTCCCCCTTTTTTTTCAAATTCCCCATTGCATGTTTTGGCTGTTTATGGTTCAGTAGCTCTGCTTTCGGACAGATTCTTCCAGAGCAGGATAGAGAAAAGATAATGACGGATGGCGAGGGCTGCCTCAGATTGGAACGATCCATGTTTCAACAGGGAGGTTTACTGAGGTAAACTAAGTGGGGTGCCTGAGGGGGGTAACAAAATTCAGAGGCCTGGTAGGGAGCTCCCCTTCAAGGTCGGTCTGACCTCATTGCTTAGTTTTCCATCCTCGGTGAGCCCTGAGTGGAGGGAAGGGGAATATGGGTGCAGAGTGACAGCGAGATAAGACCCTCAGAAACAATGCATACCTTTGAACTAAGCACGATAGAGAGGCAGCACAGCCGACATATTCAGAGTCTCACTGACAAGTCAACAGATTCACTTTTTTGTGTGTATCCAACAGACCTATCCCTGCAAATTTCTCTCTCTCCTGGCAACAAGCTTTAACCTATACAAAAATATATGACACAGCAGCAATGACGTGCAACAACAGGAGGCAGGTGGGTGGCAGTAGGTGTGTTTCAGGACGATTGTGGGCTGACTGTGGTACAGTATGTCCGCATGGATGGAGAAATGACTTTATGGAGAGATTTATCAGGACGGCAGACATTCACGGGGCACATCCCTTACTGCTCTCCACACACAAGAGAGGACAATGAGCAAACAAATGCTGGCCATGGAGAGCATCGTTATGCCGCTGCATTACATCATTAGAGGCTAAGTTGGCCATTAAAGGGAACAGGCATGAAGCCTCACGCTGACAACAAATCCATAAATATCATAAGGAGATGACCGGCTTCAGAGAAGCTGGATGGTAAAACCCTCTGTGGTGCTCTTACAGCAACATAACATGCAGAATCAATCAACAGCTCACTCAGATCAGAATGACATAAAGCGCACGGTCTGATGGGGGGAAAAAAGCCTTGGCTCATACAGCAGCTGACATTCAGATATCAAATATAATCCTCATACAAACCTGACATTTGAATAGTCCCTTGTCCCATATCGACAGTCACATGTGACATTCCTCATGCTGCATAGTCCGTTTCTCCATTCTCCTCATGTCGTGGCAACAATAATGAAATAAATTAGCAAGGTAAAGTCCCATCAGTCATGAAGCTGCTGGCTGACTGGGTGTACATTAGAAGATCTATTGATGCAAGCTAGTCACCAGAGAAAATACCCAACCGTGACGTGCGGACCCAGGCACAAAAATAGCAAAGGGGCCCTGGGAGGGATTACACAACAGCCCACGTTTAAGGACGCTTTTCCTCTCTCTCACTGTGTTTCAAAGCACAGCAGCAGCTGCCTCACGCTACACACAAAGTGGGGAGTCAGATATCATGATGCTAAGAGCTAAACATCACCTTTCTTAGATGGCCAGAGTTCATTCATCCCCAGATTCAGTCAATTATTTTTTTGGTGTAATCTGGATGAAGACAAATCAGATACATGTTATGATTTGTATAAACCAGTCGGACAGAGTATGTGAAGCACGGCAGAGGAGAAATGCAAAAGTGATAAGGGTTTTGAAAGACTCTAATCACATGGTGCAGCCGCTCTGAATGTACATTTCCTACAGCGTGGTCCTATTCAGTCGGTATATAGAGAGGAGCTCAATGAAAAGACAGCATGTGGCTGACTGCGAGGATGCTGCAAAAATAAGACATGTTCTCCAAATCCTGAGACACCCACAGCCTGTTCAGAGCCAGTTCTCTCCCATCACGACAGGATTCGCTTTGTGAATGGAGAGAGTCGTGATGAGGGTGTCATTAACACGAAAAAAAAAAAACTAGGACAATACTGCAGATTATGTGCAGCTGCAAACCTCATCCTGTGAATCAGATGTATGAGTTCAGTGTGACATGGTGCTCTGCATTTACTTCTTCCTCGTACATTAACTACTTTCTCGTAACAAAACTTGACCAAAAATGACTGTAATGATATTCTAATATGCCCAAACCTCCAGACTGCATTGTTATTTCTCTGTAATATTTTGGTAAAGCAGAAAACTCTCAAGTCAATACAGTTGTGGTATTGAAAAGTGAGACAAATTATATCATTAAGAATAGTACACTTAGCATCACATTTCAGTGAAATTAAGTATTTGTATTTTGTTTTCTATTCTACTTTCTTACACCTGCTTGTATGATTTTTATATTTCTATAGTGCAAAACACCTCTAATGATTCCTGATAGACAAGTTATTGACATTACTCAAAGAAGAAATGACCTTCAGTGGCAACAGTCAGATTTGGATTTTGTGCTTAAGTACACTTTACAAGGTATTTGTACTTTGAGTCTTTTCATTTTGTAGTATTTTGTATTTATACTCCACTACATTTAAGAAGAGAAGAGTGTTGTAGTTTTTACTACATTAACAGCTAAGGTTAGTTTTTTAGCCATTGAGCTCTTTAGTAGAAACAATTCACATTTGTTATTATTCACCGGCGCACATTAAATATCACTTGTTGTGGTGGGTATTTTAATGAGTACTTCTTCCATCACTGCCACTGTAAGTACAGTTACTTCCTGTAATTTGGAGGTACTTGTAATTTGCTTGAGTATTTCCACTTGCATTTTGTATTACTTTTATTACATTTCAGGGAGAAATATTGTATTTTTTTACTCCACATGTATTTCACTGGTGCAGTTACTCTGCAGATAATGATGTTAAATGCGAAACGTGGTCTTAGATCAAACTACTGTAAACTGCTATGAATTAAGTTATCTCAAAAGCCTGGACCAGCCACAGGTAAAACACATGACAAACCACTAAATTGGACTTGAATTTGAATTTTAAGTGATGATTGGATACATGCCAAAAATCTGTTTCCATCATAATTTGTTTAAATGCTGCTCTAATGACAACAAATGTAGAAATTTCTCTTGATTTTAGTGAAGTTATGATCACTCTCCTTCAGTTATTCTTTGGGTTGAAAAGGCAAATGGTGACGTCTGCTGTAAAGATCGTAAGCCCCCTGAGCCAAATCTGGGATATTGGGCTGTGTAAATAAAATTGCCTGACTTGAAAATGGATTTGTGTGAAACTTTGGCCTTTCAACACAATATAATTTACACAACTATAAATACCTCACCCGCGTTGACCATCCTCCTCAGATTCACTGTGTGCCACTGGGTGAGAACAACTGGGTGCCTCTATGAATAGGAGTCCTTGGCTTTGGGCTACAGCTGAGACTCAGCTCTTTCTTGTACCTTAAAGCAGAACAAAGACTTTAAACTTATGTAACGACTTAGAGTCGAACTTCACCTCAGAGTTCAGTATCCTACCCAAATGGGAAAGCTTTTATTTCTTGTGTAGAACAACTGTAATTTCACAGAGCATTTCTTCTTGAAAACTGAAACTTGCTGTGTGCCAAAAAAGCAGCGAATGCAGAGACTGTGTATTGACGGAGTCCGTCCACAGTATGGAATTGCAGAGAGCTATTATTAGCCTCTAACAACCCGAAGATGAAGTTGAGGCTAACTAACTGCACTGCAGCTGAGATCCATTATGCTGTATTCAGTATCTAGAGGAGCGGCACTAAAATGGCTGATACTCAATGTGCAGTGAAGGTCAAGTCGCCCATCTCTATAAATATAATGGTCTGTCCCCCAGGATGTTCCACACTGCTTGGCATTTCCACCATCTAAAGCTGCACCACGGCTCCGCTGACCAGCTCAAATCTGCCACAAATTTGCATGTGATTGAATGCCACACAGGCAGCCGACTACTAGCAGGGCTTTAATGATATTAGTGGTAAAACAGATGGGAGGAGGGGGGAGACAGAGGGGACAACACACAGCGAGGGGGGGAGGTTTATGAATGGAAGGAATGAGGCTTTCCTCCCTGCTGGCTGTAGTGGCTGTCATATGACTGACTGAGATATCACTTACAGGGGACACTGAACGCTGCAGGTTGAACAAACAGCTGATACAAACACCAGTAAATACTCATATATAAAACCTCGATCCTGCACGTCTTCACTTCATCATTAATTCATTCACTTTTTGATCAATCGTCCATCCTTTCATTTATCCCTCAGCTCTCTCAAACCAACCGTACTTTATGCCATTATCTCAGCAGTACCTGAAAATAATCTTGACATGATTGTGTGTTTCCATGGCAACCATGCCAACGTCTGTAGCCAGTTTTTTTTTTCCCCGGTTCCTGTCTACATATATAATTACTACCACAGATTACAGCACCAAGACTGCAGGAGTGAGTGGAAAAAACAAGCTTCAGCAACGCAGTGCGTCAATATGTGATCATACAGTGTTACAGGTGCTGATAGGCATTAAAATGTGACGTCTATGATATAAAATGTTGCCTTAATTGAGTCATGCTTTTCAATATGATAAATGCTTGCAAAATTGAATGTGAGATTACTGTTCCATACAATGCGCCCCAGGGATGACGGTTTCCTGTAGGCCAACAGTTGGCATTGCCTTGGTTCCCTTGTCAAAAAGCCTATAGGAGTTTTCCACTGGATTTGGATTGTTGCTGCAAATAAGCTCCACGGCAAACATTTCTGATACAATCTTCACAAATTAACAACTGAAGCCTAAATGCATCGCCAGAAATAAAAAACTATCATTAGGATATTAAAGGACTACACCACACTCACATTACTTAACAGCACCATCACAGCGGCTGTAGTATCCAACATGATGACGTTCTGTTGTCTCATTTAGCCACCGTTTAGCAACTGCCTTTTTAAAGATACAATAAAGGCTTTAAATTCATGAGTGGGGGATTTACTGATGCATTTTCATGTCATAGAACAACAGGTGAAAATCTCTTACGCTTGTGTTGAACACAGACCTTTTGCAGGCTTCTAACTGTCTGACCTTGAAACAAAATAAAAGTCCTCTGCTATTTTCATGTTTTTATAGGGGGTATATGGGGACTATTTTTGACATTTAATGGTGCAAAGATTGATCAAGAAAGTACTCCACAGATTAATCTTGTGTGAAAATAATTGTTAGCTGCAGCCCTGCACTAGAAAAAAAAATCTTCAGATATTCATTTAATTTGTTTTCAATTTTAAATTCATAATGATAAAATATTTTGAGTCTGAGTCAAATTCTTTGTAGCCTACACAATTACTTGGCCATTAAAGCTGAATGTGATTCAGCCCCACATTCATATGTAAAAGCTTCATATTTGACATTTCAATATTTTAGCTTTAAGCTTTAGTTCTCTGCTCACTTCATTTTACAAACATAGAATAAATATGAGCTAAATTATTTTTTTAAATAGTTAAAATCGCCAACTTTAATTAAAATGTGGCAGCCCACTGTGTGTGCAGTCCACTGTACATTTGTCCTCACACGATTTGCATTCTCACATCTTTCTGTTGTTGTTGTTGTTTAGGGGATCAGCTGTCATGTGCGGGTACCCAGGCCGGGGATAGCCTGCTGAAGGTGGGAAATGCATGGACGTGAGAACCCCTTGCGAACCCCCCATCTGCACGTCATGGAACATTTGCAGAACAGGGACCTCCCACCTTAAAGGCGTGCAACAGAGAGCAGACACAACAGTGAGACCTGCCCTGCACCGGACTCACCATCTTAGGTGACAAATACACCTCTTTTTATTGAGATCGGAGGAGGAGAAGGCAAAAGCAATAACGGGTTAACCACGTAGTGTGAGCGCGGTGAGAAGCAGCGGAGCAAAGGCTTACCGGTCACTGTGCAGCGTGCAGATGATTTCATTTCCCCGACATTCTTCTGATGCATGACAGGGAGGCTTGTTTTCCTGGGCCGTCTTTGCACAGCTGGGGTGTAGAGTACAGAGCAGTTTTGCGCCGTCAGCGTGCTTTAAAATGTCACGCAAGGCCGAAGTGTAGATACAGATGTGAGCAGCAGGGGGCGCTGACAGGATGCAATAACTGAGGTAATCTAGGAGTGCAAAAGTCAAACTGAAACAATCAAAAGTTATTAGAAAACGTGATGTATAACACAAAAAGATGGTGCTTAAAATTTTATTTAAACATTTCTTCAACGTATAAAACATTCAATTCCAAATTGATTAGTGCTGCAGACTTATTTAAAAATCACATAAAAACATGAAAGCTTAAAAAAAATGATCGAAAATGGTGGTGAAAAATCATAAATTGAAACATCATATTTCACAGTTTTTTCTTCATTAGAGGTCACATTTTGACTGATGCATATAGGATATGGGTCAACCTTTTCTGGACATAAAAATGACAAAGTTAAGGATCCCTGAGCTAGACAGTGGTGGAGGAAGTACTCTGATCATTTACTGAAATAAAAATAGTAATATTACAGTGTAAAAAATACTCTATTACACATAAAAATCCAGCATTAAAAAACTTAAGTAAAAGCATAAGTATTAACATTAAAATACACTTAAACTAAAGTAAAAGTACTATTTATGCAGAATGGCCCAGCATAGTTTTAATTATATTATTGTTTAGTTTTGATTATATTGTTGAATTATTAGTGATGTGTAAGCATCATTTTCAACTATTTTATAAATGGCTGGGTAGCTTAATCCATAATACATCATAATTTATCAGTTGATTTATATTTTGTATTAATAATCTGAATCAGCAAAGTAACTGATGTTCAGGGTTCCCACAGTCTTAGAAAAAAACGGAAAAGGCTGGAAAAGTAATGGAATTTCTCTGTCACATTGTCAAGGCCTGAAAAAGTCATGGAATTAGTAAAAGTCATTGAATGTTTTGGAAAAGTCATATTGTGAATTGTGTTGTGTGTAATGAAATTGTCAGTTATCTTCCGTAGATAACCTTTCATGCAATGTAACATAACGGCAAATGTATTTTCTGTAGCTGATTATATATCGTAGTTCCAATACGCGCTGATGTGTGACAACGTTTGTTCAACATTGCATACGTTTCCCTCTTCTCTTCGGTATCTGAAATTCCATTTAAATAGAGTTTGAATCTGATATGTTTAAAAACACTAATCAGGGGAAGCAAAGAACAAGAAATTGTGATGGATCCTTGAAAAGTCATAAAAAGTTTTGAAATATTATGCATGAAAATGTGTGGGAACCCTGAATGTTTTCAAATAATAATGGTGAAGTGAAAAGTACAACATTGGCTTCCAAAATGTCATAAGTAAAAGTAAAAGTTAAAGTAGCGTCAAATGAAAATACTCACGTAAAGTTGCTAAAAATTGTACAGTGTAGTACATGAGTAAATGTACATGTGACATTCCACCACCGGAGCTAGAACATGAGACTTTAATCACGAAAGTTACTCAGATCAAAAACAATAATCATGTATTAATGTTCATTCTTGACTTCCCTGCATTTGTATTTCAAAAAGGACAATTTCTATACTGTATTAGTGCAACTCACAGACAGTACGGTGCATTTCTGCTTCAGTGATTCAAACACATTAAAACGTCAGGTCTCTCTCTTGGCCGCCAGCCTTGTCAGTTCCTCTTCACCTGTTCTGGTTCCCTTTAAGTGGCACCTGTCAGCCTCAGTGTCCAGGCCCACTGGCAGGGCATCTGGCTGAAGGACAGCTGGGGCAGGAGAACCCGCAGCCCGCTGGGCTTCACAGGCTCCCACTGCAGAGAGCCGTGACCGAGAAGCTCCACCTTTTTTTTTTTTTTTTTTAGGACAAAAGCAAAACATGAACAAGTTGACAGAAAAAAAGGGGAGAAAGAAAGAGAGATGCAGCATGAACGAGTTAACTTTATCTCCCAGGATGCAGTGTAGTTATTTGATGAGTTAGACTGATATATTGAGCTTTGATTAAATACTCTGTCATTTCGTTCTCTGATAATATGACAGAGGTTCTTTTTTTCTGACCAGAGTCACGTTATAATAGTCTGTAAAACCAGTCATACATTTTTACCGTCTTTATTCGTTTAATCAATTTATGCTATAAGATCTGAAAGTACTGGTACCACATCTGATTTGTCAGCTGTCAGAAAATTAATAAGCAACTATTTCAAACATTTACAACACTTTTAAGGAACTATTTTTTTGCAATTTGCTGCTTTTTTCTGTTTTATTTTATGGTAAACTAGCTTTTTTGAGATTGTTGGTCAGAAAAAAACTTGGCCTCTAAATACTTGTAGACATTTTTCACTATTTTCTGACAATCATTGTACTCAACTACTTATCAGTTCATTGAGAAAATAATTGTTAGAGAAATCGACAATGAAATAACAATTAGTTGTAGCCTTATATGCTACTTTAATTATTTATTTCAACAGCTAGCATGAATAACTGGAGCCTCTATACCATTAAAAAAAATATTGCTAACTCAGAAAATGTAACTGCTGTGAGGCAGACTGAAGAGGTTTACAGTCTTAAAAATATGTAATATATTGCATAAAAATGATCACATCTAACAGATAATATCTGCAAAAATATATGCTAATGATGACTTCAGTTTAAAAAGATAACTTGCAAATAACCATTTAAATTTTTTTTTAAATAAATATTAAATATTAAACATTTTTTTACTGATCCCTTAATCTTTTTTTCTTTGGTTTAAGAATTGTTTACTAAGTTATTCCCTAATATTCAACAGAAATTTATGTTATACTGTGTTTGTTAACTCAAACTCAGTTGAATTCAAAGGTTGGGATCCAGAAAAACCAAGTTACATACTTGTCGGGAAATTTTGCAGTTGAAAAACAAACTTATTTGTGGACAAACTGTGTAATAGAAAACATAGTTAATGTCTGCGCTGCCGTTCCTTGTTATTTAGCAATCATGATATATGCTGAGACTTGAATATACTTTTTATTGGCAAAGAGCTAATAGCTTAGCTCTGCCTCTGGCTCTGGTCTTACCTGAGTCTGTCCTTGTGTAGCCACGGGTTCATTCAGAATCACAGATCCTTTATTGGGCCATTCCAGTAAAGCAGCAAAGATGCTCTTTTCCTGTGGTCTGAAAGTGTACCTGTAAAGACAGACATGCAATTATTTGCAAAAAATATAATTTATTATATCTGATGTCATTACATGTTAGTTAGTTCGACATTATGAGAAAGAGAAAATTTAATTAAACACCGCTATGATGACTAAATGTAAGTCAAACAGTTATTTCTAATGTTGTCCCTAATGTAAAGCTGGCCAAGATGCAGGTGAGCAGGCGATAATATAGTACTATCATTAACAATGCGTGATTTTTTCGGAGGCAATTTGGAACAAAATAAACTGTGAAGAAATACACGTGTATAGAAATCATTTCACATTCTGTACAAGAACTGTGGGATTCGTGTGTCAAAATATCAAGAACAAAGAGGGAAGAAATGTAATCTATACCACAAAGTTCTCTTAAAAAGTTTGGCTGCACACTGCAACCAACATATATGAACACACACCAGATGTTGGGAGTGACAGAGTCGTTCTGAGCACGCCATGCTGTTGTGTTGTAGATGGCCTCCCCGTTGACCTTCAGCCACTGACCCATCTGCCTCAGACGCTCCTCGAAGATGGGAATGATCCTTCCATCATGTGTCGGGCCGATGTTCATCAGCAGGTTTCCCCCGCAGGACACAGTCTCCACCAGCGCCTGAAAACACCAGGTTGGATTTTATAGAAGAGACTTTATTGCTTTTCTGCACAAATGTTTCTTTGCAGCCTGAGGGTGCTGTTCCCTCAGACTCAATAGGACTAATACTAGAAAAGTAAAGGAGAGCGAATAACTATTACTTACCTATTTACTGACTAACAGAAAATGAATGGGCAACACTTTCAATTTTTAATGCAAAGTGCCAAACATTCCAGGTTCCAGCATATTAAATATAAACCTATCCTTGTTTTTCATTATCATCAATAATAGAAGAGATGCATAACAGCTGTGAAGACAGACAAATGGACTCAGAAAGGCTATGAAAACAATAAGTGACACAAAATGACTACAAAGTGACACAAAACTTCTACAAAGCGACTTTCACTGACCACTAAGAGACACAAAACAACTACAAAGACATGTCAAATGACCACGAGAGAGACTCCAAAGACCACTTAGAGAGACAATACAACTACTAATATATATTAGTAGTTGTATATAGTATATATATATGTAAGCCATTTTATTGTAACATTACATTTTACATTTTATCACGTATTATGATTTTTTTCAACCTAATCAAACTGTTTACAGGTAAATGAGGTATTGCTGTCTCACCGCTACAAGCTGCTCGATGGTGAGGTAGTCACGTAGAGGAGCATTGCGTCTGTAACCCCAGGACTTTGTGTCGATGGTCATGCAGTTTTCCCACTTGTGTTTGAGCAGGTGTCCTGGCTGGTAGCGATCAGCGCAGGTGTAATATCCCCCGTGGGTACAGATAGAGCCATAACCCCAGCGATCATTTGTCACCACCGTGTCTCGTACAGGACTGTAAAGACATGCAGATAGATATCACACTTTATGTGTACATGTTGAATCTAACAAAACACACATTTACTGTATAACTCAGCTGTATTACCTGTCATTATAGAGCCAAGCTAAAAAATCTGTGCTGTTCCAGTACTTGTCAGGCGCGTCGCCGTCCCCATCAGACCACAGCACCTCTGGTTTGTACTTGAGAATGAGCTCATAAAGCTCAGGCAGAGTTTTACTGGTAGGGAAGTAGTTTGTAGTGAAGACATTGGCAGCGTCCTGTTCAAAGAGCGGATTAAACCACTCAAAGAGAGAGTGGTACAGCCCTAAACGCATGTCACTGTGAGTGCGGACGGCACTCGCAACTTCATCTACTAGATCTCTCTTTGGTCCAACATCCACTGCGTTCCAGTTCCAGGAGTTTTTTGAGCCCCACAAAGTGAAACCTGAAAAATATGTAGATAAAACAATATACCCTCAAAGACGCAGCATGTGTGGAATTATATGTTTTGTTTTTGCACTTTGAAACTACCTTTTGTGTCTGTGCAGCAACTTAAACAAGAAAAGACATTATCTCGATCATGTCCTGTACCTTCATGGTGTTTTGTGGTCAGGACGATGTATTTTGCCCCTGATGCGGCAAAGATGTCAGTCCACTCTTTGGCATCGAAGAACTCAGCAGTGAACTGAGGTGCAAAGTCTTGATACTTGAAGTCTGGAGGATAATTCTTCTGCATGAAGTCTACATATGGCTTTAACTTTTGCTTCTGCCAGTACCACCTGCAACAGACAAATGACGCAGAACAGGCTGAAGGAAGACAAGCCACCAATTTGAACAGTTTTGTTCTATAATAACAAAATACATGTATATTTCCTGTATTTCAAACAATAATTACAATTAATATTTTAGGTTGATGGTCTTTATTGGAAGGTGAAAGACTGTTACAGGTTACAAGTTTTAAAACAAAGTTCAAACTTACCATTTGATTAAGGCATGTTATTATTGTCATAATTAGTAATTAATTAATAAGTAATTAAGAATTTTCTAAACATCCTACAATACTCTATATAAACCCGGAAATAATGTATTTAAATTTTCACTTTTTCTAACCATATTCAGAGCTTATAGTCCTGTTAACTTAAAAATTGCGTATCTCACCATAAGGACCATTAAGTTGCTATTCTGGAGCTTTCAGTGAAACCACATGATTCCACTTCTTCAGCAGACTATCAGCAAACAGGGACAAGATCGTCTTAAAAATGCAAAGGAAAAAATAGAAATATGACCTAAAGCTCAATAGCAGCTGCTTAATGGACCTTGACCTTGTGGTGAGATTTTCGTTTTTGCTTTAATGCTGATTTAAACTTCCTCCAAACGACAGTTTGTGACTTCACAGTTCAGGGAATGAAGTATACTCCCCATACTGTGATCACCTGCTTCACTTCGTGTACGTTACCTGAATGTCAGTTTCAGACTTTACCATAAACTCTCATTGTCTGTAAAGTTGAAACCGTGTCATTAAATATGAATAACAAGAAACGGGGGACCAAAACTCACCAGAACCACTCGCTGCCAAAACTCGGGACAGAGAAGACCCCCCAGTGTATGAAGATGCCAAACTTGGCCTGATCGTACCACTCTGGCAATGGTCTGGAGTCGATGGATTCCCAGTTGGGTTCGTATTTTGCTCTGCCGGTGCCGATCAACAGCATCGATAAAAGGAAAGAAACTGTTAAAAATCCCATTTCAGGTTCAGATCTCACCTAAGCTCGTGAAGCGAAACAATCCTCAGAGGGCTGGGTGACTATCACATGATGAAGCGGTTGACAGTTGACAGTAAAAACCATGAAGTCAACACAATACAGCAACAAAACAAGGAAGGTAATTTACAGACGCGAGGATACTGTTGTTGGATGTTTAATTTGTTGACCGGTGACGTTCAACCAATCAGATTTAATGGAACACCGCCTCCCCGGGCAACGCCGTGTTCTACATCTCGCGCTCCTACGAGTGTACGCATGCGCGGTCCGTCTCATTTTGCGGAATTAGGTGATGTTTATGTTACAGTGTCCACATGTATGGATACGTCGACTGTCACTGTCATATCTCTGCGGGGGATTTTGACAAGGTATTTTTACTCTTTTGACGACGCGATATTATATCTGAAATATGTTGTGAAGCGTTAACTGTTCCGCTTTTCTTTATTAGGACTTAGAGGAGGTGGTTGAGAGTTCAAAAAAGGTGAGCCGTCTCAACCATAGGCAGTATATTAACATATAAACCTTATGTACAGTCTTTGGTCTCAACTAAGAAGAAAGCGTTTAGTATCGCTGTTATTGTGTGTGTTTAACTAATTTCTCTGCTTTATTTTTTTCCAAGGCTGGACTATTGGCATTATTAGCCGTGGCTGAGCATGCAGGGGAATTTGACAAGATAATCGACTTGTCACAGAGGTAACCGACTATTCGAGTGACAAAATTTGAGTTTAACCCGTCACTTGTCTCTTTGTGTTGACGTTTTCACTGGTTTCTAGGTTTCCTGGGTTTATTTTTCCCTGTTTAGGCGTCCACCCTGTTCAAGAAGTCCCCCCAGAGCAACAGAGGGGGGCTACTCTCCAGGTAGGCTACAGTTTAAAGGGTCAGTTCACCCAAATTACAAAAACAATGATCTCACTCACCTGTAGTTTTATCTACAGGCAGGTAGCTTTGGTTTGAAGTATTTCTTTAAGATTTCTGCCACAACCTATAACATTTAATCAAAGAGGTCCAGATCCTACCAGAGTGCTTTGTAGTACCTATCTTCTCCAACCCATATTCTCCATATACTGTACGTGTACACGTTATTAACCTAATCTGTTCGTATTTTGTAAAGTCTTTATTTTACTGTTATTACTTTTAACTTTGATTACATGCCATCTATTGCATGTTTTCTAGAAATATGTTGGAGGTAATTTTTTTGCCTGTATTTAATAATGACAGTGGAGAAATGGGTGAGAAATTACATCAAGCAGAGGGTATAATCTTTTGATTGATTGTTAAGCACCTTGAAGAAAATTAAAAAAGAAATGTCTTAACTTAAATAGAATTTCTGCACTGAAATACAGCAACACTTGTCTCCAGAAACAAAGTCCTCATTACTCTGGATGATTCATAGAAGACACTGCCAGAGTAACGGGGACAATTTATGAAAGCATAAATCCAGTCACATCCACAGAGTTGGGAAGATGGCAGAAATCCAAAAACAGATATCACAAAACCTGAACAATTCCATGAGTCCTACCTGAGAACATTTATTGTGTTTTGGGAGTATTTCAGTGAATTTCCACAGTTGTCATGTTAGGAATAAAGTGTGTTTTTCCGTCCTTTTTCCAGGATCTAGATGCTGCTCTGCCCATAATAGAGAAATATAAAGACCACCTTGTGGCCATTGGGGAGGTAATGATTAATAATTCAGTATCTCTGATGTGGCTATATTTAATTAAAGTTTGCTGTCCTGGCTTTCTTTTGCATTCGTGTTAACTCTTTTTATGTGTGTCTTTTATTTTAGGTTGGTTTGGATTTTACACCCAGATATGTCAGTGGTGAGACTGACAAAGAGAGTCAGAGGCAGGTCCTCATTCGTCAAGCACAGATCGCCAAGGAACTGGATCTCCCTCTGTGAGTCACACTGTAGATGATACAAACTCAACTGGTAAAGATTGAATTTAAGCTTCTTAAGATAGTTTACCTGCACTGGAGCTGCAGCTAATGATCGTTTTCACTGTTGATTAATCTGTTGATTATTTTCTTGATAATTCAGTAATAAAATGTAAGAAAATATCCTAAAGCCCAAGATATGTCCTTGAATTCATGTTTTGACCACAACCTCAAGCTATTCCATTTACTGTCAACGAGGAGGAAAGAAACCAGAAATTTACAATTTATGTTTGCCGTTATTTACATTTAAGAGGCTAGAATCAGACAATTGGATTTTTTTAGAATTTTTTTAATTAACTCAAACCGATTAATCAACTATCATATCAGTTGGCGATTTAATAGTGACATTAATTAGTTAATAAATAAATTATTGCTGCTCTAGTATGCACACTACATCCCAATATCATATCAGCTGCACAGAAAAAAAGGCAAGAACAATTAAAGTATAGGGATTAGATGCTTCCACAAAAATGAGAGTATCATTTCAACACATTATGATCAATTAACCGTCTTCAACAGGTAATTGATCATAATGTCAGTAAAGAGTCAGTCTTTTTCAGGAACATGTACTCACCATGCAGGCAGCTTTTTATCCTGATATTTGAAAGTTAGAAATCCGCTCACAGCCCTTAACTTTGTGAAAATATTTAATACTTATTTAACAAACAGCTGTTGGTGGCATTCCCAGAATTAGATGGCATGTTTGACTGCAAATTTTTTGTCAAAGAAAAATGTTTTCAGAGCATCTTTAAAAGAATCTATACATCCTCAGTCTGTGCAGCAACATGAAATTCATCATTTGTGCCTTAACAAACAGACTTCTTCAATGTTTTTATGTTATTTCTAGAAATGTTCATTCACGGTCTGCAGGAAGACCCACCATCCAGCTCCTGAAAGAGCAAGGTAAACATCAAAGTTTAGATTATCTTCTGTTTACTTGAGTGTGTAAGTGGTGAACTGCAATTCCTCTGAAAATTCACTAGGTGTCGAGAAAGTGCTGCTTCACGCTTTTGATGGGAAACCGTCTGTCGCCATGGAGGGAGTGAAGGCTGGATATTTCTTTTCTATCCCACCATCCATCATACGCAGTGAACAGGTACAACAGAGCACCAGATCATGTTTAATTTACACTGTGTCTTAACCTAACCTTGCTAAAAATGTAAACACCAGCAAATACACTCTTACACATACACATGCTTATTTGTAATTTGATTATTAATAGACAGGAAATTGTGGATTTTAAAAACATAGTTGAAAATTATTTGAATATCTTTGTTTTTTTTTACATTTGAGCATTCATAGTTTACACAACTCAAATACTGACACGGTCTCTTCAGACAGACCAACATGTTTACTTGGCTGTTTTATCACATTAAATGTTAATGATTAATGATGTTTTTTTGTGTATTTTCCACCAAGAAGCAGAAACTTGTGAAACAGTTGCCGTTAGAGAACATCTGTCTAGAAACTGATTCACCTGCTCTTGGTCCAGAAAAGCAGGTAAAGTATTTTTTTCTCATTTGCACTGCATGTTTTTGTTTTGTTTGGTTTGTTTTGTTTTTTTGTTAAACTTAATTAATTCAGGCATCGAGAGCGCTCAGGTTTCCTGCAAGGTTGCAAAATAATTATTAGACATGTCCATAAAACAAATATTTGTTTACAATGAATAAATGCATCCAAACCTACCAAAATTGTAATTAAAACACCTTTAAAATTGTACTTACATCTACACCATCATTGTGTTCCTATGCCCCAAAAATGGGCACGGTCTTGACATTTTGCAAAGTACCTGTTTGTGTCGGTCTTGTCTGTTGGCATTGAGCATATGAAGCCATTTGGTAGCAGGAATGTGTTATGAGCAAGTAAAGTTAGCAAGCTGTAGCAGTTTTTTTAATCCGCAAATGACTGGAAAGTATGTTTAATAAAGTTTGGCTGTATTGTTATATTGTTACATTTTTAACTACTTTAAGAATGAAAATGGGTAAAATATTAAGGAATATTATTTAACTGTTTGAAATGTGTGGGAACCCCATGTATTACCTTGAATGTTTTTCACCCCTTCATGTTCTGCCTCCTGGTTGCAGGTGAGAAATGAGCCCAAAAACATCTGCATCTCTGCCGAGTACATCAGTAAAATCAAAGGAGTGTCGCTGCAGGAGGTGATGGAGGTGACGACACAGAACGCTCTCCGACTCTTCCCAAAGCTTAAATCTGCCATCAGACTCTGACAAAGCCTTGGTCATTAATTTCATCAGTCAAAATATCTCAAATTATATGCCCAAATAATTTAATGTGGAAGTCTGATTTACATTTTAAAGCACCTTGGTGAAGCATTAAGTCTGAGAAGGTGAAAATCTGTGTTATAGCCGCCTATTTAAAGCCAAAACACCAACATGTGGACTACATAACTGTACTTGAGTTTGGGAAGCCATTTATTTATCTCCATGTATTATTAAATGAAGGAAGATGAGATAATTTAACACACAAGTTGGACATTTTTCATGTGTGTGATGCATCTGAAACATCCAACATTTCTTAACACCTTGTCAAGCATCAAAAACAACAGCTGGCATCCATCGTGGGCGCTCATTGAAACACTGTAAAGTGAATAATCATCACATGCCAGAGTGTTATTTTTATATTTTTCCCATCAACAGGTCTAAGCAGAGCAGTGACATCACTAAGTTAGTAATTTCAATGGTCACTTGTACTATGATTCATCATTCAACATTAGCTGCTGTAGCCAAACTCCAGTGGCCCTTAGTCAGTGGCAGTTCACAGCTGTGTGGGGTATTGCTGCCTTCAAGTGCTCCTCAAAAGATACGACTTTTGAGCTCTGAGGGTTTAGAGTTATGTCCTACTGCTGAGTACTTTAGATGTGTTTTGGCTAAAACAGTTTAATTTGTTTCAATGGAAAATTAAAATGTCAATTAATGAACTAAATTGAGATCTAAGGTTGTTTTTTCAGCCTGACAGTAGTGATATGGCAGGTGAAAATGCAGATTTCTTATTAAAGACGTTGACACAGCCCCACATATCAACAACTGACAAGTACTGTTTAACTTATTATCTGTATCAGCTCTCAAAAAACACTGCAAAGTCACACAGAAGAATTATGCAGAGGAAGTCATGTGCTAAATGTAATGATGTCCTTGATTATAAAGTTGTTTATCCCCACAATATATTAATTCTACTATATTTACTCAATAAAATTAATTCTATACTTTTATTTTGCTCTAGTTTCCCAGATTATCTTTCTTACTTGTTGCATAATAAGGTCAAACAATCTAAAGCCTGTAGCATGTGACAGAATTAGAATAAATGAAATTAAAGTACATTTATATATAAGTACATATATATATATATATATATATATATATATATATATATATATATATATATATATATATATATATATATATATATATATATATATATATATATATATATATATATATATATATTTTTTTTTTTGGTTCATAGAGTGGCATATGAATGTTTATGTAAATGACAGAAAATAACAGCAACACTTGCACGATTAAAATAAGCAGTTTAGTCTGTATTTTAAATCGTTCATTACTTTTATATTGACATTTATAAATAATTAAACTTTCTTTTTTTTTTATAGTTTTATAGTTTTGGGGGGGGTAACGGGAAAATAGCACTCAGTTTTACTTAGGTCACTGACCTCCAGACATCATTAAATTTACCTAAAAAAATTAAATCAGAAACCATTAAATTTACTTTGGCACCATTATGATTTCAACTAAACTAAATTGATTTGTGTTCATTCTTCCGGATGTTTGCGCTGTCGTGAACGCATCGTGCGTGCGGCTCACGCTCTGCGCTGACGCGTCGGCCGTCACGCCCTCGGGGACGGACTGACGGTCTGTCGGACCAGTGCGGAGGTTTGTTTATAGCCGGAGCTCGCGGCTGAACTTTGCCTCATTGGCTCGTGTTTGTTAAACGTCCCCGCGGTGTCGCCGCGTGGAAAATTAGCATGCCCTTCAGCGTGTCGCGCGCCTCTCCGCCCTGCTTGCTCGAGTTGAGGTGTTTACAAAAAAGTGTGTCAAGTCAAATCAAGGTGAACGGCGTCTCGTGCTGTAGTCGCACGATGCTCACAGCGTGCCCGCGGTGCTGAGAGGACTGAAGGGTTAAAAAAACTTCTGTTGGTGGTGAGTCAAAGTTTTGATTTTTCATTGTTAAAATTGTCGGAAAATCTGTTTTATTTAAATGTATTTGTTTTAAAACGTTTTAAAAGTGTGCGTGTTTTTCTGCTCACTCTTATCTCACAGCCAGCCAGGTTGATATTGCACTTTTATCAGTGTTTGATTAGGTTGTTTTCTTAAAGCTGTGGACGTGGAGTCAGGCTTTATTCTACAAGCATGGGAACATAAACTGATGTTCAGACAGTGATGAGATCCTAAACTGGGGGCGTATTTATGTTCCCGGGCTCATTTGCTCCCAAACAATATCCTTTCACATGACTCATTAAGTGAATATTTATGGTCTCAGTAATGTTTTGCCCCAGGTTAAATGTTCAGTATATATCTCCTTGAGTCAATATGTTGAAATCACCTGTCTATAGCTTGTAGCTGACTGATATTACGCCCTCTGAAACCCACTGTATGCCCTCAGATTTGTTTGACAGTTTTTTGACTTTGGACATTGATATCTCCACCGTGGCCGAACAGATTTTTACCATTTAAGCTGCATTTGAAATGACCGTCACCTTTTGCTCTTTTATGATTTAAACTGTGAAGCTTGCCTTTATTTATATCTTACAATGTTAGTTTATATTAAGAGACACACGGCCTCAACTGAACTCTTCCATCTCACCTCACTACCCAAAAGTAACCTCTACTTCCTGTCTTCTGCAGGTCTGAACATAAACACCATGACAGGTGACGTGGTGGTCTGGAGGGGTCTGATCTGGATGAAGCAGGCAGCCAGCAGAGCCCCACACGGCGGCCTGCACGGCACCGGGAACCAGAGGCTGGTGAACTTCCATCACGCTGCCGGATCAGCGAGGGTGAGCGAGTCAGCCAGGATCTGGTCATCATGCAGCTGCAGAGCCGGATAGAGTTTCACAAACATGCAACCCAGATTCCTCCAGAGTCTGATCCTGCACCATCACCTCATCCACACTGCAACAGATGAGAGGATTTATAAAGTCCCATAGTGGTCTTTACTGCCAAAAACTATCTAAAAAATTTAGAGTGGGAAGTAAAGCCTCTGAAACAACATTTGAACATTTGCTGCCACATATTTGCTTTGAAACCCCTGAAACTGATACAGAGTTTACTTGTAGTCCAACAGCTAGTGGTTACCCCTTAAAACCTTTCTGATTTGTTTACTTTGAATAATTAATAAAGAGTTCAATCAAAAAGGTAATTCAACAGGCCCGCTGCGGATCCTTAAAAAGTCTTAAAAGGCATTGAATTCATTAATCTAAAAATTAGGCCTTAATTTTTTATTAAAATGACTGAAATTGAAATTGAAATTGAAAATGACTTGTCAAAAGTCTTAAAAACGCTCAGACTTGGGAAGCTGGAGTTTGTGAATCGTTTTTTCTGACGTTGCATTGCAAAATCTCAAAATAATTAGTTAGATCTGTTTTTTAGTTAAATTTAATAATAATAAGTCGGCAAGAAAATTGGAATTCAAGAGTCACTGTGACTAAAACATGTATTTGGCCATCATTTGGGAATTCACACTCTAAAACAGTTGGAGATGTGTGTGTGAGATGTCCAGGTTTTAGAATTTGTAGCTTCTCTGCAGCAACATATTTGAAGCACTGTCATTGTCTGGCTACATATGAGTCTGGATAGACATGGATTTAAACTGTAATTACAACTTAACCCTTTGAAACCTGAGAATTAATGAATGAACATTTATTTCAGATATGTGAAAACAAATTAACAAACAAAAAAATTAGTTCTAACAAATAAGCAAAATAAAGTGAAAAGCATGTTATAAAAAAAATCTGTTGAAAAAAAACTGATGTGTTAAAGGGTTAATTTGTGAATTATAGAAGTGCTGTTTTTTATGTTTAATCTTTCTGCTAAGCTAACCAAACCAGCTGCTGGCTGTAGCTTCATAGTTATCTGGAAGAACAACCAAATGAGCGTGTATCCTAAATGTTTACCACCTGCTCATATGAATCATATGTTGTTGTCCAGGAGACGTTCAGCAAACAGCGAGAAGTCTGCGTCCGCAGATCCGCAGCGGCACAGCTTCACAGATATTCCACTATGGGAGCTTGTTTCAGCACCTGTTTCACTGGAGGTGTAAACGGCGGACAGACGACCTGCAGCGGGAAACCCAGCACTAAACATCTGAAGTACCGTAAGGACTGGACACGCCAACTGTTCTGTGGACACACCAGGTTATTTAACCAGGACAACCCCACTGTGGGACGCCTGACTCAAGAGGACGTGGATAAAGCCGGAAACGCCAAGAAAACAGACATCAAGCAACATAAGCAAGTGGTACCCAGCACCTTTTTTTAAAATCAGTGTTTGTATGTTTAGAATCAGTAGCTCTTGCTTCAGTGATGTGTTTATTCTTATTTTTTTAACATTGTTTAAAGTATTTTTTATTTGTCCTACAAGTTTAGTCCTTGTCCTGTGTTTCAGCTCAGTGACAGAGCCAGAGAGAGGAAGGTGCCTGTCACGCGGATAGGAAGGCTGGTGAATTTTGGAGGTAGGTGTGTTTACTGGTATACTGGGTATGTTGCAAAAGGAAAGTGACATTGATGTTTCCATAATCCTTATAACCAGTTAGTCTCAGATTACTGGGCCGCTGCCAGGTGCTGGCAAAGTCTGATATTGTGTAAATATGACGCAAAACACAGCTTTATGTGCATGTTTTGGGGGATTATTTAAGAGTTAAATAAAACAGCCGACATGTTGCTTTACTGGCACATGTATCAAAGTGTAGGATTGTTTGATGTAGTAATTTATTCTTTATTTATTTATTTTTTCAGTTTCACTGACCTTAAGTTTTGTTTTTTAAGCCTATTTTAAGTTATTCTTTTTCTCCTTAAATTTTAATGGCACCCTGTGGAGATTTCTTCTAAAAAAAAAACACACATGTAATGTTTACATTTGATGTTTCTCAACTAAAAGCCTTTGTGTGTATCCCAGAGGTCGGACAAATGTGTTGAAATAATTTCCTTCCTTATAAAACACTTGCAAAGCAGATTTTCTAAAACACGTTGAAACCAGCACTGTTTATATCCAAGTTTCTTCCTCTTCTCTGCTGCTTCATTTGCTGCAATATTTGGTAGGTATCCACAACCTCCAGATCAGAGTGAAATAACGCTATAGTTTTTTAATTAAAAGTAGAATTTACAATGCTTTTTTATAGTAGGATTTATAGAAAATTAATCTGCAACAATTTAAAGTCATATTTTAAGCAAAAAATTTCCTATTCTTGGTTTCAGATTCGTAAACATTTTCAGACTAAATTAATAGAAGAGGCCACAGATTAATCAGTAATAAAAAATCATCAGTTAGACCCCTTCTGATTATGCTTCTGAACTAATTTAATGCTACTCTGGCTTTTCTTTTTATAACTAAAAGATGAAATAGCCCAGTTTCTAAATTTGTTGCATTTATTAACTCAAGATAATTTTTATGAACTTAAACTCATTTTCTTAACTAGCGTCCAACTGTTTTTGACTCGAGTTGCATAAACAAGTTGTGCAAATGACATTCGCAGCGCTGGCACTTCCTCCAGAGCAGCAAGGGCTCATGGGAGACCAACAAGGCGCTCTGCAGGTTGTCAGCACGGCAGTTCTCCCTCACAGGACTGAAATTACAGAGCGCCAATAGTTGGGAAAATGTTGCGTGGACTATCAGTCGTTTCTTTCCTCTTCTCTTTTGGCATTTAATGACTCCTGAACTCTCAAAGGCTCTAAAGGAGAAAAATCAGACCCGCCTCTGCTTACTGATTGCTGTTATCACTACCTTTTTTGTCGTGGCTGTTATCAGATGCAGAGTAGGACATTGGTGAAGGGACATTCATAAAAATCAATTGCCAGGTTGCTAATGTTAGCTTCACTTTTTAAACAGTTCCTGTCAATTCAAAAATAACTTGCAAATCATGTTTTACATGATTATTATAAATATTTCTTTTTGCAGGTCTGGCTGTTGGGCTCGGCATTGGGGCGATCGCTGAAGTGGCCAAGAAGAGCTTAAAACCCCAACAACAGCAAGGTGATAAGGGAAATATGTTTGCTTTATTGCTGGTTTGAGGAGTTGGACGTTTTTAGATTTTAACTGTCATATTAGCGCCATAAAAGCAAACACGGTCACTCCTCATGTTAAGGCAACAATAGTGTGTAATTTAAAAAAGTAAAAAGTCATAATATAATATGTCATTAAAAATGTGATAAAATGTCATAAAAGTAAAGTCTCATATAATAAATCCTAAAAATAAAAAAGTCATAATTTAAAAAGTCTTTAGTAAGTGATGAAAACCGAAAATAAAAGTCATAGTCATGTATTTCACAATTTTTTTAAAAATCAGAGAAGAAAACCTAAAAAAAAAAAAAGTCATAGTCTAAAATAAAATAAAAATCTAATCTCTATAGTATGTCTTAAAAATAAGAAAGTCATAGTAAAGTATGCCGTAAAATCTAAAAAAATAGTCATAATATGGTATGTCGTAAAAATCTATAATAATAATAATAATAATAATAATAATAATTTCATAAAAATCTAAAAACAAAAGTCATGGTATAGTATGTCTTTTTAAAAAGTCATACTCAAGTATGTCATAAAAAAACTAATAAAAAGTATTTACATAAAAAAGCACAATATGCTTAATGACAGACTTTACTGACAAAAGTAACTGATAGTGGTAAACATATTGATATCATTACTGCTAGATTGTAGTCCTGCAATAGATAATAATCATATCTATAGCTCAAATACAACATCATTTGTACTGAACGATATGTGTGTATTTTAGGTCATAAAAAGTCGGTGCTGGAATCGAGCGCCTTCCTCTCTGAAGCCAACGCCGAAAGAATCGTGCGGACTCTCTGCAAAGTCCGAGGTGCTGCTCTGAAACTTGGACAGATGCTTAGTATTCAAGGTGAGGTATCATGAATAATATCACTTATATAGAAATGTATCTTCAGTGACTCAGTATAAACGCTCACACACACTGTTAAGTCATGTCGTGGTGAGCATAAAGGTTTCAGCTTTCACCAGAGACCGAACACAGACCGTAAACAAACAAGATCCCTCCACCGGCAGCGAAATGTCATCACCTAAAATAAGCCTCGGGCCAGCTGAACACAATGAGTGCCGTTCCATTTGGGTTATTGTCGGCACTCGAGGCTCAGCTGACTCTTTAAACAGAGATTTACAGTGTTGTTATGCTCTTTGATGTCCATAACTCCGGTTTGTGCCTCTCATGTATTTACATTATTGTCGAATCACCAGTGAAAAAATATATTTACTCAAGTACTTTACTTAAGTTTTGATATACTTGTACTTAATTTTGATAAATTACTTTCATTAATTTCATGTCCCTTAAAAAAAAGAAAAAAAAAATACTTACTTTGATTAATATATTATCCATTTTTAACAATCCTTATTTAAACATTTTTCAGCATACAAAAATCTCATAATTGATTTAAATATTATTTTAGCAAAATGTCATATCCATAAAATGATTCGGCTAAAAAGACTACCATTGTTTTTTATTTTTGAAAGATACCAAAAAATTTTTTTAGATTATTTAGACATTTCTCTCAGTTTTTTAACAGACATAAAGGATTTTATATTTGTTGTTTTTCTTTCCACTCCCATTGTTTTATTTGTTGTAACATTGCACACATTTTACATTATTTTTATACTCTGAAATGTGTGTATGTATCTGAAATGCTAATGCATGTATTTAATTAAATTGTAAATAATTATATTTCATTTTTCTTCTACTTTATGTAATGTTCTTAATTTTATAAGAAGCTTTTCAAGTGCTTAAAACCTCAAAACAGCTACCAAATGGACCTTGAGGAAAGTTGTTTCAGTTTGCACAAAAATACCTTTTATATTTACAAAATAAGAAAGAACTTTAATCACACCGCTGCAGTATAATGTTATTTTTGTCAAGATCTTTGGAGATTGATCTTTCAAGAAAACAGATGCTGAACACTGTTTAATGTAACAACACACAACAGATATTAGACGATGCATTTACAGTAGTAAAGTATTTTCACCGTTATTTTCTCTCCTCTTAGACGACGCTTTTATTAATCCCCAGTTGGCCAAAATCTTCGAGCGTGTTCGTCAGAGTGCAGACTTCATGCC
Source organism: Plectropomus leopardus (assembly GCF_026936395.1). Lineage (NCBI taxonomy): Eukaryota > Metazoa > Chordata > Actinopteri > Perciformes > Serranidae > Plectropomus > Plectropomus leopardus. The sequence continues at coordinate 8,001,158 of NC_142189.1, forward strand.
GCCTAAACAGATGATGGTACAGTACAAAGAGCCGCAGTGAACGACACAGACTCATTAAACTCAAATTCCTTGCTGAGTCGGTTTGTCTTCTCTGCAGAAAGCCATCAGCAGCGACCTCGGCCCAAACTGGAGAGACAAGCTGGAGTACTTTGAGGAGAAGCCGTTTGCAGCGGCGTCTATCGGTCAGGTGCATTTAGCACGAATGAAGGACGGCAGAGAGGTCGCCATGAAGATTCAGGTGAGAGGAGATTAAAAAGAAGTAGACGATTTCAAAATACAGCCCAAAAAACGCACACAATCAAACCTGTTGTTACAGTACCCCGGAGTCGCCAAGAGTATCGACAGTGACGTGAATAATATCATGACCGCTCTGAGTTTGAGCAACGCGCTGCCTGAAGGTAACATTGTTGGAGAGCTTTTTTTATCATTTTTATGATAACAGCTGCTATTGTGTGATGTTGGTAACCTCCGATATTGTCAATATACTTTCCTGCAGGAGCAGCTTGAATGTCATGATTTTCAGCTTTTTAACATTTACCTTTTTTTTTTCTTTTTTTTTTACAGGCCTTTTTCCTGAGCACCTTATTGAGGTCATGAGCCGTGAGCTGGCGCTGGAGTGTGATTACATAAGAGAGGCCAAATGTGCCAAAAAATTCCAGTAAATTGTTCACACTTGTTCTCACCGCACAGACTGGCTTTGGGATTAGTTTCCAGTGGAGTAGTCAGAATCTGCACAGCATGGACCCTCAGTGTAGATCCGTGACTCACAACCTTTTTGTTCGTTTAACACCTAAATAAGAAGTCATACTTTTCTTTAAAGCCTCATCAGAGGTTAAAAGTCTTTCTCAGCAGCAACAAGTTCAAAGTGATATTCCCATTCTCAGCACATTGTTTCACATGAATACTTTTAGAGTCTTGAACTGATTAAACTGCAGTATTTCACAAGAAAGACACTCATAGAGCGTCATACTAGCATGTCTTCCAAAATTGCATATCAATGTCATACTATAACATGTCATCCAAAAAAACCACAAAAAAGTCATAGTATAGTATTTCTTCCAAAATGGCAGTAAAAAAGTCATACTAAACCATGTGGTCCAAAATTACATAAAAATGTCATACTATGTCGTCCAAAATTGAATAAAAAAGACATACTATAGTCGTCCATAATTGCATTAAAAAAGTCAAACTATAGTATGTCTTGCAAACTACAATTAAAAATCTCATACTGTAGCATGTCGTCCAAAATCGCCTAAAAAAGTCATACTATAGTATATCGTCTAATGTAGCATAAAAACGTCATACTATAGTTTGTTGTCCAAAATAGCATAAAAAAGTAATACTATAGTATGTCATCAAAAATGGCCCAAATACTTCATAGTATAGTATGTCGTCAAAAATGCCCCAAAATGGCCAAAAAATGTTGTAGTAAAGTATGTTATTTATCCAAAATGACCCCAAAACGTCATAGTATAGTATGTCGTCACAAATGGCCCAAAAAAAAGTGATACTATAGTCTGTTGTCCAAAATAGCGCTAATACGTTTTTTGTCCAAAATGGTTTAAAAAAGTCATACTTTAGTATATTGTCCAAAATATCATAAAAAGTCATACTTTAGTATATCGTCCAGAATCGCAGGTTATGGAGACAGTTTTCTCCGTTTTTGTGGAGTCCCGATCAGGTATTTCTTGTTAATGGCTGCTGTTTTTATTTTATTTTTTTGCAGAGAGCTGCTGAAGGATCACCCGTACTTCTATGTGCCTGACGTCATTGACGAGCTCAGCAGCCCGCATGTCCTCACCACAGCGCTGGTTCCCGGGTTTCCTCTGGACCAGGCCACCGACCTGTCCCAGGAGCTCAGGAATGAGGTAAAACTACCCCAACACTTCCATCTGTGCGCTGCCAAAACATGCCACCTTTTTACACAACAGAGGCGTGTCAGCACGATGTTTGAGTGCCGTAACACACAATTCATCCATTCATAATAATACAGCACAACATACATGGAGCGCTGTTTAGTTTAATGATCCTCTTGTTCATTCTCGTCTTTTTCGTCTCGTAGATTTGTGAGCAGATCCTAATTTTGTGCTTGAGGGAGCTTTTTGAGTTCAGATACATGCAGACTGATCCAAACTGGTCCAACTTCTTCTTTGATCCACAAGCTCACAAGGTCAGTTTGTCTCAGGAGCTTTTAAGCTTTTAACATACGCAGTGTTTGTACATATAATATTCCCTCTTTTTTTTCTTTTTTTTGTGTTTCTGTATTCTTGTTCTTCTGTTTTATGTCCTCAGGTTGCACTGCTGGATTTTGGAGCTACTCGAGGATTTGACAAGAGTTTCACTGACACCTACATCGAGGTTAGAAGCTGTAGAAATATATTTGTACAGATTTTTATTTTTTTAATTTAAACAAAATCATAAAAAATATTCTTTAAACAAAAAAAGGATAGTACATCATTAAAATGTGATGGTATAGTATGTTGTTAAACACATCATTAATTTTAAAAATATTTATTCATAATCATAGTGTGTCATGAAAAAACTGTAAAAAAAATAAATAAATAACACGAACAGGATTTTATTTATTTATTAGATTTTTCACATCATGACAAGACAATGAACATACATTGTTGTTGTGGAGGCAGCAATACTTTACCAAAAAATGACAGTAATACACAAATCCATACAACAATTTATTGTCATGTATGCAAACATTTAATAGAATATTACTTTTTTAAAATTGTTTTTTCAATTTCGTTTCTCCCGTCGTTTCTCCCGTCAGATTATTCACGCAGCAGCAAATCAGGACAGAGAAGGTGTCCTGCAGAAATCCAGAGACATGAGGTTCCTCACAGGATACGAGTCAAAGGTAACAAACATCTTTATCATCAGCCACAACATTTACATCTTAAGAACAACCATCAAGAGGCAGATAAATACTGACCAAAAAAAAATAAATAAATAAATAAAATGGCCATTTTCAGAGTGGTGGAGCCCTAAAAGTCCCAAAAGATGATATATACAGTATGTAGCTATAATCCCACAAACACAAGATAGTAATTTGTACAAGTTTTAATTGTATGCAACATGATTTTTTCGAGGACTCCAGGACTGGAGGGGCTCTCTTGTCACTTTTGCTGCAGGGAATTTGCAGATTAATAATTCTATATAATTTATCTATAAGTACATGATGACCTTGCGTAAACTCCAGTCTGAGTATATCTAATCAGCAACAAAGCTGAAAGCACCTGTGAGGGTGACCATGAGTTTTGTATGAACTATTAAAGTAACCCAGCAGTTAAATAAATGTAGTTGTGTGAAAGTGCAATATTTTCCCATGTGTCGTAGAATAGCAGCATGAAGTAACAAAAAAATGTAATATACTTCATTTCAGGTGCAGGCACCTCAAAACTGTACCTAATGTAATGTGTTTAATGAAAGTCCTGCACTGTGTACAGCCATCCCCACCAAACATTAATTACACACATCATCTGTTTAGACACTCCTGAACCAAAGATTTAACACTTTAATCAACGTCTAATCAAGTTGCATTCAGTATTGTGATCTTTATCGCCCTCTAGTGGTAACCAGCATGAACTGCAGCAGCAACATCAGTACTATGTGGTTTTCTGCTGTTTTGTGGACATGTCCTATTTTGCCATTTTTAACCATACTATAGCCTTGCCTTTTCGGTCATTTTTTCAACATGCCATCTTATGTTGTTTTTGGCCATTTTTGCAACATTCTATGCTATGGCGTGTCTTGAAACACTATTTTATGAGGTTTTCAGCTGTTTTCAGCAGTTTTTGGGTCATGTCATTTTTTGACATTTTTCGCCATAATATAGTCTTGCTTTTTGGGTCATTTTTGAAATTTTTCACCATACTATACTATTGCTTTTTAGGTCATATTTTCAACATGCAATTTTATGTTGTTTTTGGCCGTTTTTGCAACATTCTATGCTATGGCATGTCTTGTCACACTATTTTATGAGGTTTTCGGCTGTTTTCAGCAGTTTTGGGGACTTATCATTTTTTGACATGTTTCACCATACTATAGCCTTGCTATTTGGGTAATTTTTTTAAACATACAATAATATGGTGTTTTTTCTTTTTTTTTTTTTTTGCAACATATTATGCTATGGCATGTCTCTGCACTCTATTTTATGCGGTTTTCAGCAGTTTTTGGGACTTGTCATTTTTTGACATTTTTTGCCATGCTATAGTATTGCTTTTTGGGTGGTTTATTCAAAATGCCATGCTTCTGAACCAAAGATTTTAAAGCTTTGAAATATTAATCAACGTTGAATCAAGTTGCATTCAGTATTGTGATCTTTATCGCCCTCTAGTGGTAACCAGCATGAACTGCAGCAGCAACATCAGTACTATGTGGTTTTCTGCTGTTTTGTAGACATGTCCTTTTTTGCCATTTTTAACCGTACTATAGCCTTGCCTTTTCGGTCATTTTTTCAACATGCCATCTTATGTTGTTTTTGGCTGTTTTTGCAACATTCTATGCTATGGCGTGTCTTGAAACACTATTTTATGAGGTTTTCAGCTGTTTTCAGCAGTTTTTGGGTCATGTCATATTTTGACATTTTTGCCTTTTCAGTCATTTTTTGGATATGCCTTATTATGATATTTTTGGCAGTTTTTACAATATTGTATGCTATGACGTGTCTTTGCACACTATTTTGTACTGTTTTCACGTATTATAGCATTTTTTGGGACATGTCATATTTTGACATATTTGCCATACTATAGCCTTGCCTTTTCGGTCATTTTTTCAACATGCCTTTTTATGGTGTTTTTGGCCATTTTTGCAATATTTTATGCTATGGTGTGTCTTGGCACGCTATTTTTGCTGTTTTCAAGTGTTTATTTCATTTTTTGGGACATGTCATATTTTGACATTTTTCCATACTATAGCCTTGCCTTTTCAGTCATTTTTTGGATATGCCTTATGATGATGTTTTTGGCCGCAATATTGTATGCTATGGCATGTCTCTGCATACTATTTTAGGCAGTTTTCAGCTGATTTTGGAACTTGTCATTTTTTGACATTTTTTGCCATGCTATAGTATTGCTTTTTGGGTGGTTTATTCAAAATGCCATGCTTCTGAACCAAAGATTTTAAAGCTTTGAAATAATAATCAACGTCTAATCAAGTTGCATTCAGTATTGTGATCTTTATCGCCCTCTAGTGGTAACAAGCATGAACTGCAGCAGCAACATCAGTACTATGTGGTTTTCTGCTGTTTTGTGGACATGTCCTTTTTGTCGTTTTTGGCCATACTAGTTTGGCATTTTCAGTCGTTTTTTCAACATGCTATATTATGTTGTTTTTGGACGTTTTTGCGAACTCTTATTCTATGCGGTATCTTGGCGAATTATTTTACGCCGTTTTCAGCTTTTATTTGGGTTTTGGCCATGTCATATTTTGATATTTTTGCCATACTATATTTATTTACGGTCATTTTTTGGATATGCCTTATTATGATGTTTTTGGCCGTTTTTGCAATATTGTATGCTATGACATGTCTTGGCACGCTATTTTATGCTGTTTTGAGGCGTTTTTACCTGTTTTTGGGACATGTCATGTTTTTACATTTTTGCCATACTATAGCCTTGCCTTTTCGGTCACTTTCTGGACATGCCATTTTCGGGTGTTTCTGGTCGTTTTGGCAAAAGTCTATGCTATGGCGTGTCTTGGCACGCTATTTTATGCTGTTTTTGAGTGTTTTCAGCTGTTTTTGGGACATGCCATTTTTTGACATTGTTGCCATACTATAGCCTTGCCTTTTCGGTCATTTTAGGACATGCCATTTTCGCGTGTTTTTGGATGTTTTTGCAAAATTCTATACTATGCCGTGTCTTTTCACGCCATTTCATGCTATTTTGAGGTGTTTTTAGCTGTTTTTGGGACGTGTCATATTTTGACATTTTTGCCATAGTATAGCCTTGCCTTTTGTGGTCATTTTTTCACCATGCGTTTTTAAGGTGTTTTTGGCAGTTATTGCAACATTATATGCGATGGCATGTCTCGTCATGTTATTTAATGCTGTTTTGAGGTGTTTTTAGCTGTTTTTGGGACGTGTCATATTTTGACATTTTTGCCATACTATAGCCTTGGCTTTTTTTCGGTCATTTTTTTCAACATGCATTTTTCAGGTGTTTTTGGCCGTTTTTGCAACATTCTATGCTATGGCATGTTTTTTCATGCCATTTCATGCTATTTTGAGGTGTTTTTAGCTGTTTTTGGGAGGTGTCATATTTTGGCATTTTTGCCATACTATAGCCTTGCCTTTTTTCGGTCATTTTTTTCAACATGCATTTTTCAGGTGTTTTTGGCAGTTATTGCAACATTATATGCGATGGCATGTCTCTTCATGTTCTTTAATGCTATTTTGAGGTGTTTTTAGCTGTTTTTGGGACGTGTCATATTTTGACATTTTTGCCATACTATAGCCTTGGCTTTTTTTCGGTCATTTTTTTCAACATGCATTTTTCAGGTGTTTTTGGCCGTTTTTGCAACATTCTATGCTATGGCATGTTTTTTCATGCCATTTCATGCTATTTTGAGGTGTTTTTAGCTGTTTTTGGGAGGTGTCATATTTTGGCATTTTTGCCATACTATAGCCTTGCCTTTTTTCGGTCATTTTTTTCAACATGCATTTTTCAGGTGTTTTTGGCAGTTATTGCAACATTATATGCGATGGCATGTCTCTTCATGTTCTTTAATGCTGTTTTGAGGTGTTTTTAGCTGTTTTTGGGACGTGTCATATTTTGACATTTTTGCCATAGTATAGCCTTGCCTTTTTTTCTGTCATTTTTTTCAACATGCATTTTTCAGGTGTTTTTGGCCGTTTTTGCAACATTCTATGCTATGGCATGTTTTTTCATGCCATTTCATGCTATTTTGAGGTGTTTTTAGCTGTTTTTGGGATGTGTCATATTTTGACATTTTTGCCATACTATAGCCTTGCCTTTTGTGGTCATTTTTTCACCATGCGTTTTTAAGGTGTTTTTGGCAGTTATTGCAACATTATATGCGATGGCATGTCTCTTCATGTTCTTTAATGCTATTTTGAGGTGTTTTTAGCTGTTTTTGGGACGTGTCATATTTTGACATTTTTGCCATACTATAGCCTTGGCTTTTTTTCGGTCATTTTTTTCAACATGCATTTTTCAGGTGTTTTTGGCAGTTTTTGCAACATTCTATGCTATGGCATGTTTTTTCATGCCATTTCATGCTATTTTGAGGTGTTTTTAGCTGTTTTTGGGACGTGTCATATTTTGACATTTTTGCCATACTATAGCCTTGCCTTTTTTCGGTCATTTTTTTCAACATGCGTTTTTAAGGTGTTTTTGGCAGTTATTGCAACATTATATGCGATGGCATGTCTCTTCATGTTCTTTAATGCTATTTTGAGGTGTTTTTAGCTGTTTTTGGGACGTGTCATATTTTGACATTTTTGCCATACTATAGCCTTGCCTTTTGTGGTCATTTTTTCACCATGCGTTTTTCAGGTGTTTTTGGCCGTTTTTGCAACATTCTATGCTATGGCATGTTTTTTCATGCCATTTCATGCTATTTTGAGGTGTTTTTAGCTGTTTTTGGGAGGTGTCATATTTTGGCATTTTTGCCATACTATAGCCTTGCCTTTTTTCGGTCATTTTTTTCAACATGCATTTTTAAGGTGTTTTTGGCAGTTATTGCAACATTATATGCGATGGCATGTCTCGTCATGTTATTTAATGCTGTTTTGAGGTGTTTTTAGTTGTTTTTGGGAGGTGTCATATTTTGACATTTTTGCCATAGTATAGCCTTGCCTTTTTTTCTGTCATTTTTTTCAACATGCATTTTTCAGGTGTTTTTGGCCGTTTTTGCAACATTCTATGCTATGGCATGTTTTTTCATGCCATTTCATGCTATTTTGAGGTGTTTTTAGCTGTTTTTGGGATGTGTCATATTTTGACATTTTTGCCATAGTATAGCCTTGCCTTTTGTGGTCATTTTTTCACCATGCGTTTTTAAGGTGTTTTTGGCAGTTATTGCAACATTATATGCGATGGCATGTCTCTTCATGTTCTTTAATGCTATTTTGAGGTGTTTTTAGCTGTTTTTGGGACGTGTCATATTTTGACATTTTTGCCATAGTATAGCCTTGCCTTTTGTGGTCATTTTTTCACCATGCGTTTTTAAGGTGTTTTTGGCAGTTATTGCAACATTATATGCGATGGCATGTCTCGTCATGTTATTTAATGCTGTTTTGAGGTGTTTTTAGCTGTTTTTGGGAGGTGTCATATTTTGGCATTTTTGCCATACTATAGCCTTGCCTTTTTTCGGTCATTTTTTTCAACATGCATTTTTCAGGTGTTTTTGGCAGTTATTGCAACATTATATGCGATGGCATGTCTCTTCATGTTCTTTAATGCTATTTTGAGGTGTTTTTAGCTGTTTTTGGGACGTGTCATATTTTGACATTTTTGCCATACTATAGCCTTGCCTTTTTTTCGGTCATTTTTTTCAACATGCATTTTTCAGGTGTTTTTGGCCGTTTTTGCAACATTCTATGCTATGGCATGTTTTTTCATGCCATTTAATGCTATTTTGAGGTGTTTTTAGCTGTTTTTGGGATGTGTCATATTTTGACATTTTTGCCATACTATAGCCTTGCCTTTTTTCGGTCATTTTTTTCAACATGCGTTTTTATGGTGTTTTTGGCAGTTTTTGCAACATTCTATGCTATGGCATGTTTTTTCATGCCATTTCATGCTATTTTGAGGTGTTTTCAGCTGTTTTTGGGATGTGTCATATTTTGACATTTTTGCCATACTATAGCCTTGCCTTTTGTGGTCATTTTTTCACCATGCGTTTTTAAGGTGTTTTTGGCAGTTATTGCAACATTATATGCGATGGCATGTCTCTTCATGTTCTTTAATGCTGTTTTGAGGTGTTTTTAGCTGTTTTTGGGACGTGTCATATTTTGACATTTTTGCCACCCTATAGTCTTGCCTTTTTTTCTGTCATTTTTTTCAACATGCATTTTTCAGGTGTTTTTGGCCGTTTTTGCAACATTCTATGCTATGGCATGTTTTTTCATGCCATTTCATGCTATTTTGAGGTGTTTTTAGCTGTTTTTGGGAGGTGTCATATTTTGGCATTTTTGCCATACTATAGCCTTGCCTTTTTTCGGTCATTTTTTTCAACATGCGTTTTTAAGGTGTTTTTGGCAGTTATTGCAACATTATATGCGATGGCATGTCTCTTCATGTTCTTTAATGCTGTTTTGAGGTGTTTTTAGCTGTTTTTGGGATGTGTCATATTTTGACATTTTTGCCATACTATAGCCTTGGCTTTTTTCGGTCATTTTTTCAACATGCATTTTTCAGGTGTTTTTGGCAGTTTTTGCAACATTCTATGCTATGGCATGTTTTTTCATGCCATTTCATGCTATTTTGAGGTGTTTTTAGCTGTTTTTGGGATGTGTCATATTTTGACATTTTTGCCATACTATAGCCTTGCCTTTTGTGGTCATTTTTTCACCATGCGTTTTTAAGGTGTTTTTGGCAGTTATTGCAACATTATATGCGATGGCATGTCTCGTCATGTTATTTAATGCTGTTTTGAGGTGTTTTTAGCTGTTTTTGGGAGGTGTCATATTTTGGCATTTTTGCCATACTATAGCCTTGCCTTTTTTCGGTCATTTTTTTCAACATGCATTTTTCAGGTGTTTTTGGCAGTTATTGCAACATTATATGCGATGGCATGTCTCTTCATGTTCTTTAATGCTATTTTGAGGTGTTTTTAGCTGTTTTTGGGACGTGTCATATTTTGACATTTTTGCCATACTATAGCCTTGCCTTTTTTTCGGTCATTTTTTTCAACATGCATTTTTCAGGTGTTTTTGGCCGTTTTTGCAACATTCTATGCTATGGCATGTTTTTTCATGCCATTTAATGCTATTTTGAGGTGTTTTTAGCTGTTTTTGGGATGTGTCATATTTTGACATTTTTGCCATACTATAGCCTTGCCTTTTTTCGGTCATTTTTTTCAACATGCGTTTTTATGGTGTTTTTGGCAGTTTTTGCAACATTCTATGCTATGGCATGTTTTTTCATGCCATTTCATGCTATTTTGAGGTGTTTTCAGCTGTTTTTGGGATGTGTCATATTTTGACATTTTTGCCATACTATAGCCTTGCCTTTTGTGGTCATTTTTTCACCATGCGTTTTTAAGGTGTTTTTGGCAGTTATTGCAACATTATATGCGATGGCATGTCTCTTCATGTTCTTTAATGCTGTTTTGAGGTGTTTTTAGCTGTTTTTGGGACGTGTCATATTTTGACATTTTTGCCACCCTATAGTCTTGCCTTTTTTTCTGTCATTTTTTTCAACATGCATTTTTCAGGTGTTTTTGGCCGTTTTTGCAACATTCTATGCTATGGCATGTTTTTTCATGCCATTTCATGCTATTTTGAGGTGTTTTTAGCTGTTTTTGGGAGGTGTCATATTTTGGCATTTTTGCCATACTATAGCCTTGCCTTTTGTGGTCATTTTTTCAACATGCGTTTTAAGGTGTTTTTGGCAGTTATTGCAACATTATATGCGATGGCATGTCTCTTCATGTTCTTTAATGCTATTTTGAGGTGTTTTTAGCTGTTTTTGGGACGTGTCATATTTTGACATTTTTGCCATACTATAGCCTTGCCTTTTTTTCGGTCATTTTTTTCAACATGCATTTTTCAGGTGTTTTTGGCCGTTTTTGCAACATTCTATGCTATGGCATGTTTTTTCATGCCATTTAATGCTATTTTGAGGTGTTTTTAGCTGTTTTTGGGATGTGTCATATTTTGACATTTTTGCCATACTATAGCCTTGGCTTTTTTTCGGTCATTTTTTTCAACATGCGTTTTTAAGGTGTTTTTGGCAGTTATTGCAACATTATATGCGATGGCATGTCTCGTCATGTTATTTAATGCTGTTTTGAGGTGTTTTTAGCTGTTTTTGGGACGTGTCATATTTTGACATTTTTGCCATACTATAGCCTTGCCTTTTGTGGTCATTTTTTCACCATGCATTTTTCAGGTGTTTTTGGTCATTTTTGCAACATTCTATGCTGTGGCATGTCTTTTCACGCCATTTCATGCTATTTTGAGGTGTTTTTAGCTGTTTTTGGGAGGTGTCATATTTTGGCATTTTTGCCATACTATAGCCTTGCCTTTTTTCGGTCATTTTTTTCAACATGCGTTTTTAAGGTGTTTTTGGCTGTTTTTGCAACATTATATGCGATGGCATGTCTCGTCATGTTATTTAATGCTGTTTTGAGGTGTTTTCAGCTGTTTTTGGGACGTGTCATATTTTGACATTTTTGCCATAGTATAGCCTTGCCTTTTTTTCTGTCATTTTTTTCAACATGCATTTTTCAGGTGTTTTTGGCCGTTTTTGCAACATTCTATGCTATGGCATGTTTTTTCATGCCATTTCATGCTATTTTGAGGTGTTTTTAGCTGTTTTTGGGATGTGTCATATTTTGACATTTTTGCCATACTATAGCCTTGGCTTTTTTTCGGTCATTTTTTTCAACATGCATTTTTCAGGTGTTTTTGGCAGTTTTTGCAACATTCTATGCTATGGCATGTTTTTTCATGCCATTTCATGCTATTTTGAGGTGTTTTTAGCTGTTTTTGGGAGGTGTCATATTTTGGCATTTTTGCCATACTATAGCCTTGCCTTTTTCGGTCATTTTTTCAACATGCATTTTTCAGGTGTTTTGGCAGTTATTGCAACATTATATGCGATGGCATGTCTCTTCATGTTCTTTAATGCTATTTTGAGGTGTTTTTAGCTGTTTTTGGGACGTGTCATATTTTGACATTTTTGCCATACTATAGCCTTGGCTTTTTTTCGGTCATTTTTTTCAACATGCATTTTTCAGGTGTTTTTGGCCGTTTTTGCAACATTCTATGCTATGGCATGTTTTTTCATGCCATTTCTTGCTATTTTGAGGTGTTTTTAGCTGTTTTTGGGAGGTGTCATATTTTGGCATTTTTGCCATACTATAGCCTTGCCTTTTTTCGGTCATTTTTTTCAACATGCATTTTTCAGGTGTTTTTGGCAGTTATTGCAACATTATATGCGATGGCATGTCTCTTCATGTTCTTTAATGCTGTTTTGAGGTGTTTTTAGCTGTTTTTGGGACGTGTCATATTTTGGCATTTTTGCCATACTATAGCCTTGCCTTTTTTCGGTCATTTTTTTCAACATGCATTTTTCAGGTGTTTTTGGCAGTTATTGCAACATTATATGCGATGGCATGTCTCTTCATGTTCTTTAATGCTATTTTGAGGTGTTTTTAGCTGTTTTTGGGAGGTGTCATATTTTGACATTTTTGCCATACTATAGCCTTGGCTTTTTTTCGGTCATTTTTTTCAACATGCGTTTTTAAGGTGTTTTTGGCAGTTATTGCAACATTATATGCGATGGCATGTCTCTTCATGTTCTTTAATGCTATTTTGAGGTGTTTTTAGCTGTTTTTGGGACGTGTCATATTTTGACATTTTTGCCATACTATAGCCTTGCCTTTTTTTCGGTCATTTTTTTCAACATGCATTTTTCAGGTGTTTTTGGCCGTTTTTGCAACATTCTATGCTATGGCATGTTTTTTCATGCCATTTCATGCTATTTTGAGGTGTTTTTAGCTGTTTTTGGGAGGTGTCATATTTTGGCATTTTTGCCATACTATAGCCTTGCCTTTTTTCGGTCATTTTTTTCAACATGCGTTTTTAAGGTGTTTTTGGCAGTTATTGCAACATTATATGCGATGGCATGTCTCGTCATGTTATTTAATGCTGTTTTGAGGTGTTTTTAGTTGTTTTTGGGAGGTGTCATATTTTGACATTTTTGCCATAGTATAGCCTTGCCTTTTTTTCTGTCATTTTTTTCAACATGCATTTTTCAGGTGTTTTTGGCCGTTTTTGCAACATTCTATGCTATGGCATGTTTTTTCATGCCATTTCATGCTATTTTGAGGTGTTTTTAGCTGTTTTTGGGATGTGTCATATTTTGACATTTTTGCCATAGTATAGCCTTGCCTTTTGTGGTCATTTTTTCACCATGCGTTTTTAAGGTGTTTTTGGCAGTTATTGCAACATTATATGCTATGGCATGTCTCGTCATGTTATTTAATGCTGTTTTGAGGTGTTTTTAGCTGTTTTTGGGAGGTGTCATATTTTGGCATTTTTGCCATACTATAGCCTTGCCTTTTTTCGGTCATTTTTTTCAACATGCATTTTTCAGGTGTTTTTGGCAGTTATTGCAACATTATATGCGATGGCATGTCTCTTCATGTTCTTTAATGCTATTTTGAGGTGTTTTTAGCTGTTTTTGGGACGTGTCATATTTTGACATTTTTGCCATACTATAGCCTTGCCTTTTTTTCGGTCATTTTTTTCAACATGCATTTTTCAGGTGTTTTTGGCCGTTTTTGCAACATTCTATGCTATGGCATGTTTTTTCATGCCATTTAATGCTATTTTGAGGTGTTTTTAGCTGTTTTTGGGATGTGTCATATTTTGACATTTTTGCCATACTATAGCCTTGCCTTTTTTCGGTCATTTTTTTCAACATGCGTTTTTATGGTGTTTTTGGCAGTTTTTGCAACATTCTATGCTATGGCATGTTTTTTCATGCCATTTCATGCTATTTTGAGGTGTTTTTAGCTGTTTTTGGGAGGTGTCATATTTTGGCATTTTTGCCATACTATAGCCTTGCCTTTTTTCGGTCATTTTTTCACCATGCGTTTTTAAGGTGTTTTTGGCAGTTATTGCAACATTATATGCTATGGCATGTCTCGTCATGTTATTTAATGCTGTTTTGAGGTGTTTTTAGCTGTTTTTGGGAGGTGTCATATTTTGGCATTTTTGCCATACTATAGCCTTGCCTTTTTTCGGTCATTTTTTTCAACATGCATTTTTCAGGTGTTTTTGGCAGTTATTGCAACATTATATGCGATGGCATGTCTCTTCATGTTCTTTAATGCTATTTTGAGGTGTTTTTAGCTGTTTTTGGGACGTGTCATATTTTGACATTTTTGCCATACTATAGCCTTGCCTTTTTTTCGGTCATTTTTTTCAACATGCATTTTTCAGGTGTTTTTGGCCGTTTTTGCAACATTCTATGCTATGGCATGTTTTTTCATGCCATTTAATGCTATTTTGAGGTGTTTTTAGCTGTTTTTGGGATGTGTCATATTTTGACATTTTTGCCATACTATAGCCTTGCCTTTTTTCGGTCATTTTTTTCAACATGCGTTTTTATGGTGTTTTTGGCAGTTTTTGCAACATTCTATGCTATGGCATGTTTTTTCATGCCATTTCATGCTATTTTGAGGTGTTTTTAGCTGTTTTTGGGAGGTGTCATATTTTGGCATTTTTGCCATACTATAGCCTTGCCTTTTTTCGGTCATTTTTTTCAACATGCGTTTTTAAGGTGTTTTTGGCTGTTTTTGCAACATTCTATGCTATGGCATGTTTTTTCATGCCATTTCATGCTATTTTGAGGTGTTTTTAGCTGTTTTTGGGAGGTGTCATATTTTGGCATTTTTGCCATACTATAGCCTTGCCTTTTGTGGTCATTTTTTCACCATGCGTTTTTCAGGTGTTTTTGGCAGTTATTGCAACATTATATGCGATGGCATGTCTCTTCATGTTCTTTAATGCTATTTTGAGGTGTTTTTAGCTGTTTTTGGGACGTGTCATATTTTGACATTTTTGCCATACTATAGCCTTGCCTTTTGTGGTCATTTTTTCTCCATTCGTTTTTCTGTTGTTTTTGTCCGTTTTTGCAACATTCTATGCTATGGCATGTTTTTTCATGCCATTTAATGCTATTTTGAGGTGTTTTTAGCTGTTTTTGGGATGTGTCATATTTTGACATTTTTGCCATACTATAGCCTTGGCTTTTTTTCGGTCATTTTTTTCAACATGCGTTTTTAAGGTGTTTTTGGCAGTTATTGCAACATTATATGCGATGGCATGTCTCGTCATGCCATTTAATGCTATTTTGAGGTGTTTTTAGCTGTTTTTGGGATGTGTCATATTTTGACATTTTTGCCATACTATAGCCTTGGCTTTTTTCGGTCATTTTTTTCAACATGCATTTTTATGGTGTTTTTGGCCATTTTTGCAACATTCTATGCTATGGCATGTTTTTTCATGCCATTTCATGCTATTTTGAGGTGTTTTTAGCTGTTTTTGGGAGGTGTCATATTTTGGCATTTTTGCCATACTATAGCCTTGCCTTTTTTCGGTCATTTTTTTCAACATGCGTTTTTAAGGTGTTTTTGGCAGTTTTTGCAACATTCTATGCTATGGCATGTTTTTTCATGCCATTTCATGCTATTTTGAGGTGTTTTTAGCTGTTTTTGGGAGGTGTCATATTTTGGCATTTTTGCCATACTATAGCCTTGCCTTTTGTGGTCATTTTTTCACCATGCATTTTTCAGGTGTTTTTGGCAGTTATTGCAACATTATATGCGATGGCATGTCTCTTCATGTTCTTTAATGCTATTTTGAGGTGTTTTTAGCTGTTTTTGGGACGTGTCATATTTTGACATTTTTGCCATACTATAGCCTTGCCTTTTCGGTCATTTTCTGGACATGCCATTTTCGGGTGTTTATGGTCGTTTTGGCAAAAGTCTATGCTATGGCGTGTCTTGGTACGCTATTTTATGCTGCATTGAGGTGTTTTCAGCAGTTTTTGGGACATGTCATATTTTGACTTTTTTTTCAGCAATACACAGACATCAAGGCTCAGATAGCGGCCGGACACATTAAAGAATGCCACACGGATCACAGAACAAAAACAACTAGTTTATTTAGCAACAACTTAACCAACAAGTAACCGAAACCAAAACAGGGATTTGGACACACCGGCCAAAACAAACAGAAGATGAGGAATCACTGGGCCAACCACTCAGTGAGCTGTTGGAACAAGCTCATCCCCCCCAAACAAACGTTCTTTTATAACGACCAAAAACTGGGTTGCCAGTGTCCTCTAATCCCAACCGAGGATTGCAAACAGAAAAAAAAGGAAGCTCGAAAGAGGGTTATCGCTGTCTTGTTCCTGCTTCTGCTGTGGCCCGCGTCTGCTGTGAATGATCTTTCAACACCAAGAGAGAGCGAGCGTCATCATCGCTCAGCTTTTTATCCCCACCCCTGAGACTTGGAGCACCTGGAGGAGGAGAAAAACACACAAACAATAACAAGGAGAGAGAGAGAGAAAAAGAAAGGGAAAAAACACAGGCTACAACTGCCAATACACACAACATTGTTGCCACACTATTGCCTTGCCTTTTCTGTCATTTTTTGGACATGCCATTTTCGCGTGTTTCTGTTAATTTTTGCAAAATTCTATGCTATGGCATGTTTTGAAACACTATTTTATGCTGTTTTGATGTGTTTTCAGCTGTTTTTGGGACATGCTATATTTTGACATTTTTGCCATACTATAGCCTTGCCTTTTCGGTCATTTTTTGGACATGCCATTTTTGCATGTTTTTTGCCGTTTTAAAAACTTTGTGTGCCATGGCATGACTTGGCACACTATTTTATGCTGTTTTCAGTTGTTTTCAGCTGTTTTTGCGACATGCCATTTTTTGACATTTTTGCCATACTATAGCCTTGCCTTTTCGGTATTTTTTTGGACATGCCATTTTCGGGTGTTTTTGGCTGTATTTGTCACATTCTATGCTATGGCGTGTCTTGAAACACTATTTTATGATGTTTTGAGGTGTTTTCAGCTGTTTTTGGGACATGCCATTTTTTGACATTTTTGCCATACTATAGCCTTGCCTTTTTGGTCATTTTTTGGACATGCCATTTTCGCGTAATATTGTCAATTTTTGCAAAATTCTATGCTATGGCGTGTCTTGAAACACTATTTTATGATGTTTTGAGGTGTTTTCAGCTGTTTTTGGGACATGCCATATTTTGACATTTTTGCCATACTATAGCCTTGTCTTTTCGGTCATTTTTTGGACATGCCATTTTCGGGTGTTTTTGGCTATATTTGTAACATTCTATGCTATGGCGTGTTTTGAAACACTATTTCATGCTGTTTTGATGTGTTTTCAGCTGTTTTTGGGACATGCCATATTTTGACATTTTTGCCATACTATAGCCTTACCTTTTCGGTCATTTTTTGGACATGCCATTTTCGCGTGTTTTTGTCAATTTTTGCAAAATTCTATGCTATGGCATGTTTTGAAACACTATTTTATGCTGTTTTGAGGTGTTTTCAGCTGTTTTTGGGACATGCCATTTTTTGACATTTTTGCCATACTATAGCCTTGCCTTTTTGGTCATTTTTTGGACATGCCATTTTCGCGTAATATTGTCAATTTTTGCAAAATTCTATGCTATGGCATGTTTTGAAACACTATTTTATGCTGTTTTGATGTGTTTTCAGCTGTTTTTGGGACATGCTATATTTTGACATTTTTGCCATACTATAGCCTTGTCTTTTCGGTCATTTTTTGGACATGCCATTTTTGCATGTTTTTTGCCGTTTTAAAAACTTTGTGTGCCATGGCATGACTTGGCACACTATTTTATGCTGTTTTCAGTTGTTTTCAGCTGTTTTTGCGACATGCCATTTTTTGACATTTTTGCCATACTATAGCCTTGCCTTTTCGGTCATTTTTTGGACTTGCCATTTTCGGTTGTTTTATGCTGTATTTGTCACATTCTATGCTATGGCGTGTCTTGAAACACTATTTTATGCTGTTTTGAGGTGTTTTCAGCTGTTTTTGGGACATGCCATTTTTTGACATTTTTGCCATACTATAGCCTTGCCTTTTCGGTCATTTTTTTGGACATGCCATTTTTGGGTGTTTTTGGCTATATTTGTAACATTCTATGCTATGGCGTGTTTTGAAACACTATTTCATGCTGTTTTGATGTGTTTTCAGCTGTTTTTGGGACATGCCATATTTTGACATTTTTGCCATACTATAGCCTTGCCTTTTCGGTCATTTTTTGGACATGCCATTTTCGTGTGTTTTTGTTATTTTTTGCAAAATTCTATGCTATGGCGTGTCTTGAAACACTATTTTATGCTGTTTTGATGTGTTTTCAGCTGTTTCTGGGACATGTCATTTTTAGACATTTTTGCCATACTATAGCCTTGTCTTTTCGGTCATTTTTTGGACATGCCATTTTCGGGTGTTTTTGGCTATATTTGTAACATTCTATGCTATGGCGTGTTTTGAAACACTATTTCATGCTGTTTTGATGTGTTTTCAGCTGTTTTTGGGACATGCCATATTTTGACATTTTTGCCATACTATAGCCTTGCCTTTTCGGTCATTTTTTGGACATGCCATTTTCGGGTGTTTTTGTTATTTTTTGCAAAATTCTATGCTATGGCGTGTCTCGGCACGCTTTTTTATGCAGGTTTTAAGTGTTTTCAGCTGTTTTTGGGACATGCCATTTTTTGACATTTTTGCCATACTATAGCCTTGCCTTTTCGGTCATTTTTTTGGACATGCCATTTTCGGGTGTTTTTGGCTATATTTGTAACATTCTATGCTATGGCGTGTTTTGAAACACTATTTCATGCTGTTTTGATGTGTTTTCAGCTGTTTTTGGGACATGCCATATTTTGACATTTTTGCCATACTATAGCCTTGCCTTTTCGGTCATTTTTTGGACATGCCATTTTCGTGTGTTTTTGTTATTTTTTTGCAAAATTCTATGCTATGGCGTGTCTTGAAACACTATTTTATGCTGTTTTGATGTGTTTTCAGCTGTTTCTGGGACATGTCATTTTTAGACATTTTTGCCATACTATAGCCTTGTCTTTTCGGTCATTTTTTGGACATGCCATTTTCGGGTGTTTTTGGCTATATTTGTAACATTCTATGCTATGGCGTGTTTTGAAACACTATTTCATGCTGTTTTGAGGTGTTTTTGGCTGTTTTTACAACATTCTATGCTATGGCGTGTCTTGGCACGCTATTTTATGCAGTTTTTAAGTGTTTTCAGCTGTTTTTGGGACATGCCATTTTTTGACATTTTTGCCATACTATAGCCTTGTCTTTTCGGTCATTTTTTGGACATGCCATTTTCGGGTGTTTTTGGCTATATTTGTAACATTCTATGCTATGGCGTGTTTTGAAACACTATTTCATGCTGTTTTGATGTGTTTTCAGCTGTTTTTGGGACATGCCATATTTTGACATTTTTGCCATACTATAGCCTTGCCTTTTCGGTCATTTTTTGGACATGCCATTTTCGGGTGTTTTTGTTATTTTTTGCAAAATTCTATGCTATGGCGTGTCTCGGCACGCTTTTTTATGCAGGTTTTAAGTGTTTTCAGCTGTTTTTGGGACATGCCATTTTTTGACATTTTTGCCGTACTATAGCCTTGCCTTTTCGGTCATTTTTTGGACATGCCATTTTTGTGTTTTTTTGGCTATATTTGTAACATTCTATGCTATGGCGTGTTTTGAAACACTATTTCATGCTGTTTTGATGTGTTTTCAGCTGTTTTTGGGACATGCCATATTTTGACATTTTTGCCATACTATAGCCTTGCCTTTTCGGTCATTTTTTGGACATGCCATTTTCGGGTGTTTTTGTTATTTTTTGCAAAATTCTATGCTATGGCGTGTCTCGGCACGCTTTTTTATGCAGGTTTTAAGTGTTTTCAGCTGTTTTTGGGACATGCCATTTTTTGACATTTTTGCCATACTATAGCCTTGTCTTTTCGGTCATTTTTTGGACATGCCATTTTCGGGTGTTTTTGGCTATATTTGTAACATTCTATGCTATGGCGTGTTTTGAAACACTATTTCATGCTGTTTTGATGTGTTTTCAGCTGTTTTTGGGACATGCCATATTTTGACATTTTTGCCATACTATAGCCTTGCCTTTTCGGTCATTTTTTGGACATGCCATTTTCGTGTGTTTTTGTTATTTTTTTGCAAAATTCTATGCTATGGCGTGTCTTGAAACACTATTTTATGCTGTTTTGATGTGTTTTCAGCTGTTTCTGGGACATGTCATTGTTAGACATTTTTGCCATACTATAGCCTTGTCTTTTCGGTCATTTTTTGGACATGCCATTTTCGGGTGTTTTTGGCTATATTTGTAACATTCTATGCTATGGCGTGTTTTGAAACACTATTTCATGCTGTTTTGAGGTGTTTTTGGCTGTTTTTACAACATTCTATGCTATGGCGTGTCTTGGCACGCTATTTT
This sequence comes from Plectropomus leopardus, assembly GCF_026936395.1. Classification (NCBI taxonomy): domain Eukaryota; kingdom Metazoa; phylum Chordata; class Actinopteri; order Perciformes; family Serranidae; genus Plectropomus; species Plectropomus leopardus. The sequence continues at coordinate 8,021,424 of NC_142189.1, forward strand.
ATGCAGTTTTTAAGTGTTTTCAGCTGTTTTTGGGACATGCCATTTTTTGACATTTTTGCCATACTATAGCCTTGTCTTTTCGGTCATTTTTTGGACATGCCATTTTGGTGTTTTGGCTATATTTGTAACATTCTATGCTATGGCGTGTTTTGAAACACTATTTCATGCTGTTTTGATGTGTTTTCAGCTGTTTTTGGGACATGCCATATTTTGACATTTTTGCCATACTATAGCCTTGCCTTTTCGATCATTTTTGGACATGCCATTTTCGCGTAATTTTGTCAATTTTTGCAAAATTCTATGCTATGGCATGTTTTGAAACACTATTTTATGCTGTTTTGATGTGTTTTCAGCTGTTTTTGGGACATGCTATATTTTGACATTTTTGCCATACTATAAGCCTTGTCTTTTCGGTCATTTTTTGGACATGCCATTTTTGCATGTTTTTTGCCGTTTTAAAAACTTTGTGTGCCATGGCATGACTTGGCACACTATTTTATGCTGTTTTCAGTTGTTTTCAGCTGTTTTTGCGACATGCCATTTTTTGACATTTTTGCCATACTATAGCCTTGCCTTTTCGGTCATTTTTTGGACTTGCCATTTTCGGTTGTTTTATGCTGTATTTGTCACATTCTATGCTATGGCGTGTCTTGAAACACTATTTTATGCTGTTTTGAGGTGTTTTCAGCTGTTTTTGGGACATGTCATTTTTTGACATTTTTGCCATACTATAGCCTTGCCTTTTCGGTCATTTTTTGGACATGCCATTTTCGGGTGTTTTTGTTATTTTTTGCTAAATTCTATGCTATGGCGTGTCTCGGCACACTATTTTATGCTGTTTTGAGGTGTTTTCAGCTGTTTTTGGGACATGCCGTTTTTTGACATACTATTACTATTTGACTTACTACATGACAGATGATGTTTTTGGACGTTTTGGCAAAATTCTATGCTATGGCGTGTCTTGGCACACTATTTTATGCTGTTATGACATGTTTTCAGCTGATTTTGGCCATACTATAGCCTTGCCTTTACGGTCATTTTTTGGATATGCCTTATTATGGTGTTTTTGGCCATTTTTGCAATATTTTATGCTTTGACGTGTCTTTGCACACTATTTTGTACTGTTTTCATGTGTTTATAGCATTTTTTGGGACATGTCATATTTTGACATTTTTGCCATACTATAGTCTTGCCTTTTTGGTCATTTTTTGGATATGCCTTATTGTGCTGTTTTTTTTTTCTTTGCCATATCTTGGCGAATTATTTTACATCGTTTTCAGCTTTGCCTTATTATGGTTTTTTTGGCCGTTTTTGCAATATTGTATTCTATGACATGCTTTACACGCTATTTTATGCTGTATTGAGGTGTTTTCAGCTGTTTTTGGGACGTCATTTTTCTTTTACATTTTTCCGCCATATTATAGCCTTGCTTTTTGGGTCATTTATTTCACATGCCATATTATGGTGTTTTTGGCCATTTTTGCTGCATTCTATGCTATGGCATTAATTTAAAGTCTGTTATAAAAAAATCACAAAACAATCTGTGTAGTATGTCATCGGATACATATGACAGTATATCTTCAATAAAATCATACAAATATAGAACATCACAATATAGTATTCTTGCTTAAATGAGTAATTAGAAATAATGAAGCCATAGTATAATGTCAAAAAAATCATCTCTAAAGTCAAAGTCAAGTCAAAACACATGAAAGTCATGAAAGATAACTTCAGTTAAAAGTCACACTACGGTATGTCGCAAAAAACGTAATAGACTTTTTAGTATTTATCTTCTCATCTTACTCTGCCATATTGCAAATTAAGGTTTTTTTCCAAAAATGTGGAACTTTTTCTTTAAATCCTGTTGTCTAACAGCTGTGTCTTGTTCTAAGGCCATGGAAAACGCTCATGTTGACGCAGTGATGATCCTCGGGGAGGCCTTCTCCTCCGAGGAGCCCTTTGACTTTGGATCTCAAAGCACCACTGAGCGTATCCACACCCTCATCCCTGTGATGCTGCGGGAGCGACTCACGCCGCCCCCCGAGGAGACCTACTCCCTCCACCGCAAGATGGGCGGCTCCTTCCTCATCTGCTCCAAACTCAAAGCTAAAATACTCTGCAAGAACATGTTCCAGGAAGCCTACCACAACTACTGGAGACACCCCGAGACGACAAACTAGCAGAAGACCGGTCTGTTTGAACCAGGACTTTGTGGTATGTTCAACAATTTAACTCACACATTCTGAATATATTTTTGTGCAGCCTGGGCCAGATTGAAAATCAGAATAATGTCTGACTTTTAGGAACAATTTAATATCTGTGTGCTTCTTATTCCAATGCTCATTGACCAGAACTCCCATCCAGACTAACGTTGCTTTATAAAGTAATGTTTGGAGATTATGTGTACGTATTGTTTGAATGAATTTGTTGTGGACGACCTAATAATTGTCTGAATGGTTTGAAGAACTGTATGCCATCTGTTGAAAATAAATTCTCCTAATGAATACAAGTCAGCGTCAAAGATTTTGTGAAGTTTGTGAGAATGCAGATTATTTTGAAGCTAAGACAATTAATCATAAGTGACTGTACAGATGCTGCATCTTTTAACCGTTAACACACGGCAGGTTCGCTCAAAAGCCAGAGCAACGGTGTCTTAAACCGCGTTCTTGAGTGCCTTGCACTCATGATTTATGTGAAAACAGCTCTGAAAACGTTGCTAGTTATGCTCGCTTAGCAAGTTAAAGACACGGCATGTGTCTCGGCCCTGAACCAACTGAAAGTTTAAACATATTTTTAGAAAACAACTTTAATAAAAGCTTAAAAGCAGTTACTAAAGGAGCTGTGTGCAACATCCAGAGCATACCGTAAAACTTCAAATATAAGCCCACTCCCTTTTACCAGTGTGGCAACACATTTTGACAATGCCTGTCTAAGTAAGAAAGCCCAGTCTGGCTGCAGTTCATTTTTAAAGTTCGTTAAACGTTTAAAGCCGGGTTGCTGGCTACATACTAAAGATAATATTAGACAGCTGCTTAGATCATGTTGAATTTTTTTCAATGCGGACATACTACACATGATGTTAGCTTGGTAAGATTCTCACAATTAAATCATTAAATCATCACAGTTAATTTTACTGACACCAAAAAAGACAGAAACACCGGAAAAGTAAACAAGAGAGTTGCAAAAAAAGGAATTAGTAGATGTAGAGGTTTTTTTGAAAAGTGAAGGAAAATGTTCAGTGAACTATATTCCCATTATTAAAATTACTTAGGAGATGTGATAATTAAAAGCTTTCTGGGGATCATTTCTTACGTTGTATTTTTAGCGCTGGAGCACTGACCGCAGGTTGGTGAGCGCCCTCCTGAGCTGCAGGTATGTAGGAGGTTTAGCTTAGTGGCTAAATCACGTGTTTCTCACGCAGGAGGTTGGTGGCTCGAGCCTCGCGTTTAACAGCGACATTTTGAAGGCTGAAGATCGTTAAAGTTGGTTTGACACAGGAAGGACATTCAAGAGACAGGAACCTGGGGAGAAAGACAAGAACTTAGTTAAAAAGACAGGAAAGTCAGTTAAGTCACAGGCGTTTGGGTTGTGAGAGACAGGAACGACAGTCAAGTTACACGAGGTTAGGTTGAGAGACAGGAAGTTGAGATGAGAGACAGGAAGTTGTGTAAAAGTAAAAGATGAAGATATAAAATTACGTTTTAAAAGGTTAAAATACAAATAACAACACCAAATTTTGTTTAAACGTGTATCTAAGGTATATATATAACTTATATTAGCAGAGCAAACCAAAATATGAACTTATATTTTATTTTATTTTATGTCATAAAATGTCATTTTTCCTGTAGATTCATACAGTTTAGACACTATTTAAGATGTTATATAATGAATTAAGGCACGAAAATTGAATTATATATCATTTTTGATGAAAAATAAGGCGAAGTGGTCCAGAAACAGGTAAAACCAGTATCGGCAGTGACGTCTGTCGAAATCAGGGATTATCGGCCTGACTCATATATCGGTCGAGTTTTTGACAGACAGGACTTTTGTAGATAGAGAGACAGATTGACGGATATATTAGCCCCGCCCATTAACAGTACTATAGCAATAATTATTTATTATTATATTATTATTGCTATTATTATTATTATTATTATCATAATTACTGTTATACTTATTATGATTATTGTCATTATTGCTATAATAATAATAATAATAATTATAATAACAATAATAGTAATAATAATAATAATATTGTCGTTATTGCTATTATTATTATTATTATTATTATTATTATTATTATAACTATAATTATTATCATCGTTATTGCTGTTATTATTATTATTATTATTATTATTATTATTATTATTATTATTATTATTATACAGTCACTGAAGACACTTTCACAATATGGGTTGATTGAGAAAAAGGACACATTTGCCAGGAACATATTGAAAATAGTAAAGCTTTATTTTAAAAAAAAAAAAAAAAACCCAATATAGCAGAGTTGTTCTTATTTCATGAGACACTCCTCTCCAAATATCCGTTTCTTCTTTGGCCGAGACAGCTCTCCTCGCTTCCAGCAGCTGAAAACACAAGTAGTACAATAAGTACTGCTCTGAGGCGTAAACACAACACAGATATTACGACCGGTACTCACTCTGATCCCATTCAGCACACTGCATTCAGCTTTTTTCTTCCAATCTTACCCGTGCGTCGGTGCAGAGCGCCTGTCGTGTCCCTCGGTTTTGGAGACACAGTTTCCTGTTAAACACAGAAAACATGAAGTCAGTGAGGTGAGCAGATATATCCGGACATGAGCAGCAGGCGCAGTCAGTGTGGGACATTACACTCAGTAACAGTCTCTGTCCTGTCTGTCCTCCTGCTGCTGCATCAGCTGTTTGAGACGACCATCAGCTGCAGCGTCGCGAGGCCGCTCGTTCAAAAAAATGCTTGCAGCGTCTCTTCAGCTGTCCATCGTTATTTTGACAGCCAGGTCTTGCTTTTTGCTGAGCTCTGTCCTGCTATTTTGTTAACAAACACACCTACTTCGTCTCGTATTCCCTCCGTGTGTTCAAATTTCCGGGAAGGACATGTGGACGTCGAAAGTTTCGTCCAATCGGGACACGGGAGGTGGGACAAAGGCTTCATAGACCTCGCTGATTGGCTCAGAAGGCTGAACAACGTGGGTTTCCCTGGCGAATCAATGCGCAGAAATTGATGATGTAATCACGTTCAGTGCGTCATTACATCACCATATATATCATCCCACTATAATACAGCCATGTGTAAACAGAGCATATGTGATATCAGTGGGAAGCTTAGATTCTCCATTTTACGTGACTTTTTAAAGCATGTTGATAAAATTAGTGGTTCAAAAGTCAGACTTTAGATGGAGTTCTTTATAAATACGACAACATATCGCTCATCTCTTTTCAAGCTGCTCTCCATTGCCTCCATTTTTATCAGATAAAAGTTTTTTGGGGGGGCTGGTGCCCCAGACTAACTGCCTTGCTTTGATTTCACCCATTCAATCAAAAAAAAAAAAAAGTTAAAATCAAAGATGTGAATAGTATTTGGTCATGAGAATCATAAAAACGTTACAGTGCGGTATGCTGTCAAAAAAATATTCATTAAAACGTGATAGTAAAGCAGGTCGTCAAAAAAGTCATGAAAACATCATTGTAAAGTATGTAGTAGTTTTTATTAAATATATTTTTAGGGCATTTTTCGCCTTTATTTGATAGGGCAAAGTGTACGTGTGAGAGGGAGAGGGACGCAACTAACTCAAAAATCATGGAGAAAAAAAATCACAGTATAATATTGCGCAAAAAATGTCATCGAAAATCACGCTATGGTAAGTTGTTAAAGAAAAAAAAATCATATGGAGCCAACCAGTGTTTGAGGCGTCCGTCATGTTCCCGCTGATGTCAGAGGTCGTCCCTTTAACGCTCCACTTGGATTGTGACGCTGGAGAAACCAAACTCAGAGCGCAGGAGCTTCGTCGCCTTCGTGAGGACGATCTGTGCTTCAGCATCTTCTCCTGAGGACACAAACACAGAAAACTTCTTAAAATACAGGAATCTTAAACATGTATCATGACATTTTCCTCCCGTCAGAGGAAAGGAAATATAGCTAATATAAGGAGAAAAATAATAAAACATGGGAAGAGGGCAGTGAGCAACTTTAGAAAAAAATGACCCAGAAATTAGTACAGAATAAAAAATCCAAGAATCAACCAAGCAAAAAACAAAGTTAAAAAAGGAAAATAAATGACCTGAAAAATGGCTTAAAATTATAGTAATTCCATTAAATGAATTAATCATTTTGAATATATCATTATGATAGTTTTAAATTTAGTCCCCGGGTAATTTTTCCCTAGGTTTTTTCAAAATCATTTTCATTTTCTTGCCAGGTTGCTCACTGCTTTTTTCCCCAAGTTTTTGAAAGTAATAAAACCAATTTGTTGAGGGTTCAACAAATTAGTTTTCAGGTTTATTAAAAAAAAAAAAGCTTGGTAAAAATATCTAAGGCACAGGGGAAAAAATGTTTTTATCATAATTACACATTTGAAATTATGTTACAGAATTTTTATAGAATTTTATTTATTAAATTTTTTTGTACTTTTCACTGATTTTGATGCTAATTTTTGGGGTTTTTTTTCTTCCCATGTTTTCAGGATTCAAGGGTTAACTATACTCTTGACTAGCTGTGAAGATTTTTTCAAGAATATATTTGTCCTTTTTAAATTGAAGTACCCTAAAAAAAATAAAGGCAGTTTAAGAAAAGAGCGAGTTATCCTAAAATTTACCAAAGTCCTGAATTCTGCCAAAGATCAGGAACATCCTGAATGATTTAATTTCAGACTGTGCGTTTAGCTTTATTGATTTTACCCGCGACCACGTGGACGGAGAGTAAACTGTGAGTCATGTTGAGGCTCCACATGTGCAGACTGTGGACGGACACGACTCCTCTCACCGACAGCAGCAGCTCTCTCACGGCGCCAGAGTTCACGTCCTGCGGTGTCCCTGCAGGAGACACAGACGACACTCAGATACACAGAAACTGCAGTCATTAAAATCATAACGTGTCCACAGATAAAGTGCATTTACCCTCCATCAGGATCCTGAAAACATCCTTTGTGACTGGAAGAGTCGTTGCAACAACAAGAATGGAGAACAGGAACGTGCAGATCGGATCCGCTGCTTTGTATTCAGGCTGTGAGGAAGACAGAGATTATTAGAGACAAATAAAAAATGAAAACACACAGAATAGAGCTTGAAGGTTGTTTGTGTTTTTTCATCTGGCCCACAAATTTGTCACAGTAAGTTTGTTACACTTGTGACTCACTTGCACTCAGTTTGAGGAAACTAAAGGCTTTACAGTGTTTTAATATTTGGTTATGATATATTTTGTTTGAAACATAGGGTCAATGTTACTCTATATTTTTCTTCTTGTCAAAAAATGCTGCAAAAAATACCATAACAACAAATGCATTAGTCAGTCATTACTTTCTGATTTATTCCTACTGAAAATGTAAATCTCGAAAAATGACTCAACAGTGGCACAAAAATATGAATGTGTGAGAAAAGATCCTTCACTGACCACAGATTAATTATTTTTCTTTATTCATGGCTCCGCAGCCATCAAACAGGTAAAAACAACATAAAACTGTAAAAAATACAATCCATTTAAAAATTGTTGTTCCTGTCATAATGGTACTAATGTCATCAAATAAAAAACAATTAAAAAATCACTTACAGTCTACCGTCAGAAAACTCATGAAAACTTCATGGTTTAGAATTTAAAACTTTATGAAGACGTCATAGTATAGTATGTTGTCAAAAAAATCACAAAAACGTCATGCTATAGTAATAAATCAGTAGAATCAAAGTATAGTGCGTTGTAAAAAAAATTACAAAAACATTGTAGTAAAGTATGTCATCAAGAAACCCATAAAATGTTATAGAATATCATCAGAAAAATTATCAAAATATGTCATAGTGTAGTGTTAAAAAAATTTAAAACCTTAGTATAGTACATTTTAAAAAAATCATAAAAACATCGCAGTAGTGTGTCAAAAAATTCACAGTATATCAAATAAAAGAAATAGTATAGTTGGTTGAAAATGTTTTGTACGTTGTCAGAAAATTCATAAAAATGTCATTGGTATTTCGTAAAAGGAAAAATCATAAAAATGTCATCTATAGTTTGCCATTAGAAAATTCATGAAATGTTATGGTGTACAATGTCAAAAATGGGGATGGTGGGAATCCCATAATACAATATCAGCACGATAACTGGGTCAGGATACATTACTGCGATTTTAAATGTTTTGCAAGATGCTGAGTATTGTGATAAAACATATCGCAATTTATTATCTTTTTTTCAACTACATCTGTTTTTATCTACTAAATATAAAGTTTTCATCAAATTTCAGTCATTTTTTATTGCAGCAAAAAGCATCAAGTGGACTGAAAAAAGATCAATTTCATTACTGAAGTAGGTACCAAAAGTTTCATTTTGATATGCAATAAATAATAATAATTAGTTTATTAAAAATGTATACTTTGTGTCCATGTATTAACACAATATTGTGATACTATGCTGTATTGACACTGCAAAGACAGAGGCAGGTAAAGAACCTCGCTCCGCTCTGCAGAGGGGCCACTTTGCATCCCATCTATTTTATCATTAAAGTTTAATTTTTAAAAAAGGCTAAAATAGCTGAGCAGCTTTCAGCAAAGGTTCCTTATTTGTTGGGGACTATTTCTAGCTGCAGATAAACACACGTTTGGTGCTCTAATGAGTATTTATAGGGAAAACAAAGTAGTATATGTGGGATTTACTCAAAATAAACTACAGTAAACTTTAGTTGTGACATATCAAAGACTACCATGATTGCCAGGAAATGTTGCATAAACAATAATGTCCCCTCAGAATAAACCGAAATAACTTTTCATATAGCGCCATCATCTGGTCAAAATTTGTCCAATATTTTCGTTTGTGACTAAATACCTGCAAAAATAATGACATTCCTGTTATCTTCAGCTGCACTCTGTGTATAATCTAAACGGACATGGTGGAAAATTACACAAACACAGCATCAGTATGTCAGCGTGAGCATGTTAATGTTGCTGAAGAGTTATTTTGTGTTTTGGTTCACACGGACCCGGAAGTGGATGATGGTGGCAGCCAGCAGGACTCCGACACTTTGCACCAGATCTCCCACCACGTGGACGAAAGCCGCCTTCACGCTGGCGTTGCTGTGGCCGTGATGGTGGCCGTTTCCCTGACGCTGTTTGTCCGTCTGCAGCCGGCCGGTGGGAAATGTGTGACTGTGACCGTGAGAGGCTCCAGACTGATGCAGGATCACGACCATCCTAAAAAAAAAACCAACATTCATAAATATTAACTGAACCGCCCTCTATGTCAGGGGTCTGCAGCCTTTAATATCAAAAGAGCCATTTTTGGACAGAAAACAACAACAAAAAAATCTGTCTGGAGCCACAAAACATGTTTGAGTCATGTTTACTAAAAAGGTCTAAAATGAGCGTTACACCACAAGGTAACAACTCTGCAGAGGGCTATTTATAATAGTTTGATGCTTTAACTTCACAGTGTGGAAAAAGCCAACAAATTTCATTATTATTAACAAAATAAAAAGAGCCATAAGAATTGTAAACAAAACCACTTACAGAGAACCGACAAACCCACCCTTTGTCAAAATAAAAGCACTTTAATTCAAAGATCTGGTTGATTGTACAGAGCTAAAAATCATCCGCTACCTAAAAATATCCAAAAGTTTTGTAAAATGAGAGAAAGTTCACATGATTTCAGAGGAATCTGTATGTTTGAGGAACAGTTAGTGTCGACTAATGCAAAATATCACTGTATTACGGTCAAATGGGTTCACACTCACTAGTGTGGATTTGAAAACACGCAGAACATTTAATGCATTTAAAGCAATATATTGAGGGGATATGAGCTGGTAGAGCAGAGAGGGAAACGGGCGGTGAGATTTGATAAAAGACATGTAGGTCACTTTTAATAGTGAAACTTCTGTGATGCATGTGTGCATTTGTTTATCCACATTGATCTGCTCTTGTTTTTGTCCTAATTCGTGTTTGATCAGACGAAGGTGTGAATATATATTTACAAAAAAATTAAAAACAAGGGGGAAGGATTTGATAAGTATTCATTTCCTCCTACTCCTTTTTGGACATGAAATACTTGTGTTTGTTAACTGTCCGATGGGCGTACTTTTTTTCTTGCTTATATTTTATTTTGTTGTCTTATTTTATCTGCCATGATTGAAATAAAGATCTAACACACGTTACTGAGATTTAATCTTTTTGTATTTGTAATTCGTAACCAAATAAAGTTCAGATTAGCCACCGCTATGGATGTTCGGCAAAATGTAGAGGCAAAGGCACCAGGCTTTAGATGTTCTGTATATTAACCCACGTTTTAGTTACAAAACTTTAACCATTTTTTTTATTGATGTACACAAATTTTTATTACTGGTAAATTTAAGAATTACATTATAGGCCTAAAATGTGAAAATTAAAAAGTTTCCATTGATTTTTTTTGTCAGAGCCACATGCAACTCCAAAAGCGCAAAAAAAAAAACCCTCAACAAACAAAGTGAGCTCATCTTACTCACAGGACGTTGACCCCCACAGCACAACCGGAGGTTATGAGCATGATCTGACTGTCGATGTCGTAGTCTCCATCAGTGATCCTCTGAACGGCTGATATGACGAGCACCACGGTCACAGCCCAGACAGACACAACGGACAGCAGCATCCCCAAAATCTCTGTTCAACACAACAACGGAGCCAGACGAGCAGCCTCGTTCATAATCAACACATTCAATGTGGTCATCAATCTTCTCATCTCACTCCCAGAAAAAAGGAACTACATTAATTCAACAAAACATTAAAAATATTTTGGGAAAAAAGGAGAAAAACTTTTTTCCAAATGTTGCTTGCCTTGTTTGACAACCCGCCCCCTTTTTCCCAAACTAATTCACAGGTATTCTTTTTATATATATATTTTGCCATTTTGGTCTTTTATTTTTTTAACAAGACAATTTTCTCAGGTTCCAAAGGGTTAACAAAATGATTCAAAACCAACAAATATATTTGGTTCTCACCTGCTCGATGCCACCCAAAGGTCATGGTGTGTGTTTGAGGCCGGGCTGAGATCCACAGAGAGAAGATGCTGATCACGATGCTGCCGAAGTCCGTGAGAAGATGAGCTGCGTCTGTCATGATGGCCAGACTGTGAGCCGCGTATCCACCTGCACAGAGGAGGAACGTCCTCATGTGAGGGACAGGGAGGGTTGAACACCAGGTTAAGACATCCCTAAGATTTGTTTTTTTTTTTTTTAAATATAAATATATCTTGTGACGACGACACTAAAAAGCGACATTTTCCAGTTTAATGTGAAAGCTCCTTCGCGTCAGAGGAGCAGACTTGACTGACTAATCAGTGACACAAAAGTGACGGGACGACATGCAGCAAAAGGCCGAGGCGGTGAGGACTCAGCATCTGGACATGGGGCGCCAGATCTGTCCACTAAGCTGACGACACCAAAATTGAGTAAAGTATTTAAGTGTAGATTTTAGAGATGATGCAGGAGACATGTCCCCTTCAATACTTAGAGGTTGTGCATTTGTTCCATGCAGTAAAACATGAAAGTAGCAAAGAATTACCATAAAATAATGCAACAAAGGAACAAATTGGTCCATAAACATTCACCAGAAGGCAGGATATTAAATGTTTGATGCTTCCCATGGGAGGACCCGGACACATTTCATAAAATCGGGAGTTTAGGAGCACATTTGCTGCTCTCAAAATTCATCATTCAGCTGTTTAACAACATAAAAATGATGACCAGGACTACACAAAAGGGTCACTTCTTGGATTTCTGAGGATTAAAAAAAAGCTGATTATTATTAATGATATAAAAATACATAATACAGACATGGAATAATCAGCTCATAATTAATCCAAACTGTGTTTTACGCAAACTTTCTGCAGAAATTGCATTTATTGTTTTGGTTAATTACACACTTCATTAGATGTTCTGCAGTGTGAATATTTTGTATTTAATATATAAAACTGTGTGCACACAGTAGTATACACAGTTGTGATTCATATTCTATCTAAATTATTTGAATTAGGTATTTCTTCTGTTTTCAGGAACACGTGCTGTATGCTGTCTGAGTTTGTTTTGCACTGTATGTTGTATGTTGAGCCGCGTCTAAAACAATATTCTGTCACAACAGAATATATTTCTTTCTGACTCTGAATAATATGAAGTAATATGAATAATATGATTAGTTTTATATACTAGGTAAGGGGTCGTCAGTTTACTCAATGACAGAAAAGGAGGTCCTTCTAGGGAAAAAGGTCAGAGTCACTGTTATAAAATTAAAAGAAGTTTAAATTTCTGGCAGGTTTTAATCAGTTATGAGAATGCTGATTTCCATCTTACCAATCACCTCTCCGGTCATGAAGACGAGGCTGACCGCACAGGCTATGAAGAGCTTCCTCCTGGCCAAACGTCTCGTGTCTCTTTCAGCTGCCGTCATCGAGATTGTCCTCTGGCAGAGTCGCTCGGGCGTCCACAGGCCGTCCACACTGGAGGCTTCTTCACTGGAGTCTGATATGTCCGAATATTTGTCCTCTGGAGAATTCATCCTTAGAGACAACAGAACTGTGAAAATATACACTTAAGATAGTTTTAGAGATGAAATATGCGGTCAAATAAATTGAGAGAGTAAAAGGAATAAATTATACCATCTTAGAGGCTCCAAATGTGCCTCAATTAGATGCTGTTTTTCTGAATCCATCAGCTCCATGTCTTCAGGGACTGCCTGTAACTTTAACTAATATTAAAGTGCAGTAAAGTGAAGCTCGACACTTTGCCACCTGCTGCAACGCGTGTTATCTCACAGAGGTGGAGCACAACAGGAGCCAATGAGAGGTGACTGAGCTCAGAGGTGCTGCTCACTAAACAGCAAATTACAAGACAACATTTGGACATTTTCAGTCCCACCAAAGTTTATTTCATCAGACATTAATTTTACAGAAACAAAAAGTTGGAAGAAATAAAAACAAACTGGGAATGTTCAGATAGCAAAATATATATTTTTCTTGTTAATGATCGAAAAAGAAATCCCACTATAATCTACTCAGGCACTTTTGTGAAGTTTCCATCAAGTATACAAAACTGACATTCACATACGTTTCTGGGATTATTTAAACTTTACATAGTCGGGACACAAAACAGATAAAACGCTAAAAATGATGTACATATAGTATTTAAATTTGTAACAAATGCAAAAAAACAACATTCCTACACCCAGCAGATAAAAATATAATACAAACATGATGAAAGTCGACATAATTTAAGGCTTTATTACCTAAATATACAATTTGTCATAAAACCTCCAATCAAAAATATACCTCTTAATTTACATAAAAACACATTTTCTGTATCAAGCATCATTTCACGGCACATACAGGCGATAATCATCACACAGCACTGAGAGAGATCTTTGAAAAAGGCCTCAACACGCGAGAAAATACAACCAGAATATTTGGCAAAAGTCGTTTTGTTGTCGATTGAAGTTTGTTTTAAAATCAATGGTAAGAAGAGTTAATACCAGTACCCTTAAAGTGATATTGATACCAAGAGTATTTAATTAGACGCCTTTTTTTCCTACTTCATTAAATACCCCCTCTGTGAATAAAGGAACAGTGTGTAAGATTTAAAGGGATTAAGTGGCCTCTAGATGTGAGGATTTAAGATTACAAGCAACTGAAACTTCTGCTGACTAGAATTCATACGGTTTTAATTGTTTGTGAGATTTTTACCAGAAGCCGAATTATCCACAGGGGTCTCTTCCTCTCCAAAACAAACTGACGAGATGATTAAAACACATAAAAACACTGAATAAAGGAGTTTCATGTTAAAAATCAGCGTTTCTACAAAGCTGTTTGGCATGTCAAAACTGGCAGCACCTGCTAGTGATCCAGACGTTTAGAAAGTTTTTTACCGTGAGCTGAATTATCCACAGGGGCCACTTTCTCTCCAAACAAATGGATCCAGTGACAGAAACCCGTAAAAAAAAAAACACTAAATAAAGAATTTTCGTGTTAAAAAATAAGTGTTTTTACAAAACTGCTAGCTGCTAACGTGGACAATATAAAAACATGAAAATAAATGTGCCTGATTAGGTTTGGTTTGTCTGTTCTGGGCCACTGTAGAAACATGACGGTGCAACGTGGCGATCTCCACAGACGAGGATCTGTTCCCTATGTAGACATAAATCAATCTTTCTAAGGTAACAAAAACACAATGATTCTTACCTTCAGGTGATTAAACACTAAAGAAAACATACTTGTTATACTGTGTTCCTTTTATGCCAGAATATCCACCTAAATCCTTCACACTGGACCTTTAAGACACCTCAGGCCTGTTATGTTAAAGCCATAATTTTAAACATTTTGGTGGCATCTCTGCACGCTAAACTCCATAAAAAACACCACGCTCAATCTCAAAGCACCACACACTGTTTGGATTGGAGCTGCTGCGGTACTGGGCCGGTCACATGTCGCATTACATCACAGAACGCCTGCAGTGATTGGCTGCAAACAAGACCGAACAAATAACCTGTTTTCTAAATGTGGGTTCAAAAAGGATTAAATGCAGGCATCATTTGACTGGAGAAGATTTCAAATTTCAGTCAATACTTTAAGGGTATGGTAGCGACGCCCGGCTGTAATTAGTACCGTTTTTCTTGAGGTCACCTCGTGTTCAGGTTCAGTGAACTAACCAAAAGTACTACAAGCATCACTTAAAGAGCTATTTCAATATATTTCTTTTTCATATCATATCCTGATATGAATCAAGTTATTTCAACTACCAGATTCAGATTTGTAAATACTGTTAAGACAAATTACATAGTCATAATTAGAAAATGAAACTGTGTATTTATATCCAATTTAGTGTTTGATCACATGAAAGCGCCTGAAAATAAATCAAATTTGGACCCTAAAATCACCAAACCCTGCTGTTGTTTTGTTATTTGCAATTCACCGTAGTTTTAAAGGAATACTTTAACTACAAAACAATCATTTCTACATCGGTAACCCAGCCTGTGTTGCACTGAATTTGTGAAGAAAACGTTTTCTCACATGCCCTCACAGTGAATGCAGAACCCAAAAACTGAGAAAAATATTGATGGATTCAAGTTGAAAACAGCAAAACTTTATCAAAAAATCTGTTTACAAATTCTCACACAACTCGTGCAGTATAATCCAAGTAAGTCCAAAAAAGTTGTACGCTCAGTGCCATTTTTCCTAAAAATGCATGTTTGAGAAACGCATTTTTCCTGGCATGCAAGAGAACCAAAATTTTCTTCACCTTTTCAATGTAACACAGAGTGAGTAATTGATATACAATGATCATTTTGTGGGTAAAATATTCCTTTAAAAGACTCACATAGCCAACTCCGTAAACATACAATTGTTAAGTAAAGTTTATAAGCACTCCTCCCAAAAAACTTTGAATTATTCCGGTAATGCCCATCAGCATCACTTTGTTAATTCTAGTTGTGCTATTTACAATACACAACAAATAAATACGTTGTCTGATTTTGTCACAATATTCTGTACAGCATTTCAATAAGCCCTTTAATTTTTCTCTACAATATGTGCAGCATGACTGAACACCTCGTAATTCTCCGAGCAGTTGGCTTTTTTAATAATTGAGAAACAGCCTTTTTATGTAGCATTAAAAAATATTAAAACATTTCTGACCCAAGGGCATCTTGAGTCAAAATGTTCTCAGCCCGTCGCGGCAGCTTCAGGATTTTAACCTGAACTAGAGATATTAAAGTGCACATGAAAAAAAACCTAATTATTCCAGAGCTTTGATCTGCATGGCTTTGAGCTTCGTCACTGCAGTCCAGATACTATCCAATATTTAAAGAATAAAAAGGTAAAAATAAATACGAGACTGGATCAAAGACAGAACCACTGGCACCAAAAAATATGGCAGAATCAGATCGCTGCTCGTTTCATTTAAACAAAAACAACTCTCGGACGAATGTTTTCTGACACATTCAAACATGTAATTGATGCTCATTGTCTCCAGCAATGATCAGCGCTGCTGCTGTGGTTTTACTGGAACTTCACTCACTTGGTTTATGAGTTGCCGTTAGCCGCGTGAGGCTGAATCACGATCGGTGCATTCTCACCTGGAAGAGAGAAAGAATTTTTTTCAGTTTCTGTACTTTTATCAGGTTTTTATCTTTTCTCAGCAAAAGCAGAAAAACAGAGCTGTTTGTTTGAAATGGAAAACAAATGGAGGAAAATCATCACTTATATTAATGAACAAACCTTCCCTTTTTCCATCTCAAACTAACATTCAACATTCAATTCAACACAATAGTATAAGTGAGAAATATTCTCGAATTCTTTCCATTAGTTCATAGATTATACAGAATTGAGAATCAGAAGACAGGAGTAAATGTTAAAACAAAACAACATCTTAAAATGAAATTAACACAAAAAGCCTTGAATCAATACATTTGTTTTTAGTATCTGTCATTAAGTGCAGTCACTCAAAATCAGTGGTTCTCAAATTTTTTGGCTTATCAACTATTACAAAGTTGTAAGAAAATAGACAGATAAACAATTGTGTGGCTCCTTTGAAATGATCTTAACTCCCAGATTGAGAACGACTGCTCTTGATATTAAGAATTTTAGTAGAACGATTTCCCCTCTGTGCTCTGCATTGATAACATTGTCAACAGTGATAAATATAAGCAAGCCAGCATTAATAAGCAACAAGTAATGCAGGTCATACACAAAATAACAACTTAATGACAGCATCCTGCAGGATTAAATGTTAGTATGTGATTTGGCCTGGTGGTGTTAGATGCTGCCAAAACGTGAAACGCTGCTTCGTGTTCTGCTACATTAGTGAAGCAACACGGCGCGGCCGTCAGCCGAGGACCGGTGAACTTTACCTGAAGAGGTGTTGACTTTATCTGAGGTGTCAGCGCTCGGCTGAATAACTATTACATGGTCTCCTGCTGTGAAACAAAATTTAACACTGAGCAAACCCACACTTCAACTCACAAAATGAATCAACTCACAAAAAAAGGACTCAGAGAGGTAAAGTATCACTAAATACAATATGCAATGTGTACAAATACAATATACAATATGCAATACCAAATGTAATATGTTTATTTCCGTAACATAATATCCCTTCTCGTAAAAATACAACTTAATTCATGTAAAATTATGACTTTTTTCTTGTAGAACTTCTACTTCATTTTAGTGATATTACGACTTTCTTCACATAGTGTTACAACTTTAATCTTGTAATTATGACTTTATTCTCGTAATATTATGACTTTATTCTCGAAATCGAACTTTTTTTCTCTTTAACATGGCCCTAATCCTCAGTCGTACATTGAAAATAGGGCTTAGTTTAGCATAAAAAGCGACAACAGTTAGCCTAGCTCTTATAAAGATCACCAATATCATCTATTTGTACCTCTAAAGATCATTAATAAATACATTATATTTGTATTTGTTTAATACTGAGAAAAACTAAAATGTAAACTGAGGTCATATGCTTGGCTATTTCTTGGCTGGGAACAGTGACTTTCTGAAGGCTTGACGTTTTACATGCCGACTTCTTCAATCTTTATGCTAAGAAAAGCCAACTAGCTTCAACTTTTTACTTTGTGTAAAGAAGTGAGAGTGGTATTTATCTCATTAACTGACCCCAAAAGGACGAAAAGTGTGTTTCCCAAAATGTCAAATTATTCCTTTAATCTCCACCAGGCTTAATTGTTCTGTATAAGGCTCTCTGACAATAACAGCAAGCCTGAACTTTCTGAGAATAAGTTAAAATTGTCAATAAAATAACAAACTCACATCAGCAAAATATTATTTACATTACTAATGACAACAGACATTTAATCCAGTTGAACTGTACAAAAGAGCGTTTCTGCAAACAGCATGAAGCACTTCCTAATTTAGACAATGAATGTGTCCAGTTTACAATAATGACGTTTTCCAGTCATGTGCTGTCTCATCGTTCCACAGGAAGTCACAGATCAAACTGTGTAAATAAAATGCAAATTGACTAGCTAAGGTTTTTATCTCTCTAGAAACTTTTCTGCAAAATAATTACAACTGAACAGTAAACACGACAAATGAAATGTATATGCATTAACTGACATCTCATTGGCTCAGTTTTTTGGGGCTACCAATGTTGAATGCAGCCTTTTGCAGCCTTAAACACTTTGATACATTTGAATCCATTTCTGGAAAAAGCAGGTGTTCACAAAAACACTATTAACAGGATACTTTAAATGTAAAGTCACTCTTGAATCAGATTGTTCTGTATTATGTTATTATGAGATTTTCATATTGCCAATCCCGGATATCTCCAGTAGACATTTAGAAAAGTGAAAAAACTGCTTTTGGTTTCAGTTTTACTTTTGTATGCACTCTGGTGTGACAGACACCAATTAGATGACCAATAAATTTACCTTCTACCTTCTAATATGTGATTTTCTAGATGATTTTAATGTGAGAAACCATCAGATTTCCTTCACAGGCTGAAGTTAAGCCCAAAGAACAAAGTCCCTCACCTGCATCCTGCTCTCTGATCTCTGCCTCCAGGTCCTCGGGGTCCATGTAGGGGAAGTTTTCCTGGTCCTCTGGCGCTTTGCATTTCCCACAGCAGAAACAGCAGCAGCAGAAACAGCAGCAGCAGGTGAAAATACTGCAGCATACAAACAGGGCCTAACACAAAGAAAAGGGGATGAGTATGCATATATGTGTGCTATGTGTACACAAGCATTACTTCACCAAGAAAACAGAACATTGAACTGCAAGAAGGCACTTAAAATATTTTTTTGAATTCTGCCATTTGTTCAAATTTCACTTGTTGCACCTGCAGACTGTTGAAACCACTTTGCCTCTCACCTTGAACCAGCACTTGGACATGAGGAAATAATATTTGACGCTCTCGTCCCCGAACTGCTCGGCCACATAGAGCCCCATGGACCCATACTCATCATAGATATTTCTTTTATTTTCGTCACTGAGGATGGAGTTGGCGTTGTTGATCTCCTTGAATTTCTCAGCAGCATCCGGTTTATCTAGGTTCTTATCAGGGTGATGCCTTAACGCAAGTTTCCTGGAAACAAGTGAGTGATACAACAAGTGCGGGTCAGAATAGGTGACACTCTTTGACTTTAATCCGGTGGATGGAAAGATATTGCCATCAAAAGAAAAACAGTCTGGACACTTTGCTCCCATAAATATATTATTCAATTACCACCAATGTGACGTTTTGAGCTACATGCTTTCATTGGACCAATTATGTAACTCATTCCTGCACACTGAATCTATAAATAGCAGGAGAATCCTCTGCTGTTGACTTAAGACCAGGTTTTGTTGGTCAATGGCACAATCCCTTTCTGTTTACTCAAAATAGCAGTAAGCCAACAATGCCCCTGTACACACCTCATTTTAAGACCTGCACTCACATGGGCACACAGGTTTGCTGTTAAAATGAAAAACTGCATCCTTTTGATATACCAACTGCAGTTTTGTGCCAGGGGTAGGTAAGTTATGTGCCTATTACTGTAATTGTAAACATGTCGACATTTCAATTGCACCAATAAAACAGATACGAAACTGGCATGTGATACACTACACAATTGTGAAACAGGAAAAACACTTCTTATGACTTGCTACAGCCCTGATTTCTAAGAAGCAGCTCAGTATTAATTAAATAGTAAATATATATATATATATAAACAGACCTGTATGCCTTCTTAATTTCTTCTGAAGATGCTCCTTTCTCCAGTCCAAGGACTTTGTACAGGCTGTCTCCTGCTGTTGACATTTTTCGCTGAGGTCTGCTTGGGTCCTCCATGTTTTAGGATTTGGCGGCTGTGACATTAAAAAAAACACACAAATACTTTCAGTAGGAGTACAAATACACAAGTACAGTAGCTTAAAATCGTCATAAACTCGGTGAGGAAGTCAATAAACCACAAAAAATGCGAAGCAGAGCGTGCTGGAAGTCCAGCAGCACATTATATAACTATAGTTTAAGTTATTTACATAAGTAACTGTAGCTTAACTCAAATATTTAACTAAGTTTCCTTCATGTTAAAGCCGCTGGTTAAGCGCTGCGGGGTAACAGCAACACTGCTAACCTCCCTGACTTAGCTAACTTTAGCGCGAGGAGCGCGGTTACACGCTGAAAATCACGTACCGGACGAATAAATATCGATGTTTTCGGTCGAATCATAGAGTCCGAAATGTGTCCGGTGGTGATTTTAAAGTCTGAGGCATGAAATGAAGCTGGTGGTCGGTTTTACTCCGTTCAAAAGTCTTCTCTCCTCTTCACCGGAGGAAAAACTTTGAGCGGCGAAGCAGGAAGTGGAGACAGGAAGAACTCTGTGACGTCATTCGTCAGTTTGCTGCGCGCGCGGCTGCGTTTCAAATACGCAGGTTGTAAATGAATTAATAATAATTTATTTTACATTAATAAATATCATTATATCACATTATTGAGTGTTTTTTTTATGTGCACTACTAAATGATATATATGTATTTAATAAGTCATTTTTTAAAATAATTAAATTTTGTTTTTTATTATTTTTTAAAATCCTACACTCATGTAATCATACATGTACTATGTGTAATAAATTAGTATTGAATTCTTTGCACTTAACACTTGACTTTCATATAGGCCTTGACTTTTTAATTTTGTTGTTGGTACGGTGCCTTATATATGTATTTGATTAATATTTATCTATACAGTTATTTTTATTCACAGTTGTGTATGTAATACTATTCTCAGTTCTTTACCTTTATTTTTCCAGCTTTGTTGTCCTTGTTTAAGCTGCTTTCTGTGTAAGTACATTTAGAGCAATCTAAATTTTACTTGGCTAATAATATTTTGAATTGGATAATTGCTAATACCAGTGATGGGATGTTACTAAATACAAAATAAATCAATAATTAATAATCTTATCATGTACTGCTTTTAAGTAAAATTTTACTTGTAACACTTTACTTAAATATGTTTTTATTTAATGCTATTTTATTCTTATACTCCACTTTATTAATTTGACATCAGTCACTTTGCATATTGAGATTATTAATACCAAATACACATCAGCTAATAAATTATAATCTATTTTTATGGATTAAGCTACTTGGTAGTTGGCCTATTTCCAATTAGCCCCACCTTTAATGATAATAATAATAAAATTAATAAATAAAAATCAAGGTCCAAAATATAAAAGGTTCCTTCTATTAAAGTAACCAAAAAGGTATATTTATGGAAAATTTATGGGGAATCTGGAAATATATGTTTACAAACTGATTAAAAAAGTTTTATTTTTATGTCATTTTTAAATTCTATGCGTTTATTTGTATTAGATATTGTTTATCTGCATAATACAACTGCACATGCTTGAGCTTTCATCAAATTAGTTGATCTAAATTTGAATATATTTGACAGAAGAGAGGCTCTGTCTTTTCATTGGTTTCTGAAATATATAGTTAAATATGTTATAGTATTATTTTGTATTATTTTATGCAGGGGAGAGTTAGAGTTGGTCTCTTTGATAGCCAGCGCGACCATAAGTGAATCAGTAAATAAGTTAAATACCTTTCACAGACACAATACTGACAATAAACATTTAGTAGTAGTTATTTATGTCACCTCAGAAGAAACACAACTCTAAAAAAAATCATCTTTGGACAAATTGTGGATAAAGCATATTTAAAATCACGATCAACATTTGTTATAGATAAATACTTTGAAATAACACTGTTTTAAATCAAATGTATTTCAGAGCAGTTACATTTTTATTAATATTACTGCAGCTCTTAATCACGGATTTGGTGGTATCACATTAACAACGATCTTCCCCGTGTTCTTGTTGGCCTCCATGTGTCTGTGAGCTTCTGCGATGTCGTCCAGGTTGAACGTGCTGTCGACGATTGGCCTCAGTGACGCCGGCTGGTTGGAAAAATTCGGTATAACTCTGTGTGAGAACGCCTTCACCAGGTCTGCTTTGTACTGTGGGGAAAAAATGCAAAGCAAGAATCAGGTTCAGTTACAGACGTGCAAATACAAGACGTGTTTCAGCTCTGTTAACATGAGTCACCACAATCACAGTGTGTTAATTCTGTGTGGTTTCTCACCTGAAGGCTGCGGGAGCGGAGGAGGCTGCAGAGCAAGTGGCCTCGCTTTGAGAGCAGTTTTCCCAGAAGATCTCCGTCCACCGACCTGCCTCCCATGGTGCCGTACAGGACCCATCTGCCGTCGGTGGCTAAAGAGTTCACATTTTGCTCCCAGTTGCTCCCTCCGATGCAGTCGAGGATGACGTTTGCTCCCTTTCCTGAGTAATTACAGTTATTAGTGATACAATTGAACTGTGCAGGAGTCAAATATTTAATCTGGACTTCTAAATGTCACCTTTTGACCCTTTCTTTGGACTTCTTAATTATAATTCTCATACGTTTTATAGCACAGTTCTATGAATTATTTAAAGCATAATCAAGATTTCTCTATGCATGTATGTCTTGTGATATTCTAGATTTTTCTTACAGTCAGCAAATCCCATGAAAAGATCAAAAAACATAATGAACTGAGCCTAGACAAGTGCTGTTTGTGTAGCCAATGCCTGATTTCTCTTACTCCACAGAGCTCCATTGTTGACTCACCAATGAGTCACACTTGCATTGGACAACACTTTCTTTTTCATGATGATAAACACAGGTACTGTAGTTTATTTTCGCTCAATACCAAATGCACCATCTCGTTGCCTGTAATACTCACTAGAGCAACAAATATGTATGAATCCACAGCTGAAAATAGTCCCAACATATGCTTCAGTTTGAGTGCTGTTCAATAAAAACTACAGCGCCCAATTGTTTTAGGAAACTACTAAAACTTTTTCAAGAAAAAAAACAATGTAATTGTGACTTTTCTTAAGAAAAATCTTTGTCCAAAGACAGAGTAGAGATGTTAGAGAGTGCTGAGATAAACACAAACACATTGTTGGTTTTAGGCTTTTCATGAGATTTGTTGACAGTATGAAAATAATGTTGTAATCATTTTAAGTTTAAACCTGTAGTCAGCTCTATTATACACTATATGGACTAAAGTATTTGGCCACGCCTCTTAATCACTGAATTCAGGTATTTCATTCAGTCCCATTGTCACAGGTGTATAAAATCTGGATGAATGGGCAAAAATTCCCATCGACACAAAAGAGTGGAAGCTGCAAAGGGGTGGATCAACTCCATATTAATGTCTATGGATTTAAAATCAGATGTCCTGTAGGTGTAACGTGTAGGTGGCCCAATACTTTTGTCCATATAGTGTAATATGTTTTTCCAACTTTAAACATCTCTTTGCTTACCAAATACCAAACCAAGTATTTTACATGTCAAGAGTTTGGGGGGAAAAAAAGGAAAATCGTGGTTGTCAAGAGCAGTGGGTGCTGTTGTTGCTGCTGAAATCTATATAAGACTGATATACTGTTTGATAGATCAGTGCAATTAGAACAACACAGAAACATTTCAGCATTAATGACAGGTTATTATCAAAGATCAGTCCTGTCTCCTGCAGAACAGTGACTGTCGACACAATTCACCTCCTGTAAAATCATGAACTCCCTGCGCGAAGCTCTCCTCTCTGTAGTTAAACCCGGCTGCTGCTCCCAGATTTTTGGCAAACTTGAGTTTTTCGGGGCTCCCTGCAGTAACGACGGGCACGGCACCAAACAGACGAACCAGCTGGACAGCAGCTGTTCCGACTCCGCTGGCTCCCGCATGAACCAAAACCACTTCACCCTCCTTCACCTGAGCTGCGAGGGAGAAGACAGGAGGCGGCAAAACACAAAAGCAGTATTAAATACTTCCATCCTGGTTAGTTATTAGAAAGAGGGGAAAAGTTGTACAAAAGGAAGTGGAACCTAAAAGAAAATAATACTTAACTATCTGGATAAACCATTAACTTGAATGATTTTGTATTAGTTTCACCTTGTTAAAAGCACCACAGGAGTAGAATTCTTTCTTGTTTCTTTATCTTCAACTTAACTTTTCTTAATTATTATGATGCAGTATCTAACCAAATTTCAGAGGTTTATTTATACATTTATACGTGGGGTTTAGCAATACCATCAATTATATTATTTCTTTCTTAAATAGCAATTATTAAAACATACTATTATTAGAATAATAAAAGGTAGCAGCACTAAGATAAAATAAAACAGAAATAGATTTTTTTAACGTAGATTTAAACCAAATGTAAGGGGTTTGATGATATATTTATGTACAGGGTTTAGATAGATGTGCTATTATTTTATTTGTTAATATTATTTCTTTATTTTTATAGCAATTATCAAACAAAATTACCTATATTACATTAATGAAAAAGGAGAACCACTTAGATAAAAATGATGATGAAAAAATACAATACAATACAACAACAATGCTTACATGTGCCTAAAATGCTCTTGGAATAAAATTTTATTAAAAGAATAAAGATTAATATTCTATCATAAATATCAGACATGGCGTTCGTACCTATGAAAACGAGCAGCTGAAAGGCGGTGAGCCAGGCCTCTGGGATGGCAGCAGCCTGGCAGAGAGTGAGATTTTGGGGGACGGGCATGAGAAGCCCCTCTGGTACAGAAACATATTCGGCATATCCCCCTCCAGAGAGCAAGGCCATGACCCGGTCATCGAGCCTCCAGCCTCCTTTCACCCCCGGGCCCAGAGTGTCCACAGTACCCGCCACCTCCAGGCCGATGATGTCACTCTCACCTGGAGGAGGGGGGTACCGTCCTCGCCTCTGTGGGAAACAGAAACCAGCACTGCACCATGAGGTCATAGCAGGATAACAGATATGTTAAGCGAGGAGATTTTTCTGCGCTTATGCTCTGCGATATTTGTATAGTACCTGCAGTAGGTCGGCCCGGTTGAGGGCAGTTGCATGAACTTTAATTAGGATTTCTCCATGTTTGGGCTGAGGTCTAGGGACAGATCGCAGCAGCAAATTCTCTGGTCCTCCTGGTGCATCAACACACACTGCACGCATCATCTTTGCAAAGCTAGAGCAACACTTGTGCCAAGTCTGTAAGAAAGAAAAGTATGCAGAAAATCTGAAATTAGCTCATAAAACAAATCCCTTACTTGCTTGCGTAAACCTGGCTGCTGGCTGAAACAATAGAACTTTTTTTTTTTTTCCAAACACTCACTGTATGGTTGGGGTTTCCCAGTAAAAATCTTCCAGTGTGCAGGATGCGATGCATTTGGTAGTCCCAGCAGTGGTTACTGTGTTTTAATAAAAAATGAAAGAAACACTAAGTAGGACTCATAAGCAACAACTATAATTCTTACAAAAACTGAATCCTATCTTCACTGACAATAATAATAGTAACCACATTAAGGTATAATAATAATATACTATACTAAAAGATCTCTGGTTATAGATGACAAATAATAGACAAAAAAAATAAGCTTTACAGCATTTTTCTTTGTCTTAAAACAATACATTAAACCAACCTTTGGGTGCAAAAACTTCTAAAATTAAACAAATCTAAACATTTTTTTGTTGACCCAAACAACCCTGATAATGCATGCATAATGTCTCTCTCTTACATCTTGTGGTGTCTAGTCATGCAGAGACTTTAATTTCAATTAAAGTTCAATTTGACCATATTTTTTTAAAAAAAATCCACCTCTATACAAGTGCATTGCATTCTGTTGGAATTACTTCTTTCCCCCCCAAAAAAAGACATGTAATCATTTTTGCCATAAATTTAAAGATGAACAAATGAAATGTATTATTTAGCTGTTTTTCAGTTAGTTCAGTTGTTGTTGTTGATGTTTTTTTTGTAAATTAGACATTGATGGCACAGCACTGTATTGTACCTCTTTATATAGGCAGGGTACATGGATGACAAAAAACCCCAAAACTTAAAAGTAGTTTACATTATTGAAAACCACTGCTTTAAAGCATGAACATTAAAACCACATGTGGATGAATTTTGGGCCATTCAGCTTCCCATATCAGTGCAGAATAAAATGTTACTAGCCCTGGTAGCTAACCGTCTACTTAACATGAGTGTGAACAAAAAAACTTTTTATGGGAAGAAGAAAAAAGGAAGAAGAGGAGGGAGGGGAAGCAGTTGCAAAAGTAAAGTGCTGATTTGACGGAGGGTCATTGAACTTCCACGATTACGTTATACTGTAAAGACCCCTTACGTAACGTCAAAACATTTAAACTTTAACACGAAAGTATCTTTAGGTGTTTAAAGTGATACAATGTATGCACCCATTTATATTAAAGTAGGATTAGAACATGCACCAGTTAAAAATACAGTTTAGCTGATAATTATACAGTAAATGGGCGTTAACCCTCTGTTAACCTTTAAATTATGTTCAAGCATTTAAAAAATTAACTTACACAGCGATGTCAACAGTTAAGCAACTTGGAGGAGTCTGGGTGAGTTTTGGGGAAGTTTAGTTTAGCCATCATGCAGACAGGACTCCGGTTTACCGCGAGAGGCGTCAAACCACGAGAGGGGCAGGCTCTCTGGCACATGACATGGGAAGTTAAAGAGATACTGCACAATAGATTATTATTTCTATATTACTTAAATATGACTATTAACGTAAAAATAAAGGGGTTAACTCAACATCACATTCTGGCAGTGTGAAGAAAGTGGCTGCAAATAACAACAATTAACATTTTTAGATTGTCATATCCTTCAATTAAATGTCAGTAAACAGTCCAAAAAACATATAGATAAATATTTACTTTGCATACATCATTCACCACACATATACACATTAACATGCAGTATTGGGAACTTATTTAATTTAAAAAAATCCATAATAAAAATGGATTCGTTTTTAAGTGTACACAGATGTGTATGATCTCATCTCTACATTCAGTGTATTCCAGAGTTTTGGGGGCCCCCGATAAGAGATTCCCATTATAAATTCCCAGAGATCATGTCAACATCGTTAAATGTCTTGTTTTGTCCAACCAGCGGTCCCTAAATGCAAAGATACTGTTTACTATCATAGTTTGCTTAAATCAATATAATAATTAGTTATCAAAATTGTTGCAGATTAATTTGTGTTTGAACTAATAAAATGGTTTGGCAGAGATTAAACATTGTGTAGATCATGATTTAGAGATAATGATGAGAAAGTGTAACTCAACAGTTAAATTAATCACCAAGATGAAAAATGTTTTTTGTACATTTGCAGTTTTTGTGTCCAAGTTAACATTTTGCAACTTTGGTATTGCTAAAATCCTAAAAATGTAATAGTAAATGGTCATGTGTGAAAATAGCACTTTTCCACTTTGATTCTTCTAATTTTAAGTATTTAAGCTGCATAAAATAAGAGAAAACATGTAACATGAAAACATGTTCTGGAAGTTCTGTACACAAAGTGAGTCTTTGTTATTTATTGTGTATCCTGCAAGAAGATCCATGACTGCACGACAACTTGAAATTCAATCTCTTTAAGGAATGTGACAGTTCACAATGGCCAACAATCCTCTCCACCTCTCCTCACATATAACAGGCTATTATATTCCATACAATGAGACAGCCATGGCAGCAACACTGTACAACAATGCACTGGGGGATAGAAATCAGGTAAGAAAACTATGTGCTTTGCTTTGATTTTAACAGAAAAAAGTGGATTTGTGAAAGAAGTTGGTTTAAAAACATATTTCTATCTCCAGCCCTCCTGTTTGTGATGGATCATAGTTTCAGAGGAGCTGCTTTGCTGCAGAGAGATCTGCGAGTGCTGAACCAAAAGGAGGACAGGGAACTCCAGCACAAACTGAACATGTTGGACAAACAGTTCAGGTACACTCGCAAAATGCTCCAGCAAAGACGAGACTCGCTGATGAAAGAACAGAGGAAAGTGCTGATGGTGAAAGTGGTTGAGCCGAAAGCTACAGTCAACATCGCCATGAGGGAAATCGAAGAACGCGTTGGCCAAACGTCAGACGGCATGAGATCATACTCCAGCAAATCCCAGTATCACGATAAAGGATGTGAACCGGTGGAGCAGCATCGGTCGATATCAGCACCGCCACCGTCAGTCAAACCCCAGAGCTCAGTGAGGCGCAGAGGAAACATCCAGAGCAGCGTGTCGCTCATGCAGATGAAAAACATTGCGGCGATTGACTCGATTTCAGAAAAGGAACTGGCCAGGCAACGGCAGAAAGCCCGAGACGAACTGGAGCGTCTGAGACAGTTTCAGAGGGAAACTTTACACAAGAGGGTGGCAGCATTCATAGAAAAGCTCAAAGACAAAAGAAACATGGAAATACAAGTGAAACCCCCGTAGAGGAACTGGAAAGTCTGGAGTCTACTCAGTTTCATACCTCAATGTTTGCAACATCAAGGGGAAAAAAAGACTTTAAGTAGCAGTGTTTTATTATAAACAATAAGAATGTACATATTTTTCAACTAAAATGTAGAAAAATGTAATTATATTTTTGAATAAATTACACAATATTCCCCATCTTCCTCATGGCTGTCAAAGCTTTGTGCACAGGAGTTTCCGACAGCAGGCTGCAGTTTTTCCTCCACTCTGGAGAATCAGGAAGCTCCTTGTCTGCAAAAAAAAGTAAATATTAAGACGAAATGTAAGTTCATAATATTGCCATTTCCATATTTTTTAAGCTCGATATTTGCTGCACACACATCCTACAGCAAGCCTTTGACAAACTACAAGATGCTCTTTTAATTTGAAAGAAAATCCTGAATACAAACAAGACTAAATATAGCATGCTCTTCTTCAGAGCAAGAAATATTGAAGACAATAGTTTGCATTAGGGGTTGACAGATTATTGACCTGGCTGATTTTAAGGGCGATATTTGGCATTTTGCTAATTATCTGTATTATTTTAATGATTGTCGATAAAATAAATCAATGAAAAAGTGTGCATATTACACTCAATCAACACCAGGGAAGGCAGTCTGCAATACATGCAAATAAAGTGTCAGCATGGGAGGAACCTCAGGGAGATATTTTTATTCATTCATTTCTTAATTTCAATTTTCACTGAACTTTATTTACAAAAAATAGCAGGTAACATCAGTTTTGATTAAACATTTGTAAAGATATTTAACGATTAGTTATATTCCTAATTCAAAATTTCAACAGAATTATATGATTTTTTTTTGTAAATGTATATTGGTTTCAGATATCAGTTACTGGTCACATTAAGTACTTATAATCAGTATTAGCCTTGAAAAAACAATGTCGGTCGACCCCTTGTTTGCATACATATTACCTCTTTACCTCAACAGTAAACTCTAACCGTGAGAAAGTAAAACTACCTCTGCAATACAAAAATCCTACCTTCACTTTCAAAGTGGACTCTTGTGGGAAGACACCTGGTGTGGTCGCTGTACTCCAGCGAGCAGAGAACAGCCGTCTTCTCTCTCGGCACCGTGAACATCAGCACCAGTAATGAACACAAAACATTACTCTCCATCACCTCCACTGACTTATGGAGTTCCTACGAACCAGCATGAGGACAGAGTCACTGTGTTAATATACCAAACAGGGCTGGGCAATATAGAGAATGTCAAATACTGGTATCCCAATATTTTACTGAAACTGATAGGAGTCAACAGATTATCGGCCAGGATGATTATCACGGTCGATATTTGGCATTTTGCCGATGATCTGTCTTTAAATGTCTTATATTTGAGCTCACAGCAGCCACAGCTACTGACAAACTGCTCTGTGACATCTTTTGTGAGATGTTATTTAACACACACACACACACACACACACACACACACACACACACACACACACAAAACAAAACAAAACAAAAAAAATTAAAGTCTGGCACCTTAACGAGCTTCAGCTGCTGCTTGCGACCTGCGAAGGCATTGAGATGTTGGCTGAGGGGGTCCAGAAGAGTCCGTATGTCAGTCTGCATGTTGCTCTGCTCAGCCAGGCTGTTTAAAGGGATGAACGGGGGGATGTTGTGACGACTGATCCTCAGCGTTGGCTTCAGGTCCATCTCCAGGTTGTAGGTTTCTAAGTAGACGCCCTCATAGGCCGTAGCCACAGACACGCACAATCCTTTACCTTGACGGGTCTTTATGACGTTGTACCCACCTGAGTGACAAGAGCGAGGATTGGGACACACTGATAAAGAATATGAGTTATATAAGATATATTTATATCATTGTATGGCACTAATGAAAACATCTCACTGTCAAATATATAATAAACAGGTGAATATCATGTGAAAACAAAACAATACAGCCACCCACCGATGACGTGATGAGCGTTCAGGAGGTCTTTCAGTTGTGAGTGTTTGGCCATCAATCGCAATAGCTGCAAGTTCTCAGAGTCTTCATCCATTTCCTCGTCCTCTTCTTCCTCATTTGTACACTGTTTTTCCATAGATTTCCTGAGTTTCTGGAGATTCTGTGGCAGGACGGTGCAACCAACAAGAGGTCGTTCAAATCCTCATTGGTGGAAGAACATTAAATAGCACGCACTTCAAAATATCAGTCTCAGGCCTCGGCGTCACTCTGACAGCCTGTAACATTACATCAGCTTATGTTTGGCTGAAAATGTATCTGCAGCTGTGCAGATCTGTCATTTTTGCTCTACGGATCTGTGCAGATATTCATAGATAGCAGATAAATCACTGTGACCCTGCCAAAAATGTATACTTTTAATACATATCATGCATCAGAGTGACTTTAACAAACCATAATTTAAAATGAGAAAATAAAAAAAATGTTTATTAAACTAAATACATAAATAAAAATGACGTGAAAAACTGCTGCTCATTAAAGCTGATAACATAATCAAATTATTAACTTAACTTTTTGAGACCTGTGCAAATTGGCCCTCATTTTGTCAAAAACATCGGAAAAAGGTAATGAGCAAAAAAAGAAAAAAAAGAAATAAATAAAAGAAGAAATTACCCAGGGGTTAGCAAGAAATCTGTGAAAAGTACAAGAAAAATACCTTTAAAAAATGCCAAAAAAAAGAAAGTAAAACTAGCAAAAAAAATATACAAAGTGAGAAATGATCCCCCTCCCAAATAATACTTAAAAATTACAATAATTCTGTAAAATAATTTTTAATGTATAATTATGAATATAGTCAACTGGGCATTTTTCCATGTCTTAAAAGATAGCCTTTTACATCTATGAATTTCAGAAAAACAAAGACATGTCACATAACCATGAAATCATAATTATTAGTGTAAATAAACGGTGTGAGTCCGGCTCGTCACCCCACCTTGTGTGTCTCTATCTCCGCCTTCAGCTGCTCTCTCTGAACCATCAGCGCTTTAGCTTTAGCCTGCAGCTCCTTCACAAGTCTCGGCTGCGGAGGATGACTTTTACGGCTTCGTGCCTGAACTTCCAGCAGACTCAGGTGACTCAAAACACCTGCGAAAGACGAAACTATTAGCTTTACTCTCAAACGACAGAAACAAAAGTCAGCTCATAAACTGTCAGAGCTACTTTCAGTTAGCATTAAGCTAATGTAGCATCACAACAAACTGCTCCTAGCTAGTTTACAGATCGCTTGCTAACTGTAACGGTAAATTCGCGTTTCTACAGTCCGAGTTACCTTTGGTAGACTCTCCCTCCATGTTCCCGTAAGTGTTTTTAATGTTTTGTGTTAAAAATGAAGCTGGTAACTCGGATGAAAACAGTCGCCACAAGTTGCAGATAGTTTTGATTTTCGCGGCTTTTGTGTCATCGTTTGTAGCCACGCCCATCACGTC
Source organism: Plectropomus leopardus (assembly GCF_026936395.1). Lineage (NCBI taxonomy): Eukaryota > Metazoa > Chordata > Actinopteri > Perciformes > Serranidae > Plectropomus > Plectropomus leopardus. Next base: position 8,053,321 of record NC_142189.1, read on the forward strand.
CTCAACCCCGGAAGAGAAATCAAAACAATTTGTGATCACATGGAGCGCGTAGCCGAGAGATTAGCCAGCTGGTAGGTCAGTTTAACGTTTTATCAGCCCAGCAGAAGAGACGCAAAACATGATAGTTCATCGTGTAGTCAGTGAGCATGTTGTTTTGAGTGAAGTTTATGTATTAATACACAGATAAGTTTTTTTAAGTAACGTAACGATCTTGAATGTCCCAGTCAGCAGCATGGTGCCTCACCATGAGCCTCACCCGGATTATAACAGTGAGCTGTGCAGAGGTGAGTCATGTCATGTCCATACCTGTCTCACTTCACTACATTTCCAGTCACGTGATATTAATTTTAGATTAACTTCTGTTTGAACTTCGTCATTTAAAATCCAATTAAGCAGCTGTTGCAGATTTGAGGGTCATCCTGTATTCTGAGTCTTGTGTCTCTTGATATGAAGTAGGGTAAGTAGTTTCAAGGAGTAAAATATGAGTAGAGTTTAAACTGTAAATGTATGCATTAAACATATTGATCCAGGAATTCATACATTCAACTGGGTTCCTGTGGGTCCTTAAAAGTATGGAAAGGCATTGAATTAATTAATTTAAAAATAAAATAATGTATTAATCCCTCACTGAAAATTCACACTTTACAGCAAATTAAGAGTCAGAGGCAGAGAAAAATGCAAAAAAGGACTTGAGTGCAATTAAAGAATAAAATATTAGAAAATACAAATTAAATAAGATTTTTAAAAAATGAGTAAGTAAATATAATATAACATAAATAAATAATAGAAATACATATGTTTAAAAAATCTATATGCACTATATACTTGTACCATATGTACATGGTTAATGGATGCAAAGGATAACTGAAATACACACATGGTGTGTGGTATATATGTACAATATATGTATTTATAGTGTATGTGTTTTCAGTCATTTTAATTTTTGGGGGAAAAACAAAACTTAAAAAAATGATCAAACAATAATAATTCAAAGTAATTCTGAGGACCCCCTGTCGAAGACCTAGAACTTAATTTATTGGCAGAAAATTAATCATCAATTATTTTGATAATTAATATAATACTTTTGAGATTTTTTTCAAGTAGAAATATGAATCATCTACGGGTTCCCTCCTCTCAAATTACAGGATTCTCTGAGTTTCTCTGTTTTATATCACTGTAAACTATACCAAAACAAGCCATTTGAGGATGCCAAAATAAGCCCTGGGAAAATGCAAAGGGAATTTTTTAACTATTTTCTTTATGGAAAGAAGGCAATAAGCAAGAAGTGACCCCCAAATTAGTAAAAGTTACAGTGAAATGAAATGTAAATGGCTTGTAATAAGTGCCAAAATAAGATAAATATATATATATATATATAAATAACACACACACACAATTATTTTAAATATTTAATTATAAAAAGTTAGAAACAGTTTTATTGATTTTTTTCCATAATTATTTGTTAATTTTCTTTTAAAAATGTCTGTCTCTTTTCTTTCTTTCTGTCTTTGTAAGCTAATTTACAGGTCATTTTCTAATCACATTTTAGAGATTTTTTTCAGTTTGTGGAACATTTCACTTTATTTTTTTTTTAAAGAAATCAAACAATTTGCTAATGTTTAAAAGTTTTAAATGCTTGGCGCCTGAAGGCAGCACAAGAAAGCTTATGTCAATAAGGGTTTCAAAGGGTTAATTTGAATAATAACAGTGACGTTACTCAGCAGTGAAAATAACCGTTAGTTGCCGCCCTAGCATGTGGAAGTGTGATGATACATTTTTACTCCAGAACAACAGATTTTTTCTGCGATTAATCATTCTGTATTTAAAATTTCAGCAAAAAGTTGAAACTGCTGATCACAATACAAGGAAAATCTTTGAATTCCTTGATTTTATCAACTAACCGTTTAAAACCTAAACATATTCAGATTATTATCACACAAGACAAAGACAAGGAGCACATCTTCACATTTGAGAAAGTGGAAACAGCAAATATTTGGTGTTTTTGCTTGAAAAATAACTTGAAAGAAACGTGATTACAAAATCAGTTGTTGATTATTTTCTGCATTATTTGATAATCTCTAATTATTGCGTCCTAGTAGATTTATAATATGATTAAAGGAAGGTTTTTGTGTGCAAAAACAAAGAACAATGACTGCAAAATTTTTAGTTAGAAATATTTCTAAGTCATTTTTTATTGTCTCTGATATAACAGGCAGTAAAAGTGGAAATTTTTGAAATCCAGACACATTTGTTGCTTTGACCTTCAGAGCGGTCAGAGACTGGTTGCAGCTGTTTGTCTTTGTGCTGCAGTCCACACAGAGGCAGTAGATGGCAGAGTAGCAGGTCACCTCCTGGCTGAACCTCCCATTTTCAAACCAGTAGCCAGTATTTTTGGATCAGCTCAGGCGGGGGAAAGTTGACACAGAGTTTGTGTGACCTCGGTTCGTCCAAAGACTAGATGTTCTCTCAAGTTACATTTCTTTTCTGCAGCAATCAGCTCACGTTTAGTGATTTCACATCTTGTCTATATATATATAAATATATCAAATATATATATAAATATATATATATTTGGGAAGGAGCCAAAAGTCATGAAATTCCTAGAAAAGCTATGACATTAGAAAAATTAGGCCTTTTTTCCTGGAAAATACTTTGGAATTAATAGAATGTTTGGAAAAGTTTTAAATATATATTGTTTTGTGTTGTTGAAAATATGTTCAGAAAAATCCAAAAACATGTCTAACTTTGCACAAAATATGTTCCTTTTATTACTCATTTAAAATCCAGTTGCTGATTTCTCTAAAATATTGCCTTCAAACCAGTTCCTGCGTGTCAGGGACATCCTGTCACAACTTTCACAGCTGTTAATTTGCGGAAAAACATCCCTTAACATCATTATCAGTGACCTAATGCCTTTAATATGCTCATTTGGAGGTTTTAATTTCAATAAGGCAGCTGAGGGGGTGGATATTTTTGAAAGCAAACTCTTTTAATTCAACTTAAGCTATTTATCCATTTACTATTTATGTAGGTTTATGCATTTTAGTCCGTTTTACTGTTTGGTTTATCTTATTTTCTTTTTTATTTATTTATCATTTTACTTTGTGCTGTTATCATTCAATTTATGTTACTTCTTTATCTATTATTATTACTATTATCATTTTCTGTATTTATTTAATCTTTCTGTCTATAGGTTTTATCCTGCTTCTGCTTTTTCTTCACTTATGATAGTGTTTCCTGAGTTTTTGGTGTGTGTGTGTGTGTGTGTGTGTGTGTGTGTCTGTGTGTCTGTGTGTCTGTGTCTGTGTCTGTGTCTGTGTCTGTGTGTGTGTGTGTGTGTGTGTGTGTGTGTGTGTGTGTGTTTTATCAGTGACCTAATTCCATAAAGGTTGTGAATTTAATAGCTTGGTCAAGCATCAAACTGCTTCTCATATGTCTTTGACATCCTGTCACAACTTTCACAGCTGTTACTTTCTGGAAAAGAGCCCTCAAAAAACTCCTTAACATCATTATCTGAGACCCGTTGCCTTAAATATGCACATTAAAAGGTTGTGATTTAAAATGTAATTTGTAAAAATGTTTGTTAACCCTGACCCAGGTTTCTATCTTTGCCCATCAAGCAAAGTGATTTGTTTGTCATACATCAGGCCTCAACATGCCAGCAGAGTTTAATCTCTGTCTCACTCTCTCTCACACACACACACACACACACACACACACACACACACACACACACGCACGCACACGTGTTCAATCAGTGTTTTCCTTTTCCTTTCTTCAAGGCTGCTGCACTTTCCTGACTGATGGGTGTGGACAAAGACGTTTCCCATTCATCTGAATGTGCGTCCACAGGAGAACCGAACCTTCTCCAACTGAGACTTGAAGACAATCATCATGGACCCGTCCAACCAGAAGCACTTCACTGTTGTAGACTATGTTATATTTGCAGTCTTGCTCGCCGCCTCTATGGGCATCGGGCTGTATCACGCTCTCTCAGGTGGGCGTCAGCGCACCACTCAGGAGTTCTTGATGGCGGACAGGAGCATGAGCTGTCTTCCTGTCTCACTGTCACTCATCGCCTCATTCCAGTCCGCTGTGGCGATTATAGGCGTACCGGCGGAAATCTACACCCACGGTACTCAGTACTGGTTCATGGGCTGTGCCTACGTCCTGGGCCTCCTCATTCCTGCTCATGTTTTCATTCCTGTGTTGTACAGACTGCGACTCTCCAGCGCTTATCAGGTATCATGACGCAGTTTTACTGGGTTTAAATCAGTTCACATTTATGGTGTTTGTCCTTGATGACCTATCGTGTTGTTTTGTTTTACAGTATCTTGAGCTGCGCTTCAGCAAAGCAGTACGCATCTGTGGAACTTTGACCTTCATCTTTCAGACAGTAGGTGCAGCACTTCACATAATAAAACTGGGATGCACCAATCTAAGTTTTTCTCTCCCAAGAACTAAGGCTGGGAATTATGTAGGAATGCACCGATTTACTAACTGAACATCGGATGATATTCCCCTTGTTGACTGCCATCGGCCCACCAGCAAATACGATGACATTCACTGATGGCGTGGCGAACATTTTTGTGTCAGATTGATTTTGTGCAGGCTAAAAAGCTGTTCCAGGCACAGTATAAAATGTGTATGAGACACACAGAGATCTTCCCGTGATGCCGTCAGGATGACAGGATACAGTAAACTCACTGTCAACACGTGAAAGGAGTTTTTGTCAAGAAAAACAATACAGTTGTTTGAAGGAGGAATTTGTTGTTTTCAAAGCAATATGAAAGTTTAAGAGGGGGGGTTATTATATGTATGGTGAAAAGCCTTTTGAAGCAGTTACTTGATTAAAAAAGTATTTTAATGTGAAAAAGGTTATAATACAGACTGTTTCATGTTTTTTTAGGACTAAATTTGTGCTTATTCAAAGATACCCATGTAATGAAGGACTGAATGAGTTAAAAGCATATCAGTCATACAACATACATACATAATCATCAGAAATAAAATGGCCAAAATCGCCCCCACAATATTGCTTATAGCTTATATATTAGTGATGATCTGATACCAGTGCTCTCTTTTCCCCAAATTTAAAATCTGTGTTCCCTGCTGCATGGAGGTAATGGGGATTGTTTTTATATGGAAGGTAACTGACAGCAGAAACACAGAATTTTGACCAAGAATTTCCCAAAATATATATTTGAGAAAATCAATATCACTCTCACGTTTGTACTCTAAATATGAAGCTGCAGCTTCTCAGCTTAGCATGAATACAGGAAACAGGAGGAAACAGTTTGCCTGGCTCTGTCCAAAGGTGACAAAATCCACCTACCAGCGCCTCTAAAGCTCATTAATTAACACGTTATATCTTGTTTGTTTTAATGTTAAAGTGTAAAAATTACAAGTTGGTGTTTTATTGCTTTAATAAGGTCTGATACCAGTCCAGTGGATAAGATTGGTTCATCCCAATGAAAAATAATTTAACATCCTCCTTTAATGAAGTGTATAGTGTCTGATTTGTCTCTTACTCTGCAGGTTGTCTATATGGGAGTGTGTGTGTATACTCCTGCCTTTGCACTTAATGCAGGTAAGAAAATAGTAAGAAAATTGATATATTTCACATGTGGCTGTGTGTTTTTTAACAAATCTGTGGTTCACTGCGCTGCTGTCTTTTCTTTCAGTTACTGGATTTGAATTGTGGGGAACAGTGCTGGCCACTGGACTAGTGTGCACTTTGTACACAACAATAGTGAGTTATTAAGTCATTTGTCAATGTCATTTTAATTCAGCGCACCAGTAACCCGAACATTTGAATTTTTCCAACTCCTCCTGTCGTGCGATCATAACAGGCCTTGTGTGAGGTGTCATGTCTCCGTTGACAGCTCAGAAGTGACTTCATCTGCCCCCCCCAAAAATAAACACCGCATAAAAATCCACAGAATTACTAAGAAAATGGGCATTCATACGAAAAAGGCGCATGATTATTTTTAGAGATATCATGCTTTTATATAAAGGGTTACTGACACTCATGTCTAATATTTAAATAAAGAATATATACGCATTCTTTAGATGAATTCCTAATGTGTGTGTCGGCTCCTGACAGGGTGGTTTGAAGGCGGTGATCTGGACAGACGTCTTTCAGACTGTTGTGATGTTTGCGGGGCAGCTGGCTGTCATCGTGGTGGGGGTGCTGCAGGCTGGAGGAGTGTCTGAAGTCTGGAGGAGAGTTCATGAAGGAAACCGCATCTCTGCCCTCGAGTGAGTCCGTACTTTAGCGTCTGCGGGAGAATGACGAGCAGCAGGATGAGGAAATCACAAATGCATCAGAGGAATCTGTCCTGTAGATGCTGATATCAGTCCTTCACTCAAAAAGCCTTCAGACGAATTCAGACGACCGCCATCTGCTGTTATGCAGAGTTATTTCCTCTCATACAGTTAAAGTACATCAACAACCAAACAGCTGCAGGTTTTAACTCTCACAACAACACAGCAGCTAATGTCTTGAGCAGTTTTGATAAATAATTGATATCCTTCCACTTCAGTTCACTTTTTTCTCTGCGCCAACTACTCTTTCAACCACAGTGACTGTAAATCTGTGAAGGTTTCTTCTGAAGAATCAGAGTTTGTCTCTATATTGTTTTTTCTCTCTTGTGTGCAGCCTGAACCCGGATCCTACAGAGAGACACACCTTCTGGACTCTGGGGGTCGGCGGGGTCTTTCTCATGCTGTCCCTGTACGGAGTGAACCAGGCTCAGGTCCAGAGATATCTCAGCGCACGCACAGAAAAAGAGGCTGTCAGGTATGCAGACTGCAGTTTTGCAATTTGATGTTAGTTTTTTTTACTATGAACTTAACTAACATACTAGTTTTATACATTGCATTTTAGCTTTGGACACAGTTATATATTTTACATTCTCGGCACATATGCATATTTATAATTTTAAATACTAACATACTCTTGCTAATGGTTTATTACTTTGTTTCTTTTATATGTTATATATTTACACACTTTACATACTCAGCACATTATACATACTTATGTTTTTAAATATTTACATAGAAGTGCTAATTGTTTCTATTTTATATTCTTGCACACTTTACATGCTCATCACATTATACATACTTATATTTTTAAATATTTACTTAGTAGTTCTACTTGTTTATGTTTCTATTTTATATTTTTACACACTTTGTACTAGTGCTTTTTTCTTGCTATAAATCTCTATGATTTGCATCAGAGCAACTTAACAACCACAATCACAACCACAAAGTATTAAATTAATTATTATTTAATAATTTATTAATTGTGATAGAGCATTTAAATGTAACAGGAAATTAATAAGCCTAAACATCTTTTAGCTCTCTGACTATAACAGGAAACGAGACAGAAACAGACTGTACCTACACGTTTTTTGTTGACTATACTGTGTGGATCATTAACAGGTACAACAGGTTTCTGTTTGTGAATTCTTTCCAGCCTTTAGTGTGACTTATGGTCCGAAACACTTTGCTCTTTGTGTTTGCATTGTAAATAATATTGAAGGTAAGCAAATTAATTCACATGCTCCCCTGACTTTTCATCTTGTTCTCTTATCAGGTCAAAATCAGAGTTTGCACAGTACTTTTGTTTATGACTGAAATTGTCATTTTTGTCATCTTCCACTGTGTTAACAACTTGTTTGTGTAATTTGTGCACCTCTGTGTTGAGGTGCAGCCACGCAGAGCCACTTGCATGCCCGTAGACTCTTCAAAGTACTGTTATTTAGCTGCAACCAGCACTTCTATAGATCAGTCGGTTGGTCAGTCAATTCACAAGAATTTCCCCACTCTTTGATGGCAACAGTTGTTGCTCCAAGAGGCTTAAATTTAGCATGGAGTCATGAGCTGAATCAGTGTGTCCACCCTTTGGACTTGTGGACGGAGCTCTTGTGGGCTTCAGTCTTATGTCCTATGATGTGTTCTCTGTCATCACCATAGACTGTATGTAAAGATGCTTAAGTGAAGCTAAAATATCCCAGATACCGCCGCTGCCAGCTTGCACGGGTCACGTCATTTGGAGCTGGAGTCTGCGCTATACTGATCTACACAGTGGAGGGAGTTCCTGCCAAAACACCTGTTTGACCAGTCACGAGCAGCCCTATTGAACATGAGCGCACGTATTGGCTGTCACAGCTATTACTCATTGTGGAAAATCCCCTTTTTGTAGAATTGAATAACTCATTAAAATCAAACCTTATCATAAAAACACTTGAAGAAACATCAGGATGATGAGAGCTACCTTAAGTGACAGAAACCTTCTTTGAAAAAATGTATGTGGCGTATATTTTGAGTTATTAGTTTGGCCTGTGTCCCATTGTGAAACGTGGAGATGCGGGCTTTAATAGCTATACTGCATACAGACACCAGGGGGCGATCAAGATTGAAAAGCTACACTTTGGGGGTACTGTCACATTGTCCATCCTTATTAACAGTTCATGGTCAACATGTTTAGTCTTCGAGGGCAGAGATTGTCTGTGCGCTCCAATATCCATACTGCCATACTATTAATATGGCAAAAAAATATTACGTTATATATATTATATTACGTTTAGTACTAATGTAAGGGATCCTTATTTTAATGTTTAATGTGGGTGTTTTTGTTAAATAAATACCGAGCGATGTATCTGTTTAATTTTTTTCAAATTTTGAAGTATTAATTAACAGGCACTCTTTGGGACGTTTTTTAGCAGAACAAAACCACTTTGACTGTGTTCCTTCCTCTCTGCAGGTCTTGCTACATGGTGTTTCCCTCCCTGCAGCTGGCTCTGGCTCTGAGCTGTGTGATGGGACTGGTCATGTTTGCACGTTACTGTGGTGAGGATCACTCTGACAAGCTGAGCACCACTTCAAGAGATGCGGTGAGATTCAGTGTGTTCAATTGCAATTGTGCAATTTCCTCTTTTTGGTGCTGTTATCATCCAAATCATCTGTGTCATGTCTTGTGAAATATGAATTTTGTTTTTCTGCGTCTTCTGTTTTCTTGATCTTAGCAGATCAGTGTGAAGGATGGAAGCTAAGTTTGTGCAGAGATATGTAAAAACCCTCCAGGGTATATAGATTTAGCCACAGCAGCGAACTCAAATTAGGCTCATGATGTGCATGTGCTGTCAGATTTGCATTTTATTTCTGGTGACTAAGATAAATTTGCTAATCAAACTGATAGTTTGTTTTTTATGATGTGTTTTCCACAGATGGTGATCTATTTTGTGATGGATATGCTGCAAGGTCTCCCTGGACTACCTGGACTGTTTGTTGCGTGTTTATTCAGTGCAGCTCTCAGGTACAGGACTTCCCACAACTATCGATCCATTTTTATGCCTCCGTTCCGACAATAACTGTGGATCAGCGGCATTATGAGTTTGGCTGTCCCATTTTCAGGAACGATATTTCAAGAACGCTTTGAGGGAGCCTCCGCTCCCGTCCACGTTGATAAATGCAGAACTTTGCATGGAAATGACCGTACCCGCAGTTTTCTGCTGTACATTTGTTTCATTAAAAGAGGGCCAACATTTGCTGTTTCAGAGCTGATAATCCTGCAACAGAATAAAGATCATTTTGGTATAAAAACAGAAAACAAACAAACAAATGTTTTGATAAATAATATATTAAATATATTAGAAATATTATATTTCCAATATTATAATATTTATTATTATCCAATATTATATAATTTATTATAATATGGAAATAATATATTGGAATATTTGATTTAGATGATGTTCCACTTTAGTACTACACATGTACACCCAATGCACAATGCAGTGCACAATCAATCTGCAACTTTCTACAAACACTGAACGTCATAACTTTCATCATGGTGGGATTTACTGCAGGACTGTTGATATCATAATGTATGATTCGTTATAAATTAAATCCACATCAATTTTTTCACAGTCCTGGTTATCCTTAAACAGGAAAATGTGCAGTGCATCTGTAATCTGTAATCGCAGTTTGTGAGAAAGATTTTATTCAAAGCTGCCCTTTCCCTTCTTGCTCGTCTGGGTGTAATATAAACATTTTTAATGCAGCAATATTCAAATAAAATATTTTTCCTATCTTTGACATTGAATCTGAAACTGCAACAATGTGGTAGTTTGAATGAGTTCAGAAGGTGAAGTAATTTACATTTGATAGTTAAACCTTTTTTGATTGTGTGCATGTATTTCAAAGATGACAGTTATGATATTAAAATTATATATTTTTTGCCTTTTCCTGCACAGCACCATCTCTTCTGCTTTTAACTCTTTGGCCACTGTGACAATGGAAGATCTCATCAAACCGCATTTCCCCGCCATGTCGGAGGCAAAAGCGACCCTGCTGTCTAAAGCTTTAGGTGAGCTCTTTGACGCTCATCACAACAGAACGACACACAGCTGCATAATAATGTTGGCTTTATATTATTTTTTTTCATTTTATTAGCACACTCAATTAGATAAAACAAGTAGATAATAACAAACAAAATATATTGTAATACACTGAAATCCAATAGGTAATTCTCTCACTAATGTGAAAATATAATAAAACAACAAGCAGTTATAATAAACATAAATGGAGCAGACACAATACATATCAATACAGCTGATGCATAAATTACAGCACAGGTGTTTTTTTCACGTTAGACTGAAGTTTATCTCATGTCGTCTCTGTCAGCTATGTCCTACGGGCTGCTGTGTCTGGTCATGGCCTTTCTCACTCACCTGATGGGTGATTCAGTTCTACAGGTGAGCTCGCAGGTGGTCGATTCCATTGATAACCAACATTTCTCACTAAATTTGGACTGACTGTATTTTATCATTGAACTCCAGGTGGCTTTGAAAATCTTCGGGATGGTTGGCGGTCCTATTCTTGGTGTGTTTTGTCTCGGGATGTTTTTCCCGTGGGCAAACTCCACTGTAAGTCGAACCACATCAATGATATCTGTCGTGCAGTTAGTTAAGAAAAATTCTACCGGCACAACATACCAGCATTTTTAATAAAAAAAATTTTAGGAATAAATGCCGTATGTTTATTGTCTGAGTTTGTTTTGCGCTTTGCGTTGAGTCAAGATTTTCTGTCACAACAGACAAAGTTTTCTGAAACTGACTTTGGTGGAACTGTCACAGCAGGAAATGCAGCCCAGCTGGTGGTCGCGGTCCTTAATTTGGAAGACTCATAGCGCTTCATTGAATCATAACGTGTTTCACTTTGTAGATACAGGCTTTTTGTCATTGGGGGATGAAGTTTTCCTTCAACCGGGCAGCATCCTGTTTTATCCAGTTTGTATGTATGAACAAGGGGTTATGAATGCAAACATTTTGGGATCCCTCAGACTCATTTTGGACCTTGTGTGAGATTCCGAACTACACTTTACTTTATTTTTATTAATAAATGTAATCCAATAGAAATCATCCCTGTAACAAAGTAACCTTGTGATTAAGTCTGTCTGTTTTATCCTACATCATCTTTATTTTTTTCTTTTATTCAACCTTTATTTACACAGGTAATCTTACTGAGACACAAAGTCTCAAGAGAGACCTGTTTCGGACAACATACAATATAACAATTGACAGATTTATCAATACAGTGCATATGACATTTAGGTGAAAGTGGAAGCTGATTAAAACACAAAAAATTTTCAAAGATGCCACTTTTGCTCCTCTTTTATCTCCTGAAGTGACAATATAAACCTCCGGCAACTTTAGTGAGATAGCTAAGATCAGTTATCGTCTGTATGTGTGTAAAGATCTTGTTTTCCTGTCATCAGGGGGCGGTGACAGGTCTGGGAGCTGGTCTTGCTATGGCTTTCTGGGTCGGCATCGGAAGCATCGTCACTCGCAGCTCCGGCACGAGACCGCTGCCGCCCGAATGCAGAGCCGTCCTGCTGTCTGACAACACGACTGCTGCCATTCACACTGCACTCAGCAACGTCACTCTGAGGTACGCAGACAGACGGCACAATGTGTTTTTTGTTTTTACTGTCACCATTTAACAAGTTAATTATCTCTCTGTTCTTCAGCCGACCCTCTGGACTGAGGAGATTTTATTCTCTGTCCTACATGTGGTACAGCGCATTCAGCTGCGTCACAGTCATTGTCACAGGCCTCATCATCAGCTTCCTCACAGGTGAGTAGGTTCTGATGTAGTAATAATAACTTTATTCATATAGCACCTTTAAAAACAGAGTTTACAGAGTGCTTTGACAAATTAGGCAAAGCAGAAGCAAGAAAGGTTTTCTTGCAGAGGTGACATAACTGTAAGAGCTAAGCAATAACACCGAACTAAGGCCAGACAAAATTTAAAGTAGAATCAAACAAAAGAGAAACAACTGACAAAACAAAAATAACAATAAAAGCCCATACCAAGAAGAGTAAATACAATTTAAAGAATATCAGCATTAAACACAGAAATAGTAGTACAAATAAAAATAATTAAACACGATAAAGACAGGAAAAAAGAATACATTAAAAGGCAAGCAAAACTATGTTAATTAAAATAGAAGATGTAATTTTATTGATAATTTCAGCCACATCACATCTTCTGGGAAGAATCAGAGTGGTCCTTTAGCGTTCTGTAGCATCTCCCCCCCAAAAAACGGTTTCATTTTTACGATTATTATTTTATTTTACCCCTGTTTGTTTTCTTTGTTGTTTTTTGTTTGTTTACTGTATATATGTGTATGGGTCTAGATGTTTGAGTTGATTGTAATGCATTAAGTTATTTGTTAAAAAAGTCAGTAAATACAGTAAAAAAAGATAGAAGACATACCATAAAATGAAGTCCTATAAATGGGTTGTAAGGTTGATTTAAAAGACGTCACTTATTCTGCCAGAATTATCTCCTCGGGTCGTTCAAAGCCGAGGGGCCCTGATGGCGAAGGCACGATCACCTTTAGATTCATGCCTCGACTTTTGGACGGCCAGAAGGATCCAAGGCTGCGAACTGCTCCTAAGGGGTCATCAATTCTGTTACGTAGCTTGAGGCTAGACCCAAACAAGCTTTGAAAGTGATCACTAAAATCTTGACATCAATTCTAAAGTGAGCAGGGAGGCAATGAAGGGAGGTCAGGATTTGGGGGATGTTATGTTAAAACCAGGTAGAAGCCGAGATGCTGCACTCAGAACTAGTTGGAGGCAGGAGAGCGATTTTTGATTAATACATTGCTTACATCTACACATGCTGTCTTTAAATTTACAATTAAATTTTAAAATGTTTAATTATGCTTGTTTTCTTTTTAGGCCCTATGAAAGAAGAGGATGTTACACCAGGAACAATCTATCCCTTGTTACGGAAACTGCTTTGTTTTCTACCTGAACGCCTCAAAAAAAAGCTCTGCTGTGTGACTCCACTGGGACACACGGTCAGTGTCGGTTAGGGCAGCAGAGATGGTGGAAAGTATGGAAACAGTGTCAACAATTGACAGTAAAAAATTGAAATATTTTGCTATTTTGTTCCTAGTATATTTCATTTACTTTTAGTAGTTACACATTTTAGTATATGCATCTATTAGCTATTGCAAGCAAGCAAACTTTTATGCATGCCTGGCGAATATACTAACATTGATAACAATGTTATTTTTATAACACGGGTTGTCGACTCATAAATCCAGAAACATGGCAGGCAAAAGTGAATGTTTGGTCAGTGTTAAGACTTTTTTTTTTTATTAATTCAGGTTTTAAATATCAAATTTTTAACACATGTAAAGTGGAGCATGGAATGGTATTAATGTTAACTGCTGTCCATGAAACAGATTGAATACAAAAATATATAAAAACATAATATATAAAAAATAAAAGTTTTTAAAAATGTAAATAAACTGAAAACAGCTATCAGCCTCTGGTTGAAGAAGCATTAAAATGCCATCCATATTCTTCGTAGCTTCCAAGGTTTTCCAACTTTACTACCTTTCAGCACGTGAACACAAAAAAGTTCGGATCGACTTCCCAACTTGGAAACTTCGACCTTCTGACGTCACATAAATGCAGCATAAGAGCCGCCTCTAATACAGCATCTTCATAGCCTGATGTTGTCATTACATGCTTCCTCCTGTGTTACAAAATCAGTCCTTCTGTATTTACCTTTTAATTCTCTTCTTAACTGTTCTCTTAGCTGTCAGCACAACGAAGGCCTCCACAACACAAAGAAAGTAACGGACTGGCCTTCCCACAAGAGGACGGACCGTCACTTGAAGAGACAGACAGATTTCTCCCTGAAGTTCACACACCTTTAGTGGAACATGAAACATCTGTGTAATATCACAGTTTCATGTCTGACTGGAAAACGGTGAAGTCTTTGCACAAAGCGCTCGGACAAAAAAGTTTTTTTGTTAATTTTGTTGCCTTTGCTTTAAGATGGACGTAATGTGAATTTGCACTGTAAAATGCTGCAGTGAGGTCAAAGCTAAACAAAGTTTAGTCAATGTGAATTTCATTTTCTCTAGAAAAGACTCGAAATATAATTTTGCAGACAAGTTTGATTAACATTCAGTATTTGTCAACTTCTGGTGCTTGATCATTCATTTACATTTGGTCAGTCCCTTCAGTTTGTATATGTGAAAAAATAATGCAACATACTGTTTAATGAGACTTATTTGAAGGCTTTTGAACTTAAGAGTAAAAACATTGTTTTATACCGGTTTTGATTCTATATTTGACGATTATTTAGTACTTCTGCAGCTGTATGAAAGGTTCTGGTGAGATGATGGTGCCTCACTTTTTAAGAATGTATGACTGACAATTGTCTATATTGCAGCTGTGACACTAAACAAATCGTTTTCTAAAAAAGATTAAAGATTTTGTATTTATCTTTTTTTGTATTGTTTTGTCCTTCTTATTTACATATTTTGGTAAATATCTAATCTAATCTAAGCACCCATTTAGGGAGCATTATCACTGACCCTGTGAAATACTTCACAAAGCCAGCTGACAAACTCGAGGTGTGGAATGACAAATTGGGTCATAAAGTTAAGCATAGAGGCTCTTTATTTCGTTTCAAACAAATGTGAGTTTTTATCAAAATTCTACAGAGCCCTAAAAGTCCAAAAAGGTAATATTTATAGCCTTCATGCTGGCGATAGCTGTGGCTGAAGGTTTTTGGGTTGTCTGCCTGTCGTTCTCATTCTTGTGAACACATTTAGTTAATTTGAAGTTGGCACAAATGTCCGCTTTGAGTCATCAATGAACTGATTAGATTTTGGTGGTCAAAGGTCAAGGTCACTGTGACCTTGTCTTTCTCATTTTTGCGATTGCAATATATGAAGAAGGTCTTGAGGGATTTTATTTATTTTTTTCAAATTTGGCACAAACGTCCACTTGAACTCTGGTCAGAGGCAACTGTGACCTTATGTCATTCTCATTTGTGTGAGGGTAATAACTCAAGGTCAAAGGTCACAGTTGCCACATCTGTCTCACTTGGACCCAAAGAAGAAGTGAATAGAATTTAGTAGTCAAAAGTCATTGTGACCTTTCCTCAGCCTCGTTTTCGTGATAACATTATCGCAAAAAGGCTTTAAGTGAATTTCAAATTTGGCACAAACGTCCACCTGGACTAAGGAATGAACTGATGATGTTGATGATGATGTTTTTGACCATAACTCAAGAATTTATTGGCTAATTATGACAAAATTTCATTAAAATGTTTAGTATGATTAAATGAAGTGGTGACATTTTAAATCCAAAAGGTTAAAGGTCAAATCCACTGTGACATAATCTTGTTCGACATAAATTACTAATCTGGTCTGATATTGGATTGGTGGCATTAACCTTGGGTGTTCACCTTGAAACTTTGTTGATTGTATAGATAGTGCTGTCGGGGGGGGAAGATAATTGCAACTTTACTGCCGTGCAGAGGCATACAAAAGCGAGGCGGTACTTCTCTTTTTATCTTGTGTACAAAAACAAACTTTTTGGCAATGTAGGGGCTCTGTGAACCTGAAAACTACCTGAGCATCTCATCAACATTTGATAAGATTTCCTCTAATATAGTGTGTATAATTTTGAACTTTTATCCCATATATAAAGTAAATAGAGCTTTCCTTTTGATACATTTCTATTCAGTGTATTTGAACAAATATGAGCTCAGAGTTTTGCACATAAATATCCAAATGGTATCAGAAAAAGGGAAAATCCTGGCTCACAAAGCTTCTCTTCTCTGTACTCTATACTTGCTTACATCAAAGGCCTGAACATAAGGGTTGTATAGTAATTCTAGCTGGCATGTAAATCATTAAGATAATATTACAGAATAAAATTGCATGCCATAGAGCATTTTTGCGTACTGTTTTGTTTGTCCCCCAACTCTGCTGCATGTGGTTTTGCATGTGTCATAAACTTCCGTATTGTTCCCCACTGCACCTGAACAAACGTGTATACACGCATACTGTAACACTCACAAAATATCAAAACTGTCTAAAATATAAACTTCAATCAATTTAAACTTTATTAATTCTGTGTTTGTTTGTTTTTTGTCTATTTCTTTGTATTATTTTGTATTGACATTTTACCTCTTGCATCTTGCATTATTTGTCCTCTGGTTTTAATTTTATTTTAACTTCACCCTAATTTCATCTTGCATGTGTTCAATAGGGCTGTTTCGTTTTCCTTTGTTGTATTGCCGTCTATGTATCCCATTTCTGCTTTACTTTGTTTGTCAAAGCACCTTGTAAACTCTGTTTTTAAAGTTGCTAAGTTTCTAACCGTAGTATAGTTAGTTTACAGCCTAATGTTAGCTTTTACTTCTGGCGATTGGTTTTTGCTTCAAAAATCCTGAAAGCTGAAAGTTGTGTTCATTTGTGAAGATTATCCTGCTGAAAAAAAACATATCATTATCATTAATGTTTTTTTTTCCCACAGAGCTTATTTTCTGCAGTAATTCAAAATCCAATGGAAAAATCTCATGGGCTTTTTGTTGAGGGAACCGGGGCAAAGCTAACGTCTGCATCGGACAATCACCAAATGTCATCACTGCAGCACTCTCTGCTGGGTTTGGGGGGAAAAAGACCAGCCCTCACAAGACAACTGTTTATCCTAAGGGGGAAAATGAATGTAAGTACCAAATGTCCATCAATATTTGTCAAGGTATTGACCCAAAACTACAAATGTGAACATCATGGTGGCACTAGAGGAAAAGTCAGGGTAATCACTAAAGTCAAAAGGATACATCCTCAGGGAACCATGAATATTTGCACACATTTCATCAAAATACCTCCAATATTCATTGAGATGTTTATATTAAAATCCACAAATGTTAACGTCCTGGAGGCAGCAGTTGGGATAGCATGTAACATGACACACTTGTCCAGGAAAATTGTGTCTGAATTATTTTTTTTTACCCAGCACCATATAGTCTCTGTAGACTTTGAAAGTCAAATTAGACCGACAGAATGGCCCTTTTTACTTTGCATGTCTATCTGCAGTAAACAGCTACTGACGAACACTGTAGACACTGGACACTGTAACTAACTGGAAACTGAATCATCTTTGTGCTTTTCACTTCCTGTTAAGCTGCTGAAAAAACACCTCTGTCAGTGTGCTGCTGTCATTTGGGAACACAGACGGGTTCCTCTGACATTGTGAGATGCTGCTGTAAGGGTTCACGGTTACACACTGAGGAAAACAGGTGAGCTTTTCCTGCTATATTGATTATCGATATACATGTCACATGTGCCTGGAAAGCACATGAATTATGTGCCATAGCTGTGACACTGAAACATCTAATGGCATAAATCTCTGTCTCAGCAGGTTTAAAGTACTTTTCACTACTTTGTTTGCTAATTTTTGGGTCATTTCCTCTCTCGTTGCTAAATGCCTTCTTTCAATGTTTTTAGAAGACAGTTTACTCAGGTTTTTAAAGTGTCAACTGTTTTGTTTACAGACACACACACCTGCACATATCAATAAGGGGTAGATTTGTCATTACTTAGTCTTAACGTAGAATAAGAGTACCTAAGGGAACATTCCTACAACACTGGCTAACGTTACCTTCAAGTTACAATAATGTTTTAAAGAAAATATTTTAATCTGATGTTCAGAGAACAATTTAAGGATGTTCGTCATTCCAAGTAATGTTTCTGTTAAATGCCGACTCCGACATAACGTTTTAACTGCATCATTCTGAGGTTGTTTTGGTGATTTTCAGAGGTGACAGATCATAGATGGTCTTTTTATGAAACATTCCCACAATGTTTCCTGATAACAAAGGCGTGTTACTGAGAAACGTGATTACCGACCTGTTTTTATGACAATGTAATGTAATATGTTAATCAAAAAAAATGTTTTTTTA
Organism: Plectropomus leopardus; assembly: GCF_026936395.1. Lineage (NCBI taxonomy): Eukaryota > Metazoa > Chordata > Actinopteri > Perciformes > Serranidae > Plectropomus > Plectropomus leopardus. Next base: position 8,071,618 of record NC_142189.1, read on the forward strand.
ACATTTATTGATGTTCATAGAGAATGTTTCCCTTTACGAAGAATGTTCTGGAAACAAAAAGAAAACTTGCCGCTTAAAACGTTACTATAACATTGCATCAGTTATATTGTACCGCTCTCACAATGTTTTTAGAACCAAAAATTGCTAGCGGTGTATACAGTATATAGGCCTACGTTACATCATCAGTCAGTGAGCTCCCTGACTGTGGCCAATACAGATGTCTTGTTATGTTATGGATCATTTGCAGGAACAGGATGTGGGTCTTCATATTTCTTTATTTCGTGGGACTTAACATCTGTCAGGTGAGCCCTTATCATAACCCATCACATCTTAGAGGGACAGTTCAACCCTAAATCAAAAATACATGTGTTTCCTTTAACCTGTGGTGCTCTTTCTCAATCAAGACTGATACGTAGCACTACAAGTAAGAGATACAATATGTGTTTTTGATTGTAGGGCTAATTGTCCCTTTAAAATACAAAATTGTAACACTGAATTGCATTAAATTGAATGTTTGTCTTCTGGATTTTGCAGGCTGTCAAAACAGGTAAAATGATTATGAGTTTCAAAATGAGCATAAAATTGATCTTAAAGACAAATTGTATGTGATATTTCAAAATGTACCTTATTTAAGTTGATGTCTGTTTGTTTTTTGCATGTTTCAGGAAATTCAACACAAATGTATTATGTCAAACTGACGATAGAGGAAAATGCAATCCAAAATGTAACCGAGATACTGAAACCTTTTGTGAGTGATACCAGCCTGAACGTTGACAGCCTTGAAATAACAACAGGTAAACATTTTTCTAATATTTCAATCACTGAGCACTGTGATTAATTTTAATTAGTAAAAAAAGATTGATCCCTGAGTTTAATTTTTTTTCTCTCTAATCAGTCTGTGAAAACGTCTCGGATGGCTCAAAGTGTCACTGCAAGTCTAACTTCACATGGAGTGATAAACTTTGTCAATCTGATCAGAAATGTTGTGGCAACGAAACATGCACCTTTGCCAGTAACTCAGCTCACATGTGTGTTTCAAGCAAGACAGGTATTTGGTGTTATTATTTATTTATTTTAAACCTTTTACTTTTTGCATGTGCATATGTATGTGTACGTTTGTGTCATAAGCATACAAGAGTCTTTTTTTGAACCCACAGTTGCTATCAAAGGAATAATTCGTTTGCAAGACCTAAAGTATCATTCATGTCTGGGAGATAAAGACAGTGAGGAATTCAAGGACTGTAACGGAAAATTGTTACAGGAGGTAAAAACTAAAATTTCTGAAATATCAGCACATTACATTGTTAATTATCTGTATTAGATCAAGGATACTGTAATTCATTTAAGTTTTTTCATTCACAAATGGTAAACCAATGTGTTCAAAATTATATGAATGATTTTTTTTTCTTGCAGTTGAAAAAAGTGTACAGCACTTTGAAGGGATTTGACACCTTAAGAATTACTAAATACAAGTAAGTATTAAAAAGAAACCCCAAATCTGTCATTTTCCTGTTTTCAGTTTGTGACTGAAATCAGTATTATTTTTTTACTGAAGGGCTGGAAGCATCATCGCACATTTCGAATTCATCATTGCTGGCGAAGTCAATCCACAAGATTTGATTGAAAAATCCGAACATCTGAATGCCAGTTTATCAGCAACTCTTAATTTGGAGACTAAAGGTAATTATATGTAACAGTGGGGTGGGGTGCACCCATTAGGATTCTTTGTATTCTTGGTTTTGGTTTTTCTTTAACATTTTCTATTTTCTATCACAGAAAAGCTTAATAAAACGATTATTGAAAAGAAAAGAAACCCAATAGGTTACAGATTACTAGTTACCCTGTCAATTTCAACTATTTTAATGACTGCAAAGTAATTTAAAGCATTACATTTGATCCCCGGTTCTCAGAGATAGATGTAAGGCACAGTGTCTACAAATAGAAAGTTAAAAATTATAGTAACTTACACAGGAGCTATTATCAAGTCAAGGACAGAGCTTAAGTAGCTTTTAGCCTATGCTGATTGGATGTGAAGGCATGTCAAAAAGGGCTCCCAGAGTTTATAGAATTTCTTCTCCGAGCCTCTAACTGCGAGTCGAATCTTTTCCAAGCTGAGGCACCTATAACATTTGAAAAGTAACTGTAACACTGCACACAATGCCAATATTGTTTCTGTTGACCGGATTGCATAATAAAGTTAAAGTTAAGGTACAGACTCACTGACAGACACACATCACACCTTCTGGATGAAGTTTGGATTCTGCACTGATTCAGCTCTTATGTTCCACAGGTGTTGTGGATTTAAAAATGCCGAAAAACCCTGTGTGTTACAACAAAAAGTCCACGCTGATATGCACATTAGAGGAGGACCTGAAAACTGCACCAGTGTGGAAGCTGAAGAATGTTGTTGGTGAAACATTTGAGATATTTAATGGCACAGAGTCAAAGGTGCAATCTACAACCCGTGAGACCACTGTGACACTGGAGAACCTATCACAACGCTGGGCAGGTATGGTTGTTTCAGCTGCTGTACATTTTACATATTGGTCCCGACACACAGTGAGTGTGTAAATGAGTAATCGGAGGAGGAAAGTCAGTAAGTGAATCTGCTCAAGTACTGTATGTAACCCTTTGAAATCTGGAGCAATATTGTTTTTCTTGTGCTGTAAACAGCGACTTGCTTAGAAGTGTTCCACAAATTGCAAGAAATAAGAAGATTTATAAAATAATTTTTAAAATGTCTAGGGATAATTTAAAAAAAAAACAAGGGAGAAACTACATTTTTAGTTATTATATATACATATTAAAGACAATGTTATGAAGTCATTTAAAATTTTAGGTACCCTTTCCGCATAACACCTTGTTTTTTAAATGGTCTTTTTTTCCTTTTCTTGTTTTTTGTTTCATACTAATTTCCAAGTACATTTTTTTTGCTAGTTTCTTGGTCACTTCTTTTTTAATTGCTCATTGCTTTCTTACAATGTTTTTGAAAAGAAATGACGCCAATTTGCTCCAGTCTCAGAGGGAAAACTGTAGGGAAAATAGACCACATATTTTGACGAGAACAAAAGAACGTGTGGAATAAAGAAAATTATACATTTTATGTGTAACAGAGTATTTTAAGGTGTGGTATTATTAAACAAAGGTAGTAAGTAGTTGGTGAACATAGAGAAGGACTTTGCAGCTAAACAACCAGATATTTCCCTCATTCGTGAGGTGGATAGAAACACGATGCTAATGTTGCTCAGTATTTGATGGATGTGAAAAGTAATTTGCTACCAAGTTTTCCACATCAACCTAAAGATCCAGCGCAGAGTATTTAGGGGCATCTATTGGCATAATATTCATAATGGTTTTCATTAGATAACCACCTGAAATTAAAAATCATTGTTCTTTTGTTACATTAAAGCGAGCTGTTTAAATCCACTTACTGAGCAAAGACTGTAGATCTATATAAAGATGGACGAGGTGTCCCCACTTACCCTGCTATGTTTAAGTGAAGCCAAAATATCTGGCATGCAGCCGCAGCCATCTTGCACTAGTGATGTCATTCGGAGCCAGAGTCTGTGCAGGGGCGTTCCCACCAAAACACCTGTCCAACAAATCCCCTTTTTGAAGAATTGAATAACTCATTAAAATCAAACTTATCATGAAAACAAACACTTGAGTAAACATCAGGGTGATGGGAACTACCTTAAACGACAGAAACCATCTTTGGGAAAACTTATTTGGCATGTACTTTGAGGCCACCAGGAGGCGATCAAGAAGTTTAAGCTTCAGTTTTGGGGAGCTGTCCAAGTACCCAGGAAGTGCGCCAGGCTCTGATGCAAATTTTATATAGTGGCCAAAATTGGAATTACATCGTCCGGGTCGGTCATGTGATGCCCACAGGCCCAGAAAGAGTTTCCCCATTGACTTGCATTGGGAAAGAGACATTTGTAAATCAATAAATTATTTTTTCACTCGGCTGTGCTCAGCCGCAGTAAGTCTTCAGTGCACATGCCTTATGGGCTAGTATGTCTGGGTATTTTATACCCTTTTTTAACTTCATGCAGCTCTCATAGGAATGAACGAGGCCCAGCCTCCATGGCTGTATCCAGATTCTTAATACATCCATGGAGCTATCATGTCGTCCATCTTTACATACAATCTATGATACAGAGCAGGTTCTCTTTCATGGAGTCCATCTTGTTGTTCTACAGTAGTCATAATGTTTAAAAAAAACTAAACACTGGCTCTAGATGGGGCCATATGCACTTTGCCTTTTTGCATCGACCCTCTGGTCATCCCACACTCCTGGCGCTCAGGAGAAGTTTCAACCACTAGATGGCACTGAATCTTCCACACTGGACCTTTAATGGGTGATAACACCTTCTAATAACTTGTCTTAATGTTTTTCTCAGGGAATTACACATGTGCCTATCATCAGATGTCAGATTTTTACACCATAACTCATCAAGCCAGCGCTGTATTGGACATATCCCTCCTGCCAAGCATTGAAATCACCACTGATCCACCATTTCCACGCTGCACTAAAAGTTCAGATTTACTGAATATAAGAGTCCAGTGTGAGATAGAGCGCAGCCATGAAAATTATATTGTGTCATGGAACAAAAAAAACGTCTTGGGAGAGATACAACCTGCTAGTGAGTACATTATCCTGTGTTCTGTTTCTTTTCCTATTCATTTCAACGAATCCTTGTGCAAACTGAAAATGCATGATGTGTGAATGTGATCCTTGCAGGTCCTTCTGAGAAAAATGGAAAAACTGAAGTTCATGCAGTTTATACAATCCTCAAATGTAACGAACGAACGAAAATACCACAAGTAAATTGCACTTTTACAAACAGGTGCAATGAAAGCAGAACTGCATCAACTGATATCAATATCATATACGGTATGTTTAAGTATTTGATAAAAAATTGTCTTAAAACCGTGACTGGGTCTGATGTTACATCCATATTTTACAATGCATTATTTTACATTTTTACTAGGTTTCCCAGTTTCTTAATTTCATGCACTATTTATTACCTTCAAATAATCCCGCAATGTAATGAAAAATATAGTGTCCATAGGGTTGGGTATTGTTTGGGTTTATTCCAATACTGGTGCTTCAACTGTACTTTTAAAACAATACTGGTGCCTAAGCTAATACTTACAAAAAAAATAAAACTGTTAATGACAATAAACGACATCTTTTTTTAAATTGCAAATGCAGATTTAAACATGAAAGTATTTCAGCATACTGAACAGTTTAAAGTATACTTAAAACTATTGATTTGGATAAATTCAAAGCATTTAATAATTCATCTAATAAATAAAATTATAAAGAAAGAAAAATCACCAAAATTCTTAAAAGAAATAAAATCACAGAAATAATTGAAAAATCACCAAAGATTTCAAGAGGGGGAAAAAAAATCACCAAAATATTTCAACAGAAAAAAAAATGCACAAAGATTTTAGCAATCACAAAAAATCTTCAAGGAAAAAAACTGCTAATAACTGTAAACAAAAATAATAAATTCTAAAGAAAGCATGCCCTCTAAATGAATGGCCATTTTCTCTCTCTCTCTCTACTCAAACAGTCAAACAACAAAATGAGGCACCGAAATTTGTGTTATCATTTGATCTGGCAGGTATCAGTCATATAGGAACCGGTGCCATGTTGGCACAGACTTTGGGTACCCAACCCTACCTATATTATTTTTAGCTGAAAATCCCACAACAATGCTTCGCTCTTGATAAACTACATTACCTACCTATATGTACTATACACACGCTATACCATGACAAAACAATGAAATATGTAAAATAGAGATAGAAGAGACTAGCATGATATTCAGTAGCCCTTTCCCCACTTCCACCCACTTTACTTTTGGCCACTTTCTTCAGTGCGCACCCATCTTTGAACTGTTTGCATTGATCTAAACTACACATGTATAGTTTGGTGACTGCATCCTGCACAGCCGTCATGCTAATGCATTGATAAAATCTGTAAATCCGTCTACAGACAGACAATAACATGAACACAATGTAAGATACTTAAAACCACTTCTGTGGTTTTTCCAGCTACACTAAGTGGCACCATATTTTGCCATGAAGTCTCACACACACACACACACACACACACACACACACACACACACACACAGTAAAGATAACGCTGGAAGTTGTAACATTGTAGCAGCCGGCAAAAACAACAATATAGGCTGGTAGTAATACAGTATTATAGTGATATAAGAAATAGAACACAGTATAAAATAAGTAATACTGTTAGATATATGAATAATGAATCTAGCTTTAATTTTTCTTCTTCAAAACAGAAAATGATCGGTTCTGTGAGGCTGACGGTGATTGGAAAGAAACCAAAGCTGGATTCACTGCAGTGTTGAAATGCAAGGACTCGGCTGGAAAAGAACAAAGGCTCTGCGACAACGGGTAATGCTACAACTAATTATCATTTTTATTAGCAAATAATCTGCTGATCCCCCCCACACACACTTAATACATGAAGTGTTTTGTCTATATATTGTGAGAAAATTGTGAAAAATGCATATAAGAATTGCTTGTTCAGTACTGTATTTAATTTCCTATCACAGAAGAATGAGATAACTTATGATGTGAGGATCTGGAACCAATGAGTTTAAGATTTTTTAATTTATTTATTTTTTGCTTAAATGTGACTTATTCAATTACTTATACAACTGCTCAATCATTTCAGCTCTACAGTGGGGGATTGGAAACCCAAGATTTCACGGTGTGTGAACCAGAGATTGGACCAAGTGCTGCAGAAAGCACAGGTAAGCCTAACTTAGATAACTGATGGTTATAAAACAAGATCTCCAGTATGTGATAGGAATGTGAGTCATACCAAACTTAGAAGCTGAATATAAAAAATTATAAAATAGCCTACTGTGTGAAAGCTTTTATCTACTGTTATCTACTGTCTACTGAGTACTACATAATAATATAGAGAGGATTATCAATTACTTTTCATGCCTTTACAGCAGTTTTTGAAATAAAATATTTAGCAGCAGAAAACTTTTACATTTTGACGCCCATTAATCATTGCTGTTGTTACAGACTGCAGACACCGGACTTGGCTCACTAAATGAAAATGCTGCAAAAGTGTTTGTCCTCCTTGACAACGTCACAGCTGAACCACACAACATCAACAGTTTCTCAAATATTAATGCATCTGTTCAAGTACTCTCCAGTATGAGTCAAAAGCAAATAAGCATAAATGTTTCGACAAGGAATGTAAGTTTTACAGTGTTTGTTTACTGATTCCAATTATTCCTTTTCAACCGAAATAGAGGCAAAAAACTTTCAGTTTTCATTTAAAGCAGCAACCCTTATGATTTTCATGAATTCAAACTAACATGGAACTAAAATGTTTCAATATAAAACACTCACACCCTAAATGTGCATGCTATTGTTTGTATTGACACGATTTAAATCATAATGTTTTATAGAAAATGCATGTGTTTAGGAAGGATACAACTGGATCATACTGTACCAGTTGTGTGAGAGTTTTGATATAGTTTTGGGGTTGTTAAAAATGGTCTCCATTTACCTCAAATCACCTTTTTTCATGACCCGCAGGGTGTAATTGATAGACAAATGGTCATTTTGCAGCAAAATATTCCTTTAATAAAAATAGAAGAGTTATATAAAAATTCATCTCCCATAGAGATGTCATGAAAGGTTAAAGTTCTTTTTAATCTATGGGGATCAACTCGCTTATCGAGCCTCAGGTGGCAATTTAAGGAACTGCAGATGGCAACAACTTTGTTTAGCTTTTTTCCCCATCTTTTGAAGATGCTGGGTGATTCATTTGTTACTATGGTAACCACGGGTGTCTTCAGATTAACCAGGACTGAAATCTTAAGGGTTACAATTTAGGGCTGTCAATTATGACTACTTTGTGTCAATATCCAGTGAAAAATACACTATATGGACTTATGTATTGGGCTTTTATGACATCCCATTCTAAATTTATAGGTGTTAATATGAAGTTGGTCCCCCCTTTGCAGCTATAACAGCTTCCACTGCATGACTAGGTGGTTATTTTATACACCTGTGGCAATGGGACTGAATGAAACACCTGAATTCAGTGATTAAGAGGTGTGGCCCAATACTGTGTTCACATAGTGCAAGTCAAATAGATGTATTTTCCATCACCAGGAGGAAAGATTTTGCTTGACTTTGAGCTAACATGTTGTATTTGACCCAACTGCAATTAAAACAAGCTTCTTTGTTTGTTTTTTCAGGACTTTTTGCAGTCATCCAGCAATTTGTTGGATAGGTCTCTTAACGACTCATGGATATTAAAGACTGATGAAGACAATACTTCAGTGGCTGAGACATTCCTGAATTCTGTCGAGACCTTGATTGAAATGTCAAACTTAACAAATGCCCCTAAAAAGAAAAACATTGAGGTAGACTCATTCAACTGCAAACAGAGCTCAGAATGTAAAAACACAGTGTTTGATGTTAGCGTCAGTCTTGATAGTCCCGACCATGGCACTGTGAAAACAGCTGGGTTTAAAGAGCTAGGGAAGTATTTATCCAGAAATGATACGGCCTACGAGCCTAACAGCATTGTTGTGTCAACAACTGCTGAAAAACAATTGGATTCAGTTACGATTAATATCAACTTTAAGTTGCTCAAACCGAGGAATCGCGATGTCATCATAAAGTGTGTCGCCTGGAACAACAACACCCATGACTGGTCTGAAGATGGATGCAAATGGATGGGTCCTTCTAATGAGGGTCTTTGCATTTGCGAACATTTGTCCTCATTTGCCATCCTAATGTCGAGGTATCCGTTGACGATCCCCTGGATAGAGGAGGTGACCTACATTGGACTGTCTGTATCAATCGTTTCTCTCATTATCAGCCTCGGGGTAGAGCTGGCCGTCTGGAACGCTGTAGTTAAAACAGATAATTTATATCTACGCCATACTGCCCATGTAAACATCTCTCTTTGTTTGCTAGTTGCAGACTCCTTTTTTATAGCGTCCTCTGGACCCAATATTTCGGAATTGTGGTGTAAGGTCTCTGTCCTGTTGAAGCATTTCTGTTACCTGTCCATGTTTTTTTGGATGTTTTGTCTGAGCAGCATGCTTCTTCACCAGTCAGTTTTTTTGTTCCATAAGTTGAGCAAGAAAGTCTACCTGAAGTTCTCCATAGTAACGGGCTATGTGTGTCCTTTGCTGATAGTTGTTGTCACGTTCCTTACCTATAAGGCTGGAGCAGATGGCGAGTATTTCTCTAAAGACACGTGTTGGCTGATTTATTCTGGATTTATGAAAGGGTCCATCCATACATTTGTTGTACCAGTTGCTGTGATTGTCCTCTTCAATGTATTCTCCATGGCGGTTGTAATCTTCAAGCTTTTGGACCATGCTGCTCATACAGAAAAATTGAATGAATATGACAGAAGAGCTGCTGTAACAGTCTTGAGATCGGTTATCCTTCTGACTCCGATCTTTGGGGTGACTTGGGCTTTTGGCTTCGCCGTGATGCTTCTTGACCTCACAGCTGGAATCCTGGTCTTCGTAGTCAATTATGTCTTTACCTTGCTGAACTCATTCCAGGTATTGTCGGTAAGATCTTTAAGTAAACCTTTGGCCCAGTAAAATTATTCCTTGTCTACTAACCACCTCATCATTTTCTTTGCAGGGTTTTTTCATTTTGTTAACCACATGCCTGGGGGACAAACTGGTAAGGTTGTTTTATTTCTTAAAAGAAAATGCTGACATAAATGATAATGCATCTTGTGTTTCTGGATCAATTATGCTATTTGGTACAGTGTTATTTCAGTGGTAGAAATAATTATAATATTTAAAAGCAAAAGAATGAAAGAGGGGAAGCATTTTACTTGAATCACCATTCTTCAGATAAATCAACCAAACATCTGTAGTCTTTCAAGCCTCCTACAGACTGTGTGATTTTAGCAATTATATAAGTTTAATGCAGCAACACAGAAAATGTGGGCACAGTTGTGGCTGAGGAAAAAAGGCCAACTTAGCATGCCAATTTTGCAGTGAGAGCTTGATGTATATATTAGCATCCACTAGCATTTAGCAGTGTCATTTCATGCTGCATTTCTACTGGTTGGTTTGTAGACGTAGGCTGTAACAGCAGCTATTTCGAACCTCTCTCACTGCGCAATGTAGGACCACCATTTTAGAACCACGACCAAAGATATCGCCACATTTCTTTCACATTGGTCATCGTTCGTCTGGGACAGCCCAGCTTTACACAGCCTGTTCAGGGCAGGCGTATTGTGCTGTTGTGCCACCACGCTGTCAGAAGTTAACTTTTAAAAAAAGTTTTGTTTTTTTTTTAAGTCAAATGTTTAATTACAGCAAAAACCAGAAACAAGGTAGTATAGCATCATTTACAAAAGTTTTAATCTAATTTTGACAGACCCGTGAAGCACTGCGGAATCGTCTGGGGAAAAAGGTAAATGTGCAACAACTGGGTTTACTCATGTAAATCAATACAGTGACAAATAATTTTACACATCCTTCTCTTCTGCTCTCCAGGCTCCAGCATCAACTACTGACAGCACCACAAAGCTAGATTCATTTAGGAAGAAGTGAAAATTGTCTCAAAATAAGTACACTCTTCAACAGAAAACACACTGCGTTTTAAACATAAAACTGTAGATAATAGCTTCTTAAGTTACATTTATATTGTTATGTTTTGATTAATTACCTATGATAGAAGTCCAATGCATAATGTTTGTTCGATAGATAAATATTTCCAACCTGTATTTTTGTTTGTCGCTTAAGATTTATTTAGACTATAATGTGAAATTAAATGACATAATAATGTGATATTTTATTTTAACAATACTGTATATTACACATTTTTCTTTGTTATGTTTTGATTAATTACCTATGATAGAAGTCCAATGCATAATGTTTGTTTGATAGATAAATAATTCCAACCTGTATTTTTGTTTGTCGCTTTAGATTTATTTAGACTATAATGTGAAAGTAAATGACATAATAATGTGATATGTGATTTTAACAATACTGCATATTACACATTTTTAATTCGTATTAAAGCACTGAAACACTGTAAATTCTTGTTCACACTTTTGTTGTGCAAAGGTGAGTATAAGCCTACGTCTGAATGTTGCCAGAGATCCTGTTTTCTTCATTTTCTTTTCCATGTTCTGCCCACTCCTCGTCTGTGTCATCCAATGAAATCCCTTTCTGGGCTGCCATCTTGCGGTAGGCCTGGCACTCAATTTCTGCTCTACAACATATAAAAACAGGGTAATTACTTATTTAACTAAATCATTTAAGATTATTGGGCTGTCTATTTGAAAGAACAACTCTGTATGTAGAAGAAAAATCTAATTAAAGTGTGACAGTGTGAGAGGAGTTAAGAATGAAATAACAGTAGTGGTAGAAGAGTTGTAAAAACTGGGCTCCATTTCATACTTTTTAAGGAATCGAACGCAATCCTTGTGTCCGTATATTTCGGCTATTCGCACTGGTTTGTCTCCACAGCAGTCCTCTTTGTCTATAGGGGCATGCAGGGAGTGCAGCAGCCGCAGCACGGCCAGTCGGCCGGACTCCGCAGCAGAGTGGGCAGGGGTCCATCCATGCTCCGTCCTCAGACACGGCCTGGCCCCGTGCTCGATGAGGATCCTGACTGTTTCTGTATGTCCTGTGGAAAAAGGCCCCACAGTGTGATCTGACACCTGCATTTAAGAACCTGGTGATTTAAAAAAAAATCCTGCCTTTTAAAAACAAATTCTTATTTATTGGTGCAAAGGAAATTCATATACCAAGAAAATGGAAGCAACAGAAGAAAAAGAAAACCCCACATACATTCAGTAATGCAACAACAGCACACAGGTTTATAAGAAACCTCTGGTGAAACCTTTTTTAAATTAATTTTTTAAATAAATTTCAATCAGCTGGTCATTTTTTAATTTTGGGGTTATTTTGCTTCCATAATGTGTCTTCTTTCAGACTACTGGAAAGGAAATACCCATAATGCATATTTAGGGCTTTTTTTAAGTTCAGTTTTCTGTTCTGGAAATGTATGTAAGTACATATTTAATTGGATAATGCCTCTGTTGCGTATTTAAAACTAAAATATCAGAAAACTTGATTACGGTCATCTAACTTGAACTGAATGGATAGAATTATTTGATTGGATGTCTCGAAGCCAATCACAGTGTCCCACATCATCTAAAGTGGACTGTAGTAGAGTAATGCCCTTTTTTCACAAGCATGGGTTGGATCGGATGGCCGTGTGGCAAGGACGAAGCACAAGGCAGGTTTCAGTCTACTAACTGTATTGTTAAAATACATAATTTGTGTTTAAACTGTGTTTAAAGTAAAGATGAAATGTAAGATTACAGGTCCAAAAATCATAAAGATTTATAGCTCTTACACAAGATTTTTTTAAAAAAAATATCTGTATCTAAATATTGGAATGGACGTTGAATCTGAGTGTCACCAGAAAACTTTATAGGGCTAATATTGTCCTGATTTGACTTTCTAACAATACAATAAGCTTATAACGCTTCTTATTGATTATTTTCAAGGAATATTCATCTCAGAGTAACTCTGTGAAACTTGGGTTGACATCAGTTTTCTTGTGCTGTGTTCAGATGCCTTTTACAAAGTATTTGATCCTTTTAACCTAAGTAAATTGGTTTGATTTCTTTCTAAATCATAGGAAAATAAAGGCAATGACCAACTTGGCAAGAAATGTCCCACAAATTGCAAGAAATTAGTTAAAGTTGACAAAGAAAACGATCTGTAAATTAGTTTTATAAAAGGGGGGGTGGGGTGGAAAATGATCAAAAACTAGGGGAAAATGTCCATCAAAACCGTATGTATTATCATTGTACTTGTATATGTATAACTATATTACAGACCAGTTTGCTCGGGTTGCAAGGGGTTAGATAAAAAGGGTCTGTTGAGACCATTTATTGTCATTTTCAAAATTACACATAATAAAGTACCTTAATCAAAAGAAAAACAAACATTACGACATATATATTTTTGTTTGGAATAGGCCGGGAGCCAGGTCGCAAATTCTCATTAAAACTGACAACCTTCAGCAATTTCATGTCATCTCCTGTCTTGATTGACTTCTTTATTCCAAACATGCAAAATACAACAAATACAGCAGACTTTATATGTGCTAAAAAGAGTAGAAAGAAGTAGCCAATAAACTTATTTAATACTGCCCATTTAATAAAAAATTGAACCATTATCAAAAGCTCCACCAAAGTAAGGCAAGACAAGGCTTGTCATAGGCTTTATGTACTGGTGTACACATATACACCTTATATCTAAATATGCATAATCCTGATCATAGCATATAGGCTACACAACTTTATGTACACTGATATACATAGACCCTTATTTATCTTATACGAAAAATATATTAAATTATTACACACACACATTTATATTCATTAAATTATGTGTGTGTGTGTGTGTGTGTGTGTAATAATGTAATGAATTTTGACGTAGAAACAAACTGCCACTTCAATAAATCTTACAGTAAATCTTAGATAAGTTCCCAAATGAGTAAACCTTTGGCCCAGTAAAATTATTTCTTGTCTACTAACCACCTCATCATTTTCTTTGCAGGGTTTTTTCATTTTGTTAACCACATGCCTGGGGGACAAACTGGTAAGGTTGTTTTATTTCTGAAAAGAAAATGCTGACATAACTGATAATGCATCTTGTGTTTCTGGATCAATTATGCTATTTGGTATAGTGTTATTTCAGTGGTAGAAATAATTATAATATTTAAAAGCAAAAGAATGAAAGAGGGGAAGCATTTTACTTGAATCACCATTCTTCAGATAAATCAACCAAACATCTGTAGTCTTTCAAGCCTCCTACAGACTGTTTGATTTTAGCAATTTTATAAGTTTAATGCAGCAACACAGAAAATGTGGGCACAGTCGTGGCTGAGGAAAAAAGGCCAACTTAGCATGCCAAAGAGTTAAATATAAAAACTGTCAACTTTCAGAGCATTTTGCACATCTACTCTCGCGACCGTTACAGGAAGCAATGGCGACAGCGAAACTATTACCTGCAGGTGTACCAGGAGAAATGACTCGGTAAATTTCCCCTGAAACGTAACTACCTTTAGCTGCTGCCCAGTGAAGAGGTGTCTTGTAACTCCAGTCGATGTCTCTTTGGTTGGGATTACATTCATTTCGCCTCAGAATCTCTTCAACTCGATCAAAATCCCCCGCTGCCGCCGCCTGGTGCAACTCCGTCATTTCGTTACTGTGGTTGCCTAGCAACAGTTGTACAACACAAGAGAGCCCGGGCTCATAAACATTAAATGCTGCCACCTCCTGTATGTACTATGAAACTACGGTGTTTGTCTTACAGGTACCTGACAGAGACACTCAACAGGTTCAACTTAATGAGCCTATACTTTTTAAAAGTCATTTAATAACGCGGTGGAGGAATTACGTTAGTATTTAAAGTTTGTGACTAAAGAAGTCTAGCTAAGCTAACGTTAGCAAAACAAACATGGCGGTAAAAAAAACCCTGCCTCATCGCTAGGTTGTCTACAGGTATTAGACACTTAAATTCAATACTTTTAAGGACCCTTTTAGTATAATTTTAACCAAATTCGAGACACTTTTTTGTTTCATTCAAACATTGGAGGTAAGTGTAAAGGTAAGTAAGTTAGTATATGTGGTTCTGTCAGTGGTGTAATGTAATGAATGTAATGCTAATGTAATGTCATTAATGTTTTTAATGTTCCTAACATTTCTTATGACTGAATAATACAATTCAGACTTAACATCGTGAAGTAATACAATATCTGGAGTACTGCAATGATAATGAATCTGTTTTGTCTTTCTAACAGCTCAAAATGAACTATGTCTTGTCTAACAAATGTTTTTGTGTGCAAGTAAGACTCTTTGTGCCTGTAATCAGTGATGAAGATTACTTGCTTAAACAGATAAATGGGTCATTGGGGAAGACAAATATTCGTGCATATCTAGAAGAATCTTCAACAGAATTTATGAATACCTTTATGTGTTGCCAACAAGTGTTTAGCAATGACAAGTCATACTCCCGTCCACCTTTAAAATGGTTAACCACAGCCTTAGAATATGATAGAATTAATGATGTATCTACAGATTTGGTAGCATTTATCCGTAATGGAAATATTGCAAAAATGTTTAATTGCCCAACTTTAAAAACCTCTTTGTAGAGTCTTTTTTATATGTAAGGGGAAGGGTGTTTAAGTTTGGTACCATTGTGAATGCAAAGATTTCTTGATGACAACACCAGAACAGCAGAATTTGAGCTCCAGTATCAAAAACGTCACCATATTCATTAAATTATATAGGCAGTGTGACTGTAAATGTTATTACAGTTATACTAAATAGCAAGATGTCTGCTATTCCCTGGCCATTTGTAAAGATTTGCATAGCCAATGGAATGCAAAACAGCCTATTCAAATACGTGTATAATTTTTGAATAGGCTGTGTGTGTATGTGTCCATGTGTATAATTCACTAAAAATTAAGCCCCTTATTCATCCATGCAAGCACTGTAAGTTTATTCACAAATTAATACAAGATATATTTCATTCAGTTAGTAAAATTTCTCACAAGATAAACATCTATATTCAGTTTACAAAAGATTGTTCTTTCACAACCAGGTTTCCCCATGTGCATTCATCTTGGCCAAGAGCTGAAAAAAAAAATTAAATCACATGTTAAAATTTTAAAAGTGCGTAAATGTCTAAACATAAATAATTCACCAATCCTTTTTTCGTTAGTTTTATCAGAACCCTCTGGACATTTATTAAATGCTTGCAGAGGACAAAAGGGATGAGAAAAACAAGTCTTACCTTTCACTCTGTGGCTGTTTGATTACTTTAAACCGAACACTCCTCATAATCCTGGTCCACTGAAGACATAAGATCAAACAGCAATGAATAAGCTAGTGAATATGACATTCATTAAAAAAGCATAAAACTTTAAAAAATTATTTCATCAAGTCTACTAACCTGATCCCAAACTTTCTGCCAAGGCATGGCCTGTGTCCAGTCCTTTCCAGTATTTCATCATGTGTGTATTCACAATCACTCTGTTGCACTCAACTTCCACAGCATACTGAGGAACTGCAATCTCTGAATGGTAGTCCATGCTGAACACTGTCACTTTGAGTCGTTTACCAACCAAAAAATTGTAGAAGTCCTCATATATTTTGTCATCCCAGGAGCCTTTGGACACATCAAATCCATTCAGAGAGCACAAAAAGGCCTGAGGGGCCATCTCAAGCAGACTTTGAGGCAGTGATCTCACATTCTTAATGTCAATGTTAGACTCATTCCCATAGTCAATAAACATGACATCGAATGCATCTTCAACTTTGCGAATGACTTGTGCTCGATACCACTGGTTATCATCGATAAACAAAGCAAGGCATGGGCTGCCAGGACCAAGAGTCTCTGAGAACATCATGTCTTCTTGTGCCTGTCCTGCTTCTTGAGCAAGCTCTAATACTTTGCTTAGCTCCTCTTTGTTGGCGTACTGACACCAGAAGAAATGGGGTTCCACGATACAAGACGCGTATGCCTCTGTTGCGTTTTGGGAAAAGTTTGGCCACTTGTACCTACAAGTATTCATATTTCCTTTGAAAACATTGAGATGTGGCATGTTGGACTCAGTTTGACCATCTTGGATTAAAGTTTCTGTTGGAGGGTGTTTTATCGAAACATGCTCTTTGGCAACTGACCTCCAATATTTCTGCATTTCTGTATTCACAACCACTCCCTCGCACTCAATTTCCACTGCATACTGAGGAACTGCAGCCTCTGAATGGTCGTCCATGTTGAACATTGTCAGTTTTAATCGTTTATTGATCAGAAGACTGTAGAAGTCATTGTACACTTTGTCATCCCAGGAGCCTTTGGACACATCAAATCCATTCAGGCAGCACAGAAAGGCCTGAGGAGCCTTCTCCAGCAGACTCTGAGGCAGTGATCTCACATTCTTAACGTCAACCTCAGACTCGTTCCCATAGTCAATGAACATGACATTGAATGCATCTTGAACTCTGTGAATTACTTGCGCTCGATACCACTGGTTGTCATCGGAAAACAGAGCAAGGCATGGTCTGCCAGGACCAAGAGTCTCTGAGAAAATCATGTCCTCTTGTGCCTGTCCAGCTTCTTGGGCAAGCCTCGTCACTTCAATGAGCTCCTCTGTGTTGGCATACTGACACCAGAAGAAATGGGGTTCTACAATACAAGAGGCATATACCTCTGTTGTGTTTTGAGAGATGTTTGGCCACTTGAATATGTTCACATTTCCCTTTGGGCAAGAAGGAGGGGAAAGTTGTCTGATTTCTGAATCCCTGTGGCCATCTTCTATTTCTCTCTCCACAAGAAGGACATCTGGAGCTGGTTTTCCTCCTTCACCTACAGTCTTTTCTTGTTCAATCTCTCGTACAGAGGCATTAGTTATAGATTGTGAATTCATCTCGTCTCTTGCATATGTTCCATTGCCACTGTGGACTTTATTTGTTTCTGTCATCTTTGTTAATGATGATACATTCTTAAGCCCTTGTGTTGAATAGTCCTCATTTAGTGCAGTGGCATTTTCTGAGCTGTCTAAGAGCTGCTGGTCAGTCTGCTGAAAGAGACCAGTTGTCTCATGTCGCATCATCTTTGATATCCTCTCTCTGACTGTGACATTTACATTCAGAGGTCCCTCAAACAGTTCAACAATTAGTTTCCCATTTTCCTCTTTTGCTACAACTGAAATAGTGAACTTTAGGCCACTAGCACAATCTGCAAACCACTGATTGACTTCCTGGGGCACTTCTGCAGGGACTTCGAACAGTCCAAGTGGAACAGCAAGCACCGGAGTAGTTCTGGCCATAGTTGCTTCAGTGGGTAAGGGGTAAATGTCTGATTCCCTCACTGCTAAGGTGTTACCATAGTCAACGAAGTGAACTTTAAGTTCTGGAGACATTTCTACTATTTGAGCTCTGTACCACTGGTTATCAGTGTACCTAGCAAGGCAAATGCTATTAAGTCCAATTGGTTTATCTGTGCACTGTGGCTGGCTAATTAGTTGATTAACATTTTCCATTACTTTGTCAAATAACTGAGAATTCCTTTCCAGTTGGCAGTAGAATTGGTTGACATTCTCTGAATTGGTTATCCACACTTTTTCTTTTCCATTCACCTCAATATTGTGTGTGGAGTAATTGTATACATCTGATTGGACCTGTGGAGGACTTTGAAAGAGAGCTTCAGCCTGTGCATGTTTGTGGGTCAGAAGCTCGCATGCACTGTCAGATGATGTTTCAGTATCTACCCCGTGAAGCAGCAGACCTTCTTCATGTGATGCTACTTTTTCAATGCATTTCCTTTCTTCACAAGCATTTTGCGACTCATAGGAGAAACCTGTTGAAAGATGCCCATTGTTCTTCATAAGGGAGTCTGGATGTTCCGAACTCTCTTTGTCATCAACTCCAGAGGTGGGTTCATCTCTCCTGCCATTCACTTCTAGGTTCTTGCTGCAAGACAAACTTTCCTCTGCTAAATCATGAGTATTAACGATGACTTTGCTCTGTAAACATTCATCTCTGAGAAATGACGAGGGACTGGATTCATTCAGGGCATTTCTTGAATCTCGTTCAGTCTGGGGGGATGAAAAAAGCTCTGCCATCTCTATAAAACATGTGTTTATGCAAACAGCATCATCTGCATAGAGAATGACATGATAGACATCTTTAGGTATGTTGTGGTGGGTAAACTTTGCCATGACTGTGTGCTTCAGGGGCAGTGATTTCAAATAATCAGTCTGGTCTGTAGTCCACCCTGTGCCATTATCTTTTACACCTTCAAGTGTGCAAGGATACGTTACAACTGGCATTCTCAGAAATTTTTCATGGAGAGGTCTGATGTCTCTAATTGGGACAAATTTCGTTTTTCCTTCATCCACATGCAGAACTTCAGCAGCGCCATCGCTAGTCATGGTTTGCTTTAGTAAGGAGCGATGCCATCTGCCATCCATCCCTTTAGCAGCACATGCATCCCCGCAGGTCAAAGGTCGTGTCTCTCCTAAATCTGAGCTCCCTTCATAGTGTTTCTTCATCTGTTCTGATAAAACCTTCAGTGCCTTGGAAAAAATCTGGAGCTTGCAAAATATGTTACATGGGTTAGTTGCCTCTGTCACGTCAACAGTTACAAACGTATCAGTTAATAGTTCTGGGTAAAAGTACTGGTCATGCTTCTCAAGTTGCTTCTCATTCAGATTCTGTTCCTGCGTTATGTTGTCAGCCTCAAGACATTTCTGTACAAGACATTTAAAATCATCAACTGGAATCTTCTTTGCAACTCCAAGCTGGCACATATGCTTGGAAACAACTGGTATGTCAAGAACAATGGTCCTGTCTGGCATCAGCACATGTTGAACCAGTCCCTTAAACTTCTTGCCAGGAAGAGACACCAAAAACTTTGTAGCTTTTTCAGGCCAGTTTTTCTCAGGGGAGAGGATATTTGCAACTATGCATGATTCAGTTTCAGGAGGAAGGAGAAAACTGTCGTTCTGGCCCCATGCTAAAGCTTCACTTGTGGTGCTATGAGGCTGCCCCTGATCAATAAGAAAAACATTGCAAGCTTCACTTTGAATGGATACAATCCGAGCTCTGTGCCATGTGTCACTAATACAAACCAGACAGAGGTCCCCTGGTTTTCCCTCTGATCCATAAAACTTCCTTTTAGGTGTCTGAATTTCCTCTCTCATCTTCTTGTAAACATGCTTCCTCCTATCATCCAGGTTAACCCATAATTCCACAAGACCATAAGTGTAGTTTAGGTTCACCCTTGTGATGAGGAAAGGCACCTCCGATCCTGGCGTTGGAAGGCCGGGAATTGAACACATTATGAAGGTCAGAAGTCAAATACAGCTGCAAATAGAAAAAATAAATGTGTCAATATTGGAGAAAAACAGGCATTTTTAACGAACAATTCACTTGCAAAATGACCATTTATATATAAACTACCCAACATATTTCACCTTGAAATCATGAAGATTTTTTTTTTTGCATGCCTCCACTGAACTGTTTTCATGCTTTAAAGTCATTGGGGACCAGGTAAACTGATGTTTTGATATACTTTTGCTAGTAATAACTGACTTTCTTATTGATAGTAATAATGAGTGTGCAACAGTGTGCTATTGGCAAGACAGCATGGAGGTATTAAAAAACATTTGTTTGTTTTTTATTTAAACTTTAACAAATTGATGACCTCCCAGTTTGAGCTATCAAAAAATGGTGAAAAATGTTGATCAGTTATCCAAAACCTAAGATGACTTGCTCAAATGTCCACAACCCCCAAAACAATTTTGTCAAGGAGGATTAAAAAAGACTGAAAATATTCATATTTAAGGAGCTGGAATAAGAGAATTTATGACATCTTTTGTTGAAAAATGACCTACACAGATTAATAGACTGCCAAATTAGTTGGCAATTAATTTAATAGTTGGCAAATGAAAGATTAGAGACCTTTATTTTACTTAAATATTGTCACTTCAATTTATCCAGTATATTTTAGAAATGTCAGGAGTAGATTTGGTGGAGTTTATAGTTTACTTTTTTCAGTAAGACTTTTGGACACACTTATTTGTAAGGAATTTTAGCACTTTTTCCATTTTTAAATAAATATTTGTAAAAATCTTTTTTTTTTGTCAGTAACTTCCATTGTAAAAATTAGTTTCATTCATATTCACAAATATCATTGCAAGGTCTGGTAATCATGAAAAGTTTGTATTTTAATTGTAGAGCGCTGGTTCCAAACCTGTGGGTCGCCAGGGCTTCATGTGGGGTTAATAAGGCCTTCTTTTAAGGGGTGTTAGGAAAGCTGACAAATAGGCCTTCTTTGTGTGTGTGTGTATATATATATATATATATTATATATGTATATATACACACATAAACGCACACACATACACACACAAAGGAGGCCTATTTGTCACCATTTCATTGATTTCTCTGATGAAAATTAAATTATATATAAGTTTCACCATGCAAGATATAAAAATAAAAAAATGAACACCAAATTAATTGTTATTAATTTTGGAGTCAACCAAATTAAACACATTCACAAAATCCATCCAATGAAAATCTACTCTGTCCACTGAGGCTGTGGTCTTTGGTCACAGGTCTGTAATCCCTCTGATGGCCAAAAGCTGTTTTATTTCTATGCTAATTCTTAATGTTGGGGTAAGGATACGAAGTTATGAAACTGGGAAAATGGCTGTTAACAGATGTGTTTATTTATTTAAATCACAAAAATGAATAAAAAGAAATGTCTTTGGCCCTAAAAGACGCTCATCTTCCCTCTAGTCTTAATCAAAGGTTATCGGGCATTCCTGAAATAATGCAACTAATCAGGAAAACATCATTGTCCGTGTTTAGCATGCTTATTAATGATAATATAAGTTATTTTGCGCTTGAATTTACACAAATTCTCCTAAACGTAGGGCGGCAGGTTTCCGTGATTCCTTTCGAGCTTTTCATCATTCACTTCCAGCTCCTCATGCAAAATCACTGGCAATAAAAATAACAATAAAAAACATAACATCCCACGATCCACACACACTTTACGTGGCTTTTCAAAGTGTGTTATAGATAAATATCTTTATGTTAAGCATTCGGCTCTGACACTCACACCATATTGCGGACATTATTATATACAAGTCGATTTTCCTCACCGTTTTTGGTGCAGGCATCTCATCATCATTGGAATTTAGCAGTAGGTAGAAGAGGCGGGCACTCAAATGGGGTTATAAAGGCCTCTTCTTCTTTTTTGGTTTCAGTGGCAGACTACAAACAAATGTTAAAGGTGTGTGCCGCCACCTACTGTAGCCAATTGTTTTAAAATAAAACAAATGATTATTAATATTATTATTATTCTACATTAAAAATTAGATATAGGTTTTTTAAATTTAACGCAAGATAAATATACAAAACAAGTCAGGGAACAGGTTACCAAAAACAAGGGATGGAATTAAGCAACAATGGTAAGAATAACGCTAATATATGAATTATAAGGCAAAACCCCGAACGGATTGTGTAACATTATGATTTAAAAACTTTATATTATGTCTTTTTCATTGTTTGTAAATAACATTGTGTCCTTTATGCATTATATGGGTAATGAATAATAATAATAATAATAATACGTCAAAAAATACATGCAAAATATTAAAAAAAACTCTGGGTGTGTTTAAAAACTCCAAATGCTGCACGATTAAAATCTACATCGTGATGATTTCATTAAAAAAACAAACAAACAAAAAACACGTCCGATTTTAATCCTAGACGCGCGCACAGGTAGCCCCGCAGAGCCAATCACGCAGCACGCTCTCGGTTCGGTGTATGGAAATGAAGCACACCCACAACTGTCAGCGCTACAGTTCAGTTTGCAACACTCTGACCAGGAAGTCTTAAAATAACACTGTGCTCGCTCCCCGTGTCATTTTTTTGCAGGCTGCTCACAATCGCACAATGGTAGGAGAATAACAAGCTTGTCATATTTGTTCTGATCCAAAGAAAGCTAAAGTTTACCTGACGTTTGAAGTGTTTGAAATTCACCTGTTGCTGTCTCGTGCCTGTGCTTTGTTGTGTGGTCTTGCCAAAACGTCGTCACAGACTACAGTGTTTCTTGAGTGCTGCACAGTTGAGGGAAAACACAACACGTCCAGATAACATAAAATACAAGATATGTCGGAAATGAATTGACTGAGAATAGTTATTTAGAGCAATATCATATCTATTCCCACACGCAGAACCTTTTGAAATAGGTTTATCAGAGTCTAACATGTCTTTATCTCAGTTTGCTCAGTTAGAGAACATCTGGAAACACAATATCTGGAATAAATGTTTAACTGCAGAGCTGTGTTACAAAACTACACCTGTTGCTGTTCATACTGCTGGTTCAGACTGTTGCTTCCTGGCTTCAAGAGAAAAGGCACAGGTTTCTTTTTTTGTCACATGCTAACACTTTGAAACCAGTGTTTGCATTGTTCATAAGCTATTTAGTATCTTCAATATACCCTGCTGTGGGTCTGATGTCACATCTTTACGATCTAAACATAGTTTCAGAAGTGTCTCAAAGTTTCAGAAAAGGAGGAACTTGAATAACTTGCTTAGGGCAGTAATGGACATTATGAATGCCTGACAACACCATATTTGTCCAAAAAATAAGTTAGAAAATGATGCTGTAGGCCATTTGATGTCTGCATCTTTCAATGTTCTTTGCCAAACATGAAAACCTCATTCATTCATTTGCATTTTCCTGACACACTGACAACCAGAGATGGAAAGTATTCAAATATTTTAACTCGATGGGTTCTAAGTAGCAAAAACTGTGTAAAGTGTAAAAATACTCGCAAATGCTGCAAAAATCATGCATTCAAAATCTTGCTCAAATGTTCTTCACATGGCATTCAGAACAGTAATGTAGCAGGAAACCACAATTGGCTGAGTGAAGATATGGTGGAGTAATGAAATGATGTCCTCAGCAGATAATGAAATCACCTCCCTCTGTGTGTGTTTTAATTTTAGTTTCTCCGGCCACATGTGCATATTAGTGCATGCAAGTCATTTTCTGTGTATCCCACAGCTAGCTTATAATATCTGACATTTATGTCTTCCTGTTAATTCTATTTCCAGAGAGTTGTTTCAAAATGAGTAAGAGGAAAGGCACAGAAATCAGTGATGCGACAGCTGTCAAGAGCCGCAGAGTGACAGCTGCAGGTATCGAGGATGCTCCAGATGATACCAATCATCACAGACCGTCTTACAGCAGCTACACTCCCTCCACCACAGTGAGCCATTTCCCCTCATAAAGTACCAATTCTTAGTCTTTTTCTTCTAACGGGCTCATAAATGGTTAAATATTTTCCTGTGTGTGTGTGTGTGTTCAGGGAGAAATCGGCCTCATCGAGAGCATCACTCTGAAGAATTTTATGTGTCACCATTTGCTTGGTCCGTTCCAGTTTGGGCCCAATGTGAATTTCATTGTTGGCAACAATGGAAGTAAGAACCGCATTTCTGAACTTTGCGTGATCTACTGTTGTCTTTGGCTTGTGTTTTTAACACATCCCAATCCAGTCAGAGTGACAGATCCACAGTGTTTACACCCTCTAAACAAAGTCAACGTGATAATAAACATATAAAACATATTAACATTAATGTAAAAGAAAACACAAAATTCAGGCTCCAGGTGACAATTCAAAATGTAAAAATATCATATAATATATTGCAGTAAGGCTCACGGGCACTGTGAATTTCTTTCAAAATGATTTCTCCTCTTACTCGCTTTTCTCGTGTAATGTTTTCCCTGTTGAATCAATATTTGTATTGCCATGATTCACTCTTCTTTCTCGCTCCGTCATGACACACAAAAAACTGTTTCAAGAATTTGTTACAGTTACTGATAGGCACATGCACATTTATGAATCATTTTTAGAGTTGATAAGCTTTTTTTGTCAGCAAACATAACCCTTTTTCACATTTGTGTCTGTTTTTTCATACTCTATATTTACTTTGTGTTGTATTTTTTTCTTATTGTGCAAATTAATATTTCTCAGACTTGGTGCAAACTTCTTTTAAAAACATTTTTGATTAATTGCGCTTTTAAAAAGTGACGGGGACAAAATTGGCAATTTCAAAAAGTGGAGAGGACATGGTCCCAGCTTCTTCGGTGATTGTTAAATGACACCCATGATTTAATTCCTCGTCTTCATTGTCTTCCAATTGAATTCTCAGGTGGAAAAAGTGCAATCCTGACTGCTCTGATGGTAGGCCTCGGGGGAAAGGCCACAGTCACAAACAGAGGAGTGTCTCTGAAGGATTTTGTGAAAACCAATGAAAAGTAAGTAAGACTACATAATGTTATACCTTATCCCTTCAATGTTGTTGGAAACACTGTAATTTTCCTTACTGTTGATCCTAGAATACCATTACAGTATAATCTGCTCTCCAGTGCTGCAGATATAACAATAAAGCTGAGAAACAGAGGACCAGATGCTTATAAAAGGGACGTCTATGGCGACTGCATCTCCATCGAGCACCGGATCTTCAGTGATGGATCTCGGACCTGCAGACTGAAAAGCAAATCAGGTAAGTTATATTTGATGTCCACATCCCTAAATATCCCTAAATGTCAGATAAACCAGGCACACTTGAGAGTGAGTGAAAGCTCTTTGATCAGACCTTCATCCCTCCGAGCTGTATACATTCTTTATGCTCCCTCAGGAAGTTTTCTGTATAAACTCGCTTGTGTACATTTGGCACTGTTTCACTGTTTTGTACCATCTGTCCAAATGTGAATATAATGTGAGATATACTTACATTCACACTTGAACCGAGTTTTTCTCAAGTGCTAAATGTCACCAAGTTATTTTTGTAAAAAAAAACAAAAAAACAACTTAAAACGTGCTAGCATGCCTCTTAGGAGAAGTTTTCCGCCTGAGAAATGTATTGAACTGTCCACAAGATTTCTTTTGTACAGATACTGGTTATAGCAAATGAATGTTTGAATGTTGCACAGCAGCTGTTGTGCTTCATAAAAACTGCTTCATACAGTTTTTGAAGAAGAATCAGTAGTGTAGTCATGAATGCGCTGGTGATTTGTGTTTATGATGTTTATTTTCCTCCACTTATCTGGCTCCGGATAAGCAAAATAAAATGGATGGATGAATGTTTATTGTTTTGTATTATAGTCTGTGTTTTAAATTGTGTCAAATTATGTTTGTGCAGTAATCTTTGTAGTTCAGGTTCAGGTTCAGGTTCCTTTATTTGTACCAGTAGGTAGATTTGGTTTGCAGTATAGGGTGAAAGACATCCATTCGACACGGTTTTCAGACACCACAGACGTTCACTTGGACTAAAGAATGAACTGATTATAATTTGGTGGTCAAAGGTCATGGTCACTGTGACGTCACAAAACACGTCACATTTGGTCTGATACTGAATTGGTGACACTAATCTTGGATGCCGTTCTGTGCTGATTGTTCGGGTATTATGTGCTGCGGGGCTGACGATGTGTGAGTCTTTGCAGAAACATGCATATTTGAGGGCTGCAGCTTGCAATGATTCATGAACATTCAACACTCTCATGAATGTATTTTTTGTGTAATTGTTTTGCCCATGCATAACAGCACTGGGGCAACAACATGACTGAATTTAACACACAACATTAGCTACAGTAGCTGTATGGGTAGTCAACTCATCTAATGAGTAAGTTAGCAAGTTAATGTTACAGTATGTTACCTGTGGCCTGTCTTTTGTTATTGGTTTGATTGAGGGCATCATAGCAGCAGAAATTACATATTGTGCATTAAAAAGACAAAATATTTTTTTGTTATTTTTCGATGAGTTAGTCGACCAAGTGATGCTGCTCCGCTCATGTTGAGCCATTAAGTGTCATGCAGGTAATATTCTCATCTCAAAATGATTTTACTTCTGTTTGTATTTCAGAGCAACTTATCTCAAGCAAGAAGGAGGAGCTGACTGCCATTTTGGACCACTTCAACATCCAGGTACAAAAACACTGTACTGCACAACTCTTTTCATTTTAAAACATATTTTTTATTGTAAATTTCTTTTTTTTTTTATAAATTTTTGATTCTTGACTTTTACTGTGCTTGTTTTTTTGTTTCTCTGTTTCGCTGTTTTGCAACAAAATATTGACGCAATTTTTGAAAAACTTTTTAACTTCCAGTAAATGCACAAATTCTATTTTCAGACCTTTTAAATATAGATTTTTTTTTTCGTTGTTGTGAACCTCTCCTCCTTGTTGTAACATAATTATACCCGAAGGCCTCAGCAGCACATTTGTTATGTGTGTTCCAGTTAGATAACCCGGTGTCCATTCTCAGCCAAGAAATGAGTAAACAGTTCCTGCATTCGAAAAGTGAATTGGACAAGTATAAGGTACAACACCGCCATGTTATTTCTGAGCTTTGAATTTTAAGATTATATCTGTATTGAGAGGTGCTGATATAATATTAATATTTCTTCATGCTTAAAATTATGTTTTCTGCCCCTTTTCTGCCTTTGTAGTTCTTCATGAAAGCAACTCTGCTGGAACAGATGAAGAGGGATTACATCCACATCAAACACACTAAAACAGTGACACGGCAGCAGGTTGAGAGACAGGAGGAGGTACTGTGTTTATGATCTAACACATCCAGCTTTTAAGCATCAGTTCAGTGATTTGCAGATAAAGTCTTGATGTTGTCAACCAGGACATTTTATCAAGATTTAAAAATGATAATATTTTCTTAATGAAAGGTATTTATTATGAGCTTAAAGGGATAGTTCAGATTTTTTAAGGTGGTGTTTTATAAGGTACTTATCCATCCAACTTTACCTATTTATTTATTGACTACTTATTCATACATTTTAGTTTGTTACTGTTTCACTAGATGGTATATAATTTTAGAATTTTCAAAATTTCCATCTCTTATTATGCTTTGTGTTGTTATCCCTTTCATTCTGTGTCTAATATTTAGAGTATTTTAATAATTTATAATACTACTACTTCTACTACTACTACTAATACTTCCAATAATAATAACATTAACATGACACAAATTCACAATGCACAAACTCAAGACTTCAAAACAAGAGTCCACAAACCAATGGGTGACGTCAGTTTATTTATGGCCATTTTATAGTCACAGGTGATACAATTAGTATGGACAAGATCCTCATACAACCCTAATACAAAAAGTCTGAACCAGTCTTTTTAAGTGTTAAGTTTTTAGTGTGGTATTGTTTGGATTCTGATAAACATATCAGTGCAAATATTTAAAAAGCATCTGAAAAAACTCTTGATTTCTTTGGTTTTCTCTCGGTTTTATATTTGGGGCTCTACACTCAGACCTGCTTGCTTTATAAAGTGTCTGGTTCTTCTTTCCATAAAGCATTTTGGAACTCCTGCTATAAATTGTGCTACACAGATATGCTTGCTGATATGCTGGATAGCAGAATATGTTCTGTATATTGTTCTTGATAAAGAAAATGTAATTAAGATCTCACACATGTTTGTGTTCAGTCTCTGAAGGACCTGAAACAAGAGTTCCTGCAGAAGAAGGAGAGGTATGAAAATCTGCCGTCCTTCAGTGAGATGAAGGAGGAATTGGAGAATCTAAAGAAAAAGATGGCATGGTGTTTGGTAAGAGTTCATCTCTGTATAAAAAAAACAACCCTAAATTAAAAATGAATTTCATCTGCTTTTTTTATAATGTATTATGAATTCATAAGAGTGTGTAGGAAGCATGAAAAGAAAGAAATGAAATAAAAGAAAAGTGGAAAAAATACTTTGCCACAAATTTTCTTTAGGCTCATGATTTTCAATGAGATGAATGTGATAATTTTTTTCATCACTTTCAGGTCAGAGAAAAGGAGCAGCTTGTACAGCAGTTAAAGGAGGATATTGAAAAGGAAGCAAATAATTTCAAACAACAGGACAACCTTCAGCACTGTCAGGTGAGTCACAATTATTCCTCTTCATGTCTGTTTATAAAGCGCTACCTCAAAGCTTCACCACCATACATACTGACGTTCTTTACTTCAGTTTTACAGTAGATTCTGAAATGCGCTTACTTAATTTAAAGGTGTTTGCCTTGTGAAGATACGTCACTCTTTTTCTGATCTTTCACACAGAATAAGGTCACACAAGTAGAGAGGAGGCTTCAGTGCGTCCAAAGCAGAGTTGAAAGCCTGAGACAGGAACAAGAGTCTCTATCAGAGGACAGTCACAAGTTGAAAGAGCAAATGAAGGTCATCAGCAAAGTTCACAAGGAACAGGAGGTACTTATATATAATATGAAAACCTAATATATCAGGTGTACATCATTTATATCAGTTAACGTGACAAATTTCTTCCTGTAGCTTGTTTATTTTCGGGCTCTGAACAAACTCAAACAGTCGGAGCAGGAGCAGAACCTTCTTCAGGAGAAAATTAACAAAGCAAAAATAAGGTAGGGGAGTAGAAACATTAAAGGAGAACACCAGCACTTTTCAACCTGGCACCTATTTTCCCATGATTTTTTTTCCAAGTGACTCGTGGGAACAACAATTTTTGAAATTAGTTAAATATTGAGAAAGACTGCTGCAACTTGCAGTGCAAAAACAGGCTGCAATGTAACCACTTTATAAGACATCTCTTGTGAGATTTCAGAATGAGACTTCTCGACAGTGAGACTTGGACACAAAACAAACCAGAACAAACAAAAGCTACAAAAACATGTTTTGATTTCTCTGTAGGGTCCTTTCCTTTCCTCACCTTTCCAAGCTTCACTAGAGAGAAGTTCTGAAATCTCACAAAAGGGGACTTGTTACAGGAAGAAAACAGTGAAAACAAGTTGGAAAAATGACAACTGGTAGCAGTTTGTTGTGATGGAGCACAGAAAGTGTATCCTCAATATGTGAAAGATTTATCAATGTTATGGCTGAATAGAAAGGAAAGGAAAATGAAAGACTTTTTGGGGTTTTTTTTGGTACATTTCCCTTATTCTGGTCTGTCTTGTGTCTAAGTGTCACTTTCTCTCACACTAACAAGTCTCATACTAAAATCTCACAAGAGGAGACTCGTTGCAGAAGAAAACGGCCAAAACAAACTAGAGTTGGAAAGACAAGTGCCGATAACAGTTTGTTGTGATGAGGCACAGAAGTGTATCTTCAATATGTGAGATATTTATCAGTGTTGTGGCTGAATATTTAGCTGTTTTCAACTTTTTCTGACTTTATCATATATTGACCTTGATAAACCTTAAGATAATAAAACATACTTTTTATACTCCAACACAATAAACTATTACCAGCACTCCCTTTTCCAACCCTCACCCATGTTTTCACCGATTCTTCCTGCAACTGGTCCCCTCTTGTGAGATTTCAGGATTTCTCATTAGTGAAGCTTAGAAATGTAAGGAAAAGAAACGATCCTACAGAGAAATCAAACATTTTTTTGTACCTTTTGTTTGGTCCGGTCTGTTTAGTGTCCAATTCACAAGTCCATTTGCTGCCCTCCCACTTTCCCTTTCACTTTATATGCTGTCCTGTCTAATAAAGGGAACAAAAAAAAAGATTTTCAATGTCAGAATGAGACTTTTCCTTTTGAGTGGTTTGGACAGAAAAAAGCCAGAACAAACAAAAGGAAAGGTTTAAGTTCTCTGTAGGGTCCTATCATTAATGTTGTCAGATACTCATAATAACAGTCTGAGCCTGTCGGTTGCAAAACGAGCACTGTAAGTGGACGTATATTGACGGGATGCAATGGTTAACCTGGAAATCCTAGTTTACTGCTACCTGCAGCACTCTCGCTCAATATTGGACCAATTTTAAAAAATGTTTTTCCCACGAGTACTTAGATACAAAAACATATAAAAATAGGGTTCAGGTTACAAAGGAATTCCCCTTGAAAAACTCTAGATCTCTTTATCTACACACAAACAAATTTGAAATATTACTGTTTTTTCACTGTATTTTAGTGTAAGCCTGAACAATGATGGAGAGACAGAATATACAAAACAGCAGAAGAGGATTTCCAGTCTGAAAGAGCAGCTTGCAGAGCTCGAGACAGAGTGCTCCCAGCTGAATCAAGAGATCAAAAACAAACATCAGGCACTTCTCAAAGGGAAGGAAGAACGGGATAAGCTCAGGTACAAAAAATGATATTTGTTTTCACAAACGTGCTGTCAGGGAGGTTGAGTATGAGTCCAGTTTATCTGCAGTCCAGTGAAATGTCCTGAATGAGCTCTGTTTGTATTCCCTAGAATGGAGGAGAGAAACATCCAGGGTCTGTATGAGTCCAAACTGAGGAGGAAGAATCAGGTCCTCGCCAGCCGATCAAACAAGCTGAAGCGGTTTGGAGATCTTGTACCCGACCTGCTGGGTGCAATTACTGAGGCTTACGCCACAGGACGCTTTCTAAAGAGACCTGTTGGCCCAATAGGTGACTTTCTTTTTTGTGTTTTCATTTCAGCATTATAGAGAAGATTATACCCTCTTGAGACCCAGTAGGACAAATGTTTATTAGGTGTAAGAAACAAACCATAAAGATTTTTCTTTTCTCAAAATGTGTGTGTGTGTGTGTGTGTGTGTGTGTGTGTGTGTGTGTTTATGCATGTGTGCAAAAGAAAAATAACTTCCATTTACCCTTCCTTGAATGAGTCAAATTGCTAAAATTTAAGAATCCTAGTTTACGGGCGCTGGATGTCAATAATGTCTTCCTGAGGCTCCTCTTCATCTGATATGCCCTCCTCTGAGCATTTACAACCCTGCTCTGTTCTCTGGCTCTAAATTTTTTCCTTTTTCCTGTAAGATGGTTGAAAATGAGATGAAGCAAGTCCCAATGTCCCCTACAAATGAAATGGGTTAAAATGTGTATTTTGAAAGGCTTTAAATTAATATACACGTCTGAAATCTTTGTGTAATATTGTTAAGACGCTTCAAAGAATAAGAAACACATCCATATAAAGAATAGAAACAATATATCTGTAAATTTGATCACTTATCTCCCAGAGAGGAAAAATATATTGTTTGCTGGATGTCAGGAACATAGTGCTTAAAAGAATAGTTTGACATTTTGGAAAATGCACATATTTGCTTTCCTGCTGAGAATTTACATGAAAAGATCAAAACCACTCTCATATCTGTACGTTCATCATCATCATTTGCTTTTTTCTATGCAAAAATAGAATTTGTCCTACTGTCCTACTGTCCTAATTTACTTTAAGCTTATGCAATTGCAGTGATACAGTGAAGCAGTTAAATGGTACATGCTTCAGTTGACAGTGTGTGTTTGCTCTCAGGGGCGTGCATCAGTTTGAAGGATCCCATGTTGGCTATAGCTGTGGAGTGCTGTCTGCGCAGCTTCATGAAGGCTTTTTGCTGTGACAACTACAAGGACGAGGCGGTCCTCCAGGAGCTGATGTGTCGCTATTATCCAAAGGCCAACCGGCCGCAGATCATCGTCAGCCCTTTCTTTGATAAAGTTTACAACATTCATGGACGGTCAGCAGCAGCATTTCATGTGTTGACTTTTATTTTTTTGACACATTTTAAAGCTGCATTTTGAGGGGTTTTATTCTGCTGTTTTACAGGAAAGCACATCATCCTGAATACCCGTCTGTGCTGGACATAATCACCGCAACGAGCCCGGTCATCATCAACTGCCTGATTGATATGAGGGGCATAGAGTCAATTCTGATAATCAAAGTTAGTTTGCCTTTAAGTGCATGTTGATGCTGATTATTGCACATAGAGTTCGGTCAGAAGTGAAGTATTATCTGACGTGTGTTTTGTGTTTTATCACAGGAGAAAGAAAAAGCGCGGAGGGTCATGCAGCAAGGCCGACCTCCTAAAAACTGCCGCGAAGCCTTCACCGCTGAGGGAGATCAGGTGTTTCCAAACCGTTATTACACATCCGACTTCAGCATAGCCAAATATCTCGGTGGGGATCTTGAGACTGAAATAAGGTGACTATTTTCTGTCAGTTTGTGTGTAAAAATAAAAAAAATAAAAACAGATCAAATGAAGGGGAGGAAAAAAGTATATATATATTTAATGCTAATTTCTCAACAGGTAAGAGAAATACAAGAGAAAATTTAAGACAGTGTTGCAGCATGAGGCCCACTGTGTGATATAACTGACATTATTTCAAACTTCATTTCCCTTTCCCAATGCTTCATGAATGCCATTTTGTGCATTTACACTGAGTGAGATACTCTATATTTTCTTTTTATATTTATATTTTTTATATTTATATTGGGTTTATGTATTTTTAAAAGAGGTGTAATGTTACTCAAATGCGGTAAATGTATGATTGTGAGGAGCTGTGAACAGAGATAAAAATCGATGCTTTCTGTCACAGTATGTTGGAGTCAGACCTGGAGAATCTCCAGGCTCAGCTGTCCAGGTTTCAGCTCCACGTGACCTCTGTGACTGAGGACATTGTGAGCATGGAGAGCAAGCTGAACAGCACCATCATGACCCTGAAGAAGAGTCTGGTCAGTGAAGCATACTCGTGCAAGATGTGCACCAGAACCTGTTTCACTGAACAATAATGCCTTTTGCTTCACATTCTTCTATTCTGCTTTCTCTCAGCCTCTTGTTGTGCTCTTTGTGAGCGAAAATGTGTGTTTTATCTCAACTTTTCAAGGTTAAATTGAATGTTATTTCACTTTCTTCTCTGTTTCCAATGCAGGCCTCTGTGAATCAAGTCAAGGCAGCATTAACTGAGCTGGAGACTGCTGACGAGGAGCAAACTGATGACATCAGCTCCTTGGTGATTATTTTTGTTTTGTTTTTTTTTTTTACCCCTTTGAAAACAGACATAAATCCGGTCACTGATAAAATCTGATGTCTTTGAATGCATCTTACAGGAAGAAGTTGCACAAGAGAACCAACAGAAAATCGAGGCAGAAAAACAGACTGTTCATGAGGCAAAAACAGAACTCGACAAACATTGGAAATCAGCCGAGGACATAGAGTCTAAGTACTCTGCTGTTAGAGAACGGATTGATCAGCTTTCTGAAGACACAGAGCCCTTAAAGGTGCAGTACTTTGTTGTATCACTTTGTTTTGAGGCCAAAAATTGTTTCAGAAACCACAAGATGCTTCTGTTGCAGGTTGTTAATTCTGTCCTCTGAATTCCCATGTGGATTGTTTGAATGTTACAACCTATTATTGATTTTTAACACTTTTATTCTCCTTGCGGATATAAAGTTGTCCTCAAGAAGTAGTTGAAGTGAAATTAATTATTAATTGTTGACCCACAGGATGAGCAGATGAAGCTGGAGGCTGAGTGCGCGAAACATGAACGAACCCTAAAGATTTTAGAAAACAAACTGACGACTCGTGAAGAAAACATTCAAGCTATGAAAAGCGACCTCGCCTTCAGAGAAGAAGAATTACAGGTAACAAGAGCTGCACTGTATTTGTTCTACAGATAACATTTGGCTGTTTTGTTTACGTCATGCATATATATTGGAGACTTTTCTAGCTACAGTATAGATCAATCTGTAAATTGAATTTTTTAGCTGTACTAAGGTACACAGATCAGTTAGCAGTAAACTTGACCAAAGAGTTGGTTTACTGCCTCTAGAGTAATTCTGAGTTTTCAGACTGTCATCAGACATCTCTTGTGATGTCAGGAATATGTGGCCAAAGCCACAGAGATCAGTCCGGAGCGGCAGCAGGTGACCAGCAGCACCAAGAGCATCGACACCGAAATCACTCGGCTGAAGAGGAAACTCAAGGTCTATGAGAGCAACCATGGCGAGCAGGAGCAGGTGATTAGGTGAGGAATCGCAATGTTACTTCACACACTGACTGATTTTAATTTAATATTTCTCAGGGACGGAGCTGCTCTGGAGCAGAGCTAATGTGGTTGACTGCGAATGAAATATCATGATTGATATGTCGAGGCATTTAATATGTGTACATTAGTGATAGAATGTATCAAAGTTTATATCCTCAGTTACTATACTTAAGTAAATATCTGTATACTTGTATTTTACTTGAGTATTTCTATTTTATGCAGTTTATTTTTGACATTATCAGTAAAATACTGCTTACACATTAATGCATTAGTAATAGTTGATTATATAATATGTAACTATTACACAGGGCATTTCTGCATTGTACAGAAGCCTTGGAGGGCAAGTGAGAAAAAAAAGATCAATTTTCTAAGTCTAATCTAAATAATTTAATCTCCTGTGATCGTGATTTAAGAACAGGTGACTTTTGCCTAACTGCCCAGGTCCCCATGGTCTCCTAATCCGCCCATGCTGATGTTACATCTTTGTTTAATGTACATTTTACATTTGTTTAATTTACATTTTAAATTCTTTTACCTTATTTTTTAGTTAGAAACAGAGTTAGAGGAGCATTTTAGCTTCTGTCTTCCACAGATTTCTGTCACCACTGACAGTTTTTTTAAACGCATCAGTCCGATCTGCCCGTTGGCCATCACTAAATCATCCTCTGCCCTCGTTTTACACATGCACACTGAAGGCTGGAATCAGGAAAATTGAGGCTATGTCATTTTCTGCCCTCATTAGGGAGTATGCTGAGGCCCTCTCCCTCTACAAGGAGAAAACCAACCAAGTGAGAGATCTGCGGAGATTCATCGATCGACTCGATAACATCATGTCAGACAGGCAGAACAGATACAAAATCATGCGTAGGTAAGTAACGCTCTACTGAGTTTGAGAACCAATACAGAAATACATGATTATAGTGTTTAAATGGTCCGGCTTCTCTCTGATTCTTTCTTCTTCTTCCTTAAGGTCCCTCTCTGTCAGATGTAAGTTATACTTCAATAACTTTCTGATAAAGATGAACTGCTGTGGCTCTATGATTTTTGATCACAACAATGAGACACTTTTAATCTCGGTAAGTCTATTTCACATTTTTTTTTGCTGATACTGTAAATTATTTAGGTTTGTGTAATAGCATTTTTTGTGTTTTGTTTAATAATGGAAATAGAATCAATTAGTATTTTCACTGCGAATCACATTAACACCAAATGACATCATGCTGCGAAGAAAAAGACGATGTTTGAAGGGATACTTTACCAGCTTTGTATCATAACAATGTGGGTATTGTGTGCAAATGAACTGTGGTAAACCTCTTTCCATCTAACTAGCGCCTAGATCTCCCCTTTTCCCTCTCAGCAAATCTCCGCCAGACGATGCATTTTGCGTCATTAGGCAGAGTTTTGCTGATTCTTGGGGCTGTTGCTCGCTCTACAGGCTGTTCTTATCATTTTGGTAAACTCAGACTCTAAACCACAATGATGTGACTGCACTGCCTATTTCTCTTCTAAATGTTTTCAGAACATATGTTAGTGCACTGTTTAGCTTTAATATTGAGAGTGTGTGAACAGGAAGTGGGTGCTGTACTCCTTCCTGCATAGTGAAAACAGAGGCAGAAAAAACAGATCAAACCGTAAAACCCAGTGTCACTGAGTCACCTATTTCTTGCCTCAAATATTTTCAGAAACATCTTTTTGCTCACCATTTAACTGTGATACGAGATTGTTTGTTACAAGCTGGTCGCCATTGTGTCAAAGAGGATGATTTTGCATTAAATCATCTACCAGCAGGAGTGTGTATTGGTCAGGTGTGGTGCAGTGCATTCTGGTTATTGTAGGTTTTCCACCTCCTGAGAAAAAGCAAATAGCACAGTCCTTTTTCTTGTTATCTCTTGTCATGTGGCAGCAATTTTAAAATCATTTGCGTCTTTCCGCTGCACGAAGAGGCCAGTTTTATGAAATGACCATCTTTGCAGTGGGGAAATACTTCTTACATGACCCAAAGACACTTTGATTTTAAAATCAGATGGGGTATACTGGTGACCGTGTAATAGCAACAAAAAACGTCTTGAGCAAAAACTGGAACCTTAGACACACACTACCTTTTTTTTTAATTTATCAAAACAACCAACAACACTCAAGTATGCAAGTAATGCCCAAATCTGTTGTGGCACACGTGAAGGTGAAGCCTCCGGGCAGGGAGGATGACGGTGTGAGTGACATGCGGTCGCTGTCGGGTGGTGAACGCTCCTTTTCCACTGTTTGCTTCATGCTCTCCTTGTGGGAGATCACCGAATCGCCCTTCAGATGCCTCGATGAGTTCGACGTCTACATGGTGAGCACACAAAGATATCAGAAACATACACACACAATTTTTTATAAAAATAAGAATGTAAGTGTGGCTTTCACTCACTTTGATTAACCTTTGTTTTTATTACGTAGGATATGCACAATCGCAGAATCTCTCTGGATCTCCTCCTGGAGCTGTCGGAGCGGCAGCACCTTCGACAGTTTATCTTTGTCACTCCCCTCAGCACCAGGTGGCACTCTTCTCAGTTTTTGTCTCTGTTTACATGTTGTCCTTCCATGACCTGAATCTTCACATTTCACATAATTGTCACTTTTACATCTTTGTTTCCTGTATGGAGGCTAAAGCATGTCATCAGAGCTATTATGGATTTCTTTAAAATGTGCTTAATTGCCATGAATTGCAATTATTTATTTAGCATTTAACTAAAATCTGGAAAGGTATTAAACTGATTATTAATGTAGTCAGTTTATGATTCATTTTTCAGTTTTTAAATCGTGTATTTTAATGCATTTTTATGTGATTTGTGAAATTTTTTAAGCCTTAAAATTCTAACATTTGTAACTATGTTTTTCTATCATTATAAATATTTTTAAATTATTAAATTTATATAAAATATATCATTAAAAAAACATTATTAGACCTGTACTAATATATTTAATTTCATCAGTTAAATACAAATTAAATAAATAATTTAAATAATAATGTTTTAGTTATCATAGTGTCTTGCTGCAGCTGTCATATTCCTCTGCACCTTTTGGCATTTCCTGTTGTCCCTCTTTAAATTATTATTATTATTATTGTTGTTGTTGTTATTATCATTATTATTATTATTATTATTTTTACTACTGCTTTATTTACTGTGACATTAATGTTTGATAACTGCTCAAATCTTACTGTTGGTTTGTGTCTTTCAGCAATTTACCTAAAACCAGCCTCATCAAAATCCACCAACTTCAGGATCCGGAAAGAGTTCGTAGTGAAACAGTGGATGAAGATGTTTAAACTAAGAGTCAGTGAGAGAAGTATAAGGAACATTTATGTGCACATTTATGTGTTTATTTTTCAGTTTTGCTGTTTGTGTTTGCAAGTTACAAATGTCATTTCATTTTTTTTTTTTCTGCAATGATTCTGAGATTTGTTATGAAACATGATAATTGTGTTGTTACTGTATGTTGCGTGGACATGGAGGTATGTAACTGTATCCCATTAAGCATGTCATTTTTGTCCTTTGACTGCCAAGTCAATTTTATTTATTATTTGGCACCAAATTATAACAAAAGTTCTCATTTTATTGCCATTTTATTAGTAGCTTTGGTCCCTGTTTACTTCCTGTCAGTTACTGCTTTAAAAAAACATTTTAACAGGAAATACTCTGGGACCCATTTTGAATATTTATGTCGTCAGGTTTCAAACAGTCCATAATGCACACAGTGGTTCTCACATGAGCATGCAGTTGGCAATGACGCCGAGGAAAAACTTCCTCTTAGGAGGCAGAAACCTCAAACAGAGCCAGGAGGGGTGTGTTAAAGGAGCCTTTGGGGTGGCTAGCTAGACTCTTGATTTTTAAGCCCTTTTCCCACTGCATGATTCTGCTAAGCTCAACTAAACTCACTTTTTGTATGAGATACTTAACGTTTTTTTGTTTGCCAATGCAGATACAACGTAGTTTTTTTTTTTAAATTTTAGCGGGAGTGTGGAGCTGTTATGTTCCCCCTCTGGCAGTAAGAGTAATTGTGCAAACACTATTGACTTAAGACGTCTGCCGCAAGTGAGCTCGCCACATCTTCCCCATCCAAATATATTTTTTACTGAAGTTATTCATCTGAACTCTGAGTTTCTTTTTATCTAGAGTGTCCACTCCAGAAACTTTTCTTAGATGTTTCTTAGCACCGAAAAGTTGCCACAGACATTCGATGCCACTTCTGTATACTTAAAAAAAAAACAGAGCTATCCCTGGCAGTGATGGACTTAATAAGCATTGTGTGAACTCTTTTGGAAAGGGCTTGAATTTATCGGACATTCTTATATATGTAAAAGTCCGGCACTCCAGCTTTAACATTTTCCCACACTGTCTGGATTTCCTTTGGTTACCGTTTGCTGCCAGCTGTTGGTAGGCTTCTGCAAAGATCTTCTAGTTGCGTGTTGCTCCATCCAAGTAGCCAAACAGAGGAACATCTGCACTGTGTGAATCAACCACAGTGTGGTTTTGTGGGCTGCCATTTTTAAAAAATCTGGGTCAAGTAAATAAAAAAATTCTGGTTATTTACGGCAGCTTTGCTTTTAAAATATGTCAGGTTTGTGCAGGATGCCCAGGGTGTTCTCTGTGACCAATCAGTGGTCTGCAGGGTTTTAACTCCACTTTCTAGTATCAGCTTAGAAACTTACAGGTACTATCCATATTTAGCTAATGGAAAACGAAAAAAAAAACGTGTCCCTGAGGGTCAATCCGTGCTGTACACTGTGACCACACAAAGAGGCATTAGTAACACAAATGTTGTACGTTTAGGCAATCTCATAACAGATTCTTTTAAGATTGTATTTACTGTATTGTACGTGTTGGTCAAAGAGGATGTTACTGTGACTGGGAAGTCACTGGTCTGATTCACACCACAGCATTCTTAAGAAAGAGGACAGATTTTTCAGTTCTCAGTTTAAACAAGCAGTGGTGAATGATGCAGATGAAAACAATGTTTGTGTGTCAAAAGTTGTGCACTATACCACGTTTAAGATTGCCGTGTAATAATTTGTTTAGTTGAGATGTTGGCATTTAACTTATACGTTTTTACAAAATACTGTTGCTACTACGAGCATTATATGATGATCTATTTGTTATTTTATTTTTTTGTCCTTTGTTTTTGCCTTTTCTGTTTAGATTTTTGGGGCTTGTTGTAAATTATTGACTTGATTATCGTTTACTCGGTTTTCTGAAATTAATTTTTATATTATATTTTGAGTGTCGTAGTTGATACTATGACTTTACATGTAATGTGTTTTGAACAAATTAACGGTATATTTCAAAATGTTACACTGAAAATTATTGCTAATTTTGTTTAGTTTTACCTCAGAAGTCTGGTACCAGGGAGGAAGATTTTTTCTGTATGAACCAGGACTCTACTAAACCTGTCAGTGTTAGTATTTTTACAGTTTGCTCCTAAATTGATGATATTTTGGCTCCGTGACGTAAATTTGCTCACAGTTACTCTTGAGTCCTCTCCTCTTAGCAGTAGTTAATTGTATCTTCTGCAAAGAATCATCACCATTTTTGCATTTAATTTTTGATTATCTCAACACTTTTGTATTGGTCATACTTTTCATAAATACAGGGCTCTGCATTCAAGTAATCATTCCATTCATCCACATCAACACATACGTTCAACGCCTACTTAAAGGGACAGTTCA
Source organism: Plectropomus leopardus (assembly GCF_026936395.1). Lineage (NCBI taxonomy): Eukaryota > Metazoa > Chordata > Actinopteri > Perciformes > Serranidae > Plectropomus > Plectropomus leopardus. The sequence continues at coordinate 8,111,716 of NC_142189.1, forward strand.
CCCCAAAATCAAAGACACATATTTTTCCTCTTAGTAGTGCTCTTTATCAAGTTAGATTGTTTAGGTGTGAGTTGCTGAGTTTTGGAGATGTCAGAGATGTCGGAGATATCGGAGATATCGTTGGTTTGATCTTAACAAACTACAGCTAACATAAGTGTCACTGCGCAGAGGGAAGCGTACATCTACTCATACACGAGAGGCTAATGCTCGTGGCAATGTGAGATGCGAGCATTAAAGGCGTCCTCCTTGGCTGAGCCGAAACGTTAGCTAGCTCGGTGAGCTAGCAGTCGCATTCTCACAGAGAGTTAGATGAACAGATCTCATGTCTGCGGATTTAAGAAAGTGGTAGATCAGTTAGCTTAATTTGACATAAAGACTGGAGTCGAGGAAACAACTAGCAAGGCTTCAATTAAAAATACAAGATATAATGTGTTAATGCATTTAGTCTGTTTTCAAGTTTTATGCTAATCTAAGTTTACCGGCTGCTGGCTTCAGTCTTATATTTACTAAACAGACACGTAAGTGGCATCAAAACTCTAATATTTATCTCAACAAGAAACAAACATTAATGGTGTTGTCCTCCATTGAGCCGTAATGTTAGCTGGCTCAGGCGAGTTAGCAGTAGATGCAAAATTCCTTCTGTCATACTTTTGGCTGGTGTTGTTAGTTTAAAAGAAAATAGTTCTGACATGAAACTGCTCACAACAGGTCTGTAGATTAACCAGGTCCTGATTTCTGGAAAGAGACATTGCTGTTGAGTTTTTCAAATGTATTCTTTTGAGCGCTTTGAGCACCACAAGCCGAGTGACATCTAGTTTCTTTATATTGTAGAGAAGACAGACGTCTCTAAAGCTGATCTTTCCAACACTCTGCAAATAACATAAGGTAAGATATAAGATATAAGGTAAGACGAAAAATATGTATTTTTGGTTTGGGGTGAACTGTCCCTTTGAAGTCAGCAGCAGCGTCTTCATTTTCCCATAAACTACACCTGCAGACCATGTCTTTTGAAAAAGCCTGGTGATGGTTTATTTGTTTTAATCACTACAGAATTAATTTGGGGTGCAACACATGCCACATGTATAAAAGAATACAGTCACTTGTATTATGATTTTTCCATATTTGATATAAACATTTACGAGACAAAGAATCCGACATAGTGACTGGACTGAAATGTGTAAATAATACAGACTTTAATAAAGTGAGGGTTGGTTTCAGTTATGTTCGAGACAGAACAGTGAAAAGCTTCTGCAATCTCCACTACTGTAAGTGAGTGGACTACAAGCAGACACTCAGTCCGTGCTTGCATAGCCTAGAAATGGGGAGGCAAAACTGTTGAAAGAGAATTTCCGCAATAACTTTAACTCCACATCGCCATCCAGTTTTGGTCTCGCATTGAAACGCTCTTTCAAAAGCTTCATCAAGCGCCTCTCTCGAGGGTCCTGCATCTTTAATGATTGTTGCAAACGGAATAGATTAGAAGATGAGACCTTTCGATAAAAAGTTTCTCCTTACAAAAAAGTTTTATAGGAATGCAGTGTGTCCAGTAAACATATAAGAGGCTTTTTTCCTCCCTTTTTTTTTGCTGCATTGGAAGTGGAGCCTATCTCATAAGGTCCCCGGCCTAGAGAGCGAGCTCCCAGCAATAAGTTTGAAAGCCAAGGCTGTACTCATTTTGCAGTGCTCTTCCTTTTTGTAAACATTTTGATATGTACTGAGTTCCTTAAATCAAATAAGCAGCCTGAAAGAGAAGCCAATTTTGGATCATTGTGGGGGAATAATGCATGAGTACCGCGCCTCAATGACAGCTGTAATTTCGGCCTTGCCTCTAGATTAAGTGGCAGCAGTACGTTAAAATCATAAAGGAGAGCTGCTCCGTAAATCTGCTCATCCCAGAAGTCACTGAAGCAAAACATTTTGTGAAAGCTCTTTCCTCGGAGATTAGCCCGCAATCCAAATATCTTTCAAGTGTCACACATACACGTGTATCGAATGGAGGGAAGCATGCTCCCACATTACTGGAGGTGAACTAATGATCTGATGAGTCACATACTGTACATCCCATGCAACAATACTAAATGAATTTCCATAGGGTTTCTCTTTTATAACCACCTAAAGATGCAAAAGGTAAGAGATTATATTTTTTTTCTGACACGTAATATATGCATGCAAAGAACCTACTCTTCTTGGTTCCATCGTGTGAAAACATCTGAAACAGACAGGAGCCTCTCTATTCTCCAAGAGCTCAACAAGTCTGGGTAGTAGAGACAGTTACAATTATCATAGGAATTATTGTTTTGTTACTATTATGTAAAGCGTACAGTAGTTGCAGCAGTGAACACTGGGGATCCTAAATACTGCAGGAACATAATTTAATGCAGTGCTCCACTGATATACAAGCTAGGGTTGGATGAGAATGTATAGGATTACTGTGCACAAATCACATTGGCATGTTTTGAAATAGAAATGTATGATATCTTATAGCTATATTCAAAATTATTCAGCATTTGACATTCTCATGCATACAACCACAAGAAGCGAGTCCATTGAAAAATAGTCCAAGCATTGTTTTTTTCCTGTGGAAATGGCAGAGAACCTAATGAGACATTAAAACATGTGCTGCTGTCCAGAGTGTGTGGATTACAGACAGGGAGAGGAGCAAGCAAGGGTGGGCTCACTTCTGCATGTCACACTGCAGCAGGAGCACGATGGACGGGTCGCTCTTCGCCGCCTCTTTGAACTCCTCCAACGAGATCTGGTCGTCGTTGTTCTTATCCATTTTGCCGAAGATCTTGTCCACCCGCTGCTCTGGTGTCAAACCGTCCTCGTTCATCTTCATCATGATCACAGTGCCCACCATTTTGTAGATAGCCTGTGGGTGAGGCGCAGTGAGAAATTAGCATAGGTTCTTATGTAATCCTGCCGAGCCTACATGTGTTGATTTGTTCATAAAGATCTAAATCAGGAATTCCCAACCAGAGGTACTTGTACCATTAGGGTCGACTTTAACAGTTGCGATGGAAGAGTGCATGGAAAGCTCAACCAGCAAACAAATTTAACTAAAAAACTGAAATTAGGATTAATTTAAAGGTCCCATATTATGCTAATTTTCAGGTTCATACCTGTATTTTGGATATCTACTAAAAATGTTTACATGTTTTTATATTTGAAAAAACTATATTTTTCTCATACTGTCTGCTTTAATATTCCTGTATTTTGTTCTCGGTCTGAAACGCTCCTCCCTCCACCTCCCTCTTTAAGCCCACCTCTTGAAAAAGCCCAGTCTACTCTGATTGGTCAGTGGTTCGAGGTATTTCACATCTGTGTTCTCTGGATCTTTGCACCGTCACTGCAGCCAGGAAATGACTGTAACCGCACTGTAGTGTCACTTTCTACCTTGACATAGTATAGTTGTGATATCACAACTTTATGGATGTCGTGATGGCTCATTCAAAGGCACAGTTTCTGAGCAGGGACTTTGTGCATTTCTCTGTAGATTCAGCGTTTTGATACTTTTACCATATTTACATAATACCTGTCTTACATTATAAGACCTTTTGAAAAAGGCATTAAAATCAGACTTTTTTAAACCTGTTTTCATTAGGGCTGTCAAACCATTACATTTTTATTTACGATTAATCACTGAATTTCAATAGTTAATCCCTTTTAATTGCATGTTTAACAGTCTGTTATTCTGCAATTCAAAACAGTTTTGAAGTCTATATTAACAAGGTAAAGCAATTCTTATCATGTCTTGATTGGGAATCAAATGAATGTAAAGAAATTTTCTTTATGATCTTGACTTTTAGATTTATTACTTTAAAATCAGTGCTGCACTGCTACAACAGTGTGGTCTGAAACCATGACTTAGAGGTAACAAAGGAGTGCAATGTCCAATCAGTGTCAATGAGATCATTTGATTTGATTACTCGTTTACGTCCAATGATCCTCGGTTAATGCAACAGCATTTGCACTTTTCAGGAGGTCCAGTTTTGTTGCTCTTTCTGATTCATAAAGGTCCTGTATGCGTGAAACTATTGTTACCTGCGTATGACTGGTCACAACATGCCAACCTCAGAGCGTCCCTTAGACCCAAGTCTTCCATGATGTTGACTGGTAAGCAGTCAGTTGCCAACCCCTTTATTGAGATGTGATGTGGTTGCCTGCTGGCATCAGTCTGATTAGCTGCATTTGCATGTTTAGCTCCAAGGTAGTAGCTCAAAGTGGAGGGACTTTGGTGATATTTTTATTCCGTTTGACACAAGGTGCATATTACTTTTACTTGACAACTGAGCCCTTTGGGAGTTTTTTAGAGTAAAATGAGCGTTTAAAAAGCACAGTGATGTTTTTTTTTTTTTTTTTTAGTCACTGTGGCAGCTTTACTATTAGATGCATTGAAGGGACAAAACAGCATGCAAATAACACAGTTTAAAAGATACCACATTATGTTTGGACCCTAATCACATCGCAGCGCCTTAAAGCTGACAGCCCTAATTTTAATGTATTCTACAAATTTGTGCTAAGAAAAAATAGGATTAGAAATTTGTGTGTAACTAATCATACATTTAAGCTACTGACCTCAATAAGTTGCAACACATCAGTCTCTGCAGTTGCATAAAGAGTCCATGAAAACTACTGTGAGGAAAAGTTAAAATAGTGAGCTGAAGGTAATGGATAAACAGTTTGCCACTCAAAGAGGTAGAAGAATGAATGTAAACAAGACCAAACCACTATCCAAAATTGTAATAGTAACAACTTTTAAATCATTGATAGTACTAATTTTCAACAAATCCATTCATATGAAAATATTTGGAACATGGCAGTTGGCGCCAATGAAGTGGTTAAGTTTGTTTAATAGGGAGGAGTATGTCAGATAGACAAGGGTGGGAACCACTGATGTAGATGCTCTGAAATAAAGCATATTCGTCACTACAGGAATAGTCGATACACTCCAGTATCAGTAAAACCTATCAGATTTACTATCCTGATTGTGTTTCCAGAAATGGCACAGTGTAATTCAATACAACTGCATTTCTGTCGTTATGAAACTGCCTCTGCACTCAAGGCCTTGCAGGTGTGCAGGAGACTGATAACAACAACAAAAAAACAACCCAACAGAGCCGGTCCCCTGATGAGCGAGGGCTTAATGACTCGATAATCCCTCACCTCGATTATCTCCAGCATCTCCACTCTGGTGATTTTGCCGTCACCATCCAGGTCATACATGTTGAAGGCCCAGTTGAGTTTCTGCTCAAAGCTGCCACGGGATGTGATGGACAGGGCGCAGATGAACTCTCGGAAATCGATGGTCCCGTCTCCGTTTTTATCAAAGGTTCTGAAGGCGTGTTGTGCAAATTTTGAAGCGTCCCCGTAAGGGAAGAACTGCAAATGTAGGGGGAAGATGTGCATTCAGTAATTCAGCCAGGGGTTTAACCCTTTAAAACCTGAGCAAATTGGCTGGATTTATTTCAAAAACATGGGAAGAAGTTAAAAGCAATACTACCTGATATTTAGCTAAAAGAATAGAAAATAAAGAGGTAAATGCAAAAGAAAAAGAGTTAAAAATTAATTCATTAATTAATAATTCAAATGAAATTTAAGAATAATCATTCATATCCTCCCCTGCACTGCAATTTTGATACTCTTATTTATTATGTTTTATTTAGCTGTTTTTTAACAATCTTATTTATTTTATTGATTTAAAATCTCATTTATTTATATCTTTTTGTACCTGGAGGGTTTTTTTAAAAAAAAAAAAAAATTCATCTTAATGATGTGTATGTCCAATCGAAAGTAGTTTTAATTGCTTTGTTGTGTTTTTTTTTTCCTTTATTGGCTTTAATTTTAAGGAAAACAAACATGTTATAAAAGAAAAATAATAGCATTTTATTCTTCAAAAAAACAGCTTTAACAAAACCCCTTATTTGATCAGAAAAATAAATTAGAAAATAAAACAAAATAAAATATAAACAAGAAAATTAAGTTATAAAAAACGCTTTAAATCTACTACTAATAGAATAAGATTGTTGTTATCATTCATATTTTTTGTCATTTTTAGCTTGCAATAACATCTCATGCATTTTCTCTCTAAAAACTAATTTTCAGGTCATTTTCTTTTCACCTTTTCCTAATTAACCATATTTTGAAAAGAAGTCAAATCAATTTTCTCAGGTTTTAAAGGTTGAAATGCATGTGAAAGGCGTCTGAATGCAACACAAGAAAACTGAAGTTGTTCCAGGTTTCAGAAGGTTAGATAAAGCACCAGTTTGATGGCATGATTAAATGTTCAGACAGATGTGAAAGGAGCATAAAGGAGAGAAGCGGTGGTGCACACAGACCTTGACATAAAGCTGCTGGAACTCCTCCAGATTCAGCCTGCCGGTGGGGCAGTCTTTCAGGAAGCCTTTGTACCACTGCTTCAGCTCGTGCTCATTGAACTCTGTGTTCTTCACCAGATCCTCCATCACCTCGGGAGTCAGCTTGCTGTTCTGCTTTCCCATGGTTCCTGTGGTGCAAGAACACGTGAATAATGCATTTATTTATGCCTGAGCGATGGCGGTATGAAAATCTCCAGCACACAGCAGCATAGACCTTTTTTTTTTTATTCCTACTTCAAATATGAGTGTGTTTTTTGGGGGTAAAATATCTCCCTGGTGCTCTTGTTCTATTTCTGTCCCCCTCAGCCTGCTTGAGCCGGCCCCGTGGCCCGGGTAGCACTGACCTGGATCGTCACTGTCAGAGCAGATCCAGTTCATTAAATGTTCGATCGCCGCTATCAAGTTTCCACTGCAAACACTGTCCTATAACCTGACAATGACAACAAAGCCTGCGCTCGGTTGTAAAGAGAGGCACTGCTGCAGTAAATCCAGAGACCTGAGTGAGGATGGAGCGCACACACTGTAAAATCTGATCAGTTCATCTCACTTAAAATAATCTTGGAAACCCATGGAAGTTAAGTTACTATAACTATAAATCTTAATTCATGTTTAAATTTCACCAGAGTGTCAGGTTTATTTGAAATTCAACTGAATTTCCTTAATTTTGTCAAGTTGTTGCAACTTAAAAATTGACTTATTCTTTCTAAGTGACAGCAACTTCAGTAAACCAAGTTAGTCTGACTTAACTTGAACATGACAAAAAGTATTTTTCCAATGTAGTTTGGAGATCTGCGAGTTTTGTTTTGTGAACGTGTTTAAGAAAATAAGAACATGATTGACTAGTTTGCAACCAGCAGAATACAGATAAATAGCACAGTAAACTTGATTTACTGAAGTTGCTAAAACTTAGAAAGATTGATTTCATTAAACTTGACATTTCTAAGTTGCTACAACTTCGCAAAATTAAGTAAATATAACTCAATTTCAGGTAAACTTAACAATTAGATAAACATAAATGAAATAATATGTTTACAGCTTTGTAATTCTATTCCCATATAGCATCTCCAAGAGGTGTAATTGTTGACGCCAATGTCGCAAAGACAAGCGGGATCGTTATTTGTTTTCTTCAGTGCTTAGCATAAACAGACATGCGATCGACACTAAAAAAACATCAATAAAAAAAAAGGCCCGAAGGCAGGCAGAACTGCATAGTGAGAGCGAGGCTAATAGCAAATGTTTTAACGCCGTTTTTTTCCCATTCTTCTATAGAGCGCCCCAGGGATGATGTTTTCCTGAAGGCCAACCAAGAAGCTAACGTCGCTCTTGTTCCCTCATCAAAAAGCCAATGGGATTTTTTCATTGGATTTTGGATCATTGCAGAAAATATGCTCTAAGGTAAAAATAAATTTATTTTACTCACATTTTTTGTTCAGCAACACCACTTTCATTCCTTAACCTCAGCTAGTGCTAGGCTAAAATGAACTACAGTATGGTAGCATCACCGCACCTCCGAGGCTGTAAAACCGTGTTCGGCGTGGCGATGCTCTATATTCTCATATAGCCACTGCCCTTTTTTAAGACACATAAAACTTTCAAGTTTGGTATTTACTGACATATGTTATGTCATAGAACAAAATGTGTAATTCATTTCCAGGTTTTAGGACTCATTATTTGGGATCTCCATAACTATTACATTGGGCAATCAGCATTAAATTCATAATTAAATGATTAAACAAAAAAAATATGTTTGGAGGCTTTAAGATTAATAGTTCTATTTACTTACACTTTTCAAGGCAATTGGTTTCCTGTTTGTTTTTTAAAGTAAAATCTATTTGTCAGATTTTACAGTGCAGTGGGCCTGCTGTAATCTGGATCAGTGGGGAATATAGCTTATAAACGAGTGGTCTGTATACAATAGGCTATAGCGTTTAAGCCAGTTGTGGGCAATCCACAGACCAATCAGACTGGATTATCTACACTGGAAGGGCCTCGGTAATGACAACTTGAGCATCAGAGCAGCTCCACATCCATGAATTATTGAATCCTGATGTGGCAAATGACAAAGTGGCCAAGAATGCGTCAATTCTTGATACATAATTTAACAAATTACATTTGCATGTCGGGCGAATGTGGGAATCTCCACCACTTGAGGGCCAACATATGGTCTCTGCAGCAGCAGCAGCAGTAGCATGACAGCAGGCTGGACAGCTCCTCCACCAGCAGCAGCAGCAGCAAACAGCACTGCATTGGCTCGGGCCTTCCACAACAAACAGCAGAAATGTGCGCTACAGCCAAAATCAGTGCAAACCACAGCCTTTAATGTGCATCCGCTGCATGTCATAAAACCAAACCAAACGAGCATGCTTTGTAATTCCAAGTGCTGGTGTTTGGTTTAATGTGTAAAACACTCTGCAGTGGATGACCTTGAGGAGAAACGGGTTTTTTTGCAGGAAGATCACAATTGTTTCACGGAGCGTTGAGCCGAGAAAACGGCTCGCCATCATGCAACTGCGGCGTTTTAAACATCCGCCTCATACCGCACAGGCCACCGGTATGAATGACTCGTTCTGCCCAAACAGGGGCCAACAGATGCTGTTTTATTTCACGCTTTGGGCAATGACATCTGAGTTAATGCTATTAAAGCTAACCGCCTCCTGTGCGAGCGAGAGAGAGACGCTGCTGCATTCCGATGGAAACGACGCAGTGAGAGTATTTTCAGATTAGATCCCACCATCCCCGCTCCTAATGACATCTTTCCATGCGCATTGGGGCCAAAAAACATGTCAAAATTTCATAACCAAAAGAGACCTATTTTTAAAAACGCGAGACAGCTTCCTCGGTGCCACCGCAGAGCCACATCGCATGCGTAAAAGCCAATTAATTGCGCAAATTTGGATGACATTTTCTTTAATTCGTCAAATGATCTATTTTATGTCTGTTTTCTTCTTGTTTCCAGGCAAAACGCAGTGGCTTTATTTTAAGGGATGCGCAGGTGCCCGTGTGCCAGCCCCTCTTCTTTCTGCTCGATCCCATTCATTCAAACACAAGGAAAATATAAAAAAAAAAAAAATAACGCGTGACACACCAACACAAGCCGATTGCTGCATATATAATGTGAAAATCTAACACATGACATTACATCTGCAGGCAATCACTTCTTACCTTATTACAGCCTATATTTGGTGATTCTCTATCGGAATAAATCTGCTCAGGCTTCTGCAAAGTACAGAAAACTCCCTTCCGATGGAAACGGTTGCCCAAAGGGTATTATTTTCGACACTGCTCTCCTCCTTAAAAAAACACCCGCTAATGAAATTTCTGGATTTTCCCGACGTTATTCCAGATGAGGCGCAGCAGGGACCGATCCCACGCCAGTCTGTGGTTATGCGACTACAGGAGCGCGGCGTCACCCGTGTGCATCACAGCCTGATCATAAGTTCACTGTTGCTCTGCTGCTCGCTTTCGGTTCAGCTGGATCCTGTCACGTTATAACCGGATCCTTCATCGTGATGAGGATGGTCAGCCCTGAAATTTCATCAGCAGGAAATGAAAACTGGGGAGATTTTGGCCCCAGATAAGAAAAATAATAATAATTCACTGTAACTACTCAGGAAATAGATGCAGGACAGGGTGAAATGGTTCAGTCATATTGTCAATGAGCGTGGCTTTTTGGAAGAATAATACAATTTAATTAATACAATCAAGGCTGGTTAACAAAGCAAGGGTCACTAAAAGCCTCAGTGTAGGGCCACATGGGTCCAAGTCATCCACTACTGCAGCCCTCAGAGGATTTTAAACACCCACAGTGTGATTTATTTATTCTATTTAATTTATCTTGTTTTATTTATACAGTTAGCAGTACAATTACCTGGTTATATGGTTTATTTCCCAATGTGAAGTATAAAAGTTTTAAGATTTAGCCCATGTGTTAGGTGTAATTATGTACAAGGCTGCTCCGGCCCACTTGCCAGAATAATATCTTGGCATAATATGTTTCCAAAAAGCACAGATATGTTACATTTGTACATTTACACAACATGTTAATGTTTCTAAAATTAAGTTATATATGAGCGGGCCAGACGGTTGCCAAGTGACCACTGCAAACCACTGTTTGAGACAAACAAAACCGGTTAATTTTAGCAAATTGTCACTGTGTCTTCCAGCAGCTTGTTTGTCACTAAACATGAATGTTTCTATCCTCCAGGGACAGTGCAACCAAAAGCTTTGTTTTTACTTCTAGACATGTCGCAAAAAAGAAAAAATACACCGTTTGGTTGTTTATTGGTCTCCAAAAGTGGTCTGCAGCTTGGTGGCTGTCTCACCTTGGTCATGTTTTGGCTTTAAACACCTAGTTTTGGTAGCACAGTCACGACTGAAATTGCTGCAATGTCTCGCTGAGAAACTCACAGTTTTGGTGGCATAATTGCATCTTGAAAAGCTGCAAAGTCCTGCTAAAACAGCAGTTTGGAGGCAGAATCATACCTGGAATTGCTGCAAATTCTCTCTAAAAAATCCTAATCTTTTTTGTTGTGTGTTGGTCTCAAATGGTGGTCTGCACCTTGGCATTCTTCCTGCATAGGCAAAGATCATGATTTGCTTTAAAATACTCAGTTTAGGGGCAACAGTCATGGCTAGAAATGCTGTGATGTCTTGATTAAAAAAACAACTTTGGTCTAAAGTGGTCTGCAGCTTGTCAGTCTAACTTGCTGGAAATGCTGCAAAGTCTCACAAAAAACAACCAAATTTGTTGTTTGTTGGTCTCAAACTGTGGTCTTCAATGGTCTGCAGCCTGGCAGTCTTCCAGCCTAGGTCTAAGATCATTGTTTTTGTTTTAAAATATATTTTGCTGCCACAATCATGGCTGGAAATGCTACAATGGCTTGTTAAAAAACTCCTAGTTTTTGGGCCCACATTTGTTGCTGGAAATGCAGTGATGTCTAGCAAAAAAAAAAATAGATTTGTGGGTTTTTGATTTCAAACAGCGGTCTGCAGCTTCACTTAGGTCTTAGATTATGTTTTGGTGTAAATACCCAATTATGGTGCCACAATCACAGCTGTAAATTCGGCAATGTCTTGATAATAAACAAAACAAAACAAGATTTGGTGCTACACTCATGGCTGAAAATGCTGCAATGTCTCACTAAAAAAAAAAAACACCTAGTTGTGGTGCCATAGTTGTCGCTGGAAACGCTGCAAAGTCTTGCTACTCTAAAAGTAGTCTGCAGCCGTCTTGCCAAGGTATCACGCCATCCACCATCCCCTTACCTCCTGATGTATCTGTGGTTTGCAGAAACACATTGCTAACACGTTCTTCTGGCGACCTGGGTGTGAAATGAATCTTTTCCTGATATATGGCGACCCCTGAGAGGCCCGATACGGACCCCTGGAGGACACCAGTTGGGGAGCCACAGATATAGGTCACCTTTGTCACATCATTTGTGTTAAAGCACAGATGAGGCTCCCAGCCAAAATAATTCTCAGACGTGCAGACCCACATCTAAATCTGTATTCATTTAAATTTGGGTATAAATATGAGTTACTGTCCATCACAACTGCATCCTGTCAGAATGAAGACACTAAAATGGGGAAAATGAAAAGTCTGTCTAACACATAAATCTCTGATTACTTGATTTCATAATTTAATGCTCACATACAGTACAGGATACACATAAGATTTCCTTTACATCTCACAAACACAAAAGCAAACAGTTAAATACATAGATAACTTTAGCACCAGCATAGAGTACTGATCCACTCAGCGTTCTCTAAAACTCTTATTCATAGTGATTTTCAAAATAAAACACCTTAGCTTGATCTCACTAGGCATGGCTTACATGTAATATCTTTACAGCAGCATTCACTTACAAAGGTTAATTGATTAAAAAAGGATGCATACTGTACACCAAAAGTGGTATACAAAAGCAATACTATATTATATACCCATTTACATGGCCGTTTCTCAGTGTAACATTTAAGTGTTTAGTGTGTTTTAACAGCTTCTGTATCAACACTGATGCTTGGTAAAAACATTTGAATCAAAAAAACGTTATTATGAGTATACATGAAGAGCCTCTGGAGATAATTGGCATGTAACAATCTTGCATATCGAAACATAAATATATCACGTTCACAATGCTCTCATTTTTCTTTATATATACTAAGAAAAGAGCTCCTGTCCTTCTATGTCGGCTATGTTTTGTTTAGGTTATATTGTTTTTAATATTAAAATTATGATAAAAAAGAACGACAAATCCAATGGGAACATTACTTTTTAGTTACACAGTAATGTGAAAAAATAGTATCAAAATGATTTTCTAAATCTTTCAATCAAAAAAGCAATATTTAATGCACCGTTTCTCTAACATTTATAGATATGTTTCCAGCTCGGTAAACAATGGTGAGATTTGACAAAGTGACACTTTTTGAGGGTATAAAGTGTTTTCTGTTATACATTTCTTGTCAGAAGATGAATATATATAATGAAATCTGCATGCAGCAGACAGATGTGCCGCTCATGGAGGTTTGTGAGACAAACACCTTTTCTTAGACTGACCTCCTCTCAGTGGTTACAGTATGTTAACGGACGTATGAAGGATGCATTCAACAATCGTAGGGGTTTTAGTTCAAAATATGATCTGTGCCAAAAGTACAGTAAGTAAGAGAAGAGAGGGGTGAATTTGTGATTATTAATACATGACATCATGGAAATCTTCAGCAAAACGCACCAAGAGGGACCAACTGTGGACCTCACATCTGAGGACCAAAAGTCTGAGAGCCAATGGGAAGAGATTAGGGTTAAATGTAGGAGGTCCGTCACTTTTTTTAGCCATCTTTTCCCCCTTTATATGATTGATTGTTTCTCTGCTCAAGACTAGGGATGTGCATTAATTGCTGAGTCGATTAATTGTGCCACAGTCGCCAGTCAGTACTAGAATTACTAGTCATTTAAACATATCACTGAAATTATTATTTTTGTTATTTTTGATTACGTTTATTCAATGAAAATGCCGCTGTAATAATCAGGCACATTTCCTAATGGTGTATTTTAAAAACTAATATTGCTTTCAGTACATGTTTTCTCTTCACTTTTATTTAGTGAATTGTCATATTTTGCCAGATAATGCACAATGTTCATAATCAACTTATTTCAGCTGCATTTTAAAGCACATTTGGTAAACGCAAAATGTGATTAACAATTTAAAATACCTCTTAAATGCAATATGTCTCTTGACATACTAAAGATGAAATTGTGATCAATTTTAATTGCTTTTAGACTTGTCGACTAGTATAAACTTCCGTTAAAGGAAATTAGTCATGAACATCCCTTCTTAGAGTGACTGTATGAATATTAGTGGTTAGAATGAAATCATGTGAAAGCTAAAGTAGTGTTGTAATGATGCATCTAGTGATTAATCTGCAGCTTCCCTCAGTTTTACAGAGCTTTGTAGTGAGCTTCCGGTTCATTGTTTAGCTTTCGAGTCCTTAAATTTACTGTTTTGGTTCACTCTCACTGCTCTCATAGTGATTCTGTCCGCAGCAGGCAGCTGTTTCCAGAGAAAAGCTCTAAAACAAACACTGTACAGCACGTCCTCAGCACCAAACAGCAGACAGACACAGCCAGCAGCTGGTGAACATAATGGAGCATTTCAAAGAGGCAGATTATTCACTCAGAAGTTAACAGAGACAAAAACAGAGCTAAAAGAAAATTAATATTGGACTCACATTCATCAAGTGACAAGAAACACGACTTTAAATTAAGTCAATGTTGCCAAATTTACCTTAAGAGGTGATAATATGCCAATGTGGCCCAAAACTTCAAAAATCATCTTAAAGGGTCTTAGATGTGGAAGTCATTTATACAATAACATTTATGTTAACCCTATAAACCAGCAGCTAAGTTAGACCCTACTCTGCTCTGACTTTTTTTATTCCATGCTGTTGTTTAAATTGCTTGTGTTGTCACAAACATCTTCATAAAAGACAGAAAACGAAGTTACATCTATTCAGTAATACTTAAAGGTTTCACTGTTTTCGTGGCTTTCTGGGATTTTTAGTTCACTTATAGCTTATCTTACACATAAATAACAGTGTTAACCTGTTTTCTGAGCAAAAAATTAATTCTTTGCTTTTCAACTTTTACGACGGACAAGGAAGTGATGCGCCTCATTGCTGCAGACCATACTCTCTTCCCATTGGCTCACAGACCATAAAGTCCCTTCTCAAATATATTGTTGGATTCAAGGAGGGAAAATAATATTGTAGAAGGTTTTCAGAACTTAGTCTGCTTTAGTTTGTCGATGTGGTAGCAAAGCTTCAAGGCCGGCCCCAGCTTCAGTCCGAGGTACTTCATGATCATGTCGCTTTTTAGGAGTAACAAAGCGTTTCCATCGATCTCCTGACAGAAGCAGAAAGAAGAAGTCGGTGTGATCAGTAAGGAAAAGGCATCCAGATGAGGTGATTCCAACATCATTGGACACTAACTTACATGTTTCCTAAAGACGTCTGCATGGGGGCCGAGAGCCTGGGGGTCGGCGTCCCTGATGAACCAGACTACATCCTCCACAGACCAGGTGGCTGGGTCTTTATTGGGTGGAGCCTTGGACTCCTGAGACTCTGGAGCTGCATTATAACCTCCTGAAAGAAGAAAGGAAAGTTTTACTCAAACCTCAGAGAAAAAAAACATCAAAACAATCTTTACTTTGTTTCTCACCTGTCCTGTTGCTCTCTGGGAACGTGTTTGGACTGGTAGACGACTGCCTGCACATGCTCATGGAGGCCGAGCCGTTGGAGAACTGCTGTGATGAGCGAAACCCGTAGGAGGTCTTTGGCGAGTATGATGAGCTTATAGAGCTGAACGCAGAATCGCCAGGATCCACGGAGTAGCGTTTGCCGTCCGACTGGTCTAAATGGTAGTCCTCAGCCATAGATGTTTCGGCTGAAGACGAGATTAGAGTCACAATCAGTGGCGAAAAAAGTATTCAGATACTTTACTTACTACCACACTGTGAAAATACTCTGTTACAAGTAAAGAAAATCCTGCTTTTAAGGTGTACAGTATGAAAAGTAAGGATTAGTGCCTAATGCAGAAAAATATTTAAGATAATTTAGAATAAAGAACACAAACAACTCTAAATTATTAAAAAATAAATAAATAAAAAAAGAAAAAACTTAAAATTATTTAGAAAACACCCAAAATTTAAAAATAGGATAAAAACACCAAAAAATGCCTAAAGAGAAAACAAAAAATGCCCAAAAAACTCAAGATCTTTTTTTTTTTTTTTTTGAGAAAAAAAGAACAGACCTAAAAAATTACATAACTGGGAAAAAAACACTCCCAAACTCAAAATAATTTCAGAAAAAATTAAAAAAATCAACATCCAAATAACCAAAATTATATGATTTTGTTTCTAGAAAGAAACACCCAAAACTTCAAAATTTAAAGAAAAATAGTTGGCAATTCATTTTCTGTCAGTTCATGGATTAATCAACCAATCTTTGCAGTTGTACTTGTATAAACTTTTTGGTCACTTAATTTATAACAAAACATCATATTTTATAAACCCTTCTTATGTTTTTTTTATGCAAAAATCTTAATTAGTATAGTAACTAAAGCTTTCAGATAAATGTAGTGGCGAATTCATACTTAAGTACGATACTTGAGTAAATGTACTTAGTTACATTCCACCACTGGTCACATTTAGCTCCAAGAATGTCTTTATCTGATCACAGCAGCTTTTGTTTAACAGATTTTGAAGTACCATCTGACTGGTAGGAGCCACCACTGTGCTGGGTAATGGGCTGATCGCTGAAGAGGTTTTCACAGTGCAAACTGCGGCAGAGCTTCTTCAGGAAACGGAGCACATAGTCGATGCTGTTCACCACGGGGAGGCTGAGGAGGTGCTGCTTCCCATCAAACGTGGCTGGAGGAGCAAAACAGTGGAACAACATCAGATACACTAACAAGGTCATTATTAAACCATTCCTAATGTTTTCTGCACAGTGCCACCTCAGGTAAAGTGGTGAAAAAAGAACAAAGAGAAAGCAACACCTGAGGGAGGTCTTTGTACAACACCTGATATTTTTTCTCCCCCGTAGCCTTGTGTGAGGAGAGTGAACACTGTTTTCTGCTGGAAGGCGCTGTCGATGCAGCCCTGGACGGCCTGCTGCAGAACCACAGAAGGTCTGTCGGGTCCGAAGTGATCTGGGAGCTGCTGGATCTTCTTCCTGTCCAGGTTAGGGCCCGTATTGGCCTGTTTATTGATGTAGATACACACTGATGCAGGGAAAACACAGGTGGAGACAGTTTGGGGTGGAAAAAGGGACAGAGAAGGGACACCTAAATTATCTGAACCCTTTGAAACCGAGATTGACAAAAGTTTTCTTGTGCTGCGTTCAGACACCTTTCACAAGCTATTTAACCCTTTGATCCCTGAACAAACTGGTTTGATTTCTTTCAAAAACATGGTGATGAAGGCAATGACCAACCTGGTAAAAAATTGCAAGTTGTTAGTAAAAAGTAACAGGAAAATTACCTGAAAATTAGTCTGAAGAAAGGGAGAGGAATGTATATATATATATATATATATATATATATATATATATATATATATATATATATATATTTGTATTATTATTTAAAAAAAAATAAACTAGGAACTAAGGGAAAAATGTCTAGAAAACTATATTTTTCAATTATATATGTAAAATGATGTTCTAAAAAAATATAAAAATGGATTTTATAATTATCAGCACTTTCAGTCATTATCTTTTTCTTTTTTCTTTCCAGGTAATTTTCTTGTAACTTTTTTACCAATTTCTTGCAAATTTTTGGGCATTTCTTGTTAAGTTGCTCATTGCCACGTGTTTTTGGAGGAAAGCAAACCAATGTGCTCATGTTTCAAAGGGTTAAAGATCTTTAAGCGTCTTTTAAGCAAATTGTGACCCGAGTGTAAAGACAAGAAGGTCATTAAAGGTCCAGTGTGTGGGATTTAGCTGGCCACTCGTGTTGTCAGACGTTCCAAGACGGCATGTTCATATATGCATGTTACATGCATTGTGTCTTTTCAAAATACACTTAGTTTTTCACAGAAAATGTACCATTTCTGCTCGTCAGATGCGTCTTCATCAAAATAAACTTATGAATATCTCCTTGTGCAGCAAAAGCATGTAGCTGGGTCATCATAGTTTGGCTCAACATTTGTACAGAAACTGAACAGTGAGCTCCCAGGTTAAGTCTTGGGTTTGTTGGACCAATTTACCTCCTTTCCTTACGCCCTGTAGGGACTTTCCAGTTCCTTATAATATGTCGTTACCGGCATTTTAAATTCACGCAGTCCAGCAGTGTTACAAGCTAACCAGAGAGCACCTCTGCTATTAACTCAACACGCCAGTCTTCATTCATTTTTTGAAAAAAATTTAACCTCAGTTCGATGTAGGAATCCAACGTCTTCCTGATGACAAATTGTGTTAGTAGCCCAAGGAAATTTCAGTAAGGTATGAACTAGAAATGTTAAACTACTGTTAAGATTAAGTTTAATAAAATACTGTTATAAAGGTAAAGTAAAGTATAAAGTTAAATAAAGTACCGTTATAGCACATTAAAATAAAGTATTGTTATGATAATATAAATCAAAGCGGAACCCATGGTGCTTTAATTTTGAAGCACCGGACTCGTCTCAGGCCGTAAGCATTGATGTTTTTGCTGCTTTTTGTTTGTGTGTGTTTGCGAGAGGCAGGTAGTCCTACGAGAGAGAGGGAAAACCGAAATGCCGAAGCAAGTCTCCTGCCAGTCACTGAAAAATGAGATAATATTTACTGTTCGCAATAAAGGTATTTTAAACATCCCACGTGGAACAAGCTGTTATACACTGAGCATATTCATATTTTCATCCACCCCTATTTCTGAGTCTGACTTTTCGTACCCAAACCACGTCCTAACGACAGAAGTGGCTCTTCTTTCATGTGCGAGCTCCTCCTCCTTTTTTAGTAGGTCGGTCGGTGCCAGCGTCTCGAGCTGAATCCCGATGTTCAGTATCGTTTTCCAGCTCCTCCATGTTTGTTTATTTTGGACGGAAGGACGCAAAGCATTATAAGATGACGTAAATTATATAAACGATATAGCAGCATATGAAACAACAGATTTTTTATATATTTTGTCATACTGAACAGCCCTACTCACCAGTAGATGGCACTAAATCCTACACACTGGACCTTTAATTCTTCTTACATTGGGTTTGGAGTGTTTTTTGTCTTACCTGTGAGCACCTGGGGCGTGGCAGAGTGGGGGATGGTGGCGGCATCCTGAGGAATGGAGCTCATGTCGGGCTCAGGGGTGCTGCTGGGTGGAGAAATAGCCAGCGGCGTCATCACCATCCTCGGTTTGAGCTGCAGAGGAAGAAGTTTTCATGTGTTTTTTTTTCCACACATAATTTATTAACTAAGTCCTGTAGATAGGGAGACGGCGGAAGAATCATGCTACCACATTTGTATAAAACTGCAGTTTTTATGCTCCAAATGATGCTTGTACTTATGCATGAAAACAGACATGTTTACAATTATGAGGTGAAAAAAATTTCCAGAAACATTTGAACAAAGCCTCACACACGTTAAGTCTCTCTCTGTTACACTGGGGTCCCACAAAATCTGAAGGGCATGGAGCCGGTGTGTCTGCCTTTCTATGTACACATGCATTTTTAAACACACTGCATCCACACAGCTCATCCCCCTCACTTTCCCCCTCATGTGGCTGACCTTGAAGCCCGGCTTTCTCCCTCTCTTCTTTGGCACTTTGAGTGGAGGGAGCGACTCGGGGTAACGGTTTGGAAAATCCATCTTGGCGACATTGCGGAGCGGGGGTCTCCCTCTCTTCCTGCCCGGTATCTTCCCCGACTGGCTGGGGATGAAGGAGGGAGCCACTGCAGCTGATTGCATTTCACTGTTGTTGCCGTCTGATTTCTGTGCCGTTGCTGCAGGTACACTCATTTGGAGCTGCAGACAAAGGGAAACAAGCACTGAGCTCGAGCTCGCAAAGAAGCACTTTACTTGCGCGTTAATCCCCCTTGGCAGCTACATATCAGAGAGCATCATTTCAGAGCAAGGAGGCAGAAAGGTGAACAACATCCAAATACTGCAGCTGAGCAATGCGGTGAGAGGAGAGCACCAAAAATAAGCAACACACAAGGCAGCCATGCATGAGCTGTGGAGGAAACAGCACCTCCATCCTGCGCTGATAACACACTAATAAACCTGCGAGATGCACAGAGGAGGGGGGTGTCTATTACCTGCTGTCTTCTATTGTGAAAACCCCAAGAGCCAAGCCCCTTTTGTCTTAAATCCCAGGAGCCTAAAGGTGACTTTAAAGCTAAATCCCTAACAATGAAGGGAAAGCCATCTTGCTCTTGCTGTGTGTGGCTTTTTCCTCGTCCCCTTTTTTGGTTAACACACTGCTGCTGCTGCTGCTGCTCGGCACACAGGCTGCAGACATCTCATTAGACTAATGCATTCAGCAGTGGCAGAGGGAGGGGGAAATTGACTTCACCATGGATACCCGGCTATGAATTACCATTACGATGACAGCTTCTACCCTAATCTTTAAAAAAAAAAGGTATTAGCAGCAACAAAAACAAAAAATGTGGCACGTCTTGCATGCAGCAGGAATAAACAATTCCTCCAAAATGTCTCTTATTTTTAAATAATAATAAAAAAAGATACAGTATGCCAAATAGGACACAGTATGTAAACAAGCATGCACTCACCATCCAAAACAGATGTGGAGTGTCCCTACGCTCCTCGCTGTGTTTCCTATATTTTGTCCTGAGCACGGATCTCAAAGCAGCAGCTTCCACTGTAATACTGTAAATATATGTGTGTATGTGTGTGTGTGTGTGTGTGTGTGTGTGTGCGTACAACAGACAGACAGACACAGGGAGAGAGAGTGACAGTGTGTGTGTGCATTAAAGAGAGACAGAGCGAGAGAGAGGGTGAGAGAGGGAGAAGGGCTCCTCTGTTGTCATGGCAACAAGCCTGTAAGCCCCTGTAACACCCTGTCGGTCGTCTGCCATGTTTTTTTGTCTGCTCAGAGCTGTGGAGGTATAATTAGACCGAGGACAGAGTTTCTGCTGTTTTTAATTTTAATGAGGAGATTCATCTGAAAGTGTGGATGTTATTTTCTTTTATTTCTGCAGCAGGATTCCAGCTGCCAAATATCATGTTGTATCTTATAATGTATAGTTTTAAAGGAATTATAGATATTTAGAGATTCAATTACTCAGAAATTAAAAGAGAATTAATTTGCAACTATTTTGATTTCATTTTTTAAGCATAAATGTCAAATATGAGCTTCCAAAATGTGAGGATTTGGTGCTTTTTTTAATTCACACATGACAATAAACTAAATGAATATTATAATGCATTTGAGGACATACACCTTAAGCAATTTCCTGAGGATTAATCAATAATGAAAATATATTGCAGCTCTGTAGATACGTTATTCAAAGTAAAGTTATTATATATTATAGAAAAAACAATATTGGAGCTTAAACAGTTAGGTAATTAAGTCATTTTTTAAGCAAAATTCCTAAATATTTCCTCCTTAAATGCAAAGATTTGATTATTTTTTTGTCATATATGATAGTAAACTGAATATATTTGGATTTTAGACTGATGCTTGAACAAAACAACACATTTGAGGACATGAACTTTGTGCTATTTTCCGAGGATTAATCAAGACAATAATCTGCAGATTAATCGATTATGAAAACATATAATCAGTTGCAGCTCTGTAGATACATTATTCAAACTATACTTATTATATAAAATAGAAAAAATAAATATTGGATCTCAAGTTAGTTAGTTAATCAATTCATTATTTTAATTAACATTAATTAGCAGAAACGTTTAAGGAGACTGCAAACCTAGTTGTGTTGTCAAAAATATAAATTTTTACTGCATTTATTCTGCTGTTCTCTGCTGATAATCAAGAAAAAAACAAGCCTGTATTATTAGGTTCTAGCCTTGTTTGACAACACTAAAGCCCTAAATATTTTATTTAAGCTGCCGTTATCTAACATTACAGCAAATAACAATATAAGAGCTAAAATAGTTAAATGATTAATTTTAATTTTCAAATGACACAACGTTCAACGGTATCAACATATAGCTAATTTTTAAGCAGATGCCAAATATTTGCTTCTCATATGTGACAATGCTTTTTTTAATCATTATTTTAATTGACAAAAATTCATCTGCAATGTTTAAGTTATTCTTCAAGCAAAAATGACAAACTATTTTCTGGTTTCAGCCTCTAAAAAATGATAGTATGTTACTTTTCTTTGTTTTATATAACTGTAAATAAAATATTTCTATATTTTAGACAGCTGGTTAAGGAAAACAGCAAAAATGCAGACATTACTTTGGCTATTTTCTGACATTTTATAGATTAAAATAATGGCCAGATAATTAGTAATAACAATTAACTTCAGCTGCAGCCCTAAATGATATATAAAATTAAAATCATAATCAGAATATTGCTTATCTATTACTGAATATATGTTCTGAATATTTTCATCACTGCTTTTTTCAAAGGATTTCAGATATTCTTGTGTTGGTGAGTGGGAGGGACTCGGCAGTAAACATTGTATTTCCATTTCAGGGATTTGCATAATGTGCAGTTTCTCTGCAATCCCTGTTTCTGCCACATGAAACACAAAAGGTCACTTTAGGTTATATGTTCTAAATTTAGCCTAAATGAACACCATGGGACATCGATTTTCCTCTTGTTGCTTTTCGGTATTTCAGTTGATGCCTCTACAGTACTCGGTACAGTCATACTTATATATCATAACAAATCAGGCGTAGTGTGTGTGTGACAGCAGCTGATAATTTTTATTTTAATCAATGAATGCATAATTTGCATTTCATGTAACATTTTTGTGTTGGAGCTTATTAGGAAACAATAAAAAAATGCCTGAAAAACAGAAAATCCTGACATTTAAGAAGATAGAACCAGAGAATAGTTGCCATGTTTGATCGATATTTACAAAAACAAAACAGCAAAAAGACATATATATGTCCTTTGTTTTTTCTTTTTTCTTTTTTATGACTTTTAAGTCATGGTATATGTTTAAGTTGCTATGTCGTGTGTGTGTGTGTGTGTGTGTGTGTGTGTGTTTGTGTGGGTTTGTGTGGAAGAAATTCTTTGTTGGTTTTAGTTTAGTTTTAGTTTCACTAAAAAGAAAAAAAAACCTGGACAAGAAGCCCCACACAATTAAAAAAAAAAACAGAAAAATTAAACACATACATATACACACACACACACACACACACACAAATATATATATAATGTACAGATAAACGGGAATATATTATAGTAACATAACAGTTTAAAATAAATATATAAAATAAAAATATAAATAAGATAAAATAACTATTTAACTATTTAATTACGTTACCAAAATGAAGAACAGCTTTGTTGTTGACATTTTTTTTTAAATAAAATTGATAATAAATTCTTTGAACTATGCTATAAAATAAAATACCTCTAATATTAAATATTACGGTAATACGTGTGATATTATGGTACATTTTATTATAAGAAATAATGTTAAAATAAGAAGGTTCTTGACTGAATGAAACTCCGCCCCCTGCTGGCACACACACAGACACGCTCCTGTTTGTTTGTATGTTTGTTAATAAAGTTTTTTGAAAGCAACATGGCGGCGTGCATACCGCTGTGTGTGAAGATGTCACCCTCAGCTCTGCGGGGCTTCAGGTGTCTGTTGACGGAACAATATTCATCCAGAAAGCTGCTAAAATCTCTGACAGACGTCTGCAGACGAGGTGAGGCGCGTTTTTGGTGAGTCGTGTCGATGGTGAAGGAGTTTAAAGTTTATCCGTTTGTTCAAAGCTAATACAAAAAAAAAAAACAACAACACTTCTGCTTTTAATTCACGTGTTTATCTGTAGTTTACACTCTCTAAAGTTAACCTGACTCTACTATAAATATCTGACTTTATTTACAAACTTATCTTTTTTATTTTCACTGTTTTTATCAGCCCTTAAACTATCTGTCTCTTCCAACCTTTGGTCTTTCACGTTGTCTCACCACTGATGTAAAATGTAAACAAAAGACGCTAAAAGGAGCGAAATCTGTGTCAAAATGTCCCTAAAGGTTACTCGGTGAAAGCCCAGCCGGAGGTGGAGGAGAGCGGCGTGAGCTCGGCCGGGTTCAGCGGGCCTCTGGATCACTACAGCGGGCTGATCCGGGACGGGACGCTGCGGGGGGACGAGCACCAGAAAGCGGTGCTGCAGACTCTGGACCAGCTGCACAAAAACCTGCGAGGATACAGCAACACCCCGACATCCTTCTTATCCAAGGTACACAGATAAACCACTTTAAATTAATGTATAAAAACGATATTTTCACGAGGTGCAGGGGTGAAGATGGGGTTTGACAGTCACCAGGTGTTTACAGGGGTTTTGTCTGTTTATTTGGTTTATTTTATGTTTATTTTTTTCCTAGTCTGTCTTTTTCTGCTAATAAATAATAATAATAAATCGCAGATATTTGATTTTGAGTATGTAGGTGTATATATTTAATTAATTACTGTATAGGTTGAAATGAATAAGGAAGCTGGTTAATTAAAACTCAATAATTATGGAAAAGGGGTTGGATTAAGTATTTTTTTTTTTTACTTCTCACTCCTTTTCGAGTAATGTTTTTCATTGTCTTTTACTTTTTTTCTCATCTGTCTGCTTTTATATAGATTTTTTTTTTATTTTGATTTTTACCATTACATCTGAAATTTAACTCACTCACATTCTCAGAGACAGAAAACAAAACATCTACAACAAAACAACAAACACATCCATCCTAAAATAATCTTGCATCGCTCTTGACTGTCACCTCACCCCAAATCTAAAGCTAAAGGAAAAACAGTTAGATTTTGAGATTAAAGTCATAGTATTATGAAAATAGTGTAGTTTTGAGAATAAAGTCATAATATTATGTTTTTAAAAATTGGTAATATTATGAGAATAAACTCATAATTTTACGGGAATGAAGTTGTAGTTTTACCATCAACAGGAAATGTCATGTTGACTGTGTGTGGCACGACATGGCACCGGGGACAGTGGTTTCCAAGGAGACCACCTGTGCTCCTGATTTATGGTTTGCTGGCAATATGTTCATTTCCATAATACAATATCCCCTTTCTTGTAAAATTATGCCTTAATTCTCCTAAAATTATGACTTTCTTCTTGCAAAATTATAACTTTATTCTCATAAAATTCCGACTTTTTTTTCTTGTAAAACTACAACTTTTTTCTCATAATATTGACACTTTATTCTCAAAGTCTTAAAAAAAACATTTTTTCCCTCAGTGTGGCCCTAAAACTCAGTTTTAACTGTTTCTGAAGGCAAGCTCAGCATGATGAGGCTGAGATTTTTTGGTTATTTTTAGTCAGAAAATCAGAAAACCCAATTCCTGTTCAGTATTACTCCAGAAGTTTTAGATCCTTGGGCATTCCTAGAAATTGTGAATGCATGTCCCAATATCCTTTCTAAACAATTACTTAAATGGATTAATCATTTACAAAATTAGTTGGAAAATCAGTTGATAGCTCTTTGCAGCTGCAGCTGACAGCAGCTTTAATAAATGAGAGGATTTTGAATGTACACGTGTGTAATGCTGTGAGGCGGACACAGTACAAGTACTGCAAAATTAAATGTCAGATGAATTTAGTGCCGTCATTATTGAAGATGAAAGATGTGTGAGTCCAGAAATATGTTTGTGTTTGTGTTTTGTCTGTTTGGAGGAAATTTGAGGCTCCTGACTTTTATTTTTATGTGCAATCATTTTATAACACCAGAACTTGTTGATTTTCAGTTTTTCACCAAACCGAAGGCTCCAAAAGGTTACTACATCTACGGCGATGTTGGTAAGAGAGAAAAACCACAAACTGTCAACAAATGTACATTTAATTTCTCTGACATTTTGTGTTAAAAACTTTTTCCTAAAAGCTCTGGTACTCTTGACTGTTTCAGGCACAGGAAAAACGATG
This sequence comes from Plectropomus leopardus, assembly GCF_026936395.1. Taxonomy (NCBI): domain Eukaryota; kingdom Metazoa; phylum Chordata; class Actinopteri; order Perciformes; family Serranidae; genus Plectropomus; species Plectropomus leopardus. Next base: position 8,137,152 of record NC_142189.1, read on the forward strand.
GTGATGGACATGTTTTACTCATATGTTGAGACTGAAAAGAAAAAGAGGGTTCATTTCCACGGCTTCATGCTGGACGTGCATAAACGTGAGTATGCTTCATTTTTGGACGATGGTCTCGGTAATGATGTGACTGTTGATTTTCTTTGACTGTTCACAGCCACCAGGGGGCAAATCAGCCTTAAAGCTTTGTGTGAAGCCACAAATGAATAAGTTTAAGTTCAGTTAACAGTGAAGAGTCCTGCATCTAAAAGTCTCCCAGCTGCAAATGACACTTTTGGTGGAACGAGGAGGAAAACTACAAAAGCAGAAAATAGATTTCATTAATTTAATTGGTATCAAATTGACTTAAATGAATCTTTTAGAAGTCTTAAAAATGCTCAGACATGCAAGTAGGATTTTATGAATCTTTTTTTCTGATGTTGTTTTGTAAAACCTCATAATAATTTGTAACATCTTTTTCTGTTAAATAATTTAATAAATTAATTTTCGTCCAGAAGACAGGCCTAAAATGCCAGATATTTTTTTTTGCCTCTGCTGGTAAACTAAAACTAAACTAAATACTTTTATGATGATGTTAATTGTCCCCCATGTGCTCCGTTTTAAAACTTATTTTTTCAGCATTTGATGTAGATAATCTAACTTTTTCACTGGACCAAAAAATTGTGTTTTTGTTACAATAAACATTTGGGCAAAATAAAATTGTCCTTGTTCAGTTTTAGTTATTAGAAAATTGTTCTTAATTCCAAGTGGCATTAAAAAAAGGCTTTAAACATCTTAAATTGAACTTGCTTTAAGCTGCAGGAACCCTGGTAACATTTTTATCGTTGTAAGCATCTGGCCACCTTTGTTTTAGTTCGTATGACGAGAAAATATCAACCCGCGGTCCTTAATGGTTTTATTTCTCTCCATTCTTGTTCAAAATGACATTTGTCATAAATAAAACTTAATTCAAGTCCAGCTAACATCCCGCCTCATTAACACTTAAGCTTATCTTTGTTTTGTTTTAGTTATATTGAACCAGAATTAAGGTGACGAGTCGTTCAAAGAGAACAATTTGTTCATAAAGTTACATAAATCCACTGAATCTGCAGTTCTGTGCATCCACGTTAATATTTTTAGTGTCTGAGAATTAGAGGTCGGCTGATAATGTTTTTTCAGGGCCGATATGATGCTGATTATTAGTAGTTAATGAGACTGATAACCAATATTTGAAACCGATATGCATTCACAATTAAAATGAAAATATTTCTGCAAATATTGAGAAATCGGAATATAACAAACTCCAACACAAAACTTGGTTTAAATGGCTTTAGCAAATGTTTACTTAAAACTAAAACTTTCTACATCATAAACAACAAGTTTCCTGCAACTTTTTTAAATAAAGTCAAGTGAAAATTTAAATAAGAAATGAATAAATAAAGATAGTTCCCTAAGGTTTTACAGAGTAAAAGTTCCTCCCATGTTGACACTTTCTTTGTCACTTTTTAATTAAATAATTTTATCGGCGATCATTAAAATAAAATGGCAATACAGATAGCAGAAAAATGCCAAATATTGGCTCTAATAATCAGCCAGGCCGATGATCTGTCGACCCTGATTGAGAATGATTTTGTAATCCATCAGGCATCAGCAGTTCGGTGTATTTTACCAACAGCTTTAGTTGTACTTCATTTATCACTAACTGTCCGCTGCGCTCTCAGCATTTTTTTATCCAGTTTAAGCTTTTGTCTCAGCACTGGTGTGAAATGAACACTTCTCAATATGCTGTATTTAAAGTCTGTAGAACAACGCAGAGCTGTGTTTTTTTTAAAAGCACTTATATTTCCTGTTTTAACCACAACATTTCGGTTTTGCTGCATTTAAAGCTCTGCGTACGTGTTCTTTATATATAGGCGTGCTGCTGACAAAGCACTTTAAACTGGTCCAGTAAAAGTCTCCAGTGTTCTTTTTTTAACAACTTGTCAAAGACGTAACTATAAAAAATAATATATATCAAGTTTCTCTCACTCTTTGATATTGTGTCGAATTGATAAAAGTTAATTACACCACTTTAACTCATTCTAACTTTATATTTTATGAACAGTTACACCGCAAACTAAAGAGTAGAGATGTTATATTTATAAAAAAAAGTGGTGGTTTGTGTTTTCCAGTTTGTGTTTTCTTTAGCTTTGCAGTTTGGAGTATTTATGTGTATTCATGTGTATTTTTCCTCCAAAACCAAGACTGTTTCTTTTCCCTTTCTTTAGGGATCCACCGGCTGAAGCAGAGCATGCCAAAGAGGAAAGCAGGGAAAATGGCCAAATCTTACGACCCCATCGCTCCAGTTGCAGAGGAGATCAGTGAGGAGGCGTGTCTTCTCTGCTTTGACGAGTTTCAGGTAATTACCTCCGTACAGACACATTTAAAGGAGTCTGACATTATCGGTATAATTTTGTGTATTATTTAACCTAAACAGTGTTAATTCTTTCACTCATTTGCAGCGATGTTACGTGCCCGTTTCCAGGGTCAGGAAACAGGCTCGTAACATCGCTGCAGAGCCCACACACCCCGGACACAAACTGTTCAAACTCCTTCGTCTGGTAGGTGATTCGGATCACTGCACGCCAAAACATCCCGACATAGAAACAGTTTCTTCCCCCAGCCTGTCGCTCTGACGAACCCTTAACGGTCACAGAGCGTCAGAATAATCTGTATGACCCTTTGCACTGTTTTTAAATACCTCTTCTTGTAACTGCACTATTACGCACACGGACTTGTATATATTAGCTATAACTGTTTAATTAGGGCTTGCACAAATGTAAATTTAAAACCATATTTTTCTGTTTTTATTTTTATTTTTTATTTTCCTTTTATATTTAATGTTTAATTTCCTGTACATTGAGAGCTGAGCTGAAGCGTGATTCTGATCCTGATTATTTCTGAAACACATCTCAGGTGACTGATATCGCTGACGCCATGATTCTCAAGCAGCTCTTCGAGAATCTGTTTCTGAACGGTGTCGTTGTCGTGGCCACTTCGAATCGTCCCCCTGAAGGTAAATGTCAACATATCCTGAACATTTTTTTCGTCTGCCCTGAGAAACGGTTCTTGCTGCTTGAGTTTATCACAGCTAATCTCAAAGTTTTACATTACATGCTGTAATGTTTGGTTTTCTTTTTTAGACAGTGTGTTGTTACCATTTTTCTGTGGTATCTCAGACTGAGTTAGTGCGCCTCAGATTCTTTTGGGTATCAACACAACTTTGTGTGGACTCAGAAAAGGGTGACAATAATACATACAATCAATGTCCAAAAGACAAAACTTACATTTCTTTATTTTTATTAAAACGCTGATGAGCCAGCATGTCAAGAGAAAAAAAAGAACAGTTGCACACACCATTGTCTGTGTGTATCTTTTAATAACTTGGCAAACAATTCCCTTTGTTGTTTGTTGTTTGTCCCTTTGTTTGTTTTAGACAACATGATGACAACACTTGACAAACATAAGCACATTAGTCAAATTCTTGGTGAAGCACAATTATCTCTTATTTTATGCGCAATATTCTCATTTATTTATGATACGAGTGTAACACAAGCTTTTCACATCTGTGTTTTTGTAGGTTTGTGTGTATTCAGGTTTGAACTGGTGTGTGAGTTTTGAACTTAATTGCTTTTTATTTTTCTATCTGTCTATTTATCTTATACTTTTATTTTTATTCTATTTGAGCCCCACTCAGGTAGTGCAACTGAAAATTGTTTTATATATACGTGCACAATGACAATAGAGGTATTCTGATTCTAATAATTCACCACTTTATTTGTATAAATAGAAAAATATCCCACTTTTTTTCCTCAGATTTGTATAAAAACGGTCTGCAGAGAGTCAACTTTGTCCCGTTTATTGCTGTGCTGCAGGTAAGAAAGGACACTTTTTAAAAAGTAAAAAACTATAATCAAATATCTTCTTTTTTATTTTAAATGCACCTGTTGTTAATCGTTTGTCTCTCACATGCAGAAATATTGCCAAACTCTTCGTCTGGATTCTGGGATAGATTACCGCAAAAGGAACAGACCCTCTGCTGGAAAACTCTACTTCCTGTAAGAAATGAAACAGTCTGTCATTGTAAGCCAGATTTTCACCTCTTGTGTTCATGTTTTTTAATGTTTTTTCGTTACATTTACTGCAGCTCCAGTGAGCCGGATGTCGAGGCGACGCTAGACAAGATGTTTGACGAGCTGGCTTTTAAGCAGAATGACAGTAAGTGGACTTAAAAAGGAAATATGTGAAGTAATATGGGTATAATTTTAACTGTATTACTGCAGAAGTTACTATTATTCATGTCATACAAATAGTGTACATGTACTGTTTTTTTCCGCAGTTACACGACCAAGAATCCTGAATGTTCACAACAGGAAAGTCCGTCTGAACAAAGCGTGTGGGACCATCGCAGACTGCACGTTTCAGGAGCTTTGTGATCGGGTAAGTCTGTCAGTTCTGTATTTGTTTTATATCTGTCGTGTGCGACGCATATGATGACATAATTGTCGCAAAACTCTTTAGATGCATCAGACTTCTACTCTTGGATTGTTCAGTCTTTAAATGGATGTACATTTTTATTTTAATGTTAATTTTGTAACATTTCTTTGCTTGTTTTTGAAGTCTCTATCACAAAAATCTGATTATTTCTCACATTGCTGTTAATGTGCAATTGTGTAAAACTGTCTGCTGTTACGGTTTTGTTAATTGTCCGTCTAAAACAAAGTTGGGTTTCAACATTAGCAAGTGTTCATAATGAGCAGATATTTGACAGCAGTCTTTGCTCTCTTGGTTTTTCAATGAAATTGTGATTGCTGGTAACAGTTAAAAATGTGTCAGTTTTACAGTTTACATACACAATCCAATCTGTAATGACCTCATACATTTACAGAGTGCCTCCCTAAAGTGTCACGGATGATTCTGCATGTCAAGAGAAAAAAATCAAACATTTCTACACATAATTTTTCCTGTTTTTTCCTGGAACACCAACTTGGATATTCTGTATACCGATGATACAATCCAGCCATAACGCCCTAAAAAAAAGCCGTTTTAAACTCAGATGTTGCTTTAAAAAGTCTCTCCACAGTAGCCTTCAGAGTCAAAAATTAACTTCTTCGGTTTCTTGTAGACTAAAATGCCTGATTTCACAGCAGTTTTTCTAAAAAAAAAAAAAAAAGAAGTGTTATGCCTTTTGCAATGTTGCAATTTTTGTTAAAGCACTACACTAACTTTACCCCAAACTATGCGTATTAAATCAAACTCTTCTTCTTTCAGCATGTGCAATGCATCTGTGCAGTCGTGATGATTTGTCCGTCTGTTGTGCACACGTTTCACTCATTCTACGGGTGTGTTTTGTGTTAGAAAAGCATTCGTCGGTCTATGACATTTGTGATCCACCGAAACATTGCACAGGTACAAAACAGTCTACCTCCACTTCCATGAAGAATATCAGGGAACTGCCCTTCACTGTCTTTAGTAGATGCTTTTTGGCCAAGAGGGCAGCTTAAAACAAGATTTCAACAATAAATACAGACCGACAAATACAACTATCTCACAATAGAAAGAGCGAGCACCATCTCCAGTTAAAGTGCAATCATCAAATTTCAGTTATCATTGGAGTAGCATTCACATTGACCAATAGTGACCTTTTAAAAGTGACTTAAATTCCCCCATAGTGATCATCTCAGGCGGTTTCAAGTCAAACACAAATCTAAAAGCTTTTTTGTCAAGATCTGTGTGAACCATTTGTGTCACACATGACTGTACGTCCACAACCAGAAACAAAGAAGTGAGTATGACGATGTTATGCGTGGGTGGGTGGGGGGTTATGTTTGGTGAAACTTACAGGAAACTATGAAGATTGGTGAAATTTACAGGGAAGTTGCTATGATCTGAACAATTCAGAATTCACAGGAAATGGTTGAATCTGTGTTTATTGTTGCAACAGTTTTGCAAAATCTTAACATCCTTGAGGTGCTCAAATGTGCTTGTTGGTGTGCTTAAAAGATGCTATATTACGATAATGTTGAATGAAATATGAAAAATTTCACCGCTAGACTCAAAAAGAAAATCCAGATGTACAGTTTTTCATTTTATACATCTTTCCCTGTATTTCAGCCTACTGTTATTTTAAAAGTTGGGAACTCAAACATTACTTAAAACAAAGTTCCTGGTTGCGTTATGGATTTTTAAATAACCCAGCTGGCTCTGCAGGGGCTTAAGTGATCCACAGAAATGGACAAATAAAGTCATAAAACTGCGGGTTTCTGCGAAACTAGCATTTTCAGTCAAAATGTGGTTTTATTCCAACCCTGGAAATGCAAATTGCACAGTAACTTAAATCAGTGTCGTGCTCTATCCAAGGACACAGAAGCGTGTTTTTGAGGCCATATTATTGTGACATCCAGTGTGTGCATGAAAATGTTTCAGCCTCTTGGGGCCAGTGACTACCTGGAGATATCCAGGCTGTTTGACACCGTCTTTATTCGCCACATTCCTCTGCTGACGCTGAACAAGAAAACTCAAGCCAGGCGGCTCATAACGCTCGTGGACGCCCTCTACGACCACAAGGTACACTGCCGCACGCTTGACTTTCACCTAAACACCAAACTTCAGCTCTTATTTTAATTTTTTTTAATGATAATGTCATCTTATGTTTCAGGTGCGGGTGGTGATTCTCGCAGATCATCCACTGGAAGATATTTTTGTGCACAGTGATGATCACGGTCATGACGAGAGCCACATCCTGATGGACGATCTGGGGCTGAAGAGGGTGAGAGCTCCGACTCTGTTTCCACAGCTAAACCGGTTTTTCATGTTGGATGTGGGCTTCCAGTCGTAAAGTAGATGATTAAATGGGCTGAGACTGTCGGCTGGCAGTGAATGACGCTTAAACACACAGCGGAAAGTTATTGAATACACTGACAAATTATCTTAACCAGTACGTCTGTAGCTGAGTCATAGTTTCTTAATAATAAAGTGCATGCCTCAGATAAGACTGCTCAAGCCTCTAAACAGGGTTCCCACAGATCCTTAAAGTCTCCAAAAATGCGTTGAATTAATTCATCTAAAAATAAGGCCTTAATTGATATTAAATTTGAATTAATCTTTCAAAAGTCTTAAAAATACTCAGACATGGGCAGTAGGATTTTATGAATCGGCTTTTTTCTGACGATGCATCGTAAAATCTCAAAATAATCGTTAACATCTATTTTTTTTTGTTAAATAATTTAATAAATTCCTTTTCTTAAACCGGCCATGATGGGAATCCAAGAGGTGGAATCTCACACGCAAACTGAGAGACACAACATAATTTAAAATACTGTCCAGAAATGCCAGATATTCCTCGCTTCTGTTTGTAAACTAAATAAAATGTACAAATGTAAATGAAACGTTAGAAAAACAACCATAAAACAAATAAAATATATTGTTACGTCAAAACCTGAGTGCAACGAGGGAAAGATCTTTTAAACATGTGAAGACTGAAGATTAAAAGACGTTTAAATAGAAGATTTTAAAATGTAAAGATAAATCATAAAGGTTGGTGTAATAACTGCAGCACAAAGTGATCTTTCTGTTGAATTTTTACTAATGAACTAGTGAAACCATTTGATTTAGGCCTTAATCTGAAGAATTGCACATTCCCATAAAGAAGATTTTATCAAACTATTTCATCTTTGTGGTTTAACAGGATGAAGCCAGCAGTCTGTCCATCTTCAGCGGGGAGGAGGAAATGTTTGCCTTCCAGAGGACAGTGTCTCGCCTCACAGAGATGCAGACAGAGGAATATTGGTTAGAGGGGGACAGGAGCATGAAATCACAGGTGTAACATTTTTTGCAAAGTGGATCATGTTGCACAACTTCTTCCAAACTCCACAAACTGTCCTTCTCTCTGCCAAAAAACGGCCCAGTATGAACACTAACTCCCACTCTTCTCATCCTGCACAAACCCAGTGGGACTGCTCCTCAGTGTGTGTGTGCAAATGCTGTACAGAGAGTATTTATTGAAATCTTAAGGCCTTTTATGACTTTATTGTGACATTGCACTTTACATATCATTTTTAAGATAAACTTAAGGGTGTCATATTGCTTTTAACTCTGCATCACATAGTGGTCCAACAGTATATTATAAATCTGTGGGAACGAGCTGGACGAAAAAGATTCCCAAATGACTTTTATGAAGATTTAAGGGACATTTTAATCTTAGTTCTTTGAAAATATAATGATTTATATATGATCATAATGCAAAGCTTAATACAGTGGCAGCAAATTGATTTGGGGGATTTAAAGCTGTGTGTTTATTTCTGATGATTTATGTGGATGGTGCTGGTGAAATGTTTGTCTCAGGACATTTCACAGATGCACTGAACAACATTTGACTCCGTTAAGTCAGTATTTAAAAAAAGAAGGAATACATGCACTACAGAAAGTGTTTTCTTAGTTTTCATATTACATATTACAGTTAAATATTTTATGTATCTGTCTTCATAAACAAAACAAACAACGGTTCAAGTGTTTGCCTTTTTGCAATAATCTTTTCTTTATTTAAACACTACGTCATACTCACAGCCTCATAAAAAACAGACACAGTGTGGGAAGTGAAAGTGAGAAAAACCCTCAGTTTATCTCCTGTTCAAACAAAAAAAGTGTTATTGGGACTAACAGGCAGTTGGTGTTTATTTAATTCAGCAAAAACTAAATCATAAGATCTTTTTAAAGCTGTTTCGTGCTGGAAAATTTAACCACCTTCAACTGTGAATTAAATTAATTCAAATCATTTTTTTAACTTTTCTATGTGATGTAGTTTGGTCTAGTCAGTTTTATTTATTCAGTCCAAAAATTAAACGTAGTTATCTGAAGGAATGAGAGTCAGAAATACTTCATTGATCTCAGGGGGGAAGTTGCGGTCCGTTACAGTCGCTCTGATGCCAGCACAGAGAATTATAGTAACAACACAAGTATAAAAGAATATGAATTGAAATACAGGAAAAAGCAAATAATTGACACAGTATGTAAATATTTAAGTATTTAAAAAGCATGTAAATATGCTCAGTATGTAAATGTGTAAACATACATGTAAAATATCAAAATAGACAGCTCTAATCCGTGAAATTTAAATTATAATAAGGGTAATGTGCTGAGTGTGTAAATATAAAACCATAAAACTGTGCCTTATGTTACAATGCAATGTATAAAACTAGTATGTAAGGTAAAACAATAAGAACATAAATATGTGTGCAAAGCTACAGAAGAAACACTTAACTCCCCTAAAGTGACAATTTTCTCACCGTGCGTTAATGTTGAATTTGAGAAGAAACTTTATTTTTCTCATAGCCTCCGCGGTAAACGAAGAATCCAAAAAATTGAGAAAATTTATAATGAATACTAGTCTGTGTTTAATATATATAGCATAATATGTAATGTATATAATAATAAGAATATATAGCAAAATTTTATCAAAACAGTCATTTATAAACTGTCACATAATTTGTGCGGTATATTTCAAGTCTCATTTATCCAGTTGTAAGCTCAGTACTAAAACATGCAGCCCTTTTAGACAGGGAATTGAACTAAAAGTGAAACATATGTATGCTGGTCTTTAAAGCCAGACTCCACTGAAAAAACCACACGTTTTACTTTGTTTAACAGTGGAGCTGCTGGTCTGCTGTTGTCTCGATCAGTTGTTCATTTGTGTTTTTGTGTGAATTTGGGGAATCTAAACTTATCCATTAAACCATTGAATTAACTCAATAACACAAACTAACTAAGTGTTGGAGGCAGCAGCAGATCAGCAGCTGTCGTGTCCTGTGAAGTTAGAATTAGAGTTTCTGTCAGTGGAGTCTGGTTTTCTGCTCAGTTTACTGTCTGAACATACGGCTGGATAAACGAGACTTGGACTGCACGAGCTGTGTGACAGTTTGTAAACAGATGCTTTGATAGAGTTCTGCTGTTGTTTAACACAGACTCCTTTTTCTTAATTTCATCTAGGATTTCCTCTGTTTTTAGATTCTTCAATCACCATGTGAGAAAAACAATGTTTTCTTCAAGTATTCAACATAACACTGGGTGAGTAATTAATAAACGAATGATCCCTTTGAGCGATAAAGTATGTACATAATTTGCAGTTTACAATAGTTGCCATTTATTACAAACTTACTGACATTAGTACTGTAATTAAAAAACAAACAACCCAAAAACAATAATTATATTTTAGCTGCGATCAACCAGCAGCCTGATTGAAAAATTACATGGCACAATAAAAAGAAAAAGAAAAGAAATAACACAAGGTGGGTAATTTTAAGGGGAGATTTAAACATATTTAAATGCAAATGTTTTAAAAGTTTGACTACTCTGACAACAAATATATATATATGGTCAGTATTTATCCACTATAATATTACAATAAAGGAATAAATAAATAAGGTCATTATTTATTCAATATAATTTTACTACTATCCTTTTGAAACAGGCTGCGGGAGACAATTTTGATTAAAAAATGCAAATACTTGAACATTTTTAGAGATTTTATGAATTTTGAATGTCCTCAGTATTTCTGGTTATAATCTTGGTTGCATTTTTTAAATTTTTTTTTATCATTTTTGCAACAACAGATCTAAAGCTAATATTGCACAAAATCTAGTTCTCAGTCATTTTCGACAAAAACATCTACGTGCATGTATAATTACTTCTATTTCATGAGTTGAATATTCAAGTCAAATGACAGCATTACTTTATCTTTGTATTTTTGCATTATTAGAGACTGTTTTAAAATGCTTTGGTCATGTATTGAAGGTGTAAACGGTGATGTCACTGGCCTGCGGACTTCTCCACACTGTCACTTTAATTTCAGTGCAGTCCAGGGGGCAGGATCGTGAGGTTTTCCTTCTCTCGGACTCGCAGCGTTTGCACCAACCACAGCAGCAGCAGATTGAATGAAGAGCGTTTGCAGGCTGCTGGATACACGGAGGAGACCGTGCTGGCCTGTTCAAGATGCCTGAGATGCACAGCCACAATGCATCATGTTTTTTTAGCTCTTGAGAGGGCGGATTTGAGCCTCGTCACATTTCTCCACTGGCCCTGTTTTTAAAGAAAGCTGCTGCGGGGCCTTGAGAAAGCAATCTCCGCCTTGATGGTATCTGGACAGCAGCGCGCTGCACAGACGGCTGGCAGCTCTCTGCACGGATGATAAAGAACTTGGGAAAGGAAATGGTCAAGATGGCAGCTGTGTGCGGAGTGATAAAGCTGATGTGGTGGCATTAAGGTGTAGTATTTTTCTTTCTTTTTTTCTCTGGCATGCACGTCGCAGGATCGCGGTGCAGGACGCGGGCGCTTGTAAAGGAACGCTGTTTGGATTCCTCCGAAGACTCTCCTCTTCCTATCTTTAACCCCACATTTCGCGAAATTGCAATGCATGCAGACGAGGGTGTGGGCTGTGCACGAGAAAAGGCAATGTTTTGTTAATGCTGGTCAGCCCGATCTGCTCTGCGGATAGACGCCTTGCAGGAGGACAGACAGACAGACACGTGCTGGGCTGCAGGCTGGACATTTGCATACCGTGCATAGTAAATAAACCGTCTCAGAAGCGTGCACACAACATTGATGGAATGCGACCTGAGTGATTTTATAACCTTTTGTGCAGCGACCGAGATATTCAGATTAACATGGCTGAGGCGCCGCGCAACGAGCCTCCCTTAAACGTGGAGATCGACCCGGATTTCGAGCCCCAGAAGCGGCCACGGTCCTGCACTTGGCCCCTGCCCCGTCCCGAGTCTGGTGCGGGCAAGCCCGGGACAAATGACACTGACGTAATCCCTGAAGAAGAGGATGATGAGGGTGGCAGCACGGAGAGCGCTCAGCAAGCCAGCGGCGGCGTTGTTAAACCGAGCAGCAGCTCCGTCTCACAGCCTGTGGAGGTCCAGCGCGGCCCCTGCAAGGAGGAGGCCGCCGATGGCTCGCCTTCCTCGGCGCAGACCCCCGCCGCGGCTCCGGGCGGCTCTGCCTCCCAGCAGCTGAGGAAGTCCTCCGCCCGCAGGAACGCCTGGGGCAACTACTCCTATGCAGACCTCATTACCCAAGCCATCGAGAGCTCCCCCGAGAAAAGGCTGACCTTGTCCCAAATCTATGACTGGATGGTGAGGTCTGTGCCATATTTCAAGGACAAAGGCGACAGCAATAGCTCTGCTGGCTGGAAGGTGAGCAGTGACATGCTGGTGCTGTCATCATAACAAAGACCCATGATGTGGTCATGTAAAGACACACAAGGCCAAAATACAAAGTATTCAGATCAGTTACTTAAGTAAAAGTACTAATACCACACTGTGAAAATACTCAGTTACACTAAAAATCATGCTTTGAAGATAGAAAATATAATCCAGAAAAATCTTCAAACAGAACAAAAAAAGTACACACCCAAAAAACTCAAAATTATTTAAAAAAAAGAACATTTTAACCCCCCTAACTTATTTAAATAAAAAAAAGAAAGTAGAAAAAACACCAAACCTCAAAATTCTAAAAAGAAAAAAGCAACCCAAAACTCAAAATTATTATAAAAAAAAAAAGAAAGGAAGAAAAATACATCCTAACATATATATATATATATATATATATATATATATATATATATATATATATATATATATATATATTTTTTTTTTCTTTTTAAAAAAAACAACTGTAACATGCTGGTGCTGTCATCATAACAAAGACCCAAGCTGTGGACACTTAAAGACACACAAGGCCAGCAGTGGAAGAAATATTCAGATCCTTTACTTAACTATAAGACCAAGATGGTACTTAAAAAAGTAACATAACCAAGAAAATGTAACTACAGTTTGAAAAGTAAAAGTAGCCAATGCCGAAAAATGTTCAACCTCTCCATACACACAAAAAAGAACACCACACCCAAAAAACTCAAATTTATTAAAAACAGACAAATTATTTAAAAAAGAAAATTGAAAAAATACCCACACTTCAAAGAAAAACATGAAAATAACCAAAATTATTTAAAAAAATAGAAAAACATCCAAATAATCAAAATTATTTAAGAAAAAAAGAAAAACAGCCAAACTCACATAATTTAAAAAATAGAAAAAAACACACCCCATAAAATGCCCAAAAGAAGAAAAAAAAACATAAAAACGTCAAAATTATAAACAAAAATGAATAGAACAACCCCCAAAGCTCAAAATTATTTTTAAAAATATAGAAAAAGACTTAAATGTTTATCAAAATAGTTTGCAATTGACTGATTAAACAGCTTATCATTTCAGCTGTACTTGTGTACAGTTTGATAATTTAATTTGTTTAAAAACATATTTTATTTAAATTAAATAAAATTTAAAAATAAATTACTCAAGTAAAGTACCTTGAGTTCATACTTAAGTACATTACTTGAGTAAATGTACTCAGTTACATTCCACCACTGCACAAAGCATACAGCTATGTTAATGTAGAGATAGAGGAAATTGCAGAAACCACAATATATGGGATAATTTCGGATTTCAGGTTTATTTTAAGGCACATTTGGGAGCCTGTATAAAGCCTGTGTAAACAATCAGCAGGGGGTTTGGAAATATGTGGCTGCCTGACAAGCACATGGTGTAAAATGACCCATGTTGCTATCAAAATAAAAGGGTGCAGCTGTAATAGTGTGTGCATCAAATTACACACACTATTACTCCTGCACCTAAAGCAAAATCAGAGCACACACTAATCCACTAAACACAGCCGTCGTGTGTATGAAAGTCGAGACTCAAAACAGGCGATGCAAAGTTAATTTCACTTTCAGACAAACTGCTCACGCTGCAGCACAGGGGCTTCTTACTTACAGGCTCCGGCGGGGCCCTAGCTGCTTCTGTTTGATTTTAAGGATTAGTTCGGCCTGGAAAACCAATTCATCTGTCATGGAATCAAGTCTGATGAAAGCTTTGAGCTTTGCAGGATTTAGATGGTGTGGGGGGTAGAAAAAACTCTGGAAATAGGTTTGTAATCCGGTGCAACTGTAGGATGTGGGATGCAGGCTGATTTTCCAGGGAGTTTCTTCATGAAGAAATTACAGTAAGGGTCAAGATTGTGGTTTAAACCTCCGCATACTGATGTGACATGTTGATGGGAAGCTGAGTATAAAATTTAAGCTGTGTGTCGATGCTAATAACTGATTAATCTGCACAGAAACAGTTAATACTTCAGATAGCGGCGGTCAGTTTTCATTCATGTTTTGGATGCTACTCAGTGTATTTAGGAGCTGCAGACAGATATTGGCTGGGTTAAAGTTATTATTTTATACTATATTATTATTAGCATTATTTTTTATAAAAACTAATTTTAGAATAATTTTCCATCTTGTTTATCAAAACAGTTGGCAATTGATTTTCTGTCGATTGACAGATCAGTCAAATAATCATTGCAGCTGTAGTTTGATATTTTAATTTGTAACAAAACATTTTATAAACCCTTAGGTTTTTTTATGCAAAAATCATAATTTGTAAAGTACCTAAAGCATTCAAATAAATGTAGTAAAGTAAAAAGTACTATATTTTAAATGTAAAATTATTATAATTATATTATAAATAAAAAATTCTCCATTTTTGCATATATATTATCTTCCCCTGTGTTTTAAACCGTTTTATAATGGGACATTTCTTGCCCAGTTGGCCTTTTTTCTATGTTTTCGAAAGAAATCAAACCAATTTGCTCAGGTTTTAAAGGCCTTAAAGGCATCTAAACGCGGCACAAGAAAACTGCTATCAATCCAGACTGCAAAGGGTTAATGTTAGGCTTTCAGAAGTGCTGATATCAGCATTTCCTGAGAGATGCTTTGTGGCTGTGTGACATTCAGCAATAAGCTTAAGGTTGGTTCATCTGCATAAGGGGGACTGTGTGCAAAACTGTCCTCAGCAGCGTGTGGAGGGTGGGACCGAGAGGTTGTAAATCCAGACCTGTCACACTTCTCCGCACCACATTCAATGACAACCTTTGTGTGCAGCTCCAACACGAGGTTAAATCCCCCCCTCTGTTGTGAATCCAAACAAAATACTCAGCTCCCATACAGATGACCAGCCAGCGGCTCGACCCCCGCCGTGTGCCACACTGTCTTTTTCACGTGGCCCGGGCACAAGAATCAATCAGCTGACTATAAATTATGTAGGTCAATGTGTAGCACTGTGAGAGAAGCTCAGTGTTTCTCTTTGGATCTGGCTCTGGCGAAACTGGCATTGCTCCAGTCCCCGCTCAGAACGAGGCTCTCTGCTCAAAGGGTGCTGCAGAGCTGCTATGACTGCATGGGGGAGGGGCAGGCAGGAGTTGCTCTTTGTGATTTATCTTTTATACGTCGTATGGTTCCTACTGTATCTACCTGTGTAGCACACAGGACATTTAACACATCTCTAAAGCTTCAAATATTCAATAATGTCCTCGAGATCTTTATTTTTAAGAAGCAGGCCTGGTAGCTGTTGCTGCTGCATGTCACACAGACTGTTTTCTCATCGAAAATATAACAGGAATTTTGCATGTGATGCCAGAAATACTGTTTACCCCTTTGACATTTGGATCATGTTTTTTGTACTGCATTCACACCCCTTTCAGAAATATTTAAACCACTGAAACCTGCAGAAAATTGGTTTGATTCATAATGAAAATGTTGGGAAAAAAATGCACTTTGTGGAAAATTTCTTGAAACTTTGCAAGATATGTTTAAAAAATTTCATGAAATAAAAAGATTTAGATTTTAAAAAAAAGATTGGGGAAAAATGTCCAGAAAGCACTAATTATATTTATCACAATTATATATTCAAAGTTATTTCACAGAATTACCATATTTTTCATGCAATTTTCTCAGGTCATTTTGTTTGTTTGTTTTTTCTCCCTCATTCTTCTTTTTTGTACTAATTTTCAGTTAATTTTCTTGCAGCTTTTTTATTAATTTCTTGATAATTTTGAGTTATTTCTTCTTAGGTTACTCATCACCTTGTTCCAATGTTTTTGAAATTAATTAAGTGAATTTATTCAGGTTTCAAAGCAAACCTCAGCTATCTGTATCCAAGAGGTCGACACAATGAAAGCATCGTCTGTGCAGCATAACATTTTCAAATTCAAATTCAATACCTATGTAATATAAAACTGCAGCTGTAACACATTTTTCATGCATCAAAGAGTAAAACTGAACTATCTGGGCATTTCTGAGGTTGCAGATTATGTTTTATTGTACTGTACTCTGCTATATTGCAAAGTGCACCTGCTATTCAGTCCACCTGTTGTAATATAATACAATCCAATACAGCAACACTGCAATTTACAGCCTCATAAATGACCACAGAGTTGAATCAAAACTGCTCTGACAGGCACAACCAGAATCAGTGTCACAAAGGTTTTATTTATTTATTGCAGGGCTGTTGTATTTGATTTCTTCAGACTGAATAGGACAGCTGTTGCTTCATTGTGTCCACACCCTGTGCAAATGATTTAGTTTTAAAAAGTCTGTACTTTTTATGGATTAACAGACAGTGAAACTGACCCAGCTGACAAATGTGATGTTAGATATCATGCATTTTAAAAAAAAACATCTACAGACACTCTTTTTCATATAGTTAGAACGTGTCATCACTAAAATCCTGCTAAAAAATTGGGATGCATCACTCCAGTCTGCTTGATCAGTTATTTTCACAATCAATCACACAATTATTGTCTTGGGTGATCACTTAATTTAGTCTATAAAATGTTGTTGTCAACCATGTTTTTAATAGTGAAATCATGAACGTGTGTCGTCCTCTATAACTGCCTTTAGTCACAATAGCACTGGTGTTAGTGGAGTTAGTCCATTTTAGTCGAGTAATGTGTCCTCAGCATGCAAATGGTGTTAAAATTTGCATACTTACAGCAGCAGGTTTTCCCAAATTTTACATATAGCCTTGTTTTATGGACATTTGTGCAGATTTTCAGCCAAATTAAAAAAGAGAGACCTCCCGCGCAAGACTAAAAACATCCATATTTCCTCCAGTCACAGGTGCAGGCAAAGAAAACATGAAATTCAAAAACAAACTGTGCGCTCTGGGAGTCGCTCCCACTGTGTGTTTTGTTAACACCTGCACTGCTGTGACATTTGGAGTGCTGTCTTCATATTCTTGGCACTCTTTATCAAATAATCAGAGATTTTTCTGCTTTTAATTATCAACTCAGCCTTCTGGTTATAAAACCAGCTAATGGAAATTGACACATGCCAGCTGATGAGGGAAGGTAGGTTTTAAGCCACATTGAAGCGGGTTGAGTTAAAGGTGAAGTCAGAGGATATTTTGTTATTTCTTCTCATAACAAATCCCATGAAGAAAAAAAAATAACTTTTTATGTGTTTTTATGTGTTTTCAAAGCCATACCACGTATAATTTTGCAGTTGAAAATAGTCGCCAACAAATGAAGTATTTACATGTGTCTGAGTAACATTTGCCAAAAACTGCCAGGCCCAGCTGTTTAAGGAATAGTGATAATTATTGAATAATTAATGAGCATTTTCTAAAATAATTATGTATTTTTGATCTGTTTAAAAAAAATAGTTTGACATTTTGGTGGGAAAACTGTCAGCAGCCGGTTAGCTTAGCCAGCTAGCTCTGAAACTGGAAGTCAACTAGTTTGGCTCTGTCCAGCACGTGTCATTTTTTCATATTTGCTAAAACCTTCAAGGGCCAACTGTTTTAAGAAAGTGTAAAACTACTTGATATTTTTTTACTTGTTTTTAAAAATAGCTCAATATTTTTGTGGAAAAATTGCCAGCAGTTGGTTAGCGTGGCCTGGTTAACCCAGAAAAACTGGAAACAGTGAAACAATAAGCTTGACTGTCCACAACTTGTCATATTGTTTTTAGTAACATTTGCAAAAAACTACAAGGCCCATATATTTTAGGAAATTTGTGAGCCTTTTCTAAAAATAGCTATCTATTTTGATCGGTTTTTGAAAGATTAGTTTGACATTTTGGCAGGAAAACTGCTAGCAGCCGGTTAGCTTAGCATAGCAGCATCTAGCTTGGCTCTGTCCACAAAATGTCAATCATAAATAGAATTTGTGAAAAACATGAAAGCCCAGCTGTTTAATGAAATTAGTGAGCCTTTAACTAAAAATAACAATGTATTTTTGACTTGTTTTTGAAGGAATATTTTGACAATTTTGTGGGAAAATTAACCTGCAGCCACTTAGCGTAACCTGGCTCGCTCAAAAAATGGAAATTGTGGAAACAACTAGTTTGGCTCCATTTAAAAAGAGCCATTTTACTTTTTTTGGATTAAAGACTAGAGTTAATTATTAAAGTTTAGATGTACTGGCTCTAGTCTTTGTGCTATAAGCTAATCGGCTACTGGCTGTAGCTTTATATTGAGTTTACATACATGATGAGAGTGGTGTTGATCTTCCCATCTAGTGCTTTACAAAGTATTTCTTTAAGATTTACGCGTTCAGAAGAAACAAATGTGCTAGGGGATGAGGGCTACACGGTAAATCTGAAATATTGAGAGATCATCCAGCACATTGTTGGTTTTGGCCTTTTTATGGGATTTCTTGACAAGTAAAAAAAAAAAAAGAGAGAGAGAGAAACACTATCCTCATAATTGTAGATCAGTACTTTAACCTTATCAGGACATCATTGGTTAATTCTGAGTAATCAGTAAAATCCACCAACTTTTCCAGTAAACTCATGGGGGGTTGAAGGGGGAAATAAAAGCACATTGTAATGCCTTAAGTTTTATTTCTGAGAGTCATATGTGCTTTGCTGTTGTTAGTGATAAGAGTGTTTACCAGTTGAGCTAATCTTTTAATTGGCTTGAATGAGGGCTTTGCTGCAAGTTTGATGTCAGCGGGTCATTGACTCATTGCATTCAGGGGAAAACTGCCACCAAGGCTTCATTGTGATCTTTCAGTCATCACAAAGCTGGAGAGCAACTTCCCTCACAGCTGCGTTTTATAGGATCCATGCGTTGAGCTGCTTTAGTGTTTGATTAGTTTAATCTTCTGATAGAGGGACTTAAATCGGACCTCGGTTTACTCAAGTTAATTCAAGCTTAAGAGAATTATGCTGGGCCCTCTCCCAGTGAACTTGGCCTTTGGGCTGCAGAGATCACTGCAGAGTTTTCCTCGGTTGCTGCAGAGTGACTCTGTGCAGGACGGTCATCAGCAGGCTCCAGCTGTTTAATTTTGTACATGGTTGGGAACATCTCCGGGGAAATCCTGTAGACCTTTCTGAGCAGCCAGAAATAGGTCACAGTGTGAGGTGCAAAGTAGAAGTGTTTCTAAGACACTGCTGTGTTCGTATGCTTCACAGTGCTTGCTTTCAATAGTTAGATTAGTTTCAAAAACCTTGATTTTTTTGTGTGGGAGGCCGACAGCATTAGATTCTAAAATGTAATTTACTTAATTTTCTACCCCTGGTGTACTGGTTCCCAACAAAATAAGGAGGTGTCAACTTGGCATTTGTGAGCAGCTTCACTGGCCTAGTTTGTTAGGAGGCATGGGGAATTTGACAAAAACGTTCATGAAACATGGATCTAATTGTTTTCCTTGGTTTTTATTGCAGAATTCCATCCGACACAATCTGTCCCTCCATAGTCGTTTTGTCAAAGTACAGAATGAAGGAACAGGGAAAAGCTCCTGGTGGATGGTCAACCCAGAGGGCGGGAAAGGAGGCAAAGCTCCCCGACGACGGGCTGTATCGATGGATAACAGCAAGTACATCAAAGGAGCGCGAGGCCGTGCGACAAAGAAGAAAGCCTCGCTGCAGGCAGCTCAAGACGGCAGCTCAGAGAGCTCCTCCAGCCTCTCCAAATGGACAGGAAGTCCCACCTCCCGCAGCAGTGATGAGCTGGACGCCTGGACAGACTTCCGCTCCCGGACCAACTCCAACGCCAGCACACTGAGCGGTCGACTGTCCCCGATCCTGGCCAACCTGGAGTTGGACGAGGTTCCTGATGACGACTCGCCCCTCTCCCCGATGCTGTACTCCAGCCCCAGCAGCATGTCCCCGTCCACGGGGCCCACAGGGCTCTCAGACCTGGCAGGAACCATGAACCTAAACGACGGGCTCTCTGACAACCTGATGGACGACCTTTTAGACAATATCAGCCTGACAGCATCCCAGCAGCCTCCTCCTGGAGAGGAAGACAACGGAGCCAACGGTCAGGGGAGCTCAGTGTTTACCTTCAGCTGCTCAGGAAGCAGTCTGGGTAGTCCCTCTGGCAGCTACGGGCCGAACCCACTTTTTAGCCCGCCGTCCATCACAAGCCTGCGTCAGTCGCCCATGCAGACCATCCAGGAGAACAAGCAGACCACCTTCTCTTGCATCTCGCATTTCAGCGACCACCAGACCCTGCAGGATCTGCTCAGCCTGGACTCCCACAACGTCATGCTCACCCAGTCCGACCCGCTGATGTCACAGGCCAGCACCGCCATCGCCCTGCAGAACTCCCGCCGCAACGCCATGCTGCTCCGCAAAGACCACATGTTGGTGAACCACACTAGTGCGGGCGAGGCCCAAAGCTCTTCAGTGCCTGGTTGGCAAGCTGGCTTGTCAACCTCTGACAAAGACGCTGGCCTCTCCGACGCCAAGCAGCCGCACCTGAAGTCTCCCAGCAAGAACGCCTCTATGCAGCTCGGCTCTGGTTTGTCCGGCCAGGACCGCTTTCCCGCCGATTTGGACCTCGATGTGTTCAACGGCAGCCTCGAGTGCGACATGGACTCCATCATCCGCAATGAACTGATGGACGCAGACTGCCTGGACCTCAGCTTCGACTCGCGCCTCACCTCCGCCCAGAACGCCAACAGGAATTCAGGAAGCTTCTCCAGCTCGAAACAGACCTCCCCTCACAGCTGGGTACCGAGCTGAGAAGCTCTGTCGGGGTAAAAAAAAATTGGGGAAAATGTAAATTGGGGTTCATTGTCCTGCGTTGTGAAACTAGAGGGAAGAACGTACGTAAAAGTGTATTCATGTAGTATTTTTTCCATTATTTTCAATGTGAGGCATTAAGTTCGGTACTGTATTTTAAGTGTCCGAGACACACTATGGTGTCTTCACAGCAGAGAAAAAAAAAATCTTTAAAAGACCAATGCCGGGGCGGTGTGAACAACAGTATTGACTGGAATGGAAGTACAGGACATTTTGTTGAAACTATACGAAAAGCATCAACTCGTGTTAGTCTCAGGGAATCACTCGTGCAGTATCACAAAGTGATACATGAAACTGAATTACGTTTTCACCCTGCTTTCCCTCCTCTATCACACCCTTTCATACCTAAACCGACATTTTTGCCAAACCAGCTGTCAACCTGTTGTGAGTGACAGCCTGTTTACAGAAAAAAAAGCTGCAGAGAATGTTACATTATTACGTTCCAGTGGAGGATACTTGACAAGCTTTTTTTTATTTTAAAGTTTCTTTGAGAGACGTAGCCTAAAAACAGACTAAAAGATTTTAAAAAATGTTAATGAAAAGCTTTTTTTTCCCATCGATGCACAGCACCAAATATCAATCTGTAGAGGTTAATATGTTATCAAGATGTGAACTGATCTACATTGTGTGGTTTTTGTATGTAATGTTTTATTTTTATTTAGCGAGTTTACCCTGTGATTTTAGTGACATTACTGTGAATTCTGTTCCTTCTGAAGAGGTGCATTACTGAAGTCTTGATAATATGGTGTTTCTGCTGCAGATCCCTCTTCACCATCTTCCTCCCCCCTCCTCCTCCTCCTCCTCCTCTTCCACTTACTGCAATATTGGAAGTACTGCTCAGTATACAGAGTTTAGGACAGACTTAAGGACCGTGTTTAGCGAGAAACTCTAGCTCTAGTTGACACCATTTAGCAAACACGTATTTGGATTAACCACACTTAGAGACTCCACAGCACTCAGCTACAATATTTTGGTGTTTGTTAATTTGAAGGAGTTCTTGGTGCTATAAATAAGAAGATAGCAGGGAGTGGCTGCAGACGGAGCAGCATAAGTAGCCTCCCCTTTGTTATCAGCACTATAGCAGGTGCTCGGTTCAAATGGTGTTTCCAACCCTGTGAGAGGAGGTGGTGTAGTATCTTTAGAGCCATTTTTTGCCATTTGAGAAAGAAACAACCACAGTATTTTAAATATTGCCAAAATATTTCTGCATTTAAATAAGTGGAAATAAGAGGATATACAGTGTATAAATATTAGGAACAAGTGCTATAAGGGCAAAAAAATAAATAAATAAATACATCGACATCAGCACAGTTTTTGTAGGAACATCAGGATGAACTTTTTTTTAGTTTACATTTTTTATCAGCTGGAAACTGTCACTGAATTTGTCTTATTGTTGAATGCAATTTTATTTATTTTGATTTCCATGCGTACATATTTTGTGCTTTTATGACATGCGGTTGAGCTTGGTAAAAGCACTTTTTGTTTTAATGGCCTGCTCAACATTTTTTACCACCTTAATCGGATATCGATCAGGACCGACAGCAAACAGCAAATGGTGTCCTCCATTTAGAGTTGTTAAAAAATCTTAATGTTACGTCCTGTTGAATTTAAAAGGAAAGTTCACCCCAAATCAAAAATATCTATTTTGATCTCTAAATAGTCAGTCCTACTCAGTCCCTCCAGAATTTTGCAGGCTGTTTTGGATGTTTTTGTGGCTTGAGATGCCTGACGGCAGCTTTTCTAAAAAATTGTGATGCATTTGCACAGTTTTTAGGAAGTTTTGCAATGAGGTTGCAAGGGCAAGTGAAAATTGCAAAAATAGTTGCAATACTATCTCCAATTCAGAGCCAAATACTATGAGCATCCGGTGTTATAAATTAAAAGCCCCTTTTACAGTGCCTGTTCAGCGTAACAACATCGTGAAGCAATGCTGCATCACTGTTCGATTGTGAAATGGGGGAACAGAGTTGTCTTGCCTTTAAGCTGGTAGTGGAGCCTCGTAACAGTGCCAAAAAGATGAGCTGTTGCTTTTATTTTAATGCAGAGCTGAAGGATTGTATCAGTGAGCCGCTCTCCTCCTGCTGTGCCTGCCCGGTTGACAAAAGCTAACATAACAGCATTTAACATCCGAGACTGAGCCATAATACAGTCCCAACAATGTCACAATGACACTGATTCTGTCATTAAGCCTGTTAATAACCGTTGGGTAATGTAATGTTAGCTGTGTGCTGCTTACAGTTAGCCGTGGGCTAGGTGGGAGAAGAAGGGGCTGAGTGAATCAATACACTGCATATCACCGTGCAGAAGCAAATGTGCATCTAGTCATGGGTGAAAGGCTCGTGTTTGTGACAGCACAAGATGTAAACATTAATGGCGTCCATTAATGTTTGATGCATGCTTTCGTCTGCATGTTGATATGGGTGTAGTCTGACTGAAAGAAAGTAGTTCTTATGTGAAATTGCTCACAATAACTTCTGTGAATTATTTTGAGTAACCGTGTCATGATTTCTGGAAAGAGACATAGCTGTTGAGTTTTTTAAATTTATCTTTTGGCGCTTAAAGCACCACAAGCTGAGTGCCATCTAGTTTAATTGTTTTGGAGAGAAGGCAGACATCTCTACGGCCGATATCTCCATCACTCAGAAACTCGCACCAAAACGATCTAGATTAACTGATTGCACTGTGGATCAGCGGAAAAATATGTATTTTTGATTTTGGTGTGAACTGTCCCTTTAAGTGCAATATTGAATCCCATTTGCTCACTGTCTGATTTTACAACAAATTAATTTCGCACAACAGTGCTTCCAAACATTTTTTTGTAGCTTCACATGGATGATTTCAAACTGACTTAACTTTTTTCTACCTATATTAATTTTGAGTAACTCTCACTGCCAATATTCCAACTCCATTTCTTCCTCTTGCTCCTACAAAAATAAAAGAGACATGACATTGCCAGTTGTAATTCCAATTCCTATCTTGGCTGTATCAGAGATGGTGCATGTAAATAAAGCTTAAAGAACCACTGAAAATCTGAGTTTGTTTGATCTACCTTTGTTTTATTTCTGTCTCTAGAGGAATTGCACAGCTGCAGACTTTGACTCTGCAGGCACCAAGGAGGCCAGTAGCTATTGGATAATCACATCATGAGCTAAGAACCAATCACACACTGTATCCAAGAGGAGCGGACCCGCCGAGATTAAGGTTTTTGAATGCATGATTGTTGAGGTAGCTGCCGCTCAACAACTGGTGCCCAGTTTTATATCTACATACTGTTCTGCACATAAATGGTAGGTATCTAAAAATTCATTGGTATCATAATCTGACAAACACACTCCAGTGAAGCGTTAGAGCCCTCTACAGATCAGCTGCAGTCACTGAGGACAGGAAACAGAGGAGGCCTGTCTGCACGGATGTTTATCTCCATGGATACAACACAACAAGTCAGCATGTGGAGGCAGAGATTTGGCAGCACTTGAGGAAGTGTATATTCTGTTTTCTTAATGTTTGAAATGTTTGGATTTCCCGGTGTCTTAAGAGTGTTGATCCTGAGCCATGTGTGACATATACAGAGTGTCCTCTGCTGTTAAAGTGGAGCAGATGGAGGCAGATCTGTCGCGTCAACTCTCAGCACTCAGAGCGGAGATCGAGGAAAATGGATTTCCTCAAGGAGTAACCCCCTCCGGATGTTACAGGTGCGTTTGTAAGAAATACATTTTGCAAGTAAAGTCAGCTTAATTATGACAGTAAAATAACTTACTTTTTCCAGCAGCATCAATTTAATTTTGCAAGTAAAGTCAACTTAATTTTACAAGTAAAGTCAACTTAATTTTACAAGTAAATTTAAGTTGACTTTACTAAAATATCTGGCTATCTCCTGAATGGATTGCCTAGAGGATAAATTATTTGATTAATTTGTAAAATCAAAATCATGCCCTGATGAAGATTTTGTGTTGAAATGCATCAGCATTAAGCCCATTAATTAAAGGCTTTTAATTTTCTTTTCCTTTTTTTTTTTTTTTTTTTTTTACTTATTTACAACAGAAAAAAACAAGTCTAACATCTCTCTCTTTTTCTGGTAATTTTTGTCCTTTAATACCAGTTTTTGAGACCCACATGTGAAGCAGCACTCCTCAGTCAAACTTTATATTTTTGTTTTCTGACCGGATACCTGCAAAACGAATAACATAACCATAAGCCTCAGCTGTAGGCCTATTTATTTATTTTTTAACAGCTAATTAGAAAGTGTTAGCATTCTAGAGCACTGAATTTTGCAAACATGGTAAACATTAACTTTGTGCCAGCTAAATATCAGCATGTTAGCATTGTCCTTAACAGTTCACTCAGTACTACTGCTGCTGGAAACACAGCAATGACTAGCAAATTGACAACCAGTTTTGCTTTGTGTTGGTTTTAGAAAGGTTGAAATGTTTTGTTTGAAATGTGCAAATGTAACATATTCGGGGTTTGTATAAATCTGCAATGCCAATATTTTTTTTTCTAGTGACAGGGGGTCCATGTATCTTAAAAAAAACCCAAAAAAAACGAGTGATTATTGGATTTTCAATGCAAAAATTAAAATTGAAATATAAGATGATTTTCTTTCTCATAGTCAAAAGGGATAAGCAAAATCTAAAAATTGGTTTGATTTTCATTTTCTATTTAGAGTATCAAAAAACAAAATCACTTGGCACGTTTCCACTACATGATGCCGAAAAGTCCCCAACACCAAAGGCGAGTAGAGTAGAGCCAGTACCATGTAGTGCAAATGCGCCATTAGCGGGAAAGACGAAAAAAGATCCCGTTTTTTCATTTTCTGTGACCGGATGCAACAGTGTCCCAGGTGGACCTGCCTCCACACCTCATGCACGCGCAGGCTCGTAACTACGGCAACCGATGCGGCCAAAGAGAGGACATGGCGAACACACCGGTAAGAACGAAGTACCAGCAATAACAGCAGAAATTGCGTGTTTACGACTATATTTCAGCTAGAGACAGGGTCTTCATTACATTACCTGCGTATTTATAAGTAAGCAGTCAGTGTGACGCCGGTAACGTTACAGTGTTTTTGAACGTACGTTAGCATTAGCTTGATATTGAATTGTTTAGCTAACGTTAGCTAGCACATTAGCTTCTACAGCCAAACAGAAGGTAGGCCTGTAAGCTAGCAGCTTAGACTGTTTACATTTTCGCTTTACAGGCTCACTGACATGTTGTCTGTGTTGGTACAGTTATTTTGAGAGTGTGACACTGGACTCCGCTGAAGAAATCACCCCCAAAACTGATACTACGAGCAGACGAGCGGGGGGCGGAGGGAGCCGGGGCGCCGTGTGGACCAAACACCGAGGACCTTGGCCTTTGCAGGAGGGAGCCTTTGGCCTGGCAGGGGGGTCGGTGCTGTCACAGACTAATGTATCTGGTCAGTTCTTCACCGATTTCCAGATCCTCACGGAAAATACTACTACAGTTTTTTTCTTGTAAATACTCTGAGTGCTGTACTGTACTGTTAATAGATTGTATTATAGCCGGCTCTAATGTCTCCAAATTGTTTTGAAATGTATGTAACTTTACTATTCTATAATTAAATTTGTCTTACTAAGTGACTTGTATCTACTTGCATACATCAAACAACACATTACCAAATAATAATAATAATACATTTTATTAATAGAGCGCTTTTCACAATACTTAAAGAAGAAAAACAGTCAATTTAAGTCAGTTAAACATGCTGAAAATAAAAACAATATCAATAAAAGCATGACAGACAAACATGAAATGTAGATAAAACATTAAAAGCAGATTTAAAATGGTGGGTGTGGAGGTGGGATTTGAATGTATTTGTAATGATATTATCACAACACTTTTTGAACCAAATTTTAAGAATATAAAGACCTACATTTGTAGCATTGAGATTCACAGCCAATACTATAATGTAATGTCTCAAAAGTAATACCTGAGCAGAAGCTTATGAAAACTATGACACTTTACATATTTTTAAATTTTATTTGGTAGATGAATGAAATACAAGGTAGGTGGGTACAATACATGGGCAAATAGCAGATTTACAGTTGGAATATAATCATAAATGCTTATTGATCCCCAGGCAAAAATTGTGACATTTTACAGTTTGCAGTCATTCTATATATAAGCAAAAGCAATAACAAATCTAAATGAAAATTTTATAATAAAGATGTGCATTATGCTCAGATAAAAATATAGTTAAATAATAAGACTAAAATAAAGAAATAGAAAGTAAGATTATTTACAAAAATGTCCATCATGCTACATAGTTTGTTAAATATTAAAACAAGACGATAATAAGATAAAATAGTGCTGGAGGATATGATTCCTGATGCAAAGACCAGCCTTTCTCTGGGTGGTGACGTGTGGCCTGTAGAAAGAGCAGACATATTTAGATGTGTGTCTCTCACTTTGGAAAAGCCGATCCAGAGTTCACCCTCATTTTTATTAGCAAACTGCTGGCGCTCTCACTATGGCCACATCCGGTCACAGAAAATGAAAAAAACAGGCCTTTTTTCTTTGCTGCCTCTAAGTGATTTTGTTTTTTGATACACTAAATAGAAAATGAAAATCAAAGCAATTTTCTAAATGTTGCTTATCCCCTTTGACCACGAAAAAGAGAAACGCCTTGTATTTCAATTTTAATTTTTGCATTTTAAAACGAAAATCCAATTACCACTCTGTTTTTTTAAAAAAATTAATACCTGCTTTTGAACACCAAGAACCTTTTTTTAAATTAATTTCTTACTTTGTTTCAGTTCTGTTCCACCTCCAAAAGATGTTTCCTTCTTCCGTGTGGAGAGGGAACATGCACTGAGGAGAGGGCTGCAGGTGAGACTGAAAATTCATCTTTTATCTTCATCAATGACAGTCTCAGGGCTACAGAAAATTAATTTGTCTACATCAGCGGTGTGCCAACTTTTTTGAATTTGAGCAAAATTATATAATGTGAAAATACTTGGGGGCCAAGTGTTTCTGCCATCATATAGCTTATAAAAAAAACAACAGCAACATGCAAACAAACAATACCAATGTATTCAATTTTACATCATTCCTGAAAGCATCGTTCTTCACTGTCCACTTTACACTTCGCTGTGGCCATGTCTGTTTCATGGCAGGAGATGTCTGCCGCTAGGTAACCGTTCAGTTTGCTAGTTTACTGTCTGTTTATGAAAACACATTAGTTCCTGCTTGATGCTTTTGTACAAGCTGTAATACAGTCTTTCCATTGTGAGCTGAAGGGAAAACATGCAAAGTGATCATGCTTGATTAACAAATATAATGTGCCAGTCCATACCACATTTGGAAAGTCAAGCCAAGGGCCACTAAAAATTGGTCTTGAGGGCTACAATTGGCCCCATGGCTGGACTTTGGACATGCCTGGTCTACATTTAGGTTGTTAAACTGTTGAAACGTGGATCGACATCATGATTTTTGTGCTGCTTTCAAACCCCTTTAAGAATTATTTAAATTATTTAAATTTATATCATACAAACATACAATCAAACAAACATACAACATAGGCTGTGAATTGCAGTCAAAGTATAAGCAATATGTTGCTTTGAGCTTTGACTGAGAATTTAACAAATTTAGGTGACGATTAATAGATTGTTTACAATTTGCGACCCTAATATATATTCAAAATAATGTTATAGAATTATTTAAATTTTTAAAGTAATTTTTTGCAGGTAATTTCCATGGTTTCTTGTACTTTTTTCTTATTTCTTTTCTTTTTTCCCCCTTTTTTATTTTATTTTATTTATTTATTTATTTTTAAACTAATTCTTAGGTAATTTCCTTGCAATTCTTCTAATTTCTTGCTAATTTTTGGGCATTTCTTGTGAAGTTACTCAACTTGTTTTCATATTTTTGAAAGAAATAAAGCTAATTTGCTCATGTTTTAAAGTGTTAAAACTTTATAGCAGCCTCTTGATAATACAACTTAAAAGAACAACTTTCACTTCATTTGGCTTGACTAAATTATCGACCTCTTTCTCCTCCTGGTTGCAGGTGGCTGAAGCTTCGCCAGTTCAGTCTCAGGCCGACATCATGCAGAGAGAGCTGGAAAGTTGCTTGAGTTTGGAGCACACTCCTGACAGTCTGCCTCCACTGCTGCACCAGGTGAGAGCAGACCTGCAGTAAAAAAAGAAGTGATGCACAATAGAAAAGAATGGAAACTGGAAAAAGGTAATTCAAACCAATTCTTCTCCACAGTTCTTCACAGATAGATCATATCAGCTGGCTCAGATCAAATATCTGCTCATGCTGAGATGGAGGAGATTCTGCCGCCACACCAGCGTCATCGAGAAGCTTTATCCTCATTACAAGGTGACAAACGTAGTCTCATTGATGCCAGCAATTCAAAAATGACATATGAAGACGCAATATGACAGGAGGTTTTCCTCTTGTGACTAAAATTACAGTTAATTTTCTGCTGCACAGCCAAGATAATAAAGCAATTTAGCAAATCTTACTCAATTTTGGTGATTTCAGTTGTTTTGGCCAGAAAATGTCAGAACTGTTTCTTAAAGCCCAAGGTGCTTTTCTTGTTGGACCAAGAGTCCAAAACCCCAAAATATACAGTTTACTAATATCTTAAGAAAAAAAAAAAGATTATTATGAAATATTTGATCAAAAATAGTCACAAAATAATTATTGGTCAACTAATCAATTGCTTCAGCTCTGCAGAATAATGCATGATTCTGTTTATTCTGCATAGAGACTGAAAAGGCCACACTGTACAGACATCGCATGATTTAATATGCAGTAAAATATAAAAAAAAGAACAATTATGGCACTACAAATATTCAAGGGAGACCTTGATAATTTTATCACTGGAAGAAAATACAATAAAATTTTGATTGAACAGCAAATGGAGGCTTTTCTGTGTTCTTGTGTTTTCATTTCTGTGAATATGAAATTTTGCTGGAATAACAGTAACATTAATTGTAACAAACAAGCTTAAAGGAAACAAATGGAGGTAATCAATGCTGCGTACACTATGTTCATTTAAAGCTTTTGAAAATTTGTAAATGTACCCAAATACGTGAAGAACCAAAGTCTCTTTAAGTATTTTTATAGTTTCCAGGAGAATTTCTTTTTGTTTCTTGTCTTGTTACGATTGAGTGAAGACAAAAAACACTTACTAGCCATGATTAAATAAAAAGGATTAATACACAAGTTGAAAAATTAAAATCTTTCTTTTTCCTGTGCACAAATTTCCCAGCTGATTTTCTTCACCAGTTCACGTCCGCCTTGTTTTCCCTCAGGATCTGGTGTCACGTTTGACGAGTGAGTACGAAGACGCTGTTCAGAGATCTCGCAGACTGTCAGCGAGCAGAGAAAAGATCCTGACGGGCCGAGGAAACCCCGCCAGCCTGCTCACTCAGGACGATGTGGTCATTTACCTGCGGTGGCTCGTCTGCCATCTGCACTCTGTTCAAAACATTCACAACTTCCTCAGGGTAAGAATGCATCTGTTGTTGTTGATGTTTGTTTTAAAATGTTGATTTAATACGTTCAAATGATATAATTAAGTAAATATATTCTTTAACAGGTGCTGCACTACATACCAGCATGTGAAAGAAAAGTTAAAGATCCACAACCAAAGATTCATGAGGAAACTTCACATCACTCTCACCATGGTGAGTCATAATGTCATGTTATAATGTCATTATAAAATAATACAAAGAAATAGACCAAAAACAACAACAGAAACAATAAAGCAGTAAAACTGCAAATAAAAGGAAATAATACAGATAAAACATACATTAAAAAGGTCAAATGAATAAAAAGTAATAAAATAAATAAATAAAAAGTTTGTCTTATGAATGTGTCCTGTAATGTATCCAGTAGGACTTATTGACATAAATAATCTCACCACTGATGGAAATTTGAATTTAAATCTACAATTTTTATTGACACTTGGGCAAACTCAATCTGCTATAACAAACATGTCATCAAAATCAGCAGAACAGATACTAAATAGACATTGTGGTGAGATAATTTTGTCAACCCCTGAATGAACTTTGAAACTCATAATGTGAATATTTTTATGAATACGTAGACCAAACTTCTGATGGATCAGCCAAACAGCATCTCCATTCACAAGTCTCTCTTTTGGCTGTGAAAAATATGGCAAACCACAAAATTATACAATGAATTATTATAAAATTTTAAACATATTAAAGGCTGAAAGTATCACAGCACAAACTCTTAAAATGTTTTTACACACGCCACGAGATACAAAGCAAGGAAATACAGGATGTTCAGTCAAAAGTAGTAAAATAAATACTTAATACGTTCAGTTTCAGGTATTTCAGGGCCGTCTATTAAGGTTCCTCTGCACACTGCTCACCTGGAGGAGTTTCTACCTGAGCTGCAGTCTTTGATCGCTCACTTCCATCTGACCTACGAGACCCAAAAACTCAGGACCACCGCTGACGAGATGGAGTTATTCAGCATGGTAATGTTTACTCATGTACTGTAATGAAGTACTAAATTGAAGGACTTGTACTTTACTCAGGAATGTCCATTTTTTGCATCATCATACTTCTGTTTTACTACATTTGTGTGACAGCTTTAGATACTTTTTCAGATTGCAGTGTTTACATCTGTGTCTCCAGGTGTGGAGGGAGTTCAGAACAATTTTCCAACAACAGGAGCAGATGAAAACGTTTCCTCAGTACGACGGTTCAGAGGTCGAATGGAGCCAGTGGGGGAGGAAGAGTGCGAGCCAGGCTCTGAGGAAGGAGGCCGACTGGATCCCCTTTATTCAGGTTAATAAAATAAATAAATGGAACAGTAAAAATAAGCCCTCCAAAAATTGTTTTCCTGCAGCCGAGTCGCCAGAAGAAAATTTTGGCACTGATCGTTTCTGCAAACCACAAGTTCATTACGTTTGTAGGTGTTATCTGTATCATATTATCTTTTCTAAAATGACGTAATTTATGAGCAGTAACCGTGGTGAATCACCTGCCAGGCTGTAGACCACTTTTCAAAACCAACAGAAAACAAAACTGGTTGTATTTTTGAGCTTTTTTACCCCAAACGTTTTTTTAAACTTTTATTTTTTTAGGCACCTTACACTGTTTTTCCTGCAGCTTTTTAGCCCCCAAACTTGGTTATACTTCGGGACCCGTTGCTGTGTTTCCAGTGGCTTTTTTAGCTCCCAAATCATGGGTGTTTTTTCAGGGATCAGACACCATTTTTCCTGCCAGGATAGTGGCATGTAAAGCAACTGTTTTTTACCCAGACATCACTGCATTTCCAGTGAGGATTGTGGAAACTGGATATTTAAGCCTTAACATGATGTTTTCCCGACCATAACCAAGGGGGTTTTGTGCCCAAACCTTACTACACATTTCAGTGTATCTGCGACATAATGTTCAAATGTCACATATTCATGGTTTGCATTCACGCATAATACCAACATCTGCTTTGGGTTGCAGTTTTTGTAACAAATGTTTTTTAATCTGTTATTTTCCGTACCTGCTCTTTCTCTCACATCACTTTTTAATCTTTCCTGTTTTCAAGTGCTTTCTCTTGAGTGTTTTAAGTTGTAAAAACATTACACTTGTGCATTTGTTTATGAATTTAAATGAATGTTTGTGTTGGTGTGAGGACAGTAGATACTGACTGTTAGGATTCTGTCCTGAAGGTGAAGCCCAAACGAGATCCGTGGCAGCAGAAGTTCGTCACAAAGCTAAAGAAAAAGAAATCTGTGGACGAGATGCTGAAGATGCACAGCAGGTTTCTTCAGGTAACAATGTCAGCTCTGAATCAGCATCTCAATATAATTACACCTATAATCATCATGAACATAATAGTTTATCAAGATGCTTTTTATTTATTATGATGATCAGAAAATATCCAGTAGTCATTGTTAGTCTTTTAATTTCTATAAGCACTTAATTGATGAGTCTGTATTTTGAAGTTGTCTGTCACAATTAACCCCTGCTCACCTGCCACTCAACATGTTTTATAACACATAGAACCTACATTTTTACATGAAGATCGTAGTGTTTATCAGGTTTTTTTGTTTGTATCTCATCAGGCCTCTGATCTGCTTCATGTTGCCGCAGCTCTTAAAGAACACACCGCTCATGTCGACAGTTCATCCGCACCAACCTCGTCAGTCTCATGGAGCAGTAAATCAAAACGACAAAATATCTCTGAGATCTGGACGAGTATTCACAGCTCTGCCACTCAGGCATGTATCATCCACTTTCCTGCTCAGAAAAGTGGGACCAAAAACCCCTCTCATGGAAGACGTTATATTAAAAGTGACATTTTTGTTGTTAGGAAACACATGATCAGTCAGCCAGATCCAGAGGCAGCAGAGGCAACAAAAAGAAGAGTTTAAAGAGTCAAACGTCGAGCGCAACAAATGAAAGGTGTGTATCATTTCAGCAGAAAATGTTGCTACAATATAATTTTTTTCAATATTTGATAATTCATTTAGTGCATTTAGTCATTTAACAAGTAAAATACCAAAATTGTGTATCTTATCTTTAGTTTTTTAAAAGTCATTTAAACAAAATAAGCAATTAGAAGACATTTCCTCAGTCTGTGGAAACTCATTATAAGCATTTGTGTTTATTTTCTGATATTTTATACACTCATATTTTCTTCCAGGTTTGTTCTTTGTTAAGATCAGCCACCTTTTACTCACCTTGGCTGCAGGAAACATAAGTGTATTCAGTTTTTTTGTGTCTTTGTTCCCTTTGTAAAACCCAGCTACTCGTTTGAGGACAGTCTGCAGCTGCTGGGCCTGGATGACAGTTTAGAGGAGGGAACCTCAGATCCCATCATGACCAGAGGAGCGTACCTGTCTCTGATCCACCTGCGTCATCTCAGACTCCGACAGCTCCAGGTGAGGCAAAGAGCAGCACGTTACGATGTAAAAACCTGAGGATGCTTCGATATTTTTTTATTAATAAATATGATATTCAAATCTTTAATCAGCAAGAACCTGGTTAGGAATATTTTTGTAACATTTAACATGACAGCTGTTATATTTCACTATTTTACATCAGGTTTTATACAAGCTATTTATTGATAATTATACAAATTTATGCAGTATTGATACTCTTTTTTTCCCCCTTTTATGTCTTGCTGCTTTGCCTTGATGTGCTGTAATATGTGAATTTCCCCGGTGTGGAATAAATTCAGTCTCACCTTCAGGTTCAGATTCAGAGAACTTTATCGTCTTAGACGTGGCTCAGCATGCAGTGCAAAACAAACTCGGACAATAAACATAATGCATGTGTTCCTAAAAACAAAATAAATATCTAATACAAATAATTTAGACGTATTTATGAGAAGTACAAAGTGAAATAGTGTAAGTGTAGATGTGTGGATTGTTACCTTTTATTTCAGATATTTAGCAGTGGGTATAAAGGAATTGTTTTAAGTTTTTCTTGACCAAAGGGACTTTAGAGCAGCGTCCTGATGGTAGTACCTGAAAAGACTCATGCAGAGGGTCAGTGGGATCTTTTGTAATGTGATTGGCGTTCCTTTAAACTGCTTGGGTATGAAGCGCGGACAGTGGAGTTTGGGTTTTACCGGTAATAATCGATCTTGTCTTCTCCTCTCCACAGCGCATCTCTCTTGGGTTGCTGAACTACCTGCGTTCTGTGGAGAGGACTTTGACCTTTGACCTGGCTGGTCTGAAGCTGGAGGAAGGAGAGCTGTGCAGCACGGCGGAGGAAACAGGCTGGATGAACGCAGCCAGAGGAGGACGAGGGGAGGCCGGAGGTCTTGGCTCGCTTCAGTACAGCCACAACACTCCTGTTGACTATAAGGTAAAAACACCTAAAAGCAAAAAGCTGATCCCTTAAAAACATGTTTGAGTTGTGTTTTTTTCAACTGTGCATTTATGGGAACAGCAATAACAATTAACAGATTTTATTACTGAATCCAGTTTTTATTTTCTATGAACCTGTAAAATATTTTCTAAAAGGTTCAGAAATATCAAATATCCTGTTTGCATGTAGACAGTATGTCACTTCTTTGTATTTCAGGTACATTGCTCTGAGTTTATGGAGTTTGCGGAGGTGGAGAACCTCCATGATTTCTACAGCACAGAGGAGCAGATCGTCCATACTCAGGACCAGAGAGGGTTTTACATCGTGTACGACGCTGCTCTGAAAGACCTGGAGAAGCTGGAGGACGAGATTCTTCTGGTCGGCTCATGCTTCATCCAGAGAGACAGGATGAAGAAAATGGAAACAGATTCAACGGCTGACATCCACTCCTGGGCTGGGACGGATGTGGACCGTGTTGCAGTGCTGCTCAACCTGTGGACGTGTGAAACTGAGTTTTTGGAGAGCAAAGTGCAGGTACAGTGATAAAGACTAATTATTATTATTATTATTATTTAAGCATTTTTAACCCACTTATGCAAATTCACAGGATCAAACTGGAGACTGATTACATTTTTAATAATTTTCTTAATATTTCTCAACTGGAAATCTGTATTTGCCTGTTTAATTTCTCATTTTTCAAACCAGACAGGTTCGTGCATCAACATCCTGTTTGTTAACTTTGTATTTGTCTTCGTTCTCCAGCTCTTGAACTGTTACTTTGAGGCCTACCAGCATGCAGCAGGGACCGAGGAGAGGTTCGCGTTGGCTGGAGTCATCACTGACATCATGCACAGTCGACCACAGCTGGACCTGAACCAGGAGTACTTTATTCAGACCTACAGAACTGAAATTGGCTGCATGAGAAGCCACCAGCAGCTGATCAGAGACATTCTGCACAATCAGGTGAAAACACAAACTCTGCAAAGGATTGTGTTCACGTGTGAATGTGCAGAACGCAAACCTATGGGTGTAAATGTTTGAACTGAAAATTAATCAGTTTTAGTTGCTCTTAATATTTGCTGGTTTCAGCTTTGTAAAGACATTTTCTGTGTTTCACTTTCATAAATGCTAGCATTTGCTTCATTTGTGGATATCCTCTTGGTTACTAATACATCTTATTTAGTTTAGTGTAATCTTTATCTTGCACGTTGTGACTGATTGTGTTGTTGTCTCATCAGATTGAAAAACAGCGTCAGTATCTTCATCGAATCTGGAGAGGCGATCACAAAGCCTCCGTTCATGACTTTGGCCTTCCACCAAAATACATTCCCAAACATCTGGTCTCACTTGGAGGCAGCAGGTAAGCAAACACAAAAATAAAACTATTCAAGATTTGGTATCCTCCAAAATTCATTATTAGTAGTGGGAATCACTAGAGGCCCCACGATACGATAATATCATTATAGTGAAGTCATGATACAGTATTATTGCAATTTTAAACATTTTGCAATAAACTGAGAATTGCGATAACATATAGCAACTACATTTTTTCAACTGCACAATTTTTCCTGAAGGAAAACTTAAAAAACTTATTAGATAAAACAAATTTTGCCAGTCTGTTCCTCTCACTTAAGTCATTTTTATTACAACTAATTTTATTTAGTGGACTCTAATTTTTTTCCACCAAAAGTTTCATTTATGTTTGAAATTTTAATAATTAACATAATAAATTAAAATAAGTACTTGGTGTCTGTATTGATACAATATTACTGTGCAAGAAATCACAATACTGTGCTGTTTTGGTTTTTTCACAAACCCCTATTCATTTTTTGTTCTTTTAATAATACTGTACGTACGTTTTCCTTCCTGTTTCGTGTTTGCAGCCCCTCACTAATGAACACGTTCCTCCTGGAGGTTCATCCGTCCCTCTGTCTGGCCTCTGCTGTCTATCACAGTTTAGTTCAGGCTCACACGGAGCTCTGCCAGCTGCACCGAGCCACCAGCATCACCGACAAACTCCTGCTGCGACAGAAGCTCCTGCAGCGAGCCCTGCAGAGCTGGAGCCACCTGGCTTCACCCGCAGCCTCCTACAGCTCCCAGATACAGAAGGATGTTGGTTTTTCATTTTCTCAACAATATATTTAAATCAATTTAGATACAGTGATGAAACAAATGAGTCAAAATTTGTTTTCTTGTCTCTCAGTTATTCTCAGATGTGTTCTTTGAGGATCCAATTTTGGTCCAAAACGTGGGGCTTTCACTTATAAGATCTGCAGAGGAGAAGGACATGATGCAGGGAAAAGAGAAGCAGTTGTATGCGATGGAAACTTTCTCCAAGCTGCTGGAGCTCGTCACCATCCGCCATCGTCTGCTTGAATCGGCCTCCGAGACGGCACATCTGGCACAGTTAAGATACCACACTCAAACTGGGGAAAAGGGGACTTTTAAAGTGTTCTGTGCATTTTTATTTATTTTTTTGAAACTGTACCCATATTGAATCCTTTTTTATTCAGATCTAGAAAACGTGAGACCTAATATGTTTTTTTGGGGGGCGGGGGTTGGTATCGCAAGCGTTTTTTGGTTTAATGTGACATGTGATCGGCCCACTTCCTCAGCATCTACCACTGATACAGTCTGTTGTGGTGAATCGCAGTGTACTATCATTCATTTTATTTAAAGCCTCAGAAAACACATCAAGGATGAACGCTCATGTTCAGTGGTGCCGAGGTACATACAACATTCATCTCAAAACAATGATCAAAAAAGAAAAATACAAGCCTTGTACAATGTAAAAAAAATCCAAAACAAATAAGCAAATCTAAAAACAGTCACAGTTAATGACATCAAAAATTAAACCTTGGAATTCTGTCTGAGTTTTTGATGAGGACGGCTTAAAATTTTGCTGAAAGTATCTGGGACATATTAGGAAAAGGCTGGTCTTCTTAGCTCAGTGTGAATTTTCGGCACTTGCAGGGTGAGCAACATCTGAGATTGGGTACAATTGCTACCAAAATTTCACGATAGCATGGTTCAGAGATCGGAGGGGAGCTATTGTAGAAGAGCTTTGTAAATAAATAAAAACAAAAGCTGGTTCCTTACGGACTTGGCAGCTCGGTATGGTCATTATCTAACGAATGAGACAGAGATTCAGGCCTCCAGTAAACTAATCACAGTTATTTGTTAAAATAAACAATAGAAAAAACTCATTCCAGTGTCACACTCACAACTTCTGTGTTGGTCTGGTAATATTACTGTACATGCAGAGATCAACACCAAAATCATACAGTGTCATAGTATTACATCAGACTGTAGCATTCAGTAACTCTTTACAGGTTGTACAGAAACGTGGCGTCCGAGCTCGGCTTTGACGAGTTCCACCTCTATCTGAGGCCGGTGCAGTTCGAGGTCGCTGAGCAGAAACACAAAGCCGAGCCGAGGCCTGTTTTCATCACAGCGATACTGGAGGACGACAGCTCTGTGGACAGGTAAATAACTGCACCGAGGCCGACCATCATAAAGATGCATCTCCAACATTTTCTTTCACCTAATTATTTATTATTATTATTTCTTCTAATTGAGTTATTTTGTGTGTGTGTGCATTGGCAGATGTGTATGTATGTAAGTATGCATACATATGTCTTTGTGTTTATATGTATATATGTTTATATGTATTCTCCTCATGCTGGTCAGCACTTTGTGCTTTTGCTTGAAAAGTGCCCTACAAATAAAGTTTATCTTTATTATATTCTTTTCTAATATGAAATAGTTGGTGGGATTTGTCCTGCAGGAAATCTAGAAATACAGGATATGTGCACAGCCTGCCTCTCCACATGTGATGTCTTATTTCTGCTTTTCTATAAGAGCAGTGAAGTATGATTGAAAGAGAATCACACTGTGTGCTGCAGGTTCACCCCGTCCCAGCTGCCTCTGAGCATCCAGGAGCTGGACGAGAACCAGATCGGGAGGTTCAGCTTCAGCTCACAGGACGCAGTTATTTATGTACGCTGAAATTAAATTTTTGTTTTATTAGCCGATATATAAATGAAGAAACAGAATTGTAAATCAACCTGTTACTGACAGAATTTATTTCTTCTTATTATTATTCTCTCTTTGTAGCTCATGAACAAACAGAGTATAGAAAACCTCCAGGTGACTCTGGCCTGTCAGGTTACACAGAAGAACGCTCTGATAAGTGCTGTGAAGCTGGTTTGTCTTTGTCACTGGGCGGAGAGAGGGACGTCTACAGCTCAGGTACTGTTTAGTGATGGAAATACATTTTTTTCAAGTACAAGTACTTCGCTACAATTTAGAGGTAAATGCTATAATTTTTATTCCAGTACATCTATCTGACAACTGGAGCTACTTTTCAAATTAAGATTGAGATTAAACAAGTGGTTTCCAACCTTTTATGGCTTGACAAAAAAAACAACACAGTATATTGTTTAGGCTCTTTGTCATTGTAGATGTCTTGTACATTTATTTTTTATGTTTTTATTTTTCTTCACAATTCCTCCAAAAAGGCATATTCCCAAAATTCTTACAATGTTTCATTAAAAATAAATAAATAAAAATAAAAACTATTCAAGGCCCAATGAGGTACAATTCAATTTAATATTTGGGGAAAAAAAACCCAAAACAAAACTAAGATTAGAGAAAAAAAAAATCCAACATTTAACTTTGTTTTTTCTTCTTTACAACCACATTAATTATCTCACAACCTCTCATTCAGAGGGGAGCTCGACCTGTACACTGGGAACCAAAAGACTTAATATACTGAACTCTTTACAAAGTAGTTTACTATGCAGAAATTGGTGGTTACTATTTATAACCACTATTGCTTGCAAAGGTAAAAGTGGAACCCATCCCCAAATTCACTGCATTTATGTTTTTCCAGCAGTGTGTGTGTGATTTTTGTAGCTTTCATTTCTGACAATAGATCTCCTTTTATCTTTCACGCTTCTCCATCACTGATATTGTTCATGGTTTAATTTAAATAAACTGCTGTTCAAATATTCCTCTTTAATTTCAGTTTGCTTTGCATTTTGTTCATAGGATAAAGTCGCCCTTCATTCTGATAAAGATGTGAAAATTGACTCCAGGACTGGAAGCGACTCCAACAACCTGCAGGAAAAATCAAACTCTTCACCCTCCAAAGGTTCAGCGAGAACTCCCGTCACCAGCAAGCAAAGGTAATTTTCCTCATTTGAAGAACAGATTAAACAGGCTGACTGACTAACAGCAGTTTTTGTGCCGTCTCTTTAATAAACACAGTCTTGTTTGTTTCTCCAGGCTGATGGAGGCCTTTGTGTCCATCCAGCTGGAAAAAGTGGGTCTGCGTGACGAGATGCTGAATTCGTTTGTGAAGAAGAAACAGGCCGTGGGGGGTCTCATAAAAACCCCGGTGAGTTGCATAGAGTGACTGAGCAGGATGATAAATGTGATTGACTGCTCGTGAAGTAAAATTAATTTCTGTCGCACGGCAGGAGGAAGCAGCAAAGATCAAACGAGGGCTCATCATCGACTTTCTCCAGAAGTGCGTCCATTAACAAATTCTGCATTCCCTTTGTTGCAAGTTTTTCTCTGTGTGTCACTCTAGATCTAAATGCTGTTAATGCTGTAAATGCTGTTTTATTTCCACAGATTCAGCTCACAGATATCACAGTATTGTGTCAGAGCACAGATTGTTGCATATTACAACAGTCTAAACTCCCTTTTGGACGACGTCCCCTCCATCCGTCAGTCCCACTTCGTGACTGGGCGAGCCAGCGAGCCCAAAGTTATTTTGGATTCAGGAGCTGACCTTCATCCTGACCCCAGGTACAACAAGCACAAATTTTATGCATTATTAATGTGCAGAATAGAAGAACAACTGTTTTCAGATCACGTGAAGGCACTGATGAAAAGAGCAACTCATGCAAACAAACTCCACACCAAAAAATGTATTTAAATGGACAACATTTCTGTCCCAGTGAGTTTCAAAATTATTAGTTTAATAACAACAACAACCACAATAATAATACTACTAATAATAATGATAATTTATAATAATAATAATAATAATAATAAATAGCGTGTGCTGTAAAATTTCCCCAAATTTATCTGCTTCTGCAAGATATTATGAGAATTATTCTGACTGACATTTTATACTTTTTCCCTGTTTTTTGTCATGTTATGTAGATGTATCATGTTCAGTTTTTTAAGACCTTATTTTCTCTGTCCTGTCCATCTTATCTCTATTTTTATCGAATGAGATATTCGGCTTCAGTCCTATTTGTTTGCATTGAGCCTCTCAAAAATTCATTTATTTTGATGAAAATGACAAGTTATATTTATTAAAGAAAGTTGATTTAAGGGCTCACTCATTAAATTCAAAGATTCAGAATTTTTTGAGGATTTTTTTTAGGTTAGATGACATCCTAAAAAAATGTGACGACATACATTCGAAACTTTATTTGAAAACCTAAATAGAAGCATCAAAAGTAAAAACATACAAAAAAAGACATCCGGTACAGCCCTACTTATTGTAAATATTTGTGTCAGACTTTAAAGTGTGAAAAGTGGGTGTAGATTATTTAACTCCACCCTTCAAACAGATTGATTTAGAGTCACTTTTGTCTCCTCTTGCAGGACGTTTCAGTGTCGGCCGCAGCAGCTGCTGTCTGCAGACGGAAAAACTGTCCTCAACCTGTGGTACATCCCCCGCTTCTCTGAAGTGCTGCACATGTTCAAAAGTGTTTCGGTGAGACTCTCAAATCAACACAGAGACTATTTAAACAGCAGCACAACACATGAAGCATTTAGCAGCTTTCACTTTCATGCTTTTCTCAGGACCATAAATCATTTTTAATGCAGTGGTGAGCCACAGAGCTGGGTACATCAGTGTTTATATGAATTATTTTTAGTGCTTGTTTTTGTTTTCTTGGGTCACGTGTTGATGGAGAGAATTATTTTTAAAAAGTTATAAACTAAGTGTCTTGAATTCATGTTTCACTGTATTTTTCATGATTTAAACCTCTGGGATTTATTGTTCTTGTACTGTTTGTTAATAATTTGTCCCTCTGGTTTCCAGCAGGCATGTTCTGCAGCTCTCCATCACACTCTGCAGATCGTTTCGGCTCTTCACGACA
Organism: Plectropomus leopardus; assembly: GCF_026936395.1. NCBI lineage: Eukaryota > Metazoa > Chordata > Actinopteri > Perciformes > Serranidae > Plectropomus > Plectropomus leopardus. The sequence continues at coordinate 8,179,034 of NC_142189.1, forward strand.
TCATTTATTACCTGGTTAGTTTCTCAAGACTGGGAAACACAGAAGACTCCGGGGGCTGCAGAGGAGGACGGGACACACCGCTCGCAGCTGGCTGGGGGGGCACTGAAGGCATCGGTGGGTTGATGTTGTAAATAAAGCATCGCAGCTGCTCATATGTACATTTTTCTACTCATAGCAAAATGTAGAATTAGAAATGTTACATAATTAATCTTTAGAAAACATTTTTGAAAATGTTCATACGGAAAAGTATGAGCAAACTTTTTTGCAGACAGCTTTCATTGTCTGTTAATAAGACCAGCTGGGCCTTTGTCGGTCCCGGCTGACATTCATGTCTTTTAGAGGCTGTAGCAGAAACAGAACCGATGGATTTGAATGGATTTTTTAATCGAATCTCAAATGGTAAAACCATGCCTAAATTTAGCACCATATCCGTGTAGCAAATCATATCAATCCTAACATTTCTGCAATAATTTATGAGACATAAACGAGCACTGGAACGATTGCCATATACTTCCATGAAAATCTTCTACGCTTTTATTCAGTCTTAATTTTAGTCTGATTTTAGTTTGATAGGGCAGATTTTATTACATAATTATGACCAGAAAACTTCACACACACTGTTGAGCTGCATCTCAAATTAAACTGAAGGTTCCCAGATTTCAGATGATGTATACCATGTCTTTGTGACATATACTGTTGACCTGATATCTCCCAAAAACGATCCCCTGTCTCAGCTAAAAGAAGATAAAAATAAAAGATAAAAATGAGGGTTATGGAAATTCCCAGGTTGAATATACTGACCTGGTAATATTTAGTATATAATAAAAGACCAGTATAAATCAGTATGTTGACAGCCAAGCATAGTAATCCCCTTTACAGTGTGTGTCCTCCTGTGTGTGTTGTGCAGGAGCAGAGCTGCAGGAGCTCCAGCGTCAGGTCGACCGTCTGTCGGATCCCAGCAGCCCAGAGTGTGTGGGCCACCTGCTGCAGCTGCGCCGGCAGGTCCTCCTCCTGCAGTTTGACACCGCTGTGAGACACCTCATCAGGTCAGTGAGGAGGAAAAACACCTCATCATGAAGTTCAGACATATTGATTAATTTCATCTCTCTCTGCCCACACTGAGTTTCTGTCACAAGTTATTTATAGGCACTCATCTAAGTGTTTCCTTTTTATATTTGCTTTCTTGTTGCTGTTTCCCTTTGTCGTGCTTTCATGTCTCTCTTTGACTGTGCTACTGATGGCCTTTTTCAGCAGTAATGGATTTGTGATTTTTCCCCAACTATTTACAAAAAACAAAGCTTTTTTTTTCTTTCTGCCAGGCCAAAAAAGGTCCAAACTAATCCCGGTTCAGCTTTGTAACGCCTCATTTTTCAATACTAATTGATCTTTGTACAAGACCTGACAGTAACAAAGTAGTGTTAAACATTATTTAAAAAAAAACACTGGGTAATGTTTAGGTCAGTTTATTCAATTGATATTGCAGAAAGTTTAATTCTGTTGGGGCGTCCTGGTTGTGGATAGTAAACTGCAATATTTGCATCCCACTTCTTGTTCCATATATTTACTGTCATCTTTTTACTTTCACAATCTAAAGGAGAAAAATATCCCAAAAGTAATTAAAAAAACAACAACAACAGCAAAAAAAGTCCTTAAAAAGTCTTTAAAAGTATCAAATTTATTAATCTAAAATAAGGCCTTAATTGGTATTAAATTGTCTTGAATTAATTTTTTGAAAGCCTTAAAAATACTCAGACACTGGAAATTTTGAGGGATTTTTATTCTGATTTTGCACTTTATTGTCTATTATTTTTGTTAAACAATTTAATAAATTCCTTTTCTAAAAACAGGTCAGAAATGCCAGATATTTCCCACTTCTGTTGCTAAACCAAATATATACCTTATGATAATATAATATGTTCATTGTCTTCTGTGTGTCACTCAAAAAAGGGTTATTTTTTCAATATTTGACATAGATAATCAAAAAAAAATTTAATAAAAAAAAAGTCAAGTTTTATGTTACAATTAACATTGGGGCAAAATAAAATTGTCCCTGGTTATTGGAAAATTGTCCTTAAAAAGTCTTAAAGTCTTAAACCTACCTCATCTTAAGCTGTAGGTTTTCTGTGTCTATTGTGTTTTTCTCGTGTTCAGGGAGGCGTTCCTCTCTTCTGGCGATATTTCCTCTTACCAGAGCGTGAGTGACAACATGGTGACGGCGCTCCCTCCGCTGAGCGACAGTATCCAGGCTGACGTGTTCAGTCTCACGCTGCCTGTTCCTCCTCCTCTGGATGCTCGAGGCTCTCAGGTTAGTTTAGCCGCGTGACATCAGTGGACAGATATCACACCTGTTTATAGTAAACACTGCATGAGGGGAAATGTATTTGTTGATATTTTATGCGTCTCATGTTGACTTTCTCGGCAGGCACAGACGACGTTTCCATGGAGAAGTTTCGTAGCCTGTCATGGGTTGTTCCCCGTGGCTGTTTGGGACGTCCCTCACATCGAATACTGCATGCAGGTTAATATATTTTTGCATGGTGATATAAGATTTGCCCAGAGACCACATTGCCATAAAATTTAGGGAAAATAGTCCCCAGATGGTAATACTTTATGACTTCCTGTAGCACTATCACCGGGGCAACACAACAATTTGTGCACAGTAAATATCAAAATCTATCACACAGATTGCTTTGAACTAAACACAGAACAAGACTAAAGCTTATATGTAAATAACACTAAATTAGAGTAAAATTAGGTATGGAAATTAGATAATTGACATTAAAATAAAAACAGGGCTAAACTAGCTAGAAAAAACAGTTGAAGCAGTAATATGTACTTCAAAAAATTACTAACATAATATGAAAATATACAGGAAATGTCTCAAGTTTTAGTCTTTGTGAATTTTGTCAGATTTGTCAACAAAACAAGCACGAGGAAGTATCAATACATATGATTATTGAGACTGAGATGTTTATGTGACTGTGATTCAATTACCCTGATAAAGTGTTTATTTATAATGTAATGCATATGCTGAACTTCTTAAATCTTGCCCTCCTAAATAACCCGTATATTATAATAATAAAAAAATTAATGTTGAAAGTAATAAAAACTGAAATAAAACTAAACATTTTTAAATAATTAAATCTAAACTAAAATGAGCAAAGCCAATCTGGAAACCAACTGAAACCTAACTGAAAAGAAAGCAAAATATTAAAAAGAAATACAAATATAAACTAATTCTAAATACAAAATTTACTCTGAGTAAATCATAAGCCAGTCTGGACAAATTGTCAACTCAGGATATCTAGTCATTGAACAGAAATATGAAACTTGTTGAGCACATTCAAACCTTTTTTATTTAATGGCCCTTACATTTATACTCTCTGTCAGGACAAACTTTACACTACTGCCGAGGCTATAAGTCCAGCAAAATATCTCATGTTTTTGTATTCTGAGATGCAAAAATGATTACAGACTCTAGGGTATACCTTTTTTGCCTGTATTCCTTTTTCTTTTATTTCTTTTTCTTGTTATTACAATATTTTTGTTTTTGAAATTGATTTAACAAGTTTTAATTACTGTAAGTGTTACCTGATGCATTGCAACTTCAGATATTTGAAGGTGAATTAGAGAAAGGAAGAAAAACACCTCTTATTAATTGTGTGTCTTTTTACTGTGACATAAACAAGTTTTACGAGCGACAATTACACAGAGGAGCTTTGTTTGTGTGCAGCTGTGTCTGAGCGGTCTCAGTGATCGCAGCAGACTGCAGGCCAACGCAGCGATCCTCGGCGTGTCGCTGCTCATGGAGGACGTCCTGAACAGTGGAGGAGAGGCAGAGCCTGTCCGTCTCCGTGGCAACAAGAATGACGTCCTGCAAGATGGAAAACCTGATGAAGTAAAAAAACTGTTTATAAGTTTCAATTTGGGATCAAGCAGACGAAACAAGACAGCTTCGACTATTTAAAAGGCTGCTTATGGCTGTAAACTTGCCACATGACGTCATGTTAGCTGTGTTTTGTGTTTGTTTTAGGAAGCTGAAGTAAAGAAAAAGACTTGTGTGTCAGAGTCCTCCGCTCTCCTTCAGGATCCAGTCAGAGTCCAGTCTGTGCTGAAAGGTTTCCTCCTGCTGACGAAGCAGCTTCACGTGTTCAGGGAGAGCTGGGCTCGAAGGCGTTTGGGTGCTGAAACGTTCAGGACGCCCAGTTTGTATCAGCAGTTTGTAAAACTCTACAGGTACTGTGGGAAGCACAGAAACAGAGAGAGTTTAATTAAACTTAGACAACTGCATGTTGGTTTGCTTACCTGTGGTAACAGTTTATTTGGATAGTCCACCTACAGATAAATTATATTAGTATTATATATATAATATATATAGTATTTGTAACATTTCAACAGGTTACCATTTTTAATAATAATAATAATTATCATCATCATAATTATTTATTTATTTATTCGATTATTTTCTACATAACAAAACAAGCTCACATTTAGGTACATTTAGGGGCTGTACTGAAGTGAAATTTTGTATTATATTCTGAGGACTTTAGTGACAATTTCGGCAATTTAATATCTATAAAGTTCCTTAAAGGGCTTTTTTTTGATGGCACGCTCCCTAGACTAGCACCCATTCATTAAAAAAAAAACAAAAACCCTGAACTATCCCTTTAAAGTCCAGGAGACCCCTGAAATATGAACGAAAGCTCCAGAACAGCTACTGAATCAGAGCTGCTGTTTCTAAGATTGAGAATTAACTTAAAATTCTATTTTTTAAACACCTGGTGACTAAAATAATGATAGTTTTACATCATTTGTTCAATCCTATATATAATGATCTGTTTTTTCTTTACAGAGCTGAAATCTTTTACCCCAGTATGAGAGCTCTGGCTCAACAGATGGGTAAGGAGCGAGACTACGAGGTCTTAATATCTGGCAGCCAGTCTCTCCTGCCTCCACCTGGAGCTTCAGAGGTTGATGTGAAAGCCTGGCAGGTATAATACAAAACTATTAACTACACAGAATATTGGCCTATGCATTTGTAACAAAACCTCATTACCTTATAAAATATGGTGTGATCCTCTCAGCTTCGTAAACTGCTGGAGAGCACCGAGTGTGACATGATCAGAGCGGTGCAGAGGAGGATCAACAGAGAGCTGACGCTGGTAGTTTCAGAGCGAACTCGACAGGACACAGGACTCCCTACAGGTACTTAACCCCCCCCCCCCAAAAATCAACCTTTTAGCACTGCATTAATGCTGAAGTTTAAATAAAAATATTCTGTGTGGTCAGAGCTGTGGAAGAAAACCCCACTGAAGTACAGTTTGTCACCAGAGCGTCCACAGATCGTGGAAACGTTCATCCAGCAGCTGATGGATGGAGCTGAAGAGGCTGAGGGACAGGTACACACACTGCAGGACAAATGATGGACAATGAGTACCATCTGTTCCCTGTGAATATCTACTGATAACATGCTGCACGTATATTCTCTTCCACGAAAAATGTTGTCTGATTAGAGATATTTGTGAACAAAATAAGAAATAATTTATGAAGTAAAGTGAGAAAACTCAGAAGTCCCTTTAAAGTTAAGTACTTTTTCTGATGAGAAAATATTAACAAAGTGTTGCTGATGAAACATAACCTCTGGTGAGGTAACTTGAAATTGTTTCTTTACACTTACAATTGCTCCACAGGGTCCAAAACCTGGAAAAGCCTTGAAATTTAACAATCACATTTTCCAGGCCTGTGGAAGTCATGGAATTAGTCAGAATCATGTTTTGAGTTTTGAAAAAGTCATAAAATGTTTTTGTGTATAGTGACATTGTTACAATAATCTCCCATCCATGCATAACCTTTAACATAATGTAACATTAAGGAAAATAAATGTTTAGTGGTTAATGTGGCTCTTATATGTATTGAAGTGTCTCGTCAAATTCACCTACATTTTGTCACTTTCTCCCTAAATTCTGTCTCTCCCTTCCTGTTACCTGAAATAATAATAATAATAGTAATAATAATAATAATAATTTTAATAACAGAGTTTACAAAGTGCTTTGAATAACAAGGCAAAGCTGAAGCAAGAGGCAGCATAAATATAAGAGCCAAACAATAATGCCAAATTAAGGCTGAAGATAAGAGCGAAACAATTAGACAACAAAAATAACAATAACAACCCATACCTATAAGAGTAAATACAATTTAAAGGATAGAAGCAGTAAACATGGAAATAATAATACTAATAATAGAATTAAACATGATCAATACAGAATTAAAGAAAACATTAAAAGATAAATGAAAATAGACGACATCACATTGAAGCAAGTGTATAAAAATGGATTTCAAGAAGTGATTTTAAAAGAAGTCAATGATTCTGCCAACCCAATCTCCTCGGGCAGGTCGTTCAGAAGCTCATAATGTTTTAATGGAGTTTGAATCTGAAATGTTTAAGTCGGGGAAGAAAAAAAAAACTTTATTATGGGGCCTTAAAAAGTCATGGAAAAGTTTGGAAGTTTTATCCATGAAAATGTGTGGGAACCCTGGCTCCATTTCCAGCTATGTTCTGTTAACTGATACTTCAGCAGGCCTGTAGTGTGTTAGTGTCCCTCTGTTTCCGTGACAACTAATCAGACTCCCGAGTGTCTCTTCCTTTCAGCTGAGGGTCTCTCAGGATCGCCTGCAGCAGTGTCTCACTCAGCTCGGCTCTTCTCTGATGGAGCGAGAGCGTCGCAGCTTCCTGCTCTACTCACAGTTTTATGAGCAGATCCTGCAGCAGCAGACTCAGCTGCTCCATCACAGAGAACAGGCACGTGTGGAGATTTTCACCTTGTTGCACAACACAGCAGGGATGCATGATATTGGTTTTTTTTGCCAATATAAAAGAAAAATCCATGCGGCCGGTAACCAATACCGATATCGATACATACACTTTTTTCCCCACTTAATTTTAGTGATCATCAAGTCTCCTGTACTCTTCATTCTCTAATCCTGATGGCTCACCAGCAGATGGAGACATAAAATACTATGCTTTTCAATGAACGTAGTCTTCATTAATTTTACAAAATAAGAAAAATACTTCAACTGAGGGTTTTTTTTTTAAGTACATGTTTACCTTGTTAAATTTGAGATTGGTAGAAATTAGCACGTTGGTCGATTCCGATGTTTGATTTTATAGCCATTATCTGCCAATATGACATGCTTATATTATCACGCATCCCTACAACACAGTGTATTTTACTGGCTGTTAATGAGGAGGTCATTTTTCAACAGTAACTTAGGCAAGGTTTTGTTATTTTTTCCCAAGAAAGGCCTACGAATGTTTTTCAAGGAAGGCATGTAACTGTTTACATAGATTTAAGACTCACAGAATGATGATTTTATTGTTCTTTAATGTGTTGTATTTTCATATATTTTCTTAGGATGTAAAGAATCTGACAGACTCTCAGACAAACAACGTCCACAGACAGGTAACTACTGTAGTTACAAATGACTTTGTTGCTCATATGCAGTTTTACAGGATTTAAATTACAAAATAAATGTTATTGTAATCAGTTACAGTTCCTGTGAAAAAAAATGCAATTAAATCACAGTTGCTAATCAAATGTTGGTGATTACAAGAGTGCCTTTATTGTGAAGAAAACGTGTTTTTATGCTGTTATTCTGTGAAAACCATGTCTAAAGCAGCGTCTAAGACAAACAAGTCGTTCCAAAAAAAAAGTAATAATTCTAATAATGTTAATGTACTGTGTTGTTGTTCCACAGAGGGCTGCTGAATGTCGTGAGATGATGTTGAAGATCTCAGCTCTGCAGGCAAAAGTCGCTCACCTGGAGGAAGAGAGGAAAACTGCAGAGGAGCAACTCAGTCTCAAATTCAGAGGACGCTACGACCCGTTGGTCCGACACCTCTTCTCCACCTGCATCCAGCTGAAGGTGAGAAACTTGATCTTGTGTTTGATGCCGTCTTATCCAAATAATATGTGTAGGTCTATCCAAATATATTTATTTTTGATAGATTTTTTTCACCATTTCTACCAAATTCAACTTAATATTTAGAGGACTGTGCACCTCTTACTGATTTCTCATGTTAAACTGCATATTACAGATCTTTGCATGTCAGTTTTCACGTTGAATATTTAAATCTTTGCTTTCTCTCCATTGTATCCAATCAAAGTTTGCAGCTGCAATTTCCAAGAGTAAAATGACAACATATCTTATTTACTTTTTGAGCCATTGAATACTTTATTCATTCTCACTGTATCTCAGGCCAGACTCGATGAGTACCACCGGCAGATGGAGCAGGACGTGAGCGAGATGGTGAGCAGAATACGATGCGAGGGAGTCGACCGAATCATCAGACTCAAGAAGAAATACGGCTGCACCAAAGACGATGATGAACTCACACTCACACAGTTAAAGGTATCATGAAGCAGAAAATAAGTGTGAATTTATGAAAAACGTACAATAACTTTAAGTTTTGTTGAGGAGAACAAATGTAAGTCACTAAGTAGTTTATGTGTCGACTGTCAATTTTTTTCACTATTAGACATGTTCAAAACAATTAAAAATTCCAGCTCGTGACCATTTAAAACCCATCAGTGTGTCCCACTCTACTTTTTCTATCAGAAAGAAGAAGTCCATGAGTTGAGTCTGGAGAACAGCCGGCTGACCGCTCTGCTCTGTAAACTGAAGGCTGTGAGCCGCTGGAAGCAGGCGGTCAACCAGGAAAAACTCCGCCGGCGGCTGCTTCAGACTCAGCAGGTCAGCAGAAAAATTCAATACTCACAAATCAAATTCATCCACTGCAGAAGACAACAAGAGCAGAGCTTGTGTCCTTTATTTTTAGTCCACAGTCTCGTCACGTTATTTTTTAGCCATTTTATTTTTGATAAATAAGTCATCAAATAAGATCTGATATTTTAATATATTGAATCATACAGTTGGATATGCGTCACCAATCAAAGCAAGCTTTGCATTTCTCTCTTAACTTTTTCAAGTACTTGAGAAAGTAAATTCATTTTATATCTTTTACTGGATATTTTGTATTTTTAGTCATTCTTCTCTTCTTTTTTTTTTCAATTTTGTTTAGTTTTTATGTATTTATTTATTTTTTGTTGCTTGTTCCTCGTGACTGTTGCTCGCTCATCCAGGAATTGTTGAGTCTCCATAAATTAAAGTGCATGCTGTCAGACCTGACTTGATCTATAATCTGGTGTTTTAATAAAAAAAAAAAATGACTTGACTTGCCTATACGTGTCTCTAAAATAACCGCTTTTTGATTGTTACAATTTGTTTAAATAAATGATTGGAAGTAAAGGACAGTATACAAAGTATTTATATTTTTACAAAACATTTGATTTAACTTACTGGTGTATTTATTCATGTATTAGATAATACCCTTGACTTATAAGAGAGCTTATTTGCTTTTTTTCCCACTTTTGTCCTGGAATTTCTGAAGATATTTAAACTTGTCTTCATTGTGGATGAACTTTTTTGTGTTTAACTTACCGGCATATACTTTTAATGGTGAAACATTCTCTGTTCTGTCCAGAGGGAGGTCATTTGTCGCAGTGAGGCCCTCAAAGTGAAGATGACGTCAGAGGGGGAGGTGGTCGTCCTGCAGGAGGAGCTTGAGGCCACGAGGAAGGCGTTGAGTAGCTGTCAGGTTGAGTGCAGCAACAGCAAGAAGCTGCTCAGCAGGAAGGTACGTGAAGTCTCATCCACACCTCACTGCTGCCCAAAAAATTAACGTCAACTACAGAAGTTTGATTCCTGCGTTAGCATCAAAGCTTTAAAAAATGCAAAATATTCACGTACATTTGACATTTAGTGGAAAATCACAGTGTTTCTTAAGCCTAAACCCAACGAGATTAGCATTTACTTATCCACTATTCATTTAGAATTTTGTGGACAATTTTTTCTCAATTTTGTCTTAATATGATTCTGACTTTAAAGTCACTTTTCCTCACTTTTATGTGTCACTTTTATGTGTAGCACGTTCGGGCGGAGCAAAAATCAGTAGGAACCTCTTTAAAATGTACCAGGAAAGAAAAATATTTTCTCTCAAGTCAGAACGTACAACTACAACAGATTATTATTTTTTCAAATTCAATTAATCTCTTACTTATTTTAAGATAAGACTTTATTAATCCTGCACCAGGGGAATTTACACATAAAAAGAAAAAAAAGGTGATTGATTGACCGATGATGATGAAGTGATTTTATAGATTAATTGTTCTCAAAGATGTTTGGATTACAACCAGAGAAGAGTGAAACAACCAGAAAATATTCACATTTAAGAAGTCGGAACCACTGAATCTTTGCTGTTTGCCATTACTGCTGAAAATATTTTTTTTCTATTGACTAATTGTAGCATCTTCAGTCAGCGTAAATCCTTTTCCTCCTATAGACTTAGGCTCATGTAAAACTCTACAGTGAAGTGAGAAATGAGATCGTTAATTGTCATGATGTCAAACACTGGGAGGAAAAGAAACTATGAGCCTGTCGAGTGCAGTATTCACTCAATATCCACTGATACGCAGACAGAGGAGCTCCGGGTGGCCCGGCATCAGTCTGCTCAGGAGGCCCACAGCAGGCAGGAGCTGGACAACTATCGAATGCAGACCCTGGAACAAATGAAAGCCGACATAGAGGAAAGGGAGAGACGGCTCAGGGGGCTCGAGGAGCAGCTGGACACGGGCAGCAGGATGAACCACTTACACCGACAACGCAGCGCTAAAGAGATCCGGCAGGTTTGTGAACTATCTTCATTTGTCTAATACTGTATGTGTGTGTGGTGGCACACAAATAGTTACACACTGCGGAGAAGAGGATTTTTTTGTTGTAATGCAAAAAATTACATATTAGAGTTGTCAAACCGTGTGCTATATCTCTTAAACTTTTTTATTTATTTAACTTATGATATGTCATTAAAAAGTCATAAAAAAATCAAAGTATAGTATGACGTCAAAAAGTCATAACAATCATTGTAGCATAGTATAACATAAGAATGATAAATGTCATACTGCAGTATAATGTCAAAAATCATGGCAAATGTCATAGTATAATATGACATAGAAAAGCCATAAAAATTTAATTGCATAGTTTGACATCAAAAAGTCATGACAGATGTCATAGTGTAGTCATCTAAATCATCATCAATAGTATGATGTTAAAATCATCATAGCATAGTAAATGTCACAAACTAATATCAAACTAAATATCATAGTATAGTATGACATCAAAAAGTCATCATGAATGGTATAGTTTGATTTTAAGAAGTTGTAAAAAATGTTGCAGTATAGTATGTCAAGAAGTCATCAAAAGTCATCATGGTATCATATTGTCAAAAAGTCATCAAAAATGACATATTATATAATGGGTAAGGCGAGGCAGCTTTATTTGTGTAGCACATTTCATACAACAGGGGGATTCAAAGTGCTTTACACAGCAATAAAATATAAAAACATAATAAAACACACAGATTTACAATGAAAGAGTAACCTTGGACTGAAAAATGGTCAGCAGAGTGTCAGAAATCATCATAGTATTGCATGATATCAAACGTCCTAAAAACCGATATACTAAAGGATGATGTCATAGTATAGTATAATGTTTTTGGGAAAATTTTGCCATACTATAGCCTTGCTCTTTTGGTCATTTTTTTCGACGTGCCATATTTTGTTGTTTTTGGCTGTTTTTGCAACGTTTTGTACCATAGCGTGTCTCAACACGGTATTTAATGTAGATTTTAGGAATTTTCAGCTGCTTTTGGGAAATGTCATTTTTTGACATTTTTGCCATGCTATAGCCTTGCTCTTTTGGTCATTTTTTTTGCCATCCCAAATTCCGATGTTTTTTGCCATTTTTGCAACATTATATGCTATGGCATGTCTCGACAGGCTATTTTATGTAGTTTCAAGCAGTTTTCAGCTGCTTTTCGGCAATGTCATTTTTGACACTTTTGCCATACCTTGCTGTTTTGGTCATTTTTTCGACATGCCATAATATGGTGTTTTTGTGTGTTTTGGCAACGTTTTATGCTATGGCGTGTCTTGACAGGCTGTTTAATGTAGTTTCAAGCAGTCTTTAGGTGCTTTTGGAAAATGTCATTTTTGACATTTTTGCCATACTATAGCCTTGCTCTTTTGGTCATTTTTTCGACGTGCCATATTTTGTTGTTTTTGGCTGTTTTTGCAACGTTTTGTACCATAGCGTTTCTCAACACGGTATTTAATGTAGATTTTAGCAATTTTCAGCTGCTTTTGGGAAATGTCATTTTTTGACATTTTTGCCATACTATAGCCTTGCTCTTTTGGTCATTTTTTCGACATGCCATATTTTGGTGTTTCTTGCTGTTTTTTGCAACGTTTTATGCCATAGCGTGTCTCGGCAGGCTATTTTATGTAGTTTCAAGCAGTTTTCAGCTGCTTTTGGGAAATGTCATTTTTTGACATTTTTGCCATACTATAGCCTTGCTCTTTTGGTCATTTTTTCGACGTGCCATATTTTGTTGTTTTTGGCTGTTTTTGCAACGTTTTGTACCATAGCGTTTCTCAACACGGTATTTAATGTAGATTTTAGCAATTTTCAGCTGCTTTTGGGAAATGTCATTTTTTGACATTTTTGCCATACTATAGCCTTGCTCTTTTGGTCATTTTTTTCGACATGCCATAATATGTTGTTTTTGTCTGTTTTGGCAACGTTTTATGCTATGGCATGTCTTGACAGGCTATTTAATGTAGATTTTAGCAATTTTCAGCTGCTTTTGGGAAATGTCATTTTTTGACATTTTTGCCATACTATAGCCTTGCTCTTTTGGTCATTTTTTCGACATGCCATATTTTGGTGTTTTTTGCCCTTTTTTTGCAACGTTTTATGCCATAGCGTGTCTCGACAGGCTATTTAATGTAGATTTTAGCAGTTTTCAGCTGCTTTTGGGAAATGTCATTTTCTGACATTTTTGCCATACTATAGCCTTGCTCTTTTGGTCATTTTTTCGACATGACATATTTTGGTGTGTTTTGCCCTTTTTTTGCAACGTTTTATGCCATAGCGTGTCTCGGCAGGCTATTTTATGTAGTTTCAAGCAGTTTTCAGCTGCTTTTGGGAAATGTCATTTTTTGACATTTTTGCCATACTATAGCCTTGCTCTTTTGGTCATTTTTTTCGACATGCCATAATATGGTGTTTTTTTCTGTTTTGGCAACGTTTTATGCCATAGCGTGTCTCGGCAGGCTATTTAATGTAGTTTCAAGCAGTTTTCAGCTGCTTTTGGGAAATGTCATTTTTTGACATTTTTGCCATACTATAGCCTTGCTCTTTTGGTCATTTTTTTCGACATGCCATAATATGTTGTTTTTGTCTGTTTTGGCAACGTTTTATGCTATGGCATGTCTTGACAGGCTATTTAATGTAGTTTCAAGCAGTTCTCTGCTGCTTTTGGGAAATGTAATTTTTTGACATTTTTGCCATACTATAGCCTTGCTCTTTTGGTCATTTTTTCGACATGCCATATTTTGGTGTTTTTTGCTGTTTTTTGCAACGTTTTATGCCATAGCGTGTCTCGGCAGGCTATTTAATGTAGTTTCAAGCAGTTTTCAGCTGCTTTTGGGAAATGTCATTTTTTGACATTTTTGCCATACTATAGCCTTGCTCTTTTGGTCATTTTTCGACATGCCATATTTTGGTGTTTCTTGCTGTTTTTTGCAACGCGTTTTTGTACCATAGCGTGTCTCAACAGGCTATTTAATGTAGTTTTAGCAATTTTCAGCTGTTTTTGGGAAATGTCATTTTTGACATTTTGCCATACTATAGCCTTGCTCTTTTGGTCATTTTTTGACATGCCATAATATGGTGTTTTTGCTGTTTTTGCAACGTTCTATGCCATAGCGTGTCTTGACAGGCTATTTAATGTAGTTTCAAGCAGTTTTCAGCTGTTTTTTGGAAATGTCATTTTTTGACATTTTTGCCATACTATAGCCTTGCTCTTTTGGTCATTTTTTCGACATGCCATAATATGTTGTTTTTGTCTGTTTTGGCAACGTTTTATGCTATGGCATGTCTCGACAGGCTATTTTATGTAGTTTCAAGCAGTTTTCAGCTGCTTTTCGGCAATGTCATTTTTGACACTTTTGCCATACCTTGCTGTTTTGGTCATTTTTTCGACATGCCATAATATGGTGTTTTTGTGTGTTTTGGCAACGTTTTATGCTATGGCGTGTCTTGACAGGCTGTTTAATGTAGTTTCAAGCAGTTTTCAGCTGCTTTTGGAAATGTAATTTTTTGACATTTTTGCCATACTATAGCCTTGCTCTTTTGGTCATTTTTTCGACATGCCATATTTTGGTGTTTCTTGCTGTTTTTTGCAGCGTTTTATGCCATAGCGTGTCTCGGCAGGCTATTTTATGTAGTTTCAAGCAGTTTTCAGCTGCTTTTGGGAAATGTCATTTTGACATTTTGCCATACTATAGCCTTGCTCTTTTGGTCATTTTTCGACATGCCATATTTTGGTGTTTCTTGCTGTTTTTGCAACGTTTTATGCCATAGCGTGTTTCAACAGGCTATTTTAATGTAGTTTTAGCAGTTTTCAGCTGCTTTTGGGAAATGTCATTTTTTGACATTTTTGCCATACTATAGCCTTGCTCTTTTGGTCATTTTTTCGACATGCCATATTTTGGTGTGTTTTGCCCTTTTTTTGCAACGTTTTATGCCATAGCGTGTCTTGACAGGCTATTTAATGTCGATTTTAGCAATTTTCAGCTGCTTTTGGGAAATGTCATTTTTGACATTTTTGCCATACTATAGCCTTGCTCTTTTGGTCATTTTTTTCGACATGCCATAATATGTTGTTTTTGTCTGTTTTGGCAACGTTTTATGCTATGGCATGTCTTGACAGGCTATTTTATGTAGTTTCAAGCAGTTTTCAGCTGCTTTTGGGAAATGTCATTTTTGACATTTTGCCATACTATAGCCTTGCTCTTTTGGTCATTTTTTCGACATGCCATATTTTGGTGTTTCTTGCTGTTTTTGCAACGTTTTATGCCATAGCGTGTCTCGGCAGGTTATTTTATGTAGTTTCAAGGCGTTTTCAGCTGTTTTTGGGAAATGTCATTTTTGACATTTTTGCCATACTATAGCCTTGCTCTTTTGGTCATTTTTTCGACATGCCATAATATGGTGTTTTTTGCTGTTTTTTGCAACGTTCTATGCCATAGCGTGTCTCGGCAGGCTATTTTATGTAGTTTCAAGCAGTTTTCAGCTGCTTTTGGGAAATGTCATTTTTTGACATTTTTGCCATACTATAGCCTTGCTCTTTTGGTCATTTTTTTCGACATGCCATAATATGGTGTTTTTGTCTGTTTTGGCAACGTTTTATGCTATGGCATGTCTTGACAGGCTATTTAATGTAGTTTCAAGCAGTCTTTAGGTGCTTTTGGAAAATGTCATTTTTGACATTTTTGCCATACTATAGCCTTGCTCTTTTGGTCATTTTTTCGACGTGCCATATTTTGGTGTTTTTTGCTGTTTTTTGCAACGTTTTATGCCATAGCGTGTCTCGGCAGGCTATTTTATGTAGTTTCAAGCAGTTTTCAGCTGCTTTTGGGAAATGTCATTTTTTGACATTTTTGCCATACTATAGCCTTGCTCTTTTGGTCATTTTTTCGACATGCCATATTTTGGTGTTTCTTGCTGTTTTTTGCAACGTTTTATGCCATAGCGTGTCTCGGCAGGCTATTTTATGTAGTTTCAAGCAGTTTTCAGCTGCTTTTGGGAAATGTCATTTTTTGACATTTTTGCCATACTATAGCCTTGCTCTTTTGGTCATTTTTTCGACATGCCATATTTTGGTGTTTCTTACTGTTTTTTGCAACGTTTTATGCCATAGCGTGTCTCGGCAGGCTATTTTATGTAGTTTCAAGCAGTTTTCAGCTGCTTTTGGGAAATGTCATTTTTGACATTTTTGCCATACTATAGCCTTGCTCTTTTGGTCATTTTTTCGACATGCCATATTTTGGTGTTTTTTGCTGTTTTTTGCAACGTTTTATGCCATAGCATGTCTTGACAGGCTATTTTATGTAGTTTCAAGCAGTTTTCAGCTGCTTTTGGGAAATGTCATTTTCTGACATTTTTGCCATACTATAGCCTTGCTCTTTTGGTCATTTTTTCGACGTGCCATATTTTGTTGTTTTTGGCTGTTTTTGCAACGTTTTGTACCATAGCGTTTCTCAACACGGTATTTAATGTAGATTTTAGCAATTTTCAGCTGCTTTTGGGAAATGTCATTTTTTGACATTTTTGCCATACTATAGCCTTGCTCTTTTGGTCATTTTTTCGACGTGCCATATTTTGTTGTTTTTGGCTGTTTTTGCAACGTTTTGTACCATAGCGTTTCTCAACACGCTATTTTATGTAGATTTTAGCAATTTTCAGCTGCTTTTGGGAAATGTCATTTTTTGAAATTTTTGCCATACTATAGCCTTGCTCTTTTGGTCATTTTTTTCGACATGCCATAATATGGTGTTTTTGTCTGTTTTGGCAACGTTTTATGCTATGGCATGTCTTGACAGGCTATTTAATGTAGTTTCAAGCAGTCTTTAGGTGCTTTTGGAAAATGTCATTTTTGACATTTTTGCCATACTATAGCCTTGCTCTTATGGTCATTTTTTCGACGTGCCATATTTTGGTGTTTTTTGCTGTTTTGGCAACGTGTTATGCCATAGCGTGTCTCGGCAGGCTATTTTATGTAGTTTCAAGCAGTTTTCAGCTGCTTTTGGGAAATGTCATTTTTTGACATTTTTGCCATACTATAGCCTTGCTCTTTTGGTCATTTTTTCGACATGCCATATTTTGGTGTTTTTTGCTGTTTTTGCAACGTTTTGTACCATAGCGTTTCTCAACACGGTATTTAATGTAGATTTTAGCAATTTTCAGCTGCTTTTGGGAAATGTCATTTTTTGACATTTTTGCCATACTATAGCCTTGCTCTTTTGGTCATTTTTTTCGACATGCCATAATATGTTGTTTTTGTCTGTTTTGGCAACGTTTTATGCTATGGCATGTCTTGACAGGCTATTTAATGTAGTTTCAAGCAGTTCTCTGCTGCTTTTGGGAAATGTAATTTTTTGACATTTTTGCCATACTATAGCCTTGCTCTTTTGGTCATTTTTTCGACATGCCATATTTTGGTGTTTCTTGCTGTTTTTTGCAACGTTTTATGCCATAGCGTGTCTCGGCAGGCTATTTTATGTAGTTTCAAGCAGTTTTCAGCTGCTTTTGGGAAATGTCATTTTGACATTTTGCCATACTATAGCCTTGCTCTTTTGGTCATTTTTTCGACATGCCATAATATGGTGTTTTTTTCTGTTTTGGCAACGTTTTATGCCATAGCGTGTCTCGGCAGGCTATTTTATGTAGTTTCAAGCAGTTTTCAGCTGTTTTTGGGAAATGTCATTTTTTGACATTTTTGCCATACTATAGCCTTGCTCTTTTGGTCATTTTTCGACATGCCATAATATGTGTTTTTTCTGTTTTGTAGCGTTTTTCTGCCATAGCGTGTCTCGGCAGGCTATTTTATGTAGTTTCAAGCAGTTTTCAGCTGCTTTTGGGAAATGTCATTTTTTGACATTTTTGCCATACTATAGCCTTGCTCTTTTGGTCATTTTTTCGACATGCCATATTTTGGTGTGTTTTGCCCTTTTTTTGCAACGTTTTATGCCATAGCGTGTCTCGACAGGCTATTTTATGTAGATTTTAGCAATTTTCAGCTGCTTTTGGGAAATGTCATTTTCTGACATTTTTGCCATACTATAGCCTTGCTCTTTTGGTCATTTTTTCGACATGACATATTTTGGTGTGTTTTGCCCTTTTTTTGCAACGTTTTATGCCATAGCGTGTCTCGGCAGGCTATTTTATGTAGTTTCAAGCAGTTTTCAGCTGCTTTTGGGAAATGTCATTTTTTGACATTTTTGCCATACTATAGCCTTGCTCTTTTGGTCATTTTTTTCGACATGCCATAATATGTTGTTTTTGTCTGTTTTGGCAACGTTTTATGCTATGGCATGTCTTGACAGGCTATTTAATGTAGATTTTAGCAATTTTCAGCTGCTTTTGGGAAATGTCATTTTTTGACATTTTTGCCATACTATAGCCTTGCTCTTTTGGTCATTTTTTCGACATGCCATATTTTGGTGTTTTTTGCCCTTTTTTTGCAACGTTTTATGCCATAGCGTGTCTCGACAGGCTATTTTATGTAGATTTTAGCAATTTTCAGCTGCTTTTGGGAAATGTCATTTTCTGACATTTTTGCCATACTATAGCCTTGCTCTTTTGGTCATTTTTTTCGACATGCCATAATATGTTGTTTTTGTCTGTTTTGGCAACGTTTTATGCTATGGCATGTCTTGACAGGCTATTTAATGTAGTTTCAAGCAGTTCTCTGCTGCTTTTGGGAAATGTAATTTTTTGACATTTTTGCCATACTATAGCCTTGCTCTTTTGGTCATTTTTTCGACATGCCATATTTTGGTGTGTTTTGCCCTTTTTTTGCAACGTTTTATGCCATAGCGTGTCTCGGCAGGCTATTTTATGTAGTTTCAAGCAGTTTTCAGCTGCTTTTGGGAAATGTCATTTTTTGACATTTTTGCCATACTATAGCCTTGCTCTTTTGGTCATTTTTTCGACATGCCATATTTTGGTGTTTTTTGCTGTTTTTTGCAACGTTTTATGCCATAGCGTGTCTCGGCAGGCTATTTAATGTAGTTTCAAGCAGTTTTCAGCTGCTTTTGGGAAATGTCATTTTTTGACATTTTTGCCATACTATAGCCTTGCTCTTTTGGTCATTTTTTCGACATGCCATAATATGGTGTTTTTTTCTGTTTTGGCAACGTGTTATGCCATAGCGTGTCTCGGCAGGCTATTTTATGTAGTTTCAAGCAGTTTTCAGCTGCTTTTGGGAAATGTCATTTTGACATTTTGCCATACTATAGCCTTGCTCTTTTGGTCATTTTTTCGACATGCCATAATATGGTGTTTTGTCTGTTTTGGCACCGTTTTATGCTATGGCATGTCTTGACAGGCTATTTAATGTAGTTTCAAGCAGTTTTCAGCTGCTTTTGGGAAATGTCATTTTTTGACATTTTTGCCATACTATAGCCTTGCTCTTTTGGTCATTTTTTCGACATGCCATATTTTGGTGTGTTTTGCCCTTTTTTTGCAACGTTTTATGCCATAGCGTGTCTCGGCAGGCTATTTAATGTAGTTTCAAGCAGTTTTCAGCTGCTTTTGGGAAATGTCATTTTTTGACATTTTGCCATACTATAGCCTTGCTCTTTTGGTCATTTTTTCGACATGCCATATTTTGGTGTTTTTTGCTGTTTTTTGCAACGTTTTATGCCATAGCGTGTCTCGGCAGGCTATTTTATGTAGTTTCAAGCAGTTTTCAGCTGCTTTTGGAAATGTCATTTTTGACATTTTTGCCATACTATAGCCTTGCTCTTTTGGTCATTTTTTCGACATGCCATAATATGGTGTTTTTTTCTGTTTTGGCAACGTGTTATGCTATGGCATGTCTTGACAGGCTATTTAATGTAGTTTCAAGCAGTTTTCAGCTGCTTTTGGGAAATGTCATTTTGACATTTTGCCATACTATAGCCTTGCTCTTTTGGTCATTTTTTCGACATGCCATATTTTGGTGTTTCTTGCTGTTTTTTGCAACGCGTTTTATGCCATAGCGTGTCTCGGCAGGCTATTTTATGTAGTTTCAAGCAGTTTTCAGCTGCTTTTGTGAAATGTCATTTTTTGACATTTTTGCCATACTATAGCCTTGCTCTTTTGGTCATTTTTTCGACATGCCATATTTTGGTGTTTCTTGCTGTTTTTTGCAACGTTTTATGCCATAGCGTGTCTCGACAGGCTATTTTATGTAGTTTCAAGGCGTTTTCAGCTGCTTTTGGGAAATGTCATTTTTTGACATTTTTGCCATACTATAGCCTTGCTCTTTTGGTCATTTTTTCGACACACCATATTTTGGTGTTTCTTGCTGTTTTTTGCAACGTTTTATGCCATAGCGTGTCTCGGCAGGCTATTTAATGTAGTTTCAAGCAGTTTTCAGCTGCTTTTGGGAAATGTCATTTTTTGACATTTTTGCCATACTATAGCCTTGCTCTTTTGGTCATTTTTTTGGCTTGCCTTCTTTTGGTGTTTTTGCTGTTTTTGCAACGTTTTATGCCATAGCGTGTCTCGGCAGGCTATTTAATGTAGTTTCAAGCAGTTTTCAGCTGCTTTTGGGAAATGTCATTTTTGACATTTTTGCCATACTATAGCCTTGCTCTTTTGGTCATTTTTCGACATGCCATATTTTGGTGTTTTTGCTGTTTTTGCAACGTTTTATGCCATAGCGTGTCTCGGCAGGCTATTTTATGTAGTTTCAAGCAGTTTTCAGCTGCTTTTGGGAAATGTCATTTTTTGACATTTTTGCCATACTATAGCCTTGCTCTTTTGGTCATTTTTTCGACATGCCATATTTTGGTGTTTTTTGCTGTTTTTTCTAACGTTTTATGCAATTGGGTGTCTCGGCAGGCTATTTTATGTAGTTTCAAGGCGTTTTCAGCTGTTTTTGGGAAATGTCATTTTTGACATTTTTGCCATACTATAGCCTTGCTCTTTTGGTCATTTTTTCGACATGCCATAATATGGTGTTTTTTGCTGTTTTTTGCAACGTTCTATGCCATAGCGTGTCTCGGCAGGCTATTTTATGTAGTTTCAAGCAGTTTTCAGCTGCTTTTGGGAAATGTCATTTTTGACATTTTGCCATACTATAGCCTTGCTCTTTTGGTCATTTTTCGACATGCCATATTTTGGTGTTTTTGCTGTTTTTTGCAACGCGTTTTATGCCATAGCGTGTCTCGGCAGGCTATTTAATGTAGTTT
Source organism: Plectropomus leopardus (assembly GCF_026936395.1). Lineage (NCBI taxonomy): Eukaryota > Metazoa > Chordata > Actinopteri > Perciformes > Serranidae > Plectropomus > Plectropomus leopardus. Next base: position 8,199,952 of record NC_142189.1, read on the forward strand.
CAAGCAGTCTTTAGGTGCTTTTGGAAAATGTCATTTTTGACATTTTTGCCATACTATAGCCTTGCTCTTATGGTCATTTTTTCGACATGCCATATTTTGGTGTTTTTGCTGTTTTTGCAACGTTTTATGCCATAGCGTGTCTCGGCAGGCTATTTTATGTAGTTTCAAGCAGTTTTCAGCTGCTTTTGGGAAATGTCATTTTTTGACATTTTTGCCATACTATAGCCTTGCTCTTTTGGTCATTTTTTTCGACATGCCATAATATGGTGTTTTTGTCTGTTTTGGCAACGTTTTATGCTATGGCATGTCTTGACAGGCTATTTAATGTAGTTTCAAGCAGTTTTCAGCTGCTTTTGGGAAATGTCATTTTTTGACATTTTTGCCATACTATAGCCTTGCTCTTTTGGTCATTTTTTCGACATGCCATATTTTGGTGTTTCTTACTGTTTTTGCAACGTTTTATGCCATAGCGTGTCTCGGCAGGCTATTTTATGTAGTTTCAAAGGCGTTTTCAGCTGTTTTTGGGAAATGTCATTTTTGACATTTTGCCATACTATAGCCTTGCTCTTTTGGTCATTTTTCGACATGCCATAATATGGTGTTTTTTGCTGTTTTTTGCAACGTTTTATGCCATAGCGTGTCTCGGCAGGCTATTTTATGTAGTTTCAAGCAGTTTTCAGCTGCTTTTGGGAAATGTCATTTTTTGACATTTTTGCCATACTATAGCCTTGCTCTTTTGGTCATTTTTTCGACATGCCATATTTTGGTGTTTTTTGCCCTTTTTTTGCAACGTTTTATGCCATAGCGTGTCTCGGCAGGCTATTTTATGTAGTTTCAAGCAGTTTTCAGCTGCTTTTGGGAAATGTCATTTTTGACATTTTGCCATACTATAGCCTTGCTCTTTTGGTCATTTTTCGACATGCCATAATATGGTTTTTTTGTCTTTTTTTGTAACGTTTTATCCTATAGCATGTCTTGCCAGGCTATTTCATTTAGTTTCAAGCAGTTTTCAGCTGCTTTTGGGAAATGTCATTTTTTGACATTTTGCCATACTATAGCCTTGCTCTTTTGGTCATTTTTCGACATGCCATATTTTGGTGTTTCTTGCTGTTTTTTGCAACGTTTTATGCCATAGCGTGTCTCGGCAGGCTATTTTATGTAGTTTCAAGCAGTTTTCAGCTGCTTTTGGGAAATGTCATTTTTTGACATTTTTGCCATACTATAGCCTTGCTCTTTTGGTCATTTTTTCGACATGCCATAATATGGTGTTTTTGTCTGTTTTGGCAACGTTTTATGCTATGGCATGTCTTGACAGGCTATTTAATGTAGTTTCAAGCAGTTTTCAGCTGCTTTTGGGAAATGTCATTTTTTGACATTTTTGCCATACTATAGCCTTGCTCTTTTGGTCATTTTTTCGACATGCCATATTTTGGTGTTTCTTGCTGTTTTTGCAGCGTTTTATGCCATAAGCGTGTCTCGGCAGGCTATTTTATGTAGTTTCAAGCGTTTTCAGCTGTTTTTGGAAATGTCATTTTTGACATTTTTGCCATACTATAGCCTTGCTCTTTTGGTCATTTTTTCGACATGCCATATTTTGGTGTTTCTTGCTGTTTTTGCAACGTTTTATGCCATAGCGTGTCTCGGCAGGCTATTTAATGTAGTTTCAAGCAGTTTTCAGCTGCTTTTGGGAAATGTCATTTTTGACATTTTGCCATACTATAGCCTTGCTCTTTTGGTCATTTTTTCGACATGCCATATTTTGGTGTTTTTTGCTGTTTTTTGCAACGTTTTATGCCATAGCGTGTCTCGGCAGGCTATTTAATGTAGTTTCAAGCAGTTTTCAGCTGCTTTTGGGAAATGTCATTTTTGACATTTTGCCATACTATAGCCTTGCTCTTTTGGTCATTTTTCGACATGCCATATTTTGGTGTTTTTGCTGTTTTTTGCAACGTTTTATGCCATAGCGTGTCTCGGCAGGCTATTTTATGTAGTTTCAAGCAGTTTTCAGCTGCTTTTGGGAAATGTCATTTTTGACATTTTTGCCATACTATAGCCTTGCTCTTTTGGTCATTTTTCGACATGCCATAATATGGTGTTTTGTCTGTTTTGTAGCGTTTTATGCTATGGCATGTCTTGACAGGCTATTTAATGTAGTTTCAAGCAGTTTTCAGCTGCTTTTGGGAAATGTCATTTTGACATTTTGCCATACTATAGCCTTGCTCTTTTGGTCATTTTTTCGACATGCCATATTTTGGTGTTTCTTGCTGTTTTTGCAACGTTTTATGCCATAGCGTGTCTCGGCAGGCTATTTTATGTAGTTTCAAAGCGTTTTCAGCTGCTTTTGGGAAATGTCATTTTGACATTTTGCCATACTATAGCCTTGCTCTTTTGGTCATTTTTCGACATGCCATAATATGGTGTTTTTGCTGTTTTTGCAGCGTTTTATGCCATAGCGTGTCTCGGCAGGCTATTTTATGTAGTTTCAAGCAGTTTTCAGCTGCTTTTGGGAAATGTCATTTTTGACATTTTTGCCATACTATAGCCTTGCTCTTTTGGTCATTTTTCGACATGCCATATTTTGGTGTTTTTGCTGTTTTTGCAACGTTTTATGCCATAGCGTGTCTCGGCAGGCTATTTTATGTAGTTTCAAGCAGTTTTCAGCTGCTTTTGGGAAATGTCATTTTTGACATTTTGCCATACTATAACCTTGCTCTTTTGGTCATTTTTTTCGACATGCCATAATATGGTGTTTTTGTCTGTTTTGGCAACGTTTTATGCTATGGCATGTCTTGACAGGCTATTTAATGTAGTTTCAAGCAGTTTTCAGCTGCTTTTGGGAAATGTAATTTTTTGACATTTTTGCCATACTATAGCCTTGCTCTTTTGGTCATTTTTCGACATGCCATATTTTGGTGTTTCTTGCTGTTTTTTACAGCGTTTTATGCCATAGCGTGTCTCGGCAGGCTATTTTATGTAGTTTCAAAGCGTTTTCAGCTGTTTTGGGAAATGTCATTTTGACATTTTGCCATACTATAGCCTTGCTCTTTTGGTCATTTTTTCGACATGCCATAATATGGTGTTTTTGCTGTTTTTGCAACGTTCTATGCCATAGCGTGTCTCGGCAGGCTATTTTATGTAGTTTCAAGCAGTTTTCAGCTGCTTTTGGGAAATGTCATTTTTGACATTTTGCCATACTATAGCCTTGCTCTTTTGGTCATTTTTTCGACATGCCATAATATGGTGTTTTGTCTGTTTTTGCAACGTTTTATGCTATGGCATGTCTTGACAGGCTATTTAATGTAGTTTCAAGCAGTTTTCAGCTGCTTTTGGGAAATGTCATTTTTTGACATTTTTGCCATACTATAGCCTTGCTCTTTTGGTCATTTTTTCGACATGCCATATTTTGGTGTTTTTTGCTGTTTTTTGCAACGTTTTATGCCATAGCGTGTCTCGTCAGGCTATTTTATGTAGTTTCAAGCAGTTTTCAGCTGCTTTTGGAAATGTCATTTTTGACATTTTGCCATACTATAGCCTTGCTCTTTTGGTCATTTTTTCGACATGCCATATTTTGGTGTTTCTTGCTGTTTTTTGCAACGTTTTATGCCATAGCGTGTCTCGGCAGGCTATTTTATGTAGTTTCAAGCAGTTTTCAGCTGCTTTTGGGAAATGTCATTTTTTGACATTTTTGCCATACTATAGCCTTGCTCTTTTGGTCATTTTTTCGACATGCCATATTTTGGTGTTTTTTGCTGTTTTTTGCAACGTTTTATGCCATAGCGTGTCTCGGCAGGCTATTTTATGTAGTTTCAAGCAGTTTTCAGCTGCTTTTGGGAAATGTCATTTTTTGACATTTTTGCCATACTATAGCCTTGCTCTTTTGGTCATTTTTTTCGACATGCCATATTTTGGTGTTTTGTCTGTTTTTGCAACGTTTTATGCCATAGCGTGTCTCAACAGGCTATTTAATGTAGTTTCAAGCAGTTTTCAGCTGCTTTTGGGAAATGTCATTTTTGACATTTTTCCCATACTATAGCCTTGCTTTTTTGGTCTTTTTTTTCGACATGCCATATTTTGGTGTTTTTGTCTGTTTTGCAACGTTTTATGCCATAGCGTGTCTCGGCAGGCTATTTAATGTAGTTTCAAGCAGTTTTCAGCTGCTTTTGGAAATGTCATTTTTGACATTTTGCCATACTATAGCCTTGCTCTTTTGGTCATTTTTTCGACATGCCATATTTTGGTGTTTCTTGCTGTTTTTTGCAACGTTTTATGCCATAGCGTGTCTCGGCAGGCTATTTTATGTAGTTTCAAGCAGTTTTCAGCTGTTTTTGGGAAATGTCATTTTTGACATTTTTGCCATACTATAGCCTTGCTCTTTTGGTCATTTTTTCGACATGCCATAATATGGTGTTTTTGTCTGTTTTGGCAACGTTTTATGCTATGGCATGTCTTGACAGGCTATTTAATGTAGTTTCAAGCAGTTTTCAGCTGCTTTTGGGAAATGTCATTTTTTGACATTTTTGCCATACTATAGCCTTGCTCTTTTGGTCATTTTTTCGACATGCCATATTTTGGTGTTTTTTGCCCTTTTTTTGCAACGTTTTATGCCATAGCGTGTCTCGACAGGCTATTTTATGTAGATTTTAGCAATTTTCAGCTGCTTTTGGGAAATGTCATTTTTTGCCATTTTGCCATACTATAGCCTTGCTCTTTTGGTCATTTTTCGACATGCCATATTTTGGTGTTTTTGCTGTTTTTGCAGCGTTTTATGCCATAGCGTGTCTCGGCAGGCTATTTTATGTAGATTTCAAGCAGTTTTCAGCTGCTTTTGGGAAATGTCATTTTTGACATTTTTGCCATACTATAGCCTTGCTCTTTTGGTCATTTTTCGACATGCCATATTTTGGTGTTTTTGTCTGTTTTGGCAACGTTTTATGCCATAGCGTGTCTCGGCAGGCTATTTAATGTAGTTTCAAGCAGTTTTCAGCTGCTTTTGGGAAATGTCATTTTTTGACATTTTTGCCATACTATAGCCTTGCTCTTTTGGTCATTTTTCGACATGCCATATTTTGGTGTTTTTGCTGTTTTTGCAACGTGTTATGCTATAGCGTGTCTCGGCAGGCTATTTTATGTAGTTTCAAGCAGTTTTCAGCTGCTTTTGGGAAATGTCATTTTTTGACATTTTTGCCATTCTATAGCCTTGCTCTTTTGGTCATTTTCTCGACATGCCATATTTTGGTGTTTTTTGCTGTTTTTGCAACGTTTTGTACCATAGCGTTTCTCAACAGGCTATTTTATGTAGTTTCAAGCAGTTTTCAGCTGCTTTTGGGAAATGTCATTTTTGACATTTTTGCCATACTATAGCCTTGCTCTTTTGGTCATTTTTTCGACATGCCATATATTTTGTGTTTTGTCTGTTTTTGGCAACGTTTTATGCTATGGCATGTCTTCGACAGGCTATTTAATGTAGTTTCAAGCAGTTTTCAGCTGCTTTTGGGAAATGTCATTTTTGACATTTTGCCATACTATAGCCTTGCTCTTTTGGTCATTTTTCGACATGCCATAATATGGTGTTTTTTGCTGTTTTTGCAACGTTTTATGCCATAGCGTGTCTCGGCAGGCTATTTTATGTAGTTTCAAGCAGTTTTCAGCTGCTTTTTGGGAAATGTCATTTTTGACATTTTGCCATACTATAGCCTTGCTCTTTTGGTCATTTTTCGACATGCCATATTTTGGTGTTTTTGCTGTTTTTGTCAACGTTTTATGCTATGGCGTGTCTCGGCAGGCTATTTTATGTAGTTTCAAGCAGTTTTCAGCTGTTTTTGGGAAATGTCATTTTTTGACATTTTTGCCATACTATAGCCTTGCTCTTTTGGTCATTTTTTCGACATGCCATAATATGGTGTTTTTGCTGTTTTTGCAACGTTTTATGCCATAGCGTGTCTCGGCAGGCTATTTTATGTAGTTTCAAGCAGTTTTCAGCTGCTTTTGGGAAATGTCATTTTTGACATTTTGCCATACTATAGCCTTGCTCTTTTGGTCATTTTTTCGACATGCCATAATATGGTGTTTTTGTCTGTTTTGGCAACGCGTTTTATGCTATGGCATGTCTTGACAGGCTATTTAATGTAGTTTCAAGCAGTTTTCAGCTGCTTTTGGGAAATGTCATTTTTTGACATTTTTGCCATACTATAGCCTTGCTCTTTTGGTCATTTTTTCGACATGCCATATTTTGGTGTTTTTTGCTGTTTTTGCAACGTTTTGTACCATAGCGTGTCTCAGCAGGCTATTTTATGTAGTTTCAAGCAGTTTTTCAGCTGCTTTTGGGAAATGTCATTTTTGACATTTTGCCATACTATAACCTTGCTCTTTTGGTCATTTTTTTCGACATGCCATAATATGGTGTTTTTGCTGTTTTTGCAGCGTTTTATGCCATGGCGTGTCTCGGCAGGCTATTTTATGTAGTTTCAAGGCGTTTTCAGCTGTTTTTGGGAAATGTCATTTTTGACATTTTTGCCATACTATAGGCTTGCTCTTTTGGTTATTTTTTCGACATGCAATATTTTGGTGTTTTTGCTGTTTTTGCAACGCGTTTTATGCCATAGCGTGTCTCGGCAGGCTATTTTATGTAGTTTCAAGCAGTTTTCAGCTGCTTTTGGGAAATGTCATTTTTGACATTTTGCCATACTATAGCCTTGCTCTTTTGGTCATTTTTTCGACATGCCATAATATGGTGTTTTTTTCTGTTTTGCAACGTTTTATGCTATGGCATGTCTTGACAGGCTATTTAATGTAGTTTCAAGCAGTTTTCAGCTGCTTTTGGGAAATGTCATTTTTTGACATTTTTGCCATACTATAGCCTTGCTCTTTTGGTCATTTTTTCGACATGCCATATTTTGGTGTTTTTTGCCCTTTTTTTGCAACGTTTTATGCCATAGCGTGTCTCGACAGGCTATTTTATGTAGTTTCAAGCAGTTTTCAGCTGCTTTTGGGAAATGTCATTTTTTGACATTTTGCCATACTATAGCCTTGCTCTTTTGGTCAGTTGTTTCGACTTGCAATTTTATGTTGTTTTTGGTTGTTTTTGCAACGTTTTATGCTATGGCATGTCTTGACAGGCTATTTAATGTAGTTTCAAGCAGTTTTCAGCTGCTTTTGGGAAATGTCATTTTTTGACATTTTGCCATACTATAGCCTTGCTCTTTTGGTCATTTTTCGACATGCCATATTTTGGTGTTTCTTGCTGTTTTTTGCAACGTTTTATGCCATAGCGTGTCTCGGCAGGCTATTTTATGTAGTTTCAAGGCGTTTTCAGCTGCTTTTGGGAAATGTCATTTTTTGACATTTTTGCCATACTATAGCCTTGCTCTTTTGGTCATTTTTTCGACATGCCATATTTTGGTGTTTTTTGCTGTTTTTTGCAACGTTTTATGCCATAGCGTGTCTCGGCAGGCTATTTAATGTAGTTTCAAGCAGTTTTCAGCTGCTTTTGGGAAATGTCATTTTTTGACATTTTTGCCATACTATAGCCTTGCTCTTTTGGTCATTTTTTCGACATGCCATATTTTGGTGTTTTTTGCTGTTTTTTGCAACGTTTTATGCCATAGCGTGTCTCGGCAGGCTATTTTATGTAGTTTCAAGCAGTTTTCAGCTGCTTTTGGGAAATGTCATTTTTTGACATTTTTGCCATACTATAGCCTTGCTCTTTTGGTCATTTTTTCGACATGGCATATTTTGGTGTTTTTGCTGTTTTTGCAACGTTTTATGCCATAGCGTGTCTCGGCAGGCTATTTTATGTAGTTTCAAGCAGTTTTCAGCTGCTTTTGGGAAATGTCATTTTTTGACATTTTTGCCATACTATAGCCTTGCTCTTTTGGTCATTTTTTTCGACATGCCATAATATGGTGTTTTTGTCTGTTTTGGCAACGTTTTATGCTATGGCATGTCTTGACAGGCTATTTAATGTAGTTTCAAGCAGTTTTCAGCTGCTTTTGGGAAATGTCATTTTTTGACATTTTTGCCATACTATAGCCTTGCTCTTTTGGTCATTTTTTCGACATGCCATATTTTGGTGTTTTTTGCTGTTTTTGCAGCGTTTTATGCCATAGCGTGTCTCGGCAGGCTATTTTATGTAGTTTCAAGCAGTTTCAGCTGCTTTTGGGAAATGTCATTTTTTGCCATTTTTGCCATACTATAGCCTTGCTCTTTTGGTCATTTTTTCGACATGCCATATTTTGGTGTTTTTTGCCCTTTTTTTGCAACGTTTTATGCCATAGCGTGTCTCGACAGGCTATTTTATGTAGTTTCAAGCAGTTTTCAGCTGCTTTTGGGAAATGTCATTTTTTGCCATTTTTGCCATACTATAGCCTTGCTCTTTTGGTCATTTTTCGACATGCCATATTTTGGTGTTTTTTGCTGTTTTTGCAGCGTTTTATGCCATAGCGTGTCTCGGCAGGCTATTTTATGTAGTTTCAAGCAGTTTTCAGCTGCTTTTGGGAAATGTCATTTTTTGACATTTTTGCCATACTATAGCCTTGCTCTTTTGGTCATTTTTTTCGACATGCCATAATATGGTGTTTTTGTCTGTTTTGGCAACGTTTTATGCTATGGCATGTCTTGACAGGCTATTTAATGTAGTTTCAAGCAGTTTTCAGCTGCTTTTGGGAAATGTCATTTTTTGACATTTTTGCCATACTATAGCCTTGCTCTTTTGGTCATTTTTTCGACATGCCATATTTTGGTGTTTCTTGCTGTTTTTGCAACGCGTTTTATGCCATAGCGTGTCTCGGCAGGCTATTTTATGTAGTTTCAAAGGCGTTTTCAGCTGTTTTTTGGGAAATGTCATTTTGACATTTTGCCATACTATAGCCTTGCTCTTTTGGTCATTTTTTCGACATGCCATATTTTGGTGTTTTTTGCTGTTTTTTGCAACGTGTTATGCCATAGCGTGTCTCGGCAGGCTATTTTATGTAGTTTCAAGCAGTTTTCAGCTGTTTTTGGGAAATGTCATTTTTGACATTTTTGCCATACTATAGCCTTGCTCTTTTGGTCATTTTTTCGACATGCCATAATATGGTGTTTTTGTCTGTTTTGTAGCGTTTTATGCTATGGCATGTCTTGACAGGCTATTTAATGTAGTTTCAAGCAGTTTTCAGCTGCTTTTGGGAAATGTCATTTTTTGACATTTTTGCCATACTATAGCCTTGCTCTTTTGGTCATTTTTTCGACATGCCATATTTTGGTGTTTTTTGCTGTTTTTTGCAACGTTTTATGCCATAGCGTGTCTCGGCAGGCTATTTTATGTAGTTTCAAGCAGTTTTCAGCTGCTTTTGGGAAATGTCATTTTTTGACATTTTTGCCATACTATAGCCTTGCTCTTTTGGTCATTTTTTCGACATGCCATATTTTGGTGTTTCTTGCTGTTTTTGCAACGTTTTATGCCATAGCGTGTCTCGGCAGGCTATTTTATGTAGTTTCAAGCAGTTTTCAGCTGCTTTTGGGAAATGTCATTTTTGACATTTTGCCATACTATAGCCTTGCTCTTTTGGTCATTTTTTCGACATGCCATATTTTGGTGTTTCTTGCTGTTTTTGCAACGTTTTTATGCCATAGCGTGTCTCGGCAGGCTATTTTATGTAGTTTCAAGCAGTTTTCAGCTGCTTTGGGAAATGTCATTTTTGACATTTTTGCCATACTATAGCCTTGCTCTTTTGGTCATTTTTTCGACATGCCATATTTTGGTGTTTTTGCTTTTTTTGCAACGTTTTATGCTATGGCGTGTCTCGGCAGGCTATTTAATGTAGTTTCAAGCAGTTTTCAGCTGCTTTTGGGAAATGTCATTTTTTGACATTTTTGCCATACTATAGCCTTGCTCTTTTGGTCATTTTTTCGACATGCCATATTTTGGTGTTTTTTGCTGTTTTTTGCAACGTTTTATGCCATAGCGTGTCTCGGCAGGCTATTTTATGTAGTTTCAAGCAGTTTTCAGCTGCTTTTGGGAAATGTCATTTTTGACATTTTGCCATACTATAGCCTTGCTCTTTTGGTCATTTTTTCGACATGCCATATTTTGGTGTTTCTTGCTGTTTTTTGCAACGTTTTATGCCATAGCGTGTCTCGGCAGGCTATTTAATGTAGTTTCAAGCAGTTTTCAGCTGCTTTTGGGAAATGTCATTTTTTGACATTTTTGCCATACTATAGCCTTGCTCTTTTGGTCATTTTTTCGACATGCCATATTTTGGTGTTTTTTGCTGTTTTTTGCAACGTTTTATGCCATAGCGTGTCTCGGCAGGCTATTTAATGTAGTTTCAAGCAGTTTTCAGCTGCTTTTGGGAAATGTCATTTTTTGACATTTTTGCCATACTATAGCCTTGCTCTTTTGGTCATTTTTTCGACATGCCATATTTTGGTGTTTTTGCTGTTTTGGCAACGTGTTATGCCATAGCGTGTCTCGGCAGGCTATTTTATGTAGTTTCAAGCAGTTTTCAGCTGCTTTTGGGAAATGTCATTTTTTGACATTTTTGCCATACTATAGCCTTGCTCTTTTGGTCATTTTTTTCGACATGCCATAATATGGTGTTTTTGTCTGTTTTGGCAACGTTTTATGCTATGGCATGTCTTGACAGGCTATTTAATGTAGTTTCAAGCAGTTTTCAGCTGCTTTTGGAAAATGTCATTTTTGACATTTTTGCCATACTATAGCCTTGCTCTTTTGGTCATTTTTTCGACATGCCATATTTTGGTGTTTCTTGCTGTTTTTTGCAACGTTTTATGCCATAGCGTGTCTCGGCAGGCTATTTTATGTAGTTTCAAGGCGTTTTCAGCTGTTTTTGGGAAATGTCATTTTTGACATTTTTGCCATACTATAGCCTTGCTCTTTTGGTCATTTTTTCGACATGCCATAATATGGTGTTTTTTGCTGTTTTTTGCAACGTTTTATGCCATAGCGTGTCTCGGCAGGCTATTTTATGTAGTTTCAAGCAGTTTTCAGCTGTTTTTGGGAAATGTCATTTTTGACATTTTGCCATACTATAGCCTTGCTCTTTTGGTCATTTTTCGACATGCCATATTTTGGTGTTTTTGCTGTTTTTGCAACATTTTATGCCATAGCGTGTCTCGGCAGGCTATTTTATGTAGTTTCAAGCAGTTTTCAGCTGTTTTTGGGAAATGTCATTTTTGACATTTTTGCCATACTATAGCCTTGCTCTTTTGGTCATTTTTTCGACATGCCATAATATGGTGTTTTTTTCTGTTTTGGCAACGTTTTATGCTATGGCATGTCTTGACAGGCTATTTAATGTAGTTTCAAGCAGTTTTCAGCTGCTTTTGGGAAATGTCATTTTTTGACATTTTTGCCATACTATAGCCTTGCTCTTTTGGTCATTTTTTCGACATGCCATATTTTGGTGTTTTTTGCTGTTTTTTGCAACGTTTTATGCCATAGCGTGTCTCGGCAGGCTATTTTATGTAGTTTCAAGCAGTTTTCAGCTGCTTTTGGGAAATGTCATTTTTGACATTTTGCCATACCTATAACCTTGCTCTTTTGGTCATTTTTCGACATGCCATATTTTGGTGTTTTTGCTGTTTTTTGCAGCGTTTTATGCCATAGCGTGTCTCGGCAGGCTATTTTATGTAGTTTCAAGCAGTTTTCAGCTGCTTTTGGGAAATGTCATTTTTGACATTTTGCCATACTATAGCCTTGCTCTTTTGGTCATTTTTCGACATGCCATAATATGGTGTTTTTGTCTGTTTTGGCAACGTTTTATGCTATGGCATGTCTTGACAGGCTATTTAATGTAGTTTCAAGCAGTTTTCAGCTGCTTTTGGGAAATGTCATTTTGACATTTTGCCATACTATAGCCTTGCTCTTTTGGTCATTTTTCGACATGCCATATTTTGGTGTTTTTGCTGTTTTTGCAACGTTTTATGCCATAGCGTGTCTCGGCAGGCTATTTTATGTAGTTTCAAGCAGTTTTCAGCTGCTTTTGGGAAATGTCATTTTGACATTTTTGCCATACTATAGCCTTGCTCTTTTGGTCATTTTTCGACATGCCATATTTTGGTGTTTCTTGCTGTTTTTGCAACGTTTTATGCCATAGCGTGTCTCGGCAGGCTATTTTATGTAGTTTCAAGCAGTTTTCAGCTGCTTTTGGGAAATGTCATTTTTGACATTTTGCCATACTATAGCCTTGCTCTTTTGGTCATTTTTTCGACATGCCATATTTTGGTGTTTCTTGCTGTTTTTTGCAACGTTTTATGCCATAGCGTGTCTCGGCAGGCTATTTTATGTAGTTTCAAGCAGTTTTCAGCTGTTTTTGGGAAATGTCATTTTTGACATTTTTGCCATACTATAGCCTTGCTCTTTTGGTCATTTTTTCGACATGCCATATTTTGGTGTTTTTTGCTGTTTTTTGCAACGTTTTATGCCATAGCGTGTCTCGGCAGGCTATTTTATGTAGTTTCAAGCAGTTTTCAGCTGCTTTTGGGAAATGTCATTTTTTGACATTTTTGCCATACTATAGCCTTGCTCTTTTGGTCATTTTTCGACATGCCATATTTTGGTGTTTTTGCTGTTTTTGCAGCGTTTTATGCCATAGCGTGTCTCGGCAGGCTATTTAATGTAGTTTCAAGCAGTTTTCAGCTGCTTTTGGGAAATGTCATTTTTGACATTTTGCCATACTATACCTTGCTGTTTTGGTCATTTTTTCGACATGCCATAATATGGTGTTTTTGTCTGTTTTGGCAACGTTTTATGCTATGGCATGTCTTGACAGGCTATTTAATGTAGTTTCAAGCAGTTTTCAGCTGCTTTTGGGAAATGTCATTTTTTGACATTTTTGCCATACTATAGCCTTGCTCTTTTGGTCATTTTTTCGACATGCCATATTTTGGTGTTTCTTGCTGTTTTTTGCAACGTTTTATGCCATAGCGTGTCTCGGCAGGCTATTTTATGTAGTTTCAAGCAGTTTTCAGCTGTTTTTGGGAAATGTCATTTTTGACATTTTTGCCATACTATAGCCTTGCTCTTTTGGTCATTTTTTCGACATGCCATAATATGGTGTTTTTTGCTGTTTTTTGCAACGTTCTATGCCATAGCGTGTCTCGGCAGGCTATTTTATGTAGTTTCAAGCAGTTTTCAGCTGCTTTTGGGAAATGTCATTTTTTGACATTTTGCCATACTATAGCCTTGCTCTTTTGGTCATTTTTTCGACATGCCATATTTTGGTGTTTTTGCTGTTTTTGCAACGTTTTATGCCATAGCGTGTCTCGGCAGGCTATTTAATGTAGATTTTAGCAATTTTCAGCTGCTTTTGGGAAATGTCATTTTTTGACATTTTTGCCATACTATAGCCTTGCTCTTTTGGTCATTTTTTTCGACATGCCATAATATGGTGTTTTTGTCTGTTTTGGCAACGTTTTATGCTATGGCATGTCTTGACAGGCTATTTAATGTAGTTTCAAGCAGTTTTCAGCTGCTTTTGGGAAATGTCATTTTTGACATTTTGCCATACTATAGCCTTGCTCTTTTGGTCATTTTTTCGACATGCCATATTTTGGTGTTTCTTGCTGTTTTTTGCAACGTTTTATGCCATAGCGTGTCTCGGCAGGCTATTTTATGTAGTTTCAAGGCGTTTTCAGCTGTTTTTGGGAAATGTCATTTTTGACATTTTTGCCATACTATAGCCTTGCTCTTTTGGTCATTTTTTCGACATGCCATAATATGGTGTTTTTTGCTGTTTTGGCAACGTTTTATGCCATAGCGTGTCTCGGCAGGCTATTTTATGTAGTTTCAAGCAGTTTTCAGCTGCTTTTGGGAAATGTCATTTTTGACATTTTGCCATACTATAGCCTTGCTCTTTTGGTCATTTTTCGACATGCCATAATATGGTGTTTTTGTCTGTTTTGGCAACGCGTTTTATGCTATGGCATGTCTTGACAGGCTATTTAATGTAGTTTCAAGCAGTTTTCAGCTGCTTTTGGGAAATGTCATTTTTTGACATTTTTGCCATACTATAGCCTTGCTCTTTTGGTCATTTTTTCGACATGCCATATTTTGGTGTTTTTGCTGTTTTTGCAACGTTTTATGCCATAGCGTGTCTCGACAGGCTATTTTATGTAGTTTCAAGCAGTTTTCAGCTGCTTTTGGGAAATGTCATTTTTTGACATTTTTGCCATACTATAGCCTTGCTCTTTTGGTCATTTTTTCGACATGCCATATTTTGGTGTTTCTTGCTGTTTTTTGCAACGTTTTATGCCATAGCGTGTCTCGGCAGGCTATTTTATGTAGTTTCAAGCAGTTTTCAGCTGCTTTTGGGAAATGTCATTTTTTGACATTTTTGCCATACTATAGCCTTGCTCTTTTGGTCATTTTTTCGACATGCCATATTTTGGTGTTTCTTGCTGTTTTTTGCAACGTTTTATGCCATAGCGTGTCTCGGCAGGCTATTTTATGTAGTTTCAAGCAGTTTTCAGCTGCTTTTGGGAAATGTCATTTTTGACATTTTGCCATACTATAGCCTTGCTCTTTTGGTCATTTTTCGACATGCCATATTTTGGTGTTTTTGCTGTTTTTGCAACGCGTTTTATGCCATAGCGTGTCTCGGCAGGCTATTTAATGTAGTTTCAAGCAGTTTTCAGCTGCTTTTGGGAAATGTCATTTTTGACATTTTGCCATACTATAGCCTTGCTCTTTTGGTCATTTTTCGACATGCCATATTTTGGTGTTTTTGTCTGTTTTGGCAACGTTTTATGCCATAGCGTGTCTCGGCAGGCTATTTAATGTAGTTTCAAGCAGTTTTCAGCTGCTTTTGGGAAATGTCATTTTTTGACATTTTTGCCATACTATAGCCTTGCTCTTTTGGTCATTTTTTCGACATGCCATATTTTGGTGTTTTTTGCTGTTTTTTGCAACGTTTTATGCCATAGCGTGTCTCGGCAGGCTATTTTATGTAGTTTCAAGCAGTTTTCAGCTGCTTTTGGGAAATGTCATTTTTTGACATTTTTGCCATACTATAGCCTTGCTCTTTTGGTCATTTTTTTCGACATGCCATAATATGGTGTTTTTGTCTGTTTTGGCAACGTTTTATGCTATGGCATGTCTTGACAGGCTATTTAATGTAGTTTCAAGCAGTTTTCAGCTGCTTTTGGGAAATGTCATTTTTTGACATTTTTGCCATACTATAGCCTTGCTCTTTTGGTCATTTTTTCGACATGCCATATTTTGGTGTTTTTTGCTGTTTTTGCCACGTTTTGTACCATAGCGTGTCTCGGCAGGCTTTTTTATGTAGTTTCAAGCAGTTTTCAGCTGCTTTTGGGAAATGTCATTTTTGACATTTTGCCATACTATAGCCTTCCTCTTTTGGTCATTTTTTCGACATGCCATATTTTGGTGTTTTTTGCTGTTTTTTGCAACGTTTTATGCCATAGCGTGTCTCGGCAGGCTATTTTATGTAGTTTCAAGCAGTTTTCAGCTGCTTTTGGGAAATGTCATTTTTGACATTTTGCCATACTATAACCTTGCTCTTTTGGTCATTTTTCGACATGCCATATTTTGGTGTTTTTGCTGTTTTTGCAACGTTTTATGCCATAGCGTGTCTCGGCAGGCTATTTTATGTAGTTTCAAGGCGTTTTCAGCTGTTTTTGGGAAATGTCATTTTTGACATTTTTGCCATACTATAGCCTTGCTCTTTTGGTCATTTTTTTCGACATGCCATAATATGGTGTTTTTGTCTGTTTTGGCAACGTTTTATGCTATGGCATGTCTTGACAGGCTATTTAATGTAGTTTCAAGCAGTTTTCAGCTGCTTTTGGGAAATGTCATTTTTTGACATTTTTGCCATACTATAGCCTTGCTCTTATGGTCATTTTTCGACATGCCATATTTTGGTGTTTTTTGCTGTTTTTGCAGCGTTTTATGCCATAGCGTGTCTCGGCAGGCTATTTTATGTAGTTTCAAGCAGTTTTCAGCTGCTTTTGGGAAATGTCATTTTTGACATTTTGCCATACTATAGCCTTGCTCTTTTGGTCATTTTTTCGACATGCCATATTTTGGTGTTTTTGCTGTTTTGCAACGTTTTATGCCATAGCGTGTCTCGGCAGGCTATTTTATGTAGTTTCAAGCAGTTTTCAGCTGCTTTTGGGAAATGTCATTTTTGACATTTTGCCATACTATAGCCTTGCTCTTTTGGTCATTTTTTCGACATGCCATATTTTGGTGTTTTTGCTGTTTTTGCAACGTTTTATGCCATAGCGTGTCTCGGCAGGCTATTTTATGTAGTTTCAAGCAGTTTTCAGCTGCTTTTTGGGAAATGTCATTTTTGACATTTTGCCATACTATAGCCTTGCTCTTTTGGTCATTTTTTCGACATGCCATATTTTGGTGTTTTTTGCCCTTTTTTTGCAACGTTTTATGCCATAGCGTGTCTCGACAGGCTATTTTATGTAGTTTCAAGCAGTTTTCAGCTGCTTTTGGGAAATGTCATTTTTTGCCATTTTTGCCATACTATAGCCTTGCTCTTTTGGTCATTTTTTCGACATGCCATATTTTGGTGTTTCTTGCTGTTTTTGCAACGTTTTATGCCATAGCGTGTCTCGGCAGGCTATTTTATGTAGTTTCAAGCAGTTTTCAGCTGCTTTTGGGAAATGTCATTTTGACATTTTGCCATACTATAGCCTTGCTCTTTTGGTCATTTTTTCGACATGCCATATTTTGGTGTTTTTGCTGTTTTTGCAACGTTTTATGCCATAGCGTGTCTCGGCAGGCTATTTTATGTAGTTTCAAGCAGTTTTCAGCTGCTTTTGGGAAATGTCATTTTTGACATTTTGCCATACTATAGCCTTGCTCTTTTGGTCATTTTTTCGACATGCCATATTTTGGTGTTTTTTGCTTTTTCTTGCAACGTTTTATGCCATAGCGTGTCTTGACAGGCTATTTAATGTAGTTTCAAGCAGTCTTTAGGTGCTTTTGGAAAATGTCATTTTTGACATTTTTGCCATACTATAGCCTTGCTCTTATGGTCATTTTTTCGACATGCCATATTTTGGTGTTTTTGTCTGTTTTGGCAACGTTTTATGCCATAGCGTGTCTCGGCAGGCTATTTAATGTAGTTTCAAGCAGTTTTCAGCTGCTTTTGGGAAATGTCATTTTTGACATTTTGCCATACTATAGCCTTGCTCTTTTGGTCATTTTTTCGACATGCCATATTTTGGTGTTTCTTGCTGTTTTTGCAACGTTCTATGCCATAGCGTGTCTCGGCAGGCTATTTAATGTAGTTTCAAGCAGTTTTCAGCTGCTTTTGGGAAATGTCATTTTTTGACATTTTGCCATACTATAGCCTTGCTCTTTTGGTCATTTTTCGACATGCCATATTTTGGTGTTTCTTGCTGTTTTTGCAGCGTTTTATGCCATAGCGTGTCTCGGCAGGCTATTTTATGTAGTTTCAAGCAGTTTTCAGCTGCTTTTGGGAAATGTCATTTTTGACATTTTGCCATACTATAGCCTTGCTCTTTTGGTCATTTTTTCGACATGCCATATTTTGGTGTTTTTTGCTGTTTTTTGCAACGTTTTATGCCATAGCGTGTCTCGGCAGGCTATTTTATGTAGTTTCAAGCAGTTTTCAGCTGCTTTTGGGAAATGTCATTTTTTGACATTTTTGCCATACTATAGCCTTGCTCTTTTGGTCATTTTTTCGACATGCCATATTTTGGTGTTTTTGTCTGTTTTGCAACGTTTTATGCTATGGCATGTCTTGACAGGCTATTTAATGTAGTTTCAAGCAGTTTTCAGCTGCTTTTGGGAAATGTCATTTTTGACATTTTGCCATACTATAGCCTTGCTCTTTTGGTCATTTTTTCGACATGCCATATTTTGGTGTTTTTGCTGTTTTTGCAACGTTTTATGCCATAGCGTGTCTCGGCAGGCTATTTTATGTAGTTTCAAGCAGTTTTCAGCTGCTTTTGGGAAATGTCATTTTTGACATTTTGCCATACTATAGCCTTGCTCTTTTGGTCATTTTTTCGACATGCCATAATATGGTGTTTTTTGCTGTTTTTTGCAACGTTTTATGCCATAGCGTGTCTCGGCAGGCTATTTTATGTAGTTTCAAGCAGTTTTCAGCTGCTTTTGGGAAATGTCATTTTTGACATTTTTGCCATACTATAGCCTTGCTCTTTTGGTCATTTTTTTCGACATGCCATAATATGGTGTTTTTGTCTGTTTTGGCAACGTTTTATGCTATGGCATGTCTTGACAGGCTATTTAATGTAGTTTCAAGCAGTTTTCAGCTGCTTTTGGGAAATGTCATTTTTTGACATTTTGCCATACTATAGCCTTGCTCTTTTGGTCATTTTTCGACATGCCATATTTTGGTGTTTTTTGCTGTTTTTGCAACGTTTTATGCCATAGCGTGTCTCGACAGGCTATTTTATGTAGTTTCAAGCAGTTTTCAGCTGCTTTTGGGAAATGTCATTTTTTGACATTTTTGCCATACTATAGCCTTGCTCTTTTGGTCATTTTTCGACATGCCATATTTTGGTGTTTTTTGCTGTTTTTGCAACGCGTTTTATGCCATAGCGTGTCTCGGCAGGCTATTTTATGTAGTTTCAAGCAGTTTTCAGCTGCTTTTGGGAAATGTCATTTTTGACATTTTGCCATACTATAGCCTTGCTCTTTTGGTCATTTTTTCGACATGCCATATTTTGGTGTTTTGTCTGTTTTTGCAACGTTTTATGCCATAGCGTGTCTCGGCAGGCTATTTTATGTAGTTTCAAGCAGTTTTCAGCTGCTTTTGGAAATGTCATTTTGACATTTTGCCATACTATAGCCTTGCTCTTTTGGTCATTTTTTCGACATGCCATAATATGGTGTTTTTTTCTGTTTTGGCAACGTTTTATGCCATAGCGTGTCTCGGCAGGCTATTTAATGTAGTTTCAAGCAGTTTTCAGCTGCTTTTGGGAAATGTCATTTTTTGACATTTTGCCATACTATAGCCTTGCTCTTTTGGTCATTTTTCGACATGCCATATTTTGGTGTTTTTTGCTGTTTTTTGCAACGTTTTATGCCATAGCGTGTCTCGGCAGGCTATTTAATGTAGTTTCAAGCAGTTTTCAGCTGCTTTTGGGAAATGTCATTTTTTGACATTTTTGCCATACTATAGCCTTGCTCTTTTGGTCATTTTTTTCGACATGCCATAATATGGTGTTTTTGTCTGTTTTGGCAACGTTTTATGCTATGGCATGTCTTGACAGGCTATTTAATGTAGTTTCAAGCAGTTTTCAGCTGCTTTTGGGAAATGTCATTTTTTGACATTTTTGCCATACTATAGCCTTGCTCTTTTGGTCATTTTTTCGACATGCCTTATTTTGGTGTTTTTTGCTGTTTTTTGCAACGTTTTATGCCATAGCGTGTCTCGGCAGGCTATTTTATGTAGTTTCAAGCAGTTTTCAGCTGCTTTTGGGAAATGTCATTTTTTGACATTTTTGCCATACTATAGCCTTGCTCTTTTGGTCATTTTTTCGACATGCCATATTTTGGTGTTTTTTGCTGTTTTTTGCAACGTGTTATGCCATAGCGTGTCTCGGCAGGCTATTTTATGTAGTTTCAAGCAGTTTTCAGCTGTTTTTGGGAAATGTCATTTTTGACATTTTTGCCATACTATAGCCTTGCTCTTTTGGTCATTTTTTCGACATGCCATATTTTGGTGTTTTTTGCTGTTTTTGCAACGTTTTATGCCATAGCGTGTCTCGGCAGGCTATTTTATGTAGTTTCAAGCAGTTTTCAGCTGTTTTTGGGAAATGTCATTTTTGACATTTTTGCCATACTATAGCCTTGCTCTTTTGGTCATTTTTTCGACATGCCATAATATGGTGTTTTTTTCTGTTTTGGCAACGTTTTATGCCATAGCGTGTCTCGGCAGGCTATTTAATGTAGTTTCAAGCAGTTTTCAGCTGCTTTTGGGAAATGTCATTTTTGACATTTTGCCATACTATAGCCTTGCTCTTTTGGTCATTTTTTCGACATGCCATAATATGGTGTTTTTTTCTGTTTTGGCAACGTTTTATGCCATAGCGTGTCTCGGCAGGCTATTTTATGTAGTTTCAAGCAGTTTTCAGCTGCTTTGGGAAATGTCATTTTTGACATTTTGCCATACTATAGCCTTGCTCTTTTGGTCATTTTTTCGACATGCCATAATATGGTGTTTTTGCTTTTTTTTGCAACCTTTTATGCCATAGCGTGTCTCGGCAGGCTATTTTATGTAGTTTCAAGCAGTTTTCAGCTGCTTTTGGGAAATGTCATTTTTTGACATTTTTGCCATACTATAGCCTTGCTCTTTTGGTCATTTTTTTCGACATGCCATAATATGGTGTTTTTGTCTGTTTTGGCAACGTTTTATGCTATGGCATGTCTTGACAGGCTATTTAATGTAGTTTCAAGCAGTTTTCAGCTGCTTTTGGGAAATGTCATTTTTTGACATTTTTGCCATACTATAGCCTTGCTCTTTTGGTCATTTTTTTCGATATGCCATTTTTTGGTGTTTTTGCTGTTTTTTGCAACGTTTTATGCCATAGCGTGTCTCGTCAGGCTATTTTATGTAGTTTCAAGCAGTTTTCAGCTGCTTTTGGGAAATGTCATTTTTTGACATTTTTGCCATACTATAGCCTTGCTCTTTTGGTCATTTTTTCAACATGCCATATTTTGGTGTTTTTTGCTTTTTCTTGCAACGTTTTATGCCATAGCGTGTCTCAGCAGGCTATTTTATGTAGTTTCA
The DNA here is from genome assembly GCF_026936395.1 of Plectropomus leopardus. Lineage (NCBI taxonomy): Eukaryota > Metazoa > Chordata > Actinopteri > Perciformes > Serranidae > Plectropomus > Plectropomus leopardus. The sequence goes on from NC_142189.1 coordinate 8,220,714, forward strand.
AGCAGTTTTCAGCTGCTTTTGGGAAATGTCATTTTTTGACATTTTTGCCATACTATAGCCTTGCTCTTTTGGTCATTTTTTCGACATGCCATATTTTGGTGTTTTTTGCTGTTTTTTGCAACGTTTTATGCCATAGCGTGTCTCGGCAGGCTATTTTATGTAGTTTCAAGCAGTTTTCAGCTGCTTTTGGGAAATGTCATTTTTTGACATTTTTGCCATACTATAGCCTTGCTCTTTTGGTCATTTTTTCGACATGCCATATTTTGGTGTTTTTTGCTGTTTTTTGCAACGTTTTATGCCATAGCGTGTCTCGGCAGGCTATTTAATGTAGTTTCAAGCAGTTTTCAGCTGCTTTTGGGAAATGTCATTTTTTGACATTTTTGCCATACTATAGCCTTGCTCTTTTGGTCATTTTTTCGACATGCCATATTTTGGTGTTTTTTGCTGTTTTTTGCAACGTTTTATGCCATAGCGTGTCTCGGCAGGCTATTTAATGTAGTTTCAAGCAGTTTTCAGCTGCTTTTGGGAAATGTCATTTTTTGACATTTTTGCCATACTATAGCCTTGCTCTTTTGGTCATTTTTTCGACATGCCATATTTTGGTGTTTCTTGCTGTTTTTTGCAACGTTTTATGCCATAGCGTGTCTCGGCAGGCTATTTTATGTAGTTTCAAGCAGTTTTCAGCTGTTTTTGGGAAATGTCATTTTTGACATTTTTGCCATACTATAGCCTTGCTCTTTTGGTCATTTTTTCGACATGCCATAATATGGTGTTTTTTTCTGTTTTGGCAACGTGTTATGCTATGGCATGTCTTGACAGGCTATTTAATGTAGTTTCAAGCAGTTTTCAGCTGCTTTTGGAAATGTCATTTTGACATTTTTGCCATACTATAGCCTTGCTCTTTTGGTCATTTTTTCAACATGCCATATTTTGGTGTTTTTTGCTTTTTCTTGCAACGTTTTATGCCATAGCGTGTCTCGGCAGGCTATTTTATGTAGTTTCAAGCAGTTTTCAGCTGTTTTTGGGAAATGTCATTTTTGACATTTTTGCCATACTATAGCCTTGCTCTTTTGGTCATTTTTTCGACATGCCATATTTTGGTGTTTCTTGCTGTTTTTTGCAACGTTTTATGCCATAGCGTGTCTCGGCAGGCTATTTTATGTAGTTTCAAGCAGTTTTCAGCTGCTTTTGGGAAATGTCATTTTTTGACATTTTTGCCATACTATAGCCTTGCTCTTTTGGTCATTTTTTCGACATGCCATATTTTGGTGTTTCTTGCTGTTTTTTGCAACGTTTTATGCCATAGCGTGTCTCGGCAGGCTATTTTATGTAGTTTCAAGCAGTTTTCAGCTGCTTTTGGGAAATGTCTTTTTTTTGACATTTTTGCCATACTATAGCCTTGCTCTTTTGGTCATTTTTTTCGACATGCCATAATATGGTGTTTTTGTCTGTTTTGGCAACGTTTTATGCTATGGCAGGTCTTGACAGGCTATTTAATGTAGTTTCAAGCAGTTTTCAGCTGCTTTTGGGAAATGTCATTTTTTGACATTTTTGCCATACTATAGCCTTGCTCTTTTGGTCATTTTTTCGACATGCCATATTTTGGTGTTTTTTGCTGTTTTTTGCAATGTTTTATGCCATAGCGTGTCTCGGCAGGCTATTTAATGTAGTTTCAAGCAGTTTTCAGCTGCTTTTGGGAAATGTCATTTTTTGACATTTTTGCCATACTATAGCCTTGCTCTTTTGGTCATTTTTTTCGACATGCCATAATATGGTGTTTTTGTCTGTTTTGGCAACGTTTTATGCTATGGCGTGTTTTGACAGGCTATTTAATGTAGTTTCAAGCAGTTTTCAGCTGCTTTTGGAAAATGTCATTTTTTGACATTTTTGCCATACTATAGCCTTGCTCTTTTGGTCATTTTTTCAACCTGCCATATTTTGGTGTTTTTTGCTGTCTTTGCAACGTTTTATGCCATAGTGTGTCTTGACGGGCTATTTTATGTAGTTTTAAGCAGTTTTCAGCTGCTTTTGGGAAATGTCAATTTTTCAACATTTTTGCCATACTATAGCCTTGCTCTTTTTGTCACTCTTTTCAACAGGCCAGAATTTGTTGTTTTTAGCTGTTCTTATCAACGTGTTATGCTGTGGTGTGTCTCAGTGGTTTATTTTTTGTTTTTTTCTTATGTTTTCTGGCATTTCTTCAACATTCCTTACTTTAACATTTTGTGTTAATGATTGAAGGACTCTGAAGCCTCTGAGTAGTTGGTGATTCATTCACTGTCACACAGTATTGAGCAGCCAGCCCGTTTTTTTCCAACAATGCTTTTATTCACAAAGGAGAGAAACAACACAAACCACATAAACAAATATATATATAACTTTTGATTTGCAAATGTGTGTATGTGTGTGTGTGTGTGTGTGTGTGAGAGAGAGAGAGAGAGAGAAAGAGAAAAAGAGAGACAAAGAGAGAGAGAGAGTGTGTGTGTGTGTGTATGTTTATGTGTCTTGGTTTGAGTGTGAATGTTTCATGAGACAACTGACAACTGATCCACATGATATGACAAATTCGAAGTAAACATACTTGCTTAGCTTGTTCCAGTGTCTTAATGCTATGCCCAGATGTAATGTTATGTAATGTTAACCATCTGTCAGTGGAGGTAAGAGTTCTTTGTCGAGCTGACTGAAGAAGAGGTGTTTCCGGTTCAATCTCTGCTGGGCCTTTCCAGGGATACAGAAAGAGGCTGGTCCTGGTGTCTTCAAAGAGATAGCAATTAAGTGCTAACTCGGTTCTGTTCCCCTTGTTGCTTGGAAAGTTAGTAACAGATTTTCTAAGTTACATTACAACATAAATTACCATGTTTTTTTATGATATTTAGATGACATTCTAAACGATGACATGTCTCTACATGCTATTTTATCTTTTCTTTTATATTTTTGTCATATTATTGTATGGCATTTTTGGTCATTTTTGCAACATTCTATGCTGTGGAGTGTCTCAGCACGCTATTTTTGGCCAAGTCATATTTTGACACAAAAATGTCAAAACATAACATAGCCATAAAAAAGCTGAAGACAGTGTAAAATGTCATGCTGAAACAAGCCATAGAATTAAAAAAAAAACGGCCAAAATCACCATTAAACAGCATACCGAAAACATGACCGAAGAGGCCATACTATACTATAGTGAAACATGTCAAAATATGACATGGCCAACAACCAGCCAAATACAGCATGAAATAGCACGCCGAAGGAGACCATAGCATGGAATATTGCAAAAAATCGCCAAAAACACCATAATATAGCATGTCAAAAAAATGATCTAAAAAAACAAGGCTATAGTATGGCAAAAATGTCAAAAAATGACATTTCCCAAAAACAGCTGAAAACTGCTAAAAACAACATAAAATAACATGCAGAGACACGCCATAGCAAATAATGTTGCAGGAACGGCGAAAAAAACACCTATTTTGGTGTGTTGAAAAACTGACCAAAAAAGCAAGGCTATAGTAAGGCAAAAATGTAAAAAAATGGCATTTCTCAGAAACAGCTGAAAACTGCTAAAAATGACATAAAATAACGTGCAGAGACACACCATAGCGAATAATATCGCATAAATGGCCAAAAATCACCTATTTTGGCGTGTTGAAAAAATGACCAAAAGAGCAAGGCTATAGTATGGCAAAAATGTCAAAAAATGACATTTCCCAAAAACAGCTGAAAACTGCCAAAAATGACATAAAATAACGTGCAGAGACACGCCATAGCGAATAATATCGCATAAATGGCCAAAAATCACCTATTTTGGCGTGTTGAAAAAATGACCAAAAGAGCAAGGCTATAGTATGGCAAAAATGTCAAAAAATGACATTTCACAGAAACAGCTGAAAACTGCCAAAAATGACATAAAATAACGTGCAGAGACACGCCATAGCAAATAATGTTGCAAAATGGCCAAAAATCACCTATTTTGGCGTGTTGATAAACTGACCAAAAAAGCAAGGCTATAGTATGGCAAAAATGTCAAAAAATTACATTTCCCAAAAACAGCTGAAAACTGCCAAAAATGACATAAAATAACATGCAGAGACACGCCATAGCAAATAATGTTGCAGAAACGCCAAAAAAACACCTATTTTGGTGTGTTGAAAAAATGACCAAAAAAGCAAGGCTATAGTATGGCAAAAATGTAAAAAAATGGCATTTCTCAGAAACAGCTGAAAACTGCTAAAAATGACATAAAATAACGTGCAGAGACACACCATAGCGAATAATATCGCATAAATGGCCAAAAATCACCTATTTTGGCGTGTTGAAAAAATGACCAAAAGAGCAAGGCTATAGTATGGCAAAAATGTCAAAAAATGACATTTCCCAAAAACAGCTGAAAACTGCCAAAAATGACATAAAATAACATGCAGAGACACGCCATAGCAAATAATGTTGCAGAAACGCCAAAAAAACACCTATTTTGGCGTGTTGAAAAAATGACCAAAAGAGCAAGGCTATAGTATGGCAAAAATGTCAAAAAATGGCATTTCACAGAAACAGCTGAAAACTGCTAAAAATGACATAAAATAACGTGCAGAGACACACCATAGCGAATAATATCGCATAAATGGCCAAAAAAACACCTATTTAGGCGTGTTGATAAACTGACCAAAAAAGCAAGGTTTATAGTATGGCAAAAATGTCAAAAAATTACATTTCCCAAAAACAGCTGAAAACTGCTAAAAGCAACATAAAATAACATGCAGAGACACGCCATAGCAAATAATGTTGCAGAAACGCCAAAAAACCACCTATTTTGGCGTGTTGAAAAAATGACCAAAAAAGCAAGGCTATAGTATGGCAAAAATGTCAAAAAATGGCATTTCACAGAAACAGCTGAAAACTGCTAAAAATGACATAAAATAACGTGCAGAGACACGCCATAGCAAATAATGTTGCAGAAACGCCAAAAAACCACCTATTTTGGCGTGTTGAAAAACTGACCAAAAAAGCAAGGCTATAGTATGGAAAAATGTCAAAAAATGACATTTCTCAAAAACAGCTGAAAACTGCTAAAAACAACATAAAATAACATGCAGAGACACGCCATAGCAAATAATATCGCATAAATGGCCAAAAATCACCTATTTTGGCGTGTTGAAAAAATGACCAAAAGAGCAAGGCTATAGTATGGCAAAAATGTCAAAAAATGACATTTCCCAAAAACAGCTGAAAACTGCCAAAAATGACATAAAATAACGTGCAGAGACACGCCATAGCGAATAATATCGCATAAATGGCCAAAAAACCACCTATTTTGGCGTGTTGAAAAAAATGACCAAAAAAGCAAGGCTATAGTATGGCAAAAATGTCAAAAAATGACATTTCCCAAAAACAGCTGAAAACTGCTAAAAGCAACATAAAATAACATGCAGAGACACGCCATAGCAAATAATGTTGCAGAAACGCCAAAAAAACACTTATTTTGGCGTGTTGAAAAAATGACCAAAAAAGCAAGGCTATAGTATGGCAAAAATGTCAAAAAATGGCATTTCTCAAAAACAGCTGAAAACTGCTAAAAACAACATAAAATAACATGCAGAGACACGCCATAGCGAATAATATCGCGTAAATGGCCAAAAATCACCTATTTTGGCGTGTTGAAAAAATGACCAAAAAAGCAAGGCTATAGTATGGCAAAAATGTCAAAAAATGGCATTTCACAGAAACAGCTGAAAACTGCTAAAAATGACATAAAATAACGTGCAGAGACACGCCATAGCAAATAATGTTGCAGAAACGCCAAAAAACCACCTATTTTGGCATGTTGAAAAACTGACCAAAAAAGCAAGGCTATAGTATGGCAAAAATGTCAAAAAATGGCATTTCTCAAAAACAGCTGAAAACTGCTAAAAACAACATAAAATAACATGCAGAGACACGCCATAGCAAATAATGTTGCAGGAACGGCGAAAAAAACACCTATTTTGGCGTGTTGAAAAACTGACCAAAAAAGCAAGGCTATAGTAAGGCAAAAATGTAAAAAAATGGCATTTCTCAAAAACAGCTGAAAACTGCTAAAAACAACATAAAATAACATGCAGAGACACGCCATAGCAAATAATATCGCATAAATGGCCAAAAATCACCTATTTTGGCGTGTTGAAAAAATGACCAAAAGAGCAAGGCTATAGTATGGCAAAAATGTCAAAAAATGACATTTCCCAAAAACAGCTGAAAACTGCTAAAATGACATAAAATAACGTGCAGAGACACGCCATAGCAAATAATATCGCATAAATGGCCAAAAATCACCTATTTTGGCGTGTTGAAAAAATGACCAAAAGAGCAAGGCTATAGTATGGCAAAAATGTCAAAAAATTACATTTCCCAAAAACAGCTGAAAACTGCCAAAAATGACATAAAATAACGTGCAGAGACACGCCATAGCAAATAATATCGCATAAATGGCCAAAAATCACCTATTTTGGCGTGTTGAAAAAATGACCAAAAGAGCAAGGCTATAGTATGGCAAAAATGTCAAAAAATGACATTTCACAGAAACAGCTGAAAACTGCCAAAAATGACATAAAATAACGTGCAGAGACACGCCATAGCAAATAATGTTGCAGAAACGCCAAAAAAACACCTATTTTGGCGTGTTGAAAAAATGACCAAAAAAGCAAGGCTATAGTATGGCAAAATGTCAAAAATGACATTTCAAAAACAGCTGAAAACTGCTAAAAACAACATAAAATAACATGCAGAGACACGCCATAGCAAATAATGTTGCAGAAACGCCAAAAAACCACCTATTTTGGCGTGTTGAAAAAATGACCAAAAAAGCAAGGCTATAGTATGGCAAAAATGTCAAAAAATGACATTTCTCAAAAACAGCTGAAAACTGCCAAAAATGACATAAAATAACGTGCAGAGACACGCCATAGCAAATAATGTTGCAGAAACGCCAAAAAACCACCTATTTTGGCGTGTTGAAAAAATGACCAAAAAAGCAAGGCTATAGTATGGCAAAAATGTCAAAAAATGGCATTTCTCAAAAACAGCTGAAAACTGCCAAAAATGACATAAAATAACGTGCAGAGACACGCCATAGCAAATAATGTTGCAGAAACGCCAAAAAACCACCTATTTTGGCGTGTTGAAAAAATGACCAAAAAAGCAAGGCTATAGTATGGCAAAAATGTCAAAAAATGACATTTCCCAAAAACAGCTGAAAACTGCTAAAAGCAACATAAAATAACATGCAGAGACACGCCATAGCAAATAATGTTGCAGAAACGCCAAAAAACCCCACCTATTTTGGCGTGTTGATAAACTGACCAAAAGAGCAAGGCTATAGTATGGCAAAAATGTCAAAAAATGACATTTCCCAAAAACAGCTGAAAACTGCCAAAAATGACATAAAATAACGTGCAGAGACACGCCATAGCAAATAATGTTGCAGAAACGCCAAAAAACCACCTATTTTGGCGTGTTGAAAAACTGACCAAAAAAGCAAGGCTATAGTATGGCAAAATGTCAAAAAATGACATTTCTCAAAAACAGCTGAAAACTGCTAAAAGCAACATAAAATAACATGCAGAGACACGCCATAGCAAATAATATCGCGTAAAGGGCCAAAAAATCACCTATTTTGGTGTGTTGAAAAAATGACCAAAAGAGCAAGGCTATAGTATGGCAAAAATGTCAAAAAATGACATTTCCCAAAAACAGCTGAAAACTGCCAAAAATGACATAAAATAACGTGCAGAGACACGCCATAGCAAATAATGTTGCAGAAACGCCAAAAAAACACCTATTTTGGCGTGTTGAAAAAATGACCAAAAAAGCAAGGCTATAGTATGGCAAAAATGTCAAAAAATGGCATTTCTCAAAAACAGCTGAAAACTGCTAAAAGCAACATAAAATAACATGCAGAGACACGCCATAGCAAATAATGTTGCAGAAACGCCAAAAAAAAACACTTATTTTGGCGTGTTGAAAAAATGACCAAAAAAGCAAGGCTATAGTATGGCAAAAATGTCAAAAAATGACATTTCTCAAAAACAGCTGAAGACTGCCAAAAATGACATAAAATAACGTGCAGAGACACGCCATAGCAAATAATGTTGCAGAAACGCCAAAAAACCACCTATTTTGGCGTGTTGAAAAAATGACCAAAAAAGCAAGGCTATAGTATGGCAAAAATGTCAAAAAATGGCATTTCACAGAAACAGCTGAAAACTGCCAAAAATGACATAAAATAACGTGCAGAGACACGCCATAGCAAATAATGTTGCAGAAACGCCAAAAAACCACCTATTTTGGCGTGTTGAAAAACTGACCAAAAAAGCAAGGCTATAGTATGGCAAAAATGTCAAAAAATGACATTTCTCAAAAACAGCTGAAAACTGCTAAAAACAACATAAAATAACATGCAGAGACACGCCATAGCAAATAATATCGCGTAAAGGGCCAAAAAATCACCTATTTTGGTGTGTTGAAAAAATGACCAAAAGAGCAAGGCTATAGTATGGCAAAAATGTCAAAAAATGACATTTCCCAAAAACAGCTGAAAACTGCCAAAAATGACATAAAATAACGTGCAGAGACACGCCATAGCGAATAATATCGCATAAATGGCCAAAAATCACCTATTTTGGCGTGTTGAAAAAATGACCAAAAGAGCAAGGCTATAGTATGGCAAAAATGTCAAAAAATGGCATTTCTCAAAAACAGCTGAAAACTGCTAAAAACAACATAAAATAACATGCAGAGACACGCCATAGCAAATAATGTTGCAGAAACGCCAAAAAAACACCTATTTTGGCGTGTTGAAAAAATGACCAAAAAAGCAAGGCTATAGTATGGCAAAATGTCAAAAAATGGCATTTCTCAAAAACAGCTGAAAACTGCTAAAAATGACATAAAATAACGTGCAGAGACACGCCATAGCAAATAATGTTGCAGAAACGCCAAAAAACCACCTATTTTGGCGTGTTGATAAACTGACCAAAAAAGCAAGGCTATAGTATGGCAAAAATGTCAAAAAATGACATTTCCCAAAAACAGCTGAAAACTGCCAAAAATGACATAAAATAATGTGCAGAGACACGCCATAGCAAATAATGTTGCAGAAACGCCAAAAAAACACCTATTTTGGCGTGTTGAAAAAATGACCAAAAAAGCAAGGCTATAGTATGGCAAAATGTCAAAAAATGGCATTTCTCAAAAACAGCTGAAAACTGCTAAAAATGACATAAAATAACGTGCAGAGACACGCCATAGCAAATAATGTTGCAGAAACGCCAAAAAACCACCTATTTTGGCGTGTTGAAAAAATGACCAAAAGAGCAAGGCTATAGTATGGCAAAAATGTCAAAAAATGACATTTCCCAAAAACAGCTGAAAACTGCCAAAAATGACATAAAATAACATGCAGAGACACGCCATAGCAAATAATGTTGCAGGAACGGCGAAAAAAACACCTATTTTGGCGTGTTGAAAAACTGACCAAAAAAGCAAGGCTATAGTAAGGCAAAAATGTAAAAAAATGGCATTTCTCAGAAACAGCTGAAAACTGCTAAAAATGACATAAAATAACGTGCAGAGACACACCATAGCGAATAATATCGCATAAATGGCCAAAAATCACCTATTTTGGCGTGTTGAAAAAATGACCAAAAGAGCAAGGCTATAGTATGGCAAAAATGTCAAAAAATGACATTTCCCAAAAACAGCTGAAAACTGCCAAAAATGACATAAAATAACGTGCAGAGACACGCCATAGCAAATAATGTTGCAGAAACGCCAAAAAAACCACCTATTTTAGCGTGTTGAAAAACTGACCAAAAAAGCAAGGCTATAGTATGGCAAAAATGTCAAAAAATGACATTTCCCAAAAACAGCTGAAAACTGCCAAAAATGACATAAAATAACGTGCAGAGACACGCCATAGCAAATAATGTTGCAGAAGCGTAAAAACCACTTATTTTGGCGTGTTGAAAAAATGACCAAAAAAGCAAGGCTATAGTTTGGCAAAAATGTCAAAAAATGGCATTTCACAGAAACAGCTGAAAACTGCTAAAAATGACATAAAATAACGTGCAGAGACACGCCATAGCAAATAATGTTGCAGAAACGCCAAAAAACCACCTATTTTGGCGTGTTGAAAAAATGACCAAAAGAGCAAGGCTATAGTATGGCAAAAATGTCAAAAAATGACATTTCCCAAAAACAGCTGAAAACTGCCAAAAATGACATAAAATAACATGCAGAGACACGCCATAGCAAATAATGTTGCAGAAACGCCAAAAAAACCCACTTATTTTGGCGTGTTGAAAAAATGACCAAAAAAGCAAGGCTATAGTTTGGCAAAAATGTCAAAAAATGGCATTTCACAGAAACAGCTGAAAACTGCTAAAAACAACATAAAATAACATGCAGACACACCGTAACAAATAATGTCACATAAATGGCCAAAAATCACCTATTTTGGCGTGTTGAAAAAAATGACCAAAAGAGCAAGGCTATAGTATGGCAAAAATGTCAAAAAATGACATTTCCCAAAAACAGCTGAAAACTGCCAAAAATGACATAAAATAACGTGCAGAGACACGCCATAGCAAAATAATGTTTTAGAAACGCCAAAAAAACCACCTATTTTAGCGTGTTGAAAAACTGACCAAAAAAGCAAGGCTATAGTATGGCAAAAATGTCAAAAAATGGCATTTCTCAGAAAAAGCTGAAAACTGCTTAAAATGACATAAAATAACGTGCAGAGACACGCCATAGCAAATAATGTTGCAGAAACGCCAAAGAAAACACCTATTTTGGCGTGTTGAAAAACTGACCAAAAAAGCAAGGCTATAGTATGGCAAAAATGTCAAAAAATGGCATTTCTCAGAAAAAGCTGAAAACTGCTTAAAATGACATAAAATAACGTGCAGAGACACGCCATAGCAAATAATGTTGCATAAATGGCACATCTCATAGTATAGTATGTAATCCATATAAAGTAATATGTAATAGTAAATTAGAAATTAACAGTTGTCAAACTGAGGGTACCCCTCTATGGAAATTCAGACCAAAATCACTGTGTACTTCCACTTACAATTATGCGTATCTGCACAATATATATACACAGCAATCCATCGAGTTTTCAAAGTGGCTGACCGAATAACAGTGCCATTCACAAAACTTTGTGTTAAAACAATAAATGTGTACTGCTCACCTTGCCCTCTCTGTTGTGTGTATTTTGTGTAGGTGAGGGGTCTGCTTCAGCAGGAGCTCGGCCTCAAACAAGAAGCCTTTCAGCGAGCGGACAAACTGCAGAACCAGCTGACCGACATGGAAGCAGCTCTGTCTACATGCACTTCTACAACAGGTAAACATACAGAGAGACGATAGCAGAGAGCCTCTTCATACAGGACAGTAACTCAGGTTAACTGTGAGTTTTTCCATCACCTTCACATTATTAACCCCAACACTTCCCTCCTGATTCTGTCACAGGGCAAAGCAGGACTTATTACACGCTGTCAGTCAGCAGATTGAGTGCCAGGAGTCCCTCAGCAGGTACTATACCACCACCACAGTGTCTGGGTCTTACCTTCATCTCAAAGCAGTGAAGTGATAATCTGCAAAAAAAAATCATATCCTGTGAGTCATAACCTGATTTCAAGCTGCTCAGTAAAATTGAAACCATAACGTCACTCAGATACTCATAACTCTTTTGACATTTTAAATGCTATTATAGGTTGTTTTTTTCGGCCCACAGTGTAGAGCTCAGTCTCTGTTCTATTTCTGTCTCAGGGCCACGCAGGGCCGGGCAGCGGCAGTCCGCCCTGCAGCTTGGCAGCCTAACAAAGTACGCCACACTTCAGGACATCGCTACAGAGCCACGACACCGGAGAGCAGAAACAGCCAGGAGCCGCTCCAACACAAGAATAGACGGAGCTAAAGCAGTGAGTGAGCCCGAGAGGCACGAAAGAGTATTTAATACGTTTAATCAAGTGTTGGGAAGAGACTGCACATGCCCAGTTTACACTTTTTTCCAAATCATTTCTAGTCCATGTCAGCTTAACAAATATTTTGATAAAGACATTGACAATTTCATAATAAGTGGGCATATGATTTAAAACTCAACCTTTTATGTGACAAAAATATTTTGAAAACAGTCACAGTCATACTGCATATTTTTTAGTTTTTGCACCATCTTTGGATGAATAAATTCAAATCTGCCTTTGTTGTTCTTTCAGGACTCATCCCGCCTGCCTGTCCTGACTGCTGAGACCTTACCTGACCTGTGACATTCACCCCTGGATGTTTTGTGAAGCAGCACAAACTTGTTTAACAAGTCGGCTGCTGTTTGACGTGCAGAGCGCTCTGCAGTTTCTCTGCTGAATGTTGGTGCACCGCTGAATCCAAGATGTACTCTGTTCTGCAGCTGTGGGAGACAAAACACATGTCAATTTCAGAGCGAAGACATAAAACTCAGCACATATATTGTTCATTTTAAAATGTCATCCACCATAGTCATTTACTGTACATGTGTATCTGCATTTATTCTACGGCTTTGGTCAATATTTCAGTCTTACATGACTTTTTCTATGTGTAAAATGCAGCAATGATACAGTTATTTCTTGAGGTCGATTATTGATATTTTGCATTTTGTCGTTTATCTGTATTGGCATTTTATTTTAATGATCACAGATAAGATTAATTAATTAAAAAAGTGCAACGAAGTGTCAGCATGGAAGGAACATCTAGTTTGTAAAACCTCATGGAGCAATTATTATTTATTCATCTTTTAATCACATTTTCACTTGACTATCAAAAAAAGCTGCTGGGAACTTGCTGTATATGATGTTGAACATTTCAGTTTTTAATAAAGACTTGTTTAAGGCATTTAAACAAAGTTTTGTGTTGGTGTTTGTTATATTCTTCATTATAAATATTAAGAGAAAGATTTTAATTAGAGCAGACAGATATCAGCAGATACTGTATTTTATTTATGCCGTAAAATATCATTTTAATGTAGATTCATAAAGTTTAGACACTGATTGTGATATTGTAGAACAATTTACAGCACGAAAATTGAGTTATATATCATTTTGGCTGAAAAATAGGGCAAAGTGGTCCAGAAACAGGTAAAACTAGTATCGGCAGTGACGTCTGTCGAAATTAGACTGATATATGAGTCAGGCCGATATTCCCTTGATTTCGACAGATGCATCTGCATCAGCAAAAAAAAATGTATGGCATAAATAAAATATTTTTATTTTATTTATGCCATAAAATATAATTATGCTATAGATTCATACAGTTTAGACACTGATTGTGATATTCCAGAACAAGTTACAGCACGAAAATTGAATTTTATATCATTTTGGCTGAAAAATAGGGCAAAGTGGTCCAGAAACAGGTAAAACCAGTATCGGCAGTGACGTCTGTCGGAAATCACGGATTATCGGCTTGACTCATCTATCGGTGGAGTTTTTGTCAGATGAGCCTTTTATCAAGTAGAGCAGACAGATACGTCAGCTGCTGCGCATATGAACGACACTAAATCTGTCAGTCACTGGTCAGTTTCGGACATGGTGGTTTGCCCCTCCCATTAATATTACTATAACGATAATAATAATAATAATAAAATGTATTATTATTATTATTGCTATTATTTTTGCTTTTTTATTATTATTACTGTTGTTGCTATTATTATAAGAATTTGTATTATTATTATTATTGCTATTATTATTATTATCATTATTATTGTTATTATACAGTCTCCAAAAAAACCTTTCACAACATCGGTTAATAGAGAAGACACATTTGCCAGGAACATATTGGAAATAGTAACGCTTTATTTAGAAAAACAAGAAAAAAGCAGCATAGCAGAGACGCTTTAAATGTCTCTTTGCTGCTTCGGGGTCGTATATACAGGCGGTGTCGGTCTGTCTGATGGTGTCCCACTACGCAACCTCATCGCGTCCTCATCTGATATCATGTCATGTCCTTTTCCTCTCCAAATATCCGTTACTTCTTTGGCCAAAACAGCTCTCCTCGCGTCCAGCAGCTGAAAACACAAGTAGTACAATAAGTACTGCTCTGAGGCGTAAACACAACACAGATACTACGACCGGTACTCACTCTGATCCCATTCAGCACACTGCATTCAGCTTTTTTCTTCCAATCTTACCCGTGCGTCGGTGCAGAGCGCCTGTCGTGTCCCTCGGTTTTGGAGACACAGTTTCCTGTTAAACACAGAAAACAACATGAAGTCAGTGAGGTGAGCAGATACATCCGGACATGAGCAGCAGGCGTAGTCAGTGTGGGACATTAAACACAGAAAAAAGTAAGTTATTCACCTAATATCTCCAAAGCAGTCTCTGTCCTGTCTGTCCTGCTGCTGCATCAGCTGTTTGAGACGACCATCAGCTGCTGTTCAAAAAAAATGCTTGCAGCGCCTCTTCAGCTGTCCACCGTCATTTTGACAGCCAGGTCTTGCTTCTTGCTGTCCTGCTACTCTGTTATTTTGGGTTTGTTTTCATGTAAACAAACGCACGTACTTCGTCTCGTGTTCCCTCCGTAAGTTCAAATTTCCGGGAAGGACACAAAGTTTCGTCCAATCGGGACACAGGAGGCGGGACAAAGGCTTCACAGAACTCGCTGATTGGCTCAGACGGCTGAACCACGTGGGTTTCCCTGGCGAATCAATGCGCTGAAATTGATGACGTAATCACGTTCAGTGCGGAGCCTCTGGATGTTTTACAGTGAAATAAGCTACAGATGAATATATTAAAATGAATGTGCATGGCGAAACATTTAAGTTTTCTCTGTTGGTTGGTAATAGGAGCCACAAGGACAACAACCTTTAAAATTCACCTGTCCCGAATAAGGCTCGATCCTTCAACTTTATTGACACCAACCGACCGTGTAACCCACTGAGCCAAACGTTACCTTGTTAATTTAAGTGTTCATTTTTCCGCAGTGGTTTGGACAGACATTTGGACAAAACTCGTCTGTTCCGGCTGATATTTGAACATATGATCTGCAGCTAAGCGCTCTAACCAACGGAGACATTTCATCAGTGTTTTAAGTTGCACTTTTGCCTCTTCTTTTTTTGGGATGGTGCTACTGTTAGCTATTTTGTTGAATTTGTTAACAGTATATCTATGTCTGAGACTTTTATTGTGAAAGGTCGGATCATACAGAGTGGATCTGGTATGTGCAGCCTCTGTCCAGGTTAAAAGAATTAAAGTTATTTTATAACCCTCAAGGGTACTGACAAAATGTAACTGGTTGATGCTCAGAAAAATTCATGTGTAATACTTGCATTGTGTACAAAAGTACTCATGATAAAGCAGTTTTAAGGGATTAATCACAAGAAAAAAGTTATATAAAGTTATAGTAGGCTTTTAAACTGAAATTATCCATGTATCTTCATCTTCTAAAAAAATGTCAGGGATCCTCATCAAAAATATTTACATATTGTGTGTTTGTTTTTTTTAAAGATCTTTTTTTTTTGGCAATTTTGCCTTTATGAGATAGTACAGAAGCTTGATAGAGTGAAAGAGGGACAGAGAGGGGATGACATAAAGCAAAAGGCCGCGAGCTGGAATCAAACCCGCAGCCGCTGCAGTAAAGACACTGCCTTCACATATGGGGCACCTGCTTTATCCACTGAGCCACCAACACACCCAAAATGGAAACTTTAATCAATCAAAAAAAAAATCCCCTTTGACTTTGTGCTGACATGAAGTCAAACCAGTGATCGTTCGGAGAGAGGCATTTATTGAAAAAAAAAACGGATATGCTTTGGAAAAACGGTTGACAGAAAAATAAAACATTCAAAAACTGTTCACACATTACCTCGGGATGAAGGTAGCGTAGCAGCATTAACAGTGTGGGTTTGTCAGCGTCAGTCGTCGGGTCCGCCCTCAGCTCTCCTGCGGCAGCCCCGTGGTGTACAGGTAAGACACGGTCCCTGCCTGGATCTGAAACGTCTGTCCCTGGATGTGGTGGCTGGAGATCTGCTCGCTGGTCTGGCTGATGGAGATGGGCTGGCTGCTCTGGCTGCTGATGTGGATGGCGTGGCTGTGCGGCTCCCTGCTCGCCTGCGAGGCGTCCTGAGTGACGGCCAGCTGCTGGATCGGCTGGTGCATCACCTGCAGCTGCTGGACGGGTCGCTGTGCGATCTGAAGCGGCTGCGGGGGGCCGTGGTGGGCCTGCAGGTGCTCCATCGCCTCTTTACTCAGAGTGATGACGTGCATCTGCTCCGGCTGGTGGCTCATCGGGGCCTCCAGCATGCTGATGGTCTGAATCTGAGGGCTCTGCTCCCCCACGCCGCCCTGAGTGACCAGAGCCACGTTCTGAACGTTTCCTGACGACTGTGTGAGGAGGGTGAGCCTGGAGTGCGCTGATTCTGTCTCCCCCTCTGTGGTGATGATGCTGATGTCCTGGTCCTGACCCGGCACAAAGTTAATGTCCTCCACGTCTCCCGTCACCACCAGCTGGATCTCGTGTTCAGAGCTGGCGGGCAGCTGGTACTGCTGCAGCTGCAGGATGTTACGCACCTCCTCCTGCGGCGCCGCGGCGTTTGCTCCCGCTTCATCTGAGGAGGCGTCTGTCGCCGCAGCTCGCTCCTTGTTGTGGGATTTGGTGTGTGTTTTCAGATTGTCCAGGCGAGTGAAGGAGAGGCTGCAGAAGGAGCAGGTGAAGGGCTTCTTCCCTGAGTGAGAGGCGACGTGTCGTCGCCTCGCGCTGGCGTCTGAGAAGGATTTGTTGCAGACGCTGCAGCTGTATGGCTTCTCTCCTCTGAAAAACACAGACTCATACTTAACATCCCGAACTGTTCACATCTGACTTCATCTGGCTTCCTGTCACTCTCTTTTGTTTGTGCTTTAGCATTTTACCTGCACACACTCTCATACATACACACACACACAAACGCACGTACGTCTGTACACCCTCACAACTTTTTTTCATATAGGCCTTCTAATTGTACTTTATTGATCCTGTGTCTAAGTGTGCTTATTTCTTAAAACTGATGGACTCTGTATTTGTTTTTGTGATCCAGTCTGAGCTGAGATTCTCTTATAAGCCTCTCGGGGGTTTTCTGTATCTCTGTTGCACCTTTTGCTTCTGTTTTGTTGTTGGTGTAAAATCTTAAACTCTGTTGTTGATTGACTAACAATAATAACAACATAACAGCTGTCAACTTAAATATGAAAATGATTTCTCACCTGTGAATCCTGATATGAGTCTGCAGAGTGCTTTTGGCTGTAAAACACTTTCCGCAAATCTCACAAGTGAAAGGCTTCTCACCTGTAAGAATATTATAAACGTCACTAATTGTTTATATATATATGGTTTTAATAGCTTGTCAGATTTTACCTGTATGAGTTCTCAGGTGTTTTTTCAGCTGAGCCGTGTCCATGAATTTGTGATGACACTGAGCACATTCTGGCAGTGATTTGCCTTCAATTAAAAACGAGAATAAAACAATATTTTTGAGCTTTTATAGTGACAATACTCAAATAAACCTGCTGCTGATAAATGGGTGTGTTTCTCACCTGTATGAACTCTGTAATGGCTTTTAAGTTGCCTCTTCTGATTGAAGGTCTTTCCACATTTATCACAGCTGAAGGATTTGTCTTCTACAGATGCAGGTTTAGAAATGGTCAATAACTTTCTATAATTTCCTTGCTTTAAAAATGTATAAAAGTGAATAATCTTTCCAGAATTTGCTGATGCACATTTATGACGGATGCTTTAAAAGACGCATAATATACAGTGCATAGGGAGAAAGCCCAAGTACAACAAATAAAGCACGATAAACTTTCTGTGAAACTACCTTCATGGAGGTTCATGTGCTCCTGCAGGGAGTGTTTGGTGGAGAGCGCTTTGGAGCAGATGGTACAAACAAACGGCTTTTCTCCAGTGTGCATGCGCTGGTGAACCAGCAGAGTGTGCTTCTGGGTAAAACCCTTTCCACAAACCGGGCACCGAAAAGGCTTCTCACCTGAGGAACAAAAGAAAGAAAGCAGTGAGAGGTACTGATGTATATTCAGGTGGTACGTGCAGTATCACCTCCAGAGCAGCAAAAAGTGAAGTTAGTTTGACGAGAGGTTGAGAGACAGCCAACCACAACTATACTGTGAGTTTTTTAATGTTTTTTATGACGTACTATACTATGACTTATTTATTGAATTTTTTAAACATACTATATTATGATTTTTTAACAACATTCTATACTATGACTTTTTTTATGATTTTCTACATGACATACTTCACTACGACTTTTTAATGATTTTTTTCCCGACAAACTGTAGCATGACTTTTTTGTGATTTTGATATGGAATACTTTGACTTTTTAAATGAAATTTTAAACAACATACTATACTGACTTTTTTTATTGAATTTTTAAACGTTATTCTATACTATGACTTTTTAAATTATTTTTTAAAGAACATTCTATATGATTTTTTCAATGACATACTACACTGCAACTTTTTAATTATTTTTTTATGACAAACTACACCATGACTTTCGTGATTTTGATATGTCACACTATACTATGTCCTTTTAAATGAATTTTTAAACAACATTGTATACTATGATTTTTTAAATGACATACTACATTGTGACGTTTTAATTATCTTTATGACAAACTATACCATGACTTTTTTGTGATTTTGATATGGCATACTATACTATGACGATACTATGGATTTTTTATTTTTATGACATACCACAAAATTACTTTTTGATTATTTCTTTGGCATACTGTATTATGACTTTAGAGATTTTTTAAATGACACACTAAACTATAACTTTTAAACATAATTTTTCATAACATATTACACAGTTACTTTTTTGAAATGTATTTTTGGTACAGTATAATGATTTCTGACATTGGATAGGATACCAATATAGGTTTTTCTCTGACACATTATTCTATCACTTTTTAACTGATTTTTCGATAATATACTCACCTATCACTTTTTCAATTATTTTTTAAGACATATTTTTGCAAGACTTTTTACAAACTATACCATGACTTCTTTCATCACTTTTATAACGTACTATACTAGGATGTTTTTATTAATTTTTAAATGACATGCTATAGTATGACTTTTTTTTTTAAGATTATTTTTTGGGTCATTTTTTTCCTTTATTTCCTTTCAGAAGGGGGAATGTTGTAACTATGACTCTTTAAATGATTTTTTGTGACATAATTATAGTCTGACTTTTCAAATGATTTGAATGTACTACCATATGTTGACTTTCTTTTATCATTTTTTAAAATATACCATGATTAATGTTTTTTATGTGATTTTTTTTTATATTGTAGTATACCATGATTTTTTAAAATAACTTACTATAATTTCACTTATTTTAAAAAAAATCATGACATACTATAAAGTGACTTCTTTAAAATGATTTTAAAATGTTCATATTTTTATGACAAACTATCCTAAAACTTTGTTGTTGTTTACACAAGCGTACTGCTGCCAAGCCAGAAGAAAAAAAACCCTTTTCTCCATCAGGTAATAATGTGAAAAAGATAAAACTGATCTTATTAAAATGTGAGCAGCCGGGCCGTCAGAGAAAACAAGTTCAGCCTGTAAAGTCAGGAAACACACCCAACGACAAAGCTCATAAAGGACACACACACACCTGATGTGGACAAAAATAACTTCTTTCCATTGCTTAGAGGATCACGAGCGCTGACACAGCAGACGTCTGGACGCCAGCTTCTCCCAGGAAAGAGGAGAAGATCCGGTCCCCGACAATACGAGGAGCAGAGGAGATCCACCTCTGCCCCCCACAGCTCTGAAAAACTTTGCTCCAGGTAAGATATCTACCATCTTCCTTGTCTGGAGTGAACAGCCGCTTACGGTGGCACCTCAACCCTTTTCCTCAATGTATCACCCTACACACGCTGTTTCCTTATTTAAGAGTTTTTCATCAAAACTATTTAAGATTTGAGTGAGCGTAGTATAGTGTTATAACAATAAAAGTTCCCGCACTTTCCTACTTACTAATGAAATGCTTTAAAGTACAACACTATACATTTTTATTACATTTCTGTGACAATCTACAAAGTGATTTTTAATTAAATAATTTAAAATACTACACTATAAATTGTTATTACATTTCTAGGACATACTACATAGTGACTTTTTTAAATTACTTTTTTGGCATATTATTCTATGACTTTTTAATGATTCTTTAAATAAGATACTATACTGTGACTTTGTTAAAACATTTTTTTACATATAATGTGCCTTTTTAATTTTTTTTACTATGATTAAAAAATAATAATTTTACATCCTCCACTGACTTTTTTTTTAAAACCTTTTTTACAGACTGTACCATACATTTTTAAAGATTTTTTTGACATACAAGACTGACTTTTTTGTGTAATTATTTTGAAAAACTATGACTTTTTTATGAAATATTTTCACAGACCATACCATGAGTTTGTTTAAGATTGCTTTGACACACTACACTATGACATTTGTTATTGAATCTTTTGACAAACTATTAGTTTTTTAATGACATACTGTCCTATGTATTTTTCATAACATTTTTATGACAAACTTTTCTATGACATTTTAATTTTAACGGCACACTTTAGCATGGCATTTTACATACCATACTACTTTTTTGTCATACAAAAATCGTATCGTAGGCCATTAAAAAGGTCACAAAAACACATAGTTACCTGTATGAGTCCTCTGGTGAATCTTCAGAAAGAGGTGGTTTTTGAACAGTTTGCCACAGTCCTCACACCGGGCCTCGGTGTTGGGGTATTTCCTTTTCCTGCCTCTCCTCCCGGGCTCTTTACTCACTGTCGTGTCGCTGCCCACCTTGTAGCTCTTGTATTTCACCGGTGGCCTGATTTTGCGTTTGCTCTGTCGGCTCTGTTGGGCTCCTGGATTAAAATCTGCATCGTCTTTATTTGACTCCGTTTCTTCATTATCACCGTTCACGCGTCCATCCCGCGCGTCCTCTGCGCTCGCACATGGCGCGCCTCTCTCCTCCAGCTCCGTCACTGGCACGTTTTTCTTTGGTCGTCCTCTTTTGCGTTTTGACACATCTGCCGCCTCGATGGTGTCACCCTTTCCCCCATCACACCCCCGTTCACTGAGCACCTTGACGAGGTCGTTGACCTCCATCAGACAAGCCGCGGCCAGCAGCTGCTCTGCGGCGCTCTCCTCCACGCACACCTGCGCGCTGTAGATGAAGTCCAGCACTGCTGCAAACATCTTAGCTGCCATACCGTCCAGCCGGTACGTCGACGGACTGACGTGATGCTCCTCTGTGAACATGAGGGAGAAGTACTCGCTGCTCGCTGCCAGCAGGGCTTTATGCGCCCTGAAGTGCACGTCCTCCACGACCAGAGTGATGTCGCACAGCAGGTCTCTCTTCCTGAGCTTGTCAAATTTGCTCAGGATGGTTTGTTTATGTGAATCTGAGTGAAGCGCCATGAGTGATGAAGTGCTGCCTGTGTCTTTCCGGGACATTTTCCCATCCAAACTGTCACCTCTGGTCCTGCAGGCAAAGAAAAAAAACTTTCTGTTAAAACTGGGCTGCAGTGCACGAGACTGAAAAAAGATACAATACACATTTTTTGGACTCTATAATGTTGCATTTAAAGTCACAACTTTGACTTTAATACCTGATCAATGCAATGTCATTTAATAGAAAATATATTACAATGTATTTTTTCATTTAAAATAAAACAAATAATCTGAAACTGAAAGTGGGATGAAATTATTGATTATTGCTGTACAAGTAGTAGTAGTCGAAGTAAAAGTTTATTTTGGGCCTTTTTAACGTTAAAATAGTAATGCACATATTAAAAAACATCAGACAAAGGGATTAAAAGAAAAGAAAAACAAAAAAATATAGACCACTAATGTGTATGCTGAAGTTTAGTGCAGAAATGATTATTCAGCTAGTTAAGTTTTACAATCAACAGAAAATTAATCATCAATTCTAATAATCTATTCATCAGTAGGGGACAGTTTGTTATTTATGAGAGAGCGGTGCTAAAGGAGGGTAACAACTCACATAATTTTATTCTTAATAATTTCTTCAACTGGGGAGGGAAATAGGGAAATTTCCAGCTTAGGGCAAGGGCATTCAAACTTAAAAGGCTGTATTTTGTTTGTGTTATCACAATATCACACAGTGACAGAAAATGTTATAGACAGATAGATAAACTTCGTCCCAAATGGTGACAGAAATTCTCCTTTGACAGGCTCAATACAATACAGTTCCCACAAAAACTCAAACTTAAAAACTCATTGTAAAATAAATAAATAAAAAGTTGGGCAGATAATGAGGTCTGGAGGACTGGATCATTGGTCCGCGGTGTTTACAGCACTCAGCCTCCCTCACTGTGGCCACCATCGACTTTATCATAATAATAATAATAATAATAATAATAATAATAATAATAATAATAATAACAATAACAATAACAATAATAATAATAATACGCTTTTCACACACTCAAAGACACTGCACAATAGATAGAGAATTCAAAGAAAAAGAAATAAAGAAAGAAAAGGACAGAGAGAAAGAAAGGAAAGAAAACATAGCAACATAAAGCATCACCTGCTGCATCTGTCGAAACAAATGTAGCCCACACTAAAAAACAGCGCTCACACCAACAAGACTCAGACAAAATCACACAACAGCGATCAATAGATCAATAACGCAGGTTTGCAAACGGTCAAACACGATTGCCAATAGCTGATCGATCACATAAGCTCTCAACCATACGTGCATACAGCTTGTTGCATAGTTTTCTACAGGTGTTTCGCACTGATACAAAGTTCACCTGCAGATGTTTGGGCTCAAACTTCAGGTAAACGATGGTTAGCAAACAAGCTAACCTACAAACAATGCACGCGCTGCTAGCTAGCAGCAGGCCAAACACAAGCAGAAATGCCAGAGACTGCGCGTGAATCGGTGTCTAAACTGAGCACGTTTTAGTAATGTTGCGGTTTGAGACAAGATCCAAACAGCGAAAGAGCGAAACAACCGCGGGGAAATTCAAAGTTGTGATCTTTTAGGACCTTTACCTTCAGCTGACGTGCTGGCGTTATGGAGGGAGGGAGTGTGACTGAGGTCTCGCGAGAGGTGTGCTCGCGAGATTTTCGGGCACAGCTGATCTACGCATGCGTAGGTTCTAAACTACATCCATGGGTTTCACAAGAGACTGTATATAAAGATCTTTATATCTTATATAAATATATATTTAAATATATATATTTAATATATTTTTTAAATAAACATCTTTTTTTTACAATCTATGGGTTTCATCATAGACTGTATATAAAGATCTTTATATCTTATATAAATATATATTTAAATATATATATTTTATATCTTTTTTTAAATAAACATCTTTATTTACAGTCTATGGGTTTCACCATGGATGTATTTGGGTCTGACAGAGGACAAATCTGTTTCCTATCAATATTTGTTCTCCTCAAATTTAATTGAATGTATTCAATACATGGACAATTTATTTATAAAAGTAATTGAAAATACATACATTTCATTTTCTAAAAATAATGTAAAAATTAATTCAACAAATTAAATAAAATGTGGGGAAAAGAAACATAACCAAAACAAAAATCTTCAGGTTCTGCATAAAGGTGGGATAAAATTAAAATGCAAAAAACAAAACAAAACAAAAAAAAAACACCCCAAAAACACACCAGTTTTTGTCAACTTATAATTCTTGAGTTTTAAACTTTCAGCATTGTTTGTTTTAAATTAGGTATCTTGAAAAATATAGAGGGAGGGTTGTCTTTGTCAAATCATTTTATGTATATATTTTCAGGTTCCCGTACATTTTCATAGACCAAATTTCTAAACTTTCCCATGACTTTTTAAGGACCCATAACATTTTTTTCTTGTCCTATTTGCCCATAATTGTAATTTCAGCTCGCTGGCAAACATGGAAGAAGAGCTAAAGAGAAAATAAAGAAGTACGTGATGGTAATCAAATGTTGTCACACATGAAAACAGACTACAGCTATGTCGGCAGCTTCAGAAAATACATTTGCTGCTATGTTACTTTATGTTGAAGGTTATCCATGTAAGATTACTGCAACAATATCACTGCACACAAGAAAATTCCAATACCTTTCCATCACTTAAAATTATTTTTTAGTAATTCTGTGACTTTTTCGGGCCTGAAATTGCTTAAGTAAAAATAAAGTTAATTATGCACTTTTAGGTTCCGCTGTAAAAAAAACCCCAAAAGAAGATGCATGAAAACAGTCTATAAAAAAACACATTAAATTGTTTCCCCTTCACAATTACAAAAAGTGCATCTGTTTACATTTGTGAAGAAATTACAGATTTCTTTTTTATTTGTGTCATGCAGTTTTTACCTGTTTAAATATCTTTGTGGCATAAAATGCAGTATGATGCAAAAAAACTGATTTCAGATGAAGCTTACCCAATTTTTTTAACCAGTTGAATTACCTTTAAAGAGGTAAATCAAACATCAACAACCTGCCAAAAAGTACACAGCTCCATTACTAAAGGACTGTCCATTACACACACACACACACACACACACACACATATATATATGTACACACACACACCCAGTACAACAAATATTTTTCTTTAATCCTCCCTGTGTGACTGTGGGAAAACGCATAACCCGCCCTTTACCCTAAATAACCATATCACATTTTCTGGCTGTGATAAATGGTGATATTTTGGAGAATTTTTCAAGAAAAAAGCTTTAAAACCCACTTGCAGATTTTGGGGTCCTGAGGATATTAAAATAAACACAACAATTTAAAACCTCACTACAGACCTTTTAAACTAGTTTTTAATCTGTGTTTTTGTATGATCTTGATGTGTTGCCGTGTACATTTCTGTGCTTTTAGACCTCTGCACAGTCTTTGAGTACCTGAAAAGCGCTTTATAAAATAAATGTATAATTATTATTTTCATTCCACTTACTGTCTGTCTGTGTTGATTTCACGTTTGACCTCCCCTGCTTGACCTTTGACATTACACGATGGACTGATCCACTTGCAGGAGTGGGGGGAGGTGATAATGGCCTGTACCACTGCACCTGCCGTGAGACCGTGCATGTTCCCGTCAGATGGGCTGTTGAGACATCAAGTGAGCCGCAGACGGCAGGTCTTTCTTTTTTTCTGTCATTGCAGTGTTTCCCCCACATTGCTGGTGGTGGTCTTGCAGCCCACAAGGTGGACCAGTCCATCAGCAAGCCCGATAGCAGGTCTGAGCCTGCGCATACGGCGACAGACAGGTTTTTATCGAGCTTATTTCTTTAGTGACATTCGTCAAAAACATATAATATACAGCTATTAAGAGGAAATTATTTGCGCGAACAGGCCATTTTTACTCAGTGGATTAATGCTGAGTTAAAAAAAAATCGTTGGCAGAGTTTCTGTGGGAGCTGCTCGCTTTAAAAGACAGAGGACACAAACAAACAGTCAGTCTTCTGTGCAGTGAAAGCTGGAAATCGTGCATCATTAGGTAGGTTTAGGAGTTTTACATTGGCTGCATTTAAAAAAGATTTTTTTTTAGCATCACATTTTGTCAAAGTGCGCAAAAACTGTCGGAGTGCGTTTAAATGAGGGACTGTTCTTTAAATGACAGAGGAGAGGAGGGGTTAGTTACTGGTGGAAATGCATGATCCTCATTTCACCACAAAATAGTTATTAGATTTAAAAACAAACAAACAAACAAAAAAAAACCTTTAATATTTGAAAGTGAAAAGCAGAAGACAAAAAATCTGAAATGACAAAAAAAAGTAAAAAGGTTTGTCACTTTCATGCTGTTCAGTTAGTGCAAACAGTTTATTTTTGGCAAATTGATTTTGATGAAATATAAATAAGCTTAGATTTGTTTTTGTAATGGAGGTATTTGTCCCACATGATGTGTTCAAAGACCATCAGAAATTTTAAAAATAAAAGGATTAATAATTTATGTTTTCACAGTTTCTGTCTGTGATAAATGATGTAATTTTTGGCATTTTTTATGAACACATGCATGTTTTCTTTATGTATTGGCAGTAAAATAAATAAAAATACAGTTGCAAGAAAAAGTATGTGAATCTTTTGGGATTACTTGGATTTCTGCATAAACTGGTTAGAAAATGTATTCTGATCTTCATCTAAGTCACAACAATAGACAAACACAGTCTGCTTAAACTAATACCGCACAAAAAATGAACACAACATGTAAACATTCAAAGTGCAGGTATGAACCTTTGTATGTGAACCTTTGGATTTAATAACTGGTTGACCCTCCTTTGGCAGCAATAACCTCAAACAAACGTTTCCTGTAGTTGCAGATCAGACCTGCGCAGCGGTCCGGAGGAATTTTGGACCATTCCTCTTTACAAAAGTGTTTCACTTCAGCAATATTTTTGGGATGTCTGGTGTGAATCGCTGTCCTGAGGTCATGCCGCAGCATCTCAGTGGGGCTGAGGTCAGGACTCTGGTTGGGCCTCTCTAGAAGGCGTATTTTCTTCTGTTGAAGATTCTGCTGTTGATTTACTTCTGTGTTTTGGGTCGTTGTCCTGTTGCGTCACCCATCCTCTGTTGAGCTTCGGTTGGCGTAGAGATGGTCTCAAGTTTTCCTGCAAAATGTCTTGATATATTTGGGAATTCATTTTTCTGTCTATGACAGCAATCCGTCCAGGCCGCGAGGCAGCAAAGCAGCTTCAAACCATGATGCCCCTCCACCATATTTCACAGCTGGATGAGGTTTTGATGTTGGTGTGTCTTTTTTCTCCACACATAGCGTTGTGTGTTCCTTCCAAACTACTCAGTTTTGGTTTCATCTGTCCACAGAATATTTTGCCGGCGAACATCCAGGTGCTCTTTTGCAAACTTCAAACGTGGAGCAATGGGTTTTTTTTGGACAGCAGTGTCTTCCTCTGTGGTGTCCTCCCATGAACTCCATTCTTGTTTAATATTTTACTCATCGTAGATTTGTCAACTAAAATGTGAGCATGTGCCAGAGATTTCTGTAAGTCTTTAGCTGACACTCTGGGATTCTTCTTTGCCTCACTGAGCGTTGTGCACTGTGCTCTCGCGGTCATCTTTACAGGACGACCACGCCGAGGGAGAGTAGCAACAGTGCTGAACTTTCTCCATTCGTAGACAATCTGTCCTACCGTGGACACGTGAACATCAAGGCTTTTAGAGACTCTTTTGTAACCATTTCCAGCTTCCTGCAAGTCAACAATTCTTGATCGTCGGTCTTCTGAGAGCTCTTTTGTGTGAGGCATCGTTCACATCAGGCAATGCTTCTTGAGACTAAAAACTGGTGTGTGTTTTTTATAGAGCAGGGCAGCTTTAACCAACACCTCCAGTCTCTTCACATTGATTGGACTCCAGGTTGGCTGATTTATGTCTCGCTCAAGGACAGGTCTCATTCTGAAATCTCACGAGACGTGACATGTTGCAGGAGGAAAACACTGAAAACAAGAATCGCTGTTGTTTCTTTTACTAATCTTTTAAATAACATTAAACTACATTTTCTGTACTCCAACACAGCACAATATTCCCAGCACCAAACTCCCTCCAGCTCTCACTCAGTGTTGTCTTTCAGCAACAAGTCACAACTTCTGAGATTTCAGAGTGAGACCTCCATTTGAACGAGACACAGACACACTAACAAAATGTTAAGAAACATTTCGGATACTGTACTGTATCCGAAACTGTAAACTCTGTAAACAACAACCTGAGCCTGTTTGTGTTTGGCTTCAGCCCTCTTTCTGCCAGTACTGGACCAATTTAATAATTGGTATAATAATTGTTTTGTCATTTAATTTAAAAAAAAATCTTTCAATCAGACTTCAAAAAAAAAAAAAAACATGATGTAGAAAACAACAAACAAGAACAGAAAGACAGTCTAAAATGACACCAACATTTCAGATGCAGTTAAAATGTACTTAAATATCACAACTGTCAATTTTAACACTTGTTCACATCAGTCACTTTGACACAAAAACATGAGAAAATAGGGCCCAAGATGACAAATGCTGAGAGGCAGGGGCTCCACTCACACGCAGATGTCAGGTATACAACACACTTTAAACGGAGAATGAATCCCACAGGCCAAATTTAAAAACTAAAATATAAGATTATTAAAAGAAATAGAGAAATGTCTTGTGAAAAGGACACACTAGTAGCCAGAGGTCAAAAGGGCAGGTGCTTGAGCACCACATGGGGTCTGTCTGTGTAGGTGCTGTTATGTAACACATTACGACAGTGAGGACTTGTTAGGGATCTTTGGACTGGGCGGTAAAGTAATCTGGAGACGAGAGGCTGTTTGAAGGAGCCAGACGGCGTCTTGCAGCAATTATCTGACACATTTCTCTTCTCCAGTTTACCTCCAGTTTGAGACGCAGGTCCATCCGGGATGAAAAGCGCGCGGGTTGTCGTGGTGGGAGGAGGTGTGATCGGGTTCTCCACTGCTGTCTGCATCGCTGAGTCTCTTCCTTTCTGCTCCGTCACTCTGCTGTCGGAGACGTTCAGCCCGGACACCACCAGCGATGTAGCTGCTGGGCTCCTGTTTGCTGCAGAGTATCCAGGTATGCAAAAATCCCTCTCAGCTCGGTTAAATGTTATGCAGTCAGTACAAATATTACAAAGGTGAAAACATTTATAATGCATCTTCTATCCCCACCTTTATATGCACATATCCATGTTTAAAATGAGTGATTTTACAGATATTCCCTTGGAAAGACAAAGACGCTGGTTCAAGTACAGCTTTGATCACCTGTTGGCCATCGCTGCATCTGAACACTCACCGGAGGCTGGAGTCATGCTGAGCTCTGGGTAACAATTGTTTCATAGCTCTATAAAAATTTTAAAAAGGGGCAAAAACTCGGGCCACTATCAAAACAACTCTTTGCATCCAGTGATTTTTGTTGTGATTCTCTTCCAGCTGGCAAATTTTCAAGGACGTTCCAGCTGATAAGAAGCCCTTCTGGTCAGAGTTTGTGATCGGCTTTCGATTCATGACCGACGCAGAATTGAAAATATTTCCTGGGCACAAGTTTGGCCACGCGTTCACCACCATAAAATGCGAATGCTCCAGCTACCTGCCGTGGCTCGAGAAGAGGTTTGTCTCCCGCTGTTCTGTCAAAGATGTTGGGTTATTAGTTTTAAATTCCAGCAAACTCAAAACATTTTATTGCTGTTGAATTTATCCGATCATCAGGGTTCCCATGGTCTTGGTCTGGAACATCTGGAAAAGTCATTGAATTTCACAATTACATTTTCCAGGCCTTTAAACTTTCTTGATGATTTTATAGAAAACTAAAAAGATTTGGGCTTTTTCTCTCTCTTGGGATGGTGAAAATGTTTAGATAGAGATTGAATCTTATATGTTGAAAATAGATGGACGAGTGGGGCAAGGGTAAAAATATTGTGTGAGGACAAAAAAAAAAAAATTTTGGGCGCTTGAAAAATCATGGAAAAGTTTTGAAATTTTGTCTATGAAAATGTTTGGGAGCCCGTCTGATTCTTCTGAGGTGAAAAGTTTAAAATACTCCTTATGACGACATAATCTCGTGTTTTTTAAAGGTTCAGAAACGCCGGAGGTCGAGTGGAACAGAGGAAGGTCAACAGTCTTCACGAATTAAGCAACAGCTATGACATCATCGTCAACTGCACTGGTCTGGGCTCCAAAACGCTGGTGGGTGACGACAAGGTGTACCCGGTCAGAGGTCAGGTCCTTAAGGTGGAGGCCCCCTGGCTGAAGCACTTCATCCGAGCCGGAGATGGAATGACCTACATCTACCCCGGCATAGACGCCGTCACTGTAGGCGGCACGAGGCAGGAGGGGGACTGGCGACTGCAGGTGGACGAAGGCGACACGAAGAGCATCCTGGAGCGCTGCAGCAGGCTGGTGCCGTCCATCGGCAAAGCCAAAGTGCTCAGCGAGTTGGCCGGTCTGAGGCCGACGAGGAGGAACCCGCGGGTGGAGAGGGAGGTGGTGCAGCTGCAGGGTCGTACGGTGCCCGTGGTCCACAACTATGGCCACGGAGGCTGGGGAGTCACCCTCGCCTGGGGCACCGCCCTGGACGCACTGGGGCTGGTCAGGCAGTGCCTTCACGATATAACGCAACGGGCTAAACTGTGAACTCAGTCAGTACGTTTACTCTGTGCCGATAAAACGCCTTTAAATAATTCACGCTGGCAGTGAGATTTAAATCACTGACAGACAACAGAGTTGCAACGATCAGTCGATTCGTCGTCATCTATTAAATTAATTGCCAACCAAGTTTTGATTAGCTGGAATTTTTTAAGCAAAAAGAAAAATTCCTCTTCCCCCTCTTTGACAATAAACTGAATACATTTGGGTTACGACAAAATTAGATATTAGAGGGAGTCATCTTGGGCTTTTTGAAACACTGCTCGACATTTTTACCATTTTCTGACATTTTATAGACCAAACGACTAATCGATTAATCGAGAAAGTAATGGATAGATTAATTGACAATGAAAATAATCATCTGTGCAGCCCTAGAAAACAAATAAAAACTTAGATCAGCGGAAATTGCCCTAACTTTTACATTTTATATGTTGGTATATAAAGACATTCTTTCAGTGAAAATGATACATTTTGGTGAATAATTGTTTTGATGTATTGGGGCTGGTTTTAGAGAATATTGCGCTTAATACTGCTTGTTTAATTTCTACTATTTGGTGCCAATAAGTCGCCTTTGAGTGCATTGATCTACTGTCAGAGATTTAATTTAAACATACAAACATTTATGGTTGTGAGGGTAGGACTGTGATTAACAGCCTTGTTAGCATTTGTAAAATGTGTAAATAAAAGAAAACCTTTATTGATTAAATTAATAAACAGGAAAATACTGTACATAATTAACTGCTGTGAAATAAACAACTCATTTTTATCTAAATGATTGCTGGGTGGAATGTAGTTCTTCAACTGTGAAATAGCTAAAGTTTTTTTTCCAAGACTACATACAATTGGGGTTTTCAAAACATGCCAAAATATTAAACCTCTATGCCTCAGAAATTCTGATAGTTTACTGTATCAACCATGTTATCTAGTATTTTCCAGTTCTTCTGTTATTGTTATCCCCAACTGCACTTAAAGAACATGAAAATCAACAAATGATCCTTATATACAGTAAATGTGCACTATATACAACATATAGTCCACATACATTAATATACGCTTAAAACAGGCTGAGTTAAGTTACAGTAAACCATGTAATGAATAATGTATTAATAAAGACTTTGTTTAACGTGAGATAAATGGTCACTCACTGCGGAGCGATGCTGCTTGTGTTACTGTTGCGGTCTCCTCTACAGATTTGTCCAGCTGACTGAAGAACATCTGAAACAGAGACAGGGGTTTTCCACAGACCACACTGCAAACCAGACATAAGACCGGCAAGTTCAAAGTCTAGCCAGGGGCCAATTGTGACCGTGGGCCGACTCTGAACAGTCTTTTGAAGAATACTATATGTGTCTGCCTGGATAATCATGCAAGATCACTTCTGTTCATCTTTCAGTTCGTGTCGAGCACGAAGTTAGAACTACATAGGCACAACTTTTATGTTTTCATAAACAGATGGTAAACAAGCAAACGGTTCAAACAGCAGACATTTCCGCTCAGTAGCGGAAACGGTCACAGCAAAAAAGCGAAACTAGGTGGGTTTCCATTACAGATTTGTGCAAAACTTAAGCGGTATCTTCTAAATTTCAATGAAACACATTTGCGAGATGACTGCGTTTCCACTGAGTGAAACTTCTCTTGCGATGTTACACGACTTTCCTCTCGTGATAACATTTCAATAACCATGAGGATGGATGTCAAAACATTGGCAGGTTTATTTCTATTGCAGTCATCCAGTAAAGCCAACCTAATATTGCAGAAATTTCTCTGTCTTGTATAAGAGTTGCACAATCTGAGGGTTAATGGAAACCCGCCTAGTGAGAGCAGTTGGTTTCAGGAGTGGTAAATTGTCAAATATATTGCACTGAAAATGAAATAGGTCTGTTTGTCTCATTGTATGTGATTTAGGGACCTTTTATGCTTTTTGGGTTTTTCTCTTTTCTTTATTGTTTTGTATAGCATTTTTGTGCTTGTAAAAGGTCTCCTAAGTAATAAAGCCTTGTAACAAAGTAATAAGAGTATATAAAGTCCAAGCCAAAGCTCTCTCTCTCTCCCTTTAGAAGAAACTGCTCCTAAACTGCCTGAAACAGCTCGTTTGAGTTTCAGTGTTTACTCCTGAAACTTGATGAAATCACAATGTAACAAATATGATAAAATGTGCATAGAGAGAGTCAGCTGACCAATCAGAGCAGATTGGGCTTCTTGGGAGGCGGGACATAAACTCAGACGGACTGTTTCAGAGGTGTAGCAGCAAAGGGCGGGGTGAGACACGTGATGTGTTTTTTGAAAATTATTGCATGTAAACCTTTTCTAGAAGACCCACAAAATACAAATATGATCCCCAAAATGAGCATAATAGGTTCCCTTTAAAATAACCCATACGATGCGAGAAGCTGCTGGCTCCCAGGTTTTTTCACGTGATCTGATCTGACATGACCCCCCACAAAAAGTTTGGACACCCCTGTAGTAAGGTGTAAATAGAAACGTTAGTAATATTAATTTACACTGTCTAAATTTAAGGTAGGTTTCCTGAGGGAGGATTAATTCTAGCAGACTGTATGCTGGAAATGAAATTCTGAAAGGTGCTGTAGGGAAATTTCTATTTGATGTAAGCGACAACACTGCATTTATACCTATTGTAATATATTTACTGGATATTGTGGGAAAATGTATCAAAAATACAATAATCTGCTTGCATTTTCCCCCCAGATTAACAAATTTCATGTCACACTATAAATCCAAGGCTGCATTTTCAGAAATTGTCAAAAAAAAAATCTGTATGTCTTCACATTTTGAGGAAAACAACATAAAAACAAAAAAACAAAATGGTTTTAAGACCATGTAACAGCAGAAATCAACATTCACTGACATTCACTGTTCTGCTGAGGCCAACACTTTGTCAGAAAGTGGCTCCACTGTGCGATCGATACCCTGCACCTCAAGTCTCTCTGCTGTCACTGGCAGCGGTTTTGCTGAGTTTATGGACGTCTTCTTATTTCTCTGCATTTTCAGCCGCCGGGCTTCAGAAATGGCTGAAACTGAACGACTTGCCTTCTTCTCTGACGAGCTGCGGTTTGTGCAGTTGAACATGCAGCCGGTCTGTGTTAGTACAGGCTCCGGCTGTGGGTTTGGTGATGAGGGTGGAGTTAAAGGATGATTGGAGCTTTCTGCTGGCAGCTGGAGGTGTGTAATTTGTGTTGTTTCCGCTGGTTTAGGGACAAGCACACTGTCTTTGCTGAAAGTGCTGCACACAGCATTACATGATGTGGTTGAAGATTGGTAATACCGAGACGTGACCTCACAATGTTTTGGAGGATTTACTGCGTGCTGTCTGCTCTCTGTCCTGGCGCTTGGGGTCAGTTTTCTACCCTGCTCTTTGTGGAGGACAGTCAGGGAGAAGCTCCGCCTCAGCAGGTCTGTTGCCGGGCTTCGTCTCAGCTCCATGCAGCTCTGGCTCCGAGTGATGGCTCCACTGGGAAGATGACCTTTCACTGGGCTTTGCAGACTTAAGCTGTTCTTAGGGGGTCTTAGTGGCGGTGAGATACAGGGCAGACATCCTGGTTTACTTTGGAGTGAAGTCTTAGTAGAGCTTGTGGAGGTCAGGGTCTTGGGGAGGGCAGGGTCCTCTGGGGACGGGAGGTGGCTCGACTCAAAACCAGAGGAGGACCTGCTCATGCATGAAGAAGTCTTTTTGTTCCTTCCTGAAATAAACAAGTGCAGTGTGTGCAGATCATGTAGGTGCTGTGACGTGTTGGACAGAACAGCAGCAGAGCGCTCAGTGTTGGAAAAAGAGTGGTTTTATTGTGAAAAGGATGTCTAAGGAAGGAAATAGGCTTGAGCGGTATCACAGAATTGTGGTATAAAGGGGTATTTAGAAATCATGACGGTATGACCTTCAGTACTGTCAAAAATACAGTCGAGCCCCATCACACGCCACCAGAGGTCAGTCTCTACAGTGAAACATGGCACCTGAGAGTGGTGGGGATAATGTTATAGGACTGTAAATAACTGACCACAGCATTATTTCATACCTAACTCTGTGAATTAAGGGTTTATTTCAACCAAATCAGAGTTGTTGATTGTTGAAACAGTGAACTAACTAGACAACTTAAAGACTAACAGACAATTCTGGTGTGTTTCATTTTGTTTGTCGAGTTTGAATTTATTGTGTTTTACAATAACGATTTACCGATTTAATTAAGCCAGTCTGAGATCACTGAAGGAGAGAAACGTTCTCAACATTGACCAAATTTTTCTTATTTAATTAATTTAAAAGGGACAATGTACAGTTTTAAACACAAATGTTACCATTTGATGCACCGTACCAGATTACAGCCTAGAGCTAATTTGCATCTGCAGTCCCATTACAACCAGATTTCACGTAGATCCAAACAAACTGGATTACTGGACAACACTAGGAAAATCAAATTAAATAATGAACTGAGAATTATTTTTTAAAATATATTTTAATCCGTCCTTTGTAAACAATACGGTATCACCATCACAACATACCATCATGCATGTTTCGTTTTGTTGTCTTGCCATTCCTTCGAACTGTTTGTTTTTTCAATGCTGTCCAGGGTTGCTGTCTGCCTAGTGTCATACACGTACATGTATACCGTGTACCCCAGTGAATTTCAGGAAGATGGGAAAAAACAGATACCACCCAAGCCTAAAAAGAACAAAACAAAATCTAAATGTGTGCTAAGATGAATTATGAATGAAAGAAAAGAAGCAAGCAGCCAAGTCTGGTAAAGCATTGAGCAATTTATTCCTCACGCTCAACCATGACAGAAGCACACTTCAGACCTGCCACACTTCTGTCAGAAGTGTTAAGAGTTTAACTTCGAGCTTTGACTGCGTTAAACCATTTCAAAGGTTGTCCTAAGTCTGCATTTTAGTGCATTTACAATTATACAAAATGCCATATTTTAACAAGTATAATTATACTATTTAGTAAATATTTTAATTCTTCTGCATGATGCAGTTTTCAGGCACATGATAAAATATTGTGCAACATTATATTTTACCAGACTAAAAAAATATACACACAACAGCAAAATCTTGAGAGAAATACGCTGTACAAGTGTGGCTGATCTGACATCAAACCACATGATCTTTTGACATTCACAATGACCCTCATTTACATTAAGCACAACTCTTTGTTTTCTGACAACTTTTCAGACTGAAGCCAAACCAAATAACCACAATAAGAATGATATAGCTATGAATAAAGCAAGCATTCACAGTAAATATGTACTGCAATTACTGAGAAATGTTTTTTTTCTTAAACTATGTAAATCTTTTCACACATCGGTTCAACAGTCACCATTTTCAGCAAACGCAAAAACCACCACACAACTCACAGCTGCAGATCTATTTGTGAGTCGACCTACAAGCTGCACCACATAGAGTTTTTGTTCAAAGGTGTGAAAATGTCTTTAGCTTACTGCTCAGTTTAACGTGATGTAAGTGACCTCTGTAGTCCCGTAGTAACAAAAAACTTTGTGTTATCCCATTTTGAATATTATTTTGAGAATGTTATGCTCATAAAGAAAGGCAATGTCAGTTCTCAAAAGCCCTTAACAGACAAAAAAGTGACTGCAAAACAGTTTGATTCAATGATGCAGAAACAGAAGAAAGTATGACTTGAAGAAGAAGTAGAAGAAGATGCTTGGAGAAAAAACAGAGCACCAGAAGTAAATGTGACGATAGCAGAGTCTTTCCAGAAGAGAGTGAAGACTGAATTTGGTGGCTTGGAATGCTGAAGACCACATGAGTCTTTGTAGTGAAGGATGTGGCAGAGGAGGGCAGAAGAAGAAGAGGAGGAGGAGGAGGAGGAGGACAGTGCTCACAGGCGGCTCAGGCTGTCATTACCGTTCTCCAGGTTCTCGTTGCTCTCGTAGCAGCCGGAGTCCCGCGGGGAGTCTCCTGGAAGGCCGCGCCTGTCCAGGAGCAGCTTCTCCTGTCCACCTCCAGACTGACTGCCTCGCTCTGGGTCGCTGCTTCCTGCAATGCAAAACACCGCCAGCAGGGGGCAGACTGTCACATCTCATGATCTCAAGAGAAAACTGCTGAGAGCATGATCTGCATGTTGTGTGCATGGACTGCTTCTGAAGATGTAGAAAATTGTAAACTGAAAAAATTTGTGTCCCAAATGTGACATTATTAATGATTTTTATTATTTATTTATTAATTAACTTTCATTATTTTTTAATTGATTTATGCATCTTGATTTTTGCAAAACTATTTTACTTATGGTATTTTACTTATTTACTTATGATTTATGTACCATTATTTATTATTTTATTTTTTATTTATTTATTTTTTATTTTATTTTCTCTTACTATGTTCGTGTTATGCATCTACACCCCATAGCAAATTCTACTCGGCAATAAACCCAGTTTTTAGGTATCTCAAAATGTGTGTCATTCTTATAGTGTGTCACACAGACCACCTGGTCTGACAGAGAAACAGCGGCACAAATTAAAACTAACCCTCACCGATATATCACAAACAGGTGTAGAATATATATAGTGGTAGGTTTATCAGTGCTGGTAACTGGAATCCAGCATAATGTGGCCTCAGTTGCAGGATTATTTGTAATCTTGATTTAACTTAAATAAATGATTTTGCTATGAAGAATTCAACTTTTTGATCTTTCAACATTTCAGCCTTGTATAAATAGTATCACATTTGGCAGATGTGTTTCTTTTTCTTGTATCTGACAATATTTACATGTTGGCTGTGCATTGATTACCTGACCCACCATCATACTCTTGCAGCAGCTCCACAGCGGTGAGCAGCACAGCTCTGTGCTGCGGGTCTCTGATGTTCAGCTCATCCAGGTCCTCCTCCTCCAGCAACTTGAATGTGTCCAGATCCTCGTAGCCGTTAAAAAGGAAGGTGGGAAGATGCTCCTGTGAAGAGGAGATGGTGGATGACACACAAACAGATAAATAAACAATTATAGAAGAAATTAATTTGACCATGCACAACGTCAGAACCACTGGTATTTTGACCTGTAGATGAGAAATAAGCATGTTACAAGTTTCATAACAGTATAACTGAAAGATTCAACATTCATTATTTCTTAAATTGCAATACTGTGAAATCTTTATTTTTAAGCTAATTAATTTGACTTTTAAGGGCATACACTTCATTGCTAAGAGTAAGATGAGAACATAAATACCACTTGCATGTCCACACAGTCAATATGTGAAAAGAGCCAGCAAAAGGTTTTGCACCTGGCCAACAGAAGTTGAGTTAACAGATGTTTTTTTTTTATTTACAGTCACGCTAGCTGTTTGTGTCCAATCTTTATGCTAAAATATGCTAAACAAGCCAAGAAAAACTATGCCGCTCCCGGTTTTAACTTTATATTTGGCATACAGGCATGAGAATTGCAGCAACCTTTTCATATAACTCTTGGCAAGACACTGAACGAATTTTATTTCAGCATAGACTACTATTTATTAATCCAGTTTTTAAAGTCAAATTTATGCCTTTGTTTGTGTCCAATTTTAAAGGTGCCATATAAATAAAGTTATTATTATTATTGTTAAATTCCTCCACTTCTATGTGTGACAGATTTAGCTTATAAGGTAAATTGATTACTTTGAGGTTGATGCGATCGAGGAGCTCCTCTACAGACGTGGGTTTGGGTTGCCGGGCCTTCCTCCTCCTGCGCGTCTTTTTGGGCTTCACTTCCTCTTCATTCAGGACATCCACGTAAATGAACTTGAAGGTGCCGACTTTACCGTTGAGCATCCCCATCCACGTACCCATCGGAGGCTTACTAATGACATCGATGATATCTCCGCTCTGCAAGATGAGACCAGTGGAGCTTTTACAAGATACCAGCTCACCTATACATGTTGTGTGATTTTCTGTATCAAAAACGTGTTCGTACCTTCAGTTTGAGGGAGTCAGTGTCGTAGGGACTGGGGGTGAAGTCGGTGTGAACGAGAGCGCGTCCACAGAAGGGTCCGCGGTACGGTAACTCGTCCTCCTCCCCGTCCTCAGACTTCACACTCTCTCTGTTGCTGTTGGAGGAGTCAGTGGTGCCCACAGTCTGACCGCCTACACAAACCACAGAAAGACAAATGAGCCTCTTCACGACCATGAGACTGCACGGGTCCGTTAGTATCTGAAAAATATTTTCAATATGTCTTTTAATCTGACTGAAGTGCCAGATGTCACAGTTATCCACAAACACAGTGAAACCAGGAAGTTTAGACTATCTCAAAGACGACTTAATACCCCTGAAAACCTTTTCAGATAAACACAACCACACATCTGGAGTTTCAAGGTCCAGTTAAAACAAACAGTGAGAATTATTTGCAAGCACACCCAGATCAGGCACATTCACTCTGTAAACACACAGACTCACTCATGGAGCTTTGTCCGCTCAGGGAACTCCTCAGGCTTTCCACAGAGCCTCCTGGCTTCAGTTTGGGTTTCTCCAAAGAGTCAGAGTCTATCTGAGGGGAGTGAGGGCAGCTTGATATGCGGTCTGGGGTTGACTAAGACACAGAGGAAAAACATGTTACCTGTGCTTCACATTCTTCACAACATTACCTGTTAACCCTGATGGGTGCTTCTGTATTGTGGAGCACTACACTGACACACATACCTGCTCAGAGAGAGAACAGTGGTATCTCTTGGATATGTGTTTCCTCATAGTTTCTCTCACGGATTTGACTTTTTTGCCCAGGGAAATACGAGATGTTGGTGGAGACTTGATGGGATCTCTCACCCCGCCTCCGTCTTTATTCTATTTTAACACAAAAAGCAGAAAAAAGGCAAATAAATAAACTATTCATATTTTGACTCTGTGTATGGAAATTGAGGCAGAATGACATTTAACGTACAGTGTTATCGTTGTCAGAGGTGACCGCGTGCAGCGAGCGGTTGGTCAGGTCAAATCCTCCGAAGCTACAAGCTCTCTGTGAGAAAATAAACAAACAGGACATTCATAAGCAGAGATGTAGGTGAAGCTGGGGGTGTCCTTTTATGAGTACAATGAGCTTTTAGAGTCTGTATGCAGCCACAACTGGAGGAACTGCACCTCGAGGACCTGTTGGAGCTGGTATGTGATTATTGTTAAGATGCACCATAGATCACTTAAATTCCTGCAGCATTTCAGCTCACTACAGACCCCACGAAGGTCAAGCGGAAAATATATCTCAGAACAACACACTCAATTATAGAACTTGACTAGTAAAATAACTGACAGTATTAGAAAAGGTACAGGATGACAGTCACTTAATACTGAATCTAAACTTGGCTTGGACTAAATTTATAACAGCACCCACCACAGTCATCTTTATCAAAAGGTCGGCAGGCCACATTTGTCTGTGATGCGGGACCAGCATTGGTTTTTATTCATCTATGAAGCTTTGAAATAGATGCTTCTTCGCTATATTTCATCCCTTTTAACTCTGAACTCAAATGACTTTGGTACTCGGTCACAGAATAGCTTGTTGCTCCATATTTTCCAAATCAGAACCGAAGTAGGAAAAATGTTATTCTCTTACAGTGCAACTTATACATGGAATAATCTGCAAACTTAAACTTGGACACTCTTCTACCGTTATGGCTGTTCAAATGCCTTAATTCAGATCTTTTAATTGAGTGTAAATGTTTTGTACGTCTACTCCATAACATGTTGGTTGTCCTGTATTTTTATTTTTAGCTATTTACAATAGGAGTTGACAGATTGGGGCAGATATCTGGCATTTTGCCGATTATCTGCATCGACGTTTCATTTTAATCATCGCCTATAAAATTAATTAATGAAAAAGTGTGTGTACTACACTCAATCAACACTGGTGAAGGCAGTCTGCGATACATGCAAAGAAAGTGTCAGCATGGGAGGAACTTTTACTGAAGTACAAATAATTGGTACTGGCCATGAAAAAACAATAATGGTTGACCCATATTTTACAATGTTATCATTGTTTGTTGTTCAGTGTTATTTTATTTCTGTTTTAATTGTTATTTGTTTGCTTGTTGATTGTTTTTAATGTCCTTGTTCATGCTCAGTAACACTGAAAATGAGGGTCTCCCTAAATTGATTTCCTGAGTTTTAAATAAAGGTTTGAATGGATATCTGGAGCAGTGCATGCAGGGCAGCTTGTGTAATGCTGATGGGTATCAGTTCAGTCTGGAATTGATGTAAAGGCTGCAGGGTATTTGTAGAAAGTATTAATTCAGCACAGCAGCTTTAAAAATGCACCACTTTCCAAATAACCTCCCAACAAAGGCTCCACTGTACTCACTCCATGGTGGCTGAGCGGGCTGAGGATCCGGTGACGGAGCTCTCCATCAGTCACTGAGCGAGCGATTTTGGGTTCCTCATTGTTACAAACCTCCACTTCAGAAAAGGAGGAGCCGCTGCCCTCAGCCACCTCCCTCACCTCCACAGCTACGCCTGTCTCCTGATGAATGGGGCTCCCACTCGACTTGCTGAAGGCCTGAAAGATCTTCTGGCTGCTGCAGGTGTCGAGGCTGCTGGAGGAGGGGGATGTGGTCAGGCTGTCAGAGTCCCGGTCGTAGATGAGCTGGTCCCGCAGAGCTGAGGTGAGGGAGTCCACGGGGCAAACTGCGAGCTTCTTTTGCACACCTGAGTACAAGGAGGCGCTGGCATCTCCACAGGGAGGACCATCTGTCATCACGCTCTCTGGAGGAGTAAACAGAGGAGAGCGCAGGAAGGTAATACTGTAATACCATGTCAGCAGAATAAATCAAATGTAATAAAATCCTCAAGTTTTAGATTTAATTGCAAATAAGTTAGATTTTTTTTTTATAGGGACAGTTCACCACCAAAATCGAAAAAAGATATTCTTTTCTTAGTTTTTCAAATGTATATTTTGGTACTTTGAACACCAGAAGCTGAATGCCAGCAATTTCCATCACAGGGTCCCCACACATTTTCATGAACATTTCCAAACTTTTCTTTGACTTTTCAAGGAATCATTGCATGACTTTTCCTTGCCCCACTTTCATATTTCAAACATATCAAGATTCAAACTCTGTTCGAAAATAATTTCAGCTAGGAGAGAAAATGAGGAAACATATATAAAGGTAAACAAACATCACACATCAACACATACTGAAGCAACATTATGTCGTCGGCTACAGGATACAAATTCGCCTTTATGTTACATTACGTGGAAGATTATCCCTAAAAGATAACAATTTCATTACACATAACAAAACTGTCTGACTATTTCAAAACATCCAATGATCTTTATTGATGCCATGACTCTTCCAGGCCTGGAAAAAGTGATTGTAAAATTCCATGACTTTTCCAGTGTTTCCATGACCACAGGAAGCCTGCATTATATCGGAGAG
The DNA here is from genome assembly GCF_026936395.1 of Plectropomus leopardus. Classification (NCBI taxonomy): domain Eukaryota; kingdom Metazoa; phylum Chordata; class Actinopteri; order Perciformes; family Serranidae; genus Plectropomus; species Plectropomus leopardus. Next base: position 8,262,249 of record NC_142189.1, read on the forward strand.
AAGGCAGACATCTCTGTAGTCAACAACATTTAACAACTCACACAAAAACAATCTAGATATGATAATGATAATTAGCACTACAGGTAAGAGGAAAAATATCTATTTTTTGATTTTGGGTGCACTGTCCCTTTAAATATCAGAAACCAGCTAGTTGTGACATTTACTCCAGATCAGTTCTGTAAAATCTGAAATGAAATTGCCTTTGTTTGCAATTTCAATGCATTATATTATTTTTTCTGTGAAATAATTCTTCTTATAAAGGTGAAAATGAACTGAGAGCTTTTGAAGATCATTCATCATAAAACTAAAACACTGTACTGTCTCCAGTTGAATGGGTTTTTTACACTGTACTGCGGTGTGTCATCGTCTACAACCTGTTTTGGAGGATTTTCCATCACATCAATTCAGTGCCAGTTATCAAAAGTGCTGGAAAAACATGTGATAAGATATTCTTCAAAACATATATTCTCAGACTACACAACTAGTGAAAACACACCATAAATACTGTTATTGCAGCACATATTCTTAGTCAAACGGTAATTAGATCGAGCACAATTACTGACATTTTCTCGAGACTCTGCATCACACTGTGGTGTCTCATTTCCTCTAAATAAACGATGTGTTCTTACTGTAAACACCTGCCATTTTTCACATCTTGGCTGCATGTCCAGCAATATACTCCTCAATTTACCTGCATAAAAACTTCAACTTCTCGAACACTTTTAAACAAAGTAGCATCACACAGTAGGACAGTGAGGAGATGACTAATTGTACTTTATGAGATTAAGTCTGATGTTAGTACCCTCTGCTCCAGGCCTCTTCGAATCGTCAATTCTGATCAGCTTTTTCTTCACCTTCCGGGTCGAGTTGACCAGTTTGTGGAGTCGCCTGAACGTCACAGATTCTTCTTGTTCATTGTCTGACAGGTCACAAGGCTGACAGGAGAGACAAGAAAGCATTTTGGTTAAAGAAAACATTTACCACAGAACTTTGTGTTTACAGTAGGAAAATAAAATAAAAAAATAAATGAAAAGAGATACTACTTAATACTGATGCTTTCTGACACTTAGCAGTACGTGAGCTCACATATTTCAAGGTATATTTTAATTATTGTTTTCCCCTTGAAGTAACTCACTGCCGAGGAACATTAGAAGGGTAAGCTTTCTGTATTTTTAAAAGTAAATTAAAGACCTATCTTTTTCATCTCGCTTTTAATATGGAGAAATATTACAGTTTAATTTTAAATTCTAATAATTCATTTTACTGTATTTAATCACTGCTTTCATTTTATTTTATTCTATAGACTTTTATTTATATATTTTTTACTGTTTTATTGTTGTAATTTTCTGGTTTTGTAAAAAATTATGTGTAATTGTCATCCTTTAAATTGTGTCTGTTTTGTTGTTTTGAAAAGCTCTCTGGGCTGCATGATGGTATGAAAGATGCTATATAAATAAAGTTGAGTTGCGTTGTATGAAATAAAAAGAGGTATGAAAGCTGTGTTCGTGCTGCAAGTGCTCCTGCAATAACCCACTGAGACTTCTGTATAAACGACTTGTAGCTTAATATAAATATGTGGTAGGAAACCACAGTGATGAAGCTCATGCAAACAGCTGTGCAGTGCTCTACATCACAACACAATTTAAAAAAGAAGCTTTCTATACGTGGGAAAATGAAAAGCAATCTTCTTGGAAATCACCTTAACCATCACATAAATGATGTTTGGTGAAAAAGTCCGTGGTGCATTTGAAGCCTTGGCACACAGATGTTGAGGTTTTTATCTGCTGACCTACACGCAATGTGAGCGGTACGCACTTCCCAGAACACACGTCAAAGAACAAAATGAAAGCAGATTAACACTTTAAATATATAACAGAAATTCAATGTAAGTAGAGATGGTCTATAATTAACAGAGAAAAAGCAGGGGAGGGGGCAACAGACGTGCAACCAACACAGAAAGAGAAAGTAAAAGGGGAACACAAACACACACACACACACACACACACACACAGCAAAGAGAAACAGTCCATCCAGACGAATCTGAAAAATGTGCCCTGAACCTGAGCCCCCTAATCACCCCACCCATGCATAAAAGAGCTGTTGCCTGCATAACAGGGCCCTGTGCTGAATCCAGCCGCTCACTGCAGCACAATAGGGGGTTAGCGCTTTGACAGTGATGAATAGAAGTCCGCCCAGTGGCCTGCAGTTGGGAGAGGGCCCTGAGCTGAAGGGCTTTAGAGGGGCCCCGGTTCATCGCCGGGACAGGGACAGAGGGAAAAGAGAGAGGAGCTGTCAACAGCTCAGCAGCCTTGGCACTGGTAGATCAGAGGCCCTCATGCACAACACACTGCCTGAAGTTGTGATTCAGCATTAAAGAGAGACTAAGATGCCGTCAGACTGGGAGCTGCTTCGAGACTTACGTTGCAGTTGAATGACTCATTTGTAGTGGGACTGGAGGGATCGGTCCACTCTGTGGGATCAGACCTGCACGTCTGTCTGTTTTGTACCTCAAACTCCTTCAGCTGCAGAAAAAATGGCCTTGTTAGTACATGATGATGCAGAGCTAGACAACCAGCTGACGTGTTATTTAGCCTCGAACAGCTGACACACACAAACAGATTCTTTGCTTCATGGAGATAAAACCATGTTTTGAGCATATGCCGACATCAGAATGTTATTTCTTTCACAAAACTAAAAATGCTGTTCATTGTAAGGAAACTAGATAGATAATTTCAATATTTTTCTTTTTTTTTAATGCATTCAAATTTACCCATGATAACACCTTTTTGCAATCTATTCCATCATTTTCTGAAAAAAAAATGTGTTTTGTTTTTTCTAAATGAACCAAACTCAAAAAACTGCATTAAGTGTTCAAGATAATTCTGCTGATAATATGCGTTAAGCATCCAGTTGGACTTTTTTTCCACAGTAAAGTAAAAGTTGAGCAAAAAGAAAATTAAAACACAGCAGGTGTAACTTTCACGTCAGGAAAGTAAAAACGGTGGGATGTATGACATCGTACCCGTGCCAAGGCTTCCTCTATGGAGATCATATTCTCCTTCACCATCATCATCAGCTGGATGCGCTCTTCGTCACTCATTGTGATTTCACTCGCCACAAAACCAACGTCGTCACCTGTCAGGTAGAAAGAAGAGATGACAGCTGACGAAACTGAACACTTTAATTAGGCAATTCTTTAAAAGATTAACCCAAAATGTCAAATGATGACAGTGTAATAATTGTAATGCTTAGAAATTTTGAGTGTGTTATTGAGTTAATTTTTCATGTTTCTCTTTTACACTTTGTTTGATATCTCTTTTTTTTCATATTTTCTGTGTAAAAAAAATGATTTTATGTTTTTGTTTTTCTTATATTGTATGATATTGTTTTGTATTATGTAAGCACTTTGTAACTCTGGTTTGAAAAAACGCTATAAAAAATTAAAAAAAATAAATAAATAAAATTATATTAACATACCTTTTGAAATCTGACGCAACACTCCTTTCTGTGACTTTCGAAAACTCTGCCAAAAAGACTTGCTCTTTCTCTTTCCATCCCATTTTCCTACAAAGCACAACAATTCAGTTTAAATTAGTGCACAGAATAAAAGAACACATTTTTACCAAACCAGATAAAAACATCCAAATAATAAGTAAACAATTAATGACTCCAGCGCCTGCCCTGAATTAACTAAGTATTACATTATGCCCTAAATTAAAATATCTTCAAAATAAAAACATAAAAATATTTTTAGTTTGAATAGATTCACTCCACATGGTCATAACCGCCATAAAAAATGCTAACTTAAAAACACTTATAGCCACTACTGCACACAGAAACATTTTTAAAGTAGGTTTTCTGGCTGTTTAGTGTAAAATGCCGTAAAAATCTACATCAATCTGACTTACAATGAAGCATTTAGTACATGATACATATAATTAAAATTCATATAAATTCCAACTTACCCCCTGATCCATCATCAGAGCTTGATTTGTGCACAGGAAACCTGCAAATAAAATAAAATATTAACTTCATCTAAAGAGTACAAATGTGAAGTAAAAGCCTTGAAAAGAAAAGTACCTGTTTTCCAAAGTTATTTTCTTCATTTTCCTTGCTAACCCACCATCTCCCTTTACATCTCTTTCTATCCTCTCCACTTGCGTCAGATTAAAAAAAAAAAAAATCACAAAAGTGCACTGTCCCTCATGACACTAGCATCTCAGTAAAAAGGAAATCAAAGTAGTGAAAACAGACGAAAAAGAGTGGCTGCTCTTGGCTGATGAACAGAGGTCAGTGCTCTGCGGCCATCGCAGGAACAATAGATCCTTTTTCATGTCCAGTCAGGGTTTTGCAGCCGCAGCAGCGCTAACGTGGCCTCTGCATTCCCAGCACACTTTCACCCTCCCTCTCTTTCTCTCTGGCTGTCTGTCTGTCCTTCACTCTTCATCTCTCTGGGCGGTTTGTTGTATAGAGCTCTCTCTCTCTCACACACACACATAGTCTCTCTCTCAAGTTTGCAAACACATCAGACATGTAGTGTTTGTATTACAAATGAGATATAAGTGGTAATATTGGACACTGCTGAAGTATTAGAGGCTTCTCTCAGACCACAGTTAAAAAAAATGTTTGCACAATTGCAATTAAGTATCATTTTTGTTCATTTAAATAATTGCATCATATACTAATTATTTTTACAAAAGTAAGTATAAAAGTAATAAAGTCATTTATTTGACATTGAAAAGATGTAGTTTGTCCCTTGATCTGCAGCAGCTGTTAATCCTTCTAGAAGACATAATCTGCCTGTTTTCAGCAAAGAAACAATCAGTGTCTCTAGATGATACACTAAATGTGTTTGGTTTTTTTTTGCATGATCACATCTTAAATATTGCCAAATAAAATAATCTATACGAGAGTAAAAATATCAGGACTGGCTGTCAAAAACTCAAACATGTACATGAAAAATTAATTTTATACCAACCCACGTTATTTATGAAGCAAGCAGTACACCATGTTTTTCTGTTTTTAAGAAAAAAATCTATTCAGAGTTGTAGACACAAGCAAAGCTTTCCCTCTTCCAAATTCTACGTTGAAAAGTGAATATTTGAAATATTTTGGCATGAAAATCAATTGTATTTATGTATCTATTAATCACTATAACAATCTAAAAGGGCCCAACATGCTCCACAGAAAATCATGTAAATAATTACATGTTCCGCAGTAAATAATAGGGGTGTAATGAAACATAGATCTGGGTTGATAAATCAATTCAGTGATCAGTGATTCAATATTATTGATGCAAAGTGACAACTTCGAAGCATGCCATCATCTTTAAGATTTGCCTTTATTGTGAAATTTCCATGGCACATCTGTGTGAGCATTTCCATCCGAGCACACCTCTCTCTTAAATCTTCAAACAGTGCTTGTGGTCTGGCGCCTTGGAGAAAATGGTGAGCGGTAAATGAGTTTATTTACTGATATTGTGTCATTACAATCTCAGGCCCCTGAAGTGAACTGAATAAAAATCGTATTGTGGAAATCAAATGTTGCAGTGTTGTTCAATTAAGTGATATATTATTGTATTGTGATAAAACTTAGGCTCTACCCCCCCTAATAAAATAATGACCAGTGCACAGTGATAAGAAAAAGAATACTCTACCAAAAAAATCCCCCCAAAAACCTTGAAAATTGTAATAGCATACCAACTGTGGATAAACAAATTAACTCTTGATTTAAAAGCAGGATAAAAGGATACACAGAATAAGAGGATACACAGAATAATAAGAAAAATGTAATTAAAGCTGCGCTCAAAGTGCTCAAAAGATTTAGTGTTAAAATAATGGTGTTAGTCATCAAAACATTTTACTGATACGTGTAGCTTTCTCCAGCATTGTTACGTACTTGTCCCACTGGGGGGCAGTGTAACTTTTCCATGAGTGTGTGTTTCTATCTAGATCCTAAAAGGTCTTTTCCTTATTTGTAAAAAAAAAATGTGGATATTGCTCAAATTTTCCAAGTTCCGACTCTTTAACAAGCTTAATTAAATCAATATGTTGCTTTTTCATGAGTCATCACCACCAATGACCGAATATGACTAATCTTTGACATCCCTCAAAGGAAACAATGGGGGGGGGGAGGAAGGAAGTTTATAGGTGACACAGAAATGCTTCATAAATGTGACGGGCAGCAGCAGGAAACAGAGAAAAGACTTGTGTCCAAGCGGTGTCACAGAGATAATACAGGAGGATTCGCTTCCAAAACTGATATAACTTATATTACTGTAAATGATAATAACGTAGTCTGTAAAGCCACAACACCACACATTATCAACAAAACAGTAGCCCCAAACATATGAACGTATTTACTGGTGCTTATAATGATCTCTTAATGATCTCTTCAATCACATTAAAAAAGTAGCAAATTTCCAACTTACTTAAAAAAAATAAAGTTATTATTTGGATTTTTTTTTACCTTCTTTCAGTCTCTGGAGTAGACATGGTACTGCTGAGTCCAAGGGATTCCTTCAACAGGTAAAAAAAAGAAGTCAATTTAAATACCAACAGAGTTAATGCTTTAATTTATTGAACTGTTTTCAAGGTCAAAAGATAACAAAGTTTATTTTTTTAAGCAACAGGCTAAATGATTTTCTATGTTTTTTTTTTCAAGAAAAGATGTAAAAAAAAATTTTTTAAAAGGCATTTTATTTCAAAGCACAGACGAACAAAATAGCTTGTACAGACTGAATCAAGTGCAATTTGGAGATAACAAAAAAAGAATTTAAGGTATTTAATTATTTGTAACTTGTTGCACTTTTAAAATACTAATCTTGTAATCTGGTGGCAACTAAACTCAAATATGCCACTTGTCAGATAGATTCCACAACAAGGACAGGCTCAAGGCCACCTCTCTGCATCACAGTCAGTCAGATGTTACTTTTCAGTCCACCTCTTTGGTTTTGCTCAGGATAATCATGACAAGGCAATTCCACAGCCTCTCATCGGCCTATCTGCTGACGCACGCGGGAGGAAGTTGACTTCTCTGGGGGTCTGACACACTCGGAGCTGGACACTCACCTGGATCTGGGAGCGGAGCTGCAGTGATGTGGCCACTGAGTCAACTGTTCCCTGAAATGCACAAGCAGGGGAAGCGGAGGAGTAAATTATACTGTCATCATAACACAGAAATAGAAATAATATTCAGCTGACTGAGATGGCCAGCCCGCACTGTGGAATAACACTGATAAACAGTTATGTGTCACATGTTATGAACTCTGCAAATGTTGTTCTGCCAACAGGTGTTTGAACATATCTGAATATTATTTATGATATTCAGATATTTTCAAACATACAAACAAAAACAAAAGCGATGTCTAATGTAAAAAACCAAAAAACTCTATACTGTATCGCTGAAGCGGAGCTTTTCCCTCTGAGCTGCATGCTCAAGTCTGTTTCACTACAAAGTGCTAATGAGAAAATCAGACATGCTTCACACTATAAAAGTTGAAAATTGCAGAAATCTCTCTTGCGGAGGTCGGTGCTCACAGAGTGGACGAATAGCAAACAATACAGCGGGCCATTTCACAAGGACTGGACCCGAAGAAAACATTGGAGGACACGATTAACTTAATGTGCACGGCGTCTTCAGAAGTCTTATTAGATTTTGATGAAAATCAGAAATCACTATGAAAGTTAACTCTGAGGGTTTGACGATGTCGTATACGACTTTACATTACTAATTTAAAGATCTCTGGTTCGCTGCATGGAAGAGACTTCCTTGTTTGACTGTATAAAATAAAACTAAGACCTAACAAGAAACTGGTGAATGTACACATCAGATGTATTATTTAATGAAACATATTTTATTTACATCATCAATTTTCTTTCTTTCTTTTTTTTATACTGTGATACATGTTGTATCATGGACTTTTTACAGTGATGATATTGTACCATGAGTTTGTTACAATCCTGTAAGCTGGTGTCAGTCTTGAATTTAAAAGACGGTGTGGTAATTTAGCAAGACGGCAGCACAAAAAGCTATAATAATTTAATGCTGAGATATTAGATTTTTTTTGATGAGCCAAATTCTGAACTGATAAGAAGAAGACTGATGAGACTATTTACCATCTCTGTATCTTGCACTACTTTGCGTTTCCGTAGCTCCTCCATCCTTTCACACACGTCGCTGAGGGAGGTGCCGTAATACTGAGAATACTCCTGAGCCAGGTCATCAAGGTTCCCCACCGAGCCATCCTGAAGGAGATAAAGAGACGTTCAAACACTCACACAGACATGAGCACAGACCAGAAGAGGAAACAAAACCCACAGAGGTTGAGCAAGACGCCAAACGGAGGGCAAACACAGTAAACACTGACCACTGCCATGATTAAACCCATTGTTTCAAGCTTTAGTACGGTCACCAGCAAAACAAACAGCCAGGAAACGCTGAGATAAAGCACCAGGAGGGTGAAAGTATCAGAGATGTCCTGCTGTGATATTGCCTCTGTCTTCAGCAGCTTGTTGCCTTCCTGCCCAGTGACCCCTTCCACCTCCTCAGCGCTCCTCAGACCTGACCCCCTGGCCAGAGGAAGCACCGTGTGACGCAGCCACGACTCTCACCCTGCTCTCCAACAGTCATCAGGAGTCCACTCAAGAGGCCACGGTTCAGTCGACCGTAAATCACAACAAGTAGAATCACTCAGTCAGATGAGTCTTTGTCCTGCAAACACTGGATGTAACCCTTTAAGTTTCCTACTATTGTGCCACATGAAGTTATGTGCCTTTTGTCACGTGGAGAGAAGACGAATAAGAGATAAATCACTTCAGATCATTTTTGCTGAATTGTGACTTTTGGGACCAGCATGAACATGTGGAGCTGGTTTCCTGGTCAGGGGAATAACCCAACAGTAGTTCTAGACTAAAAAGGCATTTTAAACGACATAATTCTGATAAAACTGTCAGCGGATCACATGTGGTCTATTTCACTGAGGACCAATACAAGTATCTATTGATAGGAGCGACCCACTCAATAAATTTGCTGATCAAATTTTGTTGACTGTCTAGAAAAAGTGCATAAGCCTGTAGCGCTGTCTATCCAAGAGTTTATATCCCCAAAGAATTATATTCATAAGCAACATATTTTCATTAGCAAGGTACATTTTGGGGGAAACAAAGTGCTGCAAATTGTTGTTTGAAACAAGCATTGCAGAAAAAGTGTTCAGATTCATATTCCGAATGTTCTTGTTTTTAGCTGATATACACACCAGCTAAGCCTGTTTTTCCTCTAGTGAAACGTTAGCATTTGCATTAGTATTATCATAGTCAGCCATAACTGCGAATGCCTCGTGCCAACTAAGCTATCTGCTAGCCTTGTGGTTATCTCCACCCTCTCGTCCAAATATGGTCACCCTGGTTTAAAAAAAAACAAAAAAAACAATCCAAGATGGGGACCACCAAAATGCCAAACTCAAGGCTTCAAAACAGAACCAAACCACAAACCTGGTGATGTCACAGTGACTACATCTGTTATTTTATAGTCTTTGCTAAGGGCACAACATTGAGAAAAATTCACTCCTGTTTTAGCTCTGTTTTGGTCTCCACCACCTCCTGAGGGAAAACTCCGGCTCTCTGGCTATAAAATACTCCACTACGTTCACCAGCTGGCTGCTGACTCTGTCTACGGTACTGGGCAGGTAGTGCACAGTGGATTTTTAAGGGTTTTTTTGGCAAAAAATAGCTGCCTGCTGTGTCTAGAAATGACACTATGACAGCAGTTGGCCAGAAACCCCAAAACAAGTTAAAGGCTCAAGGAAACTGGAGTGTTGGGTAATCATTATCTATGCATTTGTCACCACTAAACCCCTTTCACAGACAAGTACTCAGGTTATTTGCGGTTGATATGAAAATACTGATTATGGAAATAAGTTCTCCAAACTTAAGGTGTGTTTTAGAAAGACTCTTTTTAATGATCTTAGACTGAGTCCAACCCATAAAGTTCCAGGACCAGTGACGGTGGTGGTGGAAAATGTATTTATCCATTTCTTAGTATATTTAACTGTCCAAATTTACATTAAAACTTAATTTAACATCTAAACAAATATGTGCATTTGCTCACAGTGTGCCAGAGCTGATTTAGATTAGGGAAAAGATTATGTAAATTCTAAAAAACAATATCAAGTTACTATTTTTTGTCTATTTATTCTAGATTTAATTTATGTTGCCCGTTTTGTCATTTTTTTCTGCTGCTGCGTGAATGAATAAAAATGTCCATCATACTGTTAGTTCAAAGCAGTGAGTAAGTCTGATTCATTCACAATAATTAAATACATAAGATTATTCTGTGTTAATACAACTTGTGAGAAGATAGTGTCTCATCACGCCTGGTCATGAGTTTCGACTGGACAGACGAATCCAAGCTGTGTCTGATTATAGCCATCCACTATGTCCATAAACCGTTTCACGCATGATGATTATTATTATTATTATGCTCCACTCATGCCGTGCCCTGAAGGTATGCAAATGCGCCCACTGCAGTGAAAAGCGATACTGTGGGCTCACTTGTCTCGTGGCATGATAGACTGTGACTGGCTCAACTGTCCAGAAAAAAGAACCATTCATTTGGTAAATGACATGCCTCTGGGTCAAAAAAGGCCTGAAAATCTGGCTGCTTTTCATACAGTCAAGAAACAAGGCTGAGAAGCTCCACACTGTGCCTGGCTGCAGTCGCTCTTCTGCCTCAGACTGCCACTGATCCACATAAACAGCCTATTGTGACGCAGCCACATGATATTGCATTGCCCTAAGTGCTTATTAGACACGCTGTATACATCCTCGTTACTTACAGATGAATATAAACTAACAAACTATACGAGCTCCATTCTCGTGCCGACAATTCTTACAGAATGTGGAAAATATTCCAGTGTGCTTTATATTTCCCTCTGTCTCCTAATTAATGGTCTCGGAGCCAAAACTGCAGCATGAGACATCAACCACAGAGGCTTGAAAAGGAGAGTGTGGTGTCACATTTCTCAGGCGCTGAGCATCTCATAGGCAGACAAAAGATCCACGTGCCCCAGGGGCCCGGAGTGCCTAATGAGTGTTTTTACAGTTCCTGTCTTGTCTCACCCTTTTTAAGGGCAACCAGTCCCGGGTCACAAAAGTATCAGCAAATTATTTGTATCACTTTGTCCTGCTTTGAGACAGACATGTTGAATTGTCAGCTTCAGAGCTCAAAACCAAGAGCATCAGAGCATTCAAACAAGACTATAAGCATAATTTTCTATGACTGTCTGATAACATATGTCCTGAAAGTGAAGTTAAGTAAAACAGCAGCTTTGTCAGATATTGTATCCATATCAGAGCATTTCATTAAACATGGCTACAGTAAAAAAAAGCAAATGGACTGAGAAGTTTACTTCCCATTTGACATACTCATTCGAAAAGATGTGTCCAACGTGCAGTGGTGGCATGTAACTTAGTACATTTACTCAAGCACGGTATTTAAGTACACATTTGAGGTACTTTAACTTTTCTTAATCTCATGCCACTTTCGACTTCTACTCCGCTAAACCCCAGAGGGAAATACTGCACTCTTCACTCCACTACATTTATTTTTAGATTTAAATTACCATTTACTTTACAAATTAAGATTCTTGCACTGGAACCATATAAAAAAAGCAAAAAACCAAAAAAATAAATATAAAACAAGTGCAGCTGAAATGATCAGTCGGTTCATTTGATTTTTGGTTATTGTTTAAGTCGTTTTTTATGCCTTGAAAACCTTGTGATGGTTCCAGCTTCTCAATTAAAATGACTTGCTGTTTTTTTACCTTCATTTCTTTCCATTTATTAAATTGTTTTAAAAACAATTTGCACTGAGTACTTTTACTTTTAACACCTAAATACATTTTCCTCGGTGTACTTACATAGTTTTACTTAAGTGACAGTTTATGTGCAGGACTTTTACTCATTACAGAGTATTTTTACAGTGTGGTATTAGCACATATAAGGATCTGAATACTTCCTCCACCGCTGCCAATGTGAAATAAATAACTCTAGAAATCCTTATCAAACGTGTTCTTTTTACATTGTAATTCATCTGTCAGTCAATCAAACAACTAAATTCATATCAAATGTCCCGGTAAGATTTTTCACTCTTGTAACTGTCTTAAACAGTGTATTGAGGGATGTTTCAAAAGATCACAAGAACAAGCACTGACTTGTTTAAGCTTTCTCCTAAATGAAAGTCCTCATTAACCGACTAAAACAGCCAAACAAATTAAGATGCACGCACCAAGTTTTGAAAAAAAAAAAGGCTACATACATTGAAATGTTCCCCCAGTGAATCTCCAGGAAGCTACCAGCTCTAACCATAGGAGCACATTCCAGTGCAAACATAAAAATACACTCACCACAAACAGGCATCTGGCTGCCAACAGTAGCTACCCAGCACTAGTTGCTCCTCAGTCCCAGCACACTGCTGTAAGTGAAGGGCTCCGTTTTGAAAGTTAACTCAGCTCAGTGAGTGAGTGGAGGACAATACATCCTGAAGTGAAGGGGAGGGGTGTCCGGCACGCATAAATCAGAGAGTTTGGTTGAGGGGAGGTTGGGGGGGAGTTGCAACCACATATGACGCTGCTGCTGCTGGGTGGGGCGCTGTGCTCTCTCCAGCTGCGGCCCACAGGGACTGGCTGACTCACATGTTCGAATAAACCACCACCTCTTCGTGTGTGAGAGTGTGCCTGCGTGTTTATGTCTGCAGTGAAGTTAGAGGGATGTCTCAGGCTTTAGAAGAAATGTTAAATATTGGTCAGATGTGTCTCCCTCTGCTGATATGGAGGTTTCCCTCTGACCAAAGAAAACCTGTACTGGAACTTTTATGTCTTTGGACATTTTTACTTCAATACATATGAAAATAGCTTTCAAATGAATTATAAATTCGAAAAGGTTGCCCGTGGAGTTTTCTTGTAAACAACCAAAAGTTGTAAGACTTGTATTGAGGTCTAAATAATAAATATGTTAAATACCCTCCGTTCTTATACGTGTTCTCTACTGCTTCCATGATACCAACTCAAATGAGGACTAACTTGTAAAAAAGTGGTTAAAACTGTACAGGGCACCTTTAAAAAATTCCCTCCTATTGAATACTTGTGTAAGATCATACTGCTTGAAGCAATTGTTAGCCTACTTTACAGAATTAGCTGCAAAGCTTGTCGTTTAATTTTTTCTGTCCAAAATGCACTTCCTAGGGCTGTTACAAATATCAGGGCTTTTAAAAAATGTTATTAATTACTATTATTATTATTTACATTGGAAGCATCTATTGAAGTTTTTTAATAAAGCTTAAAATGTTTGATTTTTAAAAAAAATTAAAATCCTTTCTTTGAATAAAGTAATTCATCAGATTAAATGAGTTAGTCATTTTAAAATCTTGTTTTTACTGAATAAATGTAAATTATGGTGCTGTTCGATTCTTGCTGTACTACCACATTAAAACAGGTGCATGCCTCCTTTTGTGTGCAGCAAACAGGAGACCAACGTTTTTTTTCAAAGGCTAAATGCCAACAAATCTGGACCGAAGCAGTATATGTTTGTAGATAAAAACATGCAAATTTGGGGAATGACAACATCAATCACTTTTCAAATCATCTTCACTTTTGAACTTAATAACGCTCGAGTTCTTGGAAATGTCAGGATCACACAAGTCCAAAATAATCCTACACAGCAATCGTTGTTATCTAATTGGTATAACGGTAATAACATTAGTGAGGCCTATATGCAAACATGCAGAATAACCATGTTCAAACCTAATAAATTGACATAGGACAAACAAGATGTGCAGCATCTGAATGTTGATTTAGAATTCAAATATCAATATTTTGAACAAAACTTCAAACTATTTTCTGAGGCTTCAAACACTTTCTAGGAACAACAATGAACCACAATTCTAAGATATTCCCATCAGCTCTTCATTATTTCAATGAAAGTTTTAACTGAAGGAATGGAAAAGGATAACATGACTTGATGTAAACTGTAAGCGTGACACACAAAGAAATGATCAGCATCCTGGTAGAAGAAGGCTACAGAAGTTCGATAAACTTTACTATTATTATTATTATTATTATTATTATTATTATTATTATTATTATTATTATTATTATTATTATTATTATTATAAATGTTATTCAGGCTGCAGGTACCTTACAGTGTTTTGGGAAACTAGCAGTCTGTTTACCAGCAGGTGGCAGCAAATAGTTACTCTATATCTACATCTCTCAGATACCAACTGATGGCCATTGATAAAAAGCTGAAGGTAATTAAAGTGAGATGGAACTGGACACATTAAAATGTATATATATATATATATATATATATATATATATATATATATATATATATATATACATATATATATCCTCTCCATTTAAAGGAAGTGTGGTGAGGTCACAATGTTGTCTGTGCGCTAATAAACTACTAACTTTCAGCTGAGTCTTGCTGTGGAGGTGAAAGCAGATCGAAAGGGAAGTACAATATGATTTTCCTCCTCTGTTCACTGTTGGAGCGTGTTTGCTATCAACAGTAGCATCTTTAATAAGGCATTAAGCATCAGGGTGGTGACCTCGATTGCATGTAGTATTAGTCAGTGAGATTATGTGTTGAGAAAATAACCCTCAGCATCTATGTCTAATTGTGATTCTCTGGCCTCTAATCTTCTTTAATGACTGACCGCTGAGTCCAGAGCAGTGAGCAGCAGCAGCAGGAGGGAACAATACCAGTGTCAGATCTGCTGCCGGAGGCCGCAGATTATGCTGAGCTGCAGATGGATGGTGGAGATGGTGGAGGGCTACGTTCTGCGCACGGTGCCAAAGGGCTGAGGCGGCTCATGCCAGAAAGGGCAGTTTTCCGCTTGGCTACACAGTAGCGGGCTGCTCGTCACCTTGGAGCACAGGGGGAGACGGAGATAGATGCCCTTCTTCTCCGTCAGTCCGCTCCTTTCCTATCACTGTCAAATCTCCTGATTTTGTCGTTGCCGACCTGGAACGCCTCAGCACTCATCTGAGCTTCGATCCCTGGAGAGTTCATTCTGTGCTCAACAGAGTGAGAGACACAATTCATGCGTCTGTGGAAGGACTGGAGCATATGATCAGGACCATGGCCTCTGTATCATATCAGATGGTTTATTTGAAATAGCAAAACAAAATTCTGAATTTAAAAGACAGTTCAGTCAAAAATCAAAAATACCCTTTTTTTAAAAAATCATTGAGTGCAAGAGGATATTAAGGACAAATCTGAAGGAATTCCCTCATGGTGTTTTTAAGATATTTTGCTAATGAGAATGTGTTGGACAGATGGATGCACACGGGAAAAAATACATTTGAAATCCAGAAAAAATTACCCTTTTATTCAAGATAATCCACAGATCTTGTTGTAAGCAGTTTCATGTAGGAATTATTCGGTTTCTTAGAACTACACCCACCAACCGCATCACTGCTGCGCATCTACTGCCAGCTCACCTAGCACCACTCATCTAGCTAACGTTACAGCTCAGCTGAGGAGGACGTCACTAATGTTTACATCTTTGTGGTGTCATGAGCACCATCCTCTCATCCATGAGTAGATGCACACTTCCTTCTGCGCAGTGATACAGTTGGTGGTTGTAGTTGGTCAGACAGAAAATGGTTCCAACATGAAACTGCTCACAACAAGGTCTGTGGATTATCTTGAGCAACCACACCTTGATTTCTGGAAAGCGACATTGCCGTTGAGTTTTTCAAATTAATTTTTAGGCACTTCGAGCAACATAAGCCAAGTGTCATCTAGTTTGGAGAGAAGACAGACATCTCTATGGCTGATATCTCCAAAACTTGGCAACTCACACCAAAACAATCTAGATTGATAAATGGCACTACAGGTAATAGTAAAAAAATGCATTTTTGATTTTAGGGGCAAACTGTCCCTTTAAGTCCACATTTAAGGCAAAACACATTATTACACCGATCTTTGTTAAGTAGCTGCATGGTACAGTTTATCCAGTCAGGTTTTTGGATGGGTTACTAAAGGTCAAACCAAGGAAAGTCATGAAATCATTCAACTGAAGTTTAAACATTTAGATTACTGAAACTGGAGTCACAAGATTTTCACATGATCTGCCCTCCTGCAGTTGAATCAAACCAGCCTTAACTAATTCTAGTTAAAACAGCTACAGTGGAAAACAATAGAGGAAAAAAATAATTGTTGCTTGAGTGTTTTCCTCAAAGGTGCTTTCAAAAATATCTGAAGGCACCTTTGAGGAAAATACAAACTTTTATAAAGTAGTCTCTTTGTGAAAACACTATATTTTATGTTTTTAAATAAATAGAAGAAGTCTTCTTTTCATCTTGATAACATTTTTTTAATAAGATAAAGTGGTAAAGAAATGTCTCTCAACACATATAAGTCTGAATAACTTGATCCATCTACCCAAGTAAAAACACGGAAATGAGCTAAATAGAGTAACAAGAGTTGCATGTGCCAGCTGTGACATATAATAACTATGACATGTGTGTGAAAGAATTACTGCATTTCCAGAGCACCCGAGGGCCCAGTCAAGACTGACAGCCCTGGGGGCCCCTAAAGAGAAAAGGAGGATCAGTGGAAGGGCTTAACCATTCATGTCTGAGTGGTAAGTGGATTCTGACAAGTCCCAAATGAAGGGTTGATGGGAAGGGTTGCACTGTGACATGCATGCTGCCAGTCACTGATACACACACTGCATATAGAGCACCTGCTCTTGTTTGAACTACATTCGCGAGGTCTGCAGTACACAGCTCTGCTCCCACTCCTCACGCCGTCAGTCAGCGAGCAAGAGTCTCTCACTGCTGACACAGACAAAGGAGCAGCTTCAATGCATACGAGATTTCTCAGGCTCTCATACTGAACAGATAGAACTGAAATGGCTAAAAGCAGGTTTTTCACATTGAAAGAAAGGATACATACTGTGTTTAAATTTACACTAATATTCCACTCATTCAGAATTTAACAATATTCTTAATTTGATACGGTTAGGCTTCTTTTTTTTCAAATATAGCACTTTATGATTAAGAAATGTGGCATATGCCAATATCATGCTAGTTAGGGCTGTGTAATATGATGAAATATATTGACTGATGATGAAAACGTCTATCGTTTCATATTATGCTCTATAATTTATTTAGTTTTTGTCATCTGATAACGCTTTGCATCAATTTGCTTAGATTTATTTAATTAAAACAATACTTTTTTTTAACTTTACTATAACAGTACTTTATTTAACTTTATACTTTACTTTATTAAGCATTATAACAGTATTTTATTAAACTTAAGTATACAGTAGTTTATGTGACTTTGCTTCATGGTAGTGGCTACTTTATTTGTAAATGTACTTCATTTAAGAAATTTGCATTTTAGAAGTTTACAGGAGTTTAAAGGAGATTTCAAAATATCAAGATATATATGTCATGTATTGCAATATAGCCTAAACATACAGTGATATTATTTTAAAGCCATATTCCCCAGCCCCAATTCCAGTTTTAGTACCGTTCTTTGGACGGTGCATTTGGAATATATATCTCAATTCACGTTTTTAACCGCAGTTTGTAGGAAATGGCATCTTGCCTGTTTACAGTCAGCTCTGGGCATTATAAAGTAACCACCAAGGGGTCCAGATTAATAAAAGGATGCAAGTAAAACTCCAAAGGGGATTAACGGGGCAAACAGGAGGCACAAAATAGACCCTTTCTAAATCTTCCAAATCTGATCGGGATTTGAAACATTAGCTGAAAACATGCAGCTCAGATTTAGATGAAGGAAATTATAGTCTCAAAAAGCCCAGAGCTATAAAATGCAGCAAAATTCATGTTTGGAAATATGTCCAATATTAGCATGCTGAGGATTGTCCCTGTTGAAGCATGTTTAATTCAGTAGTGCAGAGATCAAAAAGAGAATCATTGCATTGAAATTTAAGTAGTACATACATGGAAACGGTGTGTGTATGAAATCCCCCCTGGATGGCAGAGTGTTTTTTGTAGTGGTGGCGGCCTGTAGATTGTTCCCACTCCTTGGAGCATGTTTAATTCAGTGGTGCTGCAAACAACTACAGAGACCTCCCTTTAAAATTCCACACAGTTCACACCTAGAAACACAGTGTGTATTCCACGGGGCGCCGTGAATGGTTCGGAGTTCGTAGTGAAGCAGCCTGTGGATTGTTGTTGTTATTCCTTGGACCATGTTTAATTCTGAAATCATTTCATCTGCCCCTCACCCCTGTGCTTTGGGTAATTACCCTTGTGTCACTGCGCCATGATCCCAAAGACATGACTGCCAGCTCACACCGTCTCTGGGCTACATTATCATTGAGGCAGCTCGCCCCTCGCAAGACCACAACATCCACTGATCCTCCTGTGAGACACGGCACAAGACTTAAGGGCAGCTGTCAATCATGCAACGTAAGATCATGGGGCCCCCGAATGAGGTCACTCGACATGGTGTGAAAAACAAGCGAATCGCTCCAATCTGGAAAGAAAATACCCTGTGGGCATTTCTCCTTCCAAACATGCCATTAGAAAAAAGCATGCAGAGGAGTTGAATAACAACACGGCACAGTGCACAGCAATACATTAGAAGAATAAAAGACAAAGACTGGACCTCTGACCTGAGAACGAACAAATGTGAAACGGTTAACAATAGTGAATGTGGTAAATGAATGTGGACCCCAGGAAAATTAGCCTTGCTTTAGGGCACAACTAATGGGGATCCTGACAAATAAACATAACTAAACGGTGTCTCATAAGTAAATTTCAACCAGAGAGGGCTGCTTACTAGTATCAGTTTTTAACCCTTTGAAACATGGATGGACATCAGTTTTATTGTGCTGCACTCAGATGCCTTTCACATTCTGTTTAACCCTTTGAAACCTGAGAAAATTGTTTTGATTTCTTTAATAAAACATGGGAAAAAGGCAATGACCAACTTGGCAAGAATTCTCCCACAAATTTTACAAAATTAATAAAAAACAAGAGAGTGACCTCAAAATTGATGAAAAAAAGAAAAATAAGAAAACACATAATGAAAAATGAAAAACTGCATTTATATTTAAATTACTATAAATTCTAAAATACTATACTAATTTCTTGCAAGTTTTTGGGCCATGTCTTGTTGAGTTGCTCATTGCCCTCTCCCCATGGCTTTTGAAATAAATCAAACCGAACCACACACACACACACACACACACACACACACACACACACACACACACCTAACCCAACTTCTCACGCTTGTACTGGCTCGCTCGCTCTCTCACTACTCACACAGTGTGGCACTGAAATGAGGCACTGAAAGCTGCATTATGATTTGGTCAGGTAGGTATGGCTTGTATAAGGAACTGCTGCCATATTGGAAACGAGTCTCGGTACCTAACCCTAATTTAAAACAGGGTTTGAAATTTGCACCAGCTACCAGCCAAATGCTGGTAAAATATGCAAGTGGCTGCTACATTTGCTCCATTCACCAGCCAAAAAAAACAATGATAATATATTTAGTAGCTTGTAGATTTTGGAATCCACTAGCTGCAGTAGCAGGTGGACAAAAAAGTCAATTTTCATCCCTGATCTTACCCTGGTAAAGAAACATATTGTTCCATAGACACTGACAGAATTTTTAACTACATTTTGTGAGGGCACAACCAAATCTTTTATCTTACTCTGGGATTTACTGAGATCTGACGAAGATGTTTCTGACATCACTTCTCCCTAACGTCTAGTCAGAGCCTGCACTCTGCCAGACCTGCCAGTTAGCTCTCCCCTCCGGGATATCGGTTTCTCACACAACTGTATCTTAACACTGCGATGATGTACTTCAAACGTTCATAAGACCGTGCTCACTGTTTGGACATGTCCCTTTTGACAACCGCAGACATCCCAACAGGGCTGGTGACAACATCTCCTGTCCAACTCAATTTGTCTCCTCCTCCTCTACACACTCAGATGTTCCTTCTCCTCCTCTGTCGTTTCAAGGACATCCACCTTACAGCCACTGCATCCATTAATGGATGCTAAGCGCAGCTAGCCAAGCATGTACTGACATCATAAGAATTGCATGAGGATCTATAATGAAGGTGGAACCCTGTTAGAAAATAGTTTCACATCCAAGAGAGGTCTCACCATCAGTGGTTGACATCTCCTCTATGACAGATGAAAGTCTTGATCTGATTATCAAAGTGCAGCTATTAAACCTTGTTTTAAGGCTAAAATATTCCTCTATGTGCTACAGTGCTGATGTATTATCAATTCTGCACCACTTTAATATATTTTTCCATCTTATTTTTCACTCTGATATTAATCACAAGATTTCTTAGAGACAATGCATCAAAAGTCATTGAAACCGACAGAGTGATTAAATATGCATAATCACTCACTGGAATTGATCTCTTGCTCAATATCTGGCCCTTTTTTGAGGCCGACATCTGGCAAATTGTTGGAACATTTCTCCATCAATGTGCCCCATTAAAGTTTCAAGTCAATTAAAAAAAACATTCACTCGTAGCAGTTTTCCACAATGTGTCATAGCTGTGTTTACAGCAACTGTGCAAAGCATAAGAAAAGTGTTGTAATAAAAAACTGCTATAACAGAATATGTCCTTCTTCTGTCAAAAAAATCAGTCCTTCCTAGGTTCTGCCCCTTCTGCTCCGAGCTCTGATAACAGTTAGGCAAGCTTGAAAACAAACCAGAACCTTGGTCAACTTTCCCTTTTCCTGTGATACTTATGTGCTAAGCTTGCCTGTGTTAAAAGGAAACCAAGTTATGTAGATGATTAAAAGATGTGGCCAGGGGACACAAATTTGTGGGGGTTAGGGTTAGCCTTGTTTATAACAGTTAACTTTGTCAGTATATATCCTTCCATCACAGACTGTTGTCCTTGTTATCAGCTTCGTGAAGCTATATTGCCTGACATGCACAAACTATCTAATGCTCTAACAGTGTTGCAGCTACCTAAACAGCACTACTATGTTTCTTTTTGACAAGTTTGTGAAACTTAGCAACAGTAAATAAGGCAAGCAGGCCTTAGGATCAGTCTATTAAGTTAAATTTAATACTATAACGTTTACTTTCATTACAATTTTGCATCAAATAAAGGCATAATTGCCAATATGTTTATTGAGGTATCTCTAAATTTTCATAGCATATTCTGTCAGTCACCAGACAAATGTCTTTATCACAGAATAAGATTACTGTGGAATGCAAGCTTTAACAGAGAAAGCTCAACAATTTTTTTGAGGTGCGTTTAGAAGATCTGAGTGGCCATGTTGTAAAAATATCATACAAACTTTAATAATGCAGAATGCTTAAACCGTATTAAGTCAAGCATAAGCACTCAGGAATAAAAAATTCAATGATTAAATTCATGCATTATAAACCATCTCCCCGCAGTAGGCTTTACTCTTCCCACAATGCATACTGCGGCTACAAATGCAATTCAATTTAATTGATACAATCAATGAGTCTTCCCCCATGACTAATATACAAACTAATGAAAAGTGCTTCAATTTAAGATTTTAGGATCAATATCCTGGAGACAATAAAATAAACTATAAAAAGCAGAAATAAAAGAATGCACCATCTGTTCTGCAGCGGCTTTGCTGTGCTTCTAACCAAACATTGATCAATATAAGAACTCTAAGAGATAATATACTTTGAAAAAACAACTAGGATTTGTTAATTTAGTTGAATCTATTCCTTTTCGGTTAAATCACTGTGGAGTGGGCGAGGTTCTGATCGAAAGCTCATCCAAATCTGACCCTAACCCTCTCAGAGGAATGTCAAGCTTCAATGGCACAGAGATTCGTTTTCTTGATTGAAAATCTCTACCTCTCAGTCCAGCCTTTTGTCATCACGTCACCCCTTTTTTAATTCACCGCCTCCTCGCTGCTTCTGTCTTTTGCTCTCCTTGATCACAGCCCTCAGTTTTTTAATCTCTTTGTCCCACTTTGGTCTCCTTTATTTGTCTTTATCTCTCTCCCTTTAGGCTTAATATCTTTTCACCATTATTTCTTCAGTATCGTCACTCAGGCTGCCTACCTCTTTGGACTACAGTCCGATGCCCCAATTTGCTTCATGATGCATGAAAAGAGTCCTTATTGTGTATAATGTCATAAATCCCGTTCTTAGAGGGTCTAAATCATGACTACGCATTTGGATATTGAATGTAGATGATAAAAATAGATGATTCGTGTACTGTAGTCGTACTGTAGGTCAATGAAAGCATTTCTACGCCAGAGGTGAAATAAAGGCCATGACAAGGTGAGGAAGATATGAGACAAGAGTAATAAGGACAAATACTAAGTGGAGTCCATAATAATGAGCAGCAGTAGTTCCTACCGCACGGATGGGCAAGTTGGAAGTAGAATAACATAAATGTAAATGATACTACAGCGGGAGAACCAAAGATTTTTCGTTTTAATTGAAACAGTTGATAATGTGTGACAGTCATCAGGACAGGGTCATGTGAGAAAGTATTCTAAAGACAATGGGAGTACATTATTACATTTCTGTGAAATTTTACTATAATCTATCAATAATTCCTCAACATTTGGGCCAACTCCCTTCATGTATCTCTGTCATTATCATTTTTTCTTCATTGATTATTATTTACATTTATTTATGTGAACTCTGAATTTATCTAAAAGTGTATTTTTACTATTTATTTGCTATATTCTTTCTCTCTCCTTCTCCTTCTTGTTCATACCTGCATAACCCTCTGGTTCCCATTATTCATAAATAAATGTATGAGACATCCTCATACATGCACACAAACAATTACAATACTCCTACTGACAGACACTGCTATAAATCTGTACCATACTCAAATCCTGTTTCTTATGTCTTGTTTTGATATCTATATGATTTGTTACAGCGTTGTCTAATTTGACAAATAAAATGCATTTTTAAAAATCCTTGGACGTCATGTCATGATATAATATCATGAAAAAGCCACCACAATTTCTCAACCAGTTATCTTAAAATAATGAAAATTCTTTAGACAAAAAAAAAAAAAACAGTTGTCAAATAGTCAGCCATCTGCTGAAAAAAATTGTAGCTAGTAAAAACATCTTCATTTAAAATATTTTTTTCCAGTGAAATACTATGAAAGTAATCTCAAAATCATGTTACAGACAAAAGCCTTGTTTAAATGCAGACACAGTCGTGGTCCTCTGAAGCACTTGACTGCATTGAGCAAAGTAATTATGTGTGGAGAGATCTAAATGACCCTGGTGCTTGAGTCAGTTTGTTTACTTCTGAAATTGGCCTGCGCTGAATGCATGATCCCGCTCATACTAACATACACTGTCATTCTCCACACAGATATAGAGCTATCTCACATATCTATTTTTACATATATTCAGCATGAATATGCAGTTATGATATGTCATGTCATGTCATGGCTTACACGTAATTTTAATTAAATTTGATTGACTTTAGTAAAAATATTACATGACATCTATAACTGCTGTCTTATTTTAAGAATCAAACTAAAGTATGTGGGGAGTCAATATATTTATACATGAGAAAAGAAAAGAAGTTGTTTTTATCATGTTAATTTGTTATTAAGTAAATGTGTAACTAGTAAATCCCAAAAAGGAAGGTCACCTGCTAACTTTGGCAGCAGGGGTCATGGGGGAAAGTTTTATTTGCTGCATCCATCCTGCAGGCCTTGCAGATACAATACCTGTCAGACAGCTTCCTGTCATTCCTCACAGAAATGCACATTCTGCATTTCTTTGCAGCTTCCCTATCACAGTTATCATCAGAACACTCACATCCTCTTTTTTATGTCCCCTTTGTATAAACAGGTAGGCAGATAATATAAAAGCCATCAGGAGGTATGCAGAGCCTGTTAGTCAGACAAAAAACATTTTCCATGTGCAAAGCATTGAAAATATAACTGTTGTGGTTACCTATTCACATCTTAACATTTTGACATTGGACAGCTTAATATTTTTGTTCAACTGTATCTGTATGAGTTTGTGTCTGTGTGAGAGTGTGTTTGGAGTACAGAGCATTGCTGCAAGCACCTTTTCAATACAACACCCTAACTTGAAAGTCACCTTCATGTCTTCTCTCTTTGGAAATGTTTTTAATCTTCTTGGGAAATTAGAAAACTCAATTCTGCAGTCTGGGTTTTTATTAACATTGAGCCCAGCTGAGCACATTTTATTTCCTTGTATTCCTTCCAGTCATTCATTTAATCTTACTTAAGCAGCTGAGGCTATGTGGAGAGGCTGGCTAATTATTGATTTGACTCATTCCAAAGCAAGGAAAGAGGCTGAAAAAAAGGCAAAAAACAACTCAGTTGTTTAACTGACACATCTGACTGGCACTTTCACAGGTGTGTGTGAGCAGCTGTGTGTGTGGAAAATTGTCATTTCTGCAGCAAAACAAGCCTAAATTATGTTCTCTAATCTAAATCAATTCAGAACAATGTCACTCTAGGCAAGCCGTATTTGCCTACATCTTTGCAGAGATCTGTTATTAAGGTTTTTGTTATTGCTGAATGCCATCCATCCATTAGCTATACGCATCCTTTTAGAGGGTCACAGGGGGCTGGAGATGATCCCAGCTGAATGTGTTGAATGGCATTGATAATAATAGAATAAATTAGTTTCAAATGTACACTTATTGTTCTCGTCAACAATGATATATGATAAATTGGTTAGAAAACAAAGGCAAGCTTAGAATAAGCTGTAATGCACTCTTGTTTTCAGAGAGGATACAGAGAGAAACCGCACTTCCAGGTGCAAAAAATGACAAAGACATCAAAGATCTGGCAAATGGGCAAACAAGACTCCTTTCTATGGAGCTCAGAGTGAATTTCCACGCTTGTTTGAAATCTGGCAACCCTGTATGACACCGACTCAGATGCCTGAGTTGCAAGCAAAGCCTAAAATAACTCACAGTGCTCACTGTCCACTGGGCATCATTAGCCCACACACTGAAGGTGAGTCCCATTTGTGGCCATTCAGATGTTAACATCAAGGTTATATAAGTGATTTTATGCGCTGAACTGACAGCGATCATCTCCGAAGGAGCCAAGATTCTGAGACACTGTGCTGCATATACGGTGAGTTAAGATGGAGATCCGAGCTGTCTTTGCTAGAACAACAGTTTGAGTGAGATTACATATTGACGGACACAATGGAAGTCAAACCTAATCACAATCACAGAGGTGCTTGAAACAACCACTGGAGCAGTTTTCATTTGTGGCAATGGTCCAAACACTGTCCTTTGGGAAAATCTGGGTAAAGTGGGCTACATTAGGACCCGGTCCAATGATCACAGAATGGAAAATATTTGGAAAAGAGTTGCCATCGCTACATTATTTCTACACGGGTGTTTTGAGGCATACCAGTGGATAAAGAGAAAAATAAATGCCTAAACATAAACACAGCACTGCAGATAGACACTGTATCCATCTTAACATGTCAGCCTAGTGATACATTTTTTAAAGAAAATTAAAGCAATTTCCTTCTTTCTCTACAAACCACACTCAATTGTTATTTCATTAGGTACACTTAGCTAAAACTAATATAATCCTGCAACCTGAAGGTTCATAAGGGTTAAAATGTTCAATGTTTGTTCAAACTGTTTTAATTCAGCTGTGCAGCCAAATGTTTGTCTTTCAGAGATATCCGTCCTTTTACATGCGCATAGTGTAAGGATGGTTTTACTATTTTAATGCCTCTGTGCCAGCAACAGCCTTGGACGGAGCCTCTATGTTTTCTGGTTTTCTGATTATCCATCCGTCAGCCATCTCATACTTGTGAATAAAATATTCCACCTTCAGGGAATTTCTTCAAATTTGGTAACAACCTTCACTTGGTCTAAATAATGAGCTGATTAGATTTTGGTGGTCAAAGTTCAAAGTTACTGTGACCTCATCTGTCTCATTCTTGTGAACGTAGTAACTCAAGAAGACATTGAGGCAGTTTCCTAATTTTGGCACAAACATCCACTTGGACTTTAGAAATAAAATAATCCGAATTTGGTCATCAAATGTCAAGGTCACTGTGACCTCACAAAACATGTTTTTGGCTACAAGTAAAAAATTCATGTGATTATGACAAAATTTCAAACACGTCTAACAGAATAAAATGACGACATGAAGGCATTTTATATCCAAAAGCTCAAAGTTCAACCTCATAGTGACATCATAATGTTCTGAAAAACACTCCATTACTCAATGTCATAACTCAGGAACAGAGGGGGAGATATTGGCTGATACTAAATTGGTGACGCTAATCTTGGGTGCCCATCTTGTAACTGCGCTGATTGTGTAGATTTTCTGTGCTGCCGGGGCAAAGATATGTGTGGTGCATTGACATGGATGTAAACTGTAAGTGCAACTTGATTGATGCAGGGAGGCATACAACCATGAGGCTGTAGTTCTAATTTACATGTACTTCACATTAGATTTAAATATTGATTTAATTTATATTAATGCCATTGTGATGTTTCCTTGCTATTTACATAATGTTCTGAATATAGAAAAAAAACTAAAGCTGCATGACATTGCTTAAACCTGCCACAACAGATCTGATTAAACTCTCTACAGTCACACAGTGGAATGGCGTTATCCACAATAAGTTGATGCAAGGGAGTATCTTTACACTGTAGATCATAAATTAGGCTATATTGAATGCAGTGTGGTTACTCTGTCTTCTCCAAAGAACAAAGAGAGCAGATTAAATACCAAAAGCTTTTTTAAAGCATAATAAAAACTAAACTGCAAGATATCCAGTATGTAAAACTAATATGGGGACAAGCCATAAATATGTCATTTTACGGAGCTAATGAGATAATAGATGAACTCAGTCACGTTTCTCATGTAGACTTTATTGGCCGCCATGGAGGCAATTATGTGATAATGTCTAATAGGCCTCAGAGAACACTGTTTGAATAATGGATACTGTGCATCAGATGTGGACATGACCTTGACAATGATATTATGACAACACACTTCTGACTCTACCTAAAAGACACAAATCGTATAAACTTCTGCTTAACTAAAAGGGAAATATTATGACCAAGCTATAAAATACTAATTTGTCCTCAACCATACTTACAAACTTCTATTACAGGAATACCAGCATCTCTAAAAACCATACTCTACACTATTAAACAGATAAAATAACGTATTTATCTGCAAATATCTTTCTAGTGTATACAAAACCCACTGTGGGAAGTTAGAATAAAAAGCAGAATAATGAAGAGCCACGCAGCTGTCTTTTACTTTACAGATTTACATCCATGATTGAACCGTGGGTCTGTCCATTTTTCAAGTGATCCATATAAAATTGCACTTTGAATCAATTTTTCCGCAAGGGTGACTCAACAGAGAAAATTTAAAAAGCTGAGAGCTAAATGTCAGCAACTCTGACCTCTCTCTTGTTTTCTTCACTTTTACTGTTGTGACTTTGAAAACAAAAAATGTAAAGTTTCAACTGTGACCAAATGATAAAAAATCCACAGTCAGCTAAGAAATATATTCAAGCATATGAGAATAAAACATGAAAGCACGTCTGAGTAATGAATATTCAACACAGTGGTTTTGAGCCACAAATAGATGCAGCCTGCCTAAAGGCAGACACTGGCTCCTGGAGCAAAAACAAGACTTCTTCCACGAACCACTGCAGGCTAAAGTCATGAAACGCATTTGAGGAAATGCAAAGAATACAACAATGATGTTGTTTATATCTGATATTAACTTGTGTTTCTGTGATTTGAACACTAGTGGACAGCCAAAGACATCATCATTCACAACTGTGTCTTGTGTCTCTGGCTGACCGATGTGTTCAGATTTTATTAACTTCCAATGTCACTTATGCTAGAGGGTCACACACAGTTTTTACATTCACACGCTCACT
The DNA here is from genome assembly GCF_026936395.1 of Plectropomus leopardus. Lineage (NCBI taxonomy): Eukaryota > Metazoa > Chordata > Actinopteri > Perciformes > Serranidae > Plectropomus > Plectropomus leopardus. The sequence goes on from NC_142189.1 coordinate 8,290,174, forward strand.
AGTTGGTCACTAGGATGCTCGCTTGTCACGTTACCAGTTGTGTTGGTACAACTAGACATATCACTGTCAGCAAAATTCAGTGTTTCCTTCCATAGGACAGAACGACAGACGGTCATACAACACTTAATCCAACTTGCAGCAATATGGGAAAGTTATGAAGTGTTTGCGCGCCGAAACAACCAACATTCACTGCACTGATGACATGGTCCTTGTCAGGGACACATCAGGACACATTAGAGTTTAAACTAAAAAGGTATGTGGTAAAATGCATCCCAGACCCCCTCAGCAAGTGGTTTGAGTTATCAGATCACAATACGTCTTTGTGGTTGTTTACATGTGTATTTAGTGCTATCCATTTGTGACTGGATCACCCAAAATGCGGGTTTATACCAGGTGTAAACAAGCTGAATGAGAACTGTCTATACACTAAGATTCGATATGGGTTGTCAAAGTCACATAAAAGCAAAATTTTAGCCTGTGTCTTTTATCTAACTTTTTAGAATTAAGTCTTTCAACTGGGTCTCCTGATCAAAATTAGGACTACAAACATTTGCTGGTCACAGAGAACTGTAATCTGTGACAAGTCACATTTTTACATGAAGTGCGTGTGGAAGTTGTTTTTCAGGTAATGTATGCAATTGTAGATTTAATTTTTTTTTAAAAAAAAAAGCTCTGTTGTTTACAGCCTTAAGCTTCCCATTCTAATAAACTGGATGGTGAAATCCAAAATTATTTTGAGTCTGTCCTGGTCAGTTTGCTTGCTTTGCATTCATGTATTTTGACTAAGGCAACTAATGCAACATTCTCCAGCAATGTTGACACTTTCTTTCAAAGACACTGTCCTTTCCCTGGCCTGACAGATAAACCACATCCATCTGCTGCACCAAGGAGATTAAAACAAATGCTAACTATTTGCCAGCAACACGTGACCCAGGTCCAACCGCCCCGAGCTGATGTTTTTCCAACATTGTTTAATTAAATGTTGTTATTTGCTTCTCTGTATTGTGAGCAAGATCTCCACTCAGCTATGGTTTATTTTTTAACAGTTTGTTCTACAAATCAAACTGACATTTTACTACCATGGAAACAACAATATGTTCACCTCTATACCATGCCACCATCCACAACCTTTCACTGAACTTAAACGTAAATGTCAACAAAAGCTTGGCATGGTTCAGAACAGTGACATAAGAACTAAGTGACATTTAGGAAACTGTCTTCAAGATGTAAACTGTCTGCTTGTATAATAGTCAAGAAGGTATGCAGCAAGCCAAAAATCAAGAGATTAATGAGTCAGATCTCTCTATTTGCAAAAATATATAAATTTAATATTCAGTAGATGCGTGACTGGAGGCACTACCACCATTATTAGTGAGTCACTCAGACTGGGATCCACCAGACAAGGAGCCAGAGGCCCTGGTGTGGTGGTACGTTGGCCTCATTGTGCCATATGGAATTTTTTTTAGCTTGTCTGCACTAATCCAAGTGAAAGCCAAGCGTACGCCAGCAGACATGCCAACTTCTGAAACCTGCAAGTGCAAAGGTGAACTCCGGGCCTCAGTATCTACCACAGCTGTCATGTCTGGGCGGATGACTGCAGGAGCCTGCAGCTGAGCAAGCAGCAAGACAGGACAGAGTTACTCATGAATGCAATGGCTAATGGGTCTCATGTCTGTCGGCCAGATCAGACTCCGTAAGGTACCCAACCAACCCCTCATGCACTCCACACACAGGGTGTAACTGATCTAATGACTGCCTAAAAAGCACTGCTCAAACAGCAGTGGAATATCAGTAGTAATGGTCATAGCAGAGCAATACAATGCAGTTTAGAATTTCAAACAAAAAAGATATTTTCCTGATTGTTGACGGAGCATTTTGGCATAATATGTTTGTAGACTATAATAAGCATTACTGACCCAAATAGCTGCATGATACCAAATTACTTCTCACTGGGCTTATTCAAATCCCTCTGTACCTTTGCAAAAAAAGGAGAGGTTAGGCAGAGGTTACTATGGATTTAAAGTGCTCTGATAGTATTGGTTTTGTCGTCATATTGAAAAGGTTCGCATTTTTCCTAGTCTCAGACGAAGGTGTATTTACAATAAAAATGGTTTCACAGCGAGGTCTGTGGATAATCTCATGTAACTGACACATTGTTGTTGGAAAGACACGTTGCTGTAAGTTCTTCAAACATTTCACTATGCTTAAACCCTTTGAAACCTCAGGTGACATCACTTTTCTTGTGCTGCTGTCAGATGCCTTTCACAAGTATTTAAATCTCTGAATCCTGAGCAAATTTTTGCTATGTCTTTCAAAAACATGGGGGGAAAAATGCAATAAGCAACTTGGCAAGAATATTCCACAAATTGCAAGAATTTACTTTAGAAAAAAATAAGATAAAATGTCTAGGGAAAAAGAAAACAGCTAGGGAAACAATGTATTTATAATTATTTTAATTATGTATTTAAAATTATATTACCTTTTTTTAAAAAATCATTTTTAAGCACCTTTTCCAGGTCATTTCCTTGTTCTCATTTCCCCTTCTTTCTTCAGTACTAATTTTCACCACTTTTTTTTTTTTTTTTACTAATTTCTTGCTAAATGTTGGGTGATTCCTTCTTTTGTTATTCATTGCCTTCTTTCTGTGCTGTAAAAAAAATCAAGCTAACTTTCTCAATTTTCAAAGGGTTAAGCACCACAAATAAAGCTCTACATTTTCATAGTTGGGATGAAAGGAAGAGACTTAAATTTTCAGCAGAGATCTAATATCCTTAGCAAGTGAACTGACACTTCATTAATACATGGCACCTCAATATCTATCATAATTAAACAAGGTTGCTTGGAGTGATCTGCCATCAACATGCTCTCTGCACATTGTTTCAAGATGCTTTACACTGCAATGTGATGCACCTTATGTCCTATGCTCTAGGGCATAGGCAAGGCACTGTATATGGATAGGAAAACTGCAAACCCTTGTCCTGTGGTTCTTTATGACATTATCAAATCACACATTAAGGTCAGTCTCCATCATATTTACTCTGTGATATATGACTGCACACACTTTTCCTAATGGACACAATATCAGATTGAAATCAGAAGGAAATTCTCTGTAGTCCTCGGAGTAAAGCTTTTCCGGCCAAAATAGGCTCAGAATTCAATTACGATGTGAGTGAGTGCTTGAATGTATTAATATCCAGTTGTCTGCCCAACTGCACTCAGGACCCTCATATTATACAATGACGTAATTGAGTAGAGACAAGAATATACAAACAGTCATATAATAATAGGCTGCAATATTAACCTCATTTCATTATCTAGTAACAACCATCTGAAGCAATGAGAGATTATCCCTAAAGGATGTTTGTTTGTAAACATGAATGTTTAGATTAGCCCACATAACACGCATCATGATTCCGCAGATGCTTGAATAGACAACAATAGGAGGGTTTTTTTCATATGAATTATATGTAGACCGTGAGCATATGTTTCATTTAAGTCAGAAAATGTGGCATCAATAGGAAAAAAAAAGAATTAACACAAGGTACAATTTTTAAAACATGGATGCTTTACATACATCACCAACCTGCAGCACAACAGATCTAAAAATTAAGCACAGCTTCGCTGTGGGCAGCCAAAATTAGTGTCACCTATTCAGTACATGATCAATTATTTTCCCCTGCCCCTCTGGTGCGGGCCATGTGCGGTCTCACATTTCCCTTTTTTTTTCCTATGATTAAGTCAATAATCTGAGATGAACAAAGTCATATACATGTAAATGTGGCTAAACATCTGGGAACATGGCTTGGACCTAACCAATTACAGCATGAATAATTATAGGAGCTGTTCATCTTGTTAAATGCAATGTATTTCAAACAAGAATTGTCTCGGATGTCATTTTAAAACTGCAAATAAAGCACAACCACAATCAACAAGGCACTAACAGGTCCATATACTATGACTTCTATGAGAATATGTAGATTTCAATTTCTGTCCTGCATTTTCTATGCAAATGACTCTACAAAGGGCAAAGAAAATACTTCCAGCACATAACCCAAAATCTGAGCTACAATAAGACGAACCAGTTGGGATTGAAATAACTGTGCCAGAGGGACTTCCCTAATCAAATGGTAATTGATTGAATCAAGCCAATTAATTCCACCCTTGCTTGCACATCGCTGCACTTTCAAAATGGATAGCAGATTTTCATACATTCACACAGAAGAGTTTTACCAGAGCCTGTAGTATCCTCTCCATGTGCTGTCTACATAGACTGCAATGTTGATTTGATTTACGAAAACTATTACGAAAAATGCTCTCAATAACCTTTTATCTAAGATGAAAATATATTATTATATTATAAATAATACCACCGTGTTGGTAGTGGATGAATAGGGATTTACCATAGCTATCGTGTTTGGCCCACTTGAGTGTATGTAAGTGGTATGGAATAGGTATCTAATGTAATCCATGTTATTTCATATCTCACTAAGCCACTTTGGCACAAACGCCAGAGGATGTTTGTAATATTCATGTCTGGCTCTGTGGGCTTGCTGCCTAGCTACTGTTCAGTTCCTTCCTTCATTAAAACACTACTCAAACGTACAACCTCTGCAGAATTTGGGGAATCAACACACAATGTCTCACTGAGTGAATCGCTTGAGATAACCCAAACATATTACTGAGACGATGTAGATGTAGCTTAGAGGTGTGATATGCTTCCGTCTGTCTTGGCTTGGTCTCAGGCTTAATGGAATCAACTCCAAGACAATTGTGCAGAGTCTGGTAGTCAGCTGGGATGGTCTCGACTTCAGTCTCGCATACTGCCCAAAAAATGTGTTTGTATATGTACAAATGCATGTTAAGTCAGTATACCAACTGTCATAATTGTCTAGATCTCAGGGCCAATCCTTTCTCAAGTTAAGGATTAGGAGACCTTACTTCAATGAGTTACTGGAAAAAATCATGTCAAATCTCCAGTTTTGTAAACTTTCACAGGTCTGCAGCTCAACACTGTTACACTGTACCTGTGGGACTGGAGGATCAGTCCTTGTAATGATTTAATATAAATAACAAAAACAGCTAATTGTTGTAGCAATGTATTCCAATCTGAACTGATATCTGAACTGAACTATGACCTTTTCAGCCTTCAATATTTTAATCTTTTACATAGCATTGACAGTTGGTGACCCCCAACACACTGCACAGCATCCCACTGTCAGATTAAAGACTAAGCATACCAACAACCCTTTCACTAAGCCTTCCCAACAAAGACTCTTCAATAAACACTGAGACATAAGAATGTAAGCAAAGCGAAAAGCACTATGAAACCCTCCAGCGCTGCCACGACTACACAACCAAACAGGCACTACAGAAGAAACCTACCAACCAACTGTGCTGGTTCTCAGCAAAAGCATAGAGGAAACTGACCAAAGCCTTCAGATCCCAACTGCAGCAGTGTCCTCCATAAAAAGTTACAATTAATATTTCACAACAGGCATTACTTTTTATGCCGATATATGTCGCCTCACAGAGTGCAACAGTTCAGTTTGCCCTGATTCTCTCAGTTGCTTACAAAACACCTACCCTAATGGTTTCAAAAACATACACTTACAGCACTATCACTTTCTCTAAGCTTTGCAGTGTTCACCTTGGGGATACGTCGTAGTAGTACAGTACACAAAACTATCACACTAAAGATCTCTGCACACCACCATCTACTTTCCCAGGAGGCACATCCTACTCCTCAGAAGCTTTTTTAGAGGAACGGGCTTCTTCCCTGTTACTGAGGCAGGAAAAACATGACTATCCATTATTCAGAGAGTTGCCAAGTGTTCAGATAAGATGTAAAAGATAAGCAGCTTGGAGGCACTTTATGAGAATGCTGACTAAGACAATTAAAATCTGGCCTTAAAACTTGAGTCTATGTGTGGTGGGATAGCTGACTTTGGTGGTGTCAGCAAACCGCTTGTTCCGTTTTTTCTTTTTTTTGGGTGCATGTGACAGATTTTTTTGCTGTTCCCTGAGTGCAGCTCAGTTGAAACTCATCATGAGTTATTTAATATCCCTAGGCAGCAGTTGCTGAGTCATGTCTTAGATCACAAATTAGTCGATATGGTCAGAAATGATCAGATTAATGGATGGGAGGAGAAGCAGAATGCAGAGTAAGTGACTGCAAACTTTTAGATCTGGCAGAATGAACGATTAAATTTCACTTTTATTGTGACTGGTGTTCAGTAGTGACTCCAACACGCTAGTGACAACAGAACACTCTGAGAATTTGGTGCAATTTATCACTGTCGATATACATATTTCAACAGCACTAAAAATCTATTTATTACAGCGGATGTTTTAACTGTGGTGGCCCGCCACAAATCAATTTATGTGTGGAGAAACCCTGATTTATAACTTCATCAGTGGAATGGCACAAGTATAAACCAATTCTAAGTATCAAAACCTTTGTTTACCTGTTCTCGGGTACTGAAGTTCTTTGCCTACAATAATATGACAGAAAACAATACAATAAACTACCAACTGCCCTCCAAACAGCAAAGAGCAGGGCAGTGTCTTTAGACTGTCAAAACAAGGATCAGAGACAAGCTGGATAAAATATTTAGACAATTTATACAAGATTAGCCTGCCACTAACAACATTAGATCAGTAGGGATCCATAATATGGATTTTTTTCCAGCCATTACGGATAATTACCTGCTTCTCATGGCCAATAAGAGAAAAAAAGTTTGGCTTCATATTATTGGCGCAACTTATCAGTAACTTCATTACCAGAAAAATACAAAATATACATTTTCCATATATATTGCGTGTCCCTGTTGATTAGTCAATATTCTTCCATTAACTACTAATTTTAATACTCACTAACAACAGTTGCAAGTTCCAGAGAGCTGAGTCATCATTTCAGGATGTCTTTTACTAGCTGCACAGCACTGATATGAAGGGATTAAGTTGAGAAAAAAAAGTTTTTTAAAATTGCATGACATCAGGGTATTGCACCTAATTGTATCCCAGTGTTTTACCTTTTTAAAATTTTGCAACACAAAAAAGTGATCTATTTTTGATGAGGAGTGGCAGAGGTGAGACATAACACACTAATGATGTAGTCTGAACATGCCATGTGTGGCACGTAACAGCACTTTTCTGCAACAGTCATCATGAGCATTACCCTCATTTTTAAATTTTTAATTCAACCCAGGTAGGTGCTCTCAGCTACAAATACACTGTGACATTTTGATTTATCCAATTAACAATTTAAAGTGTGGTTTCCCTTGCAGCAAGTGACGAGTATACAGCGTTTGTTCACAGGTTTAATGTGGCCCGTGTGATTTAATTAATAGTTGCGTGATCCTACAGCCAAAAGTCAGAGTATCCGGTGTTCCCTGAAAGGTGCTTTCGGTGAGACCTGACTCATATATGCATGAACGCAATGAGTTAAGTAGATACCACTTGCATTTCCGACTTACAGAATATTACTGAGTTTTTTAGAGGCTTCAGATTTCTCAAATGTCTATAGACGAAGGCTGGATAAAAGATGTGTTGTACAAAGAGATTTTTTTTTATAGCAGAATCCATAAAGCATTAGGATTCAACTCATAAAAGTATCAATAGCTGCTAAAACATTGACTATCTTAAATATTCTTAATCTTCAATCAATCTTATAGTTTTAGTGTGTTCATTTTTTTCTTAGTTTAAACTATGGTAAAGAATTCAAAGCAATAACACTACACTTTAAAACATTTCATTGACTTGACAGTGACTTTTATCTAGCAGCCACAATATTTCCTATATATCTTTCAAACCAAGAGTGAAAAGCTAAAAACAGTTCATATAAGCTCATCATAATCCACTCAGACTGAAAAAAGGAGGCTAATGGGGGAACCTGAGGCAAAACAAACAGAAACGCACTGTAGCTGCTTCATTTAACTTAGATTTCATGGAGTGAATACATTATGTATGCAGACAGAGTGACACCAAGCACATTAAATATTCTAAGGAAATCAAACGCAGGATAATGCGGATGAATTTAGAAATCACATCCTCTTAATTTCAAATGGCAGTGAATACAAGAAATCCTATATTCTATGCAAATGGATCACTGGGGATGCAGCTCAGCTTACAGTTTGTTGCTGTTGAATCAAGGCAATAGTGTCAGTTGACTTGTCATATGAAATTCATAAGGGGGGAGGGTCTAAGCTGCTGTGAGAGGAAAGAGGAGTGGGTGGAAAGTGGGTCAGAATCTGAAGATACAGTATTCACTGCTCTGCAGGAGTATGACCATTGGCTTTTCTCCTATACAAACGGTCATGGCCTCTCTGAAAGGTCAGGTACAATGCCATTTTTGCCGTATAAAAGCTCACTTGCATGGAAGGCACTGATCCAACCATTACTACACAGCTGGATGGAGGCCATGAAGTCCTGTACTGCAGACTACCAGAGGATGGAAGCAGCGGCAGACTCTGTGGGGAAGCTGCTACAGTAGACTGCCGGTCACTGGACAAACAGGCAAACTTGAACTGATGTGACATAACCCCTCACACTGTATATCAGTGTTACTCCCACTGTCCTCTGCACAGTAGGATTTACATTATAGAGGTTAAAATGCAGTTGTCCGTTTGAGAATTTTACTGAAATATCACTTTTGCTACTCGTACTCAGTGGGAGTCAGCAAAGTGCCCCCCACCTTTACAAATACCACTACACTGCTACTCAACAGCAATATCTGTATCATAAAAATAGAACAAAATAACACAACATAACACAAAATACAGGTCAACAATAAATTTCCTTCATTTAGGAATAGGTTTGCATAAACAAGACAGGCAAGTATAAGAATGTCTGTATGTCTTTTTCAGGGGTGAGAATCAGAAAAAGACTGATTTGAGTCTGACTAAGCTCTTAAGCCTGTAAGAGCAAAGACACTGACAGAAGACCTGCAGATACAATCTGTCATTTGCTTTTTTCATCACTTTCCATGCTCTTTATTTTGATTAGTTTTTATTTAATTCATTTATCACCGTCTATGCTAGTGTACAAAAGCACAGGCAGAGAGCAGGAAAAAGATCAACCCTGTCTCTTTGACTTAGATGGATGGATGTCACGTCATGGCACATTGCACAAGATGTAACAGTGGCGTAAATCTAATCCCTAATGGGCCAAAATGTCGGGCAGATGGATAGGGAGCCTAACATTTACTGTAAGCCAAAGTCAAAATACAGTAGTGTCATATTCACACGACAACAGTAGCATTTTAACAGTTAAAAGAAATTCAACTATTAATAATAAATTTACTGTCAACTGAGTAAACAACTAGCACCAACTGCAGTGTAAGCACATTTAGACAAAACATTAAAAATAAGATAAATTAACAAAATAATGACAAAAAAGTAAATAAGTACCAATAAATAATAAACACAAAAATCAGGAGCCAAAACTCTGTATGAAGTGTGATCTCAGAATATAAGATGTAAAAATTAGTTGCAGATAATTGTCTAATCATCTGGAATTGCGTGCCTCCGAGTTTATCAATTCCTTCTATTGATGCCAGCATATTTTTCTGACAGTCATGCATTGCTCATGCATCTATGCTGCTGGGAACTTGCAAAAAAGAAGGAGTCATAGTGGAGAGTAGCAAATGGTCCAAAGCTTAGTTTCATAAAGAAAAATGACAACAGTGCTGCTCGTAATTTCATGTAATGGTGAGAACACAAGCAATAGATGGAAAACTCTTTCTACACAACATAGGCTTGAATTCCAGGAATAACTTGTGTTTGACACCCTACACAGGAGTGCCACTGCTTCCAAACTGAGCCACATGTCCATTACAGAGGGTACTTACAATAACATTAGCACCATGTTGTTGAGATTTTTTTTCTAGGAAAATCTAAATGACAACAAATGCTGTACAAATATTCTCTCAGTTCATTAATTTTATTATGACAGAGTTTCTAGACTACATTAGGACTAAGGGAAAATAAAACAGCTGCATTGATGCTGAAAACCTATTTTTTCCACATAGAAAATAGATCAGGAATCAATAAGGGAATCGATGACGAATCGGACCAATGAGCAGAATCGATAATGGCACTGGGATCAATAAAATCTGATCAATTCCCATTCTTACATTTAACCTCGTTGAGGAAGAGCGTTGTGCAAGTAGTCGATGCTGACATATTAACATTGACCACGGACGTGCGTTAAACCCACAACACTATGATGGTTTTTCATTACAATCCTACACAGGGCTGTGTTACTGAAAACAATAAAATACCAAATCTTTTCTTGGCAAAGCTCAGAGATATTTTATGCCTTTCTTACTGTTGCTTAACATTAGGGGGTTGACAGATTATCGGCCTGGCTGATTATTAGGTCCGATATTTGGTATTTTGCTGATAATCTGTATGGGCATTTTCTTTTCTCATTTTATGGGCATTTTATTTTCTCGAGTAATGACAAAATAGATGCAAAAAAAAGTGCAAAGAAGTGTCAGCATGGGAAGAACCTTTGCTTTGTAAAACCTCAGGGAGCTATTTTAATTATTCCTTCTTTATTTAAATTTTCAATTGACTTGAAAAGTTGCTTGGAACTTCCTGTATATGATGCTAAAAGTTTTCGTTTTGAGTGAACATTTGCAAAAGGCATTTCAACAAAGCTTGTACTGGAGTTTGTAATATTTCAAACTAATTATTGCCAGAAAGATTTTTATTTTTATTGTAAATGCATACTGGTTCCAAATATATGTATCAGTCTCATTAACTACAGTACTAATGATCGGTGTTGGTAACGGCCCTGAAAAACCAATATCAGTCAACCCCTACTTGACATTGCATCGTCAGTGGTTACAATGCAAAATCATTTTGCTGGTAATTAGGTTTGCCTTTGACTGGGTTCAGACAGTCCAGATGTGAAGGGCTAAATTCAAATTCATGTTGTCATCATCACATATACCACTTCCCATAGCTCGTTGGTTGGTGTAGTCTCCACTATCAAAAACTCCTCCAGATGAGTCAGAAGTCAAAAACATCCTGTTTGATTTATGAATGCCCCAAAGCAAGATGCTGCACAGAATTTAACATTAAAATTGAATGTAAAGTAGGGAGTTGTGACAGAAACTGAAGGAAATTCCTTCCATGTTTATCTTCTCACCACTGAGGCAGCAGCCCGCCTTCAGCTCGATCTTCTTCAAAGCAAATCTGAACGCCCAGCTGGTTCGGAGCTTTGTCAGATAAAACTGAGATTGTGGAACGCAGAGACCACTAGACCCATAAATTATTAAACTGTAACTTGAAAAACTTTGTTGATGTTTTTTGATTAAAACATTTAGTGTCTCCCAGGTAATCTGACAGGGAGCTGTAGCAGCTAACAAAACTCACTGCTACTTAGACCCAGGAATAGTTTAAGGACTAGTGGCAAACAGCATGAAAGATGTATTGGGCTCACAACTGCACAACAGACATGATTCACAAAGAAGTGTTTTGGTGTTACAGGATTTAAAGTGTGTACTTGTAGTGAACGCCGGCCGCCAAATATCTGCAGAGATTTGACATGTCTACTATTGTGTAGTTCCCCTTTTTGTTCTTGCTTTTGCATTTTGAATGAGCTGCGTGCAGTTTCTAGTGTTTAATTAGGAGGAGATGAAAAAAAAAAGAATTAATGTAGATAAAAACAAAAACGTATATTCTCTAGATTTCAAAATGTGAATTACGTGTAAAGTTTCAGACAAAAAAAGTGGATAATGTGTCTCACTACTGAGTTCTGACTCAAAACGTAAAGCAAATGGCTTAAAAGGGCAGCTACATTTGTCATTTCTGACCTTATATGCCTCTGGTCAGATTTTTGCAACTTACATTGTCAATTTGCAACATTATTTCGACTCATTTTTTTTCTCGAAGTGTATGAATGGGAAGCTCTTAATTACTAGGAAAAATCAATACTACGCTGTGCAAAATTGATGCTCTCTTTGAGGCTAATCTGGGGCAGTAGTGTGGTGTGATCGAGTTAATTCAAAATTCAATAGCTCAGCGGCTGCACACTGTTTAAAAGGCAGCACTGCACTGGAAATGAACACAATTAATACCAAAATATAATGATAAAGTTCCACTTAAGCTATGTGATCCTGCCAAGAATTTTAATGTGTTCTAAATGTATTGGTCCTGCAGAATGGACCAATCGCACATCTTTTAATAATGCCTTTAAGTATGCATTGAATTACAGTGAGACACACATTTAGTATGTACAATGTGGAATTAGCACTAATGTACTGACAAAGTCTGAGTACGTAAATGAACTATAAGCTGCAATCCATACATGACCTATATTTCAAAATATATACTGGACTAATAGATTGCAGTATCTCTAATGATAAATGAAAAAAGGCAGAGTCCCTTTTATTGTCACGAAAGGATTTGTTTAATGTTTCAGATGTATACATATAGTCATAATGGATCATTGTCATTATCCTGAGGTTGTCTAGACAATTAAATTAGCCTTAGAGTTGATCTCTTTGTTGGTTTTGTGTATCTTGATAAAACATTTAGTAACTAGAGGCAGATGTTAACTGTCTTTATAGTTGAAAAATTGAACTCTACAGGAATATTTTAATTCTAGCTGCTTATGTGATGTAAAGTTCTTCCAGCAATATATACATTTAGTAACATAATACATCATATTTTCATTTCAACTTGAACCTTTTCAAAGCAAAACATTAAAATAGGGTAGATTAATTACTATAGATGCATAATTTGGTTTTATGAAATGAAAAGCAATATGCGGTACCAAAACCCTTGTGTCCTAAACTGATTGAAACTACATAAAACCTTTACAACAGAACAATGCACTGTATCAAATCATGCAAAATGCAAAACTGGACGCATAAATAAATAACAAAAGAAACACATAACTGCATTAGAGTAATGGTGCCTCTCTTTGAAAGAGAATCTACCTCTAGCAACTGAAGTTGCTCTGCTTGACTGACTGAAAATACTTGCTAACCCTGCTGAAATGGCCAATCTTGCACATGCAGTAAAAATAGCCCAGCGGAGAGCATGTTTATACCCTTGTAATGGAACGTGATCAAGGTCAATGTAGTGCAGCTCAAAGACCTCCATGAGCCTGGTGGGTTAGAGCTAAGAGACACTCAAAAAACCTCTTTATACACACAAATCCATGCGAGGTAAAAGGCAGAGCTACACATTTACCAAGTCAATTGATTAAAGTATTATTATTTGTTGCCTCAAATGAACTAAGACAACTTTTAAATTCCACTCAGTACAAAAAATAGTAATGCCATTCAGCATTATTTTCTGCTTCATATATTCTTGAGGGACTTAGGGGTTGTGGTAGTAAGAAATAAGTCGGTAATTTTCTAGAAGAGTACAAAAACCAAACACAAAATCTATTTTTTTCTCATATTTTTTCATGGAAGCAGAGAAAAGTCCCCAAACAGCTTTAATACCATTACATTAAATCTGAAAGTTGGGTCCACAGTCTATCAACAAAGAAAAACTGTTGATCCAACTCAGGAAACTCACCTAAATAAACAAATGATATGTGCTAAGACATTTGAATTCCAAATTCCGTCAAATCAATTTTGATGTTATCATTCACCTGAAGGCCAGTATTTGGCCCAACAGTGACAAAAGTTGTTGCGTTTGTATTCTATATTGTATTTTAAAGTTTGTCACTTTCTGGGAGTTATGGGCTGTTGCTGTGTTTTTTGTTGTTCCAACTCCTGGGGTTACTGCTGATAAAAACATCCCAACCAACGGTGACCATTTCTCGCCAGCAACATGTAAATATGTGGAATTTCACAGCACCTTGCTAGCCATTTCATGGGGATTTTAATGTATAAAAATAAAAATTATATATAAATATTACGACAAAATAAAATCCATCAAAAATTTTACTTCTAAAGAGGTGCCAAATCAACAAAATATTTACATATTGTCTTCAATCTATAAAAAGTACATACATAAATGACTGAGTCGTTTTCATTACATTAGGACAGGTTTCCTTTAGGACAGGCCAATGACAAAATAACCTGATGACACCAATTCATGTGTGCACACGAAGTTGCTCTTGGCCGCTCGCAATTTCGCTTTCAGCCACGCTTGTTGTTGCCGTATCTAACAGTCTGCCATCATTATTTCAACAAGTCAAACATTGTGATTATCACAATATCAATTTTTCTTATCATATTGAAATTATACCGGTATTATTGTGGACGATATGACATGGCACACCCCTATTTGCAAGTCACTGAGGAACTTTATGTTCTACCCTCACAAAGCAAATTAACTGACTATACCTCAATAATGTCATGTGTGCCAAAATGTGTTATTTTCAGATAGCAGAAACAATTATTAAAAACAGAAGACCAAAGCCTACTTTGTTGGGCTCAGTGCTTCGCTCAGATACAGACTTGAATCAAACTTCCTCTTTTAATTCAACTGCCTCTTGCGTGTGTCTGCCACAAAGCCAAGGAGGCTTTCTCTTTTTCACAGTGATTTAAATTCAGAGAGCCACATGCTTTCAAAGGCTTACTTAACATTGTAATACAATGGCCTAAGCAGCAGAGGTAGAAGCAATTTCAATAGCTAGTGGTGTTTAAGGGAAACGGCACAAAACAACTACACAAACTGACTCAAAGAAAACAGATAAAAACCCCCTCTGTTCTTAATCTTACATGTTGTCCAAAATAAGCATGAAAATTGTGTTTTGCTGGACATAAAGCCCCTCCAGATGCTCCTCTGAATAATGCAACTTCAGGGCATTTAAAATGAAAATTAACTGGATAGAAATTAGCATTTTAGCCACATCAGTCCTTAACCTCCAGTCAACTGACACTGGACAACTCTAATCTTAAATTCACAAATATAGGTCAGTGATTATGCTCTGCTTAACAAAGGGGTTTACATTATACATAGCAAAGTATTCCCTGTGTGTACAACATATAAATATCTGATATCACTCAGCAGTGATATAATGTGGAGCTGCTGAATATGTGCTGGTACAATGAAAACTTCCCATGTACAGTCCTGTTTTGCTGAGAAGACGAGCAAACTATTGCATAAGTAACAAGCCGGACAGGAATTTATTGAGTCTCAAACTGGAAGTGACAAGCATGTTCATGACATGTTAAGCTTTTGAGTGCTCTGTGCAATACTGTTCAACCCCCCCCTCAGCACGATCAGTGCATAATCCAGCAATATTCCTATAATGGTATAGTGGTCTGCCCAAATCTACACTGACATAACATAAATACAGTCCATAAGTAGGCTTTCCCCACAGTACACTACATAATAAGAAAGAGGGTGGTGGTACTGGATAGATCACACTGTAACACAACCAAATGTAAATATGATTAATGCATCTGATGTATACATTGTTCATACATCATCATAAAGGTACAAAGGACAATGCCCGAATACAGTGGAAATCACTAAGCTCATAATCCAGTGCGGTCCTCTTCTTAACTAAGTTTTCATTCCTATATGATCACCTGAAAAATGAGACTTGTGTTTTCGTTACCTTAGGATTACCCTTTATAAGCCTATATACAGAGCAGGTCTTCTTACACAGAATCCACCTACAGTAACCTTGAACAGACAAACCAAACACTGTCTCTAGATAGGGCATTTCTGTTATTACGTTGACCATTGTAGTTTCCCTACATGCTTGGCACATGGGAGAGGTTTCAGTTCTGAAACCCCATCGCTAAATGCAACTAAATCCTACACACTAGACCTTTAAAAACAGTATTTCATTTCACAGATTTGTAGTCCCAAGTAATCCTTGAAGGGTAGCAGGGAGCTAGAGACTATCCCAGCTCAGTTTGGGTGAGAAGCTGGGTACACAGGACACATCACCACTCTATGACAGCGCTGACGCATAAAGACAGACGATTACTCACAAGTGTGGGAAATTTAGTGTTTTCAATTTGCCTAACTTTCAGTTCCTTGACTGTGGGAAGAAACTGAAATGCTCAGTGTGAGACTGGTGTAGGGACAGGGAAAACATTCAGACTGTACACAGAAAGGTCCAAGCTGACCTCAGACCCAGGAAACTGTTGCTGTGAGGCAACAGTGTTTGCTCATCCAAGTAACAACTTCTCAGGCCTTGTTTTTAAATACAGAAGAAACTTATCATTGTTATTAACCACTGAATGACAGAACCTCTCCTCTCGTTTATTTACAGGTCATCCTCCTCACACAATGATGCACCAGTCCTCATACTAAAATCTATGCTGGTGTTTTAACACCAACTTTGTTCAGCAAAAACAGTCCTATTCAGACTCTGTTTTATGGTGACAAAGGCAGAGACAGCTGTCAGCTGCTGCAGAGCTTGTATTTTGCCAGGCTCTATTCAGAGTGGCTTTTCTTCTGTCAAAAGAGGCCTGCTGGTTTTGCTTGTCCTCCAATCCTCTGGCAGAGCAACACAGGGAAATCTTCTGAACGACTAAGATTTGTTCCCCATTCTGAGGATGTTTTTCAGGCCGGGCACTGCAATGAGGCCTTTTGGGGATTTAAAGCCCATTGTTAAGACAGCAATAAAAGGAATCCTTCCCAACAGCGTCTGTGTGTGATGAACAATATAATGTATGCTTTGCTGTCAAATAAAAAGTTAATCATTTGATGGGTTTGTAGTAAGCTCCTCAATCAATTAAATGGGCTCTTGCTGAAGTTAACAACTGCATTTTAAATGCAAGATTGCACAAGGAAAAATTTTTATATTTCAGACTACATCAAGAGGAGAGACTGCAGCTGAGAAGCACCCACCCACTGAAAGTACAAACAAAGGACACTTTTCCAAAGACAGAAGGTCTTTCAGTAGAAATTTTGACATGTATCCTTTGGTATACATTATAGAAATCTGGTTGGCCAACATGAGCATCTGGTGTGCATGTGAAATATTTTGGAGCTGAAAATAAGTAAAGTGACCTACTGTAGCATAACAGTCATGTGTAGTCAGTAATTTTTGCCAATATAAATGTGAATGCATTGTGTGGAAAATCTACCTTGATATTAAACATTTTCTAAAATATGACCAGATCAATGCAGGATGGGTGAACTCAAAACAAAAGCAAAACACTAGACAGTGAGTGGTGCACAGAGTAGATGCAGTCTGCACACCATTTGACGGATGTCATAGCCGGCAGATGCGCCAAATCCACTGCTAAATTTGAGCAGTGAGAGCAGCATTTACATCACTGTACAAACAAATAAAGGGAGATAGACAAAATAGCAAACAGTTATATATTGTTCAGGCTTAAATAAAATCATATTGTGAACACTACTATTTTTAACTCATAAAGTTACCATGGCTTTTTTCCTGTAGGCCGAAATTGTTTTGTCAGCTGACAATCACGTGGTTGCTGCCCCTGGCTGACAGAGTTCACTCCATCTAAACAGCTTTCCCAGCCTTAACCCTTACGTGTTAGGTAGAGCACCAGCACAATGAAATGGAGCGCACCTTGTGATTTGTGAAGACTTTTACAAATGCACTGAAATCTCATCTGTCTTTGAAAGTTTTGTTTCTTTGGGGTCTACCTTGGGAGACACAACGTCATGGTTCTTAACAATGTCGCTCTGAATATTTGTTTGATTTTCTATTTTCATGTTGCCACTGCGTAACATCTTTTTATATCCTGTTTATTTATATCACTTTCGGTGAAACACTATGTTGTTGTGCCAGTGTTTAGTTCATTAACTGCTCAAACAGATTACATCGACTTGTTTTTTTTTACCTCTCTTAGTCACTAATAGGTCCTGTGTGAACTAGTCATGCATGCAGAATAGTCAGAGCACGATGTTCATTGATTGCACTACCAAACTGAGGCTGAGAGGCAGAGGAATTGTGGGATTACAGATCCAAAGTCCTGCAATTCCTGAACAGCAGACAGAACAGGGCATCACTTCGCTTGTTTGACATCCCTTCGAGTAAACTAAAACAAGGCCAATGTGAGTTACAAATGTGTGAAGAAAAAGGTGGTATAGCAGCTGGTAATATAGAGTGTAGTGTTTTAGTTTGGGGTTGGAAAGGTCAGTGTTTTCCAAATATTTCTGTGTGGTATGATAACCTTAAATAGATCGATCTGTTTTTACACTTCAGTATTTGTCTGTGCTAATACAACACAGACTTTCAAATCAATCTCCTCTGACATCTTCATTACAAATTTCTGGTGTCTTGGCATCAAAGAAAGGAAAAAGACAAAGATTCATTGTATTATGAATTACTTCACAATGACTAAAACCCCAGATAATGTCTAATTGCAAATGTCATCATTGATGTCATATTCTTTTTACACTGATATTTGGTCCTGCTCTGCACACATTTAAGCAAAAAAGTAAAGCTGGCAGAGCCTTGGCCTGAAGCAGCTGTAAGCTATTTCTGGTAAGAAAGTGGGCCGTACTGGCCTACATACCTGCATTCTGCTACTGTTTAATGGACTAAATCTGATGAACCTGAAAGGTCAAACTGCCCCAAAATCCTGTTGTCACAGAGCCAACCAATCTGATCTGACTGTTTTAAATCAGGGGTGTGAAACATACAGCCCGGTGGCCAGAACCGGGCCCTCAAAGTGTCCAATCCACACCTATTATTGATACACTTGTGAAGGCTGAGAGGTGCCAGGTTTGAGGAGCAAGTTAAACAGTAAGTAGCCTCATTCTTGTTAAATGCGGCTTAGGAGGCTTTCCTAACCTGACCACAATACAGTTCTCTGTAAAAACAATGGTTACTTATTGCAGTCAAAGATACTGAACGTTATGCAAAATATTACCAATCAGCAGCTTAAAGTACTTAAGAATCTGCATCAGACTTCTATTTATCTTGAAATATAATTGGTCAAACTTTATTATTAAGGCACTTCCAAAACTTTTGATTCGTAGATTGTTGTGAGGCAGGAGATAACTTAATCCTACTCCCTAAATAGTTTCCATTTTAACATTTTAAGGATTTATTTGTACTTCTTTACACTTCAAGAAAGAAAAAATATAGAGGTGTCGCTATTTATAAGTTATTATGTAATGGTTTTACTCATCCTGATCACATAAGATTAAATTTGGGCTGTATGACCCATGACTAAAATAAAATTGACACTACTGTTTTAGAATTAACTCTTTGCTTATGACTTGCTTCAAATAAGGTGATTTTTACACAGATATTGAATTGAATGATCATGCATGTCTTCATGATCTAAGTACTGAGGAGGAGGATCAACTGGGCCAAATTTAATGAGCCAAATAAGCTGGCCTATTTCCTACTGAAATGTAGCCAGATGACATAATACTCCAAATGTTAACCACACAGTGTACGGCTGGAGAGCCAAATGATTTCTTAGTGACAGTCTGTACTTTGTAAAGGCTCCATCGAATAACTTTCAGAGCATTTAAGCGTAGCTACTATCCCATTCACTACTGTAAAATCTCTGTAAAAACACATTTCGTAGGTTTTGCCCTGTGACTGAACTAACAACCTAAGTATGACTGTGCTGGCTCCAGAGCTGGTGATGCTTTTACATCTAAAGAATTAAAGAAACTTCATGAGGTGAATCTAACTGTGTTAGGATTGGCAGTAACCTACAAAAAGGTTGGATGTGAGTCACAAAGTGCCTTTGCACTTAGTAGTTTACAGCCTCTGAATCTTTCATGAACAGTATGCGTGTAGCTCTGAAACAGGCCACAACCATACAACTGCTGGTACAGTGCAACTATTTTAACACTAATGGCACCTCAGAGGGTTAAAATAAAGTTTTCCAATTAGAGAGTCATTATTTAAACAAATTAGACTGCACCAAACACTGCACAACTTTCCATATGGGTACTACAGACTGCACAACAGGAAGGCTTATAGTAAAGCAGTATTCAATATTCTCTTTGATTTGTTGTGAGACAAACATCGGCTCATTCAAACAGGAAAGCTGCACCTGGCTTGCCACTGTCTCAGACCACATTCATTCATTGTTAATAAGGAGCATTTTCAGTTTGCATCTGCTGCGGGAAGACAAAACCAAGATGAAAAGAAAATGTGCATTAAAAGAATAGCTTCTCTCTTAGCTAAACACCACTGCTGAGATCAGAAACACCGCCTTAGGTATGAAAGTTTAAAGATATTCTGGGGCGGTGTCCAACTGAGCTGCTTAGCGGGGATTCATCTTCACAGTCTGTTACAGACTCACCATTGTGCCATGTACAGTCTAGTGGTGAACATCGGCTTTCTGTGATAAAATCAAATCAAGAATCCATCAGTCACACCTTCCACTGGCAGACTGTTGAAAATAAGCCAAATGTGCCACTCAGCTTTTCACCCAGCTGGCCTCAGACCAGTCGCTGAGTGTATTATGGGCTGAATGGATTTGATGGAAACCAAAGCGGAATAAGTATCCTCTGCAATTACATTAACTAACAGTCTCCGCCGTCCACACAGACTGGACAGTTGTCTGAGCAGAGAATATCGCTAGAAATAAAATGGCATGCTGTCAGTAAATCTAACATCTGTCATCGAAGCAGACTGATCCATTGTCCTACTAACCTCTCTGTCTGCATAGGTTGTCATTGTTTGTCAGCTATGCGTTAAATAGCATAAGGCTTATGTTTAGCAGTACTATAGCCGCTGTCACCAGCTGTGCCTCATATTTACTCTCTCACACACACACACACACACACAAATGCAACACGCTAACATGCAGCACACAGGTCTGACTGTCAGGAGCAACTGATGTTTCATGTCTTACTCAGGGACACTTGGGCATGTAGATCGATCTGCCAACCTCAGTCTCCAGTTTTTAATGACAGTCAAAGTTCAACCTTTTTTTCTTGGCTCACTTTTGCAAAAGGCTGAAACTAACAATAATTTTCATTAGAATGCTGATTATTTTCACTGTTAATCATCTAATCTATAAAATGTGAAAATTTGTAAAAAAAAAAAAAAAAAATATTCCCATAGCCCACAATGACATCCTCGTGCTTCTTTTGTTGAACAAACAGTCCAAAACCTAAAGACTCTATACTACATATACTATAATAAATGTAGAAAAAAGTAACACAATTTCACACTAAAGAAAGTGACACCAGCTTATCTTTGCTCAAAAACTGACAAAGATTAGACGATCAAAATAGTTGTAAAAAAAAATATAAAATGCTTTTATCCGAATCATCTTAGTTTTGCTACATTTTTATAGCGCAGTGAAGATCTAAATATATTGTAAAACTTGCTAACTCATCACCCGCTCCACTCAGTGATACAACATTTAGAGCCCAAAACAGATTATGGATCCTTGAATCTTTATGTGAACAAGTTTGTGATTAGAAGAACTTGGGCCCTAGCATGAAAATGTTTAGAAATTTAGCAACACTACACTGAATCTCAGCGGCCCACTGCCACAAAAACCAAAGCATCCCCGGAGCAATAAAGAAGAATCACTGCACGTCAGCGCAATCAAAGAAATTCGTCACACTCTTCATCACAAACATAACCAAATAAGCGTATCAAAATCCATGAGACAGTGCTTGAAGCGCCAGCATTTAGGATCAACATACTGAAGTAAAACTGTCCTACCTTATGGGTGTAAGGTGCTTCTCCCAGGTTGATGCCATCTTTTGCAAGTTTATCCCTCAACAGCACCTTGAGCTTCAGTTTGGGATAAGTCACAAAGTCATTACAATCTGTGAATCTCAGGTTGTGGTTTCCAGGACAGGAGGCCTTGTGTATCCCTGCAGTCTGTGACCTCGAAGTCCTGAAGTCATCTCCTCTGTTTGAGTGGTTGCCAGCTGAAGGATCCAGAGGCTCTAAGGTGAAATAGTAACCAGGTGCTTTCCTTTCGTCCTCGTCTTTCAGCTTGTGCACTGCTGTGAGCAGCCTGTGTCTGTGGTACTGAATTTGGACTCCTATGGCATCAAGGTCTGGCTCCCCGATCTGTTTACAAACTTCCAAATCATCATACCCATTGTCAATGAATGACTCCACATACTGGGCCAGGTGGAGCTTGGAGAGCCACTCCAGGACGAGGTTTGGCCCCTGACTCATCTTAAGACAGGATATAAGGCGACACAGTCTACTTCTTCAACCTTGGATCTGTGGAGGGAATTTACATAGAAAAATACTTAAAGGTTCTTTCTTTATAACTCCCCAAATTTAAAAAAGCAACAATAATGAACACCGTCAGTGTTGGAGAATGTGTAATTATTTGTCTGCTGGTCACTTCTATATTTTTTGGGAGTGCCCCCCCATACTGTGACATGCAGAATGGAGTTAAGCTTATTAATGAGTAGAAGACTCCTCCCTCCTCAAAAATACAGTGGCTCTTCATGAAGCAGGGTCATGGATTGCAAGGACCTTTCAGGACGTTAAAGGACTATCATGGACATGAAGGAGTCCCGCCCTTGATACTGCAATGTAACTAGGGATGCATAATATTGGCATATCTTATATATAGGCAGATATTGGCTTTAAAATTAAATTTCATGTATGTATGTATGTATGTATGTATGTATGTATGTATGTATGCATGTGTATGTGTATATATATATATAATTAACAAAGTTAATATGTACAAAAATCAACCCCAAATGAATGAATATTACATACTAAGGGTGATCGACTGATATCCATTTACAATAAAAATGAAAATTTTAGAATCTGGGATATAACTAAATCCAACACAAAACTTTGTTGAAATGCCTTTAGTAAATATTAAATCAAAATTAAAACATCATATACAGCAAGTTCCAGCCAACTTAAAAAAGTCAAGTGAGGATTTAAATTTAAAAAATGAATAAATAAGAATAGCTCCCTGAGGTTTTACAAAGAAAAAGTTCCTCCCCTGCTGACTCTTTCTTTGCAGTTTTTATTGATTTATTTTATGGGCGATTATTAAAATAAAATGCTGATACAGATCGACCCCATAACATACATTGAAAAGCATTGCATTTCATGACTATCTGCCAGTGGGTCATCACATTAAGAGCATGCATAATATGAAGTTAATTCCACAACAAGAGACATGATTATCATTAAAATTAGGTGCATGAAAGTGGAGAAATAGATATCGGTTATCGGCCAAATGAATCAGCATATTGGATATCAGCAAAAAAATCCAACATCATGCATCCCTAAATCCCCGCTCCTTTTCCTCTCTCTCGGTTTTTTCCAGTTTTACATGATATCAAGCATTTAATTCTACCAACAATGACCCTATCTGTAGTTCTCTGTCTTGTCTGTTCTGTTCTTAAAAACATAAAAATAGTATTTCTAAAACACAGAGGATACACGGAGGCCTACCTTAAGTGCACATCATCTTCTCCATCCACACAGCTGCAGGGGTTTGTGCAGAGGCGATCCACAACTCTGGTCCAAGATCAACTCTCCAAATTAGACATGTCTGTTAGCTGTGGCCAGAGCAAGACTGTGGACACGTAACTGGAGACAGCACACTCTTAATTGTCTGACGACCTTTAACATGTCCAACCCTAGCTGAAAGCTGGTGGTCCTCTTGAGGAAAATCAGTGACGACAGCTTCAAGCTCTCATTTCAACCCCGACTTTTGACATCTCATGATTGCATGTAAATTAGCACATGTGAAATCCCCCACAGGACGAAGGCAGGCGTGTTTTTAAGCCAAATAAAGCCCAAAAGTCTAACTTCTTTTCCCGTTAAACGCATGTTATCCAACGCGAGCACTTAAGTGAGCAAACAAACGGTTATTTTTTTAGCTAACTTACTGTCTGTCGTCGACTGAATCGCAAAGTTAGCTGGCGAAAAAAGCAATTTAACAAGCTGAGCACATTTCTGTGAAGTTATCCTCTGACAAAGATGAGGAGAAAAGTCAGTTGGCGTCTTCTCAGGCTGCCTTCATCCTCTTTGTTTCACTCATCCCGACGGTTACAGGGAGAGACGCTCCGGTCCGTCAAACACTTCAACCGGAGCGTAAATTTAACGGCTGACGCTGAAGCCACAGCGATAGAAAACTGCTATAAAACCGCTCGTAGGAAAGACATTTTACTAAAGTCTTTCTACCGGTCCAGACTGCACTTGTTGTGGCTTACTTTGTGCCACCGTGTTCAACTTTGGTGCCGCTCCGCTCTGCTCCATCCAGCCGGTGTGGTTCAGTGTGAGGAAGATGCTGCTCAGCCTCGGCTTCACTCACTGCTGAAGCCCCGCTGGATGACGGGAGTTCAGAGAGCACTGGCGCCACCTGCAGGGGATTCTGGGAAATGTAGGACTCGTAAATGAAAAAATAAAATCAATTATAAAATTGCATAAAATGAAAAGAAAAACAGCAAAAATAAATAAGAAAATGAAATATTATAATATCTATATGTGTGTGTGTATGTATGTTTATATATATATATTTTATTTATTTATTTATTTATAGTGGCTCTGCATCTGCTTTTTCAAACACTTTGTGGGCAAATTGAGTCTAATACACAAACCCAGGATACCATTTTTCTATTCTGGCCACATCTTTAAAATCAAACAGAAATGAAACTAGTCTAAATGCAATGCATCATTGTAAAATATTTTTTTCTCCAAATTAAACTTAATACACACGCACGCACACATGTGCACACACAACTTGCATCTCTACTCAAAACGAGTCAAAAGAAATTGTCGGAAAAAAACCATAACATTAGAATGCTGTAATATAAGATGAGGACACCACATGAATAATACTTACTAGAGAAGTAAGTTCCAAACCTTGAAATTTGTCTGGAAAAAATGTCCTTTTGTAGAATGTAGAAAGAATAAGAATTTTCTATATTTTCTATTTATGGTAGAGTTGTTTCCAGATGAAAGATTTACAGAATAAAGTTTAAAAAATAAGAACCCCCCCTGTCATTAAATAATTATTACTACAATAATAATAATAATGTGACAATTTGTTTCAAAAGTTACTATGACCTAATGAGAGACATGTCCACATGAACTTCGATACAAGAATTAGTAAAGCATAACAAAAAACACAAGACAAAATGTGTTATGATTGGTTTTACATTTATTTTCCATTGCACAATAATATCTATATATACTGTATCTACAGTCTAAATTGTTTGTGGCAGCAGATTAAGTCAGACATCCATGTGAAATTTATTTTAATAAAACTGTACAAAAATTGCCTACTATGAGAAAATACTGCAACTCCACAGATATTCATCCCAGAAGACAGACGGATGGATTGATGGAAGTATGGCGACTGAAAAACCCTTGAGCTCTCCTGCACGGTGCTGCGGGGCGAGCTTTGATTTCTATGCATTTCTACAGTGCAGGGAAAGCAAGAGCTTCCATGAAGCAAACAGTAACATAAACGAATGTACCAATAAAATAAATATAATCTCTCACACTTCTACAATTGGCATGATCAAATGAAAATGGGACACCTTGTGATGCGTGATGAGAACTTCAGTTTTGTTCAACATGGTGGTAAATACAAATGCCAGAGCAGACAATCTCTAAGAGGGATAATACATGGTTGTTTCAAGTTTGTAAACACTTAATATCATGCATCCTTCAATGTGCAATAAGAGACCATTTAGACCATATATGTTGCAAACTGAAGCACTTTAAAGTCGAGGCCACACTTTGTAGAAAGACTCAGCGGCCCACTGAGAGGAGATGACCCTCCTGCAGTAGCAAAGCTTGAATCCCAGATGAGCATGTTCAATATATAACCCGAAAATGTTTATTGTCATGTCCGGATGATGGATCGTTATGCACAACCATTGTATGGACATTAATGTGAGTTATTCTATCCCCAAAAAAAATTACATTAAAGGTATTCATTTTTAATAGATTATTGAAATTAAAAGTATATATATATTTGTTTTCAAATATATAAATATATCATAGTATCATTAACCTGACGTTGAAAACAAATCTGAGAGTGAAGCAATCAACATTAATTGGCAAATGACATAGATAAGCATAGGTACTGTCACGTTTTGGTCCTTTCAAAAACAACAAAATGGGACACGAAAAAAAATAAACACATTAAAAACCACACTGACAAAATTATTTTAAGTACAAAAAATAGTGCAAAACCCACATAACCGCTCTTTCTGATGGGTTTATCTCAGCAGTACACAGGAGAGGAGATTTAAATCAGTGACAGTGAAGAGTTTCATTCCAAAATGATGTTTATCTGTGGTAAAAACATTTTTTGGTGAGATTGGTAACTCAACACCTCCTACAGTAAGTATACAGGATTTAATGCTCTAAAATCTAACGGTGCTTTCACACCTGTAGTTGGGTTTCTTTGGTCCAGACGCCCCCCAAAAAATCTGTCAAGTTACAGCTTACATCCACGTCTGTCCAGATTTATATGTAACCATGACAACAGACAATGCTTCAAATGTGAATGTTGTTGAAAAGAAGCTACAAACTCTAAACCTGAACACTTCACACTTCAACCCAGCACCACAAAAGATCTATACATCGAGCACAGTGTCAAGGTGGACCCCAAAGACCAGCGTCACCAAATGTCTCCCCTTCTGTTCCTGAGTTATGACTAAAACAATATGGCCAGAAAAGTGTTTTTGCGAAAACATGATGATGTCACAGTGAAGATAACCTTTTAGTTAGAAAATGGATAATCAGTTCATCATTTTATCTTATTAGAAATTCGTGTGAAATGTTGTCAAAATTAGCAAATTCTTCAGTTAAACATGTTTTGTGGGGTCACAATGACGTTTGACCACCAAATTTTAATCAGTTCATTGTTGAGTCCCTGTGGACGTTTGTGCCAAATTTGAGGACAAACCCTCAAGATTCTTGAGATATCATGTTCACGAGAATGAAACAGATGCAAAGTCACACTGACCTTTACCTTTGGCCTGTGAACACCAAAATCTATTTAGTTCATTGTAAAGTCCCAGTGGATGTTTGTGCCAAATTTGAAGAAAAAACCCTCAAGGCCTCCTTGAGATATCTCATTCACAAGAATGAAAGAGGTGCGAAGTCACAGTGACCTTTACCTGTGACCTTTGACCACCAAAATCTATTTGGTTCACTGTTAAGTCCCAGTGGATGTTTGTGCCAACTTTGAGGAAATTGTCTAAAGGTGTTATTGAGATATCGCATTCATGAGAATGGGACAGACGAACAACCGGAAACCATACTGCACGGAGGCAGTAAACATGAAGTTAAACATAAGTTATACTGACAGTCAACTTAACTGGATTGGACAGTTTTGGTGAATTTCAACCTGCATCATCAAGAGCCACCAAGGCGGATTCAAGCACAACAGTTTTAACAGCTTTCGATCTATTAAACAGGGAAAATACCAAAGTTGATGAGCATACAGGTATGAGTTACCATCATCAAATAATGAGCATTAACAGGTTCAATAGATGGCCTCAAACAGACCAACAATTGTAAGATCGCAGACAGATTTCACAAGCAGCAGATAGATTAATTTGTTGTTTAGCTTTTGAAATCATGCTAATATCACATATCTGCTATAAAATCCTGTTGTTAGTTTGCTTTAACACTACAAACAAACCAGAAGTGGTCCGAGACCCACCTTCTCAGGCAGCCTCAGTTCGGTTGTTTGGTCAGCACCAAAGTTTGACTGACAGCTTTTAAATAAGCCCAAACAAACCGAATCTGACCTGAGTTTGCTTCAAGGGAACCAAACAGGTTTGGTGTGACAGCACCCTAAGAAAATGGATTCCCACTTTTTTACTTCATGCTTGCAAGCCTTTTTCCGTGACCAAGAGTTACGTCATTTTGGAATCAAACTCTTCAGATTCACTTTGCCTGTCTTCTGAACACATGTACAGCAGTTTGGGTGATGAGAGTGGCATGCCTGTAAGAAAAAGCTAAAGCCAATCTTTTTTCCACCCCATACACACAGTAGACTTCTTCGCCCGTCCAAGCTATCCACACTGACTCTTACTGTTTGGGGAAAAAAAATCAAGACAACTCTGTGAAATTAAGCAACTCTTTGGTGTCGGAAAAGAACATGGCTGCGAGCGTACAGTATGTCACGTTGCCTGAACCTGCACTGTCAGATTTGTGTCCGGCTGTCCCGTTATTTACAACATTTGGCAGCAATCTGGACCGACAAAGTCTCTCTTTTTCCAAAATAAAAGACCGACAGATGATGCTCCTACAATTGACACAAATAGCAGCGTATCCTTTGCACCTCATGAGAAAGAAATCTAATCACAAGAGAATTTCTAGTTAACCACACTGAAAAAACACTGTCAAGCAAAAACAAAAACCTCAAAAGACCTATTGTAATACACTGTATCTATGTAGTATTATAAATATTGGCGCCCATACACATATTCCTGAATATATGTATGTTCACACGCACACAGACATACACATAGGTAGAGGTTAGAATATATGCGTCATGAGGCAAAGGCAGAAGAGAAACAGTTTTGAAGTGAATGCTTCAGAGAGAGATGACCAATGGCACTGCGTGCGACGCTCTGTGGTGCATGGTCATTTCTATCGGCGAGACAGCGTTACCTTTTTCCTTTGTGCTGTAAGTGACACATGCTTTTTTCCCTACACATTGAGACAAAAGAAATCCGCTGCGACAGAGAAAATAAATCTGAATATTTATGACATGTTTAGATAGAATCTTTATCACAAAAAAATTTAAATTGTAACCAAAATATACATTTATGCTAATTTAAGGACAATCTTTGTCTTGCCCTTCAATATGTCATCCTTCTTTGACTTAGCTACAGCCCCTTGAAAATAACTTTCCAGGGTTTTCCAGTGTATCATCTTCATTTTTCCTAATAGATCAATGTAAACTCTTCATTGGGGTAAACATTTTCAGCACTTTTTTTTGCACATTTACCAAAGAAAAAAAAATAAAATTCAATGCCCGACACACAAACTTAATTTACGTCCTATCTATTTTCCAATAAATAATCTCGTTTAAAATAAAAAAGTGACTCACAGAAAACCTCGGTTGCAAAATGCTGTAAAAAGGAATGGTCGGTGATGAACTAGTGTACTACCAGCCCTTATTCGGTGAGAGGCAACAGATTCATCATCTCCCTGTCTAGTTTTTACGGTTCTAAGTGCTTGAAAGGCTCTTTCTGGACAACAAAAAAATAAGACAAAAGCAGACTGACAAAACTAGAAATAAGTTAAACTGGAAAAACAAACAGACACAAGTCCTTCACTGATTCAATCATTCCTATAGAAATCTTCATTGACATGATTAGATTTGAAGGACAAGGGGTCATCAGACTTTTCTCCTCGTTTAAGTCCACTGTGTTTGGCGTACACCATAAAGGGTAGAGAAAGGAAAAAAGAGCAATCAGGCCACTACAAGTACATGTTTTGCAGAAATGTCTTTCCTCGTTCAGAACAAAACAGCAGGGTGTGTAGATATATATATACTGTATATATGAGATATATATGAGTGCATGACTGATGGATATGACAGGTCACCTCTCTCCTGTTCTGATGTCGCACAAACATCGTCGCTCTCAGCTGAAAATGGAAAGAGAGATACCAGGGAGCTTCTCTTCTTCCATTTCTCTCCGTTCTCATTACGTCGGGTCGGCCGGTGTGTCCACTCCGCGGCAGTCCTCCGGTGACTGAGGTAATGCAGAGTGTGTGATGCTGTGCTGAGAATAAAAGCATGAGTCCGTTGAGCAGAACCCCCCGTGGAGAGAAATAAGAGAAGAGAAGGAGAGGGACCTGCAGCTCCTAAGAGATACTGGTGTGCGTGATTACAGAGTCCGATGCTCCACACGCTGCCATCAGAGCTGGTACCACTTCTTATCTTTGTACTTCAGCATCATCTGACGGGAGAAAAGAGCAGAAACAAGAGTCAGAAATAAAGTTAACCGATTGATTTGATTTATTTGGCACATATTAAAAAGCAACAATGTTATACATTTTAGGAAAAGGAGATATGCTGGGGAAAGCCAGAAAACACTCAAAGGGCTCGACAACTGCAGTCCCCTACGAAACTATCAATCAGTACTTACAATCTCTTAAATATCTCTCTCTCTATAAATATATATAAACAAATGTATACACAAGTTATGAGAAAATAAAAAGGGATAGGCAGATGTGGACAGAAATAACTATGTAAATAAAAAAAAGAGAAGAAAAGGGTAAATATTAAAAAAACTAAACAAAAAACTATGAGCACATTACATGCACACTTATATTCTGTTACTTCATTGGCATACGAGACAAAGTATTCTTCATGAATTAAACGTAACACATTGTGAGTAACTGATATACAAATTGTTCTTTTGTGGATGAAGTATTCCTTCAAGGGCCCAAAGAAATAACAAGTGCGTACATCATGAGCATGTTTGGAAAAGGACTCTGCGCTGGCCATCATGGCTGCCGTTCTGTCCTCCAGCTCGCCCAGTTTCTGCCCTCTCTCGTCCAGAGCTATCCGGGCACGAGCCAGATCTCCCACAACACCAGACGCTGCACCCTTCATGCCCTCCATGCCCCCTGGGCCGGGGATGTGCTGGGCCAGGCTACGGGAAGCCTTACCAGCAACTGTTTCACCAACTACCAAAGAAAAAACAAAACCAATAAATTTAACAAATTCTGCATCCATCTTCCAATGTTCAAGGTAAAATCAAATTGAAATTGTTGTGTAACTGAAAAATCTTACACACCTTTCTCCAAATACTGCTTACTGGTGGCTTTGGCCAGCCATTGACATTAAAAATAAACAGAATCCTACGTAATAAACATGCTGAAAAAAGATTTGATTTTGTACTCACAGAGATCCTCCCTGTCCAGAGACTGAGCTCCTCCCCCGAACAAGCCTTTGAAGAAACCTCTGTTCGGAGCCTCTGGTGTCTCCACGGGAGTAAACAACTCACTGAGCATCTCCTGAGGAACACATAAACATCAGCACAGGCTTTTAATCTATAGAAATATAGACTAACCTACGATTATCTCACAGTTTATTATATAATCTATAAACTATATATCATCCCATTTCAGGTGCTAACAGGACATGAAATAATTTTATTTTATGTTTCTGAAAAGAACACAAATGTTGGGTTTTTTTAAACTACCATTGTAAAACATGTGACCTCAGTGGCTTCATAAGTGCACTGCAAAGCAAAGTGCCTTCCTGTGTGTCCCTCTTTCCTCTGTCACCCGTCTCGTGTTGTATCTGAACAGACACAGATCCCAGAGTGATCCACAGAGGATGCTTGGTGAAGGCTCAACTGGGGTTGTGTCAGGACTTTGGAAGCTCACAGATTCATTAAAAACCATGATGCATAATGTTATAATGACACTACAGTCGACAGTGCAGAGCTGCCTCAAACTGCAGGAAAAAAAATAGTTGACTGGGTGTTGTAAGTGCATTGTAAAATGAACATTAGGATTAGGGATGCGCGATAATATCAGCGCGTCATTGGTATCGGCAGATAACAGCTTTAAAAAGAAATATCAGCGTCAGTCTGAAGTGAGCATTTCTGCCAATATGACAGGCCAGAATGATGGTGCTTTAATTTTGCTTAAATTTGCCCTGAATTTTGCTTTTGTCTGGATTGTCTGAGGAAGAGCATCTACCAAGCCTGTTAAACTGGGACGAATTTTACATTTTTGTTTCAAATTTGCCACATAAGTATAAAGATGGCATGTTTTTGGGGTGTTTTTGCCTTTATTGTACAGGATATAATTCTAAGCATGAAAGAGGGAGAGAGAGGGGATGACATGCAGCAAAGGGCCATAAGCTTGAAGTGAACCCACTGTTCACTGAGCTACCAGGCGCCCAAAATACGGCATGTTTTACATGTAAGAAAGTAGTTTTTTTTAAAGTAGTTTCAATGCACATGCTACACTTCAATTTGTTTCCTCCCCAGTCTACATGAAGTCTTTTCTCCACACTTTAAATTATTGGATCTAATAATGAAAGACGAATTAAAACTTTTCACAGTAAAACTAATTCATTAATTAAGTAGTCTTGTGTAGTCAGACCTATCTCGACAGCACTGTGTCAGCACGAGCGAAATGTCTGGAAGCACCCATTACCATTCTGGTACAGAAAATGCTCTGGGTTACATTATTCGGTTGGACTGGGTGTCTGGTAATTACAAACAGGTCCTTTTAGAGAGTCTGACCTGCCGGTTGTCGCAGGTCTCCTGGCTGTAGGTGATCCTCTGGATCTCGGTGGGGGAGGTGAGGTACAGGGCCTGGCCCTGGTTGGAGAAGCAGAACGTTCTGGCTATCCGCATGTCTGTCAGCGGCAGATAGTTCACATCCAGCAGAGGCCGCAGACTCGGCAAACTGGGATGACACAAAAAAAACAGACGTTATTTCACCCGATATAGTAACTTTAAGAATTGTTCTACAGAAATGTGTCATTGTGATTTCATCATATATTTGGAGAGAAGATTCAAACAAGCCAGCAGAAGTCATACCTCAGAGTCATGATGTGCCCGTTAGCACAGAAACAGGCGATGCAGTTCGCTCCGGCCATCTGCACGACGTCAGCCCTCAGCACGAAGGACGTCTCTGTGATGTTGTGTTTATGGATGCGTGTTTGGGAGGGCATGGCTACCACCTTGGCCTGTTTCTCCGAACACAGCACGGCAAACTGGGAATCTTGACCCTCTTGTGATGAGGGAGGGGAGGCTGGCCTGCGCCTCCTGCTCTTCTCCTTCTCCTCATCTGAGGCATTTGGGTCATACCATGGCTCGTAGGAAGGGGGCAGCAGAGTTCCAGTTGAGTCCAACAGGGCCATCGTCAAAATGCCTCCTTTGAGTGTGGCCATAGTGCCTGAAGAATGAGATTTAAAAGAGAGATTTTCATTTAAGTTTCAGACGGCCTTTAAATAAACACAGCATTTAAAGCAAGTTGCTATAAACATCAATTCAAGGTCAACCAAGAGGACAGCAGTGCGTGGGAAGGTGGATATCTACACTGAGAACATCTGGATAAAAACTGTGATGGGAAATAAAAACCACTTCCACTAACCACCCAGCCGCCAGACTTTCTTCCTGTGCTCTGCTCTCTTTAGTGCATTTTCATTTGCTTCAATTCAAATATAAAAAATAAAGGTCAGAGAACAGATCCTCACGTATGTTACGGTGCAATAAAAACATCCTAAAACTGGCATGAGCTTTTCAAAGTTTTTGAAATACAAAAATACTGGTTTGGTCATTTTTTACGCAGTTTTTAAAAGTATAGCAAAGTACTGTTACAATAATGTTAAATTCAGTACAGTTATCATTAAGTTAAAGTGATGTTACAATAAAATTAAATAACATACAGCTATATTAAAGTTAAAGTAGAGTTATAATAAAGTTAAAAAAGTACTGTGATGATAAAGTTAAAAAAAAAGTACTGTGATGATTAAGTTAAATGACGTATTGCTACAGTAAAGTCAAATGAAGTAGTTGTAATAAAGTTAAATAAAATGTTATTGTAATTAGGTCAAATTAAGTTCTGTTATATAAATGCAAAGAAAGTATTGTGATAGAAAAGTTAAGGTGTTATAATAAATGTATACAAAGTAATATTGCATTAAAGTTATATCAAGTATTGTTACAATAATGTTAAATACAGTACAGTTACAATAGTTAGTGATGTTACAAGATTTTTTTGAAAAGTAAGTTTTGTTAAAGTTAAAGTATAGGTATAATAAAGTTTAATAAAGAAATGTGATAACATTAAATAAATTACTGTTAAAATAAAGTCAAATAAAGTACTGTTTTAATAAACTTTATTAAATTACTTTTATAATTAAGTTCAATAAAGTACTGTTAAAGTGAAGTTTTAAAAAGTACTGTCATTACAAAGTTACTAGTACTGTCATTAATCAAATACTACTATAATGAAATAGATCAAAGCAGAACCACTGTATCTTGTATTCTGAAACTCATCTTGTGCTGATGTTTTTTTCTGTGAACTTGAGTTAGATGTTAGCAGATGCCTGAAAGTTTAACCGTTACAGTGTTTTACATCTCACATGGAACAAGCTGCATCGAGTATAATCGAGATATTTTTCACCGCTACCTTGTCCCCTTGTTTTGTGTCCCCAGTGACACAGACAACCCTACCTGATGAATTACAGTTCAGCTTCTTACCACAGGAGGAGATGCCGACCGGTTGCTGCAGCCTCTGGTCCCCGCCAGGCGGCAGGCTGAGGGCCACCATCATCACGGTGCCCTGTGTGGTCCCCACCAGCAGACAGGGGCTGACCAGGCTGTCCGTCTTCCTGGGGAAACTCTCACAGAAGTGAAAGGAGGAGATGGCCTCTCGGGATTCTCTGTCTATGCTGGTTACACTTGAACTACGCGAGCGGGTGAATGAGTTATCCTTGGCATCTGGACAACAGGAGCGAGCACAAATATGAGAGAATGAGGAAATGATTTGAAACGATAGCGGCGAGAAGCTTGTAGAGGATTTCACATGCAAACAGGAGAATTAGAGATGTTAATAGCACAAAATCCACTGGGTCAAAGCTCAGTTAACATGTTTGGGCTGTGGCTATTTATTAGAGCACAACGTCAAATATAGTCATGTCTTTTATAGAAGTGACCCAGTACAGAAAAAAACACACTTTGACAAGTGTTCACCAAGAAGCTTTTTGACATTGAGATGCTCTTGCACAGTTTGCAACCAGGGATGCATTTTTTTGAAATGGTTCCCAATTAAATTGACAACAACATTCTCAATGTGAAAAAAATGCGTGAGATATGCATGTAGTACTACAGGGATTCCCGAGGAAGAACTGGTATTTAAGGAGCAAGAATTATTCATGCCTCATTACTGTGCTGACGGCAGCTGAAACACAAGCGTTTATCCTCTTTAAAAAAGCTAATGAGGGATCCCAACAGAAACACAAAAAGATCTGTGACACAGACGGGGAGGCTAAACACACCGCCCGTCGTGTGTGTTCTTCACAAGGAAAAACTGTAAACAAGAAAAGCAAGATTTTTAACACTGAGTGCAGTGAAGTCAGCGGAGCGTCCTCAGAAAGAACGAAACAATCACTGTGAGGAGATTAGTGTCATTCAGTTCAGAACAAAAGCCCCAGCAGTGGTGGGGGTTAGTACCAGTTATCCCACTGCAGCCCAAGTCAGACTGGGGCCGGTCCACTCACAGGAGTTGGGGGCGGACTTAGTTCTACAGACGCCCCCCCTCTGGGTCATCCTGGTTGCTGCCTTGACTTCTCTCATACAACAAAAGCGCTTCTTAAATGTGAAAGAGCGCCATCGTTGGGACCTGTCCTCTGCTCACAGTGCAAACAGAGACAGTGTTCGTCTCAACTGACAGTTTATCATCCCAAAACAACAGTCTCAAAGCCAACATGTCAACTCGATACAAAGACAGAAGATTCAAAAGACAAAAGGAAGACCTGTTGAAAAATGTAAAGGTTCTTAGAAGCTTAAATTCAGTAGTTTTCTTACCCAGGTCCGGCTTTTGCTCGCCAGACGAGCTTATTTTCCGCGACATCTTGGCTGTAACAGAAACAAATACTATTTTATGAGGAAAGATTGATGGCTAAAAATTGAAAAACAAATTGAGAAATCAAAGATAGTTTGACAAAAATACAACAGAGGATTCTGTAATGATCATTGCAGATATCTGTGACATCAGCCCCTTTTACACTGCCTGTTCAAGGCAGGAATATCGCACTATTATGCCGCCTTGCCTCTCTGTAAAAGAGGTACGATCGCAAAATGGGGTGACAGAGTTGTCTTGTCTTTGAGCCGGCAACGGAGGTAGTAACAGTGCTGAAACGATGTCCGTGTAAAAGGGACAGCCGGCAGGATGGGATCATGGTAGGTTACATTATGACAGCTTGTGCCAATGACCAGTTGAAGATTTAAAACGTAGTTAACAGCAGCTAACTCAAAGCAGAAGAACAGAGGCTGTAAATGTCCACAATTTGGGGAAAAAATATGAAATTTGGGAGCTCCTTGCTGTCCAAGCAGAGGATGAGATCAACTGTCATATAACGTAGACGGTAATTGATTATCATTTTAATGCCATTGTTATTGTTTAGAAAGTGCTGCCGACACAAATATTTTATGTCACACTAGAGGCAGATACTGTTGTGTTAAACGTCACACCTCTTTTGCTTCCACAGTGCCGGCATGCTGTCTAAAATCACAGTAGAGCAACATGATGCTGACGTTGTTTGGTTCTGTGTGAATTGCAAAGGCGGCACAAAGAAGGGACTTCGTAGCGGCCCTATAGAGCGACCTCTGTGTAAAAGGGCTATTGTTTTAAAATCAGTGCGTAATCATTGCAAACAGTTAGGATTTTGAGTCACTCTTACAGGTGGTGATACATACTGAAGGACAACTGTGGAAAATAATCTTTAAGCACTAAAAGTACCTCATGCCATACATTGGACAACTCCTAAGCCTGATTTATGGTAAAGCACTCAACACTTTTAGCAAGAGCCACTTGTCAGAAATTGAAGAGCTGCACAATGTTTTGAAATTATGCTTCGACAAAGGGATACAGCCATTTCTATGGTAACCAGACGCTATCCTCCAGCAAAGTTGAGGTACATTCTATAATCCTGTTATTGTGCATGTAATCTTCACGCTTATGCAAATTTTACAAAGCATTCATGATTTTTGTAGACTTAATATAATATTATTTTGTATTTCTCTGTTGTTAAAATGGCACTGCATTTGGTAAAGAGCGCATTTGACTTGTTAAGGACTCAAACTCAATGTTTAGGACTCGGGATTTGCCTTGAGAGTTGCCTGTCTTGACTTGGGATTTGTAACTGCAAAGACTTGAGACTTGCTTGTGACAAACAAAAGAGTAGCTTAGTCCCATCTCTGGTGTAAAGAGTACATCCTTCTGGCAGCTTTTTGTTTTGTATCTATATTTATGCTACTGCGTAACCTTTTGCATTTTAAAATCAAGGGATTTGATAAAATCAGTGAGTTTGAAGAGGAAGACATTTTAAACTTACTTCTACTGAGAAGACAACAGGAGCGCAAAGAGGAGGCGATAAATGGGTCCATTGAACCAAACCCGGGAGCTCCAGGGTGAGTATGTTTTTGTATAACAAATGCCGAGCACTGACGAGGATTCAGATTTTGCTACAAAATATGATGTTGTCTGCGACATAACTAAATTCTCCAGGTGCAGAATATTATAGAAACGTGTCAGTGGACACCCCACCATAAATCAGGCTTTACTGTGTGCAACAAGACTGCAGTTCTTTGAGAGGAATATTCTGATTCCAAAAACATTTCGATTGATTTTAGCTGGCACTTTTTAACTTTGTTGCTTGCTACCAGGAGTGTTGCCAACACAAAGTATAAAATCCCAAATGTTGCCTGTTGCAGTGTATAACCACCCTCAGAGAAACGCTGAGAATACAAATGAGGCTGAGTAGAATCACAGACAACCAAAGGGCCTGCAATGTCAAACAAAGCAAGAGGCAGTCAGGAAGTAAGGTAATTGCAATTCAGTGAACATAGTTATGCAAAGAGAGTGGGAGGAGGAGAAAAATCAGTGGGTAGCCAAACAGTTAACACTGAAGCCCTGGAATCAGAAACACACACAGCAAGTGACAACAATTGAGTAAATAATTCACTTAAACTTTTAAGTGACACGGTTAGACATTAGTACTGTAAAGAACGAGGCATGAAGCAGATTTTCTATGCTTTGGTTTTTGTAAAAAAGGTTATGTTTGCCAATTTGTCATATTTTTAATCCAGACTTGTGTATCAACAGCCTCTAGCATTTTGACAAAAAATCTGCATAGAAAATCTGAGGCCTGAAATTCAAAAGACGTCCTGTCATGCATTTTAAAGAGAATCGTGATTAATTTCATAAATCAGCACTGAAACCCCCAAACCTTCTGATTAGTAAAAATACATTCATTGAATGCACTTCTTTCTGTCATTGGCACAAGATGCACAGACCGGCGTGGGATTAAGGCACAGAGTGGTTAGCGCGCCTTCATTCACAGAGAAAGAGGGAGTGATCAGAGAAAGCACATCTGGATGATACAGTACCAAAGTCATTGGCAACCGTCTTGGAAAAGCGTCTGCTTTTGAACTTCACTGGAAATAAGGTTCGAAAAGACAAATCAGACAACTGCAGCCAATTTGAAGTGCTGAAATGTAAGTGGACATGCAGCTTTACCCTTCTCTATGAACTTCTGTTTTCGCTCATCGTCAGAATTGCAAGGTGAGGGAGACCCTACACGACAAATGTCAGCATATGAAAAAGATAAAATAATCAAAGGATCTGTTTTTGTATGAAGCAGTCAGGGAGGCTTACCTGAAGTGGGAGATTTGCAGCGGTCCTCTGAGGTGTTGGACCCATCGTTGGAATCACAGGTTGCTGTGGGAGCCACAAAGGTTGTAATTAAACATGGCTGAATTAATCCTCTTGGACTACTCTCAGAAAATCTAAGTAAAGCTAAGACAGTTCCTACTGTACATAATAAGGCTGGGCGATATGGATATGGACGCAAATATCACAATGTTTTTGACCAAATACCTCGATATTGATATTGCAACAATATCACTTTACTATTGGTGCTTTCACAAATTATTTAGAGATTTTTTAAGATATAAACATCTGTGATGTGGATACAGCCAGTCCCTCCAGGATTTCACAGGCCTTTTGGGGATTTTAACAGTCTGAAATGCCTTTTTTCACAACAGTTTTTCTGAAGAAAAAAAAAGTGATGCACTTTGTGATATTTAACAGATTTTTTTTGCAATGAAATCGCAGGGATAATTGTAAAAATAGTTTTGATGCTGTTTTTGTGTCAGTGTTTTCCACAGAATTAGAATCTGTCTATAATGGTGGGGGTCAGGCAGCTGATCACTGACAATCAGCTGTTGCTGCCGTTCACGGCAGCGCTAGAAGACCGCCTCCGTGAGCCTCTCTCCTCCTGCTCTCTTTGCTCAGTTGGGATGACCCAAAACTGCAGCAGCAGGTAATATCCAACGTCGAGCCCTCAAACAGTCACAAAAATCTCTCATTGACACCATAAAGGCTGAACTCTGTGGCTAAACTCATTAATAGCCACTGGGTGACATTAGTTGTGTGATGCTGACAGTTAGCCCTGTCACTGTGTGTGGGAAACTCTGTCCCAAGTACAGAGGTCACTCTCCTGCAGCAGAAGTCTCATGATAAGCACAGAGAGAGAGACAGAGAGCACTTTTTCCAGTTTTAAATAGTAAAATTAGCTGTAAAGTTACAGTAATTGGCACAGTCACACAGATTTAGCAAGGAATGACAAAATATGCAACTGTTGCAAACACAACATCCTGGGGGGACTATATAATGACTAAGTCAGGAAAGGCAAATAAGAACAGCTAGAACAGTCCGAAAACTACGTCACTTTACTGTAATGCGGCATTTAAAACCGCCAGGAGACAAAACTTATGATATTTAAAATCTAAGAGGACATCTAGTCACAAATCACAATATCGATATATTGCCCAGCCCAGGTACGTAGAGTGAATTAATTAAAGGGTCAACTGTTTGAGCAAAGGCAGGGAAACTATCCATACAGTGTAAGCCACACTTGAGTTCACTTCACAAATCTAATACAAATCCGTTGACTCAGGGAGTCAGTGTTGTTTTCTAGTAAAATACGTGGCAGGGATTAAAGATACACTACCTGATTTTGTGAAAGTGCCCTCAAGTCTCTAAATTTCCTCCCAGCTCACTGCTGTTTTTAAAAAGTCAATAGTAAGCTCTGGGGATTTGGGGCGGCTACATCAAAATCAGGGAGTGAATCTTTGTAAGAAGAAGGGAAGGCTTAGAGGAGAGAAATGATACTGTGGGGAGGGAGGAGAAAATCAGACACAACATGACTTACTGAAGTGAGATGAGCGTAGTTTTTTCACAGACTCAGAATACAAGTTAGAAAGTCTCGACATGCAAGACGTCACAGGTGGAATGTCTTTACCAAATCACAGAGAGAGACCAACAGTAAAAACAGTGAAACAGAAAAATGACAGGACATCATAAGTGCAAAAGAAAAGAAATGTCTCAGAGGCTTGCTGCTGGATTTCTAATTGAAATTTGTAGTTAAAATATATCTGTCAGATAATGTGGCAGCGTGCGGACAATAAAAAGGACCAATTGTGCTCATTTTCAGGTTAATACTTAATCCATCAGAAACCCAAAATACATGTTTACATGATCATATGGTCAAAAACACTATTTTCCTCATACTGTCTATACTGGAACACCTTAGCGCATGTCTCCTTCAGCCG
This sequence comes from Plectropomus leopardus, assembly GCF_026936395.1. Classification (NCBI taxonomy): domain Eukaryota; kingdom Metazoa; phylum Chordata; class Actinopteri; order Perciformes; family Serranidae; genus Plectropomus; species Plectropomus leopardus. The sequence goes on from NC_142189.1 coordinate 8,330,361, forward strand.
GAGAATATGTAAGAAATCCAAGAAAAATGAACAATATTGACAACCGGGATTACATGTTTCCCTGACATTAGCATGGAGCTACATGTAGCATTGTACTTGGAGGCGAGCAATGACTGTGTATAGCAGCACTTTCTCATTTTAAAAATAGACAGTAAAAGCTTTTAAACACAACCATACATGTTCCAGCAGGAATATGATCCGAAGTCTAAGAAAAATTTACACATCTGCAACCAAGATTGCATGTTTCTCTAATGTTAGCATGTAGCTACATGTAGCAGTGTAAGCTACATGATGTAAATAATGTAATTTAAACACTTGCAGTGACATGCCTGGAGCAGATGATCATATAAAGAAACCTGTAATTTGATCTGAAAATTTGTCATCTTGGAGCCAGAGTAGAAAAAAAACTATAGAAAACAGAGTATTCAGGAGGTTTTTGCTCACAGGGTTTACTTTTGACATTTGTTTACCTGATTGTTTGAAACTTAGGTTACATTTAATTTTAACATCCTTTATTGTAACTCCATATTTATGACAGAAAATAATGAAGAACACAATACGTCCTCTTAAATTCTGCTTTTCATGACAGAAAAGGTCAATAAAACAGTCTTGAATCTCGCACCAGGCCACTGAGACTTAAAAGAATGAAAACAAACAGTGAACAACAAAAACACAGTTAAAGACAAGAGAGAAACAGTGAGGCTTAAGAAAAGCAAATCAAAATTAATTAAGAGTCTTTTTATCATTAAAAGGAATCAAAACGAAAAGCTACTGCAGCACTGATATTCACTGTCTTTGGTCTGTCCAACTGAACAGATGGAGAATCCGTCAGTGATGCCCCCTGTTGAGGGACAGGAGCTACTGCAGGGGGCGGTGCTCATGGTGCGAAGTCGGGGCTGCTGCCAAGTGTCAGCCCTGCCTCGCTAACCCACCTAAGAGTCTGAGCCAGAGCCGCTCAGCTAAATGTTTTAGCAATACGAAGTCATATGAGGTAAGTAACGAGCATTAAGGGTAATAATGTTAGTAAGGGAAAGCCAGTGCAGGTGCTGAGCTTAGGAGAGTGACCAACAATAACATGAGACACAGATATGTTTGCTAGAGTGCAGCTCACCTCCAGAGGGCTGCCGTGCTTTGCGTGGGGAGCGAGGCTGCCTCTGGTAGGGGTCGGACGGGCTGTACAGCTCCGACGTGCCCATGTTGAGGAGCAGAGTTTTCTGGAGGTAGTCGACCACAGCCAGACCATTACTGTTTCCAAACACCACGCTGAAACACAGCAGGGACGCAGTGGGATAAGGATTCAGATGCTATTTTTGATCTTAAAGCTGGGTTATGCAGTTTTCTGGAAAAGGCAGAAAAGCCAGAATTTGAAAATACAGCCTCCTTCTGTACTTCTCCGCTCTCTTTCCTCTCTGTCTGCATCATACAGTAAACTGCAGAAGTACTTATCATTCATTTCAATTATTACAATCAGGATTGAGATACCGATTCCATTATATAGCAGCAATTCTACAATGTTTCTATTACAGATTTGTGCAAAACTTAAGCAATATTTTCCAAATGTCGATAAAACAAAATTGTGAAATGAATGCATTTCCACCAACTGATGTTATGTAACTTTTCTCGTGAAAATATTCCAGGAAGCATAATGATGGATGCTCAAAACATTAGCAGATTTATTTCTATTGCAGCCACCGCACTAGCCGTCATTATTTCCAATCGAAGGCAACGTAGTCGTGTTATGTGAGCGATAATGAAAAGGCAAGCCCCTTATACGTGGGAGCAGCCACGTATGAGGGATTTCTGGTGATTGTCCACGATTTCACAGAGGAATTGTGGATTCAAACATCCGGATGTTCCTACCAACAAGTGCATAGTCATAGCATCCTATGATCTATAAAAGCGGAAAAAAATTGTTTCCATTGTAGTTTTGCAAACAGTAGTAAACAGTAAGAATGATGCTGAGTAACGGCCAGAAAAGTGGTTTTGCAGAACATTATGATGTCACAGTGAAGGTGACCTTTGACCTCTTGGATATAAAATAAGGAACTTCATCCTTATATCCTATCTGACTTTTACGTGAAATTTTAGCTATATATATTCTTGAGTTACGCCCAAAAAACATGTCGTGTGAGGTCATAGTAACCTTAAATTTCGACTTTCAACCACCAGATTCTAATCAGTTCATTTTTGCGTCCAGGTGAACGTTTGTTCCAAACTTGAAGAAATTCCCTCAAGGTGTTCATGAGATATCGTGCTCACAAGAATGAGACAGATGCAAGGTCACACTGACCTTGACATGTGACCACCAAAATGAATCAGATCATCCTTGAGTTCAAGTGGATGTTTGTGCCAAATTTGAAGAAATTCCCTCACATTCACAAGAAGGGGGTGGACAGAGGGACGGACAACAGTAAAACATGTCTGCAGTTGTGGCTATCGCCGGCAAGGAGGCATAAAAAACTGCCTATCCCAGCTTTAACTTCTAGCTATGATACAGCAGGCTTTATTTACAGGTGCACTGAATGGTTAATGTCTTCTGTGTGTGTGACAGGATGCACAAATACAGCCACTGGACAGGTATAACCACCCACAATCAGGACAAGTGTGGGACGTGATGTCATGTCAAAACATCAAGTGTGCTGGCTGCACAGACTTACAGGCCGTAGGAGGAGTTGATAGCCAGGCTGGTGATCTGCTGAGGTGGCTCACCGCTCACCCACACCAGCTGGATCACCAGCTCCACCTGGTAGCCCGGAGACTGCTTCAGCGGGGAGCTCCGCACCCTGCAACGAACACACAGCAGCATGAAACAACCGGCTGCACTTCACACTGGAATGAATTATCACCCTTTGGGTAAGCCACACTGACAATATCATCACTTTTTTATTATTGTTATTCCCCCTTCGACCCTTTTGCTGTCAAAACAGTTTCATCATTTTTAATATTTTTATAAAGAGGATTATTTCCCCCTGGTGCACTGATGTGGAAATGTTGTGAAGGATTGAGCAGCTGAAGGAGTGAATGGATGACTACATCACTTACTGAAATTGCTGTTCAGTGACAACCTGCCTCACAAAAAGCTAAACAGCTGAGCACAATTCAACGTTTTCGCAAAAACAGATCAAGAAATCGTTCGTACTGCAGGCATGGTATATTGTCACGGGCTCCGTCGGAGGAGTTGCTGCCAGTGGAGGGCTGAGCGGGGGGCTCGCTCTCCTGGGGGCTGGAGGAAGCTCCCGGGGTGGGCAGGGTGGGGGTCTGCTCCCCTCCTGGATCAGGGGAGTCCCCATCACTGAACTCGCACTGCATCCGCACCTCCAAAAGCTAAACACAAGACATGATGTGTTAAAAAATGGCTTGTTCTTGGACGTATCTGACCTCCACCTCTCAAAATATATGTACATGCATCACTCCTGGACCTGGATAAACTTATGGCAGAATCTTCTCTCCCCTACGCTGTCTTGCCCTGAACTCTCTGTCCGCTGTCAAATCAAAGTTTCAAGACTTAGAAGAATGATTCACATTTGTCCAAAAATGTAGACCGAATCACAATGTTTGTTTGCAACAAATTCAGGGTAGAAACCCCCATGCTTCGTACATAAAATCAAAAGGTTCTGAGAAAGCAGTGCCTCGGGTGGTTAGTGTTAAGCCACCTAAAAAGGCTCACCTAAAAAAAAAAAAAAATTATCTGTTAAGTCTACGCTTTCTTTATAATATTTTTACCACTTTCCCTTGCTGTCAGACAGTCCTGGAAGCTGATATACAACACCACCAGACTAAAACTTGACAAAAACTGTGATTTTATGTCAAAGAATAGCAGAGTTGGCAGTCTACTACTGCCTCTGCTAGCTATGGTTTCAAACATTACAATTAGGACTGAAAATGACAACAAAAATAAACAGGTTTAATGATTTCACATATGTCTACAATTCAAAACAGTTGCCAGTTTTCTACCTGGAAGTGACTGTTGCTGTTAGCACAACGTCGCAGTAAATCCGTCTATAATTCTGCGTGTTTCTGGCGCCGCTCTGCCGCGGACGGTGATTGTTTACCCACCTGCACAACTTCAGTGGTGATTTCTTGCTTGCTGAACCTATAGATGATAACGTGGGCAGACACCCCGGCCACACACAGCATCCTGCTCTCAGGGCACCAGGACAAGGTCTGGATGGCAAACGGGTCCTCTTCAACGATGTCTGTATTTGCCTTCTCCTCTTTACCGCGAGCTCTCTCGAACACCTTGGCAGTCTTCAGCTTGTACAGCACTTGGAGCATTACTTTGAAAAAAAGAATAGAAGAAGTTAGAAAGATACGCCAATCTGATAATGTACTCATACATTAACTCAACACCCAACATATGGGTGTGTGTGTAATTACTGTACTCATTACGCATATGTTCCCTTTTTTTAATCTGTAACCTGTTTTAAGACTTCTGGTGAAAACTAAATATGGCAAAAAAAAACCTGCATTAGAAAATATTATACATGGCTCCCTACAAATAAATTCAATAAATCAAATAAGAGTACTCACATGCAGAAGCATCCCAAAATTTGATCGACCCGTCAGCATGTCTGAAAAAATTGACAAAAAAAGGAATATGTGATATTTTGTCTATTTTGACAATAGCTATTTAAACAACAAATAAATAAACAACAAACTGGTTCATTATTAATAATTAGTCACTGACCCAGTGATTATGATCTCTGGGTAACTCTGAGTGCCTTGACCCCAGTTCCCTCCACTGATGGGCCATTCCTGTGAAAAGGTCAAAACATACCTTAAATGTTTTATTTTTGTAGGCTTCTTTTAGTTTTGTTACGACTTTAACAGCATATATATGTCTTCAAAAATTAATTCCACGTCCAGTGCATTTGAAACTCAGAATACACAGAGGAGTCATTTACCTTCTTGCTGTAACCTTGTCTCTTTTGCCGGCTGCCGACAGAGTAAAGTGCAGGAATAAGTTCAGCAGGGCAGTCGACAAAGTACTCGCAGCAGGTCACTGGTGACTCATGGATAGTCAGAGGATATGGGTTCTCAAATATCGGGTATCTGTGGAGACAAAGTGCCACAGGTTAGATTTGAACTCCATCTTCTTACAACAACTTTAAGATGCAACTGGCCATTTGGTCAACTTACACTGCAAGTAATGCAACCTGAAACCCAAATACACAGTTTCCTTAAAGGGACAATTCACCCCCAAATAAAAAATACATATTCTTCCTCTCACTCATAGTGCTATTTATCAGTCTAGATTGTTTTGGTGTGAGGTGTGGAGTGTGGATTTATCAGCAGTAGAGATGTCTGCCTTCTCTCTAATATAATGGAACTAAATGACACTCGGCTTGTATTTCTTAAAGTGCCAAAAAAAGATTTAAAAACCTCAACAGCAATGTCTCTGTCTAGAAATCATGACCTGGTTACTCACAGAGCTTCTTGTGAGCAGTTTCATGTAGGAACTATTTTCTTTCTACTAAACTTTACATCTCTATGGTGGATATTTCCCAAATTTGGCAACTCGCACCAAAACAATCTAGACTGATAAATAGCACTACAGGTAAGAGGGAAAATTTGTATTTTTGATTTTGGGGTGAACTGTCCCTTAACACTGTGTTACTGCTGCTAGTGAACTGTGGGTTTCAAACAATCCACAAAGAGTTGATAGGAATTTGAGGACTGAGAGGCACTACTGGGTGCGATAACAAAATCAAGGACTTCATCTTCATCATTCATGTTGGCTCGGTTGCCCCAAATTTATCAAATGAACTGTATTCATTTTGTATACACACCAATGGATGGTGCAAGATGCAACAGCATTAAAACACTTTTCAAGAAGGAGAAAAGGTTGGGATTTGGGCTAAAAACATTTTTAACAATATAATTAGCATAAAATAGTTAAAAAAAAAGAAGCAATACACTTGGGGAAAAAGTAATAAAACATAAAAGATAATAGTAAAGAGGATGTGTTGCTTAACTGCCAAAAAATTCATATGATAAATTAATTGCATTAAATGCATTATTACTTTTTCTGCTTTTCATTTGAGCGTGAAAGGTTTGAATCACACATTTCTAACTGTTAAATATTTAGCAGTATCTCTCGTATGCTGCGCAGCTTGATGTAGAATACCCATATTATTTGATGCACCAAAAATGCTCTCAGCAAACTATATTTAGAAAGCAGAATAATTACCCAATCTGTCCGAGGTCTATTAAAACTAAATCCTTCTCGAGGAGGACCACCACAGCATAAGGCTCCTGAAAGTCTGGCAAAAAGAACCAAAACAGCACAAAATTAACAATGACGTAATGTCAGGGAGCCGATACAGATCCAGAGACACAAATAAAAACTGTCCGGAGCAAATTGCTGCAGATCACCATTTGGATATGGAGTTTCACACAGCGTCAGGAAATCTACGATGGGGTAGTCCATCTCCAGGACGGCAGTGCTCTTTCCGTGCATCACAGTCAGACAGGCTCTCCTCCCCACTGTGTCGTAAGACAGACCTCCAGACAGCACCATGAATGGGTCCCTGAGTTCAGGAAACACACAAACGTTTTAATTGCTTATTCAATACTTTTTTCAGTTCATTGGAAAGGATACTCATTCTGTAAATGGGTGAGAAGGGACACCAAAATGTTATAGTTGTGCTTCCTCTGGAGATACTTTGCCCCCATTTCAAGAGCATGTATGATGGGAGGAGTCTACTTTTTTAATTATAATGACAACTATATTAATCCCTGTCCTGAGAAAAAAAAACTGTAATTAGATCAGCATCAGTGAAAGAGTTAATTTTTTAACATGTTTTATAGGAAGGTTTTACTCTGTGACTTTGACATTAAAATATTCTTCAGGAAATAATATTTGTGTTAACGGCGATTACAACATAATTAACATGTTACCTCAATGGAACAACACATCATTTGCCATTATCACAAATAATTTATTACAATTATACTCAATTTAGGGCCTGCGGGACAAATCTGGCCCCCAATATGTAGCTGGGTGGCCCCCCAACCGTTTTATAATTCACAATAAAAAATAAACTGATTCACAGTTGCAAACGTTTTTTGTACTTTTAGTATACATAAGGTGCCAGAGTGCATAAAACAGCATTAAAATAGAGCTTGTTTATCGAAAAAAGTGCCAGTGGAGGATCCCTGCGCCCCCTGACAGAGGTCGTAGTTAACCACCTAAAGTCCTAAAATCCTAGAAATGTCCTAAATTACTAGAAGTGTCCTGAAATCCTAGAAATATTTAAAAAATACTTCAAATGTCCTTCAATCCGAGAAATGTCCTAAAATCCTAGAAATGTCCTTAAAACCAAAAATGTCTTGAAATCTTAAAAACATCCTAAAATCCTGGAAACCATCTAAAAATCCTTGAAATATCCAAAAATCCTAGGCATGTCCTAAAATCCTAGGAACATCCTAAAATCCTATAAATGTCCTTAAATCCTAAGAACATCCAAAAATCCTTCTAAAATCCTAGAAGTCTCTTGAAATCCTAGAAATGTCCTCAAATCTGAGAATCATCTTAAAATCTAAAATTCTAGAAATGCCCTAAAATCCTAGAGACACGTAAGGGGCTGCTGCTCTGGGCCCCTGGCCTCCTGTCATTTTGCAAACGTGGCTGCCAAGCAAAGCAAAGTTGAGTATCCCCGAGTTCTAAAATGATCACAACAAAACAAAGGCTGTAAATACGTAAGAACAATTCAACATGTCCTTCCTAACTCTCCACCAGCAGAAGTTTACTGCCATCATGACCGCTCTGTTATGACAGAATAACAGGAAAGGCCACTTTCAGTACAGGATATGGATTCAAACCAGAGTCGGTTAAGACACAGGATGGGTGGGGACATGCTACCACCACACTTACCCAGCCCTTGTTGTTTTGTACTCCACCTTCAGGATAGGCTTGCATGGTTCTGGCTTTTTTCCATCCTTGGGCTGCTTTCCTAGTGGAGGTCAAATGGCAAAAATGCATTTAAGCTCAATCTGCAGGGGTACAGTGCATATAATGTAAATAAGCTCCCGCTCACATAAGGACAAGCTGTCACCATCCATCTGTTTCAGTCACACCTCTGAGACTGCAGCGACTTTAAACTACGATACGTGCTTTTAAAGACATAGGTGGCTTCTATTCAGTATGCCTGTGTGTATGTGTGTGTATGTAAACAATGCAAATGTGTGTATATAACCGTTGGTACCATGTGGCGTGATGATCTGTGCAGGCTTGGCCGGGGCTCGTATATTCCATGTGGTCAGAGTGCCATCAGAGTGGCTGCAGACAAACTGTTTACCCTCGTGGTGCCAGGCGACTGAGTGGATCGCCTGGAAAACACACAGCAGCACATCATTAGTGTGCGATAAATAAAGTGCGTGCATATTTTACAGCTGTGCAGTGATAAATGAGAAGATCTGTAGGAGCTCTGTGGATAAGGCTGCTTTATTCTGTGTTTTTCTTATAGTCAACAAATCTCATGACAAGACAAAAGCCAACAGTGCGTTAATCCGTCTATAAAAACTTGTCAGCATGTCTGTGTTACTCCACGCCCAATTCCTACTACAGACAGAACTTTCTGAAAATGGATCACACCAAAATTACTTTGATTAATTTAACATAAAACTCCAAATAAAATTCGCAATTAGATGCACAGTCTCAGTATCTAGCCTGGTCTGGTGACACATTTTAACAAATAAAGGCCTTTCCCGAACATTTTTATATAAGCTCCTAGGATATATAAAATCGGGTTGTTGGCTACCTGCGGGAGTTAACGCAAGTTAGCTGCTTAGATCAAACATACAAATATGTATATAAGTGTGAAATTTTGGTCAATATGAACATGCTACACACAATGTGAGTTTGGTAAGATTCCCCACAATTCAATCTTTTAGTAAATTGTACTGAAATTATGAGCACCAAAGAAGACGGTATTATCGGCACAGAAAACAAGAGAGATGCAAAAAAAGAGATTAGTAGATGTAGAAGACTTTAAAAAATAAAATAAAATAAAAAGCTAGGGAAAAATGTCCAGTTTGCTAGATTCATAATTCCATGTCTAAAATTATTTTACTAAATTATTATAATTTTTTAGGCTTTAAGGCTTTTACTTCTTGACCTCTCCTGACACATTTTTTTAATTCATCTGGATCTCATGCAGTTCTTAATTGTGTGCAACTAAAGTAAACTAAAGTAAACTAGACAAATGTGAGTGAGGACGTTAAGGTTGATTTTTTTTTTTTTATATGACTAATGCTTGTTTATTGACTGGTCTCCTGTCATTTTGCAAAAGTGGCCCCTGGGTAAAGCATGTCGAGTATCCCTGACACAGAGGAAGTAAAGACAATAAAATGCAGAAGACCAAATGAATAGAAAAACAAAAAGCATTAATAAAAATGTACATCAAACATTTCCAAAAGCTTTCACTGAGAGAAAAGTTTTAAAAAGAGATTTAAAAGAAGTTAGAGATTTATTGTGAGATTTATTGTGAGAGTCCCACAGTGTGGAGGCTCTAATAGTAAAAGGCTGATCATCCTTCGTAACAAACCACGATCTGGGAATAACCTGCAGCGCTCCACACACAGATCTTAATGGTTCGAGAGGGCACAAACCAGGTCAATAAATCAGAGATGTATTTAGGAGCAAGGTCGTTTGAGGGCGTAAAGGGGGCAATAAAATTTAAAATCAATTTGAAATCTAACAAGGAGCCAGAGTAAGGAGGCGAGCACAGGGGTCATGTGATCTCTTTATCCTGGTAAAGAGTCGAGCAGCAGCTTTTTGTACCAACTGGAGACAGTAGAGGGGCTGATACCCGAGTAAAGTAAAATAAAGCAGAGAATAGATTAAAAAAAATGTGCAACTTTTTGTAATGCAGATCGGTAACTGATAAATATGACCTAATTTTAGAGATTATCTTGAGCTTGAAGAAACATACAAGGGCCTTGCATAGATGTGGGAATAAAATGAACATATAGAAAACTAATATATAATATAAAATATATATAAAAATAAATAAAATATTTTAGAAAACACTCATTCCCCTTTTATTGTTTTTATACTCCCTCTCTACATTCACTAATAAAATCTGAAATATATATTATAAATAATATATAATAATATATAAATATAATTAATAAATAAATGGCCCAAAAAAGTGTAAAATATTTAAAATATGTAATTATAATCTTTATAAATATAGTATTCTGGACATAAAAAAATAGAAATAAATGTTAAAAAAATGCTTCTTACAACACAAAATGAACTCGATTTAAGCATTAGTACAATAACCTAGAAAACTGTTTTATTTTATTATATTTGATTTAAATGATCCTAATTCCAGTCTGTATTGTATGTGAATTAGAAACACTATTATACGAAACTGACATCAAAAGTCTCCTTATCTGTTAACTGCTCCTGAGATAACATCTCTGAGGAGCCCAGTGAGAGCTGCTGCTCAGTCACGTGTTCGATAGATCATGCAAAAACTCACAAGACAAAACATGTTGCCGCGACAACACAGCGGGAAAACCGAGAGCAAACTAACTAGTAACCTCACAAGAACTGTGTGCAAAGTAAATAATGCCTTACCTCATCATAATTGTAGCGGTAGTCAGCTTTTTTGGACTTCAAATCCCACAACACCACCACCCCGCACTCAAATCCAATCAGAAGCTGCAACAACAGAAGAAGCAGAGAACGGCTCAGCTGACTGCTGTTAAACCACAATCTGCATGAGAACTAAAGCCTGGCGTTAACACGACGGCACCGTAACCGTCTGTGACGTTAACGGGAACCGGTCATCTTTAGAATACATTTTCATTATGTAATGTTTGTCATAATTTCTCAATCATTTCTTAAGGCTTTTATTTAAAGAAATATGTAATCTGGTACTAATTAAAGAGAAAACAGGCAAATTCCTAAAACATAATATGTATCAACTCATTAATGACCTACTATGTATACAAGAAAATCCTATTTTAGCTGAGTAATTGTATAAACAGAAACCTTCCTTAAAGAGCTTAAACAGCTCTTCTTAAAATCTTAAAAAAAACAAGTGAGATCAACTGACACTCAAGTAAACATTAATTACATTAAATGATTTGATTTTAATTAATAAAGTTATTTCTGTATTAGCTGATATGTATACTTGCCTGTTGTGCACCAGTTGAAAAGTCTATTTTTTTTTTTCTCTTAATATCTCTTTGTATCAACATAAACTATATTAGGAGGTTATTAGGAAACTATGGGATGTTTAATAAAAGTGTTACCCAATACACTGACAACACAAGAACCGATTATCACTCTTAAACCATTATTATTATAATAACAATAATTATTATTATTAGATAATTTTATTGCATTTACATTATTGAAAAGTTGATAGTATAGAGCCAGTCCCCATAAATACTTTGACATTAAATACAAAAGCTCAAATAAAAAAATAGAAAAAAACAAAGCATCTTTCAAAAAACCTTAAAGGGACAGTTCACCCCAAAATAAAAACAGTGTATTATTCGTCTTACCTGTAGTGCTATTTATCGAACTAGATTGTTTTGGTGTAAGCGCTAAGTGTTGGAGATATCGGCTACAGAGATGTCTGCCTTTTCTCCCAGATAACTGAACTCATAGTTTTATTTCTGAGGTGAGCTGTCCCTTTAAATTGAACAGAATGAACCTGTTGCATTCAGTCAAACACGGGTGTTTGGGCATAAAAGGGCTTGCATATGGTCATGAACACATCGCTCACTTATCAGACTTAAACAGGTGCAATGCATTCTGGTCCGCCGGGGCTGCTGCTGCTACAAGAAACAATCAGTATCTTTACGTCTTTTGCTATGACTTTCTCTGCATGGAAAGTTTCTGTAAACAATTAGTCTCTGAAGAAACCTTTTCTCTTTGATATTTAAACCAAAACCCGATGTTGTTCACCATCGACATTTTAATCAGCAGAAAATGTTCTGCTATCATTCTCAATTGTAGCTGCACGAGCCGTATTGACACTCAGTCGTCTGTGCCGGAGCAATTATTCACAGGAAAAAAGGGAAGTACAACACCAGACAACAAAAAAGTGAAGATTTGTTTTTAGGTTTTAGCCTAGAAATTTATCTGTGCTCCACATGCTATGTGGTGGCTGACTGTCAGTTACCTTTCCTTCGTCCATGGGGTTATCACTGATGTGCACGACAGGCCCTGGGTGTGTCTTGGTGGATCTGTGCAAGTTTTAAGACAGAAGAAGAAGGAGAGAAACAAGATACACGGAAAGAGTGTGTCAGTTTGAAATACAGGTAAAATGTATCTGATAAATGTCGTCTGAAACACAGTGTCTAGCTTTTAGAGGGAGGGAGACAGGGAGGCAATTAGGAGAGAAATGTAAAAGGAGAAAACATGATATAAAAGCAAAAAAAAAAAAAAACTGGTTGTGCACAGAGAAAAGGAAAAACATAGGATGAAATGTGCATCAGAGCACCGGAGAGAGACATGACATACAGTATGAGAGAGACAAACAGAGAGGGAGAGCAGGGTTACATGAGGGTCTATGAGAGATTATGGTGTGTGGAGACATCATCACCGTGGCAACAGAGCAAGGGGCATGGAGGAAGTGAAGGTCTGGCCTAAAGAAAGTGTTGCTGCCTGTGAATGTGGTCTGGCTCCAGTGGCTAATGATCTCATTGCTGCTGATGAGTCGATACAGTCAGAGATGTAGCAGTGAATAACAGCGAAGGGATGGACTGGAATATGAACTCCAGTCTGTAATCACCGCATCATGCAACGTCAATATAAAGGGCTGTTTTAATACACAGTGGGCACGATATGTTTATGCAAACAGTTACGTTTACAGTCTTAAAAAATATTTAAATTTTTACTTCTCCTACATAAATTTTAACCGCAATGGAGACAAAGTAGGAGAGCTACTGTGATCTCCAAGCAGCTGACGCAACAAAGCAATAAGGTGCTATTTTGTTAAAAAATGTGAAAGTTGTCCAAAAAAAGGGCTAAACCAAGGCAATCTTCTTGTGATAAAAAGCTTTATTATCAGGGCTAGTTCATGGTGGAGCAGATAAAATTAAGCCATAATGTTTCGGGCACACAGGGCCTTCATCAGGGCATGACAGAGAAAGAGGTGCAATGTCAATTTTAACAGACTGGACGGGGAGTTAAACAGTATTTTTAAGTAACAAAATGAGTTTAAGTGAGCTCATTCTCCACTACACCAACTGTGACCATAAACCAGGGAAAGGAAACCTGCAGCTCCACAGCCACATTCAGCTCTTTAGCCCACTCTCCAGAGAAAACACAAAACAAAACATGCGGTAATGAATAATGGCTGTTGTACATATATATATATACATATATATGTATATATACACATAGACCTCAACAGCAGAAGCTAGTCTTCAAATTCCCCTGCCAGGCTATTTATAGATATTCCAATTTAAAAAAATGAAATCTTGCAGGAAAAAAAGAGAATTTAATAGGTTATGGGCAGATTTGGTTGTTTTTACTGCCACACATGAAAAGTTAAAGTACAAAACAATCAAGTAGCTCACCACAGAGGAGCCACTTTGGGGTAAAACAAATTACTGAATGCTATTTTAGACCCTTTGTTGATAGGCAAATTTAGACTAAATTAGCCATATGATTCCTTTTCAACAAGGATCAAATATAGTTTGCGGCTCCAGACAGATTTTTAAAATTATTTTTGGTCAAAAATGTCTCTTTTGATAATTAAGTGTTATAAACCCTTTAAAAGTGGACGTTCTGCAGACGGATGTGGGAGATTGTTGTTTGCATGATACTATTTCAATCAAACCAAAATAAGAGTCATAATAGCCAAAATAATTCATTCTGTTTGCAGCCGAAAGTTAAGGCCTCTGTCTCCTGTCATCACATCATTGCCATACCGTACGTGCAATTCAAATGTGGCATTTTGTCATAATTGTGTCAATATTTTGGCAGTAATTGCTATAGTAAATTGTTGTTTGTATAATCCTGTGTATATTGATCCAAAATAAAAACCATATTTGCATATTAACATTGGTTCCATATTGGTGGGTCAGGATCCAAAAGTGGCTCCAAGGGCTACAACTCACTTTATTTTGCAGTAACAGTGAATTTCACGGACATATCATCATGTTGTATGCTGGTAAAGACGTCATGATGCTACTTTACATGCAGCGCAAAACCGTGGGAAAGCTCGCGGTGGCACCAGAAGAATCAACAATGAAACCATCAAAACACTTTTGCTCACTGCTTATAAAAATTAGCAAATTTCAAAAACTTAATAATTTACATGGTTAAAATAACTTATGGATTGTTTAGAAATATTTTATTCATTTTTTTTTTATATTTTAAAATATTTAGGATCAATATGTTTTGTGTTTATTTTGTATTTTTTGAATTTTTTGTTTTTAATCCTTAAACTTATGACACAATTTCAGTGCTTTTAGCACTTATCATGGTTCATTAACTTACATAACCTTTTAGCTCAGGCTTTACAGGTTTTAGGGATACAAAGCATTTGAAGAAACTCCAAGAAATAGCATCACAATATGAAAAATACAGATGACAGTACTGACAGACCATTTCTGATGCAGAGCTAAAGGTTTCTGGCCACAGCAAGAGACTTCGACTGTGAATCAACAAGTTTGCAGAGACTATGCAAACTATTTTGGAAAGACAACCATGCAAAAGTCTTGCAAAGATGTTTTTATCAAATACTGGACAACCGCTCTTCAAGGAAATGACTGAAAATTATGTTTTAAATTTCACACTACAGCCAAGAGCTCCTTTCTTTAATCATTTTCACAATCACAAAGCCAAAAATCATTTCCCGGCCTCTCCGCTGTCTGTTTCGGTGACATTTATCTGAACTGATGGCATACTTTGCTGTTTCAGATGAGGGAGTTGAAAGTGTCAGAACACCAATTTATCACATTTCACCAGCAGCCTCTCACACAGACACACACACACACACACACACACACACACACACACACACACACACACACACACACACACCTTTATACTCTACTTCCAATTTTAGCTGCCAGTTACTGTCTCAAATTAATTTTTTTTAGCTCACTGGTGGGTGTGCTAGAAAAATTACCTGAAAAGAGCAACTTCTACTGGGCAAAAGTGATTGATCTCTTCTTTTCAGTGCTATTTCATGCACAGAATCAGGTACATCGAAACTATAATAAACATTTAAAAGTTGCCACTCAGTAGACCTGTCACCATAAATACTTTTGTTGAAGGATATATTGTCCCTGAAATGGTTGTGATAAATGCAATGAATTGCCATTTTAAGACCATTTTATGCCACCAATATACTATATTAAAACCTAATAATGCAAGTCCTTCATATTCTTCAGGAATATTTAGACACAGGGACATTAAAAAAAATCTAACATTTTTTAAAAAGTAAATATATATAAGAAAGTACATATAAAGTATTAGTAGGACTGTACTGTTAAACAGGAGCACTATTGTAATAGTTAGTTTTATAAGTTAGGTTATTTATAGCGCACTTGGGGCAAAGACGGCACGACTGAAAGTAAGTTGAATTGAAAGTGAAACTTTACAGTCCGTTCTGTTGGGTCTAAGACCATGTCTGGACGAAAAATGGCCCCACTAAAAATGGTAAAGTCTTTCCTTTGAGTTTAAAAAAAAGCACGTTCATTTAAAAAAATCCTCATGTACACGGATCTGGAAAAACAACTGAAAATGCATGTTACGCATGGCAGGCTAGTAGTTGACTTTTAAACTGCTCCTTTCATCCATCCATGTGATCTGATCAGCTGAGAACGGATCGACAGATCAAATATCCACCCTGTGAGTGACAAACTGCTGCAGAGGAAAAAAAGATCTCATGTAGAGCTCCGCCTCCTGCACTGTGTTTACGAGCCCGCAAAAAAGTCTGAATTCAGAGACATGACACAAAGGCATTTAAAAGATGCCAGTGAAAGAAAATTAAAAAACAGAATGCCCCCAGAACGCGACACGCTCATGTAAACAAACCTGCATGTAAACACAACATGCAATATTGAGGCCAGCAAAATGACAGAGGTCATGTTCATGTCAGTCCATAATGTATTTTTCGTGACGGTCCTACTGCTCCGTGTTTCGAGGCGCAGATTTTATCCACCCAAATCGAAGTCTACCTGCATGCAGCGCCTGCCAAGTTACATCTGAACCCTGCAGGAAATGCAGTACATTAACCGGTGCACAGGATGTGATGTAAAATACTTGTGATCCTCTAAGTGGGTGTTTACACGGGGGAGTGGGTGACACAGGATAAGTCATTGGGGTTATCAAGTGGGCACTTCCTATCACAGATGTTCCGTTAAATCAGGCAGCAAACACCTCCAGAAGTCTCAACAGCAAGTTCTGGCATGGCACAATCACCACCTCCGTACCGCCCTCACACTGATCAGAGCTACAGTATTCTCAGCAAACAGGACACACTGTATCTGCAAGCACATTCCTTCGCATTTCAGAGTTTCCTGGTCTACTGTCAACTCACACAAGTGCACAAAGAAGATATGCAAATGGCCAGAAAGTGAAGGACAGAGAAAAAAAAGTTGTGCAACAGAGACTCACAGTTCGATGGCTTTGTTCCACATGATGACGTAGCCTGAGAGAGTGAAGGACTCCACGTTGACGATGTGGATGTTTCCTCTTTCTGTGCCGATGTAAAGCCATTTGCTCTGGAAGGGCAGGTGGCAGTATGTGATTCTGCAAGAGGAGATCAGGCTTTTCATTATCTCATGACTCAATCCCGTCAAAGAGTCACCCTTGTCCCTAATCAGGCTGCTCCAACTGGAAGGAGTAGAGAGTGACTAAGATTTAATTACAAAGGCCTTGCTCTGTGTCACACTAATGAAGCAAGACTATATATAGATCAGTGACGGCGGAGTAAACACTGCTGTCTTTTCTCAACCGGTAGGCAGAAACATTCAGTCAAACACCACATTTACGGTGTCAGGTGGACGTTAACTGTTGAGTGCGTTTGACTGTTTATGTGTCCGGGTTCCTGCAGCTTAAGGCAAGTGAGATTTAAGACTTTTCAAGACTTTTTTTCATTGGCGCATAAATTTAAGGAGCAATTTTACAATAAATCAACTACATTTACTATATTATATATATTACTAGAATATAAAGCATGATTATCTGCATCAATTACTGGAAAAAAATGGAAGACAACAAACATATTATATTATAATATTATCTATTTGGTTTACTACTTTTGACCACTTTTATGGTAATTTTGTGTTTTTTATTCTCCATTTGGGATTACACTGCCTGGATACCTATCACAACGAGTTTAACCCTTTGAAACCTGGGCAGATTGGTTTGATTTGTTTCTAAAATATGAAAGAAAAAAAGGCAATGACTGTCCCAGAAATTGCAGGAAATTGCATTTATATATTAAAATTAAAATTTTTTCAAATTTCAGGTCTTTTTTTTTTTTTTTTACAACTTCTTATTTTATTTTCTTTACACGTTTTTTTTTTTAAAGAAATCAAGCCAAGTTGAACAGGTTTCAAAAGGTTGAAGTTTTTTTTACACTCCAACCACTGCAGGATGCTGATGCATTATGCTTCTAGACCTGATGGCAACAATAGTGTTAATTATACACAGAGAAACATGTGGCCAGCTGTGAAGACTGCTTCCAAATAGTGTTCACAGAGAGACAGCTGCAGCGTCGCTGCAAACGGAGACGCAGGAGGACGTTACTGTACCTCTCCCTGTTGAACTTGAGAGAATGCAGGATTGCAGGGATCTTTTGCCTCAGGTTCCACAGGTGGATGCTGTCATCAGCTAAGGCACTCACCAGCGCCCCCTGTAGGGAGCGTTAAGGACAGGCGGGTTAGTAGGATGTACAAAACACGTGGATTTGTACAGGCTGTTTTATTTGCATGTTATCATGAGCACAAACCTATGAGGGCATTTCAGAGGCATGCGGATCACAAAACTAGCATTACTGTTTTAATCAGTGTGTTCATTAAGAGCCTGCAGGGGTGATTGATGGTCAACAATATCTGAATAAGAACCAGGACTGCATAATTTAAAATCAATTTAAATGATTAAGATTGTAAAATGCTTTTTATTAAAATGCAATTAGAATACATAAATTACCTGACGTGAGGCTAATGTTAAGTTATAACAGCAGTGGGCACTTTATTTGTATATAATATGGAAAAAATGAATAAATCAAGTGGAAAAAAAGCATAGATGCTTAATGTGTTTTGCAATATTTACAAATGTGTATATTTTATGGTGTTATTTATATTGTTGTCTTTTTTTTCTTTTTTGTGTTGATTTATTTTGGTCCTTGTTAACAATTTTTCAAGAGGATTTTAAAGAAGAACAAATAACATCAAAGTATTTCATTCAAATGGAAAATAACAATTATAGACAGCAAAGGTGAAGGCCGATGCTTCTGCATATTATACCGCCCCTTTTTACTTATTATGTTCTCATGCATGAACTCACTTTCTACTAAGTTTAAGAAATAAAAAACAAAAAACAGAACATAAAAAACAAAACAACAGAATTAACAACAGAAAGACAAAAAAGGGAAACAATAACAAAAACCTGAAACATTTCATGCAAAATAATAATCGTATGCATTTCACAACAGCATAATTGCATTTTTTTTCTTTTCTGTTTATCAAATTCAAAGGTTTTTAACCTACTGACTAATGAAATTAACAAAACAATTAAACTTAACTATTAAACGTAACTGCTGAATGAAATGTTGTTTGGTCATTTCGTGGAATCCAGTTAAAAACCTTCGATTTGATGCATCAGCAGAGACAGAGGCAGGAGACGGGGGACAGACTTGGAGTGAAGGGGTGAGGAGAAGGTGGATAGAAAACGAAGCACGGAGACAAGGGACAGGTGATGACAACAAACCTCGTTGATCAGGAACTGGAGCTGGATGACAGCCGCGCCGCTCTCATGCTGACAGTAGCACTCCACGCCCGCACGGCCGAAGCTAAGAGTCAACTCAGTCAAGGAAAACGTGAAGTTCATGCAGATAAGTGACACAAACGCTCGGCACGTTTACATGGAGCCAAATAATCTGATAAAAATAGGTTTAAAAGCCCAAGCCGGTTAAACATGATCCATATAAACACCTCAATCATCTAGTTTCAACCTTTTCATAAACTAATCCATGAAAAAATCTTCTTCTTCTCCTCTTCAATGCCTCCGGTAGAAGTACGTTGGTATCACGCTGTTACTTGATTAAGAGCATTAAAATTAGGGGTCAACAGATTATCGGCCTGGCCAAATCGGGGCGGACATCTGGCGTTTTGCCGACTTTCTATATTGACATTTTATTTTAATGATCGCCAATAGAATAAATTAATGAAAAAGTGTGCGTATAAACCTCAACCAACACCAGGGAAGGCAGTCTGCAATACATGCAAAGAAAGAGTGAACATGGGAGGAACTTCTACTATGTAAAACCTCAGGGAGCTTGTTTTATGAATACATTTTAAAATTTTCCCTTGACTTTTTTGAAAAGGGAACTTGCTGTATATGATACTTAAATTTTCAGTTTTGATTAGACTTTTGCTAAAGACACTCAAACAAAGTTTTGTGTTGGGGGTTTGTTATATTTTTATATCATACTCTGAATATTGACAAAAAGATTTCTTTTTTATTTTAAATGCCATTCCTAATATCGGTTATCAGTCTCATTAAGTACTGTAATTTGTATCTGTATCAGCCCGGAAAAACCAATATCGGTCGACCCCTACAAGTTACTGTATTCATAATTTTTGTGCATGTCACACAGCTTCTCAAAAAACTGACCTGCAATCTTCAGATTGAGAAAAAGTGTGCATGCAAACGCAGCTACTGTCTATCCGTGTACTGTTGATTTTCTGATATAATAATGCTGAACAATGTGCGTTTAAATAAACACTTACTGATGACTTTCTAAAAATAATTTCAAGCCGACTGTAGGTGTCATTCATATATCGTTACGCCCACCCTTTAATGAACAGTTTGCCCCGTCGTCTCTGGCAGGAGGCCGTGCAGCGTCAGGGCCAGAACGACCAGTCTGAGGAACAGCTTCTTCTCAGCGAGACCGATTCTGCTGACTGAACACTGCTGCTATTATCAGTATTATTATAAGAATGTTTCCAGGGCGTAGCGGCAATTTTTGCATCTTTGTTTATCTTTTAGACCTCACATTTCTTATTCATAAAAATAAAAAAAAATACAAAATTGATTCCAAAAATAACGCCAAATATCCTTTCCAGTCACACCAGAGAAAATTTCATTAAAACAGACGAGTGAAACTGTTTTGCCCTCATTTTTCGGCTGTGCCGTGGTTAACAGGTGAATCAGCTTTAAAAGTAATGCATTTCCTTTTTGAGTAAGTGCTGTGCGGTGGATCTAATCAATGCTGATGTGAAGAGAGATTCGTATGGATTTCAAACAAAGCAACTGATACGTTTTTAGAAAAGTGGCTTAGTCAATAAATATTAAAAGAAAGTTGAAAATGTTTTCAATTTGAGAACAGAAATTGGTGTGGCAGCCGTGTTAGCAACCCAACCCAAGCCAAAGCATTTAACCTGAGGGGGGGGCCCTTCGTGTAAGCATTTTCTGAATTGATGATACATTATCCATATAATAAATGACCTAAACGTCTCCCATGCACTTTGTTTTGTATAATATAACATGACATTTTCTGTCATTAATTTTAATCCTTAACAGGCAAGAACATGAAACAACATATCAAAGTGCAGTCGGAGAACGCAGACCTCCGCCAAGACCAAATGTCCTATCTAACAACGTTAATTAAAGCAGAAATTATTCTTGTATCCGCTCGAGCTGCAACGATTAATCAGTTAATAATTAAATTAATCACCAACTAATATGATAATTGATTAATTGATACATTTTTTAGGGGAAAAGGGGGAAAATTCTCTGATTTGTGAATATACTCTTTTACTTTTCGTACTTCTACTTTTCGTACTTTCTTACTTTTTACTTCGTCGTCAACTTGGACTTCCGAAAACATTGACATTTCTCACAATTTTCTGACATTTTATAGACTACACTGTTCGAATCCAGAAAGTAATCTACAGATTTATAGCCGATAAAAATAATCGTTAGTTCCAGCCCTGGCATCCACCCGATAATTCAGATCTGCTCCAAAGCACTACGATTTCTTATTCAGCCCATGCTTCATCCGTCTACCAAGTTTCATGAAAATCAGCAGTAATCCTGCTGACAAACAGACAAATCAAACCAAAAACATAACCTTCTTGGCAGAGGTAACTAGTGAGTTATAAATAAAATCAGTGGGCTCCGTCTGCCTTATTTATTCACATGCGTCAGCCGCTATGACGGCAGCATGATAAACTTAACTCTCACCTCTCTCTATTGGACTGTTGAGTTCAGGTCAGAGGACTCCTGCCTGCTAAATTTGAGCATTCAGAGACAGCGGGGACACATATTCAGGCAACTGAAGACGTCTTAGGCCTCAATCTGAAGTGCTAAAAAAGGAACCAAATTGACTGCATTTACGGCAAATACTGCGGCCACAGTGGAGCCCTGTACGGTGGGCACAAAAGCATGGACATTTGTGGCTTCGCCTGGACCTCCTTTTTGATGAGCAAGCTCTATTTTCATGCTTTTTTATTCACTCTGGCACCTTATTTACCCTGAAAAACTCTTTTAATTAAAAATGTATTGATTAGAGTTGGAAAAATAGTATGTATTTTTGTTAAAAGTGGCGTAATCTCAGTGCATTTGGTCAAGTATAAATTTGGACGGAATGACAGATTATTAGATCCAGGAATTTTTATCATCATTAGGGACTGTTTGTTATTCATTATTCATGTTTGTTCATTCGTGCAAAATGGGGGAGGCATGTCAAATAAATCTTTAAGCACTGAGGAAGGACAGATGTTTTTTATTTTGGCTGATGGGAGGGGAATCCAACTTGCCTTCCAAACCTGCAGGCATGTTTTCCATTTTTTCAACATTTTCAGCATTTTCTTTTAAATATTTTGGATTTTTTTCTTTTCATCTAATTTTTTTTGCCAATTTATTTTTTATTCAAACTTTTTGGTGATTTTTAAAGGTAACATGCCTTCCAAACCCACAGGCCCGCCAAAATGAAAATCACCAAAATTACTCCATTTATTAGAGCCAGAAACTATGAAAACAAAAATTATCTTTGGATTTTGAAAATTCTGACCGTCCTTGAACACATCACATGTGACAAACATGCATTTTTTCCGAGGTTTCAGGCACCAGAACTGTAATGTATCCCCCCAAAAAAACTCCAAATACTTTCACAAACAGCTCAGAAACGAGGAGCATGATGAGGAAGAGCTTGTCAATTTCAACCAGCCTGTAATCACTTCCACAGATAGTATGTGCACCAATCGTGCACAAAAGAAGAAAGAAGCAGCACGAGATCTAATCAGAGAGAGAATCTGCAGACGGACGAATCAGCCACAAAGACAAAAAGCTGTTTCTCACACTCCTAATGTGATCACACTGAAGAAAAGCTCCAAAGACAGACAGTTGTGTTCACTATCAGAGTCCACTCTGAGCTGACACAGCAGACTATGTCCGAACAGGATTAACCAAGCTGTGATCAAACAATCCCTCAGTGCCTTAAACAAACTAAGGTGGGGTTGCAGCAGGAGACCGTTTCAGGACTCAACAGTGGAGCATCACTTCTGCAGTAGGATGGAGGCAAACACAGACTTTGAGACTTTAAGCCGGCGCCAGTCGCAGGCTGTTTGGCAACTGAACTCGCATTCACCCGTGACCTTTCTGCCCAGTTTTAGCTCCTGGCCCCGCAAGTTCTGTACAACATTTTTTCAGAATTATTAATGGATATCATGTCTCTACAGGTCCACAATGGAGGACTAAGAGTCATTAAGTCTGTTTCATAGCCTCTGGTCATGCATAAAAGAGAACAAAGCAGCAGTCTAAAGAGCAAAAATGTTAATATGTAACACTGTGGTGGATTCATGTTGCTTCAAAAGCCTTTATCAGAGGCTGCTGTTTATTTTCGGTGTGCATTAACTCATCAGTGTATGTAAATGTACAGGTGTCTGAGCTGATTCTGATGCAATGTGGGTTAATGGTGCTGCTGAGCCAAGCTACTTTCCAGGCAAGCAGGAAATTGCTAAGATTTTATCAATGTGGTGAGCAAGTAGAGCAGTCTGCTGGTACTTCCTTTTACGCTTCATGAGAAAAACCTGCACTGCGATCGTGTAAGCCACAGGTACGAACTAAATCAACTGAGACCGTTTCATACTGTGACTATTTCATTAGAAGATGTGCCTCGAGGATTGTGTGAGCACCGGAAGCTGAGTCACACTATTCAACTGTGACTTTGCATGTTACAAAATATCCCGCTGAGAGAGAAACAAAAAGTTCAAATGAGGTCCCTGTCATTAAAGCTGGGCAACATATCGATACTGCGTCCACGTCATGATGTGAGACTAGATATCGTCTTAGATTCTGAATATCGTTACATTGTCAGTGTTGTCTTTTCCTGCAGGACAGCACATTACTGATGTTCTTTAAGATTATTTTTTGGCTATTTTTACCTTTATTTTATAGGATAGCTTAAGCGTGAAAGTGGGAGTGAGAGGGTTAACATGCGGCAAAGTAAGAGAATGTGTCCACTGCGGCGAGGACACTGCCTCTGTACACCAGGTGAGCTATCAGGTGCCCCGACATCACTAATAATTACTTATTAATAATTGAATTATTTTGCGTAGGCATCAATTGTCAACCCGATAGCATTATCCCAATATTGATACTGAAGCATTTAAAAAATATATATTGTGATATTTCATCTTTTCCATGACAGATTATCAGCTTGGCTGAATATTGGGGCCGATATTTGGCATTTTGCCAATTATCTGTATTCAGTGTTTTACTTTAATGATCGCAGATAAAATAAATTATATAAAAAGTGCAAACCGATATATTTCGACTCATTTTGGCCATTGCTAACGTGAATGTATGCACGTTTTCTCGCCTGATTGCAGAGAACATCAAGTCTCTCCTGGTACTACCTTAACCCGGGTTAGATGTAAATCATGCCATATTTATACTTAAGTAACAAATTTTAAAGAAAAATTTAAAATTCATCCCGATTTAGCAGCTTGGGTGAAGCTCTTCCTCAGACAATCCTGACAATAGCCAAACCCAGGCAAATGTGACAAATCTCACAGCCTGTCATGTCGGTAGAAATGTTCATTTCAAAGCCGTTATCTGTCGATACTGATAACGTGCCGATATTTTCGTGCATCCCTATTTTAGAAGATGGCTGTTCAACACTGTGTTTACACTCACTGATAATAAAACAGTATCATAGACAAGGGAATCAATAAAGAATTGGACAGATGCGCAGAATCAGTAATGGCACTGGTATCAATTAAGTCTTACTAATTCCCATCTCTAACTAATGATAGTTCACTAAATATACTTGGGTTTTGGACTGTTTTCGACTGGAAGCAACATAAATATGTCACCTTGCAAAACTTGTATATATTTAAAAAAACATTTTTTTTTTTTAATTTAACCCTTTTTCCCCAAATTTTTTTAGGAATATTTAAAATAAAAAAAGTTTAGCGTTTTTTTCTTTAAAAAATGTCTTCCCCAAAAAAAGCTTCTTTTTTAATTTTCTTTGCAAAGTTTCATCTTTCTTTTCTCACATTTTTTGGGCAATATTTAAAGAGAAATTTTGATGATTCTATTCTTTAAAATGTTTGGCATCATTTATCACAGCAGGAAAACGTAAAAAGAGAAATTATCATTGAAGTATCAAATTTTAAATGGTCCTTTAACACATCACCATAGTATGCAGGTTTGTGAAACAAAATTCCAAGAATTTTCCAAAACATTCAGGGTATATGTAGTTTTCTAAAACTTTTCCAGGCCTGGATATGGCTATTTGCAAATTCCATAACTTTTCCAGGTTGAATAAATTTGGGTTTTGGGCTGTTTTAGACTGGCAGCCACATGAATATGTCACCTTGCAGAACTTGTATTGGGCTTCTTTTTCTCAAATTTTAGCTCAAACTATGAATCTAAATAATAATCAGCAGAATAATAAAAAAATAAGATATCTGTTAAGTGCAGCTCTGCATATCAACTGACATGTTATTAGCCATTTCGTTCTTAACGGAGAGGAAAACACTTTTTTCAACTCTGATATCATATCAGAAACTGATACTGAACATGTTGCTCTTTCAACTTTGTTCCTGCAACTTCAAGACAAACATCAACACTTCCCCATTTGGTAAACCAACGTGGTTTACCACTGAATTTCAGCATCAGCGAGTTTTCTTGTGTAGTCAAGTGATTACCATCAGGACAGGAAGTTCTCTTAATCATGCTAGCTGACGAATGACAAAACAGAAACACTTCTCTGCAGCCTTTCTTAAAGTCTGGGTCACATATGCCGAAAGAAGAGGAAGCTGCAGGCCAGTGAGCTGATTCTTTTAAAAGCGTTTCTGCACTGGAAGCTCATTAAAACAAACTCCTGACTTCCAGCATGACCAGTCAGCTGCAGGAGCATGTTGAAGGAAAATGCAATTTCGTGAAATATTGAATTCACTTTTTTTAACTTGAACTTTCCCTTTTTTAAAAGTTCAAAACATTTACTGCTGTGACCACCAGCCTCCACTCCCGTGTGGGTCAAATTCATTTTAATTACTGTTTTTGCTTCGGCTCCTAGAACAAACACAAGATGCAGGCCAGAATTTGGGAGCACGTGTATCAGAAGGAGCAGGCGACTGTCTACAGTAACACACTGATTAAAACACTGTAGTAGAGACACATCTTGTAAAAGCAGACATTTATTGCTTGTAGACACCTCATTGAGCTTATGTCTACTGAGCTGTGGCAGCGTTTCCAAACTCCGGGGGCAATGAGGTAGATCGATACAGCCTGTCTTTTGATAAATGGGCCTATTGCCTGAATGACAGTAATCCCATCAGCTCCACCTCGCACATTAGGACAACATGGAAGCACTGTGTTTCTGCGGGAGTCACCCTGTAAACACAGCGCTCTCTTAATCTAGAGAGTGGATAAAGACGAGGACAGAATGAAAATCTAAATAAAGCAGATGGGTCTTGCATGCAAGATATGCGCACATAGGGAAACCCTTCACAAATAGACTGAGACAACAACCTGGACCAGACTATCACATGCAGAGTTTAACAGTCTGTAATCCAGGGGCGGTTTTGTTACTGTGACTCACAGAAGTTAGCTGTAAAAACAAATTTTTATCCTCCAAAACAAACAAACTGACTCCCAACTTGCCGTGGGGCCGCGCAGCACCGGAGCAGCTTGATTGTGTGTGTGTTGTGCAAGTCCGGTGATGTTTACAGCACATATGAAGCGGCATCCTGGCACAGACTGGGCAGCACAGTTGATGAGGTTGGCTCCTCGGCATATGGCGGAGGAGCTGTTCATGCTACTGCAGAGATACCACTAATGAGCCCGGGTGCTCCAGGAGAAGGAGGCTGCTGGCTGCACAGAAACACAGCCGGGCCCGCGTCTTCCTCTGAGCTCTGCACTTTGCTCTGTGCGGTTTGTTGTGTTGCATGACAGGAGGCAAACTGAGGTCTCTTACTGTATGAATTCCCCGGACTTTAAGGAATGCTGAAGGGCGACTTGGCCATGTGACGTTTGTGGACAGAGTGTTAGATGCGCAGGGTTTGTACACATTTTTACCAATAATTTCCATGACCTTTCCATGACGTCAAAGCAAATTTTAAACGCCATACATTCTCAGAAACAACCATCAACACTCCTTATTGGTTCTTTTTCATTACTATGTAACAGCTTTTTTAAATATATATTGATATATTTTTAAATGACTTCAGAACAGGATTAGAACTGAATATTTCAATATAACTTAGGGACTGTTGAGGGGAGTGAGTGTGGTGCAAAAGGAGAAGTGTCAAATTACCTAAGCACTTGGGAGGAACTAGTTTTTATTTTGGCTTAAGGGGAGGGACATACAACTTTAAATTTCGGCATTTTATTTTTATCTTACTGCTGATTTTTTGAGAATATTTTTTATTTTCTTTAAAAAAAATGTTGGTTTTCTTTATTTAGACTTTTTTTCTTTAAAAAAAGAGGCCTTTCTTTTTCTTTTTTTTTAAAAAAAAGGTTGGCGGATGGCCATTTTTTCCCATTTAAATATTTTTGGCAATATTTAAAGAAAAAAATGCCAATCTTCTTTTTCCTTAATACAGTTTTTAGATTTTTTTTTCTTTTTTTTGTTTGGGCAATATATATAATTTTTTATTTTTTATTGGCAATTTTTAAAAAAACATTTTCTTTTCTTTATAAAAGTTTGGCCTTTTTTTAAAAAAAAATGTTTGTCAATATTTGCCTTTTTTTAAATTTTAAAATATTTTACACCACTTAACACAGCAGGAAGATGTCAGAAAAGATATTATCGTTGAACTGGTGTGTGTTGTTATGTTTGTGTAAGTGTTGCACTGAAATAATCCAAGCTTTACTTTCCTTGTGTGGCGTCATTTCCTCATGAAAAAAAAAGAAGGATACAGCCTCAAAGCTCCACTCTGAGTCCCGACGGCCAAGATTTTCTGCACGGGGTCAAAAGCCATCGAGGATGGTTGATATGGGAAGCCATGACGCACAGTCTGCAGGAAAGAGCAGAATTTATATTAGACCTCCAGTCAGCTAATCAATCATCTGCTACACAGTCAAGCTGGCTTTACTGGGGAAAAAAACAAAAAACATTATCATAATCTCCTACAAATGCAATCCATCAATGTGGAAAATTAGTCTCCTTATTAAAATAAATTAGATAAAGCATAAACATTAGCGCAGATGGGGACTGGAATATTTTCTCCTGATATCCGCCTGACATGGGGGCAGGCTCAATCCTGTAAAACATCAGAAATAAATTCATTTTATCCATCCTGAGGCTCACATTTTCAGCCTCGGAGTGCACTTCACTGCCAGGATCTTGCAGCCCCCCCCCCAGCCAGCCACCAAAATGTTATCATCATCAGGCATCTATAACTCAATTGTTTCGGGTTGGAAACCTTGCCCAGCCATCCATAAGCTCTGCGCGGCTTGCAGCAGTGTTATGTAACAGGTAAAGCCGTGGCCCTGTAACCTAGGGACCTGACCCGTGCTGCCTCCAGCTGGGACCGGAGCTGGTGGGCCGGCTCTTTAAGACGCTCAGCACATTTCTCACAGGCAAAAGCTTCGCAGACAAATTATTAAACTGTACGTGATTGAAAATTAGTTTTAGGAAATCATGTTTGTAGAGCAGTGCGGCCGCGGTTTAAGTGAACAATTAGGGATGGGAATCGCCCATGGATACGATATCGAAGTCACGATACAATTGCAATGACAAGTATTGCAATACATGACCTTTTTTCAACTTTAAATAATGTTTGTCAACATGTGTTTTAAGCATTCTGTGCATTCTATTTTTGGCATTTTTGTTGCAGAAAAATGTATCTCGTGGACTAGAAAAACATTTGATTGTATTATTCAACTAGGCTACAAAAAGGTGAATTTCTATTTGTAATATTAATATAATATAATTTATAAAAATAACAAATTGATACTTGACATGTTGTTGTTCTATTCTTCACCTGAATTATTATTTTATGAGGTTTTAATATCAGATTTTAGCAATGTGATTCACTTTTATGGTCGGTTGCTTGCTTGGTTTACCTCACACTTAGTGCAGCACATTTATGCTTCCACCTGGAATAAAATGTGTTAAAGAAATAGAGTTTTGGTTGCTTGCTTTTATTGTTATCGTTTGTTTTTCACCTGAAATTAAAACCTGAGAAAACATATTTAATTTCTTGCAAAAATATGGGGAGAAGGCAGCGAGCAACTTAACCAGGTTTGGCCCAAGAAATTGGCAAGAAATTAGTAAAAAGTTGCAAAAGAAATTACATAAAAATAAGGAAAAAAAAAAGAAAAAAGAAAAAAGAGGGTGACTCCCAAAAAGTGCTGAAAATTAACTATGTAAAATTATATTATATTTAATATATAAGTATAACAATTATGAATATGTTTGGGTTTTTTTTAATTCCCCAATTTTTAAAAACAAAACTCTGGGTCATTTTCTTGTTCCTTTTACTAACTTCTTACAATTTGTGGGACATTTACCACCAAGTTGCTCACTGCCCTTTTCCCCAATTTGCTCATGTTTTAAAGGGTTAAACAGAGTATAAAAGATGCCAGAACACAGCACAAGAAAACAGTGATCAAGAGTACAAAGGGTTAAGGGGATGATCCATTTGTTTTAGACTTTGGCTTCTTGACCTCCCCCGTCACATTTCTTATTTTTTACTGTGTTACATTCCCCCGAAGGTGAATGCATAAAGCCATCTGGATCTGGATTTTGTGCAGTTTTATGTGTGACCAAATAAAATAAAATGTAAAAACATGAGTGGTGTTTTAACCCTTTAACATCACAGTCACACAGGTTTTCTTTTGCTGCATTCAGACTTTTTTCCACCAGCATTTTAACCTCTGAAAGTTGAGAGAACTGGTTTGATTTCTTTAAAAAGAACATTGGAAAAACATAATAAGCAACTTGGCAAAAAATGTCACGCAAACTGTTAAGAAAAAAACAGTGAAGGTGATGAGGAAATTATCTTAAAACAACAGGGAAATCTCCTATAGTAAGAATTCTCTTAATTATGTATTTAAAATGATGTTATGATTTCTTTAAGCGCTTTCTTAAGGTCATTTCCTTTTTCTTGTTTATTTCTTTGCTTACTATTTTTCTTAGTCAAAACTGCAGAGCTGATTAGCCTGTATACATAATGAGTGACTTATATTATGAATCATTTTAATTATGTTTTTTAAATGATGTTACAATTTCTTGAGGTTATTTTCTTGTAAGTTTTTCAGAGACTTTAAAAACATATGAACCTATATGTTAAATCTAAATGCTCTTGCTTTCTTCGTCAAAACCGCAGAGAACTGATTAGCTTGTATACATAATGAGCAAATTATATTAATAATCAAATTAATTATATATTTCAAATTGTTAAAATTTCTTTTTTTTCTTATTTTCTAGTAATTTTTTAGTAAGTTTGTTTTTACTAATGTCTTGCTATTGTTTTGGCAATTTTTTCTTAAGCATCTAGAAATCAAGTCAATTTGCCTTAGATATACATTAAATCAAAATGCTCTTGCTTTCTTAGTCAAAACTACAAACTTGATTAGCTTGTATACATAATGAGCAACTTATTTTAATAATTACATTAATCATATATTTAAAATTATGTTACAATTTCTGTTTTTCCCAGTAATTTTCTTGTATTTTTTTAAAAAATTTTTTACTGATGTCTTGCTGGTGGTGGTGTGGCAATTTTTTTTTTTTTTATAAAAAGAAGTGAAGCTATATGTTAAATCTAAATGCTCTTGCTTTCTTTGTCAAACTGCAGGGAGCTTATTAGCTTGTTAAATTGCAGTAATACTGAAAAACAGTGACTTGAGGCGACGATTCAGTGCAATGCAAACAGCCGTGATGCTATGACAGCCAGGAAACAACCATGGGACACAGCCAGGCACGGCACTCAATAATCAGCATTTATTCCCTGTTAATGTCAACTTGTACTTTAATATCTGGAGTACACATACATATATGTATATAATTTGCCTAGTCGAGTGTTATATGGGAGCACTGGTGTGGTTTCCATGCCATTAAACAGTGGTGGTAGGGATGAAAACAACGCCAGTGTTGGGTCACGCCGCTGTCATCTGACTGTCAGAGCGAAAACAGTCCGTTAATGTTGCTGCTGTGGACGGAAACCCACCTTACAGAGCTGGAAATGCTCCGACTGGAGAGTCTCCTGGATAACGTCGTTTTCCCGGGGAGTACCCGGCTGGGCAGTTGCGGAGGAAGAAGAAGAAGAAGAAGCCGCTGTCAAGCCGTCCAGCACCTTTCTAATGTTAAACTTCTTCATTTTCCTCCAGTTCAGACGTTGAGAAAACAGACGAAGCGAGCGACCATAAATTGGATATAGAGGAGCGCGAGAGAGGGGGGGGTGGCTGCTAGCTAGTTAGCCGAAATAACGCACACTTAATATCTTAATGTGAACATCTCACATGTTACGGAGGGTGTTGCCAGCGCACTCTCCAAAAGCACCCGACTCACGAGCATTGATTAAGCGAGTCCTTTCCGATATCGGTGTTAATCCGCCATTTGTGTAGCCAGCTTTGGCGTTATTCGATCGGGATCAATCGTTTCCGCGAGCTGTTTCCCCGGTCAGGGCTCAGCGGGTAGCAAACTGGCTACGGAAACGCAGTGAACTGCAGCGGGGATTGAGTCTGCGCTCTGCTGTCACCCGGATGCTGGGGCCGGTGTTACGGCGTTTTCTGTGACCTGTCGGATTCTGTGACCTCGATACGATCGTTTTAGCTCATAAACGCTTTAACTGCAGCTGGTTTCTGGATTTTCATAACGTGCAGCGAAAAATGTGACTTTACAGCACGCGCATTTTGGTAGAAATCGTTGCTAGTTGAGTCCAAGTGTTTTTAATTGGGATATTTTATTCTGTCAGGTTGGAGACAGGCCATTCATCGAAATTTACTGAAATGTGGGTTTATTATTTATGTATTTTATTTTATTGATAAAGCGAGTGCCTCAATTTTTAAGCACCTTCACAATTGTTGTTGTGTATTGTGATGGATAATATAATATCATATAACATCATATCATATCATATCATATCATGTCATGTCATGTCATGTTATATATATTATAGACAAATCTAAAAATATTATATTATTTATTACATTATATTATCAATCACAGTATACTATACTTGGTACACATGGTACACTTTATGATGCCAGTTCATAAAATGTTTGGAATAGTTTTTGTTTTTTTCATGAAATAATAAACATACATACATGGTACACATACACACACACACACACACACACACATATATATATAATATGGATAATATAATAAATTATATAGCTGACAACAATTCAAAAACCTCCTTAAATAACTAATATACACAGTGTAAATAATAAATTAAAAAATGAATATTCATAACAACAATAATAGGAATAATATTAATAATAATATTTTTTTAAAAAAATATCATAAGTACATTTAAAACCATGGTAATTTAGCACTTTAAAATACACATGATTCTATTTTAATAACCCCAACAGCTCAAGAGTTTTCTAACAAGCCCCAAAATTGTAAGGAACACTGCAACAAAATCTTTTTGATTTTTTTTTTTCGATTAGGCAACAGCAAAACAAAAATGATCAGAGGAACCTACTATTCAAATTTTCATTTTGTTTTGTGGCCCCCTACTGGCTGAAGCAGTAGTGCCTTGAGGCTGCGCAAAAGGAGAAGCTGAACCTTGTGACAGCTTTCAAAAACTTAAAAGTCTAAAAAATATCTAATAATAATGCAGAGGCAGAGAGAAAAACAGATCAGTCCACTGAAACTGGACATTTAAATCTGCTCTACATGATCCTCTTTACTGAAGATCTTTCCCAAAGAAATCTGATACCAGGTTTGTCCTTTTGTAAACGGTCAAGTTCCCAATTCAGAATCCAATCTATTGTGTGTGCAAGAAAATAGGCCGTGTTTCCTCCTTCTTCTTGTTCCCCTAGGAGGAAAAAACAGGTTACTTTACCTCCACAGAGAATCAGAAACTAGAAAATCTGGTTTAATGAAAACCAGAAAACCTGCTTAAACAATCACCTTAATGATCTGTCATTTGGGAGGGTCACTTGTTTTAATTAGCTGAGGTTTCTTCACTGATTGTGTAATTGAGATGACACATTGTCGGGAGTTAAGCAGCACTCCTTAAATAATACATCTGAAACAGACATATGGAAGAGATGAAAGATAGTAGGCTACATGGGAAATCCCAACAGTGTTTTACCATGTCATTTATATTTTATACATCGTTTCATCATTTATTTTACGAGGGTTGTGGCACTACATAGATTAAAGATTTTTTAAAAAGTGAACAAACAGGGTTTTTAAAAGAAAACTGAGATCCTAAAAATCTCTAAATCTTGGGTTTCCACTCTATTGAATGTTTTGGAATTACTCTGAAAAATATTTCTTCTATATAAACCAAATATATTATTTGTGCTGTGGCCTGCTTCAGTAAACAAACCTGGGCCCAAATCATTGTAGAAATATTCACAAAAATAACTGATTGACAACAAAAACAAATATTTTTTTAATATACAACTTAATTATTAGCTCACACTGCAGAGGTAGGACTCACATTATGTTTTAATGCATTGGCTTTGAATATAGACAATAAACTTGTGCTGCTTTGCTCCAGTTTTCCCTCCCTTTCTGTTCAGATCCCACATTAAAAACCCACTCAATTCATATAAAATATAAAACTACAATAGGATATGAAACCTAAACAACATTAATTTAAACACACCAAAAAGAAGGCCCTGATCTTTAGCTACACTGAGTACACTAAACTCATGTCCTCATTATTGTTTTAAGGAAATGACAGGGTTTTATTATCTTGAGCAGAAGCTTATATTCTACAATTTGACATCAATTTCACATGGTGAGTTTTATTTTATTTTTAAAATTGATTTCTATTTATTATTTCGCATAATATTCCTGTTTTTGTTATTGGAATTGCTTGCTCAGTGCTTGCTGTCGTGAACTGTACTCTCTTGAATGTTAAATGTGCCTTATTGATTGTACAAAAAATAAAATATTACAAATAAAAAATAATAACTGTATTTGCACTTATGTGTTTTGAACACTAGATGGTGCAGTCTACCAACACTAGACCACGCAGCTGTCTGACAGCAGCTGTCGTGGTGGAGGGCTCCCCTGAAAGACAAAATTCAGCACCATGGACAGCAACATATGGATTCCTGTCCCTGATTGGTTGTCTCAAAGGTTTGGATATAATCCGTTTGAATGACTAGGTTCATTCACATTCTGGCATTATTGCACAAACACTATGAATTAGCTTTTTTTATGCAATAGAGTTTAACAAACAGAGGTAATTATCATAGATGATCATAAACTGGGTCAGTCAAGACACAATAAGAGGCCAGCAGAGGCCCAGCAGGGCTCCTACACTTCATCAACCTTTTCACAAGTTTGACTAAATTGAAATTTTCATGCAATCATGAATATATGAAGGAAGCTGCCAGCAAAAATGTTCACTGGAGGGCAGATAAAATAGGGCAATATGAATAATGCACAAGTAACGGGATCTGATGCAGAGAGTGTGACTCCCATTCAGACTGTCAGATTCATAAACAACAAGTCAAAAGGCTGAGCTTTGTGTCTGATGAGAAAACAGTATCGGGGACATCATCCCTGTTTGACTCCTGAATTTAGGTCTGCGGTATCTGGGACATAAATCCATAATTAGCAGTTGTGTTTCACTTCTTCTCTCGCTTTCCCTCGGGCACAATTGCCACACGAGGTAAATTTCCTTCCTGGCTTTTATGTTGCAACTCACTTGATCAGCAAAGTGTGTATGTACTGGTGTAATAATAAAGCAGTAATTTAGATTTATGGAGCAGTAAATAAAAACATAAACATGACATACCTGCATAGAGCCTGAATTTGGACAAAAGCGACTGTGTTTAGGTACCTGGCGGCAGGATGTGGAACAGTTCCCTTGATGCACAGCAAGGACACTGAAAAGTAAAACTACAGGACAGCAAAGAACAGATTGGTGTGCAAAAATAACCTGAGTAATACACAACATGTCAGTGAGCATAAAGGACAAGGTTTCACTCTCCCAGATATCTACAAAACAATGCCTTCAACCACATCGCTTACACAGTGGCATAAAAGAAAGTAACAAAAATACCTAAAAAAAGGAGAAAAAAGTTAAACAAACAAGAAAATGACCTTGAAAAAAAAACTAATTTTGAAACATAATTTTAAATATGTAATTTTGATAATTAGAAACATAGTTTTTCCCAGGCTCTTTTTTTCTATTTTTCCTTTCTTTTGAAAACAATTTTCAAAATCAACAAATTTCTTGCAATTTGGTGAAAACTTCTTGCCAAGTTGCTGACTCCCTGTTCTCCCTTTAAAAAAAAAAAAAAAGAAATCACAGCACTTGGCTCATGGTTACAGGGTGTATAATTATAAAAGGCGTCTGAAATCAGCACAAGAAAAGTGATGTCGCTGCAGGTTTCAAAGGGTTAAGTCAAGGATTCGAGAATGTCGTTTCCTCTCTGTCTCTCTCTGCATCAACAAATCTAACTAACAAATGCCTCAATCAGATTGGCTGGCTTCCTATTATAGAAAATAATATATATTTGATGTCAGTGGATGATTAAATAAAGCATAAGTGCTCTGTTCCCTCCAGCTCTCTGGGCGGTATGTAGCATATTTCTTCCCTCCACCAAAATCAGGTCACGCTGATAGCTTTTCTCCGCTATTGGCCATATCGAGTCAGGCTGCTCTGCTTATGCATGGGTCTTAGCTCATCTCACTCTGAAGTGATTAACAGATAATTATATGCATGGGTTGCATAACAGACAAGTAACACTCGGAGCTGAGATTGAATAGGTTGTCATTTACTGAGGAATGTTTAACAGCTTCAAATACAAAAAAAATGTTTTCTTTCTTTCTTTCTTTGTAGTTTGGGAAAATGTCAGTTGTGACTCTCATTACGGTCACCAGAAAGTCTTAATTTTGCAATGAGTGTTACAGACTTTTCCCAGCAGGACGTGCATCATGCTGATTTCTTTATTAGCCCGACTGTATCAGTGGATTACCGGAGAAATGAGTTCAATCATCTCCACAGAGGTGTTGATGAGGCGGCCCACACAGTCCACACATTAGTGAGGAAATTGAAAGAAAAAATACGTAACAAAAAGCTGACATAGCTTCTACGTGGTGGCTGTGGCTTCGTGGCTCGGTATCAAAAACAGGTCATGTTAGAGCGTTTAACCAGTAGCTGCCGTTGTTTGGCTCTTTGCCTCAGAGCCGTGGTCTCCAGCAGCACAATGACTGGCTCTGACTCTCCTCGGGAGGCTCGCTCACTTTGATCCCGTCCCCGCGGTGCTCTTCATTGGACAGGCCGGTGTCGCAGAGCATCATTTGTTTGACAAGGAAGGCACCTGCCTCATCAATATTGATATTGTCCTATAAATGGTGAAGGGGGAATATGATTTAGAACATTGTGTATGCATCCGTTGAGTTAAGAGTTTGGCTCGCCGGTCGAAACCCTGGCTGCAAGTTGTTCCTGTGTGTTAATATTTGAACACGTTTTATGAGCATGCTATATAGCTGCAGTGTTAAAGTTCACACATGCAGCATAGTGTAACCTCATGCAATTCTAATTGTGAGCCACAAGATCTGCTGGTGGCTTTACTGAGGCAGGAGGGAGCTTCAGCAATAAAAAATAAATTCTTTCAAATGCAAAAACCGTCAAACACGCGAATAATTACATAAATAATTCACTGAGCCAGTCAGTCGAGAGAGCGTGAAGTTAAAATGATGAAACCAAGCCCTTTTTTCTGTGACAAAATACAGTCTAGTTGTTCAAAAGGCAAATAGATAAAGAATTCCTGACACGTTATAGCAAGAATATGTAGCTTTGCTGAACAGTAGATAGATACTGTGGCTGCAAGTTACAAATAAATCTTTCTCTATCCACTGAAAACTATAAATATACAGATTTATCTATTTTTTTAGAAAGTAAGGTACATTGGAACATAGTTGAAAAATCAATTATTTTTTAATGAAAAGCTGTAATTTTGGAGATATAGGGTTTTCTTTTAGACATTTTTTTCATACAAACCATTTTAATCTTATTCAGACCTTGCAGGTAAGCATAGGCATATGTGGTCCTGTGGACAAGTTTCTCACTTTAGAGTGTTAGTGGTCTAATGTGCATGGCAACATTAAACTGTTCTGGGACAAAAATGTGCTTTTGTGCTCTTAGTAGCCCACCACCCTACATGAATATATTAAGAAAAATCTACCAACTTAGTATAAACTTAAATATAGTAATGAAGTTGTTGAAATTAGATTTTGATATGGTATTATTACAGGTCATGCCTTGGTTAATATCATGCTTAAGTGGTGCAAATTCTCTGAAAAATGTTAAATCAATTAAATGATCAAAGATGAGTAATATGTGAGAAATGGGGCTTTTCAGGATGTCCTACGTGATCATGGGGCAGTTTCCCATGTAGTTGTTGGTTATCAAGTCCTGACTCTATTTTGAAATACTGTATATTAACTAATATCATCATAACAAGGGAAAAAAAGTAGTGAAGAAATTATAATATTATATTATTTGGTCCATCTCTATCCAGTTCAGGCTTAAGTTAGTAAATAATCCCTCTGAGAACATTTCTCACTGCCAGTATACACAGATTTTCTTCTGTCATAATAAGCGAAAAACACCACACACCTTTGCAGAGGTCTCAAACCAGCCCGTGAAGCGGTTGTCTTTACAGAAGCTGTCCAGAGACGACAGCAAGTCTCTGTCCCATCCTGTCAGGTCACATTTGTTGGCCAGCAGGACAGCGGGGACCGGATGTCCACCGTCGAGACAGACTTTGTTATCCAGGTCCTGCTTCCACGCTGAGGCAGCCTCCAAGGTGGAGCTGTTTGTAATGTCAAAGACCACTACAGCTCCCATCGCCCCTTTGTAGTACACTCTGGACATCTTCTTAAACCTCTCCTGGCCTTGAGGGAAGAGAAAATAAATCCTTGTGATTTATGCTGCACCACAGCCTGTGCTCAAATCTCACTCCAAGAAGGAAGATTAATTCATTTTTCACAGATAGGCTGTTGTTATTTGGCAAAGGGCTTACAGTTTCTGGATTTGAATTTAAAGTTTGCACGCAGTCAGTAATGCCACTGTTTGTTTAACATGTGGGATTTGACATTTAGCCTAAATCTTAGGTAACAAGTGAGAGACTAACAAAAACAATTTTCTGAAATAAAACAGTATGTTTCCATGGACACTGGTGTTGAAATTACAACACTGAGGAAAAAGGCTGAAAGTTTCCAGTCACTCCGACATATCCCACTGTGAAGGTATCCAGTTACAGTTATAGTGTAATCACAGCATGATTTATTCGAGTTTGGAGGTAATTTTAGCAGATTGGATCTCACATAGACTTCTGTAAAGGTCATTTTTAATAACAAAAGTCATTTCCGCACTGTCTGTTTTTTCACTTTAGATTTCCTATCCTTTTTATAATTTATTTTTTGAGATACATTTATTTTGTTTGGATTTTTTTGCCGGTAATAGATTATCCAAAATATTTTTGTTTACTGCTAATATGATGTTGAAATTAAATACAAATTCTTTTTACATGAAATAGATTTAAATATGTGATTTGAAGTTAACATAAAAACAAATGAATTGAATTTGAACAGAGTCAAAAGCTGTGATGGCAGTCGCCGCTAACAGTTACACTGCTACGCTAATTTAGCATTAGCCAGGTTTTTATTCTCCATTTAAACTGGGTTTACCCATTACCTCATATATGGATTAAAAAATACATTCCAAAATATTAGTTTATTTTAATGTATTTCAACTACAGATAAAACCATGGCAAACACTAATAATTATATTTGTTTTTAGATTTAGTGAAAGCTAGCTACGCTGGCTAGGCTAGCTTTCACCTGATGCAGTTTTGCTTTAGCTGAAAGCTAAAAAAAAGTCATTTAATTATGTGGAGTAATAAGTAAATTGATCAAAATATCTGTTTTAAAAAAGCAGTTTCAACTGTAGAAAACAGCTAGGGAGAAACTAATAAGCACATTTGTTTCTGGCTTTTGCAAAAGCTTTTTCTCTGGCTAAGCTAACTTTCATACAGCCATCTTGCTTTAGCTGTAGCTTTGTTTTGTAGTGACTGCAGATTTTAAAAGCTTCAAGGACACTACACATTTGACTGGTATGATATATTTTATATGATTAAACAGACGCAAGGAAGTCAGATTTCATTCTATGATATTTGTGGGACAAAACAGACTTTATAATCTCGAAACTCACCTGCAATATCCCAAAGCTGCAGTCTCACCACTGTTTTAGGATCCCATTCGATTGTTTTAAGAGCAAAGTCAACTCCAATAGTTGTTTTGTATCCTTCATTAAAGCGTTTATTGACATAACGCAAGATAAAGCTTGTTTTTCCAACCTCAACATCCCCAATGACTAAAACTTTAAACAGCGTTTCTGTGTAGAGTGACACTGAACTTTGCGCCATGTTGTAGTCGACCTGTGCAGGTACAGACAGGCAAAATAAACTTTATCCTAAGCCATTGCAAAGCTGATTCTCGTCCAGTTTTATGAACATTAGCTCATAAACATGTGCGTTTTATATAATCTGCGTGCTCCCTTTATGACTACTTTTAGTGTTCCCGTTTTGAGTTTCTTCCTTCAAACCGAAGCCATATCTTTGACCTTTGATTCAAAACAGCTGTCAGACGAGGCAAGGCCGAGAACACAGACCCAGCTAATGTTTCACCATGAAAAACAGGAGAGGCATAAAAAATATTTAATTTACTCCAATCAAACAAGTGTCCTTTTAAATGCTCTACAGGAAATATTTGTTTGAAATGGCAGACTTAATTTATACTGTGTATATATCAGGCTGCAGCTTATTCAAAGTATTACTAACAGTAACAGTAGCACTTCATCACATACGGTATTGATAAGCTCTTAATATTTAGGAAATTGATTGGTGCACACAACCAATCACACAACAGAAGCATACACAGCTAATGAGTTATTTCTAATACTGTAATGCATATAGATATTATAAGAATATCAAAATATGATACACAATTCATACATTCACAAAACGTATGTCATTTATCTTATACATACATCTATACAATTATGAAATCACATGTCTATTTATAAAAGATACAAATTTGGAACTAGCATAACTTGCAACTCAACTCGCATTTCAAGACAGAAATGAGATAAATGTACAAAAGGAAAAAATCTTAATTAAAATGTGGCACTTGAACTTGTCTTCTGCTACATTCGTGACACAGTCAGTGCTTGCTTGGCAGTACTGTATCGATAAAAAAAATTCACAGATAATTCACAAACTTTTTTTTCAGCAAGAAATCATGTTGTCATATAACTTTTGAAAGTAAACTTTTTTTACTCTGCTCTTCCACATTAAAGTTTAAGTTTGACATTTTGGGAAAATGTTTGCTTTCTTGTCTAGAGTTAGAAAAGAGGACTGATATCATGGTCACATCTGTACACTAAATATAAAGCTACCACCGATAGGCAGTTATAGATCTGCCTCTAAGCTCACTACCAATACCATATATCTAGTTCCTTTAATTTGTATAAAATGTGATTTAAAAAGACAATTTATCAATAGTCATCTTTAGAAAGAGGCAGCTCCATTTCCAGTTTTAATGCTAAAGTAAGCTAAAGGCTGCTAGCTGTAGCTTTATATTTAGAGCACAGATGTTAATGCAGGTGAGGGACCATCGCCTGCTTGCAAATTAGCTTTCGGTTAGTTTAGCCTGCAAATAAGTACAGAAAAATATGTTTTTCATACATTTTCCATTTCCCATATCTTATGTGGGCCACTTGTATCTTTCATTGCTCACATTGAATGAAAGTTGACGGGAGGCAAATATTCGCCTATGCTAATTTCACGTATGTAGTGAAGCGATATTCACGATAAATGTGGGCAGCGCCACCGCCTGTTGTGACCATAGACTGTAAATAAACGTGGACGACGCGCCCCCACTTACCCTCGTTATGCTGAAATGAGGTTAAAATATCCCGGATACGAGCGTTGCCATCTTGCGAGGGTGACGTCATGGAGAGCCCGCATCTGCGCAGTAGCGATATCCGCGTTGGGGGAATTCCCGCCCAAACACCCATCGGACCAATCGTGAGCAGTTCCATTGAATGTGAGCGCGCGGATTGGCTGTCACGGCTGTCATGACGGAAAATCCCCTTTTTGTAGAATTAACTGATAACTCATTAAAACCGTACTTCTAAAAAAAAAAACAAAAAACAAATACTTTGACAAACATTAGGGTGATGAGAGGAACCTTCAGTGACAGAAACCATCTTTGGGAAAAATGTATTTGGCATGTACTTTGAGTTTTTATTTTAGCCTATGTCCCATACAATAACATAGAGGGGCGGGCTTCATGACCTATACTGCAGTCAGACACCAGGGGGCGATCAAGATTGAAATGCTACTCTTTGGGGGTCATGTTGTCCATTTTTATATAAAGTCTATGGTCTGTTCCCTTGGATTGACTGGGAGTGAAAGGGAGATAAATATAAACCAATGCTAATTTTGCACATTCGACCGTCCTCTTCAAGTAGAATCAATCCTCGACTGCTCCACAAGAAAGCAAACAAGTGGGGTTTTTTTCCCCAAAATGTGTAACTGTTCCTCAATTTCTGGTAAAGAACAAAACACAGAACGTGTAACATAAAACATATTTTCTAAAAAATATTGTTGACAAATCAGCTTGTTTTTGCATTACATACAGTTTTCACCATTATGTCGCCCTGTTTAAAATCAGTAAACTCATCTGCTTATGTTGCCTATATTTCTCAAATAAATCTATTTCTATTAATAAATTTACATACATACCGTAGTTGTTTTGTCTCGTTAGCTCAAAATCTATTTTAGCCTAAAAGCTTAAGTTAGCATATAAATATGTTTGTAAAAGGCGAATTCTTTCACTACTGTAGACAACGACTAAAAGAATTTTAAAATGTGGCGCCTTGTTGTTCACTCTTATCATATAAGTGCTATCAGTTTGAGTGAAAAATGACTTGTTAGACCACAGAATGACTTTTTCCTTATATATCATCATATACAGCACAAGTCATTATAAAGTTGAAAATTTACAGTAGTACTACTGGAAACACCCAGTGTGCACCCTCACAGAGTTGAGGAGCTTTGCTTGTAGTCTCTGAGTATGACGGAAGCATATGTCACATTAGTAGGACTGCACAAAATCGACTCGGACACGGGCGAGTTGGGAAAGGGGCTCACTGGAGGAGCAGCGCAATCTCGGAAAGGGGACGGAGGCATCAGAGCCAGAGAGTCCTCCATGGCTAGTTTGACCGCGACCAAGTCCTCCTCGTCGTGAATCTGGGCGTTGTTGTACATGTAACCATGGAGAAGGCCAAACTGCTCGTTCTCCATCTCCTCCTCCTCTAGAGGGGAGGTGGGCTCCTCATCGAACAGGTCCAGGTGCGGAGGCAGGACGGGGTCTTGCTGGATGAGGTGGGCCTGGTGGTATACGGGCATGCCGCCGCTCACGGACTCAGGCATGCTAATCATATCATTGAGCTCAGGGATGTCAATGTTGAATTTACCCACCACCGCCTTCTCCTGCAGGTGGTCCATGATGACTTTTTGGGGGAGAACGCAGTTTGGCTGCAGATGCTGAGGTGTAAAGAGTTCCACCTCCTCCACGTCCTTTATCAGCCCGCAAGCAGGAATTTGCCCGTGTGGCATCATGGGGGGAGTGATGGGGGGATTGTATCTGATAGGGTCACTCTCGTCCTCCTCGGCCACATTGTACAAGGTCTTAGTGCTAAGGTCTGAGAAGTCCCTGTTTTGGTAGGTATTAGTTAAGGGTTTGATGACAGCCATCTGATTCGAACCTGCTTCCTGTCTCTTCACATGCACTGACAGTCTGTGCCACGTGTGATCCCCTTTTGGAGGATGTCTTGCACCTGGTTCAGACCATGACACAGACTTTCCATTAGAACTATGAACAGAATAAAGATGGCTGTTACTTCACAGGAACCGAGAAACGTGGAAGACACAAAAGCATTTCTGTTTCATGCAAGAGACAATTACCTACGAGTCTTAAAAACTGAAAAATGTATATCTAAAAAAAAAATCTATGTTCTATGTAATATTCCAGGGTATCTGCAGGTCTTGCAAAGCTTTAAAGGCCAAGAAAATCATCGACGCTTGATGGGCAAGTGTTGATTTAGCAATTAATTTATATATTTTCCATATAATTCATCCATGCATCCCATCCTGCTTATCTGGGACCAGGTCACTTAATTTAATTAGTTATAATATTAGGTATTATTGTTAGATACTGTATTGCTCGAAAGTACCAAAAAAGGAGGATATAAATAATTCTAGGCCATTTTGTCCCTGCTGGTTTTCCATACTTTGGTGGTATCTAATGAAAATGGAAGGAGTCTCTGTCTTTCTGGATTGCTCCAGTGGGATCCAAACTTAGATACTCACAAGCTACTCATTTGGTACTGATTCCTTAAAAAATATACATATAATAAATGATAGAAACACAAAACATGGAGGGCTGCAATATTTCCAAACATTTTAAGTACTTTTGTTGAATGTTTGAGCAAAAGCAGCCCTGATTTTGAGGTGGCTCGCGTCAAATGACTGTGAAAACCTATGTGACATCAGAACGGCTGCACACAGTCACGTGTTTCTGCAACATGCAAATACAAAATACAGCAAGATGCAGAATTTGTGACAAGAAAATGGCAAACAGTAGCAACATGAGTGAACTCGTCAAACATTTAGAAACAACACACTGAAAATTCGAAGGCTGAACAAAAACAAGAAGATGCCCATGATACATTTTTGATACATTTGTCATTAATAGCAAGTAAGTGTCATGTGATTTTCCTTAAGTGTAATGATATTGTTTTCAAAACTCACATAATGATGTAAGGAACGATCACTATAGGTATTATTATAAAAAAAGGTATCCGTATCATATTGAATTAAAAAGTTTAGTATGGCTCGTGCCGAACAACTTCATCCTTTCAACTTCATATTTGGCAGTCGAGGACCCAAGAAATTGTTGTGTCGAGGGCGAGCTTTCGAAATCTACATATTTATTACAAACGGGTTATGTACACACTGTGTTGCGTATTGATAGACAGCCCCTATTAACTATTACACGGCTGAATGACATGCTGGGTGCAGCTCCCAGGTACACTGCTGAGCTTTGAAGACAAGGTCTGTCACCTGATGCCACGGGGCCCAAAAAAGACTTTTTCCCTTAGGGGAAACCTTCGAGGTTAGATCCATTCAGTACGACAACATTTCAATTTATTCCTATTCAAGTTAGCAGAGAGCTGAACTGGAGAAGTAATTTAGAAGTTAACTTTTAAGTTAAAAGTTCGAACTGTTTTGGCATCAAGCACCACCAACGACGGGCCCGAATCCAATTTTTCCTGTTCTCTTCATAAAAACACGGCTACAGAGCATTCAATGGCAGACCAGAGAGAGCAGAGATGTAAACACGGTATTAATCTCAGACATTTAAAGCATCAGTGATGTAACTTTCAGAATGAACACTTTCATTCCTGAAAAGGGATTTAAATTCCTTAAAGCCATAAAATGTTCCGGCGTTTTTTACCTGAATACTCCAGCATTGCTAGGGGATGAAACTTTGTCATGGCAAGTGTATTGCTCAGGACAAAGGGCACTGTCGTATGTGAAGTTGTTTTTATAAGTGGTTCTCGAGAACGAGGCCAAGCAATCGGCCCGCTCAGAGCAGACACTGCACTAGAGACTGTAAAAAAAAAAAACAAAGGCTCTAAATTGAATTGTATGTGGAGTAAAAAAGGGTCTTAAACTTAAAATTTGATTTGGTGAACCCTGCAGAAACCCTGTAATCTGTATTTGTGATTCAACTTGTCATCCTTTAGCACACAGAGATGCTTGTTTTAATCGTCCCATCAGTTCAAAGGTTAAAGCGGCTGTGTGAATTGAGCACTGACCTACATCCTTCACACTTTACAACAGGTGTCCCTATGAAAGTAAATACAGTAAGACACGAGGCTCCCCTGAGAGGGAATTACAGTAAAACCAGCATCCCTGAGGTGCCTCAGGAGCAGGACTCAGACTCAATTAAAGAACCTACCTGCCGTTTCCAGCGTTCTTCTTCCTCTTGAACATGTTCAGCAGGCTGTTGCTTCGGCAGGCAACTTTGCCATCGCCGACAT
This sequence comes from Plectropomus leopardus, assembly GCF_026936395.1. NCBI lineage: Eukaryota > Metazoa > Chordata > Actinopteri > Perciformes > Serranidae > Plectropomus > Plectropomus leopardus. The sequence continues at coordinate 8,375,355 of NC_142189.1, forward strand.
GCATGCGCACAGCATCAGAGGTCGTGAACGCACTGCGCACGTTTCGCTCAGGTTTGGCAATGATGATGTACATCTTTGGCGTGAACATACAGCCCAAAGCTACAGTCACACTGAGGCTGACAGAGAAGGATGTGGTGATGATTTTATAGTTGCTGCCAAAGTAGATCGGCACAAACGCGAGCCATATTATACATGTGGTGTACATGGTGAAGGCGATGTATTTGGCTTCGTTGAAGTTTGCAGGGACGTTGCGGGTCTTGAAGGCATAATAAGTGCAGCTCATGATAAGCAAGCCGTTGTAGCCCAGAGGGGCCACAACACCCACGTTGCTGGTGTTGCAGATGAGGAATACTTCTCTGATGCTGGGGTAGGATTTAATGGGTTCAGGCGGCTCCATGATGATGAGGGTAATCTCCAAAGTGAGCTGAACACTGATCAGGATGAAAGCAATGACCACTTGAGCCCAAGCACTCATGAACCTCGGTTTTCTCGTGCAAATCTTCTTCTTGCTGCCCGCTAAAATCCGGGCAATGCGGTTGGTTTTGGTAACCAGGGCGGAGTAGCACATTGCAGCCGACAGCCCGACAAGCAGCCTCTGGAGGTAACAGGAGGCCACAGTGGGACGAGCGATCAGGGTGAAAGGACACAGATAACCCAAGAAGATCCCTGCGAGGATGATGTAGCAGAGCTCCCGGCTGGAGGATTTGACCACGGGTGTGTCTCGATATAAAACAAAGATGAAGGCAACAAATGACGTGACCAAGATGCCCAGGCAGGAGAAAACCACCTGGATAATGGACTCTGGATTGCTCCACTCCAGGTAGCGCAGGGGAATTGGCTCACAGCCTGGAACAGAATAAAAACATGACAATATAAACACACTGCCAAAATACACTAAAAGCAGCTTATAAAACTTTTATCGTTTCAGCATGTGCTCGGTGGTTATTTCTGTTGAGTATTTAGAGAAAAAAAAGCCTAAATGAAAGGTAATTTTTAGAAGAATTAAATAAAAAGCTTCAGATTTTTAAAGCTTTATTGTATGGGGCACATTCAAAATTAATCAAATACATTTTAGCCTGAGAAAATACAGTAAGTCTCAAAGTAGGTTTTTAGCTCAACTATAAATAAACCCCTTTCTACTCAGCCACGGCCAGGCTGGGCTGCAGCCAGCAGAGGAGGGGGCCAATGCAGCAGGACAAAGTAAATCACTGCGTTTTTCATGGATCCAAGTACGATCTCCTTCCTGCTTCACGCTGAGAACACACTTTGAATATCTAATTTATGTTGTTTTATTTATTTATTGTGGAACAGCAGGAGGGTTAGGGTTAGAAAACTGCACATGAATAATTTTTATGTCATTCCCGTACTCCACAGACTCTCGTTTCTGTGTTTACCTAAAGGTCTTGTGATTAAAAAAAAGTAAATAAACAGCACGGAGGCAGGCTGATCCTATTAAGAAAGTGTCTTGTCTTTGAACAGCACAGAAGGCCTTTGAAAGTGGGCCAGAAGAGCGGTAAGTGAAGTAGGGCTGCTGTCGGATAAAGTGGTGAAGATGATGAATGGCTCTCAGGTGTCATGGGAAAGCAATGAAAATAGGACAGAACAGGTTTATGAAAAAGTGTTGCAAAAATTTTAGCAGGACGAACTGTACAGAGAACAGGTGGGAGGGTGGAGTAAAAGCTTGGAGGAACTTAACTTTTTACAGAGAGCCTTTTATAAGACTAAAAAATCTCCTCTTGTCACTGAAAGCATCAATCATGCAACAGGAACCCAGCCTGCGGCCATCGAAGTAACCTAAATTCATCTACATTTAAGAGTGAAAATTGCAAAACAGCAAAATTGTCTGTTCTAGTTCAAAAAAGGCTAATTGTCTTGAGGGAATTTGCAGAGAAATGTAATTTTGGTGTTTTAAAGCAACAGCTAGACATTTTGGGGAAATATTTGTAATCACTTTCTCTCTGAGAGTTATACGAGAATATTGAAACCACTCTTGTATCTGTCTGATAAATATGTCGCTACAGTCAAAGGGCCATTATCGTTATTTGTTTAATCCATACATTTTCTCTTCTAACTGATGTCTACATATGTATGCAGTTATCTGTAGCCAGTATGTGTTTGTTTCTGGCTGTGGTACTTTGTTTTTTAGTTAGTTTCTTAGTTAGCTGACATTATGGGGCTTTGTGTGCATTGTGATGCACCCAGAGATGCGATCAGGCAGCGAAATGTGATATTAAAATGAGGCTCAGACACTGACTAAAAGCATAGACCTTATTTGACCAAACTTTACATAATGTTTATTCAAGGTACTTTGTGGCATGTACTAGACACACACAAACCTGCGGCGATTTAACTTCATTAACCATGAATAATCTGCGATAATCTAGCTGGTTATTCAGCTGTATTGTTGCTCTTAGTGTGAACACAGCATCATATTTGACAGGACATGGTGTCAATCTTCTGATCCGGGGGGAAAGGTGCATTAGTTTCTTTCCTAAAATGTCTAACTTGAAGGGAAAACCAGTTAAGTCATCTGTACAGTGTTCCCAGCAGGTGAGAGTTCACAGCAGAAGGTTAAGTGGAGAGTAATGAGTACAAACCTTCCAGTTCATTATCTGGCCACCAGCCCAGCTCACAGGCCTTACACGTAAACTCGTCCTGGACGTACTCGTTGTCCTTACAGGCAGTGCAGATCCAGCAGCAGCTCACTTCTCCCTTTCTTATCACCTGGTTGACAAAACATGAGGAGAAATGTAAAAATACTTCTCTACAAGTGACTATCTCTACCCTGAGTTTGTTTCCGTGAAAGAGCGACTCCCCACTGTTTGTAGATATTAATAACTTTTGAGTCGTTTAACCATTTCAATTTCTTAGAAATGGGCTGCAGATGATCTGGACCAAAATCGATGAATGAACACCGTATTGATACTTTAAGTTGCAGACTTGATGATTAAAAACCTTAATTAAAAGCTGGAGCATCATGACTTTCCTTATGCTGCTTTCAAAAGACTTTCACAAGAATTTAAACCTTTAACTCTGAGCAAACTGGTGCGATTTCTTTCAAAAACATGGCAAAAAGGCTATGAGCCTGTTTATAAATGTATGACAAATTGCAAAAAATTATTACATTTATTTTAAACTTGGGAAAAATATCTAAGGGAAAAAGAAAACAGCTAGTGAAAAACTATTTATGATTCCTTTTTTTTTTTTTCAAAAAAACTAATTTTCAGTTAATTTTCTTTTACTTTTTCCTAATTTATACACAATTTTTGGGTCACTTTCTCTTTTTGTGGCTCACTGAAGGAAATCAAGCCGATTTGCTCAGGTTTCAAAGAGTTAATGACCACTTGACATGTATATTACAGCAGACTGCATTACTGCTTATTAAAAAGAGAGAAATCCATGAGCATTTATGGATTTCAAACATTTAGAACTTCACTATTACCCAACAGAAAGAATAAACATCAGCCAGTGTGTTTATTCACAACCTGGCATGTAACCAAGCTATTCATTTTCTGCAGAGAGAAGAAAGACTGAATTATTGTCCAATAAAAACAGTGAAAACAAGGACAGACGTGTAGTAACAGCATGTCCTAAAGCAGGACAGTATCTGAAGGATCTGTCCCTCACCTTGATCTCTCCTTTGGAGCAGGGCTCGCTGCAGACAGAGCGGACCATGTCACTGCGGTTCATCTGCATCATTTCATCATCCAGACTGAGGACGCCCTCGTGCCAGGAGCCAATGTTGATGTAGTCATAAACACCGGGCTCCACACGCTGGAAGTTCATAATTTCGTACCTGAGAGTGGATAGAAAGACGTGAGTTAAAGGAAGACAAGATTTAACGAGGTTTTACAGATGCTGAATCAATTCTTAAAAGGGGAAATAATAGTTTTACTGCCACTTAGAGCAAAAACAGCAGATTGTATCAGCAGGGGGCCTGTCAGGTGCTTGATCAATACTTGTGACTCAGGGATTATTTTGCCAGGTGCGGACATGTCCTTTATCTCTCAATAAAAACTCCCCACTGGAGTTTGAAAACACTCCAAACCCTATCTGATGATGCAGTTGTAGCTGCTCTCATGAAAGTAGCAAGAAAAAGAGGATGAAAGTAATGCTATGTATGTTAAAATAAAATCTGTCATTTAAGATTTGTTATTCTGCATATGTAAAGTACTCTTATATGAATCTGAATAAAGGTGAACTGTCCCTTTAAGGTAATTTTTAAGGCATTACGAACAAAGCATTTATGCACAATGTTATGTCTTCTTATGTAGTGTTTCTAAAAGAATTCAAGGTAAAAAAAAATGTTTTACCTCCCTGGTGAGTCTCCATTTTCATCAAACCAAATGTCCTCTCCAGAAACACCCGTGAAGGACGTCTTGAGAAGAAATTCCAGTAAGTGGCTGCCATCAACGGGCTTCATGTTTTCACAGAGACCCACATGACCGGGGCAGAGAGTAGTGTGCATGTCATGCAGCCCGTGAGCCATGGCATAGATGGCGTTGATGACGAAGCCCATTTTGCTGTCTTGAACGTAGTTGTCCTCCAGACTTTCATAACCTGCCCACACATGAGAGAAATGTAAGGATTCATTTCTGGGACAACTTTTCTAAAAAAAGGGAAAGCCTTACAGGAGGGGCTTCATTGCTGCAAGCAGTAGCATGATGTGTGTTATGCTGTAGAATAATTCCAGGTGTACTGTACAGGTGTGTCTGGCATGATATAACATATTACAAAGGAGTGATAGGGTGCTCACAGACACATTCTTGTGATTATTCTCTGAATACAGGCAGCGAGCTGAACGCCTCTGTGCCTCAGTGGGAGACTGCTTTAAAAGAACTGGAAGCCTCAGAAAATGGCTTCAAAGAAACCTTGTTACCATGGCAAGACTATCCATTTCTGCATTCATGAGTCAGGATTCAATTAGAGTTGGTCTACAACACCGTGCCGTCGAGATTGCGTCTCCTCAAGCAGAAAAATTAAACAGCTATTCTCATGTTTAAGGATTCTGTTCGTATTGTTTTTCCACAAACAAACACGACAGGTGAACGAGACAAACGACAAACAGTTTGTGATGTTCAAACACACCCTATCAGTTCAGTGTAATGCAAGCTAGAAGCAGAGAAAGCAGGTTTTTAAGTGGCTTTATGTTAAAGTAAGATGTATTAGTGCAAAGAGCTGCACCATGCATTCAATCCATTATGTTAGAACAGTGGAGCAGGTACGTATTGTGGAAGCTCCTGGACTCAAAGAGGATCATTTTTTAGACCATCAGTGGGTAAAAGCAACCACTTGTGTAAAATCAGACTTTGTGGCAAAGGAAAAACTTTCTAAATCATCTTTTCTACTGCATAAATGAACTCAAAATTCCCCACAGTCATCCTACAACCATCAGATTTGATTTACATTTTTTACGATAGGATAAGATGGTAAAGCAGCCTATTTTCACAATAGCACTCTGTGCATGTGAATTACCAGACCTTTTGAATTTTAATCTAAAGAAAAAAAAGAAAAGTGAAATGTGCTCTGGACTGAAAATGATGTTTCACTCTTCAGTATCTGTCACCTGAATCTGTTCCAAAAATCCCTCTTTCATATTTTATGCAAAGGAATCTGATGGAGATTTAGACAGCCTGTCAAAACGTATCTGAATTTCCTCCAAGATGGAAATATATAACATTAGGTAGCCATCATGACTGCAGTTTTATATATTTTATTGATGATGTAATAATACTGTAACATGAACCAAAAATCCTTAATATAGTGATCATATAGTGCCTAAAACTCCATTATTTAACAAGGTTTTTGATATATTTCAATTAGATCTTAGAGGATGCTAAACCACCGTTCATAAAGTTCCAATGTTTAATACCCAAAGGCGAAGGTAGCACACACACAGATCTCCAGACAAAAATATACACACACATACACACATATATGTGTGTGTGTGTGTGTGTGTGTGAAAGGCTGACACATTAGCATGCTTTTAAATTTGTTAAAATGAGATTAGTCAACTGTCCTGAAGATCTGTGTGTGTGTGTGTGTGTGTGTGTGTGTGTGCTATTTTTTTTAATATTAGGTATTCAGTGTTGAAATTATTGTTACACTGTATGATAATTAATTACACAGCTCTTCATGTTATCTAGCAGCTCAGATTGGGTTGAATTACCTTTTGTTAGCATTTCTTTAAGTTATTAGGGGATAATACTTTGAAAAAATGAGACATGATAAATTGTAAATTGGATTTTTTTTTCTTTCTGTTGACAGAAAATCAAAAAACCTGTTTTATTAAATTTTTCTTTATATTTTTGGAGCAGTCAATATAATGTTTTGAGGATTTCTTCAATTTGCACTTAATTAAACTTTTATATATTACCATGTACTTTTATGCTCTTAGTTTTTAAAAAAAAAAAAAAATTATTCTTATTTTAGTTTATGTATCTCTTCTTAATTATGTCTTTTACTTTCTGTAACCTCTATTTATTTCTGTCTTTGTGCTGCTGCAAGAACCTAATTCCCCTGTGGTCAATAAATCAAAAGGCAAATCTTTTCTAAAACTGTAATTCATCTTTTAAATCGTATATAAAGTAAATAAAATATCATTCATACCATCAGTACTGGTGTTATGTGGCATGTATGTGAATGTTTTATTTGTTTTTAACGAAATTGAAGACAATTTTCCGCCAAAGTCTGTCACAGTGGTAGTTGAAGATGAAGGTCCAAATGCAGATTTAAAAATCAAAAGATTTTCTGTTTCATATTAAAATAAGTTGTGTTAATGATTATGCAGGCTCAGCAGAGACAGTCACTCTCTCATCTATAGCTACATAATTTGTCATTAACATCATTAGTCGCAACATTTGTCCTTTTTTCTAAAGTCTGTAAGACAGGATTCACAGACTGCACAAAAACGACATGCAACTGTGTGACGCACGAGTCTAACAGGCTTTATGAGCATCATCCATCGCTGGTGTGTTTCTCACCACGTGTTTTAAATCAAGTGATGATCGTTAAAAAAAGCGACTGCTGGGAAACCGACTGCCTGTGCAAACAAACACATAAACAGTAAATTCAGTCGGGTAGCAGCTGGGTAAGCGTCCGATGGGAACTGCTGGTGATGACCTAGTTTAACAGCTCCTTGGCTTTGACGCTCGCCTCGATCACTGAGCTGTGTGAGCTTCAGTCATGATGCAATGATGTCACAATGTCAGCATGCAAGCAGAGGGCCTAGTACTGCCGCACGTCGGGATTAGTCGGCTGCAAGACAACTCAACCTTCTCTCTATAAATATGACTAAACTACCATACTATTGCACTGGAAATCTGTTGCAATATGGCTTCACTTGTCCTGTGGCTACATGCAACTCAAGCTGGATCAGCCATCTCACTCAAATGTTATTGGGCTGTTTAGTACGACTAAAGGCCACAACGGGTGTGAAAGCACAAAGAGAGCGGATCAATTGTTGAGCTCTCACTGCAGTGTGAGGAAAAAACACATCAAAACATCCCAATAGCTTCATATATTAGAGGTTAACTGAGATTAATAGTACGTTTAGAGAGAAATAATAATAAAACTGACCACTTAAATGATCACATCATGTGACTAAACCTTAATATCAGTCAACCTCTATGTATATTGCCAAAGTGAGGAGCATAATGGGCCCATTCAGAGGGATTCACTCACCGTCCTGGAGTTCTACACCAAAAAAATATAAATAATATTATAAAAATAATAGCAATGCAGGACAGAAAACAAGAACTCTATCTCCACTTATGAGACAAAAATAAATACTCTATTAAGTGCTATTAAAATATGATGCTTTGTAGAAATGAGTAAAAGCTTGAGGTATGTGCATAATAAAGAAGAGAGGCTCTTTTCTCATAAATAATGTGCAAACGCTGCAAAGGAATAAAAGATTAAAACAACTGCAGAAAGTGAGGTGCAATGGCAAAAAAACAAATTCACTTAAGGAATCTTGAGAGCTGCGAACGGAAAAGTATAAAAAAAAAATCATTTTTGCTACATGCATTATTTTATATTTACGTTTATCAATATGATGAATATGAAATAATTGAAAATTAATACTTTGTGTTAACAGCAGCAATAATGGTATCAGTCTCATAAATTAGGATTGAAAACGTAAATATATATTATGTAATATATTTATAAAAGAAATATGTATGAGCAGTATGTAAAAATATGTTTTAGAAACATGCTTGTTGAGCATTGTTTCAAAAAAAACTTAAGCTAATGAATTTTTGTTCCTTTGTGAAAGAAAAGGATTTAATTTACCTAGATCATCATCCTCTGTAAAGCAACGCGTCACAGAAATGAACAATATAAAAATATGTGTTATTGGATTGACTTAGAGAAAGAATTCTAGCCTCTGGCAGTCTAATTCATAATTAAAGACTGTGTTCCAGTTTACGGGGCCTTTTGGCATCGTCCTCTGGGCATTGCACACATCAAAACAGTCCTAAAAGACAAGCTGATGTGCACACTGGCGTAAAAATGTAAACCAGAAAAAAACTGCATGAAACATCATAATTGCCTGACAAATTGTTTAGCTACCTGAGCAGTTTCGTGCATAATTCAGGTTCTCCAGCGGGTGTCCGGGAAGGCGGCACTGGAAGCGGTACTGCCAGAACTCGGGGAACCATGGGTTGCGAGTGTTGGTGCTGAGCTTGAGCTTTAGGAAGTAGTCATCAAAGGAGGAGACCTCCTCAGACTGCAGCTTCACGGTGATGCCGCCCACAGCCTCCTGTTCGTACCCCTCCACCACCTCGACTCGGTCTGCCCAGCCATCACTGCACAGAGGAGCACACTGCATATTGTAATACGGGACGAGCCCCAGTTTGTGTTTTTCATGCATAAACATTACATTTGAGTCACACAGCTAATCATCTGTTTTCTGAAAAACAAATAAACAAAACTGATGACCTTTGAAAAACCCAGGAGGTCATTTACAATGCTTTCCTATTTACTGTCTGAATTTCCCCAATAATCAAAGACTTTTCCAAACACCTGATGAATAAACATTTTCTACGCCAGAATGCTTAAGAACAATTTAAGGTGCTAAACAGGTTATACCAAAATCATGCCACAGCATTTTTTCCTGAGGAGTCAGCAAAAATGTAATTCTGCAGAAGTCACTTTTATTTCCCATCCAATAAGCTGGCTAACTAACGGGAGAACAGTTTTGGAGTTATTTCCAAATGTGGTTGGTACTGCAGTGCAACCACAATACAAATGTTTTGCACAGCAAAGACAACGTCCACTTTGAGGAGCCTGTTTGTGGCTCATGGCCTTATAAAAGCAAATAAAACTTAAAACTACTACTTAAAACTAGGGTTGCAACAGAATAAGATTAATAAGTCTTATAATTAGTTGTAACTGTTTATTTTGGTGTGACGTTCTTTTGTTTTTTTTAATTTTCATTTGAAAATAACACTTTTATATTTTTTTGTGTCGTAAAAACAAGCGCGGATTTGTCATTTTTGGCTACTTAAATAGGAAACAAGAGTCACAGCCATCTTGTTTGGTCAAGCAGGGGACAAACTATTTTCATCTAGACAGTTAGAAGAGTCTTTGAGAATTTTGGAAATACCTTGAAATAGTGCAAAGTCTTGTTAAAGGTCCAAGGTGGAGGATTTAGTGACCCCTAGTGGTGAGGTTGCAGATTACAACCATGTGAAACTTCTCCCATGTAACAAACATGTATGAGAGCGACGGCGGCTGATGTGAAGACACAAAAAGGCCCCATTTAGAGCCAGAGTTTGGTTTGTCTGTTCTGGGCTGTTGTAGAAAAAAACATGGTGGACTGTGTGGAAGAGCTCCATATGTAAATGTTTCTTTCTAAGGTAATATCAAATTAATGCACAAACTGGGGCCTTGCAACTAAAGAATTTAAAGCTAATGTATATGCTGAGGAGGTCTGCAACAAGTATTTCCAACACAAGTTAACTATAAATAGAAAAAAACAGGATATAACTGCATTGTTGTTTATATTTTAACAGTTTCTGAAAAGTGTGAAGTTTTGAAACTGAAGACACCAAACCCAGCTCCAACAGCCATTAGCACCTTGAGATATGAGCAACTTATGATCTCTTTCCGTTGTTTGTACTTTTAGCATTCTGTATATTCCAGATTTTGGATATGTTTATTGATATTTATATTCACACTCTTTCTATTTGCACTCTTTCCTACTTTGCAACTGCTGCACAACAGCCCCCCCTCGCCCATGGGGTAAATAAAGTTCTATCCTACGTTTTCTTGTTTGAAGTCAAATAAAATAAAATCCTTTTGCTGCAAACAAATTTTATAGTCTGCATCTGGCAAAAAGAAGAACTGCTGTTTTAGGATGCAGCTGAAGCTCCAGAAGTCTGTGACAGTGTCACTGTGTTTGAAGCTACAGGCAGCCTCACTAACAAGCCTCACGCTGAATCCTGCAGAAACCTCCTCCCTTTTGTTGCTCTGACTTTGTTTCCCTTTCAGCCTTCCCACTGAGAGGCGTGGAGTGCCCACTGTTCTTGCCGAAAAAAAAGAAGACGAAAAAAAAAAGCCTCCAAGTCCACAGACACAATCACAAGTCCGGTGAGAATTCACAGATCAGTGCTGTAGCAGCACAATCTGCCCCGGAGCGAAACGAGCTCCACACAGACTCTTTAGTGTGATCTCGTCTCTGCGATGGTCATAGTTTGTATTTATAGTTTACACGCTCGCCTATTTAAAAATCAATTTTGCATTGAATCCTCTCACAAAAGATCGTGCTGACAAGACAAACACTTTTGTTTGACACTTCAGATTTGAATCAACAAAAAAAATCCTCCCCTCATTTGAGTTGCAAATGCAGCTCAAGTATTTCTAAGCAGTGTGGGATCAAATCTGTGATGCATAGATGTGATACTGTGTTTGAAGGAGTGAGAAATGAAAGGGGGGAACAGGGGACGTGGAGGGGGCCTAAATAGCATCCTTCCAAGAATGATCTGGGACAAAAGCAACTGCCTAAAATGCAACAACACACTGAATACAATAAAACATGACAACTCATTTTTTTCTGGCAACAAAATGCAAATCCTGGTGTGCAGAATGATAATTATTTTTGTAGGGTTTGACAACTGGAACATATGAATACAAAAACTATATATAATGATTTGAGATAATAATTGGGTTATACCAGTATATATTTTTGCTGATTCAAAGTTCATTCCAGTATGATTAATCCTGAGAACATGAATAAATTAATAAAATAAAAACATTGCCAAACCTACAATGAGATCTTATTTGCTCTGACAATTAATTAATCATTTGCATCTAGTTTTAAGGCAGCAGCGAGGCTCTGGTGAGGACCGTGTCCACCATTCTTAGTATTAAGGTCATGGGTGAATTTCTATTGAATTTTGCAGACATTAAAGGTCCCCAGACAATGATGATGACATATTTGGTGATCCACAAACTACTTTAGTATCACGATAGAGGGCGCCCAGGAATGATGTCTTTCTGTAGGCCAACATGGAGGTAAGCATCGCCCTGGTTCGCTCATTTAAAAGCCTGAATTTTGGATTTTTGCAGGAAATAAACTGTGTTCAAGCAAGATAATCTTAACAAATGAACACCACTTTTAGGATTTTGGAAGCCTAAATTCCATCATCAGAAGTAAAAAGCTATTGTTAGGCTATAAACGCTCTACACTACTGTTGCACAACAACGTCGCCACCAAAACAAAGATGTAAAGCCGTGTTCAGTACGGCGTGATGACGTTCTGTGGTCTCATTTAGCCACTTATACTGATATGTATGTATGTATATACTATAATGATGATAATTATAAATATAGTTTTTTGTTGTTTTTTTTAAACAATACTACAAAGATATTAAATCTTGCAATTTACAGATTAGGTGAAGTTGCCCCCCCCCCCCCAAGCTTTCAAAAGGAAGGAAACCAATTTGCTTAGATTTCGAAAGTTTAAATGACTGTGAATTGGTCTGAATGAAGCACAAGAAAACTGATCCAGGTTTCAAAGGGTTAATCACAGACCTTATTTCAGGCATCTAACCAAAATCCCATTCAAAAACCCATTGACTTTGAGATGAGAGAACGTGGAGTGCTGAAATGCAAACTCATTTTCGGGTTTTAGGACTCATTCCTGGGGCACTCTAGAGCTACGGTGAAAAACACTGGTGTAGAAAAATAAGTGAGATTCTCCTTTGGTGTCAGAAAGATGCTGTTTCTAAATCTGCTCCACATGCTTTTTCAAGCTGCAAACACTGAAATAAATCTGGTGCGAAACAATGAATCCTTGTATCCAAAACTGAACAATTCTGAGAGACTGAATGTGGCACAAAACGCACTTCACCCACAGTACAAAAATATCACTACAAAACCCCACGTTTGGCAAAAAAACAAAGCCAACAGCACGTTTGACTTGGCTGGCACTTCAAAAATGAACTGACAATGACTGTCCAGTGTGACAGTATCAACAGTACCTGGCCATCTGCTTCTCAGCATCACACTCCCTCCAGTCCAACACTCTGAGTGCCAAAAACCTACAGCTCTGACGTCCAACACACGCACGTACTGTACAGACGCATAGCACAAACCTCATATCACACACTCATGAATCATTCACTTTGGGAGAAGGAGACATTGTTGCGTATTGAAAGTACTAGCCGAGAGTATTTATGTCAAATGAAATCATGAAATAAAAGAGGGTATTTTCAAAGCAAAAACAGATTAGGAGTCAAATGTCTGTCAAGCTCAGATCATAAAGCTGATGTATTCTCTTTGTCGTTTCACTTGAGAGCCGATCAAATGAGTCGTCTGCTGTTTGAGTTGTGTGGGATCTGTGGTGTGAGCGCAGCCATTTCTTTCATCCTCCACACAGCAGACGATGGATGGCTGATGACCAGCACCTCGGGCACTCTCGATTGGCCCATTGCACCGGGCTGCATGTGTTCACTTACTGCATTGCTCTAAAAAACATTTTCCTTTTTCAGTAGTCTCCTTGACCCAGAAAAACACACACACACACACACACACATACACACACACACACACACAGACACTGCTCTACCAAACTCACGCCCTCCTTATCTTCCGTGGAGACTTAAACAGCGGTGCAAATTCAAGTGGAAGGGGTGAGAGCGAGTTTAAACTTTTTTTTCTCTACACATGCATTTCATCATTTGGGTCCAGAAGAAGGGATTTCGACTCCTTCTCATCAGCTTTTGTGAATAAAGTAGCCGCAAATTAATGAAGCGCTCTCAGTAAATTAACCATAGCGAGCTTTTATCGTAGCCTCGTTTCAGGTGCTGCAACTAGCGACTCCTAACAGGACTCGAGGTGAGCTGAGACTCCACAAAGAGGGAATGTCTGGTATAAGTGCTGATATGAGCTTTGATGTTCACTACTCCTCATTCCCCAGCTTATGCTGGAGGTGCTGTCCCATATTAGCCCATCCTGCCTGTGATCTGACAGGGAGAGGGAGAGCTCGCTGCGTGGATGCATTATTCATTACTGAGCCTGACTCAAAGCGTCTTCTGCTTTCAGAAGAACTCGACTCCCTGTAGGAAGAAAAGAATATTTTGGTTCCATATGAACTTTGTGTATACCATCCACCCTGAGCGGAGCAAAATATTATAACATATGTATTTTTGTCACAGGATCATGGCATTATTTTTCTGGAAAAGTACTACCTTGAGTTTTTAATGTATTATTATTATTATTATTATCATTATTATTATTATTATTATTATTATTATTATTATTATTATTATTATTATTATTATTATCATTATTATTGTTGTTGTTGTTTTTATTATATTGTATTGTCTTATTTGCTGAGTATATACCCAAGTATATATTTTTTAAATTTTTTTCAAAAACATCAGGAAAAAAATAAACAATTTTTTCTTTTTTGCTTCTTTTCAGGTAATTTTCTTGTAACTTTTCACTAATTTCTTGTTATTTTTTGGCCATGTCTTGTTAAGTTGCTCATGGAAAGAATAAAGAATTAAAAGACACGATCAAAAGCTCTAGAAAAGTGACTATATAGACATTGTAGTACTACGGTTTTTTCAACTTTAATTTCTAAGGTTAAGCTGAACTTCTTGTGTGAAGCAAATCTGGAGGAAATAGCCTTTGAGTTCTGAAAATCTCAACTCCAGCTGCTGAGGAAGATCAATTGAAAGCTCAAGCTAAATTGACCTTGTGGTGAAACTGTCTGGTCAACAATTTATCTTCATTATCCACAAATGTCACGTCACTAAATGAGGCACAATACCTGAAGTTATGAGAAAACAGAGACAATACTGAGTTATATATGATAAATCTTTACAAAAAAGCTCCAGAACAGCTGCTTAATGGACCCTTCAAGGTCAAGTAAGAACTCTTCTCCTCTTGTCTTAAAACCGATTAAAACCCTCTCTAAACTATATATATATATATATATATATATATATAATTTTATTGCTATGAACGAATAAAAGCACATACCGAGAAGCTGAAACCAATTTAACCGACAGAGGTTTGATGTTGTCCCTGCTGTCTCAGTAAGCGCTGCCTTCAAGAACGTGCACTCTGCCGAGTGTTTTCTTCTGTTTGTTGTTTTGTATATGAATTCTCCGTGGTTAACGAAGCCAAACTTGATTACAGACAAATTGGCATCTCTGCTCACCAAAAAAGGCAAACTACAAATGACTCATGTGACAAAGTTTTACATCTAATCACAGTAATTATGTTAACAGATAAATCCGTTGTGGTCTCAACCAGACTCGATTAAAAATCCTGAGTCAACTACGTCCGAGACCGAGATGAGACCAAGACCATCTACGATCTCGAGTACTACAGCACAACAGCTACTAGATGGACTTTTATGATGAAAATGTTGAGATTGGGATTTACAAGCGGGCTGTAATTATCTTCATTAATCAATGTGGCACAAATAACTCCCTTTTTCATCATTACTGTGTTGACTGAGTTTCATGGCCATTAAAATCTTACAAAAAGCCGCTGTGAACTTAGAAGAAAGAGTTCTTTTCATCATTCTTGTTTAAAACTTTTCATCCGAAACAACAAAGAAACTGACGGAGAAAATAAAATTCCCGTGGGGGAAAACAATCGCTAACAAACCTGCCAATTAGGAGGAACTCTCCGGCGACTCCGAGCCGTCTCATGGCCATGAGCAGGCCTCGGACCGTCATGCCTTCACAGAAGCAGACAACCACTCTGGCTTTAGGCAGACGCTCACGGAGTTTCCTCAGCAGCCTGTCAAAGTGCTTCTCCCCGGCGTTGCTGTAGATCTTGTCAGAGTGGGCGATGCAGAGACCGTCCTGTGAGGCGAGCTCTTTGAACACCTCCATCCCGCTCTCCCCGTAGTTACCTGTGAAAGACAAGAGAAGCTGTTAGAGGAGTTTCATTCAGCAGAAGAATCAATGGGATTTTGACTTCAAGGTTCACTTTGTATTCAGCAGGCTTTTTATAATGCTTCGAGACAAAACGTTTATTTCTTTATCATTCAAGTTGCCTGTTGTGGCCCCAGACTTCTTTGAATGGTATAAGAAGTACAGCTGGAGCAAGGTGGGTTCAAGTGACATCAACGGCAATATCTGCATGCATGTGGAGCCAAATCAAGGCCAAAAGTTTTGTTAATTTGAAAAAAGATTTTGATTTAATTTATTTATTTTATTTTTTTTAATCTTGAATTATAAAAAAAAAATCAAAAACATTTTCAAATGAAAAATAAGTATAGGAAAAGTTAATTAAAAGTTCATTTAAATATAATTTTGATTTAAAAATGATATTCTTTTGAATTAATTATTAATTTTCACTTGTTTATATTTTCATATTTGAGGTTTGCAGATTTTATGTTTTCAGACTAAACTATGGGCCCCTGTGCACAGAAATCCAGAAGGCCCCACCACCTCTCCAACACAGGAGCAATAGACACACACCCTTTAGTTTTTGTTGTGTTTTGCATCGATTTGTAGTCAGCTTGTGCTTCTGTGGTCTTTCTGTGTCTTTTTGAGTCTTTCTGAAATTGCTTCACATCTCTTTGTAGCAATTCTATCTCTTTGTGGTCACTTTGTATCTCTTTTTGGTTATTTTGTATCTCTTTGTAATCATTTTGAGTCTCTTTAAATCTCTTTAATTCTCAGATTAGTCATTTTGTGTCTCTTCATGATCACTTTGTGTCCCTTTGCAGTCATTATGTGTCTCTTTGTGGTTATTTTGTGTCTTTTTGTAGTCATTGTGAGTCTCCTTTGAATTGCTTTGAGTCTGTTTGTAGTCATTTTGTGTCTCTGTGTCACTTTCTGGTCGTTCGTGTCTCTTTCTTATAAAGAAATGATCTAAAGAGCATCATTATTTATAGGCTGACATGTATTTATTCATTTATTGCCAAAAGCACATACAGATCTTCATTGCAGTAAACAAAAAGGCTTGCCAGGCTTTGATTGAATTTTCTATCTGTTTATCACACTCTCAAATTTTCCTCAGTGAAAATGTGTATGAGGTTTCAACAGCTGCTTTATGGGTACATCTCACATTGTGCTGTTGCCCAACACTGTGGGTGGAATCTTAATTATTAATCCGTATTACAATTTATATGCTTTTACATGCTTATAACATGTAGTTTTAGGTATATCAAATGTAAATTTTACACAAGATTTGTTGTAAAGTAGTGCAAAAGTGGGATCAATCAAAGGAGACATGACCTCCAGCCCCGAGTGATAATTAAATACAAAATAGAACAATGTCTCTTTATGCATTAAATGCAGGTTGCACCTAGGGCTGGAACTAGTGATCATTTTCTTTATCAATTTATCAGGTCATTATTATATTAAATAATGGATCTTTTGTTTTGTCTATACAATGTCAAAAAATGATGAAAACAATTCACAATTTCTCAAAACTCAGGGTAACATCCTCAAATTTTGTCCAAACAACTGGCCGAAACCAAAAGTTTTTTTAGATTGCTTTCATGTAAAACAGACAAATCCTCACCTTTAAATGATAAAAACAGAGAATGTTTGTCATTTTTGCATGAAAAATAACTCAAACTGTTAATCTGTTTTTGAAATGGTTGCCAGGTCATGAGTGAAGGGGGGTGGTGGTCTATTTGAGAGAACTTGGTCACCTTTTTTAATTTATCTGCCTTTATTGGTAAAGCTGGTGTTTTTCCTTTATTTTCTCTTTCTTCAAATTAAGTAATTTATTATTATTATATTTTATTTCTGGTTTTTAATCTGAGATGTCTTTGTGAATGTGGAGAGCACTGTGCTGTTGAGTTAAAAAAATCAATAAATCTTTTTTTTTTTCTAAAAAAAAAAAAGGTTGGAAGTTCAATTTCTATCAATCAACTAAAGTTAACAGACTATATTTTTAACCGATCCCTTGAGCAATAAACTGATAGCAAAAATGAGAAAGTCAAAAAAAAAGGTCAAATATGCAATTGGTCTTCATGAACTTTGATGCATAAACTCAGTCTCCATAAAAGGGACTAACCCTTCTCCATAACAGAGCATGAAGAACATCATTTTCTCTTTCCTCTGCTAAAATCAATTCTCTATTCACACTAATATAACACAAACTGGCTTCACAAAAGAGAGCACAAGTGTCTGCAGCCACCCGCTGTTACAGCAGCAGTCTACTAATGTCAATCACAAGATAAAACAGCAGTTGAAGTATTGCAGCAACACACAGCATTGATTAAATCAGCGCTAAGCTAACAGACGCGTCTGTGTGAGAGGACTTTCTAAGATATTTCTTGTATCTTCTTGTCTTTAATTTCCTGTTAGCCTTCAAGTTGCCCCAAAAAGAAGAAATAAATACTAAAAACAGGACTGTTGATTCACTGAGGGGACACTATACCAATTGTACACGACGTTCAGTTTACGTGTTTTGCTCATCCAATGAAAACATTTGCACAATGTCTTCTGTGGTTCTAAAAGGAGCTTTTCAAAGTCTGTGTTACAAACCGGATGTGAGTGGTGACAGGGACGGTCTAATCAAAGAAGTTGCATCATGGGAAACTAAACGCTAACATATCTCTTCTTTTGTTGCTTCAGTTTTGACAGTTGTAATTTCAATCGCTCTCTTGTGAGTCCCCCAACTTTATGTAAGTGCAATACAATTGTATTACAAGAACAAAACGTTTGCATTGTACATTTATGCAAACCACAGACACACTTCATTTACATGCTACGTGCTATGTAACAGATACATTTAAAGTTTACATTTCTTTGGTTTTCAAAAACGTTTTAGTTAATGCACGGTAAGGATTAGTAGGCACAAAAACCATCTGGCTGTGGTTTGGAAAGATCATGTTGGACTACAAAAAAAAAAAGAAAAAAAGTTTGTTTTGGTGGCACAATCACTGCTGGCATCTATTTAAAAACAACTGCATTTTGTGGCACTATCCCAGCTACAAAGACAGTGGTATCTCAATAAAAACAATCCCTTTTGAGAGCACTATCCTGGCAGGCTATGCAGCAATGTCTTGGTAAAAATACAAACGCTTTTTGTGGCACTATCCCAGGTGTCAACACAATGATGTCATGAAAAAAAAAAACAACCACAATTTGTCATCAGCAAGAAATTCGCCACGACTTGGTGAAAAACAATCCAGACAGGAAACACAGTGATGTCTCGGAAAATACATCTGCTTTTTGTGGCACTATCACGCAGGGAACACAGCGATGTCTCCACTGATAAACAGCTGTTTGTTGTGACACAATCCCAGAAGCAAATGCAGCGATGTTGCAGTAAAAGCAACCTCTTCATGGCACTATCACGGCAGGATACGCAGTGATGTCTCAGTTAAAACAACCGCTTTTCGCTGCACTCTTCCAGCCGGAAACATAGTGATGTCTCTGTAAAAATCAACCACTTCTCGAGGCACTGTCCTGACAGAAAACACAGCAATGTCCCTGCAAAAATCAACCTCCTATTAGGCTACTATCGCAGAGGAAAATGCAGCGATATCTTGGGAAAAAAAGCAAAACACTCGCCTTTCACGAGACTATGCCTGCTAGAAATGCAGCAAAGCATCAGTTAAAAAAAAAAGAAAATTCTGAATGTTTTGCCGCTCCTCCACCATGTGACTTTGTGTTTACTCGCTCATTAAGCTCGATTAGATCCTCTAGATTAGCCTCTGTACGGGACGGTCACATACCATTTTGCCGCACTGCTTTTGGGCAATCAGCTTTCTCTGTAAAAGCTACAAATCAGTGAAACACTCGGCCTGATGATGTGAGGAGCTGCAGCTCTATCAACACTTTCAAAACCACCTTGAAAAGATGATCAAAAGCTGCTTAGCTCTGTACTTACTGACCTTGAACTCTGGACTTTATAACTTTGTTTTAATTTGACAAGCATTCACTTGTGATGTGCTGTAGTTTTATGTTGTATTGTCTGTCTTGTGTTTTCTTATTCGTATCACTTTATATCATATGCTATTATGTGTATTATTATATTTTTGTGTGTATGACTTTCTTTTTCTCTTCTTCTTGTGCAACTTTATATTGTCCTGTCTTTGTTTTGACCTGCAGAGGGACTGCAGATACGACTTAAAACTATGATCTGGTTCAGCACATAAAAAGATGACATTTTATGTTTTAAACTGTACATGGTCCCTTTCAAATAAAATAAAATGAAATAAAATAAAAAGCTTTTTTTCTCATTCTGCTGCACATGGTGCTTCAATAAACGCCCACACAAGAGCCAAAAAAAGATATCTGCCTGAGCCTCTTCACTTATCCACATCTTAAGGTCAAAAAGACAATCCCTTTTAAAGAAATGTGTCTTACCTTCGGTGTGCACTGCTGACACGTAGGTCCAGTTGTATCGCTTGACGATGTCCAAGAGGGCCCTGGCCTGCAGAGTGTCTGAGGGCACGACCCTGAGGAAGTACTTAAACAACGTCTTGTCACTGAGGTCGATGCTGGTTGCAGAGTAGGCGATCTGCGGGATGTTGAACAGCTGCAGAAGGTTTTGTACTTGAATGGCGACTGAGCTCGAGCCGGGCCCGATGACCCCGGCGATGGGCTTTTTGGTGGGTGGCGGCTGACTGGAGGGCACCCCCTCGATGCACCACCTGGAGCCGTCACTGTCGTCCCGGATGGAGATGAGAGAGTCTCGTATGAACTCGATGCTCTGCTCCAGAGCCACC
The DNA here is from genome assembly GCF_026936395.1 of Plectropomus leopardus. NCBI lineage: Eukaryota > Metazoa > Chordata > Actinopteri > Perciformes > Serranidae > Plectropomus > Plectropomus leopardus. Next base: position 8,395,522 of record NC_142189.1, read on the forward strand.
GAGGAGTGCCAGCAGGAGTCCCTGATCTCACAGCCCAGAGTGATGTTGGGCAGCAGGTTCGGGTCCGAGTTAATCCGATCCAAGGTGTGGAACATGGCCTCCACTCTCTGGATGCCGTACTGCTCACGGACTTCTCCACACTTCCTCTCTGCCACCTTCTCAGCAGACGGTTGGTGGTGAACAGAGAAGAGGGCTCCGATTATAATATCCCCGTCCATCCTCGCCACCAGGCGAGAGGCAGAGCTCGGCACCACGGACCTCTCATACTTGCCTTTCGACAACACAAATGCCTCAAAGAGCAAAACAGGCAAGTACAAAATGCTCACGGCAGTCAGGTAAATCATATTCGACATTGTGCCACAGGTGCTGGATGCAGAATCATGTCCACTTGGCCATAATGGAGGTCCATCAATCCACTTTTGGATAAAATGGAAATTAAGTCAGCTGCTTCTCCTTCAGCATCGTCACCCTGTATGAGAGACATGGAGCATTAATTCCTGTTTTGTCTTTTACACGTATTTTGTCAATTAATCATTAAGTTGATCAAATAAATCAATAAGCAACTATTATGAGCATCAATATCACTAGTTTTAACCCTTTGACACTTGGTTAAATTGCCCTGATTTCTTTCAAAAACATGGGTAGATGGCAAAGAGCAACTTACAAAGAAATAACCCAGAAATTAGATTAGAAATGAGTAAAAAGTAAAAAAAAAATTTAAAAAAAATTAGCACACACAAAAAAAATCACTAAAAAACAAACAGGAAAGTTAAAAAACAACAACAGATAAATGGCCTCAAAAACACTGTTTAACATTATATTATGTAAAATCAATTTAAATATATAATTATGATAATACTTCTTTAAATTTTCCCTAACTTTTAAAAAAATATTTTCCTAAATCTAATAATTTCTTGAAATTTGCAGGACTTCATTGCCAAGTTGCTCATTACCTTTATTTCCATTCTTCTGAAAGAAATTAAACCAATTTGCTGAGGGTTCAAAGCTCTGAATACTTTTAAAAAGTTTCTGAATGCAGCACAAGAAAAGTGAAGGCGATCTAGGTTTCAAAGGGTTAAGCATAAATATGACACGTTCTCTGGCTCCAGCTGCTGAAATTTGATCTAGATTTAATGTTTTTACTTTTTTTTTTTTTTTTAATGATAATAAACTGTTTTGGACTGTTGGTCACACAACAGAAATCATCTGAAGATGGTACATTCAGCTTATTTCCCCCTCTGACATTTTACCTGCAACACAATTAACCATTAAACACCTGGATCAACATCAGTTTTCCTGTGCTGTATTCAGATGCGTTTAAAGTGTTTAAACCCCTAAAACCTAAGAGAATTGGTTTTGTTTCTTTTGAAAACATTGGGAAAACAATGAGCAACTTGGTAAGAAATATCCAATAAATTGAGAGCAAAAAGAAAAAAAAAGTAAAGGTGACAAGAAAATGGCCCAGCAACTAGCTGGGGGGTTTTGTAAAATATTATCTAAGAAAAAAAAATCAGGACAAACATCCATAAAACTGCATTTATAATTCTTATAATTACATATTTAAAATTATGTTACAAAGATATTTTAGACATTATTAAAGTCCTATTCTTGTTTGTTTATTTTCTACATTTTTTTCTTTTCCTTTATTTATTTATTTATTATTTCATTTATTTTCAGGTAATTTCTTAACTTTTTACTAATTTCTTGAGATTTTTTTAGCCATTTCTTAAGTTTCTTGTCACCTTATTTTCACGCCAAGAAATCAAGTCAATTCGCTCAGTTTTCAAAGGGTTAATCGAAGAGTTGAGAAAATCAAGATGAATTCAGAATTAAAATAATCGTACATTTATGTGTCTTATCTAAGTGCTGTTTCATAAGGTCATCACAGAAATCTGGAAATGTGAAATACTTATTATCACTCTAATGTTGTAACACAAATCACGCAAAAGCAAATGAAAACAGACATAAAAGTTGCATGAAAAACATGCAAAAAGCCAAAGTTGGTGGAGTCCTGTTGCAGGAAGGTATGCAGTGATCTACAGCAGTGATCACGACCTTCAAGGTTACAAAATGCTAAATCTGAGAGATAAAAAGTTGCATCTGTAACAGGGGAGCATTTTGAGTTTCAGCACCACGGACAGCTGCCTGCATCTCTCTGCTGATTTCATTTATTCAAGCCGATCTGTTTCAACTTTTTACCCCCGAAAAAATCACATAAACACACACACACACACACACACACATACACACACACACACAGCGATGTGCTCTGTTTGAATCCTCTTTTCCGCCGTCTGACAGCTGACTCAAGCTCCTGTCTGCAGCTCTACAGCCGGTGTCATTCACAGGACAACATTTTCTACATCGTCACCTACCTACCTACAGCACATGCATCCCAATTAAATGGTGGCGCTTAATTAACAGAGCAGAGTGAATGATAAGAAAAGGCTCCAATAAGACTGTCTGTGACTGCAAAGCAACTAATAACCTGGATTACTTTACATACCTGCACCAGGCAAGTCGGGACATAGCGGGTCTGTGTCTCCTCTGAAGCAGCCAGGCAGGACTCTTGTCTCCAGAAAACACTGTGGGACTGACTGACTCTCTCTCTCTCTCTCTCTCTCTCTGTCTCTCTCTCTCTCTCTCTCCTGATCATGAGGTGCCCCCTTCTTCTCCTCTTCCTCACTGCATCTTGTAAGCGGGTCACACTCACTGCAGTGCCCCTGATTTGAAGCCACAGTTAGTACACGTCAAGAGGATGTTTCACACAATGTAACGTCGAATAATGCCATTTTTGTGCAAGTGCACACCAAGAAAATGTAGCCTTTTGAGGGAAGATAGTAACCTGAAAAGTCAGGATAAGTACACCAAATATAGGTGAAGTGGGACGTTGTTTATTTTCCTCATGAAAAGTGTAAAGAGAGTGGTCAAACTTCACATGATTAGTCCTGCTGCGTCGTGCCTGTCACTGACAGATGTGATGCACTTGCAATTCACCGCTGCAGCCATAGAAACACGATGCTCTGCTGCCACAGTGTGGCTAATTATTGGTACTGCAACTGCGCCATCATGTTAAAATAAAACTTTATTCAACAATTTAAATCAACTCCGCTGCTAGACCACAAAAATAAGACTATATATATATATATATATATATATATATATATATATATATATATATATATATATATATATATATATATATATATATGTAGTTAGGTAATTAAATTCATCTGTCTTCGCGTTTTTTTCTGGGACACAATTTTAACATTTATTTTACAGAGAAATTATTATTAAATTATTAAATTATTTTACCAGAGAAATTAAAAAAAAAAAGTAGAGTTATTTTCAAAAAGATAATTACTGGAACATAATTTTAATATTTAGTTTATTTGAAATACATAATTAAAGGAACATATTTTTAATAAATATATTTCACAGTTGATTTGGAAAACATAATTACTTAAACATAATTTTCAAAAGATATTTTTTACAGTTTATTTGACAAGATAGTTACCTGAACATAATTTTAATAATTATTTTTAAATAGTTTTCAGTAATAGTTTTTAACTTTTTTTTAAGTTTATTTGAAACCCTAAAATAATTTTACCATTTATAAATATAAAGAAAAACATGATCAGAAAATAATTGTAATTGTTTTATCCACTTATTTCAAAAAGATAATCTTATAAATTTTATATTTTAGATATAAAATATTTATATTTTATATATTATTTTGATATTTATTTTTTTACAGTTTATTGAAGAAAAAATACCGGAACATAATTCTAAATTATTATTTTTTTTATTTTTTTTTTTTTTAGTTTACTTTATTATAACATACCTTTGATAATGTGTTTTATGCTTCATTTAATAAAGATTAGTACAATCAGAACATTTTTTATTTAATTAATAAAGCTAAAAGTAGATTAAAAGCAAATCAAACCGTGCCAAAAAAAACCAAAAAAAAAAACACCGAAATTAAAATGATAGATTTTACTTCTCGTATCTACCCATAGCTACTCACATCGACATTCAAATTAGTAGTAAAATAAAATTTAAAAAATTAATAAATTTAGTAAAAATAAAAATAGCAGTAGTTGGTTTCCTTTGCCCAAAGCGGCTCCCTCTGCTCTGACCTCACTTCCGGTATTTAAAAATGGCGAGCAGCAACATTTACAGAAGTGTGTTTTGGTGCATGTCTGCCTGATTTTCTGGAGCTGTTGGGACCTAAAACGACTTTCGATGCAGCGATAGAAACCCGATCAGTTTGTGGGAGGCTTCAAAAGTAAATCGGCTTATTTTTTTGCATTAGCTTGTTTACAGTCAGACGATAAAAATACGCAGCCGCTCCGCCTGAAAGTGTTTTCATTGTATAACAGTGTTGTTGTTATATTGGAGCTCTGCTGCCGGTTTCCGTGAACGAAAAACCTTAATTGAAACAAAGGCGCAATTTTTAAAACTCTAATATGTTAGCCAACATGTAAATTAAATTATATATTTATTTGCCAGCTAGCGATTTTATTCAATGTGATCCGTGTTAACTGATAAACATCGGAGCATAACGCACACTGTAAGTTAGCTACATGAAATGTGAAGTGACAGAAAGTCAGCCCTAAACGTTTTATCTCGAGCTAACTTTAACATTTAGGTGCTTTAAAATGTATAAACAGTGACAATAACAAGTGATCGAATAGTCTGATCGCTAAAAATGCCCAAAAGATCAGTTAAATTGTGGTAAATAGCTACTATTTTACTGCTTCTTCCGGTATAGTTTTGGCAAATCTAACAATGTTTGTATCAGTGATTCCCAAACTGAGGTCCTGGCCCTTTAAAGGGGTCCAAAAATAAGAAGAAAGTTAGGGTCATGTGAGTAAAGAAAAAAATGTTACTCTTACTGTTTGTCTGACTATTGCCAAGAAGGTTTTTACATTCAAGGAATTTGCTTTAGTGTAAAACATACTAAAATAAGTCAGGAAGCATCAATATTGTTTAGGAAAAAATATGTACATTATATATATTAATGAAAGAGTTGGACAATTTAAGATGTAGTTTTGTGCAGAAATGTCAAAAATATTAACAAGGGATGTTCAAAAGTTCACAGTATGAAGTTTAAACAGAATATATGCAATGTACAGAGATTAAGAGTCCAAAAGATGTGTGTTAAAGTATTACAAGTAGACGGATATAGTAAATTTCTGTCCTATGAATTATATTAAATAGGTTTAATCAAATAATAAAAGAATGAAAAATATCTGCTTAGTTTTTTTATTGATCTATTTTGTCTGTCAATATGTTGGTGTCGGCACAAGTTGTAATATTATTACTGAAATAATTTAATGATTATATATTGTCCATTTCACTAAGCCATAGGAATGACATTTTGAACATTAAGATATTTTTTAATCAGTTTGGTGTTAAAAGGATCTCATTTTGTCTACTAGATAAAGATATACGTCATACAGAATGCTATTGATGTAGTAAGAAATTAATTTAAAGTAGATTTATTGTTATTAACATTTAATTTGCTTTCTGTGTAGAGTTTAATCATGAGTAGCCGAAGAAAGAGGGCCCCTCCTGTGAGGGTGGACGAAGAAGCCAAAAAGAGGTTAAACTGGAACATGCTGGACGACCGCAAAAACGAGGAGATCCTGGACGATGACCAAACACCCACCTGCTCCATTCTGCCTGCAGACCCTCCTCCCAGCAGCTCCTTTCTCACGACCACTGAGGACATCGGAGAGGCTGCCTGTACCAGCTCTGTCCGGTTAACCGAGGAGCTTCCCGGTACGTCATCAGACAGCACCTCTGCCTCGGCCTCCCTGGCCCTCACCGTGGTGCCAGCTTTAAAGATGGGCCACATCTGGAAGGCGCTTATAGGGGAGTTCAGCGTCCGTCCTGCTTGGATCCCGTCTGACTGTGAACTGAGAGCCTTCATGCTCCACAGGACGGGTGAGCAGCTCTGCCTCAGTTACTGTAGCTGTGACGAGAGCGCAGGGCTGCAGTGGAGGCCCGATGAGGACACCTGCACGGCGGAGTGCAGCCTCAACGTGATCCCGCTGGAGGACCTCGACTGGATGCAGAAGAGGAGGGTGCTGCAGCTCTGCCACCAGGAAAAAGACGGCTCAGTTAAGGTATGAGGGTGTTTCAGAGTAAAAAATATTCTCCCAATAATTACTTAATGATGACCATAAAGTGTGCATGCACAAGTTTCTGCTGCATTACGGATGAAAACAAGGTACTGTATTGTCATGATTTCAGTCCAAAATATTTTATTCAAAGAACAAATGCTGTCTGAATATAATGATAAAGTATTTTAAAAACATGATTCTTACCTTCAGTGCATACCTGGTGCTTAACCATTGCATGTAAATGAAATGCTGGCAGTGACCTTGTAGTCCTCTATTACAACAAGATCAAATTTCAGCCTTTATTTAAAGTAAACAAGGAACATTAAATAAATATTTACTTTGTTATTATTACCTTGCGAGGCACACCTGAATTTAAAAAAAAAAGAGGCTGCATTTGGTTGAACTTTTGGCATGGTGGTGGTAGGGATGAGCGAAATATCTGATATACTCGAAGTATAACGGCCTGTTCCATGTGCAATATATAAAATGACTATATCGTGTACATCAGGCATAAACTGTTGCGTTTTTTTTATAAGTCACTGGCTGTTCGGTTGTCTCGCTCTCTCCTGCAGCTCTCCACCTCTCACAGACACACAAAGAACAGCTTTTGATCCGGACTGTGACTATTTGGTTTCAATTTTGCCACTGTGGTGGGTTTATAAAGTAGACTTTTTGGGGAGATTTGATCCATTTTTATTCGAGAGTGGACAGTGGTGTACTCGCAGGAGATGAGAAGAGAGATGGGGAGTGAACAAATGATCTGAACCATGGCAAATGATTCTTCTTTGACTAGTTTATCCTCTTATTGCTGTCCCAAGCAGCCAAAGCCACTATCATAGCTTTGGGTTGGATTGAAAACCTTTTTATCAGCTGCTGTTGGTCTGCGTTTGGCAGGTGGGGATTTACTTGTTGGAATCTGGGCTCGGGAAGCCGGAATTCCTCAGCGAGGGAAATGCTCGGATGAAGAAAGCCAATCAACTAATGCAGAAGTTAATGGAGTATTTCTACGATTTTATTATCCCCGGTATGACTCTGATCCTTATGTCTAACGCATCCTGTGATCCGAGTATTCAAAAAAAAACCAACTTGATTTCTCTTTTGTGTTTTCTATGTAGAAGTTGTAGAGAATGACGAGGAGGAGTGTGACACCGACCTGGAGAGGCAGAACGTCGAGGAGCTCTATGATTTCGTGAGGCATCTGCACCAGAGAGAGAGCCGCGAGGTGACCTACGACGTCCAGCACAAAGCTCTTCTTCCTGTTCTCAGACCCTATCAGAGCCAGGCCGTCAACTGGATGCTGCAGAGAGAGAAATACAGGAACGCTTCACCTAAAGGTACTTCTACTGCTGCACACCTCAACTACCCTTAAGTCGAAATTTTGATAGGTTGCTATAAACAGCTTTCCAGTAAATCGGTCTCGTGGGATGTAAAACTTTAGGATTTTGCTGAAGAGCGCCGTGCTAGTGGTTTTGCATTTATGATAAATCATGCACATGCTTTACTGCCCATCATTTTTCAAAGTATATACATTTTTAGAATGATGAGGTCTGTGAGAGCAGCTTGTTTTGCATGTTTGCCATTTCTTTACCCTGAAACTGGAACCTGGAAATTGGATTCAGCAGCACTTCCTAAGCAATGCTCAAAGTGTATGTTCAGGAACTCAACCCCCAAAGAGGGAAGACTACTGTAAATAAAAGCAAAAATGACAATGACTGTGCTTTAAGTCACTGGTTCCTATGTTGAAAAAAGGCCTATGCTAGGACTGTGATGGCAGCGTAATTGAGACTGTCAGTATTTCCTATTTCTTTGCAGAACAAACGCTGCATTTCCTCTGGAGGGAGTTGATCACTTTATGTGGCAAGAAGTTGTTCTACAACCCCTTTACCGGCTGGTAAGAGCTTGAATGTTAAAATGTTACTTGAATTGCAAACACATATTTTCTGTCTAACCACCAGTACTATCTGTACAGACAGATCTAAAAGATCCGCTGCCACTCCTATGCAGTGAGGATAAATGGAGTTTCTTTATGCTGCTCAAAACGTACAAAAATGACATTTGAAAAGCTCAAGAGGAAAGTGTCTTTCCAGAAACTATGTCTCGATTACTCTAATAATCTACAGACTTCACTGTCCAGAATCCAAGAAACTGGTGGTTTGAAAACCTTTGTACAAAAGTAGTTTATACATTTTTAATGTATTTATATTTTTCCAATTATTTGAGCAGCACTGTGAAATTCCATTCACCTCTGTTGTGTTTTGTAAGCAGCAGAGGTGATATAAACTGATATCACAAAACATCTTTACATAAAGTCAAAATGTATCCGCGTGGATAGAAAACACTAGAGGTAACTGGGAAAGAGTCTTTTTGAATTTGGCTGCACTGACCCTTTAATTTGTTATTTTGATTTCCTTTAGCGGATGCAGAGTGTTACCTCCTTTTTGTTGTAGTTTCAATGATGAGTTTTTTTAATGATACACGAAAGTACTTTTGATTTTCAACAATTTTGTTTTGCCTTTTTTTTTGTCAGCTTGATCCGAGAGTTTCCCCTGGCGGGTGTGGAGTGGCCTGGTGGGATTTTGGCTGATGAAATGGGTTTGGGAAAAACGGTGGAAGTTCTGGCTCTCATCCTGTTTCACACCCGACAAAACCTGGAGCAGGAGGCCCTCACTCTGCCTGTGGTGAGGATCAGTAGGCAGCTACAGTTAAAAATATAGTTTGTTTGAAAAATACCTAAAATACAGAATTTGACCTTTTTTTCTTTCTCTACCTGACCGTTAACTTTCATATAATGTGGGATTTTTTTGTCTACTGTTCTGTTTATTTTAATATGCGCGTCTTGGTGGACGACATTAGCTTCATTGCAAAACTGTGAAATCGTTTTTTTCTTTTTTTTCTCTTTTGGTCTTGCAGGGAAAATCTGTAAATTATTTCGTACCTCCTCCTCCTCTTGAAAGAAAGAAAGTTATCCGCTGCAAGTCTGAAGTTCAGCCTAAAATGAAAGTATCCTACCCAAGTATGTCACTCGCAGTCCTCTCAGACATCGCATCTTTTAAAGCCTGTGCAGTTTGATTCAGATTTAACATGAATCTGGTTGTTTTTGTGCAGCTGTGCGCGTTATGCTCCTCACCGCAATCAAGGAAATGAGATCTGGCAAGGGGGCCTCCGTTAACGCCATCTTCACATACATCCGTGCCACTTACGGCTACGACCTCCTAAAAAACCGCAACCACATCAAGAAGACGCTGGTGAAGCTGATAGACGAGGGCCTGGTGGACCGGGTCAAAGGCCGCGGCTTGGCGGGGTCATTTAAACTGGGGAAGAACTACAAAGAAACAAAGAAGATGTTAGCAGGAGCATCCAAGTTTGTAAGAATAAAGAGCATAATATAAATGTTTCATGCAACAAATATTACTTGGTTGTATTATTTAACTTCTGTGTGATTTCTTGTTTGTTAGACTTCTAAAACTACAGAGAGCACGCCCAGGAAAATGTTTCAGAGACGAGCAAAAGAGAAGGCAGAAGCAGCTCTGCAAAACGCTCTGCTTACAGATGATCAAAGAGATCTGTCCCCCCCTCCAGCAGACTGTCTGCCACCACAGGAGACGGAGACAAAGAAGGAATGGGATGAAAGTGTGAAGGAGAAAGCAGATCAGTCCGATGACGTGCTTGATACGTTAACGCCAGATTTACAGATGTCACACGATAAAAGTGAGTCCGATTCGCAGGACATGCCCAGAATGGATGATCTACCTGAAGAAAAGGGAGATGCTCCTCAGCTTGAATCACAGGAGACAGAAACCCCAACCAGAGCGTCTGTTATTCCTTTCAACACCCCGGACTACCGCTTTGAGTGCATCTGTGGTGAGCTCGGCATTATTGACTACAAGGCTCGCGTCCAGTGTATGAACTGCCAGCTGTGGCAGCACGCAGACTGTGTGAACTACAAAGAGGAAAGCCTTGAAACGACACCTTTCTACTGCCCTCACTGCCTGGTCGCCATGAAACCCGTCTCCACCGGCGCCACCCTCATCATCTCCCCGAGCTCCATCTGCCACCAGTGGGTGGAGGAGATCAACCGGCACATCAAGTCCTCCTCGCTGCGAGTGCTGGTGAGGAAGCAGATGAATATGAGATTTTTTTCTGTCCATAGAGTAGAAATGTCACATATTAAATGACCTAAAGTCAGTTGAGATTAGTCACATTATAGAAACTAACATAACTTACATGCAGCCATTTATCTCAAGGCAGATAATTGCAATGCTGTTTGCTGCAGTAGATGCTGTTTACATGCAGCTGTTATGCCTCTACACAGTCAAAATTCAGTACATTGAATTCCCAGACAATTGCAACTGTGCAATAAGCACGTGTTTTTCAGGAATATGAATCTACTTTAAACTTCTATGTGGAGTTTGCATGTTTTCTCCCCGTGTTAGCGTAGGTTGTCTTTGGGTTCTTTGGCTTTCTCCCACAGTCATGCAGGTCAATGTTGGTGACTTTGGATTGCCAGTAGGTGTGAATGTAAGTGTGAATGGTTATCTGTCTGTGTGTCAGCCCTGTGATAGTCTAGTGACCTGTTCAGGGTGTAGCCCGCCTTACGCCCACTGTCAGAATCGCCCACTGAATGACTGGATGAATAATGCGTGTACAATCTTCTCTCCTGTTATCTCACAACTTCTCTCACATTTAAACTTTAACTTCCAGAACACTCATACTGACAAACCTCTACTAATTCATATGACTTCTTCATCTCAGGTCTATCAGGGTGTGAAGAAGCACGGATTCATCCAGCCGCACATGCTCGCCGAGCAGGATGTGGTCATCACCACCTACGACGTGCTTCGGTCGGAGCTTAACTATGTTGACATTCCCCACAGTAACAGCAAGGATGGACGGCGTTTCCGCAACCAGAAGCGCTACATGGCCATACCCAGTCCACTGGTGGCTGTGGAGTGGTGGCGCATCTGTCTGGACGAGGCTCAGATGGTTGAGTGTCCAACTGCGAAGGTGAGTTGAAGGTAGTCCGATGTCAGTACCTGTGGTTTGCAGATTGCACAGAATTTTTAGGTTTTGGGTTTATAATCTTATTTTTGTATTAAAATACCGACTTAAATCTTATTTATTTATTATGTTCTATGTGAGATTTTAGGCTGTTGAAACTTTTTTTTTTTACACACCTTTTTATTTTACTGTCAGGCTGCAGAGATGGCTCTACGTCTCGCATCTGTCAACCGCTGGTGTGTCAGTGGCACTCCTGTACAGAGAGGCTTAGAAGGTAAAACCAAAACAAACTACATAGAAAACATACAAGAAAAGTAATCAAAGTATCAAAGTGGGCCTTGAAAGAAGTAAAAGTATGTTTTACCTTGAATTCATAAAGAAAACGTATTCTTTCCTGCATACCTCCACAGTGAACGAAGAATAAAAAAAAGTGGGCATTTTTGACGAATTAAGGCAAAAGGTGACAGCATTGAACAGCAGGAAAATTATATCAAAACGTCTGTTAAACACTCACACAACTCATGGAGTAAAACCAAGTCTCATTTATCCAGTCGCATGCTCAGTACTTCCCAAACACTGCATTTTTGATGTATAACATGACGATTTAAAACACGGTCTCATGCACAGCCAAGTAGCGTGCCTTTGCAGGCTGGTGTGTATGAACTTCATTCAGTATGAACGTTCGCCTTTTTTGGATTCTCCGTTCATGTTGGAGGCATGTGAGGAAAACAGTTGTCTTCATGAATTCAGTGTTACACACAGTAAATAACTAATAAACAAGAGAAGGTGAAGTATTCCTTCCAGGCTCTTGATGATGTTTAAAAATAATCAAAGTCACTCTCTTAACTGTTTTTGTTTTCTGTGCAGATCTGTACGGCCTTGTACTTTTCCTGGGAGTTGACCCATACTGGGTAAAACATTGGTGGGACCAGCTACTTTATCGCCCTTATCGACGTGGAAACACCGAGCCGCTGTACAATGTAATCGCTCAGTTATTGTGGCGATCGGCAAAAAAAGATGTCATTGATCAGGTAGGACAACAAAAGTTGTTTTATCTTCAGTTACCGAACATAAACTTCACTTTTACTTACTTAAAGAATCTCCAGCAGTCAGTCAAAAATATTTTACCATTTTTCTGTTTTCCAGATCCAAATCCCCCCCCAGACAGAGGAGGTGCACTGGCTGCACTTCTCCCCCGTCGAGGGTCACTTCTACCACCGTCAGCACGAGGTCTGCTCCCAGGACGCTCTGGTCAAACTCAGGAAGATCTCAGACTGGAGCCTGAAACTTGGCAGCCTCGACCGCCGCACCGTCCACACCATCCTGTGCCCACTGCTGAGGCTGCGTCAGGCCTGCTGCCATCCACAGGCGGTGAGGGGGGAGTTCCTGCCTCTGCAGAAAAGGTAGATGACACTTGCTATTATGTTTTCAAGGCGAGTGAAGAGGTCTTTATCTGCAGGCAGCTGCAACAGTTAATTACCAATCTTGCTGGACTAAATAAAGTATCACCTCAGTAATGAACCACGGCAACCTTTTTGTCAATTATACAATGTGTAGTTGTGTTTATCTAGAGTTGACCCATTCGGTGTAATTTACGTTGGAGGGTTTGTTGAGTGGGTTTGTCTGTGCTGCGCCTCCTCAGCACCATGACGATGGAGGAGCTCCTGAAGTCCCTGCAGAAGAAATGTCGAGTGGAGTGTGAAGAAGCTCACAGACAATTGGTGTGCGCACTCAACGGCCTGGCTGGCATCCACATCATCAGAGGTATAAAACCCCTCGTCTGTACTTGTGCTCCCATTGCTCCCAGTTTCCCATGGGAATCAGTTCACACAGAACACAAGACATGATCTCATCTTTGTGTCTCTTTATGTGGTGAGATGTTTTGTTGCAGCACGTTTCTCTAAGGCGATATCTATAATGTGGTCTGAGTGCGCTGGCGTGGTTTGTATAGCACGTCTCATTAACTCCACATGTGACCGACATAAATCGAGTGTCACTAATAATCACATAGTCTCCTTTGCTTCCCTGCAGATGAGTTTTTAGAGGCAGCAGAGATGTATAGAGAAGTGCTGCGTTCATCAGAGGAACACAAAGGCCGACTGAAAACGGATTCATTACAGGTAGATGGTTCATCTCATTCATGTGTTCAACACGTCTGTGATTAACATATCAACAGTTTCATTTCTGAAATCAGACACCATCTGACCAGAGTTTTTGGGCTCTATTTAAAGAATCTATAGCTCACCGTCTAAAGTGCATGGCGCAAGTACATTTAGGACGTGTCCAGCTCCACTTTTGCAGTTATACGGTGTATAATCTGGGTGCAAAGTAGGGCGCAAGGGGCAAAAGGGATTGTATTTAGTCCCGTAATTAATCAGAGGTGTGTTTTTGGGCATAACATGAAATCAACCAATCAAAGTGTCATCTCCCATTCCCTTTTTACATGGCTGATTCAATAAATTGGAAAAAGCAGGCCGTTTTCTGCTGAGAGCAATGCAGAGAGAGCAGTAATGTCAATGCAGCAAATATCGTGGGACATTAAAGCAGCAACACTGAAAAACTGTATTTAGAAATTAGACTGAAACAGAGCTAAACTTTTAACCTCTAAAACAATCAAGGATTTGTTGGCTGTTCCCTGTGTTTAAATGTCGACTCTCTCAATGGGGGGGTTGACAGCAGCTCTGCAACCCTGCTATGTTTACATTTTATTAGTTTAATTCATATGTTTTCCCATTTATGATGTATTCTCGCCCACCTGCAACCCGTCATAATATCCCTATGCGCTTATGTAGGCAAGTCGTTCCATTTAAATAATGCACTCTGCAAATAATAGGAAAATGCTGCGCTATTGACTTTAGAACAGGTTTTTGGTGACGATGATCATTTTGTGCTGCCTCACGCTAACAATATGCCAACAATGTACCTGAACACACTGCAATTTTAAGACCTACATGCCCATGGGAGCACAGCTTGGCCCAAGTGCGTTTACTTTTTACACAAGGTTTGTGCTGGCTGTGAAAATGACAGCTGCGATGGTCTGAAACTAGCAATGACAGTTACACTGCAATGTGTAAGATGGGGCCCTTAAATTAATTCATGATGGACTTTTGACTTTTATTTCTAACCAATATGAATACAGTATACATTGTGAGTTTAAATTAAATATTCTGATTACTTGTGTCTTTTTTACCTTTGGGGCAAAACAGAGGCTTCACGCTACCCACAATCTGATGGAACTGTTGAGTGCAAAGCATCCTGGGATACCTCCCACGTTGAGAGATGATCGACTAAGTGAGGAGGTAATTCATAAATCTTCATATGAACTTTTTAAAATTTTGTAGTGTCTTTAAGTACATTGAAAAGCTCTCTATAAATAAAATGTAATATATTCATATCAATATTTCTCTTTGTCAGAACATTTTTTGTAAGATTTTTTTAATTTTGGTGAATAAAACTTTTGTATTTTACTTTTTGTTTCCCCTCTCTCTGTCTCTGCAGGCAGAGCAGCTGCGACAGCACTACATGACCAAATATGACTCAGAGGTTGCAGACGCCTATCATGCTCTGCAGCCGGTTCTCCATAACATCAAAGAGCTGAAACGCAAAGTAAGAAAATTTATTTCCACATAAAGTTATTTCTACTACCTTAGTTGGGTCCAGGGACACTATAACTCCACTTATATCCTCAGAAATTTTAAGTTACATTTGTTTCACTCCCTGAACTGAATAGTTTTCTTGTCCTAATGGGAGCAAGTTCTGTTTTTATTTCTTATCCAAATTGTTATTTTTCTTCTGTTTCCTTTATTCAAATTCAAAATTTTGGTCAAGAACATTCATTATATTCGACTGTTTATGCTTTTTAAAGTGCAAAGCATTTCTTCTTCTTCTTAATAATTAATTCATTTCAACTTCCACCGTTTACAGTGTTACCGCAAAAGCTCTAAGCTTCTTTAAGTAATGCAGTTCAGCTTCTAACTCTTACAGTTTTAATATTCAATTTCCAGGTTTTCAGCAGCGCAGTGCAACATATTTGCACGTAAAGATTTCTGTATTTTCAGCAATGCGCTGCAATTTCAGCATTTACATGCATTTTCTGCATGTGCAGTGTTTCATATTGTTTATTTATTTTGTTTATTCCCTACAATACCTGTAAGACTTCAGTTACATTAGATCTACTTTGAAGTTAGTTTCTGATTCACTGAATGAGAGTGTTTAATAGCTGCAGTGACATTTGAACTTGAAGTAATATTAATAACAACAGAAGAAGCAGTGTATTTTCTTCATATGATTACCTTTGTTTCTCAAGGTCAACCTGAATGCTCCCTGGTGGCTGGATGTTATCCAGAGGGCGATCCGATGCTCAAACGACGACGATCTGGTGTCTCGCATCAAGAACGAACTGACGTCCAGCTACAAACAACAAGCCAACAAGCTCACCATGGCCGACAAGTAAACTGTTTACTCGTTAAAAAAAGGATGATAGTTAAGTTATCTTTACACAAACATAGATAATAAAAGCAAAATGTGGTACCTGCAGGTTTCGCGACGCCTGTGGTTTGCAGTTCCTGCTCACCACACAGATGGAAGATCTGATGAAATCGCAGAAGATCGTCAGAGACGCGGTGAAGAGTCTCGAAGGCCCAGCATCACAGAAAGTGATTGATGAGGTCACCATTTGTCACCTCAGGCCGATGAGACTGCCGCTCAATAAGTAAGACTTAAGCGTGGCTTTGTTTCAGCCATTTATAGCTTCGTTTTACATGAACAGAATATGTTTATATTTTGTCTGTGCCTGTTTTTTTCTAAACTAATATTGCTCTCTTGTTGTATTCTAGTTGTGTGTTTTGCAAAGCAGATGTACTTTTCACCGATTATGAGTCCAAGCTTTTTTCACACACGTAAGTAAAGCAATATTTTAGACTACTGGTCAAATTGCGTGAAAACATACTTGTTTATGAGGAGAATGATCCAAACAGGGTGAAGGGTCAGACGGCCATCTTTGAAGAAATGATTGAAGACGAAGAGGGGCTGGTGGATGACCGTCTCCCCACCACCAGCAGAGGTCTGTGGGCAGCCAGTGAGACGGAGCGCTCTCTGAAAGCCATCTTGTCTTTTGCCAAAGTGAAACGCATGGACCAGGACCTGGTGGAGGAGGGCAACACTTTCATGGAGCTGTTTGAGAACTGGAAGAAAGAGTACAAGGTCTGTACGCACACACTTTTAACCCTTCTCTGCATTTTCAAACAAGCTCCAGGGTTCCCACGGTCATGGAGAACCTGGGAAAGTCATGGAATTTCACAATCTTGTCTTCCAGGCCGAGGAAATTAGTTAGTGAGTAGTTAGTAAAGTAATCTTCCATGAATAATCTTTGACATAATGTAACATAATGGCAAATCTATTTTCTGTTGCTGTTGATGAAACAATAAACTGAGATTTGTGATGAGGATTTGATTACCATCACATTTTTAGCTTTGGTACTTTCAGTACTATTGAATGTCCTTAACATGTACTATTCAAAAAGTATTGATATGATTTTGACATTAGTGGCATCATACTCCAAAGTATGTTTAATATTTCTTAAATTAATAACACACTAAGCTGTCAGAGGAGGTAGAAAGTCAAAAATCTCAACAGCCAGTGTACTATAGCATGAATAAATGAATGAAATGGTATTTATCATCAATCACCTTCCTGCACAGTGTCCCAGTCATGTTGTTGGTTGTAAAAAAAATATATATACATATTTTCAAGTGTCAGTATTAATTAGACCAATGAAGAACAGTAAAAACTACCTCTGTGGCTTCTCAGGTGCTGCATGAGTACTGGATGGTGCTGAGGAATCACGTGTCGGCCATCGATGAGCTGGGCATGGCCACAGAGAGACTACGCGTGCGTCTGCCCGATGAACCGAAGCCCAAACTGCTGCACATCATCGAGCCACATGAGGTGAGGACACATATTATTATTAGTACGCATCATAACAGCATGTTAACATGAGTCTGTACTGTTCTGAAAGGTACTAAACACAAGGCAAGTCAATTTTATTTATATTTCATACACCACAATATCACAAATTTGCCTCAAGAGATTTTTACTGTCTGTACAGCATACAACACCCTCAGTCCTTAGACCTTTAAATCGCTCCAAAAATCCCTTTTGTAAAACAACAAACCTCAGATTCAGATTTCTATACTACAGACCACAAATCATGGTTTGGAGTACAAATATAGGACAAGACAGCAATTTAAGTTTAAACAACCACAGCAGATCTTAAGCGCAAACTGAGTTATTTAAAGAGAGGCAGAATATTTCTTATAAAAGCACATAGTTTACATAACATCTTTTGTTTATGGTTTACAAACTATTTTTCAGGCACTTCTTCCTATTCTCAATAATGTTTGTTTTCCTATTTCCATTGTATCTACCCCAGGAAGAGCAACACAGGAGGGATCCCTCGCTTTAAAACAGAAATATTATGTTTTTAAGGCTAAAAAATAATAAAAAGTGCATGTGTTTACTTACTTAATTTCCACTCCAAAACTAATCTGGATTTTTAAAAACTTTTGGATGATTGTTTCACTCAGAACTGCAGCGTGAAACAGAGGCTGACTAATCAACAAATGTTCTTTCAAATTTAGCACCTAATATGAGCATAAAAGTAAAATGGCTGGTTTGGTTCTAAATAATAAACAGAGTGCAAGCAACATATCAACACAGCAAATCCATCGTGGAGGAATTAAAATCAAAACTTTAGCCTCTGACCCTGTGTTGAGCGTAGTTGTTTTTTGTCGGTGAATGTTTCCAGGGATGTAATATTCAGCCTTAACTATTTTTATTGCATTCCTGACCTCTGCTCCGGTTGTTTTGCTTGTAGGTGGAGCAGAACAGAGTAAAGCTTCTGAACGATCAGGCGGTGGCCAAATCTCAACTCCAGAAGAAGCTCGGACAATTTCTGTATCTCACGAATCTGGAGAAGGTCGTTTGATAGTAACTAAAGAAGCACAGAAATAATAAACCCATTTTATCTCAAACTGTGTGCTATGATCTCCAAATAACTTTAATTTCTTTGTTTTAGTCCCAGGACAAGTCTACCGGAGGACTGAACCCAGAGCCGTGTCCCATCTGTGCGCGGCCCCTGGGACAGGAGGTGAGAATAGTTTAGTTGTAAGCAAGAACTTGTTGACTGTATGTTTTAAATGCCTCACCAATTCTATTTGTATCAGTGTTTTATGCAACATCTCCACTTGTGACTTGACTATCTTGATACACTGGGTGAACTTAATAGTCTGTCTTATCATCACTGTCCAGGGACTGTAATTACATCTCGTCTGAGGCTGATTCGTCCCGTACCAGGGGTCAGAACCATAAAACTGTGTACAAACAAAGACAAAAATACGTTAACATATTCTCAGATTTATAAAACTGCACCAGTGAGGTAAGAAGAAAAAATATACCTCTTAGGTCTGCGGGTACCCCAGTCAGGAGGGTAAGGGTTGCTTTTAAACTGTACTAAGAAAAGTACTTTGCAAATAACTACTTTCTACACGCCGGCAACAACTGTGGATGGAGGCATTATGTGTTTGGGTTGTCCATCCGGCCCATTGTTGTGTAGAGATATCACAAGACTGCCTCAGGTAATTCATTCAGATTTGACAAAAATATTCACTTGGACATAATGAGATGATTAGATATTGGTGGTCATAGGTCAAAGGTCAAGGTTACTGTGACCTTGTCTGTTTTATTCTTTTGAACGTAATATCTCATTATATGTTTTTTACATTTTGGAACAAGCAATCACTTGATCTTGAGTATGAAGTGATTAGATTTTGGTGGTCAAAGGTCAAGGTCAATGTGACCTTGTCAGTCTCATTCTTCTGAATGCAATATCTCAAGAGCACTTTTACAGAATCTCTTCAAATTTGGAACAAACTTTCGAGTGGACGTAAGGATGAGCTGAGTAGATTTTGGTATTCAAAGGTCAAGGTCACTGTGACCTTGCATCTGTCTCATTTTTGTGAATGCAGTATCTGAATATGGCCTGGAGGGAGTGTCCTCAAATTTTGGCACAAATGTTCACTTGAAATCAAGAATGAACTGATTAGAATCTGATAGTTGAAAGTCAAAGGTCAAGGTGACCTCATAAAACATGTTATTGGCCATAACTCATGAACCTTGAGTGCCCACCTTGAAAATATGCTGATTGTATAGATCTTCTGCGCTGCTTGGGGAAAACTGTGTGTGAAACATCATGTTTTCACAGACCTTTCACGGACCTGACTGGTGCGCAGAGGCGTGTAATCGTGTGACGGTATATCCGGTTATTCACTGTGTTTTCTCACTCTCTGTTTTGCAGTGGGCAGTGCTGACCTGCGGCCACTGTTTCTGCAACGAGTGCATTGCTATTATTGTGGAGCAGTATAGCGTGGGCTCGAGGCGGCGTGCCATCAAATGTGCCATTTGTAGACAGACCACATCCCACACAGAGATCTCCTATGTGTTCACCACCCAGTCATCTAGCCAGGACCAGGACATACCGGTCAAGGTCAGTTTGCAACTCCAGGATTTGTATTGTATTAGTTATGGCTTAATCTATTCAGATAATTAGGCCTAATTGTCCAAAATATGCTTTTTGTTGCCCACCGGAATTATTGAGATGTTATTTATGACTTTAACAAGCAATTATTAGGGGATTATACTTTGATTCATGCATTGCAATGTATGTAATTATAATTTAACAAAACTTTATCAGGGAAGTCACTCTACCAAAGTGGAGGCGGTAGTGAGAACACTAAAGAAGATTCAAGTGACCGACCCTGGGGCCAAGTGTCTCGTCTTCTCCACGGTAACTGTAAACTATTCCTGCTCTGTAAGGTAGTGATTTATTTTGCCCATATCGAGTTTGGATCTGACCCAGTTTGTTCCTCTCTCTCTGCTGCGCAGTGGCTGAGTGTCCTGGACATCATTGCTAAAGCCTTGTTCGACAACAACATGGAGTTCTCTCAAATTAATGGGATTCACAAATTCCAGGTTTGAATTTTTGTTGTAAACATTTACAAATGTGCTCACCTCACTTAACCACATAGTTGCTTTTTCCTGCACGTGCAACCAAATAATTACAACTACCACACAGCTTAAAATCCAGAAATCCCTTGACCCAGGTGTGATTGTAACTCGTGCACTGACCTCAATTTTCCAGGAGAATCTGTGCTCCTTCAAATACGAAGAGAAGATCAACATCCTTCTCCTTCCTCTCCACACCGGCTCCAACGGGCTGAACATCATCGAAGCGACACACGTGTTGCTGGTGGAGCCGATCCTCAACCCGGCTCACGAGCTCCAGGCCATCGGCAGAGTGCACCGGATCGGACAAACCAAGTAAGAAGCAGCGAGTTCAATCTGTAGACAGAAAACAGTATTTAAAGTTTAGACCTGCAAATATAAACATGTCGATGTTTCGATCTACATACAATGAAAGTTTTTTTTATCATATTTGTTTTGTAAGGATGTTTAATGGGTTTAATCATGGCTGTTATCTGTACAGTATTTACTTTAATGTTACGCTTAATTACACATCTCTACTGTTTTGTTCATTATGTTTGATTTCTGTTGTTTTTTCTGTCCACCAGGCCAACATTTGTGCACAGATTTCTTATCAAATCCACCATTGAAGAGAGAATGCAGGCAATGCTGAAGACAGCAGAAAAAACGTAAGAATTAAAACAAAATACCGTAAATTTTCTGCTTTTAAATTAGGGATGTACCCAAACCTGAATAGTGGAAATATATTAACTCTACCCGAAGTTACTCGATATAATTCAGGGGGAAAAAAATCATGATTGACCTGTTTTTCAGCCATTATGTTTCTTCAGATTGATTCATATCATTGTGAATGAACACAAGATAAAAATGCCCATTCTGTTTCCAGTAAAGAGCTTTGATTTCACCGAATGGTCATTTCTTTCACTACATATTATTGGAAAGTGATCGCTTTCCTATAGTCGCCCCTACACAGCAAGATGTGGGCTGGGAGCTGACCGCTATGATGTTTGCAGAGCCAAATGTATAAATTATAGAGGCAAAACTGTCACAACTGATGCTTTGATGTTTGCCAATGAATATTAAAAAATTCAACATATGCCCAATTTAATGTGACCTTCGATATAAGCATGCCCACTTCCAGTCTTCAATCTGAATAGTTACAGATACAGATACAGATACAGATACAGATAGTTATCTTTTGGTACACTTCTAATGTAAACCTATAAATTCAGGTGAGTGTTGAGATTAACCCTTTGAAACGTGAGCAGATTGGGGTGATCTCTCTCAAAAACATGAGAAGAAAACAATGAGCAATGAAAGAAGAAATGACCAGAAAAATTAGCAAGAAATTAGTAAAAAAGTACAAGAAAATTACATGAAAATTAGTAAAATAAATAAATCGAAAAAAAATTACAAATAGGTAAATAAGACTTGGTAAAAAATTTTTTTAAGAATTACATAATTCTGTAACATAATTTCAAATGTCATTTTTTTCTCTAACTTTTTTCTTTTCCCTAAACATTTTCCCGAGCTTTTTTACAAACATTTTTCTAAATATAATAATTTCTTGCAGTTTATGGAACATTTCATACCAAGTTGCTCAGTGTTTTTTTCCCATGTTTTAAATAACTAACACTGATTTGCTCAGGGTTCAGGGGCTTAAATACTTTGTCTACGTCTGAAATCAGCAAAGAAAAGTGGCGCCGCTCCAAGTTTCAAAGGGTGAAGGGTTGGAGATTACTACTGAATGAAAGTACTGATAGAAGCTTCTTTTTTCACATTTTAGTCACACCAGCACAACTATGAAGCACTCGGAGGCTGCCGTACTGACAGTAGCCGACCTGGCTGATCTGTTCACTGAAGACACAGAACATCTGGAGTGAATCTGAACACCTGGACACACAAGCATGGATCACCTACTGAAGATACACAGGCAAAAACAGCTCACTCTGTACACCGCGGTGATAGAATTACTGTTATTTTGCACATTTTTTAAATATTAAAATACTTAAGTAATGGAAAACATTCCCAATATGATATTTTATCAGATCACTGACAGCAGACTACAACATGTCTCTTAACTGTTTGGAATTTTTAATCTCTTTGGAGTATTTGTGTATTTGGCTCACTTGTCATAGCTGTAACTTACGGATTCAATAACTACGTCTGATGCTCAAGTACATGTTTGACGATCACGTTTGACTAGACTGTACAGTATTGTTGCTTGTTTTAATCTATTATTAAGTATATGCATTTGTATACAACTTCACTGTTGTTGAAAATGGGGGAATTCAGATGCTGATCGAGGCATTCTCACAACAATCAGGAAATAAACGTCTGTCGATGGCGAGGTGTCAGCCTGTTATGACCAGCTTCTTTTTGTCCTGTGCTTTTTTTGTGGTTTATTTCTGTGTAGTAAAAGTGGAAGCAGGAAGGAAGCCATTGACCTTCACTTACTTTTACTCTTTTACAATTGAAGTGAGAGATTGCAGCAGGACTTTCTTCTTAAAAGCTATTTGTCCGTTAAAACAATTGAGCCCAACACTTGTGCCTTGTCTTATTTGCAAGACAAAAAAAGCACAAGATTCAACGTCTTGGAAACTAATCTTGTAAATCACACTCATAAAAGTCAGAAAATGTGAAGAAGTTTTCCGCCTCATGGCAGCAGTTATCTTTTTTCTTCTATTACCACTTACAAATTGTCTGGACAATGTTTAACAGATTTTAAGCTTTTTTTATGACATTTCTCCTGTTCCAAAGCTTTGTTAAATGAGATGAAATTAATCTCGTGTTTGCTTGCTCAAGTATTTTACGGTCTGTTCCACCACACACATACACTCGCAGGTCTTTGCCATCGTGGCTGAATTGCCCTTGACTCATAATGACTTTCTTTTCGCCTGACTGACTGGGATTCCCGCACCAGTAAAGATTTTAAAATGTCCACACAAAGGACGTAGACAACAAAGAGTGGCAGCCCAGTACTGTTGTTCCTCTTCACATGGTTACCAGACTTCTTGTAGGAAGAAACAGTAGTAAGATGTTTACTAAGAGGAGATGGCCGCAGTAGGCGGTGACATACGTGTTACCTTGGACTCCCCTCAGTTCCCCCTATTCATGTGCGGAATCTCATTGTTGGCGGGGACATCATTCAAGCTGGTGTTTTAAGGCCGGAGGGAGGCTCCCAGTTCATTAGAGCTGTGTTTCGAGGGTCAGAGTAAGAGAGGGGTCCTACGTTTTGTGGTGACAGCGCGCTGTGGTGAATAGTCCCCAGAAGATTCACAGAGTTTCAGGGCCAAAAGACAGCGGAGTGGCTGAGCTGAGAGAAACCAGAGGGAGAGTCCTGGGAAGATGGCACCTGCCAGTTTGTTTTTTGCCTGGTTACTGTTCACCACGAGGATGGTCACCTCGGCCGAGTATTTGGAGCTGGAGGAGGAGGGTGAGCTCACACCTCACATCACACACCTGGGAGTGAAGTGTCAAGGGTCAAATAAACTGCTTTTTTAGGGGGAAGTCATTAAAGAGTCATTTTTCATATTGACGATTATTGGTTTAGCATGGGCTTCCCTACGTTTGAAATGTTCTTTGAAATGGTCTTTTTAATTTCAATAACGTTATTTGCTGAATCCACCTACAGATATTTTTGTAACATTTAAGCAGCTTATTAGTTGAGTTTTAACAATTCAGTTAAGTTGAATTTGAGCTATTCACTCAACTAAAGCTGCATTGGTTGAGTGAAAAGTTCGAAGTCAACTAATTTCTTTTGAGAATATGTAGGTATGTTCATGTATTGTACATTTCTCTTTGCACAAGCTGGATGGATGGATCAAAAATCTCAATTTTAAAGAAGTTAACACAAAATTGAGGAAATGCTTAAATCTCACAAACAGCATTACAACAAATTAAAATTTATGTTTAATATAACACAAACTAGTGGCGAGAATAGACTTCACTTCACTAGAGAATTGTTGGACCTCAATTGATAAACTGTTGGAGTGTTACAAATACTCAATGAACTTTCTGTAGGTCGACTACGGAAATAAAGTTTTTTCATAGCAGCAGCACTGTAATTTGGCATTAAGCATGTAGCAATGGTGAAAAATACATTTGGATCCTCTACTTGGGATCTGAATACTTCTGTATACCACAATCATAAGTAAAAGTCCTGCATTATAATGTTTTCAGGGCTGATACCGATACAGATTATTAGTAGTTAATGAGACCGATATTGGAACCAATATACATTTACAATAAAAATGAACATCTTTCTGTCAATATGTAGAATTTGGAATATAACAAATTCCAACAAATGTTTAATCAAAACTTAAACTTTCAACATCATATAGAGCAAGTTCCCAGCAATTTTTTTTATATAATGTCAAGTGAACATTTAAATTAAAATAAATAAAAATTGCTTCCTGAGGATTTACAAAGTAAAAGTTCCTCCCATGCCGACACTTTCTTTGCAATCATTACAATAAAGCACAGATAATTGGGAAAATGCCAAATATCAGCCCTGATAATCAACCAGGCCGATAATCTATAGCAGATTATCAAACACGGTATTATTGGATCATTATTATTTATGCATTAGTGTGTAAGCAGCGTTTTCATGTCGCTGGTCAAAGTTGATGTTAACTCCCTTTTTTAACGACATTTACTCTATAAAGATCATATTAATTTTTAAGAATAGTCCATATACTTTATAAATCTGTTGCTTTGCTTAATCTTATATTTTAAATTTAGCTGTCATAAATTGAGTGAAAAGTTGAAATTAGCAGAAAATGGAAATACTACAGTACTTGAGTACGTTCAACTCCTGACACTTAGATATCGATAGCTTGACTTTATATGTATAATATATAGTGTGTATAATATATAGTGTGTAGAATATATAGATTGTCTATGCGACTGAACATGATACCCAAAATAAGTAAAAATAACGGTATTTGGAGTCTAAGAGAGAGATTGGAAGAGAGCCCAAAGTAAAAAGAAAGACGTAAATTCCTGGTCACACTTAATAACTCTGCACTGATTTATGGAAAAAGTATCAATGTTTTGGTCTCAAGGACCTTTTCAAAGACACATTCAAACATTTTAAGGTGACACAGTGCTTAAATACAGCTCATAATTGCATGATATTTACCAGCTGTGTTGGAAGTGTGTCCATAATCACACAAAAACAAGTCAAAAATCCCTCCAATATTCAAGCAAACAGCATTAATGATGCAAGCCCAAAATCCATCTGAAAACATTTTTTCAAGTTAATAGCAAATATACATGAAACATAGCCCTGTGATATCTACAAATGCCTTTCTTATCATCCTAGATTCATATAAATACACAAAAACACCATAGAGAAAACAAAACAAAACATGTGTGTGTGTTGCCCTCCTCTCACCAGAGAACCCAAAGTACCCAAAAGAGGTTTAAGAAAAAATTTCTTCACATTATCTAAAAAAGGAATACTTGTTGCATGAGATTTAATCTGTTTTTATCTTCGTTCTTTTAGAGCTCAATGAAACTGTCATTTGCACCAACGACCATATGGAGGTTGTTATTCCCAGTGCTTTTTTCCTCAACAAAGTGCCTCCAGTTTATGTAAGTGAACACCAAAAAAAAGTCAAATGTATTCTCTCAATGTAGGCATTCCCCAGTGCTGATGTCCTAAACTATTTGCAGTGCAGTTTTACTTAATAATAGATTTGTGTGTGTGTGTGTGTTTTTTTTTGTTTAGGTTTGGGATTTGCATTTAAATGACCCGGAGTGTCGTGGCGTTGAGGTCGGCGATGACTACGTTTTCAGCATAAAGACGAATCTCTCGGACTGCGGAACAATAATGGTATCACCTTCAATCTTTTGCTCCACATTTTAACATTAAAATCAATGACAACTTTTCAATCAGGGCCGTGTCTGCAGGGGTCTAACTAATCAAACGTTGCACGTGAACTCAGACATTTAGAACAACCTCCAACAAAAGGATAAAGACAAACTACACTTAGCATAGACATCATAAGATCCCCATCATAATAAATTATCTTTTTTACGATGTCTGTGGTTGTTGTGGGAACTGGTTCCCTAATAAGGATCTCTTCAGCGCCAAAAAAAGGAGCTACTTTAGTCGATTTATTGCACTTTACATAACAGCAAAAAATACCTTGAATAAGACCAGAGGCTTTTTTTTCCTGCTGTGACGTAAATGCGCACTGTGAGGCTCTGTGTTCAGATGGACACTATGGAATTAGCTCATAGCAAGTATAATAAGACGGACAGAGAAAGGCACAAACTCGTAGCCCAGACAGAAAAGACTGCGGAGAAAAGAAGAAGGGGGGGAGTGGCGTGTATGTCAAGAAAGAAGGGCGGCGTTGTTCCTTTTCTCTACAACAGCGCAGGGCCTTATTCAAAGCAGCAAAGGGGATCCTGAATGGCCTCGCAGTTCTAAATTATCAGGATTTACATGGAAATGATGATTATTTGTTGATGCTCACTGAATAGGAAGGCCATAAATCATTGGCCAACTAGCCTCCTGATTATTTTAATCCAGCCACTCTTGTAGATTCAAACGTTGGCGAGCTGTAAATCCCTACTTCTGCGCACAAGTGTGCTTGAATCGCTCGCTTGGAATGCGTTCTTGTAAAGCAAGCAAAAGGTTAACGCAGCTTCCAACGGGGAAGAAATCTCCCAGTACACCACCTCAGCAGTTTACAAGGTTTTCGCATAGCGGCTGAGGAAAGTAAGCCCGCGCTGGATTAGATGGCTGTTGCTAAAGGAGAGGAATGCCATAGCTGTCAATCTTGCTTTCACCTTGAACTTAGAGCCTTTAAAACCTGCCGTCAGTAAAGAAATGACTGAATTGTTGGGTTAAAGGTCAGACATTTTTTATTGAAACATGACAGCGTCCTCGCTCATGTTTCAGTGATCGTCACGGAGCCTTCATGTTGATAAGCGCAGGTGCCTGTTGTGGCGTAATGAAGACCTGTTGCTGGCAGCAGAGACCTGTCACTGGTGCTCATAGTGGGGGGTTGTGTGTTTACCAAGAGGTTGTAAAAGACGTCTCAGTGTTAGAGAACGAGGCAATTCAAGCTGCTCAGAGACCACAGCAGCCACCCTCCGTCTGCGCCCAGCAGGAGCTCAGACAAACCTCAGACACAACCTTTTCACCCGGCCACGTTTTACAGTTTGACCTACGTCAGCTGCCAATGGCTGAATATTGAACAGTGTCACTCACATTTACAGTTAAAGTGTGAAAGGATGAAAACTGTAGAAGTTACAACTTGGGAAAGAGGTTACATAACAGCACCTCAAAGACTCCTGTTAAATTTTACTGTCATTCTTACAACTTTAAGAAAGATGTCTTTTTTTCTTCATATCACTCATTTTGTGAGTTGAAAAACAGGCTAAATGTAAATCACGCTGTCTCTGACCCTCCCCTCAAACTCTCCCCCTCCACACCAAATCACTGACAGAAAGTTGAAACTGACAAAAAACTAAAAAGACTAAATAAATTAAAAAATACTAACACTGAAAAAAAGGGTTACACAAAGAAAAAAATAGAAGGTTGTCATTGAAAAACACATCAGAATGCAAAATACTACTACTACAACTACAACTACTACTACTACTACTACTACTACTACTAAACTTGTCAAAGATTCTGGGTTAGAAAATGTGAGAATTTGTTGCTTTTCTTAGTTTAATGTGTTGCAATTAACTATTATTTTCACTGCTGAATAATCTGTTGATTCTTTTGTTCTTTTGATGTCTTTTTTTCCACAGCACAAAGTTATTCAGTTTACTGTCATAAAGAAACCAGAAAATGTTGAAATTTAAGAAGCTGGAATTTAAACTTTTTTTTCTCAAAAAAAAGAAAAGACTCAAACCGATTATAAAAATTAGTTGGCTATTACTCTAATAGTGTACAACTAATTCATTAATCATCGCAGCTTTTCTAACGCAATAGAAAATTAAATATATTTGGATTAAGAAAAAAATTCAAGATGTTACCATTGCAAGAAAAGTGTGATTTTTCACGGTTTCTAAATCTAATGTAGATTAACTAAACAAAGGTAGGATTAGTGGATTAATCAATAATGAAATGATAATTTTCTGCAAACACATTGCTGTGTAACGGCCACAAGGTAAATGAGTGCAGATCAGGGTCAGTGGGTCAGCAGGATGCTTGAGCTGCGTGTTCATCGACCAAATTAAATAAAACATGTAAGAAGAGACACTGTCTGGACATGAGACACCTAATGTCGTCAAGCTGCCTTTCACCTAACATCCACGCCAGATTTCTCCAGTTGTTCTCACCTCTCACAAAAAATAGCATAGCGGGTATCAACTCTTGTATTAAAAAAATATAAAGCAGTTTAAGAAATCTGTTTGGACTTTGCAATTCAAATGTCTCTTAGAAGATTATTTGACCTTCATGTGTGTCCCTTTTTTCAGGCCTCAGATGATTCGCACATCATGTTCATAAACACCATACACAACAACGACACAGACATAATAACGAGAAACTATATCAACATAACATTTGTGTGCCGCTACCCCATAAACTACCTGGTTCAACAACCAAATGGAGAAAACATGATCAGAGTCGATGTCAGGTGAGTGTTTATTTTTACATTTTTTATTTTTTCTGAACTGACTTGTAATATGATTTAATTTTAATGTGTGAACTTACTTTAATTCTCTTCTTCTTTCTCACAAA
This sequence comes from Plectropomus leopardus, assembly GCF_026936395.1. Lineage (NCBI taxonomy): Eukaryota > Metazoa > Chordata > Actinopteri > Perciformes > Serranidae > Plectropomus > Plectropomus leopardus. The sequence goes on from NC_142189.1 coordinate 8,424,400, forward strand.
AGAACCATCACTCTGAACACAGAGGACGGGAACTTTTCAGTGTCAATGTTACTGTACAAAGATGAAGCCTTTGAGGACAGATGGACCACTGTTCCATCACTGACGCTAGATGACGACATCTTTGTCAAAGTTTTCATGGTAAATCAAAGTGTGTCGCCAGACTTATTAATCCTTTGAAACCTGAACAAATAAGCCTGATTTCTTTCAAAAATATTAGAAATTTAATAGGAAATTACCCCAAAATTAGCAAGAAATTTGTAAACGTTCCAAGAAAATTACCTGAAAGAAAATTAAAACAAAAAAAAAAAAAAACACACACAATCAATGACTTATACTTATAGTCATTATATTTAATGACTTAAATATAATAATAATAATTATTATTATTATTGTTATTGTTATTATTATTATTATTATTAGTAGTAGTAGTAGTAGTAGTAGTAGTAGTATTACACATATTGTTGAAACCCAGAATAACAATTCAGCCACCTAAAAAAATCAGTAGCAGCTTAAAGTGTACATTTTATCAAGAATAATTTCACCCAAACAGCTGGTCTGCAAAATACAGTGTGTGGTATGCGTAGGAATACAGAAGTTTTACAGATGATAAAGTGTTGCGCCAAAGAAAAGGGATGTCTGACAGTGAGGTAAAGCAGTGAAAATATTCTAAATATCATGTAAAAGCTCTATTTGCATAGGACTATAATTACCAAAGGACCTCATGTGATTTAGAAATTACCATCCACATGTGTATTTTGTGCAGTGCATGGGATAGCACAGGATAAGCACAGTCTGTATTTTACTCCAATTTACTGACTTCATCCCCTGGATATGATACACACTGTCATTTTATATTCCACTCTACGCAACACAGAAACACTACACAGCTCCACTAGCAGTCATGTACAGTGTTAATCTGTTTTTTCTTCCTTTTTAAATTAGGATTAACTGAAGGAAACCGATTATGCCACACCTTGTCACATATTATCTATCTAATCATATTTCAACATTTCACTCCTCTGATGGATTTGAGCTTTTTCTGCCAACAGTTTCCATACTGTGTAGGGAGATACACCTCCTGCACCCAAAATGCTGTCATAGTTTCAATAATAATTGCCAAAGCAGTTTTCATAGGCCAGAGGTCCCTCGTAACACTAGTCCCGTACAAATAGGGCATTAAAACAATATTGTTTAAGTGGCTAAAAAATATTCTGCTGCTAAAATGTATCCACAGCCATACATTGCTTAGCTCTCGTGGTAATCAAATCAAAATCAGACATACTTTATTGATCCCCAAGGGGAAATAGTGGTTCATTAAAGGTGCTCTGATGCCAGCATAAAGAATTATCGAAAGTATAAATAAGTATCAGCATAAGTATATAAAAATAGAAATATAAAAATAGAAATTCAGTGAACGTAAACAATTTGCACTAGTATGTAACTATTTACAAAATTAAGTATGTATAGTATGCTGAGTATGTAAGTGTGTAAAAGTATAAATGTAAAGAAGGCAATTAGTACTAAAATGCGAATATTTAAATCAGAATATAGATAATTTGCTGAGCGTGTTAAGTGTGTAAAATATAAAACTGCCTTTTGCCGTTTGGTTGTAATAGGTGAAAGTTGTACTATGTTAATTGATATTGTCCCTATTAACTAAACTATATAAATAAAATCAATTATGCTACAATGCAATACATAAAACTAGTATATAAGTTAAAAATCTAAATATGTGTGCTTTGCTACAATTAACAGTAAAGATATACATGTGTAAGAATAACAATAAGAATATATACAATTGTGTGTAACATGTTACATATAGCCTATGTTCAAAGCTTGGCTGCTTCTCCAAACTGGGGGCATCGACCTCCATCTCCTGTAGATAAAACCCTGACTATGGAGAGTTACCTCATACAACCCCACTTCAAATATCCAAATGATCCCTTTGATGTGTTCACCTCACGCTGATATGAAGATTACATTATAAACACTATAAACACCTTTTAAAGCAATGTTTTGTATAGCATTCCCTCTATTAATGGGAACTCATATTTAACTATAAGAGTGAAATACATGTAGAGTCTTGATTGTGTATACTGAGGTTTGAAAAACATATTAGACTTTCAGGTATTCTTACTATTGACAGCTATTTTTGAAGAGGGTTTAGCACGTTATGTTAAGCAATATGTTTTGCTGCAGGATGTTCCAAGCAATGCTGGAAATCTAACACTCAACCAGCGACACGTGTCTTCTTCTCTTTCATGTTGCTATAAGCCCTCAGACAGCTGTTGTTTACTAACTATGAATCATCAATTTGTAGGCCAACATGGAAAAGTAATAACTCTGAGTAAAGCATGACTTGACTGTTACCCAACCCCATCTGTCTCTTAGATACCGGCTCATCTGGTGCTGCGTATGGAGAGATGCTGGGCCACACCAACCAGTGATCCATACAGTAATATTCAGTACACCTTCATCAGAGACAGGTAAACCTTTTAACACTCTAAAGGTCCAGTGTGTTGCATGTAGGGGCATCTATAGGCAGAAATTATATATAATATTCATAACTATGTTTTCTAGGGTCGACAGATTATCGGTATCTAGCATTTTGCCGATCTGTATTGGCATTTTTATCTTAAATTAATTAATGAAAAAGTGCAAACAAAGTGTCAGCATGGGAGGAACTTTTACTTTGTAACACCTCAGAGAGCTATTTTTTATTTTTTTTACTTTTTTTTTATTTTCAGAAGTTGCAGGGAAATTGCTGTGTATGATGTTGAAAGGCTCAGTTGTGATTAAACATTTGCTAAAGGCATTTAAACAAAGGTTTGTGTTGGAGTTTGCTCGCTTTCAAATTCTACATTTTTAACAGATATATTTTCATTTTTATAGTAAATGCATATCCATTAAAAATATCGGTTATCAGTCTTATTAAGTAGTACTAATAATTGGTATCAGTATCGGCCCTGAAAAAACAATATTGGGTGACCACTAATGTCCTCATTAGTTTGTAATCATCCGAAAATAAGGATCATTGTGTTTTCGTGTAAGGGCTGGATACACAATCCAACATCAAAAAGCTCCCAGCAAACAAAGGCCGACTGTTACATTGCTTCATGTTGCCTGTCTCGACCAAACGTTGCACTAGAACACACCACAAAGACTGCGGTCAACGGACAACCAGCACATACGTTGTGCGCCTTAGTGAGAGGAAATTACTTATTAGCAGCAGGTGGTGGTAGTCTGTACTCATCATTTAAAAAGAGGAAACTGAAAAACCAGAAGGACGGATTCAAGATGCTAATTAGCCAGCAAACAGTAACACAAGAAATTACAAACTGTTTCTTCAAAAATGCTCAACGGCTAAAAATATTAATCTAACCTTATATTACAAGCTTGTTTCAATCTCATGCCCGTTTCTCTTCTCGTGCACTGAGCTGAGCTGCCAATCAGAGTGATATCATTTACCAACGAGCTCCGCTTCCTCCAACGTCATTTCAACTGCCAAAAGGGCCAATAATAATGAAGCCGAATAATGAAGCCACTGAGGAAGAGCCAAAAAAATACAATTCCTTAAATGGCCACTCGAGTCTAGGTCCCACAGCAGAGTAAATCCCCAGAGATCCCTGTTAAAATGCCCAACTTTACAGCAAAAATAAACATGTTTACAGCCTGGCACAAAAACTTTGGGTCTCAATAGTTAATTTCAGTAATGTACAAAATGTAAGACAGGGGCTGAGGAAAAATATCAACCAAAGAAAAAAAACGAAAAAATCTCAGTGTGACCGCAGTCTGAAGGTCAGATTCACCCCTTGCTCCTCCAGAGCTCTAATCTTTCCTGGCTCCAAAAAAAACAAGAGGCAAACCGCAAACCAATTAATGACACCACAGTAGCTACGCCCTTTATTTATTCAGTCTATGTCTCTGACGCAAATTCAACAAGCTGTTTTGGACTTAAAAAACTGTCAAAAGCTGACTTATGCCAATGGTGCAGGACACAACAGCACAAACTTGGACGTCAGACGCTCACCGGCGAACCCGACATTGACCATCTGATTGGTGTGTCAGGGCCTTTAGAATGAGCCGTCTATGTTTATCTAAATACGTAGCAGGTCCCATCCCAAGGAGTGTGCCATGTTTCTACAGTAGCCCAAAACGGACAAATCAAACACTGGCTCTAGATAAAGCCATTCATGTTTTTAAGTTTTCATGTTGTCTGTCATCATAGTTCTCCTACACCCTTGGTACACAGGAGAAGTTTCAGTTCTGCAACCTTTCCACTGGATGCTACTAAATCATACACAATAAACCTTCAAGTAAATTTGTGCTGTGCAAAAGTTTTGTTTTTTTTAATTTCATGAACAAATAGGGGAAAAAAGAAACATCTCATTGTGGATTTATACAAAGCCTGGTTCTTACATCTAAAAAGAGTACAAATAAATAGTCCAGGAGACTTATAGATGTTGTGTTGAAACCTGATTTTGGCATGTGAGCTATTTCTACACACGCATGCTCTTTCCAAACAGCTCCAAGTCCTCTTACAGGAGCTCTGTTGAAATCTGAAATAAGAGAATTTGTTGCCTCGAGAGCCGGCCAGACAACTACTCTGAGAGCCTGGTCATGTGACTCCTGTGCGAGAGGCCACATGCGTTTCAGCTCAACAGCTGTGCATGCCCTTGACAACCAGGCAGTATTTGGTACTGTTAGCAACAGCAGGGCAAATAAATGCACAGTGATTTCAAAATGCCACAGGGAAAAGAAAATACAAATTTGTCTCTGGCTGTGTTGAATCACTTTGACAGTGAGAAAGGTAGTTTTCTTTGTCTCTATTTTACAATATTTCATTCTAGATTTAAATCTCACTGCCACCAGGCTTCACTGACTGCTTTGTCTCCCTCTCATAGCTGCCCGGTGTTGGCGAATGAACAGACTCTGAGCGTGTTGAGGAACGGTCAAGGTCCAGAGGCCACGTTCAGGATACAAATGTTCAAGTTTGTCGGCAGCTCTTACACCAACGTCTTCCTCCACTGCAACGTCCAGATCTGCCACAACACTGCGGGACTGTGCCAGCCTGTGAGTGAGCTCATGCATTTCTCGCACTGGTAGTCAGAGGCCAGTTCAGACAAGTAGCCCACTATATGTGCAGCTTATGTCCTTAATATAGACCCCTTTGGCCTAGAATTGTTTTTCAGCTGCATTAGCTGAAGTTAAGCGGTCCTGATGTGAGATGTGAACTCAGTGACACTGAGACTTCGTGTCTTTCATGCCTTAAACAGAACTGTTCCAGTGACGGTGAAGATGAATTAATCAGGATACGGAGAGACATCCCTCTGTCTCATACAGTGTCTTACGGACCAATCAGACGACTACTAAGCAATAGTGAAAAGCCCAGTCTGAGTATGTTTATTTCTTCTCTATATGGATCTTAGATCTTTTACAACTTCAACACTAATTTTATGCATCCATATGCAAAGAGTGTGTCTACCTGTTTTCTTTATTATGCAGATGCAGCCGGGGTCCCTCCTGTGGAGACCTTTGTCCTTGGAGGACTGCTGGTCGTCCTGCTGCTGATCACAGGAGTGTTTGGGAGGCTGTGGCTTCGCTCCAGACGCTTCTACCCTGCGAGGGAGGCGCAGCTCACCCTGTCCAACATTCACCACATCTCAGAGGTGGCCTCATGAGTCGTGGGAATCAGGGACCTGTTTGAGCAAAGACATGGACACATAAACATGTAAAAATACAAACACACATGTACAGGTGTGATTTATGATTATTAAAGTCTTTTATATGTTTCTCTTTATAGAGTAAAATTCTTGAACTGTAAAAAATCAGCTTGAATAAAGGTCTCCTGCTATGCTGTCTCTCCTTTTATTTCACAGTAGTGAAAAAGTGCATTCAATGAAATACTTAAAAGTACCATTTAGAGGTACTTTATTTTCCTCTTCATGCTACTTTTGCTTCCATATTACTTAACTTCTTGGGGAAATATTGTTATTTAACTACAGTTATAGTTACTTTACACGTAAAATCTGTATCTACACAACACATGACCAATTTATAAAATCTTAGGGCTCAGGCTCCCTCCAGTGATGCTCATTTAAAAATCTAAAAAAGAAAATCACACCAGTAAAAACAAAAACTGAATGTAAGACATCAAATAATACAAGGTGAAATATAGGAATAAAATACAGACATGCACAAAATATATATATTAAGTAAGATAAATTTGTGTAGACATGATTGCAACTGAATGAACTGAATGTAAGGGACTGTTTGTTATTTATGAGACAGGAGGGGGTTGTGCAAAAAGGGAGAAGCACTTTCAATAAATTTTCAAGCACTGAGGATGGACTGGAGTTTTTTATTTTGGCTTTGGGATGGGTGGGTACAAATTTAAATGGCTGTATTTTGTATTTATTTTACTGCAATTTTTTAAAGAAAAAATGATAACGTAGCGTATGATAACAACTCCACCGGTTTCACCTGGCTGCATTCCCAAGTGATGCCATCCATACACGTTGCATGTGGACGCACCTGGTGCTTTACAGCCATCTAACAGCGTACAATAACGACGCCACCAGTTCTGTGAGACCGCGTTCTTATCAGACCACATCTGTGCATGTTGCACATAGATGGCCATGCAGATCGCCTTTGGCGTTGTACGCCAAAAGCACTGACAGAGTGGCACCATTAGACGAGTTTGGAATGGGAACAGCTTTTAATTGCTTTATCTTGTCAATATGGACTTCAAAACCATAGACTGTACATAAAGATGGACAATGCGCTCCCACTTACCCCCGCTATGCTCAAGTGAGGCTAAAATATCCCGGATACGGTTGGTGATGTTATTGAGAACCTGGATTGGCTTTTACAGCTGTCAATCATGGCGGAAAATCCCCCTTTTGTATAATTTAATAACTCATTAAAACTGAACTTATCATTAAAACAAACACTTGAACAAACATTTATTTTATTTTTTAGTGTTGTCTATGTCCCATTCACTAGAGCGGGCTTTATGACTTATTATGGAGACAGACACTAGGGGGCGATCGGGATTGAAAAGCTACACTTTCGGGGAACTGCCATGTTGTCCATCTTTATATACAGTCTATGTTCAAAATTGTTTTGTAATGCAAAATAATGAAACTGAAAGCGTGATTCAAAAAAGGAATTAATCACGATAAACTATAGAAATTCTGCGATATAAGGCAAAGGAAGAAAAAGGCAGAGTTAATCACTGTTAAAAAAAAAAAAATAAAATAATTTAACAACCCTAATAAAAACACAAAACAAATTCACACTCCAGCCATCCCCCAACTCTGATAAGTAAAAAACAGTCCCTAAACAGTTTGTAAAACGGTTATTATATTAAGGTAAAGTGATAGCAGATTAGCTGTTAAATTTCCTGGCAACAATCTGTATCCATTAAAATCCCAAAATAACAGCAGAGACATTTCATGAGTGATTACATGTAAAACTGTCCTCGGGGTATTCCCCCGGTCTGTCTATTTCAGTGTCCTCTCTGCTCTGCGTCCATAGACCTAAATATGTCCATTTACGTGATGACGTACCGCTACGACGTCCCACAGCTCCAGGATCAACACAAACGCCGACAGAGCAGCGAAGGACTCAGAGCCGGAGAACCAGCTGCAGCCAGTTCATATCATAAGGAGATTTGGACACATTTAACACTGTGAGATGATTATGTAGCTTTAGTTCCCACGCTGCTGAGGTCGACGGCGCTGATTTAAGTAACGAAGTATTGATACCATACACCGGGAGAACCCCGTAACTCGGGTAAGCAGTTTCTAGAAGCTACCAGCTAACTGATTAGCTAACGAAGTTTAGCTGCTAATGCTAACAGCCTGGCCATGTTGTTGATGCTCTTTTGTTTAAAGTTTTTCGATTTAGCAGTTCACATGTTTCCGTGCGCAGTTATTATTAAAACACCTTATTTTAGTTAAACAGGGTATTGTGATATTATGGCCGCTTGGATTATAATGGGTAAAAACGTGTAAAGCCGGCTGTTGCTGTGTTGTTTGTGTTTTTAGCTGTTGGCTAACTTGCCAGCTATGCTTGCGTAATTTAACAAGCTGGCGATGGCTGCAAAGACTTGAACAATAGCTTTCCTGTGTGGCTTTGTGGTTTGGACTTGCTGCATTATTGTGGGACTTTAAGTTGTTGTTGGGTGTCGTTTTATCCAGCAGCCATTATTATGCACACTACAAAACTAAGCCCGGGGCTAATGATTCAGAGGTGTTTACCACATGGGTCTGTTGTGTCTGTTAGGTCAGCAGTTTGCACATGATGTTGAAACTCCAAATGATGTTGAAAACACCAAACTCCAAGTGAAGGGCAGTTCTCAGAGAGTTAAAGGTGAGGGTTCAGATTTGCCCACCATGAAACCTAAGATGTATTGGGAAAGGTCCCTGAACAGCCCAAAGATTTAGTAAACATGTACAGAGAGGGAGCATAATTTGAAGACCTCACGTGTGTTATGTCGAAAACATAAATTAAAGGCCCCATTTGTAAAAAGTCTGATTACCATGTCTTTTTTTTAATATAAAGCAGGTATCAGTGCTATACAGATACTCAGAGTATCAACAGGAATGCAATCAGAGCGTCCAGATTTGCATAAAGTTGTGATGTCACAATTTTATCATCTACACAGCTTTAAACTGTACAATATAAATGTTCCAAATTAAGACTACAAGAGGACCAGTGGGAATGAGAGCCAACTGTTGCATCGCCTCATGACGCCCATGACTAGGTCGAAAACTTAACAGACACACCTCTACAACCAACAGCAAATCAGCAAGTACATTCTGCCCCTGTATGAAAGGAAATAACATTCCCATCCAACAAACTGCAGGAGTCTGTATTCATCATTAAAAGACTCAAAGACTATTTTTGAAGCTAGTTTGTCATTTCCCAACTGCAGTGACGGTGCAAAAACAACCACAGCACAGTTGTGGAAGACACAAAAATGCTGACCAATCAGAGCAGACAGAGCTTTTTCGGGAGGGGGGCTTAAATAGACAAGCGCTAAAAAAACTGAGTGTCTCAGACAGAGGGTGAAACATGTATATACAGGCCAACAGAATGAGAATAATATGTTTTTTAAACATTGAAGCATGCAAACATGCTCTGATTGAAACGCAAAATACGCCAATGAACCTGAAAGTGAGCATTACATGGGACCTTTAATGTTCATGGGATAATGCAACACCAGCAGCTCTGTGCTTTGTTTTCCAATTTTTTGTTTGTTTTTTAAATGATAACTATTTATCTGTTGACTTTATTTCAGGGTTGAATACTTCACACCCCTTTCCCTGCCAGAACCATTTCGGCAAGAAGCACTACAGTAAAAAATGGAGGGCCTGCATTCCCACTGCCTGAAATGCATCAACAGAAGATGCATGGCAAGACCAGAGGCAGGTGTTTGCTGCGACCTCATCGGCTGTCCTCTTGTCTGTGGAGCAGTTTTTCACTCGTGTAAACTAGAGGAACACCGTCTGCTGTGTCCATATGAGCGGCTGCCATGCCTTAACAGTGGATTTGGCTGCCCGTTCACTATTGCAAGGATCAAGATGGCACAACACCTTGAGACGTGCCCAGCAAGTATAGTGTGTTGTACTATGGAGTGGAACCGCTGGCCCGTGAGCTATGCCGATCGCAAATCCTATGAAAACTTGAGCAAAGACTTTGATGAGGTGGAGCAGCTAGACATGGCGTTGGCATTGCAGGATCAGAGGATGTTGTTAGAGTCACTGAAGGTCACAACCACTGTGTCAAAGAATGGGGATAAAGAAGCGGATGAAAGCGTCAAAATGGCCACAGCGTCAAGCCTACCGGAAACTATATTAGGTAACGTCACAGTTGATATGGAAGAGGAGCCCTACAACGGGTTGTATAGAGCCTCAGTGGAGACAAGCAGAAGTTTAGCAGCTGCCTTGGACATCCTCACTAACTCCAAGGATATTGATGTAATTGTTGGAAATTTAAATGGGGAAAAAACTGATAAAAATGGAGCACTCCACAATGGGGAAAATGGTGAGAGTCATGATGTTTATGTTGCAGAAGATGGGAAGAATGTAGATATGCAGGAGAGCGACTCTGATTCAGAGTGTGAGCTCGGAGCTGTAGGTGGGGTGGACTGCGCAGTCGGGACAGATGGAGAAGAAGATGGTATCAGCTGGGCAGAAGAAAACGATTTTGTTGAGCTGTTTTTTGAAGAGAAGAAAGATGTTATTGAGGAGCCAATAGATGATTCCAACCTCGTATGGCCAGAGATGCCTCAGAATTACATGCCTGTTGTAGCACTGGAGCCTCCCATACCCCAGCAAGAGCCGGTTCCACATCCAATGCCATTCCTGCTGTCTGATCACGTGAGAAATAACTTCTTGCAACACTTACCCACTGAACTCAGGTATCGGTGTTTGGAGCGCAAACTACAGAATGTAGAGGTGCTCAGAGGAATAAGTATGTTTACATTTAATGGACGTCGAGCTCTGCTGTCAGATCCTTACTTGTTTCGAGCAAAGATGGAGGACAAGGCGGTGGACACATCTGACCTGGAAGTAGCAGATGACCCCATGGGCCTCCACGGCATCGATCTCATCACTGCAGCTCTGCTCTTTTGCCTCGGTGACTCCCCAGGAGGCAGAGGAATCTCAGACAGCAGGTTCGTCGATGGTTACCACATTGACTTTGGTACTCAGACATTTTCCTTCCCCTCAGCCATTCTTGCAACCAACACCATGGTGGGAGACATCGCTTCGGCCTCTGCCTGCGATCACGCCAGCCCACAGCTCTCCAACCCTAGCCCCTTCCACACCCTCAGGCTGGACCTTGTGCTCGAATGTGTGGCTCGATACCAAACAAAGCAGCGCTCCATGTTCACATTTGTGTGCGGGCAGCTGTTCAGACGGGATGAGTTCTCATCTCATTTCAAAAATGTTCACGGGGACATTCACGCCGGACTCAACGGCTGGATGGAGCAACGCTGCCCCTTGGCCTACTATGGCTGCACCTACTCCCAAAGACGATTCTGCCCGTCTGTACAGGGCTTCAGGATCATCCATGACAGGCACCTCGGCTCGTTTGGGGTTCAGCCTGGTTTGCCCTTAAGAAGCGGAGACAACCTCCCGAGAAAGAGCTGCCGCTTTGGCTCACGAAGCGATCAGTTCAGCAGCCTACCATTTGAGGTGTTGCAACATGTAGCAAGCTTCCTGGACAGCTTTAGCTTGTGCCAGCTGTCTAGAGTGTCCCGCACCATGAGGGACGTGTGTGCTAGTCTGCTCCAGATGCGTGGCATGGTCGTCCTGCTGTGGGAGAAGAAACGGCGTGATGACGGATCTCCATCATGGCAGATCACTGACAAGGTGAGTCACATTTGCTTTTTTTAAGGGGAGACACTACAGGTGAATAGGGTAAAACTTTTAAAAGATGTAATCATGAAACTTCACCAGTTTATTACTTATATTAAAACAGTTAATTTGTGTGTAACAATTTTTGAAATTTTATGTTTTGATATGCAATATGTAATATTTTGCACATATTTTCATAACAAATCTGTAAATTGAAGAAAGCCTAGTTAAAAATTATGTTGATACATTAAGAGTCAAAGGATTTTACAAACTTGTTTCTTATTGTAGTACATTTGTAGTGTATTTTTTATATTATATTGGACATCTCTCTCTCTCTCTCTCTCAGTATGATGGAGGCAAAAAAGCTTAAAATCTCAAAATTGACGAGTACATAAAAAAAAAACCTGTAGGGTCTCCCCTTAAAAACACATTTAGTATTTAACTTCACTTGTTTTTGAGGAAGATGTAACACTACGCTGTCACATCGCGAGGAGCAACTGATCGACTCTCGATTATTTGTGATATAGGTGTGGCGATTCAGCACAGCTTTCGGCACAGTGAACGAGTGGAAGTTTGCCAACATCGCCAGCATGGCCGACCACCTCAAGAAGTGCAAGTTCAATACGATTGCCCGTCGGGAAGAGGCAATCCCTCTGCCGTGCATGTGCTTCACCAGAGAGCTCACCAAAGAGGGAAGGTGTTTACGCTCAGTTCTCAAACCAGTAGCATAAAGTGAGGATTACGTCTTCTTTTGGACTTTTCTGAGACCATTAGATCTCAAATACACATGTATTTCCCTTCAGTGTTTACAGACATTAATCTCTTCCAGCCTCAAAAAAAGATAACTCCTGGTTGAACATTATAAACTGTTGGTTCTTTTTCTCACAGTGGAAATAATCTTCACCCCCCTAAATAAGGCAAAGCCAGTAGTGGGTAGATTTGAGGCTGCTGTCACAGATCGGGACTGTAAACAAATTAAATTTCTCGCCTTGTATCATCTTCTCTGATGGATTTATCAATGTCAGTGTACTGAAGCTGTACCCATATTTACTCTGACATTGTGTAAATAACCAGATGTTTTGATGTAGATTTTTTTTTTATTTTTATATCAAAGAGTCAGTACTGTGCTACGATTGAGGTAAGAGTACGGCCTTAATTTATGATACACTTGATTTTCTAGTCATGAGGTTGTTTGGAACGTCTCAGTGAGATTTCTCTGCTGCTTCCAGCTGGAACAGTTTACTGGTGTCTTGCACGGTTTTATATCTTATCCTGATACTTAGAGTGACCACGAGTGTGCTGCTTAGAGCTCCTAGGCTCTGTTTACACCTGATATTAAAACACATCCTGGGTGGCAGATCATAAGTGGACAGCTCCAAGTACAGGTGTGAATTGACCAAATATGTCCTCAATGTGTCTTGAGATTTGATCACTCAGACCACATTCAGAGGTGGTACAGGCCCCACATGGCCACGTCGTTTCAGCAGTGCAAACACTAATGTGTCTGCAGCCACACTGAATGACCGCCTGCTCGGTTGATGTCCTTGCTTGTCTGAACCACCACCAAATGAGAGCATTTTTTTGCTGGTGCAGTTCCTCAGATGCAGAGTTTAAGGGCCGTCTCTGGAGCAACTCTACTCCTTACAGTCAACACTACTCCAACAGTCAGTTTAAAATCTGCCCACGTAGCACAACTCAACACAGCAGCAGCAGCTGTTCAACATCCCAACGATATTACACCAGCAGTTTAACAATTCAACTTTTTCTCCTTTTAACCAGATATCATGCTATAGGGCCGCTACTAAGGCCATGTAAAGACCAGAACAGCCTCATATGATGACATTTGGAGAAAGATCCTCGTGCATACGGATCTGCAAAAACAACCGAAAATGCTGGAGTATGCATGCCAGGCCAGTAGTTTGCGGTGTAACTTTGTAATGACACACCAAAACATCATACCCACCCTGCCCATAATCCTGTCCTGCCAGCTGTCCCTTTTACTTAGACACTATGTTACTACTTACGTTGTCAGCTCAAAGGCAAGACAACTCTGTCCACCACGTTCTGTGATCGTACCATTTAAACTGAATGGCAAAGCAGCATAACGCCTTGAACAGGCTGTGTGTGCTAGGAGTGGCTGTCAACACACAGGCAGCCGTCAAATTAAATACGATTTTACTCCATTTAAATAGTAAAGGCCGTGTGTGTGCTTATAGCACGACAACAGACTTGTTCTTCGCAAACAGCAATGATTTACGTGTTTACCCTGATTCAGAGCGGGGAAGAGAGCCGATTAAAGTGGTCACTCAAGATGCATGTGGAGACGCTGAAGAGCTGTCCACTTGTCATTGTATCACCCAAAATGCATGATAACACCCGGTGTAAACAGGCTCATAGATTTCATGGCTTTAAATTCTACATTTTTATGACTGACCAAACATCTGTGGTAGCGGTGCACAATGTATGCCTCTTTACAGGATGGTCATACTGTATTCACTGTGGGTTTTCGTTCACCAGCATAAGCATGTCACCACCGTCATGTTTGGTTTTTAAATGTAGCGTGGTGTGGCACGTTTACGCTAAGGCAGTCCATCCTCCTTTTCCCTTATTTCTGACTAATGAGCAGGCATGTTAGTCAGGTGAGAGACGGCACAACACTATTCACCAGCTAAATGGCAACATATTTATAGCTGTGGTTGGCTTGTGGTTTGTCTGTTCTACCAGCTACTTCTAACCAGCAATTGTTTGTAGGTTTTATACAAAGATCTAAATGTAGCAAGTAAAATGATGAATGTACTCAGTGAATATAAAAATCCATCAGTGACTGTGGTCAGCCTGGTTTGCCTCCTTTAGCGTCAGACCTCATAATACCCTGCAGGCCAGGTGTTAAGACAAAACGGGCACACGCTTCCCTCCAGTAACGAGCATCACTAATTATCTTTATTTATCATGTTTTTGTCACTACGTGTCCACTGTGTTCAAATGTTGGCGTCTCAGGGTTGTAGCATGAAGCTTTGTCACCCAGTAGTTTGTGTTAAGTCAACTTGATGACTCGTCAGCTGCTTGTTTTATCGTGGGGTCTCAGACGAACTGACTGGTGAACCGCTCAGTATTATAATGGCATAAATAACAGTGTGTGTTGCAGTGCTGGACTAATAAATTTCATGTTTTTCATCTATCAACATTATGTTTATAACAGAGTAACCAAACCAGGCACAAATGCTGCTTGAATGTTCTCTGGAGTGATCAGACACCTTTTTATTTATATTTTCAGTTTGAATTAAGAAATAACACGAGAGATTTTTATTTTGCTCACTAATATGAGAAACTCAAATGTTTGCAATGTGGATTTTGGTTGAAAATGTCAAAGAAAAGTAACTGGTATATTCCTTTGAGGACTTTGTGTGTTTTTAAATTTTTTTAAGTTTGATGTAAAGCCCAAGTGATGACAGAATTCAGCTCGGACTTCTTTTTACTCGGACAAGTCCCAATTCATGTTTGGTTTATTTCTTATTTTTGTACTGGTACTTTTATTTTGAAGGAAAAAAATAATCTGTCTCTGTAATGTCTCTGTAGATTTGTATTGAAATTACTGATTTGCACATGAAGGCATGTACTGTAAAATTTAAATTATAATGCAGAGGGGGTTGTCTTTGCTTAAAAATAGTGGGAATTTCACTCCCTCGTGTTTTGCATGTGAGTTTGATGTCTTTTGGAAAATGTATCAGTCCAGTTGCAACTCATTCATACAGATTTTTTCTCAGGCGCAGTTGGTTTAGTACGATTCATATTTACTGTAGCGTTTTTTAAACTTGTGTCATAATGACCTGATCACATGCAGTCGTTCTTCAGGTTTAGTGGATTGAGTTGATAAAATCTGTTGCTCCACTGAGGTTCATAAAATATTAAGACAAATGTATTTCATCTGCAGCACACCTTTTTTAGTGAGACAGTTTTTGCAGGCACCTGGAGTGTATCAACACTATCATCAGCATATTACGTTTTGTTTTCACTCCTGCTGATGTGTTTTTCACCACAATATGCCAGCTTCATTTGTTTGACTTTTGAAGCATTTGAATAAAGAGGCTCTCAGTTTTTAAATGTTGATTTCCTTTCTCTTTTATTGCAAAGTGCTCTTAACCATGTTCGTGACAAAGCCTGAATGTTACACTGCCCCTGAACAGCAGATCACTTGCGTCACAGTACTTTGTTTCAGCCTGTGGTTTCAGCATAATTCACAGGTTTAGCCTACAGCTGACAAAGTGTTAACACGGTAGAAATTACAGAGACATCGTACATTGCAGCCTGCATTTAATTCAAGATAAGAAATGAACTGAAGGGAAAAATTGGGAGTGTTAGTGCACTGGATCAAAACTTACAAAGCTCTTTTTGGACTAATACTCAATGCCCAACAGGCTAATGGTCAGTATTACAAAATGCAAGTCTGTATGGCAATAAAACTTTCATTTATTTTGAATCTGTTGATTCAGCAACAGTAACAATACGATTTAGGAAATTGAAAGCAGTGCATATTCTCAATGGGTCTCATGTTGGAAACTATAAGAACAAATTTTTGTTTGTATTGTCATTTTTTTATTTTATTAGTGCCCATTGAATCCTGGGATTAAATTTTTTTTTTGCTCATTTGTTTATTAAGAGCCCCAATAGCCCCTGTTTTAAACTGTTTAAATCCTGCTCTTCCTGGGGACCCCATTATTTTAATTTACAATATTTCGGTTACTAGATTACATAAAGACACATAACATTCATACTCACAGTTCGACTAAACACATTACAACACAAACAGAGATTTCATATCTTCAAGACCATCAAAAGTATATATCATATATAGTGTTCTACACCATCCCTTGTGTAAATAAATACATTCTTAACTTTCTGTAAAAATAAAATTATAACAATAACGCACTGTCCTTTGTATTACACTGGTTCTACAAAGAGGCAACAGAAAACAGCTCTCTGAAGACTGCCGATTAGATTAATGATGCTGCCAGAAAAAAATGGCAGGTGACAACAAAGTATTTCTGCATTTTTAGTTGTGATAATATTTCTAAATCACAAGAGAATAATGCAACATACTTCTCACACTTAATCAGATGATTATTCATCAAACTTCAGACATTTTACTGCATAAGGCCCAATGTTTTCCTAAAAAAATGCTTAATCTATTATGGGTTATATGGGTTCTACTTGTTTACAGCTAGATGGCGCCAGATTGAAAACAGTGAACACCCTCCCCTGTTAGGATTCAGCTTGTGACCCAGTGTCATTTCACTGATGTAAATACACAAAATATTGTGAAGGTTAAATCTGTTTTTATGCATCACTTATTGAGTGACGCAGAAAACGACCATTAAACCCTCTGAAACCTGCAGTGACTTCACTTTTCTTGTGCAGCTTTCAGACGCCTTTCATAAATATTTAACCTCTGAACCCCTGAGAATATTGGTGCAATTTATTTTCTAAAACTAGGAGGGGAAGGCAATAACCAACTTATAAAGAAATGTTCCTCAAATTTTAGGAAGATTAATAAAATTATTTCAACAGAGCTAGAGGAAATGTATATTTAAAATTCTAATTTGAAGCACAGTTTTTCAGGTAATTTCCTTGTTTTGGGGGGTTTTTTTCTTCCTTTATTTATTTATTTTACTAATTTTCAGGTTATTTTCTTGTACTTTCACAGGGTTTTTTTCCCTAATTTTTGGGCAATTTCTTCTTCAGTTGCTCATTGCCTTTTTCCATAGTTTTTTTTAAAGAAATCCACCAGTTTGCTCATGTTTCAAAGGGTTACATGGTTTCTAATCATATCAGTTCAAATTACAGGCCACTGTTTTTCTTGTTTAAACCACCACAGCATATTTAAACCAAAGTTTTACTGCTCCAGAAAATAAATAACCACATTTTTTGCTATTTTTTCGTGTTAAAAGAGCAGTCAGTGGACAGAGGGGGAACGGCCTTTGAGTATTAGTGGTTACGCTATGTTTTGTGTACATTTGGACCAGATTATACATTCAAATATTGATTTAAAGTCGTGCACTGCCTGTATTTACCTTCAAATCCCCGCTACAAAAGGAAAAACATTTTCATAACTTACCCAAAGTTTATCAGTTGAGTCGAGGTGTTTCCCCTCCTGAACCTGTGTTAGCTTCCTGAGTCGTCCGCAAGTGTGTTAGCTTACTTTAATTAGCTTAAATGACAAACACAGGTGTGATTAGCTGCTTTTGAAGTCACAAAAGAGCCTTAAAAATCGTCTCCAGCTAAAAAATGCTACCGTGCCTCATCTGAAGGACCAACGACATGTACATAAAACACAGAATTGCGTAATTTTGTCTCATATATGGTGCCATATCAGAGTTTAGGCTACATATAGCCACCGGAAACGTCTGTGTGTCGAAACTGTGTCGAAAAGAGTAGCCCGCTTTATACGCAGGGTTATATAAAAAATATTTTAAAATAATATATTAATACATGTTTAAATAAATACAGTAAAAAAATAAATATGTAAACGAATAAAGAAAATAATAAACACTGAAATAAATGAATAGATACATTAAACTCGATAGTTAAACCAGACATAAATAACGTAAATATCTTACTTTTTGTATTTATTTATTTATTTCTGTATTTATCCATGGGCTGTATAAATAAACTCATTTTTAAAAAAAATGTAAATAAATAAGTACAAAATTAAATAATTTAAATTATAATCACTGAAATAAATACGGAAATACGTGCAAAAATAAAGAAAAAAATATAGTTGAACAGGACATACTTTTTGTATTTATTTATTTCTGTATTTATTAATCAGCTATGTAAATAAACTAATTATGATAATAAAGAAATACAAATATTAATAATTAAAATAATAAATAATTGCTAGAAATATATACGGTAATGCAGGCATGGCGATAATTAAATAAGACGTAATACTGAACGTATTTCATTATTGTAGCTTTATTATTTTATGTTTATTATTGACTACGATTATATCCACATGCATTCGTTTTTTTCCGTTTTGCATTTTGTTGTTGTTGTGTGATACATAGAGGTTTCTTCTTTTTTTTTCTTAAGCACGTGAGTTACCTGTGTTTAATTTTCCATATTAGGCTCGTAGGATGACGGTTAAAACTTCCGGTTTTACCAGGAGTGGGGTTCGAACCCACGAGGACTAATGTCCATTGGATCTTAAGTCCAACGCCTTAACCACTCGGCCATCCTGGTGCGAAAAACAAGGAAACAGGTGACCGCCTTATACACGATGATGTCACGAGGACAACAGGTAAGTTTACCTATGCGACGTATGACGTCACAGTGCAAAGTCACGCTGCCGGTAAAAGGCCACCACAAACCACACGCTGCTGATGATGTGCAATCATCGCAGACCTTAAACTGGTTTCAACACAGAGCAGGAGACTGAAAACACCCACTGGTGTCTCTCAGAGAAAGTCTGAAGAGTGATGATGGTCTTAGTCATAGAGCCTAACTGGTGGATAACTGGGAATCCCCCAGTGGATAATGGACTGCCACACACAGGAGAATAAAGGTCTTTTTAATTTTACTATCATATAGGACAATGATATGGGCCTGCTGTGTAAACAGAGAGTACTCTGACCTCATTAGTTTCTCTTTCTCTATTGACTACCTGAGCAAACATTCATGTGCATATAGACTCTGCTGCCCTTTTGTATGGAACCAGTGGTGGAGGAAATATTCATTTTCTTTACTTAAGTGAAAGTACAGCTGCCATACTGTGAAAACACTCTGTTAAAAGTAAAAGTCCTGCAATATTTAAGAAAATGTTACTTGAGTAAAAGTTTGTAAGTATAATCAGGAAAATGTATCTAATTCAGAAACTAGAAAAAGCACCATGCAAAATTCAAAACTATTACAGACTTAAATATTTATAGAAATAATCGCCAAAGTACCCAATTCAGAAAAATGAAAAAACACCCAAAACACTCAAAACTATTAAAAGAATAAAAACAAAATGATTGAAGTATTAATTAAGACAGATGCCAAAGTACCCAATTTATAAAAATTAAAAAAGACCCTAAAAGTCCAAGCTTCTAAAAATGAAGGAAAAAATGACTTAAATGTACCAGTTCAGAAAAATAAAAAAATCACCCCAAAAAACTCAAAATTATTTAAAAGAAAATGAAAGAGAGAAAACGTATAATGACTCAAATGTTTATCAGAATAGTTGCTAATTAATTTTCTGTAAATCGGCTTATTGATTAATCACCTAATAATTTTAGTTGTAATTTAATTTTATTAACTGTTTAATTTTATGCAAAAATCTTATTTTGTAAAGTAGCGTAACTAAAGTGTTCCAATAAATGTAGTAAAGTAAAAAGTACAATATTTCCCTCTGAAATGTAGTGGAGTAAAAGTATAAAGTGGGATTAAAAGACTCAAGTAAAGTATAAGTACCTCAAATTTGTACCTAAGTACAGCACTTGTGTATATGCACTTAGTTACATTCTGAATGGGACAATCTGAGAAAATCTGCCCCATGGTTTAATCAGTGAAGCTACAGGAAAACAAGGGGTTAAAGATGACACTGTTTAATCTCTTAAAAGTGGAGGCAATACAAACAGTTTTTTGTCATGTGAGGCAAAAAAAAAGTTAAAAATCTTGAGACACATGAAGCCCCGGCCTACACGCTGGTGATAATGGGGGTGGCCGATATGTCGTTACACAATCCACACAAATCTATCTCGCTTCCCCGGCTAACCACAATCAGCAGCTAAGCTGCGTGCAATGTGTTTCTACAGACTTGTGAAGCAACAGCTGTAAGAAGAAATACTTTAAGTTCCAGTTTACAGAGGAGCCAATCAGGCTGTGGAACCGAGTCTATATACATTTAAAAAGCCAGTATGAGGCATTTATTCACATTACTTAAAGGGATAGTTCAGATTTTTCAGAGTGGGTTGTATGGGGCATTTTTCCATAAACAGTATATTCCATACAGTAGATGTTTTTAATCTGCTGCTTATCTAAAAAGCACTTTGTAACCTTGTTAAGAAAAGTGCTATATAAATAAAGTTTATTATTATCATTGTTATTATGTGGAAGAGTCAGCAACACAATATGTTTTATTTACCTAAAAAATGCCGTTCCCCAAAAAATCAAAACATGAGATGACGAGCAACTTAACAAGAAATGGCCTAAGAATTAGCAAGAAATAAATGATAAAAAAAAAGAAATAAAGAAATAAATAATGAAGTGATAAAAAGAGACAAATTCCTGAAAATAAGCACACAAAAAATAAAAACAGACCTCAAGAGAGTACTAAAATACTTTTTCCCTTTTTTTCTGTAATATCATTTTTAATTTCTATGTAAGAAAATTATAAATATTGTCTTTTGGATTTTTTGTTTACACGTTTAAAAAAAAACATATTTAATATTTCCCCCTAGCTAATTTTCAGCTAATTTCCTTATCACCTTTTACTTATATTTTTTGCAGTTTGCAGGATATTTCTTGTCAAGTTTATCATTCTGTTATTTCCTTTATTTTTGAAAGAAATCAAACCAATTTTCTGAGGTGTCAAAGATTTAAATGCTCATGAAATGGACTCTTTAATGTTGAGGGCGTCATGTCCCCTGCTTCCTCCCACCAAAATTCACAACTACGTTACAAAGTTTAAAGCTGACATACAACTTGTGCACTGCATTATAGCTTAGACGTCTCTTCGGCAATCCTGCATGCTGCAATCAGGAAATAACACTTATATCATACTGTACACATTTGCATATGGGTGTGTGGTTTTAAACTGAGGCCTCTTTTCAGCTTAAACTAGTGAAGTGTCAAATTCGGACACTACTGCTGCTCAAAAATTACGTTAATGCTCCATTTTGAGCTCAATAAATACACAAACTTAAGCAATCCATTACAGGCATCTTTACAGAGGAAGCTGATTTGAATCTTATCTTTAAATTCTCGTAATGTTGAGATAAAAATAGCACTGATGCTGTGTCAATTGCAGCACGGGAAGCAGCAACAAAAGAGTTTCTTGCATGGATTGTTTTTCTTGTACTTCACGGCCTTCTTGATCTGAACCGTGGCCTTGGCGACATAGTCCTCAGTCGCACCTACATTTGCTTCGATGTTGTCCAGCATGCAGCCCTGCTCCTCCACCAGCTGCGCCAACTGGAAGAAGAGCTCGTGGATGTCCTTGATGCGGCTCTCCAGCTCCAGCAGTTCCTTGTGCCGGTTCTCGATCTCGTTGAGAGCCGATCTGGCAGTCCTCCCCTCCAGGAGGAGGTTATCCGAGAAGACGTTCCACTTGCCCGTCTCGATCATCTCGTCGATCTGCTCCCGGGTCACCTCCTTGCCCATGATCTCCGCCTGCCTCTGGATGCGGGTCTTGCAGTTCTCCCTTTGCACCATCTCGGCCTCGTTGTACTCAGACATGGCCTCGTGGAAGGCGTTGTTTAGAGAAATACACTGTGACCTCACCATGCGAGCCACAGCTGATGTGGGCCCGTGCTCCTCTTCTAACTCTTTGCTCAGCTTCCCCAGCTTCTGCAGACGAGCGTAAATGGCCTCCGCTCTGGCCTTGATGTCCCGCCCCAGAGCGTTGGAGTCCCGTTTGATGCTACTGATCCTCCGGACGGACGTGAGGAACCTGGTGTTCTGCTTCCCAAGACGCTTGACGTCCAGTTTGAGCAGCAGCATCTCCTTCCTCAACGCCTGGGCCTCTTTGTAGATGCCGTCCATCACGTCCTCGCCCTCGAAGACGATGGCGTGTTGCTCCAGATCCTCATCCTCGGTGATGTGGTTGTCCTCAAGCCTGAACTCCTCCCCTGCAGGTTTGGAGGTCAACGTCTGCAGCTCACTCAGTCGGTCCCTCATCTCACCTGCAACAAGAGCCAGACACCTTGACTCACCTCTGACCTCTACATTTGTTTTGAGACAAATAGACATTTTGGGGGAAATCTGTTGATTTGCTTTTTGATGAGGAGTTAGATAAGAAGAGTGATACAAGTCTTAACTATAAATCTGCCAGCCAGCAACCAGCTAGCTTAGATCAACAAAATCCCCCACCCAGCACATTTAAAGCTTAATAATAAACATGTTATATCTTTTTGTTTTATCTATACAAGAAAACAGTGTAAAGTAAAAATTCATCATTTTACAGGACGGTACGTGTGCCTGACTATTTCTTGAATCTGAGCAGCTGCAAAGCAACCAGACTCCAGGATGTTACTGGTCCCAATTAAAGCCTACAAAAAACCCACATGCTAACGTGAATTTTGTGTTAATGGACATGGTTGCAATCATCATTCAGTCCAAATCACTCCGCAGCAGTAATTTATCGGCTCTGGCTCAGATCAGGTCCAGTCCGCAGTGATTGAAATATGACACCCAGGTGGACACGATAATTTTAGCCCCTTTTTCAGCACTACTGCTAAAAAACTGAAAAAGTAAGAGACATAAAAAAGACGTAATCACTTTCACTTTTTCACTGGCCTCCATGCTGCTTTGTACTATTTACTGACCTTGTTTTCCGGAGCATCTGTCATGTCGAATGTGACACACCAGAAAAAATAACGGCATACTCGTCTACACGCAGCATATGCCTGCCAATTTTAGTGGAAGAAACGTTCCAGCACATTATGACTCCATAAAACAAATTGTCAAAATGTCTAAAAATTAATACAAACTTGTGAGGTGAGACTTTGTTTTTTATTCTGTTCAACACTGTCCAGCCCTCAGATTTAATTTGTGACCCACTGGAACGGCCTGACACTTGTGGGTTGGACTAGACCACCAAACTGTATATAAAGGAGTTAAAACTTGTTTCATCTTCTACCAGCTGCAACAGTAAAATGCTGCTTACACAATGATGCATCAGCATCCACAATCCATTAATGTAAAATAACATCATAATATGAAGTAATCAGCCACAAGCTCCATGTTGCTGCAAAATGAATACTTGTCCTTTTTATATTTTAAGTACATTTTACTAATAAAACTTCTTTGCTTTTTTTTTTTTTTTTTACATTTCAAACGCAAGACCTGCACTTGTATTGGAGTATGTTAACAGTATTGTGCTGGTACTTTTACTAAAGTAAAAGATCTGAATACTTTTTCCTCCCTATTTTTCCCCTGTTTAAATTATAAAATTTAACACAATTCACATGCTAGGTGGTTAACAGATGTCATGTTATATTTAGAGGAAATTATGGTTGTTGCAAATTTGATTTGTGCCTCTTAGTTGAAGGAATTGTAGATCTTGTAAATGAGCTTTATCAATTATTAAAATAAGCAATTTCTTTCTCATGGTAATGTAATGTCTACGAATTAATATTTTACATTTTAATATGGTGTGTTTAGTCGTCTTTACTTTACTGAGTTACTTTTGTGCATGTTGGGCCTTTTATTGTATTCAGGCAATATTGTTTTTTTTCTTTCAATTTTTAAAAATCAAGGGCCGTGGCAAACTTTTTTAAGCATTATTGGTTAATTAGTATTTCAGATATACTTTCTGAAGTCAGATGACTAGCTATTTGTTTAAACTCTTCACGAGGAAACTGTTACTTCCTCAGCTGAGACGCTTTTATCTTAAAAGAGAGACGACTCAGGTCTCAGTTATTCACCATCGTGACAATCTGTTACTTAACTGTGATGTTCAAAACAACAGTCTTACACAAGGAAATACATCCCATTGAAGCATCATTGGGCAAAACATTATGAGGAAATATAGCTTCGAAACAATAAAAAGTTGGTATGGATCCGCAGCGAGTTACGAATCGATTATTGTAGTCCTTATAACTAAACTAATATTATATTACAGATACACACATACCTTACTGCGTTCTCCTCCGGCGCTGCTATACTATAAAAGTCGCTAAAGCAGAAGGAGTGACCACGGAAAGACTCATTTCCTCTTTTTCTCTCCGTTTTATCACTAAATTTCAACATGCACAGGGCTCATCTATCTGTCAGTGTTTTAAGGTCGTCTCGCAGTCACGCTGATCGTGAAACAGCCTGCAGCAGCTGCAGGTACTAACGCGGAAGATCACGCCTTCTCCCCCACAGCTTCACACACACACCACAGGTTTGAGTCCAGGAAGAGGCGATACATCCACCACGCTCATCTCACGCTGCTTTATTGAACATTAAAAGCGCGCAGGTGGATTTGAGCGTTTGCGCATAAAGTTTGAGATAAACTTCAAATACTTTTTTACACTTAAACAACAGTTTATTGTCAGGATGAAATAAGGGGGAGACACAGACTAACATAAAAATATAACAACATATTAATAATAATAATAAGCAGTTGTGAAAATTTTCTCACCACAAGGTTCATTTAGTAACTGTATGTAAGTCAGTAAATAAAAATACTAATAATAATAATCTTTATTTATATGGCTTTTCAGCTTAAGCCCAAAATGTCTCCCAAATAAAAAAGTATATAGCTTAATAAACATTAAGCTCATGAATGATTTTTTAATCATTCATGATGCTAATGTCACATGATATGACTAACTTCACTTTATCATTATGGACATTAAAACTTTCACTAAACTTTCACTAAACTAAACTTTCACTGAGCCTGAATACACATCTGACACACGTCTCCATTCTGGGACCAGAGCATTTCAGTTTGAGTCTCACTATATTTTATATTGATCAAAAGCTCCAGAACAGCTATGACATGGATCTTGTGGTAAGCCTGTCAGTATCAAAACAGTTTTTTTAAAGGGACTGATAATTGAAAAAATCTTCATCGGTTGTTCCTTTAGTTTTTAATTTTACCTACAGACAACACGCCCGCAATACGCTTCAGTGAGGTTAAAATATCCGAGATAGGGCATTGCCATCTTGCGATGGTGATGAGCTGGATTCTGTGCAGAAGTGATATTCGCCAAAACGCCTGTCCAACTAATTGCAAGTAACCCCATTGAATGCAAGTGCATGGATTGGCACAAGCGGCTGTCAATCATAGAGAAAAATACGCTTTTTGTAGAATTGAACAACTCATTAAAATTAAACTTACCATAAAAACACTTCAACAAACATGAGGGTTATGAGAACTATCTTCAGTGACTGAAACCATCTTTGGGAAAAATTAAGGTTATTTGGTGAGTACTTTGAGTTTTTAATTTGGCCCATGTCCCTTTCACTAACATGGAGAGGCGGGCTTTATGACACATACTGCAGACAGACACCAGAGGGTGATCAAGATTGAAAGTTACACTTAAAGGGGATCTGTCATGTCGTCCATCTTTAAATGCAGTCTTTGGTTTTACCACGTGGACTAGTGGACTTGATCCAAAGCCACCGATCCTCATCAGACTTAGTTATAACATGGAAAACAGCTACAAAACATCTTCTTGAATGGGTTGTTTTTATCGGATGCAGTGGCTCTCTCCAGCTTAAACACTGCATCCTCAACTATAACTCCAGTATTTTGGACGTTTTTCTGGATGTTTTCGATGGCGAGCCCCTGCTCCTCTGTGAGCACGGCCACATCCAGAAACAGCTCCTGGATCCCCTCGATCCTCTTTTCCAGCTCCAGCAGCTCCTTGTGTCGGCTCTCGATCTGCAGGAAAGCCGAGCGAGCGGTTTTTCCCTCCACCTGGGCGCTGAACACATTCACCTCTGGGCTCTCCATCATCTCCTCCAGCTCCTCCTCGCTGACCTCCCTGCCCACCACCTCCATCTGCCTCTGGATCTGCCGTTTACACGCCTCCCTGTGGCTCATCTCTGTGTCGTTGTAGCTGAACATCACCTCCCGCAGGGCGTTGCTGAGACACTGGTACTGTGTTCGAGCGATGCGAGCTGTGGGGTCAGAGCTGCCACGCTGGGCCTCCAGCTCCCCTCTGAGGGCGTTCATCATGTGCAGCCGCTGCAGCACAGACTCTCCCCTGCGTTTGATATCCGCCCCGATTGCATTAGAGTCCCGCTTTGAAGCAGTGGCGTATGAGGTTTTGTTCAAAGCCTGGTGATTCACATCTTTCAGCTCGCTGATGTCGTTCTGGATGTGCTGGATCTCCAGACGAATCTGTTGGGCCTCCTGCAGGACGCCATCCAGGTCCTGGTCAGTGATGGTCTGTGATGCTGCTGCTGCCTCATGAGCTGATAAATTGTCCAGCTCCACCGTGCAGAAACCGTCAGAGTCAGTCTGCACCTGATGGAGGTGCGTCAGCCGGTCTCTCATGTCTGAAAGAAAAAAAAGAAGAAAATATTTATATTTATTCATATATGTGTGAGAATCTGTCAATCATGTTGGTAAAATAGAGTAACGATTGCCAGGCTGTTGTATTTAAGGGGCAGTTCACCCCCAAATTACAAAAAACCCCCACTTCTTCTCTTCTCTGTAGTACTGTCATTCAGTTTTTATTGTTTTGGCGTCAGTTGCCAAGTGTTGGAGATATGCTCGGCTTGTGTTGCTCAAAATGCCCAAAAAAAAATACATTTGAAAAACTCAACACCCATGTCTCTTTCCAGAAATGATGACCCGGTTACTCAAGATAAAACACAGACCTTGTTGTAAGCAGTTTTCTGCAGGAAGCGTGCATCTACTGCTAGTTCGCCGAGGAATTGTAATTGTAATATTGGCATTGTACATTTCTGCAAACCACAAATAAGCTACATTTGTGAGTTACATATGCGCATCAGTGTGTCAAGCACGAATCTCTCACCCATGAGTAGATGCACGCTTCCTTCTGCATGGTGATAGAGTTGATGGGTAACTGCTCACAACAAGGTGTATCTCAAAAGTTTTTTTGGCGCTTTGAGCACCACAAGCCGAGTGCCATCTATTATTTTTTTATACTGAAGAGAAGGAAGACATCAACACTCGACAGCTCACACCAAAACAATCAAAAAACTGATAAATAGCACAACAGGTAAGAAGAAAGATGTGTATTTTGGGGTGAACTGCTCCTTTAAGTTAATTCAGAGTGGAATACATTGAGTCAGAGATAAGAATGAGAAAGATGGTTAAAAAAATTTTAAAATACAAATTAAAGGACGGACATAATAAGACAAAAACCGACAGCTACAAACAAGTTTGTACTTGTCTGGTGGTAAATGTTTCCTCAGAATGACTGAAGACGCCAAACAGGCCTGAACTTAGCCAACTACATAACAGTCAAACACTTTTGTGCAAAGCAGCTGTGAGCATTTTCTACCTCTTCAGTATCATGTAATCTCAGATGAATGCACTTGATCTGCCAGGACATTTAATCTCCCTTCAGGACCAACCCAACAGGTTTCAAAACAGAAAAACTATAGTATTAAATTATTTAAGTATGTATGTAATCCGGTTTTAAGTAAGTGGAGATACTTTTAAGAGGAATTAAACAAAAACAGCAAAGGACTCAGAGGCAGTAATCCTGAACCACCTGAAAAAAAGCAGTCATGAACCAGTGGCACAAGGAAGTGTGTATTATTGATTTTAACCTTAGATTTTTTATTTTTGTTCCATTATTACTTTCAACACATTTCCTCCACAAGAGTCTGTGTAAAGAAGCTTCGATTTCAAGTTTTCTTACTTACGTATTTTCTGTTCAGATTTCCTAAAATTTTATTTAAATTCCCTCCTCAGGTAAATCTAACAAATATAAAATATGAATCTATAATGACATGATTAACATATCTTACCTGTATGAGATGCTGGTTATCTGTAGATGTTGTTTGCAGACTCTTTAAGCTGATCATAAAAACTGTTGCTCAGTCCAACAGGCAGCGAGACGTCTGCCAAAGTTTTTAAAAATGTTAACCATCATCACTCGTACACCTGTTTGAGAGGTAAAGGTTTCAGAAACAAAACTTTCTGCATTCCTTTTGTGTCACATGGAGACACGCAGTGACGCACAATGAGATGAAGCCGCTCGAGGATTCACCATAAAGATGACAAATGATACATTTTGTTCACATTTTTCTATATTCTCAGGGCATCTGTCGCCTGCATGCACTTTGTTTTGGTAGATTTATTTCATGTCTTCATGTCTGTGATAAAGACGGGTTGTGAAATGAGACTAACATGATGATGAGACCTTAAGAATAAGAACATAAAAGCAAATATGTAAGATAACATCAAGGACAGAAGTTACCGCACGCTGACAGTGGACACAGAAAATAAAAAGGAAGTATTTCAGATATCTTATCTCTCCAAAGGGAGGGACTGATGTGCACACATGTGATAACAAAATGAAGTCCTGCAGAAGTCAGACTGCTTTTCCATCTTGTAACCTTTCAGTGTGGTAACATTAGTAATTTTCCCAAAGACTTGTGAAACACCAGCTGTCAGGTGATTATCAGTCATGCAGCCAGAAAAAGACATATATGTATGGAAAATGGATTTTTCAGTTGATGCGTGGGAAGCTGTGCGACAGTCATTTCCAGCAGTGGTTTGTATGTGATTAGTAATTTCCACCGGCCTCCATGAGTTTGAGTCACGCTGGCTTTATTTCTCGATTTTTATTTTTTTTTTAGTAGATGTGTCACTAAGCTGTAGATGCTCACACCGCCAGTGTGAAATGAAACTTGATACTAAAGAAAACAAAGACCTACATGAATGAGGCTAAAACATCCCCTCCGAAACCACAATACAAGCAGCAAGTACCTGTGCAGTGTCTGTCTGTTTCATTTATTTCCCCTCTTATATAGTTAGTAGTTACTACTTTCTTTTACAGACATATACGCATAATTTACTATAAATACATAGCACTACACCAAGTTAAAGTGTTAAACAACTAATCAGAGATGGCTTTTATAGTTCTTAGTTTGAAAGTCTGAAATTTGGAAATGAGTATTAGTGGTAAAATTTGAGTATTTATTTTGTCCAGCAGATGTCAGTGGTACAACTGCAATAACAAGTCCATGGACTTTACTTCAGTAGATGATCATCCAAACAACTTATTTCTATAAATTATTCATCTTAACAAAGCTTCAGTAAAAAGGTTATTTAAGAAGAAAGTCTTATCAGCTGGTTATTAAGAAAACAACGCTGGTTGTGTTTGTATAGTATCTGCATGTATTTACGTGATAATTCAAAGAAATAAAAAGAAAAAGTCGGAGGGCAGTTATATATATATATATATATATATATATATATATATGACAGACAGACAGACAGACAGACAGACAGACACATAATGGGCCTATATTTCAGCATATTATTCATTTCTGTGAAGAAAACTGAATGACATTGTTATTTTTTAAGTTTAGATTGTATTTCAAGATACAAATTTAAAAAACATCTCACAGGATAAGGCCACAGTGAAGACCTGAATACAGGCTATATTTACAGATCCATCACTTTCTGCTTAACAGCCTCGTCCTGTGTTAGAAAAGTATGTAAGAGCTAACAGAACTATGGCCAAGCAAAAGGAGAAAACACTAAATTTGTCAGTAAAATAGGCCAGTTCAGTAAACATGATTGTTTAAAAAAAGAAATAAAAACATAATAAATACTGTGAACCATGAAAAAAGTCACTTAAAATATCAAAAAAAATTTCCCTATTACAATATTCACAGGCAACAGTGTTTTTTGTGATCACCATGTGGGAATATAATATGAAATATCCATAGAATATGTCACTACAGTTTACTCAATGATCAAAAGGGTTGGGATCTGCTGCAAAAAGAGGTGGAATAAGTAAGAAAAAAATCTGTAAAACCCTAAAAAAAAAAAAATCAGGCTTTAATTTTAAAACTGGGTAAAACTGGTACTTTCATACACAACATTTTTTTGTAAATATTTATTTCAAACTATTTTGAAATACAAAGACACAGATGTACTAAAAAATTTTTATTTGTCAATGTAAATATTTTAAAAACAAGCATACCACTGTCCTAAACCAGGAAAAATATTTCCAATAATGTGATTTTTCTTTTGAACGTCAAACAAATTTTCATTCATTTCAGCTTTTTATTTCTTGCAAACGTTTTTGATTTTATCCATCAAAGCACTTCCTTTTTATTATTAATTTCCCGAACGAAACACAATCCATAAAGCAAATGAGTACGAAGTTCTAGTTTGATCTAGTTATCTGTTTTCAGTCAGCTGGTTCTGATTTAAGCAGTTTGTTTTTTATCAAAAATTGTGTTGCACAATCGCCTGTTCATCAGTCAGGAGCTGAATGTGAATCAGAGGTTCAGAGCTCACAGACCGAAGCACAGAAACGCTGGGAAATAGTTCATTGTGAAGGTGCCAAGAATGTTTTCTTAATTAAGGATTGTAAAACTGCCAAACTGGAGGACAAAGGTCTATTTTGTGCACTTGGAAACTTTAGAGTAGCACATATTTACCTCCGACATCCCTCCACTGTGTCTCCACGCCACAGTGATTCGATTTTTGAGCTAAAAATGGAATCTGTTTATTCTACATTATGTGTGTCACCAAAAAAAAAAAAAAAAAAATCACATTACATGAGTGGGTGAGGGTGACACTTAAGTGGGTCAGAAATGATTTGCTCTAAAGGCTCACTTCACTTCTTGAATTTTCCAACATCCAAACATGACCTGCTTCCTGTTTTAAGACGGTCTTGAAACATTACTTAATACAATATGTTGCTGGATTTATTTGGAATTAAGTTGATTTTTAAGTGTACAGAAGATCTACAAACCTACTCACTGTAAACTCAAGATACAAGTACATATGAGTATACAACTCAATGATTTATGAAAGCTGCAAATTCAATGTTTTCATTCATCATGTATGCAGTTTCTGTGAATATTTTTGTAAATAGACTTATAGATGTTGATTAATTTGTTCTTGTTTTGCAACAAAAACAAGGCTCTTAGTTTTAGGTGATAATACACGAATGAAACACAAATCCTAAATCCTACAGCATACAAAATTAAATGTATATCACCTCACTGGTCTTACTTTAAAATTTAAAGTAATTCAATGTTTCAATAGCTGTCACGTCTGATTTTAAGATGATTATCTCTGTAACGCAGCATGGTTAATCTAAGTTATGAGGCTTTCTTGGTTCTTTTTCTGTTGAAAATTAATTTTGTTCATGTACACATTATGTGCAACAACAAAGAGAACCACAAACTTCAATTTCAAAACTTTGCTGACCTTTATGTTTTCAGCTTCAAGTGTAGAGCATGAAATTTCAGCTAAGCATAAAAAAGGACTCTCTCATCAGATTTCATTTTCAGTCCTGTATGCATATTTGATATTCTAAATGCACCAGGTGCAACAAAAGGGCATGCACACGCCTTCAGACTGACCTACTGCTACGTTTTATCACATCAGGTCTCAGGAGGTTACTGTAATCAGTGGAGAAAACATCAGCCGTTTCCAGTTAACCAAAGTTGTGACTCTAATTAATTCAATTTATTGGCCTCAGACTGAGGTTCACAGAACAGCATCGTGTCTCAGAGCATCTGACTAAATTAACATGATGCCTGTCATGAGATCGGAGATGTTTCTCCGCTTTGAGATTTTCCAAGGTCTCACTTTGTTCGACTTAAGGTGACACATCACTCTTAATTAAGGTTAAACTGTCCTGTGAGTTACATAGGGAAACCACACAGCCCAAAATCAAAAGTACACATCAGCCCTCTTACCTGTAGTGCTGCAGTATTTATCAGTCTGGATTGTTTTGGTGTGAGTTGCAGAGTGTTAGAAATATCTCTGATATAATAAAACTAAATGTGACTCGGCACAAAAAACTCAACAGCAAGACTTCTACAGAAATCATGACCAGATAACTCAAGATAATCCACAGACCTTGTTTTGAATAGTTTCATGTTGGAACTATTTTCTGTCTATTTTCTACATCTCGTGCTGTCATGAGCACCATCCTCTCATTCATGAGTAGATGCACGCTTCCTTCTGAGTGGTGATATCATGGGTTTAGTTTAGAGAGAAAAAAGCTCCTACATGAAACTGCTCGCAAAAAGGTCTGTGGATTTTCATGAGAAATTAGGTCATGATTTCTGTAAATTGACATTATTATTGAGTTTTTACAGTAATAATAATAATTAAAATAATAATAATGATTTAGCTCCACAGATGATATCGCCACACCACAACAATATCACTGATAAACAGCACTAGGAAAGGGGAAAATTATGCATTTTTTTATTTGGGGCTGAACTGTCCCTTTTAAGTGTAACCAGGTGTAAATTCATACAACAGAGGCTTCAAAAAATTCACCATATTCTGTTGAATTAAGGAATTCTCTGACTGATAAAAATATTACATTTGCTCTAATTACATGATCACCAACATAAAGACAAAAACATTGTGAAAATTAGGTAAATGATTATCTAGTTCTCTATCTTTGCTGATAGTAAACTTCTGAAAATGTATGAAAAAAGGGTTAACTTTGCGCTAACACTGTCTGGAACCAAAATTAAACTGGAAGACACATAAAGAAACACTTGTGTCAAAATCCTTTCTTAAGATTCTCTCAGACAATGCAGATTAAAAGATAATGGAGCAGACTACTTGCGAAAAGCTTTGGCGTAGCTGTGGTGAGGTTGGCACTCTCCTGCTGGTATGGCCTTGCCCCGCTCACATGTTTTTGTGCCTTCCTAACAGAAAAAAAAGACAAAATCAAAGACTGGAAACACACAGAATTACAGCAGGAAGAGATTTTAAAGAGTTTTTGGATGTTTTTGTTCTTCAACAAAAAAGTTGTTTGACAAATTAACTTTGGAAATGCAAAAGGACATACAGGCGGGTGGCAAATAAAAGAAAAATCACGAGTTTTAACATGATTTGAATCATACAGCATGACCATTAAACCCAATCAGTAGCCCATGAGAGATTATGAACTGATATATTAGATAGTACTCTGTTTACAAAATTATCTATTTCACTTAATTCATTGTTTTAGTGTCTCGATTTAATCCATTTCCAATGCTTAGAAATGGGTCCCTAGCCCAATATTTCCATTTTTAATCTATCAGTAGATGCTATTCCCACTCATTAAAGTATATGAACAGAACATTGGAATCAGCCGAGCGGAGGAACCACTTAAAAACCAGATGTGACACCAAAAATACATGTCAGCTCAACAACCACAGTGCTGCATTTCTTCAAAGATTAACATTTGATAAGTAAGTAAATTATATAAGACCAGACATAAACAGTTTATCCATCTACTATCGAGAGGCTGAAGTCAACCCAATTTTATTTTAAGGTCAGCTTTTTCCAGCGGCTTTCTATTCACGTTGAAGACTGTTTTATGTGTTCTCGATTTAATCCCTAAATTACATTAAGAGTGAAATTTCAGTGATCTTACATGATACCTCCTGATGTTTTGTGCATACTTTCTGTTGCTTCGTAAAATCAAATCAAGTATTTCTACATATTTATGTGGCCTAAAATGACTATAAAACATAAATATCAAAAGAGTCTTGCTCTGAAATAAGATTACAGATTATCGTCACCTCCATTCCCTCAATTTTCAAACAGGTTCAAATGATAAATAGTTTACTAATGCTTTATAGATAAATTATAAGCCATTAATGGGGGAAAATGTTGTGATAAATAGGTACACCAGACAAAAAGCACTGTCCAGAAACTGGAAAACAGTTCCCAGTGAGAACACTCGTGCCAACAGCAGTTACATAAGTGCATTACATGCTAGAGGTGGTGACTTCTTCCCACGAGACTGACTGACCAAGATCCGGCAACACAATCGGACAACAACCAGTTTTTCTTGTCATAAGCTGACATGACCGACCGCATAATGAAATTTTCTGGTTAATTTATCCGAGTCAGAAAAGCTCAGGGTCCACAGTGACCTAGAGGTTTACCAACACTAATGAATACACAGTATCTGCACAAAATGAGAGGTTAACTTTGTTTGCAATCTTTCCTTCACGTTTCTTTATAATGCACTTTGTCTTTTTAATCACGTAAACTGAAAAAGATGTACGCAACTTTCCCACTGAGGCAGCAGCACAGTTCATGTTAATGTAGCAGCCAACCTGATCGCCAGAGAAAATATTGGCATATACGTTTCTGCAGATCATGAATATGTTACACTTGTATGTTTTATTTCAGATATGTTGTAGCTTAACGTTTCATAAACACTGTGGTTACAGTGTGGTTTGGTTTGGGCAATAAAAGCACTTAGTTATGGTTAAGAAAATATAGTGTTTTGGCTTAAAATACCAGGTTTCTGGGACACAGTCCACCCTGGGGACACAGCAATGTCTCAGTAGAAAACAACCACTTTTCATGGCACTACTCCGGCAGAAAATTACATTTATGTTTCACTGAAATAACCACTTTTTGTGGCTTTATTCGAGAGGGTAACGCAGTGATGTCTCAGTAAAAAACAACTGTTTTTTCTGGCAGTATTCTGGCAGAAAACAAGAATGTTTCGTGAAAATAACCACTTTTGTGGCATTATTTCGAAATAAGGTTAGACTGACTGAACTTGATCATCACAAAGAGGATTTTGCCAGCGATAAAGTTAGGAGCAAGTTGTGTAACATTAATATGTTTAAGAAAATGCAAATATGATTGACTAGTTTGCAAGCAGCATTATACAGATAAATAGCACAGTATAATTGGTTTACTGAAGTCTCTAAAACTTAGAAGATTGATTTAATTAAACTTGGCATTTTTAAGTTGAACTAAATTCTAAGTAAACTTAATAATTACAGAATTTTCAGAATTTTAAAAAAAGTAAAAACAATTTGTCAGATTTTACAGTGTATGAAAAATGACTAAGTCTCTTCTTAAAACAAACAGTCAATAAACTACTACACATGAGAGGGTTTTGCAGTCTTTTTGTAAAAAGTCTGTTTGCATCAACCTTAGCAACAACTCGTGTCATGTGATGCAGCTGCTTTCATTTCCAATAAAATATCTTGTTAAACCTTTTTTCATAGCATTTCACAGAGCTCTAACTTCAAGCACATCTGTGAGGTGAACGTGTACGCGCAGGTCCGCTCTTGTTGCTTCAGTCATCTGAGGACTGCAGGGTTTTTTTTTTTTGTTTTTTTGATGCAGCGGGAGGCGGGCCGGGCCGGGCCGGACCGGGCTCGGCACATATGCTTCATGTGATCCTGCAGGGAGGCGTTAGGCTAAAAAAGACTTTTCCAACAACCAGGCTGCTGCATTTGAGAGCTGACAGTCTCTGTCGCGAAGCTACCGGATCGTTTTTTTTCGGTGCACAGTTTGGGATATTTCCATCAGTTGCTCGGATAGTGACGCGCTGCAGATCGGACGATGGGAGACGCTCAGTCTGCGCAACGGGAGGACAAGAAGGATGCAGCGGCGGCGGAGGAGGAGGAGAGCGGAAAAGTGGATGATGCTCAGCAGAATATTGAAGACGAGGTATTTCAGATTGTTGTCATACTGCAGATAACTCCTATGACGTTTACAGAAAAACTTATCTGTAATGATTTCCCCACCTTATCAGCAACTGCACCCACACATTATTTTTGTAGCCTGTAAAGCCTCTTATATTTCCAAAAGCAGTCACCGGTTGTTGTGTGTGACAATAATGCTGATGTTGGATTTTGTTGTTGTGTGCAGGTGCCAGCATGCATTATCCCCAAAATAAGAAAAAAAGTCCTTGTGCTATTAAAATGAATGACATTGAGCACATCAGGCTACTTTATTTAAGTGAAAAATGAAGCAATTATTACCAACTTATCCCTTTTAACACATGAAAGTTGTTTAAAATGCGTGAACTGTCAATGCCCTCTTAGTTACTGACTTTTGCTTTGTTAGTTAGAGGCTAAAATTGTAATTTTTTGTGCACCACTGAAGATTCCTTTTTTTTTTTACTGTTTCACTGATGCTGCAATGGTTTGCATTTACTGTAGATGAAAGGAAAGTGTGGAGGAATAATGACCTTTCATTCTTAGAGGAACCTGAGTAAAGCCCAGGGGAGAGATGGAATTTCCCCTTTGCTGCACTCAGCAGAGGGAAACATCGATTACTTGTGTACAACATGATCACTGGGTGATGCACAGCAGGAAGTCAATTAGACAACATTGCACTGTGAGAATAAAAATAACTATTAATGGCTTATGAGCAATCATTATGAGACTGGATTGATTTAATGGCACCTTTGACCTTTGTGAATACATTATTAGGATTAGAATTAAATGGCTGTTTAGGGTTTTTTTTTTTAAATATCAGTTTTACTTACTTTAAAATATATTATTATTAATATTATTATTATTATTATTATTATTATTATTATCAATTCAATTTTGGATAAGTAAGTTTAAAAAGCAAAATATTTTCCTAACATCATGTTACATTTACTTTTATTAAGTGTGATAATAAATTATACAAAAATACTTGAGTTATATATGCTTCATTATACTTATCAGTAATCTCATTTGCAAAGCCTTAATTAAAACTCTTTTATACTTAACAGTCCATTCTAGGGCAAACATCTTACTTCAGGGTGACTGAAAACAACAAGACGCCGGTTTCGGCACCTCACATAGACTAGGTGCGTGCATGTAAAATGGTAACCCTTTTTTTAAATGGAAAATTAGCTCACAGGCATCCATAATCACATTATGGCCTTTGATCTTTTGGCATACGGTCATGCTTCAGGTTCAGAGTGTATGTTATGTTACTATTTTAACATTTAGTCAAGTAAAGCTGGTTCATGAGTCAGTCAAAACAAATAACTCAAAAATATTCTACATTTTAAAAGAGAAATATTGGCTTTAAAGGCTACTGTAAGCGACCAAAAGGGTGTGCATCATTGCTCCATGATGTGGCAGAATGTAAAAATCTTTGGCTGCAGATTAAACTACTGTATCAATGTCCAACAAAGTCTCAGCAGCAATTAGCAGGTGCCATATGATCCACACAGCTATTTGTATAGTTATTTTATCATTTTGTTCTTCCACGGTGGTTGAAGAACACGTTTCTTGATCCCTTTCCCCTGCTCAGACTTTCCCGACTAATCTGGCTCACAGATTTGAGATTTGGACAATTAGGGTTGTTTAACTGTAAGACTGCAATCACACCCCCACAACAGTGACTGAACTGTGTTGTTTGTATACAAAATAGGACTTTGGAGCCGCAGTTAATCAAAGATTGAAATTGTTTACTGCACAGAGGTACGAATTCGGATGGATTTGTTTGTTTTTTTTCTCCAGCTATGAGAATATGAGCAAATGGCTGCAGCTCTGCATTCCTCTAAATTGAAATCAATGCTTGTGAAATTACATGATGTCAGCGGTAGATCATATTTTTCGACTGGTTATGGATGTCCATACATCCTATTGGTTAATTTTGCTTTTCTTCCATTAACTGCACTGCACACCAACTGGGTCTGGCTGGAGCTAGCTAGTGGCACCACTCATTCAGCAATCACAGCTAGTAATGCTGTACAAGCCTAACAGTGTCATCGTGGAAACATTGTGCCCACTGTATAGTTTCCTCCCAAGTCACCCCAGAGCAGTGTCACCTTGGCAATAATGCTAACATAAAGCTTAAGAGATTTTGCTGCTCAAAATGAAACCATTTGCTCACCAGGGCTATATAGGTGGAGACCAAATGGAGGCCTCCATGTTTTTGGAGAAATACCATTCCACACCAGTACTGCCACCGGGACAGTGTTAACAGCTGTAATTGCTGAATGTGTGGTGCTACTGGCTTGCTCCTACCTCACCCGGGTGCAGAACAGCCAATGCTAACTTTGACTAACCTGTGGGGACTAGAGGCTGGGCAGTATGTTTACTGTATGTTTTTATGTTAATGCGGCTGGCCGGCTGTCTGTCAGCAAGGCCAACAGAAAATACAATAAAGACACTTACATAACAAAACATAACATTTTTACCAAATGGACAGCGCTTTGAAACATGACGATAAAGCTCAGTTAGTCAGTAGAGCACCAGACATTGAATTTCATGTCATTTCATGTTTTTGTTTTTTTTGTTTGATATTAAGCACTCAGTTACTGGTTAATGGGTGTCAGACTTTTGAAAGCAAACTGAACCAAACCTGTACTACAAAATGTTTAAAGTTGACAACTAAAAGATGAAAACATTGATTGTGTAGCGTCCATTAAATCTAATCTTTGCCACTACAGCAAAGGTAAACTTTGCTTTGTTTTGTGCTTTGTTTCAGCCTCTCAAAAAACACAGGCAGATCCCTGAGATCAATGGACAAGCAGACGGCGCTATAGCAGAAGTAAATGGTCACTGTGAGGATGAGATTGCTGCAGAGGGTGTGTACGCTTATTACTATTCCTGCATATTGACAAACAATGTCATCATCATTTCAACAGATCCATAACATGTTGGATTTCAGCTGATAAAGTTTCATCATCAGTCTTTTACAGTTCTTTCAACACAAGTGTTTTAATGTGTAATTTATTTCCTGGTTTAGCTATTATTTCACCCGATGAAGAGGTTTCAAGAACAGAAAACCAACTTAAAGATGAAGAAACACCATTAAATGTTGAAATTATTGAAAATGAATCCCCTAATGAAGTGGATGCTGATGAAGTTGGACCCCTGGAAACAGTTGAAATGGATGCAAAGCAGAATGACATTAATGAAAGTTTTAGGAGATTTTTCAGTAACATTGGTTTAAAATTGACAGTAAAGAGGGGCTCAGTAGATATCGCAACAGATGTGCCTGATAAGAACAACAAGAAAGAACCAAACGGGGCAGAAGACGCAGAGAATACCACAAAGGAAAATACAAGTGATAATGTTGAACAGAATACTGATGTTAACATTGTACAGGAGACGTGTGATAATGATTCAACAACATGTCCTACCCTGACTGACGTTACATCGGAGGGTGTTCTGGAAACAGCAGAGGAGAATCCATTAGAATTAGCATTAGAATCCAAAGAGGAAGTTGAACCTGATAATATAGATGCAGCAACCACTTCACCTGTAGGAGAACATGAACATACAGAAGCCACACCTGAAAAAGAGCCAGATTCAACATCACCATCTAATCCTAAAGAGGAAGTAGTTGTATCTCCAATTAAAAGATTTTTCACAACTGGAATCTTTTCTGGACTACGGAAGAAAAAGAAGGCCGCAGAAGTTGAAACAACTGATAAGGAATTGACAGACATGGAGAAACAGGAAGTCGAAGAAGCAACAGAACAAACTGTACAAGACCAACAGCAAGGTATAGAGGAGATCAGTCTGGGTGTTGAGGCAGCTGCAGTTGAGACAGAACATAAAGAAAATGAACTTAAAGGGGAAAGCCAGCCTGCAACAATAACTCAGAAGACAGATGCATCTACCATAGATACTATAGCCATTATTGTCAATGAACCTGACATTCTTACTTCTCAAGAAAAGGACAAAGTTCAAGCAAGTCCTTTAAAAAGACTGCTGTCAGGGGGTAGTTTAAAAAGACTATCCAAAAAGCAAAGGAGCAGAAGATCAAGTGATGCAAAGCTGTCTGACTCTGGAGAACATGTTTCAGATCAACTCTTATCATCTACCGAGTCTGCTGAGAATCAAAAAGAAGTGTGTGCACAACCATCTGCAGAAGCAGCAGCAGAGGAGGATGGCGCATGGGCTTCCTTCAAAAAACTTATGACTCCAAAAAAGCTCATCAAGAGATCCTCCTTGAGTAACGAAGACACACAAATCCCAGCTTCAACAGAACCAAAACCAAGTGAAGGAGGGCAAGTATCAGATCACAGCACAGATGAAGGCAAAAAACGAAAAGACTCGTCTGTTTCTTGGGAATCTGTTTTGTGCGGATCCGGAAAGAAAAGAAGCCGAAAAACATCAGACTCTGAGGAAGAATCCCCTCAAATTGATAACGAAATTAACAAGCAAGATGGTGGATGTAAAAATGGTGCAGAATCGGCCTTAGAAAGTTCTAATGAGGCTGAAGAAATTACAGCCTATTCTCCCAAACAAGCAGGAAGCCCTGCAGAGAGTGATGGAGGGTCAACATGGCAATCACTGAAAAGACTTGTCACCCCGAAAAGGAGAGCCAAGGATGAAGATGAAAGCAAAGACAATGTACAGTCTGATAGTGAAGTTTCTCATGATGAGTCCTCCTTTTCAATAAAGAAACTTCTTCCCGGACGAAAAAAGAAGAGGCCCACCGAAAAGCAAGACCAAGTATCTTCAGATGAGGCTGATAAGGATGTAGCTTCTGGTGATGATGATTCAGAGACACCTGCTGTGGTTCCATTGTCTGAGTTTGATGCAACTGAGACAGAAGTTCACATACAAACACAGGCCGATATAGAAAGTCATATACCCAAAGAAGCAGCCTATGAACTACAGAAAGACCTCCTTGATCAGATGGCTGAACCAATCCTACCTTGTGACAGTCTGCAACCCGAAGCAAATAAAGTCCAAGAAAATGATGATGCTTTAGAAAATAAGGCATCTACAACCCCTGCTTTAAATGAAGAACCTGACGATCTTACAGAATCAGTCAGTAAACCACAACTCAGCGACATTCCCGAGGAGGCCACTCCAGCTTCAGCCACAGAGGAGGCAGCTAGAGATGACACCATAGCAGAGGACCTGATAGAGATTACATCGGAGGCCTTTACTGCACCAGAACCCTTAGACATTACCCCAGCAGATGAAACTGAGATGATCTCTGCAGTATCCCAGTTATCTTCAGAGTCTTCAAAAACATCTGGCAACACAACACCAGTCCCAGCAGAGTATGACATCATGGAAACAGATGTGCTCCTGCATCAGGTTGTTGAAACCATCTCCATAAGCCAAAAGGCAATTCCAGTTTGTTCAGATGAGCTAGGACATGAAAGCACAGTTGTATCTGTTTCAGATCAAATACTCGAAACATTTGTAAAAGAAGAGCCAACAATTGTAGAAACACAAAGAGAAATGGCTACCAGTGCCATTAACACAGATGTGAATGTACAAGAAGTGGACGCAATCAATGAACTTGCAGCTTCCACCCAAACAGACAGCACATCTGAAGTCAATGACTCTGTTTCCACAGAAATTATATCTGAAGTTCCCACTGAGGAGTTTGAGACGGCTGAAATTGCTGTTGATGAAGTAAATGATGTCAACGTTATATATCAGGAAGATAGCTTAAAAGAATTAGAAAGTATTGATGAGTCCCATCATCTGGTCGAATGTCTTTCTGAGGTAAATGCAGTCATGTCTACAGATATATCTCCTGAAGGTGACAAAATTGCCCCAGATGATTGTTCTCTAGATGTGGCAAATCAAGCTGAAATGGAGCTCCCAAAAATATACTTCAAAGAGGCAGAATCAGCTGCAACAGTAGCTGGTGAAACTACGAATGGAGCTATGGGGCATGATGTCCAAACTCTGACAGAAAAGGAGGATGTGATCATGCACAATATCACAGAACAAATTCAAACAGAGGACAAAGATCAAACACCAATAGAGATGAAAGAGTTGCAAGAATTAGCAACTGTACAAGCTGCCACATTAGATTCAGTCAAGGCTAGTGTTCAAATGCTTGAAGAGGACATTATATTAGAGGGCATACCAGGAGCCGAAACAGCAACACATGAACTCAAAGAGGAAAAAGTGCTAACTGAAGTCAGTGCTGAGCCAGAAAAGGAAGATGAACTTGAAACAGATGCTGCTGAAACTGAACATGTTCAAGTACCAGAAAAATATGACGTCATGCAGGCCATATGTGATTCAGAGGCGGGCAGCATTCACTCATTTGAAAAACTGGTCTTACCAGAGGACTTTCCAGAAGAACAAACAGTTACAGATGAACTCCAAGAGGAAAAAATACATCTCTATGAGGCCAATCTTGAGCCACTGGATGCTTCAAAAACTGAACATATTCAAGACCCTGAAGTATTACAAGCTATACAAGCAGTCACATTTGATTCAGAAAAGGGTAGTGTGCAATCGCTGGAAAAGAACAAAACATCAGAGGACATCCCAGCAGCTGAAACAGATACATATGAACTCAAAGAGGAGACAGTGCTAACTGAGGTCAGTGTTGAGCAAGAAAAGGAAGATGAACTAGAATCAGATGCTGCCAAACCAGAGAAAGTTAAAATATCAGAACTATCAGAAGTTGTGCAAGCCTCAATATTAGACTTAGTGAATGATAGTGTTCAATCACCAGAAGAGGAAATAAAATCAGAGGACATTCAAGCAGTGGAAACATTTAGAGATGAACCGCAGGAGAAAGCAATCTCTCCTACTGAAGTCAATCTTGAGCCACTGGATGCTTCTAAAATAGAGCATACTGAAGAACCAGACATATTATTACAAGCTGCCACATTAGATTCAGAAGAGTGTAGTGTTCAATCACTTGAAAAGGATGTAAAATCAGAGGACATCCCAGCAGTCGAAACAGTCACA
Organism: Plectropomus leopardus; assembly: GCF_026936395.1. NCBI lineage: Eukaryota > Metazoa > Chordata > Actinopteri > Perciformes > Serranidae > Plectropomus > Plectropomus leopardus. The sequence goes on from NC_142189.1 coordinate 8,467,038, forward strand.
TATGAACACAAAGAGGCATCAGTGATAACCAAAGTCAATGCTGGGCCAGCAAAGGAAGGCGAACTAGAAACAGTTGTTGCTAAACCTGAACAAATTCAAGTACCAGACGCATCAGAAGCTGTGCAAACCTCCACATTAGATTCAGAAGAGGTTAGTGGTCAATCACCAGAAGAGAAAGTAAAAGTTGAGGACAATCCATCAACAGAAACACCTACAGATGAACCCATACAGTCTGCAGAACATCTAACTGAAATCAGTGTTGAGGCAGAAAACAAAAAACTACCAGTGAATGTTGTCAAAATGGCTCAAGACCCAGAAGCATTAGAGGCTGTTCAAGCAACCACAGATTCAGAGGAAGGCAGTGTTCAACCACTTGAAAAAGAGCAAGTTGATGCTTTCAAATCTGAACGTGCTGAAGAACCAGAGGTATTACAAGATGAGCAAGCAGCGACATTAGATTCAGAGATGGGTAGATGTCTAACAATTGAAAAGGAAGTAATATCAGAGGACATACCAGCAGTCGAAACAGTCACATATGAACACAAAGAGGCATCAGTGATAACCAAAGTCAATGCTGAGCCAGCAAAAGAAGATGAACTAGAAACAGTTGTTGCTAAACCTGAACAAATTCAAGTACCAGATGCATCAGAAGCTGTGCAAGCCTCCACATTAGATTCAGAAGAGGTTAGTGGTCAATCACCAAAAGAGAAACTAAAATCAGAGGACATTCCACCTCCAGAAACAGATGAGCCCAATCAGACAGCAGATAATCTCACGCAAGTCAGCATTGAGACAGAAAACAAAGAAGTACCAGTGAATGCCTTCAAAATTCTTCAAGAACCACATGAACTGAAAGCTGTTCAAGCACCCAAAGATTCAGAGGAGGGCACTGTTCATCCACTTGAAAAAGAGGTCATATCAGAAGATGTTCCAGAAGCAAAAACATTTACAGATGAGCCTACAGAGGAAACAATGCCTCTCGCTGAAGCCAATATTGAGCCAGTGGATGCTGACAAATCTGAAAAAGTTCAAGTACCAGAAGCATCAGAAGCTGTGCAAACCTCCACATTAGATTCAGAGGAGGGCAGTGTTCAATCACCGGAAGAAAAAGTAAAATTTGAGGACAATCCACCAGCAGAAACACCTACAGATGAACCCATACAAATTACAGAACGTCTAACTGAAATCAGTGTTGAGGCAGAAAACAAAAAACTACCAGTGAATGCTGTCAAAATGGCTCAAGACCCAGAAGCATTAGAGGCTGTTCAAGCAACCACAGATTCAGAGGAGGGCAGTGTTCAACCACTTGAAAAAGAAGTCATATCAGGGGATGATCCTGAAGCAAAAACAGTTACAGATGAACCAAAAGAGGAAACAATGCCTCTCTCTGAACTCCCCCTTGAGCAAGTTGATGCTTTCAAATCTGAACATGTTCAAGAACCAGAGGTGTTACAAGATGAGCAAGCAGCGACATTAGATTCAGAGGTGAGTAGATGTCTAACAGTTGAAAAGGATGTAATATCAGAGGACATACCAGCAGTCGAAACAGTCACATATGAACACAAAGAGCCATCAGTGATAACCGAAATCAATGCTGAGCCAGCAAAAGAAGATGAACTAGAAACGGTTGCTGCTAAACCTGAACAAATTCAAGTACCAGACGCATCAGAAGCTGTGCAAGCCTCCACATTAGATTCAGAAGAGGTTAGTGGTCAATCACCAGAAGAGAAAGTAAAATTTGAGGACAATCCATCAACAGAAACACCTACAGATGAACCCATACAGACTGCAGAACATCTAACTGAAATCAGTGTTGAGGCAGAAAACAAAAAACTACCAGTGAATGCTGTCAAAATGGATCAAGACCTAGATGTGTTAGAAGATATACAAGCAGCCACAGATTCAGAGGAGAGCAGTGTTCAACCACTTGAAAAAGAGCAAGTTGATGCTTTCAAATCTGAACATGCTCAAGAACCAGAGGTATTACAAGATGAGCAAGCAGCGACATTAGATTCAGAGGTGGGTAGATGTCTAACAATTGAAAAGGAAGTAATATCAGAGGACATACCAGCAGTCGAAACAGTCACATATGAACACAAAGAGGCATCAGTGATAACCAAAGTCAATGTTGAGCCAGCAAAAGAAGATGAACTAGAAACAGTTGCTGCTGAAATCAGTGTTGAGGCAGAAAACAAAAAATTACCAGTGAATGCTGTCAAAATGGCTCAAGACCCAGATGCATTAGAGGCTGTTCAAGCAACCACAGACTCAGAGGAGGGCAGTGTTCAACCACTTGAAAAAGAAGTCATATCAGGGGATGATCTTGAAGCAAAAACAGTTACAGATGAACCAAAAGAGGAAACAATGCCTCTCACTGAACTCCCCCTTGAGCGAGTTGATGCTTTCATATCTGAACACGTTCAAGAACCAGAGGTGTTACAAGATGAGCAAGCAGCGACATTAGATTCAGAGGTGGGTAGATGTCTAACAATTGAAAAGGAAGTAATATCAGAGGACATTCAAGGAGTGGAAACAGTTACAGATGAATCCAAACAGGAAACCAAAGTAAGGGCTGAACCAGAAGAAAAACTACCATTGGAAGCTGCCAAAATGGAACATGCTCAAGAACAACAAATATTACAAGCAGTACAAACAGCGTCAGCTGATTCAGAGATGGGTTGGCTTCTACCACTTGCAGAGAAAGTAATATCAGAGGATATTCAAGCATTGGAAAAAATTACAGATGAACTGGAAAGGGAAGCAATGCCTCAAACTCAAGCCCAACCCGAGTCACTGGATGCTTCCAAAACTGAAAATATTCAAGAATCAGAAGTATTACACGCTGTACAAGCCTCCACAGTAGATTCAGAGGAAGGTTGTTGTCTATCACTTGTAAAGAAAGTTAAATCAGAAGATATTCCAGCAGTGGAAACAGTTACAGATGAATCCAATCAGGATACTGAGGTAAGGGTTGAACCAGAAAAAAAACTACCATTGGAAGATGCCAAAATGGAACATGCTCAAGAGCAACAAATACTACACGCAGTACAAACAGAAACAGCTGATTCAGAGGTGGGTAGGCTTGTACCACTTGCAGAGAAAGTAATATCAGAAGAAATTCAAGCAGTGGAAAAAATTACAGATGAATCGGAAGATGAAGCAATGCCTCAAACTCAAGTCCAACCCGAGTCACTGGATGCTTCCAAAACTGAAAATATTCAAGAATCAGAAGTGTTAAAAGCTGTACAAGCCTCCACAGTAGATTCAGAGGCAGGTAGCTTTCTATCACTTGAAAAGGAAGCAATATCGAAGGATATTCTAGCAGTGGAAATGGTAACTGATGAACATAAAGAGGAACACATGCCTTTCACTCAAGTCGAGCTTCAGCCAGTGGATGCTTCAAAAACTGAGCATGTTCAAGCGATCCATGTACCTGAAAAGGAAGTAATATCAGAGGATATTCTAGCATTGGAAACAGTTACAGATGAGCCCAAACAAGAACAGGAAGTCAATGTTAAGTCGAAAGAAAAACTACCAGCAGAGGCTGCCCAAACTGAACATGTTCAAGAACCACAAGCATTATCATCTGATGTAAAAGGCATTGCAACTGAAACCAAAACTGAGGAAGGGTCATCAATGTATGGGCATGTAGTCACAGAAAATGTTGATGGAAGCACTGCTCAGGAACTTAAGACGCAAAAATGGTTGGAAAATGTTTCCAAAAAAGATGCAGACAATGTCATTGCTTCAGTTACAGATAAAATTGAGACTCAAGTTGTGGCACAATTGGATCACTCTTTCGAGAAAACAGCGTATCAGAAAAAAGAGAGCATCCCACAAGATATGGAGCAGGAAGATGGCATCCCCGACGGTGTAGATGAGTTACAAACATTAACAGCAGTTTTTGTGTCCTCTGTTAACGAGGACGCAAGTAATAGTCAGGCTCTAGAAAAGACTGTATTTACAGAAGACACCCCAACAACCGGTGTAGACAATACTGCAGTTATAAATGAACCCAAACATGCGGTGCAAGTCTGTGATGAGGGAGAAAAAGAGAGTGAGCTTGCAGTCACTGTGACAAAGACTGCTGCAGATGAGCATGCCATGGTAATGCAAGTAGTCGTATGTGAACTCAGAGATGTCTCAGCTGCAGTTTCTGATGTCTTGATAGACGACACATCAGTCATTACTGAACCCTTCATAGACAGAGTAACAAGTGAGCTGGAGTACGAGGAGGAAGTTGAGGCCACCACACCATTAGAGAAAGATGATGTAGCTGAAGCAGCAAAGGAAGGCAGCGAAGTTGAGATGATGTATGTGCCATCAGTAGAGTTTGAGGACAATTGCAGAATCCAAGTGCAGGTGGTCGATGTTGATGTAAAATTAGCTGAGGCGATTGTGGAAACTGTGCTAGAGGCGGGCGTAACAAAGGCCAAAGAAGTCATCCATGTTTGTTATGAAACTGCTGAAAAAGTAGATAGTCTTTCCACAACTATCGAGAATGAAGAGGAATTAAGGACCGAGGAAAACAAAGTGACCATTCAGGAAGTTACTCAACATGTAAAGGAGAACTTATTTGAGATGGTACCTGAATTGGATGTTGACAATTTGGAACAAGAAGGTATAAAACAGCAAGATGCTGTGAAAAAAGTGACTGAGACAGGTGAAAGTGAATCAAATGAAACGGAGGACCAAAAAGCAAAGGACGAAAGTATTGCAACATTCAAGGACAGACATGAGGAAGCACCTGCTGTTATCAGTGAAGACTCTGGGAGTGAACAGAAAGTACCCGAGGATCTTGCGCAAACACTAGGAAATTCAGATGTCTCTATCCACGATCAAAAAGATGATTCAGAGGAAACTAAATCGCAACAGGAAAAGTCAGAAGCAGTCACAGCAGAAGAGATGAAATTGTCCTCAGAGAAATTAAATGTGGAAGAAGTTAATGAAGCAGCACAAATTACACAAAGTCCACCTGCAACACCTTGCGACTCTGTATTATTAGCACCCCAAAATACTGGAATAATCTCATCAACAGGTCATGTGGAGTCCCCTTCAAGTCTTTCTTTTGAATTCAAATTTAATGTACAGTTTGGGCAAACAAAGGCTCCAACATCTCCGCCACAGACAACAGAGACAGAAGTGTCTGACGTCAGAGTTCAGCTCAAATCAACAGAGAAAGTAATCTCCGATGTCCAACAACCAGAACAACAAACGAAGAAAAGAGAAGTGCTCCTGACTCAGACAGTACTCTCTGAAACTGATGGTGAAGAAACAAAAACAGAGGCGCATGTTACACCAAAAGAGGAGGAAAATGACCAAGATGTATGGATGGATGCTGAGGAAGACATTTATACTCAAGAGGAAACAGAGCTGCCCGTTAATAAGGAAAAGGAATCTCTTGAAGAACAGACAGAAGGAAAGCAAGATGAAAACACTGGACTTGAGCAGGAGTTTGAAATGGCTCCCGATTCTCAGGCTGAGGAGGAAAGTCAACAGGAAATGCACAAAACAGTGGGAACAAGTGAAGTTGACAGTGAAGGTGAAGATTTTGCTGTTGCACTTGAGCATCCTGAAACTGAAATTACGAGCGTCACTACAATGGAGTGAAATGAAAACCCAGTGAACTTCAGTTTCACAACCCGGTGAGTCTCTTTCCTCTTGTTTTAAAGCCATTTCTGTGAGATGTGGCCCATGAAAGCTGGGGTAGGCAGTTTTATTTTGCGTCTCTGATCAAATATCCCATACTGAGCATGTTGTAATTCAAGTGGTCTTTTTTACATAGAATTCTGCACCGCCTCTTGGCACCGTTTTCACGCTTTAGAAAATGTAGCTCTTAACAGGAGACTTTCAATCGCAGGTCATTTCAGAGAAAGGGCGTTCCTGTTGGCAGTTGTTCAAATGCTGATGTACATGCATCCTCCTCCTCGCTACCTACCACGACAGACCTTTTTTCTGTGTTCAGAGCTGCTGTCCACCCTCCCCTCGGTGAAGCAGTTGACAGCGATGTGGAAAAGACAGAGAGGGTAGACCTGCAAGAGGGTGTATTGTCAAATTAAGCAGGTCTTTTTCTGCCCTTTACATAAAGCTGCATACCCCAGCTATCATCAGCCTCTTCTTACAGTGAAATAATGCATCACATTCATTGGATTAACCAAATTATTAATTTCATGCTAACTCTTTTTCAAGGTTGGACAATCAGGATGGAAACCACTCAAGTTTGTAAGAAGTTTTCAAAAAGCCATTAAAGAGGAGCACTGACAGTGCTGGAAGAACACTACAGGACAGCATTTTGCTGAATTTATTTAACATTATATTTAACCTCAAATATGCTGATGATTACTGGTGTACTGATTTGTAATTTTGTTTTATTGTTATAAAGTGTGTGATAAGTGAGAGAGATCTGGCAAGAGAAGTGCTAATCAGCTCAGGGGGCATGCAGTGTGATTCTAGAGGTTTGACAGTGAACTAAATCCATTATGCAATGGCGCATTTCAATTAATCGTTGTTCGCTATATAGTGCATTTTTATTACTAATAATGTTTTGCAAAGATCCCTCTTGATCTTTTTCTGAGATGAATGTACAAGTCTAAAAGAATAAGACCAGTTTTACTCTTCAAAAACATTTCTGTAGAAATTCATAATCAATGCAACCCAGCTGACAGATGTTCACTTCCCTTGACACAAAATGATACCACTAGTATATTCGCATAAGTAGATATTTCACAGCATTTATTATGTATCATCTGTTTATTAAGTGTTTTGTTGTTAATTTTTTTGTTTAATCATCTCAGTTAAATACATGTTCCTATTGGATCTATGCAGGTGAAAACGGGCAGATCTGAGCATACTAGCATTACTGTATATTATCTTGTACATAATTATTGTTTTAATGCTTATACTGGCAGAAATATGCTTATTTTGAATCTGCAAGAATTTCTACTGTGACGAGTTTTAATAAGATGAAAGCATGGCACATCTTGCTTTTTTTAAGTAATATTTTTGATTTCACATATGTATTAATCATTAATACAATTATAATCAGCAAAGCCTTAAACAATGATGGCAGCTTTATTTGTCCTGTTTTATTTCCCAGCTGTTTGTGGGTTATGACAGGCTGTTTTTCCCCACATATATTGACTTTTATTAAAGAATTCTTGCTGATCTGTTAACTAATAACAAAATGCAAAACATAAGCCTGAGTCATACGTGTTTATAAATTTAATATATATTTATCTGTGTTCTATTAATTAAATATTATTTTATTTCAATAAATTCATACCTGTAAATTTCAAGGACTTTTTGTGTTGCAAATTCTTTTTGTATATTGCAAACTAATACGTTGTTTTCTTTTTGACATTTTCTTGAACTAATTACTCAGTAAGTTGAGGTTTTACATGCAAACACTGAAACATAATTGGCAAACATTTTAAACATATACTTTATTGCATATTTTATAACACAGCACTCATAGTTGGGGTTCTTGTAATTGATGTTTTTTTTTTTATATATATTAATGCATTACTGCATTTCTACTGCTATTGTTTTATTCACAAGATTAATGTCACATGTCGAGGCGGCAGTCTTTGCCCTCCTTTAAAAAAGTATTCTTCATACTGAAAATGATTCATAGACTTTTGCATGTAATGTAAAAATAAATTTAACTTTGTTTAAACCATAAATTCAGCAAAAAAAAAAAAAAAAAAAAAAAAATCAACTGATCCCACAAGTCCCACTTTGTTTTCAGTGATGATATTCAGAAAATAGTAAAATAGTGAAAAAATAAAAATAGAAAATAATTGTGTTGAAATGTTTATACTGTGCAATAGGAACAGTACGACATTCAAAGGTCCGCTTCATGATTTCAGTTTCTTCCAGAAAACACTGTCACATATCACTGGTAAAGTACCTTTTGTATCCTGCAGCATTATTCTTTAGCATCTCCCAGTGTCCTTTATAGATTTGTGCATTGTTGGAGGAGCAGTTTAGAAGATCATTTTTGCAAGTTCAAACATCACCTATAAGAAACAAACAATACACATTACTTTACTTAAGCTGTATGCAGTCTCAACTAGAAAAGGTGATGCAAAGCAAATTTACTGAAAAATCATAAGAAAATGAAAATTATATTATTGTATCATTAATTAATTCATTCGAGTAGATAAATGTCCAAAAATGGAACTTTGTTTGCAAGGTGTAGATGTCAGCTTTGATGTGATGAATACAGGTAAAAAAAAAAAAAAAAGGCGTGATGGATTTATTTGATCTTCTTACCTCAATAGTAATGAGGATGACTATCATCCACTCCAACCTCAAGCTGTGCTTCTCACTCAGGTGGCTCCTCATCAGATCTGTTAACTGCGTACAATGTTCCAGCTTCTCATTCACAACCTAAACACACACAAAGTGTTTCTAGATCAGATCAGAAAAAAAGCATGTGCCTCTTACCACACGTCTAAAGAGGTCAAAACGCCAGCAAAACTGGTAGTGCATCAAACAACTTTACCAGACGATCAAAGTGTCAGAACGAGTCTAGAGTTTAATCTATGGCGCCACCCTAACCCTTTTTAAGAGCAGCTTTATTTACATTGACTCTGCGGTTGATGCTGAGGAACTGGCAGGTCTTATCGTAGAGTTTTTCCAGGTTTTCTCTGTCCCAGTAGAAATCAGGTGTGAGGAGCAGGTCGGACCTCAGGTTTATACAGTGTCTGTAAGAGGAGGACGTAAAAACAAAGGTTTTAACAGAGTCTGTCATCACAGAGTTTGAAAACACAACAAAGCTACATTAGCTCTTGCAGTTTCAAATACTGATGAAATTATGGAAAGCTTGAGTCATCCATATCACTGACTGGCAATTACAAGAAAATAAATGGATGTCAGTAGGTTTTTATGATAACCTGGCAGGCAAAAACTCAATCAGCAAAAAAACGTTCAAATCGGAAACAACTGGAATGTTTTGGTTTGCAGTAAAACCCTGAAAACAAAAATGAGAAGGTCACAGCTGGAAGAACTGCTATTTAAGGAAAATCGAATTTACCTTAATGTGAAAAGCTCGCCTATCTTCTTCATGACCTCTGCAGACGACAACTTCACTCTTCTGCCAGATTTCAGCGTCTGAGAGAAAAACAGAAGAGTTAGGATATTAGCAATAAGGAGAGCATCGATGCACAGTCTACCTTACTGACAAACAAACAACCATTACAGATGATCTATTATTCATAATTTCTTGCTGCCTGCTGTTAATTGTCCACTGTACCTCTGGAATTGTCTGAATTGACTCTACAAAGTTGTCTAAAGACACCTCCCATATCGCCAGCTTCACTGGAAAAGAAAGCATGAAGTTACACTCAGAGGAGACGCAACACAAAACAATACAAATCTTTATGATTTATAGTTTAAGTGCAGGTTCTCACCTGACAAACATAAAGCATTTGAAAATGCAAATTTCTCCAGAACAGCTTCCTGTGGATCCATTGCGTCACTCAGAATAAAGTTACCGCGCTCTAGCTTTGTGTTTCCCCTGAGGACACAAAAACTCAAATTCTACAAAAAGACACACAAAATCCGAACGTATAAATAAACAAAATCAACAAATGTGAAGATCAACATACTCTCCAAGAGTGTAGTTAATCTCCTCATTTTCCCAGTGGACTAATGCTACTTCATAGGGCTGGATCTCATGATGTTCCAATATTCTCAGCGCCATTTTCATCTGTTAAGACAGAAAAAAAAATCATTATCAAAGAAGTAAGCCACAGTAGAGAAGTAAACAAGAATAAGGATGAATTCAATAACAAACTTTATACAGAATCTATATTTTGTTTACCGTTTTCTCTTCAACATTCCAGAAAACGACTGAGCCTTCCCTAAAATTTCAGATTGGGAGAGTCAGTCCACAGTTTGCCAAAAAATAAAATATAAAAAGTTATCAAAACACCAACCAAACCACCACAAGTTACACTAAATATGACTAGTATATAAACATTTTTTAATATACCATACTCAAGTTTTATCACCCATTTCAAAACCTTTCAATATGAATATATTTATTAACAACTTATTTATTTACATAACAAAACATGCTGAACTATCAGCACCATTGAATACGAATTAAGTCATTTAAGACAAATTTTTAATTATTTTTGATACTGGTTTCTAGGGACACATTTCTGTCCGTACTTTAGTACCATTAAAGTTTGATACATGACCTCATTATTAATCATTAAAGACAGTGTGTGCTCAGTAATAGTTTTAAATAGTTTATCATATGATAATTTATATTAAAGAAAAAGCCTAAAAAAGCAGTACCTGAAGAAGAACATTAGAGCTTGGTCATCTGGTTTTGCAGCCATGTCTGTGCTAATCACCAGCACATTTGCGGCATCTAAAATTAAAACATGTTTTCATTAAATGCATTAGTTTTTCCAAGCAAAATATTTCCAAATTAATTCCCTAGAAAGTAGTAATCTATGAATATTTTTAAAATCATACCTCTTGGTAAATCTACCTCACTGAAGCCGTGGCTTATCAAGTCGTGGCAAAGTGTTGGCAAATGATACTGATCTGCTGTCGCAAAGGCAATACACTGCATCATATCCTACAGAGAAACACAGCTAATCAACAAAAAACATAACAACATTTATCAACACCTGAAATGTTAGAAAAAAGGAAGACAGCAGGAGCGCTTCTGGCTTTCTTCAAACCACCGGTGCTCATGAAAGAAATTCAAAATAAGGCAGGAATATAAACCAAAAACTGTGGTGTAAAAGATCCAGGTCTCTGTGGATTAAAGGCCTTTTATGCTTTTCAAACCACCCTGAGTACTTAGATCTGGGTCTTTTACGCCACAGTTTTTGGTTATAAGTTCCCGCCTTTTATTTGAGGTACTTAAAAGTTTCATTAATTCATCAGACGACATGCTGAATCACCTTGTCCTCATTCAGGGAGGGCTGATTGGCTCTCGAGGGTTGTTTTGTTCTTGGACCTTTGGGAACTCTTTTCCCCGGCATGGCTGCTGGTTTCAAACTTTGTTTTAAAACAGACTTCACAAGGTCAGGTGAATAAAAACGTTTCTGTCCGCTGCCACACACAGACAGCATCCCAGGGTCAGGTAACAAAGTGCTGCTGAGACTTTTAAATCCACCTAAAGATGGGACAACATGTCTTCTGTGCGTCTGCTGGTGATGAAAAGCGTTTAAATAACGTGTCCTCGAAAAGGTCCATTGGGCAGATGAGTTAGAGTGAGTCCTGGGTTTGAATTCATACTTGTGTGGTTGGACGGACTGGGAGAGACAGGCTGAGGCACAGATGCAGACTGGTTTTCTCTCTGCAGGCCGCTGAGCTCCCAGTCTGGACCACAACGTCCTGAGGAGCATCTTACCGGTTAGAGACACCTGAACAGGTGATCTGCAACACAGGAGACAACAGGTAGTGTCCCCTCAGGAGATGCATCGTGGTATTGTGCTCTACTTTAACACAATAGCGAGACAGAAGTCTGTAAACAAGCTGGACCTATTAACAAATTTATTATTCAAAATATCTTAAATTCAATGTTGATACAAGAACAGCAGTGAAAACAAATAAGACTGACCTTGACTTATGTTGTCAGCTAACTATCAATATCCTAATCTGTGGTCTCTTATCGGTCTCTGAACTGTGCGAATAATACACAACAAAACACACAATCCTACAACTTTAAGTACAAGGTAACAGAGGTGGTTAACGTGCTCGTAACGTTACAAATATCTGTGTGTGAACAGTTATGTCTCCGTTAGCTGACTGTTCGTTAACTGTTAGTTAACCGAACTTACCGGTAAATGAAGGAGGAAACTCCGCACGAGCCGAGTTTTAAAATGCCACAATGCGTAAGAAAACGGCGGTTATGTTTACATAAAACTGTGAGTATAACACTTACATATTACAAATAGAGACTGTACATTTCATGACAGTTAAAGGAGGCGTGTTTGCTAATAAAGTTTTGCCGCACATTTCCTGTTTGAGGTGACGCAATTACGTATAACGTACAGTGTTGTGTTCCCCGATCACAGACTGTCAGGCTCTTTGAGCCTTCTCCAGCGGTGTGCCCCTCAATCAAATGGTCCTACGCAGATTAAGTAGTATGGGTTATCCGACATATTATTAACTACTTACATTTGTGTTTCAAGATCGGTTTTAAGAGTTTTATTAGTTTTTAAAGCTTCAACTGGTCTTGGCACTAGTTGTTTATCAGATTTGCTTTTATCTGATGGGCCCTCAGGTCCTCTAGCAATGGCATTTTAATAATCTCAAGAGTTAGAACAAATAGTCGTGATTTCATATTATTTTATTAATTATATATATATAACTTTTAATCTCTTTTGTTGCCTTAGAAACAAGGCTACCTGAAAGTCTAAACTCGGGGTAATAAAACCCCTCGTTTCAACTGACCTTCACATTACGTCATAGATCCATGATTTAGATCAGCTTCTCGCATTCATATTTATCGTCATTTCATGCTTTTCATTGACCTGTCAGATATTTTAAGATATACATTGCATTTGATTTGCATCCAAAGATTTGTTTTAAATTTATTTATTTATTCTTATTTTTTAGAATAGATAAAGTCTCCAAATGTCAGCTGTTCCCCGCTACAGCGCCCCCTCTGGTGGAGCCTGGTGCAGTTTGTGTTTGGTGTTGCCAGGTGACTTTTTAAAACACAGAAACAAGTCTCCACTGTATATTCAGTCCCACTGCAGCACTTTTAATTATGGAAGTTATGGAAAACTCTGATGAGGTATGTTAACACAGCAGTTTATTAAAACGTGTCCATCATTATTCTCATTTCAGTCTAACATGAAGAAAACATCTGTGCTGTGGTTAATGTATTAGCTGTGTTGAGGTGTTCTGTGTATGTGTATGCTCCATTTATGATTATTATAACTATGTGTTGTATATTATATTTTCATCTAAAGGAGAGAATTACTGTTAGAATTTGAATAGATTGTAAATTTTATAGGGGAGGTTTTTAATCATTAAAAAAAGTAAAAGGGAATTATCATTACATTTAATTCATGATGTTTAGTTATTTTTGATGTGTATATATATATATATATTTTTTTTTTTTTCTTTTCATTTTGTATTGTGTTCCATGTAATTCTTAGATTTTGTTGCATTAATGTTGACTCACTGGTACTATAAAATGTTAATTTGGGTTTGGATTTTTTTATGTTTCCTTTATTTAACTGGATTTCATGCAGTTTTAATTGTGTGTAAAAACTAAATAGATTAACAAATTAAAACTAAATATAAGCAACTTCAGGTTTCTTAACTTCTCCTGCAAAATTCCTGTTTGTTATTATCTACCTGTTTTTAATCAAATCTTGTGTGCTAATTAATTTTATTTTATTTAATTACATTTTATTAACAGAAATTCATTTTAACCCCTCTTTATCATACATATTTATTATTAGACATGAACTAAATTGTACCCTATGTTGGCATCTTATTAACCAGGTTTTAATCTGTAAATGTAAAAATATCCCACCAGATTATAATATAACTCCTTGTTCTTTATGGATTATTAGGTGGATCAGTCTCACGAGAGGGAGAGGCTGAAGATGAGAATCGCTGTTTTGGAGGAAAGTGTGAAGTCCTGTGAGGTGGAGTGTAAAGCCAGCAGGGAGACGGTGCTGAGGCTGGTCGCCGAGCTGGACCGAGAGCGGAGGAAGACCGCCAGCAGTGCAGCAGCTCTCGACTCACTCAAAGAGGCAATTACACAACTTTAGAAATATAAGAAAACTACGGCTGTACATACATGTTACTCCTGTGCGCTGAGGCAGCCAGAAAATGTTAGAAAACATGAACAACTTTCTCCAAAATCCAAAACTAGAGTGTTAAAACTCAAATTTATATCAGTGGATGTAACGTCTGTAGCTGCTCCACTGTCAATTTTTGATTTTTGATTTGATTTATTTTAAACATTTAAAAAAGGAAATTGAGAATTTATTATAAAAACAAGCAGACAGACAAACAAAATAATATTTACAGACAATTAAAAACATAAAGCAAAATAAATGATCAAACACATGATGACTTAGTTTAAATATTTGAAAAAGAGTAAGAATAAGTACAAATTTATTTAATCCCAGCCCTACTCCATAAGTCATTGAATTTTAAGATAAACCTATACTCTAATTAATCAAACATATATGTATGCACCCACATACACAAAATCAAAGATTTACAATTTTACTAAGATTATTATTACAGAAAAAAAGAGAAAGATGAAATAGCACACACACATATATATATATATATATATACAATAAAGTGACCAAATAAATAAACAGTAACCCTGTAAACATCTGGTGATTGTCAAACTCCCTTTCATCCTTTTACCTCATCAAAATCACGTTTTTATGAAACATTTTAAACATTTTATGTTTAGATATTGTTTTAGCTCCACAGATTGATAAACAAAAACTTTTCCTGGAAGTACAAACACTGTATGTTTTGAAATTAAAAATTTCCTCTTAAATTCGATCACTGAGCATTTTGTAAATATTCCATGGTAGCGGGTTATTCTGAATTGGACAGGATGTTATAGACAACACTGAGAGCAGCCCGGGAAATGTATGTCTTTACATGTTTTAATATGTCTTCATGTCTTCTTTGTCTTTCATGTGCAGCACTTGGTGCATGTAATTTCTGTGTAGTAAAGCACAGTGGGCTGCATGTCTTACATGAAAGGTGCTATACAAGTAAAGTTCTTTATTATTATTATTATTATTATTATTATTATTAATATTATTAATATTATTATTAATATTATTATTATTGTTATTATTATTATTATTATTTTCAATTGCCACATACTATAACAAGGAATGCCAATAGAAGAAAAAATATATATTTAAAAAAAAAGGAATAAGTTTATAATATTAATATAATATTAATAACTGTAATGTATACTCCCCACAGGTTAATGACACCAAAATAACCCCCAAAATACAGAGGACATAGCCTCTGTTTCTTAGCTCAGTTCTGCATGGAAACTACTGACAACCATATATGAATTTTCCTCCTGATCATGGTCCTTTATTAAACGTTTGACATCAGTGTGTAGTGTTTGTACCTCTCTCAGGAGCTGGACGGACTGGTGGTGGGAAGGAGGAGTGTTGAGCTGGAGAGGGGGACCCTGATGGAGAGGCTCGACGCCAGCAAGAGAGTCATCGAGGCAGCTCGGCGAGAGTCCCTGTGTTTGGAGAAACAGGCGGAGGAGCTTGAGAGGAAGCTACAGTCGAGCCAAGGAGAGACGCAGGCAGCTGAGGAGAAGCTGCAGGTGTTCCTGAAAAAGGTGGCAGGTCTGCTGCAGGGGAAGACCGAGAGCGTCGTCCTGCCCGCAGAGAAAGACGTTTTACAGCAACTGGATAAGGTGAGGAAGGGATTTCTTAACTCTTAAAATGTCAAACCTCCAGCAACACTTCAAACAACTTTATTTTGAGACCCCCAAATCCAAACGCATTGGTTTCACAATAAAGTTCTAATTTTATTTAACCCTTTGAAACCTGAACAAATTGATTTTCTTCAAAAACATGAGGAAAAGGGCAATAAGCAACTTGCACAAATTGCAAATAAATGAGTAGATTTACATGATTTTTTTTTAAGCTAGGGAAAAATGTCCAGGTATAAAAGAAAAAAAGCTAGGGGAAACTATATTTTTTTATTGTTAATTTATTTATTTGTTTACCTTTTTTTCTCTCTTTACAAATGAATTTTCAGGTGATTTTCTTGTATTTTTACTAATTTCTTGCTAACTGCAAAATGGCCCATGTTGAGTTAAAAAAAAATGTCAGGGCCTTGTTTTTTCTAATCAAAATCCCCAAACTTTAAAGGATTTTAAGACTCGTGGGAACCTTGTATTGAAGCCAGCTGTTGTAAGGTTAGTTTTATACATTTTGTATACTTTGTAACATGAAACCTATTTTCTATGTTCATAAAAAGTTTAAATATATCTCTGCAAAGTAGTAAGATATGCACTTGGGAAAGAAATATTAAAATACTCAAGTACCAAAAGATTGTACCTAAGTGCAGTATTTCAGTAAATGTATTTGGGTGCTTCTAAACACTGCTCTTTACATTTAAATTTACAATAAATCTCAGGTTTCCATGTCTTAAATAAGCACTCTCTGACTACTACTCTCTGACAAATACCAGCATCCTTACTTTATTTGTTGGAGGCAGTCTTGGTCGGAGATGGAGGCGAGGCTGCGTCACGTCTCCGAGGAGCTGAGCGAGCAGACGGAGCTCCAGCACGGTACCCTGCAGAGGGCTCAGCTTGCAGAGCAGCAAGTCCAGGACCTGAGGGAGAGACTGCAAGGCCTGGAGACTGAGCTGCTGACGGCGGACGTGCATCGTGACGGGCTGAGACACAGCAAACAGCATGTGAGTAAAGTCAAGGAAACAGAAGTTCCAGAAAAGCATTTAAATTAGAGCATTATCCCGTCACACACATCCGTGTTTTTAACAGTATGAAGAGTTCCTGGAGCAGCTGTCTGAGACTATGAAGGTTGACAGTATTGCTGTGGATTTAGGCTTCGACATGAGGCTGAAACTCATCCTGTCTCGTGCAGAGCAGCTTGTTAAACAAGAGACAACTGCTCTGGTGGAGAGCAAAAGTCTCACCTACAGCCTGCAGCGAAAGGTGGGCTACACAAATAGTGTTCTTGGCATTTGGAGTCAAATTGCTGCCAGTTTTATTATCTTTAAATATTACAAATGCTGTTAAATAACCAATGACAATCTGCTAAAAGTGTGCAGATCCCATTTTTTTATTCTAGTACTTATGAAAAGTTTAAATGCACAAATGCATCAGTTGTTGTGTTTGCATGACCAGTGATACACCAATAATCAGACTATTTTCTTTCCCCTCAACAGTTTAAGTCACAAAAAGACCAACTAGAGAGCAAAGGTCTCCACATCCAGCTCCTGAGGAAGAAGGTGTCGGAGCTGGAGGAGGAGAAGAGGAGTCGATCAGCGTTGGCTGTGGAGCGAGATGATGCTCATCTGGAGGCCAGGAGGCTGCAGAAAAAACTGGAGTGTCTCCAAGGCGAGCTGAAGGCTGCCAGGCTGTCCAACACTGAGCTCAAGGCCCAGCTGTCCCACACCAGTGAGCTCAAGGTAGAGGGGAGACGGGTTCAGGCTCCAAAAATTAAATCTAGAGGACTTTTCACCTCGTAATTTATCACGTGTTTATGTTTATATGTGTGTGCATGAAAGGAGAAATGCTTCGTAACTGTATAAATTATGTAAAGCAGACTTCTTCTGAAAAATTAGTATATAGTTGAGTATCAGAGTATTCAAGAGCAACTGAATAACTTGGTTGAACACCTGTGTCTGACGTGCCAAGTTGAAAGTGATGGAACAGAGTCAGACCGTGCAGGAGCAGAAAAAGAGGCTGGATCGGCTGGTGGAGGGGAAGGCCAAGGTGGAGAAGAAGCTGAACACGGTGAGCTCCGACCTGCAGAGCCAAGAGAAGAGGACCAGAGAGGACCAGCAGCAACTCAGCGCCCTCAGACAGAGCCTGGCTCAGCTGTCTGACCAGGAGAGAGAGGTGAGGGAACTGTGAAAATGAAAAAGCTTTGTGCTGTAACATCTGGACACAGAAAGATGAATATGAATACTCCATTTGCTTATCAACTACTCACCCAGTGTTACACTGATTTTCTAAAGAAATCTTTGTTTTTCTTGCATGCTTCCACAGTAAACTAAAATCCAAAAACAGAAAATTCTTCATGAACGTGCACTGGTCAATTTTGAGATTTTGGGCTATTTTGCATCTAAAACATTTCATCTTTCAGACTAGTGGGAAAAAACATATAAAATACACATTAAAGTGTTTATTTTAGTTCAGATTTTTATTCTGAAATTTTATGCAAAAAAAGTGCATATTTAGTGCATATTTAATTAAAAAATGCTTCATTTTCATACTTGAACTTTAAATTCCAGAAAACTTGTGATACAGAAAATAATTGTCTTGAGTTTTATGGCGATATTTATGAGTTATAATTTTTACCCTTTTCATCTGTAGTTTCTTATCTTTGGTTGACTGAAATTTTACAATACAATATCTTTAAAGGCCTTTTTCTTTAAATTAGTTTTTTTCTCATACTCTGAAGTACAAATCTCCTCTTCAGTAGCACTAATATATACAAAAAGTTTTATTCTTATCTATATTCTGAAAGTTTTTACAAAGGGGTTTATTCATAGCCTGATTTATAAAATATTTTATTCTTAAAAAGTTTATTTTTTTAATGGTTGTTGACAGTATTTTCTGATTCAGGGAGTGATGAGAAAAGATATCCTAAATTCCTTTCGTAAAAACACAATGAAACAATTATGAACAAATCAAATTTTCAGATTTTTGTTTGTATAAATGGATGCAAATTAGTATAAATTTAACTACATAATGCTTATATTATTTGTTACTACAGTGTTAGCTACAGTTTTCACCCTGCTCACCTCGAGTGTTTCCTCTAACTATGTAAAAAAAATCAGTTTACAAACTTTCACACGACTTGTGTAGTTAAATCTGAGTCTCATTTATCCATATTGTCAGTATTTTCCAGCCAGACAGATGGGGAACTGAACTAAAATGCTCTGGATAACGCCAGAGTGCATTAACAAAACAGTGATTTTAAGTCCCTGAACATGAAAGCTGCTGGTCTACAGCTGCCAGGATCAATTACTTTGTGTGCGACTTTGGTTCGGATTCAACAAAGTAAAACTACACAAACAAAGTGAGTGACTGAGGCAGCAGTAGACCAAGTTCCTGTGTTCAATGAGGTAAAATTTTGTGAATGGAGCCTGGCTTTGAGGAGTTTCACTTTTAGTTAAGTTCCCCGTCTTAAGGTCCAAAGGCTGTCTGTTTGGGAAGTACTGAGCATACGACTGGATAAATGAGACCTGGATTATACTGCACGAGTTGTGTGAGTGTTTTCCAACAGGACATCCTATGACTTAAATTCATCAAGAATTGTATCAGTTTTTTGATTCCTCATTTACCGTGGAGGCATATGAGAAAAAGTTCTCTTCACAAATGCAACAAAGCCTTCCTTTAAATTACAGATTATGCCTTTAAAAGATCAAACTGATTTTCTTTTTTTTCTCTTTATTGTTAGTTGTTAGATTTCAGGATGGTTGTTTCCCAGATGTTGGGTCTGGATGTCACCGCCCCGGCTCTTCCAAACTGTGAAATCATCAAATTACTGGAGACTGTTCTTCACTCTCATCATCACCATCACCACCTTCATCATCATGTTAACATGCCCTGGCTCTGTCCTACTCACCAGAGGCATCCTCTCCCCCAAATCCAGGACCTTCCTAACAGCTCATCCTTGAATCTTTCTACCTCCAGGTCTGCAGTTTCCCTTCATGAAGCATAAATTCAGACATTATGCATATGCCAAACTGCACTTAAACTGTAAATGTTATATGTTGGTCTAAAAAGTATGTGAAAATAAACCTTACACAGAATCAAATAATGTATCAAACACTGTGTTTTCCTGTTTGCGTTTTCAGGGAAAGCTCAGTATAAATATGATTCACCAATGATGCACTAAAAAAACAGTAGAAATGTAAAATCACATTAAAAAAATCAAATAAAAAGACAAATATCAACATGAGGATTTGGCATTCATTGTTTTTGATGGTCGCATATACATACATTTCTCATATTAATTTTGAACTATTATATACACATAATCCATAATAATCCTGGACTGTTATACATTTGATACTGAACTGACAGTCATACAAAATATACAATAGTTCTATATGTCATAGTTCTCAATCATAAAGTCGTATTTTATATTTCGTTTAAAAAATAAAACAGCAAAATGTATAAAGACCATGGGATGTTGAAGGTTAAACTCTTGAAATGTTTCTGGCTTTGATAATAAAAACACATGACTTGGCTTAAAATGAATCTCACACGAATCGATGTAATTCAAGTTAAAAACGGACCGTTTCCCACAGACACAATGACGGATGTAAGTAAATAAAAGAACTGCATGCCAAAATACAGGTAAAAAAATAATTGCAATGTAAGATATATTAAATGTTTTTTGTTGTTTGTTTTTTACAAATGACTTACAAGCAAATTCACAGGCTATATTTCAGCATTTAACTTTGGTGCTATCCACTGAAAGATCTCCTCAGAGAAATACAACATGTATACGCCACTGATTTGATCTTCAGTTCAATCATCCAGCAACGTCCACTGTGCGTGTCTTCAGTTTTGTTTCACCAAAGATGCTCCTTAATCGACACAGCATTACACAGAGTAACATAGTGAGATGCTAGTGCTACACACGAAGATACTGAATGTAGATGGCAGCTGTTTTTCTGCAGTAAAAATGGATGACCAAGGTCAATTTTTGCTCCCAACGTGATTCCAATTCAAGTCATCATGATGCGAGAACACTGAAATGAAACCCTCTTACAGCCGGCCTACACTGGAGGTGGTCCATTAGTGTAGCTGAGCATCGGGTAGAAGGAATGAGCAAAGTTGTTGGACTGAGCGCAGTAGTCCTCCTCGGTCATTGGCAGCAGGAAGGCAAAGACCACTAACAGGAGCAGGAAGAGCTGGAGCGGCAGCGCGACCCAGAGGACGCGCCACAGAAACGAGGACCAACGGACTGAAGGTGTCTCCGAATCAGAAGGGAAGGAAGCGGATCCAGCGTCGCTGCGAGACCTGCTCAAACACACACGCATTCACAACACAGCACAGACTGATGTTTAGTGATTCACATCAGTCGATAAGTACAAACAAAATCCTATCTGGCATCTGAATCCCTAATTTCAAAGGTATTTATTATAGCAGCCTTAAATGTGGTTTTCCTTTCTGTTTGCAAAAATAAACTCAGCAAAAATAGCTAAAATTGAATTAGTCTAATTCAATAATCAAGCTGCACTTGAACTGCTCTGTAATCTAATATTCTCTCCATACGCTTCATTATTTAGGTGTCGTCCACCAGTTTTCAATCCAAATAAGAACTCAGTTCAGCGACAGAGGAACTGTGTGACAGTGCTCGACACAGGCACCATGCTGTGTTTGAAAGACACCAACATGGTTCAAAGCAATGATCTACATGCTGACTGAGACTGGGTGGATAAACACAGTTACACAGACAGTCACAAAAGCAAACATACTGTACAATCCTGCATCAAACAGATACATTTAATATGCGAGCTTGCATTCCTTTACAAAGGATGTTAGGATAAAAGACAACAGGCATGCTGCAAGAATCAGCTTATTAATTTGATCATTTTTTAAAGGACTTTTTGAAAGTTTGTCCTGTTGAAAAATGCAAAGCATGCCGAGGTAAGAAGAGCGTAGCAATTAGAAAGTTTCTTTGACAAGGTTTAGGTAAGCTTTTTTGAAAGGGTATGTTTGGTTTTTTTCAACCTTAATTGTATTTTTCAGTGTTTTTGTGTCTAAATAACTCATGGGAACAAAATTTTTGAAACTGTTCCAAAATTGTGTAGCAAAACAAAATCAGATGTAAACACTCGAGGCATGTTCGCATCAGTAATTTATGTCCACTAAAAGTGTTTCTTTTTGACACTGACAGGCTCAGATTTAATGGTGTCTGTCAACATTATGGAAAAGATCCCTTCAAAGAAACATATTTTTGTTAAAGAGTAAGACCGTTTTGTTTAACTTAACAGCCTTGAAAATCATCATCGTCAAAATCACTAGACTCCATTTAGGTAAACAGTCGTTTTAGCGTTTATGGTGTATATTTAATGTAATAATGTAATATTTTCACATCTTACTGGGTGAATTAAGAGTTTCTTTGAACCAAACAAAAAAGATCTTACGCTTTCACAAAAAGGTCTATCTTTGTTGGGCTCCTCTCCATTAATTGTGAGACACTTAGAATAATAATAATGAGCCTGTCAGTGGATAAAATTAACACTCGGATGTAAATTGACAGTGCACAAATGCCCCCAGTATTTACAACAGCATGTTTTGCCATTTCCGACTGCAACACGCTCATCAATACTAGATCAGTTTAAAAATGTTGTTGTTGACATTAGTCACTTAGACACAAAACATGGGAAAATAAGAGTACAGGTTGAAAAACACCAAACTTAGCCTTTAAAGGAATAGTTTGGGAAATATGTTGATTTGCTTTCTTGCTGTAACATTTACAGTCACCATCACCCTCAGTAAAAACTGTCTTCTTTCAGCCTAAAGGTTTGGAAGCCACAATCAGTTACTGGGAATTATAGTAAAGAAGTTTACACCTACCTACTGTGAAAAAACAAGTGATTTACTTCTTTAAATTATGACAAAAACAGGCCCGCAGCGATCTCTAAACTTGTTTTATTAAAGTGATCCCTGATTTCAGGAATGCATGGATATTAATGATGTATGATTAACATTAAGGTGGTCCTATGTTGTCACCAAAAGTGCCCCTTACCACTTCACAAATGGAGACCTGAGACTCACAGATGACAGACTGAGGGGGGGTGGAGATGGCAGAAAGTCGGTGAGATAGCAGCAGAAGAAGAAGAAGAAGTAATGTCACACACACAAGAGAGAGAGAGCGAGAGAGAAAGAGAAACTGCAGCCTTTGCATTGTTCATTGCAGACATTTACTGGCTCGGCAATTTGAGAAAAAAAGGGTGTGTGTGTGTGCGTTCAGTAACAGCGAGGGAGTGTTAGCTATAGAGAAATATTTATGTTAAGAAATGCCTTCTGGTTAACGATATTAAGCAGCCGAGGACATTGGCGGAGAAGAGGCCTTGCACCATCCCTTGTGAAACTCTTTTATCGAGGATGTGTGGGCTGCATTGCACCTCGTCACAGAGCCTACACAGAGCGTCTAGACGTACAGAAGATGATGGAATTCACTATCATGAGCCGCTAATCTGGCACAAGCTTTAAGAAAAGCTGAAATTGGGATTTGTTATTGTTTGAAAAAACAGCTGTTGTTGGGGGAGGATTAGAAAGCATGAATCGGCCTCCGAGTGCATCATGGGCTGATGAGTTCCATTATCTTCTGGGTGTGCTAGAAACCAACAGAAAGGTACCTGTGGTGTGGACTGCTCACAGAGGGTCCAGGCTGTGACAGACTACATTTGCCCCGTTGCTGTTTGCAATGAACAGGGGGAGGGGGAGGTAAAAGAAAGAAAGTATGTTTCAGTCCAGGCAAATCAAGACAAAGCTACCGATGAAAAGAAAATCCCAAAATGAAAGAAGAGCAGCAACAAAATCATGTGTGAAGGTCGATTTTGTAACCCGTGATAATAAAACAAGGAATCTGGCTTTTCAAAGTGCACGACTACTTTGAAGTGCTTCGGCTTGTGAGTGCAACAAACTGCAAATAGGAAGCTACAAATTATGCAATGTGATGGATTTTGTTTTTTTGATAACAGTGACATTTAGTAACATACACATAATATAAGCAGACATGCTTATTTGGACTGATATTTAGATACATTTTGAATCAAAACTGATGCATAGAATTCTGCTTTCTCAGCCTACAGTGTGAAAAAATATGATATCATGCTTTCTGCATTATAAAACCCCAGTTTTTACACTTTTATTGCACATTTAGCAGTTTTATAATAGCCAGTATTCCTGACAATAACACTACAGGGATCAAACTAGAGTGAGAAGAAATTAGAGGAAAGTCTATTGGGAGAAAAAGATTTGTAGGAAGGTTTTTAGTCTGGAAATACTGGAAGAGAAAAAAATGACAGCTAGGGCAGAACTGAAAAAGTCACCCAAGAAAAAAAGAAGGAAATAAAAGAAGTTAGAAAGAAAGGATTCCCCAGCTCTCTGGCAGGTATTTGCTCTAAGAATACACAACATGCAAGAAGAGTAAAAGGCTGGAAAAAAGTTCAGAATTCAGAGGGAGGGAGTGTAAAGCAGGTTGTGGAGGTGTAAAGAGGTGTGAGGAGAGATCTTGGGATGGCGGGGGTGATTATGGCCTTCAACGGGGCATTCGGGGCACAAGTTACTGTATGCACTGTCTCGGAGGGGTAACTGAACACCTGGCTTCTCACAGAGCAGCATGTACAGGTAGACGTGTACGTTACCGATCGTCGTCGACTTGGTGTACTCCTTCCTGATACAGGACTGAGGGAGCCGGACGTGTCCAGGTCATCAGCAGACGACCAGGATGACAAATCCTGACAAAGAGGAACATTTACATGAAAAGAGAAAAAGAAAGAGATACATGAAATATCAGACAGTGATAGGCAAGTAGACCAGATATGGTGTTCCAACAAAAATATCTGCCCCCCTGACAAAAGCTGAAGTCCTCTGTTTTAAAAGTTAATATCAAAACATTTATATTAAAACAAACTAAGTAAAAAAGTCTTTAAAGTCCTAAAACAGTATAGGTTTACAGTAAGTGCAGATCTACCTGTTGACTGCTTGTGATGTCCAGAATCTTGGCCAGCTCTCTGAGGTCTCGGGTCACTTCCTTTAGCAGCAGTTTGAGGCGGTTCCCAATAACATGGACCTTCTCTTTGGCCTCCAGGCAGTCACTGCCCTGAGAGTTGACCAGCAACTGGAGGGACATGTCTTGTAGCGAGGCCACTTTGAGCTGGGAGTCCAGCAGCTCCTGGCGGATTTGCTGTGGGGATTAGAAATTTTGCGACATAAATTGTAAATCAACAGCAGAACTAAGATTCTATGTTGACTTCACTCTCTGAAACTTGGATCTCACATGCGAGCTCAATGACTCTGTAAGGGTTCATGAGAGGTGAAATGCCTTCAAGAAACACAAGCAAGTCCAGTTGCCTATGATATAGCTCTCTTAAGTACCAGAGAATCTTCATCAACCGAGAACTGTAGTTGTATTTAGTGTTTTTCTCTTGTATTTAAATTAGGGTACTTTGGTCTATAGTGTTTAATCAGGATGTAATTTTTTTTTACTGTTAAAAACTATGACCTTGAATGAAATTAAATTGGAAGCAAGCAATTTTTTAACATTTCCCCCCAGCATTTCCAAGTGGTGTTATTGTTAGCGCTACGGTTGCAAAGGCAACTGAACCATTTTCCATTTTCCTCAGAGCCTAATAACAACTAGCACCACAGGACACACTGAATTTTGTTTTCCACAGTTACTTTGCACTTCCTTTGTGCTGTAAAGTGTGCATTATTCTATGGCCATTTCACTGTGCAATCATAATAATAAGTTAACTCCAAAAAACACACCAAGAGGTGGTGAGGTGCAGCCTGTAGTGAGCATTCATGCAACGTCTATGGAAAGCTGCGGCATTGTCAAAGTTCCGCAAAACTAAAAGTCTGGCATAGTTCGGTGGTAACATGCAGCCAGAAAATACCGACAGCTTATCAGTAAAAGCAGTCCTGTGACTCCTGTGACATGCTGACTTTTGTAATAGTTTCTTTCTGCTTGAAACACGTGAATACACCTGCCAGCCACTGAAAAATGTAGTTATTCAGAAGGGCTGCATTTCATCTCTGCTTGATGTGTTTTTGTGAAAAAGCAAAAAACTTGTATATTAACACTTACGTTTTGGTCAAATATGCTGTTTTTTTATACATTATCCAATGGTGGATTTAAAGAGTAACCCCCATTATGTCATAATTGTTTTACAGCTTTGAATGTAACAATTTGTTATATAGACAACTATATTATCGATTAAGATTATTGAGATATTATCAATTACTGGCCAATAATGGGTAACAAGAAAAAAGAAGAAAGTAAAGATATTGTAGGTGTGGGATAAGAAGCCACAAAGGTTTTTATGTGCACTGTATAGATTATAGCTCTGTACCGTAAGTGTTTTATGATGCTCGTGGAGCGTGTCGCTGTCTTGGATGGGGTCGATGGGAACCACCTCGTTCCTTCTGCGGTCGATGTTTTCCAACCAGAGCAGCAGACCGTGGCTCATCTCATGGAAGTCCTGTCAGTCAGACGTGGATCAGGAAAGCAGAGAGTCAGCTGGATGCATTATTACAGCTCAGTGAAACAGTCTCGTATAGACGTTCAGAATAACTGCGCCCTGCCTTAAAGCCACTTACTTGACATTGCATAAGAGCTTCCTGTAACGAAGACCTCCACTCCTCCAGTGAGCTTCCCAGTTTGTCCCAGTGGTTGTTCATGTCTTTCAGTTTGGCCTGCAGCTCTCGGGACTCCTCCGTGTCTGACTGCATAAACTCAGCACTGCACAGGTTGATGGAAAGTACAATGGCCTTGCGTTTGTCGTATGCCTTCTGCAGCTCCTGCAAACGAACGTTTTTTTTAATGAACGCAGTCATCCAGAGCAACGTGCAAAGGATGCAACACAATTAAACAAAAAGCCAACAAAAGGACTTGGTCTCAAGCGTGTCAGCCCAAATGACTTCAGGCATGAAGTTGAGATAGTCAATTGTAGCAACAATTATCACCATAGAGATACAGGAGGAGACGGTAAATGATTTTTAATCCCCTTTTGATTCTATCTGAACAAACCTGTTGGAAATAATAAGTGGGAAAATTGGAAATTTTGTGAGGACTTCACCCATGTCAGCAAGCATGTTGAGCTTTGTTTTGTATACTTCATTGCAAATTATTTCTGCAGACTTACAACATTTAGATATGTTTATGCTTTGACAGAAAAAAAGAGTGACATACAAAATTATAAATATTTAAAAGAAAAACGACAAAATATTTAAAAGATAAAAAAAAGTTATTACCAAAAAGAAAACAACACTACCTTGAGCTTTTTGATGCGCTGCTCTATCGTCTGGATGTCCGTGCTGAGGTCCAGCCTCCGCTGCTGCTCCAGCTCTTCCTCCGTCTCTCCCAGCCAAGTCCAAACTTTGTTCAGGTCGGAGTTCAGCTGCTGCCACTGCTGCTGGTTCTGCTTTGTGCGCATCTCTTTGCTGAGGTCCTGAGCCTGCAGGAGCTCCCAGCGCTCTATCACTCCTAGATCACAGGATGTGGAAAAAAGGATATTATGTAAGGTGATTTTACCAGAGTTGTATCCCACTGGACGAAAGCTCTGCACCATTTACACATCTCAACCTTTGCATTTTATATACATTTATTTAAATATATGGTTATGTAGGATGAATGCATGCAAGGCTGGGTCAGGGGTTGAAATTTTCTATCAAAAGAGACATATTTGACCAGAAAGTAATAATAATAATGTATATTTGAGCCTTATAATGATGGTAACAAAGCCTATTTATTCTAAAAAAACCTATCAACAATACTAACAGATCTTGCAAGACTTAAGCCTAGCCACCACTATTGAGATCTGGCCAAATTTAGAGGGAAAAGGCATCAGGCTGTAGACATATGAGGCACATTTTAGTTGACAGATGTTAAATATGTGTTTTATTCAGTGTATAGGCTACATATGTTTACAGTTGAATAATTTAAAAGTCACTTTAGACGTACAACAATGATAAATGAAAGCCACAGGGAGCCACTGGAGAGAGGTTAAAGAGCTGAAGCTTGTTAACTCCTGTGCTCGGGTTAAGTATTACCTGATGTTTGGGACTCTGAGCTGCTGGGATCTGCGAGCCCAGACACCGTGTCATCCTCCTCCTTCAGCTCAACGCCCATCCTCTTCACTGTGTCAATACTGCCCCGACACTCACCCAGCAGCCGCATCTACACAATGGACATATGTTAGGCTGCAGGCACTGTTTTGTAAAGTGTAATCAGTGGAAGCAGATAAAGTTACATATTTCAGGGTAGGACATAGAATTCAACCTCACGACAAAGACTTTGTTAATAATGTAAGTCCTAATCAAAATGTAAAAGTAATGTCACTGGCTGGTAGTGATGTAACAAAATATGACTGGACATTATTTAAAAACATACATTTTCTAGTCTTATAACAATGTGGTGATTGTTAGATTACATAAATCGACAAATAATAGAATTAATTATCACTTGATGTACAGTTTGCTGCAAAATAAACATTTTATTGAGAGCCTTGTTTAGAGTAACACATACATATCCCAAATACGAGGCATCCTGCTCTGTGCTCGTGGGTGTGCGACTGCGGCTGCTGTCTGTTTGTTGCAGGAGGTAGCGGCTGGGATCCAGAGGGTGAATATGTGAGTCAGTTGAGGGAACGTCTCCTGTAGACACAACATGAACAGATTATGACCAAATATTTGCTAATAATGGAAACGTGAAACCCAAGAAGAGATAAGGCCCCGTTCAGACAGAAACACAAGACGAGGAGAGCAAATAATGACTTGAAAGAAGTAGGCAGGAATGCAGGTTGGTTTCCAGACCCTTGTCACTCATGGTGCCTGTTGCAGTTTACTGTTTAACACCTCACACACTCATGACAGCGCTCTCCTGTTCTGCTTTTAATGAGAGTTACATTCTTCATTTGAAATACAGAGTTTAAAAGCATTTTTTTTAAATTCATGGTATGTGCCTCTGTGTGAACGGAGCCTTTGACAAATTTATTTTACTTCAAACAAATCTGCAGCAAGAAGTTCAGACTTGTTTACTGTGACAGTAAAACATCATGCTTTTCTGAAACACAAATAGCACATCAAAAAAAAAATCTAAAGAGGTTAGCTACAGAGCGCACTGCAAACAAAAGTAAGAAAGCCAGTTAGAAAGAAGGGTTAGGCTGAATTCCATTTCAGTTCTGATAAAAATTAGACACCAAAGCAGAACCGGTGAATTGAAGGAATAAAAATGGAATTGACCCTATCCCCCAGTGTTAGGAAGTGTTGCCATTGGTTACCATGTGTGCCCAAAGTGTGTATAAGAGAGGAAATCAACACAAATCAAAGTCCAAGCCAGTGAATAGGCTATCAGTGTGGTAAAGTATCACTCAGTGTGCAGCTGTTATTTCTGGCCCCAAACACTTGTGGCATGCTGGGGTCTGTTGCCTACCAGTGGAGGACCTCAGTGTTTTTTCTGTAAGTTTAACATAGGCCTCTGGGCTCTCTGGGATCACTACATCTGGAAGAAACATTGTACAGTACACACATTCAGCAGTGGGCATTACACTGTTTGACTCCATGATCTAATTAAACTTATCTGTTGTTTTAACCTCGTTTGATGCACCAGATGGATGGAGTTTGCAAGTTATCAGTCACAGGGAAACACAATGTGTTTACAATGTTTGGTGGCAAACCTCACCCATCCAGCATCTAAAATAAACTTTTTCAAGGACTAGGAAATACTACTGACTCCATGGCTAAAACTTTGGTTGAAACACAGATCCTACACTTGAAAAAGTAAACAGAAATTCCAGAAATTCAGACCTGGTTACTCATGATAATCCGCACACCTTGTTGTAAGCAGTTTCATGTAGGAACTATTTTCTTTCTACCGAACTACACCTGCCGACTGTACTACTGCAGAAGGAAGCTTGCATCTACTCATTGGTCAAGAGTATTGTGCTCCTGATAGCTCAAGATGTAAACATTAATGGCGTCCTCCTTTCCATGCTGTGATTTGACAGATGCATCTAGTTTGGAAAACAGAAAATAGTTCCTCCATGAAAGAGCCATTGCTGTCGAGTTTCTCAAATGCATTTTTTCATTTTTTTTGGCACAAACCGAGTGTCATCCAGTTCCATTATACTGGAGAGACGGCAGACATCTTTACGGCCGATATCAAAACTATCATTTGGCACTACAGGTAGGATCTTTTATATTTGGGGTGAACTGTTCCTTTAAGAGAGGTTCCAAGCATTAGAAAATCTATTATAAGCAATTAGACGTCTCAATGTCCTTAAATGTATTTTAGACAATATAAGATATTGTCTGGAATTTGAGGCTGCATGTTATTTTTCTGAGATATTATTTTTCCACCAGTTTTCTCGGTCTTATGTCCCCCTCTTCGGGGAGGGCAAAGGTCAAAGTCAGCTAGAACAGCACTTAAGTACTGTTTGGCATTTAGTGTTTTACTCAAGAAGACTTCAGCGGACTGATGCAAAGAGTTGCAAAATGATGAATTATACAGTGAAGAAGAGAAATTATTATTCTGTTAAAAAACAAATTGCATGACTTTTTTTTTTTTAGACTTTTACCTGATCTTTGCTTCTCTGAGAAATACTGGATACTTCACCCCTTTCATCCAGAATTCAGTAATTAATAATTATTCAAGTGAAACAACCTGAGAATTTTAGAGGGGGAAATCCCCTGTGGTCGACCTTATCAAAACTCAAAGACTTGCAACCTGCAACCTGTGACAAAGTGTGGCAACTAGACACTAACCCCCCTATTCAAGGATGCTCTTCCTTCTCACTTAACTGTTTTTGCTTCTCAAAAAAAGCCGCCATACCTCAAACACTTTTGTTCTAAATCACGTTTCTTAAAAGTCTCCGTTATCACTTCAACTTTAAGCAGAATGTGTTTGGAAACTAACCTGACAAGGCTGAGGCAGGTCGCTGGAGGAAGTCTCCCTCCTCGCTCTGCTGCTCTCTCAGGGCCCTGCTGGCGCTCTCCAGCCCGCGGCTCAGGTCGTAGTCGTGGTCCCACTCAAGAGGAATGGAGTCCACGCTGGCTGGCGTGTCCCTGCCCGAACGCTCGGTCCGGAGCTGAGCCGCCAGGGAGGCTGAGCGGCCGGAGGAGGGCAGAGGTGACAGGAAGCCATCCCCCAAACGGTCGCCCCATGGGAGGCTGGACAAATCACCGGGCTCGTCCAGCTCCAGCTCGCGGTCCGAGAATGACACTTCGGTATCGTCATCTGCAAGCTAAAGAAAAAGCAAAAACACAACATTTACAATCTGTGCTTCAGATTTGAGCACTTGGAATTGAGCCACAATAGATAGTGAAATCATGGATGACAAAAAAAAAAAAATTCTCAGTTTCAGTTCTTACAGGAAGCCGGATGAGCTTTTTGTAGTAGCGCTCCACTCTGCCAAACACTTCCTGGCAGTAGCGCTGCAGCTCCTCCAGCTCCTCCTCGATGACAGCTGCATCCAGAGGCTCACTCTTCTCTATCAGCGCCTCTCCCTGGTGGAAGATGTGCTCGATCTTGGCTGTCGTGAGAGAGATCTCCTGCTGGAATGACTGTGGGAACGAAGGAGGAAGAGCACAGATAAACAAAAATGCATTACTTGTGTTTTTCCTGCTAAACACAAGACTCTTTCAAAGTCTCAATTTACAAATAGACAACTGTTCCAAGATGTTAATTTACTGATTTGATTTAATAATTTCAATGTTCAGTATGACTTGTGAGATGGTCATCTTAGCAATATCAGTTAGTCTAGCTGCTCATCACAATCAGAAATATCAGAATATATGAAACAACAGGGCTTCATAGTTTTTAAAACATGTCAAAAATGTAACATCACAAATTCTTTCTCAATTCATATTCAGGCCTTCTACATTATAGTAAGATCATTCAAAGAGATTGTCACTTTTGAAATGAATCAAAACTGAACATGTTTTTTTGCTCACTTAGTCTGCTATAGAAATAAAATGAAAAATATTAAGTGTGCAAGACATTCTCAAATGCAAAAATCCTCAGGAATTATAAAGCTACAATAAATCTTGAACCATATATACATGCACATCTACTGGTCAATACATATAAAATAAAAGTGTAGTCATGCTTTTGAAATATTTTTCTGCTCCACTGTGACAAACCTACCCTGAGTTGTTTGATCTTGGCCTGAATGTCACACTCAGAGAAGTGTTCGATGTTGGTCAGCTGCAGGTCCATCTCTGTCAGCCACACCAGGATGCCGTCTCTGGCCGTCTCAAACTCCTCTCTCTGACTAATAAAGTGCTGCACATTTGACAAAGAGATGCTGCTGTTAGAATGATCTACACTTGTTATATATACTGTAAAATCTGACAAGCTGATCTTTAAAATTAAATCTAGGAAACTGATTGCCTACAAAACATAACTCTTCAGTAGAGCTGGGTATCAGTACTCAATACTTTCAAAGTACTGACCAACATAACCCAAATACCAAGTACTGTTGAAACTTCTTCATTCAGATGATACCTTCATTTAATCTTTTCTGTACCCAGATCTACAAAATATGACTACTTATATGGTTTTGTACAAAGCCAGTTATCACCATCAGTCTTTGGTTGAATGCAACATGTGATTGGCCCACAACACCAGCAGCTACAACCCAGACGGTGAAGTCAAGCACTGTGTATTTGTTGTTTTTGGCAGTTCGACATGTCTAGATGCCACCAAAAATGGCTCCCTGTGGAAATGGCTCAACTTCTGATGGTATTTAACACAACTGAATGATTCCATTCAAATGATGGGTATTGAATGCAGTCGCAAGAAAATGGTATTACTTGAAGGGTACTGTATTAGTGCTGATAACAATATGTATTTATGTATACTTATGTCAACATAGATTAAGACTACTTAGATTTAATTTCCTTTTTCAAGGCAATCGGTATACTGAGTTTATATTTTTTTGTAATATCAACTTTTACTAACCTGTAACAACTTTTTACAGATTTTGCAGTAATAGACTAGTGATGTATAATGTATGCAGTGTAAACTAAGTATTGTTAGTCATTGATTAAACATAGAATTAAACACACAGGCAGAACACACACATGCTACTGTGTAACAAAAATTCAGTTAAGTGTGTGGAAACTTTGATTTCACTAAAAGAACAACATGAATGTATGATGTGTGTACCTTAAGCCTGCGGAGGATGGATGCCACCCTCTTCTGCAGGTTGTCCCATCGCTGATTGGCATCTTGAGCCATCTCCCTCAGACGACAGGAAGAGTCAGTGCGGTTTTCTCTGGCCAGGCGGCGATATTGCTTATTGATTAACTCCAGCTGGGTTAGGCTTTCATGGACTTGTCTCTGAAAGGCCTACAGAAACATATAATCATATTAATATGTTTCTAATGAAAAGCACCATCCCACTGGGTCAAGAAAAAAGGAATTTGTCATGTGTCCTGTCTCCGTTTTTTTATAGTTTACACAGAATAGTTTTGAAATACCTCAAATTTCTTAAGTTCCTCCTTGGCTACAGTGTAAAGTACACCAGAGGAGTTGGGCAGAGCAGCAGTCTTCTCTGAAGTGGCCAGCCACTCCTCAAATCGTGCAAAGTCATCTAGGAATTTCTGCCACAAACGCCACGTCTCCTCAATCCTAACAGAGGGAAACACTAGTGAAGGTGTGGTTGGGAAAACGCAATATTTACATAACTACTACCTGTTTTCAATCCATACTATATTTTTGTTTTCATCCAACATCTGACATCTTACTTGAGTCTCCTCTCCATAGACAAGGCACAGATGCTCCTCCAGCGGCGATCAAGGCTACGAGTCGCCTGCTGGATGGAGTCGCACTCTGCATCAGTTGCGCAAGCGTCACAGTCGTGCAGGAGAACCTCGCAGAGATTCAGTACAGACGCCACTCCTGTACTGTGCTTCTCAATGTCACGCTGAAGCTCCTGAGTGGTGAGAAAAGATTATCATATATTTAAACATTTTTTAAAAATATTTATAATTTTTAAACAGTTTTAGGCAAAATACTTGAAGTTATTTTGTTTCTTTACTTTTGCATTTATTTATTTATTATTGCTAATTTTCCAGTAATATACTTTTAATATTTAGTAATTTCTTGCTAATTTTAGGGTCATTTTTCAAAGAAAAAGCCAGTTTGCAAAGGTTTCAAAGGGTTAAAGGACCACAGAAATATATGCTATTCGTAAAAAGCGTTCTTATTTTAGCTGGCCCATTTAAGTAAACTGCACATTTTTTAGACATCTTGATATGCCCCCTCTGTCAGGGGGATTGACTATCTTGGCAAAGGAAAGTGCTCACTCGGGTGGATTTTAACAATGTGTGCACAATATTTTTTTTAGAAATAAGCCTTTTTGTGTGTACAGAAGAATTCTTAGATCTTTTATTTCAACTTGTGAAAAATAGGTGTAAATACAAAAAAAAAAAAAAAAAATTTTTCAGCAATTCAGTGTACATCTATGTACTGTAGTGTACATTATGTTACCTGCTGCAGATCGAGCTTTCTCTGAATCTCCTGGAAGTCACAGCAGTCGTAGGCGATGGGTTTGGACAGCTCGGTCTCGATGTGGGCCAGCCAGGACCGAAGGCTGCTCATGTTCTTATCCAGCTGCTGCACGGCCACCAGAGTTTCTCTCAGCTTCTTCACTCTTTAACATTATTCATACAACTCTGTCAGTAAAATCTAATTCAACATTCTCTAAAAAGTAATGAAAACAGCAATGGTTTTGTGTTTTATTCTGTATGTACTGGACAAATCAGAGGACTATTTGAGCTAGTCAGATGTGAATGTGTGTCCCTTCACCTGGCTCCAATGAGATCCAGGAGGTGCTGCCAGCGGTCGCTGACTTTGTTGAGTTTTTGTTCAATTTCAGCTGCTTTGCTCTTGTGACTGGCTCTAGCCAGGCGCTCTCCCAACAAGTGCAGCTGCAGCTTGTTCTCCTCAGCCACAGTGATCTCCTCCTGGTAGTCCTGAGACACAACGCAGCGAAACCAGAGTGAAAAACTTTTAATGCTGTACTCAAAAGCAACAGCATGAGAATTGGAGTCAGTAAAATGTATTTTTTAGCTACAGTTAGTTTTAACGTTCATGGCCAATTAATATGTAAGATGCAGAAAATATGTGAGACAGGAAAGGAAAAAAAAGAGATCACTGAAGATATATTGTTTTTTACTTCCGCAGCAGCAGTCACATCTCCTAAATCATCACTCTATCAGTCGTAGCATAGGGTGGGATTATAAGAAGGCAACAGATGAAACAAGGATGAATGACAGATGCATCACTAGAAGTTTTCCATCCAAATGTTTAAAATAATCAGCAGACTCTGCTTTTTTAAAAACAACTGTACTTATGTCAAATTTTTGCACAAGGAGTTGGATATATCTGAGATATCTCTGCTTACCTTGCGGAGCTTCTCGATCATCTCCTCAATGCTGATGTCTCCATTTTGGGAGACCTTGCTCTCCATGTTGGTGAGCCACTCGCAGAGCTCTTTGTACTTTTCGCTGAATACGGTCCACTCATTCAGCTTCTCGCTCACCTGCTGCCGGCGCAGTGACAGCTGCAGAGGCACAGCGATACATATTCAGTTAAGTGTATCACTGCGCAAACTGCATAAAAACAATCAATGCATGTTAAACTGTAACAAAATTGCATTCATGTCAAAAAGGTCTAAAACGGAAGCGGCATTACAGAGATCACTGCACCGTGACTGATTCATTTGCATCAAGCAGCGAGTGTGTGCTCCTGTGTATTTCCTGTGTGTGTGTTTTATCTACTCTGAACAGGATGCGACCATGACATTGAGGTTTAACTTTGCACACATAGGCAACTCCTCTAGACAAGAAAGTTCCTTTTTAAAATTTGCAGTGAAATGACATTCAAGTAATGAGAAACAGTTGGTGTATTCAGTTAGTGCAGTCAATGTGAGAGAAGAACAAAAAGGAAATGCCTTTTTTAGACACTTGTTTTATTTTTCTAAGTCCTAAAACTGTTTTTTTAAATGCCTTCAAAACTTAGCACCGGATATTTTATGCAAATTTATCAGCGGGCAAAATAGTGGTAGGAACACCAGTGGCACAGCGAGCGGCAGATGCAAAATTTTTATTATTTTATAATGTCTTATAGTTGAGTGTTGTAAGTGCATGTATCCATTATATGTATCTTTTTTTGTTTTGTTATTCTATGCAATCTTGATGTAAATATTTACCTTTTTCTCTTTGTTTTACCATAATTGTTATTGCATGCACCTTACTGTATGTTACCTTGATATCTTCATTTCGGTTCTTTTTTTCGTTTTCTTTACTAAAAGCCTAACTTAAAGACAGGTGTTAGCAACTAGCAAAAGCTATAATCTCTACATGTGAAACATCAGTTACTACAGCTTGTTTGTAACAGGCTGAAGTTGTACTATGTTAATTTGCATTGCCCCTATTAAATAAACTATATAAATAAATAAAATATTAATGTTATACTATGAATTTAAAGTCTGAACATACAAACATTCTCCGTCAGTAAGATTCAGTTTCATGTCTAAAATTCATAGTTAATAATATAAATATTCTGTAATTTGTGTTTATGATTGTAAACTGTAACTGATGTTGTTGATACTAAATTACAACAGTCTTAAAATTTTGTTTGACACTAGCACCACTATTTGGCATTTCAAGGAACTGCAGAGACAAGATCAGTGCATCAGAAAGTGAAGCTTACAATAAGTTGTAAATACTTTGTGATACAGGTCGAGGCTATGAAGTAATTGTCCATAGTTTTATTTGAATAATGCTCCAGTGGCTGATCAGATATGCAGTATACTGTTTATTCAGAAAATCAGTGATGCACAGGCAGTGTGTGGTGAATTGTACCTGGTGGCAAATTTCGTCCCATTGTCGATGCAGCAGCTCAATTCGCTCCTGCAGGACAGACAGGTCCTCAGCAGTGATGTAGCAAGACAGGGACTCTCGCAGCACAGTCAGATGGGCCAGATCCCCAGTCCAGCCGTCAAATGTGTTCTCCAGGTCCTGTTATTGCAACAAAAGTGATATTATTGTAACATTCATTATTAAATCTTGCACACAAAACTCTTACCAACACCTCAAGTCCTGAACAACATTAATTAAAGTCCACTATTTAGGAAAAGGTCCCTAATGTGCTGCTGACTTTGAGCCTTGTTTTATCAGTATATGAGGTCTCCTTTGTGTAAAATTGCCACTTAATATTTAAGACTTACCTTACATAACAGTAATTCCTCTATCCCTGCGTATATAAACTTTATTTTCCTGTTAATGTTGGAGTCTAAGGACTTTTTTTTCTATTTGTAAATAATTTTATGACTGAGATATTTAAGTGACATACTGAGTGTAAGTTCTATGCTGAAAATCCTAAAATAAAGGTTTTAAAAAAAATAAGATAGTTACCTTGCAGCGCATCTGCTCAGCTTGCAGATCCTCATGGTGATCAGGAAGAGGCTGAGAAAGCTGCCGTTTGAAGGCTCGAAGTTTCTCTAGTGATCCACCGATACCTCTCTCACATCGCTCCCAGTCCTGTAGAGGATACAAACAATAAGTGCACCTGCATCAGCACAATATAACTTAGTTTTAAACAGAATACAGAATACAGAGAATACACAGAATAACAGGCCTGATGGTACTCTCGGAGTATGGCAATCTTGAATCAGGAGATACTTTAGATATTTGCTCCAGGAGCACACAGATTTGAGGTAACAAACTTATTTGAGGAATAACATTTCAAGACCAAAACATGAAGTGAATAAAAGATACATTTATCTTTAATGTGTATTTTAACTTATTTGGCCATAAGTAAACGCTGGTTGTACCTCTTTGAGGAAATTTTGAAAGAACATTAAAAAAGCTTACAAACTCACTATAATACAAAAAACATTGATAGTATCTCCTAAATGAGGTTGAGATTCCCTGTTCTCCCCACGCTGCTGACAATGTGCCTGGTTTACCTTTAACAAAGTGGCGAGCTCTTTCTTCTGTTCTTCCAGGCAGATGCTGGCATGTTTCCATCGCTCCTGGATATCAGTAAGCTCCGCCTGTAGAGCCACCTCTGCCCGGCTATCAGCTGACAGGAGCAGTTGTCTGCCAGCCTCCACTGTCAGGATGTAGCTGCCCTGCTGACGCTGCAGCACCTTTTCCTTCAGCTGAACCACAAAGCACAATCACACAGACCTGTCACTCTCCAGCATATGTAAACACTACTTACAGTTACCTCTGTGTGAGTATCAAATACGTTTATCACATCAAGAAAAATGAGACACAATTGATTTTTTTAAGCCTCTTTGAATCCAGTCTGCCTCAGTCACTGCTGTAGCTCTATATTTTCCAGGTGGATCTATTCTCTCCACATTTATCATTTAAGATTTTGATCTTGGAGGATTTTTGCCAGAATCCACTTCATAATATTTCTTAGTCACTCTGACAAACATATATGCCTGTTCTGGAGAGATCAGGAGGATGACTAACACAAAATCTGCATCTTTCTGTCCAGCACAATCTAGATAAATCTGAGATAAGATTTTACATTATGTACCTGGACTGCGTCCAGCATGGAGCGCGCTTGTTGCAGAGGCACTGTAGTCCCTGCCTGAAGGGCCTCTGCGGGATGGGAGATCTCCACCAGCCATTTGCGCAGCTTTTCCACCATTTCCCTGTAGCGCTGCCACTGACGGATCAGACCGTCAATGATGCCTCGCCTCTGCTGAGCACGGCGCACTACGCCCTGCCACTGGTTACTCAGGAGAGCCAACTTCAGATTGAACTCATCTCTGCAGAAGAGGGAAGAAGTATAATTAACAAAGGAAGAGTTTTGTGGTTAATAAAGAGCATTTGATTTACTTTTGGTCTCAAAATCTCCAGTTCAGTTTAGTTCAGTTCAATTTATTGTTATTCAAAACCTGTTAAAAGCATGAAGGCAAGAAATTAGTTTCCCAGGTCCAACAGCGTACAGAATAAATAATAGTAGCGAAAATAAACCTTACAAATAAATAGTAATAAATAACCTAAAAACCAACTACTCAAGAGTAATATCATTCAAAATATAGAGCTTTTATATTTGACTTTGGGCACTTTACCTGTCATCCACCTGACCCTGCTCTAACATCCTCTGTCCATCACTGATGATTGAGTGGAGGATCTGCTGCCGGCTGAACATCTCAGCTTGGAACAACTGAAAGATAACATATTGATAATTAATGATTCATAAATAGAAAGGAAGGCAGTTTTCAGGGTCTTTCACTTCAAAGGGACTCCAACCTCATGAGCTTTTTGCTGCTCCATCAAACTCTGGTAGTTCCCAGATATTTCCACTGCCAGATTCTCCTCCGTTTGGACCAAGAACTCCATCCAAGTTTCACACTTCTCCAGGAAGGTCTGCTGCTGCAGCAGGAAGGACTGGAGTTTGCTGCAAGGAGCAAATAAAATATGTAATTTTGATGCCATCCTATTGAATCATGTCCATCACATAGGATATTAGCCATTGCAGTACATCTGTGGTGTTTTTAACATTATCTGTGCCAGTTGTTTATTCAGTTATTCAAATGACAGTTTTAACTTCTGTATAGTGTCTTGAAAATGTACCAGGGCAGATTCATTTATTTAAAAATGTATTTCCACAAATGGATATAATCTTGTGAAGTTATCTTTAACCTTTTACCATATGTTTTGTGTGTCATACCTGAATCTCTCTGTGGTCTGTGCTGAGGCTGTAGACCAGCTCCTGTTGAGGTTCTGCATGCGTTTGATCTCTGAATCGTTGAGAGGGAGCCGGTAACCGAGCTCATTAAGACGCTCCAGTTCAGGAGCCATGCTGCTGAATTTCAGCATGAGCCTCTGTGGAAGACGAGAGAATTGACGAATGTCTCCACTTCAGAATAATCAGTAAAATTTAAAGTAACTGACAAAAGGAAGACATAAAAAAACCTTGAGCTCCTCCATGCGGTCTTGGATGACTGTCGGGTCGGTGGAGCCGTTGGGATCTTGCACCTTCAGAGCCTCCTCAGCTTCAACTATCCAGCTCCCCAGTGAATCCAGCTGATCGTTAAAGGTTTCATAGTCTTGAACTCCAGTCTGGTGCAGAAAAGAAATGTCAGCAACTCATCAGTGTAACAATTATGATACTAACGACTTAAATGGACAACTCAGAGTGAAAACTATTTGTCACGAAGCCCTTTTCTCAACCTGCAGTGCGGTGAGCTGTCTGCTAAGAGCCTGTTCCACAGCAGTCAGCCGCTGGGTGAGCGAGAGGTGATCTGACTGGATGGCAGACGCTGCTGATGTGTCTACTTGTTGTTTCAGCTGATCCCCCAGTTGTTGAAGAACCTGCAGGGAGGCCTGAACTGGAGCTTGGGAGCGAAGCACCTCCTGAGACAAAACACTCATAACATTTAGAGTATGTTTTTCGTTTTTTTTTTTAAAATCCTACATGGAAAAAAGTATATGCATCAATTGGGAAGCACACAAATGTGGGGACAAAAATCTTCTTAACTCGAAGACGAAACATAATATCATTACATACGGCCTTAAAACACACAGTCATTTACTGAATGTTATTTTAGATGTAAAATGAGTAAACAGTGCCACAGCTGCGTCCTCACTCACGCTGCATTCTTGGATCCAGTCAGACACTTCCTCGTCAGCGATGTCCTTGCTGCAGGCGAGCTTGAGGAGCTGGTCGGCCTTTTCCTCTTGCAGCTGGATGCTGCTGCAGCTCTGCTCATGAAGCTCCTTGTAGCGCTGCCACAGCTGAAGCAGGGCTTTGCTGCTTCTCAGACGCTCCGCAATCTCCTCCAGTAAGCCCGTCCATCTGGGTGCAAATATGACATGAATCAATGTGAGGGATAATGAAAAGAATTAAAATCTGGCTGCACCTCTATCAGTAACATTATAACATGTGCCTTGATAGTAAAAATGCCTTACTCAATAAATATTTCATATTCTTCGAAAAAGCAAACTAACAATTTCAGAAACATCAGAGTTCGTTAAGATCACCTTGCATTGACGTCCTTGAGTGCGTTGTTGAGAGAATCTGACACTGAAGGATGACACTCCCTCAGCAGCTGGTGGGTAACAGCACCAAACTTTCTGAGACTGCTCTCCTGTTTCTCCAGCTCCTCTTGTAAATCCTTCAAACATGAAAAAAAGCAGTGCTTAGTACACTAGCAAGGATAAACAGTATCTAAGACCAAATTGAGAAACATTCCCCTGATTGACTTTTCGATTTTATTGCAAAATACACACACAAGTCAGGCCTGACACCCTGGACATTACCCACTATCATTTTCCTTTTTTTTAAAAAATATTTTGTATTTATTTTTTTACTTATTTATTTTTATATACTTTTTTATATATTTATTTTTCTCATCATTTCTACGTCTTTATATTACTAAGCACTAACTTTACTAATGTTCTATCTGGGATTATTATATTTTATTTAATTTTCTGTTATTTTCCAAATTTACTGTACAATTCTACTGTTTCTTAATTGCACTGGCCACTTGCTACTTATGAAAGAGGTCTGTGAGATGGTATGGTTTTAGACTGAATAAAGTTTATGGTAAGGTTCTGATAAGTCTTTGTAAAAAAATAATAATAATAATTAATTAAAAAAAATATATACACATATATCGTCTATTTTCTATTTGCTCTACCTGCTTATTTCAATAAAACATTGAAATATAAATACACATATAAATACATATAAATGCAATAAATGTAAACAATAGTGTCTGGATGGCTTCATGCCAACGGACAGGTTTAAAGAATCATAAACCACCTCTTGATCACAACATACCTGCAGACTTTGGACCTGCAGCTGAACAGCCTCCAGAGAGCCTGTGAGGAGGCGGAAACGAGAGACAGAGTACCGTCCCTCCATCAGGTAGCCATTAATCTCTTCTGAAGCTTTCTTGTAGAGACTCCACTGATCCAGTACTGACTTCAGGCTGATTTTCAGTTGTCCTATCTGTTAAAGAAGAAATAAAACACCAACAGTGACATTCAGTGAATTGTAAAGACCGGACAAGCAGAAAGAGCAGAGTAACACAGAATAGATGGGTGTAACTGTAACACATAAAAAACACAGAGTAGAAATAGAGAAAGTGAACAGGGGAGCTTACCAAGTGGTCCAGGTTTGCCCAGGTGTGATTGACACCCTGGAGTGTCTCCATGACGATAGCACAGGCCTCATCGGTCTTGTTCTGGACGAGGGCACAGCCCTGCTCCTCCACCCTCTCTAACTCTTTCTCTTTGTCCTTTACCAATTCTTCCATTTCCTGAAAGATAACAGTTTTCACATGCTAAAAACCTTTGACTTAACGAGGAAATCCCAATCATTTTCATCAAGTCTCGTACTGAAATATCGTTGAAGAAAATGTTGGAAACTCTAGTGATAATAGTTTGCTGAGCTGGAGTATAGAAAGCATATCTTGGTATTAAAGATTTTCAATGTCACCACTGAATATGTAGTCATTTTTGACAATGTATAAGTTTGCATAATTTAATAATGAGACTTCTTCTTTAAAAAGACTTAGACACAAAACATACCAGAAAAGCAAAAGGGTCCTTTCCATAATACAAAACATTAAAAAATACCAATCTGAGCCTGTTAGTGGCAAAACCGAGAAGTTTTAGTGGAAGTTAATTGATGGGGCGCACCTGCCCCAAGTGGTTACATTGCAGCCTGTTTTGTCACTGCTAGCTACTGGACACAAAACATTCGAAAATGGTGTCCAGATTGAAATATGCCAAAGTTTTTCTTTAAAATATGTGATAATCACAGTATGTATGGATATATATCATGTTTTGACAAAGAAGGAAGAGAAGCCTACCTGGCAGTCTTTGAGAGCATTCTGCACGGATGTTAAATCCTCTATCCGGTGTTTCCTCTTTAACCTTTCTTCCTGATATGCCATCCAGGACTTCAGGGCCTGAACGCTGCTCTCATACTCCAACCACATCTCCAAAAGGCTCTCCAGGAACTGGATCTGGAAGTTGTTGTGTTTTTATAACAAATTTAACTGTAACATCCTGATTTTGCATTAATATATATCAATAACTGTTTGTTTCTTTCATTAACAATATCAAGGTCTATGGCCTCACCCTCTCATTGATGCGGCCTTGTAGGATCTGCCAGCGTCGGTTCATGGCTCCAAGTCGCTCAGCAAAGTCTGTCTTGTCACTGCGCTTGCTCTCCACATCTTGACCACTGATCTGAAGCACTGACTGGTTGACAAAGTCCACAGTCAGCTGCTTACAGCTTAGGTCGACTCTGAAGCCCTGAATCGAAAGAAGACAATAGTGAAATCACAAGCACAATGGCAGACACAGAGTCAACAACAATTATACATTACATCATCAGGTTAGTACTACTTTAAACAAGATATACGCAAAGATGCAACTGAGACAAACATTTAGAATATGGCAGACACAAACCTTTTACATCCTTGAAATGCATGAAATATTTAACATGTGTGTAGCTTTTACATTAAAGATTCACATCATACGCTTTGCAAACAAAGCGTCAAATAATCTGAAAAATCTGTACCTTGTATTTTTGCAAGTAGTCCTGAATCACATTAGATCCCACTGCACTTTTGAGGTTTTCTTCATCCTCCTCAATGACATTCTCCATCAATGATATCCAGTTAAACAGCTCAGAAATGGCATGACGGGAGGCCAACTTCTCCATTTGGATCTAAATAAACGTGAACCCGTTGAATCAACATGTTGAACATCCAGAATAAGAAAAAATGCACATGATGCCACGGTGAGGGAAAGCTTAAGTAAAAACTTCTGCATAAGAGTGAAGCGGCAGAAAGGTGTAATCCTATTTGCTCTGCAGCAGCTAAGCCTGTTCAGGCTGGCCGCATGTGACGATACCTGATGCAGCTTCTCCTGGACCACTGGGATGCGTGTGAGCAGCTCAGTCCACTGAGTGTCGATGCGTGCCAGGTCAGACCGCAGCACCACAGTGTCCACTTTCTTCAGACGCAGCAGCTGGTTGCCCTCTGTGACCACTGAGCTCTTCAGGCTGGACTTGCCCTCAACTTCCTTTGAAAATTCCTGAGACAGACAGTGACAGGAATCAACAATATAATATAACAATACAACAATATATAATAATAATCAATATTTTACTGTAAAGTGAAGCGCTTATAAATGGGGTCATTGGAGTCACAAAAGTATGGAGATAAAATAAAATTAAAAAAAATGTAAAAATAGTTTTTGCAAAAATGTTTTCATCTTTATATTTCAAAACTTTATTTATTTATTTATTGTTTTAT
The DNA here is from genome assembly GCF_026936395.1 of Plectropomus leopardus. Taxonomy (NCBI): domain Eukaryota; kingdom Metazoa; phylum Chordata; class Actinopteri; order Perciformes; family Serranidae; genus Plectropomus; species Plectropomus leopardus. The sequence goes on from NC_142189.1 coordinate 8,510,796, forward strand.
TTATTCATCCTTACAAGTCCATATTTTTAAAAAATGTACTTATTCATTATTTTATTTACACATTTATATATTATTTATTAATCTTTATATTTCTACACTTTTAAATTTTTCTTATTTATTTTATTGTTTATTTAAATTTGCAAATTAAAAAAAAAAGTTTTATTTATTATCTTTATATTTCCACATTTCTTTTCTTTTCTTTTCCTTTTTTTTTTTTTTACAAGACTGCTATGACTCCATCCTAAACCCAAGCTGTCTTAATACACATAAATTTAGTAGTGCTAACCAGTGTCTACTGGTTGAAGCACTGTTGCTGCCGCAGGGCCTGAAGCTCTGGATCAATATAGGTTTAAAATGCAAAAGAAATCTAAAAAAAACTGTGGTCTTACAAGGAAAGCAGAGAGATGGTCTCTGACAGTCTCCAGCTCCTGTGAGACTAACACCGCCTGCGTATTCCAAAACTCCAGACGCTCCAGAGCAGACTGAAGCCATTCGCTAAGCTCTGCACACTCCCTCTGATACCTGGAAGAAAACAAAAGTTCAGTCACAGAAAAATATAATGCAACAACACTGAGTTCAGATATCACATGTACAGACTTTCGATAAATTTTATTTTGTTCACATCTTAAAAACCCTTCTCAAAGATAAGAATTTCAGTGTTTCCTATGGGAGACCATTTGTATTTGAAGTTCTGATTCTGATGTGTTTCTGACCTGGTCCAGTGTTTTAGGATGGCCTCCAGGCGCTGCAGTTCCTTGTTGACCTTGCTGGTGTTGTTGAGCCAGTGTTCCCCCAGCAGGGCGAGCTGGTTTTCCAGTGCGGGACAGCAAACTGACAGCAAGAGATGTTTGCCCTCATCCAGGACCTGGTGGAGCTTGTGCTGGTTCTCTGTCAGCCTCCCCTTTAGACCCTTTACAGGGAATGGAAAAGGAACAGGCAGACCACAAAATCTTAGAAAAGTGACATTGTAGGTGGAGGTGAGTGCCAGAAAATTAAAAAAAAAGTAAAGCAAATCCTCCGAGAGTAAAACAAAACAACAGCAAGGAGCTCAAAGAGGAAAAGAAACGAACAAGTGTGTGCTCATTTTGAATTTTGTTATGTCCTCCTTGTTTACAGATCAAATCTTACCATAATACCTCATGTCATTCCTACTTAATTATCATTATTGTATCAAAACAAGGAACCTTGTAAAGACTTTTTATGATCATTATGTCATATCCTAAAATCTGCACTGATGTCATTTTGTACCTGATACAATGAGATTCTGTCCATGAGCCTTTCTTCATTCTCCTCCACCAGGCCAACGGTCGGGATATTCCCTTCAACGGCCTCCAGCTGGCGGTTCAGACTCTGGTAATCCTGCACCAAACGGCACCAAGTCTGAAAATAAAGAATACATTTAAAAATTTTAAAGTGGACTGCATTTATTTATAAGTAAACTCTAGAGAAAGAGTCAAATAAATTACAGCCACTGTTGTGCTCTCCTGTCAGGGAGGAAAAATAAGATTTCCAGTACAATGTGGGTAAACTTAGCTCTAGAGCCCACCCAATATATATCAGACAGTTTTATCTGCCGGCAGTGGCCCATCAAAAGATAAATCATCATCTACTTATATGTTGTCTGATATGCACCATTTCGCAAGTTTATTTCCAGTAACATAATGCAGAAAAATATGCTTAGAGTAATTCAGAATGACCCAATTCCCAAAGAAGTTTACTGTTTCAGTGCACTGATTTTATTTTTGTCAATGAATTTATTGTTAAACTGTAATATATCCTACCTTCAGTATATATCTTTATGGCAAGTATTGCATAACTGCAAATATATGATATATCGGCGCATACATCAATATCGGTATATTTTACTAATATTGGTTTGGGTATCAGCCCAGAAAATACAGTATTGGTCAGGCTCTGCTAAGCTCCTTTAGCTTTACTTTTCAAACAGGATGCTTTCCCAATTCATAAATATATATAATATATATTCATAATAATATATATATATATATATTTTTTTGGGAAAAGCAGTTTCGAGCACACAAAGAGAGTTGGACACAACTACTGCAGTACATTTGGCATGCCATGGCATGGAAATATATTTCTTTAATGTGAAAAAACACATATAAACAACACTATTAAATAATTCCCGCACCACTAGCAAATAAAAAATCTTCTGGACCAACATAATTTTTCACATCTTCGGGTCAGAAAAATAGCATTTCAAATAATGACAGTCAGATTTCCTATTATCTTATTTGAATTTTTTCCAAAGAAAAATAATGGTTAACACAAATAGTATTTCCTCTCTCACCTCCAGGATACATTCCAGCTCGACTCCTTTACTGTGCGCCTCTTTGAGGACGCTCTGAGCTTCAGCCAGCGTCTCTTCCAGGGCCTGACTCTCTTTGGGAAGCATCAGAGCACTGATTTTTCTGAAGTACGTTTCTGTTAGAATCATATGGGACTCCAGACCCTGAAAGAACTCCTAGAAAACAAGATCATACAAAAATGCCAATTAATTTTCTCTCAGTAGTGTATCCAGCTTATGGCTACATGTTCAATGTTTCACACCACTGATTATAGATATTTGTCAATTCCTTCCAGCTGAACAAAGCTCCCACATCGACCCAACCTTATGTTTGTCCAGGTGATTCTGGACTTCCTCCACAGAGCTGGCAACGATCCTCTGATCTGCGGCCATCTTGTCTTTGGCTGTGTCCACCAGGTCAGCGAGGTCCTGCAGAGCACGCTCATACTGCTCCTTCAGAGCCATGTTCTGGTTCAGCCCACTGCGCCGGGAACCCACTGTCATCACCAGCTCCTCGTAGGAATCCTGAAACCACACATGAAGAATATAAATAAGTAAAACGGACACTGGGCAACTTTTACTTCTTGGTTTTCTTCAAATCAGAGCTGTCCGTGATGCACACCACCTGGAGTTTTAGTATTTTGTTTGTTGATATCTGATCTGCCTGCAGTGCTGCTCCTCTGGTTTTCAGCTCCGTTATCCTCTGTTCAAAGTCTTTCAGGCTCTCCTCAGCACTGGCAATCACCTGAGACGAAGAACATTCACAATCATTCTTTGTTCTCTGTATATTTGATGGGAGATAAGCAAAGTGTGTGTGCGTGCACATCTATGCCAAAGCTTGCATCACCTCCAGCTGTTTAGAGGCTGGTCTGTCCATGGCTCCAGCTAAGGCCTGTAGGATCTGGCACTTGGTCTCAATTAAAGCAGTTTGGAGAAGTTGCAGCTCAGTCTGTAAAAGACAAAAAACAATTTATACAACATATATATTAAGCTATATTGAGTTAAGATAGATATAATACTCACACTAGTTATACAGACATTTTTGTGTGTTTTACAACTGTGTCAGGAGTCAGCAATTTAATTCTGAAGAAACATTGTTGTTTATAGTATAGAGCCAGGGCTGTATAGAAACGTGATTTTTTTCCCACAACTATTGGACCATGAGGGGAAAATCACTGAATTTGACAAAAAGTGTTCTGTATTAGAATTGCTGATTCACTGGAAATAACATGTACTGAACATTTATTAGCTCTGCAATCTGTCAATTTTAGCCAGCATTTCGGTTTTATAGTCAATATTTATCAAGAAAAATTAAACATCGAAGTCCCTTGAAAAGCAAGACATTCAAAATTTGAAGCAAACCTGGTAGGCCGTGAGCTCATGTGCCTTGGTCCTCATGTGGTCACAGCGTTGCCCCAGAGCGCAACCCAAAGCTCCCAATCTCTCCTTCAGGCAGTCAAGGTTGTCCTCTAGCAGCGATCTGTCCTCTTGTCTCAACCCTGAAGACCCAGCTAGCAGAGCCTGACTGAGCTTCACCTCCTCTGTGACGTGTCTCACATCGTTCTCTAAGGTCTGCAGGAAAGATCAGAAACAGTGCAGGAAGATTTTTAAAAAAATATTCAACTGCAAAAATGACAAGATTATATCCAGAGTGTAGATAAACTGCAATTTTGATTCCCAATGAGAAACACACAATAATCTTTTTACAATCACACATCCAAAACCACATACTGTAGGTGTCAACTGAACTTCAGGATGAAGATGCAGTAATTCATGGATATTGCCAGACACATGTGATTTGCAAATTAAAACTATCCATAATAAAAGAAAGAAAAAGAAAAGAAGCTGCACAAATGTGCATGATTTTACCTCCTGTTTTTGTAGCTGGGTCTCTGCGTTTTCAGCCAGCAGCACTGAGCCAGAGAAGACGTTGTTCTCAACACCATCCAGCCAGGAGGAGGTGGATGACACAGCTGTGTAGAGCTGCTGTTCCATCTGCGCCACCTGTGTCTCACCACCACCAGGCTGTGGACACACACACACACGAGTGTTACAGATTTCAGTAGACACATGCTGAACACTAAAATACATTAAAATGTACGATCGTGAAATACCTGAGTGGTCATGCCCTCTATTGTTTGTCTGAAGCTATCATACAGAGTATTCAGGGAGGATTTGTCAGCCTGTGTGTCTCCTTTAAACATCGATCCAGCTGTGGTCACACGAGAAGCTCTGGAGTATACCTGCAAAAAGAAAAACAGCAGCCAGCTTTAAAAAATGATACCAACAAGAACAATATGAACACACTCTACCTCTAGTGCTAATAATAACACAGCAGGGTGTGTACCGGCTGTTTGTGGTCCTGCTCCAGAGTTTTCTGCAGGAGCTGCAGTTTAGTTTTGAGCTCTAGTCTCAAGCTTTCCCATTTCTGCCTCATCTGCTCCCGAGCAACCTGAGATTCCCTCTCAACCAAAGCTGCTGGAGAAAATGGCTCTGTGGTACTGTGCAGTGACAGAAACATGAATCAGTAAATGCTGTAAATAACAAATGATAATTTATTTTTTGATTAGGATTATATATCTGTATGTTAAATACCTGGCACTGCTGGGCGAGGCCTGTTGGATGAGGATTTCCTCTCCTCTGCTGGCCACTGACTGAAGCAACTTTTTCTGTTCTGCGAGCTGCTCCTCCAGTTCCTAAACAGCAATTATGTAAAACAGTTTGATTGGATTTGATAGAATTTATTAACTAACATTTAATAGCTTTCACACAGCTTCTGAATCACTTTGGTGGTGGTCCAGTGGAACAAAGGCATTCTAATTTTATTTTATGAAGGTGGGATTATTTCATTTTCAACAGTAGAGTAACAATAGATCTTTGCAGTACAAGTGTGATGTGTGATAGTGGTCACACAGTAAAAAATGAACACCAAATCATGAAGAAAAAGAGACAAAAATTCTATTATTAATGGCCTGGTGCTACCACTGCATTGCTATGTAGAGTGAGAACTCAAACAGGGAGACTAAAAGTGAAAGTGTACCCTCTGTCTCTGCAGACTGTCCTGGTGTTGCTGGGAACGTGTGGTCCGGGCCTGGGCCAGCCAGTCCTGCACACTGGGACTCTGAGAGAGGCTGGAGTCTGATTCACTGTCCTCCTGCTCCTGCAGAGAGCCCTGTGGGACCGAAAAATGTATCATAAAATATTTAAGACACACACATTAGCAAGGAAGCAAGACCATCAAAACACAGTTATTAAGTTCTGATTCACAAGTTTTGCAAATTTGTCAGTGACTGTAAAGAAATGCTAAAGTCAAGATGGTGCTAAATGGGATATTTAAGACAAATATTCAGTATTATGTTGACTGGTCTTTTTTCTTATGTTATGCTTGCCAGTAGATAAACAACAAGTGGACTAGACACTTAAGTCAGCCTGTGGTATTATTGCTGCCTTCATGTGCTCCTCGGAAATATCGTATCTACCACATTTACGATTTATGTGCACATTAACAGTCCTTCAAAGTCATAATTACAAGTGGGAAATTGGGAAATTCCGATGACATCCGAGTTGCCTGAATTGTGATGATAAAAAACAATTGATGGTAAAAAATTATATATTTAACTATTTTGTTCATAGTAGATACTTAATATTTTCACATTTATTGTATGCATCTATTAGCTGTAGCAGACAAGTAAACGTTTAACTATAAAGCATGCGAGGCGAGTATACTAGCATTAATAACAGCATTACTTTATTACACGAGTTGCCGACTTTACGTCATAAATGCTAAATAATAGAAATTTTTCCTCACAAGCAAAATGTAATATGGTAATAACGAATAATGTAGAGTGACTTCGATTAAATACAAAAATATAATATATAATATGTAAAATATATAAAAAATTAATTTAATATATAAAAATATAAATGAACTCAAAACAGCTATTAGTACTCTTCTTAAAGTAGTACTTCTTAGTATTAAAATGCAACCTATCTTCTTTGTAGGTCTCATGTTGTTCCCACTGTATGACCTCAAAGCACATGAACAAAGCAAAGCCAGAAGAATGACTCCCAAACACAGAAATTACGACCTTCCAACATCACACGAATGCAACTTATGTGATGGTGCAAGGCTAAAATATTCTTTATGGAGCAGTTAAAAAGAAATGTCACATATGATGTTGGAAAATAACCACAGTGGGGACTGAGCCCAACATCTTCAGCATCACATGCACACACATTAGTGCATGTTGGCATTAAAAACATGTAGCCGCCTCACCTGGATGTTACTCTGCTTGTCTTGTAGCATCCTCTGCAGCTCCAACAGGCTTCCCTTCAACATGCGTAGCTTCCTGGCCAACTGCTCGGCTTCCTCTCTGGTCTCCGTCCGGCCCTCCAGCAGCAGGTTCTCACTGTGTATGGACAGCTCTGACAGGGCCAGCACCTTCTCTTCGATCTCCAGCAGCATGTTCTGCAGCAGCAGGAGGAGAGAGGCCAGCTCAAACATGGTGTCTCACCACCGACAGCAGCTCCTCTCTCTATGCAACAGACCCTCAGACACACAGGGGGCCAGGGGCTGGCTGAACCCCCTACAGCAGCAGCTTTCCCCAGCCACAGGACAGGGAGAGCTCTCCCTCTGCTCTCATCCTTGGCCCACCTCTCCAGCCTCGCCTCCTCTGCAACATATTATCGCTAATCCTTCACGCTCCATGCTGCATACGTGCAAATCACGGGAAAATTCAAAAGCAACTCTCGTGTGCAGAACATCATCCTAAATCCAGACCAATTAAAGACGCCCATCAGTGAATGCTGCTCCAAAGTTTGAGAACACATTTGTTTTCTGAAAGCATTGCCACTACTATGCTATCGATAGCTTCAGCTGGTCTTTTTAAGGCAAAGAGTAACTCCCTCCCTCTCAGATCTCTAGGATTCACCTACTTGGATATTCTAGCAGCTTTATCACCAACACCAATCCCAGCAGCGGGATCTATTAATCGTCTGAAAGCCACAACCCCTGACTACTCAGTCCTACGCTGCTAACAGGCCATGTCAAACAGAGACATCTGCATAATCTGCTTAAGACTAGTCCAACAGTCGCTTAGGAGCCCAGCCATCTGAATGCCCCTCTAACTCCTCTAAAGCTCTTGTTTACCCTCTGAGAGCTTCCTGCCCCTCTGGTATGATTCATATGTGATGAGGGAAACTAAATATTGAAGTTTAAGACACATGGAAATAATCCACTGGCATATTTGCGTTAGTGTGTTGAACAAAAACACTGGCTAAACACCTGGAAAACAGCACCCAATAACTTGCACTGACATGCATAATAATTATATTAAGTAACCTCATAATCATAAATTAATTCATGTAATAATTCTAATTAACGTGTTTGTGGTAAGTGCTGCTAATGAACAGCAGGGGGAGCTTTTACCTGACATTCAGCCAGCTGATCCTCCATTTCCGTCTCCTCTACAGGTTTAGGTTCAAGGATGAAGGTCACAGCGCTGCGCATTCTGGTCAGCCACAGGTCCAGTTCATCTGCTTGGCTGAGATAGTGCTGTATGGCTTTTTCCTGCTGTTGGCCCTCCAGACGGTCACTTATGCGCTCCTGAGGCAGAGACCATCACATTTCACTCATCATGTCAATCTATTTTTTAACATTACAGTAATAAAATGTATTAATAAATATCAATAAATGTTCTTTCACAATCTTCACAAAAACTACCTCCAATAGTTGCTGTTTCCCAGAGGCCTTCATGTGGATGGTGGCCATCCTCTCTGCTAACACTGCGAGGGAGGAGTGCATGGCCAGCTGATCAGCCATATCTGAGTCCACAGCGTCAGAGGCCAGGTCCTCTGTAATGCTCGTTTGCAGCCTGTCGATTTCCTCCTGCACACTCTGAATCTCTGCTATCAGACCCTGGAGACATAGAATATGTTAAAAGTGTTGCATGCTATACATTGACTGACTTACATTGCATTTCTGTTTTGGTTAAAGGGAAGTATTATCTTTTTGATGTTTTTAGATACTGTGACTGTATGGCTTACGATAAATATCACAAATTCTGACTTTGAATATTAAAGACAGCAGTAATTCCCTTTTCAAACCAGTTACCCCTAATAGATAAAACTGTGCAAACACTGCAGAGATTTTCAGAATTTTGTTACGGTTCTGCAGACTTGCAGAGCAGAAATATACAGAGAGGTCATTGCCAGATGCTAAACATGCAATTTATTTGTAACATACACTACTTTTTAGAGTTACCAAGCTTAATTAGCTGTGATACTATAAACGCAAAACAAGTTGACAAGAGTGGCCCAAAATATATTTTCACAAACCAGAATTATTAGCAAAATTTCATGTTTTTTATATTTGACAGAGGTTAACAAGTATATTTTGCATTACCATGACTTTTTATATTATTTTTGAGGTCTGGCTTGATTTTTGTACAATGGGAGGAAGTGGAGACATGTCATACATCCTCCATCTTTCCATCTAAACATTTCCATGACTTTATTGTAATATAATAACTCACCTCGTGTGCCTTGAAGTGGCTATCTGGGCTTTTATCTGCCTCCAGAGGCTCGCTCAGTTTGGCTTCCAAAGCCTCCATTTTAGAGGAGATCGACTGGAGAGAGCCCTGATAATGCTGCTGCTTTTCCAGGGCTTCATAAAGAGACCTCTGCTTCTCGCTGATCTGTTGAAGGACCAATTGGATGTGTCAAAGTGCTAATTCTCAAAACATAACAGCCGCTGAGAATCAATAAACTATTTAGCTAATATCTTGTCTTATTGACATACCACATTCTTTAGTGTCTCCCAGGAGCGCTGCAAGTCATCTAGGTTGGCCACAGACTCAAATGTTGGGTCATATAATTCTTGGATTGGAGCTCTTGTGAGTGTCCCTCTTCCCACCTTAAACAAACATTCAAACAGCACCATCTGCATTTAAGACATGTTAGTTTTAAATGAAAAGCAATCTGTTAAAATACATCTATAAAGCCTCAAATTCACTGTTTGTCATGATGAGCTTGCGGGTGCAGGCAGACAATAGATATGGATTATTACTCCCTTTGGTCTGTTCTTGCCTTCTTCATTTATTAATTGACAGTGTGTCATTTAATTAGAAAGTTAACAGGAAAGATAACATAAAATTAGATGTTGGAAAAAAAAAGATAAACCCAAAATTTTACAATTATGTGCTTGTTTGCAGAATGACTGAAAAATAAGCTATCAAAAGGAAGAGGGAAGGCAGATACCTTGGTTATAGTGGCTTCAGTGTAAGTGATGGGAGAAGGAGAGCGACAGACAGGAGGAGAAGAGACCTCACTGTTAGTGCCCTCCTCCCCAGACTCCTCAGTTACGGGAGACAGGAGGGTGTGACAGCGGCCAGCCGTCATCTGACACGCCATGCAAGAAACATTAACAGAAGAGCACACATGCAAGGTGGATTGGGAAAGATTAATCATATGTAATGTGTTTTTTAGATAAAAGTGGTGCAATGCACCTTTTAAAAACACATATTTTACAAGCAAAGAGGTAAAATTAGTATGATTAAAGGACTCTTAAAGCTCAAGCCAGAAACAGCAGAATGAGTTTATTAAGTAGCCAGTGCCATCACCAACGATGCAGCTTTATCAGCACCACTATATTATACTATGTTCTCTTACCATGACAGCTTGCGCTGAAGATTTCTTGGATTTCTCCCCATCGATCTCCTGCAGCTCCTCAGGTAGCCCCTCCACATCGCTGACTGTCAGCAGCATGGTGGCGTGTTTGGCCTTCACAGCCAGCATCTTACATTTTGAGTTTAGTGAGGCAATCTGTTCTTGGTAACCTTTGATCTTCTGTGCCAGTTCCTGGTCAGGAAATGCAAAATTTGCAACTTACTATGTATTTATGAGGAAATGCCATTTATACCAATGCAGTAGAGAGAATGGCATAAGCAGAATTGAGGATTTCATTAATTTGGTTGAATAAATACAGATGTTGCAGCACAGCTGATATGCTTTTAGTTCTACTGGCACTTGGCAAAAGAGATTTGATGCCTAACCCCTGAGTCTTAAACACGGGTCCATAACCCCTATAGTGTCCTCAGGGTCACTGCAGGGTGGCTGCTAAATTACCTCTTAATAACTTTCATTTTGTTGAATTCACATGTTAAGTTCTTGATTATGTGGTCTTACTCCAAATTTATAAACATGTAACATATAACCGTGTCACACTTTATTGTACCTTGTTATACCTATATTACACTAATGAATTGTAATGTAATTTATGTATTTTACTTCATGGTGAAGGATTTGGGCCTGCAGCTCCTGGATGTTGTTTGTGGGGATCGGTCGGTCCTGAATGACACGGTGTGCTTCCTCTATCAGCCCCTGTAGGTCTCTCACTTCCTGTTCGTATTGCTCATACTGCACCACTGCCTCCTGCATACAAAAATGAAATTGCTTTGTCACTGTTAGAGAACAGTTCAAACCTCCAGTATGTTTATTTTGCAGAATTTACAAAGAGCACACTTCTCATCGATGCAGAGAACCATATAAATCTTTCAGTTCTTAAATCATATTATTTACTCGGCAGAACTGTAACTCAAGTTGCAAGCTGCATCTGTCTGTAGACACCATACATTGTATACTGAATGCAGGACAAAATGACGTTCATGTCCTGCAGCAATAGTGCCCCCTATTGTACCTGCAGGATGTTGCATTGCTGAATGGCCACGTGCTGCAACTGACTGGCCTCTTGCTGCAGACGCAGTGCTGTGCGACAGATGGCGAGGTTAGGCATCACCTCCTCGGGGACCCGCAGAGCACTCTGACACAGCTGCACCGCCTGCACTTGCTGCTTGAAGCTCTCCATATCTGCCAGCAGACGCTGCAAAGACAGGGAAAGTTTATATTGTGTGAAACTGTTAACAAGCTGTAATGTGCAAAGTAAGCTTCTCAAGTGCTTTGTGACAAATTACAGGTTAATTTATGGATTATTTTAATGTGGTGTGGTTACCTGTCTCTGAGCCAGCTGTTCTTTGAGGCTCTGACGTGCCAACTCTGGTGAGGTCAGTGTGGCTTGGACCTGCTCCAGAGCAACGTGCAGGGCCTTCACTTCGTACTCCAGGGCTTCCATACTCTGAAGAAATAGCACAAGTTAATTATACAATGTATTTAGCTCTGTTAGGTATGAGCAACAAGTGCTAATACTGCTTCACAGAAATTCTATAAGTCTAATATAACAAAAATGGGAAAAGTTGTTACTAAAAAGTAATAGATAAGAGTTTTTTCTCTGTACCTTATCGGCATCTTCCAAGCTCTGCAGCCGTGTCTTGATGCACTGCTGAAGCTCCTCTGTGTGTCGACTAAGTTCACAAACCTGCTGGCTCATAGACTCGACCTGCAGCACCTCAGACAGAAGCTCCACTTTCTCTGCCATCGATTCCAGGTCTCCATGGAGCTCCCGAGACTCACGAAGGACAGCCTAAAGCAAAAGGACAACAAGGCGATGAATCAAAGGTGTGTGTGGTGTGATCTCCTGGTGGGAGACATATCAATGAACCATGTGTGGATAAGAAGGAGGAGGTTGGAGAGTTCAATTACACCTCTTAAAAAGCCAAAATGTGTGTAGTTGAATATCATAATAGAACCCATGAGGATGCCTGTTTGCAAACCACACTCACCTGGTACATTCGTATCTGCTCCTGCAGATGAACAGAGGAGTTCCAGATGATGTTTGCTCTCACCAGGCTTTTGGCTTTCTCCGACCACCTTACAATAAAGTCCAGCATCTCGTTATACTCGTCTAAATAGCACACAGCCTGAGGAACCGAGATAAGAGAGAGGCCGTATGGTTAAAGCACAACACGAATGAATAAGGTATCTTTGTAACTATGTTACAATTTATGAATGTTGTAGCATGACATAACCTCAACTGACATTAATCATTATTTATGTCATTTTATATGTTTTGTTTATATATATATTTGTATGTTTTATTTTAATGGATATTGATATCTTTTGTATTAACACTAAGCAAGAACTATGTTTATGTTTACAAGAATGTTATTTACATTCTATAATGTGCAATTGTGGTAATTTCCTCCAAGAAGAAACATGAAAGAAGAGAAGTTTTATAGTTCGTTTAATCATTTTAAAAGTTTAAAAGGTTTTCAAAATCTTATAGTTGTTCAAGTGGACTCATTCCCTCTTGGTTGTGTATTTCCTAAAATGAGTGACATGCATGAGTGCAACAGCTGAGACATGAAAAAGCGAACCTTTTTGAGCCAGTTGTTCCTGCAGTCTGCCAGCCGTGTTGTGTGGTGATGCATCTCCGAGAGCTTGCTGATGGCGTCACTGAGCTGTTTGGCCAGCAGCGGGTTCCTGCGGCCAAACTCTTGCACTGAAGCATCCAGTTCTGAGAGAGTGCGACCACAACTGTCCAGGTCCTCAGCCAGGCTCTGAGAAATGAAATAAAATATATAATTTTATATCCTTTCAACATCTATTAGCTGTGAATGTGAATAAAACTGTATCAACTACATATTCACAGTGAGTCCAAGTTAGCCCACCTTGACCTCTTCTTTGGCATGATCAACGTCAGGAGATTTTTCTTTGAATTTAGCGGAGATCGCTTTAAGTTTCTCAGAGATGTCGTGGATTCTTGAGCTGAAGTCCTCTTTTATTTCTCTGGTTTTCTGAATTTCTCTCTCTTTCGAAAGAACCTGGAAATTATTGAGAAATGTCACTAGATGCAACTTGACTAAACTGTAGGTATTCATTGTGGAAATTATGAACTGTAAGATTATAATTCAGATGAAACAAAATTAGGAGGGCCATAAGGGTTTTATTTACACTGAAAGCTACAGTACCTGATCCTCAATGGCACCCAGTGCAAGAGAGACTTCAGCCAGCTGCATGGAGATTTCAGAGGGCAGTATAGTGTAGAGGTCCAGGTACTTGCTCTGTTGCTGCTCTGCTAGTTTATCCACATTCTGACGATAATTAATCACTTCTCCATGTACAACCTACAAAAAAGAGAGCCCAGGTCACCTTTCTCAGAAAGAGTAATACTCATATGGAAATGTTCTGGGGACGACTGGAACATCAGACAGACTATATCTCTGTTTTTAGATGTGAGATGTACCTCAAGCTCCTGCAGCAGAGAATCTATGTCTGGTGTGGGGTTGAGAAGAAGCTCTCTGGTCTCCTGAATCCAGGCTTTTACGACGCTGAGCTCCTTCTCCACCTCCTCTCTGTCCCTCAGCTCCTGAGCTGTTTGAGCACGCTTAGTCCTGGACTGTGTCAGGAGGCTGGAGGCAAAGAGAAAAACGACTCTACTGAACTTCTGAAAGTTAATTCATAAAAAGAATTTTTAAAAAAACTTTTCAATAATTCAATTATTTGCTCTTAATCTGAATCAAAATAATTTCTAAAGAACATTAAAAATTAAATTCATACTGACGATCAGACTTTATGTTATTTATATGGAACAGTTTGGCATTTTATCTTCTCATTACCTTTCCATTTGGTCTTGTACAGCTCTGATCTCCTTCAGACTGGGCAGCTCGTCCTGCTCAGTTGTCGGTGAAGGCACTTCCACATCGTGCAGCAGGCTGAGAGCGTACTGGCGCAGAAGCGTGAGGGAGGAGAGCTCTCTCTCCAAGTCTTGGCTCAGCAAGTCATGCTGGTCCAGCAGAGACTGCAGGGTCGCTTTGGAAGCTTTCTCAATGGCACTGTCAGGGAAACGACTCTGCAGCTCATCAGAGACTCCTCTCAACTTCACCATCTGTACAGAGTATCATTGTTTAGCTGCTAGTAAAAAAAAAAAAATTGTTATAATTACATATTTCCCCCATTGTCTGTGTACCTTCTCCCTAAAAGTCCTCCAATCCTGTGCTGTGTCTTCGAGTACTCTCTCTCGTCCCCGTGCAACGCTGCGTAGTCGTGTCCAGCGCTGCCACACGGTGGTCATGGAGCGACTGATGGTGGCCTTACTGGCATCACTCCCCACCAGCTCTAGCTGGGCAGCTTGCTCCTCTAAACCACTCAGCTTCTCTTGGAAGCCATTCACCAGTGAGACAAGGGACTGAAAAATAAAAAAAATTCAGTTAATGAACTAAGTGCACAGCATTCACAGAAGCACTTTTTTAATGTATGGAAGCTGCCTTTTTTTTGGCCTCTCATACCCGATGATTGCAGAGCTTTTCTTCAGCCTCTTGGCTTGTGGCTGCCTTTGCAGTGGAAAATTCAGTCAGCTTCTTTTCAGCCTCATTCATAAGCTCAATGACAGTCTGCCTCGCCTCCTGGTATGTCTTCCACTGAGCCACACAGCTTTGAAAAACAAAATATATCAGAGGATAAAATGCCATGATGAAGAATATTTCTGTGTCATTACAGGATATTAAAACATCAATCTTTTGTTCTCACTACCTTTGCAGGACGTCCTGGTGACACTGGAGCTGATCTCGGACCTCCACGCCTCTCTGCTTGGCTGACTCCACACTCACACGGAGCTGATCTTTGGCTGTGGGGTTGACAAGGTTCTCCAGCTGAGGCATCAGCGTCTGCAGCTCCTCCAGGTGGATGAGGAACTCCTGCTCTGTGGCCATGATGTCCCCCTGCTGCCGGAGACACTCCTCATAGTTCTCCACGTCCACACCCAGGCTAGCCTGCTGCAGAAAGGACACGGCATCCTCCAGCCACTCGCAGGCTGACTGCATCCTGAAGTGGTACTTCTGGCACAATGTCAGGGCTTCCTCCAGTGTAATCTTTACACAAGAAATCATCTTTTTAACATTTAGGTGTAAAAATACAGATTCCACTATGAATACAAATATTTTGAATCTTCACACCAAATGACAAATCAAATACTGTATATAGTATATACAGTATATGTATGTATATCATATACTGTATATAGGAATTAAAGCTGGAGTAGGAAGTCTAATTTTGTTGCAACTGGGCAAAAATCCCATTATAATCTTTGTTGAAATTATGATTAAAGTGATCTGAGAGAACACTAGACCTCTGCACTTCAACCTGGCTCTGTTTTCAGGCTTTAGAAAACCTTGCCTGTGAGAGGAGACTTTGGCCGATCACAGGTCATTTCAGAGAGAGGGTGTTCCCATGGGCTGTTCTACAAATAAAGATGCATATGCACGTCCCTTTGGTGAAAAAAAAAAAAAAGACTGACTCAAGGGCAGTGAATTCTACAGAAAAAGTTGCTATTCGAGCATTGGCATAAACTGCCTACACTGCAAAGCAACCCAAAAAAGGAAGAATGACTTTTTAAAAAAGAGAGTCTGAAAATAAAAGAACGAACAGGTCAATACTGCTAAACTGTATGAAGTGTGTGCATATGCCTGTGGTTGTCTGGTGGCGGGGGCTTCAGAAAGAGGGTGTATTTTCAAAGTCTGCCCTTTTTTTGGTTTATTTGTTTGTTTTTGTTGCCTTTTCCACATTCCTGCCTACCCCAGCTTTAAGGTGTCTATGGCAAATAGCATTACAGAAAAAGCATATTGCTTAAATCAATATATATATATATATATATATATAATTGCATTTAATGGAATACTGAGTGTAATATTGTCCCACCTGTTTGGAGCTCAGTGCTTTCTGAACATCTGCCTGCAGCTTTGCCATTTCCTCCAGGCTTGTATCTACATGAGTTGGGACAAGCTCATTGGCGCTGATGTACTCTTGTTTCTCTCTGCTACTGAGAGCCGCCACAATCCTCAGTCTCGACTGGACTTCCTCCTGCATGATTTGCTGCTTTCTGATCTCCTCCTGCACCTTCTCCACCCGCACATCAACGATCACAGCACAGCCCAGGTCGTCCCTGACCTGCTGCAGCCAGTCTAGAGTCCTCTTCATCTCCGTCTCAAAGTCTTTACTTTGGACGAACCTGTTCTCACACTCTTCAATCAGATCGCCCACTGCAGCCTGCAGGGACCGCAGCTCGTCTTGCCACAGAAGCACCTGCTCCTTGGAGGCGTCGTGAGCTGCTTGTTCCACGCGGGGTGCGAGAGTGTCCATCTGCTCCATGAGCCTTGACAGGTGAGAGTTGGCACTCTGGAGACTCCCCGCTAAAGCATGGTAGTTCTTCAGCCTCTCCTCGGCTGACTGCGTCTCTGCGTTCACTTTTACCAGCTGCTCTTTTGTGGCCTTTAACTCAGAGTCAACCTGCATGGCCATCGCTTTGTGGTCCTCAAATGACTCCAAAGTTTCCTCCAAGTGCTCTACTTTCTGTTCAACCAGCCTCTTTAGGCCGTTGTACAGGCTCACAAGCTGGGTCATTTCCTCTGGTCGCCATGGTTGACCGGTGCTACGAAATCCCTCTTTCTTCTGGTTCAGTTCGCTCACAGCGAGACCGAGGCTGCTCAGGTCTGCCTGGATCGTTTTATAATCACTCTGCAAACTGAGGACCTCTTCTGTTTGCAGCCCGACAGGCTGTGTACCGAGATTATTGAACTGCTCCTCGAGCTCTTTCAGCGCTTTATGAGTGACATCAATGAAAGATGTGTACTCATTTCTTGTGAGAATGGCTTGCTGGATTTTCTCCTGTTTTTCTTTGGCTAGTGCTAGTATGCTGTTATATTGCTGAGGGAGCGTGTTGAGTTTTTCATCCAAATAGCAGTGGTCTACTTCATTCAGACTGGGCAATATTTCCTGGCCTGCTCTTTGTACAATCAGGAGAAGATTCTCATATTCAATCGCCTGCTCGACTATCTGTTGATATTTAAGTAGCTGCGCTTCTAATTCAGCATCTCCAACCATCAGATTGATTTCTGGGAAGGTGACGATATCAGCTTGTTTTATCCACAGGCATATTCTCTCTAAATCAGTCTTGAAATACTTTCGGGAAACAAGTACTTTTTCAAGCTCCTGGAGTTTCTGGCCACATCTGTGTAGCGTTTTGTCAAAGATGTTTTGTAACTCTTGCAACTTTGTGAGAATCTCATTTCTTTCTTCCTCGCTGGCGTCCCTCATCAGGTCCCTCCCCTGAGACCACAAGGAGGTCAGCTCGCTCTGATAGGCTTTCAGACTGCTTTGGATGTTCCTACATGTTCGGACCTGCTTGGCCAAGTCGTCAGGTAACAAAGCGATGTACTCCTCAGACTGCGCCTTCTTCTCATTCTGCTGAACCCAGGAAATAGACTGGCTCACAGCCATCAGGAACTGTGTCCTCTCTGTGAAAGCCTTGCTCAGGTGTTTTCTGCGCTGCACAACCTTCACACTCAGAGATTCCACCTCATGTTGAGTGTCGGAGATAAGCTGTTGAAGACGATGACGTTCGCTGAGGCCCAGGCGAGCTAGCACCCTGTCAGCGTCGGCCATGGCCTGAGCCAACAGGAGCTGCTTGGCTTCTAACTCACTGCAGATGCTCAGGTGGTCAAACAGGAAGCTCTGAGCCAGCTCCGGAGGAGGGCTCATTTTCATGGCCTCAGACAGGGCAGGCTGCTGCTCCTCTGCCCAGTCCCGAGCCTCCCTCAGACGGGCCTCCACTTGGCCCATATCGTCAAGAGTCACCACCGAGTCCTGGATTTTCCTCTCAATCAGGTTCTGCATCTGAGACCATCGCTGCTCAAAGTGGCTGATCTGCTCTTTCACCAGCTCCTTGTCATCCAAGTTCAGATGCTGGATGACTTTTTGTTTCTGTTCCTTAAGGTCTTCAAGAGTGCCTTTTTGTTCCTCCAGAGTGACTGCAAGCTTTCGTAATGCCTCTAAATGCTGAGATGAACTTTCAGCATCCGTTCTGTAACACAAAGAAATTGAAAAAAGGAATTACATGAGAGTTAAACGGACAAAAAAACAAAATTAATTTTTTAAAAATTAAAAAAATTAAAATATCCCCCCCAAAATATAATCAATGGACTAAACGGTATGGGAAATTTATCACATGGAACAAATAACATACTCTTTTGGACTCCGAAAAGATATTTTTATTAAAGGTAGGTGGAGCCCTGCCATGGCTTATTTAATATAGTTAAAAAATCGAATTCCTTCAACACATTCTGAATCATACATGTAATTTTGTCTGACCAACTCATTTTCTCTTCCGATGCACACACAACTTCCTTTTCAGACCCCTGTCTCCCTATCCACCCTTTTTCCCCTCTACTTCTGAATTATTTTTCATTATTAATCCTTTTTTCGAATTTGTACCACTGTTCTACTCTAACCAGTATGATTATAATAATTAGGATTAATATTATAAGATTATTATTACTGTTTTCTTTTTTTCTTATTCTTTAAACTGTATTCTTGTTTTGCTAAATTATTTATAAACCATAAATATAGCTGAAAACAAAAAAGTAGGAAAATGTGTGAATATGATTGTATGATGGCTTTTGTCCTGTGAGAAGATTCAGGAGATCAGTGCACAACATTATTTGACTACTTTTAATTAGCAATCTTGGTTTAGAAACACACCTGGCCAGATTGTCCCACTCTTTGGACACCTGTTCAAACAGCGCCTCCACTGCAGTGATGCAGTCGTGGTATTCTTTAGACCTCTGCAGGTCGTCCTCTCTCTGGCTCTGCAGCTTGTTGGCCTGGTGACAGAGCTCCAGCCAGGAATGGCCCAGACGGTCGAGCTCTGCATGTTCTGGAGAGTCCTGGCCACCAGTCAATCTGCTCACAGTCTCTGTCATCTTGGTCAGGATGCTCTGTTTGGACTGCAGTTGCTGGCTGCATTCCTGTGTGATAAGCAATATACTGGATCATAACCCTAAATACATCCAACAGTAAGCAGATCTCTCTTTAATCCCTGCACAGCTCAAGCTAAAATGTTAAATTAAATAATAATAACAAAATCATGGACATAATCATGTTTAGATGCACTGCACTGTATAGTTAAACTAAAAATACTGTACATGTTTATTTTAATAAAAACGCAAAAGACGTTTGCTGAGGATGATTAAAAAAGAGCACCCTTTTATGTGCCTTGTCAAGGGATCCAAAGCTTTCATACTGTTCCCTACCTTGGCTTGTGACAGCATGTTTTGAGCTATCTTGGTCTCCAGCTCTGCAGGCCTTCTGGAGAGACTTAGGAGCTGCTGCTCCATATCCTGGAACAGACCGGTCAGATCTTGCTTCTGTTCCTTGATCTCCCGCCAGCCCTCTGAGAGCTCCTGTGCACTTGACATCCTTTCCTCTATCTGCAAAAACACATTTACAGCTTCCTATGGTCAAATATTTGTAAAACTGTACTATACAATATAAAATAACCTACATTCAAAACCATTCATTCATTATATTTTCACATTATATCGAAATACATACATAGAACAGTTGCAATCACACTGCATGTTATGCTGCTTGTATATGAGTGAGTGATGAATAAATACATGGAGGGTAATGTGTATGCCCTAGCATGCTTTATCATGCAATCACTAGACTGTGCATATACAGTATTTCTTGAAACTTTGCACCAAAAAAAGTGTCCTCTTTTTTTAATGTAATAACATTATGTGCTTATGAGTCATTATCATAATGCATTAATCATCCTAGATTCATAAAATATGTCTTTTATGTTGTACAGCGGACAAGGAAGTAACAATTACTGACCGTGAGTTTGACCTGTTGAACCTGAGCTGCTGTCACTCTCACAGCATCATCTGACAGGTCACACACAGAACACACCAGGTCCAGATAAGTGCTGGCCTGCTCCTGAAGGGCCCTGTAGTGCTTCACCTGTGTGCGCAAAAGTACTTCATTAAAATAAATTCTAAAAAAGTAACTCATCGCCAACATCTGCAAAATTGCACTGTGTCAGTTACCTGCTTCAGTGCTTCCTGCAGACCAGATGGTCCCTGATCGTTGAGCTGCAGCTCCTCCTGCACTGTGGAGAGCCAGGTCTGGCTCTGCTGGAGAGTGTCCTGATGATTAACATGTTTCTGCAGCTCCCTGTCCAGACTCTGGTACACCTGTTGAACAAGGTAAGATAACAACTTAACTAACTTATATAATAAAATGTTTTTCTTAATTATTATAAAATAAAAGATCTATAGTTTAAGTCTCACGTCACTCACACGTTGGGCCGTGCTGCATATGGCAGAGTAGCTGTCTCTGGTTCCCTGCTGGTGAGCCTGGACTTGTTGACTTATCTTGGCTTGAACTTGGTCTGTACAGCTGGCAACAAGACCCTCTCCTTTCTGCTTCAAGCTGGTGAGACGCTCCTCAAAACTGGCAATCTCCTCCATTATTGCCTGAAAAAGAAAAGTCACGTCTTAAAATACAGACTACCACACATAGGAGAGCAGATGAATCCTTGACTGGGAATAACTCTTATATTTCGTTCAAAATAATCACAAAGAATAGCTTGACAGTGGGTTATTACAATGGACTGCACGTCTCAACGTTTTTGTCCAAACAGAGCAGAAATGAGGTTTAAAACTTGGGGAATGAAGGGGACCTTTGATATATTCAGAGCTGTTGAAGAAGGACATAAAAAACTCAAGAATTAAAGGATCAATATGGCTTAACCAACCATGACTTTTACAGATACTTGCAACTGAAACCTTTTTTGGAACAAAAATAATAAGAAGGAAGAATACAGAAGGGCAAACTGTAAACTGCATGATTAACATGACATCACCTTGTGTCGGGCAAGCTGCTGAGTGGCCATCTCCATACCACTGGTCTGCATAGAGTCTGAGGTGACCAGTCTACTTGACATCTGTAAGAGCCACTTCTCAACCTCTTGCAATTCACTGTTGTAATCCTCGTGCTCCTTCACCCACTCCACAAGGTTCTGGACCTGAGTCTGAAACACAACACACAGCCAAACTCAGATACTGATGTTGCTGTATTTATTCAAACCTGTATTAAAGACTCCTGGGATTGTTTAATCGATTGATCTTTTCAATGATGCTAAGCATGAACCAAAACATAAAAAAAAAACAATAATAAGTTAAAATACACAGATAACCAATGTGCTTGCCACTTAAAATCTAAAAAAATCAAATAAAATAGCAAAGTTAGAATACAGGATAATAAGATAGATTATAATGTGTGGAGTCATTAAATTTTAAAAAAGTCTGTTACCATTTGTATGTTTAATCAACAAAAAATATATTTTTTGGCTGAATTTGGATTTGTTATGTGAGCTGCCATCCAACATAAAATGCCTGTACCTTGGCTGCTAAGCAGAGGTCTTGGTAGTCGGCCTGCAGCTTTTTCATGTTGTCACTTATCGTGGGGTCGTGGACTATTTCGAGCAGGGCTTCTCCTTTTTCAAAGACGGATTTCACAGCTGATTCATGAGATTGCACTGTCTGCTGGATTGTCTGCATATATGAAAAGACAGCAAAAATATCTTAAATAAAATCATTTAGTTTAGTTTCACTCTATTTCCACATTTAAAAAAAGTTTAAAAAAGTGTTACCTTGTACTTTGCCAGCTGAGCCTTCTTCTGGTAGAGTTCAGCTTTCGGCTCCACACTTGATGCTAAAAGGTTCTTGGTCTCTATCACCCACTGGGCCTGGGACTTGTATTTGTCCATAAAGTCTTTAGAGAGCGAGATACATTTCTCGAGGGAGCTGTGCTCTGTTCGCAGAGCTTCCATCAGCTCCTGGAGTTGGAAGAGGCGGCTGTCCACCTCCTCCTTCAGCTGCTCTGCTTCAGGCTCCTCCAGGAATGTCATGGCTCGCTCTGTCTTCTCCCTCATTGTCTTCAGGTAAGAGTGACCCTGCTCCATGTCTGCCTGGAGAGCCTGAAAGGTACATTAATATTTAAAAGGATACCAGATTATTGAGTTTTATATTGCTGGCATTTTTGCTGATAACATCTTAGAAAGTGAGAAATAGTTTGCCCTGAATCAAGTAGTTATACACATTTATGTCGGACTTCAAACTTCATGAATGCTCTTAACACGGCAGTCAATAATATACAGAAGGTTAGAATGTACCTCTAGTTTTTTCATCTTTCTCTCCATTGCAAAGCGATCCACTACATCAACACTGATAGCAACGGTGCTGAAGTTATTCTGAGCTGCACTGAGCCAGTCTGAGAAAGTGTTGAAGACACAGTGAGCCTCTTCAATGCAAGACACCTCCTCCTGAAGCTGTTTGATTGTCTCCTGCAACATAAATGAGGAAGGAAAAAACAAAACTAATGGAGGAGAATGCTGAGAGTGGCTAAACTGATGACGTCTTTTCAATTATCTGTCAAAAAACAGACTAAATATTTTAAACATGCATATCTTTGAACAAGCATGCGTTGATATATTATGTATATTCTATATGGGTATATCCAACATTACACAGAATTCACAAATATTCATTGCTGTCACAATGACATGTTTATAAAGATGTTACCAGTAAATGCAGGAGCAGGACGTGGTAGCGGGCTGTAATCTGGGTGGCTCTGGAACTGATTCGGCTGCTAATATGAGTTTCATCCAGAACCTGCTGAGCCAAGAGACTGAGGCCCTCCATCTCCTCTTGATAAACCAGCACTTCCTCCTGCCAGCTCTGATCAGACAACAAGGAGCATTAGAGCGATCTGAACACTTTAATTATCTGAATACCACTAATCCTAATTACTGCTTCAAAAGCAAATTAACTAGTTGCAGGCCTCCTCATTTGATTCTGATGGGATTGATGTGACCTGCGCTTATTTAAAAGTCAGTTTTGTCACAGCAACTGAAACAGGATTGAAAACTATGCATAATTATGCAGAGCTGAACAACAATGCAAAACATTCCCACGTGCAAAGCTTCTGTGCATGTAACACAAACCTTTATTAACTGAAGTTGAGCATCTTTGGTGGTGCGGTCAGACCGCCGGTGGCTCCGCAGTTGTGCTTTGGTCTCCATGCCCTTTAGCCAGCTGTCAAGACGCTGAAACTTTTGCTCCATCTGCCGGAGTTTGGCCAAAGCACTGTTGAGCTGAGCGCGCGTGTCGGCCAGCCGGGCCTGGTACAACCTCCACTCCTGCTGCAGGGTCTCCAGAGCTCTGTCTTCAATCTGAGGCAGACCCCAGGGAATGACCAGCTCCCGACTGACCAGCAGGGTGTTCAGCAAAGCCTGGCCCTCTGTGCAGTACAGCTGCAGCTCCTGCAGTTACACAGATTTGGTCGAGCACTTTTAGCTCTCTATACTTTTAAACAACAAATTAACTAAAAGACATTTTGTAGTAGTAGTAGTTGTTGTTGTAGTAGTAGTAGTAGTAGTAGTAGTAAAAAGCATTTCAACTATTATTTTCCAACATTTCCCCACTGAGATTTTTCAGACCTGTAGCTTTTGCAGAGTCTCCTCCAGCATATCAACATCTCCCTCCAGTTGGGTGTAGCAGCCAAGTTTCTCTTGTTCTTGTTCCAGCCAGTCCTCAAATGCTTGGAGGCCCCGCTGATACTCCTGATGGGCTCTCACCAGCTCCTCCGCTTTGCCTACAGCCCTCTGAGAAAACAATGAAGATAAAGAGTCATAATGTGAGAACTTTCCCTTTGGCAACATCTTTGTTGATACACAGCACAATCAAACTGTGTTTTCAGGAGTGTGATGCTGTTTTGATTTGATTTTCTGCTGATGAGTCACTCTTTCCTTCTTTCAGTTTGTGTTAAAAAAATTGAAATTTAACTCATTAAATTATCCTGAATCATCATCATAAGAAGTAATTAAAAAAAACATTAAGAGCAATTTTTAACCATTTCAGTAAGCCTTTAGCAATCTTTAGACACCTTTTTTTGTCAATTTCTCACTTTTACACAAGCTACACAAAAATAAAATCTATCTAGCACCAAAGTTGAAATACTTTTGAGATAAGATTCACTGTTACTTTCACTGCACACATTCTGATTTCATTACCATGGCATTGTCTTTGATTGTGTTGTAGCGCTCTTGCAGATCTTGGAGTTCCAGTTGAGTGACGTAATTCTCAGAGATACTGACACTCTTTGCAGTGATGGTGTCCAACAGGGCGCTGTGGCTGAGCACCTCCTCGTACAGCAACTGAAACAACGGAGGAACACTATCAATCAACTGTGCGTTTTTTAAAAGTTTGTATCTTCTTTAATAATTGGCTTTTGTGACTTTCAACCCCAAACTGCTCATTTTCATGAATGCTTGGAATTCCAATGTATTCTGAATTTATAAATCTATATGAACTTCAGTCTATAGTATTACTGAGAAGACTGCAGTACCTTGGCTTTGCTCAGATTGGCCGTTTTGTCTCTCATCTCTGGACACTGTTTATCAGTGGGGTCTAGACTTTCCTCCACTCGCTCCACCCAGGCCACAAACTGGCGTACGTCCTCCTGGTAACTGGTCCACTGAGACAGGGAACCCTCCAGCTGACTGTCGATTTCAAAGAGTGCAACAAAGTCACACAATGGTGCAGTAATCATAGCAATAGCAACAATACAAGATCTGGCAAAAAATAGTAGCAGCAGAACAGAGACACTGTGTTAACTTTGTACTTTTTATAATTCAGGAAAAAACCTTTCATGGATACAAGTGTCGCTGTGGAGCTCCTAAAAGCCTTCTTAAAACACATTAAGTGTTGCTGCAGAAGAGAACTACCTTTTGCATTGGATTGAGGCAGAGAGCAGAGCGTCCCAGGAATCTTTTAGCTCCTGTATTTGTTTTTGGAGCACAGGGACTCCCTCAGCTGAGGTGTTTCTCTGAACCGACTCTCCTCTTGTAATCAGCATCTTCAGCTGGATCTCCTTCTCCTGACGCGCAGTCAGCAAGGCCTGGTGCAACAGTAAAATGTGTATTTAATACGCTCATATAATAGGTTTTTAACATTTTAGCTGTGATTGTGAAACTACATGTGACTTGTTATACCTCAAGCTTGATCATCCTGCTATCAAGAACATTTTTGTCAGCGGTGGGGGCGCAGTAGGTCTGCAGCATGTGGCTGGTGTCGGCCACCCAGTTCTGCAGCTCCTTCAGTCCTTGGGAGAAAAGCTGGTGCTCGGTGGCTATTCGATCAATCCGTGATGCCTTCTCCTGCAGATCC
The DNA here is from genome assembly GCF_026936395.1 of Plectropomus leopardus. NCBI lineage: Eukaryota > Metazoa > Chordata > Actinopteri > Perciformes > Serranidae > Plectropomus > Plectropomus leopardus. The sequence goes on from NC_142189.1 coordinate 8,536,062, forward strand.
ACGAAACATGCCACAATCAAATGACCACAGCAGATTTTAGAAACTGAATCCACAGCAGGCTCAACCTGATCACTGCACATCTAGAGTCTCTGATGATTAATAAGGATTTACTACAAAAGACATAAAAGAAACTCGCTTGTTCACTCTGTGTAAGACTAACAGTAACAAAAGAAAAACATTAGTGTTAGTTAGTACCTTCACTGTTTATTACTGTAAAAAAAAAAAAAAAGTTAAGTCAAAGCTCGATCCAGTCTAGTGCCTTTGTCTCCTCTCCAGCTCTACCCCCAGAAAAGCCCCAGAGCACAAGCAGATTGGGAGGCATTACTGTACCTTGGTCAGGTTGGTTAAAGCTAGGTACTGAGCAGAGAGCTGCGAGACACGGTGCACAAAACCCTTGCCGGCCGCGTGTTCATCCCACAGCAGCTGGGCCTTCTCTTTCAGCTTGTTGAGCTGAATCTCGTGAGAGGCTAACTCCTCAAGCACAGACTGGAAGAGCACAAGCAGGTTATCAAAGAGGCATGCAAGCTGACACACAGATATAAGAAATTCAGACACAGATTTAAGTGTTAGAGATGGCAACATGGCAAAAAGAAAAGAGAATGAGACATTTGACCAATGTTACTGTTGGTAAGACCCTTTGCGGTCATGACGTGCAATCAAGGCATCTGAAAAAAAAACAGTAAACACTAATACACAACAAATGCCAAAAGCAATTCTGTTACAAATGAAGCAAGTATTAATTCACATGATAGACACTGTTAAGAGGACACGTGAAAGCAGCAAAGCAGAAAGATTCAAAAAAGTAAGCAGCTGGTAGTTAGTATAAGCTGTTGGCAGGGCTTCCTAAAAATGCTAAAAAACTGTTACATAGCTGGAATGGTGAGTTTCTCCAAATGACTGAAATAGTCATTTTGGCACTCAAGCTCTGAGTGGTTGTTGCACTTGAACATGAGTGGTCTTGAACATGAGTGGTGTTCCAGGCTCAGTGGACATTCGTACCTGTAGCTTGTGAAGCTCTTGCTTCTTGGCTGTGAGATCGTGAAGCCGTGTGCTGCTCTCCTGTACGGCCAGCTCTGTCGCGTTCAGGCACTCCTGAAGAGGCTCCGCACTCGCCTCAAAATCTTTCATCTGAGACAAAATGTTCTAAAACACAAAAGATGACATAAAGTTGAGATGTTTTATTGATTTAGTGTATTAATACACCTTTTTTATACTGACTTACTTGTAGACCTGTCTCTCTGTTGTGCAGGTTGGTCATCATATTTTTCCAGTCCTCTCTGGCAGTGTTCAATTTGGCTCGAACTGCATCAACTTTGTCTTTAGCTGCAGTGCTACAGACAAGCTCACCGCTCACAACCACAGCACTCAGTTTTGACTGACCCTGATCTCTGTCACTTAGGAACTCCTGAAGAGAGAAGGGAAGAGACGATAACTCGAGCAAATCATAAAAGTCTTTACTCCTACAGTTTTGTCAGCCCACACTAGCCATTTATTGCAACAATTTGCAATTTAGTTTCAAATTCACACTGTTTCCTGAGCTTATACCTCTCACTGACAGAAGCTGACGTTCATTCAAAAACTTTCAAAATCCATGTATGATTAAATACTTGTACAGGAGGAGACAGGAGAGGTGAAGGGAGTTAAATAGTAGCAGTAAAGATGCAGAGTTCAACGTTGTTGTATTAATGACCACCAAATATTTATAAGCCCCTCCTATTGTGAGGGGTTGTGCGATCTTGGCCAGGTCTACCTCGAAAAAGAGTGTGTAATCTCCAGGAACTTCATAGTGAAATATAGGTTAAATAAAAAACATGTTAATAAAGTCACCGACAAGTTGTCACAAATTAGAAATCACAGTGTTGGCACCTTAAGAGGTAATAAAACCTGTCATTCTGCCAGCATTAGTGTCTGGATGTTCCTTGTGACTTTGAGCGCTGTACCTGAATCTTTTGCAGGCTTGATGAGGCCTCATTGAGATTTTGAGGTACATCAAAGCACTTGGCTGTGTTGATCTTGGCATTGACCAGCCACTGCTGAAACTCTCTGAAGGCCGAACGGAAACCTTGTTCCAGCAGCTTCTCTTTGCTCTGGCACTCCCTTGATGCCTGCAGACTCAGGCTAAAAAACAAATCATGTATCATTATTAATCAATTTAGAAATCAAATTTTTGTTGTAAGCTCTTAAGTTTGAGGTTTGTTGATTATTGCTGGTATAACCATTGGTTGTTAAGGCATTTATTCTTGCAGTGTGACCACGAACATAGCAATATCTTTATTCTGAAACCCAATGCAATTTACAAATGCGTAACATATAACCTGTGTGAAATTAGAATTTAAAAAATGTTGACAGTGTGTCAGAGTTGTTGATTCAGTCACACACAAAAAAACACAATATAACAATATAATGCTTCCACTAAAACAAAACTACAAAATATAGAATTTAATTCAAGAACAACAAAATTACTAGTCTTAGAGAAACGAAACATTTACTGCAGTAGTTTTTATTATTGGACTATTTCATTGCATTGCAGAAGTGTTACTGTACTGTTACTGGCTCTACATCAGCACGTGTGTAGTTCCATGTAGTTTCAAAATACAGTTTTCCTAGACTAACATGCATCATGGGTATGCCTTTCTCACCTGTTGTATTCCTTAATGAGAGCAGACACTCTCTCAGATTGTGTTCCCATGTCTCTAGAGAATCGGCACAGATCATTGAGTTGAGTCTTCAGACTATCAGACACGGGCTCGGCTTTGACCAGTTCCTCCAAAGTATCCTGGGTAGAAAACAAATAACCAACCACTGATCAACAGCCGACACTGGCATTTCATTCACAGTCATCTTCTGCCTTCATTGTCTAAAGTATTGGAACTAAACTGAGCTTCGGCCTACCTTTGCTATCTGCCAGCCTTTAACAGCCTCCTCTCCTTCATTGTTTCTCTCTGCTTGAGCCAACCGCAGACGCCAGTCCTTAAGCTGGCGGTTGAAGTCGTGCAGGTCCTGCTCCAGCTGTACTGACAGGCTGCTGAATTCCTGTTCAGAGCTGGCGATCTGTGAGAGTGCAGTCTCCAGACTGGCCCGTGTCTGCAGCGCTCCTCGTTCCCACTGGTCCCATGAAGACAAAAGAGCTGCTTCCTCTCGCTCCAAAGCCTCATAGCCCCCCGAGCCGGTGTGATCTCTTGACACTGCCCCACATCTCTGAACCCGGTTCAGCCTTTCTCTGCCTCGCTGCTTAGAGTCAAGCAACTCCTGGAAAGAGCAAAAAAAGTCACGAATGTTATTTCTGTCAAATAAAAAAACATGTAATTTGAGAGGTAAGTAACTTTACCCTTGAGGCTCACGCATGATAAAGTTTGTGCTCCCCTGACACTTGAAAATAAAGCATGTTTTTGTTTGTTTTTTTTCTTAATCTAGCCCCCTGAGTCAGCAAAGCTTATAACTGACAGTAACAAGAAAATAACAGTTTGAGTGATAGCCTGTTTTCCCCTTTTAATTGTGGCAAAGGGAAATATAATAAATAAGTTATGGTAATGAGTCCTTGAATGTGACCGAGAGAATGAAACTGTTGCCACAAGTGGTCATAATGATTGGGTTGGTTGGTCTCAAATTTCATGTCAGTGTTAGGAGCTCAATGCCCCAGGAAGATATTAACATCAATCTGCTACTACAATGAGAGGAGCCAGCTAAACTGATTTAAACAGCTGGTAAAGAAGTCTCCCAGGTGCGTCCTTGTGGAGGTAATCAGGCAACAACCATTTGGAAGAAGGCCCTGGAGTAAATATGAAATGCTCTGGAAGACGAACATCTGTGAACTGGATGTGACCAGGAGCCACATAGACATTTTTATCTAAAATTAAACATTTTAAGGTCCTCACCTGCACCTTGGATAGCTTCCTTTTAATGGAGACTGAGTCTCCTGACAGGTCGGACCAGCGCTGAAGCTCCTCTTTAGCTGAAATCAGCCAGTCATTGAAGTCTCTTACAGCATCAAGATACTGCTCATGCTCAGACACAATGTTTTGCATGGACTGCACTTTACCCTTTGTGAAAGAAAAAGAAAATGTAAACATCAGCTATCAGATACAGACAAGGCACTGACTAAAAATAAATGTCTAAAAGAATATTTGCAATTTTTAAGACTACTGCCATGCCAAGGAAAGTGGGGTGGGAGTTTGTTTGTCTTAAAAGTTTGCATGTTCAATCACGGTTTAAGCTTAATGTCAACAGTCTCTCAATTAGTACAGAAATGTCGCTACGAAAGTCTGCGCCTGTTTATAGCTTACCTTGACAACAGCTGAGATATCAGCAAAGTGTGCATTGAGCTCGGCCCTCGACTCTGGTCCAAACGTCTGGTCACCAGTTTTTTCGTGCATCTCCACTGCTTTGTCTGTTAGGCGTGACAGGGCTGTTGCATGAGCGTCTACATCAGCCTGGATGGCCCTGAAGCGCTCCAGCAAAGCAGACTTCTCTTTGAGGCCCGGCTGCTGAGGCAGAGTCATCCCCACCTCCTGCTCCACCGACTCCATCCACTGCTGCAGCTGGCTCTTACTTTCCTGAAAGCTGGTCCACTGGGCCACCGTCCACTCCAGACGACTTTGGACAATAATGACATTTTATAAGAATTGCATTCACCATTGATTATGGACTATGGGGTCAGTATGTGTTACCAGCACTATGACTGTTCTCCCAGGGTGCAAAATAGGGATGTTTCTAATGATAAATTTCCCTGACGTTTAAAAAAAAAGTGCAAACTTAGATTAGTCGACTTATATTAAAGTAGGAAAAAACTCGGAAAAAAGTCAAAATTGAGCACAAGGTTAATCTTTGTCTGAAAAAATACTGTGTATAACAGAAGATATATTTGAAATCTTAAATCACGTTTTTAATGCCCAAATGGTATTTTAAATGTCACTGAAATGTGTTGGACTTTGCAATTATGAACACTGCACATTATCTTGCTAAGCATGACAACAATAATATACTCAATAAAAAGTTAACAAATAACACTTATTAAAAGAATTTTTTTTGGGAAAATAAACCTTTAGATATTTTCACAGGGTAAATGCAATCACATAAAATTATTTGAATTATACGACTAGAATTTCTGGTACCAATTTGTGAGGGTAGTAACGTTTAACTGACTAGTTGATTAATTGCACACATTCCTAGTGCATAACATGTCAAAGTTCCTACCTGTGGCAACTCATGGAGGTCATCAACATGTTGGCCCAGGCATCCTTCAGGCTCTGTAGCTGTGAACAAATGGCCTCCTGCCCCTCCATTCTGTTGTGCTTCAGGACCTGCTCTCCTTTTCCCACAGTCATGTTGAGCTTCACCTCACCTTCACCCTTCATTAGCAGGATATCCTGCAGAAAAAAAGAGCAAGAAAGAGCTATGGTCAAACTGTGAGACTATGTTTGTGTTTCTAAAAGTGTCCTGGTAACACTTCAAAAAGCAATATTTTTAAATCAGGCCATTATGCACTGACCTGTACGAGACCTAGTCTTTTCTCCAGAGTCTCTTTATTGCCAACTGTGCTATTGAGTGACGCCAGGCGCTCCTGGACACCGTTAAGCCACATCCAGGTAGTCTGCAGCGTCTCTTCAAAGGCCTGTTGCTCCTGTAAAGTGAGCTGGCAGCTGCGCAGCCTCTCTCTAACGCGCCTCAGCAAAGCCTGGTGCTGAGACTGCAGCTGAGCGGACACTCTTGTCTCACTACCATCGCCTCGCCCGCCTTCATTCAGAGCCTGGCCCTCCTGACACAGGCGCTCAAAGGAATCCCTGCATGGAAGGAAAAAGCATTACATTTATTTCATTGTCTGTTAATTTATTTTTGAGTTATTTGTAATGTAAATTTGTGTTTTTGCACTGCCAATTGTGACTGTATAGTTTGTATATTTTAAAAAATTAAATAAAATAAAATATTAAAAAACAAACAAACAAACATGTATTGTATTTTCTTTCTTTCTTTTAGTAAATGCAGAGTTGTAGCAGATTCAGCACCTTTCTTTGAGCACTTCTTGTTGATATTCCTCCACCTGCTCCAGCACAGCCTTTTCAGGACCACGCTGCTGGGCTTCAAGCAGATCTGTGGTCATCCTCTTTTCCATGTGCTCCAACCACCACCTCAGCTTCTTTAAGCGGCCCTCAAACCTACAAGGAATTAAAAAAAATCAGTATTTAATAACTAGTTGGCTTACACAGTGTTTTACAGAACTGGTTTGTGTGAGTCTGTTACCCCTTCATGAGTGATGCACTGTCTTCCAGGATCTGTTGGTTCTGTCTGCACTGCTCCACAAAGCTGTCCCAGTCCTGCTGGATGGAGGAAAGGTGCTGCTGGACCTGCCCAGCGCTGGCTTTGGGAAGATGGAGCAGGAGTTTCTCTCCTTCCTCGCAGACCTGAGTAAGACGTACCTCTCCCTCCTCCACACGATCCATGGCGCCCTGACAGAAAACCCACATCACTTTCAGCCGTGTATTTGGCACATAGGATGTTTCTGAATCAAGATTTTTCATCATTCTTTCATTTCAAAGAATGTAGATAAGAACATCCCCAAATTCTACTCTCACCTCCATCAAAGACTATGATTTGGTGATGCCAGCTATTTCAGTCTTGTATCAGTTTTACCTTTAGTTTCTGTAGTTTCCGTTCCACAATTTGAGTGTCTCCAGATCTGTCAGAGCACTCTTTCACTATCTCCCTCTGCTCTGAGAGCCAGCGATGGAACTCCTGAACTAGATCTGAGGAGGCAGGAAAAAAGGAAAATTAATATCTGCCTTAGATTCGAGTTTATCAGTTTTTTCTTGCTAAAGCACAGATAGTTTTAAACTCAGTGGTCACTCATTCAACAGCACGAAATTAATACAGGGTGGGAATTTCTTGGCACTTCACAATTTAATTTGATTCTGATTATGATTCAGAGGGCTAGAATGTGAATATAAACTGATTATCGATGCATATTAATGCACCTAAATAATTAATTTCTGTACATAATTCATCTTTGTTCACTGTCAGACTACTTGCTGATTTTCAAACGCAGCATATTTGTAATAATCCATAATTAAAATAAAAAGATACCTTTGCTTCCATTATCTTGAGTTTGTTCATTGCATTTGTTATAAGGCTATTTTGCTTTTATTTGTGTGTTTTGCTTTTACATGTTCAAAATAAAGACTCATTCATTCACAGTAGCAACAAATGGATGAGATGTGTTTACTGGAACCGTGAGAAAAATGGAGCACGATGCTGTGGCGCACATGACTTACATCTGTTATAGAATTCTGTTATGTCTACAATGGCAATCAAAACATTTGAGAATTAGTGTTAAAATACTGTGTCATGTAAGCTACTGCATCAAGTGACCATCAAACTCCACATTTTATCCAGATTAGTTTTTTACATATCTCACCATTGAACTGCTGCTGAAGACAGTTCTGCAGTGACACCAGTGTCCTGGCAGAGAGCTGGTTCACAGACTCATATGTCTTGATGAGGTCGGTGAGAGCTGAACCCAAACCAGCCAGCTCCTCGGAGGGGTATTTCCTGCACAGGGTGTTGAGGCTCTCCCTCGTGGAGTCGATGCTCCCCTGCTGATTCTGCAGCTCTTTTTGAAGGTCCTTTAAAACATGTTTAAAAATATGGATTCATTACGTTATCATCTCTGTCCTGTAAAAGAAAAGAAGCTTTGCCGCTCTGTAACACCAGCAGTGTGATTATTTAGGCTGCACCTTCACTCTGCAGATGTCCTCAGGATCTGATCCGGTGGGAGAAGAAACAAGGGAATCCTCCATACTTTTCAGCCATGCAGACATCTGGGAAATGTAGTCTTCCAGCTGTTTCCTTTGGGAGGTGAAGTCCATGAGATTTCCTCTGGCCTGCTCATGGAGCTTCTGGACAGTGCTGATCTTTTTACGCAGGTCATTCTCCAGCACCTGATGAAGGAGAATATAAACATGCGGCTGATGAGGGAGACCTACTTCTTCTCTAGTTAATATCTGTGCTAATGTAGCATCGCTTGTAAAATACAATATAACTACTCAAAAAAACAACAAAAAGAGATAATCATCTTAAGTACCTGCAATTTAGCCGGGGTCTCTTGACTCTGAGTGCACTTCTTCAGCTCTGATATTTTGCTCTGCAGGGTTTCAAGTTTCTGCTCCTTCTCACACATTTCCGCCTGTGGATGATTTAAATTAGAAAAGCACGTATGAGCCCCCCTGTGAGATGCCGTCCTTGGGTTTCACTTTTAATCTGTGAGACACTACTATTTCCTATGTAAATACTCTTACATCTCTGAAGTACATCTGATTCTCATTGCATCGAATTTCTTGGAGTAAGCATCTTGACTATCTTTCCTCTTCTCCCTGTTCTTCCTTTTTTTTAAAAAAATGTGTTTATTTATTTTTGTTTTCACTACTCTGGGGTTTGAGGTGTTTAGTTTTTCTGTTCTTCCACACCACAAAGAGGGTGGGGAGGGGAAAAAAAACAAAACAATGTAACATATAGTATTTGTCTTTTGTATTTGATATTCGTACAATACTGGTTCCCAATAATTATAATAATAACAACAATATTATAATGATAACAATAATGATGATAATAATAATAATAATAATTTTACATATGCATTTTTGTAAAGCAAAGTAGGTAAAACAAACATGAGACATCAGGACTCTCACCTGTAACGTGGAAAGTCTTGCTGACACCTTCTGACTGTCGTTGAGGTTGTTCAGGCTCTCGTTTAGTTCAATCACGCAGCTGCTCGTCCAGCTCTCGGTGTCCTCACTGATTTTACGCACATCCTCCCACAATATCAAACTCTGGTTCAGCCGATCAATGTTATCATCTATCTTTTCAGACACCTGAGAGGTGGATTAAATCACAAATTACAAACATTTACTCTCTGTAGTGTGTCCTAAAAGGCTTTATATTAGGTTGCGCTTCCAGTACAACATAATATAAATCAAAAAGCTCTACATCGCATCTACTTTTTTTTTCAACTGGAGGTTGTGCTCGCACTTTGTGTTGTGTGATAGTTGTATTTTTCCGTCTGTATTTATTGTTGTAACCATATTTTAAGCTTGGCCAGGTCACTCTTGGAAAATAGATTTTAAATCTCAATCATGCTTTTACCTGGTGAAATAAAGGCTATGTATATATTAGTCTGACCAGACAGGGCAACACCATGAATGAGACAGAAGTGTAGTCTTTTGTACTTGTGTAATGATACGCACTGTCTTCTCAAATTTGGTGTTAAGAGCAAAGCAAAAACCTTAGTGGTAAAATTTTTAACTGAGAGTTGTTAAAGGACCAGACTGGTGACATTTTATATTTGCCTTCTCGTCAACAAAACAAAACCAGCAATGAATTTATCCCATTATCAAATATTGACTGTGTAGCCAACTGTTGTAGCAACTCCTGAAGTCAGACTTACATCCAGCCACTGATCCACTATTGTCTCCATGTCTTTTTTCATCATTTGAGCGTTACACTCAGGGATCTTCTTCAGTTCAACCACCAGCTGTTTTCCTTTAATGGAAAACTGGTCCAGGTCGTGTTGCTTGCTCGCCATCTCTATCTTCACGGCCTCGTGCTGCAAATGGAGTAAAAACAGCAAACATTTCAAGCATTCGATGACAACTGATCATAAAGACAAAAGCCAAGAATTAAGATACCTTTATCCCTTTTTTAGTTTAATTCTTAAAAGACAAATACCAGACAAAAAAACTTATTTGACCTGACCTTGGTCAGTGACCTCCTGGTTTCCTCGTGGTCCTTCAAAACAGAGCTGATGTCAACCAGAGGTTCGGTGCTCTCAATTATGCTGCTGATGGAGGTTCTTAACATTTGGTATTCTCTCATAAGCTCAACAAGGATATTGCACTGCTCCTGTCTGCCAAAAACAGATAGACGTGTATTACTTACACAAGATTATATGTAAAGGAACTCTAAACAGGCTATTAAGATACATTAAACTGCATACCATAGGAAATGATGTGAAAAAAGAAGATGACTTTGCACTGAATCTTTCTCCAGTAAAATCTGTTTTTGGAAGATTTTATCTAAGCATTGATTGGATCTTTTAAATCCTGGGCTGATAACCGCCCTGATAACAATAAAATAGTAATTCTGTTCTATCAGTACCTCTCTGTGATGAGCCTCTTGGTGTCCTCCCATGTGGTCTCCAGCAGACTGATTTCCCTCAGTACCTCTCCAGCCAGCTCTGCATCTCTCTGGGCTAGCTGGTTGCCCTTGTCCCTCAGCCACTGCTCCTCATGCTGGTGTGACTGCAGCTCATCCTCCAGCTGATTGAAGAACCTTAACCTGACAAACAGAGCGACAACATGTGTTCATATCCACCCATTGTGCTAACACAAAGCGCCCCAATGTCTCAACTTTTAAATTATAGCACTGACCTAATACAAATATTGATCTGATAACACTTTACCTTTGCTGTAGTGCATGCAGGCTGGGCTCTTTGAAGCTCTGGTGGTCGGCTTTCTCTTCAATGTCCTCCACAGCTTTGAGCAGCTGCTCTTTACGTTGTCTAAATGAGGTCCACAGAGCTCCAAGAGCCTCCGCTTCACTCTGCTTAGAACCAAGCAAGTTCCTCACTGCGTCCAGCTCAGCACTGAGTGAATCAGCCAGCATGCGGCAGGACTTTCGAGAACCCTCGTCAGCACCGATATGCAGATGGCTTTTGCAGAGGCTGCTGTCCAGATTGACAGCAAGTGTCTCAAGCTGGTTTATGTCTGGGACAATAGTGGCCAGCTCCTGCTGCAGCTCCTCTACTTTTCCTCGGTCCCAGCTACCAGCACTCTCCACAGTCTGCTTCAGACCCCGCAGCACCCCTGCAGCCACACCGTGGGTCTGCAGAAAAGCCTCCAGCCTTTCAAGGCACTCTAATTGAAGCTCAGATGTTTGCTGGGCTTCTAGGAAAGGCTGCAGACAGCCGTCCGCTCTGCTGCGGAGGAGCTGGGCATCACTAGGCTCACAAAACTGACACAGCTTTTCGGTCTGTTGCTCCAAGCTCTGCCTCACACTGGACTGCTTCTGTAAGGCCATCTGGGTCTCCTGTAAAAGGCAAGTTATAGAGGTTCAGTTATCGCTCTTGAGCAAAATGCTATTTCTGTTCCAACTGACTATAGGTGGCTCTAAAAGGAATCGCATCCTACATGCACAAACAGATAAATGATGATTCTGTTTGTTTACCTTTACATGTGCAGTGGCAGGCTGAAGGGTGCTGATGTTGATTTGAGAAGCTGAGTGCAGAGTTGAGAGCATCGTCTCACTCCACTGGGAGAATTTGAGCAGGGCCTGGTCAAACTGCTCAACCAGCGAGAGGTGGCTCTGAACCTCTTTAATTCTGGAAAATAAAATGGCAGCATGGTGAGTCAATTTAGTAGAAACAAGAGCTTTAATCAACATTTGTGTGGTATACCTTTAAGTTAATCAAATATTTCACACTGATATCTATCACCGCTACACTAAGTTTAATAGGGGGTGTATTGTACAACTAAATATCTGTAATTAACATGTTCTATAATAAATATGGTATTTAAGAAAACCATAGGCAGACTTTTTGATTGAGTAGGCATATTAACTTTTACAATTATCAATGACATTTTGGACAAGTTTCCTGTGTATTGTATTTGTAACTGTTGTAATAGTTTAACATGACATTGTGTCATTTAAACACTTGCTCACACAACTACAAAACATCTGCAAACACATAAACAAACATTGCCAAGACTTTATGTGTGAGCTGTAAAGAAAATGACCAAAAGAAAAAATATGATCTATTTTTAGATTATCTTACCTTTGAGGGAGGTTTTCATTTTGAACATGTAATCTCCTCTGCAGAGTCTGCATCTCGTCTTTCAGCTGCTTCACTCTGTCCTCTGGTGCAGTCGGACACAAAGATGTTCCCAAAGACACCAATTCTGCATGAGCGGGCTGGAGAGACTGGACCTCAGAGTGCAAGGCCTGCAAGGGAAACACACTTTTCTTAAACAAAAAAACATCTAATCCTCACCAAGAACCATCTTTTTATAAACATTATTTAATCTTTTAATGTACTTGGGGATTATTTTAGGATTAAGGCTTAGTTTAAATTCTGTTTTGGAGAACTCTGTCTGTATGTATTGTACCTGCAAATCTTGTATTTCAGTGCGGAGCTTGGCTTTGTCAGCTGACAGATAATGACTCTCCGGTTTGGATGCAGATTCACTTCTCTCCAGGCAGGAAACAAAGTTTGAGTGCTGTTTCTCATACCTGAAACACACCAATAAAAACACTGATGTCTCAGATCTATTTTTCAGCTTATACTGTTGGCTGCACTTAACTGCAAGTGGAGAAATGTGTGCATTACCATAAACACTTCCTATTGTATCTATCGCTACAGGATAAACCAGAGTTTAAATGTATCTATTAACATTGGTTTTATTCACATGATTATTAAAATCCAACATATTTTAAATCAATCTGTTCAATAGCTCTTACTTTTGCCAAAGAGAAAGCAGGTTTTCCAGGGTGCTCTGTTTGTCTTTTGCTTGCTGTATGTTTTGGTCGTAGCTGTTGTTTAGCTCTGTCACCATCCTCTCTGCCTGCTCTCTGTCACTGAGCCTTCGAGCACCGGCTGACAGGGACAGCAATGTTCCCTTCAGCTTCTCCTGATGCTGACAGACATCCTGAGGAACAACAAAAACACAAGGCAGTGATCCACACAGCATTATAGGTGAGCTGGAAAATAGCTAGCTCTGTGTTAAAGTATGGTAGTGAAGTGAAGTATAGTTTTCTTGGTTAAAAGACAAAAGTGAAAACAAACCATGTGGTTTTGGAGAGCTTTGTAGGTCTCTGATGACGAGGTGCAGGATTTGATAGGATGCTCCAGTTTTGTGTGTAGATCAGTGAGAGATGCTTGCACCTGGGAGAGAAACAGGATCACAACAAACTGTATGCCCATATCTTCACTAAATTGAATAAATTGTCATATATATATATATATATATATATATATATATATATATATATATATATATAATTAGTATTTAAAAGAAAATTAACAATTTAGGTATCAAAAAGCCTGTTTACCTCCTCAAGGGTAGTTTTGAACTTCCGCTGGTGAGATGAGCTTTCCTCCAGCTGTCCATCGAGCTGCTGCACACTCTCCTTCAGCTCCTCCCAGTACCTGCCGATTTGGGTCAGACGGGCCTTGATGCGAGCTGCTTCCCCTGAAGACACAAATTGGGCAAGAGCCTGGGAATCTGTCTCCAGCTTACAAGGCACCTCAGCTCGCTCCTGAAGCTCTGCACCAACAGCCTGGACATGCAGAGGTAAATAAAAAGAGAAAAAAACCTTTATAACTGTCCTTTATAACTGTCCAGTGGAGGTGAAACTTAGTTAATTAATTAAACTTAATTTAGTTGGGAATTGGAAAGCAGGGTTCAGTGTAGTAAAATAAACAGCACTTAGGTTGGTATCCATAATGATTCTGGCTACAGGGTCCCATTGAACTTCTCAAAAGTTGCAATTTAAAACACTAACAATAAAACTGAAAACATAATTCTGTCATATGTTAAGAGAAAATAATAATCAGAGCTGTCCAAAAATGTGAGTGCTCTTATACAGGTCTACTAAAGAGACAGACTGTGTTCAGAGTATCAGTGACAAAGCAACAGGCTACAAGTCATTTTCAACACAAGCCGATGACATGAAGCTCCAAAATGATGCCCAACACTTGTCCCTGTGTAATTTGCATGACACAATATAAGTCAAAGTTAAACTGGGCTCACCTTCATTCAGCACTTCCATTACATGATGAAGCATCAACCAATCATATGTTTGTGGCCTGTTGCTTATCACTGGTAGTCTGAACACAGCTTAACTACTTCACTTGAGCAACACTTCAATGGCAACTCCACAATAATGTTACGAGCCACGCTGCAACTTTATCACTTATAGTGTGAACAGACATTGCACCTCATCCTAAAAACAGACGTGTCTAACTATCACTTTGTGACAGCTTGAGTTTGTCAGCACTAAAATTGCAAAGTCAAACACAAACCACAGACTCCAGGAACAGTTCCTCTTCTCTGGTTCAATGCAAAAAAAAGAGCTTTACATTTTTTTAAATTTTTTTTCAAAAAGAAAATAAAGTAATGATTTTTGGAAATTATACAGCAGAATGAGAGGAGAATTACTTCCGAAATAGGCAACCAGTGCTTCACTTCTACAGTCTACATCCTGTGAGTCAGACTAAGGCACGGCGCAAGATGGTTGTGGTTTTATGAGACACAATACTGTACCTTTATTGTGCCGATCTGTTGTTCAAGAGGCAAAGTGGAAGATTTCAGCACATCCAGCTGCTTTTCTTTGTCAGATATCCACAAGGAAAAGTTTTCAAAGCCAGCTCCAAACTGATCCCACTGAGTTTTCATTTCTTCCAGAGTCTTGACACTGGAACAAAAGATGAAAAATGGCTGAGTTGTAGTGGCAAATAAGCCTTGGTAATAGCGTAAGATACAGAGTACCACATAATTGTATCTAATATATCTGGGGCCTTGAGATTGTGGCAGGTAATTTATCATGAAAATATTCTTAGTTATCTTTCAAGTAAGCCTTTTACTATGTACATTTTGACTGTGTTGAAATACTTTTTGTGGTAAAGTCCACTCATCTGGTACAGCAAAAGAAATAAGGATAAAATTCATCATCTCACTCTTTTTTGAGTCCGGCCTCCACTTTGTCCACTTGCTCGCTGAGAGAGCGAGCTTGTTGTAAAAGCAGAGTCTTGTTCTTTGGACCAAGCTGGATTTCTTTTGCTCTCTTCAGCAAAGTGTTCATATGTGAAGCCTCTGCTTCACACTGCTTCAACAACACCTGTTTACAAAACAAAGAATATTGGTTATATTCTCCATTTAGCTAATATATAATACTTCCTGTGGTAAAAATGTCAAGCACAAACTACAGAATACTGGGAGTAAACACAAATTTTACTCACTCTGGCCTGGTCAAGTTCAACAGCCAGGCTCTCTGGGCTGCTGAAGTTCAGGTCTCTCTCCATAGTTGAGCGTGCTTTATTAACAAACTCATGCACTGCCTCCTGCTGGCTGTCAAACTCCTGCCAGGCTGCCAGTGTGACCTGAGGATGGCAATGTCCCAAAATCATTGACATCAGATCAACTCTGTTCATGTAGTACATTGCCTATTAAACACATTATACAAATGTTAGTTCTGACCAAACAATTTGATAGACAGTACAACATGACTTTTAACTCTGCATGTATCAGTTCACTTTACAGCTGTTCTAAACCATTAATTAGGCAAACACTGACAGTCAGTACTTATCTAACGTTACTGTAAATTGAATCAGGAATGGAAGAAAGAGGAAATCCTGTCTGACCGGCATCATCGCTCAAAAACTACCTGAGTAAAATTCTGCCTAATGCAAAAGTCCTAGACCTGCAGCCAGGGAGGCGAGCAGCTGTGACAGATGGGTTTTGGTAAACCCCCATTCACTGGCAGTAAACCAGCTGTCATAGATGTTAGAAGGATGTGCAACGGGCGGGGACACACTCGTCTGACACCAACCAAAACCTGAGAGCCGCCACCGTACAGAAACAGTCTGATACGGGACTCGAGGTGACGGAGATCACAGCAGTGAGTGGACACACGCTGGAGCTACGAACTGTCTGATCAAACTAACTCATCTAAATCACGCCGGCCGCCAACGTGTCTGTTAACAGACTCTAATTTCACTGGAAAAACACAGATAAATATACATGGTACTAAGCAGCTCATTTGCACATCACATGAAGAGCGAGTTTCCACAGATTAGCAAACTGGTGTGAAGGAAAAACTTTATGTGTTGCTAGGCAACAGCTGTCAGTTCCAGTAGTTGTGGAAATATTTGTATCGATGGAGCTGAAAAAAAATTAAACAAACAAATCTGTTGTTGCATATTACTGTTAACCAATATTGTAGACCTCGATGTAGACCTTGATTGCGGCGTCATGCCTACGACCTATATCGTCACAGCCGTGACGATATACAGTACAGCACTCCCTCTCGTGTGATATCGCTTAATTATTGCACATCCAAAATGGGAGAAGGATGTTAATAATATGCAACACTTGTCAAATGCAATACTGTTGCCAATATTGGACTTCCCACTACTGCTTTTACTTGAATTTTGAAAAGAACAAATTAAGAGCATGAAAATAATCACTCAATAATGGCAGTAATCCCAGATAAAGATCATCACCAAAACAAATGCAATGACACATGTCAACATTAAGTATGCAGAAGACATTGCAATGCTTGGTTTTATCAGTAAGGGTGATGAGTCAGCATATTGACAGAAGAAGCACTGCTAATATTCTGCAGGCACCTCGCCCCAGTAGTGCAGCAGTGGTTCTGCTGCAGAGTCAGAAGCATCAGGTTTATTGGTGTGTACCTTACTGAGAATATTTTGTTTGGATCCATAGCATCAATATCCACAGCAGTGCATCCTCCCTCACACAGAAAAGCCCAGAGAAAGTTTCCATTTCAACACTCCACCCCTCCATCCTGTCTATGTTCTTTAAAAGCACCATCAAGAGTGTTATTACTGAGTCACTGCATCACTGGCCTCTAAGGAAACTGTGAAGCTTCAGAGGGCAAGTCCTTCCAGCAGAAAACATCAATCAGACCTCTCTACCCTTCATTCAGGACAATTTTCCACAAATGCTGCATCTTCACTGCCGACTGCATTAACAGGAAAATTTTTCCTCTTCCGCAGGGCCTTTTCTGACTTCAAAATGTTCTGCAAATCCATTATGTTTGCTTTATTTAACCTACTTGACTTAGTTTCTTTCTAATAAAGGACAACACACATTAATTAACCTCAATATGATGACATCGTCATATCCTGGATAGATGCTAATAAATCCCCCCCCTGAGCAAGGCTTTGCATTTTAGCTATGTCTCTAGTGAACTAAATTCTGAGCAGTCGATGCTGATAGACTTACGGCTTCTTCAGGGCAGGAGAATGATTGATCTCTTTAGAAAAATATGCAAATTTGTGAGCTTATGGTTGAAAGAGATTGCAACCTTTCTTGCATCCGAGAGACTGGCATATATTTTTACAGGAAAAATAAAAAATATCTTTCAAAATACATAATTATCTCTTACAGAAAAAATGAGAATATCCCAATACCAAAAATGTCATCACTACTGCTGCCTATTGTTTTCTCTCATTTCTCCCGATTTTATAGTTTATTTGGTTGCTCATCTGTATGTCAAACCATAACACTTTTGAGCATTTTGTTTCTTTACGTGTATGAACATTTCAGATGGCTTTTATTTTCACTTTTTGATTCTTTTTGTAATGTGTGTAAAAATCTTTTTTAAAAAAGTTGAAAAAATAATGGAAATGTGTGTCAGAGTCAGCTAAAAACGTGACTTACAGCAGGTCGATGTTCTACATTAAAAGAAAAAAAAAAACGAGCAAAAATCTGAAAAAAAAAACTGCATTAAACACATATAGCATAAATCAAAGGAAGTTTTGTTAAAACCATTACTGAGCAGACACAAAGGGGCACATAACCTTCAGAAGAAAGACACAGCATCACACAGCAGAGGCCACATATTCAGCGAATCAGGCAGTTCTTAATGCCATCATTTGATTATTAGATTGACTGTGAGATGAGATGTGTCAGGTTTCAGCTCAGAGGCTGACAGTGATTGATCACATCATATATTCATTTCACAGTAATTAATCAGAGCAAGAAAAGATACCCTCTGAGAGTTTGGAAGTTCGGAGAAGCAAAGACTTTTTTTTGTACATCACATTTTACTAATATCTAGCAAAGAAAGACAGAAAAATCATCCTTTACTCTACATTTTGTTGCAAGTTATTATTCAGAGCAACAGTGCGAATTTAATCTACCATGAAATGTTATTCACTAACAGTGTCCCAAATGTTCCCTGAATCACTGTCTTTGTAACACTGCTCACCTCGAGGCTTTGCTCCTGTGAATCCATATTCTGCTCCATTTTGCTGAGCGTGTTCTCTAAACTCTGCAGGTCCTGCTGCAAAGTCTCTCCCAAACCCTCCTCAGCCTGGAGCTGCTGGCCTCTGGTGATCAGCTGCTGGACGTCCTTTCTCTTCAGCTTTAGGCGTTTTAACAGTTGCTGTGGGAAGGACGAAACAAACAAAGTGATAAGCTGTGGATTTAAAGTTAACCCTTTATAAGTAATCTATGCCTTTAAATCAATAAAAATAGAAAAAAACCCAGCAGTGACTGCTAAAACCTGGAAATTGGTAAGCATTTCAGGACCTCTGGTTCCCTTGTCTCTAAGGAAATTGATTTTTTGAATGGGTTTTTGGTTAGATGCCTGAAATAAGATCTGTGTTTAACACAAGCTGAAGAGGCTTTCACATTTTGTTCTACAACATAAAATACACCAGTAAATACCCCACATTGAAACTCGAGCTTTTATGTGTCTTTAAAAAGTCAGTTGCTAACAAGCGGCTAAATGAGACTACAGAACATCATCAGGCCAAACTGTGCCGAACACGGCTTAACAGCCTCTTAGTGATGGCGACTTGACAGTAGTGTAGTTCATTTTAGCCTTGCATAGCTTTTTACTTCTGGTGATTGCTTTAAGGCATCAAAAATCCTGAAATTTGGGAAGATTATTTTGCTGAACAAAACATAAAAGAATTATAAATGTTTGTTTACCTCAGAGCTTATTTTCTGCAAAAATCCAAAATCCAATTAAAAGAGGCTTTTTGACAAGGGAACTAGGGCGACATTAGTTTTGGAGTTGCGGAGTTGCAGTCGCAGAAAACCATCATCCCTGTGGCACTGTATTAAAAAGTCAAGTAATCTTTCCCAGTCCCATTCATTTTTTGTGAATGTCCTACAGTACCTGGTGAACAAGAAGTAGTTGCTGAGCTTCTCTAACAGTGGAACAGTCCAGTATTTTGGTGACCTCGGCCTGAGCCTCTCTTTGACCCTGGACAAGATCGTCCAAAGTAGTTTGTACTTCTTCCCTGAACTGAACACAGTCCCCCACTGCCAGCACCATCTTCTCTGCCTGGAAGATAAAGGACAGAAAGAAACAGTATGACAACAAACATGATGAAACAATGCTTTTGTATGTATGTCCAGTTTAGTACAATCACATTTTAACTATAAATGATATGATAATGCCCCAATAATGTGCTCTGACCTGTTATATTTTATGACAGATTACAGTAATAGTCTTCTACCTGTATGTCTCTTATACAAGGTTAAAATGTTTAAGAGGTAGATTCCCAGAGGATCATTTCTGGCACCTTGATAAAACAAGATTAACCTACCTCTACGAGAGAAGCAAGAAGACCCTTAAAATCAGTGGAGAGTTTGCTCAGTGCACTTCCTTGCCTCTGGGCATCGCTGTCAGCACAAATCTCAATAAGTACGGCCATACGAGCTTTCAGCCAGCCGAGATTCCCCTCCTGAAGCTCTGCATCATTCCTCAGCTCCTGCACACAACAAAAGAGCGTGATACAGTTCATGTGGTCATTTGTGTGTTTATCACAGTTCATTTCTTCAGCAGTGACATTGACAAGGCACATCATAGGTGACACATCACGGAGGAGGCGGGTGGGTTGTGTAGTGTACTGTATGTAATAACTCACCATGATGGTAGCCTTCACCTGGCTGTATTTTTTGGGGTCATTGGCTCGATTTCTCAGCAGCCTCAGTTGGCTCTCTTTAGATATAAGCCAGCAGGAGAGCTCAGCGTACCTGTTTCACACCATGATGAGAAAGAAAGAAAGAAAAGACTGTATTTCAATCAAGGGCCAAAAAAAATTAAATTTGCAATGCAAACCAACTTATCTTATATATCAGGTTGTGATAACTAGGCAAAAGTCTTAAATATGTGAGAGAATACAAATTAAAAACAGTATTTGTATTGTACAGACCATGATGGAAATGTTGTGTCTCCAAAAACTATGACAATGTTTAGGATTTTAAACTTTTTTCACATGATTTCATTTTCTTACACATCAGTCTACAACATGTGGACTAGATAACACTTGCTTTTAACCTCCTCTTGGTTTTTTGTTTTGTTTTTTGTTGACATCTGCTGTGGGGACAGGGGGAAGGAAGGGGATGCATATGCACGATTGTCTGTGTTGTACTGAAAAATTGCAAAACCAGATATACAGATTTTAAAGACAGATATATTTTCCTATGTTCTCTGGCACATACTTATATTCATATTCAAAGGTTAAAGAGCTACAAGGGCTTGCTGATGTTAATGTGTATGATCATGCAGCTGAGCAAGTCATTTACGGGTTATGACCATGAACTATGAACAGTCTGGGTCAGACTCATTTATGTTAACTTTTGTGTTGCATGCTGATGATGAAGACAACTGGGAGCTACCTAATTAATCCTCTCCTTTTCAGTAGATAAATTTTGTATTTTGTGAGCATAAGCATTGCAAACCTCCTCATGTCAGCTCCCTTTCCCCTCATCTCAAGTGAATGAAAGAATTTAAACACGATTACTTTGGATATGTGATGAATGTAGGACACTGCTTGGTGAATGAACAACACATTCTTCTATTGTTGCAACAACGCTACAACAGCCAGAAGCTTTAATTCAATGCTGGACTACAACTCAACTCATGCTGTAACCAGAATTAAAAGAGGACCACATCGAATAAGTAGTTACTGCACCTTGCATTGTATTCCTTCCATTTATCTGGATGCTGCATTAGTTTCTGATGGGTGTTCTCGATTTCCTCTCGGACCTCAGAGAAATCTTTCCTCGCTGTGTCCAGGGTCTGGTGGACAGGGTCACCTTCAGGGAGCTTTTGACAAAGTTCCTCCATAAGCTGCAGCCTTTTCTCACAGATGGACTGGGGACCCTTTTCCCTAAAGAAGGCCTAAAGTTTAAAAAAAACAACACAGTAATTTACTTGGGAACAAGTGTGATAGTGTTTTTTTACAAAGGAAAATAATAAATGTATGAGAAGATAAATCAAATCACTGCTGACTGAGAGCAGTATCTGTTTGACACTAACCACAGGAATCAAAATCTTCCCACGCTGCTTCACAGCAGTGAATTTGCACTGAATTATTTCACTCTGAGTTAATCAATACATGAAGCTCAGCCTGCCGAGCAGCCACTCTGCACTCACCCTGTGCTCCTTGATGAGCCTCTCGCTGCCCATGCCAGCCAGGTGGCGGTTCTCTCTGGTCAGCTCCGCCTGGCACTCCTGCAGCGGCACCATCAGCTTGCTCCTCTCCACCTCAACTTTAAGGTGCAGGATGTGAAAGGGGGCGTCTGTCTGAATATCCTGGCAAATGAGAAGTGCACTAATTATGAGGCAAGATTCACAATTATGCAGTTATATGCAGTTTGTTTCAAGCAATGTTTTGACTAATGCTGAAAAATGCCACATACAATTTTGTTTTTGTATTATTGTAAAAAAAAAAAAACAACACACATTATACAACTTATTATATAACTTCAGAATTGATTTTAAGGATATACTCATTACTTTTAAAGCACTTCATAGTCTTGCACCATCATTGATTGTCATGCCCCAAATCTTGCACGC
This sequence comes from Plectropomus leopardus, assembly GCF_026936395.1. Classification (NCBI taxonomy): domain Eukaryota; kingdom Metazoa; phylum Chordata; class Actinopteri; order Perciformes; family Serranidae; genus Plectropomus; species Plectropomus leopardus. Next base: position 8,557,668 of record NC_142189.1, read on the forward strand.
AGGATTACAATCATGACAAATAATTGCAAAATTACATAAAAATACTAAACTGGAGGAAAAAAGCATGAAATCAAAACATGGTCAAGATAAATCATTAATCTGGACAACAAAAGCTGGAGAACATATTATCACAACATGCTGACAGCTAGCCCTGTATAATTGGTATCAAATCATGTGCGTGTGCAGTTAAAAAACAACACTACTCAATGCACTAACCTTCCAGTGTTTGTGCAGTTTCCTGACTGTTTCCTGTAGTGACTGCTGCTCCTGCTCTGGCAAAATATCTGTCAGCTCATCACAAGCCTTGAGGAATGTATTCAAGACGCGCTGGTCCAGCTGACCAAAGAACTCCTGCAAAAAAAATTAAAAAAAAAAAAAAAATAAAAAATCAAGACCTCATCATTGACACACTTTTTTTACAAAGATAGGTCATGTCTTCTGTGCATGTATCATTAATTCTCTGCTTAAATTATACATATAATCCCCCGTTTTTGTTGCATATACCTATGCTGCCCACACTGTATGTGCAGCTACGTATGGCACTGGCAACCCATAATGGTTAAACTGTACCGCCCTGAGTCTTACCGTGTGTTTTTTGAGCAGCTCCTCTGGGTTGCCTCTTTCTGTCAGACAGCTCTGTGCCATTTTTAGAACCTTCTCCAGCTCAACCCGCGACTCATCAAACCTCTTCATGAGGCTGCTGTTTGCCTCCACATGCTTCCGCCACTCTGTAGATTCCTTAATCATGGCCTCAACACACAAAAAAAGTCATTTTTAATACTAAAAGACTTCTAAGAGCTGAATGAACATTAAAAAGGCCTTGACATTTAATGTACCTGTGAGGAAGACTGAAGGTCTGCTACTCTTTTTTGCAGAAGACTCATGTCCATGTACTGGAGGGTTTTACTGCAGCTCATTATTTTCTGGATGTTCTGGTGGTTTCTTTCTATTGCTGTCAGACACTTCTTACAGCTATGTGTGAAGGTCGCCAGCTCCTGAATGACAAGCAGCGTGTTAGTCATCTTTTCATACCTAGAGGATTTTCAGTCTAAAAAATGCTGACAAATGCTTTTTTTTATCTTTATGTACGTTTCTGAAAACCATTTAACAAAGCTGAAACTGTATCATATTATAACTCTTAATATTAGCTACCTGACACTTCTGTTTAAAGTCAACTGGTGACTCAGATTCGGAGGTGCTGGTGATATGACTGGCCTTCTCCAGAGCCTGGTAGAAACCTGTGATGTTCTTCTCCATTTCTTCCAGTGGAGGTAACAGAGACTGTGATTCCCTCAGCAGAGGCAAACATCTCTCCCTTACCTGATCAGAGAAAAGCATGTTGATTAAGCTGAAACACAGATGACATTTATGCAGTTTGGGATCTTAAATCAGATGCAGCAAACACCAACACATTTTAACACCATGCCAGGAATAAACTCTGTTTAATATGTGTATTTGCATATCATTTGCAATTTGGCAGCACTAAGTTTCACTATGATTCAGCAAATTTTAATCTGTTTCCACTGTAGAAATTACCTGCATTACTTATTTACCCTTGTAATGTCCTTGCAATTGCTATACACCTTTTGTCCTCTGGGGTCATTCTGACCCCGCCCTGTTTTGACTGTTATTTAAAGCATATTGTATAAATTATCAATCAATTCTGTGTTACACCTTTAGTCTTACTTCAGTCCAACCCATTATCATACATCTTTCCCTTTGTTTTGGAATTTAGGGCCAATAGACCTTGTTTACATAAGTATAAAAAATATGTTTTGATAGCAAAAGATTTCATTTGGGGTCAGATTGATCCCAAGGACAACACGAGGGTTTATTTAAGCTTTGGTTCAACTTTGAATAAGATAGTTTGGTTTGTACTCAGGTAAATTATTCTGGTTAAGGTTAGGATAAGGTTTGCTTAATTCTATGTAAAAAGAAAGTAAGAAAGAAACAAAAGACAAGAACACCCTACTCCAGGGAAAAAAAAATAAGTTATGAGCACTCTAAATACAAACTGGCTTTCAGTATCAGCCTTAAAAAACCACTAGTTTAACTACATTGAACAAACAAAACTTTTGGGTTCACCAAGTGATGCCTCTGAGCCCAAAATACTTTTTCCCATTAATGTACATTGTGAAAGAGACATGGGTCTTTTTTTTTGAGTGTCAAAATGACTCTTTTCACTATCTAGATTTGATCCATTTGGTCCGATAACATTTTTAAAGTCTTGAGGAGTCAGAAACCAAAAGTTTGCTGCTACCCTTGTAAAGTTTCTACTGCTCCCTCTAAGGGCTCAGTGATGCAGAATGTAATTAACAATCTATGTAATTTTATACTCAGGAAGTAAAATGTTTATGGCTTCATGCACCAGTGAGTAGTTTTCATAGGAATGAACAGAGCCCTACCTCCAACTCTATATCCATTTCCCTTCATACATTCATGGTATACACACACTTGCACACATAAAAAGAGAAAGAAGAGAAGCTCAACAAGGGCATGACTTCATATTGCATAATGACATGCACACACCTTGCTCAGCTGCTCTTTGATCGAGGCCATCACAGCCATCATCTGTGAAACCTCCTCCTGTGGAGTGTCTTTGGTCAACAGCTGAGCAGTGCGGCTCGCTGCCTTACAGGCGGCTTCCATAGCTGGCACTTTGTGCTTGATTTCCTACAGTAAGTCGGGATAAAGAGTGTAATGATTTTTCTTTGCACAGAAGATAAAATAAAAATCCAGAAAAGGATGAGCGAATCGGCTGCTCACCTCAACATCTTGAACAAAGGCTCTGACGTTCAGGAAAGATACTTGGACAGGAGCAGTCATCTTCTCGTTGGTTGCATCCATGAACATTTTCAGTGTATTAATACCATCCTGGTAGTCTTGTCTCAACTTGTCAACTTCATCTGCCCTTGCATACTTCCAATGAAACAGAAGACGACAGGACAGTTAATTTTTATCAACTTTGAAAACTGAAGCTGATGTGAAAGAAGGTATTATTATATTATTTTTTAACAATAAAGTTGCTCAAACAGCATTTACATGTTTGACTTTGACAAACAGCTCCCTCCATCTCCCGTTCAGAAGGAGAAGCTGCTGCTTCAGATCTCGTGAGACTGTGTCATCACAGGTTTCAATGAGAAAGTTCCCAGCGTCATTCATGTCCATGTGCTGCTGCATCCAATGAGAAAGGTTCCTGAAGAAATCCTGACAGAAGAAAAGAAAACAAATATCATAGCTGCAGAAACACACATGCTCTGTGACCATTCAAAGAAACATTTCTCGTAATTTTTGGCAGCACAATATAAGCTGTATTTTACAAAAAATACTGTTTTTCATTATCAAGCATCTGTGATTGTACTTACCCGTTTGGCATTCTCTGACTGATTGAGCATCTGCTCACCGTCCTCTAGCCAGGCCTGCAGAGACGCCACCGTGCTGCTGTACTTCTCCCAGTTAGAGATCACCTCCTCCAGCATGCTGCGAACACTCCGCACCTCCAAAGCCAGGTGCTTCCACTGAGCTGTGGCATCATTGAGGAATTTACTTACCCCTTCTGCTTCATCAACTGAAAGTAAAATATAAAAAAAGTTCAGTTTATTGAAACCAACACCAGTATCAAATGTACAGATTTACAAGAGGAGCAGATTATGTCTGATGATCATTCAGCCATTTGGTTGATGCTATGGTCTGTTAGGTCGGGAAGATCAAGCTAAAATAGCATTCCAACTGATGAAATTATTGCTACTTTTTCATGCATAAGGCAATATTATGATTTTGCAGGTCTCAGAATTCAATGTATGTTAGAAAAGAAAAGTGCAGCCCCACAATTATGAAGAGAAACGGCTCAGGTGACAGGCAAAGTTAAGGTTTTAAAGATTGTCAGGCCGTATTTGGACTTACCTCTGTTACAGGTCTTAGACCCTGTAACATGAAATCGATAATAAGACTTTTTACGATGAGCCCAAGCAGATTTATATTTACATTTACAGACATAACAAACAAGTTGGTAGTAAAACAGAAAAGACTCTTACTTGAACTGTCAGACTTTACATAAACCTCTGCAGCTTGTTTGAGGCCTGTGAAGATGATCTCATACTGCTCAAAGAATCTGTGGCCTTCTACAAAAGTCTGAAGCAGAAAATCAAACATAGAAACAAAGATTTAACAATTTGACAGACAAAGTGACATTCAAATGCCACTAAAACACCAATAAGTTCTACTTACAAGGTAGGTTTGCAGCAGGAGTTCGACAGAGTCCCGTCTGCCGTATTTAATAATCCAGGACTTCAGCTTTGACTCAGCCAACATAAGAAATGCCATCAGTCGATACTTCATTTCCCAGAATTCCAGTTTAATCAAGTGACCATATGATGATGTGGACACAAAATTGAACCTGAAAATTCAACAGACGTTCAAAAATCTAGGGCTGCAACTCTCATTTATTATCATTAAAAATTAAAGGTCCAATGTGCAGGATTTAGTGGCATCTATTGGCAGAAATTGTATATGTGTTATATTCGTATATATCTTTTCATTGGTTTATAGTATGTCTCCATCTGCTAGTATGCATAATATGATGTTAATTCCACCACAGAGGAGATTAAAGACCACTAAAATTAAGTGGGAAAAGGTTGATATATTGATATCAGTATCGGTTATTGGCCAAATGAGATGTTATATATTGGCATGTTGGATATTGGCAAAAAATCCAATATCGTGTATCCCTAAATTTTAAAATTAACTCACAAGACAATGTTATCAGGTCTTACCGTTCAGCCATATCTTGGAGCTGCTCGGGTGGAACAGGTACCCCGTTCACTGATCTGTCCCTGTGAATCTGGTGAAAGGTTTGTCTGTGCGATTCCAAGTTTTTTAACACCTCCTGCAAAATTAAATCACATAACATCACTTCTATGTTCTACTCTCCTGTTTGGATACCTAACAGATCAAGAACATGGTACAGTAAGTATCCAAACACACTTAAAGTCAAGCATCTGCTGCGTTACCTTATGCTGCTCTAGTTTTCTGTGCAGAACATTGGCTGTCTCCTCGTGAGCATGCTGGATGGGAATGTCCTCTCTCAGAGCCATCTCAGCCCTGTGAAGCCAGGCTCCGATCACTCCCAGGGGACCGGGCAGAGACTTGTCCAGATGGATGTGCCAGTCCAGCAGCTGCAATTGAAAACCATTAAAAAACCCACTCTGCCAAAGCAAGATCCCGCCATAGAGGAGGCTGTGCTGATCAAAACATGTCCACATGTTCACAAGCAATCACGCTACAAAGGAGTCTAGACGAGCTGCGGATGTCCAGAGGGGCGGACTAACCCCAAAACAAAACCTCCTCTGTTCCCGTCTCCTCCTCTCTGAACAAACTCTTATTCAAACGCTTCCATCCCACTGAACTTTGACTGGCAGCCAGTGACGGGAGCTTTCTCTCATTATGATCACTTTCACTGTGGTAATGCAATTTTCAAGTAAAAAAAAATAATGAGGAAAAACAAACTGGAAATCTATATTTACTCTAATGTTCTGTTTAATGTAGGTATGATTAATTATCATAATTAATTCTGCTTTCTTTGTGGCTTGGTTATAAATTATTCATGATGTGTAGAAGTATGCAGTACAATTACCCTGGCGGATACACGGTCCCATGCCTGTTTGACCAGAGCCTGGTCCACGGACAGCTTGCCGTCTCTGTGGACTGGCTGCAGTAGTGGATCTGTCTGCTTTTTCTTCATTTCATACTGTACACGGAAGCTCTTGAATGCCTGCAACAAAAAGATAAAATTAGAGTGGTGAGGGTAGATGAATGTCTTTGTCAAAGCAGAATGTTATCTAACAGTGCACTTTGTCTTTCCGAGTCTGACTCACCTGATATTTGTCAGTGAGGTTTCCCTCTGCTCCCTGGGCCCGAAGCACATCTCTCTCCAGCTGATCTAAAAACACCTTTAGCTCTCTCAGCATCTTCCGCTCCTCTCTCTGTCACAGTCAGGGAACAAGCAGCTTAGAGTCACAGGAACAAACTGGTTTTAATCCTTTTTTCCTCAAATGAGCATGCCAATATGTTAAGAAACTCACACCAAACTGACATTCCAGAAATACCTCTCTATTCCTTCAAGCTCTACATTTTAACACAGATTAGTCATGGTAGAAGGAAAGGGGTAGGGACACTAGTATCTTCTTAAAACCTTCCGATTGTTATTTTAGTGAAACATACCTCAAGCATTTGCTCTATATCTTGGGGACCAAACTATCCAGGAAAGCAGCAAGGCACACAAAGAGATGCAAACACACCACAAAAGGCATTAGAATAGCAAGGAGAAAAAAAACAAGCAAAGTGGATGGAAGATGGGATGAGGGCGAGGTGGGAACACACTCCATGCAGAGAGCATGCAGCACTATGACCTGAACTCTCACCTGAAGCACTGGCACTGACAGTGCAAAAGTTGGAATTGAGCCAAGAAGCAGCTTAATGTGCACAAAAAAATGAGTAGATGGAGAAATTAAATGAGCGTGATGATGGGAAACAAAATCTTGATGATTTTTTTACTGCTGTGTTCATGCTGCGATTATTTTGATTCATGAGAGCTTTATGAGATAAAATGACAAATATGAAGAATTGCAGGCACAGGCTTACAACCAATAAGCACAGCATCAGTTGAAGGGTAACTTCATTTGTTTTCAACTTGGATCCTGTTTCCCCATGTTTTTGTGACTAATTGGAACAACAGTTTTCAAAATTGTTCCAGTATTCAGTGAGATCGCTGCAATCTGAAAAAGCGAAACAGGCAATCTAATAATAATGGGCAGATCCACACCATAAAGTTACATCTTTTTAAATTGCTTGTTTTTTGCTACTGAAGGGCTCTGACGTTATTAGAAGACTCCCTGCAGAAATAGACCTTTTTGTCAAAGAGTAAGATACTTTTTGTTTAACCAAAAACAGCCCGAAATCGCTATCACAGTTTTTGCACTGTTGCAACAATCATCCTTAAATAAACCCTTAATTCCCTCAGTGAGATGTGAAAGTATGCTTGCTCTATACACACTAAAATTACTGTTAATTTAAATGGAGTCTGGTGAGTTTGGTGATGGCGATTTTGGGGCTGTTTGTGGTTAAAGAATAAGGATCTTATTCCTAAACAAGAACGTCCCCATAAGGATCTTTTCTATAATGTTGACAGACACTTAAAATAACAATATGAGCCTGTCAGTGGCAAAAACAAGCACTTTGGGTGAATGTAAAATGAAGCGCACAAATGCCCCAAATAGTTACAGAGCAGCCTCTTTGGCCATTGCCAGCTGCAGCGCTCTTGCTCAATATTTGTCCAGTTTCAAAAGTTATTATTTCCATGAGTTCATTAAACACAAAACTTGGGCAAACAGGGTCTGTGTTGAAAAATACCAAACTTTCCCTTTAAAGCATGTTTTCATATGCTGTTCATCTCTAACGGTCATTCTTGATGAATGATGAGGCACAAGTCAATTTTTGTGAAATGTGGATGGCAACAATATATACAACTACATGGTTAAATCATTACACATGAAGTTAAATATCCATACTAAAGAATTTAGCAGTAACACAGTGATTTTTCCCTGGATGTGTACTGATCTCAGTATTCAGTATAATAAGCTTTTAACGAAATACCTCATCCTGCTGTCCATCAGTCTCAGAGTGGTGGGGGTTTGGGTAGTGCTTGAGGAACTGAGCCACATACGTCATGATGGATTTCTCATCTGGTTTGTCTACATCCACATCTGCAGACCAACGCAAACATTATATGATGCACATGATGAAACTTTATACAGAAAATAAGGTAATGCAAATGTCTTTTAGGGCCTCTTTAACATGACATCATACCTGTAGAAATGAAGTGTAGATATGACAGAGCCATTAAATTTGGTATTAACATAATATGAACTTTAAAAAAAAACATTTTGCATCCTCAAGAGGATAAATCTCCTCAAGCCTGACAGTTAATTATACACATCTACTTTTGTCTCCATCCTTGACCTGATGTTTCTAGAAATCGGGGTCAAGCTCCCATAAAAGCAGAGACGTTTCAGTGTAGCTCTTTGTGCAATAAAGCATCACAACTCTGCCGGGGAAGACAGGACTGCAGAGACACTGCAGACTGCTTCACTTCCACAGACTAAAACTCAGAGCCACAAGTAACCACAGCATTTTAATCCTCTGGAGGGTTTCAACATACATATTGTCAAAAAGACTCATGCAGAATAGACTGACAGAGTCACACAATGTTATTAATCTAACTGATACTGTATACATATGTGCTGTGTTTATGTCTAAAACACTAGCAAACTTCAAACTTAATTACTTAACACCCACATCCAGTGCTATTATGTTTGATTAGACATGATAGCATTGAAAACACTGAAAATCATTAATGCAAGCAGCAGGAGAGGTCAAGGGCACCTTCTGGGTCCAGCAGGCGGGGAATACCAAGTTCATTTTCTGCAAGTGCAAAGGCGTCTTCCAAATTCTCCCTGTTGCTCCTCCTCCGCACCACCTCCATGTCCACCAAATCTGGCCTGATGGCGTGCACCACCGACTGGAACGCAACACCATCGCGCCAGCTGGGACCAAAGTCCTTCACCTCAATTCCATGATACCTGAAAATCACATGTGAGCACCGAGACATTATGTATTCTGTATCTTATACAGTATATAGAAACTGTATATACACCCATATCTATAAACATTTTGTAACACCTGGCCAAAAACGTAATCTGAGAGTGACATACTTGGCTGCTGTGCACTGCACCCATCTGAGCAGGGCCTTCTTGGCATTGCCCTGAAACTTGTTAACCACCTTTCGCTTCATGGGAGGGCTTCCTGCTTCAGAGCTGGCTAAACTCTCCACAGAGGAGTTGCTGTTGGACAGGGCCTGGAGGGCTGGCAGGTTGCTGGTTAACTCCTCAATCTAGGCGAAGAACAACAACAATGGGAAAAGAAGAGGTTGCTTTGTGACCATAGAAACAAGAAAAGAAAATGGTAAGGCTGCATGATTGTGGCCAAACTAATAATCACGATTATTTTGATTGATACTGAGATTACAATTATTCGTATGGAAAGACATTTTATTGCACATTTACAATTACATATACAGCACTGCTTTAATTTCCATATACTAGTTGATAAACAGATGATTTTCATTTTACCTGTCTGTATTTGCAACATTCAGGAGAGATTTTCATGTGCGCATAGTGTTATGACAGCTCTTCATAAGTGGAAGCTGGCTGATAGTTTTGGAGGTCCTTGATTTAATATGCAGCACCATTTCCATGGATGGAGCATGAATTTTAAACAATAATGTTGCAGTTACTTATATTCCTTTAACTGTGGGAAGCTAAAATCATGATTGTGATTCATCTTTGATAGATTGTGCAGCCGTATGCAGCTCTATGCTTAAAGTACACTAGTGTATGTAAAGTCATGGAACAATAGACAGACCATGATGTTTCAGAAACAGCCCAAAATTATTATCACCAAACCCACCAGATTCCATTAAAACAGAAGGTAATTTTATCATCCTGAAACGCATTCATTTGACAGAAACAAAATAAAGCTAATAAAAAAAGAGCATGGTTTGTATTTTCACTATTTCAACTATCACCAACTCTGGTTTATAATAAATAAAAAACAATTAACTCACCCGGTTAAATGTGAGAGTATGCTGACTTTAAACAAACTAAAATTACTGTTTTTTCAAATGGAGTCTGGTGGATTTGGTGATGGTGATTTCCAGGCTGTCTCTGGTTTAACAAAAGCCATGCTGAGCAAAAGCAGTGAGCGGAGTAAGCACAGTTAGTTAGTTTGGGGATTTGGGGATTAAATCACCTGGAAGTAGAGGATAACCGTCCATATCAACCCAAGGACAATTGATGGTCGTCCATCTGCGATGTCAGTGGCATGAATGTTAACGAGTTTGATCTGAAACAAAAGCCAAGCAGAGGATTATTCTGGAAAGTAAGTCACATGCAGACTGTCTGGGGATTTCTTTTTTTCAATTTAACCAACAGAAACTCTAATAAGTTTCATTCTGTCAAAATACACATTGCAAGCTCAAACTTTTCTGCTCAAAGTCATCAAAGTCAGGCTTTTGATGCAACAGTGAAAAGTGAACCAGAAGAAAAGAAAGAATTCAACTAAAACACAAGACATTTGAGCTCCAAAAAAAAAGAGAAGAGAACTGTGTTGAACTCGGAATTAAAGGAAAAGCAGAGGTACCACAGCACTGCAACCCTTGCACTGGAAACATTTACAGTTTGCCATATTTACATCTCTGCATTTGAACAGCTCAGAATAGTACACAAATACACATCCATTGTTCTAGTCAAAATGCATCAAAATGCATGTCAGTAGAAAAGCGTAATGACTACATGTACTGAAACAGAATGGCTGTATCCAAGCTTTGCTTTGTACACATCGTGCATCAAATGAAAAGAATGCATACAGTATGTCATCACACAGGGTGTTTAATGGCGACTGACCGGAGATCCTCGATACACAGACTGAAGGCGCACGTGATGGGAGAGAAATCACAACAATGTAAGTCTCAGTCCTCAGGGAACCCGGATGAAAGTGGGACACAGGCTTCATACAGCCAAGGGATTTTAGAGCTAGGTTATGTAATCAAGAAGTCCTATTTCTATCTGCTGCTTTTCTGAACATAGAGCATGTTGCACAGACCTTATGCGCACTAACAAATAACTAATCAACAGATTTTTCTTAGGAGCTCTGGACTTCTTTTACACATGCCACTGTTTTTCTCTAGCATGATATTTAGTTCGGAAAAAATACTTTAAAACATTTAAAAGGTGAAACTGCTGATAAGATTGATGGTTTACCTTTCTGCCTTCGAGGAATTTAAGTGCTGTGCCGATGTTGGAAACCCAGTGGATCCTCTTCAGCTGGCGACCTTGCTCACGGGGCTTAAGATGGAGAGGACAGAGAGTGAAAATCAAGTTAGCTGAGACAGCCTCATCATTACAGCTGAGGATATCTTCATTTTAAACATGGTGAGGAATCAACTGCTGATTGTTACTAAACCACTCACTTTGGTTGGTCTGGTTGCACAATTTGATAGTAAAAGTGGCTTAGGGGTATTAGCATGGCTTTTCTTCCATAAATTAACTGGTGAGTGCTAAAGCTGCTTTAAGCAGGGTTCCTACAGCTTAAGGCACGTGAGATTCAAGGCTTTTTAAAGACTTTTTATTTGCCACTTGGATTGCAATTTAAGACCAATTTTACAACCACTGAAATTGAAAATCAGTTGCTTGGGGAACATATAAAAAAAATAAAATACTTTTTGGTGTCATTCATGCTAGGGTATTTTGGAAGATTTTATTTGTTTAAAATAATAATAATAATAATTATTTTTATTATTATTAAAGAAAATAAAAGATGGCAACTGTTATGTAATGTCAGAGAAAAAAAAAATCTAAAATCTGATTTCCCATTTTAAGACATTTAAATAACAACTATGGCCTTATTTTTAGTTTAATTAATTCAGTGCCTTTTAAGATATTTTAAGGACCCACAGGAACCCTGACTTTAAGAGAAAACGTATAATACTGTGCTTTAAAACATGAGTGAGAAGCGGCTGCAGTTAGATCTGTGTGAAATTTTTGGCCGGTAAGAACCAGCAGGGGTTCATTCCTCCGTACAGCAACTGAAAGCATCAGGCAGTGTTCACCGTGACATGCAACTGAGTCATTTGCCAACTAACAGCTTTGCGGATGACATGGCAGTTTGTTTCAAGACAGGTCTGATTACTAAATCCCTATCAGAGTCTGGGCCAGTGTATATGTGTGTGTGGGCTTGTGTTGCTGTTTTTCTGAGGACTGATTTCAGCTTCAAACCACTGTTATGAGGACATTTGTGCACTGCAGGGACATTTAGGCAGGCTAAGTACAGATTAGGGTAAGAGTTGGGTTCAATTAGTTCTGGTGGGGGAGGTCAGGGTTTGGGGCTGGGGGATGCATTATGCCAAAGAGGGTTCTTACAAATATGCAAAGATGAACATGCATGTGTGTGTTAGGGAGGGAGAGAATAGGAAGAAACAGACACAAGTGAGCCAGCAGCTTCTCACAGCGGGAAGGGTCAGATCTAAATTATCTCACTGCAATTTCTGCACAGTGATGCTAATGTGCTTCAATGATTAATGTGAGCAACAGCAATTTTATCCCAAGTTGTGATGTCTTAGTTTTGTATGGATCTAGCAAAGATAGAATAGAATATATATATAGAGAGAATAAATATACAATCTTTAATTAGGTTTTGGTTGCATCTTGGTTCAGTTGTCACTGTTTAGGTTGAGTAAGTATTACAATAAATAAATCACAGTTGTAAAATGTGGTTTTACGCATTTGTCTAAGCAATCTTTTATGAATTTACAGTACATAGTCAAACACTTGTTCAATATTTTCCTCCAAAAGACTGAATAAAATCAAACATTTAAGGATTTATTATGTGAATTTAACTGGTTGCATTCAATGTCATCCCTGATGATCTCCTAAACTTAAAGGGACAGTTTATCCCCAAGCCCAAAATATGTATATTTACTCTTACCTATAGGGCTAATTATCAGTCTTAATAGTTTTGGTTTGGGTTTGAGTGTTGGGATATCAGCTGTAGAGATATCTGTCTCTGTCCAATACAATAAAACTAGATGGCACTCAGCTTGTGGTGCTCAAAGCGCCAAAAAATACATCCAAAAAAACTGAACAGAAATGTCTTTTTCCTGAAATCATGACCCATGTAGGAAGTGTTTTCTTCCTACCAAACTACACTCGCCAAATGAATCACTATGCAGAAGGAAGTGTGCATCTACTCATGGACAAGAGGCTCATGCTTATGACATTGCAAGATGTAAACACTGCTGTAATGTCTGCTAGCTCAGTGGTACTAGGTGAGCTAGCAGTAGATGCACAATTTCTTTTTTGGGCACTTTGAGCAACACAAACCAAGTGCCATTTAGATCCATTATTTGAAAGAAGGCCAACATCTCTCCAGCCAATATCTCCATCACTCAGCAACTAACACCAAAACAATCTAGATTGATAAAAAGCACTACTAGTAAGAGGAAAAATATATATTCTTCATTTTGGGATAAATTGTCTCTCATCTCAGATAACTACCAGGCACTATCTTTGCTGCTTAGCTTTGGCTTTGAAAAGTATTTTGTTGCTGTAAAGACCAAATAGCAGCACAGTTCTGATTTGTTCAAACTTTTAACTTATATATATTTATATATATAATGTAGTGAATTTGTATGCTGATTTCATGTTTTAAACCATAAAATAAAATAAAATATATTGACAACAAGGCATTATACAATGTAGGGGATCAGCACATACATGTGCAAGGTGATTTGAGGGTGAAAATGTGTGCCTTGATTAACATATTCATTATTTCAAGTGGTTTTTTATAAACGGTGGCTCATCCCCTTTAATAAATCCACACTTAAAATCAAGCAAAATAAAAATTATTTAAGCATCTGCAAGGTAAGAATCAGGTTCAACATGTAATGTAAAATTGTAATAATAATGTAAAGTACTACTTACTAGTCTTTGACCAGACAGAACCTCCAACAGAGCCAAAAGCTTCACCCCATCTTTGATGTCCTCAAAAAGGTCGTTAACCTCTAGTGGGGGTTTATACTGGAGAGAGGAAACACAACATTAACAGCACAGAAAGTAATCATTACAACAAAAATAAAACATTTTAATAATGAGAAATGAAGAAGTCTTGAAAACCATTGGATTTGTAGACCCAGTAATGCTGCACTGTTAGTTCTATGGTGTGAAAAGGATATTGGTATTCTAATCCATTAGCAGGGTGAGGAGAAACCAAATGCTGTTTGTGAGAAACAGGCTTGTTAGCAACAACCACAGAGCCTCCCTGCAGCTGAAAAGATGGTGCCTTTCTCCTCAGCAGTGGCCTGGTGCCCAGTCCTGAGGCGATGCCACTCATTTAACCCTAATTGGACTGTCTCCTGATATCATATCCACACATTTATAAAGCTGCACAACCTCCAGCATGAGTGACAGTGTTATAACCTTGTGTGTTACACAAGCATTATTGTATAAGTAAATGAAACAGATGTGTCTTTTTTCAGCATAATGGACTTTTAATTAAAAGGAAAGCTCGCCATGGGAATTCTTTATTTGGCACCATATACAGGCCATTTCACAACTCAACATACTCCATGACAGGATGCAGTTGGCTGCCTATTTGGGGCAAAGCAGTGTGAAGAGGCGAGCGTCTGTCCTGTTATTCTGTACATGCACACTCCTCCTCCTACCGTCACAAAGGCACGGTAGAAGGTGTTTCAGAAGGTGCCGCAATTTTTTAAAATTCATCTGAACAACACAGGCAAGGCAAGTTAATTTATATAGCACATTTTGGCAAAGTGCTTTACATAAAACGTCAAAAGCATTAAGACAAAGCGCAAAAGAAACACATTAAAGGACATTTAATTACTATTAAAAATGCCATTAAAGAGCTAGAGAATATAAAATAGAAACAAGTGAACATTTACTTCGACAAGTAAAAAAAAACAAAACAAGAATAACAATAAAAGTGCATTGTAAGAAATGAATAAATATTTGATGTGATAAAAGGCAGCGGCAAGCTAAAAAGTCTTCAGTGCTGATCTAAAAGAATTGAGAGTTGCAGTGGACCTGCAGTTTTCTGTAGGTTTGTTCCAGAAATGTGATGCATAGAAACTAAACAATGCTCTGCCATGTTTAGTCTTAACTCTAGGGATGCAAAGCAGATCCCTCCAAGAAGACCTGAGAGGTCTCGACGGTTCATAGTGTAGCAGAAGGTCAGAAATGTATTTAGGGCCTAAACAATTCGGTACTTTAAAAACAACAGTGGTACTTTGCAATTAATTCTCTGACAGACAGGAGGTCAGTTACTGATTCAAAACATGCTCTACTTGTTGATGTAAACCTGTAAACCTTGAGGGAAATAAAATAAAACTGGTTAAAAAAAATACTGTTCAATTAACCCTGCAACTAAATATCCATTAGAATTGTATGAGTGTGCATACAGGTATGTATGAGGAGTTTTTAGTTGAATATACTATTTGACTATAAAAAAAAGTAGTCTGTTCTCATGCCCTGTTCCTTCATATATATACAAAAAGTAATGCATCACAATTCGAATATAACCCACATAATCGGGCAAGGCTGCAAACACATGACCAATGCATTGACTGAAGTAAAGAAATAACGAGTCCCCATAAAGAGGTAGGTCAGGGTAGTGGATAAAACACAAGACTTTTCCCAAGGAGACCAGTGTTCAGATACATGTAAAACCAAATGAACACTGAGAAATTTTAAGGTTCACTGTCACCATTTTTCCTTTCCCAAACCTAACCAACACATCTGTGCTTGTCTTAAGCTTTTCTGTGTGACTTAAAGTTAAGTATGTAACTTTACATTAGATACATATCATCATTCACAGGGTTCTAATTCAGCAGATATCACACAAACCGATGTATGTGCATTTTTAAAAAATATCATACAAATCTTACACAATCAAACAAAAATAAATTATGTCATTATGTAAATCATTCCCACCCTGGAAAATATATTAACTCAGCACCAGCGTCACATGAGACTCCCTAACAGTGGAAAAACTGTGAAAATCACAGGAAAGATGCTGAGTAATACAATATCAGGGGAAATGGACACAGAGGCTGAAGGGAAAGTGTGACTGCTAGAGGAAGTTCAAACTTAGATAATACACACTTTCACCCATAAACAGGAGATTCCTTTCAGACTTACATTCATCATTTATTCAAACACATAAAACTATTACAAGAAAGCTTTTGCTCACTGACAAGAAAAGTCATGTCTATTGAAAACGTTCCTCCTAAATAAGCCAGTGTCACTCATACAGTGTAAATAAGACTGTTTGAGTGCTCTCTCATGATGTAGCTTATGCTACATTAGTCCTATTGGTATGCACAGTGAGTGAGCTTGAGCGCAGTGCATGAATAATGAAGAATAGACCAACAGAGCGTCTCTGCGTTGGCCCGCCACATAACTGAGATTCTTCTAAAGTTTTAGAAGCCACCCTTTGAACTAATTGTGGGCAGATCGGGCTCAACAAAAGGCCCCTCTAAACTGAATCTCTTTGCTAGGTTACAGACTTAAACCCCTGCAGCGGTGTCTGACTAGTCCAACACTGTGCTGTGTCATCAGTGACTCCAGTCCCACAGAGATCACTCATTCCTATTCTGAAACCCGACCACTTCTTCGGTGTGCAAAATCTAATACAGTTTGTTATTTTCGGGTCACAGTATGAAGTAACGCAGCATGTGTTATTGTTATTTACATGCATGAACCTTAGAAGCAGACGACGGCCTACAGGGAACTGTCCTCACCCTCCTGCTCTCCATCTGCACACCGCATCACTATCCCTGCCAATCCTGTCCACAAATACACACACTCACATGAATAACAAAACACCCACACACATACCTACACACTCATACACAGCGGGCACACACAAACACCTAATACACAACATACCACACACACCAGTTTTTGAATAATTCCATTATACCTCCCGTATGTCCACATAAACACACTCCACTAGAGGTGCAGAAGCTCATCCAAGTATAAAGGCCTCTAGTGAGCCTCTTTTCTGCACTGTGAAGATGCATCTGAGCTCTGCTTTGTCATCTTACCAGCAATGCAACAAGCAACATGACCTTTATATGGTTCTCTCAGGAAAACACAACAATCATAGGTTTACTCTACAGAGGATGTGTTCCCTTCCTATCACTGGATCCAGCAATCTGTCACTGTAAACAAACCCGTTTCTACTTAACATGATTTTAAATGCTTAAGAACAAAGGTAAATGGTGTCATTATTTACAGTTAACTGGATAAATTAAATTATCTTGTGCAGTGTTATTAGTGGCTATTATTGCTGCATGGCGAAGCTCGTCTTGCAGTCGGCTCCCTCCACAGACGTGACGGCTCTGTAGCCTGAAATACCATACACCAAAGAGAAGCTACACGATCATCATGACGAGCAATAAAACATCACGAGCCTCTCTGATGTAAAAGGTCAAACATAGCACAGCCTCCAACTTACTTGTGATGTAACTGCTTTGACAATTTGTTTAGCATGAGCCTGATGAGCTTGTAAAATCCTGCAGTCTTAAGCCAAGTGATTTATGACAGCCATGTAGGCAGCGGAGAGTGTGGCTGGAAATTCACACTTACCTTTGCTAAATGAGAGTTGATCCATTTTGTGAAGGTTCTCTTCTGCACCGCCTCTTGCTCATCTGAAAATTAAAGGCACAGAGGGCACGTCAATGCATGGAAGACGCCACATGCCGTTGACAGTTGACTGTTAAAACCCCGTACTTGAGACTAAAGGAGCTGTTGATATTTTTAGAGGACATACAACCAAGTGGGGAGAATACACACAGCAGGACTTGATGATCAGAGATTACAGATTTGTTCTTACAGAGACGCGGCAGTTAATTGATTCTAGATATGGCTGGGTTTATAGCAACCGCAGAAATATAAAACACATGAAATATTAATTCCTAACTATAACTTTAGTCAGTTATAGCGCTTGTAGAACTCCTGCAACCAGAATCATACTTTATTCAGCCTCATGCGAGGATGTCAAGTAACATTTCAGCAGCCCTGCACCAAACATGTTACAAACTATGAATCTGCGATGTGAATAACACATGCTTGCCAGTGCTAGCATAATCAATGCTCCTGAGAAGTGCTCTTAAAAGGAGGTCATACAAGGAGATTAGAGAATGAACGTAGATGGAATTTCTACAAACATATCTTGCAAGCCCCCTCTGTGCTCAGTAATGACATGCGTGATTGTTTAGGTCACCCCCAGCCTCTTTTGTAGTCTATTAATATATTCAGTCCCGAAGCTTCATGCATTATGCAGCATGTATACCAGTACAACTGATTTCTTTGGTGCTGCTGTTGCGTCGAGGACTGATTTGTGACTCCCTGTCACGCCGGTAGACTTGTGCTGCACACTGCACAGAGTGGCCATTTTTAAACATCCACCCTTAGAGATATAGACAGTGGTCACGTGTGTAAGGAAGCAATGCGTACACTATACAGGGAGCAAAGACATTGAGTTAACCCACAGGCAAATGCTTCATCACTGATGCACAGGGGATGCCCACTGAAGCATAGCACACATAAACACGCACACACACTGCACATATACAGCTGTGTTTGTGCAGCATGACACAGTAAATAGTAGCAAGCAGGGATTCACCAAACCATTAGCATCTGTTATTTCTCCGGTAATATCCCAGATTAGCTACATATGTGCACACAGATGAGACATGAAGGCTGCTGCCCTACTTACCACGTAGATACTGAAAAAATCCAGTCACCAGATTTAGAGAAGTCTTTCTGACAGATACATCCTTATAGTGAGCCATTCTACACCCCACTCTCGGGCTCTCCTCCTTTGCCTCTCATGAGTTCTGGGGTACATATATATGTGTGTGTGCGAAAATAAGCTCCACAGTGGAAAAAACTGGCACAAAAACACACTGCTGCTGTCCTTTCCCTTTTCTCTCCAGCAGGAAGCAAAACAGATCTGGCTGCCTGGTTTCCCCAGTGAAAGCTAAAGAGCTGCTGGAGGCTGTGATAAAAACGTCCCCTCCTCCCTGACACTCTCACACACAGACACACTGACACACACACAAACAGGCACACATGCACAGATGGCCGAGGAGAGGGCTCTAACGGATAGGGTCATTTACAATCCCATCCTTCCATCTTCCCGTGTTTTTCCCATCCAGAGGAGCCATGCCTGTGAGGATGTGCACAGCCCCCGCTGCACTGCCTCGCTGTATCATCATACCGTCTGAGGCTGGAGAAAGATCAGCTAGAAGCATGGCTCAACCAATCAGCAAGTGGGAGGCGGTGATGTCACAGCATTGGTTGCATTATCCTGATTTATGCGTGCCTGTATGTGTTTGTATGTGTTTGCCTTTAAGATCTGTCTAATCTTCTTTGAGACTTACACAAAGCATTACAAATATTCAAAGGAATGATGAAATAAGTGTCAAAAAAATTAACATTCACATAAAAAAACACTTATTGTAGCTGTAAAATTAAATGAAATCCCCATAGACCTATTGATTAAATGGACCAGAACAAAATTAAAAGACTGCCACACAAAGCTCACCATGGTGCAACAAATCTTAATAATTAATGCAGAGGCTGGTGAATGACATCCACCACCTGCTCTCTCTCCCTCAGTGTCAATGCTATTGTGACGACACAGCAGACACACCCACCCCGGGATTCCCACTGCACACACAGTATCATGTAAAAGCTCTAAAGCATATCCATTTTTGTCCTGTAAGACCAAACAGAACCACTTCATCTTTAACCAGTCTGTTTTTCTATTGAACCACTACTCCACTTTTCTGAATATAACACACAATAGTGAATAAGTGCGGTACTTGATATCTTATCATCTCCTGCAGAAAAATCCCTTCTTTCTTTCAAGACCACCGGCATACTGAAAGCTTCTCTGATATACTAAAAATAGGCCGCAGCTTGTGATTCTATTATTACTGCTCTATAGAAGGCCAGTGGAACTGGCCCAGAAAAGCTTTTTGGTGAAAATGGATTTTTTTTTCTCCCTTTTACATCAAAACAACGAAAGGTTAAAAGTGGCACCATTTAAATGATGTTGACAGCTGCGTACACTGAAAACAATGAGCTTTTAGAGATACTACAATTAATGCATGCGGTCGTTTATGAGTTCCAAACAAAAGAGGGATAAAATAAAATGTTAACCGTGTAATTAATTTTAATAAACTACTTCATATTAGAGAACTCTTTTTTCCCCCTTTCACTCCCAACCACCCGGAGAAAACACATTTTTAGTGTTTTTGTAATATACTCTGCAATAAATTGCACCTGCATTATTTTTATGATGGGGGTCCTCTTTGTAAATGACCACAAAGGGTAAAAAAACACCATATTCATGGAAATTTTTATTTTACTTTCATGGTAATAGTCCTCAAAATGGTGCTGATATCCCACAAGCAGACCAGTATGTGGTAATAGGTTTTTATAAAAAGGTTTGTTTTGCATCTCTGCTAAGAACAGCAAGTCAAAACCTTTTCACTAAAGCTTTTACTTTTGTTATTCTAAAACGCCTCATGCCAGATAGGTCCAACCCAGGAAAAATACCCTGTGGCGAAAGGAAGTCGTGTGTTTTTGTTTCCACCAGAGGTAACTTGGGCTAGAGATATTTTGATATTTTTATTTGAGATATTTTTATTGTAAGTGCCAACACCTGTATTTTCATCTTGATATGGAACAATACATTTTTTCATGCCTTACTTTGAGATATAGAAA
This sequence comes from Plectropomus leopardus, assembly GCF_026936395.1. Classification (NCBI taxonomy): domain Eukaryota; kingdom Metazoa; phylum Chordata; class Actinopteri; order Perciformes; family Serranidae; genus Plectropomus; species Plectropomus leopardus. Next base: position 8,578,094 of record NC_142189.1, read on the forward strand.
CCTATTTTTCTAAAAAGCTAAGTTTTCACCTAACAAATTTAGCCAAAGTCATCTAAACACACGTAGCCATACTAAAACTTAAAAACTAATTCTTGATCTTTGAAGAAACTGTTTGAAGGTCTGTCTTTTTTTTCTTTTAGAAAGGCAAGAAAGGTCCACAAGGAGGTACTGAAAGCTTCAGAGACAACTTAGTTGGGCCTGGAGATTGTTGGGGGGCAAACTGAGATCTATCAGATTAAAAAATAAATAAAGATTACCAATGTGACAAACCATTAAATGCCTGTGGACACTTTTTGACAGGCCTACTCCAGGGATGTTTTGTTTGCGGGGCCCCTCCTGCAAAATGACAAGGGGCCAGCAGCCAAAGACGCCCTCATTAATTTTTTAAACGGGTAGCAGGATGGGGTCACTGAAAATTTTGGTGTTGCACATCAAAAAAAGCCATGACTCAATGTCAGGAATTCGAATTCTGTTATGATTTCGAAGGAGATGGGCTTCTTAGTTTATTATTTTATAATAAATTTGATTGATTATCTAATCTGCATAGACAGACACAAGTACAGTTAACGTTTTGTGTTTCACAACAATCCTCTTTCAGTGTTTTATGTATCTATACATAGGTTTGGCATTTCATTGTTCTTTGTATAGACTTGTTGTTGTTTTCCTTAGAAAGACAGATATAGAGCTTCATTTTGAAAGAGTGCATATTGATTGTAAGGAACAAAACATTTACTGGGAGCAAGCCTTCTCAAGTTTAGGGAAGATGGGTAGGTACCTATAGAACCCATTTTCATTCAGCTACCTTAAAAGAGAGTTTAAGGGACCCCTTTGAGAATGGCCATACTCCCTCAAAAGCATTATTTCCACTTCTAGACAAGCTATGCTGACACAGATGGTACAAATGAGGCATCTGTGGACAGCTGCCTTCCCGCAGACGAGATTCTCTTCATACAACAGTTAAGAGTAGAATAACAAATTGGAGCATGCGCAGTCATTGTGCTTGCTTTGCATATAGTCTAGGTGGTCACAAACAAATGCACGCAGACCCTAGCAGAGACATGGCTTAATGACAACATTTATGTCGTGGACCACAGTGGAGCCTGGTGGACATGCAGATGTGGAAACTATGAATTGGCCCTTAGATTGTTTAGTCTTACAATATACCAATACCTCTGTGCTAGCTTCAAAGCTCAGCGCTCTACAGACAATAATCTCAGCCTCCAATTTTTTTCATCACAGTTGGCCAATGGGGTGGCCAGCAATTGTACTAGGTCTTTGGAGACTCCATTGTCAGCAGCCAGTTCATAAACAAACATTAATAATTATCATTACTAATGTTACTCAGCACGTCCAGGTACTTTATTTTATGCACTCTGGCACCTTCTTTACCTTCAAAGTAAAAAAAAAAAATACAGTGTCTGTCAATCAATTTCTCTTCATTATGAACTAGAAATTGGTTGGCTGGCCACCCGGCACCCTGCTGTGGGCCAGATTTGGCCTGCGGGCCGTAAATTGAGCATCCCTGGTCCACGCTGTGCTACAGAAACAAAAGTATTGAGAATCAATACCCAGCCCTAAAAAAAAAAGAGAAAAAGACCACGCCTTGAAAATTTTCTGATATTTCGGTTCCTCAGTTTCAAATCTAATTATAGCTGTTAAGAATCGGTCCTGAGTTTCAGTCTCAGACAGTTTGAGTAATAAGATGTACATACGTATGCAGGTCAGGTCTGGATATACTAACTCTGACAAGCATGAAATCCTTATGTAAAACACCTCCCCCATCACTGAGTCATTATGTCTTAGTCAACTGATTTAATTAAGCCTGATGTAGTACTAGTAGCTAAGTGGCAATTAAAAGTGGATATCGCTCCGGCAGCCAACACCACACAGAGCATCAAACCACTAAAGCATCTGCCATCCACATGAGTAATGGAGTACTTAAGGTGATCTTAGGACAGATGATACCTTTGGCAATACTGTACTGTAGGTGCTTGGCTTCACTTGCCTGTGTTGGTCACCTGGGAGCACTGTAAAAGCCCACTCACTCTGTTGTTGTTCCATTTAGTCGAGAGCAGTCTTACTTTAGCTCCGACAGACCAACAACAACCAGGCAGGGCAAGAAATGATTATAGCTGGTTGATGTGTGATGCTTGACACTGTGGATTTACTTATGGATGTTTTCTTGGTCTTCAACCAAACAACATGACAATACTGTAATGTAATATTCAGAAAACAAAGATAACAAATAAGGAATAAATAGAAGACATGGTTTGTTTTCTGCAATGATTAATATTCAAATCAGTCTGAAGCAGCTTGGCTTTATGTGGAGTGGAAATGAGGCTTTCTGTGTTCATGAGATCATATCAGTGTGATGGCTGTCTGTCCCTGGCAGCTGCTCCTGACACTGTAGAGTGGAAGCACCTCTCACTGCTGACAACACGTCTTTCTTTCACTTGCTTTTACTCCAACCATGATGTAACTACTCCACCCCCTTGGAGAACACACATTTTTAATAATGGGTGTACTCCACTACAGTGTTTTTTAGCTTGTGACCTTTAAAAACAAACTGGCAATCTTGTGTTACTGGCTGCATGTGCAGAGTAGGGAGGCGTTTTGGTAGATTGACAGAAAATTAACAGGCAGCTTTTTTGATCACTGATTCATCGTTAAAAAGCCAAACATTTACTGGTTCCAGCTTCTCGAATGTGAGGATTCCCCGTGTCTCATTTTAAACTGAATATCTTTGAGTTTTGGACTGTTGGTCAAGAGAAACAAAACATTTGAAGGTGTCGCCTTGGATATGCAACACCAGTAATGGACGTTATATCACTATTATTTTAAATTCTGCAAAGTCATTATTTTCATCTATTTATCTGACAGTTATTTTTCAATTAAAGGTCTACTGATTAAAATTTAGTGGCATCCCGTGGTGTGGTTGCAAAACTGAAACTTTTCCCATGTGCCCATCATGCTGGAGAGCTATGTCGGCCCTGTCATGAGTCAGTGTTTGATATGTCCGTTGATATGAAAGTTCTCATAGCAGACTCTGTGTATGAGGGCCCACTCCATATGAAGACACCTTTCACACATATAAGAAGAACAAATTGGCATGATTTCTTTGAAAATATATAAATGGCCCATTCTAAGGCAACAAAAATGCAATGATTCTTATTGTGAGACCGTTATAAAATAATAATAACATAGTTAGCAATACTACATACCATTTCTGATAATAAATGCCTCTAAATCCTGCATACTGGAACTTTAATCAATTTGTTTTTTTTTGGTTGGTCCATAAAATGTCAGAAAATGGCAAAAAATGACAATCTGTGTCTTCCAAAGCCAGAGATGATGTCCTCATATGTCTTGTTTTGTCCACAATTGTCACAGTCTGCTACTGTGACAATAAAACAATATCATACAATATCTTACAAAAATGATTATTAATGTGTACTGTCCCTGTCATCTTTAACAATATAAAGCAAAATATAGACACTTAAGAAGCTTAAATAGACAAGAATTTTTACTCTTTTTGTTATGAAAAATTACTAAAAAGTTGAATTTATTATCAAATAGTTGGTGATTAATTTAATAGTTGACAACTAATCAATATATGAAGTAGTTGTTGCAGCTCTAATGTTTTTTCCTCACATTTTGCGTCACTTGATAACTTATCGCAGGAAACATAGAAACTAAATATTACATGACATTTCACATCCTGTTACTGGAAATCGAAGAAAAACCTGAAAAAGTAATTGTGAAAAAAAAATAAAAAATTACATCAATAGGCTTCCTGCTTTCGGTATGTGATCAGGGAGGGGCCCTTCACCACACAACAAGACGTCACTGCAAACCCTCCACCAGCTGTGTGTCTTCATATCCTGTTTGACACATAGTCTCAACTAGAATGAAATCCACAAAAAAAAACCCCAGACAACCACGCTTGTCATGCATAGTCCACCAGGCACTGAGCACACATTAGAGGTACCCTGAGGGCATATAAGGCCATAAGGTGTTGCTACACTGTTGTCTCGTGGTGCTGAAATCAAACATACCACTATAACATTATGAAAGCAACAAGCTGAAGCAGACTTTCCTTAAGACTGGTTGTTATGACATTCTTGTCAAATTTGTTTTAGACTACTACAATCAGCACTAGCTAGATGTCTTCACAAGACTACAGATTTGCTGGTGTCAATAATTCATCCACCCAGATGGACTGTTGCTCAAGTCGAAGTGAGCTTGCAGGAACCCCTCCCTGCAGGACGCCTTTAATGACAGGAAGCTGCATTTGATTACTACAGAAAAAGCCCAGGCTACCTTGTTGCCTGCCATCCTCCGAGCACCTAAAACCACGGGCACAATAACCTCTTCCAGATGTGACCTGACACCAAATTCCACTTCCTGTCATGAAACACGCAACAGTGACTGGCACTTTGCCTTGCAGAAATGAGATTTGTGCACTGTTCAGGTGAATTTGATTTAGTAGTTATTACATCTCAGCTTTCCTCTCATTATCTTAAAAATGTGTATTGAATTCTGATTATAGTTGAGGTTTGTTTGTCACTTTAGAGGGATGGAAAACGAGAACTGTAAAAGTGAGTGACCTAAATGTTTTAAAGCTTTGATCGACTTTAAAATCAGTATTCTACTGCTCTGTTATTTTTAAATATGGTTATGCATTACCCCAGAGAGCTCATAAGTTAAGAGAAAGTTACCCAACATTATTCATTATGCATCAGAGTTAAATGCTGTTATTCTCAACTAACATCAGTCACTAGCAGTCCGGCAACTGGGACAGTTTGACCATATGTGACAGACTTAAAGATGCGCAAGATGTCAAAAAAATCAAATGTCTGGAATTGTTAGTTTTCTAAGATGACACCCAATAGTCGAGTGCCAGATACACCAAAGCAAACCCGAGCTCTGCAATCACCTGACCCTCTGTCGAGGCTTTGAATAATCACAACCAGTATTTCTCATAGAAGCTTCCACACCCTAAAACTGGTATTCGGGACTGCCCTAAAGAACAGTTTTCTGTGGATAGCCACTAAATTGTCTGATCCACTGGAATTATCTGCCTCTGAGCTTATCAATTAAAGATCCAGGTATTTTCTTTTAAATGTTATGCACTGCAGCATCAAACAACAAGAGGGAGTCAAGCAGAGCGAAAGAAATGGTCCAAAGTGTGGTTTCATTTCACAAAGAAAGTGCTCATGGTAGTGGTTCAATCTCCAGCTCCTCCAGCCTGCATGTCAAAGATACTGAGCCCCGAATTCCTAATGATGGCTGTGCCGTCATTAGTGCTCCGATGACTCGAAAGAAGACACAAGTCCACAAGTCCATTTACCATGCATTCGAAAACATAAACTTGGAGAGACTTAGACATGCTTCAGTTCACTTTTAGGAACCTTATATAATCCTTTAGAGTCATTATAAGCAAAATGTGTGAACAAAAATTAACAACACCGCAATGGCAGGTGCTCTTCTGTAATTACACACTGCACCGTTATTAAGAATTAAGAATACCTGCTAATACCAAATGAATGTCAATAGCTGTGCAGAGCACAGGAAACCATGCCTCTGTAGAGCAGGAACTGGGCACCACTGGCACAACCACAGACAATTGTTTCATAACAGTCGCTATGGTAACAAGCCATAACGTGTGAAATTTCTTGGTATACTCTGCGTCCAGAAATACATCTGAACTGAGTGGAAGCAGATGCCAGAATCGAACAGACTCGTGTAGTGATGGTAGTGGCCTAATGCCCTTGTAACAGCAGGGGGACACCAACAAAAAGAGACTCCCGCTATCGATCTATTCTCCTACCAAGGGCAGAAAGGGTGTCAGGTTTTAGTCTTGCTTAGTGCATTGTCTGTGCATTCATGAAGCCACTGTTATTGTGACTCAGTATCCCATGTCAAGAGTCAGAGCAGATTAAATGTTCCTACTGATCGCTGGCTTGCCTCAAAGAGAAAGAATAAAATTAGGAAGCTAATTTTTAACCCAAGACTATGATAAAAGTATCTAATTTTCTAAGAAGTCACCAAAAGGACAAAATTATTGCAAATGTCTTCAAAAAATGTGACCAAAAGTTCCTTTTACTGGTGACAAGATCACTTGATGCTACTTGGATAATGACATGGTTTGAAAAAACATGCCTCTATGCAACAAATGTAGCTTTTTAATCTCTACAGAAAATCAGATTTAAAGATGAGAGGGCAAACTGTGGCGACATCAGGAGTTTCACAACATTAACTGAATGAAAGAAATCATGTTTCTCTATATAACGTCTTAATTACCCTTTATAGACCGGCAAACAATGTAGCATGTCTTTTTGTTGTTTGACCACAAGATACCACAAGAATGAAAATTAATTTTCCAAATAAGATTATGTGCTCCTGGAAAACATAAATCTGGTGCAGAAGAGACCATGTGGACATTAAATCAGATTACTTAAATAAATAAAATGTCTGCTTTCAAAGGCTAGACATGCTCCATGACAGGACAGTTACAAGAACTTTTTAAGTACTAAATTTTATACTTAACACTGCATTTTTAGCGCATTTTATAACTCTAAAAATCTTTGCCAACAATGCAGTATGCGGAGAGACAAGAAAAATGAGGCACAGGGATAATTATAATCCTAGTAAGCACTAAGAGAAATAGATTAATTTTAATAACACATTTTCTAACTGTTCGCCTAAACGCTCCTATGTGAGTAAATGGGTGTGTGGGTGTGTGTGAGCATGTGTGTGTGAGCATCCTGCCTTGCAGAAGCTGGCAAACTTCACACGGGCACTCGGCCCAGTCATTGAATCAGCACAATGTTACTGTGCAGCAGCGCAGGAGGAGAGAGTGTTTTGTCCGAAAGCCGGCTGAACCATAAAGAATGACACTTACCCTGCAGCTTTTGCATCACATTTGCGATGTCCACAGACGTTCGACCGAGGTGCCTTGGAGAGGCCATGTCGTCTCGCCGCAGCTGTATGACAAGGTGGGTCACTGATGCTGACGGCAAAAGATCCTTCACAACTGTCCTGAATGGGACATCCCCTCCGCCCCTCCCTCCCTGACTCTCTCTCTCTCTCTCTCTCTTTCTAATTTCTCTGCAGGACCAGGTCCAATTGATTCTCAGGTTTCATGCAGCGACAAGCAGGTTTACTGTCCAATAGAAGAACCTCTTCCATTCATTGCCTGCAACAGAGAAGTAAGAGGGTTTCAGCTAAGGCAACACAAATTGTCAAGCAGTGATTGTACAACACTGTTGCTCTTTGCTGCTTAACCAACAGTATCAAGCGTTTATCTGCTAAATTTTGGGCCCAATTAAACTGTGAAACTTCTTTTCTTGTGCATGAGTACATGTTGAATGCCTATATTAACACCACCCCAGGGAACTCAGCTAATAGTTAGGCACACTCATATGTTTCTCACAGTTTACCAAAATCACAGAATTACCACCATCTGCTGTGACAATACTAATTAATGTTTTCATTATTTTATTCTAGTTTTATTGTTTGTGATATTGTACCTTATTTGGCAACAACTTGTTACTAACCTTAATATCATTTGCATATCCAACCTGGGTACATGTCTAAATCATTGCTTTTTTCCACATTTTTCACATATTAAGAATAACACTGATACATGATTGATTAAAGGACACTTAAGGCTAAATGTAGGTTCAACTATTTATATGATAGTTTGACTTTTTCCTATTTACTCAATAGCTGGTATAAGTAGAAAAATCTGTCCGAGGAACAGGTCATCTTTATAATTTTTGTAAAATGCTTTGCAAAAAAAGTGCTTGAAATTCTTTTTTTCTTAATGATTGTTAATGATATTTGTGACACCTGTGCTTTTCTCTGACTGTATGACAAATTATCTGTTGTGAAAAAAATTCTATCAATGTAATGTATGATTTTAAAAGCTACAAAGTGCAGTGAAACAGGCTAATCAAACTGTTTATGACTTTACATTATCACGTTCCAATCAATTAATTGCTTACATTTAAGATTTAAGATTACTATAATTGTCCCTGGGGAAATTTGTCTTGCCACATAAAAATACATATCATGCAAAAAAAGACATAAAGTGCACAGACAGCGCAGACATAAAGTGCATTCAAACACATTACACTACACATTACACTTTACACTCTCCATTTGTCCTGAGTTTAAGAAATTCACTGATAGAGGGAAGAAAAGGGGTTTGGTGATTATTCGGGTATCTCCTCCTGCATTTAATTTGATCACTATAGTATGTACCAGATGGGAGCACCTCATATTTCGAAAACAGGTCATTGACTGCAACTCATATCACATACAAGATATGAGTCATTAGTTCTCAAAAAGTGCCGCCAAGAAATGGACAGGAAGTAACAGCTATAAATAAAGATATACAGCTGCACAAAGATGATAAGGATAAGCACTCTTTACCACAAAGACAGAAGTTACAGCCAAATAAAGGGACTTTTCTTTATTTATCAGAGGAGAGGCTGGCAAGTGTAAAAATTGTTTTCCACCTGATGATGTCATTTTGAACATATTTGGCATATGGAGAAAATAGACCTACATGCCATTTCCACTATAGGTGCACTGTCACAGTCAATGTTGCTGCTAATCATTGACATATCCTAGGCTGTTATAATAAAAATAGTAGGCCTAATAATAATAATAATAATAATAATAACAATCTACTAAGCATGCAGTATATTGGAAATAATTATTTCTTTGCATCTAAAAAATAGCGGCATAATGACAAAAACATGGCATTTAAAGGGTTAATATCCTGAAAATTTATGGATATTTGATATCTATGATTAAACTTGATTTTGAAAAGTGCATTTTGAGCAATACAGGTCTGTGTAATATCAAAGCAGGCCCCCAGGGTTAAAGTTGTACGTCCCTTCCCTTAGCCAAAATTATATATATATATATATGTATGTATATATATGTATATATGTGTGTGTGTGTGTATATATATATATATATATATATATATATATATATAATTCCCTCCCCAGTGTTAAAAAATGTAACATGCCTCCCCTGTTTTGCACCACCTACTCCTCCAACATAAATAGCTAACAATCCCTAAGTGTACAACAACCATATTATATATAAGTAAAATGGTTAAAGAACGACATGGCTGTTTAAAAATATGTTAAAATAAACACTGAAACTGTTATTCTTCTTGGCAAGCAAACTTAGCTCTTTATGAAGAAACAAAAAGGAAGTTAAATTGTCGAGTGAAAATGTAAACAAATCAGCCCAAATAAGTTAGCTAGCTAAGCACAACTGTTAGCAATTAAAGGTTACATTTACACCTGTTGCGCACATATTAAGTTATCATTGTTTAACACTTATAAGAATGAATGAAACATGTTTAGTTACCTGTATAGTTACTTGAATTATGTTTTGCCGCTAAGTTAAGACGACAGGAAGTTACTAAAACACCACAAACGCAACGCTTTGAACTCAATAAAAGCGAAAAAAGTAGCAGAAATAGGGACCCTAACAACAAACAAGCAATTACAACACTATCGATGAAATCTGAAATTGCGTGCCACATGTCATCTTACCACACTGAGGGCTGCGCAGCATCAACTTTACAGAGGAAGTGTCTGTGTGTTGCCTTGTTGCCAGTGGTAACGCTGAAAATGAAACATGGTGGCGTGAAGTGAAGTTTGTAACCGCAAGAAGGAGAAGCAGGGAGGCGATACACGCTGCTGCTGCTGGCAGCAAACTGCACACAGACCGGGGGAGGAGGGGTCTGAAGTGTGTGGTCTAGTTCCTGTCTGTCCTCCTAATTTTTAGGGACAAAAGGGGTCATTCTTTGGGTAACCGGAGGAATTCCGGGTATCCCCCTGTCTGTCTCAGGGGTTTGTTTATGGCACTTCACGGTTAGTTTACGGTGACCTTTTCACACAGTGTGTAGTAGTTTGTGTGAATGGATGAATGGATGGATCACAGGATGCTGTAGATGTTGACAGAATAATATAATATAATATAATATAATATAATATAATATAATATAATATAATATAATATAATATAATATAATTTCTATTTTATATTCTTTTGTCTTATTTTATGTTGGGGATGGTATTTTATTTATCAGAGGAGGGTGGCTGGGATGTGATTTTATATATGTGTGTATATATATATATATATATATATATATATATATATATATAAAGGCCTATTTATTTATATCTTCACTCAAAGCTGCAGATGACATGCAGGTCATTGACTGGCCAGTTTGAGTTTACAGTGACCTTTTCACACAGTGTGTAATAGTGTGTAATAATGGATGGATGGATTACAGGGTGCTGTAGATGTTAATCTTTTTAATATTCTATTGTCTTATTTTATGTTAGGGACTGTACTTTATCTGTCAAAGACAGGGCATGGCAGGTGTGCGACTTTATTTATTTATTTATTTATTTATTTATTTATTTATTTATTTATTTACATCTTGACCCAAGGCTGTAACCTCAGAGGCTAAGAAATGAAGCCTTGAGTCTGGCATTTTGGCCGTCGCCATCTTTGCTGTTTTAGAGCCAAAGATGACCACCTGATGCCCAGACTGTAAAAACTCAAGTGGTCCCGCCCTTAAATATGCTTTGATAACAATGACTTAAAAGAAAAAATTTACCCCCTTTACAGTTGTCATGAATGTTAAGATTAGCTATAGAGACCCAAACTTTTTGTTTGGTAACATGTTTTAAACATGTTTATTTCTGTTGCAAAGTTTGGTATTTTAACATGGGAGTCTATGGGACTGTGAACTCAAAATGGCAAGTCGATGAACTGCAGTTCCTCTGCACTGGCTTCATTTCTTAGCCTCCGAGGTTACAGCTTTAAGTCAAGATATTAATAAATAAATAAATAAATAAATAAATAAATAAATAAATGAATTCACAGACCAGCCACCCCCTCCTCTGATAAATAAAGCACAGTCCCCAATCCAACAGATTCTTTTTTTGCATTTGTGTGATTTTCTTTTCATACATTTTGTTGCATTGTCTGATGGAGTCTTAATATTACAAAATCTATTGCCAACGACTGCTTCACTGTAATTTTTGTGCATAACAAATGAAAAACTTTGAGCTTTGGGTTGTCAGGTTTTGGGAAATTCTCCCGCAGTATGATTGCACACTAGTTGTTAAGCCAGCAGTCAGTTTTCAGCAAAAGGTCACAAGGTTAATCACTGTTTCTAGTAAGCCAAAAAGAAAATAATTCTGAGTTTTTTCTCAAATTTCTTAAATTTTGCATATGAAATCCATAAGATCCATAACCATAACTGCATGGTTGTGTTCAGCAAATAAAGAAATAGTAAAATGCAAACCAAAGCAAACTCTGCCCTCTGCTGGCTCAGAGACCACTTGTTGGACATATCTGAGCAGCATAAAATTGTTATATTGAGGAAAAGCATGAATTTAGTGTGAACAGCGAAACTTACTCCAGTACTGAATTTGGCAGGTAACTGCAAGGAGTTAGTTTGTACTCTGCCAGCTGGTGTCTCTTGCTTATTAGTCAAAATTGTGTGATGAGTTTAAAAAAAAAACCACACATAATGTGCCAAAAGGCACCGTACTGAATATGTTTAAAGTTATGTAAAACTAAGTTTTACTGTAAACCATACTTCCTTGCTGCTTTCAAACAAAACTTAGTTTGTCACAACTGGTTTGTATAATGATGGACTTAGACGCAAACAGTCCAGGCAAAAATGATGATTTTCACTAAATTATTGGAGAAATCAGCTTACAGACAGATTCTAGCAGACGGACAGATATGCAGGTACAGGCAGCCATACAACAGAGGCAAAAATTATGCAAAAACTAGCAAAACAAAGTGCAAAATGTACAAGAAAATTCCCTGAAAATTAGAAAATAAAATCAAAGAAATATAAAGTAAAAGAAAAAAAATATAAGGAAATCACCACCCAAAAGTGCTTAATAAATAATATTTCTGTTAAATAATTTCAAAAAATCTATTATGAAGACAAATATATCAGGTTGTTGGTTTTTTTTTTTTAAATTTTCCCTCATTTCTTTAAAGATAATTTTCCAAAAACAATTTCTTGCAGTTTGCGGGACAGCTCTTGCTATGTTCTTCATAGCCTTTTTTCTTGTGTTTTCACAAGAAATCAAACCAATTTGTTCAGATTTCAAAGGTTTAAATACTTGTGTACGTGTCACAGAGCAAGAAAAGTGATGTGGATCCAGGTTTCAAAGGGTTAAAGAAGTGGAAATTACCCTGCATAAGTTTGACTGGTCTGATTAGGGGAAACAGGAAGCAGGTGGGCGGGGAAGGTCTGTTAACTTCAGGGTTAATGAGGGAAAAATGGGATCGGGAGTGGAGATGACACTGGGGGAACAGAGGGTTACTGCAGGACAGGAGGGAGCGGATGGAGTCAGATATGACTGCAGCGGGCCAGGTGGAAAAATTAAAGTACATTTGGTGTACTCATAACTCATAATTTTAAATTAATGTAGGAAATAGTGACCTACTACTTCATAGTTAGAATCATATAATAAAACTGAAATGCAATCCTTACAAGTCTGCAGCTGAATTCAGATATTTCTTGAATGATTTGTCTGGTGATCCTCCAGTCTTTATGATACAGATCATGGTGACTGAGGGGGTAAAAGCTGCAGTTTCCCCCAAACGAATCGTCATTGTTAGTACTTTGGCGCCATCTGTAGGTGAAATTCCCACACATAAAACTCTAAAGCCCCTTGCTTAATGAAACAGTTTGAGAAAGGATTTTGGATTTAGAGTTTGTTAAACCATAGAAGAGTGCTAATGTCTAATAAAGGCATGACTTCAAAACAAACCCTCAAAAATATATAAATCTGTCCACCTGCAAAATTGGACTCAAATTTACACAAACTAACCAGGATGAAACTCTCAATGACCAGAAATACACACAAAAAGCCCATAAAGGAACTGCAAATAGTGACTACAGAGAGACACAAAACAACCACAAAGAAACACAAAAAGAGAGCAACACAAGCATAAAGAAACTCAAAATGTATACAAAGACACACAAAATATTCACAGAGACATAAAAAGACTACAAAGAGACACAAAATGACCACAAAGAAACATAAAATGACTTTAAAGAGACACAAAACAACCACAAGGAAACACAAAAAGACCTTAGAGAAACACAAAACATCCATAAAGAGACACATAAAGAGACAAATGTATACAAAGTGATGTAAAACATCCACAGAGACATAAAAAGACTACAAAGAGACACAAAACGACCACAGAAGAGACACAAAATAACTACAAAGAGACATTAAACAACCACAAAAAATTACGAAACTGTCACATACAAAGATTCCACAATAAGACACAGCCCCCCCAAAAAAGAAAGATGCATTAAAACTATAGAGTCGCAAAATATCAGTAAAAAAGGCAAAAGTTAACTCCTTTGTAGGAGAGGTGGTGGGGCCTGTTATTTGTCCCTGGGGGCCCATTTCGTCATGATACGCCTGTGGATGTACCTGATTACTGTATCAGCTGTTGAGCTGCATAATGTCAGCATGAGGACTCTGAGGGCAGGAGTGAAGTGGGAACGGAGCAACAATTGAAGGAAATCCCCACAGAAACTGGGAGCTTGATAGCCTGCACACTCTCCAGTGAATGGTTAAATTTTCAGTTTCGTTTATCCAGAACTTTGTCAAGACACTCGGAAAAACTGCCAAGCGTTTTCACGTCAGAAGATTGTAAAGTTTTACTGGTTCTAATGTATTTTATCTAATCTTACAGCCCTATCAAGAACTTGGTTAGAGCAAAAATGACAACACAAGAAACTAAGCCAATAAAGCCATTGTTGAAAGTATCGATCCCAAGGAAATGATGCAAAAGGAAACAACCCTGTTTCCCAGTGTTATGTCCCACACAGATAAGCAATGCACTTGCTAATTTTAAAGCCAGAAAGGGAAGGAAGCATGACAGCAAAGTTTCCGCCAGACCAAACACTGCAGAGGGGGAAAAAAGCAAAAAGCCTGTCTTGGAAAAAGCTTCATCCGTCTGCTTGGAGTCAGTGTGGAGTTTAACACCAACTTATGGTGGCACCATGGCTCATAATGAAACACATCCCCTTTTGGAGATACTAAAATCATTTAATACTGGTGAGTATGTTTGTATTTGTTTCTTAAAAATATCTAGGGACTGATTCCCAAAGCTACTGTTTAGGAGTAGCATGTTTGCAATGTAAAAATGCAGATTAGTGTTGAAATCAATGTTTATTGTCATTGTCAGTTAATGTGTTGATTATTTTCTTTATTTAATCCATGAGTTGTTTGGTTGGTAAATCAAGCTGGAATCAAGCTGATTAATCAATTATCGGATTAGTTGGCAATTAATTTCATAGTTGACATCAATAGACCAATTGGAGGAATTATTAGTGGAGAATGGGTAAAAGAAAGGATGACTTGCTGCATATCTTTTTATTGGTGACATATAAATAATAACTACAATAACTCTATTTCTATACCTCAATAGCAAGTCAGGTTAATGAAAGTGTTCTCAATGGGGAAGAAATAAAAGCAAAATTGCATGTAAAGATAGACAGTTTTTTTAATGTATGGGCCCCTGTAATTATCTGTTTGATTACCAAAATAATAAAGTGCTCAGAAAAAACATTGATAACTTAATTCACTTCATTGGTTAATTGTTGCATTAACCAACGAAGTTGTTAATGTTGTTCCATCTCTGTTTCTGTCTTTCTACTACTGAAACACAATCAAAACAGTAAATATGTTCCCTACATTTCAAAGAAGTTTTCAGAAAAAAAAGTCTTTTAAATCACAGCTTAAAATGTTTCTGTTTGCTGTTTTTTATTATTAAATTACAGGGGTATTTATTAATCTGTCTTTGCATTCTAACATTTTTCTGTTTTTGTCAATTTTATTCCATTGAAGCTTATTTATTTGGTACAATTCTTTTAAAATCATATTTATGTCTTTATATAGTCTTATGTTTAGGTCTTATATAAAGCACCTTAAATTTACTTGTTGCATAAGGCGCATATAAACTTCCCATGAACAACTTTTCCTGAGAAGTCAGGAAACTTTCGCAATCGACATCCATGTGCAGTAGTGTACCGAATGACCTCATTTCAGGAAGAACGTGACAATCAAATGTAGAAAAAAAAAAGTGGAGTTATTTTCTTTCAGTTCAACACACTGCATAGACAGTGAACCCACATGCAGGTATGATGTAAGATTTTATATAACGTTGTTCCCAGTATAGCAGTCCGGCAATAGCAAATCAATAACAAAGAACAAAATTTCCTGAAAGAAATCTGGCACATATGAGATATTCAGCTGATGCAACTGCTCCTCTTCCATGCTAATAAGATTTTATTTCTAACTTGAAATGCAACTGACACGTCCATCACTGTCTGGGGAAATAATCTCTCCCATTTATAGAACAACAAAAGACATCCTGTTTTATTCTGCTAAGCATTTCCCAGAGTATTTCTTCTTTCCTGACACTTTGCATTGATTTTTTTCTCTTTTCCAGGCGATATGATTTTAGCCTTCTGTTTATCTATGCTTGTGGGCCTGCTGCTGGGTGCTCTGGTCTACGTTCTGTTGACGTGGGCATCAAGGCGCCAGGCCACCGCCAAGATCACCAGGCGCTCTAAGAAAAGATCCAACACTTCAAACGCAAACATGAGCAACCAGCTGGGCCTTTACAGGAGCACTTTTCTGAGCGTCTACAGACAGCCCTCTCTGGAGCCGGTGGGCCCTCTGGGGAGTAAGCCCGGCTTAGAGACTTCAACCTTTCGCCCTCTGCCCAAAAGGAGCAGGGCCGGCCTGGAGATGGGAGAGGACACGCTGGTCACGACTGAGGACACAGCAGCTTCAAACTCATCCGAATCAGCATCCCTCGTCCCAAATAAGAGACATTCCTTCTGGTTGGGGAACAATGGACTTAAAGGATTCCTCCCCTCACAGACTCCCCCCCCTGCATACGACAGCGTCATCCATGCCTTTGAAGAGACATGCACTTGAATCTGTCCACTTAAATACAAGAACTGGAAAAACACAACATGCTGGGATTACACAGGACTTTATGGCTCTTTGTTAGACCATTTCTGACACTTTTCAGTCTAAAGCAGCGTATTCTTAACTGAATAAGATGCTTCCATAGCCATCAAGTCTCAGCTCAGTATTATATTATGAGATCAGAGCTGCATCTAACCATTATTGATCACAGGGGGAGCTTGGTATTGGGTGGCATGCTTTTCATTCTCTGTCATATTTCTTTGGCATAATTTATGTTACAATATTCTCACCAAGAGGAAATTATGTGATTTGCAGTTACAGTCATGTTGTGCATTTGTGCCAACTAATAAAGTCACGACTTTAATACTGTCCTTCAAAAATATATAAATCTGTCCAACTGCAAAATTTTAATGACATTTACACAAACTAACCAAAGAACCAACTAAGCAAGGTTTCTCAGTGCCCAAGGGGAATTCTTCAAATATCTAGAAAATCCTAACACTGGAGTAAATGTAGCAAGCAAATGATTGCAGCTCTAATATACTTGTTTGTGACCACAATAGAACATCTCATGGCCCATGATGGAGTAAAGAGAATCTGGGTTTGGATTTTTCTCTGATCGTGCGAAGATGAGGGAAATACTGTGTGCTAGATAGTTCTGTTATCTAAAATCACAATAAAGATTTAATGATGAATTTCTTGTGCATTTTGTACATAAATTGAACAATAGAAATCAGTTTGTTTATTTGAAATGAGAGTAAATCTAGTGCCATAACAAAGTACTTAAATGTGAAAGAGAGGAAAGATATCAGTAACCTAATTAATAAAAGTTAACACAGCTGCAGGGAGGTAGGACAGTCAGTTACAAGCACATTCATCACTTCAAGGTCCAGTGTCAAAAATGTCACTTCAGCTCACATTATAAATATGGGGTGCGCCCTGTAAGGTTGCCATTTTGACAGAAACCCCCTTTGGAGGTGCAGAAATAAATCTAGTATTGATTACAGCAGCCTGTGGACCAGACTCCATATCAGAATTTATCCATTTTTGTTTGATCTGTACCTAATCACCATAAATTATTCTTGACTGAGTTATTAGGTGTATTGGTGTTTTCGTTTTAACCGGATTTGAAGTTCGGGGTACATTTTCCGTGCTACCTGCCTCATGGCAACCCGTTTTTTAAAGCCACAACCCCTAAGTGCGCCAGCGGAATAGAGCCTGGCAACACGACCGCACTGTGAACCAACCGCCTCTGGATTAACGTTGTTACAGTGTCAGGTACGTACAGCTGCATCATGCCTGTCCATATGAACCTCTTTGATTAAAGCACCTCTTTTATTTTCCACCGCAGCTCATTAGTCTCGCCAGCAATTGGCTCATTCAGACTGCTGCATGCGGTCAGATTGGCTTCAAGACGCCTTTGAATGGGAAATTCAATAGATGTAATGTGTAATGTAGTGAGAGACCTTTTCAGAGGAGACGGTGGGTCTTTCAGTTCGACTTTTATTGGATGCTGTGAATCTATATGCCTCAAAGAAAGAGCTAAAATATTGTTTCTAACCGCTGTTTGATTGAAATGTTAATGTTTTATGTTTATTATTTGCATTTGAATACACCAAGGGTGTTTTTGATGTAGAAATAGGAACATAGGAGTTCACATCCTCGCCTGGCTGCTCTTTGGTTTGACGTAAAATAGCAAGAGCGGACAGTATCAGTACCCATGGAGACTGCGAGTGCCCTGATCTCCAATGCAGTGTTGCTGTTGCATAGAGACTGAGAAAAACTGTGAATTTCAAGGTTGATGCACTGAATGACAACGCGGCTATTTTAAGCGAGAGCCACCTCTCCATCTCTCTCTTAGATTGCCTTACTTGTTGATGTTTGTCTTAAATGTGTCTGTTTTTTTCCTCTTTTCTTCACTGAAACAGGATTATACAACTCTCCAGAGCCACATCAGGAAGACACGGGATGGGCCACTGACATCAAAGAAGCCTCACATCATTTCATGGCAAACTCTGAAGTGCAGAGCTGTTTGATTTAAATGAACACAGAGCTGGACAACATCTGGCTGTATGTAGATTTTTTTGTAGGCACTAAGAGCAGAGCAGCCATTACCCTTCAGTGCATCATCTGAATGGAAATATGGACACCGACAATGGAGGAATTCTAACTCAACATGTCCAGGAACTATGAGGTACGTTAAATTTTTTTAATATCAGAAATCAATCTTTCAGTGATTTCAAAGTTGCCTTTTTAGTAAGATATTACAACCAATTATGCAGTCTACCTGCAAGTGAGCAAGTCAGTATAAA
Source organism: Plectropomus leopardus (assembly GCF_026936395.1). Lineage (NCBI taxonomy): Eukaryota > Metazoa > Chordata > Actinopteri > Perciformes > Serranidae > Plectropomus > Plectropomus leopardus. The sequence continues at coordinate 8,596,443 of NC_142189.1, forward strand.
CTCATTCAGATTCACGACTTGATTTTACATTGTAGAGAAAAGCCTAAAGAGTTCAAAGATATCAAGTAAATTAGACTAATTTTTGTGATATTTGTTACATTTAATTAATTAAATGTAGGCCTGGGTGATTTCAAGGTATTTCTATTTACTGGGGTATTTTGAAATACAAAATATGATTTTTAAAAATATCAAAAATACAGACACTCCTCTGTTAAGGCTCTGAAACACCAAACCAACATTAAACATTAAAGAACTAGTGGTAGCAATGGCTGACTGTTGAGTCACCTCATGTTGCCTATGCGTTGGCCAAAAAGACGCAGAATTGCACCAAAAAAAACAAAAAAAAAAACAAACAAGGGCAGACTAATGCCAATGATGCAGGACACATCGCCAAAACAAGACAACAGAGGTATCTAATGGCCTGACATTTACCAAGAGCTGACTGTTGCCTTGGTGTGTCAGCGTGGTTAATAAATCCAGAGAAACTGTATTTAAAGAATACATTGTATTGCACAGCTTTTGCCGCCAGAGGTCAGTCTCGACCGCTGTAACAGGCATCGGAGCTGAAAAAGATTGCAACTGCAAGTGGTGGGGATAATGTTACAGGACTAGTTAAAAAAAGAAAGATGCCTCCGCCCTTATTTGGGTGTTTTGCCTCATACATAGGTGTAGATTTCAAGGGAAGTGGAGGGGGCACCCTCTACAATATTTAGAACATGTGTATTTGACCCCCCACCATAAAAACTCTAAAGTAATTAAAGTAGTATTATATAATTAATTATTTGACAAAATTTAAAACATTAACAGTATAAACTGATGCAGAAAATGCAAAAATTGGTGCATAAAATGAATGAATTCAGGAAATGTAGTGTGTAATATCCATTTTTTTTTGACAGAGGTACCCTAAACTGCCTGCATGATAAAGGTCCCCTGAAATGTTGAAACAAAACCTACTCCCTGATTATGCTATTTGCTTGCAAGTGGGCCAGTCACTATAAACGCATTGGATTCACATGATTTGATTTCAAATTGTAGTGAGATCAAAAAAGTCAAAAGTTAGCTTTAGTGCCAATTCTGTCATTTATGCTAAGCACACAGATACTAAAAATGCGTTTCTCTCCATGCCCACGGTGCAAAGAAGTACAAACAGAAAATAAAAAATGTATATACATAGAATTAAATATTAGGACATTTAAAAGGAAAAAATTAAGACATAAATGTATATACTTATCTGCATATGCTGCTATATATAATCCCAAAGACCCAAAAGATAGCAAGTAGTCATACTAATTTTTGTGAATTGTGTTACACATAATGCAAAGTCATGAATGATATATTTTATGCTCCTCTGCAGCCAAAAACATGGAGTCTTGGTTGTCAGTCAGTCATTGGCATAAGATAAGATTAACAAGAAATAAAATGGCAAAGCTCTTTGTTTAAGGGTTAAGTGGTTTGACATATAAATGGATAAACCCTTACAGTGGACATTTTATTGGGATATTTATCTTTTTCTACTTCAAAATAGACATGAGCCCCTGAGGACATTTGCTTTTCAGACAGTATCAGTCCAGTGTCAGTAGATTGGACGAGGTTGAAAATCGATGCTGTCATTCTGAGCTGTTACTAACATATAAGGATAAAGACAGCACTGGCTGTAACACTATTTCGGCAGGCGTTAAAACGGTGTAAACACGATTTAAAAATCTAAAACAGAAGTGACACCATATTTATGTAATACTTTCAGTTTTTGTTTGTGAATCTGATCAAATAAAAGACAGACTGTAGTGATGATGTCATCTAGAGACGAATCCTGGAGCTGCTCCACAGACAGTGAATAATAGAACAACAGCTAGAACACTTTGAGCTGCAGCCACAGGGATTTTTACTGGTATAAGGGCACATTTAGTGATTCACTGTTGCAAGCTCTCACTTAAATAATGGAACATAGAACCCCTTACTTTCAGTATTTAAGTATTTATTTTTAATGCCTGTCAATCCGCTCAATAAGGTGACACCCATCTGTATCTGTGTATCCTGGAGGAGTTGCCCATAGGTTATTGTTGAGTCTTCTTTCAGGTTTGGCTTTCCTTTACAGGAATACTTCAGCCACTGAATGATCATTTGTATATTAATCACTCACAGTGTGTTACATTTCATTCGTGGAGAAAATTTTGTTTCTCTTGCATGCCTCTATCGTGAAGAAAGAATCCAAAAACACCAAATTCTTGATGAATTGAAGTCATAGGGGTCCATGTTGAACAAAGACAAAACTATATCAAAGTGCCTTTTTGCAAACTTTCACTCAAGTCATGCAGTTATATCTAAGTTTTATTTATCCATTTGCATGCTCAGTACTTTCCAAATACATGCATTTTTGCTAATAACTTATATTTTTACACTTCCACATAAACAGACGCACCAAATAAACTTAAAATGATTTTAACACATCTGAATTATAATTCAGTTAATCAATACACTGATTTGACTACAAATGTTGATTTGTTTTGAATCACTGCAATTTACCTCAATTTGTCATTTTAAGTTCAGTTAACTCAAAATTTCAAGGCAGCCTGGAGAACTTTTTTAAAGTTAAAACATATTTTTTAATAGTGTTGAGGGCTTCTTTCTTCATGTTGAGTTAGAACGTAAGATTGAAAGTTTATTCATTACCTTGGAAACCAAATTTGCAGGATAAAAATAATAAAGTTTATTAGCTGCGGCTTTTGATCATATTACACAGTCTTCCTCAGCAGATGGAGTCTCTGCAAGCCTCAAAGAAGTGAGACTGGTTTGTTATCAACTGTTTCCAAGGTTAAGATTGAATTTTGTGTTACTGCCAGTAAAGCTTTTGCCCATTATTGTTCCTATTAATGGACCCACAACACAGCTTGTCACACGGTTGAGGGAGGGATGTAGGCAGACGGTTGAGGCAGCAGGATGATTTTAGGGGTTTATTGCTGAAACGAGGGTACGCACCAGTCAGCAACTTTAAAACCACTGACAGGAGAAATTAATAACATTAATCGTCTTGTTATAATGCAATGTTCTGCTGTAAAATCTGGTGTCCTGGCAGTCATGTGGATGCCACTTGACATGCACCACTGACCCAAACATTGTGACAGACCAAATACAATACAAATTCCTCACTCTCCAGTGGAAGTTGCACAGCAGGAGAATGCGTCATGCTACATAGGAAAAACTACTCAGGAATTTCCAGAGGAACATAACAAAGAGCTCAAGGTGTTAACCTGGCCCCTAAATTCCCCAAATCACAGTCTGATTGAGCATTCATTTCGTGGGATGTGCTGGAAGAAGTCTGATCCATGGAGGCCCCACCTTGCAACCCACAGGACGTCCCCAGAGGTCCTGTGTCCATGCCTTGACAGGTCAGAGCCAAGTCCGATCCATGGAGGATCGAGTCATAGACACAGGACCTCTGAGCTCTTTGTCATGTTCCTCGGGCCATTCCTGAGCAGTTTTGTGATGTGGCATGGCACATTGTCATGCTGGGATGGTCACTGTGACTGGGGACTGCTGTGGCCATGAGGGGATGTACTTTACTGTGATGGGACAGTACTGGGATGTACTGCAATGGTATATGAGCGGGTGGTGATCGTCAAGTGGCATCCACATGACTGCCAGGACCTTAAGTTTTCCAGCAGAACATTGTATTGTAACAAGATGGTTAATGTTACGTCACATGTGCTTAGTGTTAATGCTGTGACTGATCAGTGTATATGAGCGCACAGGCAGGTACAAGTACTGGTCGCTTGAAAGCACAAGTGGCAATTTTGAAGGTGTGGCTTGGAGTAAATATGTGAACTGAGATGCTAATGAGGAAATGAGATGCAGGTGAGAAGGTGGGTGGGAAACTCCAGGTAACTAAAGAGAAGATGAGAAAATTGGGAACAGGTGTGTGTTGGGTGAGGCAGTCAGTTGATGGGGAGGCTAGGGAAAGTCAGAGGGCATCTGGTGGATGGACTGAAAATAGCATTAAAGGAATCGGGAATAGGGAATGTTCCTGCCGACCACCAGCCAATGGTGACCATCGCAAAATGTCCTGAATATCAACAAAACCCGATTTTAAGTAAATTGAGGGTCGCAGAAAACTGACATAAACTGATAGTGTACATTAAATCTGTTTGTTTAACAAAGTAAAAAAAGTTATATTGCAGATGTAACTTGCATCTTTCTCTGCTTTACCTGCCAGCCTGGTCACTCAGTAGGGATGTTGGCTGCCGTGGAACATGGTCCCATCCTCTGCAGCGACTCCAACATCCTCTGCCTGTCGTGGAAAGGCAGGGTCCCCAAGAGTGAAAAGGACAAGCCGGTGTGCCGGAGACGGTACTACGAGGAGGGCTGGCTCGCCACGGGGAACGGAAGAGGAGTTGTTGGGGTGACGTTTACATCGAGTCACTGCAGGAGGGACAGAAGCACACCTCAGAGAATCAATTTTAACCTGCGAGGACACAACAGTGAGGTGCGGTCTTAAATCTAAAGTTTTTATTGTAGGAGAGTTAAAAACATTAAGAGCAATTCCTCAAAGAAAAATTCACCATTTCTCTTTAGTGTTCCCCTTCCCTCCGACTTGAAACACCTTCCAACAAAACTGGCATGTATTTATATCTAACCCGCCATCACAGAGTCCTCCATCCTGATCTAAAAATCAATGTTCACTCTCTTTGACGATTACACAAAGTGAGATAAAGCTTTAATGATCTCCATGGGGAAATGAAACTAATGCAGCAGCGAAGAGCGCTTGGAAAAATCAAGAAATTAGCATATAAATAACCACAAAACGAACAGAGGTCAAATAAATATACAGCCAACACTAACAACTGTTTATATATATATATAAAAGTAGAAAAATATCAGAGCATGTAATGATCTTGCATACCACAGAATCAAACTGCACATGAACATACTGAGAAAATATGCATACATAATAAACATGTAGTATAGAAAATATGAGATATATGCTGTAAAATAAAGAAAAATAAGATGTGAAATGGAATAAAAAACTCTAGCATATTTAGATGTATCAAGATTTGTCTCTGCATGCTTTTTAGTATGCATTTTTAGCTCATCAAATAAATAATCAATTTACAGCCTCAGAAAACATCAACATTATCCCAATAGGGCTTATTGCTAAGTACGTTTTATATAAAGAATATTCTAAGGAAGGTGGAAAGGCTCACAATATTTTTTTTTAAAAAAAAGAAAAGATAAGAGTCCGAATGTCTTTTTTCCCTGTATGCGGACTTTTCTTCCAACTGCAGTGAACTCAGGAATCAAATATAGCCTTAAAAGCTTTTTTAGCATTGTGTTCACTTTGTCTATTAATCATGGATGCTCTTCTGTGCAGAAAGCCACCTGAGTTTGTGAAAATAGTAACTGTGTTCTGGGGTTTTTGCAGGTTGTCCTTGTGCGTTGGAATGAACCCTTTCAGAAGCTTGCGACCTGCGATATGGAGGGAGGGATCTTTGTGTGGATCCAGTATGAAGGAAGATGGTCGGTAGAGTTAGTGAACGACAGAGGAGCCCAGGTACACACTTTTCTTCTGCTGTCCCATACAATGTATTATACGTTTGCATGTCATGGTTATCTACATTAAAATCAGTATTTATATATGTATATACATTCCCTCAATGAAAAATAGCCCATAAATTAAGGTATAATCATCCATGAATATTTATTATGTAACAACATTAATTATTTTTATGAACACAGAGAAGGTCAATTAAAACAGCGATAGCTTTCTGACTTGTTTTCATTCAATATCAGTCACTCACACTCTTGCACTTCAGAAACTTGCATAGTTTGACCTCATGTAACAGACTTCGAGATATTCTTGCAAAATGTTGAGCAAGTCTAACATCTGGAATAGTTTGAAAATTTGCAAATATGACCTCCAAAAGTCGAGTGCCAGATAGGATTTTCAAAGGAAACTTATGTCACAAATTCACAACGGGCTTGGCAAATCACCTGAAAACTGTAAGTATTACAAGTATAGCCACCTTGCAAAGTACCCTTTTTTCGAGTTACTATTGCTAATATTCAACCATCATGCTAATGAAGTGACTAATTGTCACACATTTTTTGGTGCATCAGTCCTCATCTCTTATTTAACACCCCACCCCCCACCTCTGTCAACGCTTCGATTAATCATGGATATTTGTCAGTGAAGCTTCAATGCCCAGAAACTGGTATTTGGGACAGCTCTAATACTAATACATTATACAAGACATCTGTACTGCACTTGATCTCACAGAAAAACTTTCTCAGAGAGACCTATGTAATATTGATGGCAGTGTCCTGTATGCATACACAAATATCTTTTTTTCCTCAAACTTGAGTGAATACAGTCATTATATGGAGCATATGTGTTCCAGATTTTTGGTACAAAAGTTTTAAAAAATATATTTCACAATAAAAATGATGTATAAATAAGACCAACTGCACAACAAATGCAGGAAAAACAAAGAAACAGAGCAAACACAAAAGCCTTCAGGGTCTATTAAACAAATTGAGTAAAACTGAAACGTCTTAATAATGTAGCAGTTTTTGCAAATCTATAACTTTTGAGTTTTACATTTTCAACAGTAGTACATTTTCACAAAGGTATCTTTAAAAATATGAAAGGATACACACACAAATACCTTAAGGGTGAACATTTCTTCCCTCCAGGTGAGTGACTTCACTTGGTCACATGATGGTACTCAAGCCCTCATCGCGTACCGGGATGGCTTCGTGCTGGTCGGCTCGGTGAGCGGACAAAGACACTGGTCCTCAGAGATTAACCTGGAGAGTCAAATCACCTGTGGCATCTGGACCCCTGATGATCAACAGGTATACAGTGCCTGGTTAAATTTATATGAATGTCTTCAATCATTCTTTCTGTTGTTGTGTTGAAGTGTTTTTTCTATTTTAATAAGAACAATAACATACAGGGGAAGGTGATTGCCCCTTGCTTCAGATGCCTCTAATACAAGATAATGTGACTTGAATAATGGTCTTTCTTGCAGCACTTTTCAGGCATTTAGGGCACCAGAGCATTTTTTTTTTCAAAATTGCTACTTCAAAAGGTATATTTTTATTTATTAATTCATTTTGTTGTTGTTTTTTTCTGGATAGCTGATAGCTTTTGATACGGTAAATAAATCAAGACAGACAGTCAAAATTCCCATACCGTAGCAGTCATAATAGAACAACATAATAATGTCATCTTTTCAATACCTCCACAAAATATGGCCGTAAAGGTCTTACATATTTCATCCACTTGGTCCAGTGCCCAATGAGCACACTGCATCAAGGCATTTTCATCACGTCCATCCATTCAAGTTTAATGTCCAATGCCCCCTCAGGTGTTGTTTGGCACCGCAGACGGTCAGGTGATAGTGATGGATTGTCACGGACGGATGCTCGCCCACGTCCTGTTACACGAGTCTGATGGGATCGTGAGCATGTCCTGGAACTGCCCCGACTTCCTGGTGGAGGACAGCACAGAGAGCGACACCGACTCTGATGACAGTATTCTGCCTTTAGGTACAAACACACAGCTCATAAAACATTGTGCTGCCCTGAGCTGTCTGTGGAAAGCTAATGTAATTACTTTAATTTTTTTTTTTTCCAAGTGCGGAGAGTCAAGCCTTTGTTGACAGTCACCTTCTTATCAGGAGATATCAGTTTAATGAACAACTATGACGACCTCTCGCCTGCTGTAATTCGCTCAGGGCTAAAAGGTATAAAAATCCATGTTTCACTGTGACATTTACAAGCATGCTCATAATTTTTGTCAATCACATCACCCATAACACATAAGGTTTTCTGTACTCCTTCACCCCACAGATGTGGAGGCCCAGTGGTGCTCCCAGGGAGACCTCCTGGCTGTGGCCGGCATGGAGAGACACGGGCTTCCTGTGGACGCCGCCTGCTCGTCCATGATGAGAAACGCTCTCGTTAAGTTCTATAATGTCCAAGGAGAGCACATCTACACTCTGGAAACACCTGCACAGGTTAGTCCGGTATAAATTAAGAAATATATTGGATGAGTAAGGTGCAGTATTGTCCATGATTATGAAACTGTATTTGCTATGCACTTAATACATATAATATTAATTTCATTATTTCATGATTCATTTTTACATGTCCATGTTTTCGATATGAATTTCTATTTTCCATGTTTTAAACAACTTTTTGCTTTTTATAGAGTTGTGACATAATACATAACAAAAGTCATAGAGAGAAATAAAGAAATAAGAAGGAAAAACATATATAAGATAAAAACAAAAATGCTCCTCATATGTTAAAATGGTAATCTATACAAAACAGAGACAATAATTACAATAAATGCAAATAAAAAGTAAATAAATTATATAGGCTCAGAATCTGCACAGTCCACAAACTTGATCATGTGATAGATCTAAATCCTTCACATAGTTTATAAAGGGGCTCAATATAGTTTGAAATATTCGCTGTTTACCTTTTAATATATAAGTTATCCTTTCTAACTGAAGATTTGACAACATCAGTCTTGTCCACTGATTCGTGCTTGGTCTGCTAAGCTTTTTCCATAAAAATGCAGAACATTTTTTAGCATAATGATTGCTTTTTGAAGCAGAAAAGCAGACAGGATTTGTGAGTGTTGAAGATGATGTGATGAATAGATGCCATAACTGTTAACAGAGCACTGAGTGAGTTTTTTTTGTGTAAATTGTTTTTCAGAGACCCATCACCACCATCTGTTGGGGTCACAGAGACTCTCGTCTGTTCCTTGCATGTGGACCTGCGCTGTATGTGGTGCGTGTGGAGCACAGGGTGGCCAGCCTCCAACTTCTATGCCAGCAGGGCATCGCCAGCGCCTTGCGAGAGGAGAAAGATGTGGGGAAACTGAACATGCCCTCGCTGCTCTGCTCTTATGTCACCACTGCTTTCATACCTACAATCAAGGTGCGTTGGACTCATTTCTGTGCAGCAACAGCTTCTTACCAACTCTGTTTACAATGCAAAACTGCTGACTGAGATGGGTTTTCACCCAAGAGTCCAGCAATCCTTCAGCCTTTTCCTCTCTTTGTTCTAGCCCCCAATCCCTGACCCCAACAACATCCGTGACTTCGTCAGCTATCCCACAGCTGGGAATGAGCGGCTCCACTGCACCATGAAGCGAGCAGAGGACAGCCCCGAGGCAGGCGGACCCTGCTACACTCTCTACCTAGAATATTTAGGAGGACTGGTGCCCATTCTCAAGGGAAGGCGCATCAGTAAACTACGGCCCGAGTTTGTCATTATGGATCCAAAGATGGACAGCAAAGCAGGTGGGCTTACAGCTCCTTTTCATGAGGACTAGTTCTTTGGTGGGCAGCAGTTCTGGTGAAAAGTGTCAACACTGAATTAAACATACATGAAACTCCACGTTTGTCACATTGTCTCCACACCTGTATTGGTGGCAGAATTTCTATTGCCACCTTTAAATGGAGCTTGTGGTTTACGACAGGGGAGGTCATGTACATGATATGCTTGCCGCTAAAGTGGTTAAGTCCTGAGAACACCACTGCTTGGCAATGGCGACATGGACGTTACTGTCTGCATCTAGAAGCCACAGCTAGCAAACGGGTAACAAAATGCAAGAAATGCAAAGGCATAATTAAAGACAAAAAAATATTTTTATGCCTTTGCGCCAGTGATAGAGGCTGAAGGCTTTATGTTTTTCAGGTAGTCCTTATATACATACATTGTCCCTCTGTCCATCCATCCATCCTTCTGTGCACACATATGTTTATATGTACATACGTACGTCCATACCATTCTTTTAACACCATATCTCAAGAACGCCCTTAGAGAATTTCTTTAAATTTGGCACAGAGATTTTCTTGGGCTCAGAGATGATCTGACTGCATTTTGGTGGTCAAAGGTCAAGGTCACTGCGACCTTGCATTCATCTCACTCCTGTGAACACAAAATCTCAGGATCACAATACGGTGATTTCTTTCAAATATTGCACAAACCTCCACTTGGACTAAGTGATGAACTTGACGGACGACCAAAGGTCAGGGTCACTGTGACCTTGTATCTTTCCTTTTCTCTTGAACACAGTACTTTAAGAAGGCCTTTGGGAAATATAGTCAAATTTGGCATAAATGGACTTTGACTCAAGAATGACCTGATTAAAATTTGGTAGTCAAAGGTCAAGGTCCTGTGACCTCACAAAACATGTTTTTGGCCTTAACCCAGTAATTAATATGCTTATTATGACAGAATTTCACACGGATGTCGAAAAGGATAAATTGATTACGTGATTTCATTTTTAATCCAAAAGGTCAATGGTCAACTTTACTATGACATCATAATGTTTCGGAAAAACCCCTTTCTGGCCATTACGTCATACCTCAGGAAGTGGAGACATTTGGTCAGACACTAAATTGATGACACTAATCTTGTGTGACGGCATTGAAACTGTGCTGATTGTATGGCTCTTCTGTGCTGCCGGGGGGGAATATGTGTGTAGAAATTGATGTAAACTGTAACTATAACTTGACTTGTGCGTGAAGACATACAACTGCCAGGGGGTAATTCTAGTTTTAAACATTTATTTGACAGCAAATATAACCTGGAACATGTATTTGTATTTCTTGTCATCTTAAATTTAATTCTTTGCCTAGGCCATTCTTTAAATTTGTTCTCCATTTTAAAATAACTATACATATTCATGTGGTGTTATGCTCATTCACCTTGAGTAAGAGCACATACAGACTCTGGTGATGACTGCTCCTTTCTGATGTAACATGCTCTGAGGCTCAATACAGGAATAGCCTTTACCATGACCTGGCTGAGCTGGAGCTGCATTTTAGTCATGTTCTTACACAGGGGGGAGTTTAATGTTACTATGTATGAGGACTCACCACTTCTGTGTTTGTGTGTTTTTTATTTACCAGAGGAGGTGTGTGTGAATCCCATGATCTCATACACTGACAGCTGTAACTGCTCTGACTCCAGTGACATTGAGTTGAGCGATGAGTGGGTGGGAAAGAAGTCCCCGAAGTTATCCCGAGGAAACAGGTCACCCAAACTCTGCATGTCAGATATACTATATTTATATAATTATTTACACATGAACCATGTGCGGATGTTTTATAGCTTTTTTCCAACTTATTTTGGCCAATTTCTGATATCAATATATGCACTTTTTTCCCACCTAATTGCAGAGATCATATCTCACCTGTAGTGGAATTAGCATGTTATTATGTCTACTCTTATTGTGATGGCTTATTGGCTGATGCAGACATAAAATACAACACTTTTCAAAATGAACCCATTCACTGAGAAAATATAAGAAAACTAATTAAACTTAGGTTAACTGTAAAAGATGCCATTTATTTTTTGGGAAGATTTTCAAACAAAATTGTAAATTTCATCCTATAACAGGCTTTGTTGATGCCCTCCCTGAGACAATCCTGACAAAGTATCAAACAAGGCAATTTCGACATATTTTGAGTAAAATTAAAATTAAAGTTGCATAACTAAAGTGTCATCTGATTAGCCTGTCATGTTATCAGCAGAAATGTTTAATTTCAGGCCAATTTTTCATTTTAAAGTCTTCCCTGATGTGGTAATATTATCTTGCATTCCTAGAAAATGTTATATTTCAAAATAAAAGACAATTGAAAATTGTACCTCTTTATTTCATAGGATGAACATGGAATCAAGAAAGTCTCCCAAACTTTCACGTGCCAATCAGGAAGGTCAACGGTCGCCACGATTACCAACAAAGAAGCCTCCAGTTCGGTCTCCAAGTTTGACACGTCGCGAGTTTTCTATGGACGGGATCACAGAGGTACAACATCTGAGAACCTCTGTCCATAATTTAATCTGCATTATCCACAAATGATGCTGTCATATCTGCATTAGTTTTAGTCTATGTAATTTTTCACAAAAAATGATTTAAAAAAATTAGAATTTTTCAAGTAACTATAGTGTCGTTCCTTCTTTAATGTCAAAATTAAAATGAATAAAGAATGTGTTTTAATATGTTAATACTGTGCTTTATCTCTGTCACTGATGTATCACACCATCATTTTTCTTTCTTTCTTTCATTTCCACTGCGTCAAAGCACAACTACCTTGCTCAAGTCACATCCAACATTTGGGGGACAAAATTCAAAATTGTTGGACTCGCTTCTTTTCTCCCTACCAATCTCGGTGCAGGTAAATGCCATTTTCAAGAAACACATATACATCATGTTGACCATTCTGATGAACCTAACAGTAACAATGGCTTTCTTTTGTGTTTCAGTCATCTATAAAACAAGTTTGCTTCATCTACAACCTAGACAGATGACAATCTACCTTCCAGAAGTACGAAAGATTTCTCATGACTTTATGAGCCTGCCAGTCTTCAACCCCAACGTGTTCAGTGAGGATGAGGACGACTTACCAGGTGTGAATGAATATCAAAGATGACCTATTGTGCTGATTTTTGGTTTCATATGGGGTTTCCACTAAGAAATGTTAACATGCTTTAATGGTCAAAAAAACCTTTCTCATACTGTCTGTATTGGAGCACCTGTATTCAAACCCTTTCTGTTTAAACCCCCATTCCTAAGAAGCCCAGTCTGCTCTGATTGGTCAGTGCTCCCATCTTTGCACCTTCATCGCAGCTGGGAAATTACTGTAAGGGAGAATAGTGGCTCCTTTTATTCTGAGTCTTGCTCAGAATAGTCTTGCTAAGCATAATGCCCTCTCCCTCCGATGTATCTAGCACACTATGATGTCATGCTGTTGCCAGAGTAGAAAAAAAATGTTGGAAAAAGTATTCAGAACTGTCTGATGCCTGGGATTTTTGCTCACGGGGATTACTTTTACATATTTTCACATTATTCACATTATTTGACTCTTTGGCATAATAGGTCCCCTTTAAGCACCCTCTTAAGAAATAAGTGTGATTGCAATTATTTTAAAAGCACTGGAGTTTTATTTTGTGCCAAATGTTTCTCACACAGTTCTTTGTGTTTTGATAAAGTAATGGGGCCGTCTGGAGTGGCAGGAGACAATCCTCCGTGCACAGTCAACATTCCCATCGCTCCCATCCACAGCCCAGCTCAGGCCATGTCTCCCACTCAGAGTATCGGCCTGGTTCAGTCTCTTCTGGCCAATCAGAACATTCAGCTTGACGTCCTGACCAACCCTACAGCCACTGCAGCAGCTGCAGCTGCAGCCGCAGCAGCTTCTCTCCCTGTCACAGATCATGGGCAGGATGCAGTTCCAACTCCGTACCCAGTGCCAGCTAGATACTCAAACCCTGGTCAGGTGATCTTCAATGGGCTGGAGATGGGTCCTCTTCTTCCTGGCACTCTTCCTCCCCCACCTCCACCTCACCATCTCCCACCGCAGCCTCACCCGCAGAGGTCTCATTCTCAGCAGCCTCGCACACTGCAGTCCAAACAGTCACAACAAATGCAGACACAGCAGCAGCAGCAGCAGCAGCAGCAGAAAATGCACCATCATCATCATCATCAACAACAACAGCAACAACAACAGCAACAGCAGCAACACCATCAACAACTCCAAGTTCCACAACAGCAACAAATACCACAAAATCCACAACAAGTGACGCACCAACAGCTTCACCACCAACAGCAGATCCAGCAGCAGCAGCAACAGATGCAGATGCAGCACGAACAGATGCAGCAACAGCAGCAGCAGATGCAGCAGCAGCAGCAGCAGATCCGCCAGCAGATCCAAGAGATGAGACAGCAGCAGCAGCAGCTCCAGCAGCAGCACCAGCAGATCCAGCAACAACACCAACAGATGCAGAGGCAGCACCAACAGATGCAGCAGCAGCTGAAGATGCAGATGGTGCTGCCTCCTCCTCCGACCGGCTATCCAACCATTTCGCTACAACAGATTCATCTTCTGCCTCCTCCTCCAACCACCGAGCCTGGGTTCAGCAGGGCAGAGCACAGCCACACTCTTAAGCCAAGTCTGCCGCGGACTTTACCTCCGTTCAGCGACATGGATGGGTCTGTGGAGATTCAGATGAGGAAGGTGAATCCTCCTCCTCCCTACCCGGGCACTGTAGTGTCTGCAGCAACAGCTACAGCTGTTGCTACACCTCAAACTCTTGTCACAAACTGTGACAGCCCAAGTGTCCTGGCGCCAGACCCCTGCTTGAAAAAGGATGAATTTTTACTTCACCCTGTCACTTTACAGTACCCGACACCTCTGGGGTATGAAAGGATCACAACCTTTGACAGCAGTGGCAACGTGGAGGAGGTTTGCCGGCCACGCAGGCGCCTTGTCCGCAACCAAAATGCATATGCTGTTCACGGTATCGGCGGCTCAGCGACACTCAAAGTCACTTCCTCTGAGAATAAAAAAATTCAGCTTCCCTACAGCTCAGCAACACTGAGTCGTCTCTCTGTCCCTCGATATTCAATACCAAGTGGAGACCCTCCTCCTTATCCAGATCCGGCTAATCAAGTAACAGCTACACTCCCTCCTCCACAGAGGATTGACAGCAGTCTGATTCATGCCACTCTACGCCGTGACCGCAGGGATGTGGGACTCAAAGTGCCACAGATGATGGAAAGCTCAAGGACCCTCCCTACAAAGGCTAAAATGAACAGCGCACTAACACTTAGCTACCAGCAGAGGGTGCCCACTGCTTTGTACACATGCACACAGTGCAGCAGCAACAGCAGCAGCACCAGTGTCAGCGTCAGCGGAGGTGGAACTATGAGCAGTGGCATTGCAGGTGGCACGGTGGTGAGACAGGACTTCCCACCAGGGAAAGGAGCTCATCACAGCACCATTATCGTGCACTCTAAAAGCACCACACCCATGGCCTCTCAGTCGTCGTACAGTCTGCTGGGTGCTGTTGATAACAGCAGGGACAGAACAGTGTACGTTAACTCTGCCTTCACTGAAGACGAGACTTTAAATCAGCAGTGTCACCTTGAGAAATCTGTGCGCCAGCTGACTCTCGGCGATGTCAGTTTGACAGTTAAACGCCCTCCGCCTTACCAGTGGGACCCCTCCACCACAGAGGAGTTCTGGCTCACTCCAGAACAAACTATGTTAGCTCCTCCACCTGGACCTCATAAACCGCCTCCACTCATCATCAGTCAGGCTCAGCACTTGGACGTGACTCGGCTGCCGTTCGTCCTAACGACTAAACCTCCAACCAGCCAGACCACAAGCACTCTTACTTTCCCATCAGGTTACCAGATATCCCTCTCGCCTTTTCCTCCAGGTGTAGGTCACAGTGGTCCTCCACTGCAGACCTTACAAAACCCTCCACCACAGTGCTCTCCGAATGAAGTGGTCGGTTCTGTCCCTTTTGCTCAGCAGGAACCCAACTTGGTTTTGCCACCAGGTTATCCTCCAAGTCTTGCTAACTTGGCGTGCTGCCCTCTCCCTCCGATGTATCCCGGAGCCAGCTCATGTGCCGGACTTCAGCTGCACCCAGTCAACCTCCACCCCTGGAACCCCTACCCCTGTCCGCCTCCCATGCAAGACCCTCCAGCACCTCCTCTCCCTACAAAAACTCATCAGATTTTGGAGAAGCCAATTCTCTCCCCACCTCCTCCCACTGGGCCGCCTCCTCCACCTCCTCTCCCTCCTCCACCTCCACCTACTGAGCTACCACCATCCAAAAGTGCCACGGAGGATCTAACAGAGTCCGCCAACAACTTTCCAGAGCCATCATCCCTGAATGAGAGCCCCGTGCCACAGGAGTCAGAACGCTTCAACAAGAAGAGCCGCAAAAGACTGGACAGCAGAGCAGAGGAAGCCAACATGCCCAATGTATCCGAGGGCAAATCCAGAAAAGAAGGACGTGCACTCTCTGACTTTAACACTCTCATCTCCAGCCCAAGGCTCGGCAGCAGAGAGAAGAAGAAGCCTAAAGGCCAGAGAGAGCAACTCAATAAAACCAAGAAGATGAGCAGGACCACCAATGAGTTCCAGGACAGCTCAGAGAGTGAGCCCGAGCTGTTTATCAGTGGCGACGAGCTCATGAACCAGAACCAGAGCAGTAAGAAGAGCTGGAAGAACAAGCGCAGCATGCGTATGGCGAGCGAGCTGGAGGAGATAAAGTGCCGCAAAGCAAATGAGAGGGAGGACCGTAGTTTGGGAAGCCAAGGATTCGTCTACGTTATGGCCAATAAACAACCTTTGTGGAACGAAGCCACCCAGGTCTACCAGCTGGATTTTGGAGGACGTGTCACGCAGGAGTCAGCAAAGAATTTTCAGATTGAGCTGGATGGCAGACAGGTAATGAGAAGAGTAATCTCTAAAGAGTTAACTATTTTTATACTTACTTTTAAAGCAAAAACGTGATGACCTGATGCTTTTCATTTTCTCATTAAAGAGTATTCTGAATATCTTTTTTTTTGTTACATCAGCTAAGAGCATGAAGGAAAAAACAAAAGCAATGGAAACAAACAATTACAAAACAAAAATAACAAACAACCCGTGCTAATAAGAGTGAATAAAATTCAAAGATTATTAGCAGTAAACACAGAAATAATAGTACTAATAATAAAATTAAATATGATCGAGACAGAATAAAAAAATAAATTAAAAGACAAATTAATAGACAAACTAAAATAGATGAATTTAAATAGACGTGGAGTTATTACAGAAACTTTTATAGATTTTTGGACTGTTTGTTAAAAAAAACAAGCTATTAAAATATATCACCTTAGGCTCTGAAAACATGGGATCTGCATTTTTTGGTATTTTCATACATCCTATAAAAAGCATTGACATTTTTATTGGTAATGCCTTGGACCTCAGATTATCACTACACAAGTATCGTGGCCAAAAGAACTTACAGTTTTAATATTATCACAATATCTATAGTAAATTTAAGATAATACTAATCAGTCTGTGTTAAAGTTTGTTTTTGTGATCTAAATCTCTTTAAATAAAATAAAGTAAATAAATAATTATTCGCTCAAAATACCAGTGCAGGTAGATGGAGAGAGAGACAAAGCAAGAAAAGAAACACAAATTATTTAATAAAATATGGATTATTTACATATTTTATTATGTGTGTATTATTAACATCATATCAATATATATATATTTTTTTTAAATTACAATTATTGTCAATGCTGGTATATTGCAATCCCCTTAGTAATGCCAATAATTATGTGTTTCAGCTGTAAATAAATCAGTGCAAAAAATGTTAGTGTTGGTTCATTCATGCTTTCTGAAACATCTTTCTATTTATGTTTGTTGTTTTTTTTAGGTGATGCAATTTGGGCGCATTGATGGGAACGCCTATATCCTGGATTTCCAGTATCCTTTCTCAGCAGTGCAGGCATTTGCTGTTGCCTTGGCCAACGTGACTCAAAGGCTGAAGTGAAAAAGGTTTTGTGTTGTTGTAGACTAAATCAAAAGAAGCCACAGTGGTCTAGCAGCCCAGTGTGTGGACCAAAAGCTGGTAAAGTCTCAGTGTTGTGGTGGTTCTTTTTAACGTGAAAGTTGGTCTTGCACTTGCAGACAATCAGTCTGTTGAAGGCAGTGTGTCGGCCGAGGTCAGTGATAATGGAGACTGCGCCGGTTAGTCCATCATTTCTAGTTCATATGCTGAATGTACTCAAGCTAGTTTTCTTAATTATTCAGATGTAGTGAAGTAAAAAATGTCAACCTTTCCTGGATAAACAAAAGGTTAAAGAAGTAGATGTTGGAATGGATTTTAAAAGCAGTGTGGAGGTTTAGTACCATGTGTGGTGCCAAAGACATCTCCCTTCTCTTAAAGTGATGGCTAATTCAGTGTACTTCAAATTAATAAATGTTTGGTTTATGTTTGTGATGAGGATAAAAAAATATACACAACTAATACCTACTTTACTAAGTATGGTGGCATTCAAAATTGCACATAAAGTTTCACAAAGCCATATCATATTAAAACATTGCATCATTTAAAGTCAGTTTCAAGGAACTAGGTAAATAAATAATTAGATTTTGTTATGAATATCTAATTGATTGCTTATTTTAATATTTATTCTTCACTCAAATCCCTTGTGCTCAAAGCATTTATTAGATTTTTTAGTCTGTCTAAATGTCTACATGGTGTTCAAATTGCTGAACATGCAATAGAAGAATATATTGATTTTGCAACTGCAACCTGAAAAGTTGAGAACAGTTTACCACAGTTTGTATATTTTCTATTCATGATACTTCTATGAAGTGGTGCAATGAACATTTAAGTCATATTGTTTTTGCCACGATACTGCAAAATCATTATTCAGTCAGAGCTGTTATGATCTGACCATGTATACATAATTTTTCCATGTGTAAACTGAATTAAAATGCTTCTGTTCATGTCAAAAACTCCCCACTACAACTGTTAGTAATGATTACAGTGAGTTTAAGGGTGCCAAATAGTCAAATGCATTTGACTGAAGGTAGATTAGCAGAGATGACGGTCGAAAATTCCCACAAACTAAAATGTGCAAAAACAGAGATCCTCTCAGTGGATCTCAAACTCGGTTGGTTGTGTTGTTTTCATTGGGTGTTTATGATGCTACTACATCAGTAGTTTGCCTCGTTGGAAATCAGTGCTGCTTTAGATAGATAGAGCTTGTGTGCAATAACGCTACCTACATAGAACTGATGTACTTGCAAAAGAAAAAACAAAGCTGCTTGCACTGTGTATTTAGTAAAATGACTTAACATCATTATATGCTTAGAAAAGTGTGGTTATATGTTGCTGATTTCAGTAATTTTTGTACTTCACCTTTGCTTTAACATGGTACCAAGAGTTTTTTGATGTTACACACGTAGAAAAAAGAACGAGAAACAGAAACTTGCAAAGGTATAAAATACAACATATTCATAAGTTGTTAAGATTTACTGTTTGTAGGAGTGAGATTCATGTAGATTTGGTGCTAATGTATAAAGAATCAAATGTGGAAATGTCTGGACATTTGTCATTTTCCAAAAGAAGGTTATTTCAGAGTATATGGAGAAAGTATTTTCAGAGAGGCTACAGAGAGTTTTAATTTAAGAGCTTTTAATTTAATGCAGCTTCAGAGACTTCAGCGACAGTGTGCGTCAGTTATCAGCAATACTGCCTAATGAATAGTTGGTTGCCTGATTTTTTTTCTCTTATTTTGTGAAGGAAACAAATATGATGTGACCATAGGTTCATATGGACCTATAGGCTGGCCAAAATGTAATAAAAACAAATTGTTCCAAATGTGTTTCTTGTTGTGTTTAATTTACAGTTTGGCTCTATGTCTCCCTGCTACAGAATTAGTGATCCTAAGAGCACATACAGGCCTCCTCTGTCAGTCCACTTGTTTTGCAGGTATGATTGCATCAACTGAAACACTGAATGAGTGAATAAATACATAAATAAATAAAAGATGTATTAAAAATTAAATTAAATACTATAATTAATCGATTACTTATCACCCCTAATTTCCGTAGAACTTTAGCACACTATCATTACAAAATTTATTAGACACATCTTACAGCTTATTTTTTAGAATTGGTTTTATTTATGTTTTTTTAAAGCAATCAATTCAGAGCAGGATTAAAATTGATTTGTAACTAAATATATTTTTTGGAACAGGAATATAGTTTAGAAAAGCAAAGACACTATATACACTCGATAATATCTCACTGATAACTTATCTAAGATGTAAAATAACTAAATATGTCAATAAATATTAATATTTTTTTTCTAACATTATAATACTGAGTGAAGTTCATTAAGTAAAAACAACACATACATCAGTCCTTCCTCCTGTCCTCACTGTCCTGCCTGTTGTGTGCTACCTGTCTGCCTGTCCTCACTGTACTGCCTGTCCTGTCCTCACTGTAATGCCTGTCCTGTCCTCACTGTAATGCCTGTCCTGTGCTACCTGTCCTCACTGTACTACCTGTCCTCACTGAACTGCCTGTCCTGTCCTCACTGTAATGCCTGTCCTATGCTACCTGTCTGCCTGTCCTCACTGTGCTACCTGTCCTCACTGTACTACCTGTCCTCACTGTAATGCCTGCCCTGTGCTACCTGTCTGCCTGTCCTCACTGTGCTACCTGTCTGCCTGTCCTCATTGTGCTACCTGTCTGCCTGTCCTCACTGTACTACCTGTCCTCACTGTACTGCCTGTCCTGTCCTCACTGTAATGCCTGTCCTCACTGTAATGCCTGTCCTGTCCTCATTGTACTGCCTGTCCTGTGCTACCTGTCTGCCTGTCCTCACTGTACTGCCTGTCCTGTGCTACCTGTCTGCCTGTCCTCACTGTACTGCCTGTCCTGTGCTACCTGTCTGCCTGTCCTCACTGTGCTGTCGTTACTTACAGCCTGCAGCGGGCAGAGAGAGTTTACAACAATTTGACTAATTTAAACGTTCATGGCAAGCTAAGAAAAGATGTACACGACAGCTTTCTTTTTAGCTTGATCATAAAACGTAGCCGTACGCTGTGGATGTGAATTAGGACGGCAGACCGGAGTTGTCCTTTAAAAAAACAAACAAAAAACGTCAGGTCTCCAGTGCAGCCCCCTCGGTAATACTCCAACACAGTCCTGTCGGTGCCCACACAGCCGCTAATATTATTTTCTTGCCAATGTCGACAAGCCATCCGACCATCATGTCAACCAAAACACCAGTTTCTTTTGTTTATTACCCTTTTCAACTTTTCAACCAGCAGTTACTGTCTGGTAAACTCCGCTATAACCCTTACTCTATTACACAAAAGCAACCTGCTAATATTATATTCACAAAAAGCCTCTCATTAACTTTTTTTTTTTTTTTTACTTCTACAACAGTATAAAAACTGGAAAAAATGTATCTAACCAACCAACTTTACATGGTAACTTTACTCTTACCTTAAAGTTAAGTCCATGCATTCCTCTTTCAGGTAGATGTGGTAGAAGTAACCGTGCATTAAATCAGAAGAGCGCGGTACTTTTCTCGGCCGCGACATAACCTCGCGGAAACCGGCGGCGTCAAAATGGCGCGCTTTGTATCGACTGGACTGACCGTTAAGATTTGAATGACAGCGGACGCATCAAATGAATCACGTGGCCGCCGCCACGTAAATCCAACAATAAAATGTTTGTTAATTGATCGAACAGAAGAAGATTCGCTGGAATTACTTAAAATAATCGTGTTAAGGGAAAAAATGCACAATAGCTTGTAATTTTTGTAGAGATAAAAACAAACATTTTTAATGTTAATATCATAGATTTAGATGTGTTACATCTACATCCTACAATAGTTTTTATCAGTGTTTTATATATAATATTTTAGACAATTTGTTTTTACAACTGTGCATAAATATCCCTGTATAATGTAATACTTATTGTAATATATAATATTCTAATATTATGTTAATTTAATTATATTCATATTTTCTTTAATTTGCAAATATATATTTTAATTCCTTTTTAAAAATAACTAAATGATTATTGTTATTACATTAACAATTATTATTATTATTATTATTATTATTATTATTATTATTATTAAAGGATAAAATTACAATGAAAAAAAAGAAAATAAAACTTGCACCAACACTCTATAAACACACATCTACAAAAGGTTAAGAGGTGTAAGTGGATGGAAAATCATCTTATTTATTTTTCATAATTTTATTATTATTTACATTTTTGGATCAGTGATATTGTGTAAATAGCTTAATTTTACACATTTTAGTTATTTCATATTAATACGTTAAAAAAATCGTGGAAAAATAATGTTCATTTGAATAAACAAATTAAATAAATCATAGTATATCATAAAAATATTGTAAAATGTGTATTTTGTGTTGATTTTTTGACAGTTAAACAAAAAGGAAGGTATCAACTAAACAAAAAGTTTTTTAAAAAAGACAATGTTACTGATTTTAAGATTGATTTAATCTAAATTTTTATGACGAATATGTGGCACAGGCAGGAAAATTGGTTCGGTTTAGTCACCGGAAGCATTTTATGGGAGCTTTTATTTTGAAGGGACAGCGTGTTTCCAGCGTCGGTAGCTTCATTGAGGAAATACCGCGAAGACCTCAGGCGACCTGGCTGTGTCGGGACTGAGCTTTATGTCGCTGAGCAGACAGGCAGGAGCTGTTTGACTGTTTAAGTTTCCCTTCTCTCTTCTGTGAGCCGTTTTGTGACCGCCTGTAAATCTGTCCTGAATATTTGGATACAAAAAAGTCCCGAAATTAATTAAAAAATGGACCCACAAGTTGACGGTCAGCAAACAGGTTGGTGGCTTTTTAAACTGTGTACTAAATCTCTGCCGGTGAATGAACTGATTTGATAAATCAACTTTAACTCTTAACTGCCATTTGTATACGATTTATTATCTCATTATTTTATTCTCTCTACATTCAACATAGCCAAATCTCATTCTATTTTCTGCCTCTTAACTTTTTCGTTTCCGTTTTCCCCCCATAACAGAAAACAGCGCTCCAGCTGAATCAACAGGTTCTCCCCGGAGGATGACAAGAAAGCAGACTCTCACCTTAATATCAATGGCGTCTGTAAACTTCAGTTCAATGATTTGCTACTCAATATTAGGTCCATTTTTCCCCAGTGAGGTAAGTCAAAGCACGGCATGTCTAGGTACAAGAGTTTAAGTGTTTGGGCACCAGTTAACCCCTTGAAACCTGGAATGACACAGTTTTCATGTGTTGTGTACGAGAAGGGCGGTGTCATTGGGCAATGAGCAAAAAAATTCCCAAAACTTGTAAGAAATGAGTAAAACATGGCGAGAAAATTCCCCCAAATTGAGTAAAAAAAAAAAGCCCCCATATGTTTAGAAAACTATATGTATGCTTATTGTAGTTATATTTTGTAATTTATGTTATAGATATATATCGATATATCCAAATTTTTTGTAGGTCTTTTTTTTTTTAAACTTTCTTTTTATTTTAATTTTCAGGTAATTTTCTTGTAACTTCTTACTAACTTTGTACTAATTTTTGGGCTGTGTCCTTTTCAGTTGCTCATTGCCTTGTCCCAGTGTTTTTGAAAGAAATCAAATCATTTTGCTCAGGTTTCAAAGTGTTAAGTCACCATTTAACATCAGATAATAGGTTAATTATTAAAGCAAGGCCACCTAGACTAATTCAACAAACTTTGCTGCTACAGTCTAACCTGGTCTGATATGGTGGCTAATTTCCATTTCATGTAATGCAATGGACAGTAACGTTTTCGTATCTGTCTTATCCAAATGATAGCACACTTTAAATAGATACCAATGTGTAACTGACACTATCGAGTCAAGTTTTCAAACATGAATTACTGACTCTTACATTTTATATTTTATATTATATATTATATTATTTTATATATTTATAATTTATCTTGAAAATTATTCTTCGAAGCTAACTCTTTGAAAGAAAAAAATACAGTAAACTGACTAAAAAAACAAATAAAACCTTAATTTAACTGACGTGCTGTTCTGCGGTAAGATGCCTTTCACAAGTATTTAAACCTCTGGAACCTTAGGAAATCCATAATATTTCTTACAAAAACATGGGGGGAAAACTTGAGTAGCAACTTGGTAAGATTTGTCCCATACACTGCTAAAAAAATTAAAGATGACAAGTGAATTACCTGACAGGTAACTTGTGGAGGTAATTCAGTGGTTAGTGTTTGGGAAGCAGATTACAAACACTGCGTGTGTGAACTGATGAGAGGCAGGTGTGCTAGAAGAAATGATAGCAGACAGGTGTGTGTGTGATAAACAGAACCAGAAACCAGGGAAATCAGGGAGGGAGACAACACCTACGAACACAAAAAAACCAAAACACAGGGAGAGAAAGGCAAATAAGAACACAGCGACGAGGAAACAAAATGGAAAACACTAGAAAAAACTCTCAAGTTATGACACTGCTGTAACATAAAATACAGAGAGAGTGCGTGCTTTTAATCCTGATTATTTGCACATCTGCACAAGCCTTTTTAATAACAGAAAATGTTCAGTCTATCACTGTATGCTTAATAAAATACACATTGTTGACTATTCACAACAGTGTTTTGTGATAGCTGCTAACTAAAAGCATGATAAATACCCAGCAAAATACAGTTTTAGTTTAGTTTATCTAAGAGGGCACAGTGTAAATTAATAGATACACATCTTTTGATCTGTGGTCCCCAGGCCGAGATGTTACACAAGACTTCCTAAAATAAAACAAAGGGAAAAAAAGAAAAAGAAACAGGGCATACAGAAAAAAAAAAATACAGGAAATGGCCTTTGGGAGTTTGTTGTGATAACGATACAGTCATATCTGAATTTTTGAGACAAAGTGAAAAGATCTCGAATACTGTTTTAGTATCGATTGTTTATGTGGGGAAAATCAAATCAAATATTACCTTATTTTTGACCAAATACCTCATACGCCAACTATAATAGTGCAACGTGTTTTTGTAGTGGTGACTATTGGGGCTTTCACAAAATGTTTACACAATAATATTTTTGATAAGTAATCATCAGTAATGTGAATTTAATTACAAAGTGGGAAAAGGCAAATAAGCATCAATAACAAGAGCAGTCGTCATTGAAAAACTTGGGCCACAGACTCCCTCAAACAATGCAATTTAAGCACTCATAAAAAATGATAATAACAATATAAAATCACACAAATAGAAACAAAAAAGCGAAATTATATACTTGGTAAAAGGTTGGAAGTTAAAACAGAATAATACAAGAGAAAGAGTAAGAAAACAGCAAAGATGAGGCGGAGCTAAAGACACGGTAGTCGTCCACGGCACCATTATGATATTAAAATGTTTAAAATAAAAGGCTATATTGTCTCATATCATGATATCAGTATGATATTGATATGTATTCAAGCCATATCTTGAATATTTGCAAAGACTGCTGTCAGTGTAGCATGCTCTCTTCTCTGTGCAATAATAAATAAGTAATTTCTACCTTATTCTAACCTTTGAACCTTGAGGAAATTGGTTTTATGTCCTTGGAAACATTGAAAAATGGTTATGAGCAACTTGATATGAAACGTTTCACAAATTGCAAGAAAGATTAGTAAATCTAGAAAATTATTTTTATAAAGCAAAGGAACAACTTTTAGGGAGAAACCTAAAAATATAAGGTGGATTCTGTGTTGTTTTTTTTTAAATGTTGTTTTCTTTTGGTCTTTTTTCAGTTAATATTCTTATACCTTCTCCTAATTTCTTGCCAATGTTTGAGTCATTTCTTCTTTTTGTTGCTCATTGCCTTCTTCCCATGTTTGTAAAAGAAAGCAAACCAACTTGCTCAGGTTTCAAAGAGTTCAAGTAATTATTAGCCCTTTATTTATTGTATGTGTCATATTTAAATATGTAAATAATTACACTATTGCAGAGGTAGCACTTTGAAATTTTATTGTACATTGTACAATTTCTATTCTATTTTTTCTGTCTTTAACTGCATTGTTTCAGTCAGTCACATGTGCAGTAATCAGTTGGATGCTGCTAACAGATGCTTTTCTTAGACTGAATAAAAAGTATTAACAGGTGAAAATGGGAGCCTTTATCCTTCCTCTGTGGACAGAGCACATAATGTACATGTCACTTCAAAGTCTCAACATAAGCCATCACTAGTTCCCTTTAATGTCTCTGTGGCAGTGTCCTCTGAGTGCAATGAATGAGTAATCATGTGCTAACCATCAGAAAGCCTCCCTGAAGGCCTCTGAATAACTCTGTTATACTCACTGGTCTCAGGTAAGGTCAGCTGATGCCCTGTGTAATAACTGCTAAACAAAGGCCACTGGGGGGTAATAATTATGATAAGATATCATCATTAATTCACAGAAACGGCTCTGTGATCTGCCTTTAGTCATCTCATTATATTTTAAATTTATTTGTGTTATTAACATGTCCATATTGGAATTTTTGTTACTTGGATGACGTGAAATAAACTCCTTAGACGAATAAATATTTAACAAGTATGTTTCTACGCAGGCGGAAAAGAAGGATGCCAGTCAAACTGTCATCGGTCTTATATTTGGCTGCTATGCTGTCTGCAATTTAATTGGCTCGTTGGTACTGGGAAAATATGTAAGTCTGTGGCTCTACTTCATATCAGCATGTTAAGTGTGATTTGTTGTGCACATGTACAGTCATTTACTCCCTCTTTTCTCTCAGATTGTCCAAATTGGTGCTAAATTCATGCTTATTATGGGGCTTTTTGTGTCATCATGCTGTACCATTCTGTTCGGGTAAGTTCTGGTGCTGTGTGTTGTGTCAGCAATAATGACACATACAGTTGTAACTCATATCATAAAGCATTTTTTATATATTTAAAGCAATTTCTTTGCTTTTGAAAGGACTCGGGTGAAAACATATCAATTTGGTATGAATGTACATGTACCTGGTGTCTTGTGTCGAGGGTCTAGTGTGTGTGATAATATTGATGTTTTCAGGTTGGCCTAACACCATCCTAGGATAGTACTGTGTACTATCTAATAGATCAAGGTATCATATGTTTGTTTTTGTTAGAGTGAGATTGTAAGTAAAACCCCATGGTGAAAAGAATTTAATCAAATCAAGAAAATTATACAAAAAAAGAAAGGACCAGTGGAGCAACCCTGCTACTGAATAAAAAAGTTGGAACAGAAATTTTCACCCAAAGAAAATCCTGATATGCCCCTTAAAGGTTTAATATGTAACATTTACACATTGTATTATATACTTTGTTAAGTTGTGAACTTCTGTTATCCCAAATGCTTCTAAAAACCCATTGTTTTTAATTTTTTTTGTTTGTTTTTATTGACACTGGGCCAGCCCAATCATGTCATCAAACCTATCGCCCTTTGGCTTCAGTGCCTTCATTAAAAAGCATCATCAAAAAAAAGTGTCAAAATGTTTAAGACAAAATGTGCAAGGGAGACGTAGAGATTTTGGGGCCCTAAATAAGGCTTTAATCTGGACTATTCAGATCTTTTTAGCGACTAGCTGCTCAGAATAAAGTCAGCGGCTCCTCTGATAGCAGCACACCAGCTGTGTATGTCCCTCTCCTCTCTCGCCGTGTGCACGCAGAAAGAACTAAGTAACAACGTAGATCTGCGTTGCCAGGTCATTATGTCCTAAGCCTGTTGTAATGTAAGCCTATGTAGAGCTCAGGAAAAAAAAATCCATTAGAAACTGATACAGAAAACAGAAAAGGCACAAATTTGTGCATAAAAATGTACCAGCATTTAGAAAATAAGGTGTACTCTCCCCAAAATGTTGAAAGAAAAACAAAAAAAAAACCCGAAGTACTTTTATGATATAATATATAAATGACTTATATTTGCGAGATCAGTGGAAGTGGGCTGGTCTGGGCCTAAAACGCCAGGACCAGTTTTTTTGCTCCAGACAGCCCCGATTGTGACCCATTTTTACAGACTTATATATTCAATAAAAGTGAATGCACTTTGGCTGATAGCCGCAAATAGAGTGAAAGTTGGAAAATGCTGAGAGACAAATGCAGACATTGTTGCCCTATGAGGGATTTGTTGAAAGCATGAATAAAACAGAATAATACCATCCTTACCTTTAAGATAATTAGCGATAAAATTAAACATTTAGCACAGTATTGACAATGCACATAGGTATCGGTGAATGTATTATTATTCTCCAATTCATTTGAATGTGGATAAATGCATGTTGGGTTTTAGTCTACATTTTTTTGCACTGTTTGTATTTTGATTCCTGTTTCACATCAATTTATCGTGTTTGCTTTCTTTTCTCGCAGGTTACTCAACCAGGTTCCTGCAGGAGCCGCTTTTATCACTCTGTGCTTTATAGTGAGGTCCATAGACGCTATAGGCTTTGCTGCTGCGATTACCTCCTCGTTTGCCATGACAGCAAAAATATTCCCAGACAATGTGGCGACTGTTTTGGTGAGTGTAGACAGCCCTTGTGCGACTGGTATGTTGTTTAGAGAGAGTCACGAGAAAAACAAAAAAAGCATTATGGCCAGGGTTGTTTTGTAACTCCAATTCCTCCCAGAGTCATGAAAAATAATAAATAGCTTCTGGCACATGCAGAAATTTTATGCTGACCAAATGTATTTTTTAATGTGCTGCTTTTTTGTCCCTTCAGGGTAGTTTGGAGATTTTCACCGGACTTGGTCTCATTGTGGGGCCGCCGGTCGGAGGGTGGTTCTACCAATCATTTGGATACGAAGTCCCTTTTATGCTTCTTGGATGTTTACTATTGGTTATGGTTCCTTTCAACATATACGTCTTGCCAAACATTGGTAGTTTGCAGTTTTAGCATATTAATTGTACATTTTCAATCATTTTAATAATTATTTTTTTCTCAGATTGTAACCGTGAGCTGTGTTTTGTGCTCAGAGTCAGACCCTTCCAAGGATTCGTTTGTCCGACTGCTCACCAAAGGGAAAATCATCCTGATCTGCTTTGTGATATTCACTCTAAGTTCGGGTCTGGGCTTCTTGGATGCCACGCTGTCCCTTTTTGCCATAAAGACGGTAATTTCCTTTCTTCTGATAATGTTTACTATAAAAAGAAAGCTTCATATTAATGAGTTTTCCTCTCTATTGTATGTAGTTTGGTCTCAAAACTGGCTACGTGGGACTCATCATGCTCGGTTTGTCGCTGCCGTACTGTCTGGCGTCACCGCTGATGGGTTATATCACTGATAAATATCCTGTGAGTATGAATGTTAGTGTGGATTATTCTCTCAGAAATGTAAGTTTGTCGTGCCAAACTGAACCCCCCTGTGTGTTTTGGTGTCAATCAGTCCATCAGGCCTTGGTTCATGGTGATAGGAGGCATCGCCACAGCAGCCAGCTTCTGTCTGCTTGGTCCCGTCCCTTTCCTTCACATCAAGAGGTGAGTATGTGGTAAAGATGAAAAAAACAAAGAGCCTCTTCTTTATAGGAATAAATAATCCTTACATGTATATTTAAACACTTAAAATGGGTAAGGTATCGCTACTGCAAGGCAAGTTTATTTATATAGCACATTTATAAGCACCTGACGACTTTACTAAGGGGGTGGGTCAAGACTGTCTCAAAAAATCTTGGTGTCCTGTTTGACCAACATCTGAACCTGGAATCCCATATTACAAAACTCATTCAGTCCTGCTCCTTCTAGTCAAGAAATATTACAAAAGTCAAACCAATATTATCAACAAAAACCTTGGAACTTATAGTGCACACTTTAACCTTTTCCTGTTTAGACTATTGCATCTTACTCTTCTCTTGTATTGCACAGTTTTCCACATCTTGTTCCCAAATGGTACAAAATGCAGCAGCAAGGTTGTTCACCAAAACTAGTCATCAGTCCCACATCACCCCAATTCTTGCCTCTTGTTTTTGGCTTCTGGTTAAATACAGAATTGACTTATCACTTACAAGGCCTTGCAAGGTCTGCATGCATATACAGCTGAGATTTTGGGCCCCATTTCCACTTCAATTATCGGATCAAGGCCTCCTATCTATACCCCGTTCTTATCTTAAATCCAGAGGTGAGCTTTAGCCCATTAGGCCCATTTCTAAAAAGTGCTATATAAATAAAACATTATTATGATTTTAGCAACAAGGCAATTCAAAGTGCTCTACATTTAAAAAAAAATACCGAGAGTCCAAAAGAAACACAATATAAAATGATAATAATAATCCTATTTTTAAAAGGAAACTAAAAACATGTCTCTCCACTTAAGCATTTAACGAGCTCCAACTTAGCTGCTTTGCATTCTGCTTTGCCCTTGCATACTGCTGCACATTTTTAAGATGTATTTTCTGTGATTGTATGCATTTCATGTACTCTATTTTCATGCTTATTTTATCAATAATGTCAGAGGGTTTTATATTTCATTTATTTTATTTTCCATTTTATGTTATGCATTCTGTGCACTAAATTTTTATTGTTATTTTATCTTACTTTTACTAATATGATCAAGTGGATTTTATCCATTTGAAGATGCATTCTATGTATTCTATTCTGATTTTATTCAGTTTTTACATGCAGGTTTTATTATGTCCTTTATTATGTCTTTTATGTGTTCGATGTGAAGCACTTGGTGCATTTAATTTCCTTCTTGTAAAGCATGTCGGGCTGCATTTCCTGAATGAAAGGTGCTATACAAATAAAGTTTATTATTATGATAACAATAATAATGATTTACAAGTTAAAGAACAGAAAATAAAAACAAGCTAAAAAATGACTAAAGCTAAAGCTGTCGGTATTGTGTCCGTCCACCTCTATGTTAAGAGCCGTGTGCAGACAATCCCGGCTCAGCCTCTGAATCAGAAATATGCTCTAAATATCACATTAAGCTCATTTCAATCTAGATTTAGTAAAATAAAATGAAAGGGATAGCAGCAGATGGAAGAAAAGCTTTGTTGCGACATGGCTTGGTGCATTGATCTGAGTGATGTTTGTATCATGATGTATTCATTATGTATTTATATGTGAAGTGAATTACTTATCTTTTGAATCCTGGACTATGTATAAAATAGTAAAAAAAGTAAATAAATGAAAATAACTAATATTAACATAATAAAATGAATAAATACATAAATCTAGATTTAGGACTTGAATCTATAATAGAGTATTAATTCACTTCATCATTTCTAGTATTTCCTCCAACACGATCAGTACTCCGTAGGTAGTGCATTGCTTTGTGTGCTACTTCCTATAGGTCACCAGCACTAACTTGTATTTTTAATGTTTTTGTTTGTGTGTTTACATGTGTAGTCAGCTGTGGTTGCTGATCCTCATGCTTGGTGTAATTGGGTTTTCTCTGGGTATGACTGCAATCCCCACGTTTCCTGAGATCATCACATGTACACAGTGAGTGGCTTCACATGTTGTGCAATTACATTCATGACCTCCAGTTTTTACTCACATAATGTGTGGTGAAACATTGTTTTCTTCTTTGCAGAGAACTAGGATACGAAGAGGGGCTCAGCACTCTTGGGATGGTCTCTGGGCTGTTTGGGGCATTTTGGTCCTTGGGGTAAGTCCGACTGGTTTTTCACAACATCTAAAAGCTGTTCAGCATCCTGAAACTAGAGAAAAATACAATAGCTATGAAATTTCACTGCTTTGTATGTATTTCTAAGAGCATATTTATGTTCCCATGGTCTTGCGCTTCCCAGTGCAGTATTCTGGTAACACACACTAACCCTCCCATTATGGTCAGGTCAAATTTCCCCACTCTGGTCACTCCCTACACTTACTAGCTTTGGTTTGCTCTCGCATATCAGTTATCAGGACTTGTAACAACCAAGAGCCATAAAAGGGTTAAAATGTATGAATAAGAATGTGTAAAGAGGTTTAGGCCCATTTCCAAAACATTTTTCCTGACCTTAACTTGGGTGGAGACATTGTAGATTGACCTAATTTTAATTCCTTATTTTCCTAATCTTAACCCTTTAAAACCTGGATCAACATCACTTTTCTTGTGTCGCATTCAGACATATTCATTAACATATTTTTAAAATTGAATTTGCTTTCTTTTGAAAACATTGGGATTGCAAGGAATTAGTATATTTAGGATTTTTTTTTAAAAAGCAAGGAAAAAATGTCCAAAGACTATATTCTATGTTTATAGTAATCATTAGTTTCTATTTAAAATTATTTTACAGAATTATTATTATTGTTTTAATTATTTTATTTATTTATTTACTATTTTGTCTTCCCCCCTTTAAAAAAAAAAAAAAAAAAGATTTATGTATTTATTTATTTAATTATTTAGTTAAATAATTTTGGTGTCATTTCTTCCAAAGTTGTTCATTGCCTTTTTCAGTGTTTTTTTTTATAGAAATGAAGCCAATTTCCTCAGGTTTCCATGGGTTAAATTCTTTGGACATGGGAATGTTTTGGTGTTTTTAACAGGGAACTTTTAAAGTGTTTTTTAGCCCTGAGGTAACCTGTCTGGAAATGGCAGTAATAAACTACTATAGATTTTCAATCCACAATCAATATAACATTATGTTGAACAAAAAATACTTCATTATTGTCCACGCCCATATTTTTTTAGTCTCTTTTAGAGATAAGAACTGAAAATGAGTTGAAAAAAGTGAAATAATTACATTTTCATGGTGTCTGTGCTGCTTTGTTTATTCACTGTGTCAATGAAAACAACAATAAATCCAGCCATGAAGGTTTCCTTACGCAGAAAGATAATCCCGACCGCTATGATAGCTGCATCCGTGCATAACTCCTAAATGTTCAGACAAGTGTCATAGTGTAGTATTTGGGTACTTGTGATGCTTTAGAAAGCAGAACAGGGGCAATAGTCTGGAAATGGAGATATTTTTCTATACTCCATTTCCATACTTATGTGGATCTGGAAATTATTAAAATCAAATTTTATACTTTTCCATACTGTGTAGAAATCCTAGAGTCATGATAATCTTCCAACCTAACCCATGCCATAATAAGCAAAATCAAAGCTGGGGAACATCTCTTTCCAGTGGCCTTTATGTGTCATATAGAGCCGGGGAACATAGGACTCTGAGAATGCCCCCCTCATTTCCTGCCCTTTGATTTCTAATGTTTTGATTGTGATTTTAGGATGTTTTATGGCCCGACAGTGGGCGGCCTTATCACGCAACATCTGAACTTTGAGTGGGCAGCAGCAGTCCAAGGAGGCTTGACATTTTTGGCTGTAAGTATCAGTTTGTGTATGTTCTTGGATGACAATCAATGGTGGAAAAAGGTCAATTTATCTCACTTATTGGCATATTAGCATTCTTATTGCCACGTGGTATTGAAGGATTACAGTTTACAACCATGTTATCATCTGATTTTCAGGCCTGTCAATTTTTCTCAGTGTGACAGAGACAGCATGAACGTGTGAAATTTGCCACTTCTCTTGCATGGCATTTATTTATGGATGGAGAAAAATATAATTACAAGCTCAGTAATCATTCAGGGGTTAAACACACCATGAAAATTACCTTTTCTTAGCAATTACACACATGAAACTCAGTGACCACTCTGTCCTCAGGCCTTCCTCCTCGGTCTGCATTACCTCTGTCATCGACCACAGCAACAAAGGTAATCATTAACCTCAAATAAAGATAATCATGTCATATATTTGGATGCCTGATATCTTAACATCCCCTCTAACACTCACTTTTATCTTTGATTTAAAGTCTTCGAGAAGACAGCAAACGACCAGATGAAAGCACTCCTCTCCTGACCGAATGAAGCAACGTGTGGATGGACGCCACACCGAAAAACAAGGTCTTAAAGGGATAGTTTGGATTTCTTGCAGTGGTATTGTATGGGGTACTTATCAATAGACAGGATATTACAATTTTACAAACTACAAAAGTCACTGAATTTCACAATGATGTTTTCCAGGCCTGGAAAAGTTATGGGATAAGGAAAAAATCACTGAAAGTTTTGGAATAGTTATTGAATTATTAACCATTTAAAATGAGCAAATTTGATTGATTTATTTAAAAAAAAAATGGGAAGAAAGAACTGAGTAACTTAAAAGAAAATACCCCCAAAATAGCAAGAAATTAGTACAAAATAATACAAAAAAATGACCAGAACATTTGCATTAGAAAAAACGAGAAATGTAAAAAAAAAACAAAAACAAACAAGGAATTGAACAAATACGTAAAATAATAATAATGTGATGCAATTTTAAATTTTTATACTCATAAATATATAGTTTACTCAACATTTTACCCCAGTTTTTTAAATTAATTTGCTTAACCTATTAATTTCTGCAGTTTGCAGGATATTTCTTTTTAACATTTTAAAAATACATTTTACCTGCCCTTGTACACAGCAGTACATTGCTTAGCTCCTGTGGTAGTTTCCATCCTACTTCTCCAAACTGGGGGTGTGCTGACTGACATTTACTGTAACAATACACAGAATATGAATAATTATCTCATTCAACCCCACTTCAAAGAATCCTAACTGCTCCTGTAATGTTTTAATGTATTAATTGCGTTTTAACATTTTTAACTTGTACATTTGTGGTGTTGCAGAAACTGCAGCCTAAAATCAAGGCGGTACAGCTATATTACTGATTTTAAGTTTGTATAGTACAATTCAAATGTATTATTAAATACTGTGCATTGTGTTATATGAATGCAACATGAGCCAATATAGTCAACCACTGTAAAGTCCAGGTCACAGACTAAATGTGCCTTTTGTTGTGAAACTCTGCTGCGTTAATGATCTTAGTTTTCTTCATCACATGACCTGGATTTCATGTTGAAGTTAAACAAGTCAAGAGCCACTGACCATGTTCATGTTGAGATGAAGAAAATAAACCTTTTATACTATAGTCTGTGAAGTGATGTATTAGGGATCAGCAATATATTGATATAATTTCATGAGATAAGCGTTGTATATTTGTTTTTTACAGTAAAATGTTAATTTCTTAACTCACCCGACTCCCCTAGCTGTTTATTTACAGCTATTGCTATTATTTACCCTTATCTACTTAGTCATTGTATCTACATTTCTGATTATTAAATATAATAATTATTAAATATCTGTGATTGTTCCACCCACCATCATATAAGCATTGTTTGAAAGGTACATCCCAAAAATAGCCATTAAGCGTATTTATTTTTAAAAAAAATATGAATCAAGTGTGACTTTACATGTGACCTATAGAATGACATTGACAAAAAAATTCAGAATTAATAATCTGCATTTTTATAAACATGTTGTGAATACAAATTTTTTTAAATCTCTTACAGGCTAAGAAAATAAAACTACATCATTATGATTTTCTTCTATATCAACAGTAAAAATGTACAAAATAGTAAAAGTTATGAAGTTAAAAAGTTATGCTTATGTCAATAAATATGAAAAACAAGAATTCCTAGAATTGCTCAAATCTTTATGCAAAGATAATTTTTACATTTCATTGATCAAACTGTATTAAATGCAATACAGAGCATACTGACTGTTCAAATACAAAAAGCAAAGCAGTAAAAATACAACACATCTGCAAGGTTGTTGTCCTTACAAAAATGCATTTCATATGAAAAAAGAATAAATGTGAAAGCACTCATTGAAAACAATCATGTGTCCGTAAGTTTATGCGTCTGGCTCGAAGGCACCATTAGTCTGGCCCGTTGGTCTTTTTGGGAGCGGTCTGTCTGTCGATCTGCCTCTCCTCCTGGTGCTCGTTGATGCCGGAGCATCTGCATCTGAAATTGTGGTTTGGGATGAAGTCGCTGGGACTCCAGACTTTTTCAACTTCTTCTTCCTCCTAGCTCTGCAGGAAAAGCATTATTCACAATCAGTGTTCACTATTAATTAGCTATAATGTAACAAACTGTATTGTCTTGTTTTTGTTAAAAAATGTCTAAATAAACTTGGAGGCTCATGCAGTGTTGAGTAAACCATGACCCTTTGAATGGAGGCAGCCCAGCGAGCCACTCACCTGGCATCAGTCAGCTCAGGTTCGGTGTCAGAAAGGGTCGGCTCAGAGAGAAACCTAAGTTCCCCAGAAGAACTAATTGCAGCAGAAACCTTTAAATAGTTATGAAGGAGAAAAGACAAAATGACAGGAAGAGCCACGCAGATACTGAAATATATAGACCACTATCACCATGCATTCTTTTTTGCACTAAAAAGTAAACATTAAAGTGATACTTCTCCCAAAATCTTTCAAAACTCTCCCACTACAGGCTCATTATTTGTCATAGTCTCAACAAAATATGGCCATGTAGACTGTTTCCAGCAGAACATTGGGAACGTAATTATCACAAACTGAGTATTAACATGGTTTTATGTCAGAAAAACTTGTCTGGGTGGAGCTGAGGTGTGATTACCTTTAACTGGGAACACCTGGCCAGAGTTCCCTAACTATTCAACCCCAGACCCCATTACAAAAAAAACAATGCAAAAAACTCTACAGCAGTTAGTTCCAACCAAGCACTTTGATTGGTGGGGAACACAGACTGTATGTAAAGAATCTTTATCTTTATTATCTACTTAGCTTTATTTATAATTTTATTCTTAAATCTTTATTTTTGTATCTTTACATGCAGTCTATGATGGAGAGGCCTTCCATGAGTGCTTAAATACAGAACAGCAGCACTGGGACTTTTAACTCCTCATGTATCACTCCGCCTTCTTCACTGTTAATTGGGTAAACAGGCAGGTAGTTCTTCTTGTGACCGATTATGGTGTAACTAATGCGGCGGAGGCCTACTGTGTGTCCCTCCAGTTGCCCTTCAGCGGGAAAAAAAGTAATGGGGGCAGCAGTTGCTGTTGAAGCTGTCACACCGTATTCCGCACCGTTTGTTGTTTAATTAGTTATCCAGTTAAGCTAACCCACGACGCTCGGTAACATTGGCGGTGTTTTTCAACAAGCCGCCATGAGGGCTTTTCTGTGGACGTGTGGAGCCGTTACCCGGTGCTGTTGTTTTTAGCTTAGCTGCCTCAGTATAGCTAGCTAGCTAGACCCCGCATTGTGATTCAAGACTGTGCGCAACCACGTTGGGAAGATTTGGCGCGGACACGAGGAGCATTTTAAACCACGGGGATGTTTGACGGACACTGGTTGACCAGCCCTCTCCCTTCACTGGAGACCGGAGCCACAGTTGGCAGCTGGCGGCGGAGACTAAAGTTAAGAGCCGGTAAGGATTCTTCCTACTTGCCTCAGTAACTCAGTAGAGACACACAATTTATTTCACTGCAAACAGATAATCTTACATGGTATTAAGCAGCTGGTCTGCCCACAACATGTAGACCTAGCTAACACAAAGTAGCCGGCTAGTTTGCCGAAAAAAGATTCGTGTTGCTAAGCAACGGCTATCACTTCGAGCGGTTGCGGAACTAACAAAATAGCCAGACAAACAAACAAATCATAATCTGTCGTCGTGTATTACTGATAAGTAATAAATGACGCTTGTCGAGATGTTGTATAAAAGCAATCTCACAGTCCGGGAACAGTCAGCTCAGTGAATGGTAAAGGGGCTGACACACTGACATGTGCCTCACATTAACCGCCGATTGATCTCCACATCCTAATGTGATTATTATTATTTGATCATTTGTAATTTACTTTATAGGCTTTAGTTTATTATAGCTTAATCTGGCATGTATCTCCCTCCTTTGTTGTGGCCCGGGAGCTAGTCGTAACAAATTGGGGGCTTGTCCATTTGGAAAAGTCAAGACTTTTGGATTTGTTGACATTTTTCCCCAAGTAAGTTCGACTTACTTAAGACTGACAATCCAAATCTTTTTTATATATATTTTTTTCACATTTCCAGACTGTATCCAGATTGATTCTCGACAGAAAAAAAACATGTAATGCAGTTTTTGCCAGTCTAATCCAAAATATTTTGTTCTGAAGTGCGATTCAAATCAAATTTCAGTGAAATCTCAGTCTGGATGCTCTGGCTGCTCAAATTGGATTTCAAAGTGTCTTTGAACACGAGACACAACCAGTTAAATCCAAAGGGACAGAAGTGTTAAAGAGAGCACACTAGTAATAACAGTTAATGGACAAAAAGAAAAAAAATATTTAAGGGCGAAAAGATGGACCTCCATTTTTCATGCTTCCAAGTTCAAAAGCTATAGAAGCATTGCTACATAATTACTGATGCCTACATTGTTACAAAATCAACCCATGCGGATAGATTGGTGATTTCTTGTCACGAATCCAATGTTATTATTCAATTCAATTCACTTTCATCCCCAAGGGCCAATTAATTTGATTATGTGCAAATAACAGTGTGGACAGTCTGTCTTCAAGGTCTGATCTGAAAAACAAATCTTATTTGCCTGCTGTCTGAACTTAGCCTTAGTCTTTATTTTTCTATTTTGTAAATCTGTTTTAGTTGAGTTAAGTGTGTTCGTGGGGAAAGTCGTTAATGGAGAAGTTCGCTCTTCTTTTCAAGTATGTGCAGGTGTTGGCTGACAATTATCACCACAAAAAGACAAAAGTAATGGGATTAAAAGAGAAAACAAGAGTCAGAAGTCATGTCAAAAGCTCTGTGAGGCTGTACTATCTTACAGCAGTGTTTTGAACTACGTATCTTGAGGGAACACCATGCGTGCACAAAAGCTTGATTAAAAAATAAAAGCCCCCTCCCCTCCAAAGTCACATCTACAATATGTAGAATAAGGAGGGTATTTGATTGGAAAATAATGGATCAGAGATATTTTTCGACAATTTTAAAATTACAATAACACTTTAAAGATTTAAATCTGTACTGTAAACCTACTGTCATTATCTATCTTTACATATTGCACATAACTTGTTTGCTGTTCTGATGTACCACTAGGACGCACACCTATTCATGTCATTTTTCATTAAAAACTCCATCAATACATGAGCTGTGTAATGAGTAAGATGTATGAAATGATATGACAATAAAAAATAGTATCAAAAAAAGAGAAAAAAGGAGGGCGTGATGGTCAAAAGAAAGATTGAGATTGAGTATCACTTTACCAACAGAAACACAGACACCACAGACACAAGAGAGAGAAGACCTGCAAATGCAGTGCAAGAAATGTATACCCTCCTATTACAGCCACACCCGCTTTAACCTTTAAGCCCATACAATATGGATTACCAGTGAGAAGAGATTATTCAAATCAATGACAGACACCCCTGCATTATTGTTTCCTTACCCTGGTTGGTGTTGACCTCTCAACAGTCCCCTCTGGCAAGGCTGCAGGCGCCTCTACAGACTGAGTCACCTCTTCATTGAAATCTCCTACAACATAAAATAACTCAGCTTCTTGTACCACTTTTAAAAGTTTCATACACATCATCCATTAGTTGTCAAACACAAGAAATTATAATCCACTTACTCTGATCCACTACATAGGAAGCAAGGAAATATCCCTGCTGCCCATTGGCCAGACGCCCAAACCACCAGTTGTCATTGTCTTTGTACAGCACTTGGATGACATCCCCACGGTGCACTGTCAGTTCATCAGACCGATTAGCCCTGTAGTCAAAGAGCGATACGACCTCGGAGAGGAACACAGAGGTCTAGGGGTTAAATATGAGAGGGGAGAGGTTTCATGTGACTGAGCTTGCAGCTACAGAGGATACTCACTACTTGTTGAACGGGGGCAGAATCCGTTTCCTGGAGGCCTGCAGAAACGTGGTCAGGAAGGCTCTGATGGAGATTAAAAAAAGCATAATTTTAACTCTGAACTGGCAATTTTAGACGATATATATATGATATTTGACAGACCAATGCAGTCATTTTAATGTGGTTGACAAAGAAAAAAAGAAAAAAGACACATCACAAAAAGCAGTAAATGAGGAAATTCACGCAGAAAACAACCTTACCGTCTGTAGCCTGAAAGATGAAGCTCCTGTCAGACGCTGACCGACTGGACTGAAACCGCCTGAAATTACAAGAACAAACAAAAGCATGCATAAATACTTCATCTTGGACTATAACACAATCCACTGACTTGAGATCACTTACGGACACAAGTGAAAATCACAAGCGGCCCATGTTTTTCTCTGTGTACGCTGTACATGCTTTAAACCACAATGCTGAAAGCATTCGGTCTTGATCACCTCATGCTACACTTTGCGCAGCCATAATCTCAGAAAATATTTGACCTCGCATATCACAGAGCAGCAGTGAAGTCATTCATTGGTTACAGACGAATAACAGTGTGATTAACTGTACAAGCCACTCACGGTTTTGGGCGCTCAGAGCTGCCTGGGGGATAAGCTGCTCCGCTAGAGGACCAGAGAGCTGCAGCTTGGAGTGTGGCGACAGAAGAGACGGAGGTGGTAACGAAGCATTTAATCCCGTCTGGAAAGAAAAGGCTGAACTTGAGATGTCTAGCATTTTATGAAAAAAATGCAAATATAGCAAGGTGCAGTGCCAAACAAGTGAATCTAAGGTTGTCTTTTTACTCTCACTTTCGCCTACAAGTAGGTTTACAAGCAGTAATCCACAATCCTGGAGAGTATACCTTTAAGGTCAGGAAAATATTTTTAAAAAGCAAACACAATACATAATGGCAGCCAGCAGGATTATCTGAATAACAAAAGCTAAGAGGAAATGCAGTGCACCTCTGTAACGCTGTGCTAATCAAGACTTGAGTTTATCATTACAAGTAAAAGGGCACACTCTGTAACATTACAGAATTATTTTTGTGGTTTCTTTTCTCAGCACTTGAGAGAAAACCCAAGTACAAACTTGTTTAGACAGTGATTACAAAGAGCAAAATCAATGTTGGCATAAAGGGCTTGACAGGTTACATCATCGTATTTGATGACAAAGTATACAAAGGTGTGTTTACAAAGGAGTAATGAGCAAAAACTCACTGCGCCAGAGTCTGTTGTGAAGCTCCTCCCTGTGTGAGAAATGCTCATTTTGTCTGCAAACCAAACACACGACAGAAGATTATTTTATATGTAAATAAAGCTTGTTGAGATGTAATGCAGCACACCATGTAAAATATATCAAACTGTACAACAGCTCGAATTGAAAACACATACAGTACCTTGATCATACATGTATCCAGAAGTTGAAGACCTCTGATGTGGTTCCTAAAAATAATTAGAAAAAGTGAATTTTGGTGTACATTGAATTTCTCTATTTCTACATGTTCTTATTTTGAAGTAATAGAAAATGAGTACTTACAAGTACTGAATCCAGCTGCTCCTTAACACATTGCATTTTCAATGCTAGTCTGGCTGCATGGGCAAACTGATCAATGGCTGAAGCAGCAGATATGTCCTGTAGCGCTGGTGTGTCAGGTGTGTTTCTGATGGTTTTGGGGTCTGTCGAAGATAATCTGCTCGCAGCTTTCATACTGTGCACCTCCATCTGGGAAGCTGTGTGATACAGCATGACATAGTCTTAGCTTTGTTTGTATTTTAATGCTTAACAGCTGACTAAAATATCATTCAGATCTGAAAGCAAAGTGAGCACAGCTGAGAGATTCAGGGGCTGCAACCACAGAAAAAATCTACTTGTCAGGTGTTTTAACAAACCTTTGCGGTCGTACACGTACACGAGGACCGGTTGGCCCTGACCGAAGGCACTGAAAGCAACCATGTTTTCATGGGGGTGGAACGCCACGCCGTGCAGAGCAGTGGGGTAACAAAGCTCAGAGAAGACGGCAACTTGGTCACCTGAGAGGACAGAACAGCTGACAGCTTTAGCCACTGTGTAAAAAACTGTCAAAACTGTTCAGAAAAAAAACAAACACGACTCTCACCTGTGTCTGTATTCCACACATAAGCCATCCCATCCTCACTACCAGAGAAAATGAAGTTGCCACATGGTGTGAAAGTGCTGTAGATCCGTTCTCTGTAGTTTGTGGCGCCAGTGTATTTCTTTACAGCCAGGCTGAAAAAATGTAAACGGATATTTTAAAGGGACAGTCCACCCCAAAATCAAAACTACAATCTGTCTTACATGTAGTGCTATTTATCAGTCTATACTGTTTGGTGGGAATTGCAGAGTGTTGGAGATATCGGCCATAAAGATGTCTCCCTTTTCTCCAATACAGTGGAACTAGATCGCACACAGCTTGTGGTGCTCAAAGTGCCAAAAAACCCCCCCAAAAAACGTGAAAGTAATGTCTCTTTTCAGAAATCATGACCCTTCTTTACGTGTTACATGTATCTTAGATTTGGTAATACCTCAAGCAAGCTGATCTAGCTTGAAAAGCTGCTTTGTGCTGTCAACTTTATGAAAAACTGGTGTAATGTGCTGGTAATGCTAGACTTAATGTTGGTGCTTTATCAGGGCAAATACACTTAGTTAATGCCATGACCTAGAATGACTTATCATGTACTCACAGAGGCTAAGATGCACCCACTCTCTCCAGTCATTAAAAAAAACACCAGGCTCTTTTCTCTGCACTGGGTAACCAAAGTGGCTGTATTACAAACCACAAAACCAGTAGACACATTCAAAAAGCAGAACAGAGGTCACTGTTTCTTGTAATAGATAGTAGCTTAAGTTTTGTCTTACATTCTCAGGTCCATCATCCTCAAGACACTGTCTTTGGCATGGATGAGCAGGCACCGCCCGTTTGGATGGAGCTGCAGCATGTTGATGGGGATGCCGCTGAGGTCAGTCTCATCAATTTTCTAGAAGAACAAAACATGCAGAGTTTCACACTTCTTTGTGAATTCATTTCTACAGCACAAGTAGACCACCATCTGAAATATCTTAAGTATTCTGCATGATATGTGCATGTGTGTCATCAAACACTACGAATATCATCTCCTGTACCTTCTCTATGCACCAGCGATGACATGGCTGATGCCGCTTGCTGTCAGTTAGTGTTGTTTTCCACACAAGGATCAGGCCTGCGTTGTCTGCAGAGAACATTCTCCTTCCTAATTACAACAAATATAACAGAAAATGACGTCAGCGATAAGAGGGGTCAAGTACAACATTCTGCATTCACATTACAAAAGAAGCAATGTCTCACTTTT
Organism: Plectropomus leopardus; assembly: GCF_026936395.1. Taxonomy (NCBI): domain Eukaryota; kingdom Metazoa; phylum Chordata; class Actinopteri; order Perciformes; family Serranidae; genus Plectropomus; species Plectropomus leopardus. Next base: position 8,638,799 of record NC_142189.1, read on the forward strand.
CACAAACAAAGCACCGTAATTTGCTTCACTAAGTATACTTAACAATCACCCTCAAAAATGTACTGACATGTACACATGCAAGCTCACATGCACACTGAAACTTTCTGCTGGTTTCAGGTGGGGACTGTATGTGTGAGTGAAGACAGTAACAACTTATGATAAGCTAAGATAATAATAGATAATAGATGACAAAAAATGTTTTTATGTCCTTTTAAATGAGCTTAAATGAATATTAGAGGATATCTAAAGTCCCCAGATAGTAAGTGTAGCTTCCTCCTCTTCTGACTTCATCTTAAGAAAAAATGCATTGACACGAGCATGTAAAGGTACATATTAAATTGAGAAAATTATATAAAATAGACCTGAATAAAAACTTTATATCATTCAGTATTTATTATATGTACACTTAGTTGACTCTCACTGGTTTATTACTTTCATCTAAGCCCTACTTTTTGTAATATTCTTCATAAAGATAACATTTACTTGAGGTGAATCATTCTTTAAGAGACCACATTCGTTCTTATCGTGCAGCGTAGGAGTTGGCTGTGGGCCTATCTCAGCATGCACTGGGTAAGAGGTGCACAACATGGACAGCAGGTTGCCGGTTTATTATAGAGGATAGACACAAAAAACAAGATACCTTCAGAGTCAAAACAAACTGAGTTGATGAAACTGTTGTGACCCTCAAACTCCTGCAGCAACTGGCCGTTCACATCATCGACGTCAAGCCTCCACACTCGCAGCAGAGAGTCGTAGCCCCCGGTAACCACCAGGCTGTGGGCCATGGGGTGGTACTGGGCACAGTACACAAAGGAGGGATGAGGGAGTACCCTCTGGGCTGTTTCCTGAAGCCGCTCCACGTTCCACTCTCTGAGGGAAGAGAGCAAGAAAATAATCAATAATGCACTCTTTTGTGCAAAGAAATATCTGCTCTTAAATATCACTTCAAACAATCAGTCCAAAACATGCTGTGTCACTACTAACTACAAAGAGCATTTGCTCCCTCTAGAGGTGTTACAAAAAACAGCTTCACTGGGACACAGACTCACTCATCTACTCATGATCAGTTTTAGTTACCAGTGTTATTATTTTTTTCATCTAAAAAAACAGAAAGTTACCTGACAGTGCCGTCAGACGAGGCCGACAAAAGTCTCCGATCATCTCTGGACCAGCAGAGATCATAGACTATTTTAAGATGGCCGCTGAAGAAAGCCAGCACCTTGCCAGAGGGAATCTCATACACTGAAACATCAAATGAATGGGTTATATTTTTTTGTCCATGACTGGAAGCTGTAGACTTCTGAGGTCATCCCCAGAGCTGTTAGTTACAACTGTGTGTAAACAGCTCATTAATTAGCTGGAGATTTCTGCTGAGTAGTGAAGAGCAGCATCAGCAGGAGCAGTTTCACACAGATGAGGTGTTGCTCACCTATTACAGGGAAAGCATCTCTGTCAGCACAAGCAGTAGCCAGCATCGTCCCCGCGTGAGAGAACAGCACTGCGAAGCAGCCCATTTTACCACCACGGAATGAGTGAATGGCCTTGTTAGGAATTCGACAGATCTTAAAAGTAAACATGAAACACTGAGTGTTAGTGAAATCATTTAAAACATTACAGGTTTAATACTGTCCGTGAATATACAATTCCTCATCCCACCTGTCCAGGCAGCCTGCTCCATCTAAATGCTGGCGGCTTGGTGTCTACAGGCTGTGTCAGACTCCTCTTGGTGATCTCATTCTGCAGCTCACTGTAGGAGGTGCTGCCCCTCTCCTCCTGCAGGGCCATCATGGACCGAATACTCGGGTCCACCTACAGAACAAAAACCATCTCAGCCACAACATATCACTTAATCCACTTTTGGCATGACTTTACAAAAATGATCTACAATACAACTGATATATAACATGCTGACCATTTGCATATCTACATACCTATCATAGAAATATAAGACAGAAGTATTCCTTATAAAGATATAACAGCAGATATAAAGGAGCGAATAACTTACATGCTCAGGGAGCTTAATGCCTTTCACTGTGACGTAAAGGGTGGATGCGTATTTGTTTCTGGGGTACTTCCTCCACCACTCGACCACCTCGATTGTTTTAGGTTGTCTCTTTGCCCGAGGCGGAGGGCAGAAAAGCTGGAGGCGAAGTTTACTGTCGATATTCAGCACATCGTTTGTGCCGACGAGCTTAAGGATACAGAGAAAAATGTTAAATTAGCATTAAAAAGGCCACATTTAGACAGTTCTCTTCTTTCATTGCCAAATATAGTACCTTGAGGAATGCCCATGCAATCTTTCTGAATCCTCTCTCGTGCTTGTCAACATCAACCTTGGCTCTCGCTTCCTCCATGGTTATAAAGTCCAGGATCTTCAAGAAACAAAAAAAACAAAACAGTTATTGTCAGCTACATTGAAAATGGCCAAAAATCTCTAAATGAAGTGTCTCTTACTTCAAAGAAGAGTATTACTCTGGGCCTGTCATCATTTTGTTCAACAAAGTAACCAAAGCGTTCATTAAAGATTATCTGTTCCCGCCACTCAGGGATGATTGATTTGTTCTTCTTGAAGTCGAAGGGTTGAGTCATGATGGGGAGAATGTGGTCAACACTCTCTTGCTCATAAAATGAGGAGACCGGACGATGGCTATTAAAAACAAGACAGAGAACAACATTTATGCAAATACATAAAAATACTGATATTAAGACAATATTATTTTGCTGTTTGCGACATACAGGGTGTCAACAGGTACCAGACACTTAACTTCAAGGCTTTTTAATACTTTTTCAAGATTATTTAAAAACAAATTTTAGACTTTTTTGGACAAATCATCTTATTCAAACACTTCAGCTAAGTATAAAGGTAAGTAGTATATATGTGGTCCCATGCAGAGGTAGGTTTTATGTAAGGAAATATTAGTTATTAATGCAAGTAAGTACAAACTACATTTTGCTAACAGATAAGGGCAAGTATAAAGTAAAAAGACAGTATTAGGTTTGGTGGAAGGTTTAAAGATTTGTAACATCAGATACGTGGACTTTCACCAGAAGTGCCTGACTCATTCTGACAAAAAGAAATGAAAAGGTGGATAAATTAAATAAGATAAAATGTTTATAGCAATTATGGCCTCACAAATTCAAGTTTAATGGCATTTAAGGCATATTATTTATGACATATTTAATACAGTTTAAGAACCTGAGGACACCCTGGTATATTGTACTCAAAGATTTTACCACCCTCTACTATCTTTGAAACGAGGAATTAAAGTAGTTGTAGAGCATGCCGTGATTTAATAAAAAAAAAACCAAATAACTATGGATCAGATGTTACAAGTTACAATTCAGCATCCAAATAAGAATGTACTGGGTAATAAATGTTAGCGAAACAATACCAATGAGCAGCCCATTTTACACTGAATCAAACACTGATCTAAACTGCAGTAATGTTGCAGTAATATAGGTGTCTGAGAGTCCATTCTCACCAGTCTTCTTTCTTCACATACTGTCCAGTGTTTTCATCGACAACATGTATCTTCACCATGGGGTGGGAGATCAGCAAGTCCGTCTTGAGGCGATCACTTTTGTGGATGTACACTCCCAGCACCAGGCTGTCATCAAATGTTGGTTTCTGCGGTACGTCTGCCTCAGTTTCACTCTCTTCTTTGACAACTGGAAAAAAAGAAGGAAATTATGAATATAACATTCACACTTTTTAAATTGAACTTAAATTAATTCCCAACAGCAGTCACCATGTTTCTTCTTCTTCTTTTTCTTCTTTCCCTTCGTTTCTGTTTCATTGTCCACATCGGCATCCTGGTCATCATTTTCATCTTCATCCCTAGTGGAACAAAAAGCATTAAATCTTACTTCAACATGCTAAAAACTGTAGCCTAAATGTAAAAAAGAAAACAAACCTATTATCACACTAGTAGATATACACACCCTGCTTCCGGTTGTGTAATTACAGATTTCAGCTTTTTCTTTTTTTTCTTTCCAACATCATTATTCAGTGGAGCACTTGCGGAGACAACACTGTCTTCTGCAGTCTTGGCACTTGTCTTCTTTAAAGTCCTCTCCTCCTCCTGTGCGATCTGCTGCTGGTATTCATGCAGCAGCTTGTCCTCTGCATCCTCCACCTGACTCTCTGTCTTGGCCTCGGTATCTCCTTTGCTTCTGCCCTTTTTACTTTTCCGCTTTGGCTCCTTTCCACCTCCTACATCATCTGGCTCCAAAGCAATCTCAGACTTGGAAGCATCTGCATCCTTCTCAATGTAACTTGTATTGTCCTCAGGTGGGAGGGAGGGAAGCTCCCTCTTACTTTTCTTCTTGCCTTTTGTTGTTTGAGTCTCCTCTTGGTTTTTGCTGTTGTTGATGTTAACCTTTTCTGCCTTTTCCTTCTCTCGTTGTTTATTCTTGGTGTAGCGAGGGCTGCCCTGTTCAGGGTGATATGTGTTTTGAAGGATGGTCTCATCTTCTTCTGTGTCCTTCTCAAGGTTCAGATTCTTTTTTAGATTCTGAAGCTAAAGACAAGAGAGGAAAGGAGAGCAAAGAAATACCAATATATGTATTTAAATCTTGTTTCCTTTAACATGGGTGACCATTTCACATGTTTTGCACTATTTTTCAGTGTATTTTGGAGGAAAAAAGATTAAGGACACAAACCAGGTTTATTTTTTTTGAACACTTACCACAATAGTTTCCTGAGCTTCAGTGTTTTGCTTTTTCAACTTTTTCTTCTCTGAATCAGAGTACTTCTTGAAGACTTCATTGAACCTTTCCCGGGTCTTTGCCCCGACTTCACTTTCACCTGTTAAAAAAAAAAAAGAAACTATCATTAATGGGCAGAGAATGCATGCGTTTCAGTATTTTTTAAACAGTACTTAAAAACCATGGCTTAAAAGAAATCATAAATTAACCACAAATCATGTGAGCAGTGATCCAAACCTTTGCGTAGAAATTACTTTTCCCGGACAATATAATGTATGCTTTGAATAACTTTTTATATGTGGTGTACTGTTTGAAAATTTGCAATCTGTCTTGCTTGATTATTGTTTTACTTTTTATTGTTTGTTTTGTACTGAATTGTCTTTTAGTATTTTTCTTCCAGGGGCTGCAGAAGCAAATTAGCTATACAGTTGACTTTAGGTCGAAAGTTGTATTGTGCAGGCCCATGTTACATCAGCTAATAAACTAAACTAAACTAACCGGTCATGGGCTAGCTACACTGAGATCAGTTAATACTATATCATCAGAGCAGTGTGTGCTGCTATGAAGAAGGGTACATTTATAACTACTTTTTACTATTATGCTCCAGTAAAATTTAAAAGTACTTGAGTGTTTACATTTTACTCAGTCACATTTAAGATTTAAATAGTGGTTGTTTTTTTTTAACTTTTCAACTTTTTTACACACATAAAAAAAACATGCTCAACAAATAAAAAACTATGCATTTTTGTAGATTGAACTACCCAACAGTGTGTAAATTAGATTAAACTTTAATGAATAAATAACAATAATCCACTAACATGTTATAAAAGACTCTGAAAGGAGGTATTCTGCATTATAAGAAATTTTACTTTTGATACATCATGTTTTCTCCTGTGATTTTTATTGCAGTTTATTATTGCATTTGTACAGTGTTATTCTACTATCATTCAGTAATGAATACTAGTATTTCTTCTTTTACTGGTATGTTGGGGAGACAGTTGAAAACTCACCTGCTGGCATCCTCAGACCCCGTTGTGTTTCTCATTCTGAGTCCAAAAGGATAATAATCCAGTTAGGAATGCTCTCATCCTGCCAAAACAAAACAGGGATAACGTTAACCTTGTGAACAAAATCTCTGCTGGATCATACACTGCTTTGTAAAGGGCACTATTGGTTACACAATTTGGATAACAACAGCGTAGCAAACACACGTCGTATTTTCCGCGAGGCTAAAAAAAATCTAAAGAAAAACAACATTTTTGAGAAGCTAACGGTTAACTGCTAGGTACGTTAGCCTGCTAAGTGCTAACATTAGCTAGGATAAGTGGCATTGTTGACTTGCCACGTTTGGCTGAGGACGATTAAGCTTATTTAACAAACAGTTTGAGCCTCACAACAAAACAAAGTCCACATAAACGTGTTTTAAAAAGCTGGGTATGGGTCCGCTGAGGATAACTGCGTGTATCTACCCTGCAGTGATTGTGCTGTCCTCCAACTTCTCCGACGACGCTGCGACGGTTTCCAAGTCAACCACACAGTGAGGGCGGGGCGTAGAGGCCATGTTTGTGACGTACACACAACAACAACAAATTCACCAATGAGATTTGAGGATCTTCGCGTTACGTAACAGTCCTCTCGAGCGTTACCATGGAAATAATCAGAACCACTTTAATTTTAGCTTATTGAGAATATAAAAATGTTGAGATAAAAAAGTATGGAAAACAACAACTATATAAAAATATGTATATAAAAGAAAAGTACATTATGCCACCATGTTTAACACTAGAATGTATTTTTTTTAAAATTAAATAGGCATAAAATGCTAAGAATGTAAAGTGTGTGAAAATATGTACATTTTGTTACATTAAAATTGATAAAATTAGTCTGTAATGTTTTAGAAACTTAGACAGAAAAAAGAAAACCTTTATTATCATTATGCAATGTATAACCAAATTAGTAATGCCTCACCCTGAGGTGCAATACATTCAGACAACCCAATTTGAACATGGCAAAAAAAAAAAAAATAAATAAGACAACGAAAATAAAATATGAGTAACAACAACAACAACAAAAAGCATCAGAATGCCCATCGGACATATTCAGCAAACAAACATAATTATTTAATGTCTGAAAAGGATCACTTATAACATTAAAATGATGATTGTGCATCCATTATTTTGCTTTGTAATAAGAGTTGTGTAAGTGTTTGAACAGTGTCATGCAACAAAGAACATTTAGGCTACCTGACAGTCACGTGACGCCCCGGTAGGTGTGTCTGCGGTTGTGTGACAACGGGCAAGTGCCATGCCTCTCTGCTGAAGATGGAGTCATGGCTTCAAGCTTTTGTGAAAATTGCTGCAGATTGCTCAAAGAATTCATCGTTCATTTAAGGAACTTCTGCACAGAGTTTGGACAAAAAATAAGAGACGTTTTCAGGGAAATTTCTCAATGCACGTGCTTTAGGACCACACCTGAGAGGATTCTTCTGCGCAGGACAACTCGGGAGTTGTCCACTTTACACCTGCTGCACGGTAGGAACACGCAGCCGTTCATTTTCTTTGTCGTAGACAGCTTTGTGTGGAGAGCTAACACACTTGGACTGACTAAGTCTGTGTTTTTTATTCGTGAGACAAATTCTAACATGTTATACAGAGCTGTAAATTACATTAGAGCAGACAAACCCAGCTAGATATTTTTGGGTCTAAAAACATTCTGAGTATGTTACAATGCAAAAAATGCAGTGTTTAGTAACGTTTTCAGCGTCGAGTTTTTTTTTAGTTCCCAGAGTGTTCTTAAAGTTGGGGTAACATTCTCTATAAACATCAAAAGCACGTTTAAAATGTTCTGTTTAAAATGTTAAATTATCACATTGCATTATTTTTATTTTGTTTTTTCATTATTTTTTTTAATTTTTTTTTTACAAAATGGTCTTTAATCTCAGTCCTCAATAACATGTTCTGAATGTTGCTTTTAAAATGTTCCTCTTTTGTTCTCATGTAACATTATGGGAACGTTTTATAAATAGAACTCAACATCACCCAAAACATCCTCAGATTGTTGCAGTTATAACATTACGTCTTAGTCAACATTCAACCTTAAAGGGACATTATTTTAAATGATAAACATCTTTAAAATGTTCCTCGGACATTAGATCAAAACGGTTTTTCTTTTAAACATTATTGCAACTTGTAGGTAACATTAGCCAGTGTTGTGGGAACGTGCCCTGCTAGCTGGTAAGTTAGATCAGCAGTGTATTCTCAACATAAGAAAATTCTGTTTTGTTTGTTTATAAAAGTAATTGATAAAAACTCTAAAAGTTTTCATAAAATATGCACAGAATTAATCACTTATCAAATCTTCAGTTTTGGAAATGCTAATTAATCTGTTTTTTTTCTTAGATGATGAAACTCAACTACTTAATGAAGAAAGTCTACAAGCACTGAGCAGACTTGCAACCTCAGAGAGCAGTGATCTACAAATGACTGCATCCCTGTATTATTTACATCTCAGTCATCACTGTGAGTAAACAAATCAGACAGATTTTTATAACTATCTTCATTGTTGCCCATGCTTTAGTTCAGTGGCACACAGAATGAGGCTATTGTTTGCACATCATGTTTCTCATATCTCACTGTGGAGATAAGCACTGGAACGGGTATGACTGGTATCATGCAAATTTCCAACTGCATTTTTTGTTCAGTGTTGGCGGAAAATTCCCAGCATGTGTGGGCCATAGTGTCAGAATAAATGGGTTTTATGTTTAAATCCCAAATTTTATTATAATAAAGGGTAGATGAAGTAACATCTCATATAAAGTATTACTTCCAGTTTTTATAATTATTATAATTTAGTATTTGTATAGCACAGTTCATACAGCAAGAGCAACTCAAAGAGCTTAACATGATAATAATAATTGCAAGCAAATCTTTGACTTCATATATTTGCATAAATGTTACAGTTGACAGATTTCTGTGTTTACCTCGTTGAGGTTAATAGAAGACAGGTGGCATATATCTTTAAGGACTTTAATTCAAAACGAACCACAAGTCAATTTTATGTCTATAACTAACATGTGGCTTTAGTTAATGAGCTGATATTGTGTTAAACTTGTAGATCCCTTTTCAGCTTTTCTAAAAATCCTTTGGGCAGCAAAATGTAAGTGATACATAAAATGCTTAAAAAATAATAATAATAATTTTGCATTGTGTGTTACAGTAAAATCACCTCTACCAGATGCCTTCATTGAGCCAGTCATGTCCTTACTTTTGTCATCTGACCTAGATGTGCAAAAGACCATCTCTCTGTCCTTGGTCAATCTGTTAGTCAAAAACAACGGTAAGCAATAAGAACCACATGGTGTTTAACCCTTAGGGTCTGTTTGGCACATTTGAGGTGCTTTTTATTCTTCATTTTTTGATAATTTTGGCTGTGTTTATGCATAAGGCATACATTTTAGAAAGATTGTGTATTTTTGTTCAGTCATGGAATTTCCAGCTCAGCTCCTACAATAAGTCTAAAATACACAGTGTGAGCAAAATTGTTAAGAGCTAAAAAATGCACCATTGAAACCAAATCAATCTGCAGTTTTTGATCCCACAGCCATCAAAGCATAAAACATGCATTTTTACCATATTTGGAATATGGTAAAAAGTACATGCTTTTTCCACTAGGTGCATTGTCACAATCAGTGTTGCTGTAAATCATTGACACACCCCAGGCTGTGATAATAAAAATATCAACATTGCATTTAGTATATTAGGGGACAAAATCATTTTTGTGTTGTTTTTTTTCCATCTAAAAACATAGTGGCATCATGACAAAATGAAACTAGAAAATAATACTAATGTATAATATTTTTTATGGCATGATTTTGAAAAGTGCATTTTGGGCACAGATGGATCAGATGGTCATAATTACTTTCCTTAAAATCTGATTTCAGTATGCAAAGAGTTGGTGATTGAAATGGGCATGCTGGTGCCCATACTGGAGTTGTTCCAGTCTGGTGATGCGGCCGCTCAGTGTCACTCATGTGCTTGCGTCACCATGTTGGCCTCCTCAGGTTTGTACAGACAGGGAGGACTCTGTCTTTAAATTGTTTAAAAGTTCTCAAACCTGTCTAGGCAATAGATAAATAGCATTTGGTAAAAGTTTGGTGAAGACAGGAATAGAAAATGTAAAAAAAATGTAGAAACGTAGCAATCAATGTAAGTTTATATGACTAATTTGGTCAGCCATTTGTATAGTGTTAAAGTAGGATCTGACAGTGCAAGACATTGAAAATGTAACTGCACACTGTCGTAAATACTCAATGAGATTATGCTGCAAAACAATAATCAGAGGATGTTGGCATGGCAACAAATGGAGATGTCAGAAAGGTGAAATAGAAGTAAGGTGTTTCATAAAATGCCTCTCTGTATCGTCAGTATTCCATTTTTATTCACCCTAGCTCACTCAAAATCAAGTGTAAGGCTGCAGAGAAACAGCATATTATTGTTGTTCTGTCTATATCATCTAAGTATATGTTTAAAGATATGTTTTTTTGATAATTTTCATGCAGAATCAAACAGAGAAGCTATCGTGGTGGATGGAATCAAGCCACTGTTGGCTTTAGCAAAATCTTACGACCCTCATGTGCAACAAAAAGCCACCTGGGCTCTGTTACATCTCACACAGTCAGGTGAAATAATATCCTTTAAATCTCAATGTTCACATATTGTTATAGCTGTTGTGTTCACGTTCTCTCCAGTGCTACTTGAATACAACATGAAAACCAGAATATTTTCTGATTTTTCCAGACTGGTCAACAAGGATCTTGTGTCAGGCAGGGGCCATACCTGTCCTGATACTTCTGCTGCAGTCCTCAGATTCAGAGGTTCAGTTTTACAGCTGCACCGCTCTGTGCAATATTGCCACCGTTCAGGAGCATCACCCAAAGCTGCTCAGCATTGGGGGTCACTTTTTGTTAAAGTCTCTTCTGACTCTCGTGTCTTCGTCTGTGCAAAAGGTAGATATAAACTTAAGTGGCTGATAGATTCGTATGAAGGTAAATCAGCAACAATAACCAATGAAAATCTTATAAATTCCATTTTTCAGAATTCAATCCAAGCATGCAGATGCCTGCAAACTCTCTCAAAAAATGGTAATTAAAAACAAGGACACCAGACTGGTACCATCCCCAAAGCAGATGCTGTTCATTATCTTCTTTTTTTTTTGTAGTTCTCATCCAGGAACAGCTGATGGAGCTCGACTGTGTGTTGCCTCTGAGGGCTCTGCTGAAAACCTCCTCTCCTGTGTGGATAGAGTCAGCCGTTATACTTCTGTCTGCCCTGTGTGCACACCCTCTGAACAGTGTACGATTTCTTCAGCACTATGTCCTGGAAAACTACACTGTTTTCAAAATTAGAATATGGTGGCTACATCATTGCTGCCCCGATTATTTTTTAGAACATGTAAAAGAAAATAGAGAAATTATTATACAAACACTCAGACAGACAAAAAAGTAATATTTACAGATAATAAAAACATAAAGCAGAAGAAATGCTCAACCATATGATGACTTCTTGGTTTAAACATTCTAAAATGAGTGAGAAGTACAAACTTATTATGCTAAGAGAAAACATTTTTTTTAGTCAATGCAACACTAGATTTATGTACAGTGCTGGATTTGCAAAGTGCAGAACGGAGACACCAGAGTCCCGGGATTGCGTCAAGACTCCTCTGTGGTTAGGTTAAAGCAACAAAAGCATCTTTATCTATTGGGGCATTCCTTTCTGTTTCCTTGAACTTAAATTCACTGTATGTTAAAAAAAAATTATATGAGGTAGTTGTTCTGTTTACATCATGCTTTTGATAATTTATCCGTGGTTTGATTCCAGGATGTCCTGGTGAGTGAAGGACTGTTGGATGAAGTCGGTCAGCTGCTTCATCGTCACACATCCAGCTCTGTCATAATCACACACAGCTGCAAGATGATCACTGACCTGTGCAGCTCCAGCATGGATCAGCAGGTACACCGAGGCCTCAGTCCATGATTTCATGTCACGTGTCTGCAGTAATGATTTGTTTGTGCGTGGTGCCAGGCGTTGATAAACTCTGGTCTGAAGTTGTGTTGAATCCCGTCTTTGTTATTCAGGCTGTGATGGAAAGTCCGTGTTTATCAGGACTCCTCAGGGCCCTCCTGTCTCCGTCACTATCAGATGAGATATCACTGCATGTGACATCATGCTTACATCACCTGATGAACTGGGGTGAGTGACCTGGACTTTATGCGTAAAGATACATTGATCTGTGTTGATATATTAACCCTTTGAAACCTGGATTGACATCAGTTGTCTTCTGCTGTATTCATATGCCTTTCACATACAGTTAAACCTGACCAAAGCTGTTTGATTTCTTTAGAAAAAGAGAAAAAAGGCAATGATCAACCTGGCAAGAAATCTTCTGCAAAACGAAAAGATTAAGAAAGTTATAAAATCCTTAAAAAAAAAAATAAGGAAATGTGTAGTTCTAATTTTATATATATATATATATATATATATATATATATATATATATACTACAGAAAATGAAAATTTATTATTTGATTTCATTTTTAACAACATTTTCTTCTTTTGTTGTTTATTGTTAATTTATGCTAATGGACATTGTATTTGTCTGTTCTGTTTTTAACTTATTATTTTAAATTATCTCTGTATTCCTCTACATTTTGTCTCTCTTTCAGATCCACTTAAGTCAAACTTGTCGTTGACAATAACATCAGAGCATGTTTCAAGACTTGTGAGGATGTCGGCACAAATACAAAACCCTCAGTTGTCATACAACAGTGCGGCCATCATCAGCATACTAGAAATGACTGGTAATGTTATCTGCAAGTATTACTGGCTAGTAGAATAATTAAAAGTGCTGCTTTGAGTTGGTATTTGGACCAAACCACCAACCAAAAGTGTTGGTATGTGACAACCTGCAAATGAGAGTCAGCCATCAAATATCTTTCTCCAGAATTGCATACTGCACCTTTAGATAACCTGTTTGTTTTTATATCATACATGTTAAAAGTTGTTATAATTTGCATGTTTTAGGGGAAATGGCCAAGTTGCTGAGACCTCACTATGTCACCATGTTGGAGTACCTGTTGGTGTTTCTCACAAAGAAAGATGTTAAGTTTCAGCAGCTTGGAATTGTTACAATATTTAACCTCAAGAAAGGTTTGTACACCTTTTTGTGTTTGATGTACACTTACTGAGGGTACTTAATCCATTTAAAATATGTTATCATACATGATCTCCCTGAGCACATTTAAAATAATCATGCACTGCACTTCAGTAGATTTTATCCTGCTTTGTGCTGTCGATCTCTGCAGATGGAGAGTTTTCCTCTCAGCTGGCTCACAGTGAGTTGGAGGCTCAGCTCTGGAAGATGCATGCACAGACCGAAGAAACCAGACGGCTGCTGCAAATGATTCAGCCCCTTTCTCCATCATCTCTTAACCCTTGACCTTCTCTGCATGAATACAGAGTGATGCACACAGTGTGGTGCAAGGTGTTTACATTCATACACTGATGAACTTTTTTTTTATTATTGTGTTTTAATGTGTATATTTTATTTCAGTTTTTATGTTTACAGTCAATAAATGAATTAAAAAAACGAGGCACAGATGTGGCATAGTATCAACTTTAATGAAATATGGCATATATTTCCACTTTTTAACCGGTTAACAAGTGATAGTTATGTGTAATACTTACTATAAGATCAAATATTGATGATCAGATACATTTGTTTTTTATATGCTGTTATTATAATAAACCTCTACACCTCAAACTTTGCTTTCTAAATTGATTGCGCAATATCAAATAAAGCAGCCGTCAGTGCAATAAAGGCTTTGTGCATTGTATCTCCTAAAACAACACTCACAAAACTGAAGCAAAGTCTTTGGAAACTAAGTTCCTTAGCAGCTTTGAAATATGTGATTGCTATATGTCACAAAATCGAAGGGTAAGACAGGAATTTATTTATGCAGGAGGTGAACTTTAACCAACAACCTAAACTCTTGTGTTCTTAACACAAACGGCCACTCGAGCTATCCTAAACCGAGGAAGGAAAAGTGCTTAAACTGCAAGAAATATCAGGAATAAGCAAAAAGCATATGGCCAACATATGTTGTGATTGTTAGAATGGCTATTCCTAGTATTTCACAGAGGCAACACTCGGTAGCAAACTATCATTACCACTGTCTACATCTACTGTTTTTTTTTCTGGATATTATTTCAGAAACCTGCTGTACTGAAGAACATAATAAATAACTTGCCCAATACTTGTGCCACGAGTTACACGCAGAAAAGTGACCAAATGCTGTTGTCTTCAGTGAGAGAGGCAAGGCTGTAATCTTACATGCTCTGTCAAGGTGCCGAAGGGCAGCAGAATGGCTGTGCTGCAGTCGCTCCTGTGGTTCACAGAGAAATCACAGCTCTCCAACAAAGTCTTTGAACGTCTGCCCACTTTGAAGGTGCTCAGATGACCTCTGAAGAGGGAGGAATAATACGGAGGAAAAAAAATATCAAAATGTTTAACGGCAGCTCAAGAAATAATTGGAATATTTGTGATGCATTTATAGAATTTTTATTCAGGGATGCTGTATGAAAAATTTACTACAGCATATTAGGGCCAAATTAGAAATAAATGTGGATCTGGGAGCAGGGGTAATAGTCTGAGAAAAAAAAACTCATCATTTCCAAGATTGAAGTAATTCACAAATTTATGAGAAACATAAAATTTAGCTTTTTTTTTATACATTCAGTACACAAAAAAATCTGTTGATTGTTGAGAGCTTGAGGAAGACAAATATCTGTGAAAAAGGACAATTAGGTATCTTATGTTTAAAATGTTGGTTGGTCACCTGGCAGCCTATGGGTCCAGCACAAGACTTTTACCCTGGAGACTGAAGTTTATGTGTTGTTTGAGTCAACTCTGGTTAAATATCTTAAGACTTAGTTATCTTATTAATTTTATTGCACAATGCAAACTTTGCAGGATAAAATCTCGTGGTGATAATAACTTGTGAGCCTTCAAATTTCAGTGTGCACACAGCCTCTTCTTTTTCATTGCTGCTATTTGCTGCATCTGTACCCACCTTAGGCTGGAAGTGCGCATGATCCACCTTGTATAATTTGACTACATATACAAGCTACCAGGGACACTTTATAATCTAGCAACATAAATGACTTCTGACTTCAAATTCACATGTGCCTAACTCTTGTTTAGCAGCCTTATATGATGTTCTGCACAGTTTCTGATGTTTGCACCCTGCCTGCACAGCTCACGGTTAAAGATGAATGACTGGTTCTAATCGGGGGGTTTGCATACACTGCCGTGCCTTTATAAAGCTGATTTGGAACAAACACAATGGACGATTGCGCATGTCAGTAAGTTTCATGGTCCATTAGGCATCTAAAAACTCACTTGCCAGAGCAAAAAGTTCTCAGAATCAGTCTGCACTCTGGTTGGTAGTTTCCCACAGTGACATGTTCATTAGTGACCTGCTGGTTGCATCTTACCTGCTCGTTGGTGGGTCTGGATTTCTTCCAAGCCTGTGAGAGTCCTGAGGGACCTGCGCTCTTTGAAGGCCACAACAGGCACCATGTCCTCCTCGTTGTTCCGCTGTGAGGTCTTAGACACCACTGGAAGCTTGACGGCATCTTCTATGGTGCCATTGTGCACAGGCTGTGTGTTTTCCTTTGGTTGGGCTTCATTTGGCAAAATCCTCACCGGTACAGATTTCTGTTATAAAAGGAATTAACCAGTTTGGTGGAGGAAAAGCTTTCAGAGGTGGAAAGTTATTAGTAGATGCTGGATGTGAGTCATAAGAGCCCAGGGGCTATGTACTTTTCCCTGACTAGTTAATCTCACCGTATCTGGAGAATCTGTCCTTCTGGTTCTCCGCATGATCTCCTCAAGTCGCTGGAAAAGAAAACAACCTTTATTAAAACACTGACATGGTGGGCTTTCTCGTATCATTTAGTCTCTTAAATGAGACACAAACTTTAATATTTTTATTCTTTAGAAATCTAACATTGTCAGCATCCTCAAACATTGTCAAACCTTCTTTCTGGCTTGGCGAGCATCCTCCTCTTTCTGTGCGAGCATTTCTCGCTCTTGTTTCATCTGCTCTGCTTTTGCCATCTCTTTGGCTTGTTCCTCCTCTCTCTATAAAAAGATTAAGACAAAGAAAAGGAAATAGAGGGATTGTCCATTCAAGTAAATGCGTGAAATAAACACAAAAAGCATCCATGAGGAAGCCTGTAGGTGCAGGAATGTTTGCATTTCCCACCTGTTTCTGCAGAAGGGCGGCCTCCCTCATAGCTTGAGCTCGTTCTTCCTCAGCTCGTCTCTGCTCCTCCTCCTCCCGCCTCTTCTTCTCCTCAATGAGACGCTGAGCCTCGGCCTGCTGTTGTGCTCGCTCCTCTGCCCTCTTGCGCTCCAATTCTTCACGACTCCGCCTGGACACAAATTCATAAATTTATGTCCAAAAATCAAAAGTATTACAAGCTGCTTCTATCTGGTTGCATACAGATGCAGGACAAATAGTTTGAAAAAAATCATTTGTCCCTGCTCTATTGTACTCCTTAGCAGTATTATTAATTCCTTGTTTCATTGCAGATGTGTTGTTAGTTGTTGTGCATGATTGAATTGACCCTCAGGGATACCTTGACCTTAAATTGTAACACGAAAGTCTCATAGGTGCTTGTTACCTTTCGGCTTCCTCTCTTTGGAGGCGCTCCTGCTCCTCTCTCTCCCGTTGCATTCGAGCCTCTCTCCTCTTTTCAGCCAAGAGACGTGAGGCCTCCACTCGGTCTGTAGTTCCGGCTGAGGGTCGACTCACGACTTCAGAAGGCTGTGGAGCTGCACGAGGAGGCGTTTGGGGAGGACCTGAAGAGAAATAATCAGCTTCAGTACCTGAAACACTTTAAATACCTCTTTATATCTTGCACTTGCGCATTTCTGCAGCTTACTTCCATGTCCCGCGGTTCTGTTCATAGCTGCTGTGTCTTTGTCGGGCAGGTTCAAACATGGAACCTCGGGTGTATTTTCATCCCTCATTTCCTCTCGCTGACCTTCAGGTGGTGTCCTGAGAGGCCTTGAGTTACCCGGTGAGAGGGCAGAGCCACAAACAGCAACATCTTCCTCAGGGACCGACGGGAGCTCGAGCTGCAGCGGGGTCGAATGTTTGCTGATTGATCTTCGGGGGGTTCTTTAAGATGCAGCAGAAGACAGCAGACGTCCCATTTTGTTTCAGATTACAGGTACTATATCATAAATTTACAGTGGATATTTTTGGTCACAAACATTTGACCTACCGCTCAGGTGACGGGGAAGTTGTTCTGCTTTGTGTGACTTTGGGTGGTTTCACACTGACGGCAGGTGATTTAGGTTTCGAGTTCTTCTTATTAGTGTTTGGCTGTTTTACTGCTTTTATCTAAACCAGAAAGAAGAAATTATTACTATTATTTATATTTATGACTGTTTCAACTCTATTGTCTCAGCTGCAAAATTATACAATGGGCAAAACCGACATGAAGCCCTTTACATTATTATGCACAATAATTGAACTAAATCAGTTAAAATGTAAAATACAGTCACATTTAATTTGTACCCATCCTACTTTTGCATTTATATTTAGCACACTGAAATTCGATTGACATATTTATACATATTTCTTATACAAAATAAATTTCATATAATTTTATAGTTATACATACATATTCTATTATATATTGTAGTATAATGCACATTTTTTCTCATACTAATTTTTCTATTTCTATTTTCTTCTAATTTCTCTATAGAATATACAGACAATTATTATAAGTCCTAATTCCCTCCATCATGATCATCAGAATAATTTTTTTTTTTTTTTTCAAAAATGCGACTGAAAAAGTAAACACTAAAAAAGAGATACAGCTAGAATTACCTGTGCCGCATTGATGCTTCTTTGCATTGGACTCGGGGAGGCAGATGAAGGCCTGTTGTGGACTGAACCAGAGTGCTGCTGGGGTTTGGGAGGGGTGATGTTGGTGGTTGAATTCATGGAGTGGAATGAAACTGCACGGCGACAAACATGGACAACTGAGCCATTGATTTGTGCCATAATTATTGGAAAGTGGAGGAATTGTGCAAATATGATGGAACCAGTGAGGGAATTGTGATGTAGTTCGTAAACAGAGAGGGAAACGAGCTGTTGGTTAGTCAAGGTAGCATCTTAAAAAAGCACTACAGTTAGCATTGCTATAATGTTAAAGGTCCAGTTTGTAGGATTTAGGGGATATATTGGAATAAATGAAATATAATAAGTATGTTTTCTTTAGGGTATAATCATCTGAGACTGGGCACAATCACCTTACTGGGGCATCCCTAAACCCATATTTATTTTAAACATAATACTTATTTTTTGCATGTTTTTGCCAATTTTAATCACCTGGTTTATTTGTGTAGGAGACCTTGGCAGATAATTCATCTCCAGGTGAAAACCTCCTGAAGGACTGAATTTTAAGTATCAGAGGCAAAAGGTTGAGATTAAGATCTGTGTAAAAAGGAAAGCCAGACGGATGGGACAATAGGTTGGACGACGTGTTGTTCTGACTGCGTGTTATGCGTGCAACTCACCATGGGAAGCAGCTAGCAGCAGTAAGTGGCTAACTCAAGAAGAATAGTGGCCGAAAATTTGCGAAAACAATAAGGTCAGGGAGCTCCTTACCCTCAGAGCAGAGAACTACATCAGCCACCACATAACTGGAATAGCAAATGTTTATTATTGTCATGTATTGCCATTGTTATTGTTTATAAAGTGCTGCCAACGCTTATGTTATATGTCACACTAGAGGCAGACGCTGTTATGTGAAATGTCACACTTCTTTTGTTTCCATGATGCTGGCATGCTTTCTAAAATCAGACAGTATAGCAGCAGTGTAATTCTGTGTAGGCAGCATGAAAAAGAGATTTTGCAGTGGGGCACTTATGCATTCTCTGTGTAAAAGGGCTACTGATTTGTTACATGTTACTGCTTTATTCAGTGTTTTTACTGGTTTCAATCACCTTATCCACAGAGGAAAAGACCTCTGTGGATAATTCTCCTGGTAAAAACCTCTTGAACATGAACACTGAAGCCGTTCTAACTTTTAGCTGGTTGAATCTGCAATCCTCACCACTAGTTGCTACTAAAGTCCCCTAAATCTTACACATTGTTCCTTTAAAGCAGGGCGCATACTGTTATCATGGGGGAGAGTACCTTCTTCTCCTGACTGACAACCAGCACTCTTGCTCCTGGCCAGATAAGAGCATGTAGGGGTAAGCAGGCGACTGACCAAGTTCTTCTCCCATGTTGTCAGAGGCAAGCGACGTGGAACTAGCGTATTGATCGGTTTTAAGTGCAGCAGAAACAAAAAGATAAGGCACTCCAAGAATTGTTTTGTTAAGATACAGAGAACAGATACTGTTAAGTGTTATGAGTTTAGAAAGATTATGTTGAAAGAGAGGAAATAAAAAAGCACATCCATTTGTACTTACCGTTCTTGGTGAGCTTCCTTCCTCTGGAGTTTTGACTGTAGTTGTGTTGGGCCCTTTGGCTCTTCTCCACTGTCCTACGCACTGCAGATTCATATCGCTCCTTAATTCAGGAAAACAAGCTTTTGTTACTCAACCCAGAGCTGCCCGGGAAAACATCAGCCTCACTAAAAATAAAACGTTTTTGATTTCCACCATCAAAACTCACTTTATCCTCCTTCAGTCTCTGCCTGCGCTTCTCCTCCACAGCAGCGCGCTTCCTCTCCTCTTTGAGCCTCAGGTCCAGGAGTTTCTTCTTGCGCTCCTGCAGTTGTTGCTCATGGTACCGCCTGGCTCGTTGCTCCCGCTCCAACCTGCTCTTTTCCCGAGAGGCTGAGGGAAAAAAAGTGAACCAGTAAAAATAGATTATTCGGTTATGTATGTTAATCTTATCAGAAATTGAGGACAATGCATTAATAGTGTCACATACCAAGTGTCCTCTGATGCTCCTCTCGTCTTTCCCGAGCAGCTTTCAGCCTCTCATCAACATTTGGTCCAGCGGCCACTAGAAACCCAAAATAATGTATTTTTAGACACTGGTTGTTTGATGCCATAAATTAAACAGATATACTAGTAGTCAGAGGTGTGGACTCGAATCGTGAATTTGATGACTTTGGACTCAAATTGTCAGAATCAAATAAGGAATGGCAACTTGACTTCAACCATAGGTGTAGATTTCAGGGAACACGAAGAGGACACGCCCCCCTCAGTATTGAAAATAATAATAAAAAATGACAGTAGAAGAGGACTTTTATTTTTACCAAATTTGCAACATTTCCACCATAGATTGGTGCAGAAAGTACAGAAAATGGTGTATGAAAATTCACCAGAATTTTTAAACCAAGTGTGTGTGATGCTCAAAATTTTGGGGAGAAGGAACCCCAAACCTGTCAAATTTCATGAGTCCCCCTCCCAATGTTAAATGAAACTTAAAACCCTTGATTTTAACACCAATGACTTGTGACTTCAGTAGTAACTTGAGCCTTTTGACTTGAAAATACCTTCCCCCGAGCTCAAATAATAAAAAAAACATGGTATTTGGAAGCTTGCCAAATCAATTAATTCCCCTTCATTTCCTGAACTGACAAATGTCAATGCGATTCAGTCCAAGCATTTCCCAGCAACTAATTTTGTTATAATACAAAAAATATGCGGTCTCACTTACTTTTCAAGTCAAAAAGCTCAAGTCCAAGTGAAGTCATGAGTTGTTGGTGTCCAAGTTGAGTTGTAAGTCTTTTTTGATTTTGTCAAGTTGAGTCTAAAGTCATTAAATTTGTGACTTAGGTCTGACTTAAGTCCGAGCGCATTATGACTTGATCAGGACTTAAGGCTTAAAGTTTAGGACTTTGGACTTGAAATGGGACATAAGTAAAAGACTTGAGACTTTGTTTTGACTTGCAAAACAATGACTTGGTCCCACCGCTGCGATTAGTTATATTACACATTACACCAAAATCGAGTCAGTGTGTGTAAAAGAAACTCATGCTATTGAAGTCATTATCTAAAATCTTAATAATATGACAGCTGCCTGGTGAAATGTGGGTGAATGTGAGTGCTGTATCAAACCTGCAGCGGCCCGCGGTGAAGTGGCTGTGTTGCACATTTGGGCAGCCTTGTTGACGAAGCAGGCTGTTTTCTTTGCCTGTGTGTTTGGCTTGATATTACCACGATTATCTAAAAGTTAAGAAAAAAGCACGTTATTCAGTTAAATAAAAAATAGCCCCACCTATGAGCTTTTCCAGTTTTGCTTCTCATAATCTGACAATATTCCTTTGGTATTTTGGATTTTTAACTATCTGTAAATGCATCTTTTAGCATGGCAGATGACATGAAGGAGCTGTTATGTAAATATACGTAACAAATTAGCTTGAATAATCGGTCCCAAATAGTGGCTATTGTGGACTGAGATGGCCTTAGGGTCAGCCTGCAAATGAAAGAGCTGTTATAAACTGCCTGCGTATAAAAGGCGGAGAGATGCGCTAGCACCTGATCAGTCCTCATGGAGATGACTAAAACAAACAATGAAAAAGGTCAAGACATAAAGCCGCCTCACAAGACCAATTAACAATTCATATAAATGCATAAGGAGGAAAAAATCCTTTAGAATTGAATAACATCAGGATGATTATTCTATGTATGTTTTGTCCACAGATGCCTCCTGATTTCCTCATCTTTACAGCCATTCTCAGTCACAAAATGATTTAATATTTCTTAAATGTATAATCTATTCATGCGTCATCAATATGATCAGATGATCTGTGTTTGGGATCTACGGTCACTCTCCTTTGCTTCAAGAAAAAAGGCTCGCTTTGGTCAGAAATCCTTCCAAAACAAAAGCACGCATTAAAGCTGCTAACCTGTTTTTTCAGATCCATTCCTCTTCCTCTGGCTCTCGATGGTGCGTGTAGAAAGTGGTCCCTGCGATGGAGGGATGTCACTGTGTTTCTTCTGCACAGCCATGCTAGGTTTTGAGCCTGGCATACCAATGCTCTCCCTCTAAACCCCCCTCCTCTCTCTCTTCCTCCTCCTCTTTTGAATTTCTATTTCAAGATGCCTTCGGGTCCTTGCTTTCCAAGTGCACCGTGCAAAGAACTGCCCTCTGCATCAGCTGCTTGTCCATCTGTGTGTTACAAATAGAGAGAAAAGCATAAAAAAAAAACAAAGCATCCAGTTATTCCCCTGTCCAGAGATAAATTAAAGGTTATCCACAATTTTACTCCTGTCTCCTTTAAGGCTCTGATCCTCAGCGAGTCTATAAAAAGGCTACTCCCCCCTTTAAAGATCTCACCCTTGTGAGCTGCTCTGCTTTACTTTCACATAAGATAGCTGTGTCACTTTAATTCCCCCACCACACTGCCTGCCTGCTTGTCAGATGGATGTGGCCGAAAGGATGCAGCGTCTCCTGGAGACAGGGGGGGAAAAAATGGAAGCAAATCTGAGAGCCTGTCCTCATGAATAATTACATGACAATGCTGGTATAATATTCAGTGACATACTGTACGTTGCTTGGACATTAACTCGCTCTGATGAAGATGGAGTCAGTGTTCTCAATAGGCGAGGCAAAAATTTTACCCATGATTCCTTACTTAGTGAATAAAATGGTATGAACACTAGATGGAGGTATTTCTTTCTAGAGAGCAAGCTGAAGTCAGGCTTCCCTTTAAATGGCTTCAGTTATATGATTTTAATTGTATTTGAATGTTATTTAATAATTTGTTTCTTTGCACTCTGTGTTTGAATTGACTTGTTGCTAAAATACATAAAATCAAACTTGGCTTCTCACTATCTGGGTGTAGTCTCAAGTATTTACTGTTTTGTGTTTTCCCTGTCCCTGGAAATTCACTTTCAGGCTCAATGAATAAATAAATAACAGATTTTATTTGTAATGTAATTTACATTTGGAACAAATCCCAAAATGCTACAAGATAAAAGCATTAGCCTAAAAAAACAGACAAAAAATACCAAAATAAGAGCATATTTTAAAGTCATAAAAAATAAGAGCTTAAAAACAAGTAGAGCAACCAGCAAGAAGTTATTTAAAAGTCATAAGTTCTGCCAAAAAAAGAATGTTTTAAGTCCTTAGATAAAAAACACAAAATTAGACTAGAAACTAGAAAATCTGGAAAATTTCTTTTAGCTGTGAAGTTAATCTTAAAGTAAAAAAGGGAAGTGTTTAAAGGGGCTCTACGCTGTAACATTTGACCTGTTGTGGGTACAATGTGAGTTTTTAGTGCTGTTGACATGTTCCCATGAGAGTCTCTGTTTGAGTCTGTGTCAGTGAGATGCCGTGTGATGGAGGTTTCACTACCTGCGGGGGTGTCCGTGGTCTCATGGGCTTGACTAAGCTGGTCCACATCTTTAAGAGCGATTAGAGCTGGAGAGTCTACTTGTGCCAGCAGACCAGTACATAATGCTGGTCTGTGTTGCTGCTCCCCATTTCCCCAGAGGGGCCTGTTGCTCTCCTATGAATAGAGCTTGTATTTCCAGCCAGTTCGTCACCCCTTCCCAAAATCTTTGTTGTGTGCAGCTTGTGTGGCCTGGGGTTTCAGACGTGGCTGCAGAGAGCCGTGTCTGGACCAGCTGCTGACAAGTTTTCAGGCTGGCGCTCTGCATGTCCTCCACCTTCATCAGTTGAAATAATTCAACTGATGACAATGAAAATACTATTAGATACATATAGGGGACAAATACAATATTGATTATTTGTTGTCTGCTGCATTTAAATTCACACATAAACATAGACTGATAATATTTAATATGAAACCAGACTTTTCAGGAGCATTAGAGACAGCTTATTGTCTTTAACTTTTTCTGCAGAGCCATTTCAGCCGTAACAGAAGTTGACTGCCAGCGAAGAAGTGATTATTTATGGCTAATTTTTTGGTAACATTCAGATTTTATCACTAAGTAAAAGCACATGTAAGGGCATGTGTGTGACATTTAATTAAACCACGTGTTTGACTTTAGGCATGAAAAATTGCTTGAACTCTCACGTTGTTTTAAAGCGAACATTCACTTTAATCAAATGGAAAATTTGAGAGAAAATATCTTTCCTTGAGGTGCTGTAAAAAACACATGTTCATAATGACTCAAGTGAAAGGTGTGAAATGTGACAAATGTGTAAACATGTTTTTTTTAGTTGCCAAAAAATACAGAGGATGTAAGTAGCTGCTGCAAATATTGATACATATTGAACAAAGTAACTAAATGAATGATTTGCTTTTATAGATAAACAACTGATAACAATATAGACTACTTTAAGGTGAAACTGACCCTTCATCTCTGACCTTTTGGGACAAAGATTCACTGTTTGTCATCCACTGTCTGCCATGATGCTGCCTGCAAAATAAAATGGCATAAGTTAAAAAAGCAAACTTCAATTCATTTAAATTGAATTCAATTTAATTTTTATTTTTCTTGCTACTGTAACCTCAATGCATGCACAGAGTCGGCCCTGACCATCAACAGATATAAGCAGTAACTATTATGTGTTACCTATTACATTTCAAAAGTAACGACAACACTGATGATTTTCTGTTATTAATAACAACAACAACAATAAGTGTACTTACTGTTGACTGTTGACTGACTGTTTTAGTTAAAGATATTTCTCAAATTGAATGGAGATTTGAGTACCCTGGTCTGGAAATGTTCATTTTTTTAAGTAAATAAGAGACAACGTGTTAAAAACGGACCTTCCTAGCATCTTGTGCCTTTTTTGCAAACAAATAGTGACAAGTTATGGGGCGATTGTGGCTCAGGAGTATATATATATATATATATATATATATATATATATATATATATATATATATATATATATATATATATATATATATATATATATATATATATATATATATACTGTATTCACTGTAGTCTGTTTATAGACTGGTTTGCTAGTGATGTTTCTCTCACTTTAGTCTTTACATAGATAGATAGATAGATAGATAGATATACTTTATTGATCTCAAAACTGAGAAATTGGGATGTAGCAGCGCCATACAGTAAGAACAGAGAATAAAGAGCACACATTATTAATAGAATATAAAGGAATATGCTTAAAAAAACCTAAAAAAAAAACCTAAGAGACTGTACATATCTACATATATACATGTGTAAAGTGCGGAACAGTATCTGAAGAAATATAAATAAAAAATAAAGTCAGCAGTGTAGAGTGACATGGAGCTAAGACCGGAGTTTAAAGCGCAGACAGGTGAGTTATTGTACAGGTGGATGGCTTGTGGCAGGAAAGATTTCCTGTCTGACAGTGCTTGTTTATACATTATGTCTGCTTAAACTAAAGATGGTTCAGTGTCATGTAAACATTTTACACTGAGGGGCCCCAAAACAAATCCTGTTTACGGCCCCCAGAGGACCAGGGCGTGCGCGTGCGCGTGCGGTTGCTAGTGTTGACAGCTGGACGTTTCTCAGGTAAAATCAGCTCGCGCACTGAGCTAACCGTTAAGCCATTGACTGTAAGCTTCATCTTGGTAAGTAAAATGTCAGTCACCAGATTTTGCTCTTGTGTAAGTCGGTTTTAAAGATTATCAGCAAAAGTTCGGCCATTGTAAAACAGGTAACGTTAACCCGAGAAGTTACTTTAGCATAAGTGGCAGTCATTGCTAGCATTTTAGCTGGTTTTAGAGCTAGTTAGCTTAGCTCAGAGTAACGTTAGCTTACCTTTGCGCCCGTACACAGTGTGAATATATTAGTCCAGTTTAAGCGGGTACCTGCGGATTCTTAAAAAGTCTTAAAACTTGTTAGTAGCTTAGAATAAGAATATTTTGTCATATAGTTTTTATACATGAAATATTTTGTTGGACTGGGTCTAACGCCAGTTTATTTTGGCATTGAGAAGTTATGTTAGCTAATGCGCACTGAGTATTTCAGTTATTCAAATTAAATAACGAACTTTAAATAACGATGTTCACTGTAGTTTGTTATGTCGATTTCTTTTGCAACAGTAATGGTATTACATATTCCTTTTAAATATATTTAGAAGGTCTTAAACTACATGAAATTGTGCTAAAAATGTCCATATATTCTGTGTTTAAGTAACAAAAAATACGTTTCTTTCACCTTGAGAAACCTGGAGTTTCATCTCTTGTACTGCTTTTAATACTTTTCACTAGTATTTAAACCTTTAAATCCCGAGCAAATTGTTGCTATTTCTTTCAGAAACAGAGGGGAAAGGCAATGTGCAACTTGGTAAGAAATGTCCCACAAATTACAACAAATTATTATACTTAGAGAATCATTTTTGATTTTTTTTACATTATCTCTTTGGCCACCAGGTGGTGCTTCTATTCAGTAACTGTGTCTAAGGCAGGTAGCCCAAACACAGTAAGTATTACCTCATCTCATAGACTGTATCAAGTGGTCTGTATCTAGACAGAGTGTATTTTTGCTAGAGGCTGATCTAACCTTGTGCATCATGATGACATTGCATTAAAGACTTACTGGGACTAACTGAAAAAAAACCTGTCTTGAGGAGGACTGTGATATGTCATAGGATAAAGTGTGGGCACACATTTTGTTCAAAGTTGTGCCCCAAATAGGCTGAACATTTTTGTCTGTTTGAATAACGTAGAGTGCAAGGGTTTGTTGATGACATTAATAGAGATCATCATCCAAATTAAGAGCTCCACTATGTTATTTCAGTGGTCTAGGAAAGTTAGTCATAATAGTGAACATGAGCATCTCTCTCAAAGCCAGAAACCAGAGAAGTAAATCTCAATCTTGTGATGTTGCAGGGTAAAAAGTCTGGGGCTGCCTCACAGACAATTAATGGGAGCCTTGTGTGGACCCACAGAAAATGTGTCTTCTTTTTCATACCCAAAATATCTTTATTTTATTGTAGTGTTCTCAGTTTTGAAACTGAAAATGTACCCATATACACAGAGCATCCCCCGGGCTGCTCTCAGTGTCATTGTGATCATATTTCCCAATTCACTGTCTATGGAGCAGCTACAGATTTTATACCCTATGACTAGGGATGCATGATAATATTTCAGAAATTGAATTTTTATTTTTTGTCTCCATCTGCTGGTGTGCCATCACAATAAGACGAAGCATAATATGTAAATTCCACGACAGAAGAGACTTGATGATCGCTTAACTTAGGTCGGGACAAGAAGTGGATATATGAATATTGGTTCACGGCCAAATGAGTTTTTATATGTTAGATATCAGCAATAAAAAAATCCAACCTATGACATCACAAATTTGAGTTTTAGCACTCTAGTTTTTATATTTTTGGACTATTTTTTGGAAAGTATGGATTATTAAAATGGATTCCCATTCAAAGACAGTTGACACAAACCAATCATTATTCTGACTAATGAATTTTATCTTTAAGTCCCTTAGGTCACTTGAGGTCAGGACCTACGTGCTTGCTGCCTAATACCCCCCCACTAACACTAACAATACTGATGCACTTTGGCTGTGTTTCAGTGATGAAGGTTGCCAAACTCCCCCATCGGAGAGTTCGAGAGAAATGTGTCATAAGGATACACTACACCGCTGTCAGGTGGTGCCCACAGAGCCACTGGAGCACAAACAAGATGGTGATAACCAGTCTACAGCCAAAAAAGGGCTATGGACACTGAACCGACATGGGATAAGATTGCATGGTTGGTATCAAATCATTCTGTGGTTCACCCTAGACGACTTTGTCAAAGGTGTCAATTTAAGGGCTTGGTTGCTTGCTCATGCATATTCATAAGTGTTACATAAATAGTAATCCAAAATAAAAATTATAACTCTCTTGTTCACTGCATACAGGGTTATCGTAGATCCTTAAAAAGTTTTAAAAGGCATTGAACTAATCTAAAAATAAGCCCTTAATTGGTATAAAAATTTCTTAAATAAATCAAAAATCTTAAAAATGCACAGACATGGAAATTTCAATTTTATGAATCATTTTTCTGATATTGCATTGTAAAATTTAAAAATGACTGCTAACACCTTTTATATTTTCTAAATACAATATAAATTTGTTGTTGTAAAACTGGCCTTAAATTTCATTCCAAGTGCCATTAAAAAGCCCTAAATCTAATCTAACATACCTCAAGCTGTAGGAACCCTGTGCATAGATATTAAAAATCTTTGTTTTTAACCTGATATCTTGTACTTGAGATCACTCATCACCACTGAAAGATTCTCTGATGCTAAGTAGGGTTGCGCGTAATTGTTTTAAAAAAAATAAATAAATAAATTTATTAGATCAGAAAATTCAACCATGGCAAACTGGTTTGGTGGCTGATGCCAACTTCAAAGTACTCAACGTTGTGTTTGATGACAGAATATGAGGTTAGAATATAAGACTACAAGTAACTTTGCACGATTGCTGACACGGTTACCGGCCATCCTGGAGGAACTAGGATCTCCTCAACCCCTCGTAGCCGTTAGTGAATCATGTAATTAAAGGAAGAATCCCTCAGCAGAGTGGTCAGGTTGATGTCACTGAGAGTGTCACACACTTCCAGCTCAGCAGTTGGGAAAAGGATGCATCCTTTACAGTCTTTACACAAGATAAGAAGTTGCATTAAGTTAACCTTGATGTTTTGTTTGGTACACATCAACTAAATATTGTTCTAGGTCTGTTCTGTACTATATATATATATATATATATATATATATATATATATATATATATGTATATCCCTGAACATAGAGGACTATGGGACTAAAGGACTAAAGTTGCGCAAGTGCAGCAAAAAAAAAAATTTAAATTATTATGAAGATAACATGTTTCCCTGTTCTTTCCTTTGAGCAAAATCTATTTCTTTTGTTGTGAACAGTGATACCTCCACATAATGAGGATGCCACATGCAACCCTGACTGGAGCGCCTAAATAATTTATTGCCTTGTTTCATCGGATACCAGCAACTTTAGACTTTGACGTATGGCTTACAGACTGGCTGTATGTGTAATTGATGAGATGATGAGTTGTACTCCAGCGTTGAATTGAAGTTGCATTGAATAGAAGTTGCTAAAGCATGCCCCAACCTAGCAAAATAATGCAACATAATCTGTGCTTTTTACACTGCTTTTTTTGTGCGGAAACACATCATGCCACATTTGATCCTTATTATTCAAGCAAATCTGTAAAAAAAAAAATATCAGCAGCTTTTGTGTGATTAAAAATTGAGGTCACCTTTAAAGAGTCAAAGAAGTATAAATTTGAAACTGAGGGCGTTTACAAATAGGACTTGACACCGTTTAGTGATTCCATGACAAAAGACAGTGTGTCTGCACCAGGACCCAGTTTGTAGCAGCACCTTATTAATGATTAAAAGGGAGCCTTCTTCCAACAAGCTTGGCCGGCATTTTGTTTACTTCCATGAAATTCTATCACTAGTGACAGGGCAATATATTGATTACCTCATTCTTCCACATTTTGTAGCTTTCCAGTGAAGTACTGTTTTGATATACATTACAATATATACAGAATTACACTCATATTACAGTGACAAGTACTGTAGAAGCACACTGTGCCAAAACCTTTGAATATAACAGTTACTCTAAACCTTTGAAACCTGGAGCGACATCACATTTCTCATGCTGCTTTCAGACACCTTTCACACCTTTGAACCCTGAACAAATGGTGTGATTTCTTTAAAAAAAAAAAGTGTGAGAAAAGGGAATTGGCAACTGGCAAGAAGTTTTCAACAAATTGCAAGAAATTTGTAGGTTATCAAAATTGTTTTTAAAAGCAAGGGAAAATGTCAAGGGAAGATAGATAAAAGCTTGGAAAAACGATGTTTCTAATTATCATAATTACATAATTACATATTTAAAATCATGTTTCAAAATCTGTATTTTTTTAGGGTCACTTCCTTGTTTGTTTGCTTGTTGTTTTGTAACTTTTTTCCTCTTCATTTTTAAAACAAATTTTCAGATTTTTTCTTTTTAACTAATTTCTTGACATTTTTGAGGTTATTTCTGAATGATGAATGAAATCAAGCCAATTTGCTCAGGCTTCAAATGATTAATATGTGTGTTTTTCTTATTGATGTTGCATTATTTGTCTTCTGAAAAGCACAAACACCAACATTTTGTACTTTGCCTCTTAATTACTTAGATTAGGAGGCTTTTTTAACTTAATGATGCAGAAACGCTATACAGTTACAATTTATCATGTGCATTAATTAATGGCCTTTTGTCTTGCATGTAAAAGTTGCTGGTTGGCTTTTCAGCAACCATCTTAAAAAAGGATTTAAGAAAAAAGATATATTACATATTTTCTTTTGTTTGGTGCACGGCCTGTGTGGATTGGCAGACTCTGCTCACAGTGACGTCTCTCAGCAGTCCCTAGTTATAGTTACCAGTCTCGGGTTCAACACTCATGCACTATTCATTGGTGTATCACATCACTCCAGCCCAACTCCAGACTTGGACAAACCCAATTCTTTTCTGTACAACTTTACTTTGTAGCCTTATTCCTTACTGCTGTGTAAATATCAAAAATGTTTATGTAGTGTTTCTTCCATCTTGGAGAAAAAAAAATTAAGAAGTTGGGTGTTTTCTTTGCAGGGAACTCTTTTGGAGCTACTCAGAGGAGGAAGACAAGAGCATCGTTTTCTTGTATGGTATGTATCATAAGATATTTCATCAGAAACATCATGTTAAGCATAGATCAGATGTTACAAGCAGAGTTCAGGCATTTAGGCCTCAAAGTTTTACAGTACACTTGAAAAACTAGGAGGGAGGGACTTTCTGAAGACTAATATTTGCTGTGTGAAAATGTTGAGCAGATGTTTTTGTTGGTTAGAATTTTGCAGAGACAGTCATCTGTGCATTTGAGGTTTCTTGCAGTTTTTTAGTTGCATGCTTCTTGGTGATTGTAAATGTCATGAGTGTTATTTCTGAGCAACATGCAGCTCATAAGGGTGTTTCATTATTTTGCAGGGTTTCAAGCATTGTAACAATTTTGTTGCGTACCTCTTTTACATTTTTGACTATTACATACAACTGTGAAATATTCAAAAAAGTAAAGAAAACATTTAGAAAAGAAGTGTCAGTCCTTCATGAATGTCTCTAGGTCATTTGTGCATATCCTTGAAAATGTCAGTCTTGGAAATAATTTCCACACTTGATCACAGCAAACATTTTTGAACTTTTAAAATTAAAACTGCACCTGTGGAAAGGGCACTTTGCTAATTAATTACAGCAGATTAATCATTTTAAGTGTATTATTTTCACAATGCTTGTGAAATGTATCCTCTTTAATTGATGTATTAAGGTCAGCCGATTTGAATAATTGAAAGGCCCTTTTGAAGGCTAATCCAGGGTGTGGTAGCACACAGACACCCCTCTTCAATGAAAGCACATAAACTGTACTTTAGTTCTGCCATGACACTTAAAAATACAGCATGTTTGCTAAGTCACACAGTATGTTTTGGCTTTGAATAAATATGCATTAAATGTTTTTTTTAATGCACTTAATAATTTAGGCATTTTCCAGTTGCTTTTAGAGGTTTTTTAATAGCAATTAATTGTTGGCCTCCTTCTGTCTGTAAGATGTTGCAGTACAGAGTTGTGAATGTGCAGACAGAAGAAGTTGGGTTCTGACTGCAGAATATTCACAGAAAATTGGATTAGCATGGGAAAAAAATTAAGTTCTTTGTTTTTTTATTTATTGAAAGTAATTGGTAATTCAGATTATTAAGTAATTGCACCAACACAATGAATAACACTGTTTTATTCATGGAATTGCAAACCTTCTGTCTGTGAAATAGTTAATCACTTTAAAATTTCTTTCACAGAGCAGACAAAGAATTGTTTTGAGCCATGAAGCGCAGTAAGCACCGTGGACACAAGGAGGACAGAAACGGAGGTATCAGTAGCTGAGATGGATGACAGATGATTAGGTCAAGGGGAAAAAAAAGGAAATCCTGGCTGATATTACAAACTGCTGTTGGCCTACTGCCCACTTCAGCCTTCTACAGAACATTTTGTCAAACCAAAATACCAATTATTTTCTCTACAAATGCAGCAGTTACTTAACTTATGGATTTTTATGTTGCTGTTGAGCTGTAAATGACACAGTAGCTTTTTGGTCTACAGTAGACTATAATGCAATCACTAGTGCTAAAAATATTACACCTTTCTGCTTTTAAATGTCATACGCAACCATTATCACAAATACTTGAGTTTTATAAAAGCTCCCAGGATTAATAAAAAACTAAATGTGTAAGTAAGATGTATAATTCTGCAATAATTTATTAAACTTTCACTGTCTCCATTTTTATTTACTTTAATTTTGGTACAAGTTTTCCTTACTGTGTGTCTTTCATACAATGTCCAGATGAGCCAGCTATTCTTGAGACAGAGGACTTGGATCGTCAGGGCATGTTTATGGGAGGAGGCCCAGATCCAGACACCATCTCACTGGCCTCAGTCACAGCCGTCACCACCAATGTATCAAACAAGAGGCAAGCATGGTTCTGCTCTGTATTTGGCTGCCTTGTAAGCATGTGTATTGCTGTTGTTGCTTGAATCTAACAGAAAATTATCATTATTGTCTGACACTTTAATTTTTTTTACAGATCAAAACCAGACATAAAGATGGAGCCCAGTTCTGGAAGACCAGTAGATTACCAAGTAAGAGAAACCTTACCAGTATTTTTTTTTTTTTTTTTTTTTTTGGCCCCATAAATTATTTTATTTAGGTTGTGCAGATAAATTAATGACCAATCATTGTGGAATCTTAATGTTTTTAATATGACACAGTTGGTTCACAATCAGTCAGTCACTCAAATACTTGATGGTTTAATTTTAGGTCAGTGTGACAGTGATTGAAGCGCGGCAGCTGATTGGACTGAACATGGATCCGATGGTCTGTGTGGAGATTGGAGAGGATAAAAAATACACCTCAATGAAGGAATCAACCAACTGCCCATACTACAATGAAGTGAGTCAGTCATTACAACATACCATATATATTCATTTCAGTTTAATTTGTATCCACATTCAGGGTTGATACTAATATTGTTGTCACTCACTCCTCTCTCTTTTCAGTATTTTGTGTTCGACTTCCACGTCCCTCCAGATGTTATGTTTGACAAAATCCTTAAGTTGTCTGTAAGTTGTTTGATTCATAATAATGTAAGATAAAACTGTTTGAAGTAATCCCTTGTTTGCCAAAGACAAGTGTATTTAATGTCGCAATTTGTATTTCTTTGAACCAACTCTTAGGTAGTTCACTCCAAAAATCTCCTGCGCAGTGGAACACTGGTTGGAACTTTTAAACTGGATGTTGGCACAATCTACTCCCAGCCCGGTAAGGAATCAATTAAAAGATAGCTTTTTTATTATGAATTAATGACACATATTTTTCAATTCATTTGTCTCCTCTTTTGCATTGCAGAACATCAGTTTTACCACAAGTGGGCTTTGTTGTCCGACCCTGATGACATCTCAGCAGGTTGTAAAGGCTACGTGAAGTGTGATATTGCAGTTGTGGCCAAAGGAGACACCATAAAGACTCCACATAAGACCAATGAATCAGATGAAGATGACATAGAGGGGTAACAGTATATTTTCATTTGTATGATATTCTACTAAATATACACATTGTCTTATGACAAGTAAGACTCTCGACAGACCGCAAACGGAGATTATTGAGCAGTTGGCAGAATTAAACAGAATAAGACATACAGTTACGTTTCGTTTATTGCTTATTTTTTAACATGACATCTGAGCCATTAATGCTGCTGTTTTATCAATCAAAATTTGCAGACCTACATTTCAAATATCTGAAAGTTAAAATGCCTTTTGTTGGCTTTCTTTTGTCATTGTTTCCTATATCTTTCTGCATTGTTATTACATCCACAGGCAATACAAATACATATTCAAGCAATAACAAAATATGTTACATTTTCAAAGCCAAGAGTAAAATAGATTAAGAAATTGTCCTATACCAAATATAAACTATAGTTTCTCAGCCTTATTTTCATTTTGATTGACTCAAAGTCTTTTTTTCTTCCTCATTTTCAAGGGATAACTATTAAAAAGAGCCGTAACAAAAGTATATACATCAAGAAAAGGAGAGGTAAAGGGACAACAAAAAATCGAACGAATAAAAACATGTGCAACGGTTTACTTCATACAGTTTTATATGTGTTGTATGGTGACGTCCATATTTTAATATAAAGAAAAAGTAACCTTTCCCATCATGTAAATCCCCATTATCAAATCTATCTAGTTATTTATGGTCGGTCCATGTCCCATTTCTGTTACAGCAATCTTTTAATACCAGAGGGGGTGCCTGCAGAGAGGCAGTGGGCTCGTTATTACCTGAAGGTCTACAGAGCAGAGGGACTCCCCAGAATGAACACCAGCATCATGGCCAATGTCAAAAAGGCCTTCATAGGGGAAAATAAGGACCTGGTTGATCCTTACGTCCAAGTACTGTTTGCTGGGCAGAAAGTAAGTAATCCCAAACATTCATAGCTCTCTGTTTTTATATCTGTCTAATCTTAGCCATGTCAACATATAAATTACACTGACCGAAACAATTCCTGAGTTGATTCAAATATTCACGTGGCTGTAATCTGTGATTACAGGGGAAAACATCAGTTCAGAAGAGCTGCTATGAGCCCATCTGGAACGAGCAAATTGTCTTCACTGAGATGTTTCCACCGCTGTGCAATCGCATGAAGATCCAGATCCGTGACTCAGATAAAGTGAATGATGTCGCTATGGGAACACACTTTCTGGACCTAAAGAAGATTTCCAATGATGGAGACAAAGGTGATGTACCATTTCCTCTTTTAATTAAAATCTTTTTTATGGAAATTTGTCAGTATATGTCAAAAGTACAATGCTAAATGGTCACTGCAGGAATATGATATAAGTACAGGTATATATCAACAGCAGCTGGCATAAACTGAGTAAACATAAATAACCATTTTCTCTTTTAAAATGTTTCCTGTAAGTTCTCTTTCCTGAATTTCTGAAACATTTTTCAAAAGTTGGACAAGATTTGATTTGGATGTTAGGTCAGTTAGAGCAACTTATACACAGATGTAAATAATTAGCATGCAGTGTTTTTTCTTACTTTGCATTTCTACTGCAAATTTTTAAAAAAAGTTCTACTCAAAGCTGTGAAAGCATCCATCCATGACTTGCACATTATTTCTCAGGCTTCCTCCCCACGCTGGGGCCTGCCTGGGTTAACATGTACGGCTCCACTCGTACCTACACCCTGATGGATGAGTACCAGGAGTTAAACGAAGGCCTCGGAGAGGGAGTCTCCTTCAGAGCTCGTCTGCTCATCAGCCTGGGTGTGGAGATCCTGGACCCCTCCTCGCCTGACATCACCAGCTCCACTGAGGTGCAGTTGGAGGGAGTACCCAACATCTCAGAGGTGGGTCCCTGCTTAGATGGGCAGCCATGCAGAGGAAGTCATTTGTGACTGCTGCTGACAGGTCATTGTGCTGCAGTTGTTGTGAATTATTAATTATCTGTATTTAGCCCACCTGGTGCATTATTAATATGTTGTTCACATTAATGTGGCTTGTTTTTGTTGGTGGACAATGTAAGTCACACAGCAAATTCAATTGAGCACAGTGGGATTGTAACCCTTAAGTCCTCAAGGATTCAGTTCACACAGTGTGATGGCTTGTATTACAGGGTCGTCATGACCACTACATTTCTTTCTAAGTCACCAAAGTGCGACAGATGTCAAAGGTTATTTGGTTTCTAACATATTGCCCCCTCCAAGGTGGTTATGCTTTTGATGTCGTTTGTTTGTTTGTATGTTTGTTAGTCACATGAAAAACTACTGGCCTGATTTTCTTAAAAACTGGTGGAAAGGTGTTGCATCGGCAAAGGAAGAAAAGTAAATATTTTTGATAAAAATCCCAGGGGGGGATTTGAGAATTATTTTTCACTTTGGCTAACATTGTGAGATTGGGTATTTGGTTTAGACACAGTAAATTTCATACATATTAAATTCCAGTAGATAGTAGTAAAGTTCAATAGTGACAAAACATTGCTGATTGTAGAAATACAATTACTCCTTATCACAATCCACATGCAAAGGTATCAGTAATCCTCTATGCACATACTCGCTCAAACTTCATACAGAGAGCAGTGGTTATGGAGCAGTGAATGGTTTGAAACTAATGGGTGGCTATGGAAATGTAAATACGTGCATATCATGAAACTAATTATATTCTTACTCATATCTAAATGTCAATTAGCTGCAGTAAACTCCAACACAGATATTAATTCAGACTTGACTCAAGTCTTGAGAAAAGAAATTCCAACATACTGTTCTTGCTCAGCATCAAATTTTCGCCACTGTTGGATCAATATCTCCTTCAAAAAAATGACTCAAGCTATTTTTTTCCCTTTTGAACTCTTGAACTTTCAACGTTTTTGATAACAAGCTGCCACGTTTGTGATGCTATCTCAGTCAAAGGATTTGATATTTTTACATGTGTACATCATTTTGACACCAGTGTAATAGTTTTGGAAATATATTCAGACAAATAATGTGGTTGCACTGACACATGCGGACATCATAGAGGACTGGACTATTGGTCTTGACAGAGGGCTGCATACTCCAAGTGCCCATTGGTTTTAATTAGAAAAAACTGAAGAGGTGAGACCCAAATTCTGACACTTGTTTGTGTATTTTACAGACCGCTACCGGGAAGGTTGAGGAATTTTTCCTCTTTGGATCTTTTCTGGAGGCCACAATGATTGACAGAAAGATTGGTGATAAGCCCATCAACTTTGAAGTCACCATAGGTATTTTCCATAACCTACTCTCTAGTCATATTTCCCTGATATCTCTTACTGTCTCATCCTGTGGCTCAAATTTAATCTTTGGACACTTCAACTCATTTTCAGTGACTTTTTTTTCTGCAGAATTTAATGAGAAAGTTGCAAATTCTTCTCCTTTGCATCAGGCAGTTTTATGAATCTTCATAAGTGATTAACATTATAATGCTGGTGTTGTCTTTCACATGAATGAGAGCTGTTTTAAAGACCAGGTTGTTATCATGAGATGGAGGTGACGCACATTTAAAGGTGTGACTACCACTAGTGCTACTACTAACATAGCTTTCTTTGTGCCAGGTTATTATGGAAACGAGATTGATGGGGTTGCCAGGCCAAAAACAAAGGGGAAGAAGGGGGGAGGAGATGGTGACGAGGAGGAGACTGAACTCATCCACAACTCCAGCGAGGACGAGTTGGATGATGATGGGGACCTGACTTCAGTGGCAACTACTCCTCCCATGAAACCTGTCATCACTGATCGGTCAGAACAAAAACATCACTATCACAGTTTGAAAAATAACCACAAACCACTGTAGTTAAAAAATAATATCATGAAAATGTCTTACTAAAAAGAAAAACTGATGCCTGAGCTATTTTTGCATCGTGATATTTAATTAAAATCACCAAAATATTTCTAAATAGTAAAAAGTTATACAAAATCTTGCCAGACCAGGACTCATCATTGCTCATTTAACTTTTGCATATTAGATTCACTTCACTTTAGGGGGTTTATTTCCTCACTTTGATGAAATGTATTCCTTATTTGTATCCTCAGAAACTACTTCCACCTGCCGTATTTTGAGAGGAAGCCGTGCATCTACATCAAGAGTTGGTGGCAGGACCAGAGAAGGAGGCTGTACAATGCCAACATTATAGACAACATCGCAGATAAACTAGCAAGTCATACACTTCACACCAATAAGTAGATGATTAGGAAAAAGCTGAATACAGTGTCTGACCTTTGCTGAATGAGCCTAAACATCTGTTGCTTCTACAGGAGGATGGACTGAATGATGTGCAAGAGATCATCAAGACAGAGAAGAGCTACCCCGAGCGCAGACTGAGAGGCGTCCTGGAGGAGCTCAGCCAGGGCTGCAGGTCCGTAGACATAAACTTCCTCCACACATTGTTAATAATTAGCTGTTTATCAGTTTCAGAAAGACCAAATACGTAACAAACAGAGAAGAAGTAACCATGCTGCATTTTACTGTTTACTTACCTGTGTTCCAGTGTGTTGGTGTTGCAGAAACGTGACACATCAGTAAAAAAAGCAGAAAGGCATGCTTGTCTACTTGCAGGAGTTTATCACCTATTTTTAGCAAGTTTTCTGGCGTTAAAAAAAACAGTATTGCATATTTGTGCTAATAGGGTATCTGACTCCCTTTTAGACTATTTTTGATTAGTCAGTTTTCCTTTTTTGGGTTGCCTTTCATTGTAGGTAGTTGTTGCCAGTGCTTAAATGGTGACTTTTTCTGCAGGATTCTCCACTATTGAATTAGACTTTCACCATCTGAAGGGATGTGAACCTGCAGTTGCATTTGTAGAACAGCCATTAGGAACGCTATCTCTGAAATGACCTTTGATGAGCCAAAGTCTCCTGTCACAAGCTAGATTTTCTAAAGCCTAAAAACAGAGTCAAAAGGAGGTGCGGAAGTCTGGTTTCCTCTTAGATCACCTAATATGTTGAAAGGTTATCAGGGAATTCTTGCTAAATGATGCAAAAAACAACAACAAGCTGCCTACCCCAGTTTTAAGTCTAATAGATTAGTACAGACTTTGAAACTGACTGATCTCCACTTCTTTCAGTCAGTTTCTTTCACTGGCAAACAAAGACCAGAACCAGTCTGGCAGAACCAAACTCGACAGAGAGAGACTGAAGCTGTGCATGTCAGAAGTGGTACGTCAGCTAAAAAGAAGCTGTTTTTTTATTTCACATTTTGATTGTTGATATATGTACTTTCTTGCTAAATTCTTGTCTGTTTTTTGGTTTAGGAGAGCATTGGCCAGCAAGCTAAAGCCATGAGGTCACAGGTGAAGAAAAGCACAGTGAGAGACAAAATCAAGTTGGCTCAGAACTTCCTCACGAGGCTGCGCTTCCTTGCTGATGAGGTGAGATCCAAAACTTTCTGTCCACCCGTTTTATGACTGATTTTGTTTGCTGTACATGGTTGCATCATTGTGGTCATTCCGTGTTTGATACAAGCGCTTTTTCTTGCTGCAGCCTCAACACAGCGTTCCTGATGTTTTCATTTGGATGATAAGTAATGGGAAGCGCATTGCTTACGCACGCGTTCCCTCCAAAGACATCCTTTATTCCAGTACAGAGGAGGAGACAGGAAAGGACTGTGGCAAAGTCAAGACACTCTTTCTCAGAGTAAGTTTTCACCAAATCTAATCTATTATGTATTTTGAACATTCCATCGAATTTCCTTTTACCCTCTGTGAATGATTTAATAATTTAGTTTATTTTTCTCATATACTTAAGATCCCTGGTAAGAAAGGTTTTGGGCCTGCTGGCTGGACAGTCCAGTCAAAGATAGAGATTTATCTGTGGCTGGGTCTGACGAAACAGCGCAAAGACTACCTGAACGGCCTGCCCAACGGATTTGAAGAAAATAAGTTGTCCAGAGGACCTGGCTTGCCGTGTTCACCTCCCATCAGCCTCACCTACATGAGTAAGGCCATCAATTAAGTATTTTTATTAATGTTAACTTTACACTTACATTAATGAGATCATGAGATAAATGGAAGAAGTGCTCACATCTTTTACATGAGTAAAAGTACCAATATTGATACTCTAGGGTGTAAAAATACTGACAATTTAAGTCCTTCATTTAAAAATTTACTCAAGAAAAAATACAAAAATACTAGCATCAAAATATACTTGAAGTACCAAAATTTAGAGTACTCAATATGCAGAGTTTGCCATTTCAGAATAATGCTCACCAGCAACATCCAGTCTGACCGATCTGCTCCCACAAATGTCTTTTTCTATCTAAGTTGTAATAGTTTCATACAGCAGTAACTAAAGGAGTGGCAGTGACATCACCAGCGCCTTTCTAAAAAGTTTGGAGGTTTTCAACCAGAAGGGTCGCTTTTTCTTTAGGCGGTCGCGTATCGTCACATACACTCTCTGGAAACAATTGGAGAAAGATTTTGGTGCTCAGAAAAATGTGGACGCAAACTTTAATGTGGCAGCTGGTAAACGAGGGGCTAATTTTAATAATGTTATTTACTGTTGGTTAATTTGTAAAAACATTTTCAGGGAATCAATAAATTTATCTTGGCCAAAAATAATATAACATGATTAAATTGTCGATTACATTTTGTATGTTTAATCTCAAAGTAACTATAGCTGTCAAATAAATATAGTGGAGTAAAAAGTTCAATATTTGCCTCTAATTGTAGTGGTGTATAATTATAAAGTGGCAGAAAATAGAAATACTTATTAAAGGTACCTTAACGTGTACTTTAGTACAGCACGAGTAAATGTACCTACTTAAATTCAACCACTAGTTCAGTATGTTATCATTTGACAAAATTATGATAATTCCTCCCTTTAGAGACATAGAATTAATATAATTATTTTTTTTAAACAAATGTCTCTTGAAGTTTAATTTATGGACAAATTGATTCATATCTAAGCGTCTTTATCTGTCTGCAGTGAAACAGATCTTCCAGCTGAGGGTCCACATGTACCAGGCTCGCAGCCTGTTTGCTGCTGACAGCACAGGTCTGTCTGACCCCTTCGCTCGCGTCTTCTTCTCAACACAAAGTCAGGTCACTGAGGTGAGCACACTGAAAAGACTTTAGGAAGTCCGCTGTCAGCCTGAGATATGATTCACCTTTATGAAATATTTTGTTTCCAGGTGCTGGCTGAGACTCTGTGTCCGACTTGGGACCAGCTGCTGGTCTTTGAGAATGTCGAGTTGTTTGGGGAGGCCAGCGAACTGAGAGACGACCCTCCTATTATCGTCATTGAAATCTATGATCAAGACACAGTGGTGAGGGTTGCTTTGAAATAGAGACGCCTCTCTTTTTCCATTTGTATTAATGTGAGCAAACAGTCTACCATCGCACGGCTTGAATTACCAGATAGGAACAATTCTCCTCCATCCTTGTCGTCCTAATAATTTAACAGTCTGCCTGTCTTTCACTTGAAATGTTAGACTTAACATGTCCTTAATGAGTCTAAAACCAGAGTATGACATGTCCTCAGTAAATGTATTTGTACATAGCAACTTGTTATGAAAAATATTTGAAAGAATGCTTTTTCTGACTGACAACTCTATATTTGCTCCTGACAATAACACCGTTGTTTTGGATGACCCTTTGGATAAGTAGAGTGTGGATTCTGATGGCTTGATGTACTGTAGAGGCACTGTAATGTGTGCAGAGTAGATTGTATTGAAAGGCATGCAAGAGGAATAAGAAATGTCCTTAAGGATAAATGACCAAGTTATGCCTGTTGCATTCCTTTAAGTGACACTTTGTGCGTTTTGTATGTGGCCAACAGAGAACTGGGACTCTTAATAACCAATAACTGCAAGGGAGATTGAATTTTATGTAAACATATAGTACTAATTCAGTGATCTTTTGACATTACATAAATATGAATGTGTCTGTTTTGCAGTTAACTGGTTATTTTAGGGATGTTGTTTATTTGTTCATTTTTCTTTTGGGGCTCTTTTATCTGCAATGGTTTTTTTAACTAGTCTGCCTGGAAACATGTGCACCTCAAGCCATGTTTCTATTGCTGATAGGACAAATCAGATAATTAATGACTATACCATAAACAACCTTTTTGTAAATGAGGCCATTTTGATATGAACACTGACAGATTGGATATGGTAGGCTAAAAAGACCATTCTTTCAAATAATCAGTCATTATTGTTTTGCGATGTTGATATTAAAGGTTTTATTTATTGCTTTGTTTCCAGGGTAAAGCGGACTTCATGGGCAGAACATTTGCCAAGCCTGTGGTCAAGATGGCGGACGAGCACTATGGTCCCCCACGCTTTCCTCCCCAGTTAGAGTACTATCAGATCTACCGTGGGAACTGCACAGCCGGAGAAATGCTGGCTGCTTTTGAACTGCTGCAGGTTCGATACTTAGATATGAACACCATCTGAGGGTACTTTTAAGAAGTTTACAGATAATTTGAAAAATAAATTATTTAAAACACTTTTTCTTTTTGTTAGATTGGCCCCAATGGGAAAGCTGACCTGCCTCCCATAGATGGTCCCACAGATATGGACCGTGGCCCCATCCTGCCTGTACCACTGGGGATCAGACCAGTGCTCAGCAAATACAGGATTGAGGTGAAGACTTTGTTTTAGCTTTAACTTGACCAGTGTGATTTATTCATTAACTGAAAAGGAAAGTAAAACAACAGCACAATCACTGAGCCTCCCTGCCCCTCAGGTTTTGTTCTGGGGCTTGAGGGACTTGAAGAGGGTGAATCTGGCTCAGGTGGATCGGCCTCGTGTGGACATTGAATGTGCCGGAAAGGGAGTGCAGTCAGCGCTCATACCCAACTACAGGAAAAACCCCAACTTCAGCACCTTGGTCAAGTGGTTTGAAGTGGTACTTTATCATTTAAATTACTCCATTAATATTTGATTTTTCTTTTATTGAAGGTGCTGAGTGTAATACCTTGCCGCGTGTCATTAATTGCACTAAAGATACATTTACTTAATAGCCAGTGTTAGATTATGTTTACCAGTCTAAAAAACATTGAAAGTTCAGCATCAAACCTCATCTCTTTACTCCCCAAGAGCTGTTTCCAGTGGTGGAAAGCCTCGCCAATGTTTCGTTGTGATTTGCTTTTCTCCATTACATTTCTTTTTTTTTTTTTGCTGCGGAACAAAGTTTCTTGCTGGGAATGGGTGGCTGTTATGGTGATAAACGTCACTTGTCAAGAGCTTACAATATAGCTACAATAGAGCTCCTCCATAATGAACATCAGAGAAGCATTCAGAATCAAATTCCTGTGAAATTATTCTCGTAAATCAAACTAATCCTGGATTTTGTGTTAGGATCTGCCTGAGAACGAGTTGCTTCACCCGCCGCTGAACATCCGAGTGGTGGACTGCAGGGCTTTTGGCCGCTACACTCTGGTTGGCTCCAACGCTGTCACCAGCCTGCGGAAATTCATCTACAGAGCAACAGACAAGCAGGCCAACAACTTTTCCACCACAGGTATACACTAAAACCTGGAGTCATTTTACACTGAAGTGCAGTTTTTCTTTTACATTATTGTTACTTTGGAACAAATCACAATAATCTAATTTGAACAGATAAAGTACAGTATGTTTTGCTGTGCAGTAACACGGTTTTTATAAATGACGTTCACTTTTTTTTTGATCTTTCAGAGGAAATTATTGTTGTCAACATGGAACCTGAGCCTGGTTTTAAGAAAATGGATACAGTGGTCAAACTTGACTCTGTAAGTTCATTTTTGCAAATTTTATGTCCCCTTTATTGAAAATTTTAGACCCAGTTTAAATAACAATGCTTAAAACAGAAAGCATTTGTACACTAGAAAGCTAACAAAAGTGACATTGTTTGACATTATGCAATCTGTTTTTCTGCCTAGTGCTCTGATGCTGTTGTCAAAGTTGAGGTAAGCGAAATGCTTCACTATTAAATAGTCAAAAAACAAAAGATTTTATGTTGTTGAGAGATGATTTTTTACTGATTTGTTTAATGTATGTGGTATAAAAAGGATGATGACAAGGATGGAAAGGGGAAAAAGAAGAAGAGGAAGAAGGGGGATGAGATGGAAGAGGAGGAACTCGACGAGAGCATGTTGGACTGGTGGTCCAAATATTTTGCCTCCATTGAAACTCTGACAGAGGCAAGTAACAGGGGAACAGTGCAGACATTTAGAGTCTTTTCCTCTTTACTGGCTGTAAAGCTAGATAAAAATGAACTACAGAATATTATGCTTGCTGAAATTAATTTCTCTTACCTTAAAAAAAAACATGATGAACTCAGATCTCAACCTAAGTATCTTGAGGAAACTGGATCTTGTTTTGGTCTTGATGAATCCAGCTGAGAAATTATCTTCTGCTCCTACAGACTCTCAAGGCTCAAGAAGCTGCTCTGTCAGATTCAGAGGACAAGGATGAAATGGACATTGCTGATGGCGGAGGTACAACCATATTAAACAGCAAACAAGACGTCATACATTACAATGTTTTTATTATCCAGCATGCTTTCCTGTACCATTTTGTCAGCCTTAAACCAAGAAGTTTCTTGCAGAAATCATCTCCCATCTAACCAAAAACCACAATACATGTACTTGCTAACACTGAGCATCTGAATAGTGTTCATGCATGTTCATCTTTTATGAGCTCACTAACTCTTGATTGTTTTCTTCTACAGTGCAGTAGTGACCCTCGTAGCCCTCGTAGCCAGAGAATGCCTCCATGTAGATGCAGACATGAATCCAAATTTCCATAAGTGGGACAGCCGCCTTTTCTCTCCCATAAATGCATATTAACCATATGCTTGCCATGAAAGTTGTCAATGAAAACTTACAGTAAATCAGAAAACACATACATTTTTTGAGATAAATATGAAAGGTTTGATTCTGTGCTTTGCCAACCCGGCTGCACAGAATCAACTATTTATATGACAAAAAAAATCTCAAGCATTAAACTGTAGTGTGCACATAGAACGTATAAATGAGGTGGATGTAGTCT
The DNA here is from genome assembly GCF_026936395.1 of Plectropomus leopardus. NCBI lineage: Eukaryota > Metazoa > Chordata > Actinopteri > Perciformes > Serranidae > Plectropomus > Plectropomus leopardus. The sequence continues at coordinate 8,683,105 of NC_142189.1, forward strand.
GAAAAGTGAAGCTAATGTGGAGGTGCCTCAAACCTGCATTCTTTTTAATGACCAGAAGGGGGCGACTCCAGTGGCTACAAAAAGGAGTCTGATTGTATACAAGTATATGACAAAATGACCTGACCTCTCCCTTGATTTACTACCTCAGTAAATGTTTTTCTAATGAGCTTATCATATCAATCATTAGTTTCATACTTCCTCAATATAGCTTGAAGTCAATTTTGTAAATTAGGGTGTCATTTATAGTCAAACAGACAATATAGATAGATGAATTGATAGATGATTAGCCCTTCCAGAAATCCACTGTGTTGCCGTATAGCAGCAGCCAGATAAATAAACAGAAAACACTAGCTTCATCAAACAGACATAAAAAAAAAACTTCCCCAAAGTGTTCCCCAGACCTAAAGTCAAAGATGATTTATTTTATTTTCTTGGTGTTAAAATTAAACAGCAGGGTATGTTTTAGGGCATGGCTGCCTTGAGATGATGACCTGTCAATCAGGACAGAGGAGTAGCATTGCATATCCTCAACGCTCTATCCACTGATCCAAATATAGTTTTTCTGGCTCCGAAAAAGGCAAGATGCCGATTGCCAAAACGCCAAACTCCAGGTTTGAAAGAGTAGCCCACAAACTAATGGGTGATGTCACGGTGACTACGTCCACTTCTTCAATACTGTCTATGAGTACGCACTGTATTATATGGTGCATATTACTGTACATGTACTTTGGCATGATTTGGCTGTGGATGATAATGTCAATAAGCAGTCAAGTTGTGGGTTTGTCTTTAATGAGCTTTAAGGAGACTCTGCAGCATCCTGCGTGGAGGATCCTGTCTATAGTGACTTGTTCTTAACAAAAACAACAAAACGAACCTAAGCCACTGAGGGGCTGCTGCTACCTGCTGAGACTGATAATTGACGCGTCCGTCGTCTTCCGGGTCCAATGAATCCAACACTTCTTGTAATCATCCACATTTATTTATAAGCGCTCTCTTGACACAATGCGCCCGATAATTGAACTGCACATACAAACAAAAGGGCTCACATATTTGCCACAGCGCATAAATAAAATTACGGCGACCACGATCCGACGTGACGTGACGTGACGTGACGTGACGGTCAAAAAACTGTTTGCTCTCTCATTCAGCAGCACACCTGCTGAGTAATTACGTCTTGCTCTATTTAATCATTCCTGCCCACACAGTGCAGGGCGCCCCCTTCTGTGGCTTCCAGAAAAACAAAAAAAATAACACAAATACACATAACCAAAAATGGCTCTAACACGCCGGCCCCTAATTGTAAATGACAGCTGACATTACAATTACCTTCAAAATTTAATTACAGAGCCATTATCCCAATAACACACAAAAAAATGTACCAAATAATACCCAATATTGTGCACCAACAACCTGGTTTGACTCAGAGGTCACCATAAAGTCAACACTAACAACTTGCAGCTTCCTGTAATAGGCACAGCTTTGTGACAGGTCTTTCCAAGATATTTGTCTTCGTCTGGAGGCTTTGGGCGATACTAGACCTTTCTTGTCGAGGAAAGTTTCCAAAACTCTGCCAAGAGGCCAGGATCCACGAGCAGCAGAATCCATAACAACAACAATGTCTCCAGGAACAAAATTTCTAATTTTTGATTCCATTTTTGCCGTTCTTGGAGCAAAGGAGGTACTCCTGTACCCATCTTTTTCAAAACAAATCCATAATATATTGGACTTGTCGCCATCTCCTCTTCACGTACATATCATCTTTGTTAAACAGTCCAGGTGATAAGACTGGTTTCCCTTTCATCAGGAGAATGTGATTTGGAGTGAGTGGTTCAAGATCAGTGGGATCATCTGAAAGCTTAGTGAGGCGTCCATTCAATATAGCCTCAGCCTCACAAAAGCGGTGTGGAGTCCATCATCATCCAGTGTTTGAAGATGTAACACAGAGGTGAGAACTTTCCTTACCATACGAATGACACGCTCCCAAACACCACCATGATGTGATGCTGCAGGTGGATTAAAGTTCCACTGGATCCCATCTTGCAATAGAATCTCTGTATCTGGCCGTGATTTAAAGATGCAAATTTTCTCTCAGCTCTTTCTTGGCTCCAACAAAGTTAAGTACCATTATCTGGGCGCATAGATGACACTTGTCCTCTTGACTGATGAACCTTAATAAAGGGCATTAATACATGCGTCAGTATCCAAGGATGGAGCTACTTCCAAATGAACAGCTCTGCTGGCCAAACAGGTAAAGATGACACCATAGCAGCTTACAAACCTAGGCCTCTCTTCACCTCCAAAGGCCCAAAGTAATCTACTCCCACATTCGTGAAGGGAGGGAGATCAGGAAGGAGCCTTTCCTTTAGTAGAATCCGCCATCTTTTTGCTCACCCCAACTTCCCTTTGTATGCCGTCTGCAGAAGCTGCACTGTGATATGATTTTCTCACAGCTGAAGTGGCACTTGTTATCCAGAACTTCTTTAGTAATCTTGACAAGGTGTGATTTCTTCCACCATGGCCGACTTGTTGGTGTATGTGTCTTAATATGAGTGTGGAGATGTGTTGATCTTTTGACAAGATGAGTGGATGCTTTGTCTCTTCTGGTAGAGCTGCCTTACTCAAGCGGCCTCCAACTCTCACAAGTCCATCCTCGAGACATGGGTCAGTTTGTAAATAGAACTGTCTCTTAGCACAGATTTTCCAGCTGATAGGGCAGCAATCTCCCCTTGAACCTTTTCTGCTGACAATAACGAATGATGGAAACTTCAGCATCAAAAGATTCTCAGCTGACAAGATTTGACACATTGCTTTTTAGCCCTCTCCATCTCCAGTGACACATGTGACCCATCTGCATCCTTTCTGTTGAACTCAAGAGCATGCAATTCCTTTCTCTTTTGACTCAATTGCAGAAGGATCCTCTTCCATTTGAGAAACCATGCAACTGCCACCTTAAGTTTCCTCCAATCTGAAAAGTATGATAGAAGCTGGTCTGTAGCATTAGAAGAGTTCTGAGTGATGACTGTGTTTACCGTGGCATCCTTTTGACCTCTACATCATCAACTGAAAGTGTGGCCTCTGTGATGTCTGCAGGCCAATCCTTTTCTGGGTCGAAGAGAAACCTTGGGCCTTGATCCAGCTCCACCATTCAGCAGATCTCCAACCTTCATACCTCTAGAGGCATAATCAGCAGGGTTGTCTTTGGTATTGATGTACCTCCACTGAGAGACATGAGTTGAATCTCTGATGGTTGACACCCGATTCGCCACAAATGTGTGGAAGCGTCTGTCCTCATTTTTATGTACTTAAGCACTGAAGTACTGTCCATCCAGAAAGTTGACTGATCCAATGGCAGCTCAATTCTGCTCTCAACATCTGATCCTTTCGAACAGCTAGGACAGCAGCTGTAAGCTCCAGGCGAGGGAATAGTTATCTGTTTCAGGGGGGTAACTCTCGCTTTTCCCAACAAAGAAGGAGACATGGACCGCGCTCTTGCTGTTTGCGATTCTGAGGTAGGTAACAGTGCCAAAAGCATCTTCACTGGCGTCTGAAAAGTTATGCAGCTGCTTTGTAATGGCCTGTCCAAAGTGCTTGGGCAGTACATCTCTCAACTTTGAATGAGACAACCCTTTCAGATCCTCCAACCATCCTGTCCACTGATGGCTAATGTCTGCAGGTATGTTGTCGTCCCATCCACTAGCGTCTCCGACAGAGCTCTTGCAGCATAACCTTTGCTGACAGTGTCACTGGTGCAAGAAACCCCAAGGGATCATAAGCGGAACAGATTATCGACAACAATCCTCTTCTGCTCTGCGGTTGCTCTTTCACCATCATTTTGAACTTAGGCAGTATCCGACTCCACGCACACTGTAGTCAAGAGGCTCTCTCCACTGGAAGCTCATCTCTTTCCAGATCCAGCTCTTTCCAGTCTTTAGCTCTGTGTTCCTCTTCAATGTTTTGCAGCACTGTCCGGCTGTTACTGATCCACTTTGTCAAAGTGAAACCTCCCTTTAGGCAGAGGTCACTGAGAGCTTTAACCATCACAACCGCTTCCTCTTCTGAGGGCAGGCTCTTCAAACAGTCATCAACATAAAAATTTCGCTTGACTGTTTTCACCACTTCTGATGAAAAGTGAAGCTTGATTGTCTTCTGCTGTCTTCCCTAAGTGCGTAACTGGCACAACTTGGAGATGAGAATGAGGCACCAAACAAATGGACTGACATTGATACTCCACAATCCTTGCTCACGTTACCATCAGACCACCACAAGAAGCGAAGGGAAGTCTTTGTCCTCTTGACCACTTTAACCTGGTAGAACATAGACTGAATGTCTCCCATGAGCGCTACTGGCTCCTGCCTGAATCTGTGAGGGACTCCCTAGCAGCGAACTGGTCAGGTTCCATGCCTTGAAGAAGCTGGCTGTTGAGTGAGGCTCCTTTAAACTCAGCTGAACAATCAAAGACAACCGCATAAAGTACCCTTTCTGGGATGGCCTTTACCATGATGGGGAATATACCAAACCTTTCCAATTTCTCCATCCAATTGATGTTGAGGCACTTTCTCTGCATAAGCCTTTCAAGTATAACATCAGTGAAGAAGTTGGTGTATTCCTGGTGAAACAGTTCATCCTTTCTGAACTTCCCCTTTAATCCAAACAACCTTTGCTTGACCATTGAAAGATTATTAGGAAGAGTAAGCTGTTCTTTTCTGAAGGGCATTTTTAAGCTGTAATGGCCATCCTGAAACTGTGCTGACTCATCCATAATCTTTAAGAATCTGATGTCTTCTCTCGACATCCCCCTTTTTCCTCTGTACTTCTTTCATTGAAGTCCATGATTGTACTGGTTGTTCAACAACTCCTCCAGCTTACACACAGAAATCCTATTGGCGGCAGCCACTGAGAACCTTGCTTTAGGGTTACTGTGCTCTCCATCCTGAAGGGACCATTAACAACCCAACCAAAGTACGGTTCTTACTGCATACGGGCCATTCCCTTGGCTGTTGACAACTTCCAGGGTTCCAATACCTTAGGGACGTTGGTACCAATCAACATGTCAACATTAGGCGTCTATGCAGGGGGATGCAGACGTTAGAGAAATCTGACCACTTTGCCAATTCTTCCTGTGTGACAATGTTGTTAGGGGTCACAGGCATTTTCTTTGTGTGAGAACTTCTGGAAGACTGTAAAAGTGGTTACTGTCAAGGCCAGCCACCTCCAAACCATTCAAAGCGTGAGTGACAACAACTTTTCATGCCCCATGGTGCATAAAAGGAAATTGGTTCTTCTACCATCAATGTTCAACCTTTGCATCAGGTGCTCTGAACAAAGCGTAGCTGTACTGCGGGATCAGAAATGCATAGGTTTGTATTATTTTGTCTCCCTTGATGGATTTAACCTGGATTGGCAGAATGGACAAAATGCTATCCTCCTTTCCGGCCCTGTGTGACCACAAGTTTCTGAAAAGGGTGGTTTAACATTAACTGTTTCTTTAGAGTGTTCACCTTCTGTGCTGGTTCTTGGCCTTTCAGAAATATGAAGCACAGTAGGATGATTCTTGACCACACTCTTTGCAAGTCAGGCGCCTGTCATAATCCTTACTCATGTGTCCACTACACAAGCAGCCAAAACACATCCTCTTTTCCTTTAGAAAAGTAATTTTGTCCGATGTTTCTTTCTTTTCAGCTTTGGACATTCCTCCAATGTGTGCGAGCTAGGAACAACAGGCATGCTTTCTCAGACCTTTCCATTGAGTCTTGCCTCTGTGGGTCTGAGTGTGAACCTTCTGCTGTATCCACAACAGTAGCAGTGTGGCAAAGCTGTCACCTCTGACTCTGCTAAATTTGGGCTGAGACTTGAACTTGCTTACACTCCTTGATGTGGGTGAAACACTTGTGTCCTGGATGTCCCCAAAGAGTGGATCAGAAATTATCTTAACTTGGCGTTCAAGGGAAAGAAACAAGGTCTTTAAAGCGAAAGCTCTTGATTGCACCTCTCAAGATTTCATGTGCATTTGTCCTCCATTTCTCCCTATATTTAAATGGCAACTTTGTCATAATTGCTCTCATGTTAGTTGGCATGTCTAGTTCTTGCATGTAGTGAAGCTCCTCCATCACGTTGCAACAACCACGCATAAAAACAGAGAAAAAGCCTGAAGTGATTTCACATCTTCTGATTTCACTGTAGGCCAAGCCAGAGCCTTCTCTATGTAAGCTGCAGCAATCCTGTATTCATTTCCAAAATGTTCACGCATGAAGTTCTTTAGCCAGTTGATAGCCTCTATCCGGAATCATATGCTGACAGCTCCTCACCAATTCTCTAGGCTGACCCTTTGTAAACTGTTCCAAAAAATAAAGACAGTCAGCTTTGTTAGCTTTGCTTCCCTCCATGCTCAAAAGCTCTGATGAAGTTTCTGTACTGGAGAGGATCACCGTCGAATACAGGAATGTCTCGAGATGGTAAGGACAGTAGGCGTTGTTGTTGAACAAGAGCTGCTGTTATTTCATTCTGTTTATGCATTATGGTGCACAGATCTCCATGCATTTGTGCAGAAAGCAACTGCGTCTGCTCAACTGATGCAGTCTGCTCATTATTTACTGGCAAATGAAGAATCTGATGTTGTGCATCTCCACATTGTGTTGTTCCATTCGTTTCTGTTGTTTTCCTGTGTGCCTCCTGCCTGATCCGGGGATGTACTCCTGCCCTTTTTCCACAGTGTGTGTGTTCTGTGCACTTGAGTCGTAATGAAGTGCGTGGAAATCGGTTTGCAACATTGCAGTCCCTGTCAAGGTTCATATGACTTTGCTGCAGATTGAGTTCTTTGAAAGTTGTGTTTTGTTCCTTTTTTCCTTTGTAGATGTATGAATTCATTCCATTTGGATGCTTGAGATTTGCGTGAACATTCTGAAACAGTTTCCAAAATTGCTAGCTTTGCTGTGGATGCAGCAATTTCAGCATCAAAGCTCAAAGCTGCTCTCTTTGTCTCCCTTAGTTCTGCTTCTTGCTTCTCCAAAGCATGTTTTCTTCTTGTGCAGATCGAGCAAGAAGGGCAGCCTTTTCTGCCTCGATTTTAATGCTGAGCAGAAGCTGTTGTGTGAGCACTTTTTGTTGCTGCTTTTACCACTGCATATGCTTTTTGGTGAGAACGTTTACTGGCAACATTTGATATACTATCATCAGGATGAACATCATCAACCACATCACCACCATTTTCATTATTTCTCAACCACTGTTTAACATCGTCAATGAAACCATTTCAACCAACATTTTTGCAGCAAACCCACATTCTGTTTCTCACTTTCTTCAGTGGACATTAAAGGCACCAGAGAATCATGAGCAATTTTTGCTTCTTCACACAAACAAATCATTTTTTCCAGTGCACCTTTAACCTCTGCAACATTAATTTCAAGCATATGATCTTCAGTTACCTTTCTTAAATTTTTTTACCTTGTGTAGTTTATCTTTTCTTACATTTTGCAACCTTTCACATTTTCAACATAAGCCTTGTGGGTCAATTTAACAGTTCTTTTTACCTTTACCCAACAGTGCTTCATTTGAATTTCCCACTTCACTAGAAGCAGTGACAGTCATTTGAGCAACGGATCATCAGATTTACCGTCCATCATGTCTTTTTTTTTTTAATGTTCCATAATAAAATCCAATATGCACTTTCGATGAAAGGTTCGTTTTATGGCGCGATCGTCATTGTTATTTTTAGCGACCAATGCATTGGGATTAAGCTTTCGCAAAGTCGATGTGCACACTTAATTTATTTTTTGTTATGGCCATAAGCTGGTAGCGCTACTGCTCATACCTTAATGCAAGCGGTGGGCGCCGTAAGATGGACCGGTGGTAGCGGATGAATCAGCTGATGATGATCGGTGTCACTCCGGGAAACACAGCTGTTGTTGGCGTCTTCCGTAAATCTTTTCGACCGGCGTTAGCTCTGGCGTTAGCTCCGGCGTTGGCTCTGCCTCCGTGCGGTGGCCTTTCCGCGACTAACTAGACTAACTGAAGCGAAGTTTTTTGACTTAAATATAGTGACTTGTTCTTAACAAAAACAACAAAACGAACCTAAGCCACTGAGGGGCTGCTGCTACCTGCTGAGACTGATAATTGACCCGTCCGTCGTCTTCCGGGTCAATAGATCCAACACTTCTTGTAATCATCCACATTTATTTATAAACGCTCTTGACACAATGCGCCGATAATTGAACTGCACATACAAACAAAAGGGCTCACATATTTGCCACAACGCATAAATAAAGTCGACGACCACGATCCGACGTGACGTGACGTGACGTGACGTGACGGTCAAAAAACTGTTTGCTCTCTCATTCAGCAGCACACCTGCTGAGTAATTACGTCTTGCTCTATTTAATCATTCCTGCCCACACAGTGCAGAGCGCCACCTACTGTGGCTTCCAGACAAACAAAAAAAAATAAACACAAATACACATAACCCAAAAAATGGCTCTAACACTGTCACACGACCAAGTTTCCCCACTGAACTGTATACTTCAGTTGTATACAATTCAATGGTGTGCTTGTTGTATACAGTAACAGCTGGTTTTGGCAACTTTCATGTGGAATTCATGTCTTGAGTGCTCTGCTCCTCCAACCCCCCTACACCCTGCTCCCCCTCTCCGCTTCGTCCTCACCGCTAACCTGTACTCAGATATCAAACCTGATGACTCTCCTGTAAAAGGCACCAAGAGAGGAAAAGGAAAGAAGGAAAAGAGGAGGGCGGGAGGCGATCCATTTGAGAAGAAAAAGCCGAAGCTGGATGAGCTGAAGGTAATGGACTCAGAGCTAACGCTTAAGCTGAAAGCAATTATAACTTTTATATTGTTGCTTTTGTCCCACATTCTTTATTAAAAAAAAGACATCAGTCAGCTGATTTATGTCACTATAAATCTGTGTTTTCAAACAAGGTGTACCCTAAGGAACTGGAGAGTGAATTTGACAGCTTTGAAGACTGGCTCCACAGCTTTAACCTGTTCAGGGGGAAAGGTGGCGACGATGATGACCAAAACGTAACTGATGAGGACAGAATTGTTGGAAAATTCAAAGTAAGAACAAAATATTTAGAGATGCAATCCATATTTTATTCTTCAGTTACATCACTTATCTGTATCAACCTTTTTAGAGGACAAGCTTGTTATAGATCACTCATTTGTTTCACTACCTTGAGACAGCGGCAGACAGTAGAGAATGCAAAACATGTTCTATAACAAATCTTATGTAACATTTTTTTGCACTATAACAATTAATTTGTTTGACTGTCTCTTTAGGGCTCACTGTGCATGTACAAAGTCTCGGATGACATGCCCAGAGACATGAGCTTCGACTCCAACATGGGAATGTTTCAGAACATTCCTCACAACGATCCCATTAATATCCTCGTCCGCATCTACGTTATTAGGGTAGGTCTGCAATTCAAGCATTTATTATTGTTACTTTATAGTAGAAGACTGGACACCGAAATGTGGTCTCACCCACTTTACGTTACACACAGACAATTTATGAACTGATATTCAAAATATGGAAATTAGAATATAATATAAGCAATAAAATTGAACAAGCTATATAAAAGGAGAACTAAAAGAAGAAATACAAAGAAAAAATTAATTATGTATACAAAGAATATGAAGTTATGTCTATTTTATACAGATGTGCAGAAATATACAGTATCTGTAATCTGAGGGTTTAAAGATCAAAAATCTTATTTGACTGGTTTACTCCCTTACTCCCGCACTTTGAGCTGCATTTCATGTATGAAAAGTGCTATATAAAGACATTTTAATTATTACATCATTATTAAAATGATACTGTAAATAAATAACTTTGGTTATAAGGATTTACTACATTTTAATAAGTTGTAGATATCTCAGGAAATGCTCAGACTATCTATCTCACACCCATCTTGTCTGTGTATTTGGTAGGCAACTGATCTGCATCCAGCTGACATTAATGGGAAAGCTGATCCATACATTGCAATCAAACTGGGAAAGACCGAGATCAAAGACAAAGAGAACTACATCTCAAAACAGCTGAACCCTTTGTTTGGCAAGTAAGTACAAATGCTTAGCCTTTGATAATAGTATATGTTGTTTTGACTGTATCATGCATTTTTTTTTAAATATGCGTGAAAACCTGAAAATTGCTGCATTTCTCATCTTATCAGATCATTTGATGTGGAGGCCACATTCCCGATGGATTCCACTCTGACGGTGTCAATTTATGACTGGGACCTGGTGGGAACCGATGATCTAATTGGAGAAACCAAACTCGACCTGGAGAACCGTTTCTACAGCAAACACAGAGCCACGTGTGGTATTTCATGTAACTACGCCATGTAAGAATCAAAGGCCTAACTTCTTGTAGCAGTGTGTGTTCGATTGAGGAAAATGATGGTTAATTATTCAATATAATTAAGTTTTCATAGTTGTATGTGTTTTACATGGTAAACATAAAATGTATAAAAGAAGTTGATGTGGCCTCTGCACTCCTTTAAATGGCCAGCAGGGGCAACTACTGGTTATATTCAAGTCAATTAAATTCAGCGAGGCTTTATTGGCATGACCATGTTCAAACAGTGTTGCAAAAGCACATTTTAACAGGCGGTTTAAACAGAGAACAGCACAGTTTTTTAAAAATGAAACTAAAGTCTATGAGAAAGTCAATTTGAAAATTACCCTAATTTTCATTTGATTTATTACCTCATGAAACATCTTTCTTACGAGTTTATGGTTTCAAATGCTAGTTTCCTTCTTACATATTGAATGGTTATCATAGGTTTATGTGATGCAGGTAACTGTAACTGATTCTGTTCTTTTCTGTAGCCACGGTTACAATGTGTGGCGGGACCCAATGAAACCTACACAAGTCTTGGCTAAGCTGTGTAAGGACGGCAAACTGGACGGGCCTCACTACGGCCCTGGAGGAAGAGTGAAGGTGGAGAACCGCGTCTTCATGGCACCAACTGAGATAGAGGATGAAAATGGTGAATGTTAATTTCACTCATACCCTTTTGTTTTTCCCACTGAGTTCAACTAATGACGTTTCTTTATCATGATTTTCTTGACTTAATGTGGAGCAGCAGCTAATTGCCTGAAAGTAAAAAAAGCAAACGTGTGATTTTAAATTTGTATTAAACCATCAACCACACTGATGATGTTTTTCAGGTTTAAAGAAGCAGACGGATGAACATCTGGCTCTGACCGTGTTGAACCACTGGGAACAAATCCCACGGGTCGGCTGCAAACTTGTCCCAGAGCATGTGGAGACCAGACCACTGCTCCACCCTGACAAACCAGGAATTGAACAAGTATGATGCACAGTGGACTCATGCTGGCTCCACTCCAGCCAGCTACTTCTATTAATCAAGCCTCTTTTCACTTTAAGTTTTTTTATTGATTTTATTTTTTTTTTTTACATCCTTAAAGCCCTTAATAGCTTGTTTTTGTTTGCTTTTAGGGTAGAATTGAGATGTGGGTGGATATGTTCCCCAAAGATATGACTGCACCTGGACCTGCTCTTGATATTTCACCAAGGAAACCAAAGAAGTACGTTCTCTAGTCAAAATTTCAGTTTACAGCATTTACATACACTGTATGCATTTTTAGCCAAACAGTGCTGATTAAATCCAAAAGCTAGAAGAATGCTCCTTCAGCTTTTATCTAAAGAAAATGTATCCTTGCAGGCTTTTTGCTTGTTATCATTATTGTTTAGTGTTTTATATATCTTGTAATTTTTGCATGTGTCCAGGTTTGAACTGAGGGTGATCGTCTGGAACACAGATGAGGTCGTCCTGGAGGATGATGATATCTTCACTGGCGAGAAATCAAGTGACATATTTGTGCGAGGGTGACTATAAGCTCTATGTGTTTTGATACTTTATTTTTCATATTTTTTTTATTTATCCCTGTCTTTACATATTTGAGCAAAACCAGACTAAAACATAATACAATCTGATTCAAGATTGTGAATTTATCCATCACCTTTTTTCTGCATCAGCTGGTTGAAAGGGCAACAGGAGGACAAGCAGGACACAGACGTCCACTACCACTCTATCACTGGGGAGGGCAACTTCAACTGGCGCTTCGTGTACCCCTTCGACTACCTCATGGCTGAGGAGAAGATCGTCATCTCAAAAAAAGAGTCCATGTTTGCTTGGGATGAGACTGAATACAAGATCCCAGCACGTCTTAATCTGCAAGTGTGGGACGCGGACCATTTCTCTGCAGATGACTTCTTAGGTGCAGTGAGCAATCATCTGTTATAACATTTGGCTTCATGAATTACTGTTAATGCCACAGATGTTGCTTATGGGGTGCTTGATAGCTTTGATTTTTGAATTAAGTTTGAGACATGCATCTGTTTGTTCCACCACGCCAGTGAAGCTGTCTGGCATTTAACTTGTTGAGTTGAATAATGTCTCTTTAAAGGTGCGATTGAGCTGGACCTGAACCGTTTTCCACGTGGTGCGAAGACTGCCAAGCAGTGCACTATTGAGATGGTGACAAATGAAACAGAGATGCCCATGGTCTCCATCTTCAAACAGAAGAGGATCAAAGGATGGTGGCCTTTTGTGGCCAGAAATGAAGAAGACGAGTTTGAACTCACGGTAGGTCAAAGTAAAAAGTAATCCAAAATGCAAGAATAGTTGGTTACTGTTAATAAACAATAATGCCAGCAGTAGAAAAATGTCCATTTTCAATTGCAGTTTTGCTGTCATGTACTCCATTATATAGACTTGTTCAGTCTTTGGGTCCACATTGTTGGTGAAGGTGCTTTCCTTCAGTTTACAGTTATGATTTTTCCTCCTAACAACAGGAGTATACGCATCATATACCTCTGATCTTTTCCCATTACATTTTCTTGAGGTACTCCCAGTACAAACAACATAGGATCCATTAGAATGGCAATATTTATTGTCTTTTCAGTCTCCCTGATTGCGTTTCTTCGACACTTTGTCTGCAATTTTCCTAGGTTCCTCTTGGAGGTGTGTTGCTTATGTTCTGACACCTGGTTACTACCTTTTTATAAAGTCCTGACCTCATTTAAGGGCCATGCTCAAGAACGTCCTGAACACAACAAAGCGGTCATAGTAACCATTTGGGCTGGAGATTAACTTGCTTTAAATTACCTGCTGCCTAATGTATCCTGCATCTGTTTGGAGTGTTGGTTGTGCACGTCATAAATTAACACGACATGTTTGCAAGATGTATAAATGGTAAGGACAATATAATACACATGCTTGCTTCATTTAGCAGCCTGGCATGCCATCTGCAGTAGCCCTCCTGTGCCTGCAGTGAGCTCAGAATTTATTTAATAACCTCAAGTTTTGCCATATATTATTTTTATATCTTGCAAATCTACAAGTTCTGCACGGTCTGAGTTCTCTGGTTTACCTCCTTGTGAAATTATTAAATAACAGCTGTAGTACAAAGGCAAGTAAGTGAACTATTTGGTTCATGATTCAGCCATTTGTCTTTATGAATGTTTTGTTCAAAGAGCAAGTATAACTCCAGCCTCACTCGCAACACTAGCAGAGACCGTGAAAAAAAATAAGCCTCTTCACACACAATTGAGTTAAATAGCGTCTGTCGCGTTCATGACACCTCCCCTTTCTTGTGGACCAAACATTGCCAGTAGAAGGAAAACATGTCACTTATTGTGGGTCATTTTCCTGAGAATGTCACCACAGACACCCCGTTCGAAATACTGCATGGAGTTTAATCTGGGGGCCATAGGCTCAGTCAGCGTTGTGTTAGCTTATTCAGTAATAGAAAGTGACTTAACACATATCTTTAAGTGATAAGCGCTGAGATTATGAAAAAAAGCTGAAAACCTGGTGACTGAGAGTTTGTTTTTTGTCCTTTAAGGGAAAAGTGGAAGCAGAGCTGCACCTCCTGACAGGAGAGGAAGCAGAGAGAAGCCCAGTTGGTGAAGGACGCAACGAACCAGAGCCACTGGAGAAACCCAAGTATGACGTCTGTTCTGTTATCACCCCACTGTCCACATTTTTATCACTGTCCACTCTACTGATCTATTTTTCTCAATTACATTGCTCATTTTATTCCATGACTTGGCTACTTTTCAACCTCACCAAAAACACACAAAGACGCAAGAATACATATTGTTTAGCTGCTGAAAGTCTAAAAGGTAATCTAACGCAAAACAAGCCAGAAATAACAAAATAAATACTATGAAAAATAAATTAATAATAAATCTTTGAATAAATAAAAAGATAAATCTGTCATAAACAAAAAAAAAGTGAATTCTAAACCAAACTTAAAACAAGCATAAACATATTTTTAAACAATTATAAAATGACATAAATATAATAAATAAAACAATTTCCGAAATGAGGAAAGACATTTTTACACATTTACGTCAACCAACTTCTGGACTTGTACCTAGGATCTTCTTTCTTTACATGGTAAGTTGCTGTTTCCGTTTATCTTTTGTTTATTTCTACCTAGAGCCACCTATAAATTATCATAATATTGTAAATTGTTTATTTGTCTTAACTTTTGCTTTGTCCTAGTTTCAGTAATGTCAGCTATTTTATATTTATATTAGGCTTAAACAGAGAGCAACAATAATGGTCCAAAATGCAATAAGTGCGTATTATTGAACGTGCGTTTTTGTCCTTGCAGCCGCCCGGACACCAGCCTCCTGTGGTTCCTCACTCCCTTCAAGGCCATTAAACACTTGGTCTGCAACCAGTACAAGTGGCTGGCCATCAAGATTGTCACTGCTCTCCTGCTGCTGGCCATGCTGGCTCTTTTCCTCTACAGCATGCCTGGTTACATGGTCAAGAAAATGCTTGGAGCTTGAGATGTTGCTCAGACACCTCTGCAGAAGGTTCCAGCAATTTCACTAACCAGATGGCTTCTCACTCTTCTCTTTTCTACTTTCTGTCTGCATTTTCCCTTCAATCTTTTCCCCAAAATCAAAAATACACATTTTTCTTCTGACCTGTAGAGTTATTTATGATTCTAGATTGTTTTGATGTGAGTGGCAGAGTATTAGCGATATCGGCTGTAAAGATGTCTTCCTTGTCTCCAATATAATGGAACTAACTGGAGTTTTCTTTCTACTAAACTTCACCTGCCGACAGTATCAACACTCAGAAGGAAGCGTGCATCTAATCATGGATGAAAGGCTCGTGCTCGTGACGGCACAAGATGTAAACATGAATTGCGTCCTCCTTGACAGAGTTGTCGATGCATGCTTCCTTCTGCAGGGTGATACAGTTAGTGGGTGTAGTTTAGCAGAAGGAAACAACAGTAGGTCCGGGTTAGGATTTCTGGAAAGAGACGTTGCTATTGAGATCTTAATTTTTAAAAAAAAAATTTTTTGGCACCACAAGCTGAGTGCCCTATACGGCTGATATCTGATATCTAACGGTCAGCAACTCACACTAAAACAATCTAGATCGATAAATAGCACTACAGGTGAGAGGAAAAATACATATTTTTGATTTTGAGGTGAACTGTTTCTTTAAGTAGACCTCTAGTCATTTGAGGAATTAAGATTAAAAAAGTGAAACAACTTGCATTGTTCAATATATGCTTTCAGAAAGCATATCCTCCTAAATATTAGAAATTAGTTTATTGTTTTGGATATTGCTATATTGACTTTGAGATATTGGGTGATTAAAATAGATTCTTTGAGATATTCAGTGTTCATAGAGCACGTTTTGTGTTACCTGAAAAGCTGCACTTTATATTTAGTGAAGTATCAGTCATTTGAAGTGGGTTTTT
Organism: Plectropomus leopardus; assembly: GCF_026936395.1. Classification (NCBI taxonomy): domain Eukaryota; kingdom Metazoa; phylum Chordata; class Actinopteri; order Perciformes; family Serranidae; genus Plectropomus; species Plectropomus leopardus. The sequence continues at coordinate 8,698,875 of NC_142189.1, forward strand.
TTTGCCATAATTTTAACATCAAGTAAAAATGAGTACATGCATTTAAAACAGATTTGTGTCTTTCAAAATCACAATATGTGGTGCTTTTAAGACATAAATAACTCCTAGGGTAAGTTAGAGCTTCTTTCGAGATCAGTCCTGGTTAATTCGGAGTGTATCTCACTCGATCAAGAAGTCATAAACGTAAGAGGCAGCTGCCTGCAGCAGGGGTTCTGACATACATCTGCATGAAACCAGCCATCCCTGTGGTAATGCTCGATGTGCAGTACATGAAATTAAATATAGTTTTTCATTGTGGTGGTTTGGATTTCTTTTCTGTTTTTGTCAATGTTCTGGTCAGGTTTGCACTGATTTACTTTGGTTTACACGAATGTTTGCACTTCTTGGAAACTAAGAGTAAAAGATCTAATCTGTCTTAACACTCGTGTCCATATGTACATATGTGCATTGGTCACTGTGATCATTCCTCTTGTCCTCACTGTGGCTGTGAAACAATGCCTTCCAAATGTGACTCTGATGAGAGAGATGAGGAACACACTGCAGTGCTCAGTCCATGCAAAATGCTTTTCAAAGTTTAGCCAAATGTAACATGAGGCTTCAGCAGTCGCGAGAAGCCAAATCCAGTGAGTTTTTTCCACAGTTTCTAGCATGCAGTTTTTGTTTTTGTTTTCCCAAACATAACTTGAGCTGCAGAGGACGGATAGTAACTGGAACTTTTGAAGATATCCTCTTGTTTTATCTTAACTATGGCCTCATACAAGCTTCAACTAGATGCTAGGAGGCACTTTTGCATGAAATGAGGCCTGGATTTCGCTGTTTTTTTCTTGCTGCAGAGTCACAATGAAGCAATTACTTAAGCAGACACTATGTGACCACAGTGAACAAGAGGAATCATTTCACAATCAACACAGCTGATACATGCAGTCTGTAATAACAGGGCTTAAACACCGGAAAATCAAGAATGCTGTGGAGATATCATTAGGTCTTCATTCAGATTAAATCAGTTCTTTGTAGGAATCTGTGTACATTATCTTAGATTGTTAATTGTTTGGCATTCTGTAATTCTGTTTACGTCTTTGTTCTCCACCAGCCGTCCAGATATCGCCCTCCTGTGGTTCCTCATCCCTTTCAAAGCCGCAAAGCATTTGATATGTGACCAGTATTTTTGGCTGACCATCAAGATCGTCTCTGTTCTCCTGCTGTTGGCCATCTTGGCGCTTTTCCTCTACAACATGCCTGGTTACATGGTGAAGAAAATGTTGGGAGTCTGAGTTCAAACCAGCAGATGATATCCTTTTTCAGAGTGTGAATTCAGTAGTAACTGTAATTGTTTAATTTGTGAACGTTGTGCAATTTACCATTCACCATCCATTGAGTGCATTCATCATTTGTTGTTAATGTAGTCCAATGTGTACAAATTTCAACACAGCTACTGTTAGTGTGACAACTGCAGTTTTTCTTGTTTATGAAATGTTTTCTTTTTCGTTGAAGTCAGTTGATTCCCTTTGCCTCACCGATGAAAGAAAAGAGATTTTGTAGCGTAGATGTCTTGTGTTGGAGTTCAGATTTTCATGCTTGGCCATTGTTTCCTGTCCATGTTACGTGTCTGTGTATAATAGTTCAAGTTTGTGCATAAAATGACCTCTGGTTGTCCTGTGTATATATGTCTTTGTGTATGTATGTGTATGCCTTTGGAAACTGAAACGACTGCGTGTGCGTTATTATATCACTTAAACGCGTGGCTCAGTCTCGCATATGCATTTCAGTTCATAAAATAAAGTAGTAGTAAGCTTTATTTTTTTAAACTTCCCAAGTAAAAATACTTATTAGCTAATACTAAAACGGTTACTTAGTTGCATTTAAGTCGAATGATTATAACCACATCAATATGAATACACTCAGCTATTCTCTTTCTCAAAATAATGACTCGTAAACAAAGCTGCCATTATGCCGAGTCATTTTTTTTGAGAAACTAAGTAGTTATTTTAAGAAGGTTTCTGTATATTTTAAAATACTAAGTAATTATTTTGACAGTTTCTCATTATTTTTGAGATGCTCAGTTATCAGAAAATGTATCACTATTTTGAGATAGTCATTTTGAGGAACTAAGTTATTTGAGAAAATTTCCCATTATTTTGAGATACTAAGTCATTATTTTGAGATTAAGTCATTATTATGTGAAAGTTTCTCATTGTATACTAAGTCATTATTTTAAGAAGCTAAGCCATTTAGATAAAGTTTCTCATTTTTTTGATGAAATTCCCCATTATTTTTTTGAGACACTAAGTAATTATTTTGAGATACTAAGTCATTATTTTCAGAATATGTCTTATTATAATGATGTAAAAAAAAACTTTCATCACACTGGCAAAAATGGGCCTCAATTCAACTGTTAGATGTTCTAAAAAACTACAAATCCACGAAAAACTACTCTATATTAAAGACGGTCCGTGAAATTATGAAGTCACAACTGGTTTAGGGGGGTGATTGTCAATCTTAAGTTGTATTTCTACTTTGTTACTGCACCACTTATACATACATGTCATTTGGAAACCAATTGATATTTTTAAATTAAAATTTCTAACATACTGTTTGTCTCTGTGCTCCACCAGCCGTCCAGATATCGCCCTTCTCTGGTTCTTGATCCCTTTCAAAGCTGCAAAGCACCTGATATGTGACCAGTACAGATGGCTGACCATCAAGATCGTCACTGCTCTCCTGTTGCTGGCCATCTTGGCTCTTTTCCTCTACAACATGCCTGGTTACATGGTGAAGAAAATGTTGGGTGCTTGACATACCTGCTTGATTTTACTATTTCACACACAAAATCATTATTTCACACATAGAATCACTTCACTTGTACATTGCTCTTGTGTTCATGAGTAAGTTTTTTGTCATTTGTCAAAAGATGCTCTCAAGTGGTAGATTATAAACAGAATGGCCACCGTACGCAAAAAGGCCAGTTTATTCTCATATTGATGTATAATCACTAGGATCCATTACAGCTATGTAGTGGTGCAAATTTGTTATTATTTCTTTAAGAAAGTATAGTTTTATCTTGCTTTAAATATTATAATTATTGTTGTTCTTGTGGTTTGTGTTGATGTTGCTTTTGCAAGGTAAGGCTGTCACCTTTGTGCTGATTTATTGTGAACTCAACAGTTTGTCAAGAGTGTGCAGTATTTGTCTGACTTTTGAATTTGTGAATAAAGGAACAACTACAAACGTTTCTACTGTTAAACATCATCTGTCCGGTCATCTGTTCACATAGCCTACATGGCTGCAATGGCACCAACACCAAATGCTCTCCAGTGTTGCTCAGTGGCAGCAGGTTTCATGTCTTCAGCACTACATGAAATTTCCCACTTAAGTTATTTTTCAAAAAATGTAAGGTTTAAATAGTTTTAAAAAGCTGTATTCAACTTTTGCTCCGTATGTAGATATAAGCAGCTCATTCCCAGGAAACAAAAAAAACCCTAATTTTATTCACATGATTATAAACAAATGAAAACATACTCACGAATATTATACACCCTTTATGCCAATAGATGCCCCTAACTCCTACATACTTGACCCTGAACTACTTTATATATTGCTGGACGATTTAATCCAGGGGCTGTATCATATTTTATAATTTATTCAATTTTTTTTTTTTAATTTTAATCTTTAAAGCAAATAATCGGTATTCCGGTCGCAAATAGGTATACTGTTAACCATTACTGTGGGCCTACGTGGCGAACGTGGGGCTCGAACGTCTTGCGTTAGCATTTTAACCATCTGACGTCATTCGCTCTGGGATTGGCTCATTTGATTGGCTATCCGCTGTGAAAAAGGTCACGTGCAGTGGAATGCCCTCTTGATTCGAACGTCAACGTTTGGACGGAAATGTACACCTTTAGTTTAACGGCCGCGAAAGCCACCGCGAATAAGTCTGCGACCCGACGCACAATACCAATGACGGGACGTAGAGCTAAATTTGACTAGTTCAGTTTAGTTTCTGTAAATGGAAACTTTTAGCACAGTATGCTATCACTGGAAGCGACGTTAGCTTGGGGGAAAAACAACTACGCGCTGGCTAACGTTTGTTTGTTACTGGTATCCGTCCGCGATTAGAAACGGAATGAAAAAGGTAATGTACAGTTTATTTTGCCAACATTTTAGACTGTAATATGCCCTATAACGTAGCCATTTCACCTTACTCCCCCATAAGAATCCTCATTTGGGGGTTTTGCTATTTCAGTATCTCCCTCCAGTCTCTAGAAATTTCTCTCGGCCTCTCATAGCAGCCCTAAACACATAAATGATGCTGTGCTGCTATCTGCTGGTCCTCAAAGGAACTAACAGACACTGCTGGTTAATTTTCTGAAATGATAATGTGATATTCCCTAAACCCAACTTTCGTATAATTCCGCATTGGCTGTATTATTATTGGAATAATTCATTTTTAATGGCACCACTGCAAAAGGTCTTGAGCTTTCATATAACGTTAGGGAGTAGTTTAGACCAGAACATAGCAAAGCAAGACCTTAGAGTAGTAAATACGATGGATAATGTTTGATTTTATTCGTGTTAACTCATTGACGCACTTTATTAATGTTAGTTTGTTCGTGTTTTCCATGTAAGCAACTATAAACTTTGAATGAGGGGGACGAGGAAGCCCGACAAAACACTCAAACGCTGCAGTTTCTAATACTTTAGATAAAAGTAGTCCGTTAACGCGGAAGGATAACATCAGTGTCGCTCTTTCGAGGTGTGTTTTACATAACAGTGAGTCGTGGGGACCTTTGACAACTAATGCAGTTTGTTATCGAGGACCAAAAGTGTATTTGGAGGATGCGGGCATCGATCCCGCTACCTCTCGCATGCTAAGCGAGCGCTCTACCATTTGAGCTAATCCCCCGGTTGTTATCGTTGATGGATATAGCCCAATAGAAATTGCACCAATCGCATTTTACGTTAAGGATCATTGAAAATATTTCAACATTGGTTTTATGTTTTACTGTATGGGTCTGATATGGTCGAAAGACGGAACTGGACACGAAGTCTCGACTCCGCAGTGTGAGCATGCCCATTAAAACTTTGACCTGCACACTGAGAAAGGTGACTGGCTCATAAGGGACTGTTCGCTATATATCAGAGGAGGGGGTTTATTTGTTTTTCTTTGTAAACCAAATATTGAAAAAAGATGTTTGTTTAAATAACCAGTCAAATTTATGTTGTTTTTTATTTTTCTTAATTTATTTTCTTAATTCTAACAGTGTCATTCTGCTCCATTCTTCGCTCATGAGTCATCAGAAGAGTGACGCTCAACATGAAGGAAATTATTATTATATATTATTATTATTAGGAAATATTTACAGTATTACCAGAACCTGGTAACTTTGCATACACCTGGGTGTAATTTTTATGCACAGTTTGGAGCAGCAGTAAGCTGTAAAGTAAATCAAGTATCCATGATAAAGAAAGCAGCACACAACCAAAAAAAGTGAAGAGGATGGCAGCGTGTCTTGTGTATCTTATTAAATGGATTGTTGTTTAAAATTGTATGTCGCTTAATATCTTAATATTAATATCTTCCTTAAGCCAAAATAATAAACCTAAATCCCTCCCCAGTGCTTAAAACATATTTGATAGGCCTCCCCCTTTTTTGCAGCATCTCATTAATAACAAAAAGTCCCCAGTCTTACTGTTGTTTGTATCTCTTAACATTTGTTCATCACTTATTTACATACATAGTCTTTAGTGTTGACTACTTCTAAGTTCATATAAAGTCAAACTATACTTTTTTAGGGTTGATTAAGTGAAAATGTGGCCCATGTAAGCTGCATTGCAAATCCATTCTCACTCAAAATAAACCACCACCATTTATTTCACAACTGTTTATTTATTCAAAACTCAGAAGATGAGTGTTCTGTAGATGTTTACATGGTCAATGAATGCAATTTCCAGAGCAGACGACAGCCAGTTTGCAAGTAAAAAAAGCTGGGGAAGGACAAGGAGACTTCCTTTGTTTATATGTTATAATGACCAGTCAACTGGTCACAGATTTCTTAATACTGACTTTCTTCCAAACTACAACTCTAATACGCTGGGCAACCCTTAACAGCATATGAAAGGTTCAAACTATTATAATAAGCTGGAAAAACATGACTAAACCTGTCAAAATGTAGCTGTATTAATTCAGTGTCAGGTTCCCATATTTTAGATTAAAACATTAGAATTGCTACAGTCTATAACCATGTTGTCAGTCTGCAGGCGGCTTTCCACCTCTAAATTTCAAACTCGTAGGCTTCTGCATGTCGGCCTGAAAGATACAACAGCAATTAACCAGGGTCGTGCGACATCGGACGAAATCTCCACACAAAATACATATACAAAATATCACTCATTCACAGTCAATGTGTAACATTCTCATGCTCAGATATGTTGCTGATCAATAATGATGAATCTCAGAGCACTGATCGTACGCCTTGAGTCATTACACCAAAGAATATCCTTCAGCGTTTCTACATGCCACAAACCCACCATAACAGAAACTAAAAGCTCGATGCGGACTCAAGCACAAACCATTAACTGAAATATCACTCATGGCCTCAGCTTTCAATTCATTTACAGTAGGTTTTGCACCGATTTTGCTACAGAAAGTTAATCTAAATTAAATATAAGTTAAATAAATAAGAAATTGTTATTAAAAAGTCACTTTTGTTACAGTTTTAGTCGCTCTGGGAGTGTCCCGATGGCACACCGGAGCAGCGTTGTTCTGTGCTCTTGCACCAAAGGCAAATAAATAACTCCATAATGAGCAAAGACGTTCTCTCAGGATTCACAATGTTGGCAATATTTACAGACTTAAATTTTTTCCATAACAACCTCCATGCCAGGCTCGGCTCGATTTTTCTGCGTTACTCATGCTGATATAACTGGGATATGTCATACATTTCTGTTATTGTTACTGTGTTAAGTGGAGGCAGGGAGGAGCAGCAGATGATGATGCAGAGTAGTTGTGTGTAGATGGCCAGAGGGTGGATTGGGGGAGGTTGCGAACAGATATACATATGGGAAAGAAAATAAAAGAAAAGACAGACAGAGAGCCGGGATAATGGTGAGTATTTATAGAGAGAGCGTGCAGAGAGTAGAAAACAAATGAGGGTAAAAAGGAGAGGGGAGATGGAGATGTTAGTAGGGGAGGGAAATGAAGGGCTCAGTATTCATCCTGGTCCAGGTGAGCTTGCTCATCGAGGTCGTCATCCTCCGGAGGTGCAAAACCATCCTGAGAAATGAGGAAAAAAATATTATTTAGACTTAACAGTGAAAAGTTAAGCATATTTCTGGGGTTTAATATCCATTCAGGATAGGGGAAAAATTAATAAACCATGGTGTCACAACATTTATGGTAACAATGTTGTTACAGTGCACAGAAGCCAAGAATTGATTTTTTTAAAATTAAATAAAATATATAAATATTGCTAAAGCAAACTAAAATTTTGGTAGCCTGCAGTAGTAGAGTAGTATCGATTTCTTTTTCATTTCATTAGATATATTTTGCTGCAATAAACATGACTGATCAGACTAAAAACTTTATCTGTTTTATATATTTAGATACTAACAAAGTCTTCCTTTAGGGCTTAATTTGCAGTTTGAAAAAAAAGTAATAAATTGCAATATATTGCATTGTATGTAATCACACTACTCAGCATAGTGCACAACATTAAAAACTGCTATTCATGATAATATTGTGTCATTGGTCCTACAGTGATTTCAGCCCCTACTGTCCACATTCAAAGATGAACTAGCAGACACTAAAAGCAGTCTCCGTTAAAAGTTTTTAAACTTCAAAACAACAGTTAATTTGTTTGTATACAAAAAAAGCAGTACTGCCTAGGACTTATGGGAATTAGTGTTTTCTTAACGGTTAAGTGTGTAGAACTGTGGTTACCTGTATACCCTTTGTTTTGTTTAGTGATAAAGATACATTGGTCAAATCTAATGGAGAAGGGGAAATGATAAGAAAAGGGACCCTAGGGAGAAATTTAATCACAAAGTATTGGCATTTAAACAAATTAATCATAATAACCAACATAAATCCATATGACTTGGCTGTCCAGGACTGGATTACAATGAGTTCTCGGTTTTGAGCTGAGGGCGTACATTTTTCATGATTTAAAAGTTACATTGAACCTCATGAGCACTTTTGTCTGGTGCAAGATCTGCTAATTCACTAGCTCTTTTACGTGGTTCAAGCAGCCTATAAAAATTAAAGGTTTTCTGCAGGTATCCACTGTAGCAGGGACACGTAACAGAGCAAGTTTCTCACAAGACAGCGTCTCGTCCCAGAATGAAACAGACATACCTTCACATTCCCTGCTGATGAGTGTGGTTATATCCCAAGGCTTTTATTCATTTATTTTACTTTAATACGAATGTAAATGAAATTTTGAACGAGGTTTAATTATTTGTGGTACACAACCCAGAAGCAGAGGTTTGTTTGTAGTGACTGACTCAGAGTGAAGGACATGCAGATTGAAATGGTGCAGCGCAGCTTGTATTTGTTGCTGATAAAGGACAGATACCTCTGTTGCGTAGAGAATGTCGATTATCTTGCTGAGGATGGGGTTGTTTTCACTCTCGTGTTCCTGGCAGATCAGCTCAATGTCCCGTAGTTTGCTGAAGTAGAAGTCTCTCTCCTTCTCTAGTCCGTCTACAGTCAACTTCAACTCCATCAACTTGGAGAGGAAAGGAAAAAAATATGTTAATGCAGGCAGTCTCCAAAAACTATTCAGAACCATTAAGCAGAAGGATTGGGGATCAAGGATCTTAAAAAGAGAAAAGGTAGAGGACAAAACTAGCTCCTGCTTTTTACTTTTGCTGCTCTTGCTTTTGTTTTCATATGTATATAAGACAAGGGAAAATCTATGTTGGACAGGAAGGCAGCAAATCAAAGAAAATAAGGCTCACAACCTGTTTAAGTGACACTATTCTCAAATATTTTAAGACATTACTTAATGGATAATAAGTTTGAACTCTATGTGAATATCTCTTCAGCTAGTGTCAATGACAGACCTTATTTAATGTTTCTAACCAAAGAAACTTTAAAATAACTTACTGACTTTGAGACGAGGGAACTGGAGGTGCTAAAATGTTAACTGATTTCCAGGTTTTATGAGTCATTACTGGAGTTCCTTATGTTTACAGCTGATTTTCCTACTGTAACATGTCAAATTGTCTTTATGAAAATGGTCTATTAATGTAATAAATCTTTGGCCTCCAGTGCATAAAGATTTCAAACACATGAGAATGAGAAGGGTAAGATATCTCACATGGTTTGAGAATACAGATTTCCTTTGACTCCATGCAACTCTACCTGTTGATTTAGCTCCATGATCTCAGCGTCGCTGCCCCCGTTTCTAGACAATGATGGATTCTTCCTCATAGCTGGAGTGTTGTGTTGGACCCGCTGTGGTGTTGGCATGTTTTTGGGAACTGTTGGAGATGTCCTCTGTGGTCCTGAGGTGGTCAGAGTTCATTGGAGATGTTTGTCATTTGAATTAAAATGAATTTACCGCATATATGTTGGCCGTGTAGCAATTGTGGCGATGGATATAGCACATTATAGAGAGCTGATGTTATCAGCTTGAAGCAAATTGTTTTACAACACAACAGATTTAATAAACAAAAGTTTTGATTGCCAGATTTTTACAAAAGCCAAATTATAAATTAAAACAAATATTTTAAAATGGTGGAATGTCACACTTATTTGGGTCAAAATCTTGAAAACAGAAAAATCCTGCGTTCTGCCAAACCTCTATAAGTGCTTCAGCAGAGGTGTTAAACTCAAGTCAAAACATGCCAACACGCATTATCACAGTTTTGAAAATAAATGCAATCATTCTGCCCATTTACAGCCACACTGCTTACCAGTGACAAAGTCACAAAGCAGGCGTATGACGCTACAAGTCAAATTAGATTCTTCGCCATGATTTTCAAGCAAAAAGCTTTCACAGAGACATAGCAAGGCTGCTCAGGCTGACGTTACTCTTGTTAGTAAAATGAGACAAATACTCTAGTTCATCAGTTTTCTCAGAGATGGAGCTGCGACAGTGTTGCATCAGCTGCTTGATGCAGGACACTGGAGAAAATGGTTGCATTTGATACTTCTGAGTGTAGGTGTTCTGGCACCGCTGATAAAGGATCAATTAGAATTGGGAAGTTACAATTGGAGTTGCATGATTTTCAACCCCGCTGATGCTGCATCCCACTCGTCACTCTGGTGATTACTACAATCCCACCAGTGACTCAGTCTTACCTACACGGTGTCATGTAGCTTGTGAATGCTGGGCAGTGAGATGGATCTAAGAGGACAGCAGTCAGTCTGTGAATCGTGCTGCTCACACCACTTGCTTGCAGGGAGCGCTTTTGAGCCATCCAAAGCTCAGCAAGACCGTGCAGCAAAGGCAAAACTGTTTGGTTTACCTGGGTTTCTCTTTGGTTTGTGGATAAAGTGATCACCTGGGTTGGGGGCGGGGGCCACGTCCTGCCCCTGTCTGGCTAGTAAAGGGTCATACTCCTTCCCGTCATAGTTGGCGTCAAAGAATTTCTTGAACCACTGCACAAACTCAAAGTTGTCCTGGAACTTCCCTTTTACAAGCTTTTCAACAGGAATTATCTGCAGGTTGGAAACAGGACATGCTTGAATAGCTCCATGTGACAAAACATGCATCTTATGATGCTGTTACATAATGAAAAATAAATCATCTTAATATGATGGAAAATATAGTGGAATATGTGATAATATAATAAAAAATATTCTGACTTTGTCAACACTCATCCGTTTAAAAGCTGCCTGAAGAACTTTGAAGTTGTGTATAGATTCATGCTCCAGCTTGGCTTGAAATTTGACCTTCTTCAGAAGGATACAGCCTGGAAACAACATGTCCATGAACTGGCAATATGCCGCTCCTGGAAAACACAAGGACACAACAGCTAGTTTTTGTTGTTGCCTTTTTTGATTCATTATTGAGCAGTATTTTAATGTAACTTAGCTTTACCTGAACAGAGCTGTTCAATCTTCGTGTAGGTGAGGTGCAAAGAATCATTGACCCATGCCAGCATGTCATGTCGGCTGAGGTTGTCAATAGACACAGATGTGGCGTACACATTCACTGCCATCCCCTACCTGAAACAAACAACAAGAGAAGAAAGACATGGTCCATGCAAGAAAGTAGGGCTGCGCAATATGACGATATATATCGTCTGACGATTTAAAAAAATCTCTCTTGTATCATTTTGTGTTATATTTCATTGACATCATCTGATAACGCTTTTCACTTTGATTTATTTAATTATAATAATACTTTATTTAACTTCTATAACCGTATTTTATTTGGCTGTGTACTTCACTTTATTGAAGGCTGTAACAGTGTTTTATTAAACTTAATTTTAACAGTAGTTAGTGTAACTTTATTTTATTGTAGTGCCTACTTTATTTTTATGATTAATTCATTTTGTAATTTAGTAGTTTACTGTATATTAGTGGAGATTTCAAAATATCAAGATTTACTGTGATATTGCCTAAAAATATTGCGGTATTAAGCCCTACAAGACACAGAAAACTGAAAATCCTCACACAGATTTGATGGAACAAGAGGTGGAAGCATGGTGTTTTTACTGAAACAAATGACTTAAATGATAAATCGATTAGTTGCCTTTTAATTTTCTGTTGTCAGGTGGGTTGATCGACTTATCATTTCAGATCTAGACTTATTCGTGGACCTACTTAATTGGACTCATTTCGGTGAACCCATTTCTCGATCTAATTGTGCTGAATTTCGATGTACTATGATAGTATTAGACCCTCCTATCATTTTTATAAACTGTTAAAATATCAGTCAGTATGTTACCATACACCCCCCATCTTTAATTTACTTTCCAGAGGATTCTTTCATTGTGTGCTACAGGTTTTGATGGGTAGTTTTCCCTCGTCCTCTCAGATTAGAGATTTTGGGCTGGGTCAGAAACCACTGCAGTTGTGGGCCTGTAAATCCCACTGACACTGGGACTTGATTTTTAACTGTAAACACTGAGAGGCTTCTTTACTTCAGTTTTTATCTACAGATGTGTTGTGAGCATAATCCCCCCCTAGATTAAACAGAAACATCCTGATGTTTGTGAGCAGCTTTACAGATCTGGCAGCTGCAGCCTTTTCTGCATGTGCTCACTTTGCGTCGCCTGCTAATACCTTCCAGTGGTGTCATGTCAGAGCGGGCCTCTAACACCTTGACATCCCTTGCAGTAAAAATGCTCATTAAACACAAGCAAGTCATAAACTGTGAAATGATGGTTATAAGGTCACTTACTCACTCTGTGTGTGCAGGTGACAGCCAGAGAGATTAATTATAGTAAAATTCACATGTTAATACAACTACATCCCGTTTACCTGCAGTGTGAGCAGTGATTTCTGATGATAGCACTAATAATATTGTGAATGCACCTTCAGCAGCGTGCAGCAGCCTCCCATGGGGCTCGGCTAGCTCACAATTAGATGATTATAAACTACAACCATATAATCAACAATATAAAGGACGAAATCATGCGGCTTGAGCCACATTAACACGCGCGTATCTTGCAGTGGGTGTTTTTTCTTCCAATAAATATGGGTTATTATCGCATGAAAGAGAAGTCAGTCTATTCTCCCAAAACCTACCGGGCCTTCTAGAAAGCTCTGATGATGACTGCAGCAAAATGCTGAGTGCAAAACCCCGAAGTGTAACAAGAGCAAATGGGCGGGGGTCTGACATTTCCAGCCCGAGCTGAGAACAATAAATGTGCCCGTTTGCTGGGTGCCTTTCGGGTAAAAAACCCGCAACGCTGGCGCTGCTCTCCTAGCGGCCCCCTCTACAGGCCTCCCCGAATAACTCAGGACTGTCAGTGCACGGGAAATATCATCGCTGCATGGGAATAAAACGCAGCTCCCCCGAAAACACATTACACCGCGCAAAACGCGGAAACAAACAAAGAGACAGCGGAGTCTTTAGTGCGTTGATACTCACTGTATTCCGGAGTGTCTGTGTTGTTATCTCGCTCGCTGTATTCCTGATGTCAGTGCCCGTTGCTGTCGTCGTTGTCAGATCCTGCGCGGTGCAGTGCTTGGTAACGGGCCGCCCTGTCTGGGGCTGCAACAATCCAGCTCCCACCGCGCATGCGCATGACTCCATGCTGTTAAAGGTTCATTATAAATAGGACTTTGGCCTGTTACAGCTAAGAGACACATGATGTGTCTGGTAGGATTTTAAGCCTGCTGGTGACTGTTTTTTTTTTGTTTTGTTTTTTTAAACCGAGGTCAGGCTACACAAAAATGCCTCATGCTAGTGTTTTGTTGCTGCTGGATATGTAAATGTCAACAACAGTGGTGGAAAAAGATCTTGAAGAAGTATGAGTGCTATTACAACTGAAAATAGACATCTGTGTGGTGCAAATGTAGCCAACCTTTATCATTTATTTTGGGACTCCCCAAAACTTACATCCCATTGGTGTGAAGTTCATAATTGTTTAGAAACTGTATTTTAAATCTCTATTCCATTCAGAGTTCTGACAATAGATTTGGGCACTATAGCACTAAATTTCCAATCTATAGCAGACAAATACTGACCAGGAGATGGTTACAATCAGATGCTCCAATAGTTGAAGAAATTAATTAATAGTAAATAGAAATAGTTAATGACATTTACATAGTTTTTGTCAAAAAATCTCTTTTTAAAGGTTTTTCTTTTACAACTATATTACTGCTAACAATAATTCTGTGCTGACCATCCACTCCAGCAGACCAAATCGATCATATTATTATTATTATATTTGTTACAGGTAATACAAAAACAAGTTAGATACAATCAGGGATATGTAATCAATAAGAAAATGGTATTTGTATTAAATAAATTAATCAGGAAACTATTCTAACTCATACAAATTGGTCTGTGACAGGGCCTGACATCTCAGCAGTAACATTTGTACACATTTGTAATGTATCAGCAATGTTAAAACAGTCCATTCTAAATAAAATTAAATGAAATAAAATAATAACATAAGAGGATGTAAGTATTATACTACTGCACAAATTTGTTCATATTATTTTTTTCTGTTTGCTCTTTGGATGAAATATTAAGGATATTTACCTCTTTGACCCTCAAAAAGTTATTTACATAAAACTTCAACATCTAAAGAAGTATGCAAAGAAAATAAACTATTGGTGACACTGTTAAGAACTCATGGGCACTAAAGCCGTCAAATAAATGTGGAGTAAAAAGTAAAATTTTTCTCTGAAATGTACTGAAGAAGTATAAATTAGCATAAAAGTGAGGGGTTTTAAAGAAAGGTACAGTGCAAGTGCAGTACTTGAGTAAATATCCTCAGGTATTTTCCACCAGGGGTCAGCAATCAGACACAGGATTCAGTTTGAGATTTCATTGTGGTTTATTTGCACTCAAATCATGTGATAAAGAGCTGCAAGAGAAAAAAGAAGATAAAAGGAATTTCAATGTGAAAACACATTGTTCAGCACCAGTGTAAAATTGGGAGGCGGAAAGACACAAACAAGATTCATTGTAGCTTCTAAAAGTGAAATCTGTCAAAAACAAACGAAACAATTAAAGTAGGACTTTTACTGAGGATCTTCTGAACAAAACGGTATCTAAACATGATCAAAATCTTGCGTGCATCTCTTCTTACACTGCAGTTTTAACAAAAACACAACAAAATCAGTTCCTAAGACAAATATTCACAAGAAAAACTAAACACAAGCAATAAAAATACAGTAGTAGTATCAGTGCTTTTTGCTGTAGTTGTTACAGAAGAAGTTGTTTAAGAAGCATGCCTTCCAGTAAAGATGCTGAGCTCTCAGTGATGTTCAGTGTGAAGGCATTTGATCCCCTGAAGAAATGGCATTATTTGACTGCGGTTAAACTTCAACTCTGTGAACACTAGAGGATCATCTCACCTTCTCTATATGCTTCACAGTGATGTGTTACATTGGAAGTGTCAGTCAGGGGAACATGTTGAACCCAGACCAGTAAAATGTGCCCACTCTAAAACAAATGACAGCGATCAACATGTCATGATCTGCGCCGGCGGTGCGGGACGATGTGTTTGTGGGTGTCAGTGTTCTCAGGTGAGAAAAAGGCAGTTTGGGTGAGACTTTTTGCTCTCTGTGGAAAAATGGATACGATCACAAAGTATGCTGCATAACATGAGCAATATTAGTGCTTATTACCGTAGTTCTAACTCTGCTACCATGCACAGGACACACAGCATAGGTTCATTCACATTTGGTGGGGGTGGAACAGAAGTCTATTCTGCTATAAGGCTGTAAACATGATCTGAACTTCTAATTTGACAAACTACTGAACAAAGACCTCGTTCGTACTTAAGAGATAATTCTAACACAGTAGCATGGACGGAAAATAGCACAAATAATGCAATATAAAAAATAAATAAACAAACACATAAAAAGGTTAGCTTGCATTCTGATATTTTCCTCAATTGGTCAACTATACTTTTCACAACTGGCATTTTAATGTCATGCCGACACCCTTGTAATAAATTATTACATTTCATTCACCATGGCTCGCAGTACAAAGACATTTGTGATATTTGTGACATTAAATCATGTAAAAAGGCATCTAAATAGTACATGATACAAGTGCAAAATTCGTATTTTACAGTGAGGTAAAACAATCGCATCAGAAAAACCACGACTCGCCTTCATACTCCTAAAACTATTAGTAAGATATTTCCCCTAATGTGATCCAATAGCCAAAGTAATTTAATGTCAACTCATTTTTTTAATTGCTACTTATATTTGGTTAACATTTGACTGAAATTTTGTAGCTATAACTTAGCAATAATTTTCCTTCATCCAGTATTATTACGACAATACAGTTTTATGTAACAGTGCTGAGTTCAAAATAAAAACATGACTCCATTACCCCACACATATTCTAAGCTTCCAGAAAGAAAAACAAATCTTGCGTGGCCATATGCTTCCCTCAGGTGTAATTTTTCCGCTTCATGAAGTGGCCGTCAGATTGGTTACCAGATCCCGCTGGATCTGCCTCCAGGAGGAGCGAGGATCCTGGCCGAGGATCTCTTTGGAATATTGTCATCGATCTGGGCACCTGGAGGGAACATGATCATGTGGTTCAGCAGTGACACACGAGGAACTGCTTTTTAGTGTTTTATGTGCAGCTCAGTTAAGTTTTAATGTTGTCTTTAAACAGCTTTTGTTAAGCTCCAGATTGGAAAGTATTTGGGTGTAATGTACACATTTATGCCCTGAATAATGGTTATACTCAAAAACAAAGGCTAAACTAAACCTCTGGCACAAACATATCGCACATTTAATGCCAAAAAAAATCTCACTAACTTCCTTATTTGCCCTACAAGTGTACTGAGTGGCGATGCCCTGGTGGCCTAGGGGTTAAGATGCTAACCATAAACAGTTCTGAGTTTGGCCACAGACCTTTGTTGCATGTCAGTTCCTATCTCTCCTCTCATCTAAAGTTAGCTCTCCAATGCCAAATCCCTCTAATTAAGACATAAAAATACTTGTCTTACAAAGTCTATGTAGCTCCAAGGTCTGAATATGTGTAAATGTAAAGAATAAAATTGAAAAAGGGATGTATAACCTTTCTATATACCTTGGTTTGGCAAGTAACATTCCTTTGAAAAGTGCGATTAACCCTCTGAAACCTGGAACATCAGTTTTTTTGTGCGGCTTTCACATGCCTTTCACATGCATTTAAACCTCTGGAACCTGAGAAAACTGGTTTGATTACTCTTGAAAACACGGCTAAAAGGCAATTAGGAACTTGGGAAGAAATGTCCCACAAACTGAAAGAAATTAGGGAAAAGGAAATTACCTGAACATTTGTTTAAAGAGGGAGAGATACAAAGCGATAAATTATTATAATATAGATGATAATAATGTTATTATTATTATTATTATTATTATTTCTTTTCGCTTTCTTGTTAACTTGTAACATGTAACTTCTTCTCTTGTGTTTGACAGAAATCAAGTCAATTTTCTCAGGTTGGTCCCTTGACCATAGCACCCTCATCAGGCCAAATATTGTATGTTTTAAAGGTTGGAAAACTGTAACAAAAAACAGCATTTCCAAGTTTCACCAAAAGTACTGTAGTGTATGTGTATGTACCAGTGTATGTAGGAATATTTGAGTTTTCAGGCAAAGAACATTTTATGAAAGAAATATAGAAATGTCACTCTGGTATCTGAATTAATCTGTTGATTCTTACCAGACAGGCTGAAGCTGGACTCTTGGAGGTCCCTCACGCCCCCGTGTCGGGTGCAGGGGCGCGTCGGAGTGTCCAGATCTGAAACCCCAATGTCCCTCTTTCCTGAGTTGGCCACTGCAACCACCTCACCTTTGTAGGGCTCCCGCTCCACTGCTTTCACAGCCTGGCTCTGGTAGGTCATCATGTCAACACACACACACACATACACAAATATATTAACCATACATATGTATAAAATCAGGGTAACAAACATGTTGTAGCAAAAGACGTGTCTGAAATAGTTTAATACTGGTTGATCCGATGGCCAAGTTCAAATCAAAAGGTTGTGTTCAAATCATGTCACGGTCAAAACATTTGTTTTTTTCATCACAAAGTCAATGTGTTCGGCCGTGTCAAGATAACAGGACAAATGACTGGGTATACAGTACATGAAATAAGCATCCAGTTTATGTTTATACCACATGCTGACACTCGAGGCACAGACACCAGCACTGGCCGGTAGTGTGTACGGAGAAATCAGAGTCTCATCAGAGCTCATCAGAGTCTAATTACTCTACTGACAATTATGACTAAAGAAGCAAAAGAAAGGGAGGGAAAAAAGATGAATGAAGGAAGAAAGGAATTGATAAAACAAACAAGGAAACAAAAGAGGAAAGGTCGAGAAGCAAGGAAACAAGGAAACTAAAGAAGGAATGCAAATATGGGAGAGAAAGAAGGAAAGATACTAAAGAGGAGAAGTTAAAAGCATGAAACAAAAGAAGGAATGAAAATAAGGAAAAGAAAGAAACTGGGAAAGAAGGAATGGAAGAAATGAAGAGTGAAACAAGGAAACTAAAGAGGGAAACTCAAGAAGGGAAAAAAAAGGAAAAAAGATATAAAGGAAGGAAAGAAAGACAGAAAGAAAGGAATAGAAGAAGTGAAGAATGAAGTGAGAAAACAACAGAAGGACAGACAGTTGTGTCTGATACCTTTTCCCTCTGAACCATCTTCTTGTAGAGGTAATCTGGGAAGGTCCTCAGTGGGCAAAACTTTCCAGAGCCCTCAGCACACGTGAACATGCCATTTTCATAGACCAGACGTCCACGGCTGATGGTAACCAGCGGTACGCCATGACAACGCAGACCTTCATACAGGTTTATATCTCCTCCCTGGACCTGGTTATCCACAGAAATGGTCCTGCAGACAGAGATGAGAAAGAAAAGAGATGACCCAGTTAAATCAGACAAAAAGCTAATCAGCTTCGGGGATTCGAGATAAAAGCTTCAGTGAGACGAGCCGGTCGATGAATGGATGGATCGAGTTTCATACTTGGATCCCTCGGGGTCCCAGACCACCACATCAGCATCTGCTCCGGGGATGATCCTTCCTTTCCTCGGGTAGAGGTTGTAGATCTTGGCTGCGTTTGAGCTTGTGACTGCAACAAAGCGATTCTCATCCATCTTTCCTCCAATCTGTGAATTATAAAAAAAAACCATGACTTAAAATATGTTTTCATCTAAAGGATTTACTTAAAACCACACACAGAACAAAATGGATAGTTTATGTTTCTTTTACCAGACCACATTGTAGTGTAACTAGTCTACATCTTTATGCTTTGATCCAATACCCTTTTATACCAAACTTCCCTCTCTACTTACTTTTGACACTTATTTTATTTTATTGTTTTTATTTAATTTATTACCCCCCTTCTTATGTTCCACCTAATTATTTGTTGATTCTATTTTATTTATTTATCTATTTTTTTATTTCATTTATCTATTTAATTATTATCCCTTTAAACATGATTGTAATGCCTTTATGTTCATTTGGTTTTTGTACGTTCACATAAATCAATAAAAAGAGAATTACAAAACACACAAACAAACATCTGACTGAAAAAACAAGGGCACCATAATCAGATTTTTTTGTGTAAACAAATCAAGTGTCCTATTTATAGAAGTTCTTGGACAGGAACAAAAGAGCTACACGTACCACTCCTTTCTCCCAGATGACGCTCATGCGATCCTGAACTCCAGGAAGCCCATGAGGGATCTTTGTGAAGTCATCCTTGCCCATGGCTCTCTGTTTGATGGTGAACGGTCGGTGATCGGACCCCACAACATTCAGAGTGTCACTGCGGCCGAACAGAGTGAGATAAAAGGTCACGTTTAATACTGCTGAAACACCAGAGGCGCTGGAATCACAATATATTTACTCTAATTTTGTAGTGTTTTCCTCACTTTCCCAGCAGGCTCATTAGGAAATTTGGAGTATTTGGGTCCAGGCGCAGAGGAGGCACGGTAACGTGGGCAGCAGCATGGGCCCAATCAAAATGATAGTACTGCATACCGTTCAGCACAGCGTGGGCTGTGGTCGTCTCACCGTGGACCACCTTACCTGTAGTTAGACAGAAAAATATGGATCACACTGGATTAAATGACAGTGAAAAGAGTGTTGTGAGAAAACAGGCAGAGATTAACCAAGCAAGAGATTAAAAGATTAAGCAGGCAAACTGTGACTTGTTCCACTTTAATACATACTAGTGGCTGTTTGAAAAAACCCTTTTTTTGACCAGAAAATTATTTAGAAAGTTTACTTTTCCTTACATGTTAGTATAACAGGGAAGTTAAGGAAGTTAAATTCATTACACAGGAGTATAGGCACTGTTGTTCCTTAGTGTGCTTAAAATAGTGAGTGGAAGGGCAAAATAATCAGTTCCAGTGAGTCATTAGTTGACTGTGTCTTTGAAAAAGTCCATACTAATCTGGTTTCTCTTACGCCAGAATTTGGATCAGTTATTTTTGCTTCTAGTCAAAAGGATCTGCAGGAGACATAATTCACGTTCACACAAACCATTAGATAAATCTCCAAAATACAGAGACTGAAATTAAATATTGATTTGATAATTGTGTCCCACTTTCTCCAAAAAAGGATCAATCTAGGCTATCAATCTGACGATGAAAAGCACTTGGGGGCAATATTTTGGGTTCTGGTGTAGCCAGTGGACACAGCAGGCCAAGACTTTCTCTTCCATGTGCTGTTACTTTGTTAACAGTTCAATTAGCAACGTGAGGCAGGTCCAGACAACATTTTGGCTAATCTGTATAAAAAGATAACTGCATATGAATGCCGATGAATTAAAATTGGGTTCTACAATTGCATTTCAGCCAGTACGTTACACCACTTTTACCCTCCACACAGATTGTTTACCTGCCAACCAAAACCCACTCAAATCCAACTGGTAAATACTTCTGGGACTATAAGCTAAAATCTAAAATCCTCTTCCCTACAGACAGTTATAGATAACTGTTTGTAGAGATTTAAAAATGATGATTTCATGAATTGATGATTTCAGCAATTCCAAAATATGTGGGCATGGTCAACCAGTGCTGCGCCCTACGACCCACAGCATGAGCACTGGGTCCTGTTTAATTTGGTTTTCAGGGTTTTTAAAGAAACATTTTTTTTTTCTCATCAAAAATGTCTTCAGGTCAGTGAATTTAATGGAGCTACCCTTTCTAAAATTTGGGAAAATACAATTTTAAAAGTACATCTCCTATGACATCTCAAAGCAATTATTTTTTAAATGTAGGTGTTGCATTTTTTATAATTTCATTTTTCACACTACTTGCTTTGGGGAAATTCCCAACAGAAAACAGGTCTTACCCTGCATCTTAGCTGTAGCAACGACATCTCCCGCAGACATACTGGACACATTGACAAGATAGATCGGGCAGTGGGCCTACCAGAAAACACACACACAAGATACAGTATATCATATAGAGAAAGTGATCTTGTGTTTTCAGCATTACACAGTATTTATTTATTTATGCTGAAGAGATGTCACTCACCCTGTTGGCGATGGTTATTGCCCTGTGGGTTGCCTCTGCTTCCAACTGAAAAGAAACACACGCTTTTAAGGACTCACAGTGAGATATTAAGATATTGACTGGATTTATTGAATCACAGAAATTATATTAATAATCTTGAGAAGAGTCTGAGTATAATAAAACTTTATTTTAGCTCAACTGACCCTAGATATTAGAGGAGAAATCAGGATAATCGTGCCTATCATACCTCTTCAGGCCTGCTGATTTCAATCCCCTCTGGGCCACTGATGCCCAGGTCCAATGCTTCCTTTGCACCCTGGAAAGAGAATGCCATGAATAATGTATTCAGCAAAATAGTACAACGTTCATTTACACAACAAGCATCTATGATCATCTACTTTGTATAACAGACATAGTAGATTGAAGTCAGAATAAGAAAGAAGAGAAATGATTCCCCCTCACCTCTGCCACCAGTTCCCCGTTCTCAGCATGGACTCTTGCTATGGCTCCGATGTCCTTACAGTGCTGCAGAGCCTGGAAGAGCTCGCTGTCCCTCAGCATGAATGTGTCCTTATAGGCCATGAACATCTGAAAGGAGTTCACGCCTTTCTCCCTCACCAGCTTCTCCATTTCAGCTCGCACCTGCAAAAAAAATGCAAATAAGTTAAAATGAACCTGAACCCAGGGCTCAGCAATTAGTGTATTTGTAGTTTTTGTCACTTTTATTTGTTAGTATAATCCTTTTACTCTAGATTCTTTTTAACCAAACACTAAGAGCTTATTTCTTATGTCACTAACTTGAACTAGTGTTCACCAATTATATAGTCAGAGATGTATCCTTCCAAGTACAACTTTTGCTTTGTCCTGGCATTAGAATAACAACTATTGTTTAGAAAATGATTCACTCCTCTTCATATCCTTTGAACATTGATGGCTGCTTATTGCAAACAGTTTAAGACATATTTTTTGTTGCTAAATGATGATTTGGGAAAAAATAAATAAATCATGAGAAGAGGAAAGCATAGTGTCGGAGATACCTTCGGTCCCCACCAAGTAACTCCCACATGCAGAGCGTAGTCACAGCAGGCTTTGGAGTCGGCCGAGCTGCGGCACTTCTCGTAGGCTTCCAGCAGAGACTCATTCTTCTCTGGCAGAATGTGTGCGATCACCATCGTCGTACCGCCAGCCAGAGCAGCCTGGGAGGAATGCAAAAACAGCTCTTGGGTTACTTATAATATAGGATGTAATTCTGCGATTTGTATTGTGTTTTACTGTAGATTTTATTTTCTGGGTGTCATTTGTTGCAGTAATTACTTTTTTTTGCATTGGGATCCTGCGTGTCCGTGTGTATTTCTGTACTTTTAGATTAACTGCCATTAAACGCTAAAATGAACTGAGAATACCTAAATGACACCTTAAATTAAATTAATGATCATGACAGTGAGGCATTAAATGAAGTTGTCGCAGAAGATATTAATTTATTAAACCCATAAATACCAAAGGAACTGTAATCTACGGATCAACACAGCTCATGCTCTGAGCATAAAAGTAGAAGCCTCAATTGCTATTAACGCTTATCTTATGGTTATTTGCAGAGGACTGCTGAGGGAAATATAAATCCTTCAGTAGTTAAAGGATTGACTGCCCCTCACAGTATAATCAAGAGGCACTCGGAGCAATTACAGTATAATTTCTTTACGACTTCAGCACTTCTTACTTTTTATCCCCCAAAAACAGATTTAGATGATCTAAAACTCACACTACAGTAAATCTTAATAACCCTAACAAGTGAAAACAGAGTGTGTTTTGTGTATAAGTGCATGCTTCGCTGAGCATCTGTCAGCTGACCCTAGAGAGTGGAGTGGTGTGTAGTGGGAGGGAGGAAGAGGGGGGCGTGTGTCTGAGAACCATTGTCTCCAAGCACAATGGCGTGAGTGAAAAGGCTTTGCAGCAGTCTTTGCAGCAGCCCCACAGTATCCATGGAAACAGATACTGATCTGCATTTGTCTCCGGACTTATTTTGGAGCAAGGCGGCAGCGGAGCAGGCAGGGAGGGGCGAGGAGAGAGACGGAGAGAATAGTGTCTGTCACCAGCGTCTACACGCCGCGGTCTATCTGTCCAGTCACTAAAATCACTGAAACAATCTGGCCTCCGTCACCTCGCATACTCCATCATCTCAAAGTGCTACAGCCTGATGAGTCACCATGGTGCTCTGAGGCAGAGTGGGCTATCCCAGTCTTCATCAGCAGCCACGATGACCTCACACCACACTCTCTGGCAGCCTCGCCAACAGCAGCGTGCCAAATCATCATCGTGTGATGTTGGCGAAACAGACTCGTGACACTTCCCGAAAAAACACATAGAACTGCCAAGTAGGGCCAAAAAATCCACTGATAATTTTCTTCAATAATTGATGAAAAATGTTGCCTGTAAAATTGTGAAACATGCCCATCTAAGTCTAGTTTGCACTTAAGCTCACAGCATGCTCTTCGTTCACTTTTTTATGTGCGTGTTTTTAAGAGATTATTCGGTCTGCTGTGTATCTGGTTCATGATTAACACTTGTGATTTCAAAGCGGGATTTGTGACATCTGGCTCTTTGAGGAGTATTTTACACATCAAGTCTGAGGTGTTTCTTCCAACCAACAGTCTAAAATCCAAAAAAATCAGTTTACAATGACAGAATACTAAGAAAGCCATAAAATAGCTGAAACCGGATGAACTTTGCGATCAAGGTCACAGATGACATCAGTGAATACTCTGAGTCTGTGGTGGATTTAATTTGTAAAAGAACAGAAGTAACTGTACATGCAGTTAAATCACTCCACAACCAGAAACCAGGGATTACCAGAACCATCCGGAAACATGGACAGTTTTAAACCAGCCACCTACGATGTGAGAAGGGGCGGAAAGGACAAAATTTAAATGCACAAGCAGAAGGAGCTGATGGAACTGCTTTTCTCTGCTGTAAAGTCCTCTGAGGCAAACTGTGAATTGTAATAATGGGCTTTTTCAACAAAATCATATTAAACTGAATAGTCTTACCTAGTATGATTTCATGCACAAATAAATAAACAAAAGGAAAAAATGCTTTAAAGAATGACACTTAGATTTTATCAATTTCTTTAGTTTTTTGTCATTGTATGTTTGTTTCTTTGTTTGTTCTCTTTTTTGTTTTTTTTCTTTTTTCTTTTGTTTTTATTGTTCGATTGTTTCTTCTCTTCAGAAAAACATACTATTGGTGTCGTCACTTGTATGAACGATTTTGCAACATACACTTAAAATTTATTTTTGATTTTATTCTACCTCTCTCCCACTTTGTTGTAAAAAACAAAAAAATGATGAAGGTATGCTGTGTTGTATGAAACAATTTTGATTCCAATAAAAATTTAAATGAAAAAAAAAACGATTGATTATTAAAATAGTCTCTGAATAAGTTTTTTATCCATTTACAAATTGATTAATCAACTAAGTGCTTGGGCTCTGCCTCCAAGATCAATACTTTCTAACAACATCTAACGTATGTAACTACTAAAAAACCGACCATACTTCCAAGCAATATGGCGTTCTTAGTGTTTGAACTGTCACCATCATCTGCCTAATTTAAATAACATTAAACATGCTGTTTGTATACTATCATTCTGTCTTAATGCTTCATATTTAGTATTGAATTTTACTATTGCAGTTTTGTTTACATTATACACTAATTTCATCTTTTACTTGAAACATCTTTTTGGTTGTGTCTCAAATAACCAACATACTGAAGCCAAAATATTTAGACAGCTGCTTCATTTCATCAAAACCAAACTAAAGAAACATCTCAGACAACTCGGCTAAAATTAGCATCAGTGAAAAGCTTTCATCGATCTCTGTCTGACAGAGAAAACAACACATTTGTGATCAAAATCAATATCAAAGATAAAGGGATATCCAAAAGAATCGAGCTAAATTTATCACAAAAACTGGAACTACAAACCCAAGTTTCTGGATCCTAAGCATTCAGTCACACTTTGACCAAAAAACACGCTCTGTTCTATAATTAGGACAATTCCAGCCGCCCTACTTCTAATCTAAACCCTCCTGTCCTCTTATTTCCAGCAGGACGTTACCTTGGTGCCGCTGTAGAAGTCATCCGCCGTGGTCGCGTTCATGAAGCTCTCCTCCAGGTGGACGCTGGTGTCGATGCCTCCGGGTAGGACCAGTTTCCCCGAGGCATCGATCACTTTGGCTCCACCTGGGATCATCAGCTCCTTCCCCACCTGCTGGATGATGCCGTTCTCGATGTAGACGTCGGCCTCCTGGGTGCAGTCGTCGTTCACCACCTTGCCACCTTTTATCAGGATTCGCACCATCGCTGAGCTGGAAGACATGGCTATTGGTCTGTAAACAAGAGAGAGACACATATTCATTAATGAATTTCTAACCCTGCTTGTGTCGGGTATTGTGGGCAGCTGATAGAAATGTGCAAACAGACTAAGAAAAGTCACAGTGACAGCAGCTTTTTCCACCTGAGACAAAAAGGAAAAAAATGAATAAATTTCCAGTACCTCATCCTGAGGCTGTGTAGTAAGTCTAGCGGAGACAAGAATCAGTGATGCTGCCCTGTGACCAGTCCGTCAGGCTGTGACTGACATCAGCTACAAGACTGAGCAGGCTGTGTCAGTCACTGCCTGTGACCTGACGTCCCAGTAGACAGCGATGTCGTGGTATAATAGAAAGAAGCTGAATCCAGTTGTGGATTACAATAAGGCAGACAAGAGTCAATAAGGCCATTATTTTGAAAGGAGTAAAGCTGCGTAAAGCTATTTACAATGATCTTCACTCACTGAGAGGCTATACAGACAGAATCATAGAGGCTGAAAAATATGTTAAAAGAAAGTTGAAGTGCATTCCCTTACACTACATTTATGTCAAACAGCTCTGCTGCACCACAGTGTTTCCCAACATGTAGATCAGTACATGCAGATGGGGTCACGACATACAGTATTTTATTGCAATATCAACATGATTTATTGGAATTTGTCTCAGTAAGCTCACTTAAACAAAGACACAGAAAGACAAAAATAGTAAAGGCATTCACTCATACAGCACACAACAGATTAAACAAATAAAAAAAATAATAAAATCCAACATTTAGGAGCACCCTAGATAGGAAACAAGCACCTGCAGGGGAATTAGCAGCAACATTAAATGACCCAGTAGATAAAGTGCTTAAAGGGCATTAAAAATATCTGCCTTATTGCACAATTATTTAACCTGCAGTGCTATTTTTGTAATATTAAGGATGTAGACAGCATCAGGATATGTGAATCTTTGGGGTCACTGAATAATTACTTGGGGTAGGACATTATATTATGATTATTTTACATTCTCAAATATTTTATGTTTTCTTGCAAAATGCTGAATACTGTTATGCTTCTAATAAAAGAGCCTGAAAAGGTATAATTCCTGTTTGAATTAAAACTGCTACTGCTAACAGACGTACATCCTGTGACCATGGGTGGATTATGAGATAGTATGGCACAGATGTGAAAAAGGAAAGGCCCCGGCATGTTGGAGCAAGACGCACTATTTTGTGTTAATTTTGCCTTTTTTTTAGTTGTTGTTATTATTGTTGCTGTTGTTGTGTCTCTTTGTTCTCGTTATACAGCAAATCTTGTAGTTTTGTTTCTCTTTGCGGTTGTTTAGCCTATTCTCTTTGTTGCTAACTTGTGTCTTTTTTTGGTTTCTTTGCTTCTCTTTGTGGTCAGCACTTGTTAATTTGTGTCACATTTTGCAGGTGAAGGCCAGCGGTCCCCCCTGACACTTTGGGCCCCTCGGACTGTGCATGGAAGGCCCTGTTCAGTAATGCCAGTAGTGCCTGAGACGAGGAGTCACAGGTAGGCCCACAGTAGATGCGACTCTGAACGAAAGACTCACAACCAGGGCTGTAACTCCACTGAAGACATTGAGGTCATGTCTGTGATATTTTTTTCTAGACAATTTGAGGATTTTTGCGACATGTACAGAGTTTACATTTAATAGTTAAAAATGTACACATGGGGTTGGGGTTGGGCATGGTAGTTATTGACTAATCCCAGTACTTTTAGATTCATTAAATTTATTTTGGAGGACATTAACACCACAAGTAATAATAGATTTAGTATAGGGCTGTAACTAACTGCTAATTTCAATTTTGATTAATCTACCCTTTATTTTCTTGATGCATCGTTTTGTCAACAAAATGTCAGAAAACAGTGAAACGTGTCCTGTGTAATTTCCCAGGGCCAAAGTAAAGTACTCAAAGATGAGTCCTCAAATATGTTTTAACTGACCACAATTCCAAAAATCCAAAGTTATTCAATTTATTTTGTCTGACAAAGAAGAGCATCAAATTCTTACATTTAAGAAGCACGAAACCAGCAAATGTTTAGCTTTTTGTCTTTGAAAATTACTGAAACAATTATTTGATTTCAGTTTTCTGACTAACTGATTAATTGACTAATTGTTGCAGCTCTAATTCAGTATTCAGACTTTCATTCCTGGCAGCATGGAGAGTTGAAACAGTCCTTATGCCTTAACGATGCTCAATTATATCAGTGTAACTGTATAAATAAATATTTATTTTTAAAAAATGTCAAGACACACTTGTCTTGTGGGTGTCAAGTCCAAATTTTGTGAGGGTGCATTGAGGTTCTCATGGCCTCATTATTTCTACAATTCTGGGTACAGCTCTGGTCACAACCACAACGGTGGCTCTACTCTGTTGCTTCACTCTCTTCTACTCGATTCTAAATAACACAAAAATGACAGGAGAAATAATCCAAAATTAATTTCTTCACATCACTTTTTGGGGTTAACTGGGTGTGATCATTGCCAGTGATTATCTATTCACCAATAACAAAGACACAATCTCCAGGATCTGCCTCCTCCCTTCTCTCTTACACCACTGTATTAATGATGTGCTGAGTGTGTGTGTGTGCCCATCCTGCGTGCTTGCGTGCATGTGTGCGTGCAGGATGCGTACGTATGAGGGTGCGGCAACTTTACTGCATGGCACGGACTCCTTCACACATCCAGATCTGATGGATGATACTGTGGACGATGGAATAGGATTTAATGTTATATAATTATAATAAAAAGGCTACAAGTTAAAAGGTGAAACACTCCTGCAATATTCCGTGTTCCCTAAAGCCTGCGAGCAGCTACAGGCTATAATAAAGTTATTATCATATTACAGAGGTTATTGCTCAGTAAGCACTATGGAAGTTGACGCCGGTTCGTCAATAGTAAACAGGTGAGCTTATGTTACCTGTCACAAAACCTGAACGATAACATATATGTAATAAAACATGACTCGTTTGCAGATTCAGTATGCAACCATGGCATCAACTACAAATAAAACGCGTGTTTTAAATGATAATAAAACTACAGGCCCCGGTATTAAATGGGGTACTTGTTTTTATAATTATTTCTTTTGCCAATTTAAATACATAAATACCTGCAAATCAAACGCAATCGCAAGTCAGTTAGTATCAAACTGGATGATTATAAAGGCAAATAAGTAATTTCCCTGCTTTAGTATGATCGCAGTGGGATGATGACACTTCCACTTGTGCGACTTGACACAAAGAAACCGGTCTCCATCCGGCATGATCGGTTGCACAGCGTTCATTAGCGACCTAGAAACCGCCTTCCCAACTCTCTAGTCCCTCCTCTCCGCCATCCACAATGAAGACAAGCTTGCTATCAAATGGCGCAAAGTGGCCTCAGTATAATCACACCGCCCTGCTGCCAGGGTAAGAGGTGCAGTTAGGCTTCAGGGTGTGTGTGGATCCTGGGAGGGTGGCAGGAACAGCAGGCAGGGCAGACACCCAGACGTGTAGCCAGGGGACATGGAAACAAAGTCTCCCTGCTCCAGGAGAGGATTCCCCCCTCACACATGACAGAGCAGCCAACAAGTGAGAATAATGCTGATGATGTGGAGCACATACCTCCTCTCTGGGCCTGCTGCTCCACTCGGCTCTCCGCTTACTTTCTGACAGGAACAGACCGCAACACAATCCGTGGATGGCACTTTCCAAGGAGATACACACGCACCAGATGGATGCCTTCCTGGCCGGTCCGAGACCAGCAGACCGCAGCATCATCATCGTGAAGCCAGCGAGGAGATGCAAGTAGGACTTCCCGTTATGGTTTTCAAAATAAAATCTAAGTTGTTTTCCTTTGCAAAGGGTTATGGGGGGGTGGGGGGGACCTTGCATGATAATCAGCACGAAATGCCATATTATTCCACTTGATTAACTCTGAACAAATTGGAGATGTAAGTGATAATTCGGAAGTCTTGAACCAGCTGAATTAAATTGCATTCTAGAGGCAATCTGCATAACATTTAAATACATTTTCACCCATGTGTTATTATTACAGCTTTGTATTCCTGCCTCATATAGATCCATGCAAGACATGGGTGTAGATTTTAGGGGTGGTGCAGGGAACACTGCTTAAAAAGTTGATTAAAGTAGCTCTTTTGGTGCTAAAATGTAATTCTGCTAGATATATTTTGGTAGTGGACACTGGTACCATGATAGCACTTTGTTAGGATAAATGCAGATATATGGTTTAAATGTAAAATAACTACTCCTCACACATACTTCAGCAATTACAAGTAGGCAGTTACTCTGAGACATAATTGGGGTGTATTTTCCTCTTTAGACACTGACCAGCTGTCTCTATCTTGTGATGAGGATGGTACTTTAGTGTACTGTGCTATATGCTTGTGTTTTTACTACTGTTTTTTAATTTTGTCAAATAAACTAAATTAAAATTAGATTTTATACTGTCAATATAAGCATCCCAGTGAATCAACCCTCGCCTTTTTTTTTTTTTTTGAGGATTGAGAGCATTACACTGATCTTTAAGTATTTGACTACAAGCACATGATGGGACTCACTATGGACACATTTTCTGCTTTTATTTTGTAGGCTAATCACCTGTTTTCCGGTACCATTCCGCCTTCCCGTGGTTAATTTGATGCAGCTGGCAGCATCCAGGCCGCGAGACGGTGCGACGCTCCAATCAGCAGCGCCCAGTGAAGGCTTGGTCGCCTAAGCAACCAATTACTTTGGACACAGGGCGTGTCCACTGGGAGGAGGCTGTACCACTATCAGCAGAAGGGGGTGAGATAAAGATATCAGCAGAGAGGCTGCATAATAGAATATTTTAATATATTATCATCAATAATATTATAGATTAAGTGACTTAAATGTCTCTATGACCTTTGACTGAATATATTAATAGCTTAGTTTTCTTTATGTCTTACCTCACATAACCTGGGCTTGATCCTCAGCAATTATAATAAAAGAAAAAATATATATTAAACTGATAAATAATGTATTTATGAGTTTATGGGCATGAGCAGGACATACAAGAGCGAGTGCGGGAACTCTGTGTGATAGATGGCTGAGTAAAGAACTAGAGTGTATACATGTTCAGGTCTGATCAGTAAGAAGCTGCAGGGCAACACCCTTATTTGAAGCACTGTTGGTGGTGAGGACCCAGGTGTCAACACACTGAGCAACAAATCCCCTGCTGGAGGGCAGGATGGCATGGAAACTGGAGCTGAATATCAATATCCACATCTCCACTATCAGCCCCCTGACAATAAGAGGCCAAAACACAGTAATGAGAACATTAATTATGGTTGGAACTGTCCAACAACTAAAATATTAGCATTATAATGAGGCCCTGTGTCAATGGAAGCCCATTTGTGCAATTATCAAGTGGTTTTCTTCACATAATTCTAACTTTTTTTCTATCTTAACACTAAGATAGCTTTTCTTAATTACAATATCTATCATCATTTTGAGTTGGGCTGTCATATTCAATTTTTACCTCACAATTTTTGTGACCTAAAGATTTCACTATAGTGATAATATTGCAATATTTATTGATTCCCACCCCCACCCCCAATCACTATCAGCTAAATCCATCTTTAACTTTAACTGTGCGTTTTGGACCTTTTTTGGCAAATCAATCACAAAATACTCAAAATTTGAGTAGGGAGGTATTTTGCATGAATAATATTTAAACAATGATTTTCTGATGAATTCATTTATGGATTCAGCTGCACCTGTTTATTTTTATATGATATGTGTTTAAAAAAAGAATTTGTAAAGTAACTAATTTATATTAACAACTTATTGTATTATACGGAGGTTTCTTTGCATGAATAATATTTAGACAATTACCAAAATAGTTGCGAATTGATTTTCTGATTAATTAATTTATGGATTCAGCTGTACCTTTATATTTCTACAAGTTATGTGTTAAAAAATCATTTGTAAAGTAACTAATTTAATTTATCAACTTATTGTAGTATAGTAAAAAATATATTATTTTCTTCTGAAGTGCAGTGGAGTAGAAATAGAAAGTGGCATGAGACTGAAATGCTCCTGTAAGTGTAGTTTTTGAGTGAATCTGCTTATTTATATTCCACCACTGTTGGTAAATAACAACTAATAATGTGTTATTTTATTTATATTTGAGATTGAAAACATTTTCAGGGGCATTGATCCAAAATGTTACATACATTTTTATCAAATACGAATTTTAAAAAAGGACAGGAGGTGGCAGATTTTTGCACAAAAACAATACATTTATTCAAGTGTTCTCCAGCACAAGTACATACGGAGCCTTTATCTTCTCTCTGGACACTAAACTTAAGTATGGGGGAGGGAGGGAAGGGTCAAAGTGGAGAATGACTGCTACATTTGCTGTACGAACTGGTCTTGAGGAAAAAGCGTATAGGCCATTAACAGTTATGACAGAAAGAAAGTCACACAGAGTATCACCGAATATAAAATTATTGACCTGCCTTGAACAGTAAAACTCAAATGTTGTTTCTGATAATTTAAACAAAAAACATCAATTCAAAACAACATTTTTGAAAACAGACATGGAGAATATTACGGCATGGAATGTAGGATTAAGAAGCAATGCGTATTAAGCATACATTATGCTACAGTAAAAGTTATTACCGTTTTTTTTTCTCACACGATTTTCCCACAGATAAGCACCAACTACAGCAATCTCTAGTCTAAAACAATATAGGAAACCTTTCATTATTTGTTATCCTTATTTTTTCAAGTACAAAGTTAAAATGCCTTTGTTAATATATTTATATGAGTGAAATAATAATTCTTTTCTGTTACTACAAGGAACTTAAAAACAGTCATTGTCAAGACATGTTTATTTCTCTTCCAATCAAATATATTTTTCTTGTTTAGATAAAATGTTTAGCACCATCGGAAACACCTACAATCCCCCTTTTTAAAGTTTTACAAAAGGAAACAGAAGCCAAAAAACATAAACAAAAACACCACCATGTAGGGCTGTGCAGTGAAGTTGAGACCGTTCATTTTAAAGCTGTCTGTAGGCCACTATTAAGATCACATGACATTAAATCTGGATTCACTTGACACAAACAAATCAGTACGATAAAGTAGTTGACTTGGAGTCTCCCTACGTCTAACGCTCAAAGCAAGTTTTGAATCAAATTTGTCACTTGATTTTTTTAATTTTTAACCTAAGATTTCTTCCTAATTTGATGATATATATTAGCAAAGAATTATATTTGTACATCTCATACGTAATTAAAAAAAAAAGATAAAAACAAATTGAAAACAGCAACCGGAAAACTCTATGTACAAAATGTACAAACATGAGGGGATGTTAAGTATTATAGGAGAAGGAGGGGGGGATAACATCTGGTTAAAATATCACAAGAGCTCATATTGAGCGCATGGACAAAAATGATGGCAATAAGGTCACTTAAGAAATTAATTACATTAAGAAATTAAATTTCAAATTTAGAATCTTAAATATGATATAGATAAGCGATAGCATCTGTTTTTATTACCCTCTTTGAGTGCCGACACCTCCGTCAAACACTGTGTCAGTTTTACGTTTTGACGAACTGCAGCCTAAATCCTCCATATTTATCTTAGAGGTTACAATCAAGAGAATTTAGTTTGTTAACATAATCCAAATTTGGATCAGCATCTAAATTTGTCAACATGACGACTACGATTAATCAGGGAAACGGCAAAGAGCCGACTGTCCTTCACAAGGGACAAAATATTATACAAAGCGCATGACGTAGTTCCCCAACTCTGTCTTACATTTTACA
Source organism: Plectropomus leopardus (assembly GCF_026936395.1). Classification (NCBI taxonomy): domain Eukaryota; kingdom Metazoa; phylum Chordata; class Actinopteri; order Perciformes; family Serranidae; genus Plectropomus; species Plectropomus leopardus. Next base: position 8,732,150 of record NC_142189.1, read on the forward strand.
ATCTTAATAGAAATAGACATTCTTTGAATCTGGGTATAACATACTGTATCGCTGCTTTAAAACAGGGAACAATATGGATGATGGAGGGAGGGAAAGGGGTTACAAATGTCAAATCCATCTACTGTACATAGAGTCAAATAACATGGGTTTCACATATCAAAATCCATTCTTTCACTTCTATTGGCACAGCCCTACTGTATACAAAAAGTATTACACGAGGGTAGATCAGTTCACATCATAAAACAAACAAAAAAAAATTCACAAGAACCAATATTTTTTTTAAAATATCAAGAAAAAAAGAAAGTATACATATAAAAGTGCTTTATAATGTTGATAAAACAGCACAAAATTGCTATAAAAAGGTAGAAGAACTTTGTGAAGCCGCACCATATTGTTGAGGATTTTTCACCTGACAGTTTTTCAGTTTCGAGAGGTGGAAGTTGATGAGGAGAGTTACCCGGCCTGGTCACCCTTCCTCCCTCCCTCCAGCAACCACACTAAATAACAGTTGTACAGTAATGTCATTGGTCAGGATGAAACTAGAAAAAAATAGTTTCACAGACGATCTATTTTTTTTTTCCTTTTTTTTTTTGAATGACAGAAAACATCATTTCCCATGTGGCTTTAGCTTCACGTTCTGTTTGTGCAGATCCAGGCAGTGAGCCCGACTGTGGCAAGGCTGAGAGATTAAATGAGCACCAGTACAAACTGTATAAAAGCTGTAAAATGCAGAAAAGAGGATATGCTCTATTTTGCAGTCTACTGTCTCTCACTTCCCTTGAAGTGAATGAAACGGCACAGAACAGATTTGTTTTTATCATTAAAAACATCAAACAAAAGTTTTTTCCAGCAACAGGTTAAGAGGGCTCCGTATTGTCTAGAGTTGTAGCACCACATGGGCTATGATGTTTCTCATCATCTCGGAGCACCATGGTATTGTAACCATATTACAGTAGTACCTTTATTACCTTCAGTTGTGTATAGAAACTGTAAACAAAGAGGTATATGTGATCTGGTGTTTTGGATTCTTAGAGACACAGCTCTCCTGACACTGAAGAAAATGGCCTTTCTCGTCACATCTCTGTGAGGCTCAGTAGCTGGAAGCATGGCCGCACTGCAGGTGGGAATCTCGCAGCTCCGAAGTACAGTGCGCTCACACAGCAGAAACATTTCACATATCTTATTTCCTAACTTTCAGGATCTTTCCCATCGCGTTGCCGTTTCTTTTTAAAATACATGTTTAGCACTTTTCTGTCTCAGTGTCTTGAGAAGAAAGCATAGTCTCAAGTATAGCTTGCACAAACAAATCAACAATACTTGATAACACTGCTAAAAGGTAAAATGACATATCAAAATTAAATAGAATAAGAATTACAATTAAAATACAAGAAATAATGTGAAATCTACGTCAATGTTTCGCTTGCAAATTATACAGGAGTATAATTTGAGGATCAAGGCTCTTATTTCTAGTCACAACATACATGTTGTAGTTCCTAAATGGTTCCGAGCGAGTTATTTCTTGCAGCTCAAACACAGGCAAAGTAATCTTTGAGTGGTGCAAACAGGTGGCGGATAACCGGGACGCTCCATGATCTGCCCAGGAGCCTTTGCCTTGCCAGTCGGCTCATGTTGGACACGTCCGTATAGTGGACTGGGAAGCCAAAGACCCTGACAGAGAAACCAGACAGATACAAAGCAACCAGCAGGACAGACACACAGGCAGGGGGCAGAAGAGTGGAGCAGACAGGGAGATCATTTTGAGATTATGAACACTGAAATAGCTGTGAAAGGTAGTTTGAAGAATGATATTTTCCGTTACATACCTCTCCATCTCAGTGCACCAGAGTATGTCTTCCTTCTCGTTCATGTAGACAGGGAAGTGCTGGTCCTTGCCCTGCTTGATGGAATTAGACCTGGTGGTGATGGTCCTCACCTTGCCAAACTGACAGAGAAGATAAAGGAATAACGGGAATATTAGTCCGTGAATTCATGAGTAAAGTAACAATCAGCCCCTGGCCTCGGATATGCAAAGAGCCCAACCACCTCTCCTATACAGGACAGAACGTAGACTTTGTGCTGGTTTTCTAGTCGTTATGCATCTTTTTGTGGTTTTGTGTCTCTCTGAGGTAGTATTATGTCTTTTTTGGTCATTTGTCTCACTTTGTAGTAATTTGTGTCACTTTGTAGTTATTTTGTGTCTCCTTATGGATGTTTTTGTGTCTCTTTGTAGTTGTTTTGTGTCTCATTGTAGTAATTTGTGTCCCCTTGTATTTATTTTGTGTGTCACTGTGGTCATTTTGTGTCTCCTTGGGGATGTTTTGTTTCTCTTTGTAGTCGTTTTGTGTCTCTTAATGGTAATTGTGTATCTTACTTGGCTTTTTTTGGTCTTTTTTAGGTAATTTTCTGTCTCTGTTTGGTTGTTTTGATTCTCTTTGTGGTTATTTTGTGTCTCCTTGTGGGTTTCTTTGTGTCTCTGTTGGTCATTTTGTAGTCATTTTTTGTCTCCTTATGGTTGTATTTTGTGTCTTTGTAGTACCTTTGCATCTTTTTGTTGTCTTTTTGCGTCTCATTGTGGTAATTTTGAGTCTCTTCCTGGTCAGCTGGAGTTCATTTGAGTTACATTTTACAAATGAGGGTCAGCAGGCCACCTGACACTGTTTAGTAATCCATCCACACATGAATCTAATAAGCTTTATGGGTTTTTTGTTTGATGCATATGACTGCAAAATCTGAGATTTTTTCTCTTTTATTACTGCATTACAGATCAGATTGTTTGATTGAGATGAGGATTCTGTGAGGTTCTCAGTCCTGACCGATGCACTTTTGAACTGTTACCTCTTGCTGCCACTGGGAGCCACCAGTGTGCATAATTACTTACTCCTGCTTTTGGCAATTTGATTTTCGCTTACATGTCTGACTCTCATAAACTGGTTTTAAAAGAATGAGACAACAGGAAAAAAACAGAAATGATCTGTCTGCATTTACTGTTTGAAAATGCTCCTCTACTAAATCACTGTAGCATAATAAATGTAAAGACTCATGTATTTCTGTTGTAATATAATTTTTCCATCAAAGTATTACACAAGTACCTTTGCTGTTCTGCCGTGTTCTAAGCAATCCTGGAGGTCCACTCTGTCACTGCACATGGCACTCAAAGGCCTGAAAAGAGAAATAACATGAGCCACAATTAATATTTAGACTTTGAAGCTCTTCACTTAACAAATCTGATGCCTACAAAGTACCTGCACTTTTTTTCCTTTGCGGATGGTAGTCTGTCTTTTCAAGTGTCCTCTAAAATAGACAGATCTTCTATTCAAACTGATTAGGTTTACACACGACTTGGTGGGGTGCGTTTTGGGAATCAGATGGGTCTTGGTAATAATAAATGTGAACAGAAGGATTCATAAATGCATTTCGTGATTTATATGAGTGACTCTCTTCACAAAAATATTTTTCAGTGCAGACAAAATCCTTATGTATAATTGTGTTTCTCATGCACACACACACAAATACTGCTTGTTTAAAATAGTTTCCATCAATATATGTAGTCTATGTAAAAGTATGTGCAGTTTTCTTTAAAACCATATTTAGACTTTGTCACCTTTGTATACAGACTGTTGAACCGACATTTTGTTTATGTCAAGTGTGAATTTCACCTATGCTTTATTTATGCTAATTATCTGTAGCCAATCAGATGTCTCCCTCTTCTCAGCCAATCACGGAAGCCTACACTTACGTTCGTACGTTCGTAATCACCGTAATCACGTTCCGTCTGCGCAACCAAACAGCTGCGTAGCTTTAGCTGCGTAGCCATGGACAACTTCAACTTAGTCAGCAACCGCCTGAGTGTAAGTTAAAAATAACACATTTGGCTTATATCCCCCTTGAAGTAAGTGATAAACATGATAGAAGTATAAATGATTGGTTTTGTTAAACTGTGCCGTCAGCTCCGTTTGTAAGAACATTAATTAAAAACGTCGGTTTTCGTCGGTTTAACTGTTGTATAGCGAGCTACTAAGCTAGCAACTGCCAGCTGTTTTCTAACGTTTCCGCCTGCAAATAACGATGTAAATGAGCTCTATGCTTAACCAAGTAATATACTGCATGGAAGGAGAAGTACTAATACCACACTGTGAAAGTACTCCGTTGGAAGACAAGTTCTGCATTCAAAACCTTAAGTAAAAGTATGTAACTATTGTCAACAAACTGTACAAACGTAGTCCAAAAGTGCTTAACCCTTTAAAACCCGAGAATTTTTTTGGTGAAAAACAATGGGGGAAGGTAATTAGTGACTTGACAAGAAATTACTAAAAATTAATACAGAATTTGTAAAAAAAAAAAAAAAAAAATATATATATATATATATATATATATATATATATATATATATATACTAATTATAAATTAAAAATAAAAACAAAAAAGGAGACCCGAAATTAGCACAAAAATATTTAATTTAAGGATTTCTTAACAATTATTTATTAAAAATTAAATGTCTGTTTCACAGGGACTAACGTTTTAAGCCAAGGCAGCAGCAGCAGCACGGACTTTGTGCAGTTGAAAGCTCAGAAGCGGTCCCCGTCCCCAACCACACCGCCTGAGGTGAGCAGATCCTGATTCTAAAGTCCTAAGAATTAATTTCTTAATTTAGTTAATATACTACTGGTTTGTCACCATCTTAACCCTTAAACTCATCTTAACCTGCAAATGTGTGGTTTTTTTTTTTTCCAAAGGAGGAAGGATTATAAGAGAACGATTATTTTTTAAAGGAAAAGAAAATGATACTTAGTGTTAATTTTGTGTCATTTTCTTGTTTGTTTTTTTACTTTTTTAAAATATATATATATTCAGGAAATTTCTTGTTAAAAGCCAGTGCTATGGGGTCCCTGGTGGCTCAGTGGATAGAGCGGTCGTCCCCTACATGGAGGTGGCTGTGTCCTCGCTGAAGCAGCCACGGGTTCGAATCTGGCCTTGGCCCTTTGCTGCATGCCCCCCCCCCCCCTTACACTTGTGCTGGTCTATCAATTAAAGGCAAAAACGCCCTAAAAATATCTTAAAAACTAAAAAAAAAAAAACTTGTGCTATGTTAAGCAGCAATTTTATAAATATAGTCCCTTGCTTAACGGGTTTATTTGCATCCTTGTGTATAACACAGGCCGCTGCTTCCCTCACCATTCAAACACCAACCTGTTCATGCCAGGAAGGTTACCCCAGAAGTAGCGGGCGCGGTGGGCAGCAGACACTTCCTTGGCATCAATCATCACAGGGTTGCACTGAAATCCAAGTAAAGCAGAGGACAAAAGACACCAGAAACCAAGGTAAGATGCTTTGTATGTGCAGTGTATTACAGTACAGTGAAGCAGACCTTAATAGACATAACTGATTCTTTTATAGTTTTGATTGACCAAAATTAATTTAGGGTCAGGTGAAAACCTCTAAAAATCAAACATTAAACATAGCACATTAAAACTATTTCATTAAGAGTCAGTGCTCCCTTCTCATTATCTGTGTCAAACAATAATGAATTTGTGCCACAAGGGGGCATTCATAAACCATCAATCTTTTTGTTACGGGCGGCACATCATTCTCTATCTACACTGCAGTCTAAGATTTAACTAGTTAATGGAAGTTATGACCTGTACGATTAGATAAATCTTTAGCAACAAGTTCAGGCAGAGAGCAGCTGACCTCTAAGAAGCGAGATATGTCCCTCTTATCGCTGACACCCATGGCAACCACATTTTCAAAGAGCCAGAAGAAAGGCCTGTTCTCCCCCTCCTTTGGCCGAGCCTCGTGGAGCAGCCTGTAAAACTCAAAGAACAGGCGGCCAGTGCCCTCTGTGGGACAGAAACAGTCATTGATCAGAGCTGAAGTACAGGAAGGGGCAAATATTGATGATACTTTGGTGATTTGTCTGTACAGATAATCAACTTGTTGGTATTTGGACAGGATCTTAACCCACATCACAAAGAAAGTCATAACAGTAAACCTACCATAAAGACCTTTCCTAGCAGGGTTGACTATAGAGAGGTCATTGCATGGGCTTCCACCAATAACTAGGTCAAAGGGACCCCACTCCTGTATCTGTGTACAGATAAGATACAGAGTCAGAAACACAGAGATAAAGGCAGAGGCTGTATAGATAATGATATGATGTAGATGGACCCTTGTAGAGTCCAGTGGATGCTTTAAACATGCTTTTATCATGTTGTTGTCTCTATTCTTTAACTGAAATAAGTTCATGAACTTTGGTAATGAAGCATGTTAGAAAAACCTTTGCAATGCCAGACGCCAGGAATAATGTTATATGATGATGTTTAACTGTTGATGTAGCATTTTAGGGAAACTTGTCCGCATTCACAATCACAAACTTTTTCTTTTTACGTTTAATATGTATTGCAGCTGTTTTCACAGCATACTACTCCATCATAACGCCGCATCTTTGACCCTCTGAGTGATATATTGGTTGCAGTCTGTAGTGCAAAACAACAAAACGCCATTTGTTTAACTCGCCAGAAACTAAAATCAACCTGGAGAGCTTTGCTGTTGTTACTTTGCAATGTATGTAGATTTAACCCTTTGAAACCTGGAGAGATATTACTTTTCACAGACACCTTTCACATGTATTTAAACTATTATTGGTGCATTTTCTTTCAAAAACATGGGACCTAATGGCAACAAGCAGCTTGGTAAAAAAAGAAAATCCATAAATTGCAAGTCATTTTCAGATTTAGAAAATTATTTTAAAAAACGTTTGGGAAAAATGTCTGGGGGAAAAAAACAAACAGAAGAAAATATGTTACAGAATTTACATAATTTCTAAACACCTTTTCCATGTCTTGTTTGCCTTATTTGTTTAATTTGTAAAATTTTCTTCTTGTTTATTTATTTTCAACAAATATTCAGGTAATTTTCTTTTCCTTGCTAATTACGAGGTCATTTCTTCTGTAGATTATTTCCTTCCTCTTATGTTTCTTAAGAAATCAAGGCAATTTTTCCTCAGGTGTCAAAGGGTTAAGTTTTAGGTTATTAGGTTAGGAAGTGAATGCAATGTAGATTTTCATATGTGGGACACATAAATGTACTGTCATCCGTCATAGCTGCTTCTGTTAGCTGTCACTAAGCTGTCATTTGTCCGTGGCTCAGTCAATGAGGATTGTGGGTCAGAATAGCCAGAAAAGCATGCTAGCTTGCATATTGCAAAATGCAACTAGATGCAGTCGGACATCCTGGTATTTTTTGCATATTGTATTTCACATACTGTGTATAGGGACATAATAAATCTTTTTCTTGCATACTAAATAGTACGGCCATATGGGTCGTGGAGTGAGCAGCATGATTGTCAGGCATAACCAAGACTGCAGATGTTATGTTTGGGAGGGTTGGGGTCCAGATCTCTCTGGTTCTCCTGTGATAGAAAAGGAGACCCTGTGCAGGGGTCTCATGCAAGAACAATTTTATAATCTAATTTTGTATTATAACTTCTCTTGCATTTTTCTGTGAAGCTTCCTTGTAGTTTTTCAAGTTGGACTCACCAAACATTAAACTGCGCAAACTTTTTGTAAAATGCTAATTTTACCATATCAGTCTGCATGTTCCACTTCATTTGTGGGCAAGTTCAAGTAATTCATCAAAATGTTGTCAAATTGAATAATTTCAACATCCCGCTGTCAGAAATCATTACATGCAACAATTAGCCAATTAGCCCGAAAATATTAATAGCACAGCTGCCAGCTTTGTGTCGTCAGAGCAGCGCTGCACTCTGAAGCTTTTTAAGGCAGGGACACACATTAGGTCTGTTTGAGGTGATTGTAAATATGATCTGGCTGTTGTGACTTATTGGATCAAGCTGTACTGAGTCTGTTTTAGTCTGGGTCAGTTAGTGTTGACAGTCAGGAGATAAAATGATACAGTGTGTGGTGTTTAAGAACTGGAATACTTGGGCTTCTGATTCAGTAGCTGTCCATCCCTCTCAATCGTATTATTTTAAACGGTTTCATATTCACAACTGTAGTCCTACTTAGAGGACGCTTTAGAAACTGTCATTATTGGTGGAACTTTGGCCGATTACTGAAATCGGCTTTTAAAAAGGCAAATGTATTGGAACAGGAAAAAGTCGATAACGTAAGTTCCGTCGATAATGATAGTTTCAAAAATCTCCTATTAGCTCAAATTAACCAGCCAAACCAAAAATTAGTTGACCTATAGTTGCAAACACAGACAACCTGTATCTCACTTGAGTTTACAGTCTGTGTTGCCTTCATGCCTCCACCCACTATCACATCCAAATAAAGCATGTTTCATCTCTTTCTTTCCCCTTTTCTGCACATATTCTGTTTCTGATGAATGTGTGTTTCTGTTTCGGTACAGGAACATGCAAGGATTTATGTTCTTGCAGGATTTTTGCAGTTGCTTAGCAACACATCTGTAATCGTAGCCGACTATTCCTCAGTGTGTTGTTCCTATCATTACTAAGTCATTTAATATCTGCTCATTTCCCACATGTAAGAATTAAAAAATCGGTGCATGTTAAAACAGTTGTCACGCCATGCTGCGATTTGACCAGTTTGCATGAGCCCACTCGTATGAATGTGAAGCAGCGCACAACCGAAAGAAGACCATGTATGCACACTTCATACAACCCTAGGCAAAAAATGAAAGCAAACTCACATGTTTGCGTGTGACGTTCCTCACATCGCCAACATACATGATGCGACCCTGATGCCGAACAATTCCCACAGTGATGGAGTCTTCGCACACCTCGGAAGCTACATAGCGATCCACTTGGATGCCAAGTTCTTTTAGCACCAGCAGCCCTGCACAGGACGGGGTCAAAGGTCAGACAGAACATAAATAACTAATAAAAAAGCCCTCTAAATTTTTCCAAAACCAAAGTTAAAATTGAGGCACAGCTCTGGAGCTGTCTGACATAAGCTGAGAAGCACTGAAAATGACTTAAATTGTCAATTTTTTAGTACTCATGCAATATCTGTAACATACTCAACCTACATCAGTATCCCTTCATTAATATAATGCATAAACATCAGTCACTTATTGACTAATAAACTCTTAAAGTGATTATGATAGTGTTAAATAAAAATTTCTTTGTGTAATTATTGACAGACAACAAAACTACTACATGGAACCCCCTGTAAAAAGTGAAAAATTAAAAATTCTTTTCATGTTTTAATGTCTGATAAGACTATATATCATAACATCAACTAAAAGGATGAATTTATTCTATTGTGGCCAAATGACTGAAAATGTTGCGTTCACTAAAGAAAAGAGGGCATCCAGTGTAACTTGGTAGAACCAGAACAGTTCATGCAGACTTTGATCAGATAAATGGGACCTTCGTCTTGTCTAACCTGTTGCTATGCCGTCAAATAGCGACAGGACACGAATGGGCTTCCTCATCTCCACCATGACTGGGGGGTAAAGCTTTGGTGGATCCTGAAATACAACACCGAGAGAGAGGGAGAGAGGGGGAGATGATGAGACACACAGTAAAGAAAAACCTCTTTGGTGTGACAGTGGGATTTATAGCCTGAAGGTCCATTACTCACAAAATCTTGGTCATGATTATTTGCAAAGAAGTGCTGGAGACGGCTGGGCCAGTCTGTGCGACGCCCCAGTAGACCAAACACACCCTTCTGACTACACATGTAGCAGTTCCAGGGGTCCTCTTTGATGGCTGCATGTGCTGCTCCTTGACCAACAAGGAGGTCGACACACTCCACACAGAAACACCTGGACACAGGCCAAGGAGGTTAGTCAGTGCAAGTGACAATACATTTAATAACTAGTAGAAGATAGTGTTGAGTGTGTCCATATCAACAGTCATTTTCTAAATGACAGGCTGTTATCTGTTTAAGTCAAAGAAAGTCAAGAACCGTCAGTTTGTGCAGATAGCAGTAGTAGTAATGAACGTTTCAGTGTTTACACTATGATTGTAGGATCCCCCGCTGGGCCAAAAAATAGAGCCAAAAAGAAAACGCCAAATATACATTCCAGTGTTTCATGTATATTCATTCTGCAAGGGTTCGCATGCTGTGAACTGAAGCTGCACATCGCCATGAGTCCATCAACAAGACAAGTGTCTCTGGTCAGTTAACATGTCTGTTATAACAGGACAGTCGACTGTCTGCTATTCAAAAAGCTACAGTCAGTAGATGAAGATGATGACGTAAAGATAACATCACAAACAGGCTTAGTAGTGAACAACATGCTTCAGGATTCAGTGTTTGTGTTTTTAGCTGAGCTATACCAGAGCATATTTGGTTAAAATAGATCATTGATGCTGATTTGCAGTCATTGTTCCTCAACTCAACTTCCTGCATTTGCTCCTGTTATATGTTACAAGTAACTGGAGTAACAGATGAACTAGCTCTAAAAGTGGCATATTTTCTTTATAAATGAGGGCTGTGTGGTGGCTCTAATTCATGTCGATGTGAAGAGTGGTTCATGTGGATCATGAAAAGTAACTGATTAATATTTGGAAGCTTGGCTGTCTGTTGAAGAAACTTGTAAGTGTTAAATTTGAGAACAGTATTTGGTTTGGCGTTAGGTGGTCCATCTGCTAGGCCAAAGCAGTCAACCTCGGGGTAACACTGCATTTTCTAAACAGTCTCACTTAGGGGAGTCTGGCAATGTCATTATACAACTTCTGCCTCTTTCACTGTAATCTAGTGATTCATTTGTTTATTTATAGTTGTTTGAGACACGTCATTAAACACATAAAAACAAACAATGAATTGATCCTATTAACAAGTATGTGTAGCCAAAGCCTGAAATATCTTATTCCTTTGTGCTGTAGAGCTGCAATCTTGTCCAAAAACTATTAAAAATACATCAGTGAGTCACACTGTAGCAGCCGGTGACGTGTTATTTAACACAATAAACATGGGCACTGTAGTTTATTCTGAGTCAAACCCACATACAAACAATCCTGCTGCTGCAAGGACTCACCAGAACACCAAATTAATTTTCAGCTTAAAATATTTCCCAACAAATGCAGTATTTACCCCTGTCTTAGTAACTTTTGCAAAACTAACAGAGCCCTACTGGAAATTATAAATCATTGAAACGATACAGTCGTGACAACTTTTTTTTAAGATTTCAGTTATCATAGTGCCACAGACAGGGAAGTGAAGTTTAAAAATAATTGAGAATTGGTTGGTTTCTGTCTTTTAATGGGCTGACAATGACAAAAACCTAGATTATCACAATCCTTATGAGTTTTTAAAAGAGTCAGAGGTCAGAAACAGCCCACCCAACTGCAGCACCAGTCTGTGTTTTACTAGTTGTAATGGCTTTGAATGAGGTTAGGGAGTTTTGAGTGGCGATGCGTTATCACCCAGATATCCAAATGTCAAATGTCATCATTTAAACACAGAGCGAACCATTGTTTGCTGATTGGCCCAGCATGTGACTGGTGACAAGGGTTAATCTGTTCTTAGTGGTATGTTTATAAACTTAAATCTCACAGTCTGTGTGAGGATACAGAAGATCAGTCTTCTGTGATTTTGTTAACAGCGGTCTATTTAACTGACCACACTTTATTATTTCTGTGGTCGTCATTGCTATGATATTTGTAACACCAATATAAAGCCTCTATTATTCATTCAGTATCTGCAATGATGGCACCGTCCTGCTATCTGTGTTGGAAAAACAACTGCACCTTGGAGGCAGTGGCATTCAGACTGCATAAAGACAGTGCATTCATGTCCTGTGGAGATTTCTTGCATAAATCATTTTTAGGGTGACGTGAATGAGGGGACTCTCCTGCATTATATATGGTAAAGTACATTAGTCAGTTCATTGTCGGTCAAAGTTCTGGGTAGATGGTTTGGTTCAGTAACTTGTCATTTGTGTTTATTTGGGGACAAACCTCAAATACCAAACATATCGTATAAAGTTTTTCCTTTTCAGTTGTTAAATTGGATATGTTTAGAGCCTCCAGAAATAAGTTTCAGGTTTGACAGATTGAGAAACAGTAGCATTCTCTGGGTCTCTGATCATTAGAATAAAAAGAAACTCGGAAGATGGGACTTCCGCCTGGGGCCTTTTTGGATCTACTTAAAGATCGAAGAACCTACTGTGACAGGATTTTTTTTCATTTCATGATGGATTGGGTCTTTCAGTTTTGTGTGTGCAACTTATTTTTATTTATTTAAAGAAATAGACAACTTTTCAACGTACCACCCCCTAGAATTTCTAAGTGGTATTATTGTTGGCTCAAAGAGAAAAATAAAATGCTGTCTGTTTTCGGCAGTTACTTCGGTTGTTCCACTGTCATTTCCGCTACTGGGGATAGTAATAGAGAACTTACACTGATACTCTTTGGTAACTGGGCATAGCTGTGATCTATGATCTATTTTGGGAAACCAAAAACGCCATCCTCTTCCTGTTTTGGTTGTGCAATTGTTGACACATTTTCTCTGTGCCATTTGAGCCTTAATTTTTCTTGGGAGTTTGTATGCAGTTGCAGACAGAAATACACAGTGAATGCAAGGCTTATAGGAAACCAGTTTAAAAGCTAATGTTGTCATTACTTTATATCCATTATATTGCGCAGTCGACATTGACTTCAAATTGATAAGTTAAAACAAAATACTTATCTATTTACTCTTAATTTTTTCATTACCTTTACCATTTTATATCGTTATAGCATCTACTCTTATGATCCTGAAATTATGTAACGATCCTGTTGCCACGTGCCAATCCATCAATCAGTTTGGGCATAAAATAAAGGAGAGGAAATGCCAGAACGTTGTTTGAGGCTTAACTTTCAATTCTGTCATCTCTTTGCTTCTTCTTCTGCCTCAGTTTATTGGTAACTGACTGGAGAGTTATCTCCATTCCAACATTTATCTTGATGCATTCAGCTCCTAATATTGGCATAACAATAGTAGATAGAAACACACAATTTATTTTTAGGAAAATCTGAGAGATGTTCACTCAAAACGGTGGTACTCTTAATGGCGTTTTTCCCTTGTTGGATTAAGTTTATGCATATGACTGTGTGCATAAACCCAAAAATTGTACATTTTGTTTAGATACTATGACATTGCCAACCACAATACAGTATATTTCAGTATAATATGTATTGCTGTAATGATTTATATGTACCTTGTTGATGAAAACATTGTGGCAATTGTGGTTTCTATCAGCACCTTCATTTACACAATAGAATCAAATAGAAACCTCACCGACAGCAGTTGTTGTTTCCGCACATGAGCACCTCTCGTCCACCGCAGCAGATAGTGCAGTATGACTGGTAACCATCGTCGTCATATTGATATGCACATTCTAGGAAGCAGTTCTGTGAAAAGGAGATTTTTTTAAAAAACAAGAAAAAAAAGTGAGCATTTTGACGGGTTTAAAAACAAAACAAAATTTCATGGGGTCACATCTCAGGCACTGCTTTAAATATATTCTGTTTATTATTAGCTTTGAAAGGAGCAGTTGTTTTTTTTACGACACGGTAGTTGGACCTGAGTCCCAGACTTTTTATGACTTCTATCGCAGCTTACCTTACAGCTCTGGCACATTCCTCCAGCAAACAGCGGGTGTTCAAGGCTAACATTCAGGCTTCCACAGGAGATACATATGTCTGTAGAAAGGAGTGCAGTATGTCGGTATTTAACGGGGGGAGGTCGGAGAGATGTGAACACTCTACTGCTGTAACGCTCCCAGCTTCAAATTTCCATGAAATTATTTGAGCAGCTGTGATGGAGGTGAGGATCTAATGAGCTTAGCTGGTACGGTTATAGAGAACTCACAACAAAATGGGAAAAAATTATGAATATGTTGATTGTACATCTTGACTTTTTCATCACTTTATTAACACTGACAAACATATGTGTCTGCTTCTTTGCTTGTCAACAAGAAGGGCAGGTGTGAGGCGTCTAGGTGTTTATCCCCTGAGAGGCCCCCCAGTGCAGCTACAAGCTAGAGAGTGAAGAGCACACATCACTTACCCTCAATGCTGCGGCACTTTTGTCTCACTTCATGAACAAGCCGCTCTGAAAATACAACGCAAGAGACACCTTATCAGAAATATCAGTAACAAGTTCCCCATTTAATATTTTTGTTAGGTCAATAGTTCAAAATTTGTCTTTTTAACCTACAATTCTAGTTCGGTAGTTTTAGTTTATTTTTTCCACAAAGATCAAAAGAAAAACAATATCACTACAAATGTCATCATGCAACAGGCTGTGTAAATCCAAAACTATGATAGTCTTAAAAATGGTCTAAAAATTTGTATTTGTGCATAAATCTATACAGTAAATTATTTTTGTAATAAGTTAATGCTATACGAAGATATGCTAAATTTTGGAGATCAGAAATTTAACACATTTTAAAAGCGTTTAAAAACTAACTGAATTCCAGTTTAAAGCACCTCTGTGAAATTCAAAATGAACATTAATGTTCTTGCGAATGCAGGCAGCAACTGATGACTATTTCTGTTCTGGTGGTTGTGAAAGATACTACAGATTTTTTTAAATAACTGCCTAATTGCAGTTGCAAACGCTAAAATTTGGACAATGTCAGACCTTGAAAAAGGATCTCTGTGTGCTTTAATTAAATTAAATTAACGTAATTTGTTTCTTATGTTTCTATGAGAACGAAAGATAAAAATATCACCAACAAAATAAAATATTAGATGCTAATTTACAAAAATGAAGCAGATTTGTAAAATAGGAACCACAGATGCCCCAAAATTGAACCCTGTGGTACAACCAAGTCTAGGACGAGCTGTAATTGTAAGATTAAATGTTAGAAAAGGACATGTTTTTGGGACCAGTTTGGCATGATGTTAATTTTTAAACATTTAACAGATGGCAAATGTAAAATAGGAACCACAAAGGCCCCAAAATGAACCCTGTGGTACATCAGTTTCAAGGCAGAGCTGTTATTTTTAGAGAAATTGTTAAATAAGAGGACATTTTTGAGTTCACTTTGGCATGAAATCCATCATGGGCACTTTTCTTTAATGTTGGAAAATTGGAGCATTATCACCCCTAGAAGTACGAGTAAAGTAAAAGGTCCATTAGTCATTTTTTGGGGGGTTTTTGACCCATGAAATCATCCATTTCAAGGTCAAAGTTGGATAAATATCAGATGCTAATGGATCTGATTCAGAACCAAGAGGACTAGATAATTAGTTCATATATGAGTTACAATACCCATGTTGTTATATGACACTAAATTATACAGAGACCACTTGAAAACATTTAGCTTTAACCTATTCATTTGAGATATTCTGGAGTCAGTAAATAAGAAAACTTAAATCTATAGGATCAGTTACAAGGTGCTTAAAAGGTGCACATACTGCAATACCGTGAAGTGTGTCAAAGATATAAGACGACAGAATTAAAACAAAATAAGAACAATGTAAAATCATTATACCAATGAGGAAGTGTCTATTATGTTTCTGAATCAGGTGTTCGTGGTCAAGACATGCTAATGTAATATCAATTAAGCTTGTTTGGGAATAAACTCAAACATCTATTTATGGTCTTTGGATCCTTTTTGCCTTATCACATCATTCACTTCCATCTTAAAACTGCCACTATAATGGACCTCTTGTCTGCACACTACTTCTCCAGACACTTACTCTGATGTACCACTCTGCTAAGTCCACCCCATGGGGAGGAATATAGAGTTCATGACTCCTATTTAACCAAATAAATGAGGCACCTTACCTCGTGTCCTCTCATCAATGATGTCCTTGACCTTGGGTTTCTCTGCTGTGCTTTTGCGAGGCTTTTTGGCTGGAGGAGGCGTATAGGCTGCTGCTTCAGGCTCCACCCACATCTCGGGGTAAACCTCTTTGTATGGGTTACGCTCCTCTGGGGTGCACAGCATGTCAGACAATTAGTATCACAAGCTTCATGAATTATTCAATCATGTGCTTATATAGGAAAAATTGTAGTCCATTAACAGCTTAAATAAAGGGGTCGATACACATGGGAAGTTTCTTGCAGTTTAAAAATTTAAGACTCAGTTTCTGGCAACAAACTTCATAAAAGTCCAACAATTAAGCTTCGTAATATTCACTTCCTCTTACCCTCTGGTGGCTCTAGAGCCTTGGGTCCAGTGGGCTGAAATCCGCTCATAGCCCAGTCAATCATCTGCTTGTTGAGCATTTCCACTGATTTTGAGGTTTCTGTCTCATCGCTGTCAGGGCAGGCCATAAAGGCTTTGCCTGCCCGGCTGCTAGCCACCTGCAGTCAAATAAAAAACAGTTCTGACTGAAGTTCATCCTCAGTTTATCTGCAGAAATGATCCACTACCAAAAGATTCAGTAAAGTCGTGTCTCAACAAAAGACTTAAGCTTCCTGCTGACCCCAAAAAGGGTTCATATTTCTATTTACTTTATTTACTTCTATGGCTAAAGACATGTATGGTGGGTAAACTGTGATGACCAACCTACTCTCTCTCTCACTCTGCCACAACATGTAGCGCACTGGGCTTAACGGGGTGGGGGCGATGAAAGACGAGAGTCTCTTTGCATGCTCTGTAGCGTTTGTTTAGTTTGCTGTCACAACTCTCAACCCTGTATTTGCAAAACAAATAGCTGAAGTAAAAGCTCTGTCACAAAACTATGTTCTCGCATATTCTTTTGCATTTTTAAGTGGCTATACGCAAGTCCTGGAGCTTTCTTAGTGGGTATACACCATTTTTTTGTGTATCACATAGACTACGCTACTGCTGTAGCTGCTTAGGAAAGACTGAAAGGAATAGTTTCACATAGAGAGCAGTACACCATATCCTGCAGAAAATTAAATGGAGAAAAATAGTTCCAGTACTGAAGTTCCAATAAAAGTTTTCCCTGACCTTAAGTAACTGATATTAGGTCATGTATTTTCATTCAGTTTTGGTTATTGTAAATTGATCTTAAATTTTACTCAGAGTGGCATTAAAAAAGGCTTAAAAAGTCCCAAAACCCACTTGCTTTAAGCTGTAGGAACCCTGCAAAGTGTCAGACTATTCTTTTAAAGAACTGCAAATCACTCTTAAGTGCTGTCAACCAAACGGCTTGTGTAAGTAAAAAAAAAAAAAATCTTAGCAACTGTAACTATAAAATCTGTTATAAAAATCACTGCCATTGTCATAATGTTTAGGGCAATGAGCTCAGTTTGATAGGCAGATTTTTTTAATGAGTGGATTGGGCTGTAAAAAAAAAAATCAAACTTAAAAGCACTGCTCTCATACTCACCTGTAGCACCTCATAGATGGCTTTCTTGTACATGGGCTGCTTGTTGTAAGTTGGTTGGTGAAAGGCATTATTAAAGGAACTTAAAGGCATGAGTTTCTCTACACAAACCTGTAAAAAATACACAGACAATTATATAATAGTTTTTAGAAAAAATGTTTTGTTGAGGTAAAAAGTGTCTGGAGATTAATAACTTTTATATTTATACTGAAAGGATCAACTAGTTGAGCAGATAAAACAAACAAAAAAAAAGTTTGTTATAAAGTGTGAGGTTGTCACCATAAACGAACTGCTGTTTTGCTTAATTTCTGGTGAAAAAAAAAAAAAATCACCTGACAGCAATATTAACGTTGGCTCCAAACACTCACCACTGAGAATTTTCCATCTCCAAACCACATGACCCATCTGGTTCCCTCGGCAGCTCTGCTCCGTCCCGTCATCCACCAGGATACAATGCGGCCTGGCCACCACGAGAACCCTCGAAGCTTCCCCCAAACCAGCTCACCGATGCCAAAACCACGACCGTCCTGTAGCCAAAATAAAAGACAAATATCCGTTCTGTATTAACTTTGGGGCATAATAGTGAAACCTTTTCAAACACTGTCCGTTTCAGTTTGTTTTTTCTTTGGAATGGTAAAGTCAAGTCAGTTTAATTTAGATAACCTAACATCACAAATTTACCACTTTTTTAATCTTAATCACAGAAGGTGATGAAGGTATAACTCCCCCCCAAAAATAATTTTAAAAGGCAAAAAATATGGCAAAAGCTCCATGAAGAGCAACTGGGGAGGGATCCCTCTGCCTGAAAGGACAGACATGCAGGACAGACCAACATGGTAAAATTAAAACATGGACAAATACCTTGACAAAATTATATTTAAAGTGTAAACATTAATGGATCAAGGAAAACTTTGAGCAACTCCGTGATACCATGAGAAGGATTAGACCACATGACCACCTTTCAACGGTGGAGACCAAAATGTAATATAAAAAATGTATATAAAACTGATACGATACATGTACAAATGTAACATATCCGTGGTTTGCAGAAACATGCAATGCCAAGATTTTATTTTGGCCACATGGCTGAAATGATCAACCCTGCTATAAAGCAGAACATAATGTGTTTCATGCTGAACTCCATTAAATGTAAATGTGCTGTAGATCTTCTGTATCATTTCATGCACATTGCATTAAACGTCAACATGACATATTTCGTATCTACTTAAACTTTTGCATCTCCACCTGGTAAAACAGATGATGTGAGTAAATTCCCAAAACATGAATGGCTGCAGTACTTGACACGGATTAACCCTAGCCTTAAACGAAATCCTTTTTCCAATAGAGATCTCTGTTGTAAACTCCTGTTAGTCTACAGCCGAACATTAATCAGTGTGAATCGATATTATCTTACCTCATACTCTGGCTCAGAGTCCGCAGGCTTTGGGGATGTCTTGTCTCCACCTTCGATGGCGACCGGCTCAGGGGTCGTGGCCACAGTGGGGGAGGCAGGGTCAGTAGGTTGCTGCTGCTGCTGAGGCGGCTGAGGAGGTTGTTGATGTTGTTGTTGTGGCAGCGACGGCTGTGATTGCTGTTGATACTGAGGCTGTGACTGAGTGTGCAACTGAGGCTGCTGCTGTTGCTGCGGCGGCGGTGGCAGCTGCAGTTGCTGCTGCTGCTGCTGCTGCTGCTGCTGCTGCTGCTTTGAAGGCGATGGGTGCTTGATTATTGAGACCGCTTCTTTCTGGGTTTCTGTTTCGTTGTCCTCGTGATCTTTCATCGCATTCATTGCTGACATCAGTTTGGACTTTTTCTCTGCCTGAAACAAAGCCCAGCGACAGATGATTTTACAAATGATTTTTGTGTCCTGTAAGGGATATTTAACTTTTCTGAATATAAACACATTAATCTACCAAAAATATTTTTCAACAAAAAACTTCAGTAACGCTTTCTATGAAGACCATCTATAGTGCATTATTAGGGCATTTGTGGTAGTCATAATGCATTCATAATACGTTTACGACAACACACATAATGCTTACTGATGCACTATGTCAACAATCATTATACATTATAGATGAGACTATAATTATCAAATGTCTTTCAGATGCTTGACTAGTTATAAACAATTAGACTAAAAACACTGACTTCTAACACATTGTCTTTAGATGTCAGCTTCGGTCTTTCAAATGTATTTTCAATATATTTTAATGTATGGTGGGCATTTAATTACTTACAATGCAACATAGATTGTTATAAATGCATGAAAATGCACCACACTTTACCTCACACCAATGAAACATTATGATGAAGCACACATTATTATAAATGCATCAAATTATACCTCATTTTACCTAACCCATGCAGTGATAACTTTTAATGTTACATGGACTGTTATAGCATACTATGAGTCCTTACTACAGTTAAATATTGATGTGTATCTTATAATGCATTATAAGCCCCAACAGTTAACCCCTAGTTTACAACTAGTCAAAAGCATCCATAAGACACTTAAGTCATATGATTCCTTATAAGTCACATCTGTAATGTTTTATGACTGTTGATGTAGCACATCAGTAAGTAGTATGTATGTTTATGAGTGTAGGCATAAGGCATTATGCATGCATTATATTTCACTATGAAAGCTCTCATAATCTTCATAGAAAGTGTTACTTGTCAAATGATAAAAAAAACCCTACACCTGCCAACCCAGTCACTGCGAACAAAGAAGCAGACATCTACTGCTGGCTCACATAGCACCACTGAGCTAGCTAACATTTCAGCTCAGCTAAGAAGGATGCCGTTAATGTTTACATCTTGTTCATAAGTAGATGCACACTTCCTTTTGTGTCATGCTGCTGTTGCCAGATCTAGTTCAGTAGAAAAAAAATAGTTCCTACATGAAACTGCTCACAACAAGGTCTGTGGATTATTTTAGAATAGAAGATACTTTATTTTAAGTAATCTTGGGTTTTGATGTGAACTATCCCTTTAATGAAGCATTATGTAGAAATGCATACTATGTGATCAAATATGCAATCATATATCCTGCCTGAATCATGGCCATGCAAGACTCTTACAAACCTGTATTACAACCAAATACAGTATAAATAAAGGCTGATAACATTTGTAGACGTTCAGCTGTGCACCAAAACTTGTGCACGTCCTCTCTGCTGTGTAAGTGCAGAATCTTGATTGTGGGAGCCTGACAGCCTTTGTAAACATGGCTTTATCTTCGACTGTAAGGCCCATTCATCAGCAGCACGGTATACAGTAACTCTATAGTGTCCAGAGCTGCAGCGGAAAGTTCACTGGGTTTGTGGTACCTGACACTGAACCGCTAGGTCGATCAGAGAGGACGAGACGCAGCCGGGACTTAAGCCTCTCACAGTAAATCCCCAACAGCTGCACTCATTCTGACGTCTCTCTCTCTCAAACACACACACACACACACGGTAAGACTCACATGCACACACATGTTAACTTTCTTCTCCTCCTCCTCTCTCTTTTTCTTCAAAACACACACACACGTACAGAGTATATATCTGCAGCCCCATATGTAAACACGTGTTAGTCATACTATAGGCTCCACGTGAGAGCAGTGCTGCACAGCTGTGCTTACTTTCCTCAAGTCCTTCTCAGGTTCTCAGGTCTCACACACACACTGTAAATGTCCAGAGGTGGACTGGTTGTGTGGGAAGAGGAGAAAAAAGGCAAGAAGGGCAGAGACTGAGAGAGAGTACAGCCCTATCCTCCATCCTCTCTCCCAGTGTGACTCGTAAACAATAGCGCCTTTAAGGGGAGGTGGTGCTTCGACGGCATGGGGAGGGGTTTCAGTGCAGAAGAGTAGAAACATGTGCTCTTCAATCAAGAGGCTCTGCTGTGGTTTATAAATATCTGTACTGTAGTACTGGATGGATGGTTCAAAGCCCTTGGCCATATGTGTTAGGCTCCTTGGCTCCAGCACAAGCATATTGGGGTTAGTGTTCGACAGCCTGCTTGGATGTGTGGTTCCAGATGGTAAACTGCAAAAACTAACAAATGTCAATTAAACTGTGAGCGAGCCACTTCATCTCTGGTGACCAGTAATCACAGGTATACAGAGAGAGCTGCAAGTGGCAATAAAGCGGCTGAGCTACTGTTACTGCGCTCATTTTGGCGTGTTTAGGGTCAGACTGTCTCCAGGGTTCCTTCTCTTCAGAGCCAATGAGAAAGTGACGCTGGAAATGCCAGTGGGGGGAGGAGAGAAAGTACAGTGGCTATAAGAACCAGATATTTGTCTCTGGACTTCTTCCCAGTTGTAAATGCCCCCCTTTTGGGGGCCTCACAGTGTGTGTGCAGCTCCACCAGCAAGACAGGCCCTCCGAGTCTACAGGGGAAAATAGGAAAGGAGGTAGCAGAGACACAATGCGGTCTTTATCATTTACGCACGCCTGCCCGTCACTGACAGCTCAGAAATACCACCACTTATATCCGCTGTCACACCAAACTGAAGACAAATACCAAAAATGACAGCAAACATACTGTAGATGTATAAACACTGCACAGCAAAATGTGTATTACCAACCTCACAGTGAAAACATCTACACTTTTTTTCCCATTGGAAAAATGTTATATATGATTACAATGGAAAACCAAACCTAATTTACTGTACTGACGTAATTGTGGATTTTGTTATGGGTAGAGAGAAAGCAGAAGCTCTACAGGCCTCTCTACAGGCAGAGTGTAGAAACATGTTGGGTGCACAATAAGGGATAATCTGACTTAGAGGTTTGTGCAGCATGATACCCTGAGGGCTCAAGGGGTGACAGAGTGCACTGGGAGGCAGAAAAAAGAGAACAGATATTGGTCTCTTGGGTGTGCAGATGATACTTTAGTATCCAATCCGAGCTGTTCTTGTTAGCAAAAAGGTCACGTTCACTGTGTAACTTCAGTTATTTATAAGACAACAACTGCCTGTTACAAGGCTGTTAACATTACGAGGAAAATGTCTAAGTCTCAAGAGTCAAAAGTGCAGTTTTTGAAATGAAACACTATCGTGCAGAAGCCATTAAAAACTTCCATGTAATACAGGGACGAAGCCAACAAGCATCAAACAAATCAGACACTGGAGGAAAAAACAGATGTTAAAGTAGCAGCTCAGGTGCCAGCGAATCAAAACAAACAAGCATTCTCCAAACTCTGATTAAAGGTAAAAGTTAGATGAAATAAACTGTCACTGAACATTACTTCCTCACACAACGTGACAGCGAGGCTTTGAAGCAACACAAAAGAGTTTGACCTTTGAATGCAGTAGTCTCTCATGCGCAACAGGCAGGAGAGACACAGCGGGGACTGTTTTGTGTAATTGTTTGATGGATTATACAGTGACATATGTCTTCAGTGCAAAGACCTAAGCTTATCTGCTGAGCAGGGCTGCGGACAAATAATAAAAACTTCCTCAAGATACGACAGGTGTAGTTAACTCCAGATGCATCACAGCAAAAATGCTGCAAAAGCTGATCTTGGACTTTAAAAAAGGCTGCATTAAAAGTGAAAATACTGTCTGAAAATGCACAAGTGACAGGTTCTGTTGTGCAGCGATGTGGCCACTGCATTCATTAGCCTGATTTTAGCACAGATCCCTACAAAGGCTGTGTATTTCATGAGTGGCCTTGGGGGGTCACACCCAAATAGGCCATCTGGTTCTCATTGTATTGCGTCCTTTTAAGAGATAATTAGGAATATTACAGAGTCAGCCATGAATACATAAACAGAAATCCCCATGAATCCACAAGTGGAGCTGTTAAAAAAGCTCCCTGAGGAGGCTGCTCGGCTTCCTCCAAAGCCCTTTAAAATCTTTTCAAGTAATCAAATCACTCTTCTTAAAGTAAATCTCTGACCTGAGTCAAACAGAACAAAGTACACAATGATAGGAAGGAGAGAGATTTGAGGCCCGCACAACAACTTCACCTTTTTCCCAATTAAATGTTATGTAAGATAAAATCACGGTGGTTCTCACAAAGCTGCAACATTCTTAAGGTAAATATATGTGACCTAAAAAGAAATAATGCTACTCTGACATTTCTAGGTCCTGCTATGAAACAGGAAATAGTTTCAGCACATATTCACCCCACGGGAAAAACTTTTTTCACGCAAGCAACTTTTTCCCAAACACGGCTAAAGCCTGCTCACTCTTCCTTTTTTTAAAGAGACGGTTTCCCTTTAAGCCGTGCAGAGCAGATGGTCCACGACAACTCTCGTGGAAATACCTGAAGTCAGCATATTCCCCTCGCTGTAAGCAGGCTAATCAGACATGCACACTATCCCTCCATGTTATCAAACAAACAATGCAGTGCACATACCCATACACACCAGCGCGCAACCCTCATAATCCAGTGTGGGGCTTGAGTTTTTTTCACCCCCACTCTCAGGGTAGAAGAGATCGCTTAAAAAAAGAAAGCATGAACATTTCTTTGTCTGGGAATTCAGGGTCAGGTGATTGCCGACAGGAATTCTGGTTGGCTAGAGAGGACTTGCAAAATGTTGGCTGCGAGCCAAGAGGCTGTCTTGCAAGCAGGGCTGGAAATTTGCTGCAAACCTCATCTTCACCCTCATATCCATAGCACAGAGTTCATTTCCATAGCTGGGGGAGGGGTCAGGAGAAGAATGGGGGAGGGAAGCGGAGAGGGAGAGACGGAGAAGTCCACTGTAACACAAGGCACATGAAAAAAAGAGAGATCCTGGAGAAAGTGCAAGACGGCAGTAACCCTTTCAGCCACCATGTCTTCCCTGCTGCAGAAACAGGCAACAGCAAAAGGCTCCAGAGCAGAACTAAAACTTGAGGCTATGCATCATATTACTCCTCAGGAAAGCATGAAAGGGCTTTGATGCCAAAACAAATCAGTCTTTGTGCAAATTAGATCAAAGCTTGCAATAAGCCAGATGGAAAAAAGTGGAAAAAACAGACATGGTCAGAATTTGCATCTTGGCAAATCCCTTTAAATCTCAGCCTTGTAGAGCTACTTGTTTAAGAAAATCCATCTCTGTTTGGTGAACGTGAACTGCCTACTTGCCTCGTACTTTACAACATTTCACTTGTGGGACCCCGGCATGTCCTGCTAATTTGGCAATATTTCCTCCCTGGAGACATTTTTATGGACACTCTCCGAGCCCTCTCCAGAGGAGAGCCGAGGGGGGCGGGGGGGAAGGAGAAATGGAAGACCCCATGTTGATACTACGGAGACTCCTCATTATGTAACAGATGAAGTTGCACTATAACACATCACTACCAGAAGTCATATTTAACATGACTAAGTAATGAGCAACGTGGGGAACAGCATATTTACGCATTTAACATCATGCTGCATTAGGAGGTTTTCTCAGTGGTCTAAAAAGAAATCAGAGCTTGGATAAGTTACCACATTCACTAAGAAAATGTGGTGTGAGATCATTCTAAATTGCAGTAAAAAATAGCAGTTTGTGGACTTGCAGTAATCTACAAGACCCATAATATACTAGTTTTCCATCACATCACATCACATCATCAAAAAAGCCCAATTTTTTCTGAATGGGGACCAGATTAGATAAAACTTGTGAACCAGCTGCTTCTTGCATCATATGGGTTACTAAAATAAATAAAAAAATAAAATAATAATAATCATATACAGATAAGACAAACACATCCGTTTCATATTCAGCCGAAAAAGTTATTGACTCCTGAAAGCGGTGGCCCTCGCTGTCAATGCTGTTACGCTGTTTTTTTCATTCATTTGCTTGTTATCGTCTCTATGAAAACACACTAGTTCCTACTTCATGCATGTTTATAACTGTATGATATTCCTGCCATGCATGGAAAAAATGCTGATTGATCTTGTTTTATTAACCCATATTGTGTTGTGGACTACATATAGTATGTATTAAAAGACAAGCCACCAGCTGTTTAAAATTAGGCCAGATTTTGGACATGCCTGCCTTAGGCTGTAGGAACCTGTTAAAAGATGAGATGAAAAGTTTGCTCTTATACTTGAAAACAGTTCCATAAAGGTCCATTTAGTAGCTTTCTTGAGGAAGATTGTGTGATACAACTAAAGGTTCAAAAGTAATTACGAAATGGATTATTTTGTCTGTATCTGTATCCAAGGTTGAGAATTAACTTTTTATTGTAGCTCTACATTTATGTAGAAAGTTCAGTTGGAACAAAGAATGAGTCCCAATTAAATTGTGGGGGGAGAAATCAGAACAGTGCAAAAATAAATATACAGCAACATTTTTATCCAGGAAGCATGAATCATGTTATGGCATTTTCCTCTGCTTATACAATAGACAAGAACAAAGTCAGGAAATGCAGGAGCTAGCTTAGCCAAAGGGCCTGGAAATCCACTGAAATAAATGGTACCTTCATGAGATATCAAATGACCCATCAAATACACTTGGCCGTGAATGCACCACAAGCCCTCTCTTTGGCCCTGGCAGCTTTAGCTCACGCCTGACCCTGTAATCTACGGTGGCTGGGACAGAGCTGGGGTACTCACCTCCATCTTCCACTTGGCCAGCCACTCCTCTCTGGTCCGCTTGCTAATGTAATAAGGGTCACCAGCCTGGAAGGTTATTCTGGGCTTGGGCCTCTGACGAAGGCTGACCTCCCAACCAACTCCCCTCCTGCCTCGACCTCCCTGTTTAAGGTGTTAAAAAAAAAAAAAAAGTTAGCTACTTGTTTTTGATTTTCCTTTTTCTCTCAAAGGAAGCATCCAGATTTGTAGTAAATCTGTGCATCCAATCTGTCACTAGAGCCTGTGAGACAGACTCTGGTTAACAAGCGAGTAATTTGCAGTTGAGGCAATGGGGTTCTTTAATTTCTAAAAAGATGATCACTCACATGGTGGTGTGCCGTATGGCGCTATCAGCTTGTGATTGGTCAGGCAGCAAGAAGTGATGCCACAGTGTCTGATCAAAACTCCCTGGCAACAGTCTCAAGGTCACCAGCACCAACTGATAAGACAAACTCCCAAGTGTATTTGATATTTCAAGTCTATACACCATCAGGTACCATTTCTTTCACAAGTCCAAAGGCAAGAGAACTACTCAGGTTTCTGGACCTTGAAGATAGGGGACTATGCGAAACTTCTAGTCAAGCAGTGGTGCAGATACAGTTCACTTTCAGTGCAAACTCTTTGTGGGAGAGTAGGCAAAATTTCAAAAAGACAAAGAAATAAGCTTAAAGGAATAGTTTTTTTTTGTTTGTTTTTTTAGAAATGCGCTTGTTCACTTGCTTCAACTTCATATTTACCATACAAATATGAAAATGATATTTATCTTAACAAAATGTATCTTCTCATCTAAGTCTCAGTAAGGAAGGAAAATAAGCATATTTCTAAAAAAGTTGACATGTTGTTCCTTCAAGGGGGCTTATGTTCCTAATTATCATTGGAGGGAGCCAGTTAAGTTGTTTTCCCATTTTCAGTCTTTATGCTAAGCTAAGCTAACTGGCTATAGCTTCATATTCACCTTTAAATTCTCTCATCTAACTTTCAGCGAGAAAAAAATCAGTATAATTCTGCTCAGCTCCAGTCATGCATAACAAGTAAACCTCTCTTCATCAAGTATAAAACCTGTCAACCTAACAACACTAGATGGGTTGATATATTTTATAACATAACAGTATGATGGAGCTAGGTGAAGAAATCCAGTTCTATTCAGTTATTCTGGTACTAAAAATGTCCTTTTTCAAGTTAAGAAAAGCTCTTTTGCTTCTGTTCAAGCTGCACCGTGGCCATCTATCATGCTGGCAAGCAGAGAATTCACAGTTTGTGACAGGAAAGGTAATTCACCCCTAAAAGGAAGCTACAGCTCTGGCAAGTGTGAAAGACACCTCCAGAGTTGCACCAGCCAGAGAGAAAAAAACAGACTGAACAGAGAAGAAATCTTACCTCAGTCTTGACAGCGTCAGGCCCGTCCTCCTCCTTGTGCTCCACATCTAGAGAGGAGACAGCGACACAATGGATGGCCTGAATCATTCATAGAGGAGTGGAAATTGACCACATCGCTTATCCTCATATCTATTTTAAACTGAAGTGGCTTTGCATTCATCAATAAACCACATGACACATTTATTAATCTAAACTGTTAAGCTTGCCCTCCACATCATCCCATTAACTGCGCGTTTGATCAAATTAAAGTCAAATTAATAAAACTGCAGAGAGATAGCCGCTCGGGGAAACTCCTGAAGCGTGCTCAGAGTTTCAAGTCGTCCGATCACGGGAGCTTGTGCGCTCAGGTGCCATGTGAGAGTTTGATGCAACCCAGAGGGTTTGGAGTGGCTGCCCAGGTTATGATGAGTGTGGAGACACGCCAGGTTTACTTTGGCAAAAGTCACACTTCTGACCTTATATCCCCCCCTTCATGAGACACACAGCTGGTTGCTATTAGCATGGCCCCTCCCACGCCGTTGACACGGAGCCGTAACAACATACTGCTTCACTTGACTGCGACTCTGGGGCCATATATAATCTCCCTGCCAATCTCCAACTTTCAACAGGATTGAGACATGAGTCTCTAATGTGCAATAACGGGACATTAAGTGTAATATCATGGACATAGTCATTAGCCTTCTGTATTAACTATGGACGCTTACCTATACTACATACTATATTCCAGACCTGATACTGTACATACATGTCTATATACAAGACCATCTAGACTGATCCGTGCCATTAACTGGTTCTGTGGTACAAAATGTTCACCTGGCATTGCATATATTTTGGATCTGCAGCTTGTTTGCATCTTTTTATTGTTATCTTAGACTTTTATATTGAACCCTTCCCATTTTATATTGCAACTGCTGCACAGCAATTTCCCTCCGGATATCCAAAGTTTTATCTTATCTCTTCTTGCTGCAGTTAACGTATGTGCAATGGTAAGATGGAACGATGTAGAAGCTGGTATTTGTCTCCTATTTGAACAGAAAGTAGTGGCAGAGCCTACAAAATCTGACACGATAATGTCACTTTAAGGTTCACTTAGTGTTGATATCTATCAACATGATGTTAATCAGCAGAGTTTGAGAGTGTTACGTTATTGTAGATGTTCAAATTTAGTTGTTTTCTGATCACTTTGAGAGATATTAAAAACTTTACAACATGAATAACTAGGAATACAACCACCAAAAGTGAGCAAACTTCTGCTGATGAAGATCATGTGACATTTTTTTGTCAACTACATGTTTTTCACATGGATTCTACCATTTTCTGCCATTTTTATACTGAAGAAGAGATAAAGGAGGTAAAACGATTATTGTGCTACATTTTGTTTTAAATCCAGGTCCCCCCTTTCCATTACAGTGGTGCTAAGTGTTTCATGCAAGATTTCACTTTATTTTTAAAAATAACTGCGACCACTGCAGGTGCAGCCTGCTGAGCTTTCACAACATCACGAGGTGGAACTCTCAGGATGGCTACTAACATTTACTATGGCATCACCCAAATGTGTCGATTAGCAGAACAAGAACAAAACAGACTGGAAAACAAGTCCCTCACAGCCTTCAGGCAGCCTGCTATTGCAGATTTAAACCTTACCAAAGTTATGCCATAGTGTGTCAACCACTGCAGATTTCCGACCATACTTGCATGTATTGTACATTGTTGAGACCAACTCCAATGTGCCTTTAAGTGTGCATTTTAGTTATTGTGCCTGCTGTGCAGGAATTATCAACAGGTCAGAGTCTTATGATGAAAAATGACATTAGAACGTTCGCTCGGGTGCTTTGTTTTTGCCTGACT
Source organism: Plectropomus leopardus (assembly GCF_026936395.1). Lineage (NCBI taxonomy): Eukaryota > Metazoa > Chordata > Actinopteri > Perciformes > Serranidae > Plectropomus > Plectropomus leopardus. Next base: position 8,761,130 of record NC_142189.1, read on the forward strand.
GTTTTCAACATGGCTGGGTCACAAGCGTTCTCATTTTACAGCTAAAGAGTACACTAAAATATGTCTCTGAAAACATTTGAGGTGGAAATAAGCAATGCAGTAACAGAATCTTGATTGATGTTTGATGAGCTTAGTTTGACAGTTTGACTGCAGGTCATGAGCAGTGGTTGACATGATTGACAGTGTCAGAGACTTCGCTCTGACTGATTTATTCTTTATTCTTTATTCTTGTTTCATTAGAAAGACTTTTAGGAGCCAGAGGAACATAATATTTTTCACAAATTATGTGTCTCATGTTCAACTGTATGGATATAGAGACAGATTTAGCAAATATTTCAAAAAGTAATTTTATAAAAGTTTCCACATACAGCTTTAAGTAAAGGATCTAAATACTACCAACACTTATGTATTTTATAGCTTGAGAACTCTTGAATACGATCAGCACTTTCTTCGAAAGACAAATATTTTCCACAGGAAAGAAAATGGCCATATATACAGAGGAAGTTGCTAAACCAGAAGCGAGAGGTGCAGCAGGGTAAAGATTGTCAGAAATAGCACAGAAAATATTTGGTGAAACGTGCACTGAAACCGCAGTCTAATAAAAAAGTGTTGAACACAATAAAAGCTCCAGTTGGGATTTCCCATTAACTTGGCCATGATTTAAGATGTGGAGGTCCACAGCAACAAGAGCATGTTATTCATTCTTTAACAGCATTGTTTTCCTGTGTTTAGCAGAGCAGCGAGGGGTTAGCCAGGGAGCATGGATACCACCCAACTGAAACACTAAGATTCATGATTCATGAAAAGTTTTTCAGCCACGGCAGCAGCAGAAAAATAGATAAAGGAGCCAAAATCAGCTTCATCACAGAAGCCCATACCAACACCTCTTGTATTACTTTCACGATGTTTAATTTCAGCGTAAGCAAGTGTTTCTAAAAGTGCCCAGGCTCGGTGATGTGACACCAGCGGAGTATATACACATCATTCAGGCAGCTGTGCCTTAAATTAGCATGGTGGCACAGCCTGAGTAAACATGACTATCTGCTGAGTCGAAGCCCAAACACTATCATAACACTTGAGTCCTGAGAGGTTAAGGACAACTTTTGATGGCATGTTTTCTGCACAGCCAACACCAGCCTGTCAGTGAAGTACCCTACAGACCTGTCCAAACAATGGTCCGCTCTCTTAGCAGCCTCTTCAAGTTGGTTCCATGTGTAGCTGAGCCCCCTGTTCCTCCCTCCCCCCTTTTTGCTCTTTTTTTTTCCATCCCTCTCTCCTGGTCTCTTCGTCTTCATCGGGAATAAGTGACTATATAACAAATCGGTGAGGCGGTGCGGACTGCCAAGGTCATTGGGTTTGTGAGGGGAGCTGGCTAATGTTGCCCACAGAGAGTATACCATGCCAGTTTGAGCGGGTTCCAGCTCTCGTATTGCTAGAGCTCAGTTCCACTCCAGCCGGAGCTCAAATACTTCCTGTGCCCTCCAGATGGATAACAGAAACCCCGTTTAGCGGAGTATCGATCCACCACACTGCCCCCCACCAAGGACTCGCTTCTCTCAGATTAATATACCAACACTCCCTCTATTCCAACTTTCTCAGTAACAGGATTATTATGGGCTGGTATTTATATTGTTGCTGCTTACTGCATTTAAGGTAAATCAAGACCTCATGCAGGTGTAACAGTGTGGTGTCTTATCAATAAAACCATAGCGATTACTTTTTGATGGTGTAATCTTAATTAAAGTGCGTGTTTTAGGGGCTCCAAGTAGCTCAGTTGGTAGAGCAGGCGCCCCATGTACAGAGGCTATGTCCCTGCCTCGCCTCGCCCTGCAGGTTTGATTCCGGCCGCAGCCCTTTGCTCCATATCATCTCCTGCCTCTCCCCCCCTTCACACTTAAGCTGTCCCATCAAATAAAAGCAAAAAGCCCAAAAAATAATCTTAAAAAAAAAAGTGTGTTTCGGAGATTGCACATGCCCACTCCCTATTTTTAGCTCCACTGTGGCCTGCTCCTACAATCTGTACAGTGTGACTTTTACTTTCTTAATGCTTGGGATTCTTTTTATGTTGTTAATTTGTAAATTTCTTTCATGTGTGCAGCTCATAAACTTCAAACTATTCATCCTGCACTATGCTCACACATTGCAACATGACTGCCGATGCTCGCAGCCTTGTAAGAAAAAACCTGTCACTAACATCTGCTGCAGGTCTTGAGGTGGCTGCGGACCCCACGCAGACCTCTACTCTAGTTTCTTCTTTGGTTTTGTGGCTAAAACTGCTCATGCTCACAACTTACTTCCTCTTTCTGTTGATGTCAAGCGGTTTGTTGCTTCTGTTGAAAATGTAAAAGACACTTTCTATTTGTCCACAAAAGTTCTGACACTTAAAAACAGTATATTGTAACAAACTGGGTGACATGTTTAGAGTTCATCTTATGAGTGTTACTGTGTTTAGAGATGTTGGTTCAGTTCAGTTCAGTTAGAGGAATAAGTATAAAAGGACTATTCATTTTCGGTGCTTTTATTAGAATTTCCTGTGTCAGTAAACATCAGGTTTAGATGCTGTGAAGCCTGTGAGTCATTCATCTCCCTGTGGCAGGGATTTGTGTGAGAGTATCTGTGAGAGTAAGAGGGAGTGTTTTGTTATTCTTTTCTGCACGTTTGTTGAGCTTGAGTTTGCCTGAATGTGGGAGTTTTAGCATGAGGCTAGTTGAGAGCTAACCGCATATCTAATGGGTTTTGTTGTACATACCAGGCCGATGCATCTGCACATCAACATGATGCTACCACAGTAAAGCCTTATTAAAAAAATGTTAGAGTAAAAATGGAGAACAATGAAGATGATCTACTGTAATTTTGTGGGACTTCTTTCCATCTCATTTAAGACCACCTTTAAGAAGTTAAAGCAGTAACTAAAACTATAATCATCTATCAGTCAATCTGTCTATCTATCTATCTGCATATGAATGCATAATCTGTAGGCAACTAGACAAGAAACTGGTATCAGAAGCATTTTGGTTTCCATTTGTAGTCTGAGTAGTATTGACCAATCACGTTTGAGCAGGCTTTAGTTGCATGCAGGTAAACAGGCCATGTCGAGAGCAAAATGCAGAAAGTACTTGCTAAAATGCAATCTCGGAACTTATCATCTTTGTATGCATATATTTATATATATATATATATATATATATATATATATATATATATATATAGTATCTGCTGTCATATGCAGATATCTGTTTTTAGAGATTTTCCAGAATGCCGTCTGGACCTTAACACCTACACCTCAAGCTGCTATCTCACTGTAAACAATAACAAGCGCACTGAAGAGGAAGTCTTGGCCCAAACAGCTGTTATACAGATATTCATTGGTTTCACTAGAACCCCTGAAATGTTGGCCATTGCCTCTGGACGCTAAATTGTTATTGGACTGATGGGTTCAAGATTGCACTTTCATAGAGTTAGGGGACTCACAAGAACCAGATTCAAAACATACGGTGAGATACTATTACTCCAGAAATGTCTTGCTCCTACACTTCCCATGATGCAACTGAATTGCATCTTTGTATCGGCCCTCTCTGCTTGGTAAACCCTGATAACATTGTTGGGGTTATTCATTCATACTTGATAAAGCCAAAGCTTTTAGAAACGTTTTCACAGACTGACTAATACTGTAATGATCCTCGTGTGTTAAATTGGTGGACTGCCCCTTTAACGGCCTTCATTATCTGTCCCTTAAAATCAGAAACATTACTCACATACGGCCGCCTCATCTTGCTTTAATTTTACATTCTCACACAAAACAACACAATGAGTGCAACATGATGGGTGTTGACACTTTAATGTGTCTAGCTTTTAAACATTTTTTTTAAATGACCTACACGCAGATGTTATAAAGCAGACTTGTTAGAGAACCTTGATGGTAGTTATCAAACAATTTTGGGCATTTGGCTTGAATCATACAGGGATGATTAATTGACAATCTATTACTCGGTCCTTACGAATTTAATCGATAGGCTATGAAATGTTGTCAATGTACGTGCAATATGTTGCTTTAAGTTTTGAATGAGAAAAAAAACGCATTTGGTGTTTGAAATTAGCAAAGTTTTCATGTTTTTTTCAAATAATGATTAATCAATCGTTAATTTTACTGATTAATCGATTAAGGAAAGTGCTTACAATTTGCAACCCTAATCAAACAGGTAAAATCTGAAATTTTGATTTGTGTCCTGCCCTCTGTGTTCACCACTGCATCATACTAATCCTGAGCAGCAGATTGGGGTGCAGAGGTGCAGACCTGATTTGTAAGACCAGTTTTGAACCTTTTACACCAAAAGCTAAGAGGGTTATCCCAGATCTGCGCTTCAAAGTGAAGTAAGAGATCCTAGACGCGCAGATCAGGTGAATACAGAGTGCAGACTCAGTTTGTAAAGAGCTCTGGGCACGACGCCATCCACCTGGCAGGGCCCCCGACGGGGAGGCGGCCACAACAGAGACCTGCCAGCTCCCAACAGAGGCTCGTTGCCAGGAGACGAGTCGCTCCTCCCCGGGCTTTATTTACTGCACTCCTCATCAAGGTCATAGCCGGTGTCTCTGCGGCCGAGAGAGGAGCGAGAGAGACACGTGGCTGAGAGAGAGAGACAGATAGGACTAAAGTGCAGAGAGTGGAGGGGCGGCTAAGTGATATTGTTAATCTCCATCTTGGACTAAAAACTACCTGTCAGCATCACTCTTTCACAACAATGCCCCCCTGATTTATATCATCTTTATATGCTAAAGTAATCTACCGCTGCACTGTGGCTGCTGCAGGTTCAACTCTGCACAGTCAGTTTGCATTAAGGATGGTTATTTTAGAGAATTTTTCAATTAATCATCATTTCAGAAAACATTTGTTATAGTTATTTCAGGAAAATCCACATATTTTAAATGATAGCAAAAAGTGTAAAGTCATGCTTCCTGTTCCTGTTATTACTGTGCCCTTGTCAACAAAATTAACATAATAAGGGCAACTAATGCTTGTTTTCATAATGAATTAATCTGGCATTTATTGTCTCAGTTAATTGTTTTGTCTATAAAATGTAAATAATTGACGAAAAATTCATTCAGTAGCTTTTTTTTGTTCTGACATACAATCCAGTCTTATAATTGCTCATTTAAAGGCTACTTAAGACAAAGAGTAGTAGTAAATATTCACATTCGAGAAGCTGAACACAGATAGTGTTACAGATTAATTTTCTGTTAATGGACCAACTTAACTTTAATACTTTAAGGAAGGTACAATGAAAAGACTAACTGCACTTGTATGTATGTACAAAATATAATTATTTTTTTAGTAATTGATTACTGTGAGTTGTTTTTGTTTTTTTAAGTGCAGCTGCTAGAACCACACTGATAAATCAATTAGCTGTCTGATTCCAGCCTCTTAAATGTTATTTTTTTCTGGTTAAATTATCCTGTTTTGACAGTACTGGATATCTTATGTTGTGGACAAAACAAGACATCTGAGGATGTGGTGTTGGACCTTGAGAAACATTGATTGAGATTTGTCACCACTTTCTGACATTTTATGGACCAAACAACTAATTAACTAATCAAAAAAATAATCGACTGATTAATCAACATTGAAAATAGTCAGTAGCTGCAGCCCTAACAGCTGCCTGTTTTAAATCCTACTTTGGTCACATGGTGCATTTTGCACATTCAAATGTCAACTTGTTGTTCATACTGAAAGCACATTTAGTATGCAACACTGAGACATTCAAAGACATGAAATATGCATGCATAACAGTAAAATATGTAGTATGAGATGAACATCTACAGCATATAATACTGTAGTATCATGACAATGATTTACACTGCCATGATATTTATTAGTGTCTTTCCTTCACTGCTGCAGCATGAATGCAACACGTTTAGCCTCAGTGTTACTAATCCTGGCAGTGTCGGTTCCACGCTCACTGTGTTGAGCTGCACAGACCCTCTCAGTCTGACATCCATTTTCAGTTCATTACTCAACATCTTGTACTCGTCACATGCTCACGACTTTCCCTGCTGGATTGGCAGAGAGCAGATAGATCAAAAGATAGCCCAGCCGAAACAAGCAGAAGCCAAAAAAAACTCACATTTCGTTGGGCGCTCCAGTTTCCGCCTCCCTCGTTTCTTGCGCGGCGGCGTCAGGCAGTCGTCCTTTTCTTTCTCCGAGTTCTGGTCTTCCCGGCTGTGCAGGAATCCGTTCTCCGGGGACGGGCTCAGGCTCTGACCCTGGGAGCTGTCCTCTGCCCGGTAAGAGGAAGGGTCTCTGGGGATCCCGTTCTCCACTTCCCTCTTCTCCTGTTTGGGGAAGCAGGCGTCGGACGTCCTGTCTCTATGCCCGCCCATGTTTCCATTGTGGACCTGTGCCATGGACGGCCTACCCAGCCCAATGTAGCTGTTGCCCACGCCCACGCTGCCTTTGAGAGCGCCACAGCTCTCAACCTGCAGGCAGGGGAAGAGGAGGTTGAAATGTTAACATCCTGGCAATCTATCAGCTTCAGAGGTTGTTATTGCAGGAGCAGTTTGATGCAGTTTGATGTTCTGAAGGTGTACAACAGTGTTGGGCCTGTTAGCAGTTGTAACATATCCCCGGATTTATTGTAGCTGGCTGTGCAATAAATGAAACTCTTCAGGAAATGTTACAAATCATCCAGCACGCTTGAGAAAAGGTCATCGCTGCGAGTAACAATAAAACAGCTGGCACTATCAGACTGAGGATAAGCACTCTTCAGCCTCTGTTGGCTAAATGGGCTATTTGACAAAAAATGTGAAATAAAGCATTCATCCAATTCATATTAGATAAGCTTAATTTCATCCCTTGAGCCTCCTCAGCTCTATCTAGACAGAATCAAACATGCAGCTCAACTTCTACACTTATTAGCCAGTAAATTATGGCATTTCCCATTCAGCTCTGTTAAACTAGAGTTGTAAACTTCAAAGCTGTGCCAGTAAATCTGCCGCACAGCCATTAACTCGCAAGTAAGGAAGGGATTACATTCAAGTTCATCAGGTACACTGCTGCGCGTCCTGTAGTTGTGCATTACAGCAGCACGGAAATATGTCAAGAATGTTGGCTGTTTGACAACAAAGAAGTTTTTCACTCCGTCCAGTTTGGAACGCCCAGTTAAACTATTTCATTCTATGCAGAGGAGTGAATTCAAAGAGAGCGGACTCTATCTAAAGCTGTGGTTTAAGTTGCAGTGGCAGACATTCGGCTCTTACACCGTGCTTTAAATAAGCACCAACTGTCTTGGAAGACCTTGAAAAGATTCATTTCAACTACACAAGTTTGAAAAAATGTGATAGTGTCTCTGTTCCAGCCTAAAAATAGCCCTAAAAACACACTTTCTCAGACAATCCCATTACTGGGTTACTGGGAGCAGAAAGTGGAGCATGTCTTGTGAGATCAGACTGTCAACACTGATGAGAGCAGCACTGAAGCTTTCATCTCCTGTAGATGTAGGTACAGCAGTTTGCATTCAAGGCAGGTGACTGCAGCGCCTCAGGAGGCATCTGTCTTTCAGCAGACAATATTTAACAAACACAAGATCCTGCACTTGAAGTTAAAAGGTCAAGTGTAATCCCATTTTTGCAGATTGAAATAAGAAAAAAAATGTAAAACTGCTTTTTATGTGACCCAGAGTCTTATAAAACATTGTGTAGTGAATTATGCAGAGGAGATTTGCAAAATAAACTTCAGAGTTGTACTGTACTGTAACACAAAGCTACATCGCGTCGAAGTCGGTCTTTAAGCATTACCCGCAGGCCGCAAAACTCTAAATGACTTCATCGCCGTAGTAGCTGAGAACAAATTAACTGTAAATGTTGAACAGTTGCACTCATTCAAACAGAGGCACTCCAGTAAATCTGTTTGACACGATGAATGAAAACAACAAATCCACAGCTCAGACATTATTAATATTCACACTCAATTCATAACTGGAAAAAGAAGTTATGGTGTGTGTGTGTGTGTGTGTGTGTGTGTGTGTGTGTGTGTGTGTGTGTGTGTGTGTGTGTGTGGGAGAGAGAGTTTAGGCAAACAGACACAAACACAAAGTTAAACACGTGCAAAAACTCAGGCAATTTGCTCACACAGACACTACACACCACTGTTGTCGAAAGAATTACGCAACAGATTAGTGACCCAGTGAACTACATGAGGCCCCTGCCAGAGGTCAAAGGTCACAGTCAGTAAATTAGGCAGCTCAGAGAGGCAGACAGAGGTCAAAATAAAACACTGGCTACCTAATCCAACTTGCTGCTGCTGCTGCATTGAACATATCAAATGTTTAATGCATATTATGTTTAATAAGCGGTTAAAGCTGCATTAATCGATATTTTCATTATAACAATGGAACAAATGACTATGTATAATGCGAAAGCCATCACTTGTACTGACAAACCCACAGATAGCTATTATCCAACAGTTTCCCACAGCTCGACAGGAACATTTAGTGTGTTTCAGCTCATTGTTTTGGTGTTACGGTCCACAAACTTGCTGCTGCTTCTGTTTCATTTCCAGCTGCATCCCTTAGCTGTTTGTAGCAACTGAGGTCTGATAAACTCTCTGTACTCTGCTTAGCACCAAACAGCAGACAGACAGAGTTAGCTGGTGAACATTGTGGATCACCAAAAAAGGCCAGATATTTATCTCAGGAGTGGATGGAGCCCAAAGAAGCACTAAAATGAGTGTTCTCTATTCATAAAATTGCAAATCTATATTTATATTTGAGGGTTAATGTTTTTTTTTCACTTGCTTAAAGTCAGTTTTTACTTGCCCCCAAGTAATTGTTTTATTTATCAGCTGTTATCAAATAACAACAATGATTAAAGTTAATCGTCATGAAAAACAACCCCAACTATCTGCTTTGCTCTCTAACGCTACCTTGATCAACTCCTGTTTCCAGGATTATTAAAATGCTGGCTTTCACTTCTGCTCATAATCTTTGTATTTCATCTCCTGCCATGTTCTCACAAGTGCCTGATTAGTACTGCGCATGTGCAACTCTCAATTGAGTTGAGAATGATATGGATCACTTCTTAGCTACTTAAATCATCAGCTCTAGAAAAAAAACCCATTGTAAAGTATTTCGTTTTTACCCATCCTTGATCGAGCAAGTGAGTTGCTAGATTTACGATCCCAATGTTGCATTTTACTTGCAGTCGGGCAAATTCTTATTGCTGCGCCCAGTATTTGTGAGTTTGGAGACATACTTGATGTTTAAACTTGCGTTCGCGTACACGTCCGGCTGCATCATGTGTTTTTGCATATATACTTGCCTGTACACGATGCATGTTACTGGAGGATACCTCTCGAGGGCACACAAGAGAGCTCAGGTCGTATATAACTACCGGATGTGTGGGATGTCAGCAACAGACATGGTGACTCTAGCGGAGGTTACTATCATGGTAATGCTGACATCAAGGCAGAGGATGCATGGCAGCCATAATTGTGCGCGTTAATAGCAAGTCTATTTCCAGCCTAAGACTGCTGTATATGATGAAGTTACATATTATTAGCATCTGAATTTCACAAAGGTATTTGCTTATGATGTAATTAAAGGTGGGGTGATTTAAAAAATACATCATAATAAAGCCCCCCTCCAATGAAAATAAAGTTTTTAACCTTGTTAACGTCCCATATTTTGTATGTTACAAGACAAATCATGAGAGAAATAAGTAGTCAACGCCATGGTTTAGCATTTCCACCTTGGAAATGCAGTGTACCAATGACAGTCTCAAACATACAATGTCAGACACATGGTTTCATACATCACATATCTAAGGAACCAATCTTATCAATTTTTGAAATGAGCAGTATCAGAGGAAAGGCCAAGTATAGCTATGTGTTGGTATTTTGCAGGCTGTTTTACTTTCATTTTAGCTTGTCCGAGCTGGCGATCATGAGCAAGGTTTATTTATTAGCAGCACATTATTAGCTGTTTGATAATGCAGTTAAGCTGCAGTCTCATGTAATATATTACTGTTACATTTCTAACGTTGTAGAGAGTGATGAGCAGAGTCGAAAGTGAGCAGGTACGCTGAAGCTGCAGGCGAGTGACAGAGGGTTTAGTGCATATAGAAGCAGGGACTAACTTGCTTATTCATAGATCCTTGCATACTAAATCAGGCAAAAGTGTAGTTATATATGAGACATTGTAGAGCATGTATGGAAAATAGGCAATGAAGGGAAAAAACTTCTATCATATGTAAGTTTAATGAATAGAGATGAGTTGTTTGGGGTTTAATCGATGCCAGGAGAGGAACTTTGAGAGAGAAATAGGTGCAATGAAAACATTTTTTTTTCATTTACACCTCTGCCTTCAAACATATTTACTTACATTTATTCATTTATTGATCAGTAAGTTCTTAATCAATCTTACACATGAAACTTGGCCTTGATATGTGGAGCCAGTTTGTCTTAAAATATACAGTAGTTTTCACTCTTACAGGCTTTAAGGCAGCATTTTTATTGATCCCATGGGAGGATCGGTGTAAATATTATGTTATGGATTTAGTGCAGATTCAGTGCTCAAACATGTAACAAGCTGACCATTTATTAACCTCCCTCAGACTAACTGAAGACATTAAATTTTACAGCCTTTAACCATGATAGTAAAAAGAAGCAGGGTCAGTTAACATGAAAAAGATAAAACCCTGTGAAGAGAGGTGAATGAATAAATGCTTTACTTTGGGTGGCTTTTTTCGAGCAGTAATTCAACATTTTCTATGATGAACTAGTTTGACCTTGTCCACATCTGTGTGCTTTATCGGAAAAAGCTAAATTCTTTAACAGCTATCCACAAACTTCCCCTGACATTTAATAAGGAGAACAAAAAAACTGAAAACTCTCATTCATGTCAGAGTATATTCAAGATTCAAACTGAAATCATGCCCCAAAGACAGCATATTATGTTTGCAAATATATTTCTACTCATTCAGAGAAGAATATCAACAATGAAACACCTATGTGGCTGGAGTGTCATGCACATGTGGTCAATCCCCCACAGCTGTAAAAACACTTGCTAAGACGCCCTGATTCTGAGTTTAGCTTTTCTTTATTTGCTACAGGTAGTAACACTTTAAATACACACGGACTACATTTACATGCACAAAATATTCAGTTTTGTGGCCCTTAATCTAAAAAAGACAATATTCCTCCAAAGCTGATTTTATAATAAAAATAAGTTTTCCACTAATATTCCTGTTTACGCGGGGACACCACTTTGTTGCCCTAATATGTCGTTTATCATGTAAAACTGTGGAATGGCTAGAGCACTTGGGTTTTCCACTGCTGGTTGACTTGTTCCATGCAAAAACAGCCTCCCTCTTTCATTCCCTGAATCGCCTTCTTGAAAAGATCAGCATCATAATATATTTTACAAAGCCGAAAGCCTGAAGATATCCAAGGATTCAAAATGTTTAAAAGTAGGTGTGTTTCTCCCTCTGCTTTTCTTTTTCGCATGGATCTCTACACCAGACTTGCAAACTTTTGGCAGTTTGGTTTGTGCACAACACACAGTTGACCATGAACAGGCAAGAGGCCGCATGTCGCAAACTGCAGTAAAGGCCCCAACTGAGACACATATTCCGAATCTACTGTATACATGTCCAAAGAATGCTATTTAAATCTGAATAATACCAGCATGTCCCACATGTCTTATAGGAAAACGCTACATTTAGAAAAGGGCCTAATACATTTAAATGGAATATGCTGTTTACATGACCTGCATCAAAATCAGAATATTGTCATATTCTGTATTATAGCTGAGAATTAGTGTGCATGTAAATGTAGTCACTGACACAAACTGGTATAACCCCTTGCTACAGTACATCGTCTGTAAATATCCCTTTTTGGGTTTGTTGACACTGTGAGAATTAATTAACAGAAGTTTATGCAAATGATAACATCTCAGAGAGAAAAAATACCGAAATACATGTCGGCCCAAGAGTCATTATTAAATCAGGGCTTTTAACTGCAACAGACATCACAATCAGACTACAAATGATGTAGTTAAACACAGTGGAAGCTTTGCGATGTTTATGCATGAGTACAAATTAGTGCATTTGGTGTTTCTGGAGGCTAAAACAACACCTCAGTTTTTATTCAGAAGGTGTTGATAGGGGTTCTCTTGTGCAGCTATTCAGAATTTTTTTTAGATTCTTTCAACAAAAACATAGAATGTTACAGAAATTTGCAATGTTTCACCCAGACTTTTACTGTTAATACCATCAAGTGACTCGAGACCATGTATGCTCAAAACAAATTAACAAACAAACTTGTTAACCTTTGTGCTGTACACAAAAGCACTTGATTGTGCTGCTGAAAAGTCTGCTTTTAGAGAGGGGGGAAAGCATACTGACTCATCTTCACACACCTGGACTATCACTGCATGAAGTGGGCCTGACTGTCCAACTGTCAGTTTTAAAAAGTTAAAACCGCAGTCCTAGCAATCGATTGTTTGCAATCACCTGATTTATGTAACACTCAAAATTCAGACTGAGGGCTGGAAATTATAAATCTACAGTTAGTACTGTGCTTATTCGACCTGGAGGAAAGTGTCTTCATAAAAGGTTTCGATAAACCTGCACGCAGCAGGTATTGTCAGAAAATTGAAACTCTGGATGTTTTTGAAAGAAATCAAACCAATTTGCTCAGATTTCAAAGGGTTAAACAGCTTGTGAAAGGCGTCTGAACGCAGCTCAAGAAAACTGATCGCAATCCAGATTTCAGAAGGTTGATGTGTGGTTCGGCTCAGAGCCACATCAGTACTTATTGACTGCCGTCTTTCGAATGATCAGACATGCACTTTGTTTGAAGGATAGTAGGGCACGGCTACACTCAAACCGGGGGTGGTCAAACACACTCCCATGTCCGATAAGTTGAACCTTTCTCTCTCAAGCTGTAATTTTTCAGCTATTTCTGTCACTTTGTCGACACAATGAATGCCCTCCAGAAAAAGGTCATCTGAAAATATGTGCATTTATTCCATATCTAAAATATAAATCGCATCTCGTCCCTTCTCCGTGACTGTAAGGTTTTCACCCCACAAGTTGAGACGAGTGTGGGCATTTTGAACAGCTGCCTTCAAAAGTGGTTGGATTTTTTTTGCCTTTCGTTTCACATGAATGAAACGTGCACTGCTTCTTACTGAGCATAACCGAACAATAAACCCTTTAGACCAGCGCGGGACATTAAAAGTTTTAACTAAGACCCCACCTAAAGAAATTGTCTTAGGACTGTAATTTTCTTGAAGTGCATCGATTCGCACTTCCTTTAACAATTTTAGAGTTATTTCACGAAAAGCACTACTGAGTAAAGCAGATGAATAAAATATGCAGTTATTGCGCTCAACCTATCATCTGATTTTGTCTTTAAGCTATTTTCAGCAAGTATATTGAAAAAATGATCACTGTCAAATAATTATGGATGGATGGATGTAGTTGTAAAATGTCTGATCAGCACTCACTGGAAACTGCTTGCGCTTTCTTCCAGGCTTGCCAACTTTGCAAGAGGCACTGCTTTTAGCTGACTTCTCCTCCGTCATCAGGTCCATGTCCAGTATTGTGCTTTCACCCTGTCAATAAAAACAATACATCATGATTTGGAGTCAGTATACAGTGACACCCCTTTCCCACCAAAATTAGCTCGTCCATGCAGATTTTTCAAACATAGGTAAACCCGCTTAATACAGGCGATAGATTGTATTCCTACTGTCAGTAAATGAAGCGCTCCAGCACAAGAGTCTGCCTCTCTGTCAGCAAGCATATGTGTGTGTGTGGGTTGTTTTGTTGGTGTGTCCATGGGACGTCACGGCCAGGCATGAGAGCAGGTAAACAGTAGACAGCAGCAGGAATAGAGGTCTTTTGAAAACTTTTGAGTGGTTTCTTGTCTTCATATCTTTTACTTAAGTCTCTCTTAAGTAACTAGGTGCAGACTAAGTTGGAACAATGTTTGAGTGCTACTCGGGAGGAGATGGAGGGTAATTATTGATGAGCTGAAATTACCATGTTCACCCGGGTGTTGTATTCCAATCTGCCGATCAGAGCCAGAGGCAATAAGAACCTGTGTCTACTGCAGAGTCATTTGACCTGCGTTTGGTTGCCATTCGCATTCTCATTGCATTAAAAAGCCAGAGTAGCCATATTTTTATGCAGCGGGAATAAGGCTTAATATTTGGAATAACAGTGCCCATAATCAATCAGAATGTCAAATTAAAGTTTCAGACCTGCACAGAAACATCTTTTCAGGTTATGAAAGACTGTACTCATGCTCGCAGTTAGCTAAGTTTCACCTCGACCAAAGATGCATCAGGAGCAATACTAGATCTGCAGGACACACACAAAACTGCAATACACTGAAACACTTGAACATTAGGGGCGGGGTGGGGGGACAGCAGCGGGTCCTTGAGTGTCTTTGGCTGAGTGGACAATGAGATAGATAGAAATTGAATGGCACGTTCCTTTGAACTAGGCTGAAGTGAAAGCTCCGCGGACGCAGCACTGACCTTCCACAGACAATCCCCTCTTGACACCGTTACAAAGACGTCGACCGGCCCCCACCTTCCCCTGCTGCAATTTCCCTTTGATTAATAAAACTGTCTACCCCCGTGAACAAAGCTCCATGTCCGCCACCACCAAGTACCCCTGGGGTTGATGGGAGAAAAGATGATCCTAATGTAGATGCTTTGAGTTTCAATATTGACTGAATAGGACCACCAGCACCAGGTCTGAATGCAAATGAGATTGCAAGGCCGTTCCTGACAGCTGCGGTGGGGGGCGAGGGGCTGGGTCCTTATTAAATTCCTTCAGTATTGAATGTGAGATTCCCCCAAAGATAAATAGGCTCTCCACACTGTCAGGCATCCTGCAACCACGTCCCTCTGCTGACATGTTGTTAAGAACGTTTATTTAGATCTTAGCCACTGTGGCGAGGGATAACATGACAGAAGATTACTGTAAGATGACACTGTCTTTTTTTTTTAAGTTTTTTTTTCTTTTATGGACAGGACAGTTTAAGCGTGAAAGGGGGAGAGAGAGACGGGGCGACACGCAGCAAAGGGTCGAGGCCGTAATCGAACCCGCGGCCGCTGCGGTGAGGATACAACCTCTGTATATGGGGTGCCGCTCTATCCACTGAGCCACCAGACACCCAGATGACATTGTCTGTATATAATGGATGGTGTTAAATACAGCAACACAGTTCAGTGACTGAATTAGAGAAGAAAGGAGGGGAGAGAGACAAGGGACATTTTTAGTACAACACTTA
This sequence comes from Plectropomus leopardus, assembly GCF_026936395.1. Taxonomy (NCBI): domain Eukaryota; kingdom Metazoa; phylum Chordata; class Actinopteri; order Perciformes; family Serranidae; genus Plectropomus; species Plectropomus leopardus. The sequence goes on from NC_142189.1 coordinate 8,776,428, forward strand.
CACTGCATTTTAACATGATACAATATCACTGTGCTGCAGGCTGCGGAGAAATCAGTGGTGTATTTTAGACTTGTGTACCCATGCCTTTAAGTTTCAGTTATTTTTGTAACTTATATGTAAACATCCTAATTCTATATTTCAATTGAACATTGTTCTCTCAAAACTGCAACTGAGGCCACAAAGTCCATTGAGTAGCTGCATTAGAGCTTTCAGTCTTTTCAGACAATCTTTATCAGCAGATGGGGTTTGCCACTTGTTGTATTTCTGTAAATCTTTTTTTTGCCCATGGTTTTTCTGGCTGTTATTTTGCTGTAATTGTTTTATTTTATTTTTTTGTATTTTTTTCTCTCTGCTTTTGTCATTTTGGTTCTTTTCATTGTACATTTTCCTTTTCTAACATTTTGAACAAAAAGATCTAAACTTTTTGGCAAACTCCATCTGCTAATGAAGATCATGTGATATGATCAAAAGCAACTAAATGGGGCTTGAGATGGGTTTTTCCTGCTGTTTCCAAGGTCAAGAATGAACTAAGAACCTCACATTTTAAGCCAGCAGGGATGAAAAGTCAGATTTTTTGATGCTAGAGGGTCAACAATAAAAAATAATCACTGATTAAATATTGACGGTTAGAGTAATGTGTTAATGCTGTCAAAATGTGTCACCCTATATAAATGTTATGAAGTAAGCAGCTCTGATTGTTATCAAAATATGTAACCTAAGATACTAAAAGCTATACAATTTACACTCTGAGAAATAAAGGTGCTAACTAGAACTGTAAAGAATTCGGCTTGTGCCAAAGAGAACCCTTTTTAGTTTAGAGGTTCAACAAAGAACTCTTCTATGGTGCAACAAGGATGTCGTATCATCATTGGAGGTTGTTGCACAATGCACAGTGGAAGTAAACAGTAGTAGAAAAACAGCAATCACAGTCATCACCTGCGAGCTTTTGTTTCTGTAATTAAAGATGTTTATCCTTATCCAAAAAGAAGCGTGGATCAACTATCAATCAGACCATTTTAAGCTCTTTTTTCCAATGACTTGTTGCCTTCTTCTCACTTTCTCTCCAGTCTGTAGAAAATGACACCCCCACCTATGCTGTCATGGTTCAAACTTCAGGTTAAGAAAATGTGTGCTATTTGGTTCCAGCTGAGAGCTAACTTTTCGGGTTCTCAACCAATTTGTTTTCAGTCGAAATGCTCTTAATGACTGAAAATTAAGTGCAGGAACAATATGAAAACCATTCCATGTTGGTGAAAAGGGGTATCAGAGGGTTTTAGCGAGAGCAAAATGATTACATCTAAAACCACCTGTAAAAGGTTCCACCCAGAAACCCCTATGAAGGGTTCAGTAGAGACTCTTTCTATGGAATAAGTGTTCCATCCAGAACCCTTTCTTGGGCTTCTATCCAAAACCTTTCCACCTTGTAAGGGTGCTAACAAAAACTCACTCAGGGGGTTCTATTGAAACCAATTTATATTCTCAGGGATTTATCTAGAATCCATCCAGGGGGCTCTAAACATAAAAAAAAGGTTCAAGTAAGCATTCTCTGGAGGAACTTGCTTCTGGGTAGAACCTCAGCCCTTCAGGGAGAACCCTTTTGAATCCTCTATTCCTAAGAATGTGGAACTTGAATATACATGACAAAATAAATAGCATAACCACCTGACTTGCCACAGTCACCTTTTTTTTGTAACAGCAAAGAAAATACAGCTTTTGACATGGCAAAAATACAACAAACATGTCTGACTGGGTCACATAATCTGACAGGTTACAATATATGTTGTAACACTGGCCAGAGACATTTCTGTCGCCTCATCGTCTTCTCTCTCTTTTTTTTTTATCAGCTGTGCAGTAAAAAAAAAAAAATGTCATAAAACATTCTTAAAAATTGGACAACCGCTCTTACTAAAAGATAGAGAATGTTCATAAACACAGACAGGGATTTCAAAGGTCAGGCTATGTTACGTCCTGAGAGTGTTAGCTGCTAAGATGGAATAAATCCATCAACCATTAGTGTCCTAGGGTGATAAACTGATTTGCATAAAGAGATAGATGCAGGCAGAGTAACTGATGCTGTGATTAATGGGCACGGGGTTATAATTGATAAATATCGCAGGAAAGAACATTCATCACTGAATTTATGGATGAAAATACAGAGGTTACCGCCAAGCCTTTTAAAGGTTATTGTAAATGTAGATATCGATGCTTTTGTGAGAGGACGTGTTTTGCAGATGGTGCCGGTTCATTGTGTGATTACTAATAGAGAGCCTGGTGCTTCTTTTTTTTTTTTTTTTCTTACAGGGCGGCAGAATTTGCATAGATAATGGCACGTTTTGAGTGCAGTCTGGTGTGCAGGCTCATTTGGGAACCACTTACATGGATGACACAATTCAGTGGTGCCTGGCTATCTCTGCAGGAACAGCCTACATGCACCACGCCGCTCATCCAATTCCCAACCCACGAGCTCAGACACACTGAATAGAAATAACACGCCATTTTCACACACAGCTTCACCCCAATATTTTCTAGAAAAAAAAAACAGAAAACCCTGAAATATGATTTGTTGTTGCCTCGAGTGAACTCTACTACATTGTCAATATCTCTGCACTATTTCCGTCTGGGTAGCCGGTTATTTAAGGCAATGTCTGTTGCCAGGCAACAAGACTAAGGGCAGTACTGTGTAATGGGAATGTAGAGGAAGAGGACAGATCCCCCCCAGTAAAAAAAAAAAAAAAAAAAAAGCTGTAGAGCCATTCCAGCTCCAGCTCAACCTACACCAGCCAACGCCCACGTCACCAACCACCATTACAACAGCGAATGTCACATAATACAGCTGCATCTCGCCACAGCCGCCTCAGTGATGCTGCCATCGCTGCCTCTGTGGAGCATCAGTGATGCTGCAGTTACGCACATGCTGTAATAATGAGTCTGTCTGCATCATAAAAGGTGACATGGCACTCCACATGCTGTCACATCTTTCAATAAAAATCTTACTTTTTCTTGAATCAAGAAAAGTAAGTGTTAAGATTGCAGAGATCAATAAGGCATTAGCTTGACAGATTGATTTACTCTGTTAATAAATTGGGGATTTAATGGGCTTTGACCTGAGGTGACTGCACGAACCACACACCTCTTATTGCAGGGCTCCATCAATGTAACATCAGTGTAATATCACAGATCAAAAACACACTCATGCACGCTTTATAGATATTTTAGGAAAACACTAAAAGCCACACTGTATTGCATCATTGCTGGATGAGCCCAGGAGTGACTAATCTCCTTTTAAATCTGGTGTGTTTGAGAGCTGTCAAAAAATAGCATTTTGCAGCGATGGAGAGTCAAATCCAAAATTAATCAACAGCTTAGCTCAAGTCGTTCAAAAAGCCAAAACATGACTGAATGAACTCTTCGAACCCACAGGCAGTGAAGTTAAAAAAATCCTGAGTCATTCAACAACATACCAAGCTTCAGAGGAGCCTCATAAATACCTTAAAAGAGATTCCCAAGGCGCACTTTTATATTTCACACGCTTTTCTTACCATTCTGTTTCCAGGTGAATCAGCGTAGTCTGAGCCTTTGAATGAAGTGGTGTTGGTGTTGGTGACAGTGTTGGACGGCATCGTTGAGAGTCTTGTGGCGCTTATGGGTGATGTGTGATAATGGGGCGATGTGGATGAGGTGGAAATAAACTCAAAGGAATACAAAAAAAAGAAAAAGAAATGAGAGATGATCCCTCTTCTCTCCGCTCTCCTGGAAGATAAAGGAAGAAAAGTGACAATCAGCTCATTTTGCATTAGTGGTGTGATGCTTTTATTCACAGGAGAGCAGAGTTTCATGCTGCAGTGGCACATTTTCTTCATATTTCCTCAAATCACTTCTTTTAAATCTATATTTTTCTGTCATAAAGAGGTTTTTCTTGAGCATCAGATTTCCTTTGTTGAGTCCTCGTCATGTATAGGAACCACACAGGGCCTCTATAGGATACTGTATGGCTACTATTGCCTATAGGGCCTAGGCCACTTTTCTACACCACATCGATGTATCAGTGTACAGTAGTCGACATCAAATGGCTGCTTATGTGTGCCTAATAACCTGAGCAACGCTCCAATACAAGTCCAGCATGCTTATGTTGTTTTTTTAAATTAATAATATTTGATTTCACCTCAAGAGTCTGGGTTAAAGTTACTCCAGCAGTCAACCATGCGCACACAGCGGAGCCACAGTTACGCTCGTAAAATGTGCACACAAAAAAGCCTATATATCTATATTCATATAGGATGTGTTTAATTACCCCTAAGGGTTATATCAAAACTGATGTCAGTCGGTTCTGATTAATTTAATAGGCTGTTAAGTCTTAGATACTCGCAAATAATTGCAGGCAGCATCCAGAACGTGTAATCTTGAAAAAATAATTTATTATTTGGCCACACAGGCGTTTAATGTCACCGCATATCCACGCACATCACGCTTCAACCATGCCATACGTTTACATTACTGCAATCGACTGACTTGCTTTTATCATTCAATATGTTAAAAATGCAAAGTTTTAGACGTCTTTGCAGCAGGGGAAGTCTGCAATATGACCCAGGGGATTTGTGGCTCTTTTACAGGCCACGGCCACTCAAGTATAAATCCCCGTTATTTATTTTATTTAATTTTATTTTATAATGAGGCCAGTGTTTCAAGGAGCCGCGGTCCCGGTTCCGTGCTGTAAATTCGGTCAAGTTCAAGTGCACATCGCGATGTCCAATCAGCACATCTGCAAAAAGGCAAAAACCCTAAAATCGCTATTTCCCCGTTTCCATCGAGCGCCTTCCGCTCTCTGGGCTTTCACGTTTTTGTTCACATAAAGGTTTCCCCTTCCTTCCTGCGCGGTTACCAGTGCCGGGTTAAACGGATTTAAATGCGTGAATCGCAATGTGTTCGTTACCCGATTTTCCCAAGTCCCAGGCCTGACCCTTTTTGTCTCGCTTGCTCCCGGAGCCTCCTTCCTCTTCTCTCCCCGTCCTCCACCTCCCCAGCCGGCCAGCTCTCTTCCAGATGCACCGCTCTCACTGCAGGGGCCTGCAGACTGTCTGCCGGCTGCCACACGGTCCTAAAGACTGCCGGCTCGCCTCAGTGAGCAGGGGGGCGGAGGAGGGGGGCGGAGGTGGTCTGACACTAATTGACCAGTGGTAGATGAAGTACCTGAAAGCCTCACTTGATTAAGAGTATTGATACCTTGCCAGAAAATGACTTTGGCAGAAGTTAAAGTCGCCTAATAGAATATTACTCAAGTAAAAGTCTTGAATGATCTGATATTTAATGTTCTTCAGTCTAAAAATAATTTTATTTTAAATGTACTTAAGTAAAAGTACAAGTAAATGCTGTTAATAAAAAAGCAAGCAGTCAGAATTTTGAGAATTATTGTTTATTTCCTCATATCATATCTCACCATAAAAATGGGGCGTACATTACACCTTGAGAAAAACAAGGTATTTTTTCTTTACAACTTAAAGAAGTTAAGGAAACAAAGTTTTCTCTTCCCTCCCATTCCTTCATTTTTCGTTCTGTTCCCTCCTCCCTGCCTAATTCCTTCCCTACTTTGCAGTAACTAACTACAATGCTTAGGGGAAATGTAAAAGTGAAATTTGACAGAAATTAAAAAAAGTAAAGTACTTATTTAAAAAAAAACTTAAGTACTGTAATGAAGTATTTGTTCCATTACACCATGAAAATGTTGCTCAAATAAAAGTAAGGAAGTATAAGGAAAATGTACTTAAAGTATTAAAGTAAAAGTATCTAATGCAAAAAAAATAAAATAAAGCACCTCCCCTAAAATAGACTTAAATGTTTATTAAGATAGTTGGAAATTAATTTTCTGTCAAATGGATAATTAATTAGTCGACTAATCATTTCAGCTGTGCTTGTATGAACTGTTTGCTGATATAATTTCTGACAAAAACATTTTAGAAGCTTTTCTTAGTAACTAAAGCCGGAAGATAAATGTAGTGAAGTAAAAATTACAAACATTTCCCTTGGAAATGTGGTGATGTCAAAGTTTAAAGTGGCATGAAAAGAAAATAATTAAGTAAAGTACTAGTACCTCAGATTTGTACTTAAATAGAGTAACAGTAGATATGCTTATGATGGTACTACAAATTTAGGTGGTTGACAGTGCAGGTATTGCAACATAAAGTGATGAAGTTTAAGTGTAAGAGCAGTGCAGATACCAATGGCTGGTGACTTTTAGTCCAACTAACTTGTTTTTGGTAGAAGGTGCAAATAAGGAATTAGGAATGCTGGAAAATGTAAGACATAAAATGCAAACATAGAGTTAAATTTAAAAAAATATAAATAGAAGTAGAATATCTAAATAAATACAAATGCTAAAGAGAGGTAAATATCTAAAGAAAATACAAAAGCAAATTGTGCAAAGGTTGACATAACCAGTAAATTGACAGTCCAGCAGCATAAAGGCAGACAGAATGCATGTGAGCACTGTATCAGTTTTATCCAGCTAACTGAGTCATCCTGCTTGGTGCAGGTCCTCCACCTGGACATAAGTCTCTGAAGACAGTTGTCTAGCTGATGGACAATGTATACAAAACCAAAGCTGACATTTCTGCACTTGAACATGAATAGTGGGGTATTTTACTTTTTTGGTTTGTTTGGCCTGTGAACTTGTGAACTGAACTCAGCTCAGTGACATTTTTCACTGGCATGTGACTTTTTTTTTGTATTATATTTCATTTAATTTCATATCACATGTGCTTTGTTCAATTCAATATTCTTTTGCAGAGTAGTTTTAACAACTTTTTTAGAAGATGGTAGCTTTAGTTAACAAAGCTAGATTTCTTGCTTGGGTAGCTTTATTGTAGTTCTGCTTCTTCCAGTGTGATGTAATTGGTAGTTTGTAAAACTATGTTTGCAAAGTAACTTCCTTAAAACACTTTATGCTTATTTATTTATTTGGTTTTTTTTTCATATTTAGAGACAATGTGACCTTTACTTAACAAATGACAGTAGAAATACAGATGGTAAACAGGGTTAAAACAAAGAGTGTGTCCTGCAACTAAGGTCCAAATTGAACTGAGGTCATCTGGTATGCATCTCAGATGATTAGTCCACAGGGATGCCTCAACATTTTTATTTAAAAGTTGAACCATTAATGCCCAATTGGAGCACTTCCATGCTTAATTTTTAAACTCACGTTACACCTCAGAGACATTTGAGTGGCCCAGTGGTCCCCCAAGTACTGCCTTGGCCCCTCTGATGTGACCTCAGGGCAAAAATAAACACTAGACCTGTGTGTGAAGACGAATGCCCTTTTCTTATATTCACCACTTCCCCTTAGAGAGATCTGGTATATGTTGATTTTATTGCTTTGGTGGCACTGTGTTGGTCATACAGCGTCAGCTCCAGCCTATTTCGGGCATGGAGCTATAGCAGGTATTTGTTTGACCCCCCCTTTATACACGTGTGTTTTGTGGTCATACGACACAGCTATGTGAAAGTCTAAGAGGTAACTGTACGTTTCTGCCATAATATTGTCATAGAAAAATATCACCAGTGGCACTTGAAATGTAGTGCATTTTAAAATTAATTATTACAACTTATATGTTTCAAAATGATCTTTGCGTGGTGCACACGTGCACGTTTTTTTTCACATTTTTTGTAACATACAATTAACTACAATTAGAAAAATCTAAGGGTTGAAGAAAAGCTACAATATTTTAAGTACAACTTTAATACAACACACACAAAGTAATTGTATTTAAATGTTGACAAAATGAGCACAGGAACCCAAGGAGACTTCCCCATTTTTAATGTGCTGCATTTATGGGCCCCCTGATGGCTGTGGGGCCCTAAGCAGCCATGTAATTAGCTGATGCCTCAGGCCAGCTTTGAGGCCTAGTGAGGCGAAACACGTGCTCTCTACAGTTGTTCTTTTGATGGTACTACATTGCATATTTGCCTCTTTACACTGATGCAAACTCTTAATGTAGTATCTCATCTTCCACACATTCTCACACCACAGTGCAAGTTTATTGATAAATTGCTCAGTTTATATATTTTATGTTGGCAGAGGTTTGAGTACATACAGTGCGGTAAAGTATAGTGGTTGCTGACATTTGCACAATCTGCACATTCCAGTGCAGAAACCTCAGCTATTACACCACATTAGTCCCCTTTGCTACTACATGTGTAATTGTTAGTTTTGTAAACTTCTGACATAGTATATATATCTCTAACTCTTCATTGTTCTGTGTGCTCTTTGGCTACTGTGACTTCTGGGACTCGATTCAGTGATAAAATACAGTGTCCTATTTTCCTACCTTGGGTTCAATTGGTAGTCTTCAAAGCAAACATTTTGACTCATCAATCACAGATGTAACTAATGACATTGTTATTTGCTGCATTGTGTTGCATGAATTGCTGGGATGGAGCCATCATAAACATTATAAGTTACGCCTGTGCTGTTCTGTCAAGTAAAAATGTATGCTGTGGAAAAGTTTGATGAATCTGATTAATTTAGGCATTATGAAGAAACTGCATAGATGCTTTAAAACAACATTTATTTTGGAAGTAAAACAACATGTGAGCAAAAACAAAATAGAAGTACAAGGTGGACTGACTCGTACTTTGGTGAGGGTGTTCATTAAGCAAATGTGTTCAAAATAATGGAGTTAGTGTCAATATAGCAGGAAATTCTTGTCTTTTATGTGTTCAATTTGAATTTCACCCCCCAAATAACCATTTTAATTCAACAACTCACCCATGTGTTACATTGAATTTTACGTGCCTCCACAGAGAACGAGGATTCCAAAACCAGAGAAAATTCTTGATGAGTAAAAGTACAAGGGGTCATGTTTAACAAAACTATATCAAAACATTTGTTTACAAACTCACAAAACTCCTGCAATATAATCCAAGTCTCACTGAAAAAGTCGTATGCACAGTACTTACCACACAATGCATTTTAGCTAAAACCGTAATATGGAAAGAGACTTCTGCACAAACAGCCTCGCACACAGACAAGTAGCACGCCTGCACATTGCTACTGTTTATACTGTTTATTATATGTTATGGATTTATTGAGAAGTTTCTCTGTTTCGGGATTCTTTGTCCACCATGGAGGCATGTGAGAAAAACAAAATTCATTCCTTAACTCATCATAACATGTTGTATAGTGCTTAGTTAAATTCAGCCTTGCTCCTTTTGTGAGTAGTTTCTCCAGTTTAAAAAAATGTGATCAGCAATCAGTTTTGAGCTTTCAAAAGGGGCTATGATGAGAAGAAATTTGAGAACTACTCTTCTAGCCTTTTCAGGGGTTGTAGCGGTTGAAAACTGTAAAAAAGTGACTTAAGCAAGCATGTCATAGTGATGATTTTTGCACCAATTTGCTGTACAACAACATAATGCTGCACTAATAGAAAAATTAAAAAATGTTGTGGCTTTTTAGTGTATATACTTTTTTTCTTTTCAAATAAACAAACCTGCTCAAACAAGTTGTACGGAACTTTCCAAAGCAGATAATCACGCTGGTTATATTCCTGGGTGCACTGGGCTAATAATTTATTTAGCCGTAGATCTGTATATCAGAGCAGATGGAGGAGCATTTAGCTCATCTCATGTAGTTTCATAGATTTTATCCTCTCAGCAGAATCTTAATCTCGCAGCACATCTTCATTCATTTCCTGGAGTGCAGCTAGAACAAGATATCAAACCTCTTATCACGTTCTTTCCATTAACCCTACAGCAGCCCGCCACTGCTACTACCAACACTTATCCCGCACACGCCCACTAGTCGGAGACACAGTGAGGTAAATGCTACAGATGCAGGAGGGTTAAAAGCTCAGAGAACAGCTCCCTGTGAGGCACATTGAGTGCTCTTTAGGGGCAATGAGTGAGAGAGAAAATGTGTGTGCAGCAGGCGGATGTGGTTCAATGATCTGGAAGCAGCAGCATCTCCTCTTTCTCATAGAGTCAATGGCACTGAGAGGTTCATCTAAGGACAGCAGCCTCAGCAGCAGCAAGACGATGCCACATAACCACAGAGGAGTATGTGTGCTGCCGGCTTGTGGAAACTCTGTCTTGTCCTAGAAACCCACAGATGAGGATGCTTATAGGTCAAAGTGTGCCGACTTCATCTTGTTGGTGCTGAAACAACAGGAAAAGGGCAGGGTTGTTTTATTATATTTAGATTTGTAGGTAAAGCAGGAAAGGGCATTGTGTTTCGTTTGACCTGTTTAGAAGAAGTTGATAAAGAGGAAGTGGGTGAGGGCCAAGTCATGGACAAGTTTTGAGAAACAAACAACTTTAACTTGAATGTAAGCACATTTAAAACAACAAGTAAATACAGCTCTTTCTAGCTTCCTATGTGCTGAGGTCAAAATCAGAAATTGAGCTACAAACAAGCACACTTATTTACTGACGAAGAGATGACATATCTGGCCAGACAAATTGAAATTGCAAATATAAAATACAACTACTGTAAACACGTCGGTTTCAAAAACACTCCCATTTACCGCAAAAAAAGTTTTTGCGCTCACATGAGGTAGTTTTTCAGGTAATTCGAAAAAGCCATATTTTGCAAAACTGCTATGGAAACACTTTTTTTTGCTTTTACAGGTCACATGATGCTATGTGCTTGTCAGTAGTAACTGGCTCCCTCAGGTATGATGCAGCAGACACTACAAGAAGTGTTATGGCATCGCATATTTCTTTGAAAGTTGAGCAGATCTTTTGGAAGTTTTGAACCCACAATTCCTTAGTGAAATGGTGGGCTATCACCTCCTACAGTTCCCTCATACGTGGTCGCTCCCACATATAAGGGGCTGGCCTTTCCATTATTGGTCACATAACATGCCTACGTGCTTTCGATTGGAAATAATGACAGCTAGTGCGGTGACTGCAGTAGGAATAAACCTGCTGTTGTTTTAAACAACCATCACAATGCTTCTTGAAATGTTACTGTGAGAAAAGTTGCATAACATCACTAAGTGGAAAGGCAGTCATCCCGTAATTGTGTTTTATTGACATTTCGAAAATATCGCTAAAGTTTTGTTTAAATCTGTTATGGAAAGAAAGAAGTGGTGAAATAAGTACTTGGTTGAGTAAAAGTATCTATATGATAAAAGTAGTCATTATTCAGGAGTATGCCTGCTTCCAGAATCTTATATTATTATGTAAATATTGTTGATGGAAATATAAATATTGATGTATTAATGCATAAGCAGCATTTTATTGTAGCTGGACAATATGGAGCATATTTTAGCTGCCTTATATACTTCTGGGTAGTTTAATAAATAACAATGCAACATTGTTGTATTGTGTCAATTAATGTGACTCAGAATTGATATAGTATTTTGCATTGTGAGCTCTTTTTTCTGATGTCATTACATTTGTAATTTCCCCTGAATCCTCTGTGACTGGTCTGCTTGGGCTTACAGTGGACTTCTATGCATGTTCCTCAAATACATGCCATTAGGAGCTAACAGGTTTGGTTTCCTCTGTGGACTGGATGGACTGATATTAATATGGACTTTATTTAATTCTTGCTGCCCTGCTGGCGCTGTCTTTGTTGATTTCCTTCCATTCTCAGGAATAATGTAAAAGTAACCCTTAACGCAAAGTATTGATATTGATTGCTATTGAGTTTTATTTTATTACCCTTGGTGACCCGACCATTCTGTCCTGTTTTTTAAGGGTATTTGTGTTCCTTGGGGGAAAACAAACCTAAACCTAAATATACCGTTGAGGCCAAGAAGGGCTGTACTTACAACTATTATCCAAAATAAACGGTTGAAAAATCTTGAAAAATTGAATTTTGTCATCTTGAGACAATGAAGCAATTACAAAAAAGTTGTTTCCTCTTATTGGGCTGCTTATAATGTTTAAAAGAGATCAGCAGTGCCATGCCAGCATGTATAGATGGCGTCCCAAAAACTGTTGCAGCTGATTTTTGCTGGTAATGTCAGTACAAGGAGTACCCATTATTAATATTAATGATGGCTTCAGACGGTAATGGTAATGAAGTGGTGACATGGTGTCCTCTTGTGTGCACAGAGGCTCTCTGCACACGGGAGCAGCTCATAGTCAGATGCACCCTGTCAAGAGTGGCGAGTGTGTGCCAAACACACTTTTGGTAATTTCATGGCCAGGCTTTCTTGACGCACCGTGGCACACCTGGGCACAGTGTAGGATCAGAAAGGAAAAAATACTATCGGTGCATGCACAGAGACTGTGACAATCATTTTTTAACTCATTCACTACTTTAACCTCCTTTATTCATTGCTCTCCTGTCATAACAACACCAGTTATTTTTAAATGTTAGATTGGGACTCAAACAATCTCCACCTCATCATGGTGCTTATCACAGTCCCACATCTACCTACCATTAAAAACGCACGGCTGTTATTGTTACTATTATGTATTGTGTTTAGTATCAATGTGCACATTTTATGAGATGATCATTTGATCTGACAGAGAAAAAACATTGCAAGTATTGTAACTGGTAACTCATGGTGTCATGTAATAGACTAACAAGTGTAATTTGTCATGCTGAAAGTAGTGAAGTAGAAGTTAAGAAAAGAAAATGTAAACTATAAGTACCTCAAAATTATATTGAAGAAACATACCCAGTTATTTTCCAACATTAATAAATGATGTGTGTGTTATGATAATAACATAATGATAAAGAGACCAAGTAAAGATTGATCAAAATCACACATTTATGACATAACCAGTCAAAGCCATATTTTAAATCTTTTTTTTAATATATCTCACATTTGATTTATTTACAAAAGACAGTGGCTTTGTGACATAAAACTATGTTTTGTAAAATCAACATGAGAAACAAATGTGTACCAGAAGCATAACCGTACAGAACACATACATAGATAAATAACATCAGGGGAGCGTTGTCGTCAAGGTCGTCCTCTTTGCACATTGTCTCTCTGCAAACAATAACAGGATCACAATGTATGCACCTCTGTATGAGCGTTTTATTTGTGTTAGAGTTGGTCTGACGGGGTTTTGACATTATTGCCTCCACATAATGACATCAGGGAGTTTATCAGTAGATTTGGAATGTGTTTTCCGTCTGTATTATTTATTAAATGTTAATTTCCAGCAGTGGAAACCATTAACTGTGAACATTTTCAGGCATTTTGTGAATAAACTATGGGCAACAACAACATACTAATGCAGATATACTTAATATATACCTGTAATTTGTATGACACACAATGTCTGCAAACAGTTTGGCACAAATGTAAAGGCTGAGCATGAGTTTCCCCCAGAACACATTAAATAAATAAATAAAATCTCTACAAAGTCACAGACATAAAGGCTGATAGATCATCTTATTTGCTGAATGGTTACTTTATACAGCACTTTACAGAACAGCTACAGGCACAAACCGAAAGAACGAAAAGAAACTTTAGAATTTAAATGGAATGAAGGGAAAGACAATAAATTTGAATTTTTATCTCCGCATTTTAATAATTTCTGGACCTTTTTTGCTGAACTTTTTGACAGCAGTAGTCACAGAATTTTTATTTCTATATTTCAGCTTTTCTCCATAATAATTTATATTTGGGCGACTACGCAAGCATGAGTGTGCATGTGAATCTGACAAACTCATTACATAGACTACACTCCACTAATACTAAACAATAATGATAACGTAGAACAGAGAACTGAATAAAAATATCACATTTAAAATGTCGATAACAGAGAAGCCTCTTTTTGTTCTTTTTCGTGACACAGTGTAACAGGTTATTGAAACCTTTTACTTTAGCTTATAGGATAGGCTTACTGTACAGATCTCAAAACAAAAACCTCATGCTTATTAGCTCCATTCAGTCAGATTTTACCCATAAGATATAACTGCTCCCAGACCTTTTATCGCTTTTCATTTACGAAAAACCAAACATTGCTCATTTTTGAGAATTTTTGGCTACCCTGAAGGACAAAAACATTGAGCCAGAAAACAAAAAATGTAAACGTAACTTAGAACAATCAAAATAAACATCCTCTCCGGTTGACAGGTACCTCTGTAACAGACAGATCACTTCACCTTTTTAGTGAAAGACACAAATTCACACACAGACAAAGTATATCCAACAACATGCTTCACCACATAGCACTTCTGAAAAACTTCTCTCCTACTAATCATTCACTTTCTTTACCCAGTGATTAAACCACTTGTTGTTGTTTTCCTAAATATATTTGAGGAGTTTCATTCCAAAATGAGACTAATGACTGGTAAAATTAAAGGTATACTTTGCAGGATTTTCTGCAAAAAAATAATGCATAGACTCACACCGAAGTAATTTCTTTCAAGCATAACTAATAACCCACTGAAAGTGTGGTGGTGTATATATCTGCAGAGATTCCGCCCTTTGCCTGTATTTTTTTAGTGTAGTCTCCAGCCAAAATAATGTGCAGGTGAGGTCAGGAATTTATAGGAAGGTAGCAAATGGGTAGTAGCAGCATGCATCCAAAAGAATGCCATGAAAATCGCCACACACACATACAGTGCCGCAAAGTCGAAAGTATAATAAGGTAAAATGTTAAGCACATAAAGCTAGTTCCACAACAAAAGTGAATTTGAGGTTGTCTTTCACTTGCTTTCACTAGCAAGCACTGAAAGAGAAGACAGGAAGCTTTAAATGAGGTCTGTGGTTAACACGAGCTTAAGAGACTTTCACACTTTATTCTACAACATAAAACACGTCAGTAAATACCCCACTCGCAAACTTTCTAGCTTTTATGTGCCTTAAAAAAGACAGTTGTTAACAAGTGGCTAAGTGAGACTACACAACGTCATCACACTGAACCACTCCAAACGCAGCTTTGCAGCCTCGTAGTGGTGACTACGCAACCATAGTGTAGTTCATTTTAGCCTTGCATTAGCTTTTTGCTTCTGACAATTACATGTAGGCTTCAAAAATCCTAAAAAATGGTATGCATTTGTGAAGATTATCTTCCTGAACCAAACATGTGAGCATACACGTTTGTTTACCACTGAGCTTATTTGCTGCAATGATCCAAAATCCAATGGAAAAATCTCATAGGTTTTTTGACGAGGGTACCAGGTTGACGTTAGCTTTCTGGGTTGACCTACAGAAAAATGTAATCTTTGTGGCGCTCTGTAGGGCCAAGTTTGAATGTTGTGTTCACGAACAGTAGTGACAATGCCTGCACAGTATACCTGTAACTTATTTAGGAAATTTTAACTAAATCTTACTGCACGTTTTATTTTTTTAGTTGCAGTGGATGTATCAGAACTGGAAAATTGGCACCAGCCACCAACCAGATTCTGGTAAAATATGTAAGTTATGTTATATGTAAGTAGATTTGCTCCTCTTACCAGCCAGAGAACAATGGTAATCTACTGAGTGGCTGGTAGATTTTGGAATCCACCAGCTGCATTTGGAAGTGGACAAAAAAGTTAGTTTCCACTCCTGGGGTGTATGTTTTGGAACGAAATCCTCAATATCTAATCATCATTGACCTTTAACCTCTCAGTCTGTGGCCAGGGATGTCCAGCAGTTAAAGGACATTACCGCCATATTCTAGAGTAGCTCTGCAGTCCCTGAGCACCTACCTTCATTGCACATATTCAGTATTCCTTTATTAACTAAATAAAGCTATCAAAGCATTTCCTACCTGCTTACTACAACCTTACATATTGTATAGTGTTCATTTTGTAACTACAACTCAACACCTAATTCATTACTACTTTAACATCCTGAGGTGCTTCCCTACACTTTAAAGTATAAATACTGAGGCTGCCGTCTAGTCAGGTGTGTTAAGTTTGCACGGGGAGGAAACAATGAGACTAAGCTCATTACTGTGTTTGTAGTAGCCCCATCGATTTCTAGTAATTGCACAGCCCTCTTATTTGCAAGGATGGCTCACTGAGAGCGCAGTAGCAGCAGTACAGTATGTAACTTAGTGAGTGTGTTTACGTGCACACAGTATTCTGGAAACCAGCTGTTATTCCTGGTTACAGTCTGACAGGGGATATGTTTTTTAATGTGCATCTTTGCACAATAATAACATATCCCTTCACGTATTCCAAGAAAGAATATATGACAGCTGCAACTAATTTTTATTTTTGTGTGATTAAATAAATAGTTCAACACTTTGTGATGAAGCTTATTTACTTTCTTGACAAGAGTTAGATGAGAAGATCAATAACACTCTCAAGTCTGCAAGTAAATGTAAAACTACAACCAGCAGCTGGTCAGCTTAATTTGGCGTGAAGACTGGACACATGGAGAAAGAGCTAGCCTGGCAATATCTCCGTTGTTTAGTCTGTATAAAAACAAAATGGAAGAACGACAACATTGTGGTTTTGTCTGTCATCTCACTTTAACAACAGATAGTCAGCTCATAAGGCGCCCACTAGCTTTTGTACAAAGGCTGTGTTCTTGCTGCAGTGGCCACAGGTTTGACTCCAACCTTGGCCCTTTGCCCCCCTCTCTCCCTCTTTCAAGCTGAATCTGTCCTGTTGATTAAAGGTCAAAAGTCCCCCAAAATAATCTTTAAAAAAAGAAAAGAATATTAAATAAGCTCAATCCTGATTATCATATTTGGTTCTTTGGCAGAAGCACAGATTTTTGCTTAGTATCTTGTTGCATAAGGGGTCGGCGGATAGCTTTAGCAACAAAAATACTTGGTTACAGTTAGGAAACGATCGTGAATGATGTTAGTTATGTCAGTAGACTCACACTAATAAGTGAAGTGTCAAACGTTGACTTTTAGTTTCACACAGGACACAAACACTGGTCTCCTGGGTCAAAGTCCTGTGCTTGTTGGACCCATCCACCTTCTCTCCCAATGACCTGTAATGAAATTTTGCACTCTTTATACTATTTTGTTGCTCAAAAAGTCTAATAATAAAGTGGATGGGTTTACATTTGATTTGGCTCAGAGCCTGGTGCATCTCATACAGATGCTAAATTGTGCTCTATATTTATTGGCAAGCTCAAAAACAAGACTCCAGGAAGCCACTGTGCTCAGCCAAGAACTAGTCCATCATTTGACATCCTTTAAAACCACAACTTGTCATTTTTGAACTTGAGTTTTTAAACGAATTAAACAAACATGATATAACATGTTAATTATTGAGCTGTAGAGGTGCTGGTAGGTTGATTTTGTTACATCTGGACAGAGCAAAGCTAGCTGTATCCAGTCTTATGCTAAGCTAAGCTTAATGGCTGCTGGCAGAAGCTTCATATTTAGTGTACAGATATTAGCTAACTCTCGTTAAGAAACCAGATAAGCCAATTTCTTGAAATATCGGACTGCTCCTTTGCACAAATATGAGAATGGTGTCGATCTTATCTAACTTTCAGCAAGTAGGTGAATAAGTGTTTTTCCCAAAATGTCAAACAATCCTTTTCACAGAAACTGGAGCATATCCAGATTTCTGCTTTTTCAAACTTTAAAGTTTTTTTTTTTTAACAAACTTCAGAATATGGATGTGCAAGTAAACACACTCAGTGTGAATTCTGAGGCAAGACACTTCTGACACCCCAGCTGTCATCATAATCCCACAGAGAGCTGGCATAGCATGGTACAGTACCTAAATCCAAACATGAGTGCAACTTCATGCAAAAAGAAACACAAAATAAACAAAAACAAAACAAAAAGAAACTACTAGCGCTAATCATACAAAAGCAATAACAGGGAACATGTTGTCACCTTCATGTCGGGGCGTTCCCGTGGTCATGTGTTTACAGTATTTTATATACAGAATGATCTGCTGCTATGGAACAGTTGGGGGAGAAAGCACTGCAAGCCATTCCTTAGCAGTCATGAGGGAAATCATTGGGTAATTACAGCAGTTTTTGTTTACAGGACAACATACACACTCGCTAATTAGACACATCTTGCTACCTGCAAGGTGTGAAGTTTTTTTCACATAGTGAAATCCTGTTAGATTACAGCATGCATTACTCTACGTGCTAATGCCAGGGGTTGTCGTTGTTGGTGTTGTTGTTGTTGTTGTTGTTGTTGTTGTTGTTGTTGTTGTTGTTGTTGTTGTTGTTGTTGTTGTTGTTGTTACTGATTCTTCCCAGTTGATGACTATATGTCCTTACGGGGTGGAATGGTTTTTTCACTTTTCCTCAGTGCTTCTGTACTCTCAATGTGCCTGGACACACACATACAGACACACAGAAGAGCATATTTAGTGCTGCTGACAGCCTACGTAGTCTAAATTAATTTGCTAAAAAAGGCATAAAAAAAGACTTTGGCAATGTGCCATAGTGCTTTGCTACTTTGGATGGAGGGTTGTAGCAGACGCTCATTATAAGGAGCCAAACAAGTATTTTATTGGCTGATAAAGGTGTGATAAAGGTGCAGCCAACTCTTCCAGTCCAGCAAATAAAGAAGCAACACTGTCATAATTGGCACCCACTACTTTTTGTCCAGTTGCAGAAAACAAATATACTTCAGGCAACTTTTTTCTGTAAAATTATTCTATACGGAAGCCAAGAACTACCCGTGGTTGCAATAATTTTAGTTAATTATCCCCTTATCTCAGGATGGCATTTTCTCGTGATTGTGGGTTAATTATCTCGTTATCTTGAGAAAACAAGCTGTAATTTTCCAAGATACAACAACAGCAGGTTGTTTTCTTGTGATGACAGTTTAATTTCCTCCTTTTTCTACATGACAATATGTTTTTTGGAGATAATGAAATAATTAACACATTAAATGGCCTTTAATTCTCTTTTGAAAACAGATATTTATCCTGTTAAATAGAGAAAACAACCTCCTGTTGTTGTATCTTGGGAACAACAGCTTATTTTCTCGACAATTAACCCATTATCACCAGAAAGCAATTTTGATATCTCGAAATAACAGGATAAGTAACTTCTGATCTTTAGAATTGAATTAAATTATTACAGGCACAGCTGTTCTCTGCTTCTGTACTACATTATATATGCATAATATAATATTAATTAATTGTAATTCCTACTTTTTGTTGTTCATTCTGCTTCGGCTGAAAAAAAAGAAGGAAATACTGCATGTTTATGTTTTGGCTTGATCTTTATGATCACAAATAATTCTGCATTATGTTTCTCGTTGGCATACTCTTTATACAGTTTGAATGGATCTGAATGATTAAAGTAGGAAATTATTGGCATGCACTTAAACTTACCTCTGTCCCCACCGTTCCTCATGTTGGTCTCCTCTTCAACTCCCCCATCATCAACTTAAAAAAAATAAAACTTGAGATTTTTAGTTTTTTTGGTGACTACTGTATGTAAAAAGCAGGTAGCAGGTGTGAGAATAACAAACATGCAAAAAAACATTTTTTGTGTGTTAAATGCCAGGAAACAAAACAGTCTTAAACAAAACATAGTCCAGATGATAAAACGGACTCAAACCATGAAAAGTGTAACAGACTAACCTGAGTGGAGCTCTTTCACCAGTGATGACATGGTGTTTGTGATTGAGTCAGCAGCAACTAATAGATCATTCCGAAGATTTCTAGGTACACCTAAAAAACAGAGACATTTTTGAATCAAATCAAAAACACACACAGTTTCTGGTCTTGCAGTGTAACTATACTAAAGTGTACACAGGCAGCTGAAGTGCATACCCTGGTGACAGTGGTAGAATAAGTACTGAAACCCTTTACATTAAAGAAAAAGTAGGAAGCCACAAGCTAAAGATACTCCGTTAAAAGGAAAGTCCAAAATTCAAAAGGTTACTTCAGATAAAGTACAGAGGCATTATCAACAAAATACACGTAAGGTATTAAAAGTGAAATAACTGAGTATGCAGTGTGGCGCCTTTCACAGTGTTATGTTGCTCTTGAATGTTTTATTATTGTATTTTTAACATAAATGAATACATTTAAGAGCATTTTAATGTTGTAGTTTGTTAATCTGGAGTCAGTTTTAGATACGATGTATACAACTGTGAACATTGCATCATATCATGTAAGCATTTTTTGTGTTTTGTTTTCAATTTAAAAGGAACTAATTACTCTAAAATAAATTAAATGTGCATTAATATTCCCCTCTGAAAAGTAGTTGACTAGAAGTATAAAGTAACTTAAAGTGGAAGTACACAAATAAAATACAAGTATGTTTAAGAATTGTACTTCAGTGCAATACTTGACTGAGTGTATTTAGATGCATTTTACCACTGCCTAGTGGTAGAATCACTGCATAATTGTGGGAAGTATCAAAGTATCATCTGATTTTTTTTTTAGGTAAGCTTGTGATCCAGTTCGCTCTTACAGAAAAAAACAGCCATATAGGTTGACTCTGCAAGCAGCTTTTTGTAACCCATACTTCTGTTTATTGTTAGGCAGCACACTCTACTGGCTGTAGTAATTATTACGGTAGCAGACTGGGAAGTGAGTTGAGGAAGTATTAAAAGCGACTTCAGTATTAAAAGCGAAGTTTTTGTAATGTTGTAAAAAGATGGAAGAAGTTCCTGTAAATAGTACAGGAAGAATAGTGAATTGGTCAAACAAGCACAGGACTTTCACCCAGGAGACCAGCGTTTGTGTGTCAAAGTCAACGTTAACTTCTGTTAATAACTAAGTATCATATTAAGCTTGTATGTGTAGCATACTACGCTACTGACACGTGACCTGACACATGTGACATCTGTCATGTGAGATACATTTTGTTAATATTGATAACGAAAGTATTAAACAATCATGTTCTATCTTAACCGAACCACTGAGTTTTATATCATCACCATGACCGTAAATGTGGCTTTGGAAGTCAGTGGAAATCAATGTTGTTTCGGGATGACAGCGCATTGAATAAGCACTATTCAAAAACATTAATTTTCTAAATGATGTCTTCAAAAATATTAGTCCATATAATGTAAATAGCTACTAATTTTAGGTGCAAACTCACCCTGAGCAAAGGCCTCAAGCACATCCCCTCCCACTCCTGCCAGGCAGTCCTGTGGTGTGTGAGTTGGCGTGGACCCAGCCGAGGTGGAGCGGATGGGCATGGGCATTGAGCAGCCCGCACCATGACTGGGTGAGGAATGAGGGGAGCTTCCAGACTGGGACTGTAACATAAAAGCACCCATGTTAGTTACAGTATCATCAGCAAAAGATGAAGCCTGTAGAAGTTGGCATTTGCTGCACTGTGGGCTATGTAATAGCTCAATATTTCAAGAATTGTGCTTATTTGCACTATTGCTAAGAGTGAGATAAGAAGATTGACACCACACTCTTGTCTATATGGAACTGCAATTTGGTGTTTTCACACTTCTTTCTTTTAATGGAAAGCAAAACAGATACAACATGAAAATTACTGAGCTTTTGAGTTCCTGGTATGGAGATTTTGTTACCTTCAGATAGAACCACACTAGCTGTTTACCCCTTATTTACTTTCTTTATGTTAAACTACACTACCCAATGTGGCATCATATTTACTGTACGTAAATAAAAAAAATCGTTAGAAGTTAGAAGTTGCCCAAAATCGGCAACTTTCCTTTAAACTAAAGTTTTGGCCTCCTGTAATAAGATAATAAAGCAATTTTCATGACTTTTTAAATGTATTCATAAGTAATCATAGATGGTAGGTTTTTGGGAGGACGCAGGGTACACATCCCCCTAAAAATTTAGATTATGTGCTCCACCCCTTTAAGAAAAACATGAAGGTAGCAGAGGACTTTTATTTTGACAAAATTAAAATAATTTATAATAGTGAAATAAATGGTGCCTGTCTTTATGCTATGCTATCTGGTGTAGCTTCATACATGTCAAGACAGTGGTCTCTCTTGGCCACAAATTCTATTTTCCAAAAATGTCCAACTATTCCTTTAAACTCAAGTTTAGTCATCTCATAATACATCAGACAATATGCCTATTTTCATGACTTTTTAAAAAATCTCAATAATAATTTGACACATCTCAATCTCAATCTCAATCATTTGTGAAAGTTAGTCTTAAAAAATGTTTATGAGTTGGCCATGATCTTGACTTGCAGCAGCAAATCCGTGCTATATCAGTAAAGACTGACGTACGTATATACACATTTTTTGTCTTTGACCATGGCAGGTGCAAAAAGACTAGCTGACTAATGTAACTGGGCATCTTTTTGCTAGGGCATAGTTATCAAATAACATGGCATATTTGGTTATTTTCATGACATACTGGCCAATCTTCCATCTGCAAGCCTTTAGTAAATCTGTGCCTCTGATAGAGAGAAAAAATCCAGTTAATCTCTACATCAACAAGCCAATTCTGGAACAACTGCATTTCAATGGAAGAGACCGTATTGCAACCACAGATTGCAGCTTTGGGAAGAGGCGACCTTTTTGCATCTAAAGGTGACTTTTATTAAAACAAACACAGACACAGATGTGACCAAAAGAACTTAATCCTTTTAGGGAGAACAAACAAAAGCAATGGTTTAAAGGCAAGAAAACCTCCTGGTAATCCTATAGTGGCTGGCTATACTCTGTGTGTCTATAGTGCACCTTTACTGCATCGAGGGGGTAATGAGAACCATGTGTGGGTGAGCCACTGGGGCCTGTGCTGAGACCAGAGATATATCTCACTGAGAAAGGATCACTGTGCGTCTCTGGGACTGGTGCAGGCCCAGGTCGATGGCTCTCAGCCAGGCAGCAGATGGCCGGCCAGACTGCAGTCACATTAGAGGGGAGGTTGTTAGTGCCGATGAAAGGAGCAGGTCCCTGACATTTGGGCTAAGAAAAACACAGTTCTCTCAACTTGTTTAGACCAAGTACCTGAGAAAACTGGTTTTAAAGATTGTGTCGCAGTCTACAATTTTAGCTCCCCGAAGGTGCTACAAAGAAGTGTTGGAGTAGGATGAGATCAGTGTAACCCAGTTAGATAATGGAATCCCATTACCTTCCCTAACATCCCTCTTTAAAATCTATAACAAAAACTTCCTTCAATCACATCTGTGTGACCGGGGGAGTAAAGTAGCATTAAACTAAGTGCTGAGACTAGAGCCAGGTATTGAGCCTAGCAAACTGAATTAAGGGCAACTTACAGCCTGCTTCTGCTCCTCATCCTATCAGCCAGCAAGGGTAAGCAGTGAGAGAGAGCAGGGAGAGTGAGAGCAACAGAATTAAAGCAGTGGAAGAGGAAGAAGGGATTTGTGCATGCACCATACGGCACATTAACATAACTTAAGATCACAGCGACGTCTTAGTTTTAAAGAACCAAACATGCAAACATCTCATTTAATCAAACATGCAAACAAGATGTAAAACGGAATCCTGTAACTAGATTTACAACATCTATTTTAATTTAGTGTTTGTGCACCGTTCTAAAGTAGATTATTAATACGGATTTAGAGGCTTTTTTTTAATCACACCTGATTCTTCTAGAAACAGGTGATCGTCTTACCTTTAGCAGCCTCATGAGTCCCTCCAGCTGCACCATCAGCTCCCGTCTGCTCTCCTGCAGGGCCGACATGCGCCTCTCCAGCTCGTCCTTCCGGTGCCTGCAGCAGAAGTTTAGGGGATACATTCAGACGCAAGGGAGACACTTCTAGTACTTGGATCTGGCTGTAATGAAATACAATCCACAGATAAATGTTTTCTTTAAGAAAGTGAGTCCATGTAAGGTGAGCCTTGATTGGGGAAACCATTTCCATTTTTATGTACAGTTTGGGGATACATGTCTGTAATTTATTTCACAAAAACGTGTTTCCTGTAGGGTTTTTGCTACAGATGTGTGTGAGAGGTTTAGACTTACTCATGGGTTCAATAGGTCAAGGATCAGTTGAAGACACATTGTGTATTGAATGTATGTAGAATCATATTATTTGCATCAGCTCCTGCTGCTCTGGTCCAGTATAATAATATTTTTCTAGTATTTTTTTATCTGCATCAGTGCCACTTTTATTGTCATCAGTGATCTAAAGCAGGGATCTCAAATTATCAGCCCAGATGTGGCCCAAAAAATAATTTTAATAAGGCAAAAATGTGGATAATTTTCATTTTTAGGAGACACTACAGGTGAAACAGAAGTCGCCAGCTTCCAATTAATTATACTGTCCCAAACTGTGTATGTAGTGTTCAACAAAGAATGGGATAAAGACCAAACATGGAATAGTACAACCATAGCAAAAGATAGCTCAATCAGTTTCGAGCTTTGGACTTGTCTTGACCTAATGTAAATGTACCAGAAGATTCATATTTTAGATCTCAAATTGTCTGCCCAAGAGAGTTCAAGACATGCCAAGTGGAATACTTGCAACTTTAGCCTGTTGGATTGTTTTTCCTTTTTAGTACTGTATACATATTTCCACGTGTAACATGAGCAAGTTTCACCGTTACACTCCTGGTCAACATACTGTAAATACTTGTGACTAACTGAACTCTGATATACTGCGATGCACCCGACTATCTTTATAAACCAAAAATTTGGACCTGGAGCAGTGAGGTGCATAGAGATGTGTGTGCACTTCAGAATTTATTAATCAGCTTCTAATATTACTCATCTCATCTATAAATTGAGAGCTGCTTTTCTCCAGGAATACAATCATTTACACTAAACATGCAGAGCAGTTTGACAGCGATGACGGAGAGCTTGGGGACAGACTAGTTGCTCAGCAAGTATAAATTCATAGCCTCTTTCAGGGGTCACTGTAAATCTCAGGCCATCTATTTTAGGTGCAGATTCTGGCTTTTTATCACCCTCTGGTGTTCACAGTGTGTAGCTGCATTTTAAAACCTTCAAAGAGCTGTAGCAATCGACCGTCTGTTCTGTCAAAAACTCACAAACATCTGCAGACTGTAAACAGCTCTGCTCTGCTCTGTGTCCTCGGGCTGGATGAAGACAACATCAGAGCCGTCCAGCCAGGCTCCAAACACAGTGCAGTCTGTGATGAAATATTACTACTTCATAATGTCCTGGTATATAACCTGAATCACAAACAGCTTCAGTGAGCTGAAATGCTTCAAGACATGTTTGAATTAAACTGAGATAAATAAGAAGTAGAATAAATGTATCCTCTAGTGATATAAATGAATTTTTTAACAGTTTGCTCACCATGTTTTCTTAAAAATATAACAGACATACCAAAGAGTGAAAGAGAGGAATTCAAATTCACATCTAGTTGTGCTATAACTGTATATAATGACACAGCATAGTCAGTAATTAATGCTCTAAAATATTAGAATATTATACGATCTAAATCTTTGTCACAGCTGGTGACCATAAACCTTAGTGCTGATTCATTATTTAGGCCAGGCCAGACAAACAAGGACTCATTCAGGGCAACAAGTGCTGTAACGCGTCCTCTCACGGTGAGTCTCTTCCAAGAACTGAACCCAAGGGTCTCAGCATCCTGCCAGCATGACAAATGTCCACGCTGCTGCTGGTGGAGCTAATTCAAAAACACCCCCCTGAATTAGGAGGAGAGTATTTCTTCTTGAAGAATGAGTCCAGCCTACATTAACAGCCCTGAAGAGGTGCTTGATATCGTTAATATATGGCTTTTTCTCGCTGTTGTTGCGAGGAAGATGTGTTTGTAGGAGATGTGGTGGTGTTAGCAGTGATGATACCTGAGGAGCCGCAGTTCAGTCAGGAGCGTGGGGTTCTGCGAGGCTTTTTCTGGGGTCGGCTGAGAGGCCTGCTCGTGCTCCAAACGCAGCCGCTGGATCTCCTGCAGAATCTCCCTGAATAAGTTAACAATCCATCAGTGAACTAAACAGCTGAAAGAGTCAGGAGTATTATCAGAGAAATATACTTACAATAAGAGGACTATAAGAAAGTTTTGGAAAAGTCAACGTAACATTTTAATGTTGTAGCTGGTTGAGTTGGAGCTAATTCTGAGGGAACTCCAACATTTTGGGAAAAATGCCTCTCACATGTCACCACTTTAACAGTGGCTTTTATGCCTTAGAACCTGGGTGTTTTAGAACAACCTGTCAC
Source organism: Plectropomus leopardus (assembly GCF_026936395.1). Classification (NCBI taxonomy): domain Eukaryota; kingdom Metazoa; phylum Chordata; class Actinopteri; order Perciformes; family Serranidae; genus Plectropomus; species Plectropomus leopardus. The sequence continues at coordinate 8,802,331 of NC_142189.1, forward strand.
CACTTTACAAGCACCTTTTATGCTGTCGAATGTGGCCATTTGTGGCAACCAGTCGCTGCTTTTCCAGTGGCTTTTTTGCTTAATGTCGGTGTTTTTTAACAACCAGTTGTTGCTTTACCAGCACCTTTTGTCTTGCTCTACGTTGGTGCTTTTCAGGGACCCGTTGCCGCTTTTTCAGCTGCTTCTGTGCTACAGTTTGTGAGTGTTTATTATCAACCTGTCACTGCTTTTCCAGCGGGTTTTGTGCTACCAAACACAAAACATGATCTTTTCCTTACCATTACGAAGTGGTTTTTGTAGCCCAGAAATGCTTCTTCACATTGTTTTTTTTAGTCTTGGGAATTTACTGCCAAGAAAGAATCTGGCACATCACCCTCCCCATTAAACCACAACATGCTGATTTTACAGTTCGACTTTTGTTTGGATAAAACATACAATATATAACATTATAACAGATGACCTTAATGCTGTGTTAACACTACAAGTGAGTCATCTTTGGAGCGCTGAAAAATGCTGAGGCCAGCTCAACTTTTATTTGTGACACCATCAGGCCTGACCGCAGTGACAAGTATTGGGCATCAGTTTGTAGCGTGGTATCGATCTTCTTATCTAACTCTGAATAAGAAAACATATCTCCCAAATGTCAAATTAATCCTTCAACTATTCTGTACAGTGCTGGATTGTTTAAATTTGTAACAATGCATACTTTTTATGAGTTTATCATCTGTTAACTATAGTGGTCAGATAAATGTAGAAAATTCAAAATTTGCATAAAAATACTCAAGTAGATTGCAGCTACTTACAAATGATATTGAAGTGTACTTAAGTTAATTAAACTGATAATACTTTGTTTCTTTACACCACTGCCTACCAGCCAGCCAACCAACCAGAAAAACAATACTGATTTGTTTTTAAGATAAATTTTACCTGTTTTTGTTCTCCAGCTCTGCAATCAGCTGCCTCTGTTGCTTATTGGCATCAAAGTTGAAACCCAGATCTGTTGGAGGACATTGTTGCTGAAAAACAAAATTAGCATAGAAGGGCATTAACAACAACGGCGGGACAACAAAAGTCAAACACCAACAGCTACCGTCTGACCACGGTGAGCAGTAATGACTCTCTGCTGGAGGCTTATTATGTTTCTGCATAAACAGGGAGCCATTTCAGCTCAGCACAGCTTTTATTTATCCCCCCATATAAGATTCAGACTGCAAAGTACAAAACCAAATAAACCCAGAGTGACCTTACATAGACATTATCTGCCTTAGAAAATTTAAAACAGTGAAATGCTCTTTGTGAATTGTAGGCTAGTTAACTTCTACCCCAAACTTTTTACATAAAGCTTCAAGGTTAGCCCTGACTGTGATCAAAGCATGTCCCCAAACGGACCAGGACTGAAATCTTAAGCAACTTTAAAGCAGATGACAAGTGTTTCTTACATGTATCAACAAACAGCTCAGTTGCCAGAAGAAAATGTTGGTATTGTGCATTTTTGCAAACCACAGATATGTTACATTTGTACGCAAAAAAAAAGCAGCAGGATTCAGGGTCAACTTTAATTTCATTTCTTCTTAAACCAAAAAATGACAAATAACAAATCAGTGTTTCTGTGACAAAGTTTATGTGGCGATTGTCATCTGGAGGTGGAGGTAACATCTAAGCGAGACAGCTGCTGAGCTGCAAAACCGTGTTTGAGACCAACAAACAACAGTGATTATTTTTATTGACCAGTGGCCACTTTTTCAGCAGGTTTTCCGCCGAATATGAATCTTTTTTAGGAACTGTCGTTGCTTTTCCAGCAGCTTTTGTGCTGTTAAACATGGATTTTTTTAGCCACCCATCACCGTTTTTCCAACAACTTTTGTGCATTCTGCGTGGGTGTTTTCTAGCAACCCATTGCCACTTTTCCTGCAGCTTTTAAGTGGGTGTTTTTCATTCACCTGTTGCCACTTTCCTATCGGTTTTTGTGATGTTAAATGTGGATGTTTTTAGCGACCCGTCAATGCATTTCCTGCCGCTTTTGTGCTGCCGATTGTGGGTGTTTTTTGGTAATCCATTGCCACTTTTCCAGCTGCTTTTTTGTTATTAAACAGGGATGTTTTTCAATTTCCAGTCTGTTTTTCCAGAGGCTTTATTTGTTGGTGTTTTTGGTGACCTTTTTCCAGCAGCATACATGGGTGCCTAAACATAAACATACGTTAATCCCGGCGTTGTTCAAAACATAAAATTTCAACATGTTTGGTACATAATAACATACAAATGTGAACTATCTGTGGATTGCCAACATTTTTTCTGGTGATTGAGTTGCAAGAAAAGATGAACAACAAGTAAAACTCCTTGAAAATAAGAATACTTATCCCCACCCCCCTGACCCCCAATTATTCATGGTTGAGAATTACTCAATCAGACTTGTAAGTGTGAGTAGTTTTTACACAAGTTCTCCAGCCACAATGAAGCGCCTAACAATAACTTGTCAAAGCATTAAACGTGAAATGCGGGTTGACTAAAGCCCACCACGGGGCGTCCTGCGAGACACTCACTGTGGAGTTGCCCGCCTCGGCTGCCAGGCGGGCAGCGTAGCGAGCGATGAGGCGGTGCTCTTCATCTAGCCGACTGGGACTCTCCAAGACACTGCCCAAAGTCACAGACAGAGAAATACATCACACACACATTTGTATATACACAGCAACTCTGACTCTAGTATGACAAGCTTTTATATAAGTACAGGGGAAAGTTTGTAGAGTCAAAGTGATTATGTAAAACTTTATAATTGAGGTGACCTCAATATATGACACTTGGCTTTGACTCCAGTGTTGATAGACAGTCGGAGATAATTGGTCGTAACAATGAATTGAGATGGATAAGAGAGAATGCAGCATGCCAAATGCATTCGTGACTGTGCCAGTGCCCGTTCTGGCCATTTCTTCACTGACTGGAAATGTCAAATAAGGCATAAGACTTTTGATGATCATGGGCGTGGCATATGGCGTGGACAGATGACAGGACATATGCTGTCCCCTCTCGGCAGGCGGTCTGCAATGAAGAGTGAAGGAGAGCTGAAATGGTGCTGGGCTCCATCTAACTCTGACTGGAAAGTGAACGATGATTAAGACCATTAAACCCAATCTGGCTTCAAACCCACTGCATCAACAACCACAGACTGCAGCTTTGGATACCCAGGCCTTAAACACACAGCAAACCAGCATTTTAATCGACATTTGTAGTAAAATCTTATTCTTCTCAAAGCAGATAAAAAGCTGCCGATGTGAAGAGATAATTTTAGCTCCTCCAGCTCCTGCCTCGCTTGTTTCAAGGGTTTTTGTCGCCCTGTGATAATATCTGAAAATACTCTGCAGATCATTCGACTTGCTTCAAGATAGCGTCACCTGACTCAAAAAAACATTCTCTTGGTCTGCAGTCAGATTGTCAAGAAATGTGTCATAAAATGGGACACTTTCTAAATAATTTACAGTCTCATCCTCAGGCTAAAGTGTCTAGAGAGCCTGAGGTTTCTTGTAAAATTAAAGTAATACATTAACGCACTTTTGGGAGCTGCTCAGGTTGGCTCAGGAAGGGCTGTGACCTGAAGAGGTGTTTTTGAGCCGGACTGTGTGCCTGGATCTTTGGGCTATCGGTATAGAAGCTGCTCCATTGGGGGGTTTCCTGGCACCACCTGATGGCCTGTGCCAGATTTTGGACAAAGATGTATGAAATGCCTTCAGGCCCTCCTGAACTGGCATCTCTCCCAGACACTTTTATTTTTGTCTCACATTTGAAGATACTGCCATTGTTTTTTTTGTTTTTTTGTTGTTATTTTTTTTTACTCAAACACAATATCTCAGACAGTACTGGTCCTATTTTGGTTGGAAACGTGAGATTTTACTTTTTAAACTATAATAATAATACTTTTTCTACAGTACTAAGTATTTTTCAGGTGTATCTGTACTTTACCTAAATAAAATGTATAAATTTACTTCAATACATTTACTCTAAGTATTTAGTTTCTTACTACAAAATAAGGAAGGAAAGGAGGAGGGGACAAACAGATTTATGAAGGAGTGAATATGTGGAGAAAACCTTGTTTTTCTTCAAGCGTAATGTACGCTCCATTTTAAAGTGGTGTATATTACAAAGAAATTAACTTAATAATAATCATAACTCTGGCCACTAGCTTTTTATTAACCCTTTGAAAGCTAGATGGATATCAGTTGTCTTCAGCTGCGTTCAGACGCCTTTTTACAAGGTAAACTTGAGCAGATTGATTTGATTTCTTTCTAAAACATGGAGGGAAAAGGCAAAGACCAACTTAGCAAAACATGTCCCACAAATTCCAAGAAATTAGTAAAAGGGGACCAAAAAATTACCTAAAAATCGTTTTTTTTTTTTTTTTTAAATGAGGGGAGGATTATTAGAAACTTATCTAAAAAGTAGGGTTAATTGTCCAGTAAAACATGTTATTGGAAAAAAGTGAGTCCTCTGAATCATCACTTATGACACTCAAAGTTTGTGATCGTGTTTTTATCTTTTTTTTGGCACTGTATCTGTGAGTTTTGTAACTTCCTCTTGTATGCCTACTGCTTATGGTCTAGCACCTGGTCACTACCGTTTTATAACGTCCCGACCTTATCTGAGCGCTGTATCCAGTAATGTCTTAAACATAAAAATAAGAAGAATAAAGGAAAATACAGGCAGAGGGCATAGTCGCTGCAGATAAATACACTATCACACACTTCTGGAGGGTCATAAGTGATGATTGAAAGGGATTTCTCTATTAGTTTATCATTTGTTTTTTTAAAAAACTCCTGAATAGTGCCTGTAAGTGTAGGCATAATCACATCCAAAATGTCCAAAGCAATGCAAGAACTATGCATGGTTATGCATTACGTCAGATAAAACTCAACTTTTTCGTTTTTTTAAAAATAAAATTAGCTTCGAGTCATTAGTTTTGATGGCAGAAATTTGGATAAAGGTAAAAAAAATATCATTTCATCACATTCCAATTCCACTAGAACGGAAAAATAAATAATAATATTGAATCACTACAAAATAGCTCAATTTGAGGTAATTAGCACATTTTGTTATCAGGTTTGTTTTGATGTGAAGTGCAGAGAGCAAGAGTTAGTTTACTCAGTAGGTAATGATTAAAAGTTTTAATTGAAAGTTTTATGTTAAGCATGTGTCGCTCAATTAAATATTTTAGGAGTTCATAAGTCTTACATAATTACACCTCCTGATAGAAACACAAACTGCTGTTTCCACACTGACTCACATTTAGTCAATTTTCATTTCTGAATTAAACCTCATCAAGCTCAAAATGCATTTCCCTGTCTTTTTTTCTTTTTTTTCTAAATTTTATCTTGTGCCGCCGTGGTTCTGCATGACTAACAGGTAATAAATTGTGCTTCGCCCTTGGAGGACGAGCTAGTGGTGAGCGATTGTCTGCGAGAGAGCGAGGTGGGAGGGAGCAGATGCCATGTCAGCAGAGCAGACAGTATCAGAGAGCAGACTGTGATGGAGGCTGGAAGCACAACACCCACAATTTTTCAAACAGAGTGCATTCAGTTTCAACTCCGACACACAATCATGAATGTGTTCTGTATTTTTCTCTGAAAGGGTCAACAAACAAGGACAGCACCGGCGCTGCTTTTCAGTTTGGGGCTCTTGAACTGAGGCAGAGCCACAAGGAGCTCTGCATAATTCAGCAGCAGCATCTTTGACTCGTAGGGCCTTTATGTGAAAGCAGGCAGGCCAGGCCGGATAATTATAATAATAGATTAATATTTACAAACCAAATGTGACACAGCGAGAAACTGCTGGGAACCGACCTTCTGTTCTCCACAACCAAACTTAAATGTAGCATGCCTCTTCCCTCCTCATTCAACACCTTATCAACCGGTATCCACACTGACTCTCAACACAACCTATTTTGGAAGCGTCACAGTGGCTTAATGCGCAATTTCTGCCCTAAATATGGCAGCTTTGTAGTTGTTATGCCCCTCCAAGGCAACAGCATCCTCAGTGCATGACATCTTCCCAAAGCAGCTCTGACTCACAGAGCAAAATGTCAAGACAAAGGTTATCAAGCGTCTTCATTACTGCCACAGTGAAACAAACCTCAGGAGAGCGTCGCCTTGCTCTTGAACATGCTGCAACACGTGATGTCTTCCACTGACCTCCACGGGTCTGGATGCAAGGCATCGTTTACCGCCTCGGGTGTCCCTATCCTGTCAGCTTCCTTCAAGCCTGCTCTAATCTTGATACTGTCAGCCCTCGGAGGCTGCACTGCACAAAATGTTCATTTCTGCAAGAAACTTAATCTACTATTGATTGATAATTTTTTTCTAAACTCTAAGATTGGAAATCTACCAGTGAGGTTAGATAATTACGTTGTAATGCAACAGAGAGAAGAAAGGGAATATCAGCATGATCTCACTCCTTTTAATACACATTTTCAGGTTGCTGTGTTGGAGACTTTTTGCAGTGTGCATGCTGCCCTTCAGCTGACTGGGTCCTTGGTGTAGTACTGTATGATAACCCGGCCCAGAGGAGCACAACGGGAGAAAAAAGGTACAGACTTCATACAGAATCTCCTCCTTCAGAATTCTTTCCCAAAGTCTTTGTCTGGATTTCAGTCAAACACCTGATCTTTAACAGGGTTGATCTGCACACCACTATTCCCCCTGTACACCAGACAGTGTCGTGTCGTCCCTCCTAATGTGCCATGGGAAGTCCTGAGTCCCCGAGCAGTCCTATCTTGCAAACATAAATTGCCGGAAAGATGCGAGAGAAAGATACTGCACACAAAAGGAAAATTCGCCCGGCACTGACTCGCAGGACAGAGTGCAGAGCCACCTCAAAGTGCTCTCCATTATGGAATTCATAACCACAGCGGTTCATTACCACTGTGAGTAAATAATAATAGACGTGGCCTTTAACAGAGAGGCTGCAACGAGAGGACAATTAGGCTGCTTTCATGGGGCCCTCGCCTGCTATCTGCTTACATGATGAGGCTCCAATTCTATCATAATCTATTTGTCAAATCAACCCTTTAAGTAGGAATGCTCACATATTCTTCATGACAGCGTAACAAATTTTCCCTCTAAAAATACACTCACAAGGGCATGCTGCTCAGATGCAAAAATGTGTGTCAAGTGTGAGGGAACAAACAACATCTGTAGTCTGATTTTCCACGCTATTCTTGTCGTTTCCACTGATGAGAGAGAATCTGTCACCTATTCTGGGTGCAGGGTGAATTATGCGGGATTAAAAGGACTTATTTCTGCATGTGTGTAACTTAAAGTGACATTTTGTCATCTCTAAATAATGCATTAGCTAATTCTGTGGAATACTCAGAATAATATCTTAAAAAGGACATCATGCCTGGGGGGGTGCTTACCTTTTGGTAGGAGTAGGCGCCCCAGAGGACATGAGCATTGTGTCGTTCATGTTGTTGGCCACTGGTTTCGGCTGACTAAAAGACAAGATTAGAGGTCTTTAATGCTACACTGCAGAGGCCTGTGGTGCTTGTCACCAGGGAATGGAGTAGAGGGCATTTGCATTTTATTAGTAATCATGAATCAGCGATCCTGACTTTAGTTTAATCCAACAAATGTATAAAAGAGGGTAAGAGGGGAGGCAAGGGGCAAATTATAAGCAGAGAGGTTCAAAATACAGGCAACATGTTGTACTTGAGTTATCTTAAAACTGGAGCAAAATAATTGACTTTTCTGGGAACAGCAATTTAAATGTTTTTAGGGCTATTAGCTTCAACCTAATTAACATGAGCAAGAGCAACAACAGCAGACAAGGAAACTAATTAAACTGGAAGTCTGTGAAAAACCAGGAAAGGTGACATTGTGGGAGGTAATTTGTGAGAGTAAACAAAGCGATGGGGTCCATCTGGCGGCTGAATCGGTGGCCCCCGCGAGCTCACCGGCGCTCAAACCCTCGGACCACAGAGTCTCATTAACAGCATCAAAATATCACCCTGCACATCTCAGGTGCTCCCCGCTCGCTTCACACTGAAAACAGCACACGATTTCCATTCCCTCTGTAGTTGCATCTCCTCGATCATGCTCGTAGTATCCCTCTGTAGTCGTCAGCCTTGATTCTGTTGTAACTGACTGTTTTATTTAAAGCATTCATTATAACATAAAAAAGCCACTGGGCTGCATTGTGTCCCATTATGCCTATTTGTCAAATCAGCATTTTTTGGCCGAAATCAAACTATTTATATCCACATTGTGCTGAATACTGTTATCAGCACAAGACACGAAGTGCCTCAACAGCACACATAGTCTTTTTTTTCTGTGTATTATTGTGTTGCTAAAAATAAGAGCAAGAGAAACTGCATCATTTCTGGATCACTAATTGTATTCAGATTGTTCACAAACCAGTGCTAGAACGTATTCCCTTCATTGATGTGCATGCTCATGGGGGTTTAGCATGTTCTTTTTAAAGACACATTGCAATTATTTATCGCCTCATACATTTAAATTTCCCTCAGGAGCAGCCTAACAGATTCAAAAGACAACCATGGACGGTCCTACTTAACTAATTTATATCTTATATTATAACACAATTCTGCTATAATTCTTATTCCAAGCAGAATAACAGAAAAAAAGTCACTACTCAAGCCTGCACATGCTGCTTTCTCCCTCACAGACTGAGTGCACAAATACTTCCAAGTAAATGTTACCCTCTCATTTAACGCTCATTACAATAATCCGCCCAGAAGGTGCAGACAGAAGAGGAGACACGAGGTTATTGCACTTACCTCTGTGAGGAGAGAAAGCACCTGCCTGGCTGGCAAAATACATCCAACTGCTGCTGTTGCCAGATGCCTAATCTGCCCTCAACTGAGCAAGCGAGCATCTCAATGTACTACACTGCTGCTGTCTCCAAGGAAACTCGGCAATCACATGACTTCATGACGACGTAGATTTCTCCCTCTCTCTCTCTCTCTCTCTATGCTCTCTGAAGCTCTTTGCTCTGGCTCTGTCTTCTCACCTCACTCTAACACATGAATACACACTGGAAATTAGGGAAATGCCAAAATACCTCAATTGCAACATCTAAAAGAAACTCCCTGCAGGAGAAAAACATGCAACAAACTGGCCTCTGCAGTCTATACTATAATTGCATTTACATATCTTCCTTTTACCTTCAGCTAGTTACATAAGTCAAAGCTCTTCACGGCTATCCTTCTATAAATAATCAGTCCTTTTCAAGCACACCAATATAACTCCTGTGGAACTGTTACAAAAAAAAAGAGCTTCTTACGTAAAAGTATTTCATTTTCCTTTAAGATTCACTCTAACAGGCGTCCTAACTCATTCACGTCAGCGTCTTCAGCCCCCGTGGTTCACTGGCTTAAGAAATGCTGATTAAAGCCACACAGTCCAGTAACTCAGCTGGCGCCTCAGAGGTCAAACGGGTGTGAGTTGACACAACATTTAGGCTCTAAGAGATCAAAGTCTGCAATGCGCTAAGCCTCGTGCTACCTGCGTGCAGGGAATGACAATGTGGCACCCTTTCCTTGTGCTTGGCAGAGGTACAAGGGGAAATTAAGTCTGGTGGCGCTTCATACACACATTCACCTTATTTCTGACAAATGACGGATGTGTGGCTGCTTTCAAACGACCCTCAAAATTAAAACCCAAACATGAAGCATCCTCTCTTGCTTGCAAACGTGCTCCTCTTTGGAGCCTTGGCCAAAAAAACCAAAAGGATCACACTCACACAAAATGAATTACACGCCTGTTCTCTCCATTTTAATGAGATTGTTGGAATTTGCATTGACCCAGAGAATTAAAAAACAAATTTAAAACAGTGGAAGGCATTTTAAAAATGTAAAGGGATTTCTGGGGATTATATAAAGAGTGGAAAATTGCAAAATATTAAACATGGCACAGAGGATTTGACACTATAGTGTGTGTTCCGCATTAATGCAAAGTACCCCAAGATGCCTATTTTCGACTCTTAGACTATTTTGGTGCTTAAAGTGTTTTGGCAGAAGCGACGCTAAGTCTGAAGGTAAGAAGCCGTATCATAGATTTAAAGTTCCCGAGACAGACGGTACATCTCAAACCTATAACTCCTCTCCAAAACACAAATCCGCAAGAATCTCGCTGACAGTTTGAGTGGAGGGAAAAACTCACAGCTCAGCTCGCTGTTATTCTTTTGCTTTCAGATGCCAGTAAATATTTCAAAAACAGCATCAGAATAGAAACACTTTGTCTGGAGGGGATGCGAAGGGTTGGACAACTGGGAGACTCGTGTCCGTTCAGTTTGGGAGTTTCTATCAAGCCTGACGCTCTACCCTGATTCTGCCATTATTACTCACTCACAGCCGCTTCTTCAGACTCACACACACAGACACACACACCTGAGAGACTGCGCTGATGGATGAAATGAAAATACACCTCTTCACGGACAACATTCATCACAATTGGCAACTACTGCACTAGTTTTATAATACCAACAGCACATTTCTCTCTCTGTTATGGATCATCAATAAAATAAGTCAATTCAGAATAAAATTGGAGGCTTGGCAGTTTTCCTGTGACTAATTATCTGAGGGATCCAGTTTGAGTGAAGATTTCTGTAGCCAGCAGGGGAATCATCATGGGAATAGTAGGCGGACAATTACTGTATTCATCCATAATTTCTCTGAAATTGACCGTTAACAAGTGAGAATTATTCCATTAGTGCCAGCTCTTCCTCATGGCTCATGGCTACAGAGAGCGCTGAAAAAAGATTTACAACTGCTATGTTGGATTTAAAGGAATAGTTCAACTCTTGTGCATTATGCACATTTCATGTCTTGGCAATAGATGATCAATACCACTCTCATGACTATACAGTCCAGCTGGCAGAAGAAAATGTTGGCATTATATGTTTACGTGGTATAATACGTTACATTTGCACATTTTTTTTGTATCAGATAAACGTTTCTAAAGTGATGTAGTATATTAGCGGACTTAGTCATCAGGAGGTGAAGAGGATTGTGGATTGTGGCGTGTCACAGAGGCGAGGTGGCTCTTTTCGAGATCAACAAACAACACTGGTTGGGTTTTAGCAAGTCATTTCTGTGTTTCCATCTTTTTAGGCTCCAAACGTCAGTGTTTTGTAACAACCTGTCTGTTTTTTTTAAGTGGCTTTTTAGATTCAAGATTTAAGAAGTTTGTCATATTCACAGTAAAACAAACACAGTGGTTTACACTATACCATGAAATTCTTAATTTCCAGTCTCCCTTTATGCATAACATTAATAAAGTTTGAAAAAAAACTTAAGAGATCATAAAAAATGAAATATGTTAAAAAGCTGAGTTTAAAAGTAAGGTGCACTATGCCTTGTGCAAATGTACAATCAAATATTGTTTAAAAGTAAAGGCGCTATGCCTCATGTAAAAGCTGCAAAACATAATTAATACACTATGCATTAATGTAATATTATTGCCAGATAAATGCTTTTACTCCAAAAGTGAGTGTTTTTTCAGCAACCTGTCTGTGTTTTTCCAGCAGCTTTTTTAGGCTCCAAATGGAGTTTTGTAGCAACCCATCTGTGTTTTCCAGCTGGTTTTGGGCTCTAAATGTGGGTGTTTTGTAGGGACCTGTCGCTGTTTTTGCAGCAGGATGAGTGGCACAAAAAGCATTTTGTTTTTTTTCGAAGACATTGCTGCTTTTCCTGCTGAGATCGTGCCCCCAAAACTGGGTATTATAAGTCATAAGTGTTTTTTGATCCTAAAACATGTTACATGTTAACCACAGCGTTGTTGAAACATTTTAACATATCTGCTACATAATGTACAAACCTAACGTATCTGTGGTTTGCAGCAACGTACCAACATTTTTTCTGGCAGTTAGGTTGATGTTTCAGGTAGATCTGAAGCTACAGCAAGCAGCCAGGTAGCTTAGCTTAGGATGAAGAGTGGACACGGAGAAACAGTTAGTCTGGCTCTGTTTGTTAGCAACGAAATCCACCAGACAGGATATACACACACGTTGAAGTTTCAGTTGTGGAATGAACTAATTGAACCTTCCCATTGCATAATGTTTTTTTCTTTGGAGGTGCCAAGCAAAGTGATCTGATACTAAAAGGCAGAGCTAGAAACACTGCAGTGCATTGATTAGTCAAGAGGGAAATGTCACTCTTTCTTGAAAAGGGCTCAGTACACAAACCTTTGACATGTCCTATCATTTGCATCAGAGACTCCAGCCTGCTCTTTTTTGCTCTGAAAAGTTGTGCAACCCGTTCAGTGAAACACAGCGAGAGCTGGATGGAGCAGTGATGAGGCTTTTACCAGAAACCCCTCCTGAATTTAGGAGTACTGTTACTGTACTGCTGTGGAAGCACAAAACAGATTTAACAGGTTCAGGTGTGTCCATACAGGATTTTGTTCGGTTTTAAGGGTACTATATCTAAAGTGTTTGGTTGGATTGCGGCTTTTTTTAACAGAATGGAATCAATTTTCTCATCCTTTAAATGTTAAACTTCAAATTATGCGTCATAGCAAGAATTCAGTCTGGATATTTTCACTTATGCGTGTACGAAATACACTCATTGCATTTTGTTTGAATATAATTTTACAATTAAATCTGTTCTGCAGTTCGAAGACATGCTCAGTTAAATATGGAGGCGTCAAATCTGAACCAAAATTGAGAATGGCAGTCACCGATGAATACATAATTTGAATGGTTGTCAGGTTCAAAAGACATCTTTTCATGGCACAGTTGATGAGCGGAGCTACCACACATTAATAAAAACAAACGCTTCTGCAACCAAAAATAGACTTTTTCCTGTCATTAAGACTTATGCTTAATACCTTCTCTGAGTCAGACAACACAATAGAGACTGAGAGACATACAAACACGTCTCAGGGGTCAACAGTCACTTCCATTATCCTAAAAGTCAGTGAACACACACACACACACAGTCTACACAGTGCCACCAACCTTGAAATGCCATCTGCAGAGCATGAGAATGCACTTTGTCCATTACAGTTTAAAAGGAGAGAATAACAGCATGAAGTTCCTGGAATTTCTACCCAAAAACTTCCATTTTGGCATTGGTGTTAAATAACCAATGGTGTTTGGACCTTTCATTCAAATAAAAGTACCATTGCAACAATCTTAAAGAAGTAAAATGTCTGTTGAAAATTCTACAAAATTGTAGAAATATTATCAGCAAGTGAAGAAAAATGGCACCTGTGAGTGGTACGATGTGGCTTTAACGGAAAATTATAGTTGATGATGTTTTTTCCTCATTATTATACTGTTTAAGGTCAGTGGGTGATAAAATAGTTTTAAAACGGTGTGTTAACTGAGCTGTAAGTGCTCACAATGTCAAGTGCCCAAAGGGAAGGAAAGCAAATGCCCAAAGCTGTGGGCAATGAAAGCGTGATGCCAGCTGTTGCCCTGGTACGATCTGATTGGCTGTTTGCCATGTACTGTTGTCGTCATTTGCTCGTAGTTGGCAGACGTTAGTATTTTTTGTAAAGAGGGTCACTAACTGCAGTCACCATGAACAATGTGGAATATCTTCCATAACACAAATGTGAATGTCTGCCCTTTGAAGAAAACATTTGAGAGTAAACACTCTGGTGCTAAGCAGCCGCAGGATGTTGTTATAATCAAAAATTATATGATTTATCACAGAGAGGTTCTTCAGGAAGAAATGGGTAACCGCTAGCTTGTCAGAGAAGATTGTTTGTTTGTTTTTGCTCCCCTTGTTCTGAGGGGACGGCGCCCTGATGCTGTAGGGAAAAGTTTAGCTGGAGGACTTTCTGCCAAAAAGGGATTTATTGTTTATGTTTGCAAAAATTGTGGTTTCGGTTAAAATTAGTAAATCTATTTTCCACGTGCATACCTGATCAAGAATGTTTCTGAGAGGATTACCAAACTTGAAAGTAGCACAAGTACGCTGTAAATTTGGGCAAACATAGATACCCAAACTGACAGCGCACTGACGGGGGATTGAGCACTGTGTGGGAAATTTGAATAAGTACATTATGTAAAATTGTGTCATTTTCTGGTTTTGCATCTGCGCAAAGTGGTTGTTGCCCCACTGTTTTTTTTCACCTAAAACCTTACTGTATGTCATTATTAGACTCTCAATATTGATGCATCAGTGTGTACGCAGCAATGTACAGTTGTAGCATGTTGAGGGGGAGCTAGAGTTTTTAACTTTATAACAAGCTGGGAAACTTTGTATGAAATTTAGTCCTGTGGTTCACAAACATAATATGACACAAGATAAATCTGAGGAGATTATTAATGGGAAAGGAAAGAAGAAAAACACAATTCTGTGACACAAATCTGTAGACATTCTTTGGACTTTTTCTTTAGTGAAATATTTGATTATTTGATTTAGCTTGACCTCCAAGAGCTGTTTTAAATTAAACCATCTGAGAAGTTTAAGAGATAAATGTTTCTTTGGTGAAGCTGCTAACAACTCATATACATACATCTGAAATGTGACAAGGAAACTGAACCACACTGCTATTTTCTAGTAAGAAAATGCAAGACAAAAAGGTTGAGAACATCTGGTAAATCTAAATATATAATAATAGTAATATATGTTTTATGTAAAATATTTCTTACTCCCAAACTCCTTCATATCCAAAAGATGTAGCAGAGCAAATTTTAATTTCTTAAATCTACCCTGTACCTTAAAAATTGCCCAGTTACTGTATATGAATGTAGTGAAGTAAAAAAAATCAATATTTCTCTCTGAAATGTAGAGGATAGTATAAAATGTGCAATAAAATAGAAAAAATTAGAAAAAGAAATAAAAATTGCACTCATGAACAATACTTGAGCAGATGTACTTCGTCACTTCTCACTGCATCCAATTAACTGATATATATTATTTTGGAGTAAAAGCACTCGAACAGCATCGTTCAGTTTGTGGAAAAATAATTCTGAGTAAAACAATACCAATAAAAGGCCTTTGTGCTATAAAAACCCAAAATGACCAAGAGATCCAACTGAGCAGAACTCAATATTCTCAGTGCCTCCATCATCTGAAATAATCAACATCGTAAAAAAACACACAAAAAAACGACACGGATTACTGCTTGCTGAGGGCAGTGGAGAGACCAAACTAGTTTTAGCCACAAATTTTATTTTAATCAATATTAATCTACTCGTGTGATGTAATTTCATGCTACACAGCCTATACGTGGGCTAATCCAATCGCTTCATCTCTCAGTTGGAGGGAAACATTCGGGTCGACAGTTGATTCTCCACATTGTGACGAATTGTAAATTTATGCAAATATAAACTTCATCTTAAATGCATAAGTTTGGGCACAATGCAGAAAAATCCTCCCGCCAGTGGGCAGACGCTGGATGCGAGAAGTGATTCGGAGATGATGGTATCTATCACGCCATAAAACAGGAAATCATGTTGATGTATTTATGTTGTGTCTATTTTTCTTGGCGCTCACTGAGCTGGTTTTCTCCCCCATGATGTAGCTCACTATCAATTACTCACTGACACTTGCCAGAAGCAAAACCCATATACAGACAGCTTAGATTTATGGCCGTGCCTGGAATATGAAGCAGGATTTTGTTATGAAATGTGCCATGAGAAATGTTGAAAGTAAGTTGAGAGATTTCCCGTGATCCTGTTAATGCCATGAACAAGCAAAAATCATAAATCACTTTTTAAATCATTATTAGATTTTGTCTTGGTGGAGGCCATAGGCGTCAGAGTTTTTTCTGCGTTTGGATGATGAGAAAAATATGAAGTGACCTTAGCGATGTGGACTCGTGCGGATGTATCTCAGTGGTGGAATTGATTATGGAAATCGTACAATTTTTCAACTGAAATGTAAATGAGTGTGCAGGGTTTAAGACAGCGGCAGAATATAATGCATTTCCTATAATGACTTCCAGGAGCCTCAAAGCCTGGAGTGTGAGATTTATACCGTCGTCCCTGTTTCATTGCCAACAGACTGATGAGGACGACTGTGCTGTTAACGGCTGAACCTGCGTAGTATATCACCATTTCCACGTTAGCAAATAATCATGGGCTTGACATCTTGGCGAGATGGGACTCTATCACTCATGTAGTGACGGCGAAATGGAAAGATGGAGGCAGTTACATGACAAGAACAGACTATTCATCATGGGCACATTGAGCCTCGCTGTGCTGTTAATCAACAAATCAGCTGGGTTTCCCTCATCAATGACACAACTCGTGGTAACAAATGCTTTGGGAGTGGCACTTACACAGTGTGGGTGAGTTCCTGCGGTCGCTCCGCCTGCTCGGGGAACACAGGATGCGGCGGCTCTCCGATGGGGACGCAGCCTAGAGATTTACTGATTGCGTGGCTCAGCTTTTTGGCCGGAGACTTCTGTGAGGAGGGCGGGACAAACAAAGTATCTGTCACCTCGTGTGTTGTATCATCGCGTTGGAAAAGTAGAAACAGTTTTAAGCTGCTTCGGGAGTAATTTACATAACTAGGTCAACAGTGTGTTTACTGTGCCAAAAGTGTGGATCAGCAGTAGTTTGTGCACATTCAGTCAGTGCTTGTATCTGCGACTACACACGCAGTTTGGGGGCTGCCCTGCGGTCCCAAAACTACAACACAATGAGTTTGTTCTTCTGTGTCCATGTCACATGGGCTGAAGACCGTTGTGTGATTGCAGTTGTGTAAGGGTTACAAATACAGTGCGAAGACATCGTGTGCAGTAAAGGTCGACTCCATCTGCGTTCTTTTCCGGCAGTGACAAAGGTTTGAGTGCTTATAATAACAGTAATAATAATAATAATAATAATAATAATAATAATAATAAGTTTAGTTCCGATTCAGTGGGCCCCCAGTATGGAGTAGGATACAGGAGTGCTGCCACTGCACTGCTGTGGACTGGGAAAGCAGCAAGATGCACTTGAGACACCTAAAAAAAATCAATATAACTTTAAATGTATGCTATATTTAGAATATTTTCACTTCTCTACCTTGCTGACAGGCAGCCCCTTCAACGGGGAACCGAAGCAGTTACATAGCTCTCTTAACCCTTCGAAACCTGGACAAATCAGCCTTATTTTTTTTCCAAAACATGGGGGTAAGGAAATGAGCAACTTAACAAGAAATAACCCAAAAAATGGCAACAAATTAGTTAAAAGTTGCAAAAAAAGAAACCTAAAAAACAAAAACAAACAATGAAAGGACTTGAAAAAATATATTCTGTAACATATGTTGAATATATAATTCTAATAATCATGAAAATAGTTTCTGGGCACTTTTTTCCCCCTTTCTCTCTCTCCTTCTTTTAACATTAATTTTTTTGCTTGTTTTCTTGTCACTTTGTAACAGTTTCTTGCAACTTGCTCATTGCCTTTTCCCATGTTTTTGAAGAGAATGAAGCCTTTTTGCTGAGGTATCAAAGTTTTAATACTTTTGAAAGGCATCTGAAGGCAGCACAAGAAAAACTGATGTCCATCCTGGTTTCAAAGGGTTAAAAGCCACCAGACTCCAGAACACAGGAGTTGATGGTCCCCTGCTGCCTCGATTAGTTAGTCTGTTTGTGTTATTGTTGGATTTTGGATCCGAACTAACCTGCCGTCCACAGCAGCACATTTCTTAGCTTCAGTGAAAACCTATGTCAGGTCACATGGGAAAACAGTTTTAGAAGGACTTGGGGTAAATAAATGGATCTGCCCTTTAACTTTGGGTTTAACCATTTCAGGAACTTCATTTTTATTCACCTCAACTTTGATAATGACATGTACGCTATTTACAAGTTGGAAACTGTTAATTACAGTGGCTCTGATGGGACATAAATGCAGCACCATAACAAAGCATTAAGGAAAAAATAGTTTTTGATTGATTCTGTAACTGAACTTTTTTTAATAGCCTATATATGATGGTATATGATTACCAATTTCAGTTTTTTTCAGATCAACAGTTTTCATACCAAAAAAGGACCAAACTCTCCAGAATTAGGTTGTTGGTAGGCTGGAAAAGTCTCTGAAAAGTTTTGTTATTTAACACTCCAGTGAAACACAAACTAATTCATTAATTTAAGGTAAAATGGGATACCAGTAAGGGAGGATGATCAATGTAGCATGCACCATTAGAAAAAATTAGAAAAAATAGAAAAATTAGAAAAAATTGTTTAAAGGACTGTTCATTCAAAAATAAAAATGAAAAAAATACATATCATTTTTCTTATCTATAGTGCTATTTATCAGTCTAGATTGTTTTGGTGTAAGTTGTCAGGTGTTGGAGATATCAGCTGTAAAGATGTCTGCCTTTTTTCCAATTAGATGGCACTCAGCTTGTGGTGCTCAAAGTGCAAAAAAATAAATAAATAAATTATGACCTGGTCACTCAAGATAACCTACAGACTTTGTTCTTTGCAGTTTTGTAGGAACTATTTTCTTTCTACCAAACTACAACAGTTGTGTCACTGTTGTACCAACTGTATAACTGCATAGAAAGAAACATGCATCTTCTCATACACGGAGGCTCGTGCTCATGACAGCGTGAGATGTAAACGTTAATGGCGTTCCCCTCGGCTGAGCTGTAACGTAGATACACGCTTCCTTCTGTGGAGTGATACAGTAGGCTGGTGTAGTTTGGTACAAAGAACATAGTTCCTGCATGAAACTGCTCACACTGAGTTACTTGGTCATGATTTCTGGAAAGACATGTTGCTGTTGAGTTTTTCTTTTTTTTTTTGGCGCTTTGAGCACCACAAGCAAAGTATCTCCAACACTCTGCAGCTCATACCAAAACAATCTAGACTGATAAACGGTACTACAGGTTAACGGGCAATTATGTATTTTTGATTTTGGGGTGAATTGTCCCTTTTATGTGAATCAAATGAGCTTAGTTGTAATTAAAAGCTTTATAGGAAACAGAATTGCTTTGCTTTTATATAGTGCAACTTACCCTGGTAACATGGACGTGAAAAACAGGTTGAGAGTACGTTTAGTGCACTCACAGACACAGCAGTGGTCTTGTTCTTTTATGAAAAGCCATTGTTTTTGTCACAAAAAAGCGAAATGGCCAGGAACACTGCCAGCTAATCAGAATAGTGGTGGATGCTGCCAAATGCCAAACCCAAATAAAATGTGCCGATCAATGTCCCAGACGTGTTTCATAGACACATAATTTATACCAATTTATAAATAAGGTAGGAAAACATCCAGAACAGATTCAGCTATCTCACCTTCGTGATTTTTCCAAAATATTACAGACAGTGTTTTGTGTTGCGGCGCTCAGGCGTGTCATTCGAGTCCCGAGGCTTCATGAACAGTCGTTCTCCTCTGTGGGATGGGAATTGGATTTGGGATCCAGCGCCTATGTCTTCCCTTGTTTCGATTTATGACATTATGATTGAGCTTTGGGGGAATGTGGCAACACGGCAAAGTCAATCAATACAATTTCATTTGCCAAAATGAGTAAAACCCCATAAAATCCTGCTGTGATTGCTTTGAGAGGACAGGAAATGTAAGGAGACGGCTGAATAGTCTGCCATGTTGTAAAATCGTTGCACACTCTCAAAGAGATATTGACTTTGGGATTGTTTTGAAAGGGGACCAACGTGGTGTAAAATTGAGAGCGATCAGGGCTTTGCCTTACCCAGGATGAGTGCTCCTTCATCTGGTGCTGGTTGCTATGGGGACCATTGGCATGACCACGCCAGAAGCAGCTCTGGCAGAGCTGGTAGCCATGGCACTGTTGGCACCGATACCGGAAACCCATCATGCTCTCGCTCCGGCAATATGAACATTCCACCGGATGGAAGACTGAGCGGTAAAAAACAAAGACGAGACAAAGACGTCTTTACAGAGCTGCTCTCTTATAGTTTATTCTTTATTTTTTAAAAAGTGATTCTGATTATTCATTGTTTTCTTTATTTATTTTTACCTTAATGTAAACTTGTACTTATGTCCCTTGTACTTGGATTTCTTATCTTATCTTATCTTATCTTATCTTATCTTATCTTATCTTATCTTATCTTATCTTATCCTATCCTATCCTATCCTATCCTATCCTATCCTATCCTATCCTATCCTATCCTATCCTATCCTATCCTATCCTATCCTATCCTATCCTATCCTATCTAAATTTCTTAACTAGTCTGAAGGCAGTGGCACCCAACCTTTTTTGTCTGATATACACCTGTAGCCAGTGGTGGAAAGTACATTTACCCAAGGTGTGTACTTGAGTAAAACTTTAGGCTACTTGTTCTTTACTTGAATATGTCTATTTTTACTTTGTACTTCTACTCCACTACATTTCAGAGGGAAATGTTGTGCTTTTTGCTTCGTACATTTATTACCAAAAATAGTGACTACACAGATTAAGATTTTACATTAAAAAATAGAAGCTTAAAGCAGCTTTTGAACCCTTAAAAACAGCAGTGGTGGAAGAAGTATTCATATCTTTCACTTAAAGCTGTGCGACTTTTCCATATAAATAAACATTACATTAAGCCCTTGCCAAATGAGTTCACACAATTCGTAGTAAGCCCATCGCCACCAGGGAAAGCTCTTTGAATTTCACAGTTTACCAGATTTTGGGTGTCTGATGATGCATTTTAAACCAGCCAGAGCCAAAGGGGGCAGACAGGGAGGCGGGACCATAGCAATGGGGAAACAGCTAAGAGTATACGTAGTGGAAAATCCTAAGAAGCATCCAAGAAACGTTTCTAGGATGGATGCTGTGGATAAAAAAAAACTTGCCATTCAGATAAAGGGTTGAAGTAAAAAAAAAACAAAAAAAATGTGTTGGCAGTGTTTGTTTAATTACTTTCACTGCCAGCGCGGGGAGAAAAAAAGTACAAAAGTAGGCTATTAACAGCAAAATTTACTTAAAGCATTAAGGTTAAAGTATCTGTGATGCTTTAACACATAAGCAGCATTTTTAAGTTACAGCTGGTGGAGACTGATCACATTGTATTGCTGTTAATGGCTAATCGATAGCACAGTGTCATATTTAATAAACCGATCAAATGTTTGTGAAACTAGTAATTCCAGTTGTCAGATAAACGTAGCAAAGTACAAAAAGTACAAGATTTCCTTCTCAAATGTAGAGGAGTGGAAGTACAAGGTAGCACACAATTTAAATACTCAAGTACCTCAAAACTGTACTCATATACAGTACAGTAAATGTTTTTTTCACCACTAAAAACACTTCAGGCTCATTGAGACGTCTGAGATGAGTTTATGAGCTGGATATTTCCTCTTTAAACTTCTTTCATTTGAAGAATCATTATTTCACAGAAAAATGTTTCTCTGACAATGTCACTTTCAAATTTAGATCAGTTCAATGAGGAACCTTTGTGTTCAAATGTCGAAATTCAGATGTAGTTGCACAGTGTAAATATAAACAGTCCAAATCTCACCATTTTCAACATTAGCAAGCCGGTGCATGAGCGGCAGCCATACGAGGCATTGTGGGGGAGGGTCTGCCATCAACACATCCAAAAACGTGTTCAGCATAATCTTCTTCTGGATACAAGCACACACAAACATGAATGAAACAAGACATTAAATTATTAGAGACTCAAAACAAGAGAATAAGAAGAGAGACAGGATGTAGTGGTCAGATGTCCTCCTCGTACCTGTTGAGGGAAGCACGTCCGCACCGAATGCTCTGTGTAGCCAAAAGAAGGGCCCTCGAACACGGCCGTGGGGAGTTTGAGCACCTCCCGAAGAAACTGATCAAACTTTGCAAACATCATGACTCCACTTGAGTCTGAGATCTGTGAGAAAATATCTGAGGAATGGCAAATGTCAGACTGTTAGCAAAGACTAAACAGGCTTGTGACATTTCTGTGAATGTATTGATCCGCAGTCTGTGTGCTCAGCAGAGTCAAAATATGCACGGCGAAAGTAAATTAATTCTGCGTACACGTTTCAACAGTGCCCCTGTGTGTTTCATTTGAGCCACTGCATTAGGACATCAGGACCGACATCAAATTTCAGAAAACAAAGCTAATAAAAATGCAGCTCATTTAATTGTACATCTTCTGACATAGTGTGTGTAGGATGCTTATAAATGTACTCACAGCGTAGTTTGTCCACAATTTTCCCTCCACACATTGTCGACAGCATGGATTTCATTGAGAAAACGGTCAGCTTCCCATGGCTTTCACTGCAAGCACAAAGAAATGTGTGTGTTAAATTCATAAGCAATAAAACACACCAGCAGCTTTTGATTGCTTATGTTAGTAAGTCCTTCTTCTCTACTGTCACTCTGCATATTGTCAAACAATATTATCCCACAATTGGCACCTTAGATGAAGTTACATACAGTAGATTCACTTTAATAAAAATAATGTAATGTCTGCACAGAAATATGACACTTTTATGACGATCTTAATCAAAAATTAGGTTGGAATGAAAGGTGCAATGTATATTATGTTATTCGAATGTGTCAGATCCTTACTTCATCTGCTGATATAAGAGATTGATATAAGATATTTGAGATTAATTCAATAATGTACAGTTATCTCTATAAAAAGATATCTGCATATGAATGAAAAAACTGGTATGGAAAAAAGTTGGTATTGAAACCATTTCAATTTTTTGTCAATCACGTTTGAGCGGCAGGTAAAAAGTCCCTGTGGGGAGCAATGGAGGCGGAAACGCAATCTCAGAGGCTATCGAATAACATCGATTTAGCTCTTTATTATCTTTAGCAAAAGTTGTCTGCAGATATATGCAGCCATCAGTTGAAAAAGGGCTGAAACTGAAATGGCCGATGCAAGATGAGGAAGTCTAAACCAGAACCCCCGAAATTTTGAAAGGCAGATTGATTCTTTTCTGTTTCTGTTTCAGTTTCTGTTGCTATATGTAAATAACCTTTTGAGTTTTGATACTTTTTTCAAAATATGGTTTCAGTTTCTCTGTGACACTTTGTTATAATGCATGCACATTTGACCGCAACTGCCGCTAACCCCACAAAACTTCAACGCTTTACCTGTCACTATGTGTAAGTTTACATCAATAGAGATAAAATATTCATTTTAATGCGTCGATTCAGCACACCCTTTGTATGTAAGAAGGTTGTGTAAACTCAATACGATGTGACGGAAATGTCACTGACCAACAATCAGTTGTTCTTTAAGGGGCAAGTAGCAGATGTCTGCAGGCTTTTTCTGCATTTATGTCGTGTAAGAATAATCTGAAAAAAAAGCTGATAAACACACCAAAGTTGGGAGAATGAGCATCCGAGGAGCACGTGAATGCACCATTGGCTTTGGCAGGCGGAGGTCTTGATTCAGGTCTGATACAATCAGTCCTCGCTCATTCACTCAGTGTCATTGCTGGACTGCGTTACGACACGATTCTATCATGCACACTTGGACATTCAACCGGCCGACATGACATACCAAACACCAAAAAGAGTCGTTAAAAAAAGATTTGTTTGTTCATTTTTTGCCCATCCCTGCCGAGAAATATTGGCTTTTATCCCTGGAGGATATATCGTCGTCGTACTGATTGGTTCAGAGATTAAAACATTCAGCAATGCAAACATATTAGTGCGCTTTGTAAGTTGTATCCATTAGTGTGTAAAGTGTCAGAAGTTATGAACCAAGACTTAAATCACAGATTAACGTGGTATATTCAGATCATTATTAGACCGCCCCAAGACCCCTTAAAGTCTTTTCAACTTGCCAAGAGAGACCAGCTCCTTCATTTCAGATTCATTTAGCTCTGGCTTCCGAGCAGAGGTAACAGAGTACATGAAAGCTCTTCTGCCTAATTCAGTTTGGACCTCAGGGACAGATAGCGAAACTGCTTCCTGTGATCGCAGACAGTCATTTCCACAAAGTTTCCCAGAGATACGGCAGCATGAATAATAACGGAGCGGGACCAGAATGGCCTCACAGATAAAAGTAAACCAATTGAAGGGGTCGATGAATGGACGGGGCAAGCAGCCAATCAATTTGAGCATGCAGGGTAAAATAATGAGAGAGAGCTTTACGGTCAATAATAAACCTCTGTCCTCCAGGATGCCTTGAGCACGGAGCAGACATTAAGAGGAGGGATACATACAGTAAAACAACACCAGGAATATTTTAGCTGGTGGGGACTTTTTAACGGCACACACACTTATATCTGCTGTGTGACATTGGAAGCAGGCACGTGTGCATTTGACCCAGTATTTATCAGCTTATTGGCATGGTATTTCTGAGCCATAAAACCTGGCTGGATAGATAATTTATACAAACAAGTCAAGGTCAGAGCTACCACTGAGGACACTAAAGTCATCTGTTGCATATTTCAGGAATTAGGGCGAGTTTACCTTCTGCAATTATAAATTTACAGAGGGATTCAGCATTTTCACCAGAATTGAAATGCTGGCAGTGTAGAGGCTTAAAAAAAGATTTAGACATTGTGTTGTGAAATAAAATGGTTACACTTTATCTTATAGCTCTGTGATTTCCTAAGAATTTCCAATTTCCGAGTTTTTTAGAAAGAATGTACTATGTAAGTTTGTACTATTTGTAGTGAAAATTGTGAATGTTCTTTCACAGATAGGCTGCAGATTTTTGGTTAAGAAAAAATATGAAAATGGGAAAAAATGCCCAACACAAGTGAGTCTAAAGTTGTGTGTTAAGGCTCATTTATACTCTTTATGTACAGACAGATTTGTGTGTTTCAAATGCAAACACCAATGTCCTCATGCTTCTGTGCATCCTTTCTGATGCAGAGATACAGTCATTAGATGGCACTAAAGAGTCCAAAGTTTCTTTTGACAACAAACAAAAGGACAGAGAGGAGGTCCTGATATATGTATTAATGGAGGCATCGTAGACAGCGGTGGTCTGTGAGGCCATTAAATACAAATACAAATACGTGGTGAATTATTTCCACTATATTATGGATTTTTTAAACTTTCATTCCACCTTTTTTTCTAACGTCTGTCATTTGCAATGGTTGTATCTCGCTTGAACTACACTAAACTGATCCCACGACCTCCAGTGCTACTGCTCCATTTCATCTGCATCCAAAAGCTTTCAGGAAACATGGACGAATACAGACAATGCAGAGTATGGTCAGAAAGCTCCATAAATGAGTCCTTAAGGTGTCTTGTTTTTCTGACAAAGGAACAGTTGTAGTATATTGAACAACTTAATTGCCGGACCAAAGTGTTACGGCTGGTGGCCTTCACTGTGGACCCTAATAAAGGCCTAAAGCCTAATTGTGTTGGTTTTAAAATAAAGTTTTTCTTTATACTACAACTGTTACTGGAGTTTCACCCTCTTTAGACTTATTTCTCTTCTCCACGCACCTTGGAAGGAGGTGAAGTTGTTAAAACCCCCCCACATACTTTTGTATGAGCATTACTTTAAAACCCAGAGATATTCAATGTACTAAACTTAAAACGCGCCGAGCAGTAGAGTTTACTCACTGAATTAGCTTTTTTGTGAAGCTTTTTGTGCAATGAATAACCTCAATATTTAAGTTAGATGAAAGAAAATTCCTTGAACTCCTTGAATGTTATTGGAACTGTGTAACTAAAACCTAATGTACCAAAAATCCAAGTAAGCGCTTTATGACACTTTCTCTGTTGTGTCTCATAAAGAGGAATAAAACAAATAAAATAAAATAATTTTTAAATACATTTAAAGAATGAAAAATAAAACTTTTAACAAATGAATGCCCCTTTACTTTAAAACTTTCCTTTAAAAATGTAGTCACGCGCTGCATGTTTTAATACTTAGCATTCTCCATTTATCTCTCTGTCTCATGATTCAGGCAGCTCTCTTTTGTGTCATATGCCAGGACACAACATTAGGTTTAGCTATATTGTTGTTCAGGTGAAAATTAGGCTTTTGGAGTCTAATTGCTGCACAGTCCCAGAAAGAGGTTGTGGTAACGAAAAATTAAAAAAGGATGTGAAAATTTGTCATAAATCAGTTAAAACATGAGAGAATTGTGACCCTATGAATAAAGCAGGAGAGGACAAAGAAAAAAAGAAAAAAATTGATAGCGTTGGCAAATATGCTGACTACTTGACCCGTACCTGTCGTAGGTGGCCACCATGAAGTTGAGCAGCAGCCCGATGGACTGCTCCACGTTGATCTGGTGCGTGGTGGGCAGCCGCTTGTTGAGCTGGTAGTAGATGGAAGACAGGATAGTCTCCAGCCGCGACACGTTGATCTCAGCGTTGTGGTCCAACGTGTTGAGCCCGTTGTCACGAAAGGCTTCGATCATGTTCCAGACGTCCACCAGATGAACTGTGAGGGGGGAAACAGCCAGACTGTGATCAGACTGTGACTGTATGCATGCCGAAGCAAATATTTTCTCTGAGTTAACTGATGAGAGGAAAATCTTCATGCTCTTACGGTTGCATCTCTTTTGCACAAACCGGAGTTTGCAGGCAGTCCTGTAGGTCGACAGTCTGATTACGTCAAAGTTTTGTGCTCCTTAAAGACAAAATCATAAGAAAACACAAGATCTCAGATTAATGTCATGCCTGTCCAGTTTAATTAAATAAAATTAAAGTGTCTAAACACACTGAAGCACACAGAAGACACATTCAAACACTATTATTGTCTGTGTGTGGGAGGAATGACACTGTACATGTGAGGGACCACATATCTCCCGCTTCAGTCAAAGAATTACATGAGCTGCTGCTGACTATGAATAGTGAAAAGAGATTTCTCTTCAGTCGACTCCACTCACTCATTTCCATGAAGAGCTGTCTCTTCTCCACCATGGCCTTGCCTCGTTTACTGCCTTCCTCGATCATCCTGTGGCACATCAAACAGCACAGTGTGCAACAGTTCAGATAGCAGCATGAAACACACAGTTCTTTTCATTTCCAAAATCAAAAAAAACACGTGAGCGATGATGATTTATATGGATGTTAATAGTGATGCTAAAGAACACTTTTCAGACCATGACTTCTAATTTTTGTGGTGAGACTAAACATAAATGATAACTTAGAGCTCATAAAGGAGCATCTTTTAAATCTAGAAGGTCTGCTCTTTGTGTGTGCTTTATAACGCTCGTTATGTGATCAGTTAAAATGCACACGTGAGCTCTTGAAGGCTGGTATACCGTCTTTATTATTTACCCTGCACATCAAGGACTGTATTAGTCATCGCTTCAGCTATTCACTTCACTGTAAATAAATAAATTATATGGCTTTGGTTGGATTTTTAATAGATGATGACGTTAAAGGGATGAAACGAACAGGTTTTTTGAGTGGTACATCAGCATTGTTTTGACTGAACTGTCTGATTCACTTAATTCACTATTTAAATCACTGAATATATTAGAGATATGG
Organism: Plectropomus leopardus; assembly: GCF_026936395.1. Classification (NCBI taxonomy): domain Eukaryota; kingdom Metazoa; phylum Chordata; class Actinopteri; order Perciformes; family Serranidae; genus Plectropomus; species Plectropomus leopardus. Next base: position 8,829,602 of record NC_142189.1, read on the forward strand.
GATGCAGTTTTGAGTCCATATTTTGTTTTTCCTTTTAATTTAAGTCCTTGTTGTGACTTATTCTTTATCATGTGCATTGCTTTTGGAAAATTGTTAACAAGGACTGAAATAAATGACCACTGATACTTGAAGTAATACATATTGAAAACTGAAGTTAAATTATAATTTGAATTATTATTATTTATTAACTTGAATTACAGGGTCACTGACAGGACCTATTTTGGCTCATTTATATAGCAGAACGTTGTGTAGTTAATCAACAGCTCTTCTTTTCAAGAAATGCCCAAATTTGGTGCCACTAACGCTGTTGGAAACGCTGCAAAGGGTCACTAAAAGACTTCCGTTGTTATTGTTTGTTGGTCTCAAACAGAAGTCTGCAGCTTGACAGGTTTGCATCTCACTAAGGTTACACGCCAGCAACCATCCCTTTCATCTCCTGATGATGAAGTCAGATTACATATTGTAGCACTTTGGACACGATAAGATTCGTGTAAACACATGCAAATAAAACATTTATGCTTTTAGGTGTCCACTGCCAACATTTTCTGCTGGCGACTGTGCTGTCCTTTAAAATGTATTTTAATCTGTATTTAGCTTTAAATTCAACGACACAGAGACACAAATTGCTCATAAAGCGGCTGTCTAAAAATGAATGTTTCCCTCTTAGACTTTAATGTTGAGGATGTAGGTGTCAGCCGCTGTACGGAGGAACAAAAAGGATACTCATCTCTTTCAGACCAAAGACTTTGCATTTATTGAACAATTTAAACTTTAGCTTTTGTTCTGACGTCGGATTCAACTTCAGTGTTGGCTCTGTTGTGCATTTTCAAAAGGGATTCATCGTTCGTGTGTGTTTTTTGTTTCAACATCACGCTCATACTTGTGGAAGATAAATTTCCCTTTGAAAGTAACAGGTTTCATTATTTCATTCCTTCATTTTACTGTTCTTCAGGGCTTTTAATCTCATGGCACAAGTCATTTTTAGGTGACATTTTTCTCAAACAGTAGAAGTTTTAATCTGAAACAGATCTTCATTTGTTTTTAGACTACACACAACAAATACACTATGTCTTTAAGCACTTAGAATAAAACTTGAGATTTCAATATTTACCTGTCGCTGGCTGAGTGTCAAACAGAGTGAAGCCCTGAACGTCGACCCTGTGAAGAGAAGCCATATTGAAAGCGTTAGTGAGAGTGTCTTTCGGCTTGATGTTCCCATTACTTTGAGAGATAAGCTTTTCCTCGCTGACAAAATGTAGTTGACTTTTGAATAAGTAATTAACACCTCCCCTCTCTCCCTCCTTCAAGGACTTCATTAGCTCTCAATTTGAGCTTTTGTTTCCTCTCTCTCTTCCTGTAGAGATATTGGCGAGCTGGCTGGGGAACACTCCAGCGCCCGTGGTCTGTGCAAAATGATAATTCTCCATGACATCCCGCTCAGCAAAGACTGCATCCTGTGGGCTAATGACACCGAATGAGAGCCGCAAAGGAACTACTTAATGACAACGGACCCAGAGCACATCACAGCTGGCCAATGAGTGAGAGGCGCTCCAGACCACCTCATACCGAACGCCCAAAACATGCCTGGATCACGTGTGTGTTTGCAGGATGCTGACCAGCAGAGCGAGAGGGAAAGAAGCAAAGGTTCTGCTCCCCTCAGGATCTCCACAGACAGGCAAGATTTCTCTCTTTTTTTTTTTATCGAGTCTTGTTTTACAGTCACTCTTCTTTTCACAGTGATCTTTACTGTCAGGACAAAGCCTCTTTCAGACACTAACTTTCTACTCTGGCTTGTACTGAGTGGGTCTTACTGCAGGTTACAGGCACCAGCAGGGGTCTTTTAAAAGGACTCTATCCAAAATGCGGTCAAGCATTATTTAATTTTGATTTAAAACAATAAGTATTCTTATCAGGGTTACAGCTAATGATTATTTTAGTGGTTAATGATATGACATGTCAGGGTACCTTTAAAGCACGCGCCATACAAACGCAACATCCTGGGTCAAATCCTTGGAATCCGTGATGCATATCATACGCCTCTCTCCCTTTCCCCTGTTTCTACACTGTCCTCTGTCAAAACACACCTGAAAATGTAAAAAAAAAACCCCAACAAACAATCAAAAAGTCTTTAAAAAGGACTCCACCCACAAGCATTATATCATCCTTATCTAAAACATTAAATGCTATGATCATAGTTATAGTTTATGATTACTTCAGTGAGTAGTAAGTTTATCAAACATCAAAAAAGCCCATCACTAGAGCTGCTGCTTAGTCGCTTAATCTGCTGTATTATCTGACAAAACGAATCTGCATAATCAAATAATCATTTTGATATTTTTTCAAGTAAAAATCAAGGTAACTACAAGTGAGAATTGAATATTTTCAATATTTTCATGTGCCATATGTGAAGTAAATTGAACATTACTGGGTTTTGGAGTGTTAAACGGACCAAACAAGACATTTGAAGACTTCGCTTTGGGCTAACCGACATGCATTTTTAAAAAAACTATTTTTCTCAATTTTATGGGGGAAAAAACAATTTATTGACAATTGATTAATTAACTAATTAATAGACAAAATCATCTGAAGATAAATCTATGGTTTACAATATAGTCATTTTCTGTAGACACTCCTATCATATTTCCCAGAGCTCAAGGTGACATCTTTAAATGTTTTGTTTTTCTTTCTGACGGACAATCCAAACCCCCCAAAAATAGTGAATCACTGATGATATGAGACAAAGAAAATCAGGAAATCCTCACTTCTTAGAAGCTTAGACCAAAGAAAGTTTGGCATGTTGCTTGAAAAAATGACTGAAATGATTAGTCGCCCCTTAAATAGTTGCCTTTTGAAATTAAGTTGTTGACTGACCAAATAATTGAGTGATCCCGCTGCATCCTAATATATGTACTAAACTAAAGAGCAATTCCACTGCACTTAAACGATCGACTGGCTTTTTGCAGCTCAGTGGGAAGATCATGGTAATAACTCAAGATTAAAGGTTCACTTTGGGCCATGATAGCACTTGAAAACACTTGGTCAGCCTAATTACATATTAAAGGGAGCAACACACACTGTATGTGTGAGAGCAGCACTGCTGCTACTTTGGGGGAAAGGGAAGAAAATATTTGCTATGCAGTGGGAGACCCAGCAGACACATGTCAGCAAAATAACACAATGGTTCATTGTAAATATTCAGCCTATGAAGTAACTGCAGAAATTCATGAGTGGGCAACTCGGGCCTTTCATTTGGCAGGCAATGTTTGGAAAAATGTAAGCGGTGCATGGCAGCAAATGAATGAGTTGATCATTTTCGTGTTAGATAAGGAAACAGAGACAAGTTCTTAATAATTCATGATAAAATGAATTCACGGAGCAGAGAGGCACAGACCAGGATCAGTGTGATAAATGTGAATTGATGGGATTTTTAGTCCATTGCATTCACTCATTTGCACATAAATAATGTCAAGATCACGATAAATTTGATGTCAACCCTTTTTAGACACACTGACACTGTGTGGTTATGATTATAGGCCCGTAAAGGTGCATTTTACTGTAACCGCACCTTCAGCTTCGAGGTAATGACAACATCCTTTGACGCGAGTTAACATAAGGACTCGGTTACTGCAGTACCTCCCTTCCGCTGATATCATCCACTTCTCGGTTTCTACAAGCTTCATTTCTCACTGTGAGCAACCCTGCAACACTTAAAAATTCACTTCTGAAGCGACGGCACAGCACAAACGCAGCCATATTGCTGATTTAACTGCCTATTTACCTTATTTCCGCAATGGGAATGATGTGTCGTGATGCCCATAAAAAAATTTGGGATAACAAACAATGGCAATCCTGCATCTTTTCAATTCTCACTGGTGTCTCGACAACCGAGGCATAGCAGGGAGCTGGCCTTTACCGGAGGAAAATCACGCAGGTTGCGTTTAGAGCATCATCATCATCATCATCATCATCATCATCGGCACCAGCAGCAGCATCAGATGAGGAGGATAAGTGGTCCAGGGTGAATAAGGAGGATATTTCCTCCGTGATTCACAGTCGCACTCTCACCTTTGATGAATCCACCCGTGTGTCCGCCGACGTTACAGCTGTCCGAGCGATGAGAAACGGCTCGGACCATCCATCATCGTATTTCAGCCTCCTCTCCCGTCTCATTCGACTTCAGTCTCAGGAACTGCGGTTGTAGCCGCACACAGAAATGTACAAGCGCCCCGCTCCGCTCGGCATCATCAGCGACCCAGCGGCAGAGGACGGCAGAGCAGAGCGCGAGCAGGCACGGAGATGCCATGCGCGACCACCTACTATACTTTACGCATGTGCGCACGCACGCTGGTTAAAGGCGCACTACTACTATAGCTGCTTTTACTCTGAATTATGATCTTCGGCGTAAAAGAGTGGAGATGAAGCAAGAAACACATATTTAATATAACTCAGAGGGATACTGCTGCGGGTTCATATTGCACTTTCATGTCGCTTTAATTGGTGGGACTCAAAAAAAGACAGATTTAAAAATAATGAATGAACCAAATTAAAGCAGCAGAGGCAGAGATGTCTCGACTTTATGAGTCTAGCTCCAAAAATACTCCTACATTTCCCATGATGCAACGCACTAGCATCTATTTGCAAGTTTTCCTTTTTTTGATATCCACGCTGTTGTTGATCAAAAAAATCCACAACCCTACAGAAAGACTGTGCATTATGGCACCATTTTCTTTTATTTTTGATTTTGATTTTTATTTGTTTTACATTTTTTCCATCTGTTTGCTGATTTGGCCTGGTGGACAGCCCTAAATACAGCTGTGTCTATCAGCCACAACCTCTGTTGAAGTGTGGTCAAAAATTTTTTTTTTTTTTTTGTCATTTCTTTTCCCAATACATATAGATTTTTGATACATGAGACAGTTTCAATATTCATTCTCCATATTACTGATACACTGGTGGCATCTGCACTCTTTAACTCTCTTTGATTAGTTTACTAGTCATTCTGCTGTTCTCTGCTAGTCATCGTCATCATGTTGTAGCCTTGGATTATTTGTTATTATATCAAATTTATTTTCCAGTTTCATGACATCACTACTCCGTTGCCATGGAGAGGAAGACCATCAAAGGTGTGAATCAGAGCAGTAACAAATTTAAAACGTTCATGAACAAAACAAGACACCATATTTGGTTATGTCATCCAAAATCAACCCAGAATCCAAAAGTCAAGTGTCAGTGATCGAAAGCAGTGCATGTAACAGAATTTGAAGCTTGGTGGTTGGATATTTCCTATCAAAATGCACCTTAGGTACCTTAAATTCCCCCCATAGTTTTTATGCATGTACTTGCAACTCGTCACGAAAGAAACAGATTTCTTCTGCAGTTGTAATTTAAAATTTTTAATATTATTCCAGCCGATCCAAGCCTTAGAGGCATTATGAGACATGGGAAAAATGAATGGGAGTTTTACCTCCAGAGCCATGAGTGCCCAGATATTAGCAACCCAGTCGTCAGAATAAATGTTGGCTTTCTTTGTTTCTGCATACAATACAGCTGCTCAAAGTCTGACCAGTAATTTGCTTAAAAACAACAGGTTTTCTTGTTTGTCGGTCAGCAGCTTTTCAGACGTCTTGGTGCCAATCCACACTCTCCACCTGCTCATGACAAAGGAACCTTAGAAATGTTGATTTGTTATATATGAAACGTACAGATGTAACATATTTTTCAAGCATGAGCTGAGGTAGCCCTGATGACATTATACATAAAAAACATTATATAACTGTATTCACCAATTTTTTTAGTCCTCATGTTGTCGAGTAAACTGAACTTCAGGTGGTCTTTGCACCTTTTTCTGTGAGACAAGCACCAGTAAACACACACAAAATGTTTTTATTTTCATTATTTATTCATAATAGTCTATAACTTCTGATAAAATACACTTTGTTTACAAGTGCTGATTACTATATTACATTCACCCGGAGTTTAAATGGAGACAAAATGACACAGACATATTAAACAAATTTACCTAGTGATGAACGTGACATTTTAAATCGGTGGTGATTGCCCATGACACTTAACAGCCAATTCTATATGAACTCATCTGAACGCACACACAACGGGTAACTTCAGTGACAGTGGGGACTGCTGCCTGACGCACGTTTCAGTCCTTATTAACAAAGATTTTAGCTGCCTTTTGGATTGATTGATTGATTGTGTCTGTGAATTGTTTTTGCGGTGCGATCCAGTCCCCAACTCTAAATACAACATACTAACATCACATCAAACCTAATAAGACCTAAATATTTCCGGAGGAAAAATTAAAATTGTGTTAACACAATGAAATACTGGTGCACCAGTTTTAGTGAAATGACTATAAACCTCTCCTACAATCTTAAACCAATTTTCCACAAGACATAACCCCCCATTTAATAACAAATACATTTAAAAATGGACCTTTATTAATCCACTGACCTAAAAATGGAGCTTTTAAAAACATTTCTTTTTGTTTTCATAAGGTAATGACACAAATGCAGACAGCTAAAAGGGTACACACATTAGACAACGTCTCTATGGAAAAAACATAGACCAAGTGAACCATTGAAAAAAGCTGGGCCATACAGAATATTGATACCTGGGCAATTTGAATTATAAAAGTCAAGTTATTCTCTGCATGGTGGTCTGTCCAGTCTAAACAAAATTATAAGAAAAACAGACAGCCGATATATTATTATAGTAAATACCCTGTTGATTAAAAAAAAAAAATTAGCAAATAGATTTTTTTATATTAAAATATATTAATTAAAATATATTACTTTGATTAACTAGTCAAGATATTAAAAACAAGTTCTGATTATTTTAGTTTTCTTTAAAGGTGACTTTGGCATATTACCTTGTAAATAATTGCTATAAAACAGGCCTACTTTGCACCTCCAGGAGATTTTCAAAATAAAGTTGATGCGTCTTAATTTGCTTTCAGCATGAACACCTGAAAAACCTGCAGAGGTAACGCTTCACACCAGCCTTTTTGCACATTAATATGTGGTAAAGTAAGCTTTTACACTGTGTTAAAATCATCATAATGCAGCTACAAAGTTGTTACAACATTTTTCACACCACAAATCATCCTCTTACATCACACATACAGTAATGTACAATATAGAAACATTCTCTGATATCATATTGTGTTTACAATACTTCATGCCACATTAAATTGAAGGAAAAAAAATTTCAATTCTTTGGGAAAAAAAGGCCATTTTTGAGTGAAACGTTACACCCGCCTGTCTATCGGTGTCATATTGTACCTCCAAATCATTTTCAAAACCGAAGCGTGCCATGCTGAATCATTCTCTGATAAAGCATTTAGCGTTTTAGCATAATGTACTGTTCTTCTCCATTTTCTTTCCACAGTAAAAATAATTTTGTAATAAACAAGATATGCTCAAGCAAAGTGTGCTGCACGAATAAAATCAATTTCTACATCTAGGCTTATACTGTTAATAAGCAAATATTTACAGTGGAAAAACAAAATTATCTTCATTTTCCCCCCTTGCCTTAAGTGTTTCTTTTACTGTTTGCTGCCACTGATCTGTCTATACAGGCGTTCAGGCGTGAGAAATACCCACCTCATTGGAAATAATATCTAAAAAAGCGTGTTTTATTGGGAGAAAATGAAGGTTCACACAGTAGGAAGTGACTCTTGACCTTGACCTGGAATGGAAAAGATCTCAATTTTCCAAAAGGAACACGAATGGGCATTTTTTTATACATAAATGATTCTTCTTTCCCCCCTGTGTTTGAATGTAAGTGCTGTACAGATACAACCATAAATCCAGGTGGTTTTCAAGTGCTTCGCTCTGTAACTGTTTGTCAAAAAAAAATGATGTGATGTGCAATCCTCACTAGCTGATTTCATCAAATCATTCAAGATCCATTTATGCTCTCTTTCTAAAACAAGACATGTTCTTATATCTGAGTGTGTTCAGTAATAAATGTACAGTTTTTATATAAAATAGTTACTGTGAGTTGCACTTCCCTGCCATGCGTGCATAAATGCCAGGAGGTACTATACAACCAATGATTATCATTAGCGCCCTTTTTTTTGCCTTTAAACCACAACTGATGATTAGGCCCAATAATAAAAAGTGTCAGTCTCAAACACAACAGTCATTATGTTCTACAAAAATAGCAACATTCATTTCCCCCCCCTTTTTTAAAAACTACACACATATATTTATATATATATATATATTTAAAAAAATATATCACACTAATCCTAGCCAAGTGCAAACATTGCCAGATTTTGTAATTGTCACACATCTGACAGTCTACTGATTTGATTGAAAACTGATTGACATTTCTACCAAAAGATTGCACAGAACAACTTTTCATAGATGTTGGTGAAACGAAAGACCATCCAGTGTAAATCCTTGCCTTTCCAACAGCGACCACATGCTGGTTGTTTCGCGTGGAGCGTGGTGAACGTGCTTCACCCCAGCAGTGACTCTGAATGACCTGCTTCTGCTCTGTGTCTTCAATACAAATCAAACCATCTTATTATTATTATTATTATTAATTTCATATCATCGTACAACTAAACATGACACACACAGTTTCGAGGGGCCGATGCAGTCATCGTGGCAAAAGGCTCCACATCCTTTGCACATGATCATCGCCTTCAGTCGGCAGTAGCACTTAGACTGGACGTCCTCCATGTTGGAGCCCTCCATGAACGCCTGCTCGGGCGAGGGCTCGCTCTGGTTGCCGTGGTCTAGCGAGTGACCGGCAGGTATGGTGGTGACAGTCACTGAGAAAGACATGACACTCCCGTGGACGCCGCTGCCGTCAGCCTCAGATGAGGCCGTGGAAGAGCCGATGCCTGCAGTGCCGTGGTTCAAAGAGTGAGGTACAGACATGCTGATAGTGCCACCGTAACATGACGCTGCCACGGCTTCCTGATTATCGAGCGTTCTCTGGGTTTGAAAGGCAGACTGCCGCTGGTGACTGGGGTCCACTTGGCTAAGATATGGCTCGGAGTTTCCTTGGTTGCTATTGCAGAGTTCGAGGTGCCTTCGGTGTGACTGAGAAAAGGGGCTGGTGTCTTTGGCTGTCGCACTGGTGCTGTTGTTATTGGCACCGGCGTCACAATCCTCTGATCCAGGCTCAGTCTTTACGTTGGAGCAGTTCTGAATGCTCGCTGCTTCGTTGGTTATCGAGTATCCCTGCTGCTCAGTTTTGACCCCAGGAGCAGGAAAGAAAAATTTCCTGGCGGGTTCTTCGTCCTTGGCCGTCTCCTCTCCTTCTGTGCTTTCCCTTTTCAAACCGGACGTGTTTGGGATGACAGACTGGTGCAGTCTCTTGCTCTCTGGTCCTCGGCCGTATGTGGACACATTGAGCAGGTAGTGTCCCGTCATTGCAGGCCTGGGTATCCTCTTACGCCCTAGAAATCCTACTGAAATCCTGGATTGGTCCTGCCGCTCTTCTGCAGGCACCAGCTGGTGGGTTTTGTACTGAGAGTGCTGAGGCGCCAAACCACCATACGGCTGGCTCTGCTGGCCTGTCCTCTGCATCAGAGCCTGCAGGATCTGCTCCTGAGTCTCCTTATCAGGAAGTTCCCTGTGGTGTCTCAGGTGCTCTGAGAAAACTCCTGCTCGTCCTGCTGTATTGAACGGCTGGAACATCTGCTTGTGCTCAGCAGGGTGCAGCGTCTTAGCCTTAACACCAGAGGATACGTTTGACATCTTCACCTCCACCTTGGATAACGGTTTCGGGAGGATCTGCTCTAATGGAACCTCTTTGCCTTGCAGAAGCTGAGTGACCAGCGGGTTGTTTGCAGGGATACAGGAGCTGGTCTTGGCCGATGATGCAGCAGGTGACTGGTTTTCCTGTCCCTTTGGAGTGTGAATGGATGGCGGAGTGGGTTGAATGCTATGGGCACTGACAGTACCAGCAAAATGAACTTTGTGTTTTTCATCCGTTTTGCTCGAGTAAGACGTTTGAAACTGGTTTGGGCTCAGCTGACCAAAAGATTCCAGTGGGCGAGAAGGAGGCGTGCTGGTCTGGCTGGCTGGTAACCTGGTTGGTGTTTGTGGGGACGCTGGGCTGGGGCTGAGCGATGGCTGTGTCTGCTCACCACTGCCTCCTCCTGGCCCCGGGCCAGGCACCGCTCCCTTCGATGCTGATGATACTGCGGCAGCCGCTGCTCGCTGTGCTCGGGCGAGCTGAGCTTTAGCTTTGATGTCAGCCAAAGTACGAGCACCAGTACGGCCTGGGCTGCTAAGCGGGGTCGGCAGAGGAGTCCTGGGTGAGACTTGGCTAGGTGACAAAGGAATGGGGAGAATTCGGGACACAGGGATCTGCAAAGTAAAAAAAGAAGATGTTAGAGATCTTTTTAAATACTGGAGCTGCCCCTTTAAAGTTGGAGATTCAAATCATCAGTCAGAGACACCTCAGTCAACTGAGATAGCTTCAAGTTGAGCTTTTTTTTTTTTGCTATACAGAGTGACATTTTGATCTCTAGATTTTGCAGTGGAGTGAGTGCTCTGACTTTCACACTTCTCTTTGGTTGAAGCAGCTACGCCTGTGGCAGCACGGAGAAGATACTTCATGCATGAAGGGAGAGTGAGGCTGTTCTGCTGTTTAAAAGTGGTGAGATTACAGCTCATAGCAAGTTGCCATTTTTGCCATGACTCTCAGTTACCATTCACTACATCCACACTAACTGCTGTGAATCCAAACTGACATCAGCAGCTGCGTTCTGCAAAGAAGCAGGCTGCAAACTTGTCAGAGCCGCTTTTCAAGCCTACAAGTGGTGAATTTTTCATCATTCAAAAGAAGGAAGGATCGGAGGAGACTTCAGAAACACTTCTCCTACCTTGAGTGGTGGAACCCTCTGATTTGTTGCTGAAGTCGGTGTAGCAGGGCTGGATATGGAGGACGCTGGAGGAGATATGGAAGAGACTGAGGACACCGAGGAGACTGAGGACATACGAGGCCTTTTCTCTGGTGTCAATTCATCCCCAATTTCACTGGAAGATTTCCTTTTAAGCGGCTCTGAGGGGCCACTGGGCTCTGGAATGACCTCTTGGCTCTCCTCAGCAGGCTTAAGCACGGACACCGGCTGATCCTCTTTTGACTCTGAACTAGCTTTTCGGCTCTTCTTCAGAGGCGACTGAGGGAGTTCAGCCTTCTCCTCCTTCACTTCCTCTTTATGCTCTTTCTCAGGCAGTGTACCTGCCGCGGCCTGCTCGCTCTGTCGCTCAACCTCTGGTGTTTTCACTGCGGGTGCCGGCCCAGACTGTGCTGCTGCGCTCAGCTTCCGATCCTCAGCGTACTGCGAGCGCCGTGTCTTCATGGGCTCTGTGGTGGAGACTGGCTCTCTGTGAGCAGGCTGTGTCTTCAGAGGCTCCTTTGTTGGCTTCGTGTCTTTCACAGCAGCATCAGTCTGGCTGCTGTCCTTGGTGCCCTTGGGATCCTCTGGTGTTTGAGCGGCAGGTCCTGTCTGATGAGAAGGGGACCGGGGCCTGGCAGACTCCTGATTCACATCAGCCTTTGTCAGCTCTTTGGATTCCTCAAAGCTGAGCCCCGAACTACAGAGAGAGAAGCGGGAGGCAGAAAGACAAAGAAATAAATCCAAAATTAAAGTGATTTCTGTCCTAAAAGGAACACAGAGATTTTCTAAAACACAGAGCTTTTAAAGGAATTGTTAGGAATACATAAAAAGTTGAAAACACTGGAAAAACATGCTAAAAACAATGCATTTATATACACAATCTCACAAAACACTTGACCTGCATGCCAAATTTCAGCCTCCTAGGGCAAAAAACTGTAGCTGCCAAGATGGGGAAATTTTTGCAAATGGGCCGTCAGAGCGAGCGATAGAAAAATCGTAAATCACTTCGGTCTTTTGCATATCACGCAGCTTACAAGCAGCCAACAGGTTGATTTGATATAATTTAACCTCACTTGAAGCAGTAGGATGTTGTTGATTTCAAAGCAATTCAACAAATGTAATAAATACCCTGAAAAAAACTGTAATCCTACTAATAAAGTAATTATATGTTTCCAAGAAGAGATCTTTCTCCTGTATTGTGAGGAGAAGATAAGGGTGATGTCTCATTCAGCTCTAAATAATCCCTTCAAACACAACACCGTTTAATAATAATGTATTTCTGAAATTGGACATTCAATCGGTGGCAGTTACGGCTCAGGAGGTAGAGTGGTCGTGTACTAACTGGAAGGTTAGTGGTTTGATCCTGAAGTGTGCTTGGCAAGATACTGAACCCCAAATTGATTGGACTGTGAATGTTTACCTGATGGGCAGGTGGCACCTTTTATGGTTGCCTCGACTACTAATGTTTCAATGTGTGCATTTAAAAAAAAAAACAAAAAAACACTGAAATGCTGCCATTTACCAATCACGTTAATGATGTGAAAATATTTTGCGTTTAGAAAAAAAATGTCTTCCATTTTCTTGAAAGCTGAATCAGATTAGCAAAAATATATTATAGACGAAAACTTACTTTTCACCATAATAGTTCTCAAAGAAGGCCTCCTTCCAGTGCTCAACTTTCTTCTCCTTCTCAATTTCTTGACGCATTCGTAGCTGCAGCTCAGGAGTGAAATCACCTACAGAGAAAAAAAAGTTACATAATTTCCTTTTTTTTAAAAAGAAAAGTTACACTCATTCAGTGTAGTCGCACTGAAACTTTGTGACATAATTTTTCCTTTTGAACTGGATGCTGTTATTACGAGCTGGAAACACTCGCACTGACCCTCAGCCAGTCTCTCCTTCCACGACTGAGCTGCTGATGTGAAGAACTCGTTGTTTAAGGCAGAACTAGTGACCTTCAGAAGGCCGTCCATGCAGGCCTGGGGAGAGAAGGCACAATGCAGTGACTAACATCATCACAATCACCATCACTGCCTCAGTACATCGACTTATGCTTCCCGTATGTGATGTAGTGTTGAACATGTAGAATCAGTGAACATGAATTAATGCTGTAGAAGCTAGGTGCAGAGATATTCCAAAATTTTGTGAGACAGTTTAACACATTATGTGATGATTTACAGGAAAAACAGGAAATTAAGAGCAGTAATTGCACACACACATTTAGTGCCAAATAAGGCAACAAAAATGTAATAAGTATAATTTTGGAGCCACCTGCCGGTCAACTTCAGGCAGAAGTTTAAGCAGCCTCTGTTGGCAGTCAGGGGGCAGGACAGAGAAGGTGTGCTTGTTGATGATCGCCCGCAGGTTGGTGTTAACCAAAATTGAGTCGGGTGTTTCCACATCTATTTTGCACTTGGTACGTTTCAGCTGCCCTGCAATACAAAACAGGAAACAGATGTAAGCCAAGGCAGATCCAGCAGTGCAGAAGCATGCCGATCTCACAACTGACATCTTGAGTAATTTACTCTCACGTGATTATGTAATTGGTTTTTCCTCTTAACATTTTTGTTTTGCTAATTTCACTTGTTCCTCGACTACTTAAATAACACAATTACTCCATATAAAACCAAGCAATACACGCAAAAGTGCAGATACAAATTTGTAAGATTATTTTAAAGATTTTTTTTCATTTACTTATTGTCAACAAATTCAATGAAAACACCAAAACGAAAAATGCATCTGTCCGTCTCGCAATAATGTCCGACTTCCCTACCCTATATATGGCACAAAACCCCTAGCACATTGATTCTTATTCTGCTGAAGACATAAACCTTAGTATAAAGTATAAAGTAGTATACCTAAGAATAAAATATAGTTTCATTAGAAAAAAGGCTAAATAATGGCCTAAAACAGCTGGGCAATGGACTCTGTAGTTTTAAGTGAGTGCCACTTAAACAGGAGCATGTAGTGCATTTGTTGGGGGCTATTTTAAGCTGTGGATAATTACATTTTTGGCGTACTAGTGAGTATTTTAAGCACCAGGACAATATAGCTGAGGTTAACTCAAAATAAATTAGAAAAGTGCACCCAACAGAGCTAAACGCAGCCACTCAAAACAATAGACGTGACGCAGCTACACCTGGTGGAATTCCTTACAGTCAAGATGGTGACAAAGGTGACAAACAAATGTTTTCATCTTGTAATGTGCCTAACTTTAGTGGATGATAACATATCAAGTCTGGAATTAATCTGCAGATGCTCCAGTTCAAAATGAGGCCCAACTCTTCAATAAATGTCAGTTTTTGAGCCGAGAAAAAGGCCAAAATATGGCCTTCAGAATACAGCAAGGCTTGTTGTTTTTAGCGTTGCCAATTGCCAGAAATGCCTTTTGCTCTACACTTTTGCTCCCTGATTTTGTGAAGGACTTACAGCCTCTACTGGTCAGTTAAGAGGAGAGAGGAGTCCGCGGGAAACAACGGTATAAAACAGTCTAAAATGCATTATTTTTGGATCACTGCAACTGCAAAAGGTTCTTGAAAATACCAACATAATGAAAAAAAAATTGGCTGACAGGTCCAGTGCTCAGTACACTTATGCACACATGGATGTACAAACAGTAACTTGTGTTTGCTGTAACTAAGGAACATGTCATCCGGTGCAACATGGTCTATAATATTTTTTAGACAACAAGAAAAGACTATAGCCAAGAGTAATGTGTTATACTCTTTTCATGGGATTTGTTGACAGTAACAAAACTATAGAGCATCACCAGCCTATCATCCTTGAAGATTTCTGAACCACTCGATTAAATTGAAGTAGACTTACCAGCACTAAGGCGGCCTGACCTCTGAGAAACCTTCCTGGGGACGACTGGGTGACATAAGTCTGTTTAAACAGAGGAAAAACAAATAATAGAAGGAAAAATCTTTGAGAAATTGTAAGCCATTGAGATCTAACTGTTTCCACACTGATGCTGCCAATTACATGAGTCATGTTTGGATGATGATAATGCAGTGCCTTTTGTTGTAAACTCAGGAAAACCTTTAATAACAGGAAAATACCTAAGAGCTGCATCAATATCATTTATCGTCAGGACTGCGTGTAAAATCCTGCAGTGAACATTACTGAATATCCAGAGTTACTACTTCTTATTTCATTTTATATTGTATTTGACAATATAATAGCTGCCACCTACCAGTCTTTGTAGTAATGTTGTCAGCCATGTCTTTGATGGTTTTCAGAAGCAGTCTGGGACTGGAGGTGGTTGGCATTCCCCCCTGTCTGCGCTGGTTTCTCTGTTGCTGCTGCTTCAAGGCCTGAACATGAGCAAAATAAGGAAAGAACAAATAGCCGGCAGAGAGAGAAAAAGAGAGTGTGAATGTGTGTAACCCTCTGTCTCCCTGCAACTACTCCCCCAGGGCCACTTGCCTGGTTAAATAACAGCTAAATAACAGAGCAGCAATGAAACATAGGTTGCATAACACAAGCATAAATGAACTCTGCGTTGGAAAATTTGTTGAGAAGTCTGATCACCTCACAGACACAATGTCAACAGATTAAAGAGGCAATCCAAGGCAGTCCGCTGAGGGTTTTGTTTTAGCTGATTGATGCAAAACGGAAAATCACAGAAGGAAAATACACAATACGTCTCTCAGGCACTTATATTTTGCCATCTTCTAGTGTTGCCTACGCCCAATAAATGAATACAAATTGGTCTTACAGAGCTGAAATTTCCACACCAGCACAGATGGAGTGAATTACAATCTGTGCAATCAAGTGCAATCTAATTAAACGAAACACAAGAGGCACAAAGCAGCCAATAGGAAAATGGTGAACAGGGTGGATTATGAGGACATTAATACTGTAAAACCAGCTATAGGCATTTTTCCCCGACGCCTCATTGTTTTTAAATAATCAGCACAAGATGTTTTTCAGGCAGGGAGTGGACTGATAATTGGCGCCTGCTGAGATGCCAACATGGGTTATGTACATGTTTACTGAAAGCATGTCAGCGAAAAAGTTTAGATGAATGTGGTGAAATCTGCAGAAAAGTATGAGTGAGTATTTTGACACAGAGGTGTGAGATTTAGATCGGTACTGTTTTGATTTGAAGGACCACAGTGTGCAGGATTTAGAAAGAAATAATATAATAAGAATGCTTTATTTTCAGTGTATAATCACCTGAAAATACAAATTGCTGTGCTTTCGCTACCCTAGAATGAGCCATTGATATCTACACAGGCAGCGGGGTCCTCGTCCACGTTCATCAACATGTTTTCACAGTAGCCCAGAACAAACTAATACTGGCTCTAGAAAGGGCCATTTACCGTCCGCCGCTGCCGTTAGCAGCCTTTCCACTATTAGTGCGTCTGAAAAACACTCATTTTTTAACATGAAACTGCTTTATTCCTCAGTTTTACCACTTTAAATCACCTGGTTGTTTTTTGTTTTTTTTTAAATTGTGACTTCCTATTGTCACGCCACCAGCTAAGTCCGCATCACAGAGAATCGGTCACTTGCAATACAAAATGAATGGGAGCGGACTTCTGGTCGTGTGTAGTAGCGTATACAGGACATGCACACTGAGTTATCAGAGATTAAAGGTGAGCACGTTAGCCGGGGCTAGCCTTGTAGCCCATCTCCAACCTGCCGAACTGCCTCAAAGAAACTCTACATTGTAACGTAAACCTGATTTTACTGGTTTAAATTCACAGGTGTGTCTGTTTAGGAGAGGAAGAGACCACTGCATATAATTCAGCTTCTGGTTAAAACCTCCTGAGCAATGAAAACTAAATGAATGAGAAGTTTCAGCTAGTTCCAATCTGCAATCCTAACCTCTAGATGCCACTAAATCCCCCTAAATCTCACACACTGCCTCGAACAGTAGGAGTCTTCTTGACAAACTTTACTCTTGGTTATATAAATGCAAGAAACTAAATAACTAAGTATCACTGTGTTGCCAAGCGTTGTGGCAAGGTTTCTTTTTCTTCTAACTAGTTAATAAGAAGATACATTGATCACATGTAACAGAGCGTTCCTTGACAACAGAGCTCATTCGACATTTTCAGATACAAATCAAAGTTCTTTGGAGGGAAAAAGCATTATTTCAAGAGAATAGCACTGGGGAAGACAGGAAAGCGAGAGAAAGAGAGAGCGAGGACGGAAGAGAGAAAAGGGAAAAAGATGTATGTATTCTTCTATTCATTCAGGTACAGAATTACAGGTGTCCATCTCCGCACAAAAATGTCCTTTTTCAATTGCAACTGCAGTCATTTTTTCCATTATGTACAACTGTCTCAGTCTGCGTGGCAGGGATTTATATGGGTGTATGTGAGTACGAGGGTGTGGCAGGAACTCACGAATCATTTGAGACGTGAATACAGAATATACTTCACAGTTTAGTAGTTATTAATACAATAAATAATTAAAACATGTAGAATACAGAACCCAAAAGTACCTGTTTCAAAGCTTTCTTGCTGTGTTTCTGCGAGGGAGAGATGAGTTTACTGGTGGGGACAGAAGGCGAGGAGCATCGAGGCTGCGGAGAGGACGGCTGTGACTGCAGCTTGGAAGGAACTACGAAATACAAAAGCACAAAACAGACGTTACAAAATACACTTCCTGAGGGTGGTGTGCAGACTTTATCACATCATGCTTTTGTTTTGATGAAACTGAAACCAATACTGAGCACAAAGAAGCAGGTTGCATTACCTTACTAAAATATCAAATTACTAAAAATGGGCTGAACGCACACCTCCTCTTCAACACACTGTAGCAGCGCCACTGGTTTCTTTTTCAGTGCCGCTTAATTTGCATTTGACATTGTAGCTCCTTGCATTGATTAGTTCAAAAATAAAACATTATCTGAGTCAGACTGACTCAGATATAAACCAAGGTTATTTGCTTGGCAGTTTCAAACTTGTGCATAATGAGGAAGTGGTCACGGGTCAAAGTGAGAAAATACAGTTTCCTGTTTTAACAGTCACCTAAAATATTCAAGTGGCAGAGAGAAATACTGAGAATCAATGAGAGCACAGCCTGAGGAAAACAAAATAATTGACACTTGAAAAAAAGCTCCAAAGTTGCTCTTCAGTCAGGTGTGCAATTCAAAATGAAGCCATGATTTGACCCCAAAGACACATAAGAAAGCAAAAACTGCTGTGATGTGACCGTCGTGTGCAGCCTACAGCTTCTCTGCTGACAATTAACAGACAACATCACAGACGCAGAGTGTTTGTCTAAAAGGTAAAACCCACCTTTTGCTATCAGCATGTTTGATGCCCGGTGTTTTCCAGGATTTATTTTGTGATGAGACGGTGTAATATATGTTTTCCTCTTCTGCAGCTACTTCAGCTGTTTTCCTGTGTTTCCGCAATGACTTGTAACAGCGACTGAGAGGGGCGTTAACTCATAATCATAACAGAGCTCGCAAACCAACCAGTGAAATTCAGCTAATGAGCAGAGCTATAGTCCTGACTTATGCGCTGTTTTCTATTGAGGCTTTTGTTGATAGAGAACAGAGTATCTTTCTCTTGTTGATTCTATATGAATGATTGCTAAACATCTTTAACAATTACACAACAAGAAAGAAGCCTTTTCTTTTTAAAACTATAAACAGAGCTTGCACTTAAGACTAACATGAACATTGTACTTTTGGGGTATTTAAAGGAGCAGTGTGTAGGATTTAGTGACATGTAGTAGTCATAATTGCAGACAGCAGCTCGCTGAAACTTAAGTGTCAAGCGTGAACTCCTGTTTAGAATTCCTTTAGTGTTGATTGTTCGGCCTTTTTTAACCAGGAGCTGAATTATCAGCAGCGGTCTCTCCCCCTCCGAAACAAAGCAGTTTTATGTTCAAAATTTGTGTTTTTCTAATGCTGATTGACTTTACCAGAGGTGCTGGTAACTGCGGTGGCCGACACAAAAGTACAAATGTCCCAATCTAGAGCCACTGTTTGGTTTGTCCATTCCGGGCTCATGTAGAAACATGGTGATGCAACATGGCAATCTCTGTGGACAAAAACCTGTTTCCTGTGTAGATTTAATAGGCTCATTCTAGGGTGACGAAAACACACACAACACGATTTTTACTTTCAGGTGATTTAACATAAAAGAAAACATACTGCCTACATACCTCCTTAAATCCGTCACGCTGGACCTTTTAATATTAGCTTGCAAAATTGGTCTATTGACCGCCAGGTTTATCTTGCAATTTTTTAAATTAAATAATGTACTTAAATTCATTTTAATCAGTATCAAATAAACATGTAATTAAGCTATTAGTGATTCTTAGTTGACCAGAAAAAAAGCTTTTGGAAATGCTGGTCTGTAATATCTACTTTAAGAAGTGACTTAAAGAATGCAAATGGTTAATAATCATCCAGTATGCGGTGTACGGTACCTCTTCGCATCCACCTTCCTCTCCTGCCCTCTCCCGTGATGGCGCTGCTGTTGTTTTCTGTGCTTTGGGAGTCAGACAGATTGTCACTGCTCTCCTCAGAGCCCTCCTCCGACAGCTCCTTCACCACATCTGAGATGTCCTTCTACATAAAAAAAATACAATACATAGAGTATATTACCTTTATTTTATAGATACAAAAAAGAAGAGCCAAGCAATTACCAAAATAAATGATTGTGAATGATCGTCTAATTAATTAGCGGCCCATTGATGACAGTAGTGAAAGCTGCTTTGTGTCACATTAACCTTTAACGTGTAGACCCCCATTCTGCCTGGGACTTTGTAGAAGATCCCCTCCTCACCACGAGAGTTTGTGTGCAGCATTGCGTTCAGACATGCCAGCGGCGAGGTTCCACTGGATCATGAGAGAAAAACGCAAATTACACATCTGTTCCCCAATAAATCAGACAGCTGGGAGAGAGAGACGCAAGACGGGGAAAGGCTGCTCTTATCTGGGGAGAAACTGCTATCATGCGTCAGGAGGACATGTATGAGTTCAGGTTCACGTAAGTGTAATTGTGTGACAATTTAAGAAATTTTTATATATAGAATCAGTTGCAAAAAAACTGGTTCAGGACTAATGTAATCACTGTAAACATCTGATATTCTCAGATTTAACTGGTCTGTCATAACTGTGTCTGTTGCATAGAAATCTGCTCTAGTTAAGTCAAACATTTTCAGCGCAAACGTGAGTTAACTCAGAGTGCACAATAACGCCTCAGCAGTCATGCAAGAGATGCATCCAGACGTACATAGTGAAGCAAAAAAATATTTTTGTCAACTTACATTTGTGTTATTTTATGGTGTGAAACGGTGAATTACTTCAAGTTCACGAAGCAAAAAAGTTTAGTGTTAAAATGCAGCGAGATTGAGATAAATACAACATCTGTTACTCGTTTAGAAAATTGCACTAGTCTGGTTTACAAATATTGACAGCCAGAACAATTATCTTATGAAATGTACAACCCCACTAAATTCTTTGGATAATGTCATTAAATTGTGTTGAACTATTGCATCTATAGAATAAAAACATCAGCAGCAGGGTCCATGCGTTACTTTGTTAGAACACCCTGTAATTTACTATACTGAAAAACAACATTATATTTATGCAACAGGTAGCTATAGCAGGTCTATAGCAAGTGAAATACAAGTGTGAGTCTAACACTGTCTTTATGCAACTGAACCTAGGACATGTTATTGTTAATAACATGCAAAAGGTAAAAACCAAACAAAGTGGCATTGCAGTGAGTTTGTTAAGTTAAGGGGTGGGGTCTAGCTGTTTCTTACCTTCTGGATGAGAACAGTGACAATGAAACAAAAAGAAACGAAACAGTTATTAATTAAGTAAAATAATCGTTACTATGTGAACAAGAAAAAGTGAAGTACATGATATGAGCGATCTATAACAGAGGGAGACAGCTGTGCGCGCTCTCTCTCTCTCTTTCTCTCATGAAAATGCCTCCTATGTGATGGGAATATGTTGCAGTAAAACTACGATGTGAGGGAAATATTTACCTTATTTCCTTAAGCCTTTCTCTTTGGATCACCTGCAAGATCTCCTTATGGCTCATGGGCGTGTTGGGATATTTCTCCAAAACCTACAAAAATAAAATGTCATCTTCAAAAAAGCAGATAATTATACCATTGTACAGTTGAGTTATGCAGGTGGCAGTGGTTGGCAAAAAAATTGATAAGGGTAAAGCCTGACATTTCCAATACCGAAGCTTTCTAACAAATTTCTACAGAGCATCAATTCCCTTGCCTGTGTTGGATTTGAGTCAACCTGCATTTCTACATAGATTCAGGGACTGTGGAAACCAAAACAAAAATCAGGGAAATAATTAAGTTAGTCATTATGCTAAATTCTGTCATAATGGTGCTACATATTTTACTCTACTGTGGCATTTTTTGGAATATATCACAGTAAAGAATAGTAGTAGCCAGAATCTGGCTAAACAGCAGTGTATTACACATGATGTTTGTGGTAAAAAATAATACATTTTTGAAGTGTGTAGGGGGGAAACAAAAATGATTTTTGAAAGACAGGAGCACATGTCCCCAGTGGAAATTACACTTCAGGTGTAAGTACATGATATATGATGCTATGCATAATCAAGATCACAAAAATTGTTACTTTTTGCCTTTCTATATGTTTATGCATGATATGTGTTTGCATTGATATCTATTCATATATTTCATTATTTCGTTATTCCTGCACTGCTCTTACTCTTTCATTTTATTAATTTATACTGAAATATTTGCACTGTAAACTACCTGCATTTGCATTACCATGATAACTATTGCAGTAACAGCTCTCTGTAGTAGTCCTAAAACCAGATTATCATGTCACAGCTGTGTGTTTTTATTCTTATATTCTCTATCCCTCTGTGTACTTGTGTTTTCGTATACATTGTGTAATAAGCTACTGGGTGCAAAAATTTCCCTGAGGATTGAAGAAGTACCAACCCATCTCCCTATCTTCATACTTAGATCTTCAGCTTTGATATTGCTTTCTGAATAACCACAAGTACTGAGCTACAGGCTAATTTTCACATGTGGCTCGGACACGGTCATCATAGGAAACCCTGCCATGTGTTATAACATGTTCATGGAATGAAGCGAAATCCCGTTAAAGAAACATTAACTTCATTATCTTACAGCAAAACATAAACAAAATACAATCTCAAAATACAGTAATAGTGCAAAAACTTTAACTACATTATGGAGAACACATCGGCTGCTGAATAAACATTGTTGCTTTTATTTTGCTCCCATATTGCACATTTTTACAACGACTTTTCGTGTATCCCGCATTGCTGTAATATGATTAGAATCTCTGTAAAACGGGACTTTGCTTATGTCTAGAAACTAACGGTGTTATAATGGAATACCAACAGTTATAACTACCTTATGTGACTAACATCGTTCAGTTAAATAACTAAGTGAAGCTAATGCAACACTGGACGACGGTTGCGTTCACAAGCATTAACGTTACACTTTAATTATAAGATACTTGTTGGGAGTTTTATATTTTGTAGTCATTAGCATGCTATGCTAGTCAGTTAGCTACAACATTAGCCACATTCATTACTGTACTCTGACATCTCGCCAAACGTTGGCATGTAATAAATTAAGTTGGTGATATATTGTGGAGTAACGGGAACACGTGGTGATTTGTTTAATGTTTATACTGTATGTTTTGCCGTTTTTTATTTGCAACCGATGTCAAACAAACTTGTTGACGAACTCTCCGTTAGCATGAGCTTAGCGTGCTAACCTCGCTAACACTGAAGCTATTAACGGTTACTCCACTCGACTTCAAACCGTGACAAACATGTCAACCGCACCGTGCGGACGCAACACACGGCAGGATTTCGGAAACATGCTCGGGTACACACGGGTGACATTCACGTCGCTGCATGTTGTGCTCAACGGTGACAGCTACGCGGCTAAGTGACAGCGGTCCTCCAACCGTCAACACGGGCCTTGCGCGGTGTACGCAACATCTCGTCTCCACTAGCAGGTCATGAACTCATAAACACAGTTGTACAAGTGGGAGCGTTCAAGGAAAACAACCACAACAAACGGCAGATAAAAACACCCCGATACCGTTTTGGCGGCTTCAGCCCACGTCCTCCCCTTCTTTTTCTTCTGTCTCTCCCTCATCGCTGATGCCTTGTTGCAGAGTAGTGTTGAATTTGTCTGTTCCAGTTGAAGTGTTGCTTTAGTTACCGCGTAAGATCCACTCCGTCTGCCATGTTGGACTTACTGTAAAGAGTCATGTGACCCAGAAGGAAACGTCATCTTACTGTATGAAGCTGTCACTGCAAAGTCTTTAAGTTTCCCACATATTTATAAAGCTGTCAACCACAGTTATGCCTAGGAAGACAGCAAAAATAACTCTAGGGAAAATACAATAGGCAGTTCAAGATCATTTCAGTGTTTATTTCCATGTTTAAGCAAATGGGCTTTGCACAATCTCACAACTATGAAAAAATAAGGCAGCTAATCAAGAGAGCATTGCAGGCTTTCTTCACATTTTTGGCTCACAATTACATTAGCTAGAAATTGAAGCAACAATTCATCAAGCATACAGGCTAAACCAGGGTGGCCCCTCAGTGTATGGGCCCTCAGTTTCTCCCCATCACCCTCCACTGTTTTGGCAAAGACCAGGTACATTTCCAAATTAACAAAAGAATTGCTAGGATCCTCAAAAAGACTTGCTGTGCTATTCAATTGAGTGTGTTTACATGGGCATGAATACCCTGTTTTTTGAGTATCCCATTTAACATGTAAACACCATATTCTGTTTATGAGAATATGCTAGCTGGAGTACTCTGAAAGAAACTGGCACGTATATGGGAAATATGAATAATGCCGAGTTCACACTGGACGCAGAGGAGCCAAGAAGCACGCTGATTTTCCCTGCAGTGCTGGCCATGTAGAGCTATGGGGCTGTTTACACAGGATGCACCGTGGCCTCAGGCCCTGCAGGAGGCTCACAATCTGCAGTGATAGTTGCAGCGTCTTGCAGGAGAATACACTAATAATCTGTTCTGACAATATAAAGGTTATATTTGATATGAAATGAATGATCTGATCGTGATAAATTATGAAATATTTATCCAGTGCTTCCAGGTATTTGTCAGTTGAGTCTAAACAGGCAAAAAAGAGATGAGCGAACACACACATACAAACACACACACCGGCTGACACATAGATAGACAGAGACACACAAGCAAGCAGAGACAGAGCTCTTTATGTGGTTAGAACATAGCAGAGGAGCAGACTGTCTTGCTGACCAGCATGAAGAAATGTGCTTCTTGGTGACTGCTGATGGGCGACTGTGCGACAATTAACACACCAGGGTGATTCAATGTCCAGTGAGAACCCGGTGTAACTCGATTTCTCTGTGCTCACGTAAACACCATATCCCAAATATGATCATGACTGGGATAAGCTTTATAAACAGGTTATTCATGTCCATTTAATCACACTCATTGAGACTGTGGTAAGCCAAGAGAACTACTAGAGAACGTTTTTTTAGGCATCTGTAGACAAAACAAATGTTTGTTCCACTTTGAATACATGCTAACTCAAATGATTCTCACAAAAAGGTTTGAAATCAAAGCATAACACCCTCCTCCCTTCCCCCATGCCTCCCAGATGCCTCTCTGGAGTCCTTTGTTCCACCTCGTTGTAAGGCCAGCCCTGTGTACAGTAGTTGTGTTTGCACAGATCAGGATATCAGGGGCTTGTCTGAACTGGATCTAATGTTGGAAGATAGGCAGCAGAGGATGGTCGTTGTCTCTGAGTGGGAGAGAAGCTCTGAGATCCTGATGTCAGTGTGGTGGATGATGAGGATGATGCCATGGATGATGCTTGCGGTGCTTGATACCTGTAGACCATAGAAACAGACTGACTTATTAATTAATTTTATCGTTTATCATTAAAATAAAGGTAGGTAGGTAGGCAGGTACAGATAATCTGCAAAATGCCAAATACCAGCCCAGATAATCAGCCAAGCCGATAGTCTGTCGACCCCGACTGTTCACTAACTTAATAATCAAGTCAGCTTAAAGTTTTCATTTTGGGTCTTCTTACTATCTTACTATGGTAATGTATTTATTTATTTTTTTACTTTACTTTTACTAACTTTACTTCCAGTGATACTTTGTCTTGCAATAGCCCGTATGTTTGTGGCTGAGGCTGCTGCTGCGTGTACATTGAAATCATGACGAGAAAAAGAAAAACAAAAAAAACAAAACATAGTCTCCTCGAAGATTGTGACAACCTTCAAAAAAAGAGCTAATGAGATCCAGCAGCAAAATTTGGTGTTCCTCAGGCTACAATACAAATTAAACATGACAATTAGAAAGTAATATGCATGAGAAAAATAAATTAAACTAAAAAAATGTTTAAAATAACTGTCGGCTTAAAATGATCAAGTTGACCGGGACAGATGTAATCACTATAAGAGATATCTGAGAGATATCCACTGTACTGAGACTTGGGCCATTTAAATTTTTATGCCAGTAGATTTGCCTGTTCAAAACCCTTGGTATCTCGGAGGGAAATTGGTCAAGAGAAAATTAAAATACATGTGGTTTGTAATTAAAAGGGAAAAACATACAAAGACATGTTTAGTGCTTTGAAACTTAATCACTGCATTGTGATGCAACAGTCCACCCCACAGTTAAAAATGTAGTGCCCCTTTAACTGACACCACTAATACATGCTTATAACTCAGAAACTAGGATGCACGCAGCATTGCAGTCGATACAGTCACAACTTTTAACACATTTCATGTTTTCTCACCAGGACTGGGACTTCCTGACCCGTGACGATGCTGTTCTCCTCTCTCTGATCGGAACAGTTACCAGAAGATCCTGCATCAGCCTCGGCGAGAAGGCTCTCTCCAGGTGAGCGCCATGAAGGTTTAAGGTGAACAAGGTCGGTGGAGACATGTCTAACTCCAACAGCATGATGTTCTCAGCCTGTAACAACAGATAAAGCTGAGTTATGATATGATAAATACATCAACTGAATGATAATAATGACAATAACTATATGTATGATTCACTCTTAAAAACAGAGTTTAAAAAGTGCTTTGATAAACAAAGCAAAAACAAAAACTGGATACTCAGAAGGTAATAAGTGAACAGAGAGCCAAACAGTCCTAACATACATAACATACATCTTTAATGGCTAGATTGTTGTACTGTTGGAAAAAATGCTGTTAAAATGCAGGTTCAATTGCAGCTGGCTTACAGTTATTATATTATTACTGTGTAATTGAAGCCTTCATTCATTACAAAAGGCCGTATCTCTTGCTATTATTTAAAATCCGGTCTTTGCTTGACTGCTTACATTGTTGTTTTACTTAGTGATATTACAGTGATGTCACTACAAGATACAACTGTTAATGCTGTGAATGGTTTCCATGGCTACAACCATCTTCACATCCTCCAGCTCCAAGAAGGAGGCTGTGAACGTGGAAACAGAGTGCATTAAGACCAAGATTTCACTTCTCCTTCTCGGCTGCACTTTTTGCCAACTGTCCGATCACTGACCTGATATCTTGATGGGGTCCCGGTTGCCGTGGAAACAGCCATCTGTGCGTATTGGCTGATTGGCCTCTTGTATCCCACAGCTGAGAGAGGCCTTCTCTTGACCTGAGTGGGTGCACTGAGATAAAGATGTGGGAAAATACATTTTTAGATTCAGTTTAGGACACATAGTGGTTAAGACACAAGCTTCCAGAGCTCATGCACCCTATATGGTCAACTGACGAGCTCCCACCAGCAAATCCCCTCGTTATCACCTCCGTTATCCTCCACTCAGCTCTCCAAATGTCCCCGGAAGGAAAAATAACAAGGATGTCTGCTCTTTTTTTATATTTAAATATCTGTTTCCTGGAACAGCAGAATGCATAAATTATCTATAACATGTAAGGCAAGACAGCTTTACAGCCTTTCTGTGAACATTTTAAAAAACATATGACTTTGGCGACTCCTAGTGGTCGTACCAAAACAGATACAGGAGCTGACACAAACAAAAACTTTAATCATTGAAATCATGATCATTAAAACATTTGAAAGACACTATGTTCCCAATCATACATAAGTTAACTCTTTGTCTTATCAATCTATGATCTGCTTTCATTGGAGGTCATTTTTGTTCACATTTTTGTCTTTTGCCTAATTTCCTTCAGCCTGCCTAAACTACTTAAACTTCTGTTACTGATTTCCTAATAAGTAAATTTATAACTGACAGCACTGCAGGTGCATTCAGGTATAATGTATGGAGGTCAAAAGTGCCAAAATAGCAATAGCAGAGTTAAAGTTTTCCAGTTTAAAAGGAGCAACCCTTGCACACAATCTACCTTACAGCTTTGCTTTGTGGTCCATTCAGGTAGCTGATGGTGCAGAAACGGGTGATATCTCTTTTACCCAGATGATCAAGTTAATGCACTCTGTGATTCATATACAATTTGTATCTGAGTATTTTTCTTTCTCCGCTGCATCACTTAATTGACTGACCTCTCTGATGGAATGACGGGCTGGAGTCTCCACTGGTCCTCCTCGCTGTCAAAGTGCAGCCTGTTCATGATCTTGTTCTTTTCCTCTGGAGGTATAAAGTTCTCAATCAAGAGATATCTGCAACATGAAATACAAGTTCGTGTCAGCTGAGGTCACAGGAAGCAATCCATTAAAACAACTACAAAATAACAGTTAAACTGCTTTCACTGGAATACATGTAATAAACACGTTTCTCTCCATTTCTGTTAAAAAAAGTTTTATCCCTGGAAAATGGTGCAGCACACAAATGAGTCATCCAGTAATACTCAACATACTGTACCAGCACTGATTGTTTTTTTTTCTGCCAATTAAGCAAACTGCTTACCGAGCAATGAAAAGCCTTGAGCATGTGAGGCGTGCTCACTCCTTTTTCATCATAAAAAAAAACTGTCAAAATAAAGTAGCATGAAATAAACTGTTCATAACTGTATCTGTAAATTGAATCTTTGAAGTTTTAGATTTTGATTTGCAGAATATAATCATATTTCACAATAGCAAATAAATTAATATAATCATATTTCACAAAAGCAAATAAATTAATCTAAAGAGAACATTGTCTGTCAAATAAATAACCCCAAAATAGTTTTATAAACAACATTTCTGAAAATACAGTACAACACAGCCTTAATTGCATTTTATCAATGCTCAATACGTAACTTAAATTATATGTAGAAAACATCTTACAACTATATAAAAATGTCTGATAGCATTTGGGGTGGGAATCCCTGCAGGCTGCAGAATATAATATTTTCACAATAATATATTCAGAATACAATATTATTATGATTTTAAATGTTTTACAGTATGCTGAGTATTACATAACATATATAAAGATATATGGCAATTTATAACTGTTTTCAGCCGTGAATTATGCCCCCAAAGGAAAACTTCATCAACATCTGCTTCATTCGATAAAGCAGACGTCACTTCAATCATTTTTTCATTGCAGCAAAAAGTATCTAGTGGACTGAAGCAATTGATTTTAATACAGGCTGCCAAACGTTTTAATTTTATTTGCTATAATAATAATTTATATGATAAAAAATCAGTACTTGGCATCTTTGTATCAATACTATGTTGCTTCACAAAATATTACAATACTATGCTGTATCTATTTCCCCCCCACACCTAGATAGCATGCAGGTTTAGAATCAGTGCCTGTCGACGACCACAGCTTTATTGCAACCTTTTCATGAATAAATAATACATTTTATTAACTCTTTATTCTAAACAGCACAACATAAGTGAGTTTTTTATGCCTTCTCTGTCTTGACATGCACAGGAATAAAATAAAAAGCCACATATGATGCTGGTGTGGAGAAAAAAAGACGAAAATGACATTGCAAACAGAATATGAGAATTAATGTGGCCGCTTACTTGTACTTGAGTTCTCTGGTGAGTTCAGTCTGAGTCTGTTCGAGCTCCTGTCTGGTTATGACGTGTTCATCAATGACATCTCTCATCTCGGCCTTCACCAACTGCAGTTTGGCATATAACTGGACAGAGCAGGAAACAAATCATTACAATATTACAACTAGTGTCAGTAAAACTGTACAGGAGAAGACAGAGTACATGGGTATATTAACTTACTTAGCCTGCACAATCAAACAAAAATATTATCACATATGACGTGTAATATGCAAATCACAGGAGCTGCAATGTGATAAAGGTAAAACCTGTCACAATGAAGCATGGTGGTGTTACAGAGCTGCATTTTTCAATGAAAATAAAACACAAAAATGACTAAACTAACTAATGACTAAACTAAACCCACTAAAAATTGACTCATATTGCATTATCTGTCAAAATGAGGGTTAAGGAAAGGTAGATTTAAGACTTTTAAAGACTTTTTTAATGTCAATCAGAATTAAGTTTAAGACTAATGTGCTAATAGTCAAAACTGGAGATGGACAATTTTATTTATCCCATATGGTTATTGACATAAAAATATGACTTGTGACATGTTTTTTTTCCAGTGAAAAAGTTACATTGAAACATGGAGACAATTATTTGGTTTACCAGCAGAAGTGGGATATATTTGGCTTTTTGGACAGTTTTCTTAGCGGTTTTGTGTTTCTCAGTCTGCGTGTGACATTCCACTGCTCATCATGTTTAAGAAAAGACTTTTTTTTTTTTTTTTGCATTGTCAAATAAAAATAAATTCCTACTTTCCATGTCTGAGCAACATAAAGACTTTTGAAACATTAATTTAAGTCAATTTTATAACAATTAAGGCCTTATTTTTTTATTAATTAATTCAACACCCGTTTTAAGGATCCGAGGGAAACCTGGTCAAAATAATCGTAATAATGTTTCTTTTTTGCATACTGTGTAGCCCAATCAGTTCCCAATTTGAATAAAATAAACTCAAGTCTTGAAACCAACTAGAAAATGTATTTATTCCAAAAAACAGGAAGTAAGAGCTTCATCCAGACAAACCTGGACTCACTAGTGTTGCCTCTCCTGCCGACATCTCTCTTACAAAAAGATTCTCAACCGCAAATAACTGATTAAATTATGATTGATTGCTTTTGTGATGATGGCATCGGGATGCGTCAGCATATGAGTCATCTTACCCTCTTCAGCTTTTTTGTCTTATGTTCCACTTCCTGCTGCAGGGAGGAGAACGTCTCTATCATTTCTAAGGTCTCCTCGTCCTGCAGCATCATCTGCTGCTGGATCTCTCGCTCTCGTCTTATCTGCAAAACGCACAGAAGATTCAGCTCGAAAAATGAATGCAAACAATGCACCACTGAAAATGAAGGTTATCCTCCTGTGACAGCCCGACACAAAAGTTGTGTTTTTTAAGAAGAACAAACATAAATATATCAGTTTTTACATACCTGTTCTGCAATCTCTTGCCTCTTCAGCTCCAGCATTTTTTGCTGTTCATTAGTGTGATCAATTATAGTCTTTCCTCCCACTAACAGTTTGCTCTCCATAGCCTGTGAACAAAGACATACAATGAATTATTTATGTAAATTTCTTTTGTTCCTGCTGTGTCTCATTTATCAGACACCGTACTGTATTTTAAAAAAGGCAGACACGCCTCATACGCACCTTATATTTCTCAATGATCTTCTCCAGAGCATCCTGGTCCCACTGCATGTCCACTAAACTTTTTCTGTTCTCATTCAGGTGCTTTAACTTCTCACCGCTCCCCTGACAGGTCAGGGCTTTTGGGACGTCAACTCCATCTTTTATGTGTGATTCCACCTCTGGTCCTTCTTCTAAAGCCTTCCAAACATCTCCATCCTTCTCTCTGAGCATCTCCTCCTCCATACCAGCCAGACTTTTACTCAGCCTTTTGCTGTTCCTCCTCCTTCTCCTCTCTTTTGCCAACATCCCTCGCTCCTCTAACTGGGCTTTCAAGCGTGCAATCTCCTCCTGAAACTCCCTCAGAAGAGCATCTTTAGGATCTTCATTAATCCGAGGTTTGTTCTTGATGTTCTTGGCCCGGCTGGCATACCTCAGCGTGGCCAGGGATTCCTCAAAGTTCTTGTGCGATGGCCCCACTGTTGCGATCATGACTGTCTTTGCGTTGCCACCCAGAGAGTCCTGGAGCAAGCGGGTCAGCTTGGAGTCTCTGTACGGGACGTGGGTGCTCTTCCCGTCCACCAGGGCTGAGATAACATTCCCCAGAGCTGACAGGGACAGGTTGATTTTGGCTGCCTCCTTAAGACGCTTCCCCTTTGCACCTGTCTTGCTCTGGCGCTCGCTTCCAGCCAGGTCGACCATGTTTAACTTCCCAACCCGGATGTGGTCCTCGCCATCTGGCCCCACTTCACTGCACTCCACCGTTATTACAAAAATGGCATGGGAGCGAGAGCTGCGCTCATTCATGTTGGTGAACCCCACAGATCTGGACTGGTTGCCTATGTTCATCACATGTTCAATCTCGGCTGCGTTCTTTGTGACCACAGAGGATAGATCTTTAACGTAAACCCCAAAGTCGGCACTTTCTTTCAGCTCTAGCTTCTTGTTGTTGTCCTTGCACAGCAGATCTCTGATTTCCTCCTGATAGATCTCAAGATATGATGACCTCACCAGGTACTTCTGATTCTGAGTCCTGGATATTTGTGTGAAAATGTGCACAAATGAATTCGGTATGACCCCTCTCATGTCTGGGTCGTTTGACACCCCCTGCATGGTGTGTGTTTTACCTGTCCCAGTTTGCCCATACGCAAATATAGTCCCGTTGAAGCCCTGGAGCACCGACTCCACCAGAGGTCTCACAGCATCGTCATAGATGTCGCTTTGTTTTGAGCCCCAGCCGTACACGGAATCAAACGTGAACACTTTCATGGGCTCATCAGGTGGCGCTTTCGGGTTTCTGATGGTGATCTGCCCCAGTCTGTCATCAATCTGCAAAATGTTATCACACTCTGCGGCCGCCTCTCTCCTGCTCAGCGGCCGGCAGCGGACCACCACCCTCACCGCCTCGCAATGTTTGCTTTTAGACATTTTTGCTCAGAAATTGAAAAAGTATCCTCACCACGTCAAAAAGCCATTTTCTCGGGCGGGGTGCAAAATGTGTCCTCTGCGTGCAGGTGCTTGCATTTCCTTTAGCGCTTAGACACACCTCATGTGAGCCGCTTTCATCATCCCGTCTCCTCCGCCCTTAGCATCTTCCCGAAAAAGAGGCGATGTCACAAGATGTTAGAGGATGCTGCTGCTGAGGAAAAACACCCAGCCGCCCCGGCCCAGCCCACACAGCCTCCCCGCGGTACACACCCTGCTCTGCGGACAATGGAAATCAGACATGTGACCTGCGCAGCGAATTGCATTGGAGCAAATCTTCCCAGCTATGGTCTCATTCTGTAAACGTGATAAATTACCGACTCATGATAGCACTTGAACGCACCTTGAGATTAAAAAAGCAGGTTTGAGTCAATTACAAAGTTTTATTCAGGCTTCACATTTACAACATTGTTCGAAGCAAGCCAGACAGCCTTAAATGTACAAAAAAAAGAAAGCCAGTCGTTGAACCATACTGGTAGACACACTGTAAAATCTGACGAGTTGATTTTGCTTTAAGAAAAAAAATGTAAATACAAGTAGTAGTCTTTATTTATGTTTACTCTATATCTAATTGTTAAGCTTACTTAAAATTTAGTTTCATTTACTTGATTTTGTGAAGCTGTTGCAACTTAAAAATGACAAGTTTCATTAAATTCATCTTTTGAAGTTTCAGTGACTTTAGTTAACCAGGTATTAACTGTACAATATATCTTTATTCTGCAAGTTGCATACTAGTCATATTTGTATATTTTATAACATGTTAAGAAAACAGAACTCATATGTCATCTAACTTTATCATTGGCAAAATCCTCTTTCTGATGATCAAGTTACCTCAGAATAACTCCATTTACTGAAGTTACTAACTCTTAAAAAGAACCAGTCAATTTCACTTGTCATTTTTAAGTTGCAACAACTTTACAAAATTAAGTGAATACAAACACAATTTAAGTAAACTTAACACTTAGATATAAAATTGATATGAAATTAAGATTTAGTTATATTTACTTCCTTTTTAATGCAATCAGTTTTCAAGATTATTTTAAGTAAGATCAACTTGTGAGATTTTACAGTGCATTCATCAATAATGAAGAATTTATTTGCCAGATGGAAAATATTTTCTTTTGCCTCCAGTCATTTCACAAGCTGCTCCCTAATCTATACATCATTAAGTAAATCAATAATGTTACAAAAAAAACATCCAATATTGCTCACATTTCACACTCAGTTGCCACTTTATCAAATGCACCAGCTAAAACGAGTACAACAGTCCTGTAATAAAAACTATCACGATGAAAGTTATAGTGTTCAGTTTTTGTTTTGGCTTAGGACTGCTGTATTACACTGCATTAGTTTTAGCTACCTAATAAACTGGCAACTGAGATTATTTTTTCAGCCTCCTCACTGGTGAAATGTTAGGCACATTCTTGTGTCAGACTGGAGGTCGATTAAAATCTACTGGCACACACGGTGAGTCGGTCACTTGTGAAATTTCTTGCTGGGATCGTTTGCATGATCGATGAGGAGCTGGCACGGTGTGAACTGATTCCCGTAAACGGCTTCGTATTGCCTCATCTTCGCTACCAGCTTGTCGGCACCAAAGGTGTCCACGAAACGGAAAGGCCCTGGAAGTGCAAAGATATTTTGTTAAAAATGTTATCACAGGATGTTAAAGTAATAACAGGGATATTGCTTTAGGCTTGTTTTTATTTCTGTGAAGACGTATTGTGTAAACTGAAGGGGACAGGTGGTTAACACAAGTCTGATCTAAATTTGACTGAAAATTTATTTGGTTTTTAACCTAGATTAACCCTTTATGCTCTTCCCATTAACAGAGGATGCAGCCTGGGAGAAAGAGCGGCTCAGACGACCACAACGAGAGTCTAACTGACCTCCAAGGCAGGGGGGGAATCCCAGCCCAAACACAGCCCCGATGTCTCCTTCCAGAGGGTTGTTCAAAATGCCCTCCTGCAAACACAGCACGGCCTCGTTGACGAATCGGGAGACGAGCCTGTACTGCACGTCAGAGTCTGAGGAACTGTGAAAAAAATTTCCAGGTAAGAACAGAGTATCTAATCAGTTAAACATTTTAAAATCACTGTATCACTGTAAACAATCACTGTAAAATGTATTTTTTAAGCAAAGCACAATAGGTTTTGTTTTGTTTATATGATAATAATTCAAAAGAAAATCTGCATAGTTTGTTAAATCACTGCATTGCTACTCATACAATCATGCAGTGAAAACTTACACAGCAGGATTTGGGGTCAGCCTGTATTTCTCAAGGATATCTCCAATTTCTGGGTTTACTTCTCTGATCTTGAGTCCTGGCTGGTAGACGAAGCAACCCTTTCCTGATTTGCGGCCTTGAGTTAAAAAAAAAAAAATAGAAGCAAGGATTAATACATTTTAATAAAACATGCAAACATTAATTCAAACTCAAGCACTTTATCAAAAACTGGGCACAATGTGACCACCCGTACCCTTGAATCCCAGGTCCACCATGGTCTTCAGAACCTCCACATTTCCACCACCGAAGCGGGAGCCGAAAGCTTTGCCGAGGTCCTCGGCCACATGGGCGGCTACGTCAATACCAACTTCATCAGCCAGTGTGGCTGCACCCACAGGGAACCCGAAGCCGGTGGTGAGTGAATCTAACTTCTTGGGGTCGACTCCTTCCTGTGAGAGCAAATGGATGAATTAATCGCATGTATAACAGCTATCCCAGAATAATGCATATGCTTCATTTAACTGAGCTGACTCTGTCCATCATAGGACCTAAATCCTATTACTACTCTACATCACAAATATAGTGTTTACAGCTGCATTTTTAACTGTAGTAATACTACTAACCTGAAGTACTCGTACTGCTTCTGCCAACATGGGAGCCAGACACCTTGTTGTGTAGAATCCGGGTCCATCCTGTAAAGACGAAAGACCTTGGTTTAATATTTTACTAAAGTGCAATAACGTTATAATTATTAACATGCATCAAGCTGCTGCTGTGATAAATATTTTTACTGAATCACCTTCAACCACTTTATTTTTAGTCATTTGTTGTCCTTTTTAAAAGTTAGTGCAGAAAAGGAGAACTAGCACACAGAAGAAAACAGATATCTAGACATGAGACTACATTTCAAATGTTTCTATTTGATACATTACGCACTCAACCAAAGTATTTAGTCTGTTTTGTATTTCAAATATGTATAAAATTTCCATCCAAGTGAGTCTAGTAATTCTAACATAAACCAAAAACTACCACTTACATAAATAAATCAAATAAAACTACAATGAATAGACTATGAGAATTTATGTACAAATAGCACATAACATTAAAATAGTTTACCTATGAAAGTTTATGTAATTGCTGGTAATTCTGTGCATTTCTTTCCTCAGTGCAAAAAAAGTTCAGTTTTAAAAGTGAAAATATCAATTGTTTAGCAACTACATTTAGTAAGACGAAACATGATGCTAAACCTCACCCCAACAACTATGATGACTTTGCCCTGCTTCAGGCCGACTGCCACAGCGGAGGCCGTGGTGTCCTTGGACGTCTGATCAGTGGTTATAATCTCCAGGAGCTGCATCTTGTCCACTGGAGAGAAGTAGTGCATTCCAATCACCTGATGATAGACAGGAAATAATCAACATTGCTTCCTTTCATTTACAAGCATCTTTGTACTAAAAGGCTCGCAGGTACAAACCTTATCTGGTCTCTTGCTGGCAGCAGCAATATCCTTGATAGGCAGAGCAGACGTGTTGCTGGCAAATATGCAGTGAGGGGGAACCACCTGTAGACAAACGTTTATTAGATCGTAGCTCAAAGTCACATCTTAACAAATAGTGTCCTGGATTAAATGCTACAAAAATGATACTGACAAAAAAGGGAGTACATTCTTTTAGTAACAAAGGCCTATCAAGCCTCCTCTCAGTCACACTTACAGCCTCCACCTCCTTCAGGACGGCATGCTTGATGTTGATGTCTTCAAACACAGCTTCAATAACCATGTCCGCCTTTTCAAAGCTGCTGTAATCCAACGTGCCGCTCATGTTCGACAGGATGGAGTCCCTCTGAAATGACGTGATGTTCTTCTTTTTGGTCTTGTCGTTTAGCCTTTATTTTAAATAAGACACACATTTTGGGTTTCAAAACATTTATGCGACATAATGCACTACTTTTCTCCTTCTAAACTATAACTTTATTCTGTCATTAGACTGGAACTATACTGACACAAATTTACTTGCAGGAGCTGTATGCAATATTCAGAACATTAATACAAGATTCCTGCAGCTTTTTAAGACTTTTTCAATGCTGATCAAAATGATTTTTTGGGGGGGGGGCTTTTATTGCCTTTAATATCCCCCCAGTTAACACTGTTAGCTCTGTCAGCACTCTTCGCATTGTTAGCACCTTTAGCTGCTTGTTACCAGTTCATCCACCTCCTTATCCTGCTGTAACAAAAATATCCTCAATCAACAAAACAAGTCATATTTACACGCCTGACGCGTTAACCCACCCTTTGTAAACCTGCTGTTCTCCCCTGGCCAGTCCAGACAGAGTGGTGTCCTTGAGGATTGTGTTCACACCTTTGTCCACAGTCACCTGGGCGATGCCTGCTCCCATCAGACCTGCTCCCAGGATGGCAAGAGTCCTGATGGTAAAAACAAACAAGCAAACAAAAACAACAGGATTGTTGTTTGCGATGATAGGAAGACTCTTATACATCCTTTAAACCAAAGACTCGGGCAGTCTTCTGTTTCTGTAAATCTAACAAGCATATCAGACTTTAGCGCTGACCACGTATTTAACCACGACCAAACAAACTGGTCTGAGCGTCCGTTAAAAATCCAACATCACAAACAGGCTCAGCGTGTGAGAGTGATACACACGTACTTCACTTCTCTTTCGGGAGTTCCAAAGCGGTTCTTCTTGCACGCGACTTGACCGTGGTAGAGACCAATCAGGGCTGACGATTCGGTGGTTTTTGCCAACTGACCAAAGTTCTGCGACAAACATGAATATTATTAAACGTCACATATTATATTAATATGTGATGTTCAGCTACACAATGTACTTCTGTAAATACTGACAGATACAGATAATACAGATAATGTAGGCCAACAAACGTTACCTGGGACTCCGCTAAGTATCCAGCAACGGGGCCTTGTTCGATTCCAGTTTTCGCACACTGAAAGGGAGAAAAAAAAAGGGCAATTTAGTATCAATTCATGTCAAATAGAAACCAACTTTCTATCAAGTTTAATCTTTCTAAGATTATTAAAAAAAGAAGATTTCTTAAAATAATTATTCATAATGAACAATTGTTGGCCAGTAAAGGTTTGGTATTTAATTAACAAATTACTTAAACATCAATTGATAATCAGTTGCCAGAGAAAGAAGTCATTTTTCTGTCAATTAAATAGTTACTTAAACACCATTTTCCACACCAAACAGATAAAATACAGTTGCACACTGACTGGACTCATTTCTCAAATTCTCCCAATACTTCCAGATTAAAAACAACAGCTGAAGAGAGTTATTGCTGACGAGAAGGAATTTTTACTTACTTCAATGATTTTCAGGGGTGCTGGATAAAGCCCCTTGCTCTGCTTCATAACTTTTCCGTAGACAGTTTTATAAATCTGATTCCGCACAAACTCAAAGCTCATAACGTAGTCTTGAAATTCTACGGAGAAAGAACATTAACTCTTTAATGTAATTTTTTTTTGATTTATGATGAGGCAAAATAAAGTGACTACAAACAGTCAAATGCTCAATAAACGCAGCACAACTTACTCTCCATCGTGCCTTTCTCTTTTTTGAGAGGGATCTTCTTATTGGCGATCCCTCTGGCATATTCAATGGCAACTTCCTCAAGGTAGTCTATTGTTCTTTCCTCTGGACTCTTCAGGCCGGGTCCTGTAATATGAGTAGAAACAGCACGAACAGATTCAGTCGAACTACTAACCTAAAGGTCAACTGACGCAGAGTAAAATACTCCAAAATCATGCAGTGCTGCATTCAGTGGTGAATCAATAAAACTCTGTTTAACAGCGTTGCTGCAGTTTAAGGCAAATTAAATGTAATACTTTTGAATACTTTTTCATGCCACTTGGGATAAAAATTTAAGACCAATTTTACTATAACCAAAAAAAAAAAAAGAAAAATCAACAACCCAAAAACAACAACCATGAACCAACCATTCAGAAGTTCAGGAGAATGTTGCCTAAGTTTATTGATACACAAAACATAAAATTATTGGTCCAGTTGAAAAGTTAGATCTGGTAAGAATTGGGAAACACCTGGCATTTTTTTTTAGAGTTTAATTATTTTGTGGGTCTCCTTCTGTGTGTGAGATTCCACTACTTTTATTCCCATCATGAAGAGTGTAAGACAAATGATTTTTAAATAAACAGATAAATATTAACAAATTGTGTTGAGATTTAACAATGCAGTCAGAAAAAAAGCAATTCATAAGTCCTACTTCCAGTGTCTTTATACTACTAAGACTTTTAAAAGGTTGATTTCAGACATTTTAATACCAATTAAAGCCTTATTTTCATATTAATGTATTCAGTGTCCTTTAAGACTTTTTAAGGATCTGTGGAAACTCTGTTTTTGGCTGTTTAGAGTTTTTATTTCTATGGGAGTCAAGATTGTCTACCTAGGGTGTCTACAAGTTGGTTGACGAGCCCCATCTTTTTGGCTTTATCCGCTCGGATATTTCTTCCTGTCAGCATCATGTCAAAGGCACTGGGTAGGCCAACCTGCAGGAAATAAAAGAAAAATTATGTGAAATCTTATGTTAGGAACAGAAGTTATATGGTAACAGTACTGCGCTTTGAAGGACGGAGATGTTGATGGTGGGCAGACGGAAATGATCTCTTAACTGGTCTGCATCATAAACCAATTACGAGCATTAACCAGATTATTGTGTGCTGCAGCTAAGCCATTTCAGGTCTTGTACCTGCCAGGGCTCAACACTCATTTTTTAAAGTGGTTCCCAGGTTTGAAACCAGGCGTTATATTTTCGTTACCAAAACTGAACATATGTTCACAATATTTTGAGTTAAGATACTATGACATTTTATGTCATCTTAACACTGAAATGTGACATAACAAAATGTTAAAAGATGTCATTACAGTAACCAAACAAAAATCTTTGTAGTTTGTGTTATATCTCATTACAATAATATTTATTTCATCTTATCTATTCATTCAGGTTCATCCGGTTTTTCATCAGCTAAATCTATTTGCACATTCGCTTTTGATGTTTATGCAAATGAATGGTGCTCTGACGAGTTTCAGACTTTTAACGCCATAGTCAAACAACTTCATTTGTTTCTTCATTAAGCATGTGCAGCATTTTCTGATTCCAGTTCTGATGGTGACAGAAGAATATTACTAATGCAACCAATATTTAAAAAAAAACAAACAATTGTTGTTTGCTGTCCGTATTCGAGCCCTGCTTACACAAG
Source organism: Plectropomus leopardus (assembly GCF_026936395.1). NCBI lineage: Eukaryota > Metazoa > Chordata > Actinopteri > Perciformes > Serranidae > Plectropomus > Plectropomus leopardus. The sequence continues at coordinate 8,869,019 of NC_142189.1, forward strand.
AAGCTATGTTTTAACTACTATAGGACATTTTCACATACTAATATCTGCATCATCCTGCTTACTGTGTAGTTTTTGTACCTTAACAAAGTCAGGTAATTTAAACAAGAAATGTAAGGAATATATTTCTGGTACTAACCATTTTGGGGAGTCTCTGAGTGCCACCAGCTCCAGGTAGAAGACCAAGCATCACTTCTGGAGTGCCAAGAACAGTTTTCTTGCTCTTTGTTGCAATTCTGTATTGGCAGGCGATGGCAAACTGAAACGCAGCAAGATCCCATTAGATAAAAAATTATTATCAGTCACTTGAGTCAAATATTTCTGATACTATTAAACATATTGCTGCTTGCTGGAATGACTTTTATTCACCTCTAAGCCTCCTCCTAAGCAGGAGCCATTGATGGCAGCGACAATGGGCTTAGGAGATTTTTCAATTAGTTCGAACATCTTCTGTCCTTCCTGAGAAAGTGTGGTGACCTCCTCTGGAGTTTTGCATGCTTGGATCATACTGTAACAGAAACATCCCAGCATGGCCATTTTGACAAATCATTCAAAAATGATAAAAGATCTTAATACTGAGAATGCATAACATTTGTGCTGTGCTTCAGCGACAAACTTTTCATTTAAGAACGTTCATAAGCAGACAGAGATGCGACTAACATAATAATACGTTAATAATGCTGTATAAATAACACAAGAGTCACAATTAAAAGACTTTAAGAGCAGCACACGCTCAAAACTCGATGAGCAGAGGATTTAATAAGATTTCGCTTACTTAATATCAGCTCCTGCAATGAAGCATCCGGGCTTTGCGGAGATGAGGACAGCACTTTGAACAGCGTTGTTGGCCCACACTTCATTCATGACCTCCGCCATCTCCTTTTGCATTTGGATTGAGAGTGTGTTAACCTGGAGAGAAACAAAAGACAATTAGCTTCACATTACAACCGCTTATATCAGAAAAGGAAAGAAAAATTTGTAATAAGGGCTCACCTTGGAGTTTGGGGCATTCATGCGTATGACAGCAACATCGCCCTTGACTTCATAGTTCACATGGGTGCGGGCTAAAAATAGAGAAGGAACATAATGTATAGAGGGGTGAATAATTGTGCCACTGGATAGGGTGACCTTATTTTACCTGTATACTGTATAACTGTGAGTTTTTGCATTACCGAGCATTGCTGGAGCTACTGAGAAGGTCCTAAGAGTACCGCCTGAAAAAAGGGAAATGATAGTAAGCAATACATTATTACAGTATTTTTTTTTTTCATCTCAAAGTTCTGAATCAATAAATCAAATACAAAACACATATAAGTGATATAAATCAATCACGATAAACAAGTGAATAAAAGAGAGAGAAAATGCCAGGGGACAGTATACACACACAAAGCCTGAAAACAATATTCATACATACAAATACATCAAAGAGGATGCACTAATTCCTCGTCTTGATAGCCTTCTTGTTTTCTGAGGAGGTGTTTTTTAATGTAAAGTTTTTGCTTCATTTTCAAATGCAGTAAATTAGGGCTTGGTGTTATTTGTACTTAGATTTGTAGATATGATATTTTGCCAAAGGTATGATAATAATACAATATTCTTTGATTTTTTTGCCACTACAATTATTGATACTAAACAAAACCTTTTCAGTATGGGCACAGAGCCAAAATAAATGAATCATTTTTTCTGGGAGTTCTGCACAGAATGAACAATTAACATTGATATTTTATTTTACATTTTTTTCCATCTTGACAAGATAATGGTTAGCTGGGTAATGTCTATGTTGAATTTTATTAGTTTTATTAGTCAACAAGTACTTAAAATTCCAGATATTTTTCCAATTAAGGTCTAAAGCTGTTCCAAAAAGTAATCAAATAGGGAACAGAGACAATATCTTTCTGAAACAAATGATGTATTCCTCTTATTATTTTTGGTAGATAAGAAGCATATCTGACCCACGACAGCATCAGCTGGATTCAGAACCAAACACGTAGTTCCTTGTTTAGTTGCAAAATAAGGATTTGTTTACATATAGTATGGTTCTATAAGTCCAGTAAAATATGTGTGAGGTGAGAAGTTATGTCTATAAATGATGGACCAGGTGATACATTTCTGGAGATTATTTCATTGCAGTAATTACTAAGATAAAATTGAGGCCATGTACTTTCTTTCTTTCTTTATTTTTTTTTTAGAAATTATTTAAACAACATGTCGTTAAATGTATTATTATAATGTGTTGTGAGGTCAAGGACATTATGCCCTCCTGATGTATTAATAACATTTTTAATCTATTATTTAGTGGATTCTATTTAAAACATTATTACAGTCATGTCATGTGTATGACATACTTTACACGTCATCCATCATGCTGCACATTGCCTAGCTGCTTCACCCTTACATTAAACGCATTATATTAAGCCCTGGACTCTGCATCTAAACAAACAGTCCTCGTACAACACACAGGTGATGTGTGAATGAGACGTTCACTTAATGTTGCTGTGACCTCAGACGGTCTGGGACGTGCTGTGCAGCCCGGCGCAAAATGACCCTTCACCTACATTCCCCTACCATTCAGACAGCAATGCAACAGTGGCTAACACAATGACGGATCAATGGCACAAAAATCTTAATATCTGCGTCTCAACTGTCCTCACTTTGAGTCAAAACTGGAATCAAACAGTCTATCTAAAAACTTTAATTCTGAGCTAGAAACTTGATTTCGAAGCAGAAAGCTATTCAGCGACCACAGATAACAATTTTACATTTAAATTTGCTCGCTAAAAAGCTCCACTTTCTATGAATATTCTCATTAAAGTTTCATTTATATATATGTTGAAAAAAACATGTTGTATGAAGCACTGCCGCACATTTCTTCGCAACATTCCCCGGAGCTAAGCTAATCTAACGAGCTAATTACCCATCTACGTTAGCCAGTCTCGTAGTTTCAGCAACATGCTCCGCGATATTCTTTTCTGTAATTTATTTATGCCATGTATATGTAAGTTTATACCTGTCAGTAGGTCATATCTCCTTGGTGATAATCTGGAAAGAACACCAAGGGCTCGTACACCAGCCATCTTAGGAGCGGAGGTCAGTCAGTAGTGGCGAAGACAAGCTAGCTAGCTCGCTGTCAAACTACTATCATTGGTACTTGAGAGGAAAGCAAGATCGGCGACTTTGTGCCACTTCCTGGAACTCGGATCAGTCGGATTCTGATTGGCTGTCGTTGAATGTGCCCACATCCTATTGGCTTACTGTAAGGAACTCGTATTTCATTGGTCTTTAAAGAACTACAAAACCTTCCCAAGGCTGAAATGAACCAAACATTTAACCATTGTGAATCGCTTGATTTCATTATCACTTTCTCATTGTAAAGATTTTTTAAAATATTCTTGGACAAATATGACACAGTGTAGTTAATACAAATGATGCATACAGCAGCAAAAAAATAGACTAAATGAAAGCAATAGCAGCATGCAAACACAAGGCGGGGGCAAAAATCAGTTTGAGAGACTTCAAAATACAAACAGAATCATGTCGGGAGGTTTAAATAGCCTTTAGCTACAAAGTTTAGAAAGGTTTTCGTGATTTCATTTAACATTTACATAAATGACAAACATCCCAACTCGCCCTCCGGGCAAATACTTTGTACACAACTTAATGTGTGCAAAGTTTAAATAATTTTGGAACCGTGTGCATTGTTATATCAGGAATATCTCATCAGTAAAAAGAACCAAAAAACTGTGAGGATGTGAATTGCATCAGTGATATATAATTTAATTATCCCTTTTTATGATTTTATCATGTTGTTAATAACATAATTTATTTATTCAATTTTCTTTTCCATAATTATGTGTTTAAAGATGCAAATCCAAATCCAAAAGATGTAGCAGGATTTAAGGACAAATTTAGATTTCATTTTTTTTAAACGTAGTTTAATCTCCATCTCTTATGCACCCTTGCTACCACAAGCGTTTCTCACAGATGTATTAATTCTGGACATCTCTGAACCTATACCGTTTGGATTTGAAACAATTTCCTAAGACTATGTAGCCTACAAAAACGCAAAATGCAAATACAGGCAGACTGACTGCACAACATTTTTATTTTTAAATATAAGATCACAAAATCATCAGTCTACTACAACATTGGCATTTGCCAGAGAAAATAATCATTTAATAATAATAATAATAATTTAGACATTTTCATGATTCAGATGTCTTCTTGTTGCAGTTCTACCAAAGATATATTTCTCCTCTTAAATTCTGTTAAAGCCCCAAATAGTCTGTCCAATATTTCACTAAAGCAGAATGGAAAGACAAATGGAAAGTTTTAAAAATCGATCACAGCACAAAGGTGACACCCTGTGTACAAATTGGTGAACTACATTACATTTACTTCTCTTGGGGAAATGGCTTCTACAGGTATGCACAGGCTGCACTACGGCTGGTTGTTGCTGAGTGTCCCTGAAATTGACTCCAGGTGTTAGGATGGACAGGGATGATAACAGACTGACGACAAAGCTCCTGTCCCTTTATTTGTGCAGCCATTCGTCACCAGCAGCACTTTGCATGATTTTGCATTTTTTCCAATGCAGGTCGGCACTTACAAGACTCCTAGTAAAGTGAACACATCTGTTTCCTCCAATTAAAACATAAAATGAAAATGACAAAGCAAAAAAGGTGAAAAAGAAAAAAGCTAAAATCCACTTCAACTCATTATATAATCATGACTTTAATCTTTGCTACCTCAGATATTTTTACCTCAACTAACAGGAACTGATCACTTTCCTGATATGCTGTTTCTTGCCCAATAATTTACTGTGTCTAACTCTATTTATCTTTCACTGCGGCAAAACAAGATGCTGGTAATTGCTGTTGGAACATTAAAATTTCATAAAGGTCATTAAATGTTATTCTAGACGTGTGCGCCCCCAAGTTAATGATCAAGCTGTGGCCTTAACTAAATCGTGTTAGCACAGTGGTCTAAGAAGTACTGAGAAACTTTGCTGAAAAAAGAGTGCCAAGAGATAGAGTATCAAATTACTATTACTGATGCAATGCTGTGTAATACATCAATAGTAAAACATCATGTTATGTCAGATAATCTTTTTTTGTAAAATTTTAATCTCCAAACTAGTAACAGCTCTCTCAAATCAATATTGGAGTGAAAAGTGTTTCTAAAATGTACTGCAGTAGAATTATGAAACAATTTAAAATGGAGTACGCAAGTAAAGCAGTCCCTTGGAATTGTACTTAAATGTACTTGACTAAAGTTGGTAACTCTCCATTACTGTGCTAGCACTAAAACTTCTACAAATGTTTTTCTTATTTTCTAATATAAATAAAACCCACCAAAACACATTTGGTTGTATTTACAGTACTATTCCCAGTCTTTGAGTGTAATTGAATACATTTACTGTATTTATGTACAATTTTGAAGTACTGATACATGAGTTTAAGCTGCTTCCATGGTGCTTACCTCTAATCAACTAAATTTTTAGAGATGAATGTTGCACTTTTTATTACATTTATATGATAACTTTAGTTACTGGTAACTTTGAACATTTAGATTTTTAATACAACATATAAATCAACTTTTTAAAAAATGTTTTATTCATTTGACATGTAACATAAAGATTATACATAGAATAAATAACATAGAGGAGATGTTTACATCAATATTCACAGACTTATCATACTTTAAATCTTCTCATGTCCATATGCAACAATAATACTACATCTTCAATGTTGATATTATGCCCCAAAATACACCCATTAGCTCATTACACAACTCATACATTACCATTTATGATCCAATAGAATAGAATAAAAAGCCTGTATTGTTATGTGCAGGATACAATGAAATAAAGAGTGCATAAAAGTAAAAAAAAGACACATGTTGCATGCAGTATTAAAATAATCAGCATGATGCAAAAACCACATTTTAAAAGCGATAGCTATGAAAATGCCAGTCAACAAATTGTCCAGTCCATAGTATGTATTGCACAAGCACAGTTAGTTATTGTCATATAAAATAACAGTAATAATAATAATAATAATAATAATAATAATAATGATAATAACAATTAAGCTACTCAGTCATATATTAAGTATTTAACGTTAGCCCCACCTCTACTAGCTGCAACAGGTACATGTATCAAAAATCATAATCCCATAATATAACATAAATTATTTTGCCATGGATCCGTTTGTGTAATGAGTGATATACTTTGGGTATATGCAGATACTCACATTTACGTACTTTTACTTTGGTATGGTTCGGAGATACATTTTTAATGCGCAATTGACTGCATATTGATTTTGTAACTCCTGACCTTTGACAGAGCGTGTACGAGGGACAAGTGAAGGCAGCATGAGCGCTCTGAGGGAGGCGGGATCATGTGTCGCAATCACGAAACGAACCAATCAGAGCTCACATTTTCTCATAGCAACCCCAATCAGAGAAGAGGGACTGTCTGGTTGCGAAGGTAGTGGTAGTGGTGGTGTGGAAGAAGCAAGTGTTTCCTTTGGGCTTGCTTGCTGCTAGGTTTAGTAGCAACATTTTGTCAATTTATCTGTCAAGAGTGGCGCCTAACTAAACAGGCGTTTAATTATCTCGCTTAACAATTAGTTTTTTGCATGTTTATATTGCAAACTAGCTCGCGAGGTGAACGCAACCTTGTCTGAAAAGCATCTTTGAACATAATTGGAACACGAAATTACGATGCCATCCCCGATGGAGGGATCTTCCAGAGAAGGTGACCTCTTTACTGTGAAACTTGAGCTCAAAAATGGTAAGTTAGCTGCAGTTAAACTTTTAAATGCAGTCATTTTTATTTAGGGAGACACGTGCCCCCGGGGGTAATGTTAGCAGGCTAGCTTGGAGGAGCCAACTGTCACTGTCAATGGGCATTTGTATTGAACGCTACCGTTAACGTTACTCAAGTCCAAAAATGGCAGAGGAAGGCTAACGTTAGCTCTTTACTTGTAAGGCTGCTGCTATCTCACGCAAACTAACGTTACCTAACCATTTTTCTACGGTTAGCTAACTGCAATAACCGTGGTCAGCCCAGGTAATAACATTAGCTTAAGCTTGTTGTTAATATGTAACGTTAACCAGGCTATCTCAGACCATCGGCAGAGATATTCAGCAAGTTTTTGCTACTATCAACGCATCAACTTAACGGTAATTACTCGTTATTAATAAGTGGGGTTTTCAGTTTTTGCCTGGTTTGTTAGCTAACTTCTCCTTAGCCAACGAAGAGCAGCTGCAGTGCTGTCAAGTCTCAGAAATCAACGTTAGCTTCCCTCTGCACGTTATACAGGAGTGCACATCAACAGTAGGCACTGTTTGTTAGTGCAATAATGATAAACTAGTAAATATCTTCATCTCATGGTTAGCCTTGTACATTATTCACCCTAAAGGTAAAACTGGGACTTTTATTTTTCCTTAAATGATGCTGCTGCTAATTGCGTACAAAATAGGGATGAGAATCACCAGAGGCCCTACAATATGCTGAGATTTGCAATGACACATTCTGCAACATATTGTGATGTATTGATTTTTATCAAATTATATCTCTAAAAGAAAACTTTGTCAACATCTGTTTTACATAAAAATATGAAGTTTTTACTAACGTGTAATTTGTTTAATCTAGTTTAATTATGTTTATTGCACTAATTGATTTTATTATTATTGTAGGCTACCAGTATTTTATTTTGTGTTTGTACAACAACAAACTGTGTCCAGTGGACTGAAAAGTAATCCATTTCATTATTCTAGTTTGCTACCAGAAGTTTAATTTGCAATTCCAACATTTTGGATTTATTTAAGATCATTATCTTACTTAATTGTATCTTCCTTGTATCATTATAATATCGCCATTCAAAATATCGCTATACTATGCTGTATCAATTTCTTTCCCACATCCCTGGTAAAAAGTGAAAGACTGTTGTACAAGCAGCAACTTAGAACATGACTCCAAAAGAATCAACAGGAAATACAGTTATAGTAATGTTGCATTCCCCAAATATTTATGGTTGACACTTCAGTGAAGGTGGCTGTGTAAGTAGATTTGCAAGTGTACTGATTTACTGCAGACGGCTGCTGAATGAAGTTGGGCTCTACTTCAGCTGCAACTGGTTTATAATGACACAGTGCTGCTGTTCAGGCTGCAACATGACTGTGCTGCACCCCCATTTACTGCCCTGCCCCAAATATGCAGTCAGTCTAGTTATCACTGGCACTTGTTTTTCTGTAGCCCTGCCCTGGGACCCCTGCTGTAACATTTGACCTAGTGGTGACAGGATAAACCTACTTATTAAGTCAGAGCATTAGTCTTCCTCCCACTTAATCAAGATGTTTTTTTTATGGAGAAATGATCTGCAGGGGACATACTTGCTATAGTTTGATTAATCCTAGTCATTTTTGTGTTATTGCTTTGTACGGTAGAAAGGTAGATTTTCCACTTTTCCAAATAAATGGTTGTTGAAATTTAGTTGCAATTAGATGTTGGGTTTTTAAGTTTAATTATTTAGGAATCTAACCAAATTTCACTATTCAAGCAAAGCTTTTCATTGACATTTGTCCCCTGTAGATTGAAGAGGTTCCTCTTGTGTGGCAGTAAGGGAATCATCCGGTCGGACACCTATAGTCAGTCTATTTATAAACACCGAAATCAAACTTGGCCTTGGCAGATGAGCTTGACAAGGGTGTTATGCAACCTGAACCCCTGACTTCACATTTGAAGGACGGTGTTGTTGTTTTGAAATGATACAATAAGTGTCTAATAGTTGCAGCATTTCTTCTCGTGCGTAATGGGAGAGGCAGCGGAAAATATTAAATCAGACGCTTTAATTGCTCAGTAGCCCATTTCTCAGTGTGAGACAGGAGGAATGTGTTCACTACAATGGACATGCATGTCTAAGAGTGTGCTATGCTCAGCCAGCTGTAGCGGGAGGCCATGATTTAGAAAAACACGAGGAGTCACTGACGGTGTGTGCTGAATTCACTGAAGATCTCTGATGGAAGATAATGACCTTTTTCTGGTTAATGTAGCAAGTTTGCCTGCAGTTGCATGGAAGACTATCTCATACTGTTGCATATTTTTTGAGAGATTGAGTCAGTTTTTTTTAGCACATCTCCTTTTTTAGATCTTTGTTTACATGACAGAAGTTTGCTGATTATGTATGTGTTCCTCCCAGTACTACCAGTCTACTGCTGTTGGCTATGCGTTCATTTAGCCACCATCCAGAGTTTCCTAACTTGTCCAGTGTTTTAAATTGCTGATCCTCCAGTTTAAAACCCACTGAAACCTTTTAGCTTTGCAGAGTTTGATTTCTTTCGCCTCAAAGCATCATTGCTCAGAGCCTCTTTGTATCAAAATGAAATGCAAGATTACATTATTTATAACATGTGCACTAGTTAGAAAACAAAAAGCACACGGGACTATAAAGTGATGTAATGGGCCTTCTGGTGTCCGGCTTTTTGGCAAGAATGGTTTAAAACAGCTGATCAGTTACAAATGTGTATTCACAACTTGGTGCTATATACAGTATTCAATAGACAATGAGAATGACCTCACTTATTTTGAACCTAAACTTTTATAAAATAATGGATGTAGCTACCATGACATCACCCACTGGTTTGTGGACTCCTTTTTTGAAGCTTAGAGTCCAGCATTTTGACTGCCAGCATCTTAGCTTTTTGGAGCCAGAAGTGACCATAAAAGTGACCATATTTTGAAGACTTTAGCAACGCCTTGCAGACAGACTGTCACTCAAGCGGCCCCACCCTTAAATATGCATAATTTCAAACCTTAATCAAATGTTAACAGTTGATTTTTATAACAGTTAACTGCCTGTGCAGGTGTCATGAATATTTGAATAAGATATAGAGACCAAAATCTTTTTTGTACCAGGCAGTATATTTTTTTATTTCTGCTGTAATTTTTTTTTTTTAGTTTCACAACCCCAGCAAAATTACTCATTGCAGTATCACGATTTATCCCGTTCGGTCCGATAACATCTTGAAAGTCTGGAAGAGCTGCAAGATTAAATCATTTTATTCTCATCTAGATTAGCGGAGTGCTAAACTGGAAGTAGCCGGCTCAGAAGTTTCTTCTCTCTGGGCCCAACGATGCAGACAGCACCTGTCATGCGAGTAATTTCTGAATTTCTCAAGTTATTTTTTGGCTTCATGTGCCACTGAGCTGCTATCATAGGAATAAACCGGTACTGCCTTCAATGCTGGATTCAGGTCTTTGAATATATCCACGGCATTGACTCAAATTGCAGTTCAGTTTTTGGCACTTTTGCATTGACATCATTTGTCAGCCTTGAAAGTTGACATTCGATTTTGACCAGACGCTAATATTTTTTTTACCTTGTTATCACATAGGAAGAGAAACATCTTTACTGTCGAGGAAGACCAGGATTAAAGGTGGTCTAAAGAGTTACAATACATTTTTGAAAAGAACCAGACCCTTTTCTGATATACTCCCAATTTATGTCGACAACCTGTACGTATTCATTTGATTTAGTACAAATTGTCAAGGCATTATTAGTGAATGGCTTTTAGGCCATGTTAGTTCTCAGTGTGGCACCAATCACAGTAGGCAGGAGATTTATAATGCAAGTGCAAACAGCAGTGCTGTCAGTGCTGTGAATATAAACATAAATATCTCAGATAAGCCTCAGGTGGTCAGTCAATGGAAAATTACTGAATGTGGAAATATTCTTTTGTTAGAGGTCTAGCTACTCATTGATGTGTCTTTTTGTACATGTGTGAAAATATGCTATTGCACATCATTTTCTGAGCGTGAATAACCCTTTAGGGACATACATGTACTCTGCTCATCTCCAGTAACATGGTGTTTATTATTTTTTTTATTACTTTTTATTAGTTACTTTTTTGTTATGTAAATTGAGATGTTTATCTGATTTTGGTTGGTTGGTTTCTGGTTTGTAATATTTGTTTCCTCTCTGGTTCAGCCAACCTGACGGGCCACGTAGAGAGGGTGGGCATTGAAAACTTTGAGCTGTTAAAGGTACTGGGAACAGGAGGTGAGTGAAACCTGTGACTTAAGTCTCTCTCTGTGTTGACCAGAGCATGACGGTTAGTTTGCTTGCCAGTCTGGCATCCGATATTGTGTGTATTTTGAAGCCTCAGGTCTGAGCTGAACTTTGCTTTTGTTTATTTTAACCACCAGCATACGGCAAGGTGTTCCTGGTGAGGAAAGTGAGTGGCCATGATGCAGGGAAGCTGTATGCCATGAAGGTTTTGAAAAAGGCCACTATTGTGCAAAAGGCAAAAACTGCCGAACACACGCGGACGGAGCGGCAAGTGCTGGAGCACATCCGCCAATCTCCATTCCTCGTTACACTTCACTATGCCTTCCAGACGGATACCAAGCTGCACCTCATTCTTGGTGAGGATATTTTATAGGAAACTGCCTCCTGTGTAATGTCGATACAAGAAAAATAAAAGGTTAATGATTTGTGAAAGAAAAAAGGTTTCCCCAGCTGAGTTAATTTATATAAACTAAAATTTAGGAGAAGTATTTGCACTTTTCCAAAGAGCCCACTTACATTAATTTTGATGAAATATGACATGCACAATCTTTTTTAATCACAGATTACGTTAATGGTGGGGAGCTCTTCACACATTTGGTGCAAAGGGTGCGATTTAAGGAGCAAGAAGTAGCCTTGTACAGTGGAGAGATTGTGTTGGCGCTAGAACATCTACACAAGGTAACCCCAGATTCATCACAACCAAGGCCTCTTGTCTGTTCAGAAGAGCTGTTGATGCTCACATGCTTTGTGTTTCACTTACCCCTCTGTCATTTTCGTTTTGCAGCTTGGGATTGTCTACCGGGACCTGAAACTTGAGAATATTCTGTTGGATTCAAGTGGTCATATAGTTCTCACAGACTTTGGCCTCAGTAAAGAATTTGATCAGGTACAGCATATCAAAACAGAAAGTGTTGAATATTCTCAATCCTTAAAGTGATAACCCACACAGTCCCAATGAAGCTGATTAGCAGAGTTTTTGTGTGTTAAACTGGGGCATTCACTCATATTCCTCAAGAATCTCTTTAAGACCTTAATTTTTTGTCGTATATTCACACTTCTCTTAATCAATATTCATTGAAATATAGAGGGCCATCTCTTTGGAAGCACCTATTTCCATCACTGCAATCAACATCTACATTATCATTAATCCCAAACACCTGAAAAGGACTCTAATTTGCAAAGATTTATAACACTTTATTGATTTCTTTTTAATACATCTCATCCTGCATGCATGAACCTTTCTCATAATTTATACATTGCTATCAGTTTTGTATTGCTGATTAGTCTTTAAACTTGCAATCTTTGTTTTTTTTTTTCTTTAATTGTTTTTTTTTCTTTTTTATGCATGCTTGTTGGAATAATCATTACAGATTATTTTGTAGGTGAGGTATCTTCATAAGCCATTTTTGGATTCTCCTGCCCTGTGTTCATATTTTCCTAAGCCCCTTTCCCAATGGACAGAAAACTCACTAATACCCCCTAACACTGGGCGACTTTATTTGAAGTAGTTACAATAAGCATTCAGCAATAGTTACAGATATTTATGTGCTCCAGCCCATTCTTGATCAGAAGTACAAGAAACATTTGCTCAAATACTGTTCAAAATCGGCTCTGAGTTTAAAAAAAGAGTGACTGCATGAGAAGAGATGAAAAAAAGAAGTAACCACTGTAACATTTTCACTGGCCTACATGCTGCTTTCTACGGTTTACTGATCCTGTTTTTTGGCATGTCTGTGACATCTAACATGACACACCAGAAAAACTAACACACAAAAAAAGAGAAACAGAAAGGCATACTCAGTCTGTTGCCTATTGTTAACAGATTTCTGCACACTTACAAAAATGGCACTTATGAGCTAATTATTTTTTATACACATGTATGTGCAAATAAAGTAAACTAAACTCCTAACAGATAATGAATACATAAAAAAGCAATCTTATTCCAAACTGAAACCGACATTGTTGCTCATTTAGTCATGAATATTTGAGGTTCCCTGTGGAGTTTTCTTGAAAACAAACAAACATCATGGCCATATTTAGTGTTTCTTAGGAAAACATATCGTGTTTATCCTTGAGGGGAATGCACACAAATGTGATAAATGCATTTGCTTCCTCATACAACATTGGCATTTAAAAGAAATTCTTAAATTTTCCTAAAACAGTCCTGCCCACTTGCAGGCACAGAGAAGAAGAAGATCCCCTGTAGTTTTTTTTCTTTCATATCTGGATTCTAAAATGTTTCTATTGATTTGTGTTTTTGTTAAAACAGGTTGAACGGGCGTTTTCTGTCTGTGGCACCATTGAATATATGGCTCCAGAAATTGTGGAAGGTGGAGAGTCTGGACATGACAAGGTATCTTTATGTTTTATGCTGTTGTGCTTTTGATGAAATCAAGCAGCTCAGACTCGCCTGTCTGTATTCCTGTGTGCTCCCCAGTGAGATTTTTCTTTTAGTCTGTTTAGCTAAAATCACGGGTTGTTGCTTTCATGTATTCCAGGCAGTGGACTGGTGGAGCCTCGGCGTGTTGATGTACGAGCTTTTGACAGGCGGCTCACCCTTCACTGTTGACGGAGATGAGAACTCGCACACAGACATTGCCAAGTATGGATTCTCCCTGATCATCAGCCACAGCTTGCATCTAGCGTTCATTTAGTCACTTCACAACTCTGACCATATTTGTCTCACACATCACAGGAGGATTTCAAAAAAGGATCCTCCTTTCCCCAAAGACATGGGACCTCTGGCCAAAGACCTCATCCAACGACTCCTCATCAAAGATCCAAAGACGAGATTGGGCTCAGGTCCTAATGGAGCAGAGAATGTAAAAAAACACCCGTTTTACCAGGTGGATCTTCTTGCTTGTCTTGAATATTTCACAATATTTAGAAAAACTAAATGACAGAGTGGGCTGTGACTTCACATATGGGGCTGCCCTGAGTGAATAGCATTTAGGACATTGGTTCCCAACTGGTCCAGCCACAGGGTTCAGTGTTTGTATAAGCCATGTTAATAAGGATGGGGATGAACCACACTTTTTTCCCCCTAAACTCTCTTTAGAAAATAAACTGGGAGGATTTGGCAGCCAAGAAGGTGCCTGCCCCATTCAAGCCCGTGATCCGGGACGAGCTGGATGTCAGCAACTTTGCAGAAGAGTTCACAGAGATGGATCCCACCTACTCCCCTGCAGCTCTGCCTCAGAACTGTGACCGCATCTTCCAGGTAGGAAAGTGTGAAGGGATGTGAGTATTTGCTGAGTGATAAAACGAAGTCAATAGAGGATCACGATAAAATTTATGTCAGCAACGATGATAAACTTTGGACTTTTGTACTCGATATGAGTAGATCCAACAACAAATCACACAGCAGGTTTGTTTTCACAGCCAAGGAGCTCATTATGTGAAAGTGCTGAAAGTGAACTCACATTATCCTTTTCAAGTTTGGATATCTCTGAAACGATGAAGTGCTAACCATGACAGGAAACACAACAAAGAGTTACAAATGTAATGATCATTTCTGGAATTATTTCACATTTATTTATTAATTTATTATTTGAAATGTATTTTATTAAATGCATCTTTTACTTGGTAAGCTACCTTTTAATGTTTTGTTAAGGCAGATAAAGCATGTTTGCAGAGTTAAATGTTTACTTTAAATGCTATTTAAAGTAAACATTTAAGTTTGTTTTGTCGTGAAAAACCTGGAAAAGTCATGGAATTTGCAAATAGCAATTTCCAGGCCTGGGAGAAAACAGACATCTTTTCTTTTAAAATTGCCCAAAAAATTTAAAGAAAAAAAATCACCAAAATTTTTTCTTGAAAAAAAACCCAAAACAAAACAAAACAAAGAAAAAAAAATGGCCAAATTGTTTTTGAAAGAAAACTTGTTTTCTTTAAAAATCTGCAGGAAAGTAAATACAAAAAACAGTTCCAAAGTTATAATTAAATATTCAGTTGATCCTATTCTTATTTTTTTTTAAATAATTTATATTTCAAAAAACTATTATATCGTATGAAAAAGAACCAATAATGAGTGTCGATGGTCCGTTCAGAGAATGTATGGTCTTTGAAATTTGCCCTAAAGTCATGCAAAAGTCATGTACATTTATTGGTAAAAACCTGTATGAACCCTGTTCTTAACTTTTTATCATAGCAAAAGATATTATAAGCCAAGCCATGTTTGCACACTTAAACACTTACTGTTTATGTTAAAATATATAGTAATTATAAAATATTATTAGGTTTCGCTAATGAGCCCTCTGGTTCCTTTAGGCTTCAGTCATTTTTAACATACTCTTCAAACTGGCAGCATCATGATAAATATCTATGTTGATCAATATGGAAAAAATTATTGTGATAATTTCATCCAGCATTTCATCCAGCCTTAGTTTTAAGATAACCAGACTATTTTGTTGTTGTGGCTCATTGTATTTGTTGTTTACAGACAGAAACATTCCTTTGTGCTGCTTGCAGGTTATTGCACAGGACAGCATTTCTATTTGCATTTGCTTTGTGCCGATGTTTGTCTGGGCTTTGGTTGCAGGCAGTGTGAAATGTTGACACGGATGAAAAATTGCATTATACATTATCCACTTTTTGTCTGTGACTATATTTGACATACTCCACAGCAATTGAAGTAATCAAGTGAAGTTTTGAATGTCCTCAAAAGGTTGCTGTAAGTCAACATGAGTCTGTCTGTGTGCACTGGTATTCAAATTGACTAAAGAGTCTTTTATTGAAGTAATTGCTGCCATATGCAGCTCTTATTGAAGTAACAGATGTGAATGACTATTTTTGATGTAGCTTTGAACCATAATATGGCCCACAACTCTGTGCCAGCTGATGGCTGTCTGATGTATTGCATGAAATTTCAACTCTGATTGCCTTCTGGATCCTTGAGCTCGGTAGATCAATAGATCCATTAACGGGCTTCTCTCATGGAATAAAAGGTTACACTTTGAGAGCATCACCACGTCTGTCTCGGTTACGCCTTCAGTCTTTGATTGCCAACTTCATCTTGGCTTTTTTCGCTCTCAGCTGCCATTCACATAGTCTGAAATTTTGTGGTCTTTATAATTTGCAAGCCTAGCAATCTCTGAGATAACGACAGCAATCCCAATTTTAAACCGTGCACTTGCTCCCCCACGGTGCCTCACAAAACAAAATTAAAATTGCATTAAGAGCGCCAAGATGTAATTTCACAGCAGAGCAATCAAATATTCAAGCCCGGCAATTTAGGGCATCTCATTCATTCACCACCCATCCTTCCGTCCATCCATGGCTGTCACTACATACCACACAGCTGTGTGTGCGCCGGTGAAAAAGGGAGAGAGAGATTAATGCCAGCTCAAAGCTTTGGGCTCCCCACAGCTGGAATTAAGCGGGCAGCGCTTCACAATGACAGGTCTAACAATAGGAACAGCTGGACAGCCACTGTCACTCACAAATGAACAGAATCTGGTTTATTGTGGAGCTGACAGGCTGCTTTGACATAAAACATCAGAAGTTTAACAGTAAATATTAGCCACTCAAGGATTTCATGGGCTGTTTTTTGATTGTTGCAGCCTGACAAGCCATTCTAAAGCTTTTCTAAAAAAATAAACACAAAAAAAGCAATGCATGTTCAGACGTTATAGGCTCTTTTTTATGAAATTGAGGGGGCAAGTGAAGATTGCAAAAATGGTTGTGATGCTGTCACAGATTTGGAGGTTATTATTATTCAGTCCCTCCAGGATTTTGTGGGCTGTTTTGGGGATGGTTGTGGCCTTAAATGCCTAGTTTCATTGCAGCTTTTCTAAACATTTTGATGCATGTTGTGGTGGTTTTTGCTGTGAAATTAAGGGGGCAAGTAAAAATAGCAAAAATAGTTGTGATGCCATCTGAGATTTAAAGGTCATCATTACAAGCATTCAGTTTTTCCCACAGAATTAAAATCTATTTGCGATGGTCGGGGTGTTTGGGGCATCGACAGCTTATCGCCAACGTTCAGATGATGCTGTTCGCAACTCTGGGCTACCGTCTTCGTGAGCCGCTCTCCTCCTGCTCTCCCAGTTAGCACAAGCTAACACAACACAACGTAATCTCATCACTGCTTATCATATTTTTGGCGCTTGAGCTGAAGCCTCGCAGCAGCGGTTAACATCAGACACCAAACTGCTAATCTCTCACCGAAACAGCTCGACTCTGTCATTAGACCTCGTAATAACCGTTGAATAATAATAGCTGTGCGATGGTTACAGATAGCCTCATTACTCTGTGTGTGTGTGTGTGTGTGTGTGTCAGGCACAGAGCTCCAGTCCTGCAACAATAGTCTCATGATAATCTGAGAAAAAAGGAAGAGGTGCTGAGTGAATCAATACGCAGCTCTACAATGTGATGAGATTTTACCTGTTTTGATAGTCAAATCGCAGTTAAGTTGGAGTCACTGGGCAAAATTTTGCACAATGTGCATGAACTGTTGGGATTGCAAGATCTTGGAGGGACAGAATATTAATATTAAAAGACAGTGTTTATAAATGTGTGTTGTTTATAAATTGCAGTCCAATCAGGGAGATTTTAATGCTGCAGGCTTTTAACTTCAGCAGCGGCTGTTTCCTTTCCCTCTGTCCTTACTGTCCAGCTCTCCCTTTAAAATGTAAACACATAGAGTTCATGTGTTTCTGCGTGCAGGGCTACTCTTTCATGGCCCCCTCCATCCTGTTCAAGAGGAATGTGGTGATGGACGACCCTGTCCAGCTGTGCGGGGGCTCTGAGAGGCCGGGCTCTGCTGCGGTGGCCCGCAGTGCCATGATGAAGGTAAGATGAATGGACTTGGATCCCCCTGCACAAACACACTTAAGCTAATGGCTGCTGTCACAGACAGATGAGATTTTTTTCCCTCCTCTCTGTTCCACTGGAACCATCTTTTTACTACTGTACTTGTTTTACTCACTCAGATTCAGATTGAGTTTTCATGAGACATGAGCCTGTTTATTTATCATGTTTGTTAATGAATGCATTTGTGTATCTGTGTAATACTTTTTGAGATGGTGGTGGTGCATTGCTTTTGTGGAGTCACTGGGTTTCAAGCTTTCTCATCAACATCCTGGGTGCCTGCTGGTGTGACGTTTTAAGTGATATGAAAATTTGCTGTTTGCTGTTTTCAACACTTGTTGTCAGATTTGTTATATTGGTGATAATTAATATTTTAATGCTTTTTAGTCAAGTCAGTATTTAATTAACAAAAAAAGTGCTATCAGCATTTTGGCTTGTACGTGAGTGTGGTCATTGCCTACTACTCATTTAGTGCTCACACACTTTTGAAAGAGGAAGTTTCAGCCGAGCAGTCAGGCAACAATGTGCTCCATATGTGCTCACAATTCAAATAAGCCTCAGCTCACTCTGCTTTACAGGTTTCTATGTGATTTTCTCAGAGGCTAGTTAATAGTCTTTCGTCTTGTCTCGAAGTAATATTAAATATATTTTTATATAGATGTGGAAAATCTGGATTTCTCTAGAGTTTGGCTGTCATGTACATTCACCACTTCCACTTTTTTCTTAACTGAATTTTGATAACATTGCACAACAAGAGAAGTCTGCTGAGTTCCTCCTAAACTAGTTTTCACAGACTGCTGCTGATCACTGTGTGGTGTTAAAAGTTTTCCGATCACAAAACAAAAGAAAGTTTGAATTTTTTTTAATGTACATAGAATAAGCAATATATATTTCAAAAAAGAACAAAACAATAACAACAAAAAGACACAACAGTCAGTATAATTCATGGTTCATCCTGTTGTCAGTAATTATTGAATTAGGTTGCATGTGTAATATGAATTTTGCACACAAAAAGAGCTCCAAATTTGAATTAGATTTAATAAGAAATGTATTTCTGACCCCCGTGAATTGTGTCTTTAAATAGAGAATGAGACATAACATGTAATGTTAAGAAAAGTGTACAAAATGTTTTCTTATTCTAGTCAACATAAATTGAGTTCAAATGTAATCTGTTTTAACACAAAATAATTTAAAACATTTTGATGGACTCCATTTTTATTGAAGAGGGTTAAAAAAACAAGCTCTTTCTTTAATTTAGGTCATTTGCAACTGTGTAGACACTTTGGTGTTGCCTACACCAAACAACTAGTTTCTGTTCCTCTCTGCAGGACTCACCTTTCTACACGAGTTATGAGATGGACCTGAAGGACAGTGCTTTAGGAGAGGGAAGCTTCTCCATCTGCAGACGGTGCACACACAAGAAGACTGGACAGAAATACGCAGTCAAGATTGTCAGCAAGAGGTACAAACTCAAACCCTGCGTGCTGACGTGTTGTGCTTTTAGCTGTGTGGCTTTAATAGTTTCAGTCAGCCACCCTCCTCCTCTTCCTGGCAAAACCTGGACCCTTGTCAGCTAATATAACAATGTTTTCTAAAACAGATTGATACAAATATTGTCATAATTTGACTCGATTGTATAATTTCTCTGATTTTATTTTCCTCAATAATCTGTTTGAGGTCTGATGTAGTTTAAATTAATTGTAAATACATTTTTTACAATAATGTATTTAATACATTTTTCTTTTATCACAATCGTGGTTGTTTTTTGGTCGCCACTGCTACAAAACAAGCTTTGATAAAGTGTGTTGACTGCAGTCCTACACAACACTCCTACACTCCTCCACTGGCTGTGTGGCACCAACTATTATGGCTCTAATAAGAGGAAGCCTCAGTGGGACAATCTGCCTGAAACAAAAACGTGTTCCAGAAATACAGACAGGCACATTCGCATAGTAAGTCACACTTTGCTCACAGCGCCATGTTGTTTACTATGGAAGCCAAATGTGATGAAAAAACAAGATACTGTAAGTTATTATAAGAAAACTCTTGAAATGATGAGTTAATATCTTAAATGTATGACCAAGTATCTTAAAAATGTGGGGGAAAAAATAATTTCTTAAAATAATGACATAAGGAACTCGTGAAAAAATAGTATTTCAAAATAATAAGTTAATAAGTCAGTTATGTGTTCCAACCTAAATATAATAAGAAACTTTCTCAAAATAATGAATTATTATATCTCCAAATAATGAGAAACATTCACAAAATAATGAGAAAATTTCTCAAAAGATTGTCTGATAATCTCAAAATAATGACTTGGTTTCTAAAATTAATGAGTTAGTATCTTAAATTAATGCAAAAAGTTGACAAAAATGAAAAGCTTTCTCAAAATAATGCTTAATTTTCTCAAAATAAGGACTTGATTTCTCAAAATGAGTTAGTATCTCAAAATAATGCTTTCTTATCTGAAAATAATTTGATAAGTCATGTCAAGTTTCTCAAAATGGATTACAGGATGTTTTTTTCCTGTCATATTGGTGGAAATAGTTTTCTAACCCTGCGTTAGTTGGAAGTTTTGGGTAACAAAAAAAAATCAGTGGGGCTGCAGCGCAAATCTGCATTTAAAAATGGATTTTATGCCTCTGAAAAAAAGTGAGAACAGAGAACTTAAACTTGTAGACTGCTCTTGGAAAAAAAGAAGAAAAAAAGCCCACAACTGATGGTCAGGAAGTGATATTGTATAGTTCAGACAGAGTGTAGGAAGTTAATTGCTGATGTTCTGTCTTTGTTTTTTAACCATGGTTGTTGTTTTCTTGGTAAATTATGCTGTTGTTATTATTTACTGATATGTTATGTAAATTCTGCATAATTCCATAAAGGTTTTCTGGGTTAAGATGAAATTTTCAGTTCAAAACCTGTAATAGGATGCAGCATCCACCTTCTGAAAAGTCAGTTTTTCACTCTGCTGTGTATGTGTGTATTTATGTTGTATTTTGTGACAGTTATCTGGCTTCCTGCTTGTGTTTGCTGTAGGATGGAGGCGCAGACTCAGCGGGAAATAGCAGCCGTGAAGCTCTGCGATGGCCACCCTAACATTGTCAAGTTGCATGAAATCTACCACGACCAGGTAGAGTTAACCAAGGTGGAAACGTTAGCTACCATAAATTCTGTTTTGCATGGATCTCTGCGGAGCCTGTGGGGACTGCAGCCTTATTAAGTCCTTGAACTGGAACAAGGCAGATTAATGGAGAGGCTGGAAGCCCTCAAGGTCTTTCTTTATCTCTTCATGTATTGTCCCACAAACATCTCTCCGTGTGCTCGATATTTCACACCAATCGTATTTTTAAACTGCAGCTGCACTAACATCTATTTTGTAGCACCGAGAGGAAAAAAACCTAGATTTACTCGTGTTGCTAATCGAGCCGCACACTCAAACCAAACTAAGTGTGCATGTGCTCCAAATGTACCTCGGATGTTGGGAAGGTGTGTCCGTGTGGTTGACTGTGTACAGGTTCATTAGCCGGAGTCCTTCAAGCCCAGGAGCACCACTTTAGTCCTGACGAGCTCAGTGGGGTTATTACTGTACCTCAGAGGCCTGTGACCCAGATCAAAGCAGCGCTGCCTCGCCTCGCCTCAGCCCAGTCCTGCCTTTGTTCCCCAGACCCAGCACTAATGAGAAACTCTACCCCGCCGCCCAGACACATTATTCCCTTCCCACTTTGTTTGCCCCCCTTCACTTTTACTCAACACCGTTACAGTTTGATCTCAACATCATGGGATCAGGGATGGGCTGCTATATTAATAATGCAACAGAAAAAAATCTCATCAACCATTTTGCACATTCAGCTGTTTTCAGTGCAGTGAAAGCAAGACAGGTTTTACATTAATAAACAAACTTTTTATTCTTTGTTTAATTGCAAATCTATAAGAGTGTGTGCACCTGCTGTTCAAAGCATGTCAAAGAATTAGGGCTGTACCCAAATCAGAAGCCAGTCAAATCAGATTTGGCAGTTTAATACAAACATTTGACATTTCATTTTGTTTTTCATACAAAGTTTTACAATTTAAATGGGCTCTTTGGGATATTCAGCGTGATAGCAGCATTCACTTAATATAGTAAATAAGCAAAAGGCGCTATCAATGGATCGCAGTTACGCAACATTTATTGCCAACAATTGACATTAACAAAAGCCAGAGACTTGCTGTGAGCTGTAAATTCACTACTTCTTCACCTTATGATGCAGTCTCTTTCTCACCCTGTGCTGCTGCTTGCATGTCCGCTGTGGCAAAGAGTAGCGTGAAAGTCAAGAATACTCACTCCTCAGCAAAATCTGAGGGCCAAAACGTCCCCAGTCGTACACTGCACAGAAAAAAAATGACTGCTTGACTTGAAGCAGTCTCAGTTGATTATTTGACATCTGCAACTGATGATCTGAGTCTTTGACTTTTAAGGGGCAGCCTCACAGAGAATAAAGGTCGGGAGTAACAGAGGTTGGTGAGAAGATAAATATTATGGGTCAAGTCAAATTAGATTTGCCTGTTCAATACAAATATTTGATTGGCCCTTTTTTTATAGAGAGTTTGAGAATTTTAACTGGGTTTGGCGGGATGGTCAGGGTGACATTGGTGTTCACATTATAAAGTAAACAAGCCAAGTTAGCCCTCCAAGCTAATGCAGGCTAACTACACAAATAACAGATTTGAAAAGTGTAACACAATTTTTTGTCAACATTAGTTAACACAATAGTTTCTGGCTTTGGTTTGATAAGTTGCTGTGAGCTGTAAAATCACAATTTCTTTAATTTATTTTTTTTAAGATTATTTTTTAGGCTTTATAGAGTTATGTAATAGGACAGATGATTAGAGTGAAAGGGTGAAGAGTGAGGGTAAGACTGAGGTTGGACTCGAACCCGTGGCTGCTGCAGCAAGGACATAGCCTACAGGGGCCGCCTGCTCTCCCAGGTGAGCTTCTTGGTGCTCCAGTTCGCCACTTCTGAGCAGAAGGCAGAAGATGACGATTATCTTGGAGCTGAACCAGACTAAGCCTCTCTTCCTCCAGGCAGCTGTTTTCTTCTCACTCAGACTCACCCTGGGTCTGAGTCCATAGCTGTCTGTGCATGAGAGCAGCGTGAAAGCAGGATGCGCTCACTCTGGAGCTAAATCCGGGGAACGAAACATCCCCTTAAGTACACTGACTGGAAAAAAAAAAAGACTGCTTGCTTTGAAGGGGTTCCTCGATTGATGATTCAAACCTTCAGCTCTCAAGTGGCAGCCGTAGTAAATTATCCAAGGACATTTCAGAGAATTTATGGTCATGAAAATTTACCTCAAAGTCATTGACATTTATAGGTAGAAATGTGCATGAACCCTGTAAATATATTCTCTGTGTGTGTGTGTGTGTGTGTTTGCTGTAGCTCCACACATACCTGGTTCTGGAGTTGCTCGGTGGAGGGGAGCTGCTGGAGAGGATCCGCAGAAAGCAACATTTCAGCGAAACAGAGGCCAGCCGCATCATGCGAAAACTGGTGTCGGCTGTCAGTCACATGCATGACGTAGGAGTGGTGCACAGGGACCTTAAACCGGAGGTATTGGACATAACACTCAGCAGGACTGTTGGCTGAAATTCTTTTCTATTTGAACATAATTTGTGTTTCTGTGGTGAACGCAGAAACACTGGACCATAAGCTTTTAAACAGAATTACTGTGTTTTTCTAAACTTTGTATGATCTGTCGTATTGTTACTCTGACTCTGTAATCTTCTGCAAAACAAGAGTAAAATTGTTTGACCCCAACGAGGGTCAAAAGCAGCTGGTCAGCCAAGTCTTGATGTCCAATTTAGTAAGCTCTCGAGTGGACCATTTTTGCAGAGCAGAAAGAAATGATTGCTGTCCGTGTCTCCAATTGCTTCACAGAACCTGCTCTTCACAGACGAGAGTGAGAACTCCGAGATAAAAATCATAGACTTTGGCTTTGCTCGCCTCAAACCACCAGACAATCAGCTCCTGAAGACTCCCTGCTTCACCCTGCAGTACGCAGCACCGGAGATACTCAAGTATGACGGCTACGATGAGTCCTGTGACCTGTGGAGTCTGGGGGTCATTCTGGTAAGTGGGTGTGGGAGGAGCGTGTGTGTGTGGTTTCAATTGATGGAGAATCATTCATTATTCAACTCAACATTAACCTACTTGGAGGCATTTGGCTGTTACTCAGCATAAGTGTTTTAATTTGTGGCAATTTGAACAGAAATTGTAAACATAATGACCGGAAAGAAAATGTACAGTAGTTTCTTTCTACAAAGTAAATGAAACATTCACTTAATGCAGAACAAGTGATCAATTAACCAATTTTAAATCAGCCTGTCACCATTTTGATAACTGATTAAGTTATCAAGTGAAGAAAATACCAAACAATTACTGGTTACAGTTTTTAAAATGTTGACATTTACCTGCTTTCTCTGCTTAAAATGTATAACTTTGAGTACACAATTTATGCGATTTAGGAAGTACATTTAGAGCATTATTTTGGAATTGGAATTTGGTGCATCTTTATAAACTATCACAATAATTACTCACTTAAGAAATACTTAAATCAATAAATAAAAACATCCATCGATGGCCATGTTCATCATGATGATGGATAATGTGTCACTGATGTTGACAAATGTATCCATATCTGTAAAAATTCGAGACATTGTCTTTGAAATTCTGGGCAGATACAAATGTTTAAAATAACCATTTGGCTGTTAGCTTATAACAATGTTTTTATCGTTTTTTGTTTATTTTGTTTTTGTTGTTCTTTACTCCTCCTTTTGTGCCGAGGTAACAATAACGTACACACTGTACAAAAAACTGTTTAAAGGTTATTCAGCCATTCATTACAATGTATTTGAATGAGCACAAATTCAGCCAAACAAATAAAACAATCTCTAAGATACCTTTCTTAGACATGATTTTTATTTCACATTTCTACTATTTATGCCGTAATACTCTTCTCTAATATCTAGTTTTATATTGCTGTGAAAACATCAACGAATTTCTCCTTCAAACAACTGTATTTATTCAAGTTTCTCACCAAAAACAACATTTTACAAGATTACATTTGAACACATCATGACAGCATTATAATTTACCTTCGCCCAGTACTTGTTTTTACTGACTACAGCCTGACTGCATCATAATGTGACTCATTGTGCGGCCTCTGTGAGGAGTTACTTACGGTCACCAGCTTCTAACAGCTAATGTTAGCCCGCTCTGCTCCTGATGATGTCAACACTGATTTGTTGTTCACGATGTAGTTTTATTAGGGAAACAATAGGGTGCATCCCCTGATGTGTCAGTGGTGACTTTACTGCCTCCTGTAAATTCACAGGATCCAAAGGTCCCACAGACAACAGGACAATGTTAGTCTCGAGCCTTGCTTTTTAGTCTACGCAAAATTGATGTGACACAACAGAAAAACATTAGCCATTACCATCAGCGAATGCCATCCTATTTGCTGATCGGCTGATGGCAGTCAACAAGGCGAATATTGGCCCCTCCAGATATATCAGGACATGCCTAGCAAAAATGTATGTTGAGAGTATCAGGATTTCATGTTTTGATCCCAGAGTGTATAAATATTTTAGAATGTCTGACATACATAGTGACAATTTATAATTCAAACACAGAATGTTAACATTATTTTTTAAATATTTTACATGCTCAGGTTAAAAGTTACTAAGGGTACTTGTGACCCCACATCAAAATTGAACTTTTAGTTTGATGACGTTGATGCCGCTCAGTCAGGAACAGGATAAAATAACAGATATTTGATTAGGTATATTCAGGAGCATCATTATGTGTTAACAAAAACAGACCTACTGAAGACTATCACGTTCCACAATGCTCCGGCAAAGTGACCTGATTATGTAAATGTATCAATTATAAAAATGTTTTTAAAATCCACAGCTCCTAGCTCCACTTAAAGTTGTTTTCATAAATATGGTAACCGAAGCATTTCTAAAACCAAATTAATGTTTAATCATGAGCTCCATACAGTGATGATTTGTTGATGTTATCCAGCTATGGTTTAAACATTTGCAGGCCATTCTGATTAAGCAATCAGCTGTTATTTTTACTGATTTTGGCTGTAGTATTGGCTCACTGTGTGTGTGTGTGTGCGTGTGTGTGTGTGTGTGTGTGTGTGTGTGTGTGCGTGCGTGCGTGCGTGCGTGCGTGCGTGCGTGCGTGTGTTGGGGGGGTTTATGCATTTGAATAGGCACATGCATGTATGCATGTGTGTGCATGTTCTGTTTAATCTTATTTGCATGATATTCATCTTCCTCTCTTGTTCAGCGCTGCAACCTTCAGCATCCTGTGGTGAGCTGACACAGTTTTAACGCTCACCACAGAGTGAAGAGCAACCAGCCCGGCTCTCAGAGCTGGTTAAGGCTACGCTGATATGAAACGTTGCTTCCCGGTAGCGGAAATGTCATCCTAATTCAACCTTTTTCTGTGCAGAGGAGGAAAATTAAAAGAAGAGGTAGAGAGGAGAAGGAGATGGCACACGGGGGGGGCGGAGAGTTGGGAGAGAGATTTCTATACTCGGCCAGTCATCCGTACAGAGTCTAGGCTCTCTGTGCAAGTGTTGTTTTGCACCGACGCCCCCTGGGGGGTTATGGGAGTAGTGTGCCTCATGGAGCTTTGATGAAATGGCTACTGACAAGCTGTGTGCACAATGCCCTGGAAGCAAAGTGAGCAGACTCAGAGTGGGAGGGAGAGAGAAAAGCAGAGATCAGGATAGATCCTCCACTGCCAAAAGGGCTGTTCCCAACTACTGTCATTCTAATGAGAAATCTGAGGGCAGACGTAAGCAGGCCAAGGTGAGAGTATCCTGTTCATTCAGCCGAGCACACAGCGCTCTTCTGTTTAGTGCTGGTTCAACCACGGTCAACAACATGCAACATAAAAGTGGAATAATGTGGACAGTCGTGATCGGTCAAGAGCTCTTTTAAAGCATGTTGTTATTTCAACAGCAGATATGTTTTAACACTAACTTCCCCAGTTCATCTTAGGCAGCATGATTAACAAAAACAAACATTTCCTGTGCTGCACTGACAGGAAAAAAAAAGTTTATTTTCTATATATACAGTGTAGATATTTAAGCCTGAAACTCGATTCATAGTGTTTTGACAACACATTGTTTTTCTCTCTGTTTGCAGTACACCATGCTGTCCGGTCAGGTGCCTTTTCAGTGTCAGGAGAAGAGCCTGACCCACACCAGTGCTGAGGAAATTATGAAGAAAATCAAACAAGGAGATTTCTCTTTTGAAGGTGAGGCCTGGAGGAATGTGTCCCAGCAGGCCAAGGACCTGATACAAGGTAAGGAAGGAACTGGTGGCTTGTTTTCAACCACTAGCTGCATGACCTTAACCTCTTGTCAGTGGAGTGATTTTGATAAATATATAGCAGTGTGTATACCATGCTCTGCTAAACTGTCAAGAGGAGGAGTTAAAAAATATCTTATTTACATCTAAAAAACCAACACAATGCAGAGGTCGAGTAGTTTGCTCATGTTAGCGGGATAACATTCAACAAGATGCAGTCCAACAGATTTTGTTCTTTTTAGATTTAAAAGTTAAAAGTTCAGTGGGCAAAAACGCCTTTTTCTATATGGCTGCAATTGAACAGAATAAACTTTCAGCGTCTCTGAAACTGACAGAAGCAGAAAGACATTGTAAGCAAGTTCTGAAGAAATGGTTAGTAAGTAGTCTGTCATTATAGGGACCATGCAAAAACTAATTCAGTGTTGTCCTTTTATGTCTCTTTTATTTCTGTATGTGATCATGGACATTGTATTTCTGCTTGTCGGTCTTGCCAGACCTGACATCTCGCCTTCTCAGATGATCACAATGAAAATGAACCTGTGGCTTTATTTTGTAATTTAATCCTCTACAGTTGTAGGTGTATGTGATAATTCTAAACAGCATTAGAAAACACTATGAACTTTAGTTGTTGTCTATAGAGTTGGCGTCTGTTTGAAAATACCTGTTTTTGAGTGACAGCATGTCCAAAAATATTGAATCTTTTCAAAGTTTGGATATTATCTACCATTTTTGTTACCCATTTGTTTACATTTGGATTCCAACTTTGAACTTTTCACCCACAGTGACTGAGCTACCTGAAGAGGAAATCACTTCCTCTATGCGGCTCACCTCCTAACTCGTTTATTTTGAACGCTAAAGGTAATTATCTGCGTCTTGTTCCCGCAGAGCTGCTGACGGTCGACCCAAACAAGAGGATTAAGATGTGCGGCCTGCGTTACAATGCCTGGCTGCAGGACGACAGCCAGCTGTCCTCCAACCCGCTCATGACCCCGGACATTCTCGGCTCCTCCACTGCCTCCGTCCACACTTACGTCAAAGCTACCTTTAATGTAAGAAGTGACCTGCAGTGCATGCTTGTTTTTAGATTTAGGTCAGTAATTCTCTGGGTCAGGAAAACATTAACGGAGACACCAACCATGTCAACACACTCAGCTGCTGTGACATTTTGTAATGGTATGTAGAGATATAGGTGATATGCTGTGGCTAAAGCCAGCTGAAAAACAAGGTCATGCTCATAAGATCAAAGTCAAATCTACCAGCTAATCAATGTGAACACACCACCAACTGGACAGGGGTGGGAAACTTGCAGGTACGTTACAGTGTGTTTGTCTGTCAAAGTGATAGGTGGCTTTCAGTTTTTTCAGTCATTGTTAAAAGAATTCAGTCACTGGTGGAAAATATTCGATTAGTATGATCTCTGGTTGCAGCCATAGTAAAAACAGTTGTTGTTGATCAGTATTTCACGCCTGAAAATTGATTTTTTTATTGATGAAAACACATTCGATAACATATTTTGTTGCAAGTAGTTCAACACACTGCAGAAAAGATGAGGGAAATGCAGGTATGCACTGATCTGATGCGCTGAATTGGCATCAGCCCTTTTTAAGCACCACTTAAAGATTAGTGCTCGGTATCAGCAGATTCCCTGAAGTTGAGGAATGGGGATGAGTACCAGGAGACAAGGAGCTGGATCAGTACTTCCCTTTGAAAATGAGAGAGAAAACCTAATAAGTGCCTCACCAATCCCCCTCTTTTTGTCGCAGGCATTTAACAAATGTAAGCGGGAAGGTTTCCGCCTGCAGACGGTGGACAAAGCGCCGCTCGCCAAGAGGAGGAAGATGAAAAAGACAAGTACCAGCACAGAGACCCGCAGCAGTTCCAGTGAGAGTACCCATTCCTCATCCTCCTCCTCCCAGTCTCAGGAGAAGAATTTTCCAGAGGGCAACACCAAGCCGCAGCCCTCCAACAGCACGCCCGTCAACACACCCGGGGCCCTGGGAACGGACTCTGAGCACCAACCAGCGCATCCAGCCTTTCACTTCTCAGAAGGACAGTGAGACAGCGAGAGGAAAAAGGGAGATTCAGACAGTTTCGTGACCTGCGGGATGGCTCGGACCAGTGTAGAGACGGCTCTCTTCTTTTTCTCTCCGTCCCGGGCAGCTCTCTGCCTCTGGCTCAATTGCATGGACGTCCGCACGTCTCCAAAACCAAGCATGCAGCAGGAGCAGCAACCGTCACCTCAATATCAATCAATCATCACTAGCAATAGCCGATCCCTTCTCTTTTTTTCTCACTTGCACACACACAGACTGTGTCAATCAGGGACTGGACCAGGAAGAAGTTGTCACCAGTGTCCAAAATGAAAAGGGCTGCTCTACCGCCCCAGGTCCAGAAAGACAGCGGAGAGACATCTTCAGTCTCGTCATAAGATCGCAGCTCTCTCTCTCTCTCTCTCTCTCTCTCTCTGTCCGCTCCATTTACCTGTCTTTGTCCAGAGGTTTTAAAGGGAAAGTCGCAGTGTTTACATCACGGATGCTTTTTATCTTATTGTCAAAGGGAGAGAAGAAAAGTAACGAAATGTGGGTCCACTTCTCTTTTCTGGGAAGTCTCTGCAAGATGGAGCAGGCTATTTATATGTGAATTTTACAGACTGAGATTTATTTATGATAAGCTATATTGTTAACTTATTTATGGTTCAGACTGATCTGAAAAGAAATAATGGATACAGTGAGTCTTTAAAAAATAGACATTTTGTGTGTGTGTGTGTGTGTGTGTGTGTGTGTGTGTGTGTGTTATCCTATCAGCTGAAAAGACTGTTTCTATGTCGTCAGATGGTTGTTCATTCATCTTTGTAATCATCAAAAGAGGTTATTGAGACACAGATACGTACACATTGTAAGACTGTTATAGGCAAGAAGAGATTAACACCATTAGCTAATTGTTAATGGTCGTCAAAGTTATGTGACCAATAGTCCTTTGGACTTGGAGAATAATTTATGGAGGCTGGTGAATTTTAGGAACTGCAGCTGTGTCCAGTGGTCAAAAAATCCTTGTTTATGGGAATAAAATAAGCGTTAAAGTGTAAACATCTTTTTATAGGAACAACCAAATGTGGATGTCATACGTTTAGCCAAATATGTGTTTTTTTGTTGTGCGGGGAGCACTGCTTCCCGAGGGGATGTGACCGTACAAGAAGAGCTATATTTAGACGCATTTTTGCCTCCGATGTGGGAGTACTTCAAGACTCGCTGCTGTTCCACACAATCTGATCCTTCCAGTCAGTATTTAGCCCAGCAGTTGATTTGCCTTGTGTGGTACAGACTTAATTGTCTCATTATCACTATGACCAATTGGACTGAGCAGAACGCCCCAAACGGAAAATTGTGATCAGCTTAGTGTGAGGTGAATGCGTTAAGGAGTTTTCTGAAGATGCCAAAGGGCAGCTTCCTTTTCAGATGAGATGAAGTGATTTGATAATGTGCCAAAATGCAATTAAATCAGGTAATAGACAGGTTTGAGTCTATAAGTTAAGAGGTGGTGATACATGTGGACATTTTAATGCAATAGACAGGGTTCCCACTGAAAAACCTGGAAAAGAAGGTAAATGTAATTAAACAACTGCATTTTCCTAAAGAAAAGTCATTGGATTTTTAACCCTTTGAAACTTGAGCAAATGAGATCAATTTCTTTAAAAAGGGAAAAAGGAAATGAGCAAATCATTAGAAAAAAAAATGCCCCAAAATTTGCAACAGATAAGTAAAAAGTGCAAAAACATTAGCAAAAATGATGGAAAATTACCTGTAAAAAGTGCTTAAAAAGTAATAATTCTGTAACATAATTTTAAAGATATAATCATGAAAATTTTCTAAATGGTAATAATGGTAATAACTTTTTCAACATAATTTACTAAAACTACAGAATCCTTGCAATTTGCAGGACATTTCTTGTTAAGTTTCTCATTGACTTTTTTCTCTGTTTTCAAAAGAAATCAAACCAATTTGCTCAGAGCTCAAAATACCTGTGAGAGGCATCTGAATGCAGTACAAGAAAAGCAACGTGTATAGTGTGAAATATGTTTGAAAAAAACGCCACGCAAGTTCGGCAAGAAAGAAAAACTATCATGGGTCCTTGAAAATTCATGGAAAACCTTTTGAAATCTTCTCCATGAAAATGTGTGGGACCTAAGACCTTGAAAGTTAGAGACCTTCAGTCAATTGGGATGACTTCAAGTCGAGTAATCGTTTTCTTTCTGTTCAGTGTTTTGGTCCCCAGATTTTGCTGCAGAGTGAGTGCTCTTGACTTTCATGCTACTCTGTGCAGCTGCAGATACGTAGGCAGCGGCACAGAGGAAGAGAGAGACTGCAGCATGAGGTGAAAAAGTGGTGAATTTACAGCTATCAACAAGTTAAAACATACAGTCTCTGGCTTTTGTTTGATAAAGTGTCGGCAAAACATGTTGTTGCACATTTATAACCTGTTGTTAGCACCGTTCGTTTGTCTACTATATTAAGTTAATGCTGCAGTGACACTGAATGTCCCACAGAGCCTGTTTACTGTGAGACTGTAAAACTTTGTATGGGAAACAAAACTAATTGTAAGATATTCGTATTGAACAGTCAAATCCAATTTGACTGACGTATTTCTCAGCCTGAGTGGGAACCCTGAATATACTGCAACAAAAAAGTTGCCCCTTGTGTCACCACCCAAAGATTACTGCGAAACATGTTCCCTTTACGAGACGTCTCTGAGGACAAACCTCAAACACTTTATTTTTGACGCTGTCCCTTGCTCTATTTCCCATGTTGTACTGCATGACTGAAATGGTGATCTTTGCACTGTGTGACAGCTCTCACTTTGACGCAGATATCTGGCTAGTATTAGGTCCCCAGTGCATGATTTAAACTGAAACATCAACCTCTTGTTTTCTTTGTTTTTATGGCACTTGATTTAACGTGAGTTTGTTTACTTGCACATTTGAATATCCTCGATACATTTTGAGACTTTGAAGTTTTACTGTTTGTGGTGTTTGGACGTAAACACCAAAAAAGAAAACCCTTTTAACAATAGCCTGAATATTGTACTTTGTCCCGATGTTACAATGCTGGTGTTAGCCAGGATAGTTAGGCGAGTAAGTGCTCTGTTAATTGTTTTTTTGCAAGTATGTGTTAGTCTGTAGTTGTAATACTGTATTCTGTTGATATGTACAGGGGTATTTGTGTTTGGTGTGTTGAAGCTGCCTCGAAGCAGTTTCTTCCTGCTCAGTCAGGAGACAAATTCTTAGTTGGACGACTGTGTGCATTTAAACACACTCCCTCATCTTCTTCCATTTTAATGCACTCTGAATCTGAACCAAAGCATTAACTTCAAGGTAGCTGCTCTAAGCTGCATGAGATCTTTCCTTTCATGCAAATATGCAAAGAAATGCTTCATATATATCACTGTTTTTGTTTTATTTGTCCAGCTGGTGAAATGTGTTCGATGTTTTTAGCTCAGATCATTTTGTAACAGTGTGTTTCTTCAGATCCTTTATGGGATCTATGATATCCGTATCCAGCCCATTATCATGCTTAAAACTATGCATCTCTTTTCGCTTTTGCCATTTCATAAAGACCTTGCCAAATGGGTCCAGACATTATGTTTAAAAGGGCGTAATATGATGTACACATACTGTACTTTTGCTCTCAGCATTAGGCTCAGTAGGAATGGTGAAGTAGAATCCGTCGCTCATATGAAAAGCTGGAATCCTTGGAGCTGAACACTACAAAGCTCTCATCTAACTTAGTTCGCATGAGTTCCCCGTTGCTGCCTCATTAAGCCTCTTTTCTTTTGTTTGGGTATATTAATAGCTCAAGTGGAGGAAGAGGAAAAGTGTCCTATATCGAGCTCCCCTCTGGGAGCCAGGCTCTATTAGCTGATGTGCTGCAGCTCTGTTTGTTCCAAAGAAAATACCGTACTCCACACGCTGCCTCTGTGGGACCCAGCTCACTTCTCTTTGTAGGGAAAATAACAGAGTATCACAGGAAAGGGTTGGTTTAGTAGCAGCGTCTCTCGGGGGCAGATTTTTAAAACTAGGTTTCCCCCCCTTTGATGAACGACTTGTTCAGTGTGCCACTATGAGGAGGAGACGAGGAAGGGAGGGAGGCCAGTTTTGATTTGACGTCCTTTTGTCTTTGATACATTTTTGTTCGTTGGTTCCCTGGAAATTCGACTAAAGTTCCTTTGTGTGCTTCCTCTTTTTGTTTCTCTCTGAGTTAATGTTGAAAGCACGCCGCCTGATAAGCTAAACATTTGCACCTTTCTGCAGCATTAGTGAGAGGGCTGATCGTTTGAACCGGTTTGCATAAACCAGTGACTGCTGTTGTGCATTTAATAGTCGAAGGATTGGACTTTGGATCATCCTGTGTGCTTCTGTCAGTGGAGTCGAGTGTGTGTGTGCTAAAGACATAAAAAAGTGACATCCTGCTCTGAAAGCACAGCCTTTGATTGAGGTGCTTTTGTCTATGTGTTGTCTGTGAAAGTGATCACTCCAGATGTTGTGATTAGAGTGGTTTTATTCGGGTCAACTTTTAACTTGGATCTTGTGGAGCTGTCCGCGGTGCTGAAGTGACCAAACGTCTGCTGGTGCTGCAGAAACACGCGGCTCTCCACAATGATCCGTAATAACGTGATCCTTTTAAGCAGTAATTTCCAATTAGGAGTTCTTGTGCCCTGAGTGTTACTTGTGCAGTCGCCAGTGGAACCTGGATGATTTTAGGAGCTAGAAATGATTGCTTAGGAGGAAAACAAACACACAAAGAGGAGTAAAATTGTAACAGGGCTGATTTTAATGGGGAACACTACTGATTAATGCGTCAAAGTGAGTTTCAGGGTTTTAGGGAGGTAATAAGGTAAAGATAAATTGCTTTAAGTGATGTCACTTTGGCACTTCAGCGTCTTTTGGGGCTAAAGACGGTTCCCTGTAGAACACTTGGTGCAAAGCAACGCTCAGCGCAGTGCAACTGTGATTGCCTGTTTCAGACCATCTCTGTTGTCACTTTTACGGCCAGCTCCCGTGTTGTGTAAGTGGCTAATGTACTTGCGCCCAGCTGCGCACCCAGTGGTGTGAAGGTTGTGAAATGAGTTCAGGCGTACTCTTGGCATATTTCTAACACAGTATCACGCCGTCAAGCACAGTATTTGTCTGTTATTTAAAGGGCACATTGTTAAGATAGTAAGTCGCTCCTACAATGGCAGGTTCACGATGAGCTTACACTCCTCTTGTTACACACACACAGGCGTGCTGACGGGTTGCGAGAGGGTAAAATAAAGCATCATTAACAAGGAAAATATTAACATTCTCAAAAATGTGAACATTGCAGAGCAGAGCTTCCTTTAGGCTCAAGAGCAGTGTAACTTCACTGATTATTTCAGAAGCTAAACGTTAAACTCTGTTTCCTTTGTCAAGTTTCTAACCAGAGTTTTTAGTTTTGCTGCTTAAATGTCCCACGGTATTTGCTGTAGTGACATCACTGCTCTCACTGCAGCAGAAAACTGCTCGCTCGTCCAGTTTGTTGAGTAAATAGCAACGCAGCAGGTGCAGATACAGACGGCTTTTAAAAGGAATGGGAGATGACAGTGATTGGTTGAATACATGTTACGCCCAAAACACACCTTTGATTGGTTGAGACACTAAATATCATCCCTTTGCCTCTTGCACCTTACTTTGTGCTCAGCTTATGCATCACTGCAGCTGCGCTGTGCACTTTAGACCAGGAGCTTTAGATCGTTTAAATACGGCCGCGTAAGTTTAAAAATATAACCACTGATGGTGGGGGGTTAAAAAAGTGAGCTTACCAGAGCAGAAATTATATTCAATTTTGTATAATTAACATTGTAAAGTGTAAACAGTGCTTTTAAGTGTAATCATCCAGGTTTATATAAACTTAAATATATACAGATATGATGTGGGGTTTAAGAGACAGTTTCACTCAAATTTCAAAAACAAACAATAATATACTGTCAACAGTTTTCATTTCTGTGGTAATTTCAATGGGAAAAAAATCACAGTGTGGTGTGTTGATTACCCAAAATAACTGGGACATTGTCTCTGGAAATAGAAATGACAGTTTTTAAATCAAATGTTTGATGCTAGGAGCATCATAAACACCCAAATCTCAAACCCTGACCACATAAAACCAAAGCTGGGTACAAGTCATAAAAAAAATAATGTTTTATCTGCTCAAAGACTCTTAAGCAGCAACATGAGTGTTTTGGATTTATTTGGTTTTAGTGTGATGCTTTTATGATGGAAACTGATTCTTTAGCGTACACAAGTTATAAGAGATGACATCCAGCGCTTAAGCTAACCTGCCACTTCAGGCATCATCATCATCATCATCATCATCATCATCATCATCATCATCATCATCATCATCATCATCTTTGTCACCATCATGCATGTGCTACTGCTTCGATTCCTGTCAGTAATTCTCAATTTTCATTCATTCTTGTCATGTCCGTGTCATATCGTCACTGAAGCGTGTCAAAAAGTACTGTAGCAGTGATTCCCTTTGAGATTGGTCAATATTAAACTGTTTTAAAAAAACACGCAATCAAGCTTTAAAGGCAAAACTTTGCACTTGTATGTTATTTTAATCATGCTATTGATTTGTTTTTGTACAAAAAAAAGAAAAATGTCCTCTCTGATTTTGTGCAGGTTCAGATGTTCAGCTTCTCCATCCGTCTGTTTCTGAAACGATACTATGATATAAACCTCAACACCGAATAGTACTTTTACTGCAAGGATACACCATGTGCATACCTGCTTTTTTAGGGCACTGTGAACATCATCATTCAGGTCTTTAGGCACATCGTTGATAATATGAGGAAAATTTGCTTCAATAAATGCTTTACTTAGTGGCTGAATACATCTGTACATCTAATAACCTGTCATGACGAGTCTTTTAATAGATCTTTGGCTTCGTTGTATTTTCGAGTGTATTACTGAAGATATTTTGTGATACCAGGATTTGTGTGTACAAATTGTCAAAAGGACAATAAATGTACGATGTCCTGTTCATTTACTGAGCTTAACTTATAAATTAGGTACTTTTTTACATTAAAAAAAGGTATTTAAATGGATGTTAGGAGACGAGGAGACTTTATTTCGGGAGGCGGCCTGTAGATGTCAGTGTTTAATAAAGAACCACTCAGAGAACAGTTTCCTGCAGCATGAACTCCAGTCAGCCTTTATTCATAGATGAGTCAAATATGAGATTGTGTTAAAAATACGCTTCATAACTACAATATTTTTCATGTTGTCTAGCAGGACTAGAGATTTATGTCTATGTACCGGGTCGATTAAATGCATATTTATAACCAAATTCAGATTTGTGTCTTTAAAAAAGTGAACTGTAAGTACTGTACATGTCCAGTTATATTATTTTTGTGCTCTGATTAAAATAGTTACATGCATTGGACCTGACGAAAGGTTTCCGGTCTCTTTTAAAAAGGTAATTTTAAGATGCACCAAACATACTGGGGTATAGCTGAGTGAGCATTGGTGATATGGGTGATAGGGGGGTTATTGATTGAGTGTAAAATAATGATTAATGAGCGTTGTTTGTGTTTAGTGACACACCTGTTTAAAAAAAATGTTCATTTTAGAAGTTAAGGGCTTTATAGGTCTTTAAATTATTTTAGAAAATATGGAAAAGTTTGCCACATGTTGCAATTTTTTAAAAAAAGATCAAACACCGTAGAACTTCAAATAATAGCCCTTGCTATTATTTGCTTAAATCATTGAACTTGACGGGCGTCTGTACGGGACGGATGTTTGATGCCTTTCACGTAAAACTGTTGCTCAGCAAAGACAGGAAATATTGTTTATTTAAACCTCTTTTTAGTGTCTCTCTTGTTCACTCTGTTGGTAAAACTTCTTCTTTGGCGCTCACAGTTTCAGTAAAATAAACTGAATGATTAACTTGTAGAGAATTGTACCAAGCCAACCATGTGTGTAGCATATCCATATATATAAAAATGTAAAAAAAAATAAATGTATATAACTGATGTTATCTCCAGCTGGTTGCCAACAACCCACTTTCATACATCCAAAATAAATCTGTTAAAATGAACTGCATGGCAACCAGACCGTGCCTCTAATTGAGACAGGCCTTTATTTGTCGAAACCGTTTTGTGGTATCACAAATCTTCGTCACTAGCGCTGCAGCCAGTGATAATTTTTCATTATCAGTAATTTACCGATAAATTGCTTGATCTGCATTCACCAGAGAATTGTGAGTTGTAGTGAAAAATGATGTTAGCAGAACCTTTAAAGGTAAACTATGCAGGATTGTCAGTTACTGAAAGTAAACGCCAAACCCAGATTTACTCTTGTGTGGCGTTTCTCCTCGCTATATTTGCGGGTCTCTTGGATTCCTGCCGGTCAAAAGCACAAAAACATTACATCAAAGAACACTTGTGATTAGCTGCAAGCAAAACCACACAAATAGTCACTGTTTTCTTGATCTGGGTACAAAAAGGTTCAAATGCACGTATCGTTACTGATATTAATTTGTGGAAAACCAGCATGTATTTTTTATTCTTTGTTTTTTTAAGGATCCCCATCAGCTGCCACTGAAGTAACAGCTACTCTTTCTGGGGTCCAAATGCAACAACACAAAAACAAGACATGACACATATTAAAAGTCTCAATAAGAATTTGTTCATAAGAAGTAATAGCCAAGTAAAAAAACGTAACATTACAACGACTTGCATCAGACATACAACACACAAAAAGTCACATATAAAGAGTCTAAATTTGATATATTCACATCGGAGAAACTAAAACTAGTGAATGTCTGCTAAAAATAAATATTGAAAAGATGATTTATTATTAAAATAGCTGCCAATAACTTTTCTGTGAATTGATTCATAGACTAACTGTTGCAGCTCTTTTCTCCACAGAGCAGATACGAGCGTGTCGTCGCTGCACTTTACAAAACTGACAATAGAGGACGCTCTTTGGCTGTCAGTCAGCAGGGCTGCTCTGGTCAGATCCGCTCTGGTCAGATCCGCTCTGCGGAGAAAGGTTCACATCAACAAAACTTTAGTTTTTGATGTTGAGCAGTTTAGCACAGAATTAAAAATCCACTCGAGTTTCTGGGTAAAAAAAAAGATTATAATCCCAAATTAAACCAATATTTTATTACAGGAGAGTGTCTGAATAAATGCAGCTAAAAGGTCAAAGGTCAATGTGTGCACAGTTGCTTAAAAAAGTATCCTGCCTGAGTTTCTGTTGCTTCACTACAATCTATAAATGTGCAAAATATGTTGCAAATATGTCACTTTCTGAAACCTGAGCAGTTTGGTTTGATTTCTTTCAAAAATGAGGAGAAGCCACTGAGCAAGAAGAAATGACCCAAATATTAGCAAGAAATTAGTTTGAAAAAAAGAAAGTAATCAAATAAACAAACAAACAAGACCTGGAAAAAGTGCTTGAAAATGTTACGTAGTTTAATGTTATGTAATTATATAAAATTACGTAAATTCTATAAGTATTTATGACAATTGATTGATGAGGTTTTTCTTTTCTTTTTTCCCTCATGAACTAGAGGTCACCCCAAGTAATTTTTTTAATCTACTAATTTCTTGCAATTTGTGGATTATGTTTTTTTTTTTACCAGGTTGCTCATTGCTTTTTCCCCATTTTCTTTTAAAGAAATTGCACCAATTTGCAAAGGGTTCAAAAGTTTAAATGTTGTGAGAGGTATCTGAAAGCCGCACAAGAAAAGTGATGCTGCTCCAAGTTTAAAAGGGTGAAATTTATTACATTTTACTGAGTTGTTTTCCTTTGTTTTTTTAAGGAGATGAAATGCATCAAAGACAAATATATTTAGGTATTCATGTTTTGTTTTGTTTGGAGGGTTTTAAGTGACGCTTTTGCCTATTTTGTGATTTATGTCTGTTTTTGCCATCTTCAAATCTGACATCACTTCAACAAGTCAGCAGCAGATCGTGTCTTCGAGTGTACGGTGTCTTCCGCAGGATACAATCAGCTGAATATTTTTTTTCTTTTGCAGTATATTTAAAAAGCAAAGGTTTCTGTATGCATGGCTTTCAATCCACTTAATGTGGTTTCACCCCGCTATACACAGCAATACAGACGGTGCACTCAGAGCACTTTCGCCCGGCTAATTTTGCAGTGTGGATATCACTGGATGTTCAGCAGGAGAAACTCATTATGCAGTGTGTGTGTGTGTGTGTGTGTGTGTGTGTGTGTGTGTGTGTGTGTGTGTGTGTGTGTGTGTGTGTGTGTGTGTGTGTGTGTGTGTGTGTGTTTGTGTTCATGATATCTATTTTCTTTGAAATCCCTCTGCACTAAAATATTATCCATTACTACACAATGTGTTGTATACTGTGGTCAAGATGGAAGGTCTGCACTCTAAAATCCATCATTGAGAGTTTTTTTTAAAGAAGATCGTGAACTAATACAATCAAGACAAACAAAAATACACCAAGACAGACTCGCATTTTATAATTCTTTTACCACAGACTCGAAAGAAGTATAAAATGTGGTCAGCTGTTCTTTTCTTGTCCTTAAACACATAGTAGACTCTAATTTTTACCTACAAATGTGGAGTGATTGCTGATACAGAGACAAAACATTTTGAGGAAGACAATGTGAACCTTTGTTGTGCCGTGAGGCGTAATTCTGCCTATTTATGCAAAACCCTTTTTTGTTCACCTTCAAAGCTCTCTGTGAACAACCTGAAATTATTTTTGCTTATTGTTCATGTCAACATGTGCTGCTGTCAATCATAATTCCACAAGACTCCCCCCATCTGTCAGTGAAATTTTTGTTTTTATGACCAACTGATTTAGTATTGACATTATTTATGATTATGGCTCTCAAAAAGTGTAAATGTGACATGGAGAAGAAACTTCGACAATCATGGGCGGATTATGAAATAACGGGCCCCTGGGCACAGATATGCAAAAGGCCCCACCACCTCTCCTACACAGGTGCAAGACACATAGACTTTACGCTGGTTTTGTGTCTCTTTGTAGTCTTTTTTTCCTAATTTTATGTCTCTCTTGTCATATCTCTAAGGTAATATTAATTATTTTTTTGATTATTTTGTGTTTTGTTGTGTTTTTTTCTGTCGTTTTGTGGTCATTTGTGTTTTATTTCAGGTCATTTTGTGTCTTTTTTACTCATTTTATGTCTCTATGCTCATTTTATGTTGCTTTGTAGTTATTGTGTATCTTATGAAGGTAATTTTATATTTTGTTTTGGTTATTTTGTGTCGCTTCAAAGTCATTTAGTGTGTCCTTGTGGTTGTTTTGTGTCTCTGTGTTGCTGTTTTGCCCTTTTTTTGTTATTTAATGTCTAATGTGTATTTTTGTGTCTCTGTTAATTTTGTGTCTTTTTTTTGTTTTACTAATTTTGTGTTTCTTTCGGTCATTTTATGTTGCTTTGTAGTAAGTTTGTGGCTCCCTGTGGTTGTCTTTTTTGTCTGTTTGTGGTTGTTTTGTCTCTCTGTGCTCATTTTAGGTCTTTTTTTTAAACCCATTTTGGTTTTGTGTTGTTTTGTAGTTATTTGGGTCTCTCTGGGGTAACTTTATGTGTCTTTTGGTCATTTTATGTTGCTTTATTGTCGTTTCAAACAGCACTTATACTTACTACAGACTGAAAGATCTAAAATATGTTAAATGAAGTTGAAACAGGGTAGAAGTAACCATCAACATTTACTCTCATTATTGTCACAAAGTGTTGGACTTTTTTCTAAAATCACAAGCAAAATCATTAATTTTAGTTTTGCTTAAGTAATTTTCAGTCATTATACCATTAATTTTATTATTTTATTAATTTATTATTATTTATTTTGTGTACTGTGATACATTTAATAAAAACAACAACAACAACAATAGTGATGTTGTTGTTGTTGTTATTGTTGTTGGCATCAGAGTAAAAACACGTCACATATGGTTAATGTGTGAGCGAAACTTCAGTAGAAACCTCAGTTTCTGCGGCCGCAGGAGGACGCAGCACCGGAAAGCTGAAGTTGGTTAAGTTTTACGCTCACCTGACCGGAAGTGACGTATTTCAAATGTTTACTGCCGGGGTCTGTCTTACCTGCGTGCGACAGTCTGTGAACAGTAGAAAAAGTTTCAACAATGCGATAATATAAGCAACAACATAATTATGGTTTACCGTAAAGATTGACAGTGTTGTATTAAAAGGGCCGAGTCTGTCAAAATAATCAATGATGTAATGCAACAACGGCGAGCACGCGACAATAAAACAAAGTTTGTGTAAACGAGGACCGAAGTCAATGTTGTGTTGGACTCACGAGACGGGCCAAATGACGTCAGAAAAACGGGTGAGTACTACATACTTACTGATGGATGTAACTTTTATATGTATATATAAATGTGCATATATTGAAATATGTGTGTGTCGAGTTCATATAATATTGAACGTTACCGGTTAAGCCGAGTCTCGGCTGGTTTGAATTGGCGGCAGTAAGAGATGTTGGTGATCAGTATGAGTTACTCTTATAGCGCCAATACTGAACTGTTTCATGTTTATTATCCAAAGCTTTTTGATAAACAAGCTCAACTTTGTGCCCTTTTATGCACTCAAGCAGTGATACTCAACGTATGGCCCACGGGTCAAACAGTGGCCCCCCTCAACTGTTTTCTAATTTACAGTAAAAATAAAGTGATTAGCACTGGGAATTGTTTTTGTACTGTTAATATAAAGGTGTCAGAGAGCATAAAACAGCATGAAAATAGAGCTTGTTTATTAAAAACAGTGCCAGTGGAAGAATGTCCTCAAATCCCAGGAATTTCCTAAAATCCTGAAAGCGTCCTATAATCCTAAAAATGTCCTTAAGTCTTTTGAAATGTCCTAAAATCTAAGAAATGTACTAAAATCCTAAAAAAAACCCTTCTGAAGTCCTACAAACGTCATAAAATCCTAGATTTGTCCTCAAATTCTAGAAGGAAATGTCCCAAAATCCGAGAAATGTTCTAAAATCCTAGAAATGTCTTGAAATTTAAATTAAAAAAAAAAAAAAAATCCCAAATTTTCATCAAATATTTTATTTGAATTCATTTTTTACACAAGTCATTTTTTCTATTGGCTACTTAAGAACACAGCAAAATGGAAGAAAATCAGATATCACAATATTTTTAACCAAATATTTTTGATTTTCAAAATGTAGGATTGACTCTTTGTGCTTTCACAAAATATTTACACAGTATGATTTTTGATAAATAATCAGTAATATGTATATAATTACTAAGTGTGTGAAGGTTCAGAAAGTTCAGAAAATTACATTTCTTTACTATAATACAGCCTTTAAAACCATGAAAGATATCTCATATCATGATATCAATATAATATTGATATCATTGCCCAACCAGAGGATACTTACACTTGTGTAAAAATGATTTAAAGTGACGGCACTTCTTCTGTTTGAGTAAAATATTACAGTAGTCTTTCTCTCCCTGGTTGTAGTCGTAGGTCTCTGCAGTTCTTTCACATCAAATTTAGAAAAAAACATTTCTTTGTCACTTTGAGTCGAGGAGACACTTTCAGTTTAATATTTGTTGCTCATACCTTCTTACCATGTTTTTTAATAAAATATAGCCAAAATGCCCAGGTCTCAAAGGGTTAAAAAACAGCTTGACTGTATTTCCATCTTTGCTGAGCAAGTTTTGTGTGAAACGAGTATCTGCCTGTCCCAAATGTAAGCCTGATGAGTTCATCGATTTAAACAAATATTAGCCCGGGGCTGTTCGCTGCAGGTTTACGGTGAACTGAAAACAATAATAAATGCTATAATGAAGTGCCAAATATTCGTAATTCAGATGCCAGATGTGAAATAAACAAACACAGTCGTGAGGACGTTTCCTGCGGTTGGGGATTTGAGGAATGAATCTGTAATGGGACGGGACGTGCTGGTGGAGTTTGAGCTCTGAGCCCTGGTTTGAATGTGTGTGTGGTGATGGTCTATACTTGCCGGGACTCTTGACACCGCTTTAGTCCTGCAGATGTTTTGAACCAGGTCTGATGGTGATTTTTGGCTCGCAGGTTCAGATTAGTGCTGTGGGATAAGTTTATGGTAAACCAGCAGGAAGTGAATGTAAGCCGGAGCAGTGTTCCCTAAAGCATGGCTCTGTGTGTGTGTGTGTGTGTGTGTGTGTGTGTGTGTGTGTGTGTGTGTGTGTGTGTGTGTGTGTGTGTGTGTGTTACAGAGGGTAGGGTTTAGGACTGTAGAGGGGTGAAGTGGCTCCGATCCTTGGGAGTGGAACGCATTTCCTTTTGTTGCCCTCCAATTTTTGACTGGTCTGCCCCAGCACATGAGCATGATGGGGCTGTTTCTATTATCCAGCTTCCCAGAGACCCCCCCTCCTTGTCCGCTCTGCCCCGTTCTGCCTGTTCCCAAAGCGACTGGCATTCCTGGGGGCCACCAGTGAAGCAGCTTTAGAGGGAAGTCCCGCTGGCTCCTGGGTGGCCTCTTGTGCACGGGCTCCGAGGGGAGGAGACAATGTCTTATTAATTGACTGGGCGTCTTGGGCAGAGTGCAGGAATTTGCAGGAGGGGGAGACGGAGAGAGTGGGGATGAGGGATGAGCTGGGAGGGATGGAGGGGCGGGACGAGCGGGGACGATTCTCAGTCCGCCAGTAAGGATTCATTGACCTCTGTCTCAGATTTATTTCTGTTTGATTTCCATTGCTGCTGGGAGGGCCAGAGCTGTGGTGACGCCGCGCTGTTTTGCAGAAACTTGTCTCTTTACAGACTTTTTTTTTTAACCCTTAG
This sequence comes from Plectropomus leopardus, assembly GCF_026936395.1. Classification (NCBI taxonomy): domain Eukaryota; kingdom Metazoa; phylum Chordata; class Actinopteri; order Perciformes; family Serranidae; genus Plectropomus; species Plectropomus leopardus. The sequence continues at coordinate 8,913,072 of NC_142189.1, forward strand.
GGACTCTGGCTCAGTTTTTTTGGCTTTTCATTCTTAATATTTTGATCATTTCGGCTGTGTTCATGCATGTGGTGGTTTTTAGCAAGATTGTGTATTTTGGTTAAATCTTTGAATGTCCAGCTCAGCTCACTTGTTACACTCATACTGTTTAGTGTAAAAAATGCACCATTGAAACCCATTCAAACTGCAGTTTTTGATTCCACAGCCGTCGAAGCATGAAAAAACATTATTTCTGGGTGTCATTCTGGGCTTTTGTTTTGGAATTTTTTCTATTTTCCACCTGATGAGGTAATTTTTTACTACTATATATTTGGCACATGAAGAAAATACACACTAATTCCACCAGGTGCACTGTCACAATGTGATAATAAAAAAACGACTTTGCATATAGCATATTGGAAATAATTTCATCTTAAAACATAGTGGCATTGTGACAAAAAAACTGTAATTTAAAGGGTTAAAATTCTGAAAATGAATGAATATTTTATATTTATGATTAGGACTGATTTTGGTCAAAGTAAAAAGTAGAAAATAATATTAATGTGTAATATTTTTTGAAGCTTGATATTAAAAAGCCAGAGTGACACAAGTGTGTAATATTAAAATGGGCCCCCAGCTGTATCTATATGTCCTTGTCAATACTTCCATACTTTTTAATGTTAGATTTTAAAAGCATGAATTATTCTTTTGATGAAGTATTTTTGTAGTGCTGTAGTGCTCTTTCTGTTTAGATTAAAGATTCTTTTTGCTGCTTACTGGTTAATTATAGTCAATACTGCAGAAAGCTTTGATTCTGACTTGATTTTCATTGTCTTTCAAGCTTATTTGACCAATTTTGAAACAGTTTCATAAATCAGAGCACAGCAGAAATATCTCATTATTAAAACATAGAAAATGCTAGTGATTGGATTTTCACTCTGCAGTTTTCTGTCGACACATTCACAAATTCTCAAAAAATGTCAAACCTCATGGTGGGCAGCCGTCCCTCCACAGCAGACTCCTGGTTTTGTGCAAGTTTGATGGAGTGGGACAGGACAGAAAAGAGTTGGGGGGTGTGACGGGTGTACCATCTCCCCATGTGGTCCCCCCCCTCCCCCAGGTGTCCTCACCCTAATCCTGTTACATGTGTCCCCCATTAGCACTAATGGAGCGGCCATTGTCCCCCCGTTGTGTGCTGCTGTGCCCTCGGCCCAGTCACCTTGAGTCAGTAAACTCAGCCCTGTCATGTTTGGACTGCTTCCCACACACAGGGGTCTCCATGACGACCATGGACACCACACACACACACACACACACATGACTCGTCCCACCCACTGACACACAGGGCTCAGGCTGCTTTGACCCCCCCCCAACACACACACATTTTTTTAACCAATGATTTTTAACCTTGCGGATCATTTTAGTTTTTTTTGGCCCACATTTTGATCCACTATTTAGTGTCTGAATTACTGACGATATGCCGCACTGCCAACAGTTTTTTATTGGACAACTATTAGATTTTCATTCATATGCATTCATATGCAAATTAATGGCTAAATAAATTGTTTCATTGATAGATAATGTTTTTCTTTTTTTTTTAAATATTAGGTGACCCAGGATTTTCCATACATTTGTTTATTTGTAGCAGCCTGCCACAATTTTACAATATTAACATCTGGAGCCATCTATTTTTTGGAGCTGGACTGTTAATTATGTGCGCTCTTGGAATATATATATATATATATATATATATATATATATATATACATACATACATACTGTTTTTTTTACACTGTTTTATTGCACATTGAAAGTGAAACTTAACTGTTCGCTATGTTGCGCTGGGTCTCAAAATTTGCTTTCACTCGCCTCTGAAGCAGCTGCTCCTCTCATCCATCAATCTGATCTGATTTACAAACTGCTGCTGAGGAAAAATAAATGAATGAAGGGCTCGGCCTGTCCTGCACTCACAGATCCGCAAAAAACTCCCCTTTACTGCTAATTTCCCACGTCAAGATCTTGTAAAATTTCTGGGAAAATGTTTTGAGTGACAGCAGAAACATCTCATTCCATCTGTAGGACTGAGCCTGCCCATAAGCATTTAAACCTTTTGAAAGTGCAGCATTTTGGTTTGATTTCTTTTGAGAAACATGATAATGAGCAACTTACAAGAAATGCCCTGCATATTGCAATAAATAAGTAAAAGATGACAGGAAAATGACCTGAAATTCAGGTTGTGGGATTAGAAATGTATCTCAAAACTATGGGGAAATGTCAAAACTATATTTATAATTATTATCATAATATATTTCAGAAAAAAGTTAAAAAAAAAAAAAGTTCTTGCATTCTAAATAGTAAAAATTGATCTGAACGTTTTTTTTTTCTTTTTAAATTGAAAGACCAAAGATTCATAAAACTTTGAAAAAGTTGCATAATGTTAAAAAGTTGTCAAAGAATAAGAATATAAAAATAAATCACTTTTGGCAAAAATGTCAGATAGAACCTTACAATTCTATAGTGACAATATATCATTTTTCCTTTTCCTTTGGTCATTTACTCGTTTGTTTTTCTTTTTTTACTTTACCTTTTTGCTTATTTTCAGGTAATTTTATTTTACATTTTTACGTATTTCTTATAATTTTTGGGCCATGTAAAAAAAATTTGAAAGTTTTCTAAATAGCAAAAATTGTTATGAACTTTTTTTTGTTTTTAAATGAAAAGACCAAAAATTCATATAACTTTGAAAAACTTGCATAATGTTAACAAGCTGTCAAAGAATAAGAATATAAGAATAACTCAGTTTGGACAAAAATGTCAGATGGAACCTCAAAATTCTAAAGTGACTATATATTATTTTTTAAAGGTTTTTCAGGTTATTTGCTTGTACGTTTTTGTTTCTTATTTCAAATTTTAACTTATTTTTGCATACTTTCTTTCACATTTTTGGGCCATTTCATGTCAATTTGCTGATTTTCTTTCTTGTGTTTTTGAAATCAAGCGCCATTGCTTCAAATGGTTAAAACACGACAGTCAGCACAAGGATGTAGACAAAAACTGTATATATGTGTGTGTGTGTGAGAGAGAGAATTAAGGAGTGGAGGCTGAGAAAGGACCAGTGCAGAGAGTGTGTATGGGGGCCATCTTGTTTGGAGCATTTTCAGGTGACCCGGCCCCCGCGCTGCATCCATCATACAGAGCCTGATTGAGCTGACCTTCAGGCCTGCCCTGCCGACCCCCGGGCTTCCTGTTCTTTGTCAGCCTCTCACAATACCGCTGGTATCACACAGACAGGGGAGGTCTGAGAACCGACCGGGGGAGTCCACCCAGGCCGAGGCGGGGGGACGCTGGGGTGGGGTGAGGCGGAGGGGAGCAGGGGGTAGAGAGGGTCTTCGGGAGGGAGCTGAGGACCCCCTTTTCAATTTCACTGGGTCTTTCCAAATGAGAGAAAAGGCAGAGAGTGGTGTCCTCTGTCACCCTGCCACACAGGGACCTCTAAAAAGCAGCCTCAGTGGTTTCTCAAGTGAGGTGTCTTCTCTCAAGAGACAAAAAAGAGGAAGAGAATGAGAGGGCGAAGAATTTAATTGTGGTCCTGTGTGAGCGACTGGCAGTGGGAGGATTTCCACTCTAACATTTGTAAAGGGCAGAGCCAGTTTACTTGTCCTTCCTCTGTGCGTCTCTTTGGCCCCGTGAAATCTGAGGTGGGCTCGAGCAGAGAAGCTGCTGATCTTTCTCAGGTAACGTGGTGGTGAGGACGTACGCAGATACTGTACTGAAGTAACTAAAAATATTCAATTTCAAGTAAAAGTCCTGCATTCAAAACCTCTCTGAAGTAGAAGTATGTACATATTATCAGCAAAATTTTGTAAAAATATTGCGCAGTAAAATGTTACCTCTCTATTATATCCAGGGTGTCGGCAGGTCATTAAAAAGTCTTAAAATGTCTTAGATTTAATTTTATGAATATTAGGCCTTAAAAGTTATTAAATAGTCTTACATTTGATTGAAGTCTTAATTGTCACAAACATTTTATCCAATTGATTTATCCATCTTTTAATTTATTTTGGTCAAAATAAGTCAAACTCTTTTGTGTAAATGTCCACATTTCTGATGTTACAAATCTTTAAACTTACCATCAAACCCAACACTGTCTTTTAATTTTACACCTGGAGTAACCTTACTCACTCTAATAACAATATTACTGCATAAATCCTGCCTCTGCAAGGGACCATATTCTGTATATACTACTTACCTTTGTCTTAAACTTAAATCTTATCTTGAAAAGGTCTTAAAAAGCCTTAAATTTAAGTGTCTGACACCCGTAGGTACCCTGATTATATCTGATGTTTTTGGATTAATATTCCTGGTGCATTAATGTGGATGCATTTTACTGCTGTAAAAAGTTGAGCTCATTTCAACTCCTTCATATACTGTTCAGTAATTTAATCCACAGCAATGCCCTATATTCTATAAGGTCATATGTTTTTAGCATCACTGTCCTGTGAGAATTTATTATCTTTAAAAAGTCTAAAAACTTTTCATGGTGTCACAAAAACAGACGTGTTCAGCTTTGAGGCGATGCATTTTCCAGCCGATCCAAGAAGGTTTTTAGAGTTTATTTAGCTTAAAACTACTGGTGACTTTTACAAAAAATAAATGTCAGTCATAGCTGTCACTATGTTCACTCAGCACTAAATGAGACATATAATCTGTAAAAAAAATCATACTCCTCTACTTTCTTTATTGCCTTATAGTATTTCTAATAGCCTCACTGCACGCAAACAAAAAAACAAATCAGATCTGAGGAGTATCTACAGCAGCTGTCGATCACTGCTCGTGAACTGGGGTTAAACCGCCAAACTTGGCAGCGCTGATTATTATTTGCATTGCCTATTTCTTGATTCAGAAACCTTTTAGTGTACTATTTGTCTTTAAAATAAGAGTTAGTTACCCCGCCACCAAACAGTCAAATGATGCACCTCCCACCAGCTGAACTTTCTCACTTTACAGCATTTCATTTTGCACATTTTTTATTTTCTCCAGAATATAGTGACAGTTTTAGCAATTATGACATCAAGTTATTTTCATTAAAGTTACCAACTGTATCTTTAATAGGCAGGAGAATTTTCTCAACACATAAAGCAAACTTCATCCTTTAGTTTAGCAGAAAAAAATAAAAATTAAAACTGCACAGGACAGGTGTGAAAAACTGTATTTTGAAAAGTAACTAAAGCTGTCAGACAAATACAGTGGAGTGAAAGGTAGGCTACAGTGTTAGTGTTTATCACAGAATTAAGGTTCAGTATGTTGGGGGGTATTATCGGTATTTTCTTGTGTGTGTCCAGTTCTACGCATTCTGTGTCCCCTTTCTAAATTCGGTTGGAGCCCCAACAAGACACTGCTTTTTTGTAAGTGATCACAAGCCAAAAATTTTGAGAACTGCTGGTTTGTATTTTATAGACTTCAGCTTCTAATCTGCAAAGCAACTATAATAAATACGTAAAGTAAAAAAAAAAGTACAAATATTTCCCTCTGATGTGTAGTGAAGTTGGAATTTAAGTAGCGCAACATAGAAACACTCAAGTAAAGTACAAGTACTTCATTAAATGTACTTTAAGACATTCCTCCACTGCTGCTTGACAAACATAACCAGAGAGAAGCTGAAGTAATCATAACATGTTGTATTATCATGTAAACTTCAAGCCTCTCTCTCAGCGCTGCCTTTTGTCTTGTTTCTGTCAGATTTCTGTCCGCCTGCTAATGCATTCATGTGCATGTGTGTGTGTTTGAGGATACACGCGGCTTTGTCTGAAGTGCTCACCCGTTACCATGACAATACCTCTTTGCGGGGGTTTGGAACAATCACCTACCTGTATTTCCTCCCAGTAGAAGTGATATTAATAAGATTTGTCCTTGGGTACCAACATACATGTGAACTGTGTGGAGGTTTAAAACATTGTGTTAATCGATCCTGGTTTTATAAAGCTGCATTCATCACATGGCCAGAGAAAATGTGTTCCTCCTCCTTCAGCACAATATGAGCAGTGTCCTTGCACCATTCGATTTTTTATGAATAGGAATCTGTAATTCTGCATTGACTGACCATCCCATGACCCCAAAAAAGAGCTGAATATATGACCATCTGCAAGGAAAAACCGCACTGCTTCAAAATAGAAGGCGGAAGAAAACAGCATTGAAAATGTGAAGCACTTTCTAATCAAAAATCTTAAAAACTACAGATGATAAAGACATGAAACTTGGCCTGGTCTCACTCTTAGAGCGTTTAAACATGCCACTACAGTTTCCTCTTTATCACTATAATGACACGTGCATCCAATGTAAACTCATCTGTGTCATTATCAGACGCTCAGAGAAACAGAAGTAGTTTAAAGACAGGAAGCCACAGGACAGGAAACTGGTGTTTGAGACCAGTAACCTCCATGCGGCTCTATATTCCACCGGGAGCGTCCCTGAGCATTTCAGAAGCATCCTGACTGTAGACTTGCTGAGATTGTGCTTATTTTGTCATTTTATCTTGATTTTGTGGTAATCTTTCCTTGATTTTTGGGCAGAGTAGGCTACATATATAAATGCTTTCCTACTCTGTTTGTTTAAATCCTGTTTACTGATGTTTTTACCCACCTTGTTGTGCTGCAGCCTACAGTCCAGCCATGAATGAAGTAGATCAAAGAATTGTGGCCATGTTTCAGTCAAAAAACATGCTTATCTCGATAATCATACAGATCAGTATGAAAAATAAGTTATACATAAAATAATTAAAAATAATCGAAGATTTGTCGCTGTATTAGTTAAAAACAAATCCATCTTAATTAATATTTAAATAATTATACAGATGAATAATGAATAATTCAATTGTGAAAGAAATAGATAAATAGGAGATTTTGTTAAAAAAAATACAGTGCTGTTCCTAATTATTATCTACTTTCTGTTTATTTCATGTACAGTGCCTGTTAGCAGGAGTATTAATCCCCCTACTGAAGAGAATACAGAGGCGTGCCCGGTGGAATCACAAGCATTGTCGAAAATGTCTGCAATTGGCTCCGTAGGCCGTGCCGTGGCTGTAGCACAGCTCCGATGTACCCTGTGGAATTTAACCACAAACCGCCCTTTTTTCTGGTGACATTCAAACTTTTTCTTACCACAACCAATTAATTTTGTTGCCTAAATCTTGCTGCCCAACCTCTCTGTGTCAAGATGCAGTGCATACGTTTGCCTCCCCGGTATGCTTGTAGTAACACATGGTCTTCTGCCCAAACAGAAAACTATGATGAACAGTGCTTGAGATAATGTTGTAATATAATGTAATTTCCATTACTGATGAGGTGCCCAAACCTGACGTCGGGGTTTTCTACCCGGAACTTATGTATGCAAACATTTTGATTTGTTCAATAAAAAAATACATAAATTGTGCCACCATTATATACAGCCTATGGATTTAACACTTTGGCAAATAGTTTGTGAACTGTGAGGTGTAGAAGAAAACATTTTTTTCTTCATGTAACTCATTTAAACTTCAATAAGGTTAAATTACAACCAAATTTAGGTTTCATATGCACATGGGACCCCCGAGCAACCCAGTAAATTTCACCCTTAGATGGCGCTTCATTTTAAATAAATATATTTGATTTACTGTATTTCTGTTAACATTTTAGGAATCATGCTCAGTATATAGGTAGGCTAATAAAAAAAGAAATGATAACAACTAATAATCACTAATAATTGATTAATCTGTCCTTTAATCGAACATGAGAACTTTAACCAGTTAATCGATAGACTGAAATGCTGTAAAAGTATATGCAATATGTTGCTGTGAGCTTTAATTGAGGAGAAATGCATTTGGTAGCAAACCTTTTCTGTTTTCTGTTTTTTTTTAACTGTTTTATCAATTTATCAATCGTTAATTTTACCAATAATCGATTAAGTAAAGCGCTTACGACTGGCAACCAATCAACCAAAAAAAAAAAAAGATTTAATTGCTATCTGTGCATGTGGCCGCTGGCCATGATTGAGGTCATGAAGGATGATATTCAAAATGCAATCAAACGGCTGACTGATCTGTTGTGGAAATGTAGTGTTTTGGTCCACTGCTGTCTCCGTGTCCCCTGTCAGCTGCTCCTCGTCCCACAGCGTCCTGGCAGCGCTCGGTCAGGCTGCTGATCCCAGACAGACTGCAGCTCTGTGCTTTAACACACTGAAGCTCCACTTCTTTTTCTTCCACGTCATTTGCAATGCTAATGCACGGGAGACAGCTGTCATCTTACAACGACCATGATCAATCCAAAGCCAGGGGGAGGAGGAGGGAAAAAAAGATAAATAAACTGCTGGGTAAATAGGTCGGCCTATTATCTTCTGGCCTTGCATGGGTGCCGGTCCTTGAGAGCATGAATTTCAATGAAAGTCCCTTTTACCAGGGTAAAGAAGAAAGAGAATAAAATATGGAAAGACGCCTACAGAAACAACTGAGAGCAGAAAATTAAAAGTGAAGTAAAGGAAAACAAAGTTTTATTTTCAGCTGCGTTGTTTGAGGGCACTCTTTGAAGAGTGGGTGCTTCGTCTTTAGCGTGTGTATGTTTGTGAGTGCTCTTCATTTAGGACGTAGATGCCTCTCCTCTCAAGGAGACATGCATATCTGATTATTACTCAGGATATATTTCCTGGAAGCATGCCTGCCAAACATTGTTAATAACAGTGTTCAAATATAAAAAAATCTATTGTGTGTTGTAGTTTTTCCTGGAAGTAATTGATATGCTCTTGTTGTAGTAAGCCATTAATTTGAATGCAGGCTTTTCTTCTGCTGCTCTCGCTGAATGCTGAAACCTTCAAGTTCAGAGAAAGAAACTTCTGTTTATTCATTCTTCTTTTTTGTGTCAATTCACATCATGAAGCAAAACATGCTCAAACATTTCGTTGTGTTGCAATATAATTATAGATAAACAATGGCCAGAATTTAAAGTGCCATACTTAAATACTTTTAGTTTGCTTTACTTTTATTTTATGCTACTTTTCTACTCAGCCACATTTAGTAAACAGCCATTGATACTTTTAGAACAACGTGAATATATCAGCCGGTATAAACAAGAAATGAGCATGCTTAACTCGCCGCTTCTCAGCACCAGTATTGCTAGTGGGTTAACATTTTTAAAAACAATTGTATACAGTTGTGTTCATCCAAGGAAAATGTTGTTATAATCAGAAGGGGTGGGGGGGGAATCGAAACAGTATAGTTTTTGCGATATTTTCTGTGGCAATATTATATCTATATTCAATTTTTTTTATAATACGTGAATTATTAACATTGCAAGTCAAAATCAAGCTTTTGGTAACCTACTGAAATAATAAAATCATTTGCTGCATAAAAAACGACTTTACATTATGGATTTTGTCACTTTCCTCCAGCCTCTGTTGGTTAGCTGTGCTGTTTTAGTGGGAGGAGACTGGGAACGAGAGGCCAAATGTTCTCATTAAAATAAATGCTGGTCGGGGATCGGATATACAACAAATTAAATACCGACTCTACTTCACTCCACAAATCCACCGATTTCTCTCTGACATTTTGCCCTCAGATTATGACAGTCGCAATAGGCGTGTTTCCAATAACCTTCAAATTGCACAAATTGATATTGCCAATTTAAAATAGGCCTAATGGGAAAACATCAACTTCGAAAAAACTCCAATTTATCGAAAAAAAAATTTCACACTTGCATGAGGTGGTATTTCAGACAATCCGAAAAAGCCATAATTTGTAAAACTGCAATGGAAACATCTTTTTTTTCGTTTTCACCTTGTCCTCCACACAGGTAGCCAATTTAGAAATAGCTATGACTATGCGCTTCTTGGTAGCAACTGGCTCCCTCGGGCATGATGCTGCAGCTGCTTCAAGAGGTGTTATTGCATCGCATAACTCTTTCGAAAGTTGAGCGGATCATCCAGAAGTTTTGAATCCACAATTCCTTAGTGAAATAGTGGACTATCACCTCCCAGAAATTCGTCATACGTGGCCACTCCAGCGTATAATGGGCTGGCCTTTCCACTATCGCTCGCATAACACGCCTACGTTGCCTTCGATTGGAAATAATGACGGCTAGTGCAGTGGCTGCAATAGAAATAAACCTGCTAATGTTTTGAACATCCATCGCCATGGTTACTGGACTGTTATCATAAGAGAAGTCGCATAACATCGCTCAATAGAAACGCAAAATGATGTTTCACTTACACTTCTACGTAGACAGCTGGTAGTTAATTTGACTTGTGGCAATATGTGAAATCAGCAAACTTGTTTATTTCTGTTGTCATTTTCAGATTTAACTATAACATGTAAAGATATATAGTTAAACACTGTGACCCGACCTGTCTGACATTTCTGCTCTGCTTGTTTTACGTTCTGTGTTGCTTTGCTGGCGTCTTTGATAAACCAAAGCAGACAGGGAGGCTAAAAGATGCCGCACACTGCTGTGGATCCACCAGTTTCTCCTCTTTTTCCTCAGTACAAGACAACTGAGGCTTGTTCGAGTTCTTGTGCCTCTGCAGAGTCCCCTCCATGTTTGCTGTCTACTCAGTTTGCTGCTTCCTATTTGGTGCTCCAGAGAGCGCACTTGTTGTTCACTGTTTGCCTGAGCCAAGACTAAAAACTTATGATGATATTAAACACGTTTTTTTTTTTCCAGAACGTTAAGATGAGATAAAGACTGTCCACCCTACACCAAAGGATCAAGATCACAGGAGAGCACACCAACTGAGGTAAGAATTTATGTTTTTTGACATTGTAAATTTGTCTGTCACAGTAAAATTTCTTGAAAAGTTGTTTGGTGTTTAGCTCGCTTTACAGTCCAAAACCCATTTAGTAATTCAGTAATTCAGTAAATCAGTAAATCAGTAAATCGTCCTTTCAATGATTCAAAAATGATTTAAACAGTTGCAGATTAATTTTCCATTTGACTTTTTGATATATCAACTTGTTGAGCACTTATATAAAATAGAAAAATTAAGTCCAATAAATACATATTAAAGATGTTCTAAAGCTCCTTTCCTGCCGCACAAAAACCCACCAAACGCCCACGAACATCTGGCTTTTGTATTTAATGGGAAAAGTTACAATTGATTTTACTCCTGGGACAAATGACTGCAGGAGTCACGGGTATTTATCAGCTCTTGGACTCAAACTTGTCCTCTTGGTCAATCTTCATCTTCATGAATCATAAAATAAATATATATGAGTTTATATATGAGTTTAATGACAACACAAATTAGAGCGCTTCTAATTTGTTCTTGGTGCAGCGCGTACATGGACAGACATACCAAAAACAGAACAAGGATTCGGTCTTATATAGTCTATTTCACACGTCATACAGCTGCGTTTAACTACATCTACAAGGTCTGGATTTGCAGTAATTTAACCTTCACACACCCCGGAGCCTCGTCGTACGCCTGCATGTAGACGGTGAAGGAGTCTGAGGCCTCTGCAAATACGTTAACACGACCATGGATGAATCATACGTTCATACAGTTACTATTATTATACACAATGACATCAAATACCTTTATATTCATTATTTTTGCCACGACAATACTTTATGTTAGAGATGATAACAATTATTCGACAACTGATAAATCAGTCATTAAGATGTTTTATTTGCAGTGCTGTCAAAGTATATGCAGTATGTTGCTGTGAGATTTAAGGATAGGAAGGAAAGAGCTTGTGATTTGTGTGTTTGTGTTTGGCTGATACTTTTATTTAACTGAACCTTTACTTTTGATGGAGGGTTTTTTTTTTTTTTTTACATTTTGGTGAAATCTGCCATGGTCAAAGAGGAACAGCAGATCGTAACATTTAAATGGTGGATTAATTAGTTTCAGTCAGACAGAAGCGGCTACACCAGAGGTGTCAAATTCAGGCGGCACTCTGTAATTTGTAAACCATATGATGACAACGGAGGTCAGTGAAGACACAAGAAGCTATTACTCTCCCTTCGCCGCCTTCACTTTCTCCGCTAATAATGTTTGCATAAGCTGGATTGAGGGAAATGAGGTGGAAAACTCAGAGTGTGTGTGTGTGTGTGTGTGTGTGTGTGTGTGTGTGTGTGTGTGTGTGTGTGTGTGTGTGTGTGTGTGTGTGTGTGTGTGTGTGTGTGTGTGGTTGTCTGTGTCGAGGAGGTGGGGTGTATCTATTTTGGTGTGGTGGGTGGGTTTGGTGTGAGGGGGGAATCAATTGATTCCTGTTGTTAAGGCAGAGCGACAATGTTTCATCTTAAGATGTCATCTCTCTCTCTATATATCTCGCTCTCTTTCTCATTCCCTACACACACACACACACACACACACACACACACACACACAGAGAAGCACAAGCCTGTTGATGTCAGAGGCAGCAGCAGTAATCCCTGTGCTAGGCCGCCCAGATCATTATAGACTCTGATCTGCAGTCCCTGAAAGAGGGAATTAGCTGGGAACACAATCCCAGCGACCTCTGTGACACGGGGACAAAGCCTCAGCTGCCGGGGGTCCACATCCCTAAACCAGCCCATATGGCTCAGACAAAACTGTTACAATGGCCGCCACAATGGGAACACGGTGGGAGGGTCCGCAGGCCTGCCTCTGTGTGCAAGTGTCCCTGCAAGATCTGACAGTTTGTCTGTGTTTGTACACTAATGTGTTGATGTTAGGATGAGGATTGTCAAACGGGCAGCGTGGGGTGTTTAGGTCTTCTTTTCCAAGTTTTGACGCATGCTGTACAAATATTTCTTCTCTTCTGCCAGTATGTCAGTTCTGTCAGTATGTAAAAGTGGTGGTTCAGATTTCTGCGGTATGGATGGAAACAGATAGGATTTGAGGGTGTGTGTGCATGTGCGTGCGTGTGTGTGTGTGTGCTCCTCCTATACAGCCTGTTTCCTATATGTAAGTCTTTTTGCCCTTTCCCTATGAGCTGATGGGTTTCCTAAGAGCCCCCCTGGTGAGTTCATGCTGAGCAGCTCTTTGTGTTTTGGGTGATGGGAAGAGACCCCCTGCTTTTAGAATACACACAAGAGCTCTCTCACTGTCTGCCCCTCTCTCTTTCACACACACACACACACACACACACACACACACACACACACACACACACACACACACACACACACTTTCTCAGGCGCTCTGGACACCTGTTGTCTTTGTATGTTTTTTCAATGGGCACATAAATCTTCACATTTTGGTCCTGATGCTCAAAACTTCACTTAACGCTCCACACTTTAAGGGGAAGATAGAATTTTCTGTCAGAGTGGCCAGGGGCCCCACGATACGATGATAACATTTTGTGATATGCTGAGTATTGCTGTAAAATATATTGCATAATATTGATTTTTATTATTCTTGTAGGCTACCAAAAGTTTGTTTGCATTTGCAATCTTACTTATTTCCAGGGTCATGGAAAACCTGGAAAAGTCCTGGAATTTCACAATCTTGTTTTCCAGGCCAGGAAAAGTCATAAGTTAGTAAAAAAAAATATTGAAAGTTTTGGAAAAGTCTTTTGTGATTTTGTTTTGTGTAAAGAAATCTATTGTTACAGTCATATTCAGGGGAAAACCTTCCGCAAAATGTAACACAAACTAAACTTTTTGTCTTTTAGTAAGCTGTTGTCATAACGTAGCTCAAATCTGCATCGACTCAGGGCTGCATGATATCATTTTAGCATCACCATAGTGATGTGCAACAGTGTAGCAGTGTTTCCCTTGAGTGTTTAGAAAATTACCATAACTGAGCCAGCAAGTGCTGAGACACAGTGAAGTGCATGCTTTTCTGAAATAGAAAGTCATTGAAAAGTTTGGAAATTTTGTCCATGGAAATTTATTTTATTTATTTCTTTTATTTAACCTTTATTTACCCAGGATGGTCCTATTGAGATTTAGAATCTCTTTTCGAATAGAGACAGAGACACAAAGGGAGACAAAATACAATTCACAAGCACTAAAATAAGCATTACAAGAGAACTATCTATCAGTCAAAAGAGAAATCTCCGAGGGTCATATGTACAACCAGGCAGGCTAAAGACAACGATGTTCTCTAGAATCTGCTTCTAACTCTTCAATTTTAGATTTAAAGACATTTAGCGACATCAGCTCCTTGAGTTTCAAGTAATTTGGCAACAAATTCCAGGCTGAGGGTGCAGAATACCCAAAAGCCCTTTTCCCAATTTCTGTCCGAGCATTTGGGACCGAGAGCATTAAGAGGTCCTGAGAATGCAGTGAGTACTGTCTGGTACTTTTCTGCATGATAAAAACACAAAGTGTGGGAACCCTGATATTAATAATTTATATAATAAAAAAATCAACACTTGACGTCCATATATCAATGCAATATTACCATGCAAAATATTGTGATACTTTTCTTCATCAATTTTTTTCCCCCATACCAAAGCAATTGCAGTACAAAATAGTAAAGAGTTAAAATATGAAGTTTAAAAAAATGATCAAAGAGATTCACTTAAGTTGCTTTTTAGTGAGTTATATATATATATGTATGAGAAGTAGCATCCAGCTATGTATGCACAATATCAAATCTTAATTATAGGTCAGTATGACGACAGCAGCAAACTTTTCTTTTTTCTCTTCTTTTAAATGTGTGTCATTTGGTGTCCCCTCTCTAAATTCAGAGTTTTTTGTTGGTCTGTAAATGCAGCGCTCGCAGAACTCTCCATTTTTCCTCAGCAGTAGTTTGCAGGATGGATAATTTTGATCTGTTACAGCTGATCTGATCAGATGGATGGATGAGATGAGCAGCTGTTTGTTAGTGAATTCAAACTTATAGCAGAATGAACATTTAAGTTTCACTTTCAATGCTGCTGATGGTCTGCTGCACCACCTGTGCCCAGAGTGCACTCTCTGCTCCGAGAGTGTGGATAAGCGAATGGTATTTATTTTAACAGCTTTCCTAATGAACGGCCCAGCCCCAAAAATTGAAACTCAGTATACCTGCATGCAGGTCTAGTAAGACTGCGGTTTAGGATTATTTTCATTAAAGACTAATCTTATTATCATTTTTGCGATTAATTGTTTTGTCTAGAAAACGCCAAACAAAATGGCTGAGAAATGCTCACGACAATTTCCCAGAGCCCAAAGTGACGTCTTCAGTTTGGCTCGTCCATCTTACCAACAGCCTAAAACCCACAGATTCTTCATGCACAATCATAAAATATTGAAATAAGCCGCAAATTCTGACATTTAAGAAGTTGAAACCAACATATGTTTGACATTTTTGCTTGAAAAATGACGATTAGATGGATTATCAAAATAGTTGGCGAATAATTTTCTTTTGATGGACTTTGATTAATCAAGCTCTAAAGTCCATCTTTGTTTATCCTTATCAGCTTAAGTCTGTCACACGTAAATAACAAACATGCACAAACTTCTACAGCTTTTTAAACCATAGACAGTTAACCAAAAACAGAATCTTTGTGGTTGCTTTGGGATATAGGAGGTTTATTGCGTTGCACTTTTTTTTTTTTTTTTTTTTTTTTTGCTGAGATGTGATGTCTGTTTAGTTTTCTCCTGTTTTTAAAGCTGAAGTGGAGGCATATAAATAATAAATGGCTCTTATAATCTTTCATTGTTACACAGTAGTAGTTGTAGCAGTAAAAAAAAGATCAGCCTTGCTGTCTGTTAGGTTGTTTTGAACGCCCTCTCGTCTGTTCACGCTTCCACAAAGGCAACAGCGATGTGAAATTGTCACTTCTTGCAATCTATTCAGGAATTTAAGTGAATTCATTTCATGCCTGAACCTGCTACCTCCAACTATTCCAATAACAAGGAAGGTCATTAATAACAGTGCGTCACAAATATGCTGTATCTTGATTTCTGTTAACAGTGACTGCAATTCACTGTCGAAGTGGGGCGAGTACTCAGAGCTGCTAAACGTTTATAAGGCTCCTGTTGTCACCTAGTTATTTCTCTAATGGTGCTCGCTGACATGAAGTGGTTTTAAAGCGGGCCACTTTGTGCTCACATGGCACCCTTCATCAGATATTTAAAACACTGAGAACCATTACAAAAAAATATTGAGCTGCTTTTCAAGGTGAGAATATGAATATTGAGCCACGATGAGCCTCCACATGACTTTGGTTCCCTGACACGTGGAGCCGGTATTACGTTTGGCATGATCCTCATCGAGTCAATAGTGTTACAGCAGAGGTGCATTTTCTACGGGGCCATATTCTCTCTTTCTCTTTTCTCTCTGCTCTCTTCTCCACTCTTCACCCTCTCCAATTAGGGGAGCTCCAGCTGTGCACCAGTCAGGATCAGAGGCTCCTTCTATTAGCCAAATCCATTTGTGTAGCGATTGAATCACTCCCCAATCTTCTCTTTCGGTTCCCTGGCTCACCCACAACCCCCAAATACGCATCCATGCTTTCACGAGTGGAGTGCCCCCACACACACACACACACACACACACACACACACGGACACACACACACACACACACACGGACACAGACACACAGACACACATCAGCGTCTCTGACAGCTTCACAAACCACAAATAGAAACATACCCATCCACACCAACTGTGGGGATGACCTTGAAAATTTTATTCTATTTCTTTAAATACAATGATTGTGGAATTTAAGAAAAGATAGTCAGTTTTTAGTCCCAAAGTGGGAAAATTTGCATCATTAGAGCACAAGAAGCATCAGTGAAAAACACAAAGCAATAAAATAAATAAACAGTAGAAAAGCAAAATATAATTAATTCATATTATTGCATAGAGGAAGTATAGATATTGCACAGAAACACTTTATATTCAGAAGTACCTAGTTGCTTATTAGCATGCCTATTAAAAGTAAAATATTGGCTCTTTATTAGTTTTTACAGAGTACTTATTTACGCCTTACTGTGCATACTACAGTAGAGCTGCAACAGTTTAGCGATTAATTGATTAATCAATTAGTTGTCCACTATTAAATTAATCAGCAACTAATTTTTAAATAGATTCATCGGTTAAACTCGTTAAAATTCTCTCATTACAGCTGGTTAAATGTAAATATTTTCTGTTTTTTTTTACTCTTCCGTGCAGTAAACTGAATATCTTTGGGATGTGGTCAAAACAAGACATTTGAGGATGTCATGTTGGGCTTTGGGAAACACTGATCAACATTTTTCAGACATTTTTAGATCAAACAATTAATTGATTAATGGAGAAATAATCGACAGATTCATTGACAATGAAAAACATTGTTAGTTGCAGCCCTGGTCTACAACTGCCAGCTCATTAATTAAGAGTTTTCCCTCATAACCTTCTAATTACTGCTTATTTATAGTAAGTTTGGAACTTGTACTTGAATTACAATCTTAATATGCATCAGTATGGGGACCTGTGTGGGTTAATAAATGTCAACTAGTAGTGAATTAGTTATGAGCAAGACCTCACGTTATATGTGGAACTTATTCTGAGTTAGAAAAACTTAATTTGGAGTTATTTGTAGTAGAGATGTAATGGTACCTGAACATGTACCACTGTGGCTTAAAAGAAAAAAAAAAACCACTTGTATACTACTAACCAAACATGGATGTGCAATGATTATTAACATTGTTGTGTGGCATGGTTAAGATTAAACCCTTTGTAAAACAAAGACAAATACAGATAATTAACATCTTAAAACCTTCTTTTATTATCTAGTTTGACACTCAGTCATAAAAGCATAAAATCGTTGGGATAAGTTATATTTCTTTAAAAAAAAACTTTAACTGCAGCAACAATTTAGTATAAATAAATGACATTTAAGTGGCATAAACAAATATATGAAACACTTGTGCAACAGATATTTTGCATTCTTGAAAAATAATTTCTTCTTCGCTGATGGTATAACACTGTTTGCTAGTGGCTGCACAGCCTGCTGTGTAGGGAACTGTGTTAGAGTGGCAGGTGTGAAATGACTAAAGTTTCTAGATAAATTACGTGTTATGGAGCAGGGCATTTACTCACGTAGCCTTCTTATGGATACTGATCCAGCATTTCAGGAAGTAGAGGAGGCATTTTTGAATTTGGTATCAGAACAACGATAATTTGTACTTTTGTGTTTGTTACATAAGAAAATAACATACTTATTAAGTGTTATTAAGGAAGAACATCTATAATTTTTGGTATTCCAAACTAATAGAGCGCATACTGTGCAAAGCATATTAAGATAATGTACAACAACTTCTTTATTTACTATTAATAATCACTTATTAGGAGGTTATTGGGTTAAAATTCTTAGTTATAGCCCTAGTAGATGTAGAGCAGGGTCATGCAGAGTACAGATTTTACGAAGACTAATAAAAAGCCAATATGCATCTAATAATAAGCTAATTAAAAGTGAATATGTGTACCTTAATTTAAAGTGTTACCATTGGACTTTTCAGATTTTGTATGTTTAACTGACCTGCTGTGCACTGTGGGGCTGCAGCTAAATATTGTCTTGATTATGGATTAAATTGTGTATTATTTTCTCATTTATTCGTTTTCTCGAGTTTATTAACACGTATGACAAAGAAAAGCATAAATTTTGCATATTCCGTAAGCATGAAACCAGTACCTGTTTGTCTGCTTTTTTCTTTAAAAGTTACTAAAATCATTATTGAACTTTCAGAATAGTTACTAAATAATTTTCTGTTGATCGACTAGTTGTTGCAGCTCTAGTTCATTGACTAAAACACAGTTTAGGTACCACTATGTAGATACTGTGCCCCATTAACAAAATGTCAACATTTTTGGAAACCACAGGGCAAAATTGACATTGAGGGTAAACAGTTTAAAGTTCTGAAATATATCGAGGCTCTGTAGACTTTAACTGCCTCATTTTTAAAATGTTATTGTTTTATTATCATTTTGTGAAGTGCTTTGGGCTGCATGTTTGTGTGAAAGTTTTTATATAAAATGAGTTTAGTTACCATGACAATGCTAACTTTTATTTTCTTGGTCAGTAGCAGAGAACAGCAAAGTCACTGCAGTGACAGTGTAAGAGAGAGAGCTGAGCTGACACCAGAAAGTTAAATATTCAGTATTGATATGTTTTGATAAATCAAGACGATTCTTCCTAGAAAGCTTTTGAGGATATTACAAGTAAATTATCGACTTGCAAACTTTTTAGACAACCCTTAGAACTTCATGAGATATTTTGAAAGATATTTTGACAAAGTGGTTTTGAAGTTGAGAGAAAATGGGGAAAAAAGCACCTATGCAGCCAAATAAATCCGGATTTTCTCTTTTTCCGCAGCTTAACTGCCCTCAAACAAAGTTATCCTTTAACATAATCCCTGTTGAGGTCCTCCCCGTCCTTGATAGATTTTTCCCATTTATACCAGAAGATGGCACAATTGTGTAGGAGCTGGTCACCGGCCAGGCATTCATCAGGCTGCCATTGATGTGATATAAAAAGCCTGTCAGCGAGGTCTTGTTCCTTTTAGACAGTCATAAAAAAAAAACAGTATCTCCATCTTTGTTCACTGTATGTTAAGAGACCTCTTGACCCTCCGCCCTGAAGACACTGTTAACAAGTTGCCAAAATGTTTTTTTTCATCGTTAAAAAAAAAGAAAAATTATTGTTGAGTGAAAAGAAAGCCTCAGACGAGTAGTATGCAGCCATTCCACAGAGTCATATAATTCAAATGCACCAAGGTCAAGTCTTTTGTAAATCCTCTCCTCAATCAAGTGTACTTTCCTGTCTTCTGCTCACACTCTTTTTTTTATTTCCTCCCCTCATTCTGTCTCCATCACACACACACACTTGCTTTTTCTTTCTTTCTCTCCGTCCTTCTTGTCACTCTTGAGTGACAGCGTCTGGTCCTGGTCACATACAAAAAAAAGAAAGCCTTCAGCGCTGAATGTTAGAAATGATTCCTTCACAACTTTAATGGCTTCCAATTTTAGCAGCTGTAATAAAAGCACCATAACAGAAACAGTCTCAGTGTATCAGGGACTTCGAGCCTTTATGCTAATTATCAACATGATTCAAAAACAGAACAACCCGGCCAAATAAACTTAAAGTAAATTAAAGTTCAAATTTCCTCGTTGAACTTCAGTTTTACTCCTTTACTTGAGGAGATCTTTTTGAGCTAAGAAGAGATTTTAAATTAAGCTTTTCATAATTGTAATGTGATAAAAACATGATTTTAAATTAAAGGTGAGCAGGTTCTGCTTTCACAGGGTGTGCAAATTATTCACTACCTCATCTTTTTGTCAGTTGGCACAATATCTCATAAATGCAGTAAGGCTGACTGAAGAATATGTGCGAGGAGTTTGGTGCGGATCTGAAATCAGGTGCAGTTGGTTTTTGAAATAATTTGTTTTTGTATAGCTTTATCATGAGCTACTGCACCGACCTGATTTAAAACGTAACAGAAACGGCTACAAAACATATGTTTTAAAATGCATGAGTCATGTGAGCACTTGATAAATCATCACTTAATAATTTCATACTGATTCCTTATAGATGTATGGAGCTGTTTAATTCAAATTGTTGTTTTTTTCAGAAGTTTAACAGTCCCTTGACATTTATATCTGTTTTGAGGGAGACCTGGCCACGGCACAAAGTTAAAAAAAAAATAAATAAATAAAATAAAGCCTATCAAAACAGACAAGGGACAATAATAGCCAGTTTTTCTTTCTCATTTCATTTAACTATCGACACACACTGAGTTCGATTTCTTAGGTCTGTCTGTGCAGTCTAATACAATCCAATACAACTGTTCTGCCATAAGTGTATACGTATGCATTTCTGTCCATTCTGGCACTGACCTCTATAAACAAATATCTACTTACCTATGCAGAATCTGGAGGCCATGGTACAAGATTCGGGTATCGTGTTAGGGTTCTTGTTTACATTTGTAGCCGCAGTATTATTGACCGATAATTTTGAGCAGCAGTTAACATATTAGCTTTTCTGCATTCAGTGGAGTCCTCCAACCCATGTGACCACATAAGTTGCATGTTCATACTTCTGCATATGACCATATGAGAGGGTTTCCTAATTTAGCACATCTTTTGGTTGATGAAATAGCTCAAATAACTGTTATTGGTCACAGTTTTAAACATGTAGATTAAATAAATTGTAAATTTTAAAAATTAAATTTTAAATAAAATGTTAAGGCAATGTACCCCTGTGCACAGAAATGCAAAAAGCCCCACTACCTTCTACATAGGAGCAAGACACACAGACTTTTTGATGGATTTTTTCAACATTTTTTGTTGCTTTGCATCTCTTTGTGGTCGTTTTGCATCTTTTGTGGTCAGTTTGAGTCTCCTCCTAATTGGTTTAGTCTTTGGAGTTGTTTTGTGGGTTTTTTTTTGTCGTTTTGGTTTTTTTTGATCACTTGGTGGTTGTTTTTTTGTGTTTTTGTAGTTATTTTGTGTATTTTTGCAGTTCCTTTGCATCAAATTGTGGTCTTTTTGTGTCTCTTTGTTATCATTTTGAGTCTCTTTGTCTCTTTCTGGTCTATATAAGTGAAGGCCAGCGGCAGCTCTGATACTTTTTGCCCCTGGACCTCTGCCTGGTTGGCCCATTCAATAATCCATTCCTGGTTGCAGTTGCACCAAAACTATGTGCTTAGGTTAAAAACAACATGGTTTAAATTAAAAACTATGTTTGTTATTGTGATAATGTTAGCCTACATAGATCACTCGTGAAATTCATTGTCATACTGCGTTTTGTTGGTAAATAGTCTGATAATCTGCGTTGACTTTTGGTTTCACATGGGACAAAGCATCATTCCTCTAAATGAAAGTTCTGTGCTTGTTTGAGCCATCCTTTTCCCCTCCCTCCCACAATACATGGACATTTTCGCTCTATATTCCTCGTCACCTGACTTCAGCCTTTGCTCCCGTTATAATTACTACGACCAATAGAGGTTGCTGCCCAAAAAAAGACATGAATATAGGTTGCTCAGAAAAACATCCCATGTGGTCTTACGTTCCTGCATGCGTGTGGAGATATTTGGATATTAGATTAGTTGAAATTATCACTGCATGGAAGAGGAGGTCTTTTGGTCTTAGGAATATTGACCATTGGCCTAAGGTGCTTGTTGACATTAGACCAATAGCTGATGTGTTACAAGTAGGGCTTCAAATAAAGTTTTAAAGACTGAATGGGCTCTGCAGGATTTTCAATGTGACTGCGGCATTCATATCATATAGTAAACAAGCTAAAACTGCTAACAGTGGGTCATAAATGTGTAATAAATTTTTTTTGCCAACTCTAGATATCAAAGAAAAGCCAGAGACCGTGTCATATTAAGTTGCTGTGAGCTATACCTTCATCACTTCTAAGCAGAAGGTCTCTCCTCTCGCCTCCTCTGTGTCGCTGCCTGCATGTGCACCACTACTTGTATCAAAGAATAGCATGAAAATCAAAGCACTCACTCCCTAGCAAAATCTGGGGACCAAAACTTCACCACAAGTAAACTACACAGACAAAAAAAAGACAGCTCAACTCGAAGCAACCTTAGTTGACTCAGGGTGTCAGACTGATAATGCAAGTCTCCCGTTTTCAAGGGCCAATCCTTGTTACCAGTACATGGTGGTTTTAGTACATCATCGTCCTCTGTGCTTTGTATTTCTGTGAGAAAAGCTTCTGTTGTGCTCTCAGATGATGTCAGAAGGTCTGAAGTGCCCCTTTTTTCTATGTAACTGGATTCCAACAAATTTTGTGGCATAAAAATGTTGGTGGTATCCTTGCAGAATGCTTTTCCTCCCTTCAAAACACACCACAAAGAAAACATTTGAAGGTTGAGGCCTTAAATGTATTCACCTGATCCGATAGAGAAAGTTCAAGCCTGAGCGATGCCTCCGCTGCTCTGACACGAGTTTAAGAAAAATAGCTGTGGCTAAAAGGCTTGGCAAGGTGTTCTGCATGGGCATCCGAGTGTGTTTGTTTGAGGGGGCACACTTGACCTCCTCCCTCTCGAGGAGCGATGGAGGAGACAGTGGAGGGCTTCTCAAGGCTGTCAGTCAGACTTTTTCCTCTCGTGGTGCTGCTGCTGCCGCACAGCTCACAGCTCACGTATAACACAGTGAATAAATTGACGTGTTGAGTATTTGATTTTACAGCTTTGTTTCTGTGCGGTGCTCCCCTTCTGGCCTTTTGTGCGTAAACATGATAATTGTCTGTCTTTTTTTCCCATTTTTCTTTTGGCCTTAAAGCATATGTGGTTTTCACAAAGCGTGTGAAAGTTGAATTTTAAGCATTTATACGCAAACATGGACAGAGGATAAGTATGGGAACTGAACACATGACTATTTTGATAATGGCTTTGGTTTATAGTTAGTTTTATTCATTTTTGTAGTGATCTCTCTATTTTACATTTTAATTTTAATGAGTTTCA
Source organism: Plectropomus leopardus (assembly GCF_026936395.1). Lineage (NCBI taxonomy): Eukaryota > Metazoa > Chordata > Actinopteri > Perciformes > Serranidae > Plectropomus > Plectropomus leopardus. The sequence continues at coordinate 8,936,392 of NC_142189.1, forward strand.
GTTCTTTTTGACATCCCTTTAGTTTATGTTAAGTATTTTTAAGCATGATTCAAAATGTGACAAGAGTAGTATTTATTAGGGGTGTAAATCACAAGTCTTATAATGATAAACTTACATCGATTCTTTCAACAAAGATAAATATTTTCTGAAATCCCAAAGTCTGCCAAGCTATGATTGTGATTTGATTCAATTAGGGTTGCAACAGTTTGAGATTTTCACGGTAAGATTACAAATATTATTACTATCAGTTATAATAACCGCTTAAGAAATGACAACAGAAGGTTTTTTTTAGTTAAATGGTTTTTTTTAACTAAAAAAAAGAAAACGAAACTTTTTGATAAAAGTATCTTTAAAAAGTCTCCCCTATAAAAATAACAAAAATAAAGGTGAGTTTCTATGTCCAGGTGCATTTGTTCCCCCAATACTGTAGATGAGCAAAAGTACAGGACATAGTTATTGTCAATTTTCATACCACAGTATACCCTGCACTTGATATGAGACATATCAGTAAATAACCTCATCGTCTTTTTCTTGGTAGTTTACCGTTATCTGCTTGTCCCCTGGCCACTAGCGCTGTTTGAATGTTTAGATGGAGTTGTGGTTGAATGAAAATGGTGACACAGACGTGCCATGGGAATTTAATTATTCAGGCTTGTCTTAAAGATGAGTATCGATTTTTTAACTTTGCCTCCATGATATTGGATAGTTGATCATTAATTCAATATATAGATTCAGATTGGTGTATAGTTACAAGCAATTCTGGAATTAAGGAAGGTGATGATGGCCACAAAGGCACTGTTCTCCTCAACGGAGGTCTGTTAGATGTCCTTGACCTTTGACCCTTTTATGTAGTCATAGAAAACCTGGTATCAGGGTTTTTGACTTGTACTATGTTGGCAATGTATAGCCTTTAGAATGCCATTAAATGCAGTCAGTCAGTCATTTTCTGTAACCGCTTGTCCTCGTAAGGGTCGCGGGGGGGCTGGAGCCAATCCCAGCTGTCATCAGGCGGAAGGCGGGGTACACCCTGGACAGTTCGCCAGACTATCGCAGGGCCGACACATATAGACGAACGACCATACACACTCACAATCACACCTAAGGGCAATTTAGAGTCATCAATTAACCTGAGCTGCATGTCTTTGGACCGTGGGAGGAAGCCGGAGACCCCGGAGAGAACCCACGCGGACACGGGGAGAACATGCAAACTCCGCACAGAAGGGCCCCCGCCCGGACCGAACCCCGTTCCAACCGGGATTCGAACCAGGGACCCTCTTGCTGTGAGGCAACAGTGCTAACCACAAAGCCACCGTGCCGCCCCCATTAAATGCAATAAGATACAAAATATTTCTCCTTTTTTAAACTGCAGAATGCAATAGATGTCAAAAAAAAAACCCAATTAGAAGTCTGAAGCAAGACGGCAGCAAAAAACTCAAACATTTCATTTTTCGCCTGCTTTAATGATATCATTTTTTTGACCAAAAATCTGTCCAAAATGTCAGACAATTGTTATATATTCCCTCTGCAAAATATACAACTTTAACAAAGAAAAACTATCGACCATAATCTCAGAACTTTGAATAACGCCTCTAACTGGTTTTTGTTTTCATCGTCTCTCATCACTCTCAAGATGATAGTGCTGATTGTGATTTGTATTTTCAAAGCTGGGGCGGGAAAGCGTGTGGGTGTTCAGGGGGTGTAGGTGTTTGCAGCGGAAAAAGACAATACAATTAAATGATTAATGCACAGCGGGGCCACTGACAATTAAAACTATTATAGAAATTAAAATGGCATTATGTCACAGTGGAAAGCTGATGATACCCGTGCCGTCTTTTTAAAAGCAATTTTCATAATTCCAATAATTGAAATTACGGCATATTCATTCATTTACTGGGTGAGGAGGGCTAAGAGCGGCTACTAATGAAATGCAATCATTAGCATCCAAACAAAGTAATTGGGTAGTCTTTTATCCTTGGAGATAGGTGATAAGGCACAATCACCCCCGTCACCCCCCTCCATCAAAATGCAAAAGCAAGTAATTAAAGCACAGACAAAGATGAGACCAGCGCTGCTGCTGTGCTGTACACCTCTGAAAACAGCTCTGATTGCCTTGATTAGAGACCTTACTGTACCCTCTGATTTTGTTTATGGATACTCTGACATTCTTGGGGAATAGAAGGGGTTGGGGGTAGATGAATTATGAATTTGTTTTGTCTCCAAAAAAAAAGAGGAAAAAAAAATCCTGGATGGTAGGGAAATTTCTGAAAATTTTACACCCCCACACTCTGCGGTGCTACCAAGGGGTCCCCATTCCTGACTGATGGACAGACTTCGTATGGTCAAAAAAAAAAAAAAAAATTATGGAAAAGTGGTATTTGACCCAGAAAAAAATTTGGAAAACTAAATATACCCTGAAAGTTTTGGAAAAGTCATGGAATTTTGTTTCCCAAACCTGTGTAAAAACACATGATGTGTCCAAGGGCCATTGGAAAGTTCTGTCTTTACAGTTTGTTGCTGTGACAAATAATTGTAATTTTTGATTTATTTTTAATTTTTTTTATTTATAAGAGGAGATTTTTTCTTTAAAATTTGTCTTTTTTTTCTTTAAAAATCCCCCGAAATTAGAGAAAAAGAGGCCAGATATTTTCAAAGAACATAAAATATAACGTACATAAGGCTTGTCCTCTTTATAAATCACCAAAAATTTTCAAATAAAATAAAATCTGCAGTTTTTTCCTTTACTCACCACAAAGTTTTTTTAAAGAAGCCCTCCGAAAAAACACCTTTTTAAGAAAAAAAGAAAACATGTCTTAGTGTTTTCTTTAATAATCTGCAATAAAATAAATACAAATACAGCTATTTAAAGTTGTATGCAGTTCCTTCTAAGCCAAGATAAAAAAAACAAGAGTTCCTCAGCACTGTTAAAAAGTTACTTGACATGCATCCATCTTTTTGCACCAGCTCCTCCCCTCTCATAACTGATGAACAGTCTCTATGTTATATTTAAATGTTCATTTCTAATCCTGTTTTAAACCAATGATTTTTTAGAAATAATATATATTTTAAAAAGCTATTATAAAAAGTGTATCGTTGGTCGTTTGAGAGTATATACGGTCTTGAACATTTGCCCAAAATTCATGGAAAAGCCACAGAAATGTATTTGTGAGAATGTGTAAGATCCCTGCATTTAGCTCAGTTAGGCATTAGCTCCTTGTACATACTTAGGTTAATGGAAAATAGCGCTGCTGTGTGTGACAATTACCAACCTGCTCCAGAGGACAGCGTTGTAAGAAAAGGGGAGGATGGGTGGAGGCTGGAGAGGTGAGCCGGGGAAGAAGAGAGAGATTGAAGTGAGAGGAAGATGGGCACATGAAGAGTCTTGAGAAAAAGAGCTCCTTCTCAGTCGTCTGTCTAGTGGGGACACCATTCTCTCTCCCTTTTTCTTGGCTACCTCCTCTGTGGCGTTCGGGGTGCTTCTTCCTGGTATGTCAGCCCCCCCCACCACCACCACCACCACCACCACCACCAACAACCCCCTCCTCCTCCTCAGTAAGACCGCCATCCTTGGAGAGCGTCATTAGGCCCTCCTGGAGGGGAGTCAAGAATATAATGCGAGAGGGGCCACCTTCTAAAAAAGAGCACAGTGGAACCTTTTCTACTTGTGCCGTCCCCTCATTAACACTCTCCTCTGGCTTCAAACTTCAATCTCACCTCTTCCTTCGCTCCTATGTTCATCTCCAGCGTAAGGTAGCATGTGTACCCCCCTCCCCCCATTTCTTGCTGGTGGGGCAGAGAGTTGTCATAGGCACCTCCTCCCACGCCCTCGCCTCGTACCTCCACCTCCTCTGAGATGGACTGATGAGAGGATAACAAAAGGACCTGGAGGGGAAAGAAACTGCTCTCCTTACAGCCTTGGCCCTGAAGCCCACCGTTCCATTTTGCAGCCTGTGAAAGTAGGGCTTTTCATCTCAAAGGATCAACACATTTCTCTCCTGCAGGCACCTACACCATTTTTCTCTCTCCCATTTTCCCCCTCTCCCCTCTTTCTATACACCTCTCTCTTTCTTACTCCTTGGAAAATGGGAAAACTGTCCTTGGCTGGATTCTGTTTTTCAAAGGATTCAATTCTCCTTTGTACACACTTGATCTGACCCTGTGACAGGCATTAAGTGTGTCTTCTGCCTGATACAGAGGGCTCGTGCTCTGTGTGCTGATGGACATGGCCCATTATCACACACAGGCGCACACACATGCACAAAAAGCGTTCGCATGTCCGTGCATGTAGCTGTAGCAGCCGTACACATGCACATGATGAGCTCACAGACTCAGATATAAATGCATGTATGCATGCAAGGAACCACACATACTGGTTACGGGTGGGAATTATCAGAGGCCCCACAGTACGATATTATGCAATATTCAGGGTTCCAACATTCATGGAAAATCTGGAAAAGTCATGGAATCGCACAAAGATATTTTCCAGGCCTGGAAAAGTCATGGAACTACTATAGATTAACCCCCAAAAGATAGAAGACTAAAGATTGGAAAAATCACTGAAAAGTGTTCTGTGAAATAAATCGACTGTGAAAAGCCAAACCCACGAGCCTATGGGTTTGTTGTATTAAAAAGGGGCAATATTTTCTTCTGTTTTGAAAAATTTCTGATGATTTTTTCCTTTCTTTTTTCAAAAAAATGTGATTTTTAAAGAAAACTTAAAAATCTTTTGATGTATTTCTTTCTTCAGTTTTGGAAGATATGGTTAAAACATATGTTTTTTTTCTTTATTATTAATTTTGTTGTAATTTTTTTTTTTAAAGTCATAAATTTTGGCAATCACCCCACCTCCCCTCCATGTTTTTTGGCCATATTTTTTAAGAAAACCTTAACATTTGGAGTATTGTGATAAAATATGCTGCAATATATTGTGATTTGTTATATAATTTATAATTCTAGTGTGCTACCAAAACTTTTTTTTTTATTTGCAATATTAATTATTAATATATTTTTTTTAATAATTAATATACCACCAACCCCAATACTGACAGACGTTGTGGCTGATGTGCAGACAACAATGGCAAAGGCTGTTTGAGGTTGAGATGGGATACTTTTTAAGATATGTGCTGCTGAGCACAAAATAATGGCTTTGAAAGGAGCAGGGAGAGAGTAGCAGAGGTCGCAGGAGAGAAATGTACAGGACTGAAGACACCTGATCGTGGAGAGAGGAGAGAGAGCAGTGATTAGACATTAAACACAAGACACACACCAGGTCAAAGCTCAACATCTTTGGGTCATTTCAGGGCAACAACCACAGCTGCAGGTGCAGTGCTCGCATGTCTTGGACTTGAGTCAGCTTTGATGATTTCAGACTGGGGTTGAAAAAATCTTTCAACTCTTATAATTTTAAACCAATGACTCATGACTTTACTTGGAATTCAAAGTTATAATTTTAAAGACTTATTATGCTGCATTTACACTTTTTTGTTGAGCAGACACAGTAGCCTGAAGAAAGTCTGCTAGCCTGTATGCTAATCTATCATTCAATGGGAAATGTCATAGCCTTATGCTAATAACCTTAGCATGTTGTTTATTTGGGGAAAATGTATTTAGTTTGAGACCGTTGTTTTGTGAGTGAACCTTGTAAGTTGTAATGAGGCGGATTTGTGTACTTGTGTTTAATATTGTCACTGTTTAGCCGTGTTTAATGTATGTTTTAGGTGTATATTGAACTTTAAAGCACTTCACAGACACCCCACTGCTGATTTGTGTTTTGGTGGTGTTACTTAAGTACAGCATAAATACACCACCTCACAAGTCCAAACGCTCACAACAGTGTAGCCCCAGTAGAGCCGACACACAACTAGCCAAAAAATCCACCTTTAGAATATTAATTACATCATAGCTTGTTTATCATCTTATTGGCAGTTTTGTCAATTTTGTTGGGGTCAACGGAAATTGTTTTTTTCAGGGCCGATACCGATAGTGATTATTAGTAGCTAATGAGACCGTCAACAAATACAGAACTTGGAATATAACAAACTCCAAGAAAAAGCTTTGTTTAAATGCCTTTGGCATTAAACATTTAATCAAAATTGAAATGTTCAAAATCAAACAAGCAAATTCCCAGCAACTTTTTTTGTAAAGTCAAGTTGAAGTTATATTAAATAGTTATATATAGTAGTTATAAAAGTAATAATTAATTAACCAAATTACCAAGCACCTCTGACTTTTAAACAAGTGACTATGTTCCAAATTTTGACTGATTGATCTGTATTTTTCATTCCCAGGCTGCTGATTGGATGTCGCCTGATCCCTGAAATGATAAAGAAAGGACCAAACTGAGAGCAGCTTGATGTAAGCAGTCAGCCAACGCACCCCAGAGCTTCACCATCAGGTGAGTGAGGGGCAGACAGAGCGCATCACAGCTTTACAGTCAGGTGAGAGAGTCCCCGTGAGCTTCAGTGTGAAATGAGAGAAAGCCCAGTTTGTAAAGTCAAAAGAAGTCACATGTTTGCGTTCTGTTGCTGCTCAAACTGACACAGAAATCGCTCAACTCAGTCAATAAACCTGTTAATAACTGGTAAAATGATCACTCCTGTCACTTGTGTGTGACAGGCGCAGCAGCAGGATCACAAACACTGAAATGGCATTCCTCCTCTACAAAAAAAAAAAAAAAATCAAAACTCCCAAATTGAAAACCAAATACCTACCCAATTAACAAATACTTAGACAGCTGATGTTTTTTGTCCAGCCCTACTCATATGATTTAAAAAAAAGTGTTTTAACTTTCTCTTAACGGTAATATGAGATCACCCGCTGCCATTGTTTCACACAGACCAGTGCATGTTATGTCACCTGCCAGCGGTACCTTTACTGGTCTGACAGTGCAGTGCATTCTGGTAGTTGTAGGTTTTCTACCTGTTGAGCAAAAGCATCTTTTTTCTCTCTCTGGTCATGTAGCACAATTTTCAAGGTATGTACGTCTTTCTCCTGCACAGACAGTCTAGCTTTATCTGAGGATGCTCTTTATATTGGTGAAATACTTCCTGTAAGGCAGCGAGGGCACTTTTCTTCTTAAAGCTACTGCTGTTAAAAGCAATAAAATAAGTATATATATATATATACAGTATATGTACAAAGTCTAACAGCAGGAAAAAACAAATTAAAGTCATACTCCCTAACAGCTGCTTAAGTTTCCATTTTGAGGATTACAATTAACCAACAGAAACAGGAAAGTGGCCCCAGACTGCTCTGATTTCAGTCCTCAAAAAAACAACACAGATCTCCATCACTTATTCCTGTCTTTATTCTCTGCTCTACCTGTCTTTCTCAATGCTCTTTAATTTTCTGATTTCCCCCTTGTTGGTGTGTCTCACAGCTGATACAAAAAGCCAGCGAGTCTTGAAAAGGCAAAAAATGAGAAAAGAGGCAGAGAAAAAGAGAAAGGGAACGACGGGAAGAATGCGTTTGATTAGCGCAAGTTTGCCGTTCGTGGCAGCCTGTCTGAGAGCGGCGGAGCCATTGTGTTCCTTGTGCATGTGTGAATGTTACAGCGAACAGAGAGGCTAAAAAAAGACAGACATGGGAAACATGCACACTGACATTTCTTAATCAAATATGGCAATCAGGGGGCCAACCAACAGCATACCATTTGCAATCCCTTTTAATTCATAATCAAAAGCTGAGCAAATGAGGGAGAAATTGAGAAAGACTGAGAGACGGGGGGAGAGTGAGAGAGGAATGAGGGAGAAGGAGAGAGAGGGAGAGAGACATGCGGGTCATTACATCTCTTTTTACTGGCCCGATGAGAGCAATGTAGAATTAATCAGAGGCCATTAGGCTGTATTTACTTACCACTGCAGGGGCTCGGGTCTCTCTCTCCCTCTTTCTCCGGATACAAACCCTGATATGATTCTACTCTGCCTCGACCTTATAACAGAGGATGGAGCAGGGCTAAGAATAAGGGTATAACGAGAATGATCCCGCATACAAGTATGTGCGTGTGCACGTGAGCTTGTGTCTGCAATCCTGGATGTTGCATCAGGTGGGTGTTGTATGCACCGAGTGCTGCAGAGAGGAGCTGGAGAGATGCTCTTAAATCAGAGTGTGTAATCCCCTGTGGGGTCAGCCCAAGGCCTCTGATGTTGACTCACAACTCAGGCTATCACGCATATCTCTCCCTCTCTCTCCTAATGCACCTCTGCCATTACTCACCCAGGTCCTGCTGCTGCCAAAATCTCTGTAATAATGGGGGCCGGTCCCAGAAAGCATCTTGGTACTCTTTGGCAGTCTTTCCAATAGTGCATGCTTTATAAGTTGTAACTAGTGGATTTTTGTGGATTAATAAATATGTTATTAGTGGTTTAGAGATTAGTTATGAGCCAGGGATAACTCTTTGGTTGCTCGTGTACAGAGTGGAGAAAAATTATTAGATTTTTTACTAACTGCCAAATACATATTAATACATAAAAATACATATTTTCCTTCTTACCTGTTGTGAAGTTTATCAGTCTAGATTGTTTTGGTGTGAGTTGCAGTGGTGGAGATGCCTGCGTCCTCTCAATATAATATAACTAGACTTCACTCCAGTACTACTTCACTCCACTTTTGGCGATCAAAGCGCCAAAAAATACTCAAAAATTTAACAGCAATGCCTCTTTCCAGAAATCATGACCGGGTTACTCAAGATAATCCACAGACTTTGTTGTGAGCAGTTTCATATAGAAACTCTTTCTTTTCTTTTTTTAAGATTATTTTGGGGGCTTTTTGCCTTTATTTGATAGTACAGCTTGAGCGTGAAAGGGGGAGAGATAGGGGATGACATGCAACAAAGGCTGGAATCGAATCCGCAGCTGCTGCAGCGAGCACATAGCGTCTGTACATGGGACGCCCCTAGGAACTATTTTCTTTCTACTGCACTACACCTTCCAACCGTATCACTGCGCAGAAGGAAGTGTGCATCTACTCATGGACGAGAGGCTCGTGCTCATGACAGTGTAAACATTATTGGCATTCTCCTCGACTGAGCTGTGACATGAACTAGCAGTAGATCCTCGCTTCCTTCTGTGCAGTGATTTGGTACTCCTCTGGGCCCAATCAGGGCAAATTTCCTTTAAGCATGACCCCAATATATTCCTTAGTTTCATTTAGAGTCAGTTAATTTCAGTTATGGCCTTATGTTAGTAAGTCATTAAAAGGATACTTTGCAGATTTTCCAGCCTTGTGTCATAACAATATGGATAGTGAACTGTGGTAAACTTCCGTCCATCTAACCAGCGTCTAGATCTTACCGCTTGAAATTTTTCACTGACTTCGTAATCCGCCACCAAGGACGCAAAGACTATAAAAGAAGATGGAGAAGATCCTCTCTTTCTCTCTCAAATTCAGACCAAACCCTGATCAAATGGTAAAACTAGGCAATGCTGATCAGGTATTAACCTAGATTTGTTCACTGTTTTGCCATTTTCAAAAACGTAATTTAGTGCACTGTTTGGCTGAATTTGTGAACAGGAAGTGGGCACCCTACAGTTTACTGTATTGTGAAAACGGAGGCCAAAAAAACCCCCAAGAATTTAGGTTCATATTTTATCAGCACTGCTTAGTTTTACCATTTGATCTGTTAATGCAATGCCTATTTCATGCCTAAAATGTTTAAAGAAACATATTTTACAGTAATACTTAGCTGTAATTTGAGATACTGTTTCCTGTAGAAAAACAGCCAGGCTCACATTATGTCACTCACCAGCAGGAGCAATTATTAGTTCAAAGCAGCGCAGTGTATTATTGCAGTTGGAGGTTTTCTAACCCTTGAGCAAAAGAAAATACCTCAGTCCTTTTACTCTGTTTTCTCTGGTCATGCAGCACTATTTTTAAAAGGTATTTGTGTCTTTCTACTGCACAGACAACCAAGTTTAATGAAAAGGTCATCTGTCAAAGTGAAATACTTCTTTCATAAGCGTTTATCACTTTCTTAAATTATTGTAGCGCGATAACCCATTTATTATAGCTTGCTTATGTTTAAACTGTGTAGTTGATGTTTTATAGGTTCAAAATTTTTTTAACCCTTTTTAATAAGCCGATTAGTCTGTTGTTTTGTTATTATGTAATTCATAGGGAGATGTTACACTACAATATCTATAAAGAATTTTCTCATGATTATTAGTAAATAACTGGTCAACAGATAACTGGTAATATGCATTTCTAATAATCTCTAATCAGGCTGGCAGTTATGCATGTTTTTACGTCTTTTATGAACATTTATAAATCCATACTCAAAAATGTAGAACCTTTTATTAATAATTAGAAACATTTATAACCGATGCCTTCTTACCAAGTGATAAACATGCAAGCCTTTTATATTGGTCTAATAATTTTCTAAAAAGCCAGGAGGATACAAACGTGTCATTTTTTCTGCCACATTATCTGCACTGTGAATATTACTAATGTCACAGGTTTCAAAGATTACAGTGAGTCATCAGGTCTGCAGTTATAAATGTTATTTTGTCAATAATAAAGGGTGATTCCTTTGAAAGAACCAAAGCTTTTATAGTTTTCTTTTTTAATGAAATGACTGCTAAAAGGATACTGGATGATATACATCAATCAAAGATATTTTTCACAACCTGACACCAACAAAAGCTGCCCTATTATGTGTCCTGTCTGTGAAGCATAAATTAATAACTTATTAACCATTAATAAAGCCATTTGTTACAGCTGATCACACCTTTATAAAGTGAGCTTTATTAGAAAGTGACACTGGCTTTCTCTCTGCAAAAAATTGTGAAATAATGCATTTTTGCCACGTGATGTCCTAAAATAGCGACTTCAGGGTCAGCTGTCAGTGACCACAGAGGTTAATTCTCCAGGTGAGACGGCACTTCAAAGCCCCGCGCTCTGGCTGACCACGCCATTACAGCACAAACCTCTTTAAACAACTGATAGTGAGACAAAGGAGGCTGCGGCATACTTTCTGAGGGCGATATGAGCAAACAGTTAATGACGTTTACTTAAGATTACGGCGACTCACCACCAAAGGATTCTGCATTGGAAAGACAGAGAGCCAGCAGAAAAGAGAAATAATGAAAAGAACAAAAGGAAGGCAATTCAATGCTTTAGTCATTTAGTCTACATTGTTGTTTGTCTGTTTGTTGGGTGTGCCAGAGGAGTGGAGGAATGCTGTGTTTAGGAGTGAATAATTTGCTCGGAACTTGAATGACGTATACATGCACAGCTCCACCTGCACACGAAGACACATGAAGAATAAAAACATTTGTTGAATATAAGATAATTTGAGTAGAATGAAATATTCTCAAACAGTCTCACTCATCAGGGAATTCAATAAGTTGATTTGGAAACGACTTGAAAGGATTGTTTTGATTGTGTTTACTGAATTTGGCTTTATGATGTGAACAAAAACAGGAAAAAGTCCTGGGCTGCAAGTGGGTATCGCTGTCGGCTTAAAGAGACAGGTATGCTGATTAATTGCAACATGAAAAGGTTATCTTTTTTTTTTTTAATTATTGTACTTTGGGTAGTCTTGTCTCTGCAGTGTAAGCACCTCAGCATTGCCATTACCCTTTGACCCTGAACCTGATGAGTCACCCAAATTCCAGACCCACAAACAGAAAAACAAAAATAACCCATTTTACTTAGAACATTTGCGTTATTTGACCACTTTGGGATAAAGGAAATGAGCTGTAAACACAAAACATTTATAGCTTTTTCTTAGTTTTTTCCCCCCTTTTTAACGCTTTTTGCACAGACCCAGACAACACCTCAGTGCATGATTTTAGTTAGCATGCTGGCGTTCTGTAAGCGAAAGAGGTGTGACGGACATGATGTGTCCTACAGTGTCAGCCTCTAGTGTGACATTTAACATATGTGTGTACGCTTTACAAACAAAAACAATGGCATAAAATTGCAAAAACAATCATTTACCATCTGTGTTATATGACACGTCCTCTGCTGGGAGGGATAGGAGCTTCCAGACTTAATTTGCGGACATTTTGAGTTGATGTTCTTCTTCGAATTAGCTGCTGATTGCTGCTGGCTGTTTTTTTTTTTTTTTTTTAAATCTTTCCACAGTGGATTATACACATAACACTTTGTCAGACAACACAGCCATCCTGCCCATGGTCCTGTCTGCTGTCTGTTCGTTTTACACAGATGTCCACTGGGGACTATTACTCCCTTCACTGCTAGCTTAAAGGCGATATCACTCTGTCCCCTCCAAATTCGGCAATCGTACATTTTACAAAGGACGATGAGGCGGAATAACCAAATGCCATTCTTTAACTTTGAAATGATGCTGGTAAGATATATAAGAGTGAACCAAAACGGAAAATTGTGGGCTGCACAACCAAAACTATTTAGAGATACTAAAATGCTCCAGAGCTGAGGGGAACTTCACAGTCAGGTGATATTTTTTTGAGATCGTCACTAGAAGCGTCATCTTCCACATTGCACAGTTATTCGATCAAAAATTTGTATAAAAATATTGAGTAAAGCAGCTTTAGGTTTTTGAGATACCTATTTTTCACATTTCTGCTTATAACAAATTTTGCTTACCTCTGCTTTGTTAGAGTGGGGATTCTTAAAAGTAAGTAAAAGTAGTAACGTTTATTTATATAGCACCTCTCACAGATAAAAATCACAAGTGCTTCACATTAAAAAAACAGACAATAAAACAATATAAGTACAAAATAAAAGAGTGGTAATAAACAGCACATAGTAGAAGTAAAAACAGTACAATATACAATATAAAATATAAAAGTTAATAAATTAAATAGATGATGCATTCTAATAAAAAGCCTGTCTAAATAAAAATGTCTGTATGTTTTACAAGTTAAAAAAACTGCACATTAAAACAGCAGTTACTTGCATGTATTGATATCACGTTAGGTAGGGAGAAGTTTTATTTTATTTTTTGTTTGTTTTTTTGATATGGGTACACCAACCTTTAGTTGTTTGAAAAAGCAATGTGCCCTGCAAAAATATAAATAAAATTTATAGGAAAAACTTTTCTTTTCCAGATGCTTTATCTTATTTATTTTACACAGTATATGCAATATCAAAGCTTTCCTCATTTAAGTCACACATATGCTGAGGCAGAGTATGTATATCTAAAGGGTGGGGCTGTGAACCGGAGCTCCCACACCTTAAAACACTAAAGTTTACCTTCCAACTCTCCACCATCCTCCCCCCAACAAACAGAGAGCCAGACGTCTGTCTCCGCCACACAGACATGACTGCAGCCGCACTGTAAAAGGCACCGTGACAACTGCAGCTGATTCCTCCCAGAACGTGTAATTTTCTCATTTAGCTCACGAGCGCTCGGCCCGACACCAATTAGCACAGGGCCCTGACCTCAGATGTCTGTACCCAGAGACATGGCAGGCGAACGACGCACCTCAATCAGCGGCTGGCACCCTCTTTTCTATTTTGCAGCCATCAAATCATCGACATATACATAATTCATACACCTCACATTCGGAGGTTTATTATAACCCCTCTCTAACTCTGAGAGTATGATTATATCTTCAACTTTATAAAAATAGGAGGATGGGCTGTCTCTCTGTGCCATCTCCATATCATCTCTCAAGAACCCTTGTTTTACATAGACTCAGTGACTGTTGTTACAGCCGGCGATCTCAAGACGAGCTTTATGCGTGCCATTTCTACATCACCGTTCAATACCTTGTGATCAAATAAAGCAATTTATGATAGATGTTAATGTAACTGCCTTTTTGCTGTGCTGAAATGAAAAAAAAAACACCTTTTTTACTTTGCCTGGCCTTGTTATGCAATACCAGATCTCACCATAGGGGGGTGGGGTCATACCAAAGTGCTGGTGCTGTCACCCCGTGGCCTTGCAATGTGAGAGACCATGAATGTCAATGAGGAGGGTGTAATGGGCTTTGGGGCTATCTAAATGTGAGGGTAAGATAAGATTAAACTTTGATGACTAGGGAAATTTGAGGTAAAATCAGTGTCTTTTTGTTCAGGTGTATGACGGAGGCAAGTGTATCAGGAAAGAATAATAATAGCATGCAAAATTAACTTTTTATTCTTCCTAAAGATCAAGGTTTTCTTACTGTGAAACTCCATGTAGAACTATAGATTCTCAGTCTTAAAGCTGTGACATGACTTTAGCAATTTTTTTATACATCATAAGCTACAATTAAAGTTCCAGTGCACATCAGGATAAAGGATTGACACTCTTATTGACACTATTATTGGCAGATTACATTTAAAGCAAAAAGGAATAAACTACCCACAGATTTGCTTTTTGTCATTTCATTTTGGGATACACAATATTGGATTTTTTGCCGTTATCCGACATGCGGATATATAACAACTCATTTGGATGATAACCGATACAGATATCATTATATCTACTTTATATTTCCACCTAATTTGAGTGAATATTAAGTCTCCTCTGTAGTGAAATTAACATCATATTATGCCTACTCTTATTGTGATGGACCACAAGCAGACTGAGACATGAAATACAATGCTTTTCTATTAATGTAATGTCCATTCATTGTGCAAAATAAGAATACATGCATTTTCACTTTGTAAATAAAAAAATAATATAACATAAAGATAACGGTTTGTCATATCGCCAGAAATCAGTATGTTGGCCGATTCTGATATTTAATTTTAAAGCCAATATCGGGCAATACTGATGACATGCCGATGTTATTGTGCATCCCTAATTTCATCATTTAATTTTTATTTATCATAGCAAATTTGAGAAAGAAACTTGTAAAATGCATGTTCCTCTACTTTTTAGGATCAATTTGAAGTTTGAAATAATGTTTTACTAATTAAGATTTATGTCTGATATTTTGCAGTATGACCTTTGCGTTTTTTTCCCTACATAGTTTTTTCTGTGTATTTTCTGAGTAATGTATTGATTTGTTGATTGCCAATCATTTTACCACCCAGAATGGCTTAGATGGTTAACCACACCTGCCACCATTGATCTTGTCAACCTTTTGGTTTGCCTATAGGCCTGGCAATATGGCTTTAAAGTAATATCGCAATATTTTTAGGCTATATCACAAAACATCGTATATATCACACTGTTTTGAAATGCCTTCTAATGTTATGTAAACTGCTAAAATACAAAATTATTAAATGAAATACAATTAAATGAATGAAGTGACAATTTATACTCATTGTTTTCGATATAGTCATTTTATATATCACACATGGAACAACGCTGCAATACATCAAGTATATTTGATATACGGTATTGCCCACCCCTAGGTGTGCCTTATGTATGAATATGTGGTTTCAGCCTTTCAAACAATTTGACCTCATGTCGATCCAAGTAGGTCCAAAGCTGTCCTCATAAAACTTACAGGCAAACACAATCCCACAGACCCCCACGATAAAGTGCCCAACTTCACAGCTGAATTAAACATGTTTACAGCCTGGTGCAAAAACAGTTTTGGTCTCTATAGTAAATTTAATTTATAGCTAACAGACTGTCTGCTGATATTGTCTTTAGATTCTAGTCAGATCCACCCCTCTTTCCTCCTCAGCTCCAACCTCTCATCCAAATATGGTCACTTCTGGTTGTGAAAAACCAATATGGCGATGGCCAAAATGCCAAACTCATGGCTCCAAAAAAGCATGTTCCCTTACATCTGGAATATGACTTTTAGGCCAAGTCAACTCTGTAGCACCAAAAAAGCTTTATTTATAATGATATGTTGTGACACATTTTATGAAAAATAGCAATTTCTCAGATTTGGATATTGCACCTGACCATTTTTTGATTTTGATACTGTTTCGATTACCTGTGCAGCCCTACTCGTTTTTGATTTAAACGTAATCTGCTGATAAAATGGTGTCAGTCCTACAGTATATCCTGGTATGCACTTGAATTGCTGGTTTACTGTGGTTTCCCTGCACCAGCTGGCACCAAGGAGAGCAGCACTGCTGTGCACACGGTATTTTCAGTTTTTTTCTCACAATTAGATGAACTTTGGTTGTTTTGTCATTAACCTCTTGCACTCATCTTGTTGTAGAAATTCACGTTTAGTGGACTCACATTATATCTGATTAGGTTCCTGATGCAATTATTTTGATTTAATTTAACGATGTTTGCAGCACTCGTCATGTATACGTGCGCGACAGAGTGTTTACATATGTATATGCATGCATGCAAGTGCGCGTCTGTATATAAGTCCATTTGCACGTGTGCGTGCGTGCTCATGTGTAAGTGTGCAGCATGCACATGTCTCTCCTCCTTGACGTCGTCTGTGCACCCCACCAGGCAGCTCTTGGCCTCCTCCTTTCATTGCTAAGAAACCATCCATTCTGTGTGAGTAATCAGAGCTGTGCCTCCAGGAGCCCAGCCAAGCCTCTCATCCTTGGGCTGCTCAAGAGCTGCTTTAATTAACCATCATACCACAGATGGGATCAATTTTTCCCCCCACCCCCTCTTTCTCGCTCTTTCTCTATGCCTCTCTCTCTCTCCCTTCTATCTCTGCTGCTTCTTTCCTGCACCCTTCTCTCCCATACACAAGCCCCATAATTGCACTGGAACAGTGCCAGCCGCCAGTCGGGCCCCAGACTGCAGGCCTCTCCTCTCCCTCTGTTCTCCTCCTCAGCCCCTGGCCTCACCTGCTCAATACCTTATTAGTGTCAGGATCTGTAGAGAGCCATTGCGGATTAACTAAAGAGATGTGAGATTGATTTCTGCCCCTGCAGATAAAATTGAAGTTTTCTTCTTGTGTGTGTGTGTGTGTGTGTGTGTGTGTGCGCGCGCCTAAGTGCATGTGTGTCAACGAGGGACAGAGAGCGAGAAAGAAAAAGAAAATTTGAAAAGGTTTTTAGTCTGCAACCTGGCTGGAGCATAGGCAACATGCATGTTGTGTGTGTTTGTGCATTACTATTCTCTAGTATGTATGAGGGTTTTTGAAATAAGGGTTTGCTAATTTGCTATTGGAAGACCCACTTGAGCCTCAGCCTCTCTCACAACAAATTAATCCCCGCTCTTGCTTTACCTTCATTGGTTTTCATGTGGCGCTATGAAACCAGACTTGCATCCCTCTGTGTTGCACTGTATCCTAGAGAGAGCTCCCACACACACACACACACACACACACACACACACACACACACACACACACACACACACACACACACACACACACACACACACACACACACACACAGGAAGAAATATGCATGCACAACCACCAATCTGAAAGTCCAATCTCACATTCTAATCTGCCGCAGTAATAGTCACGAGAAATGACCTGTTCTGGGAAATATGTCCACGAAAATAGCGCCCTATTGATTATTCATGGCTTGAGCATGGCTATATGTGTGTCAACAAGGTCTCAGAGGTAGCCAGTTGGGCGAGAGATTAACATCTATTTCAAAGATAGGTGAATTTGTCGTGGAGGAGAGTTGGTGGTGGCGGTGCGTGGAGGGCGGGTTTGTGTGTGTGTGTGTGTGTGTGGGGGGAGATGCAGGGGGTTGGGGGCTGGAGCGAGCTGGAGGGTTGTCTCCTCAGGATTGTGCTGTAATCACAGGCCTCCGTCTGCATGGCACATCTCAAGAGTGGTGTCAGCTGGGCTCTCTTCTGTTTGCTAATAGCAGGGGGTCAGGACTCTCTCACAAAGAGGTGCGTTTGATCCCCAGGTATGGGACACGCAGGGAGAGAGGTGACACGACTGAATACTAACAGGGAGAGCTACACGCCTGCTTATCTTTTATCTGGTGCGCACGCTTTTGATACGTAGATGGTATTTATAGGCAAACAGCTAAGCGGGTTTAGAGCTTGAAAAATGTGCTGTGATAATAATAATCCTAATACTAATAAGCATGCAGCAGATAAGACAGAGATTGTTGCAACAGACCTTGAGCAGCTAAAGAAACTTTTCCAACAAATCCGTCCTGTTCTTGTTGTTGTGTGATGGCAGGTGCATTGCCTTTGTGTGTTACAGCTGCTGATTTGTAGTGCGGTGTTTGTGCGCTTGTATAACAGCCATTGTGGTGGCGGTTGTGTAGCAGTTCATGGGTCCCAGGGCCCAGCTGCCAGAGTGAGGCAGAAGAGTCAGACATCATTGTGGTGTGATTTCCTCCTCTCCTTGCAGATGGAGTGTTTTTGTCAGAGCGAGGGCTACTGTGATTGCCTCTTCGCCACCGGTGTCAGCCCAGGATAATACTGCAGCCGTCCCCCCAGGAACAAAACAGGATCAGCGCAATCCATTTTCTTTTTCTCTGCCAAAATGGAATAATTTCAAAGAGACAATCCCTGGTAGTCTCCAAAGCCCAGGAAAAATCAAAAGACAACCATTATGGCAAAAATAGTGAGAGAGGTGTTCCACCTTTTCCCCTTGGCTCCGCCAAATACCATGCCCAGCTCTAACTAACAAGCACGGCCACAGATAGACAATGAAAGTGGATTGGAGAGCAAAGCTAGCAATCTCACAAAACAGAGCACTAAAGCGATACATGAAAGATGCATGCTCACAGACTGCAGATGAAGAAAACAGTCCCCAGTATGGCCCCCTCGCGTTGGGCGCCACACTCAGATCTTTACATTCAAAATATGGTGGTTTTATCTATGAGTCCATACATCGACAGCAATCCCAGTTCTATGGCAACCTGCCCTTTACAATCCTAATGACACTTCAGCAAAGTGTGGTGGCTGAGAGAGGGCGGGAGCTGGGAGGCTTTCCCTCAGAAAGAGCTGAGAGCATCTTATTGGGAAAAGGGGCTAAGAGTGTTGTTGTGATGCCTGACTCCATATTCTCGGGTCATAGATATTCAAGAACAGCACCTCCCTTTCTATCCTCTCTTCCTGCCGCCATAACACACGAGTCGGGACGCGGAGTCTTATAGTCAGCCACCTGCAAATGAATATCCATGCAGAGATGGAGGCGTGATGGGGCTTGAGCTTGATGGTCTGATGTGTGATAAAGATGGGGACGGGCAGGAAGACTCTCTTCTTCGTGTGTAACAGAAATGATCAAAAGCTGCACTCACCTGTAGCTTTTTCTTTAATAGAAATTACTCTTCACATATTTCTCAAGAACTTGGCACGATGTTTGAGGCTCTGCTATGCACAGGTGCTTGAAGGACAATATCGGAGTAGTTGTCTATTATTGTACAGTGTGAATGAATGAAGAGTGATTGAGTGCAGTACTCCACGCCACCTATATAAAGCAGAAGTATTGCAATGTGAGGGCCGGAGAGTGAGAATGAGAGAGGGAGAGAGAGAGAGCTCTAGAGGCCTAAATGAGGTGAAGGGAAGTGGAAGTGTCCAGTGGGGGGGTCTGCTGCTGTGGGAAGAAGGGGTGGGGGTGGGGAGGGCTTGCTCTACGCAGCGCCTGGGCCAATGCATGAGGGTTTGGGGCTAAGTGTCTCATCAGCATCCAGCTCAGGTGCTGCCAGGGCCCACGCACTAACTATGCCCTGACTTGATTGTAATTGCCTGAATTCAACTCCCGCTGCTCCCTCCTGGCAATATCACAGGCACATTTAACTCCAGAGAGCCTGGGGACCGTGCAGCAGGGCCACAGAGAGCAGCTGACTGCCTCTTGTTGAAGCCTGTGGGCTGCAGGGGGATCCTCTCTTGTGCTATCTGCTTTGTGGGGGAGGGTCACAGGTGCATGCACCCCCCTCCTCTGGGTGTTTGTGAACATGAAACAAGTGCATCGGGCGTACTCCAACAGTGATGGCATGACAGAGGCATTTGCTCTTTTAATGTGGACTTAAGGGGAGTTAAAATATGTCCCCAAGCTGTCCACTTGTTCCTAAACGCTCTTCAGTGCACAACGTGCAGGTTTTGTGTTCATAAAATCCCCAGCAAAGGTTAACTTACTTTTTAAATTTCACCAGTGTACCCACAAGTTTTCAGTGCTATGAAAACCATAAATTATTAAACATTACCTTTAAAATCTCCCCTCAATTGAACCAAAAAAATAAAACAAACACTCTTGTTTCTGTCAGCCTGTGTTTATCATGTCCAATTCAAAGCCAGAGTATGCACTTGATTGCTTCATATTGCCACCTACAGTACTTTTATTTTACACAGAGTTGTGAAAATCATTACCATGCTGTAGTTATGCTAATGTTTGGGGGTTGAAAATTGCTCAAATCTGCTTTCAAAAGAAGAACAAAAGCCCTCCGGATGCTAGAAATAATTGAGTGAAAAACAGGAACAACTTTACAGTAAGTACATTTGGGTTTTTCTCCAAACAGTGCATATGAATTTGGCTCTTAAATTGTAGTTATAGAACATTCAAGCTGCCAAAATTCAAGCCCCTTTGTTTGTGACATTTGTAACTGACAAGGGCATGAATGAAGTACCTCCCTCTCATGCCGACAAAAGCCCTTATTGAAAAACAAGACACAAAATTACAAGCAAAAATAGATTTTTCCAGCTGTAATCTATGTTTTCCAATCGGCCAGCTTTGGAAACTGCAGCAGGGTTAACTTTAAAAAGTTAGCCTGTGGTGCTCCTCATCCTGTGATAATAGGCCTGTCTGTAATGAAGAACAGGCTTGTTGCCAACAGGTGGTCTCTTTAAAAGACCAGAGCCACAGCACTCAGGATGAGGGAAAAAAAACTGCCATGGCAAAATGTGTCAGAATCTAATGTTCTGCAGAGTGAAAAGCCTGTTTTCTGTCTTTTGTTCCCGGCTAGAGATTTAGCCTTGTTCCTCATTGTTCGGGGCACAAACGAGCAACAGTCTTTTTTGACACGGAGCCACAGATGAATAAAGACTGGAGCTGACTAGTCACAGGAAAGAGCTTTCTTTTTGGAGGGCTTGGAGCCCATTAAGAGTTTGTGAGATATGAATGGATATGAATCCTCTCCATCGACCCCACCAAAAAATACAACCGGACCCATAGAAGACAAGGAACACCTCTGTGTCCTTTTAGCACGGTTCCCAAGGACGTTAGAAGAAATCAGGCAGAGGGAAGACTGATTGACAGGCAGGAATTACACAGAGTCAATGAGGAAGTGGCTCTTTGTTAATTTGAAAGGGTACACTATGCCCACCCAACCTTAGAGCACTAACCACTGACACCAGTGTTGACATATTGACTTTATTTTCTTGACATGAGCTGCAGCAAATAACCTGAGCAATTGCAGTGATTACAAATGGCATTATTGTGAGCCAAACTTTACATTTTAGTTAAATTCAAATTCGGAAGCTGCACACATTCATGCAATAAAAAAAAGACAGGATAAAGATAATGAGATATTTAGTGGGCCACTTCATGCTAGTCAGTGTGCTTGGCTCAATGGGCAGATGATGGGTGGATCCCAACGAACGCAGACCACAAAATACAACCTTTTGTCCAACTCCGTAATCCGTTTGTTACACTCAGACCAATTTGTCCTCATTAACCCTCATAAGGGGGCTGTGTCTGAGACAAAAGCTTCCAGGGAACAATGAGCAACCCCTCCCCCTTTCCCCTTCAACATCCATCCACATCGCTGCAGCTCAAGTGCTCCCCTTCCCAGCACAGTGTGGCCTCTTGTTGCCCAGAAGGTTCCAGTCTATGAGCAAGAGACGGACAGATTGAGGTACACCTGAAAGAAAAAAAAATTCCCCATTTCCGCGTTTAGAATGAAACATCTTCCGAAAAAACCCCACAATGCGACGTCTTCTATTGTATTCAGGTCACTCCATCAATCAACTCTGAACTAAATCTTGACGTGACAAACAAAGAGTAACTGCAGAGAAAAGGAGAGGGAGTTACAGTAATTTCCAGAGACGTGAGAAAGTTGTTTCTCTGTTTCTGTTTGTCACACTTGTTGCAGGATTAATTTATAAATGTAATATATTTATTGTCTGTTGCTCCATGAGAAGAAGCACAAAAGAATTGAATTTTGAAGCAACTTTTATTTGCAATTAATTAGTTCATGAGAGTTTAATAAAATGTTGAAAACCCATGTTATTGAGGAAGTTGCTTCTTTATTCTCTCTTTTTTAAAACTTCTCAACAACAGACGGCCGTGGTAGCAAGTGCTTTTATTGAAGTGTTGCTTGTACTGTAATTGAATGTTTCTTTTTTATGCTTCTTCGTATGTCTACTTTTACACTTAAGAATTAAATATTGTACTCTTTACTCCACTGAATTTATTTGACGGCTGTAATTATGATTGTAGTGTTTATATATAATGTTTACTTTTGTTGGGACAAGTATAAAGGCTACCATGAGCCAATTTCACAATCGAATAAAGCATTAATAGCCTCAAATATTTTGCAATCCTGGTCCCTAGAAGTAGGGCAGCACAATTCATCAAAATATTTTTTTGAAAAGGAAATTTGGCCATGTGCAATTTCCAAATCACAGAAGCTGACACTTTTTGATAAAGGTAAAATGTGTCACAATATGCAAACAAATCATATTTCAAACATTAGGGCACATGTTTGATTCAAACCCCAGGAAAAATCAGACATTTTTAAATTTTTTCCCAGTAAAAAAAAGTGCATTTTTTGCTAAAATTGAGACTCCTTTTGCAAAAGCAATATCTGTCAAAGTAATCGTAATATGATTTTTTTAAAATTGTATTAATTTATTAATGTATTTATTGTACATCCTGCAGCCTGAAGTAGAAGGCCCTTTAAACTTGCCACATTTTAAATAGGATTTTACAATTTTGGTGGCTGTGGCTCAGAAGGTAGAGTGGATTGTCCAATATTCAGATGATCAGCAGTTCAATGCCCGTCTCCTTCAGTCAGAACATTGAAGTATCTTTGGGCGAGAGACTGAACCCCAAATTGCTCCCAATGGCTGTTCCATCGGTGTGTGAATATGTACAAAAACTGAATAGCTAGTAGCACCTTGTTTAGCAGCCTCAGCCACCAATGTATGAATGGCTCAATGTGACTTTCAGTGTAAAAGTGATTTGAGCAGTTGTAAGACTAGAAAGGCTCCATACAAGAACATGTCCATTTACGTTTACCATTTACAGTTGCACCTTGAGTTTAAAATGTTCCCAATTTTGATTCATTTTTAGTTTTTGGATGAGATTTTACATAAAACACACAAGTTCATGAAATGCAGTGTTGATTGTTTTTGGCTTGTGACAAATAACTGTGTCTACGTGGTCCCCTCAGCGTCAGATGGCCCCTTTTCTTTGGCACTACATTTTCTCATCCATAGATCTCTTGTAATCTTATGCAGAAGTGCAACTGTGCCACCAGTATGTTACGCGGCAGATCACCTGTTTGTTTCAGACCAAGCGGCAACCTCTGGTGCTAAAAAAAGAAGCTAACACAGAAGTGCCAAAAACTGTAGTTCCTCAAATGGCCACTTGAGGCTGACGCCAGAACGGAGTAAATCACCATAGACTCACATGTTAAAATGCCCAACTGTACAGCAGAAATAAATATGTTTACAAAAAACGATTTTGGTTTCAATGGCTAATTTCCCTATCCATGACAACTGCACGGACATTTTCATATAACTTACCCGTTTACTTTTAAGTAAGGATCAAAATAACGCATAATTAAAGGCGGGTTTGAGCGACAGACTGACTGCTGTCAGATCTACCCCTCACTCCTCCACAGCGCCAACCTCTCATCCAAATATGGTCACTTCTGGCTCAGCAAGATGACAACAGCCGAAATGCCCAACCCAAGGCCTCAAAACATGGATGACGTCACAGCACCAATGTCCATTATTTTTGTAGTGTATGGGTAACACTTTGAGCAGTTCATGGAGGAAACAACAAATACAAGAATATAACAATAAATGGTTACATGCTGCAAAAAGAACATCTTTACGAATCGGAGTTTGAGGAACTTTTGCAGGGGAGATGTGTAGGAATACAGAAGTACCATGGTTAAATAAATGTAGTAATGGAAAGGACTGTCTGATGGCAAGGTAAAGCAGTGGAAATATTCTAAATAAAGTGTACACTTGAACTAATATTGGTTTTTTTTGTCCTTTTTTAGGTGCCTATGATACATTTTGTTGCTGCCCCCGCCCACGGTGGTACATCGCTTAGCAGCCATGGCGGTACTCCTACTTACTTCTCCAAACTGGGGCACACCGACTGCCATCTACTGTAAGTAATACTCTATGAATACATACTCATAACTCTGAATCGCTTCAGTTTTGATCAAAGTCTGCAGTCAATAGTTTGCTAAGTTCTAAAGTTGAAATGAAAACCTTTTCTTTTTAATGTCAAATTTGCTCCATAACTTTATTTTAATCAAATCTTTTAGTTGAATTTATTACTTCTTGCTCGCAGTATCTTAAACTACTCATTTGGATATTTTATTATATATATCTACAGGTGAATCTTTACAATGAAAAAATGTAGTTTTGATAATTATTGCAACAGGTGATATGCTTTCTAAATAGTCTGCATGTTCTCATCTAAAATCATTTATATATCAATACTTTTATTATACAGCTGAGACTTTAGGGTCTAAAAATTAGTAAATGTTTAGTGCTCACTTTAAACATCATAGATGATCCATCTAACTGTCAATAAATATTCACGTTTGCAGGTTTGTGCTTAATGACTCGTCTCTCTGAATAAATCATTTAGGAAGAGCAAAGCCCAGATTTACTGATGAAAAGTCAAAAGAAAAAAAATCATAATTGTTGCTTCAGCCGCTTGCTCTGTTAAAGCTCTGCGCGAATCCTTTTATAAACATGTCACAGTGTCAAACACAGCGGCGTCCCATTTAATGCTGGTTTGTTGGGTCTCCAATATGTTTTCCAAACAGAGTTGCAGTAATCAGGTCATTTGTTATAATGACAACCATTAGGGGTGATCATCGTCACACAGCAGTCAGGCAGATAAATCAGGTGCTCGCTGATTCATCTCAATTACACACACACACACACACACACACACACACACAAATCTACAAGAGCGCACACACTCCCTCCCAGCATTAGAGATTAAAGATGAAAAATGTTAAATGATGAATCAATATTATACTAATTTTCTGTGTTTTAGTTTTAGAAGTAATTTACTGTCTTTTTAATTACTTTTTTGACATATTACACTATGACTCTTTTGTAAATTAGTTTTTATTGTATTCTGTACTATGAATTAAACATGAAGAAATTTGATTACTACTATACTCTGACTTTTTAGGGAATTTTAAGACAGTTATGTGATGCCTATCACATATCATGCTTTGACTTTTTAAGAAATACTTACATACTTACATACTTTTTTATGCAACAGGGTCCCATGTTCAAACCGGCGGGGTCGTACCTTGGGAGAAGGAGCCCGTCAGAGTTTCCATGTTCTTCCCGTGTCAGCGTGGGTTTTGTCCAGGTTCTCTGACTTCCTCCCATGTTCGAAAGACATGCAGGTTAGGTCAATAGTATAATATAGTATAATATACTATGACTATTTTTTATGACATTTTAATAATATACTTTACTATGACATTTCACAACTTTTTTTGTGGCATACTATACTGACTTTTTCTAGCAATTTTATGACATACCATACGATGATTTGTTGTGACTTTTTAAATTAAATTTTTATGTCTTTTATATGTCATTGTAACATCATAGTATATTATGTCAAAAATACCACAAAAAATGTCACAGAAACGTCATAGTATAGTGGTTTGTCAAAAATGTCATGAAAACATAATAGTATTGTATGTCCTTAAAAAATGTTATCAAAACATCATAATATAGCATGTCGTCAAAATATGTCATAAAAACATCATTGTATAGTATGTTGTCAAAAATGTCACAGAAAGGTAATAGTATAGCATATGGTCAGAAATAGTACAAACATTATTTATATTTATAAAAAGAAATAAAGGGAGTTGGGATTGGCTGGAAGAATATTTTATAAAAATTAGAACTAAGTTGTTTCATTATCCTCACTCTGGTATAGTACTGTTCCTCTTAAAAAAAACCCAGACATTTCTATTAAGTTCTTGTGCAACATAAGTAGATAAATCCCTAAAAGAATGAGTATTACAAGAATGCTCTACAATCCTGCCCAATATGGAATAACGCTGCTTTTAAGGCTTCAGGGAATCCATTGTCCAATATTATATGTTATCAACACACTATTAAAGAAATTTCACTAATTGTGGAGAACAGGGAGATTTTACGATCATGAGGAACTTAGAAGATAATTTAAACATACGTTTTTTGCAGTATTCCCAATTAAAATCTTTTTTTTTTCCAAATTTCCCAAAGAATATTTTGACTATAACTATGAGATAGATAAAAAAAAACAAAAACTCAGATTCTTATCATTAGACAGAAGAGTTGACTCAGGTTTATACAAGATGTTGCCCCAGTCTTCCTCATATCCCAACAGTCACAATGGGAACACGATTTGGGGGTCAAATTCACTTCAGCTGAATGGGAGAATATTTGGAGAGACATTAAAACAACATAAAAATCAGTCAAAGGTAGACTTATACAATTAAAAATCCTTCACAGAGCTGGTATCACTCCCTCTAGAATTAAAAAAAAATGGATCCAAATGTTTCAGATCTCTGTTGGCATGAAGGTGGACAAGTGGGAACTTTGTATCATATGCCGTGGCACTGCCCTGCAGTCAAGTCTTTTTGGATTGAGGTGTATCATTTTACTTCAATTATTATGAATATATATTTTTCACCATGTCCAGTTACTTGAGCAAACAGAAGCAATGGAGAGCAGCTGGATAAGAGACAAGTGATGTGTTGTTGTATTTATAAAGAATTCCATCTTAAGTCTGACTTTGAAACGTTTATCTTGTCAAAATGCCTTAAAAAGTCATGTAAAGAGGAGAATCTATGTTTTCCACTCTGTTTAGACAGCCTGAGGCTCCGCAGTGAACGTGATTACATCATCAATTTCTGCGCATTGATTCGCCAGGGAAACCCACGTTGTTCAGCCCTCTGAGCCAATCAGCGAGGTTCCTGAAGGGTTTGTCCCGCCTCCCTTGTCCCGATTGGACGAAACTTTTGACGTCATGTGTCCTTCCCGGAAATTTGAACACACGGAGGGAATACGAGACGAAGTAGGTGTGTTTGTTTACATGAAAACATACCCAAAATAACAGAGTAGCAGGACAGAAAAAAGCAAGACCTGGCTGTCAAAATGACGGTGGACAGCTGAAGAGGCGCTGCAAGCATTTTTTTGAACGAGCGTCCTCGCGACGCTGCAGCTGATGGTCGTCTCAAACAGCTGATGCAGCAGCAGGAGGACAGACAGGACAGCGACTGTTACTGAGTGTAATGTCCCACACTGACTGCGCCTGCTGCTCATGTCCGGATATATCTGCTCACCTCACTGACTTCATGTTGTTTTCTGTGTTTAACAGGAAACTGTGTCTCCAAAACCGAGGGACACGACAGGCGCTCTGCACCGACGCACGGGTAAGATTGGAAGAAAAAAGCTGAATGCAGTGTGCTGAATGGGATCAGAGTGAATACCGGTCGTAGTATCTGTGTTGTGTTTACGCCACAGAGCAGTACTTATTGTACTACTTGTGTTTTCAGCTGCTGGACGCGAGGAGAGCTGTCTCGGCCAAAGAAGAAACGGATATTTGGAGAGGAATAGGACATGACATGATATCAGATGAGGACGCGATGAGGTTGCGTAGTGGGACACCATCAGACAGACCGACACCGCCTGTATATACGACCCTGAAGCAGCAAAGAGACATTTAAAGCGTCTCTGCTATGCTGCTTTTTTTCTTGTTTTTCTAAATAAAGCTTTACTATTTCCAATATGTTCCTGGCAAATGTGTCTTCTCTATTAACCGATGTTGTGAAAGGTTTTTTCAGAGACTGTATAATAACAATAATAATAATAATAATAATTATAATAATAGCAACAACAACAATAATAATAGTAAAAAAGCAAAAATAATAGCAATAATAATAATAACACATTATATTATCATCATTATTATTATTATTATCTGTATAGTAATATTAATGGGAGGGGCAAACCACCATGTCCGAAACTGACCAACGACTGACAGATTTAGTGTCGTTCATATGCGCAGCAGCTGATGTACCTGTCTGCTCTACTGATAAAAGGCTCATCTGACAAAAACTCGACCGATATATGAGTCAGGCCGATAATCCGTGATTTCTGACAGACGTCACTGCCGATACTGGTTTTACCTGTTTCTGGATCACTTTGCCCTATTTTTCAGCCAAAATGATATAAAATTCAATTTTCGTGCTGTAACTTGTTCTGGAATATCACAATCAGTGTCTAAACTATATGAATCTACAGCACAATAATATTTTATGGCATAAATAAAATAAAAATATTTTTATTTTATTTATGCCATAAAATTTCATCATCATATTGTAGAAGAAGTTACAGCACAAAAATTGAGTTATATATCATTTTGGCTGAAAAATAGGGCAAAGTGGTCCAGAAACAGGTAAAACCAGTATCGGCAGTGACGTCTGTCGGAAGTCAAGGTTTATCGGCCTGACTCATATATCGGTCGAGCTTTTGTCAGATGAGGACTGTTGTAGCTAGAGAGACCGAAAGACAGATATATCAGCCCCACCCATTAACAGTACAATAGCAATAATAATTTATTATTATATTAGTATTGCTATTATCATTATCAATGTTATTGCTATTATTATTCTCATCATTGTTATTGCTATTATTATTATCATTATTATTATTATTATTATATTTTTATTATTGTACAGTCACTGAAGACACTTTCACAATATCGGTTGATTGAGAGAAAAGACACATTTGCCAGGAACATATTGAAAATAGTAAAGCTTTATTTAAAAGAAAACTGAAGAAAAAAAGCAATACAGCAGAGTTGTTCTTAATGTTTCTTTGCTGCTTCAGGGTAGTATACAGTCGGTGCCGGTCTGTGTGATGGTGTCCTCACAATCTGCAGCCGATATCATGTCATGTCCTATTCCTCTCCAAATATCCGTTACTTCTTTGGCCGAGACAGCTCTCCTCGCTTCCAGCAGCTGAAAACACAAGTAGTACAATAAGTACTGCTCTGTGGCGTAAACACAACACAGATATTACGACCGGTACTCACCTTAATCCCATCCAGCACACTGCATTCAGCTTTTTTCTTCCAATCTTACCCGTGCGTCGGTGCAGAGCGCCTGTCGTGTCCCTCGGTTTTGGAGACACAGTTTCCTGTTAAACACAGAAAACAACATGAAGTCAGTGAGGTGAGCAGATATATCCGGACATGAGCAGCAGGCGCAGTCAGTGTGGGACATTACACTCAGTAACAGTCGCTGTCCTGTCTGTCCTCCTGCTGCTGCATCAGCTGTTTGAGACGACCATCAGCTGCAGCGTCGCGAGGACGCTCGTTCAAAAAAATGCTTGCAGCGTCTCTTCAGCTGTCCATCGTTATTTTGACAGCCATGTCTTGCTTTTTGATGTCCTGCTACTCTGTTATTTTGGGTTTGTTTTCATGTAAACAAACACACCTACTTCGCCTCGTATTCCCTCCGTGTGTTCAAATTTCCGGGAGGGCGTCGAAAGTTTCGTCCAATCGGGACACAGGAGGCGGGACAACCGCTTCAGGGGCCTCGCTGATTGGCTCAGAGGGCTGAACAACGTGGGTTTCCCTGGCGAATCAATGCGCAGAAATTGATGATGTAATCACGTTCAGTGCGGAGCCTCAGGCTGTCTAAGCATATCTGATATCAGCGGAAAACTTAGATTCTCCACTTTACGTGACTTTCTAAAGTCAGACTTTAGATTGAATCCTTTATAAAAACGACAACACATCGCTCATCTCTTATCCAGCTGCTCTCCATTGCTTCCGTTTTTAGTTTTTCTGGGGGCCTGGTGCCCCAGCCTGACTGCCTTGGTTTGATGTCACCTATTCAATAACTGGGAATGATGGCGGTCTGTTGGCAGCGCTTTTTTTGTATTAATGTTAATTAAACAAATAATTTACATGAAATTTTCATGGGTTGGTCTACAAATGATGTACACTATGATGACGTGGAATTTCTTTTTGGGTCTGGATTACAAAATGGCACCACCAATAGAGATGATAGAGACTAAAATTAGGATATTGTCGTTGAATGTGAGCGGGTTTATTAACCCTGTTCAATGAAGGAAATAATGTCTAAATTAAGGAAGGACAAAGCGTAGATTTTATTTCTACAGGAAACACGCCTTTCTAGACAGGAGCATGAGAAGCGTAGGAGATTTGGTTATCCAAATACTTTTAATAGTTAAGAGCGGAGGTGTGACAATACTTATATCTAACTCACTGAAGAAATACATACTATAAGTGCTAATAAGTAAATATAAAGTACTAAAGAAATCAGTGACAAGGAATAAAGATATACTATTGTAAAAGGAAAACTTGAAAATGAAAAAGTGGCGCTGGTTAGTGTCTATGCCCTACCTAACAGTGACAAGCCTTTTTTCAAAACTCTACTGACAACAGAATTTTGGAAATGGAAGGAACATTAATCTGTGGGGGTGATTTTAACATTGTTATGAACAGTCATTTAGACTCAAACAACAATAAGAAAAATGCCAACCATGTTACAAAAATGATCAAGACAGTATTTAAAGAATTTGGCATAGTTGATATCTGGAGAATTTGCACCCCTCTAGACTACACACATTACTCAGCTGTCCTGAAATTGTACAATTTGGGATTAATATTCATTAGGCCATTAACCTAATTCTGGGCTGTGTCATACCTAGAACGTGTGTAATGTTTACATGTCAACGACAAAATGAAAGACTGAACCACTAAATATGAAATAGGAATTAATGCTTTTTGGTCAGAAATGGCAATCCAGAACTTTTTGTCTCCTCTTTCTTTATTTGTTTGTCTTTGTTATGCTGTTTTTTCCTCTTGTTCTAACACTTTTGTCAAACCAATAAAAAATAAAGTGGTAAAAAAAAGGCACAAAAAAGTCGGAATACAGTGTGCTGTCCAAAATGACCCCAAAACGTCATATTATAGTATGCTGTCAAAAAACACCCAAAGACGTCATCAGCGAAGCAAGGCAGCTTTATTTTTTCAGCACATTTAATACGACAGAGCAATAAAATGTAAAAACATTTTTTGACAAACGATAGTATGACGTTTTCTGTATTTTTTCGACATGCTACATTATAATGTTTTGGAACGTTTTTTCAACATTCTATACTATGACCTGTCTCTACATGTTCTTTTATGTGGTTTTCAGCTGTTTTTGACACGTGTCATTTTTTGACATTTTTCGACGTACTAGTATTGCATTTCATTCAATTTTTCGGTAGGCATTTTAATGGTGTTTTGGCTGTTTTTGCAACATTCAATGCTATGGTGTGTCTTGTCACACCATTTTATGCTGTTTTGAGGGTTTTTTTATGCTGTTTTTGGGACATGTCATGTTTTGACATTTGTGCCATACTATAGCCTTGCCTTTTTGGTAATTTTTTCAACATTTTTTTGTGGCATTTTTGACCGTTTTTACAAGGTTACAATCAAGCTGTTTTATGCTATTTTGAGGTGTTTTCAGCTGTTTTTGGGATGTGTCATATTTTGACATTTTTGCCATACTATAGCCTTGCCTTTTTTTTGGTCATTTTTTTCAACATGCATTTTTATGTTGTTTTTGGTTATTTTTGCAACATTCTATGCTATGGCATGTGTTATCACACTATTTCATGCTGTTTTGAGGTGTTTTTAGCTGTTTTTGGGACGTGTCATATTTTGACATTTTTGCCATACTATAGCCTTGCCTTTTTTTTGGTCATTTTTTTCAACATGCATTTTTCAGGTGTTTTTGGTCGTTTTTGCAACATTCTATGCTATGGCATGTCTTTTCACGCCATTTCATGCTATTTTGAGGTGTTTTCAGCTGTTTCTGGGACGTGTCATATTTTGACATTTTTGCCATACTATAGCCTTGCCTTTTTTTCGGTCATTTTTTTCAACATGCATTTTTATGTTGTTTTTGGTTATTTTTGCAACATTCTATGCTATGGCATGTGTTATCACACTATTTCATGCTGTTTTGAGGTGTTTTTAGCTGTTTTTGGGACGTGTCATATTTTGACATTTTTGCCATACTATAGCCTTGCCTTTTTTTCGGTCATTTTTTCAACATGCATTTTTATGGTGTTTTTGGTCGTTTTGCAAAATTCTATGCTATGGCATGTCTTGTCACGCTTATTTCATGCTGTTTTGAGGTGTTTTCAGCTGTTTTTGGGACGTGTCATATTTTGACATTTTTGCCATACTATAGCCTTGCCTTTTTTTTGGTCATTTTTTTCAACATGCATTTTTATGGTGTTTTTGGTCGTTTTTGCAACATTCTATGCTATGGCATGTGTTTTCACGACATTTCAGTCTATTTTGAGGTGTTTTTAGCTGTTTTTGGGACGTGTCATATTTTGACATTTTTGCCATACTATAGCCTTGCCTTTTTTCGGTCATTTTTTTCAACATGCATTTTTATGGTGTTTTTGGCCCTTTTTGCATCATTCTATGCTATGGCATGTCTTGTCACGCCATTTCATGCTGTTTTGAGGTGTTTTTAGCTGTTTTTGGGACGTGTCATATTTTCACATTTTTGCCATTCTATAGCCTTGCCTTTTTTTTGGTCATTTTTTCAACATGCATTTTTATGGTGTTTTTGGTCGTTTTGCAACATTCTATGCTATGGCATGTCTTGTCACGCCATTTCACTCTATTTTGAGGTGTTTTAGCTGTTTTTGGGACGTGTCATATTTTGACATTTTGCCATACTATAGCCTTGCCTTTTTTTGGTCATTTTTTCAACATGCATTTTTATGGTGTTTTTGGTCGCTTTTGCAACATTCTATGCTATGGCATGTCTTGTCACGCCATTTCACTCTATTTTGAGGTGTTTTTAGCTGTTTTTGGGACGTGTCATATTTTGACATTTTTGCCATACTATAGCCTTGCCTTTTTTTTGGTCATTTTTTTCAACATGCATTTTTATGGTGTTTTTGGTTATTTTTGCAACATTCTATGCTATGGCATGTGTTATCACACTATTTCATGCTGTTTTGAGGTGTTTTTAGCTGTTTTTGGGACGTGTCATATTTTGACATTTTTGCCATACTATAGCCTTGCCTTTTTTCGGTCATTTTTTTCAACATGCATTTTTATGGTGTTTTTGGCCCTTTTTGCAACATTCTATGCTATGGCATTTCTTGTCACGCTATTTCATGCTGTTTTGAGGTGTTTTCAGCTGTTTTGGGGACGTGTCATATTTTGACAATTTTGCCATACTATAGCCTTGCCTTTTTTTTGGTCATTTTTTTCAACATGCATTTTTATGGTGTTTTTGGTCGTTTTGCAACATTCTATGCTATGGCATGTGTTATCACACTATTTCATGCTGTTTTGAGGTGTTTTTAGCTGTTTTTTGGGACGTGTCATATTTTGACATTTTTGCCATACTATAGCCTTGCCTTTTTTCGGTCATTTTTTTCAACATGCATTTTTTTGGTGTTTTTGGTCGTTTTTGCAAAATTCTATGCTATGGCATGTGTTATCACACTATTTCATGCTGTTTTGAGGTGTTTTTAGCTGTTTTTGGGACGTGTCATATTTTGACATTTTTTGCCATACTATAGCCTTGCCTTTTTTTCGGTCATTTTTTTCAACATGCATTTTTCAGGTGTTTTTGGTTATTTTTGCAACATTCTATGCTATGGCATGTCTTGTCACGCCATTTCATGCTGTTTTGAGGTGTTTTTAGCTGTTTTTGGGACGTGTCATATTTTGACATTTTTGCCATACTATAGCCTTGCCTTTTTTTTGTCATTTTTTTTCACATTCATTTTTCAGGTGTTTTTGGTTATTTTTGCAACATTCTATGCTATGGCATGTGTTATCACGCTATTTCATGCTGTTTTGAGGTGTTTTTAGCTGTTTTTGGGACGGGTCATATTTTGACATTTTTGCCATACTATAGCCTTGCCTTTTTTCGGTCATTTTTTTCAACATGCATTTTTATGGTGTTTTTGGCCCTTTTGCATCATTCTATGCTATGGCATGTCTTGTCACGCCATTTCATGCTGTTTTGAGGTGTTTTTAGCTGTTTTTGGGACGTGTCATATTTTGACATTTTTGCCATACTATAGCCTTGCCTTTTTTTTGGTCATTTTTTTCAACATGCATTTTTCAGGTGTTTTTGGTTATTTTTGCAACATTCTATGCTATGGCATGTGTTATCACACTATTTCATGCTGTTTTGAGGTGTTTTTAGCTGTTTTTGGGACGTGTCATATTTTCACATTTTTGCCATACTATAGCCTTGCCTTTTTTTTGGTCATTTTTTTCAACATGCATTTTTATGGTGTTTTTGGTTATTTTGCAACATTCTATGCTATGGCATGTCTTGTCACGCCATTTCACTCTATTTTGAGGTGTTTTTAGCTGTTTTTGGGACGTGTCATATTTTGACATTTTTGCCATACTATAGCCTTGCCTTTTTTTTGGTCATTTTTTTCAACATGCATTTTTATGGTGTTTTTGGTCGTTTTTGCAACATTCTATGCTATGGCATGTCTTGTCACGCCATTTCACTCTATTTTGAGGTGTTTTTAGCTGTTTTTGGGACGTGTCATATTTTGACATTTTTGCCATACTATAGCCTTGCCTTTTTTCGGTCATTTTTTCAACATGCATTTTTATGGTGTTTTTGGCCCTTTTTGCATCATTCTATGCTATGGCATGTCTTTTCACACCATTTCATGCTGTTTTGAGGTGTTTTTAGCTGTTTTTGGGACGTGTCATCTTTTGACATTTTTGCCATACTATAGCCTTGCCTTTTTTCGGTCATTTTTTTCAACATGCATTTTTATGGTGTTTTTGGCCCTTTTTGCATCATTCTATGCTATGGCATGTCTTGTCACGCCATTTCAGTCTATTTTGAGGTGTTTTTAGCTGTTTTTGGGACGTGTCATATTTTGACATTTTTGCCATACTATAGCCTTGCCTTTTTTTTGGTCATTTTTTTCAACATGCATTTTTCAGGTGTTTTTGGTTATTCTTGCAACATTCTATGCTATGGCATGTGTTATCACGCTATTTCATGCTGTTTTGAGGTGTTTTTAGCTGTTTTTGGGACGTGTCATATTTTGACATTTTTGCCATACTATAGCCTTGCCTTTTTTCGGTCATTTTTTTCAACATGCATTTTTATGGTGTTTTTGGTCGTTTTTGCAACATTCTATGCTATGGCATGTCTTGTCACGCCATTTCACTCTATTTTGAGGTGTTTTTAGCTGTTTTTGGGACGTGTCATATTTTGACATTTTTGCCATACTATAGCCTTGCCTTTTTTTTGGTCATTTTTTTCAACATGCATTTTTCAGGTGTTTTTGGTTATTCTTGCAACATTCTATGCTATGGCATGTGTTAT
The DNA here is from genome assembly GCF_026936395.1 of Plectropomus leopardus. Classification (NCBI taxonomy): domain Eukaryota; kingdom Metazoa; phylum Chordata; class Actinopteri; order Perciformes; family Serranidae; genus Plectropomus; species Plectropomus leopardus. The sequence goes on from NC_142189.1 coordinate 8,971,741, forward strand.
CACGCTATTTCATGCTGTTTTGAGGTGTTTTTAGCTGTTTTTGGGACGTGTCATATTTTGACATTTTTGCCATACTATAGCCTTGCCTTTTTTTTGGTCATTTTTTTCAACATGCATTTTTATGGTGTTTTTGGTCGTTTTTGCAACATTCTATGCTATGGCATGTCTTGTCACGCCATTTCACTCTATTTTGAGGTGTTTTTAGCTGTTTTTGGGACGTGTCATATTTTGACATTTTTGCCATACTATAGCCTTGCCTTTTTTTCGGTCATTTTTTTCAACATGCATTTTTATGTTGTTTTTGGTTATTTTTGCAACATTCTATGCTATGGCATGTGTTATCACACTATTTCATGCTGTTTTGAGGTGTTTTTAGCTGTTTTTGGGACGTGTCATATTTTGACATTTTTGCCATACTATAGCCTTGCCTTTTTTTCGGTCATTTTTTTCAACATGCATTTTTATGGTGTTTTCGGTCGTTTTTGCAAAATTCTATGCTATGGCATGTCTTGTCACGCTATTTCATGCTGTTTTGAGGTGTTTTCAGCTGTTTTTGGGACGTGTCATATTTTGACATTTTTGCCATACTATAGCCTTGCCTTTTTTTTGGTCATTTTTTTCAACATGCATTTTTATGGTGTTTTTGGTCGTTTTTGCAACATTCTATGCTATGGCATGTGTTTTCACGACATTTCAGTCTATTTTGAGGTGTTTTCAGCTGTTTTTGGGACGTGTCATATTTTGACATTTTTGCCATACTATAGCCTTGCCTTTTTTCGGTCATTTTTTTCAACATGCATTTTTATGGTGTTTTTGGCCCTTTTTGCATCATTCTATGCTATGGCATGTCTTGTCACGCCATTTCATGCTGTTTTGAGGTGTTTTTAGCTGTTTTTGGGACGTGTCATATTTTCACATTTTTGCCATACTATAGCCTTGCCTTTTTTTTGGTCATTTTTTTCAACATGCATTTTTATGGTGTTTTTGGTCGTTTTTGCAACATTCTATGCTATGGCATGTCTTGTCACGCCATTTCACTCTATTTTGAGGTGTTTTTAGCTGTTTTTGGGACGTGTCATATTTTGACATTTTTGCCATACTATAGCCTTGCCTTTTTTTTGGTCATTTTTTTCAACATGCATTTTTATGGTGTTTTTGGTCGTTTTTGCAACATTCTATGCTATGGCATGTCTTGTCACGCCATTTCACTCTATTTTGAGGTGTTTTTAGCTGTTTTTGGGACGTGTCATATTTTGACATTTTGCCATACTATAGCCTTGCCTTTTTTGGTCATTTTTTCAACATGCATTTTTATGTTGTTTTTGGTTATTTTTGCAACATTCTATGCTATGGCATGTGTTATCACACTATTTCATGCTGTTTTGAGGTGTTTTTAGCTGTTTTTGGGACGTGTCATATTTTGACATTTTTGCCATACTATAGCCTTGCCTTTTTTTCGGTCATTTTTTTCAACATGCATTTTTATGGTGTTTTTGGCCCTTTTTGCAACATTCTATGCTATGGCATTTCTTGTCACGCTATTTCATGCTGTTTTGAGGTGTTTTCAGCTGTTTTGGGGACGTGTCATATTTTGACAATTTTGCCATACTATAGCCTTGCCTTTTTTTTGGTCATTTTTTTCAACATGCATTTTTATGGTGTTTTTGGTCGTTTTTGCAACATTCTATGCTATGGCATGTGTTATCACACTATTTCATGCTGTTTTGAGGTGTTTTTAGCTGTTTTTGGGACGTGTCATATTTTGACATTTTTGCCATACTATAGCCTTGCCTTTTTTTCGGTCATTTTTTTCAACATGCATTTTTATGGTGTTTTTGGTCGTTTTTGCAAAATTCTATGCTATGGCATGTGTTATCACGCTATTTCATGCTGTTTTGAGGTGTTTTTAGCTGTTTTTGGGACGTGTCATATTTTGACATTTTTGCCATACTATAGCCTTGCCTTTTTTCGGTCATTTTTTTCAACATGCATTTTTCAGGTGTTTTTGGTTATTTTTGCAACATTCTATGCTATGGCATGTGTTATCACGCTATTTCATGCTGTTTTGAGGTGTTTTTAGCTGTTTTTGGGACGGGTCATATTTTGACATTTTTGCCATACTATAGCCTTGCCTTTTTTCGGTCATTTTTTTCAACATGCATTTTTATGGTGTTTTTGGCCCTTTTTGCATCATTCTATGCTATGGCATGTCTTGTCACGCCATTTCATGCTGTTTTGAGGTGTTTTTAGCTGTTTTTGGGACGTGTCATATTTTGACATTTTTGCCATACTATAGCCTTGCCTTTTTTTTGGTCATTTTTTTCAACATGCATTTTTCAGGTGTTTTTGGTTATTTTTGCAACATTCTATGCTATGGCATGTGTTATCACGCTATTTCATGCTGTTTTGAGGTGTTTTTAGCTGTTTTTGGGACGGGTCATATTTTGACATTTTTGCCATACTATAGCCTTGCCTTTTTTCGGTCATTTTTTTCAACATGCATTTTTATGGTGTTTTTGGCCCTTTTTGCATCATTCTATGCTATGGCATGTCTTGTCACGCCATTTCATGCTGTTTTGAGGTGTTTTTAGCTGTTTTTGGGACGTGTCATATTTTGACATTTTGCCATACTATAGCCTTGCCTTTTTTTTGGTCATTTTTTTCAACATGCATTTTTCAGGTGTTTTTGGTTATTTTTGCAACATTCTATGCTATGGCATGTGTTATCACACTATTTCATGCTGTTTTGAGGTGTTTTTAGCTGTTTTTGGGACGTGTCATATTTTCACATTTTTGCCATACTATAGCCTTGCCTTTTTTTTGGTCATTTTTTTCAACATGCATTTTTATGGTGTTTTTGGTCGTTTTTGCAACATTCTATGCTATGGCATGTCTTGTCACGCCATTTCACTCTATTTTGAGGTGTTTTTAGCTGTTTTTGGGACGTGTCATATTTTGACATTTTTGCCATACTATAGCCTTGCCTTTTTTTTGGTCATTTTTTTCAACATGCATTTTTATGGTGTTTTTGGTCGTTTTTGCAACATTCTATGCTATGGCATGTCTTGTCACGCCATTTCACTCTATTTTGAGGTGTTTTTAGCTGTTTTTGGGACGTGTCATATTTTGACATTTTTGCCATACTATAGCCTTGCCTTTTTTCGGTCATTTTTTTCAACATGCATTTTATGGTGTTTTTGGCCCTTTTGCATCATTCTATGCTATGGCATGTCTTTTCACACCATTTCATGCTGTTTTGAGGTGTTTTTAGCTGTTTTGGGACGTGTCATCTTTTGACATTTTGCCATACTATAGCCTTGCCTTTTTTCGGTCATTTTTTTCAACATGCATTTTTATGGTGTTTTTGGCCCTTTTTGCATCATTCTATGCTATGGCATGTCTTGTCACGCCATTTCAGTCTATTTTGAGGTGTTTTTAGCTGTTTTTGGGACGTGTCATATTTTGACATTTTTGCCATACTATAGCCTTGCCTTTTTTTTGGTCATTTTTTTCAACATGCATTTTTCAGGTGTTTTTGGTTATTTTTGCAACATTCTATGCTATGGCATGTGTTATCACGCTATTTCATGCTGTTTTGAGGTGTTTTTAGCTGTTTTTGGGACGTGTCATATTTTGACATTTTTGCCATACTATAGCCTTGCCTTTTTTTTGGTCATTTTTTTCAACATGCATTTTTATGGTGTTTTTGGTCGTTTTTGCAACATTCTATGCTATGGCATGTCTTGTCACGCCATTTCACTCTATTTTGAGGTGTTTTTAGCTGTTTTTGGGACGTGTCATATTTTGACATTTTGCCATACTATAGCCTTGCCTTTTTTTGGTCATTTTTTCAACATGCATTTTTCAGGTGTTTTGGTTATTCTTGCAACATTCTATGCTATGGCATGTGTTATCACGCTATTTCATGCTGTTTTGAGGTGTTTTTAGCTGTTTTTGGGACGTGTCATATTTTGACATTTTGCCATACTATAGCCTTGCCTTTTTTTGGTCATTTTTTTCAACATGCATTTTTCTGGTGTTTTTGGTTATTTTTGCAACATTCTATGCTATGGCATGTGTTATCACGCTATTTCATGCTGTTTTGAGGTGTTTTTAGCTGTTTTTGGGACGTGTCATATTTTGACATTTTTGCCATACTATAGCCTTGCCTTTTTTTTGGTCATTTTTTTCAACATGCATTTTTATGGTGTTTTTGGCCCTTTTTGCATCATTCTATGCTATGGCATGTCTTGTCACGCCATTTCATGCTGTTTTGAGGTGTTTTTAGCTGTTTTTGGGACGTGTCATATTTTGACATTTTTGCCATACTATAGCCTTGCCTTTTTTTTGGTCATTTTTTTCAACATGCATTTTTCAGGTGTTTTTGGTTATTTTTGCAACATTCTATGCTATGGCATGTGTTATCACACTATTTCATGCTGTTTTGAGGTGTTTTTAGCTGTTTTTTGGGGACGTGTCATATTTTCACATTTTGCCATACTATAGCCTTGCCTTTTTTGGTCATTTTTTCAACATGCATTTTTATGGTGTTTTTGGTCGTTTTGCAACATTCTATGCTATGGCATGTCTTGTCACGCCATTTCACTCTATTTTGAGGTGTTTTAGCTGTTTTTTGGACGTGTCATATTTTCACATTTTGCCATACTATAGCCTTGCCTTTTTTGGTCATTTTTTTCAACATGCATTTTTATGGTGTTTTTGGTCGTTTTTGCAAAATTCTATGCTATGGCATGTCTTGTCACGCCATTTCCCTCTATTTTGAGGTGTTTTTAGCTGTTTTTGGGACGTGTCATACTTTGACATTTTGCCATACTATAGCCTTGCCTTTTTTCGGTCATTTTTTTCAACATGCATTTTTATGGTGTTTTTGGCCCTTTTTGCATCATTCTATGCTATGGCATGTCTTTTCACACCATTTCATGCTGTTTTGAGGTGTTTTTAGCTGTTTTTGGGACGTGTCATCTTTTGACATTTTTGCCATACTATAGCCTTGCCTTTTTTTCGGTCATTTTTTTCAACATGCATTTTTATGGTGTTTTTGGCCCTTTTTGCATCATTCTATGCTATGGCATGTCTTGTCACGCCATTTCAGTCTATTTTGAGGTGTTTTTAGCTGTTTTTTGGGACGTGTCATATTTTGACATTTTGCCATACTATAGCCTTGCCTTTTTTGGTCATTTTTTCAACATGCATTTTTCAGGTGTTTTTGGTTATTCTTGCAACATTCTATGCTATGGCATGTGTTATCACGCTATTTCATGCTGTTTTGAGGTGTTTTTAGCTGTTTTTGGGACGTGTCATATTTTGACATTTTTGCCATACTATAGCCTTGCCTTTTTTTTGGTCATTTTTTCAACATGCATTTTTATGGTGTTTTTGGTCGTTTTTGCAACATTCTATGCTATGGCATGTCTTGTCACGCCATTTCACTCTATTTTGAGGTGTTTTTAGCTGTTTTTGGGACGTGTCATATTTTGACATTTTTGCCATACTATAGCCTTGCCTTTTTTTTGGTCATTTTTTTCAACATGCATTTTTCAGGTGTTTTTGGTTATTCTTGCAACATTCTATGCTATGGCATGTGTTATCACGCTATTTCATGCTGTTTTGAGGTGTTTTTAGCTGTTTTTGGGACGTGTCATATTTTGACATTTTTGCCATACTATAGCCTTGCCTTTTTTTGGTCATTTTTTCAACATGCATTTTTATGGTGTTTTTGGTCGTTTTGCAACATTCTATGCTATGGCATGTCTTGTCACGCCATTTCACTCTATTTTGAGGTGTTTTTAGCTGTTTTTGGGACGTGTCATATTTTGACATTTTGCCATACTATAGCCTTGCCTTTTTTGGTCATTTTTTTCAACATGCATTTTTATGGTGTTTTTGGCCCTTTTTGCAACATTCTATGCTATGGCATTTCTTGTCACGCTATTTCATGCTGTTTTGAGGTGTTTTCAGCTGTTTTGGGGACGTGTCATATTTTGACAATTTTGCCATACTATAGCCTTGCCTTTTTTTTGGTCATTTTTTTCAACATGCATTTTTATGGTGTTTTTGGTCGTTTTTGCAACATTCTATGCTATGGCATGTGTTATCACACTATTTCATGCTGTTTTGAGGTGTTTTTAGCTGTTTTTGGGACGTGTCATATTTTGACATTTTTGCCATACTATAGCCTTGCCTTTTTTTCGGTCATTTTTTTCAACATGCATTTTTATGGTGTTTTTGGTCGTTTTTGCAAAATTCTATGCTATGGCATGTCTTGTCACGCCATTTCCCTCTATTTTGAGGTGTTTTTAGCTGTTTTTGGGACGTGTCATACTTTGACATTTTGCCATACTATAGCCTTGCCTTTTTTTGGTCATTTTTTTCAACATGCATTTTTCAGGTGTTTTTGGTTATTTTTGCAACATTCTATGCTATGGCATGTGTTATCACGCTATTTCATGCTGTTTTGAGGTGTTTTTAGCTGTTTTTGGGACGGGTCATATTTTGACATTTTTGCCATACTATAGCCTTGCCTTTTTTCGGTCATTTTTTTCAACATGCATTTTTATGGTGTTTTTGGTCGTTTTTGCAACATTCTATGCTATGGCATGTCTTTTCACAACATTTCAGTCTATTTTGAGGTGTTTTTAGCTGTTTTTGGGACGTGTCATATTTTGACATTTTTGCCATACTATAGCCTTGCCTTTTTTCGGTCATTTTTTTCAACATGCATTTTTATGGTGTTTTTGGTCGTTTTTGCAACATTCTATGCTATGGCATGTCTTTTCACAACATTTCAGTCTATTTTGAGGTGTTTTTAGCTGTTTTTGGGACGTGTCATATTTTGACATTTTTGCCATACTATAGCCTTGCCTTTTTTTCGGTCATTTTTTTCAACATGCATTTTTATGGTGTTTTTGGTCGTTTTTGCAAAATTCTATGCTATGGCATGTGTTATCACACTATTTCATGCTGTTTTGAGGTGTTTTTAGCTGTTTTTGGGACGTGTCATATTTTGACATTTTTTGCCATACTATAGCCTTGCCTTTTTTTCGGTCATTTTTTTCAACATGCATTTTTCAGGTGTTTTTGGTTATTTTTGCAACATTCTATGCTATGGCATGTGTTATCACGCTATTTCATGCTGTTTTGAGGTGTTTTTAGCTGTTTTTGGGACGGGTCATATTTTGACATTTTTGCCATACTATAGCCTTGCCTTTTTTCGGTCATTTTTTTCAACATGCATTTTTATGGTGTTTTTGGCCCTTGTTGCATCATTCTATGCTATGGCATGTCTTGTCACGCCATTTCATGCTGTTTTGAGGTGTTTTTAGCTGTTTTTGGGACGTGTCATATTTTGACATTTTTGCCATACTATAGCCTTGCCTTTTTTTTGGTCATTTTTTTCAACATGCATTTTTCAGGTGTTTTTGGTTATTTTTGCAACATTCTATGCTATGGCATGTGTTATCACGCTATTTCATGCTGTTTTGAGGTGTTTTTAGCTGTTTTTGGGACGGGTCATATTTTGACATTTTTGCCATACTATAGCCTTGCCTTTTTTCGGTCATTTTTTTCAACATGCATTTTTATGGTGTTTTTGGCCCTTTTTGCATCATTCTATGCTATGGCATGTCTTGTCACGCCATTTCATGCTGTTTTGAGGTGTTTTTAGCTGTTTTTGGGACGTGTCATATTTTGACATTTTTGCCATACTATAGCCTTGCCTTTTTTTTGGTCATTTTTTTCAACATGCATTTTTCAGGTGTTTTTGGTTATTTTTGCAACATTCTATGCTATGGCATGTGTTATCACACTATTTCATGCTGTTTTGAGGTGTTTTTAGCTGTTTTTGGGACGTGTCATATTTTGACATTTTGCCATACTATAGCCTTGCCTTTTTTGGTCATTTTTTCAACATGCATTTTTATGGTGTTTTTGGTCGTTTTGCAACATTCTATGCTATGGCATGTCTTGTCACGCCATTTCACTCTATTTTGAGGTGTTTTTAGCTGTTTTTGGGACGTGTCATATTTTGACATTTTGCCATACTATAGCCTTGCCTTTTTTTTGGTCATTTTTTTCAACATGCATTTTTATGGTGTTTTTGGTCGTTTTTGCAACATTCTATGCTATGGCATGTGTTTTCACGACATTTCAGTCTATTTTGAGGTGTTTTCAGCTGTTTTTGGGACGTGTCATATTTTGACATTTTTGCCATACTATAGCCTTGCCTTTTTTCGGTCATTTTTTTCAACATGCATTTTTATGGTGTTTTTGGCCCTTTTTGCATCATTCTATGCTATGGCATGTCTTTTCACACCATTTCATGCTGTTTTGAGGTGTTTTTAGCTTTTTTTGGGACGTGTCATCTTTTGACATTTTGCCATACTATAGCCTTGCCTTTTTTGGTCATTTTTTCAACATGCATTTTTATGGTGTTTTTGGCCCTTTTGCATCATTCTATGCTATGGCATGTCTTGTCACGCCATTTCAGTCTATTTTGAGGTGTTTTAGCTGTTTTTGGGACGTGTCATATTTTGACATTTTGCCATACTATAGCCTTGCCTTTTTTGGTCATTTTTTCAACATGCATTTTTCAGGTGTTTTTGGTTATTCTTGCAACATTCTATGCTATGGCATGTGTTATCACGCTATTTCATGCTGTTTTGAGGTGTTTTAGCTGTTTTTTGGGACGTGTCATATTTTGACATTTTGCCATACTATAGCCTTGCCTTTTTTGGTCATTTTTTTCAACATGCATTTTATGGTGTTTTTGGTCGTTTTTGCAACATTCTATGCTATGGCATGTCTTGTCACGCCATTTCACTCTATTTTGAGGTGTTTTTAGCTGTTTTTGGGACGTGTCATATTTTGACATTTTTGCCATACTATAGCCTTGCCTTTTTTTCGGTCATTTTTTTCAACATGCATTTTTATGGTGTTTTTGGCCCTTTTTGCAACATTCTATGCTATGGCATTTCTTGTCACGCTATTTCATGCTGTTTTGAGGTGTTTTCAGCTGTTTTGGGGACGTGTCATATTTTGACATTTTTGCCATACTATAGCCTTGCCTTTTTTTCGGTCATTTTTTTCAACATGCATTTTTATGGTGTTTTTGGTCGTTTTTGCAAAATTCTATGCTATGGCATGTCTTGTCACGCCATTTCCCTCTATTTTGAGGTGTTTTTAGCTGTTTTTGGGACGTGTCATACTTTGACATTTTTGCCATACTATAGCCTTGCCTTTTTTTTGGTCATTTTTTTCAACATGCATTTTTCAGGTGTTTTTGGTTATTTTGCAACATTCTATGCTATGGCATGTGTTATCACGCTATTTCATGCTGTTTTGAGGTGTTTTAGCTGTTTTTGGGACGTGTCATATTTTGACATTTTTTGCCATACTATAGCCTTGCCTTTTTTTGGGTCATTTTTTCAACATGCATTTTATGGTGTTTTTGGTGCGTTTTGCAACATTCTATGCTATGGCATGTCTTTTCACAACATTTCAGTCTATTTTGAGGTGTTTTTAGCTGTTTTTGGGACGTGTCATATTTTGACATTTTTGCCATACTATAGCCTTGCCTTTTTTCGGTCATTTTTTTCAACATGCATTTTTATGGTGTTTTTGGTCGTTTTTGCAACATTCTATGCTATGGCATGTCTTTTCACAACATTTCAGTCTATTTTGAGGTGTTTTTAGCTGTTTTTGGGACGTGTCATATTTTGACATTTTTGCCATACTATAGCCTTGCCTTTTTTTCGGTCATTTTTTTCAACATGCATTTTTATGTTGTTTTTGGTTATTTTTGCAACATTCTATGCTATGGCATGTGTTATCACACTATTTCATGCTGTTTTGAGGTGTTTTTAGCTGTTTTTGGGACGTGTCATATTTTGACATTTTTGCCATACTATAGCCTTGCCTTTTTTCGGTCATTTTTTTCAACATGCATTTTTATGGTGTTTTTGGCCCTTTTTGCATCATTCTATGCTATGGCATGTCTTGTCACGCCATTTCATGCTGTTTTGAGGTGTTTTTAGCTGTTTTTGGGACGTGTCATATTTTGACATTTTTGCCATACTATAGCCTTGCCTTTTTTTTGGTCATTTTTTTCAACATGCATTTTTATGGTGTTTTTGGTTATTTTTGCAACATTCTATGCTATGGCATGTGTTATCACACTATTTCATGCTGTTTTGAGGTGTTTTTAGCTGTTTTTGGGACGTGTCATATTTTGACATTTTTGCCACACTATAGCCTTGCCTTTTTTGGTCATTTTTTCAACATGCATTTTTATGGTGTTTTTGGCCCTTTTTGCAACATTCTATGCTATGGCATTTCTTGTCACGCTATTTCAGTCTATTTTGAGGTGTTTTCAGCTGTTTTTGGGAGGTGTCATATTTTGACATTTTTGCCATACTATAGCCTTGCCTTTTTTCGGTCATGTTTTTCAACATGCATTTTTATGGTGTTGTTGGCCCTTTTTGCATCATTCTATGCTATGGCATTTCTTGTCACGCTATTTCATGCTGTTTTGAGGTGTTTTTAGCTGTTTTTGGGACGGGTCATATTTTGACATTTTTGCCATACTATAGCCTTGCCTTTTTTCGGTCATTTTTTTCAACATGCATTTTTATGGTGTTTTTGGTCGTTTTTGCAAAATTCCATGCTATGGCATGTCTTGTCACGCCATTTCACTCTATTTTGAGGTGTTTTTAGCTGTTTTTGGGACGTGTCATATTTTGACATTTTTGCCATACTATAGCCTTGCCTTTTTTTTGGTCATTTTTTTCAACATGCATTTTTCAGGTGTTTTTGGTTATTTTTGCAACATTCTATGCTATGGCATGTGTTATCACACTATTTCATGCTGTTTTGAGGTGTTTTTAGCTGTTTTTGGGACGTGTCATATTTTGACATTTTTGCCATACTATAGCCTTGCCTTTTTTTCGGTCATTTTTTTCAACATGCATTTTTTATGGTGTTTTGGCCCTTTTGCAACATTCTATGCTATGGCATTTCTTGTCACGCTATTTCAGTCTATTTTGAGGTGTTTTCAGCTGTTTTTGGGAGGTGTCATATTTTGACATTTTGCCATACTATAGCCTTGCCTTTTTTAGGTCATTTTTTCAACATGCATTTTTCTGGTGTTTTTGGTCCTTTTTGCATCATTCTATGCTATGGCATGTCTTGTCACGCCATTTCATGCTGTTTTGAGGTGTTTTTAGCTGTTTTTGGGACGTGTCATATTTTGACATTTTTGCCATACTATAGCCTTGCCTTTTTTTTGGTCATTTTTTTCAACATGCATTTTTATGGTGTTTTTGGTTATTTTTGCAACATTCTATGCTATGGCATGTGTTATCACACTATTTCATGCTGTTTTGAGGTGTTTTTAGCTGTTTTTGGGACGTGTCATATTTTGACATTTTTGCCACACTATAGCCTTGCCTTTTTTTCGGTCATTTTTTTCAACATGCATTTTTATGGTGTTTTTGGCCCTTTTTGCAACATTCTATGCTATGGCATTTCTTGTCACGCTATTTCAGTCTATTTTGAGGTGTTTTCAGCTGTTTTTGGGAGGTGTCATATTTTGACATTTTTGCCATACTATAGCCTTGCCTTTTTTCGGTCATGTTTTTCAACATGCATTTTTATGGTGTTGTTGGCCCTTTTTGCATCATTCTATGCTATGGCATTTCTTGTCACGCTATTTCATGCTGTTTTGAGGTGTTTTTAGCTGTTTTTGGGACGGGTCATATTTTGACATTTTGCCATACTATAGCCTTGCCTTTTTTTAGGTCATTTTTTCAACATGCATTTTTATGGTGTTTTTGGTCGTTTTGCAACATTCCATGCTATGGCATGTCTTGTCACATATTTCACTCTATTTTGAGGTGTTTTAGCTGTTTTTGGGACGTGTCATATTTTGACATTTTTGCCATACTATAGCCTTGCCTTTTTTGGTCATTTTTCAACATGCATTTTTCAGGTGTTTTGGTTATTTTTGCAACATTCTATGCTATGGCATGTGTTATCACACTATTTCATGCTGTTTTGAGGTGTTTTTAGCTGTTTTTGGGACGTGTCATATTTTGACATTTTTGCCATACTATAGCCTTGCCTTTTTTTCGGTCATTTTTTTCAACATGCATTTTTATGGTGTTTTTGGCCCTTTTTGCAACATTCTATGCTATGGCATTTCTTGTCACGCTATTTCAGTCTATTTTGAGGTGTTTTCAGCTGTTTTTGGGAGGTGTCATATTTTGACATTTTTGCCATACTATAGCCTTGCCTTTTTTCGGTCATGTTTTTCAACATGCATTTTTATGGTGTTTTTGGCCCTTTTTGCATCATTCTATGCTATGGCATTTCTTGTCACGCTATTTCATGCTGTTTTGAGGTGTTTTAGCTGTTTTAGGACGTGTCATATTTTGACATTTTGCCATACTATAGCCTTGCCTTTTTTGGTCATTTTTTCAACATGCATTTTTTATGGTGTTTTTGGCCCTTTTGCATCATTCTATGCTATGGCATGTCTTGTCACGCCATTTCATGCTGTTTTGAGGTGTTTTAGCTGTTTTTGGGGACGTGTCATATTTTGACATTTTGCCATACTATAGCCTTGCCTTTTTTTTTGGTCATTTTTCAACATGCATTTTTATGGTGTTTTTGGTCTTTTTTGCAACATTCTATGCTATGGCATGTCTTTTCACGCCATTTCATGCTATTTTGAGGTGTTTTCAGCTGTTTCTGGGACGTGTCATATTTTGACATTTTTGCCATACTATAGCCTTGCCTTTTTTTTGGTCATTTTTTTCAACATGCATTTTTCAGGTGTTTTTGGTTATTCTTGCAACATTCTATGCTATGGCATGTGTTATCACACTATTTCATGCTGTTTTGAGGTGTTTTTAGCTGTTTTTGGGACGTGTCATCTTTTGACATTTTTGCCATACTATAGCCTTGCCTTTTTTTTGGTCATTTTTTTCAACATGCATTTTTATGGTGTTTTGGTTATTTTTGCAACATTCTATGCTATGGCATGTCTTATATTTCATGCTGTTTTGAGGTGTTTTAGCTGTTTTTGGGACGTGTCATATTTTGACATTTTGCCATACTATAGCCTTGCCTTTTTTGGTCATTTTTTCAACATGCATTTTATATGGTGTTTTTGGTCGTTTTGCAACATTCTATGCTATGGCATGTCTTGTCACGCCATTTCATGCTGTTTTGAGGTGTTTTAGCTGTTTTTGGGAGGTGTCATATTTTGACATTTTTGCCATACTATAGCCTTGCCTTTTTTCGGTCATTTTTTTCAACATGCATTTTTATGTTGTTTTTGGTTATTTTTGCAACATTCTATGCTATGGCATGTGTTATCACACTATTTCATGCTGTTTTGAGGTGTTTTTAGCTTTTTTTGGGACGTGTCATATTTTGACATTTTTGCCATACTATAGCCTTGCCTTTTTTTTGGTCATTTTTTTCAACATGCATTTTTATGGTGTTTTTGGCCCTTTTTGCATCATTCTATGCTATGGCATGTGTTTTCACGACATTTCAGTCTATTTTGAGGTGTTTTTAGCTGTTTTTGGGACGTGTCATATTTTGACATTTTTGCCATACTATAGCCTTGCCTTTTTTCGGTCATTTTTTTCAACATGCATTTTTATGGTGTTTTTGGTCGTTTTTGCAACATTCTATGCTATGGCATGTCTTGTCACGCCATTTCATGCTGTTTTGAGGTGTTTTTAGCTGTTTTTGGGACGTGTCATATTTTGACATTTTTGCCATACTATAGCCTTGCCTTTTTTTTGGTCATTTTTTTCAACATGCATTTTTATGGTGTTTTTGGTCATTTTTGCAACATTCTATGCTATGGCATGTCTTTTCACGCCATTTCACTCTATTTTGAGGTGTTTTTAGCCTTTTTTGGGACGTGTCATATTTTGACATTTTTGCCATACTATAGCCTTGCCTTTTTGCGGTCATTTTTTTCAACATGCATTTTTATGGTGTTTTTGGCCCTTTTTGCAACATTCTATGCTATGGCATGTGTTATCACGCTATTTCATGCTATTTTGAGGTGTTTTCAGCTTTTTCTGGGACGTGTCATATTTTGACATTTTTGCCATACTATAGCCTTGCCTTTTTTTCGGTCATTTTTTTCAACATGCATTTTTATGGTGTTTTTGGTCGTTTTTGCAACATTCTATGCTATGGCATGTCTTTTCACGCCATTTCATGCTATTTTGAGGTGTTTTCAGCTGTTTTGGGGATGGGTCATATTTTGACATTTTTGCCATACTATAGCCTTGCCTTTTTTTCGGTCATTTTTTTCAACATGCATTTTTATGGTGTTTTTGGCCCTTTTTGCATCATTCTATGCTATGGCATGTCTTGTCACGCTATTTCATGCTGTTTTGAGGTGTTTTTAGCTGTTTTTGGGACGTGTCATATTTTGACATTTTTGCCATACTATAGCCTTGCCTTTTTTCGGTCATTTTTTTCAACATGCATTTTTCAGGTGTTTTTGGTTATTTTTGCAACATTCTATGCTATGGCATGTCTTTTCACGCCATTTCATGCTATTCTGAGGTGTTTTTAGCTGATTTTTGGACGTGTCATATTTTGACATTTTTGCCATGCTATAGCCTTGCCTTTTTTTTGGTCATTTTTTTCAACATGCATTTTTATGGTGTTTTTGGCCCTTTTTGCATCATTCTATGCTATGGCATGTGTTATCACGCTATTTCATGCTATTCTGAGGTGTTTTTAGATGTTTTTGGGACGTGTCATATTTTGACATTTTTGCCATACTATAGCCTTGCCTTTTTTTCGGTCACTTTTTTTCAACATGCATTTTTATGGTGTTTTTGGTCTTTTTTGCAACATTTTATGCTATGGCATGTGTTATCGTCTATTTCATGTTGTTTTGAGGTGTTTTTAGCTGTTTTGGGATCGCGGTCATATTTTGACATTTTGCCATACTATAGCCTTTGCCTTTTTTCGGTCATTTTTTTCAACATGCATTTTATGGTGTTTTCTCTTTTTGCATCATTCTATGCTATGGCATGTCTTGTCACGCTTATTTCAGTCTATTTTGAGGTGTGTTTTCAGCTGTTTTTTAGGACGTGTCATATTTTGACATTTTGCCATACTATAGCCTTGCCTTTTTTCGGCTCGTTTTTCAACATGCATTTTATGGTGTTTTTGGTCTTTTTTGCAACATTCTATGCTATGGCATGTGTTATCACGCTATTTTCATGCTGTTTGAGGTGTTTTTTAGCTGCTTGGGACTACTATTTTGACATTTTTGCCATACTATAGCCTTGCCTTTTTTCGGGTCATTTTTCAACATGCATTTTTATGTGTTTTGGTCGTTTTGCATCATTCCATGCTGCTATGGCATGTCTTGTCACCTACCATTTCACTCTATTTTGAGGTGTTTTAGCTGTTTTTGGGATCATCATATTTTGACATTTTGCCATACTATATGCTTCCTGCCTTTTTATCATTTTTTCAACATGCATTTTCGGGTGTTTTGGTTATTTTTGCAACATTCTATGCTATGGCATGTGTTATCACCGCTTATCTCACGTTTCAGTGCTGTTTTGAGGTGTTTTCAGCTTTTTTGGGAGACGCATTATTTTTGACATTTTTGCCTGGTTTACTATAGCCTTGCCTTTTTTTCGGTCATTTTTTCAATGATGCATTTTTATGGTGTTATTGGCCTTTTGCAACATCTCATATGTTCAACATGCATGGCATGTTTTTTGACGATAGTCACACGTCTTTCATTTTTTCACTCTATTTTTGAGGTGTTTCTATGTTCGACGATCACGCTGTTTTAAGGCGTTTTTAATGTTTTTGGACGGTCATTATTCGACACTTTGCCATTAAATTACAGCCCTGTTCTTTTTGGTTTATTTTTTTCAACACGCATCTTCAGGTGTTTCGTTGCACATGTTTGCTGCCTTTTTTTTGTTCCTTTTTGCTTTATGTTTTAGCTGCTCTTGTGTCATGACATTTTGGACATTTTGGCCATACTATATGCCGCACTCTGGGCTCTTTTTCGGTCATTGCTTCAACATGCATTTTATGTTTACTCTCACACACCAGGTTTTTATACAGTTCGTTATTCTTACCAACATTCTTCATGCTATGGCATGTTATCACACTATTTCATGTAACCACTGTTTTGAGGGTGTTTTTAGCTGTTTTTGGGATTTGTCATATTTCGACATTTTGCCATACTATAAGCCTTGCCTTTTTTTTTTAGTCATTTTTTCAACATGCATTTTTATGGTGTTTTTATTCTTTTTTTGCATCATTCTATGTTATGGCATGTCTTTTCACGCACATTTCAGTTCATTTGAGCAGGGTGTTTTTAAGCTGTTTTAGATCGTGTATCATATTTTTGACATTTTTGTTATTACCATAGCCTTGCCTTTTTCGGTCATTTTTTCAACATGCATTTTGCTAGGTGTTTTTGGCCGTTGCTATAACATTCTTGCTGCATAAGTCTTGTATCACGCCATATTCATGCTGTTTTGAGGTGCTTAGCTGTTTTCTTGGACGATCTGTCATTATTTTGACATTTTACATGCCATACTATAGCCTTGCCTTTTTCGGTCACTTTTTCAACATGCATTTTATGGTGTTTTTATCGCTTTTGCAACATTCCCCATGCTATGGCATGCCTTTTCACCATTTCAATTTCATTTTGAGGTGTTTTAGCCTTTTTGGGATTTGGTCATACTTGACATTTTTGTTACACTATAGCCTTGCCTTTTTGGCGGTCATTTTTTTCACGATGCATTTTATCAGGTGTTTTTGGTCGTTTTGCAACATTTCTCCTATGCTATGGCATGTGTTATCCACGCTATTTCATGCTATTTCGAGTGTAAGCCAGCTTTTATTGTTTTGGGATCGCAATATTGGCATTTTGACATTTTTGCTATACTATAGTTCGTTTTTCTTTTTTCGGTCATTTTTTTTCAACATGCATTTTTTACAGTGCTTTTGGTCGCTTTTGCAACATTCTATGCTATGGCATGTCTTTGTCATCGCCATTTCATGCTATTTTGAGGTGTTTTCATTGTTTTGGGGGCATGGGTCATATTTTTGACATTTTTGCCATACTATAGCCTTGCCTTTTTTGCGGTCAATTTTTTTTTTCAACATGCATTTTTAGGTGGCATTTTTTGGCCCTTATTTTGCATTCATTCTATGCTATGGCATGTGTTATCGCTTACATCCTTTCATTCCCTCTGTTTTGAGGTGTTTTTAGCTCATTTTTGGGGACGTGGTTCGTGTCACACTTTTGACATTTTTGCCATACTATAGCCTTTTTTTTTTTCGGTCATTTTTTCAACATGCATTTTTCAGGTGTTTTTGGTTATTTTGCAACATTCTATGCTATGGCATGTCTTGTCACGCCCATTTCACGTTATTCTGAGGTGTTTTTAGCTGATTTTCAATTGTCACATATTTTGACATTTTTGCCATGCTATAAGCACTTGTTTTTTTGGATCATTTTCAACATGTATTTTTATGGTGTTTTTTGGCCCTATTTTGTATCATTCTATGTTATGGTATGTGTTATCACGCTTATTTCATGTCTATTAACATGAGGTGGCACACACTTTTAGATTAGCTGTTTTGACGGTCATTTTTTGACATTTTTACATACTATAGCCTTGTTTTTTTCAACATTTTTCAAAAGCCATGCATTTTATGGTGTTTTTGGCTTTTCTAAACAGCATTTAATGACGCGATTACACATGCCATGGCATAAAATGATGCAAAAACGGCTAAATATACCGTAAAAATGCATGTTGAAAAAATGACTGAAGAGGAAAGGCTATAGTATGGCAAAAATGTGAAAATATGACATGTCCCAAAAACAGCTAAAAACACCTCAAAACAACAGCATGAAATGCATAGCATAGAATGTTGCAAAACGACCAAAAAACACTATAAAAATGCATGTTGAAAAAATGACCAAAAAAAGGCAAGGCTATAGTATGGCAAAAATGTGAAAATATGACATGTCCCAAAAACAGCTAAAAACACCTCAAAACAGCATGAAATAGCGTGATAACACATGCCATAGCATAGAATTTTGCAAAAACGACCAAAAACACCATAAAAATGCATGTTGAAAAAATGACCAAAAAAAGGTAGGCTATAGTATGGCAAAATGTCAAAATATGACACGTCCCAAAAACAGCTGAAAACACCTCAAAATAGCATGAAATGACGCGTGAAGACATGCCATAGCATAGAATGTTGCAAAACGACTAAAAACACCATATAAAATGCATGTTGAAAAAATGACCAAAAAAAAGGCAAGGCTATAGTATGGCAAATGTCAAAATATGACACGTCCCAAAAACAGCTGAAAACACCTCAAACAGCATGAAATGGCGTGGATTACATGCCATAGCATAGAATGTTGCAAAACAGCCAAAAACACCAAAAATGCATGTTGAAAAATGACAAAAAAAGGCAAGGCTATAGTATGGCAAAATGTCAAAATATGACACGTCCCAAAAACAGCTGAAAACACCTTATAACAGCATAAAATAGCGTGAAAAGACATGCCATAGCACAGAATGTTGCAAAAACAGCCAAAAACACCATAAAAATGCATGTTGAAAAAAATGACCGAAAAAAAGGCAAGGCTATAGTATGGCAAAAATGTCAAAATATGGCCCGTCCCAAAAACAGCTGAAAACACCTCAAAACAGCATGAAATGGCGTGAAAAGACATGCCATAGCATAGAATGTTGCAAAAACGACCAAAAACACCATAAAAATGCATGTTGAAAAAATGACCGAAAAAAAGGCAAGGCTATAGTATGGCAAAAATGTCAAAATATGACACGTCCCAAAAACAGCTGAAAACACCTCAAAATAGCATGAAATGGCGTGACAAGACATGCCATAGCATAGAATTTTGCAAAAATAACCAAAAACACCATAAAAATGCATGTTGAAAAAAATGACCAAAAAAAAGGCAAGGCTATAGTATGGCAAAAATGTCAAAATATGACACGTCCCAAAAAAAGCTAAAAACACCTCAAAACAGCATGAAATAGCGTGATTACACATGCCATAGCATAGAATGTTGCAAAACGGCCAAATACACCATAAAAATGCATGTTGAAAGAAATGACCAAAAAAGGCATAAGGCTATAGTATGGCAAACATGTCAAAATATGACACGTCCCAAAAACAGCTGAAAACACCTCAAAATAGCACGAAATGGCGTGAAAAGACATGCCATAGCATAGAATTTTGCAAAAACGACCAAAAACACAATAAAAATGCATGTTGAAAAAAATGACCAAAAAAAAGGCAAGGCTATAGTATGGCAAAAATGTCAAAATATGACACGTCCCAAAAACAGCTAAAAACACCTCAAAACAGCATGAAATAGCGTGACAAGACATGCCATAGCATAGAATGTTGCAAAAACGACCAAAAACACCATAAAAATGCATGTTGAAAAAAATGACCGAAAAAAAGGCAAGGCTATAGTATGGCAAAAATGTCAAAATATGACACGTCCCAAAAACAGCTAAAAACACCTCAAAACAGCATGAAATAGCATGATTACACATGCCATAGCATAGAATGTTGCAAAACGGCCAAATACACCATAAAAATGCATGTTGAAAAAAATGACCAAAAAAAAGGCAAGGCTATAGTATGGCAAAAATGTCAAAATATGACACGTCCCAAAAACAGCTAAAAACACCTCAAAACAGCATGAAATAGCATGATTACACATGCCATAGCATAGAATGTTGCAAAACGGCCAAATACACCATAAAAATGCATGTTGAAAAAAATGACCGAAAACGCAAGGCTATAGTATGGCAAAAATGTCAAAATATGACACGTCCCAAAAACAGCTAAAAACACCTCAAAACAGCATGAAATAGCGTGACAAGACATGCCATAGCATAGAATGTTGCAAAAACGACCAAAAACACCATAAAAATGCATGTTGAAAAAAATGACCAAAAAAAAGGCAAGGCTATAGTATGGCAAACATGTCAAAATATGACACGTCCCAAAAAAAGCTAAAAACACCTCAAAACAGCATGAAATGACGTGAAAAGACATGCCATAGCATAGAATGTTGCAAAAACGACCAAAAACACCATAAAAATGCATGTTGAAAAAAATGACCGAAAACGCAAGGCTATAGTATGGCAAAAATGTCAAAATATGACACGTCCCAAAAACAGCTAAAAACACCTCAAAACAGCATGAAATAGCGTGACAAGACATGCCATAGCATAGAATGTTGCAAAAACGACCAAAAACACCATAAAAATGCATGTTGAAAAAAATGACCAAAAAAAAGGCAAGGCTATAGTATGGCAAAAATGTCAAAATATGACACGTCCCAAAAAAAGCTAAAAACACCTCAAAACAGCATGAAATAGCATGATTACACATGCCATAGCATAGAATGTTGCAAAACGGCCAAATACACCATAAAAATGCATGTTGAAAAAAATGACCAAAAAAAAGGCAAGGCTATAGTATGGCAAAAATGTCAAAATATGACACGTCCCAAAAACAGCTGAAAACACCTCAAAATAGCATGAAATGGCGTGACAAGACATGCCATAGCATAGAATTTTGCAAAAATGACCAAAAACACCATAAAAATGCATGTTGAAAAAAATGACCAAAAAAAAGGCAAGGCTATAGTATGGCAAAAATGTCAAAATATGACACGTCCCAAAAAAAGCTAAAAACACCTCAAAACAGCATGAAATAGCATGATTACACATGCCATAGCATAGAATGTTGCAAAACGGCCAAATACACCATAAAAATGCATGTTGAAAGAAATGACCGAAAACGCAAGGCTATAGTATGGCAAACATGTCAAAATATGACACGTCCCAAAAACAGCTGAAAACACCTCAAAATAGCACGAAATGGCGTGAAAAGACATGCCATAGCATAGAATGTTGCAAAAACGACCAAAAACACCATAAAAATGCATGTTGAAAAAAATGACCAAAAAAAAGGCAAGGCTATAGTATGGCAAAAATGTCAAAATATGACACGTCCCAAAAACAGCTGAAAACACCTCAAAACAGCATGAAATAGCGTGACAAGACATGCCATAGCATAGAATGTTGCAAAAACGACCAAAAACACTATAAAAATGCATGTTGAAAAAAATGACCAAAAAAAAGGCAAGGCTATAGTATGGCAAAAATGTCAAAATATGACATGTCCCAAAAACAGCTAAAAACACCTCAAAACAGCATGAAATAGCATGATTACACATGCCATAGCATAGAATTTTGCAAAACGGCCAAATACACCATAAAAATGCATGTTGAAAAAAATGACCGAAAACGCAAGGCTATAGTATGGCAAAAATGTCAAAATATGACACGTCCCAAAAACAGCTGAAAACACCTCAAAATAGCACGAAATGGCGTGAAAAGACATGCCATAGCATAGAATGTTGCAAAAACGACCAAAAACACCATAAAAATGCATGTTGAAAAAAATGACCAAAAAAAAGGCAAGGCTATAGTATGGCAAAAATGTCAAAATATGACACGTCCCAAAAACAGCTAAAAACACCTCAAAACAGCATGAAATAGCGTGACAAGACATGCCATAGCATAGAATGTTGCAAAAACGACCAAAAACACCATAAAAATGCATGTTGAAAAAATGACAGAAAAAAAGGCAAGGCTATAGTATGGCAAAAATGTCAAAATATGACACGTCCCAAAAACAGCTAAAAACACCTCAAAACAGCATAAAATAGCGTGACAAGACACGCCATAGCATAGAATGTTGCAAAACGGCCAAATACACCTTAAAAATGCATGTTGAAAAAATGACCGAAGAAGAAAGGCTATAGTCAGTCAGTCATTATGTGTTACCGCTTGTCCCCGCAAGGGTCGCGGGGGGGCTGGAACCAATCCCAGCTGTCATTGGACAGTTCGCCAGACCATCGCAGGGCCAACACATACAGACAAACAACCATACACACTCACAGTCACACCTCAGGGCAATTTAGAGTCACCAATTAACCTGAGCTGCATGTCTTTGGTTTGTGGGAGGAAGCCGGAGGAAGACCCCGGAAAGAACCGACGCTGACACAGGGAGAACATGCAAACTCTGCACAGGAGGGCCCCAGCCCGGACCGAACCCCGTTCCAACTGGGATGCGAAGAAGGGACCCTCTGGCCAGAGGCAACAGTGCCAACCACAAAGCCACTGTGCTGCCTGAAGAAAGGCTATAGTATGGCAAAAATGTCAAAATATGACACGTCCCAAAAACAGCTGAAAACACCTTATAACAGCATAAAATAGCGTGAAAAGACATGCCATAGCACAGAATGTTGCAAAAACAGCCAAAAACACCATAAAAATGCATGTTGAAAAAAATGACCGAAAAAAAGGCAAGGCTATAGTATGGCAAAAATGTCAAAATATGACACGTCCCAAAAACAGCTGAAAACACCTCAAAATAGCATGAAATGATGTGACAAGACATGCCATAGCATAGAATTTTGCAAAAACGACCAAAAACACCATAAAAATGCATGTTGAAAAAAATGACCAAAAAAAAGGCAAGGCTATAGTATGGCAAAAATGTCAAAATATGACACGTCCCAAAAAAAGCTAAAAACACCTCAAAACAGCATGAAATGGCGTGACAAGACATGCCATAGCATAGAATGTTGCAAAAAGGGCCAAAAACACCATAAAAATGCATGTTGAAAAAATGACCGAAAAAAAGGCAAGGCTATAGTATGGCAAAAATGTCAAAATATGACACGTCCCAAAAACAGCTGAAAACACCTCAAAATAGCATGAAATGGCGTGACAAGACATGCCATAGCATAGAATGTTGCAAAAATAACCAAAAACACCATAAAAATGCATGTTGAAAAAAATGACCAAAAAAAAAGCAAGGCTATAGTATGGCAAAATGTCAAAATATGACACGTCCCAAAAACAGCTAAAAACACCTCAAAACAGCATGAAATAGCATGATTACACATGCCATAGCATAGAATGTTGCAAAACGGCCAAATACACCATAAAAATGCATGTTGAAAAAAATGACCAAAAAAAAGGCAAGGCTATAGTATGGCAAAAATGTCAAAATATGACACGTCCCAAAAACAGCTAAAACCACCTCAAAACAGCATGAAATAGCGTGACAAGACATGCCATAGCATAGAATGTTGCAAAAACGACCAAATACACCATAAAAATGCATGTTGAAAGAAATGACCAAAAAAAAGGCAAGGCTATAGTATGGCAAAAATGTCAAAATATGACACGTCCCAAAAAAAGCTAAAAACACCTCAAAACAGCATGAAATAGCATGATTACACATGCCATAGCATAGAATGTTGCAAAACGGCCAAATACACCATAAAAATGCATGTTGAAAGAAATGACCGAAAACGCAAGGCTATAGTATGGCAAACATGTCAAAATATGACACGTCCCAAAAACAGCTGAAAACACCTCAAAATAGCACGAAATGGCGTGAAAAGACATGCCATAGCATAGAATGTTGCAAAAACGACCAAAAACACCATAAAAATGCATGTTGAAAAAATGACCAAAAAAAAGGCAAGGCTATAGTATGGCAAAAATGTCAAAATATGACACGTCCCAAAAACAGCTGAAAACACCTCAAAACAGCATGAAATAGCGTGACAAGACATGCCATAGCATAGAATGTTGCAAAAACGACCAAAAACACTATAAAAATGCATGTTGAAAAAAATGACCAAAAAAAAGGCAAGGCTATAGTATGGCAAAAATGTCAAAATATGACATGTCCCAAAAACAGCTAAAAACACCTCAAAACAGCATGAAATAGCATGATTACACATGCCATAGCATAGAATTTTGCAAAACGGCCAAATAAACCATAAAGATGCATGTTGAAAAAAATGACCGAAAACGCAAGGCTATAGTATGGCAAAAATGTCAAAATATGACACGTCCCAAAAACAGCTGAAAACACCTCAAAATAGCACGAAATGGCGTGAAAAGACATGCCATAGCATAGAATGTTGCAAAAACGACCAAAAACACCATAAAAATGCATGTTGAAAAAAATGACCAAAAAAAAGGCAAGGCTATAGTATGGCAAAAATGTCAAAATATGACACGTCCCAAAAACAGCTAAAAACACCTCAAAACAGCATGAAATAGCGTGACAAGACATGCCATAGCATAGAATGTTGCAAAAACGACCAAAAACACCATAAAAATGCATGTTGAAAAAAATGACCAAAAAAAAGGCAAGGCTATAGTACGGCAAAAATGTCAAAATATGACACGTCCCAAAAACAGCTAAAAACACCTCAAAACAGCATAAAATAGCGTGACAAGACACGCCATAGCATAGAATGTTGCAAAACGGCCAAATACACCTTAAAAATGCATGTTGAAAAAATGACCGAAGAAGAAAGGCTATAGTCAGTCAGTCATTATGTGTTACCGCTTGTCCCCGCAAAGGGTCGCAGGGGCTGGAACCAATCCCAGCTGTCATTGGACAGTTCGCCAGACCATCGCAGGGCCAACACATACAGACAAACAACCATACACACTCACAGTCACACCTCAGGGCAATTTAGAGTCACCAATTAACCTGAGCTGCATGTCTTTGGTTTGTGGGAGGAAGCCGGAGACCCCGGAGAGAACCGACGCTGACACGGGGAGAACATGCAAACTCTGCACAGAAGGGCCCCAGCCCGGACCGAACCCCGTTCCAACTGGGATTCGAAGAAGGGACCCTCTCGCTGTGAGGCAACAGTGCCAACCACAAAGCCACTGTGCTGCCTGAAGAAAGGCTATAGTATGGCAAAAATGTCAAAATATGACACGTCCCAAAAACAGCTGAAAACACCTTATAACAGCATAAAATAGCGTGAAAAGACATGCCATAGCACAGAATGTTGCAAAAACAGCCAAAAACACCATAAAAATGCATGTTGAAAAAAATGACCGAAAAAAAGGCAAGGCTATAGTATGGCAAAAATGTCAAAATATGACACGTCCCAAAAACAGCTGAAAACACCTCAAAATAGCATGAAATGATGTGACAAGACATGCCATAGCATAGAATTTTGCAAAAACGACCAAAAACACCATAAAAATGCATGTTGAAAAAAATGACCAAAAAAAAGGCAAGGCTATAGTATGGCAAAAATGTCAAAATATGACACGTCCCAAAAAAAGCTAAAAACACCTCAAAACAGCATGAAATGGCGTGACAAGACATGCCATAGCATAGAATGTTGCAAAAAGGGCCAAAAACACCATAAAATGCATGTTGAAAAAATGACAGAAAAAAAGGCAAGGCTATAGTATGGCAAAAATGTCAAAATATGACACGTCCCAAAAACAGCTGAAAACACCTCAAAATAGCATGAAATGGCGTGACAAGACATGCCATAGCATAGAATGTTGCAAAAATAACCAAAAACACCATAAAAATGCATGTTGAAAAAAATGACCAAAAAAAAGGCAAGGCTATAGTATGGCAAAAATGTCAAAATATGACACGTCCCAAAAACAGCTAAAAACACCTCAAAACAGCATGAAATAGCATGATTACACATGCCATAGCATAGAATGTTGCAAAACGGCCAAATACACCATAAAAATGCATGTTGAAAAAAATGACCGAAAACGCAAGGCTATAGTATGGCAAAAATGTCAAAATATGACACGTCCCAAAAACAGCTAAAACCACCTCAAAACAGCATGAAATAGCGTGACAAGACATGCCATAGCATAGAATGTTGCAAAAACGACCAAAAACACCATAAAAATGCATGTTGAAAAAAATGACCAAAAAAAAGGCAAGGCTATAGTATGGCAAAAATGTCAAAATATGACACGTCCCAAAAAAAGCTAAAAACACCTCAAAACAGCATGAAATAGCATGATTACACATGCCATAGCATAGAATGTTGCAAAACGGCCAAATACACCATAAAAATGCATGTTGAAAAAAATGACCAAAAAAAAGGCAAGGCTATAGTATGGCAAAAATGTCAAAATATGACACCTCCCAAAAACAGCTGAAAACACCTCAAAACAGCATGAAATAGCGTGACAAGACATGCCATAGCATAGAATGTTGCAAAAACGACCAAAAACACAATAAAAATGCATGTTGAAAAAAATGACCAAAAAAAAGGCAAGGCTATAGTATGGCAAAAATGTCAAAATATGACACGTCCCAAAAACAGCTGAAAACACCTCAAAATAGCATTAAATGGCGTGACAAGACATGCCATAGCATAGAATGTTGCAAAAACGACCAAAAACACTTGAAAAAAAGGAATGTTGAAAAAATGACCGAAGAGGCAAGGCTATAGTATGGCAAAAATGTCAAAATATGACACGTCCCAAAAACAGCTAAAAACACCTCAAAACAGCATGAAAAAGCGTGATTACACATGCCATAGCATACAATGATG
Source organism: Plectropomus leopardus (assembly GCF_026936395.1). NCBI lineage: Eukaryota > Metazoa > Chordata > Actinopteri > Perciformes > Serranidae > Plectropomus > Plectropomus leopardus. The sequence goes on from NC_142189.1 coordinate 8,998,277, forward strand.
CAAAAACAGCCAAAAACACCTTAAAAATGCATGTTGAAAAAAATGACCAAAAAAAAGGCAAGGCTATAGTATGGCAAAAATGTAAAAATATGACACGTCCCAAAAACAGCTGAAAACACCTCAAAATAGCATGAAATGGCGTGAAAAGACATGCCATAGCATAGAATTTTGCAAAAATGACCAAAAACATCATAAAAATGCATGTTGAAAAAAATGACCAAAAAAAAGGTAAGGCTATAGTATGGCAAAAATGTCAAAATATGACACGTCCCAAAAACAGCTAAAAACACCTCAAAACAGCATGAAATAGCGTGACAAGAAATGCCATAGCATAGAATGATGCAAAAAGGGCCAAAAACACCATAAAAATGCATGTTGAAAAAAATGACCGAAAAAAAGGCAAGGCTATAGTATGGCAAAAATGTCAAAATATGACACGTCCCAAAAACAGCTGAAAACACCTCAAAATAGCATGAAATGACGTGATTACACATGCCATAGCATACAATGATACAAAAACAGCCAAAAACACCATAAAAATGCATGTTGAAAAAATGACCGAAGAAGCAAGGCTATAGTATGGCAAAAATGTCAAAATATGACACGTCCCAAAAACAGCTAAAAACACCTCAAAACAGCATTAAATGACGTGATTACACATGCCATAGCATACAATGATACAAAAACGGCCAAAAACACCATAAAAATGCATGTTGACAAAAATGACCGAAAAAAAGGCAAGGCTATAGTATGGCAAACATGTCAAAATATGACACGTCCCAAAAACAGCTAAAAACACCTCTAAAAAGCATTAAATAGCGTGACAAGACATGCCATAGCATAAAATGTTGCAAAAACAGCCAAAAACACCTGAAAAATACATGTTGAAAAAATGACCGAAGAAGTAAGGCTATAGTATGGCAAACATGTCAAAATATGACACGTCCCAAAAACAGCTGAAAACACCTCAAAATAGCATGAAATGGCGTGAAAAAAACATGCCATAGCATAGAATGTTACAAAAATGACCAAAAACACCTGAAAAATGCATGTTGAAAAAATGACCGAAGAAGAAAGGCTATAGTATGGCAAAAATGTCAAAATATGACACATCCCAAAAACAACTGAAAACACCTCAAAACAGCATGAAATGGACTGGCAAGACATGCCATAGAATAGTGTTGCAAAAACAGCCAAAAACAGCTTAAAAATGCATGGTGAAAAAATGACCACAAAAGGCAAGGCTATAGTATGGCAAAAATGTCAAAATATGACACGTTCCAAAAATGACCCAAAACGCATTACTATGCTGTGGCGAAAAATTTCAAAAAAAATTATGTCCCAAACACAGCAGTTAACAACTAAAAAAATCGCAAAAAAAACGTGCCAAGACATGCCATGGCGTAGAATGTTGCAGAAACAGACAAAAACACCATAATAAGGCATGTTGAAAAAACAACAGAGAAAATGCCATAGTATACTATGGCTAAAATTGATAAAACATACGGTTTCCAAAAAATTGCATAAAATCACATATAACATGAAACATGAAATACCATGCAGACACGCCACTGCATAGGATGTTGCAAAAAAGGCCCAAAACACCATAATATAGCACATTGAAAAATGACAGAAAATGCCACACTATAGTATGGCGAAAAATGTCAAAATATGAGACGTCCAAAAAAGCTGAAAACCACATGAAATTGCATGCTGAGACACGCCATAGCATAGGATGTTGAAAAAACAGCCAAAAACACCATTAAACAGCACATCAAAAAATTAATGAAAATGCCATACTATAGTATGGTAAAATGTCACAATATGACTTGTCCAAAAAACAGCTGAAAACAACATGAAACCACATAAAAAAGCATGCCAAGACAAGCCATAATATAGGATGTTGCAAAGAAGGCCAAAAAATAGCACGCCGAAAAAACGACCGAAAATGCCATATTACAGTATACCATCAAAAATGACCCAAAATGGCTCAAAGCATGATAGTATACTGTAGTTTCCTCCTCAGGAGCATGGAGGTCCCATCAGCCTGCAGGAGTAAAGAAAATGGACATTCAAATGACTGCAGTTTTTGGCACTTCTGTGTTGGCATCATCTGGCAGTGCTGGAGGATTTGACTTGGTGAGGACTGAGGGTTGCTTTTACGGAAACATACAGCTGCCACTCTGTAATAAAAAAATATAGATCAGTTTCACATTATAACATGATGATTTATACTGTATTTCAGCAGGAATAGACAATGAAATGGTATTTTGGTATTTTGATGATTGTATTGAAAAGTCTCTCCCAGTCACAGAGATGAGGAAATACAAAGACATCTGTTTTACTCCAAATTCCCCGCTTCACACAGCATGCGAAACCTGCGCGTGGGTAGGAGCCATTTAGCATATTTATTTTGTATAATTATATAGATTAGTTTGATGAGTGAAGAGTACATTATTTTGACCAATAGATGGTAGTAATACCCTGTAGTCTATGACAGGTTTTATAGTTTTTGATGTACAATAGCGTGACTTCAGCCTCGCCAAGCTGCGGCGTATTTGATGCATGGATGTATGGTTTCGTGCTTTTTGTCTTCACACATACAGTGTTGTTGCAACATCGCTGCTGCAACATCGCTGCTGCGTCACTGCCCACAGATATTAGTACTGTATTTTCATATTTATAAGCACAAATTCCTCTCATTTATGAAGTCAAATACCTTGTACCAGCAACTGATGGGATTTTGTCCACAGAGGGCTGTCAGAGGGCTTTTGTTTTGAAAGGGAAGCTGGGAAGTTGGAGTAAAACAGACGTTATTGTATTTCCTCATCTCTGTGACAGAGAGAGACTTTTAAACTGCAGTAAAACCTGGAGTGGATAACCTAGAGTCAATATAAACATCAAAACACCATCTTCACTGTCTATTGCTGCTGACATACATTATAAATTATCCCGTTATAACATGAAACTTTCCACGTTACAATGTGAAACTGATCTGTATTTTTTTATTCTAGAGTGGCAGCAATACTCCTCCATATGCTCTGACACCTTCCTATTTCTGATAGTTTTCATCCTGAAAGAGAAATTATGTTCGTTAAGTGGCTTATATGTGATTAAATACCTGTGGAAAGACAATCAGCAAGCAAAGAACAAAATCTGAATTCTCCACATTTTTAACAGATGCTGTTAAATTTCTCATCACAGTCAAGTTTGTCCATTCTCTTCAAGACGTCATTCATCTGCCGTTGCAAACTGTTTGTCGGTGTCAGTTTTTGCTTTGAACACTAAAAGTCCCAAAAGAGAACATGGATTCATGTCTTCATTGAGCTCTGTTGTGAATTGCCTTCATGAATAAAATTGTGGTGTGGAAAAGTACGCTGTTTCTGTTATTTTTTTCTCGTTTTTTGACGACGTCATATTTTGATATGACTCAAAAACGTCATACTATAGTATGCTAAAAAAAATGTCAAAACCTGACATGTCCAAAACATAGCTGAAAACATGTCGTAGTATAGAAGGTTGTATAGTATAGTATGTCAAAAAATGTCAAAATATGACGTCCAAAAAAGAGCTGAAAACAAATGTCATCATCATATCATACAATACTACTACGTTTTTGGGTCATTTTAGGTTGTTTTAGACGACATACTATACTATAACATTTTTGAGCCATTTTGGCTTGTTTTTGAGTACCTACCATACTGTGATGATTTTGCGCCATTTTTTAAGACATATTATACGACGGCATTGTTTGGCCATTTCGGGTCATTCATAAGATACACTATACTATGACATTTTTTGAGCCATTTTGGGTCATTTTTTACCACATACTATAATAACATTTTGAGGTCATTATTGAGTGCATACTAAACTATGACATTTTTGAGACATTTTTGGTCATTCTGACGACATACTATACCATAAAGTTTTTCTGCCATTTTGGGTCATTTTTGACGACATACTAGACTATGGTGATTTGATGTCATTTTTTGATGACATACTATATTACAACGTTTTTGTGCCATTTCTGAAGACAATCTATACTATGATGTTTGGCCATTTTGGGTCATTTTTTACGGCATATTGTACTATTATGTTTTTTATATTTTTGAAAAGATACTACTACTAACACGTTTCAGGTCACTTTTAAGGAAATACAGGACTTTTTTTTGCCATTTTGGGTCATTTTTGACAACATACTACACTTTGATGTTTTGAGGTCATTTTTGATGACATATTATACTATGTCTTTTTTGAGCCATTTTGGGTCATTTTTGACGACATACTATCCTGTCATGTTTCAGTACATTTTTAAGGACATACAAAACGTTTTTGAGCCATTGCGGGTCTTTTTGACGACATAGTATACTTGGATGTTTTGAGGTAATTTTTGATTACGTACTATACTATGATGTTTTGGGGTCATTTTTTGACGAGATATTGTACAGTGTCGAATTTGAGCCATTTTGGGCCATATTTCACGACATACTATACTATGACGTTTTGATGTCAATTTGGCAACATACTATACTGTGACTTTTTTGAGCCATTTTGGGTTAATTTGGCATCATACTACACTATGATGTTTTGAGGTCATTTTTGACGACACACTGAACTATGACTTTTTTGAGCCATTTCGGGTCATTTTTGACAGCGTACTATACACTGTGACATTTTGATGTCATTTTTGACGACATACTATACTATGACATTTTTTAGCCATTTTGGGTCATTTTTGAATAAATACTATACTTTTTTTTTTCTTTTTTACACTTTGCATAGATGTTAGTTGATCATTGCACATTTCATTTATATATTGATGCAGATCGATGGTTACTACCTACATACTATACTATGGCTTTTTGAGGTTTTCGATGATATACTATACTGTAATGTTCTTGAGCCATTTTGAGTCATTTTTTGGGGACTTACTATACTATGACGTTTTGGGGTCATTTTTGAAGGCATAATTATACTTTGACGCTTGTGTGTCATTAATGGTCACTTTTGATTTCAAACTATGTATTATATTTTTGGTTTATTTTTGATGACATACTATGAGGTTTTTATTCCAATTTGGATCATTTTTGATTACAAAGTGTGCTATGATGTTGTTGGGTTATTTTTTCCGACATACCATGACACTTTTCTGTCAATTTGGGTCATCTTTTGATTACAAATTATACATTTTTGACAACATACTACACTATCAAGTTTTGGGGTCATTTTGACAACATTCTATACTATGACACTTTTATGGCATATTATACTACGCCTTTTTTGACAATATTGACATGGACGACAGATGATTAAAGTATAACGCATGCATATCATGTTACGTTCAGGAGTAGAACTTTGAGAAAGTATGGACTACATGATAAGAATTAGACTCCACATCACAGTTAATTTTTGGCATGCTAAGCTTATGATTAAAATACGAGTCAAGTTTTTTGAAAGCAGAAATATTTTTATTTACAGAACAATTACAGTATATCTTAACTACAAAACTATTTAGGGGAATACAGTTTTTCTGGCCATGAAATAAAGCTCATATGACACGTTTCTTTTTTTTTGGTCACATATTGTGATAATTTTGCTGCAAAGGACGCGATGGACTCAAATAAAAACTAATGATGCATTAATTGACACAGTTTGTTTGGAGTGTTGGCGTGTGTGTACATTACAGTGGACAATCTGGTCCATATCCAGGCCCGAAATCATTCACCCTCTTCAGTAGGGCTGCTTTGACTGCGCTGATCTTCTCATCTAGCTCTGTCAAACTGCAGGCCTGAAAGATTAAGTAAGAAACTAGAATTACCATTTCACAGTTGTACGCCTTTCACGCACGATTCAAGTTGCACTTAGTTTACATCCATGTCTGTGAAAACATGGACATTTAATACACATCTTTCCCTCAGCAGCATATAAGATCTATACAGTTGAAGGTGGACACCAAAGGTTAATGTCTCCGTTTCAGCATCTCAACAAATGTTTCCTCCTTCTGTTCCTGATTTATGACACTGAGTGAAGTGTTGTCACATACTGTGTATGAATTAATTAGTTATAGCCAAAAGCATATTTTTTTGAGGTCAAAGTGACCTTGACCTCTCTATTCTAATCAATTCATTTTTGAAGCCGAGTGAACGTTTTTGCAAAATTTGAGCAAACTCCTTTTTCTTGAGGCCTTCTTGAGATATTCCTTTCAAGAAAATGAGAAAGATGCAAGCTCACAGTGATCTTGACCTTAGGATCACCAAAATTGAATGACTTCATTGTTGAGTCCAAGTGAGTGTTTCTGCTGAATTTGAAAAAAAAAAACGTTTGTGTGAAATTTGAGGAAACTCCCTTAAGGCTTTCTTTAGATACTGCGTTCACGAGAATGAGACGGACGCAAAGTCATAGTGACCAAAACTTTTTGACCCCGAAAATCTTATCAGTTCATCATTGAGTCCAAGTGGATCTTTGCACCAAATTAGAAGAAATTCCCTCAAAGTCTTAAGTTATCAAAATGCAAAGTGCAGTGAAGGGAAACAGAACAACTACTAACCTGAGTGGTAGATGTCTTTGGTCGCTTGTGCAGGTGACTCTACACAAAAAAAAAAAAAGCAAATACACATTACTTCTTTTAAATTAGTACAACTTCTAAACTGGCTCTGGCTTAGAGAAGCATACTGACGTACTTCTCTGCTCCCCTTCTTACTGCACCTCAAGAACTGAAAAAAAAAAATTACTCCGTGACAGAGACACAATGAAAAGAAGTTTTGCGAAAAACAAAACTTAGCCTTGGGATTTACTAATATGCACTTGATAAAATAAAAAGAGGTGAACTTTTATCAACAAAGAACATCTGACAGTATGGTAAGGTTAAAGTTTTTGGGTTTTTTTGCCCAGAGGGTTGTGTTTTCGGTTCAGTCTGTTTGTCAGGACGATTACAGAAAAACTACTGGCCTGATTTTCAGAAACTCTCTGAAAGGGTGTAGCAAGGGCCAAGAGAGAACCATTTAATTCTGAAGTGGATCCAAATCAAGGGGTGGATACACATGTTTTTTTTCCCGCTTTCGTTCACATTGCGAGATAGGGCATTTGGCCTTGGTGGAGGTCTGCGTTTTCTTAGTGTCCTTCTAGTTTTTAGTGTTATTCTGCCTTTATTGGATATTTTAACAATAGTTAGAAAGGGTCCATGGAAAGATAAGAGGGGTAAAATCTTCCAAATGTCCTCTGTCAGACTTGATCAGGGGATGCCACAGTTGACTATAAGAAATTTGTTTTTACTCTCTAACTTCATTTCTGAAAAACGTTACAGAATTGCTTATTTCTAAGTTGCGGCATAATTTTTTTAAGGTGCCTCCTTTACGGTTCAGTGATAAAATGTTGTTCCTTGAATCGTGGGCCAACTGTGTGCAGCTCTTCAGCAACACAAAACTACAGTATTTTCAGAAATTGCTAAAAAAAAAAAAAAAGTGGTACTCCGAATATAAAAGACCCCATCAGTTTATTCAAAGACACTCGACATCTCTTGCTCAGCTCACACAAACATGCAGTGAGTCAAAAGTAGATGAAGAGCAGCATACTCACAGAAGCAGCATGCTGTGCTGAGAGATACCAGTGTGAAGAGATGTGCAGCATCCTAAGCACACTTACTCACATAACTGAACACACACTGGACAGACTGCTTCAAGATGGGAAATTAGAATTTGCGAGACTCTGCTGAAGTCTTTCGGGTTGAATATGAAGTCCAATGAATTATCTACAGCCATCTTTTGAGTCTGTAGTAAAAAGTAGTAATTTCTCCAGTGAGCTTTCTGCAGTGACCTAAAAGTCAAAGTAAATCTAACCACACACAAGGCATTTTTTAGTCAAATCAGCTTAAGTGTAACTTGAGGAGGGAAACGTGTTAAAGTGTCGGGGCATATAAGGGAAGCTCCATTAGGATCAGACACAAATTATTCTCAGTAAGTGGACTTTTTTTGCGATTCTGCCTACAGCAACAGTGGTTGAAATGGACGAACAAAAAATGCTCTTTAGAGCTTCTCATCAGTACAGTGCGAGTCATTGTCTGAAATACTGTTGAATTCCTGAGAGTAAATTCTGTGGTTCTTTCAATCACACAGGGCAGACCTGAACAAACAAACCACTGAGCAAAAAGATAATCTTTACCAAGAATTGTAGATATTGCTCGAAAATATAACTTTAATTCTGTAGACATCTCCGCAGGCCAAAAGACAAAACTAACGATAGCAGGGGCTTAAAAGTAAATGGTAGCTTTCATAAAATATAAGGTTTTGTCATATTTGCTACATCCACACAGTTGTACATGAGATGGATAATCGGTGAAAAAAATCATGTTGCTCCTCTTCGTATAGCTTCTCATGGCATGTGCTAGAATCCACCACAGTTCAGGGAAAACAACCAGTCAGAGCTCTGCTTAGTTTGACAGTTTGACAGCTGTGTCAGAGACTCCCCGACTACGAGTGGTTGTTTTCATTTATGTGCTGAAGATTCTTGCAAATGCTATTAGAAGCACTAACAGGAGGCTAGGGAATTGTTTTCACAGAATATCTGTCTTGTGTATTACTATGTAAATGTAGTATCAGTACCTGCAAATATGATACGTTTAATTTTTGTGCTTTGTTGTTCGTTTTTATTTTATTTTTTTAGCATCTGTAATGTTATGGTGGGATGTTTTTATAAGTGGTTCCCTGTTTTGTTAGTTCTTTTGCAGACACAAAGGTGAGGTAACCTCCTGCTAATGATTTTACACTATTCCACTAAAACTAAATGTTGGCTTAACACCTAATGACATACAGCTATTTTCCAGCAAAGGCAGGAAAAAAAACTGCTAGCATGTAAACAAGGATGCAATGGCTTAAAAAATTAAGCTTAATTACGTTCAACTCGTTTGTGTGTGCCCACTTAAGGATACACAAAATGCATTTTTTGTGTAACACTCAATGTAAACAGAGCTTTTGTATGTTTACATGAAAATTTCTCAGGGCACCACTAAGTTCACACTAGAGAACTGGCTAAAACTGATAAAAGAAAAGGTGGGAATGATACAGTAACCGCCAATATGATACAATCATGATATGTTGCTTCTGATAACGAATGTATGACAGCACCGACAGATCTGCAATACACGATATATTTAAGACAAACATTTACATTTAATCACTTAAACTGTGTAACTGGCTGAGACAATATACATCTAAAATTTCAAAAGGCAGAAACTAATTATTAACAATTTAGTCACTGCATTATTAAGTGGTTTTATCTGACCACCTTATATAGACAAGTTAAATAAACACTATTTGGAACATGTTTCAGAGTTCCACCCTTTGTAACACACACACACGTGCGCGCACACACGGACACACACACACACACACACACAGACACACAGACACACAGACACAGACACACACACACACACGCACGCACACACACACACACACACACACACACACACACACACACTCTAACTGTAAAAGGGCCGGCTGCCAAAATAATCAGAGTTTCAGAGTTCAAATGTTTGCAGCAAAGAACGAGAATATTTATGACTTTCAGTAACTGTGATTATGTGCAAATGAAGCTCAACTGAAAATTACTAGTGCAAAAAAACCCTGTATGAACACTGACTTATTAATTGTCTTTCCTGTTTCTATTTCAAAGTCAAAGGACTCACCGTGGACTGAAAGTACTCGGGAGAGAGGCCCTCCAACTCCAGGATACGATCCTCCAGCTTCTTTAGTCTCTGGTAGACGCTCAATGGAACTGGGCCCGCTGAGGAATAAAACACTTGATGAAAAAGTCTGAATACTCATCATTTTAAATGACACATTCAACAAATGTCGATGGCGATTATGAGAAAGGAACACATTCAAGTGTTTAAGAGAGGCAGGATGATAATAAAGTGGCTAACTTAACACTGTTTATATAAAGTTAGGAATACACTAAATTATCAGTTGAACATCGGTGTCAGCTGATTTTTGCTTTGTTGACTGTCATAGGCCTATTAGCAACAACAATGACATTCACCTATGGCATTAGCTGATGTTTTTTTCTGTTGTGTCAAACCTGTTATGCACGTAAAAAAGAATCAGGGCAGGGACTAATGAATTCCCAGAGATACATTCATTATCCTGGAGATTTCTTTGTTTCCTTTGCTGAAAAGGTGAAGTTCTTTTTTTTCTATAAATCACTGGAATTGGGAGATATCTGCCAAATTGTTGTTTCAAACATCAGTATCAACCCAGAACCACTGCATCCTTTGTGAAAGCTAATCAATTGGCTTATGTCATTCACCAAAAGTGAACAATTTCAGATGAATTTTAGTTTGCATACAATGTGTTACATTTCCAAAACATTGTAATATTAAATTACTATCATTTCAAACTTTAGACTTTCTCTGAAAAAGTATTTCAGTATCTGTAATGACATGTGACCCTTTTAGTGAAACAATTGTCTTCGTCCTTCTCTGACCTGTTGGAAGTTTCAGGTGAGTCTCAATGTTGTGGAGTCGTTCTTCTATGGCTGCATTTCCACAGTCTCTTGCCATCAGCCCCCTCTGCTGATCCCCTGCTTCTCCTTGGACTCCCCCACCACGAGTCTGGGGCCCGTAAGTGTTGACCACTCGTGTAACTACCCAGTCAAAGAAAAAAGACACAAACAGAAGCTACAGTATTATCCAGAGAGAGAGACTAGTTAACAGGATAGTCCAAGGCCATTCACAAGCACGCTGATATATAAAGTGATCCTACAAAACTGTTGACGTGTTAGGTAGTTTATATTAATTTAAAGTGATAAATCTGTTGGTGCTTTGAACTGTTAGGAATGCCTTTTTAATGATTTCTGATAGCAAGGTAAACTGAAAACAGATTTATATTATGATGTATGTACTATAGAGTGATATTTAAAATTAATTTTATTAATTAAACAAAAAAATAAAATAAACATTTCTTGTAATTTGTCATTTGTCATTTTTAAAGAAGATTTTTAAAGATTATGGACCTGTGACAAAACGGAGAGTGTAATTTATATAATGAGGGTTACAGTTTGAAAAAATAAAGCTATTAAGAAATGTCACATTGACATTTGTGGCAAATTATTTTCTTACCTTTCACATGACTTTTAAAACCTGGATAAGGAGTGAAAACGGCATCTGTTCTGGCACAGCTGTTTTCTAAAGAGGAGAACATTTGATTAAAAATATATATTTGCAACGTAATGTAAAAAAGTAATTAAAAGAGGAGCATTTTATATACACACCCTTTAAAATCACAGATATTACCATTAGTGTGTCATGATTTCTGTAACTGTTGTCTCACACAGGCTTTGAATTTACAAAATGCCCTCTGTCTCATGTTTTTCTGGACTAAGCTGGTTGTGTTTTGAGGCCGAGTGTGTTAGCTACTTCAGCCCCACTCTTGGAGCAGTTCAGCCTGACCTCTCGCCTGTGGAAATCAGCTCTCTCCCAAACATTGGCAATCTGTGTGCAGGCTCCCTCTCCACCCTGCCCCCCAACCTCTTTCCCATTCTCACCCTGATTGCAGTCGATCACGTTGCAAAACTCGCGTACATTGTTTTCATTGATCTCCATCTGCTTGCGTTCCATAAATGCAGATATTCTTCGCTCAATCTGGGGTTACATGAAGAGACAACACAGATAATGAGATACAATGAGCTATTGATATGTGTCAAGAATGCAATGAGGCTTTTTTTTTGTCTAATGATCTGGGGCAAACAGCAATTTACATTACATGGAATGACAAACGTAGTAGGAAATTATTCCAGGTAGCCAAAAAAAGTTGAATTGCTTGCCATCATCACATGATGGAATATGAATACTGTTTGCTTGGCTACCAAAATAAATGCACAACAGAATGGGGCCTCTTGTCCTTCATCCACATGCAATCTCAGAGTAATGAGCATCCACTTCATAATCCATCAAGGACCTGGCCCTCTCTCAAAGCCCTCCAGCAATGTGGTCTGTTCTACCCAACCACAGCACTAAAGGACCCCTCATTCTCTGCTGAACTCGGCTTATCAGATCCCCATCAAACATTTGCTTCACTGCGGCACGTCATGTGCACATCCTTGGGAGCAATTACTTATGATTATTCATTTGCTTGACAGAGAGTAATGAGGGCTCTAAAAATGTCACTGCCAGAACAGCTGACGGATCTGCTGACAGACCAACCTCCGACTTCCTGGCTCTGATCTGAACCATGACGTCATCAGCCGCCGTCTTGCTTTCCGCTGCCTCTGAGCTGGGAGGATGCTGCTCAGACAGTGCAGTCGTCTGCTCTTCGAGTAACGAGGTGACGGCATCATCTGATGTGTTGGCTTTTGTAGATGACGCGTCTCCGTGAGCATCCACTAGTGTCTTTAAGCTTTCTGAAACAGACTGTGTAAACAGTTTTGCATTTTATAAAAAACATTGCATCAAAGGACAAAAATTATTATATTTAATGAAATGCTCTTACAAGCATAAAAAGGGTGTGATACGTTTTAAAAAGCCTTGTGCCTTCTCAAATAATAATAAATTGGTCTTCAGTTCAAAGAATTTCAGGAAACCGTTTTAGCATTAATATAATCAAATCGTGCAAATTTAACCAAAGGCAAAATGTAGCCACTTTACCTGTAATTTAGTGATATGCTCCTGCAAACAGCTGAGCATGTGAGGATCTGGAGATGACAGAAGATCCACAGCATCGATGTTGACTTCTATTCTCAGAGCAGCATCACTTAATTTGAGCTAGGAAAAAAAAGCACAAAGTGAGGTTACACTGCCCTAGACTTTAGTGTAAAGCAGTGTTTAAAGTAATTGCAAGTTTATTTGATTAGTTGATGAGCTGAAAATAAATCAGGAGCTACTTTGAGAATCCATTACAGATTGATCATACAGCAAAAAGTAGTTGGTATTTTTCTGCTTTTCTCTGCTTTATAGAATTTTAAATTTAATATCTTTAGGTTGTGAAGTTTTGGCTGTTTTACTGACATATCTGACATTTAAAAACAGGGTGTCTACAGGTATCAGACACGTAACTTCAATGATTTTTCAAACTTTTTCATATTTTTTTAACTAAATTTAAGACTGTTTTTTGGACAAATTAGCTACTTCTTGCTTAAGCATTGCAGGGAAGTATAAAGATGAGTAGTATATATTGGGTTCAGTGCATAAGTAGGTTTTTCGTAGGAATGTAGTTATCAGAGTACTTTAGGTTAATCAATATTTTGCCAATAGGTAAGTGCAAGTTTTAAAAAGAAAATAGTATTATATAAATAAAATTAGATTAGTTTGTGGCAATGTGATTACTCTCGAGGCCTAATATTTATATGGCTGTTTAGCTTTTACGTGTTCAAGTTTGTCAATTTTGTTCAAAAGTCTGGAAGCAAAGGCATGAAAATTTGTATAATAACTACTAATTATGTTGATTTTTTTTTCAGTGCTACACAGTGAATGCCTTTGTTAGTTATCCATGATCTATGTCGTACACAATGTTGATGTCATTATGTAGGATGCTTCGGTCACTTTGCTCCATTTTCTTTCCTTTTGATGCCTGAAAACATGTATGTCGGACTGTGGTCCTCTCTTGATTTGATTTTATGGTGTCTTGTAAGCCTGTATTGGCAGGCATAAATGACACAATATTATTTTTAAAGACCTGCAGACACCTTGAATAAATTAAATAAAAAATATTAAGAAATCCTTCACCGGGACCATAACTACAGAACAGAAGCCACGTTTATGGTGCTACAAATGCTGAAGATGCAGTTCATGTACATGATGAAGGTAGAGTAGGGTCAAGTAAATTTTTAACTGCCAAAGTGCAGTGTAAACACAGGTGATATAAATGTTTTTTTCTTACACTTAAAGAACAAGAAATTAAACGTGTAGACAGGGAATAATATAATCAAAAGGACCTGTTAACATTAAATACATAGATTAGGTAATACGTTGACTGCTGGTTACAGGAAAAACTGGGGAGCAGAAAGCAGTGTGTGGGATTAAGACAACAAAGTTGAAGTGAATTTAAGAGATTTTGATTAAGTAATAAGTCGAGGTGGCTGGTTTAGCATGTAGCTAGCGTGTTGATAACTACGAGCTGGTTAAAATTAAAATAATTTAGCTGAAACTCGAGCACGGTTACTTTGTTGCAACTTGCTAATGCAAAACACCATTTGAATGTCGATTAGCAACGAATGAAAGAAGAGAGAGGCGTGTAAGCAACTACGAGAGAGGCGTGTGAGCAGCTACACCGCGATGCTAAAAACATTAGCATGTAGCTAGCTAACAACACGGACGCGACTGAACGTCTCTCGGAGCTACACGGGAAACTAACAACGTCAACCAACCTCTTTCCCGAAGTCTGCTAGCAGCTTCAGGATCACACACATGCAGTCGCTGTAGCTACACATTTTGCTGGATTCATTAGGAGGAGCGTTGTTTCCACCCTGCTTCATTGTGTCCGCCATTGTTGCGCGGCTTCACAGCGCTGCCTGCTGATTGGTTCTAACGAGGTCACGTGAGCAGCGGTGCCGCTATGGGCTTGTTGGTGCTGTGCGCATGCGTGAAGTCACAACCGTTGAAAATGCTCAGAATACAATAATGCATCACTAAAATAAATAAATAATAATAATAAATAATAATGTATCTCTTGAGTTATATTATATAATATCATTCAAAGAAATATGAATTAACTTAATCTAGCTCTTTTCATAATTATTTTTATGTTTCCATATTTGGCTTTATCTGCTGCTTTTTCTAAAATTGCTAAAGAACTCTTAATTAAATATATTATTTGTATTTAATTTGTTTTGTAGATACTTTATATTTTACTACTGATCTATCAACGCCTGTCTGCAAACCAATTTCCCTTCATTATAATAATAAGGTTGAAGAAGTTGAAATACAACATAATCCCCATAAAGGTCCTGCAATTAAAAAGTTCAGAAATATTGACCTTTTGAAACCTGAGCAAACTGGTTTGATTACTTTGAAAAACATGGTGGAATGAAAGCAATGACAAATTTAGCAAGAAATGTCCCACAACTTTCAAGACATTAGAAAAAAGTACACACACACACACACACACACACACACACACACATATATATATATATATATATAAAAGCAATCAAACCAGTTTGCTCAGCTTTCAAAGGGATAACAGCAAAAATGTAAAGTAAATAAACCAACATAAAAGTATTCCTCATGCATAAGCGTTACATTGACATATTATTGGATAATATTACTAATCTATAAAAATGTAGCATAATTTCAGAGTTGCATCTCTTCAAGTTGGTGAAATCACTAACAACTTTATTCATTGTTTGTATTAAATAGTATTTTACTAAACTGTCCAAATGTTTTGTTTGCAAAAATCCTGAACTAATTAGCACCACACCCATGGAACAAATTCCTAGGGATCAAATAAGGTTGACCACCTTTAAAAGTAAGCTTAAACATTAATATTAATGTCATATTTAGCACTTTTGTTTCATTTCATTCCTTTTTTCCTTTGTTTTCATTTCTGCAATTTATTTTTTATGTGGATTTCCAATGAATCTATTTATATGTTCACATTGTCTTTTATTCATTGTCTTAAAGTTTGCTTTTATTAAACTTAAATGCAGGCAAAGTACTTTGAAACTGTCTAGTCTTTGAATTGAGCTACATCAATAAATTTGCCTTGCCTTGCCTTATTGCTGTAAAATAAATGCAGGATGTTGCCGGTAACACTGATATTATTAAGAGAGGCTTCAGTTGAATGAAATGTCACTTTGTGCTCATTAAGAGTTCAAAAGGCTCACTAGTGCATGGCTCATAAAGATCAGTACGCACTAAAACCTTTCAGTAGGTTAGAGATAAATAACGTTCATATTAGAAAATTATTTTCTGACTGCACTGACTCGAATTAACATAATTACACGTGTATCTACAATAATTGCATATGGCTATAACACAACTTCAATAACTTTAATGCACTGCATTGTTACGCAGGATTTTCACTTTGAATTAGTCCAATAATAGACAATCAGCCCTTGCTACCTACAGATTGACTCAAATGAGAGAACTGGAGCCACATTTAACTGTATTCTCCGTCTCTTACTTTTCAGTCAGGAGAAAGAATGGTCACTCAATTATAAGAACATTGTCCCTGAGACCGAGGCAGACTGTGCAGCAGGGCATTGGGATGGGAACCTGGCCACAATGGCGTATTTTTCTGAGTTGAGTGACTGTGGGAAAATCTCCCTCCTCTATTCAGACATTTTTCCCTTCTTTTCATATAATGAGGAGAGAGACTGATGAAGGCAACAACAGAAAAAGAACAATTACAGGCAATGAGAAAGCACAACCACTCAGAACTCAATAATGCTCTCTAGAAGGGTTAATCATTTTAGGAAGGGGTCTGAAGACAAGCCTTTTTAGTTAATTCATCTCTGGGGTGATATTTTTTTCCCCCGAAACAGGAAGGGAACTGTAACACTTGACATGGTTTGACATGCTGAGCCATTGCTGAATGTTCCCACACAGCGAGAAGCTCTGAAATTTAAAAACTGCTCATTTAATTTGCCTGACTGCAGACCCGAGAGCGTCAATGATTTTTCTTTTCTCTACACTGTCAGGAATTGTTGTTTAAGATGCTTAGAGTGATGGGAGGTTACGTCAAACTTTTTTTAAACCAAAGTTGAATTGCACAGAAAATCCAGGTCTTCGAATGTCACTTGATGTTCTTGTGGTTTTATTTTTGTAGGAACTTCATGTGGTTGAAATTGGAAAAGATGGAGTTGGAAGAAGGTGAAATTTATCTTTTGCTTAGTGCACTACTACACTATAAATTAGGGGTAGGGGGGAAAAATCGATACATCACAGTATTGTGATATTTTGCATGGCTATTTTGTAACGATATATATATATATATATATACAAAGTAAATGTTTGTCTGCCTTTTTAGTCCAGTAGATGAATGTTGCTGCAACCTAAATGATTGAAGCAAGATTAACAGACAAAAGCACAACATCTTATGATAAAAATGGATGTTTAAAAAGTCTCCACTTCATTTTCAGTTAAATAAAGATAATAAATCATAATATAATAAAATATAAGCAATATACATGGCCGCAAAACTTTTAAAAATCACAGTAATGTTGTATTTTGACCTAAGTATTGTGATAATCAAGGGGCCTCTGGTGAGTCCAACCCCTGCAGAATATATATCGAATTACAGAAAAAGTACAACTTTCTCAAATGACAAAATGTGATAAAAAATATCAGAAGTAAAAGGGCTCATTATGTGGAATGTGCTCTGTCCTGCATTATATTATTGTACTGTTATTATTAATGCATCAGTGTATAAGCAATACTTTTAATAATAATACAATAAAATGTAAATACAGTTACAAACATTTTTAAAAAAAACTACATTTCTAATCTGTTGTAAGACATTAATTAAATGTTTGCATACAGCAAATGCTTAATTCTTTATAAACATTTAAAAGTCATTCAAAACATAAGCAAGAGGCAAAAACTGGCAAATATTCGATAGATACAGATATGAAAAGATAGATATAGATGTAAAAAATATATTAGTTATGTAAGTTTGGAGGTAAAAAATATTGCTTGCAAAAAGTTTTTGTGGTGCTTTTCACAGTATTTTCAAATATTTCACTGAGATTATTTAAACAAATAAAAAAAAAAAAAAACACAAGAACATTGAGAACAATGCAATAGCCTGGATTTCGTGTCAACAATTTATGCACCGATTTGTGTCCCTTCTGCATTGATTTCTATGTGTAATTTCTTTGTGTGTAAATGTCATCAATTTTGTCAAAATAAAAGTCTTCTGCTACTTTCATGTTTTTATCAGGTGTGGGAACAAATCCACATGTTCTAAATATTGAGGGGCATGTGTTCCCTACGCACCCACCAAAATTTACACCCATTACTGAGTGTCATTCAAAGACCACAAATATCTGCAAAATGTTATACTGTATTTTTAACATAATACATAAAATATTCATCGTTTGTATACTGCTTGCAAATGTTTAATAGGAGTGTGATTCTGTAGTACCTTGTAGTTTTCCATAACAAGAGAGCCGTCTTGGCAGAGAGCAAGAGTTTGTGTTGTGCAGGAAACAAGGTGCTGCTGGTGCTGTTGGAGGGAAGCGAGTGAGGACGGATTGTTGCTGCCTCTTGCCTTCGTCACATCAGCCACCTGCAGGAAAGTAAAAAGGTCCGCTTTTGAGTCTGTCTGCTCCACAGCGGCAGATGATGTTGACAGAGCATGAGACAGAGTAAAGGCCAGACGGGAGGGTCAGGAGAAAGAGGGAGCACAATGTAGAGAGACAAGTGGATTGCAGTGGGAAGGTTTTTGTCTCGTTTAACCGAGATGGGAATAATTAAATGTATTCCTCTCTTGTGGCCTCGAGACTGAGCTCCCCATAGCAGCTGAACACGTAGAAATGTTGCCTTTAATATCAGCCAATGCTTCTGACAGCCATCTTTTCTCATGAGAACCATTTGTTCACCATAAAGTTGGAAAACATCACAGTGGATAAAATATGTTAAGATGCCTGGTTATTTCATTATTCACTGTTTAGTGTCTGCAGCTATGCTGGCCGCTCTGTGACATTACTTTGGCACAGCGATGCTTTTAGCTAAATGCTAACATTGGCATGCTGACATGGTGATGTTTAGCATGCGGCAGGTTTTGTCTTATAAAGGATGGTTACAGTGTAGAACCGTATGTGAAGTATAATTTCAACAAAAGATTGCTGTGTGAACATTTACATTCAGGGACGTTACCGTTACCTCTAGAGACACTCCAGAGGAGGACAGACTCTTTTTGTTATGTGATCTACGAGGTGATATTGAGAATGAGATTATTTTTTTTGTTGTTGCCCTGTTTATGATGACTTGAGAAATTTACTTTTTACTAAAATGTCGTCAGTTTATGTTGTCAGTTTTCTTTTGGTTGGATGAACATTAAAAACTTGAGTTGTGCTTCAGGTAGGGAACCTTTTCTTGTTGCAAATTTCCTTGTTCAAGCTTGGGAAAGAAGGCTGAAAATTTTTAAGACCAAACTGTAAAATAATTCAGAATTTGTGTAATGAAATGAAATGTAATGAATTAATTGACGGCTGCAAATGTTATTTTGGTGTCTTATAAACAAGGGTTAGATAAATTGTGTGCATGACAGGAAAATAAAAGCAGTCAGTCAATTATGTAATGTTAACCATGTTCACTGTCTTAGTTTAGTGTTGCTAGCATGCTAACATTAGCTAATTCGCACTAAATACAAAGTACAGCAGAGGCTGAGTTAAGGGATGACCAAAGTTATTAACAGTATACTGGGGGCCATGAATGTGTGTACCAGTTTACATGGTAATCCATCCAATAAAAGCTGAAACATGTCACTCAAAATCATTGTCAATTGTGAATGGTGCCGGTGGAAAAGTCAAGAAGTCAATTGCTATCATGGCGCTCGGCTTGTTGTGCTCCGAGCACCAAAATATACATCGGAAAAACTCAACAGCAATTTCTCTTTCCAGAAATCATGACCCAGTTCCTAAAGATAATCCAGAGACCTTTCTTTATGAGCAGTTTCATGCAGGAACTATTTCCTCCTACCAAAGTACGCCCTCCAACTGTATTAACTGCTAGCTCACCTAGCAGCACTGAGCTAATGTTACAACTCAACCGAGGAGGACGCCATTAATGTTTACATCTTGCACTGTCACAAGCAACAGCATCTCGTGTATGATTGGATGCACACTTCGTCTGCGCGGTGATACAGTTAGCAGGTTTTGTTCTTTTGAAGAAAATAGTTCCTACATGAAACTGCTCACAACAAGGACTGTGGATTATCTTGAATAACTGGGTCATGGTTTCTGGAAAGACACATTACTGTTGAGTTTTTCAAATGTATACTTTAGGGTCTTGGAGCCTCAGGAGCACTGTCGTCTAGTTCCATTGTGTTGGAGAGAAGGCAGACATCTCTACAGCCAATATCTCCAACACTTTGCAACACACACCAAAACAATCTAGAGTAATAAACAGCACTACAGGTAAGAGGAAAAATATGTGCTTTTCATTTTGGGTTGAACTCCTCCTTTAAGGGCAAGAAAAGTTATCACAGTTTCATTGCTGTCTATGCAGTTATTATTGAGATCTTTTATGCGAAACCAGAAATGTAAACCTGCTGGTGGCGCTAGAAGAAAAATCAGGCAATCACCAAAGTTAGACAGATTAATTCTCTGATTACTGTGAATACGAGCACAGGATTTCATGACAATCTATCAGATAGTTGTTGAGATATATTTCATTTTGTACCCAAGTGTACTGACTCACCACAAAGATAAACTGACCAAAGCCAGACAGAAAAAATACATGGACTGTTTTTACAGCTAATGCAGAGGCGAACTCAGTCCCACCAAACTCTCAGCGAGTTAATGTGATGGGAAAAACAGCACACTCCTGTGCAACGCAGCCTCCGCTGAAAGTCAGCCACAGGGGTAGGCAGGCAGGTTATTGCTTTAAGCCACTTCTGACAGTGAAGAGCATTAATGATATGGACAAAGCGCTAAGGATCCTCCTAAAGTTATTAACTGGCTTTTACCGCAGCATACTGCTGTTCCTGACACATTTCCAATTAGCAAGAGGAAGACGCACAGCCACCAGCACTTCAGCCCTTCCATGTGCAACCGCTTAATCAGCTTAATACGAGTTCCCTTGCACGTATGTAGCGATTCAAGAGGTCTCTTTCATGACCTATGCTCAGATGGTTTTCCATTACATAGCTTTGGCTCTCTGTAATTTGTCATCTCATATGTGACACAACGGGCAAAAATAACAGAATTGAATTGTAAAACTGGTTAAAACACAAGTCAGCATCAGTTGTGAATGGTGATTTCGCCATTAAGAGCTTTCAGCAGCAGAGAGTTTGTAGATGTTCAAATTTCTATTCTTTTTTTTCAAAGTACTTGAAGAATTTTTTATCCATGTTGGCTCAAAAGCAACAGTTCAAAGTTTTGTCTTGACCCTAGAAACAGTAGTTGAGAAAACAACTCACATCCCTTTACTTTTGCAGGGGACAATATCCCTCTCAACATTTAGAAGATGTGTATTCCCCTCCAAATTAAAACACATAACTTTTACTTTTACCTACTGTTAGAACGCAAGTTGTAGGTGCAACAATGCCTACAATAAAATATGTGGTAGCAGCATGCAATCTCAAAAGCAATGGTTATAATGAGCCATAAAATGTAAAGAAGATAAAGCAACTAAACACTTTTAAAGCAGGAAGCACCATGACATGTTCATGGGAAACTGATGCAAAAAAGGCACAGTTTGGTGCACAAATGTCTTAGGGGACAATATCTACCTCCCCAAACCCCAAAGCAGAGTAATAAGTGTTCATTTGCAGTAGCTCCAACCATACATGCATACCATTTACCCCAAAGTACCCCATTGCCAAGCCCCCTTTTTATCAAGTCAAGTAACTTTTATAAAATGGTAAATTATATCAAAAGTTATCTCAGGACATTTTAGCAATAATATACAGAAATCCAACAATTCCCAACATGAGTGGGCATTTCATGTGGCACAATAGCCAACAGGCTACTACTATATATATATATATATATATATATATATATATATAAAGCCCATTTAATGTGTTGGAGTAGCAGTATAAAGCTGCAGAAATAAAAGACAAAACTGTAATGAAATACAACTCAAGTACTTTCTTGGTTACTTTGTCACTAACCCTTTAGGTAAGGAATGACTAAGTTACTGGTGACAAGTTAGTCCTCCCTGCATCTCAGACAGGAAACAGCGGAGCATAAATGACCCCAGTTGAGTGCAGTGAGTCAGAGTGCTTCAGTCACTCAGCAGTCTTTCCCTGAGAGGCTGTATGTTGATAGTTCTCTTGTTATTACATCCTCAGTCAGAGCTATGGAGACGCGTCTGAAACATGGCTGTCTGCCAGAGCCAGATATACTGATCAAAACATGAGATAAATGAGAGAATAGAAATGATAATGAGTGTGATGTTGTTGGAGGCAGCAGTAGTAGTTTTTAGCAGAAATACTGAATGTACAAACAGCTTCAAATACAATTCAAGCAAAGAAGATACAATATTTGATAGTATTGAGGACAAGTACAAGAGATTTAGTACTTAAAGTAGAAGTTCTCTTTATGCAGCAGAACAACCCCTGTCAGAATGTCATAGTATTATTTTTTCATAGTATTTTTTTATTATTATTTTTAAATGACTTGAGCAGAATTCTGATATTTTATCTGGTTGAGGTGGAAGTCATTGTTATTAGTTTATGTGCTGCTGGGTAGGAAATAATTATTTATTTATTTATTTTTGGCTTTTATGGCCTTTACTTGATAGGACAACCAGAGAGAAAGTGGGGATGACATGCAGAAAAGGGCCACCGATCAGATTCAGACCTGGGGCTGCTGTGACAAGGACACAAAGCGTCTGGATATGCGGCATGTGCTCTCCTAGCTGAGTTACTTGGTGCCCCTTACATTTGAAAGTTTGATCAATAAATCAGTTGCTGCATCTGGTGACACTTAGAAGTGAAAAATGTTTTTGTCATAAGCAGAAATAAGGACTTTTTAACTGTCTATTGATGTATTTAATTTTCAGTAATTATATCTTCTCCTATGAATAAGTAATATATAAAGCTACAATTGTGTTATATTTTTATTGTCATTTATTATCTGTTGATATGTTGTTGATAATTATGCATGCTTCACTTATTAAAACTACCAGTACATCAATGAACACTTAAGGGGACAATTCATCCAAAAATCAAAAATAAATCATGCTAATAATCCACAAACATTGCTTTGAGAATTTTTTAATATAGAAACTATTTCTTTCTAACAAACTACAGCTACCAGTCGTATCACAGCGCAGAAGGAAGCGCTCATCTAATAGATGAGAGGCTCGTGCTCGTGACAGCTGAGCTGTAACGTTGGCTTTCTCAGTGGTGCTAAGTTAGCTAGCACTAGATGCAAACTTCCTTTTGCGCGTTGATAGGGTTGGTGCGAGTAGTTCAGAAGAAAGAAAATAGTTCCTATGAGGCTGCTCCCAACAAGGTCAGTGGATTATCTTGAGTAACCAGGTCATGATTTTTGAAAAGAGACACTGCTGTTGAGTTTTTCAAATGTATTTTTTCGGCACTTTGAGCACCACAATCTGAGTGCCATCGGGTTCCATTATTTTGGAGAGAAGGCAGACGTCAATATGGCTGATATCTCCAAAACTCTGCAATTCACACCAAAACTATCTAAAAAAAAATAAATAGCACTACAGCTCAGAGGAAAAATATGTAATTTTGATTTGGGGGTGAACTGCCCCTTTAAAAAGGCCTTATATCTGCTTTTTACTACATTATTATAGCGTGTCATATATCATATATTTATCTTTTATACACTATACATAAAATAAAGTGTAAACATAGAGAAGTGGATGTAAAAAAATGGAAACAATAAAGCACTTCAAAGCTGCACTCAAGTACAGAACTTGAGCAAATGCACTTTACACCTCTACAAACATATTTGTAAAAATTTGAATATTTTTTTACTTTTCACTCACTTCACCTCAGTCTGTAAATCCTTTCTCAGTGGCCCTGCGAATACATCTCACTTTATCACTCCACCCCCTCCTCCTCGTTTCACGACACCATCCCTGCCCCCGCCTTCAGCCGACTGCACCTGTCACCTGGGGGCCTCTTCCTACATTCAGGATCAATTTACATAACCTCATTTAGCAGTTCACAAATCAGAGCCATTAAGAGCTACTAACAGGAACCAAGGGTTCTAATTTAGCTTGCCTTTCACAGTGGGAAAATTGTTCAGTTCAGGCCTACAAATAAAGATTCAGGTCTTGGCTTTGATTGTTGATTGTGATGGTAAATGTACAGATGATTAGAACAGATTTTCCTCCCCTGTATTGATTTCCTGCCAAAACACAGCAGGCACTGGTCCTGCTCTGGGAAACCACTGGAGGAGGTGAGCACAAATGGAGTTTTTTTGCTGATGTTGATATGTACATATGTATGTATATATATATATGTACATATGTTAAGGTATTTATCCAAATCACAAAAGTGGCAAGGTGCTGTAAAATATAAGACATTAAGGTGATCTATTTATCATTAATCATTGGCCATTGTTATTAAATATGCAGAAAATAAATGTTATCAAAACATTAAATTCTGCTGACTTAATAAATACTGAGGAATCGATAAAATATTTCAGAATTAATTCAATATAACAATTTATTTACAGTAAATTAACCCTGTGATCTTTGACTTCTCATTGCACATTAGTCTCCCTATGACAGCTATACAACCATTTGAAGTATTTTCTCGAGGCCTTTATTTACATTTGTGTGGCAATGTGACAGTAGCAAAACCAATTCAGGGAGCCGTGAATAGCTGAAGTCAAGAGCTGAAAAATTATTTTCAATCTGCATTCAATTTGGCAAAGATGGGGCTCATAGAATAAAGAGGCTGATTCAAATTTCCACTTGTTCGCCACTAAACTTGGTGGTACGGCATTGTGAACGTGTGCTTTTAGGGAGCATTTTTGGGGGAGCAATGTTTAATTAATCAACAAATCAGCGCTCTTCTCGCTGCCATTCCAGACGCATATGTTTGCACTTCAGCCTGTAGGATAAGGAGGACGCTCTGCATGAGATGCATCCAGCCGCCTACAGATTTTGTCTACTGCTGTTTCAAAAAAAAAAATGTGATTGCATAACATCAGTCATCAGCAGGCAGATAAGAGCTGCAATAACAGTAGGCCCATAGAGATGGCAAGGTTTAGAGGATATGCGCTGAAAGACCCAGACGCATGCATTCACTATATAAAAGCTTTGGGGGTCAAGTCACACAAAAATGAAAATGTTTATGAGGTGTGATTCAGTAAAGTGGCCCTGTCCAGCTCTGGTCCAGCTCGTTTTTAGTCGTTTCACTTGAGGATAATTTATTACAAGTGCGCAGAGCAGGTCCATGTGGGGGTTGGGATTTATCAGAATGGTGCTTGAAAATGCTATAGCAACCAACAAGAGGTTGTGGGCCTTTGGTAAAAGCAACTGTGATTGTGTAAAAAGGAGATAAGATAGCATACTGATCATGATGGTGGAACATGACATTTTAACACAACACTCAGTTAAACAACAGAGTGCAGGTTTTTTTATACGCAAGTAGGCAGTCTATAACAAATGAGTGTGGATACAAGTTGTATAAATTGCTTTATAATGATAAAAAAAGGACATCATGGAGTTTGTTTAAAATTGATTCAAATGTGACTTTAAGGTTATTTTGAGATAGATACAGACAGCTTAACAGGTAAGCTCCAACTCCTCTTTACAGCAGCCCTGAAGGTCAAAACACTTCACTGTTTTACAAAATAATACAACATTTCACAAAACACTACTGCTTTATACAAAATACTACACAATTATATGAAATTTTATGAAGTGTTGTGTTTTGTGAAATGTTGTTACTTCCTAAAATGGCATGTTTTCTGAAAGATCATGTTTTGTGAAATGCCATTGTTTTGAGAAATATCATGTTTTCTAAAATGTTGTGTTTTGTGACATGTTGTGTGTTGTGAAATCTCGTGTCTTTTGAAATTATATCAGGTTTTGTGAAATCTTAGGGTCTCAGAAATGTTGTGTTTTGTGAAATGTCATGTTTTATGAAATGACATTGTCTTTTGTGAAGTGTCAGTTTTGTGAAATGTTATTGTGAAATGTGTTTTCTGAAATGTCATATTTTGTCAAATGTGTTTTCTGAAATGTTGCATTTTCTGAAATGTTACTGTGTTTTTTTTTCATAAAATGTTGTATTTTGTAAAATTTGCTTTCTGAAATGTTGCTGTGCTTTTTGAAATGTCACCGTGTTTTGTGACATGTCATGTCTTGTGAAATCCCGTGTTTTGTGAAATGTTATCAGGTCTGTAAAATGTTACGTTTTCAGAAATGTTGTGTTTTGTGACACGTCATGTATTGTGAAATGTTGTGTTTTGCGACATGTTGTCTTTTCTTAAATGTTAGTGGGGGGGTTTAAGAGTCGCTGTTTTGTAAAATGCTGTATTTGTAAAATGTTGTGCTTTCTGATATGTCTTTTCAAATGAAGCTGTGATTTGTGAAATGTCATGTTTTGTACAATGTAATTATGTATTGTCAAAATACCTTGTTTTGTGAAATATCAATGTGTTATGTGAAATGTTTTACTTTAGGAAATGTTGTTTTTTGACCCTCAGGGCCACCATACATCTTTCTCCAAAAAAGTCCCACACAGAGTGAGATTAAATGCTAAAAAAAGGGAGCTGGACCACAGCCAGTGTCTTGTCCATCACTTCTTAAAAAAGGACAAGGGGGGAGACAACTGTTGTTGTTGTGTAGCCTATACGAATTACTTTTAATGAACATGTAATTAATGGAAATAGACTCAACGGTTTCAAAGCAAACAACGATTCTAATTGATTTGCATTTCCCTTTTTTTGGGCCGCCCCGATTCCCCTTTGTCCGGCGTCTCTATTGATTACCCGCCTATGTGTATCGCCCCGCATGTGTTTTCCTTCATTAAGAGATAACGGGTTCCTGACTACTCCCATCCCCTGGGTTTAATGTTGCTTAATGTCTACTTTGTTCCCGTGTCATGTCGGAGGGCAGCGAGAATAATGAGAGAGTGGGTGGGCCGTGATTGGCCTGCAGTAAGGCAATAGTGTTTAGGACGCCGGCTGCAAGGGGATCAGTGGAGAGGTTAGAAAAGCAGAACCTTTTGGGGCTGGCTGAGACGCAGCATGTGGCCTCTGAGTCCGATTCACTCTCACTTATACGCTGCTGTTTTCTGTTAAACTGTCATTTTACTATCAACACCTGACACCCCTTCATTGAGCTGCCTGTCAGCCTCCCCTGAGATGCGTGTTACAGCTTTTTAATGGCGAGTGTTTAACATAAATGTGCCTTTATGCAGCACATATAGCTGCTCTTTGGGGATTAGGATATAAACCCTTATTCTGTCGATTTCCGTTCATTTAGCCTGTAAATTGACCAAGTAAGAAATCACATAGCCTATATCCTACTGAGCAATTCAGCATCCGGAATAAAATACAGTGACAATTGGCCTAAAAAGAGAACTACCGCGTTGTGAACAGAATTGCATGTTAGCTAATTGTTAATTTAAGCGGCTCGCAGTGGCTAATTATGTCGGCACAGCCAAGCCATTTGCATGATGGACCAGCCACCTGCCTGAAGGCGCTGCCAGGGCAAACTATGTAATTACTGAACAGCAGTGGGGCAATTTTTGACTGTCGCCCCTTTTGTGTCACATGAATTCCTCGTAATGACATATTTCATTACGGGGGCAAATATCACCCCTCCTCCTGGTTTCTGAACAAAACGTGGAAGTCTCAACAGGTCCTAATATACAGGACCCATTTACATCCACCTCCACCCTGTGTTTTTATTAACCTGTAGTTATGTGCGCCTTTACTGTGAGTTAAATGTGTCTTTTCTCAGCTCGGCTCATATATGTGTTGCTCGGGTTAAAATAGGCCTGGCCTTTTCTTAAAGTGATTGCAGCCTGAACTCATTAAGCTGTCAAATGTCTAGCCTTTGGGATCTTGATTACTTATTGTGTAGCAACATTCAAGGAATTTTTTTTTTTTTTTGGTTTGCAAAGAGACATACCCCTCTATTCAGTCTGACTGAGAATGGTCTGACTGGGGAGCCATTTAGGATGGTTTGCACAAGTTTCCCCACTTTACTGAGAGCATGTGTAAAGTTTTATTATTCACTTATTTCAGCAATAACTCAAATAAAAAATGATTTGGAATAATTTCATGTTCATCATGTAGCCTGTTATGCTCAGTGACGCCAACAAATAAAGAGAAGTAGCAATATGTAATTGATTTTTTCTATCGATGTTATAGTATCTTTTGGTACGGTTCACCAAAGCATGGTTCACAACAATATCAGTAGTGTTTTTATAATATTCTCTTAATCTTTATCCCGTAGTTGAATTCATTTCTACAAAGTGGTCACTTTTCTTCCTTGGTTCCATCAAGAATATAACAACAACAACAACAACAAAAAATAAGCAGCATCAATATAGCAAGAAAAAACAAAAAAAAAGCCAAATATAAGAATCAGAAGTAAAACTACTTAACATACAAAAACACAGACAATATTAAAATAAAAACACACAAAACTGTCACCAATAAATAGCAGAATCAATAGGTAAATCAATTAAAATGTCATAAAAGAGCAATAACTAAAGTGACACATGCAAGATTCAACTTTTGTTTCTGTGACTTTTTTTTGTTTAATACCCTTTAACTTTATTTTAGTAACCTGCATGATTGACATGCCATACAGACAAACTGAGTGCAGCAGCAATAGCAACAACATTGCTAACACAAAAAACAACAGATTTAGCTTTGAAAATGTTCAGCACCAACTTGTTCAGTCTCGCTCTTTTAGAAATAATGTGTTAAACATGTAAATTATTCCTCAACTCCACTGATGCTGGTGAGGCACAGACCAAAGTTGAAAGGTCCACATACATATCCTCATCTGCATTTCGTGTGCAGTTAATAATTCATATATTTTAAAGAAATATGAAAAACAGATGGGAACCCAAGAAACTACCCTGCGGAACACCATATGATGTTTTGTTGCTGTCAGAAAAACTGCCATGGTAAAACATTCATTGTTCCACCACAGAGGTAACTCTTCATCTATGCAAGAGTTGACAGAGGAAATTCTACAACATTTAACCTTGGAAATAAGAGGGTCAATGACAATAAAAGCTATAGCTGAGTCCAGTCACCCATACAGTATGCTTTCAGGCTCAGAAACGCCAAACCAACATTAAAGAATCAGTGGCGATGACTGTTGGGTCGCCTCACGCCGCCTGTGTCTCAGCCAAAAAGTTGCACCTGAACACAACGCAAAGCTACAGCTGGCATATAATCTGCACCTGTTTGAGAGGAAATAACTCTCCACACTATTAGGTGGTGGTCTGTATTCATCTTTCAAAAAGGGACACTTAAACATAAACAAGGTGGATTCAAGATGCTAGTTAGAATATTAGCGACAAAACCCAACGTTGAAAGAATAAATAATATTCACTGTACATTGCTAAAGATGATATTTATATTCAATAAGTAGGGCAACAGATGCTCACCAATGGCATGACATTGACTGACGACCGACTGTCGTTGAATGAGATAATGTTTAAGAAATCACACAATTGTCAACAGTATGTAGAATGTGGATGTCAGTGAATCACCTGATCATATGACATTGCTAATTAGTTTGAAAACTTATTTATCAACAAAGTAGACAACTGAAGATCTTTCATCCAATTAAATGACCTCAAGATGTAGATTTTTACTTTTGATCTAGTAGTTAATCTGAACACAGTTACTGCCTACACTGAGTAAGAGCATTTTTAATTAAATGTTAAATTATTTAAGTAGAAATGGACACCTTAAAAACAGAATCCTCACTGACCAGGGTGCTTGCTCCTGCCTTTTTAAATTTTTATTTAAATATTTTTTATCAGTGACAAAATGTAAAAGACTGAAGTAAAAGTAGTCATACAGAACAAATACACTTTGAGTATCATGTAAGATAATGTAAGTACTTTATTGTTGTAGTTGGTTAAGGTGGAGATCATTTTGACTACTTCATATAGTTTTTGGGTAGTTTAACCTGTAGTAATCCAATAAGGTTTATGTGTAAAATCTTACTGACTCCAATTGCCAAATATATGCTGCTCAAACGGTACATTTCCTTATGCAATGTAGTGAAGTAGAAGTATAAAGTAGTCAAAAATGGAAATACTTTGTGCATAAGTACTTGAGTAAATGTACTTGCTATTTTCCGCCACTGCTTTTAATATATTGCCTAACATACTTTTAGTGTTAAACTTTTCAAGGCCTATCACTCTAAAAAAATATATATTAAGTGCATATCTTAAGTGCCCTTGTGTTCATGAAATGCAAATTAATTCAAATTAACTTTAGGTCTTGCCATTTGAAAGGGATAGCCTTGAACTATTCACACCTCCATTAAATGGAGAAGTCATTGCTGCGGGCCTATAGAGCGAGCAGCGGGTACCCAGGTCGGTCTGGAGGGTTTGGTGTTAACGGGGTTAGTGATGGCTCGTTGGTTTCTAAAGGACTCCCGCTGGTACTGTACACAGACATGACAACTCAGCTTTAGTCTGGTCTCCTTTAATTGGCATGTTTAATGGGAGCATGCACACACACACACACACACAGACACGTGCACAATCAGGCATACACACATTTTCTTGAATTTCTATCTTTGTGAGGACCGTCCATATAGTCCCATATTCAGGTTAAAAAAATTCAAGGTAGTCTGTAGTTATTCCTCTTACACAAAACTGCATCTACGCTAAGTATGCTCAGGTTTGTATTTCTTTTCTAGGATTAAATATGCTTTTGGAAGAATTTAGAACAGATGAATAAGGCTGTTTTTTGCAGATACAAAAGTTTGCACCCATTTAGGCCATTAAGGGGGAACATGAGATGGAAGCCCAGCTGTGTTTTTAGGTTGACAAAGATACATGAAAGCAGGCTTGCTGAAGGAAATTACCATTTTTTGTTGGATAAAGAAACAAATGGATCTTCGCTACTAATCTACTTTAAACTGTGCTTAAAAGGAGATTTTTGGGTATAACACCATATGAGGCAACTAATGTTGTTAAATAAATATTGGGTTTTTTATATTTGGACCTAAACCAAAACAATTTTTTCTTCTTCTTCTTTTTTCTTCTTTTTTTAAAAACATTGACTCACTGACTATCATAAAATTACTTTTGATACTCAAGTATAGTAAAAATCAGATACTTTAAGACTTTTACTCAAGTAATATTCCAATAGTTGACATCTGCAAAAGTAATTTTCTGACAAGAAATCTGTACTTTTACTCAAGTCTGACTTTCAGGTCTTGTCTTGTAGTTAAACCCATGATTTGTAGCTGAGACTCCAATTTAAGACTTGGTTTGAGTCAGAATATCATCAAAGGTACACACGAGCTCTGTCAATCCATGTGTAAATCTGCACTAATATTTTTTCTGCCTGCCACATGATTTTAACACATGGATGTCAAAAATGAAAGTAAGGAGGTGGTTACTCTGTGTTAATTGGAAGAGTATTTTGTGCTATAGATGTTTGTTTTTCTTTCTTTTTAATGTTTTTACCAAGTGATCCTAAGACAATTCATCTTGAAAATAACTCCAACCAAATCTGTTTCACTCAGAAATACATCATGTTACCAAAGTTTAAGACACAAACTTTTCTTTCACTGTAACTTCAAATACTATGCAGACGATACTCTCCTTAAAACCTGATTGTCTTGACAAATTCATGACAACAAATCTAAAGGTCCCAAAGCAGATTGAACAACATGGTGGTTTGTCAGCTGCAGAAAGAGTAATAAAACATAATTCTGTTACTTTGAAGTGATAAATACCAGTACATAAAAATCAGAGTAACATTCCTCAAAAGAATGACAGAGGCATTTTTGCCATTTTAGGCTGTCCGATTAAAATCATCAGGAGAAGTTAGGAAGTTAGGAACAGTTCAGTTTTATCAGATGTGTGAGCTGATTGCGTATGTAAACAGAATTTATGATGTCACATTGTGCAGTGGTG